>NW_024037071.1:4157560-6677560 GCF_015706575.1 Patiria miniata
CCATCTATTTATATGTAATTGAACTCTTTCACTAAAGTTTCGAAAAAGCGAAACTTGTTTCAGCATTAGAACACCCTGTATTGTCGTGTGAATGGAATGTTTTGTCGTTCACCCATAAGGAAAATCTTATCAGAAGAGCAATAATGATACTGGCATTGTCTGATCTTTGAAGCACTCGCTTCTCAAATTGTCGCAGAATTTTTTTTTTTTGGCTTAGCGATTATTCAAACATATCTGTGCACTTAATTAAACAAACGATATTATCAAGCTAAAATCTGTAACCTTAAAGATCGTGTAAACATTTGCAGTAAATTCTGGTTGCAAATTGGCGAAAATGGCGGGGTTTACACGCACCATTATTTTCAAGACACCCTGTACATTATCTCCTCCTACTTTCAGGATGTCGCCATCCCCCTATAATCATATCAGGATGTCGTCTTTTGGCATGTATTATGTCGTCATCCCTAGATAAAATAGGTCAGTATCTGAACAAGTCGGATGGCACATCGTACAAAGGCACGAGCAAGGATCTCCCCGACAAAGAAATTAAAGATTAAATACTGTCAAAGTTTGGGCTAAGTTGCCGGCAATACACGTAATGTGCTTTCAAGTTCAAAATACATAAAATAAATTGCATAACCCGTGACAATATCATAAGAAAATATCTTTATTTCGTGAAGTATCTGAAGATTGAAATCCCACCTATCCTTAAATACAATCACAATTAACAGACAACAGACAAAACTAGCAGCAATAACGTAATTTGTTCTGCATTGTTTTGTGCCATACGAAACTGAAATCATACAGACCCATTTGTAAGATTTTTGTCATAATTCGAAAAAATTTATGCAACAGGCCCCCTTTAAAAAAACAACATTCAATGAATATACTACGAGTAAATATCTACCTACCCACCAACTACCACGATCGAACATGATATTTTAAATGTCTTCATGACGTACATTTCCAGTTTTGGTTCGTCTACGTGCTCCTAAACAAACCCGACACAAGAATTGCGAATTGAGCTTGTGATGTTGATGAGATATTGTTTACTATATGGCCAAAATATTCATAAGAAATTACGTAGTGACGTAATCATGACGGTCTCCATTTCAACCAAAAACACAACCCAGCTACAAACAAATCCAACAAAATTTAAGTTTTGTAGATACTCGAGTTTAAAATGTTCACATTAATTATCACAGGGCTCATGATACATTACAATTTACTATGTAGTCTTGGTCTGCGTCAAATTGTATTCGATAAGATCAACCTCTGATGTACATATGTAGTTCTGTACATATATAGAGAACATCTATGAACGCTCACAAATGCGTCATATCCCATGAAGTCAGTGCGACCATTTGCGACGTCATTTCGTATCATTAGGGAGGTTTCGCAAGCGAACGGATACGCTTACACTTACGTTTAGCTATCCGTATCCGATTTCTACTTACGTGTAGCGAGCGAGATATGCGTGTCGTCTGCACGTATGACGTCATACGCAACTCACTATCCGCTAAACGTGCAGACGGCACGCATATCTCGCTCGCTACACGTAAGTAAAAAACGGATACGGATAGCTAAGCGTAAGTGTAAGCGTATCCGTTCGCTTGCGAAACCTCCCTAGTGTATGTTGGTACCGTTATCTAACTTTACTTCAGTGTATCAACCTGTCAATAAATTCCAATTTTGCACAATTATTCAGTTCATTAAGATTGAAAAACACAAAAAATCTCAGGACATCGTCATGCATCATCTCAATTTGACCAATAACACATGATCTACCTAAGTATCAGTAAGTCTGACTTACAATGCTCTTGATAATGTGCCTGTCAACGTAACATCATTGTTTGGAACTCAATATTCCTATCGCGTCGTTACATAACTATCATGAGAAATACTTTTCGTTTTGTCAAGAATGCATTGGTGAATAAAACTTGTACACATCCCAGACGAATGACATGAAGGTCACAACAAAATACAAAAAAAAAGGAAACACTAAAATCTTAACACAACGAAAGAAAACAAACTTCATTTATAAACTTAGAAAGCTTACCAACATTTAGCCTTGCAAAGACAATCTGACACACTTAGATTTACTAGTAAGAGTATTGGGTAAAGTTACCCGTTATCCTCATAATGTATGCCCTAACTGTCAAATAAATTATGAGAGTCAATCTAGGAGTAACAGTTCTGAAATCTGTTCACGTGGGACATAAAGGCATATGTACACAAACTAGCACTCACTACACAGTTAAAAAAACACATATTAAAACATTTAGTTACAAGTACATCAATTAAGGAACAGTTAAATGCTTGAGTTTGAACGACTCATAATAACACAATACAGGTTGAGTAAAAAAAAAAATGAAACCCAAATGTCGGGACTAGTGAAGTTGTGCATGTTGCACTTTCAAAATCTAGGATATGAAAACGCGATTCTTAAGCTTTCTTTTAGTACAAAAATCATTCAATTCACTCACGTACTTTTTAAGTTACAGTATTTTAAACACGACCACCATTTTAAAGTTCTGTCCATGGATCACAGGAAAAGGCGTGCGTTCTTTCAGCAAAACGAAAACCATGCAAACACATCTCTATGTGATTTGTTTTGGTTTTGATGAAAAAACAATTCCTTTTTGTGTGCGTGGACCTAAATACATAACGGTGGTTGCGTTGAAATTTCTGGAACTTGGAAAGTACACGAGTGATTCTATTAATTCCAATTCTGAAGGAAAGCTTTTGAATTGGGCTGTCATATCCTAGATTTTGAAAGCCCTACATGCAGAACCTCACTAAAAAAGTGTTCCAGACATGTTGGTTTCGTGTTTTTTGACTCGCCCTGTATAACACAATTGTTTCACCTTCACAACTGTAAACAAAAAATTCTAGTAATACAACACACGCAAAAAAAGAAAAATTTAGTGTAAAATCAGGAAAACTGCTCATATGCACTACATTGTAATACAGCAAGATATTTGCCAGAGGGGACCCATCTTGTCCGTATATGGCAAGAATTCTTTTCAGACATCTGGGGCTGCATGTAAAGTAACAACAGGCAGAGCATTTAATGGGAGCATGCAACAATTCCAGCTGGGTCTGGTAATGCTGCCCTTAAACAACCAGAATGGGTGCAGTGCACTGCAAGTGGAACAACAATTTAGTGGTTTACAGTGCACTGGATAGTTGACCGTTATGGGTTCCGTGCATCACTAAATGAGGGCTTTTTTTAAACCAGTTTTGAGATCCATATTAATCGGCAACACTAAGCACCTGCATAACAGTGTTTGTTCACGTGGGAAGTATGCATGACTTCCTGAATGCCTTAAAGCCATTAACCACAGCATCTTTGCAGGAGCGTCGGATTTCATCGACACTAAAGTGTGAACAATTTTTGATGATTGCCAAGACTAAGCCCCACCCACAATAAATTTGGGTCCTTTGAAATATGTAATGAAATCTAGGTCTCCCTCAACTCTCCTTTTTGTGGCTGTTGAGGGGATACTTGTGCATGAAGCCCATAGGAGAGTAAACTGCCAACAATTTAAAAGAACTGGTTGGTGGAAATCAATGTCTATAAGATTAGCAGTTACAACGTGTGGAAATATCTACTTTCACTGGTTACTTTGTTCTATTTGAAATTAGAACAAACTTGTTCAGTGAAGATAATTGCAAGAAATAAGCAAGACTGGTTTACAACTAAATATACTCAACGTAACAAAATATTAAGCACGTCATTTCCAGTATACTAACCAACACTATTTTTAACATAACTAACTGTGCCATAGTGTAAGTAGTTATGACCATATGGTGTTACCCAAAAACCTAAATGACACTGACACCCTACGATGCAAACCCTAAAATCTGAAATCACTGTCCTGTGCTCTAACCTATGTTACTAGGTAGTGTTTGTGCTTTTTACAACAGGAAGCACTGGGTTGTACCACTGTTATAACAATACGCAGTATACCTGTTACGGCGAACTACCATCCTGTGAAGATAGAACATATGTTTCACTTTTGGCATGGCACATAAGATTTTTTTGAATCTTGAGAGCCACACAAAGGTCTGTTCAGCACTAAGTGTGTTGTCTGTCTCAGCAAGGTGATCACTGGGGTGATACTTTGTTTTGCATAATTTGTCTGTGTGGTTCCGTATGTGCAATCTATCCACACACTTGTGGAGACTCAACCACATTTGGGACCAGGGCCAATCGAGTGGTAAAGGCTTCCTTGCAACCTTCATATTGTCCAAGTGACACATATTGTCATAGACAACAGCTACATTCGACCAGGAATTTACAGGAACCGTCTTCAAGTACTCAGATAGCCAAGACACTAGTATCAGGAAAACCTGGGAGGGTGACTCCGACCTGCAAAAGCAAAAAAAAAAAAATTTACAATGGAGCATAACATATTGGTTCAATATCAGGATGCCTACCAACACACAGATCTGTGATGAATGTACCCATTGTAGTTTCTGCAGTAAGGGACCCGCGACATTGCAAAAAAAAGGTTGGACGTCAACAGAGACGTCCACTAAATACTCCATGCCAATGATGTCACGTGATGACGTCATCAGTGCATTATGATTCGGCCCGAGACCTCTGACAGTGGTCTAAGTACATATACTGCTTATATACTAAAATAATGCTTCAAATACTTGAAACGGGTCATTTCAAGAGGATTGGTGCAATATTTTTGGCCGAAACTTCACAAATCATTACTAAAATATTTCAATGGAGCATGATGTTCCTGGGATGTTCTATAAATAGGGTTGACAAGACATACATGTACCCCCACCTCATTTATGATCAGTAATACAACTTTGTACTATTACTTGTCTCTCTCAATTTTTTTGGGGGGGAGGGTTTCCTTTCTAAGAGGGACCCCCCCCCCTTAGCCTGTACACTTTAGTGCAAACTGCACAATACCTCACGGATGGCATTCACAACGGACTATACATGGTCTGCTACAACCAGACATGTAATAAAACCTAGACACATTTGCTTTTGTGCCTGTGAACAAAATGCAGCGCGTATAGAATAACTAAGAAGTATGCACGTAAATAGAGGACATATGCATGACATTCGCGCATTGCGTAATTAAGCGTAATTAATGTCGTGTATAGGTTTTATTATATGTCTATGGCTACAATAGACTGTCTAACCAGACTACACATAAAGAGTGTGTGTGCAAAAGGCGCTAGGGATTGAATACCACACAAAAACAAGTGGAGCTAATGTAGACATATTAACCAGTCAGCCTTGCCTGCCTACAAAAAATGCCTGTGCGTGTTACAATCAACTATAGTTAAAGCACTGTTAATACAAATTCTGATTATAGCAAACACAAAGCCTTCATCTCGACCGTGCATTTATGAGCACAGTGAAACGGACTAGCATTCCTCTTAACATAAAAATGTGATATAATAAATATTATGACTAGGTCTGGCTGAATTTGTATTAATTTATGAGAATCGACTGTATTATTGGCCTGCAGCACAAGGTAGTTTACAAAAAACATTGCCAAGATACTATTGCACCAATTTACTTGATCTACATGTATACCATGTGCAAAAAATGTAACACTCACTTGTATAAGGTTTGCCAAAACTCAATATGGCCACCAGCTCTGACAACAAACAGATGTCCTCTAGACCATTTTTGAAGCCTCTTTCTTGCCCCAACATCCTTCTTGCAAGTTGAGGGAACCTCTTCAACACAATCCTTCATCATGGTGGACATGGAGGCACTGTGTTGACTTAAGAAGCTCTTGGTCCCTGTAGGTCAATGAAAAATTCAAGCAATCAGATTTCATGCACATTTCTGAAAATTATGTTGCATGGCCGTTCCATGACCAAATTATCAAAATCCAAACTTGAAAGCGTGTTCAATGCAAAATGATTAACAATAACAGAAAACAATCAGGTAACAAAGCCATAGTGTATCTTAACAGTAAAATAATTAAAATTGTAACACTATTACAGGATACTGCGCCCCCTGCCAGCTAGATGATCTTACAATTATGGGGGCCACTCTCAACTGACAAATTTCCGAGAAGGTGTACAATCACGGTTACGCTTCAAAATTTATAATACAAATTTGTATGATAAGTGTTAAAGGGTTGCATATTGAAATATTACTTTTGCCACAATAGACTGCGCATGTGGGTAACCAACATGTGCTCCCCTCCAATACCACACTGCATGTGTCAGCCGCAAATGTCATACACACGCACATACACATGACAAACTTTTGAGCATGCATGTCGGACATGAGTCACGGCTGTGATAGGTCAAATCCCAACAAGCCAGGGCTTAATTGGTCTACAGTCGACTCTCGTTAGTACAAACTCTGTTGATACAAAATTCTGGTTATAACAAACATAAAGCCTTAGTCCTGACTGTGAAATTATGTGCACAATGAATGGGACTGATGTTCCTCTTAATACAAAATTCTGATATAACAAACAATTTGGCTAGGTCCGAAAGAGTTTGTATTAACAAGACTCGACTGTATTTACATGTTGAACCGAAGCGGGTGCGGTAACCTTGGTGAAGCAATTTTGCTACATTTTTCATCGACATGTTCTGCAAATCCCCAGTATGTTTTGAAGTGTTTCCACCATTATTATATACAATATATAATGTTTTAGGTATTTAATGTTTAAGGAATTTTTTACGAAAAACGCAAAGAAAAAAACCTCAATCTTTCTCTTCATCGTGCCAACTCAGTGAACTGTGTGATCTTTAATACTGGAATTTAACAAGCTTAAAAGCTGCAAATCAACACATTGTACATTATCAAATAACTAAAAACGGCGAAGCCGGCATGGCTCGCTGTTGAAGGTGGGCAGGGAGGCTGAAGGTAGGGTTGGGGATGGGCTTGATGGAAGGGGATCAGGAATCATGGGTTAGCCGTCACCGCGCTTTGGGGAAGATTTTCATTGTTAGTGTAATTAGGACCTAGTTGTGGGGACTTTTTGCAGCCCCCCCCCCAGTGTCTTTGGTCCCCATATTACCGTGGGAGAACTTGTGTGTAGTTCCCACAAATGAGGAACAAGATTGTTATATTCATGTAGCCACACTACCGTCACCACACCCCCCCCCCCACAACCTTACCCCATCCCACCACCTACCCTTCCCCACCCCATGCACCCCTACCCCTGTCTCCCTCCCCCTGGACCCTGCCACCACCCACTCCATTCTACCCCTACCCATACCCAGCCCACCCCGACCCCTACTCCAATCCCTACAGCCACCTACCCCATCTCCCCTCCCACCAACCCCTACACCCCACCTGAACCCTCCCCTAAACATCCCTACCCCACCCCTACTCCAACCCCCCAAAAACAAAAAGATCAAGCCAGAAGGTCTTTGATTGCAAAGCTGTAATACTTTAGTTGTATGAATACAATATGCAGCCAAGTAAAGTGCCCACCAACCAACCAGCCCAACCACCAACCAGCCAACATAAACCACCAAAGCATACAGTGTGTTTCACACCGCCATTGGAATTAAATCAGAATACCAATTAACACAAACTCCCAACCAACTTTAACCCTTACTCTCTGAGGGTAGTTTACTGCATGTCAGTTGGTTATGCCAATGCCCTCCAGCTGCAGTTAATTGGAGGATACTTTGATGTAGCAGTGAAGGCTCCAATTGGCAGGAGTTGGAGGCCCTGGAGGGTGCCTGATACTGACCAGCTGGGGGCACTTGATTGTTATCAGAGGACTCTCATTGTTCTCTGTGGCATGTATTGGAGTGCCTGTCCAGTTACCCTTGAAATGACATGGCAGATATTGGAGGGCCATGCAAAAAACATAGGAGATTTTCTTGAGGCACATATTGGCATGCGTTGGAGGGTCTAGTAGGGTAAGGGTTAAAGAAGTAGAGGACCTAGTCCATCAAAATCCATTAACACCACCACTTTTCTCCAAAGCAATTCAATTTGGATAAGCTTGATACACATGGCCCATCTGCCACAAGCCCATGGGGGGATGTTGAATGATTTAGAAAGAGTAGGATTAAGAATTAATAACAATTTGATTACCTTGTGCATCCACTACAGATTCCCCAGTAGATGGCACTGGCTGTAATTTCGAGAGAACTTCTTCCACTTTGGCTATCGTTTGTGCTGTTAATAAAAAAGACAAGAAAAAAAAAAAAAAAATATTAATAATAATATTGAAGAGGTGAATGGAATAGAATAACCTTTCGCAAATTAATCTTCCGCTATTAAATCAAATTTGATCAATGTTAACAAACATTTATGTACATTCTCAAGAATTATCCACTACAAACTGAAGCCCCAACTGTGAACAGAACTGAATACGGAGTCATTTCAATATGACTTCTCCCACGACCATGGGCATTGCTGTTGACAAATATAGGTAGCTGCTCGCATAGTGAATTTTACATGAAAATTTGCACTAACCATTACAGCTGGCACCAGGTGCCAGGCAGAGCTTGTCAGCAATCTTATCACTGCCCTGACTGCCAGTAGATGTAGATGGACCTTTAAAAGAAGGGTTAATTCTTTATGGTATTATTGTTCATTTCTACCTAAATTTACATAAATTTGTACATGTAAATGCAAATTCAGTTCGACAAAAAATCAAAAGGGTACATCATTTACAGTTATAAACTACATTATAACTGATAACAAGTATTGTTACTGTCAATTTTTACAAATTGGAATCTGTTTGTATACATAGAGACCATTCCAAGGCAATAAATATTCAAAAGAAAAAGCCAGAGACACTTTTACAGTAATGCAACTGGGGAATTCACAGAAAATGGAAAACCATAAAAGACTTTGCATATTGTATTTGAATTTGTTGTGGCATTCATGAAAAGAAATAAACAAGAAAATCAGAGGACCTGCAAGGTGCATGCCTGGAACATCAGAGAGAGACAAGTTCATTCGAAACCACACAAGACTTTGTAGAGAAAGTTTCAATTGGTATTGGCATTTATGATTTTCTACATTGTGTATTACATGAGCGAAGAGCAGTCGTTAATACTGTTTTCCCTTTTTTTTTTTTACAAACTTAGGTTATTTGTACATTTTCCAATGTGCATGGTACTTTGGACACTCCTAATTCATAGAATTGCCATTATACTTAACAGACATATGACATGTTAATTCATACCAACTATGCATATTTGTAAAGAATATAAGATACAAAAATTATCATTACTAAATATGAAGAAAATCACGTAGTTGGTAAACGTGATGCATGACCAATTGGGAGTTCATAAATATGGTCATGACATTTAAAAAAATACAGCAAGTGAGACTTTACAACATAAATACATGTACACGCATACATACACCCATACTAGCATTTTTGTTGATGGTGTAAATCAAGGATTTTCTTTTGTTCCTCGTCCATTTTCATTTGTTTGTAACAGCTTTCATTGTTTTTGTGCACGTTTTCTAATCGCAGTCATCTTCAATTTGGTTCCTGTCCTCGATTCACTGATGATGTTGCACGTGTGTGTCCTGGATTTACACCATAAACAAATGCAGACACACAAAAGGAATACGTCATCCAAATATCCCCCTCGCGCTTAAAGCCAGGGGGATAAAAATATTGGACGACATATCTGTACATATACAAACTGGTACCTTTGGAGACAGGATCTGGTTGTTTGACGTCACAGTGCTTAAGAAAAGCATGCAGGTCAGTTGGTATTTTCAACTCTTTTGCATTTGCACAATGCTCTAAGCAGAACGCCTTTCCTTTCACCGGAGATTTGGTACACACATCAGGTAGACTGGGTACTGGAATGCCTGAAACCTTGTTCTAAATGATGTGAAATTAAAAGTAGATAAATATAGATGAGGCATGCCCAGCAAGCACTCCTAATCCTAACAAACCCTACTTAAGGACTAGCATCTCCAACTATCTTCAGTCTCCTGACGATGACTAGAGCATGCTAGTTGAAACGTTGAGACCAAAGACAAGTTCTTTTAGAACTTACAGCAGGACTGTTCTAAACAGAACAAAAAACTACTTAGCAAAGTTGATAATAAGCAGGATAAGTTCTTCTCAGAACTAATATCTTCTAAGCAGTAGTTATTACCACATGGTGTTACCGCAAACCGAAACGATACAGACACTGGCATTTGTACACGTACAAACACGGTGTGCTTAATATCTGGACAACATATAACTGAATATTTTAAAATCTGAAAAATATTCAGTGTTTTCCAGAAAGTACTCTTTGTTATTGTGCGATTTTGAGGAAACTGCCAAAAAACAAAAACATAAAAATAATAATAATAAAAATAATTAAATAAAATGTAATACACAAAAACAAAACACAAGAAATTGTCTGCCAGAAAGTGACAAAACTATGAACGACAATTTGGCTTACAGTTTATAACCAACAAACTTTAAGAAAAAATGAATTTGATTGAAAGTAAATGTTAAGCAAGACAAGTAACAATCCTTACAATCTGAATGATAGCAAACACATTTACCTCGCATTTATGCATGCAGTGAGGAAAACTGAGTTTCCAGATGCCATCCGCAACGAACACTCGGCCACAACCTATTCAAGATAAAAAAACAAAATTAAATACATGCTTTTGAAATAAAATGAAGGGAGGGGGGTCCAATGAGATCATTCCTGTCTTCTTACAAGGATGACGCATTACCAGATATGCCACCAGTATATCAAAACTGAAACTACCCTTACCCCCTTCCAAAATGTGGGTTTTTGGGGTTGATGTTTTGGACTAAATCCTCATACATTGTAATAACATCCTCAGGCTCCGCATCAAGTTTTATGGCAATTGGATGTCTATGACCTGGAAGCAAACAAACCTATTTATGTAAAATGAATATTAAATTCTTAAACTATTTAAAAAAAAAAAAAAAAAAAAATCATGTTATTTTGCACATCATTTTGCATATTAATTGATAAAAATCTCTATATTGCCCCACCACAACTCAAGACAACAGGACCTTCTCAAAAGCCTGGCACACACTAGACGTGACCCGAGTCAAACTTACTTTGCTTTGCTCAATCCATATGGCATTGGTTTGTTCATACACGTCATAATTCAATACATAGAAAGACCACCATGATCAACGTCAACACAAATTACTGACTTGGGTCAAGTCTAGCCACAAACAAGAGCGACATGACATACAATGATGTCATCACGATGTCATCGTTGCTATAAAATCATTAGCGTTTTTTTTTTTTTAATTTGAGAAAATACAGTTTGAAATTTCGATTGTCGGTTGATAAAAGAAATCTGTCTACCACGTTGAATATGTTAGTTGGGACAATTTAGGTCAATATTTCCGT
Organism: Patiria miniata; assembly: GCF_015706575.1. Lineage (NCBI taxonomy): Eukaryota > Metazoa > Echinodermata > Asteroidea > Valvatida > Asterinidae > Patiria > Patiria miniata. The sequence goes on from NW_024037071.1 coordinate 4,168,895, forward strand.
AAATAGAATTTTTTTTTGGCTTTTAAACTTGTTATTTTCTGAGAAAACACAGTCATTGTAGTCCAAACCTTCAGGTGTTGTGTGCAACAAATGGTCGTTATCCGTTAGTGACCTTTTGTCCATAACGCTTTTTGGGCTTACTTTAGGTGCAATATGAAATAAAAGGTCATTATCCGTTGGTGGCCTGTTATTGATAACTCATTGGTCATAATCATGTTTTTTAACGTAATGATTCCAATTAGCGACCTTATAAAAAGAATACAAATGTTAAATCAAAATTAAGCCCTTTTTTAATTACGTGCAGTTAATTTCCAGTATAATTAAAAAGATAACATGAAACAATTTTTTGGCAAGAAGCAAAAAAGTCATTTTGGCCCAAACTGCCATAACGACTTAGCCGACAATGTATATACATTGTGTGTATGCTTAGATGCAAGATAATGTATGACAAAGATAAATACCCAAAAAGATGTTACAATAATTAGGTAAAGTAAGATGGAACAAAAAGGAAGGAAGACAGCCAAAGGAAGAAAACAGAATGAGATCAAAAAGAAATGCTTTCCTGCAGTTTTTCAGTTAAATGCAACAGAATCAATCAATCGGGACATGTGCATCCAGGTCCATTTTGTTAAACCCTTGTTGTTGTTTTTTTTTTTTGGGGGGGGGGGGGGTGGGAGAGGGGGTGTCAACAGTGGTACTCGTGAATATGACATTTACAAACGATTTTTAACATACATTAAGCAGATGAAATATATCATTGGCTTGATGTAAACAGGTGAAGATGCAAGTTAAATGAATTTAAATAAAAAAAAACCCAACCTTTTGCTGCACAGTTCGGATGGCACTTTGGATGAGCATATTGTTGCTGGCGCCGTATACACTCAACCTGTTCAAGGATCTTGACTCGGTCGGATTTACTGTTGGCCTTCATAAGGCCAAACATATCAAGTCGTTGAAGATCACGTAATTCATTTTCCAACTCTCCATTGCAGAAGGCTGATGAAATATGCTTGGAAGTGACACCTTAGTGAATAAGCAAGTTAACAGTAAATTTAAGGAATATTTTTAAAAGGAACATGTTACACAAAAAAAAAAAAAAATGCAACTTACATTTAAACAAAATGCAATCCCATTGGGATCTCTAATTCTCCATGTACACACTTGTATGTTGAGTATAGATGCACAAATGTGTGAATAGTATCTTTGTGCACCAGACCGTTATGGACAATCTGTACAACAGATTCCAAGATTTCAATTTTTTGTGGAACGGGCCCAGGTACGTGGTTCTATTTTCTGTCAATTGGATAGCTGATGTCTGTGATCTCTCAAAAACTACATAGTAGAGAAAACAAAGAGGATCACAATGAAACTCCAATAATTGATGCAAGTCAATTTGCTTGGAATGCAAGTTTTCTTTTAAAATATGAACATACGCATTTAAAACAATGTTTATACACTGACACAACATACTTATACACAGAGACTCCGAGCTGCCATAATGCAGTGCATGTGAATACACTAGGGTATCAAAGAAGGCAATCACACAATGCAACATGGACATTGGACCAACACTTATATCAAACAGTACGTGGGCCAATTTAGGAAAATAAAATTTAAAAAAATATCAGGAAACACAAGATCATCTTCGAAATCAAAACAAATTCTTGTGTGGCAAAATCCGTAAAAAAATCAAATTTTGGGGGAAATCTGTAAGAAATGACAATATTCGTTGAAAAGTCAGAAAAGTTCCATTTATGAATGTCACTTCCACATAATGGTTTTGCAGAGTTTATACAGGTACCTGCTTGCCTTGAAAGACCAAATGCATCATTGAACGACTCAGCAAAACCAACGAAGCTGACCCAAGAATGATTTCTGCAAATAAACAAAGTATTATAATTAGTACAAAATAAATTTTCGTGATCAAAATACCCCAAGATCAATCACATCAGGCCAACAACTACAGACATTGCACTTTGCAACCATGAGCTGATTTTCAGGATGCTTGCACTGTTCAGGAAACAGTCAAGGTCACATATATGCGCACCTATGCATGTGCACCTATTGCGAAGCCGGACGTGGCAGGTTACACGCACTGTTTGCGCAACATGCACAGGCCCACGCGGCATGTGGGCGGTCAACCTACATGCAGTAGCCATCCGTGAGTGACACGGTTCTTGCGCCGCGCTGACCGGTCAATATGGACGTCTGTGCACGGTGACATTGATGCAGTCTGCCATTACATGTAGAGAATTAGGCTACGTGCAAATATTATGGCACTGGGTTTATCCAAGATTCACGTCTTACCATCATTTTTGCAATGAATGACTATCATTGAGATGATATATGAAGAAAAAAGTGGTGTCAGGTTGCAACATTTTTCCTATTATTGATCCATATAATCGCCGCGCGCATCGCGCAGGCCGGCCGCTTCCGAGTCGCTCCGAGTCACCCGCATCGGTACCGCGTACGACCGACTGCTGCTCGCGCCCGCCAGGCCCAATGCGGAAAATAATGCTGCCTGGCAAAGCGATTAGATCTTGAATGTGGTTCTGTGGGATAGAAATTAACTTTGACTTGAAAAGAATCGTTATCTTTTCGGAGTCAAGGAACCACACACTGTGCATACTAAGTCACGCACGTACAGTGTACTCTTTCCTTTTTGGCAAGATTACCAAATGCGAAGTTCACTAATTTTCCTCTGTATTGACTAACAAGCCCCCTGATAGCAATTTCATGTCATCAAAGTCAATTTGAGCCGTGAGAAAATACAAGCATTTTCTTAGAAAACACTTAAAATGTTTAAGTCCACTCTCATAGGGTTTGTACACAGAGTGTTGAGTGAACTTCATATATGGAAATCTTTCCATTTTGATTATTCTGATGGTACGAGTCCTCTTAATTGAAGGTACGAGTTGTCCAAGGTACGAGATGTCCAAGGTACGAGGGGAAAATGTCCATACTCGATCACCACTTACCTGCCGCCAAACGTATCAATTTTCACCTCACCTTTTGATTTCAACCAAGAGGAATCCAGGAAACTGTGTAAATGCGATAGAAAATTAGGCAACATGTGTTTTTAGAGCACATTGTGGATACACACGTCGTGCAGAACTAAGTTGAAGCAGCCGGTCAAAACTGCTGTACGTTATACGCATAACATCGACAACCATGACAACCAAGACGTTGCATGAGCCGGCCAATGATAGTGCAATACGTCATTGTGAATATTTATTTTCGCAGGAATATTTAGTTCATTTCAATGGCTAATTCAAATACGTCCAATTTAGATTAATCTTATTGCATTTTATTGCAACAGCCATCATGCGCGGCATAGCAGTTAAGAGTCTTGTGTTGGCGAGGTTCGAATCTCGATGATAAATAGAAATAAAGGAAAGGAGAGGGTGAGAGTAGAGGAGGGAAAGTGGAGGGAATAACCATAAAGGATGCAACTGTTGGTGCTTGAAAATTTATTGAAAAATGTGGTGATCGAGTATGACATTTTTTCCACTGGTTGTTTTAGGTGCCAGTCTATTTTCTTGTTTTGCAATTGCATGTTTTAAATACCTTCAGTTTTGGGACTCTCATACACAGTAGGGAGAGTCCCAAATTTTTGGACTGCTTCAACTCAGTTCTGCACGACGTGTGCATCCAAAAGGTGCTCTAAAAACGCATTTTGAAAACAGCTTCCTGGATTCCTCATGGGTGAAATCACAAGGTGAGGTGAAAATTGATGTGTTTGGCGGCAGGTACATGTATAGTGGTGAGCCAGTATGGACATTTGCCCATATTTTTGACTCAAATTTGATAAAAACAAAACAGGGGCCCTACACTACATGATCACTTGCAAACAATGAAGATAGTGGATATTTTGCCGGAGGTAATGACGGCAAACTAACGTTTACTAAAGGTTTGCCGGCGGCAATCCATATCAACAGAGGGCGCTGTACTCTTTAAGATAGGGCTGAATTATAAGATGTATTAAATTCCCACCAAAAGTTGTGTAGCACGATTGGTGTAGTGGTTAAGCAAAAGCCCTAGTAAGCGGGATGTCTCGGGTTCGATTCAGACCGCAGCACAATTTTAAGGTTTTTTTTCTCATCCCCAAATAAATACGAATATTCTTCTTTTATTATTTTAACATGTCTCAAACATTTTTTTGCAGAGTATTACCTTTTCTTTGTCAGATTTGTGGCTCTGGAGGATTTTTTTTAAAAGGGAAATAAAGTCCGAAATTATAAAATGGTCTGAATCCCATCTTGTGAATACGAAAAAAATTACGAGGTTACATCGATAATTTTGACATGGAGCCAGACTAAAATTTGTCACCGGAAAATGTTTAAGTACAAAAAAACAGTAGGCTAACTGCGCATGTTCAGTGCATATCCGGCAAACTAACGTTTACTAAAGGTTTGCCGTCTCCGGCAAAATATACACTGCCAACAATGAAACATGATAAATGGTGGTAGAAACACATGAAAAAGCGATTTAACAATAACATTCAAGTCATAAACTTACGCCAGGCTACACTGCAGCTCCAACAGTTGCCTTTCAAGGTAGAGAGTATTGGACGCTCTCACAAATTGTCTTTGTTCCTTGTATAAGTTGAAACCAAGAGTTGCATTCCCATATGAATCGTATCTATAAATTAAGCTGCAGTGGCGGCATCGCAACGTGGATTTTCGGCCAATCTTGCACCCATTTAAGGTAATTACCTTAACCTTGGTACCATCCACGTGATTGTGTCCCAAGTTACCCTCACAAGAAATGCATGTAGAATATGGAGGGACCAAACAAAAATCAAAAGAATCTACAGGAGAAAAACTAGATGAGATCAAAGAGCACGAGCTTGGGAGTGACGGCTGCTGTAAGGATGAGGAAGATGGCGATTCGCATGTGGAAGAGGAAGTTGAAGCAGACAAAGTAGGCCTACGCACCGCTAACAAAAATTGGCACAGCTGTGAATCTGCTCCAAGACTTTCACTAAATAAATTTGCGTCAAAAAAAGAAGAAACGTCACTGCTTTCAATGGCTCGTTGTACTCTGCAAACTTCCAGAAAACCAAATCGCGAAACCACTACTCCAAACTGTTCATCGGTACTCAACTGACGAAACGAAGTTGAAGAAATGTTGATTTTTTCCAATGCACGCTGATATTGTTCAACTGCCTCGTCGTCTGCTTCGAGTTGACTTAAAAATGTTGTGAAATTAAGTTTCGCAACCTTTTTCTTCGGCATCCCGACCAGAAAACATATCTATTAAAGAGGTTGGCGTATTTACCATGTATACTGTCAACAACTGACGAAAACGAATTGAACAATATTAAAAGAATGAAGAACGAGGCGGGCGACGGCAGGGAAAAATGGATATCGTGGATGGAGCATGTACACGTGTATTCTGCACGCGCGTGGTGGTATGGTGCAACGTGGTGACGCTGGTAGGTCTGCTATACGTGATATGCAATATTTTGAAGTGCACCAGTGAACTTTCGATCGTTACTGCGCATGCTCAATTCTGTAGCAGTGTAGCAATGCTGCATGACATATGGTGCGTGACCGATCGTCTCGTTTCTTGCTCCATATGTATCACCTTAATCATGTCGATCATGTTGAAAAGACATGAATCTGGTACTGAGAAACATTTCCAATTTTGTTAGCAAATACTTTGAAAATGTTCTTGACTCTCCTTGGACTTTGTACACAACCGCTGAAGTGGCGTCTGGTCGTCTGGATACATTCTTTCCAAAACAGAAGATAAATGTAAAAAAGACTGCTAGCTTTGAGGTTGCACAAATGAGGTTTGCAATTAAGTCATTTTTGAATGGCATTAGTAAAAAAGAATAGAGGTGTCCGAAACTACACTTTTACCAAAATTTTGGGGTTTTGGGGCTGTCAAATATTAAGGTTTTGTTTTCAATTTTACTCCAGCATTTTAGAATTTCTGAAAGTTTTGGGCCAGGGCATGTACCAGAAAAATTTAATTCAGGCAGCTGCAGTTTCTTTCACAGATTCAGGCATTCACATATACAGTTGCCTTGCTGTTTTCTGTTGAATGTTTTGAGATTTGGAGAATTGGAAATATTCTTTGGAAACTACATAAGAATATCTGAATTTTATGTTGTTTTCTAATAAAAGAAACCAGGTTTACATTTCAGCTACAGACCTACAATTACAAAATTAAATGTATGACATTGACAAAAATTGCAAAATAAAAACAGGTATAGTTGGGAATAACAAAGAATATTAATAAGTCCATTATAATATATCACTGAGCTAAAGAATTATAAATGGGCCATGATGGAATTTTGTAAAAATATTTGAGACAAGTGTAGTTTTTGAACATTTTATTTAGGTGTCTTCATTCAAACAGAATTGTTCAACAGAGATTACTTCTGTCATTTGGGAATTGCAAAGTGATGTTAACTTAATTGGGTTCACGTACATGTAGTTTGATTTTCTTTTTAGGAAAAAAGTTATTTTGTTTACAAATTTTGTAGTATTTTAGCTGAAACAATTTCTGCACCAGAGTGTGTTTTACGTTAAATTTGGCATTCCTGCAAAGATGTGTAAGTTTGCTTGCATACTATGCTATTACACATTTCTGTTTTTCATATATTTTCTTGAAGGGTCCAAGAAAGAGACAAAGCACATCAGTGATGAGTTAAATCCAACTTGGAATGAGGTAATTATGAATTGATTAATGAATTTATTTGAGCTTGGGTGTACGTTCTCGTTTGTGGCCAGTTGTCTGTCAAAGCAGTTTTATAGGAGAAAAAATCTGTCTAGATTAGCTCTGTATGAATAATTGTTAAAATCTTTGTATCTGTGCTGTCATTCACAGCAATGAGATAAGACACTACATTTGTAATTGTCAGACAGCAACCAATACGTTTGCAATTCACAAGCTATCACTGCAGAACCTTTGAGTTTTGCAGATATCAACTGTCGTGACTGTTTGCATTTCCCTGGTCTGTCTTTTTGGTCACATCTCTTTACTGTGAATGACGGCACAGATACCGTTACCACAAAGAATTAAAGACGTAATCATGAAGTACAAATCTAGTCAATTCAGTAATTTATTTGTTTCTGGCCACCTTACTATAGACATGATCGAAATATCACAGTATCGAAATGCAATACCAAGGTAGTGTGTATTTCAGCATTTTACTTAAAAATTATGTCAGTATTTTTCGGTATTAAAAATATCCTTAAGCAGGCCTATGGTATTATTACCAAAATAACCATCCAAGGCTGGAGTGGATTACCATGTAATCCATATGTGTAGTTATTCACATTAAGCAGGCATGGCCATGCCAGAATTAGGCCTATAGAACAGACAGACTGTTCTGGCCACGGTTAAATATTACAAGCTCCTGTGTACACCAGCCAAATTAAGTTTGTTCCATGTGTCGGACAAAAAGTAGGCTGTGACAACAGACAGTGCTCAAACCATTTTGCTGATTATTTGAATTTACTAATTGTCTGTAAGGCCAAACAAAAAATTAAGTCGGTCTCTGGTCAGCGCGCGCGTCAATTTTAATCATGCGCGTCGATCTTTTTTTTTTCCAAAATGTTCCGCGGTAGCTCCAACAGTGCCCACTATTTCCGCACCTCAATTTTTTTTACCAAAGAGCACCAAGGAATGGGAAATTGCACCAAGGCAAATGATCGAAAGCACCAAGGCAAATTATGGAGGACACCAATATACATAAGGACACCAAAAAAGCAAAATAGTACCTACCTTGTCTGTACAATCCAAGCTTGAAGAAAAAAAAAAAAAGCCAAAAAAAAAAAAAATTCGCATGGCCGCGTCAATTCCGGAACTTTGGTCTAACCAGAGACCGTATATTTTTTTTTTGGCCTAATATAAAATGGTTTCCAGTCTGAGATCCAGCAGGTTTTGTTTCACAACATTACAAAAAAATTCAATATTATTGAAATATATATTATTAATATAACAATAATATGCAAATGCCTTCCATTGCTTTAAAGGTCAAGGCAGGAATGAACCACGTATTTTAAAGTGATAAAATAATTCTTACAACTGCATGTACAACAATTAGTTGACCCCAAAACTGAAGCTCCAAACATCCAAAATGGCATCCAATACCTTCATTGCTCTTGCCTTCGTACAAAAATAGTTTGATGAGACCACCTTATAACTATGACAGTGTGAATTCCGCGCCTGTGTATGTACTGATATATTTTTAACAACCATATTTTATTTTTGTAGACATTTAACTGGGATCTCGGTGGTAAGCCAATCACATCGGCAGATTCCATCGAGATCGAAGTGAAGGATCATGAGAAGATTGGACGCAATAGGCAAGTATAAACGAAAAATCCACTAAAAGGAAAATTTATGATTTTGCAAAAACAGTGCAGGGATAAAAATGTATGTACAGTGAAATCTTGATAAGTCAAACTCTGATAACTCAAAACAACTGTAAAGTCAAACAAAGGATCCTTTGCCTTCAGAAGTATAACAATGATATAACTCTGCTTAACTCAAAACTCTGCTGAAGTCAAATTTTGAACTTGTTTCCTTGTCAAGATTTCATTGTTCTTGCAATAAAAATGTAACATTGTGGAAGACAGTTTTTAGAGATTACTAATATGAGGCCTTTTGTGAGTGTGTTGAAACATTGATATCATGGTATTGTCCACTGATTACGCAATGTTGACGTCTTAAAAATATTGACATCTTGAGATTGTTTTTTTTTATGATTGCGTTCCGTTTTTTGGCAGCTTGGAGCAAGCACTGGTTTGGTTGTTGGTCATTGATTGAGTAAATGTACTTTGGCATCCTCAGTTGTGCAGCAAATGAGAATAATTACTACACAGTCGAGGTTACCAAAAGGCATTAATGACCAACAACGGAACCAGTGGTTCCAACCGCCAAAAACGTGCCCCAGGATTTCATGGTCATGGCTACACCAGCAGGAAGGAACTCAGTCAGTTGGTTTGATCTAAGGTGCCATCTCTTACTGTGTTTTACATACACGGACATGAAACTTTGCACTTTCAATAAACTCGGGAAATCAATCATGTGACGTTGACGCTACATTAAAGTCTGCCAAATCCGAAAGTCTTAAATTTCATTTGGTTCAGATGTTACGAAGGAAAGAATTTTGTCATTTTTAACCTACCAAAAATGGTATAAAATCTACAAACATGTAACTTCAGATTTGGGTAGATAATTTGCAGTATATATAGCCTACAATGTATAAGGCCAAAAAAAAAACCACCCAAAATTATTCTGCTTCAGATAACATGGCATTTGAAAATAGGGTAGGGGGGGTAGGGAATTTTTTTTGGAGGGCAATTTTGTTTTGTTTTGTGTACAATCATATGGAGACCTGTGTCTGCATGTAGTCAAGGGTAAAAGGTAGTAATTGCTGGTTTTCGGGGTTTCTTCCTCATTTGTCCCCCCCCAAAAAAAATTAGGGTAGGGGCTGACAAAAAAGGGTATATGGGGTAATCGGAAGCAGAAGTATTTTTCTTTACTTTTGGCCTAAATTATGCATGTGGCACCATGAACAGCAGAACTTGAGAAGACCACAAATGTAAACCACACTGATGTTCAAGAATATCAGCGACAGATGTCTTTGTAATTTATACATGTATGATAAAACATGTTTTTCACTGTTTTAGCCATCACATCGACTTCTATCATGTGCAAATGACTACTGTGGCAAGTTGATACGAAGTAAATTCAATGCATGCATGCGTATGGTGTATACCAGCGTGTATAATACCGTGTGTATTTGGATGTCATACATTGTAAATTAGTTGGTATTGTAATAATAGAGCCATAGCGTGTACCAGTGTTTATTTTTATGCCATATTCAATTAATCAATAGTGACAGCAGTTCATGCGTGAAGAACGGATCTGCTATTGTTTTACTTTATCTCTTACATGTGTCCTGTATATTTGTAGGTGTACAGTGTACATTGTAATACACAAACATGTAGATGTATCGCCTTTGATGTATACATGTATACATGTACATGTATACACGTACATGTATACACGTACATATGTATACATGTACATACATGTACATGTATACATGTACATGCATACATACATGTATACATGTACATGTACATGTATACATGTACATGTACATGTATACATGTACGTGTATACATGTACATGTATACATGTACGTGTATACATGTACGTGTATACATGTATGTGTATACATGTACATGTATACATATGATAATTTTATTTTGTATTCATGTATATATGTATGATAATTTTATTTTGTGTATAATTTATGTACTTGGTGGAATATTTTACTGGTTTTTTTTTTAGCATGTTGTCTGCTGTGACGTGGATCACTAAGGGTGGCATTTGCCTCAAATACGTGTGACCTATCTAAGCAGCACAAACCATGTAACCTTTAGGGTTTTTTTGCGTGCTTTCCTGCTGGACATGAAATGCTAAAAGTAGCACCATGTACATGTACATGTATACATGTACATGTACATGACATAAATAGCATGGGAGGGTATGGAACATGTAACACAGTGGGAGGCTACGGTACATGTACACGAACTAAGGCCTACAAAAAAATAGTTCTGCTTCCGGTTTCTTACCTACCCTATTTTTACAGCCCCTATTTTTTTGGGGGGGAGGGGGAAATGAGGGGAAAAAAACCCAAACCCATCAATTACTACCTTTTACACTTGACTTCACCCAGACACCTCTATATGATCGTACACAAAAAAACTGCCCCACCCCCTGCCAAAAAAAAATTACCTACCTACCCTATTTTCAAAGGCCATGTAATCGGAAGCAGAATTTTTTATTTTTTTTTTGGCCTAATGGCACTTGTGTAATTGTCGTGTAATTTGTTGTCATGTACATGTATCGATACCATTACAAAATTTTATTGATTGAGAACTGTAGAACATGTGAACGTTGTGACCTACAGGCTACATGTACGTAAAATTGTAGTTTAAAAGCTCATGCATGTCTAGAGTACATGTTACATACATCAACTGTGTTGCCCTTTGTACATCAATTTGGTGTTCCCGAAGAATTTTCAATTATAAGTAAGACTTGAGGATTTGCATGGCAGAATATCAATAGGTGCGGGGTTGGGCTACCAAACCGGTTCTTTTCAGAACCGCACAAAGTCACAAAAGGGGTTTGACTACAATGTTTCTACCGCAAACCCTCAGCTATGCCTCGGGTGCTGTGCAAAATGCATTGGACCACATCGCAGCAGACATTATTTCTCCTTGCTCTTTTGTGAAACCATAGAGCAAGCTGTACACCTACAGAACAAATATTCACATGTACTTTATTATACAAGCGTCTGGGTTTTGGAGCTTTTGAAGGTCATACCTTGGTACGTGTTGCTGAATTATTATTAAACAAAATTCAGCTTTCATACAAGGAAAATTTGTATTGTACAGTGTCATGCATGCATGTTCAGTGTCAAACAGTGGGTCTGGAGTTTTGATCAGAGTAAAACGTACGTTGTGGAAAGTCCATTACAAATGTACATAGAACTTGTAATCATAAACTGCATGCACTCTGATATTTGGTGCATTTATTTTGGGGCTATGAAATATTATCGCTACATGTGAAGTACATTTGGCAGTCTGAATATTGAGCCCTTAAATGGGAACGTGGTAAAATCAAAATGCCTGGTGTGCTGCAATTTTGTTTTGTTGCAAGAAGCTTTTTGTTTTTAACAGTTGTCGCATATCACTTACAGCACACAAGTTACAGAATTCCTATTTACTTTGGATTGCAAGGACATCAACCATGCACAACCCCACCCCCACATATGCCAGACATCATGGCATGAAAAGCCACCCCTGTACACTTTACAAAAGTAATCTGTTATCCCATTGGTTTTGTACACCATGAAGTGTAAATAGCACCCAAGGTGAATCTGAGGGTGTCATGTGCATACAAAATGCCATGGACAATAATGTACATCATATGCAACTTGTTGTATACGGTATTCTTTGTACATATACTGTACATACAGTACTGTCTTGAAGTTACCGTCTATCTGTTCATCTGCAAGTACGTGTACTGCATAATATCCAACTCACAAGCTGTGTGGGTTGTGGGCTAATTGTGTTGTTCCTTCGGTATCCAGGATGCGTTGTATGACGATCCCACTCAAATTAGTAATCGAAATGTCATTTTGTTTTTGGCCATGCACAGGTTACTGGGGTCGGCAACTGTGCCCTTGCGTGACCTGCTTCAGTCTAAGAGTCACTCACTCAACAACACTCTCAAGCTACTGGACGGCAATAAACGACCCACAACAGTAAGAAACGGAAACTTTACTAGAAGGGATTCATTTAAAATTGTTAAAAAATGATGTTAAGGCCAACAAAAAAAATAAGTCGGTCTCTGGTCAGCGCGCGCGTCGATTTTAATCATGCGCGTCGATCTTTTTTTTTCCCAAGATGTTCTGTGGTAGCTCCAACAGCGCCCTCTATTTCCGCACCTCCTCAATTTTTTTTTACCAAAGAGCACCAAGGAATGGGAAATTGCACCAAGGCAAATGATCGAAAGCACCAAGGCAAATTATGGAGGACACCAATGTACATGAGGATACCAAAAAAGCAAATTAGTACCCATCTTGTCTGTACAATCCAAGCTTGAAGAAAAAAAAAAAAAAAAGCCGCGTGGCCGCGTCAATTCCGGAACTTTGGTCTGACCAGAGACCGAATATTTGGTGTTTTTTTTTGCCTAACAAAACAAGTTAGGGATATATTTATGTGAAATGCACGTTGAAACAAGTTGATCTACACTGTTCAAATGTTTATTTTCATTCCATGTACCCTTTCAACAAAGTGAACATTCTTTCCCAGCTAATGCTACCGGGTAACTTTAAAAAAATAAACAAAATCTGAATATTTGGTATTCTGATATATGCTCTTTTCAAAGTCATGATGTACTCGTATCAATGAATAATCTCCCAGACAAGATTATGTTCGATTATGTCCTATTATGTTTATGACAGACAACACATTTTCATTTTTTTTTTATTAAATGCGGCCCCCCCCCCCCCCCATCCTGAAAAAAAGGAGAATTAAAAAGGAAGTTTTCGTTGACAGTAGAAAGTGGTTGGAAGGGGCTGCAAAATGCAAATTTGTATAAAAAAAAAATTGATGATTCACCCTCCTACATAGAAGAATTTTCTGTTAAAAGGCTAATGGCGTTACCTTTTGCATGCATGGACGTGTAGGATTACTTTCAGTCAACTAATGTGTAACTAACACAAGTCTAGTTATTCCAGTACCCGCCTAGATCATCTGATGAAAAGGTGTTATTCTTGAAAGAATGGCATGGTGAAAAGGTCGGAGATCTGAGTATGAAGAAGGCTAAATAAAGCCCTAACACAATAATTACATGGTGTGTACATTTTATGTTAGATTAATGATAGACAATTTTTCAGTGGGGTTTGTTTAACAGTGGATATAGGTCATTATAAGATGCGTCGGGGTGATATAAATCAAATTAGGTTTTGCCCTTCACGGACGTTTTTAAACACGGTATACTCAGTGTGTTACCTCCCGAGTGAAAGTTGGAATATAGGTCGTTTCCATGGCTGGTATTGATGTTACAGTAATATTAAAACAAATATCACGGGTTATTAATTTCTGGTACAATAAACAACGACTTGTGTGAGATCGGCAGTCGCGCCGTTGTGTAGTCTATACTGATCTTAAAATGTTGGAAAAAAAGTACGTTGATTCACCATTGATCAAGAGCTGTTGTGTCAAGGTTTATGTTAAACTATGCGGCTAGACTTGTCGGCCAAGCATTTGGAGATGGGATCATGGGTGTGTGTACATAATACAGTACTTACGCTCAGTCTTCTATTTACAGGGAGAAGTTTCCATTCAAATAAAGTACACACCACCTCCAGGAGCTGAAGGTCCAGCCAAAGGCGGTGGGGGAGGCGGCGGCGGGGGAGCAACAGGTAAGAATTCGCATCTGAGATTTGTTTGGAAGTCTGTGTTTCAGGGACTCAAACTCAGGGAAACAAGATCAACCTTCAACTTTACCCCTAGCTCATTTTTGCTAGGATGTAACCTTAATCCTGCAAAAACCTCCAGCTGCCGCCATTTAAAAATAGCAGTATAGCCTCAATCCTACAAAATCCTCCATTATTTCTTGAGTGTGGTCCTTGGAGGGGTGAGCACTGCCTCAGTCCTGTAAAATCCTTCGGCAGTCACGGTCAATATGTTGAGGCAGAGCCAGTGACATCCTGGAGCAGTACAGAGGATTTCAAGTATAATTTAAACATGTAGGCCTAAATTTATGCATGGCTGCGCATAAACAACTCAAGGTCCGAAATCAGCAACACACTTTTGCCATGTATATTATATTGCCTCAATCCCGCATATTCCTCCAATTTGCAAAGAGGATTTTGGAGGATTTGGGATGGTTAGGGTTAATTAATAGACAGTTGGTTACATCAAGGTGCACTAGTCCGGAATGGTATAGACGAATCCAAATATGCGATCACTGTGCAGTCACAAGGCCCCCTTCAATGGAGAAACCATTGTGCTAGCTATTGTACAAAGCAACTGCCCTGTGATGGATTATCTGAACAATAGCTAGCACAATGCTTTCGCCATCAAAGGAGGCCTTTGCGATAGAATTGATATTGATAACGTGCCCGAATTGGTCTGTAGGCTCTAAAACATGTTTCTCACAAATTGATAATTTACTTCAAATCTAAAAATTTAGAAACAGTTGGAATTCTGGTGTAAAATCAAGTTTTAATTTAGCTCTGTGTTTAATGAGCACATCGATGTGTTGCTATAAAATTGGCTACATTTTCAAATGTACTTCATCATTCCTTGAAATGGATACATGCTCATAGGAAGCTGATCCCCATCGTCTGGCCATATGTCTGTATGTAATTGCTCATCTATTGTAATGTTATACATGTATAACATTACAAAATGTGTCACTACAAAATGTGTAATGTTATTACAAAACCATGTCTAATCCTCCTGGAAAATATTTTTGTTAAATTATCCTGGCTTGAGGGCTTTTTGAGTTTTGAGTAAGCAGGGATGAGCCAGAGTCATAAACAGGACTTCTCAGCACTGTATGCTTACATCACATCAATGAAAACCAGCCAATGCATTTAATGACACACTGTGTAGGCATAGGTTACGGCATAGGTTACATGTATACGTTATTAAAGATCGAGTGCACTTTTAGAGATGAAAGCAATTTCCAGGAAGTCAAATTTAGTTTCAGTTTCAGATACTGAGGTTTGTCCCCTGTACCTGAACCCGCATTTAGGTACTGAGAAAAATGCTTCGATTTGACATTTAATTATCTGGTGGTGACCAGAGTGTGGAGTTTGCCACCTGAATTAATTTTTTGCATCAGATGATTTATTGGGTTTCCTCTATCACATGACACAAAAGAACTAGCCCACAATTGACTGAATAGCTAAGAATCGAACTTTGGTATTTATTTTCAATAGTATGAATGTCTATTTTTGTGTGTCCATCTTCATAATGTAGCATGCAATGAAATATTTTCAGAGGAGGAAATAAAGTGCAGAGTTTTTTATTTTTTTAAATTCTGTGATATGTGACAAAGGAGCCTCCCCCTCTTTTGTGTAGGTCATTGTGTTGCCAGTTTCACAGGAATTCTTTTGAATTATCTAGGGGATGTGTTGGGTAACAATATGGTGTGAATAGGTAGATTGGGGGGGGGGGGGGAGTACCCCTCTGTCACACACATTGTGCTGGGTGTACCATGTATTCCGTAATTCGTAAGCAGGGAAACCATAATTTTGTGAAAGTTCTGAACCCAGACCTTTCAACTAACCTTTCACTTGTGATATGTACATGTACATACATGTACATGTACATACATGTACATGTACATCCAATGTAATACTTGTTCATGTGTAAAACCTTGGCTATCCTCTAACAGTCTTTTTTGGAGTTATACAATGTATCTCTGTCATGGAGTCAAAGTTGATACAACTGGGGGCAGACAATAGAAGATATGGGCATCAGGCCCTGGTGCCACTTGTTTGCTCTCATATTAATCCACCCGAATTGCGGCTGTTAATGAATTGGCCACATGCTGTCCCATTGTTAAAGTATTTATAACCACAAATCCATAGTCGCCCATATTTGTATTGAGAGGCCAATTTAAGAATGGTGGAATACTTTGTCTGGCTTTTGAGTTGGCACAAAAGAAGGGGTAATTCATCAGAGTCATAAAAGACTTTACTTCACTTTACATGTACATGTATCCACCACACAATTGAATAGCTCACACTGCACAAGTGTAGACATATGCACAATGGATGTACTGTGCACTACGCAGGGAATTCCATTGCGGACCAAATTTCAACAGTAAGAGTGGAATGGATGACAAAACCAAAAAAAGAATTCATTTCAATATACAAGAAAGGCTAGGTTTCTGTGTACATTATAATACAGTTCTGCAATGGAGAGAACATAAGTGTACCGTTACTGTTTAAACATGATAAATTCATGGATGTACATGTACATACGTGTACATAATATGACAAAAGTGACATGTAGAAAAACAATTTCTAAAAGTCTTTTTGATCCGTTTTACATTCAAATATTTTGATAGTGTGAAAGAGCTTTATGATCATATTGGTTAGAGGTTTTCACTTTTGTATTGTGGGTCATTAGACTTAGGTCCAAAGTGTGACATTTTTCCTGTCCCTGTTACCATGGTACTTTGTACTTTGCCATTCAAGTATCATTAGGAATGACTCCAAGCAATTTTTTAATTGTTGGGTAGGTAGTTTGCTATTCATAATCACTCTTGGAGGATGACTGCATTAAGGAGTGCATCAGAATGATAAAATCACAGATGTCAGATGTAAAAAGGGACAGGTAAACATTCTTATAGAATGACCCATAATTTGGTGTTAATAATCCACAGCCGCTGCAGCAGATGGTGATGCCGATGAAGGGGATGCAGACGAGGATGAAGAAGGCGGTGGTGATGAAGGAGGTGAAGGAGATGAAGGCGGTGATGAAGACGGAGGCGGTGGGGGTGGAGGCGGTAAAGCTGCAATGTGAGTAGCAACAACTCTGCAGGTAGTGGGTTCGAGTCCATCCTGAGAGGTTTGGGTACGTGTGTCCTTGGGCAAAGCACTTTGTCACCAATTATTTTTCTCCACCCAGGAGTTGAGTTGTACCTGTCAGACCAGAGATGGATATTGTGAATTTCTTAAGCTGCTTAGCACTATGACAGCAGCGAGCTGTACACTCCCCAGGGAGCTAAGATGGTCTTTAAAATATCTTATAGGCCCAATGATGTACATGTAGCGCCTTGAGCACCATATCTGGTGGATGTGTGCGCTTTATAGTTATGCACTGTTTGGGGTATTATTTTTAACACGTTACAAAACGTAATTGACATGATGCTCATCTGTGTACAGTTCTTTTTACAGGAATGCTCTTTTCATTTGTATTTTCAAAGTAATGGGACTCACTTTTTTGTGTAATTCAGTCACGTGTGAATTATAAACTGGGTACAAAAATGCAAAAAAACTGCTCAGAAGAAATGTAATTTAGATTAAATAATGGCGTTACTTAGTGCAACATCAAGTATAAATCTCTCTTGATGTCCAGCGCCGGGATGCGCAAGAGGAAGAAGCGTCGGGGCAAGCTGTCCAAGAAACCCCAAGACTTCCAGGTGCGCATCAAGGTCTGGGAGGCCAGGCAGCTGGCCGGCGGCAACATCCACCCCGTGCTGAAGTTGACAGTCTCCAACCAGACCAAGATGACGAGGGTCAAGAAGTCTACCAACAGACCCTACTGGGATGAGGTACGTGAATTGTTCTTTTCCCCCATGCGGTTCAGATTTCCCATCTTTTGATTGGTCCATGACATGTACATATAGCTGCCAACTATTGCAAAAAACTTTGAATTATTACGAATTAATAAAACAATACGAATATATGAATTCACTCTTGAAAGTTACAAATTTCAAATTTCTGCCTGAAATTTTGCATTCACAACCAAATGCAGAATTAAATCACGGCATTCGGATTCGGATTGATACTTTTTTGCAAGCAAAACCGAAACGCTGAAAAATCTGTTAGCATAATAATGATATTATTGCATGGTACCAGCCAGTTCGTAAATTATATGTGTTAAAAAAACCACTGGGAACCAGTGTACGTGTCATACACTCGTTTTCCAAGATGGTGCACAAAACATGGCCAGTTTTCATCGTGTTTGTAGTTTTCACGAAATGTTTTTCAAACTTTATGTGACATCTTCATGACTTCAGATACATGAAATAATATTTGTTCGAAGATACTTGGCACACAAGAATACAACTAATTTGTTGATAAGCACAGGAACGTCTTTAGGTTTTGGCCTCAGAAAAATGTTAGGACCCCATGCTGTGTTACCCCTGGAAAGAAATCCTTCAGTTTCACAAAATGTTTTTTTTTTTATTAATTGATTTGAAAGTAAGTTGAGTCTGTAACAACGTTCTTGTTTGGATTCCCTTGCAGGTCTTCTTCTTCAACTTCCATGCCAGTCCAGCCGAACTCTTTGATGACAATGTCAACTTTCAGGTGAGATACCATGTCGTGGATTCCACCATCTTTGTGGTCATGTGATAAGGGCGTCCCTTTTTATTTCTTTATTGTCGAAATAAATGAAAATAAATGTTGGAATAAAATTGTTGGAGTTGATTAAATGATGCCAAGTGCGTGTTGTCAATTTTTGTTTTTTTTGCAATGAGTTTATGATTTGATTACCTTAAAAAAAGAGAACCATATTTGGCAAGATGTCGTTGACTTACATTATACAATGTATCTGCACCAAGCAGCACACTAACACGTAATGTTTTGGTTGTAGTGGCAGCCATTGCATACCAATAAAGGCAAAATTTTGTTGTTTATTTTGTTTTTCATAGGTGTTCAATTCCCGCAAGCTTCGTAGTGACGCCTTCATTGGCAATTTTGAGCTGGACATCGGCACGATTTATGAGGCCGATAACCACTGTATCATGAACAAGTGGCTTCTCCTGTCCAACGCTGAGGATGCTAATGCCGGGGCCAAGGGCTACGTCCTTGCCTCGCTCAGTGTACTCGCGGCGGGAGACGAAGCTTCAGTAAGTTGTACCAAACCGGCAGAAAATATATTTACAAGAAGTCACCTTTTCGTCCAACAAGACACGGCAGGCCCAATAAAGCTGGTCCCAGAGTGCATAGAATACTATTAAATTGATTCATAATGGCTATTTGCCCAAGTCTTTCCATGCATCTGGTTAACACCATGGGCCAGATTTAGCCATTCATTGGCATTGCAGGGTAATCCTATATGATAGCACTGCCTGGCAGTGACAGTCAGTCAGTCAGTCAGTCAGTGAGTTAGATACAAAGATGACACTAGGCTAGCTCCCCTGGGCCAGCAAATACTGGTTTGATTTTATACATCATGTTCATTTAAACAACAAAATGCTTGGAAATATTTAGGCCCATGTAAAGGGAAAGGTAAAGGGGACGAACCTGTGTTCACAAGAACGGAGTGCCCATCTCTCTTTGGAAGCGATTGGGCCAGACTCGAGTCCATGAAATGCTGCTGTGGGGGGATCGCCACACCTCCTCCACAGCGAGTCTGTTACCTTCCCAGCATTGAATAATGCCGGTACCCATTTAACACCTGGGTTGAGAGGAGTAATTGAGGTAAAGCGCCCTACTCAAGGGCACAACGCGCGTGGCCACGGAAGGGCTCGAACCCACAACCTCACGATCATGAATCCTGTGCTCTACCACTAGACCACACGTGCCCACTAAGGCTTGCCTTTGCTTTTAGGAATATTCTTTTAAACTGTTCCTTATACTTACTTCAAAAATATACATGTGTTTGTTGACATAACACAGTTTTGGGGCAGAAAAAAAAATTAAAATCTACGATTGTATGCCTTTTTGAAGGGAAATATGTGAAAATGGGTTTTTTTGGTCTTTTTTTTCAGGTTTTCAAGAAATGTGATGAATCTGATGACATAGAAACGTGAGTGTTGTGCAATTATTGTAATTTCTCTACAGATGGTCCTATAGATACGTTTTTCCCAAAACTTTGTGAAGTTCCTGTTTTGTATAGTCTTGTAAAGTTCTTAGAAATTCCAATTCCATTTGCTCTGGGTAATTTTCCCTTAAAAACAGTAACTATCTCACCATTGTGACAGTTGATAAGCAAATGAAGCTCACCATGGATTTCTTGAGGGGAAAGATTATGCAAAATTGTTTCAATCCCGCATAGTTTTTGATATTTTATTGAATGAATTTGAAAATGGCGTTCATGTTTGATCTGATTTTCATTTTTGCAGCAATTTGCTTCGTCCAGCTGGCATGCAGTTGAGGAAGGGCATGTTTATTACCAAGATCTACCATGCCGAAGATATCCCACAAAGTAAGCTAGGATTCGCTTCATTCAGCCAAACTCCCATTGTACATGAATTGTACATGAATTGATAGTTTGCCGGGTGGTAGTTGAGCCCATCACAAGTCCATCACAAGTCCTCCAGCCTCGAGCCAAGTCACAAGCTATTCAAATGAACTGTGAACTGTTGTTCAATGCCTGTTAAGTGTTAATTGTGACCAGACTTGTGATTGACTTGCGACTTAACTTGCAATTGACTTGTGAAAGGACTTGGGATGGACTTGTGATGGACTCAAACTACAACACTGATATTTTGTGAGATACGGAATTGAGCTGTCTTTTAAGGAGACCAAAAACCCATAAGTAAAAAGAATTGAACCTTTCCAGAAAAATAGGAATTCTGACAGCAGGCAACTTTTCTCAACAACGTGCATTCATGCTAGTTGTGTGCTTGTGTAAGGCCTCCTGAATTCACATTTTTG
The DNA here is from genome assembly GCF_015706575.1 of Patiria miniata. NCBI lineage: Eukaryota > Metazoa > Echinodermata > Asteroidea > Valvatida > Asterinidae > Patiria > Patiria miniata. The sequence continues at coordinate 4,189,791 of NW_024037071.1, forward strand.
ATATATTTTAGCATACGCTTGGTATGCATAAATATGGAACAAAATTGTTGGAGAATTATGTTGCTAGCTCTAATAATTATTCAAAATCAGCAGATGTTTCTTCTCATGCATTATAGAAATTTGTCCAATTATTTTGAGATCACCGAGGGAGGCTATCCCCAAACATTTGCTGTGTGTTATTGATATTCGATTATGCTAACCAAAATGCGATTGACTGTGGTGACTCGGACTGTGATGTTTGTTCCTTATTTTAGTGGACGCTGGGTTGTTTGAGGGGATCAAGAACATACTGGGATCTGGAAGTGGCAAGAAGGAGTTGGTGGACCCTTACCTGAGTGCATCCTTTGCAGGAAAGAAGGTAAGGCCAACTGTCATTTTGTTTTTCCCGTCATTTTTTTTCAATCACACGTTTGCAATATATTTTGTCTTTTTATTTGTTTTCAGCAATGCAGCAAGTTCAAAATCTGATACAAAACTCACATCTGGGCTGCCCCAAAAATCACCATGGTACCTTAACTCTAACCGAACTCAACCCATCAAATCCCAACAGCAGGTTTTGTTGAAATCTGTTGGGATAGGTACAGTACCCCGAAACTGATGGTCTTTTACATTGGGGTTGGCATACCTCCAGAAACTAAGTCCAACAGTGTGTGTGTGCATTTGTACATGTGGGTGTTGGAATTTGCCAGAATGGGTATGGTTCCTAGTAAATTATGCTAGGGAGTTAGGGTTAATTAAAGCCATGCACAAATGAAACTCATATACACGTAGGTATAAATAAGTATAAAGAAGCCACTATAAATATTACAGCAAGAACTGACGGGGAACAGTTAAGCTACGGCACTGGTCCTAAATGGCCTTCATGGTCGTTTCTCAACATAGTAAAAAAAAATGCGTTATGTCATGTTATAAATGACTTGTATTGAACATGTTAACAGGTCAAGACCGACGTCAAGTACACCAATGACCATCCAGATTGGAACCAAGAGCTGAAAGTGCCGATCAGGGTAATCTTTCTTTTCTCTTTTCAATTGTCATACGCCATCACTGAAACCTTGCAAAAAATACAAACAAAAATGGAGAAAAAATCAGTGAAACAAATTATGATATTTTAATTCATAATTTTGAGTGACTGGATTTAATTTACTTAAACCAACTCTGATATGGACAGAGACACAAACATGCCCTCGTAAAATCAATTGGGTGTATTTTTAACTTACTTGTGTTGTTTTGTGATTCAGGTTCTAAAATATATTTTTTGTTAAGAGTTGTTATAAAACTTGTGTCATCTTTCAGCAGAAATAAACATTTAGAAAATTTAATGGACATTTTAGATATCGTTTTCTCGTTGATAGTATTTTAAGATATTTGTATATTTTTGTTTGATTGCGTAGTTCCCATCCATGTGTGAGAAACTGAAGCTTCAAATGAGAGACTGGTGAGTTTACACAACTTAAACAAATAATCTAAATTAACAACAAAATAATCAGTACTCTGCCCTTTTCATATGCAAATGACAGAATACTTACTATGTTTTTATGTTTCAGAATGTAAAATGAAAACAAAATCCGTTTTAGAATTTATTTATTTAATTTATGTTCACTGACTTTCCATTCAGAAGCCAGTGATCAAATAATAAGTTTTTTAAGAGTGGTGCCCACTCTATCCATGGTATGGGTGCAAGGTCAGAAGCAGAGCACAATTTTTTTGGGGAGCCAAAATTTTGTTTGCTCCCTAAAAGTAAGTCCAAATTTAATATGAAAAGCAAGGGGGAGGGGGCAAATGTATTGCTTTTTTTTTAGTTTTGTGGGTGGTGTACGCAATGGCTGCCTTTTTTGCGATGTTACTTAAAAAAACTCAAAAAAATATAGGTTTGTTTTCTTGGGGGGGGGGGGCCATGGCCCCCATTGGCCCCCCATGTATTCACTGCTATGTGGGTGGTATCGTTTTAAGCAACACTTGACTAAAGCAGCAAGTTGCACGAAAGCCCAGTGTTGTCAAGTTCATCACGAGTTCAGTCACAAGTAAATCACAAGTCGATTCACAAGTCTGATCACAAGGTATCAAATGAATGAACATAACGACAAGGGAATTTCAAAGTCACTGTGCATTTGAATAGCATGTGACTTGACTTGAGACTGGAGGACTTGTGATTGGCTTGACTGCTACACTGCCAAAGCCCCCCCCCCCCCCCCCCCCCCAGGAAAGCAGAAGCACAGTGACCCATATTAAAACATGAAATTATATTGCCGATGTGATCTTTATTTTGTAGGGATCGCGTGTCTGCCGATGACTACATTGGGACTGCCTTCATTGACCTTTCCTCCATTTCATCGCCCGGAGAGGAAGGTAAGACACCCATTACACATTGACAGTGGCGTATCCAGAGGATTAACCCTGCGAAGCGTTTACAAAAAAACTTTGCAACAACTCGTCAACTGCTGCACTTTGGGCAGCAGGTACTTTCCCGCACTACGCAAGACCCTATTCATAGCAATACAACAAAAAGCCACGTGCCAGACAGTGTCCAGACAGTTGCCAGACAGTGCGCTGGAAAGATAATTGACTGGCGGCTGTGGTATGCAGTAATGAAGGGAGATGGCTGTGTCAAGTTACAGGTCTTTGTTGATGTTTCAATGAGACTTGGCAGGAGGCCTGGTCGAAAGTTTGTTGACACGGCCTGGGTTTAGCCCTGGCTGCAAAGTTCATTGAACCAGCTGATTTGGCAAGGGTTGAATGAGGATTAGATAGGAGGTGAACGTTATTGGCCCTAAAAAATAAAACTTATTCAAAAAATTTGTTTACCTGGGGCCCAAAGGGCAGCAGGTCACTCTGCACAGGGTTAAACATGGGCTTGTGTGCTCTCATATGTGGGCAAACAAGTACTTCATTTTTACAGTGAGTTAGCGCTCTTAGTAATTTAATATAGCTCTATGATCACAATGTGTATCGCAATACATGGATGTGCACACCAGTCTAATCTTAACACGCTTGTGGACGCACACATATGTTTAGGCAGAAGATGTGTATCAATCTTAGAAAAATATTCTGCAAATTTAAGCAATTCCTTGACTTGTGCATGGTGTATGCACAAGATTATAGTTGAAGCACTTCGGTGGTATGTACATAGATGAGAAATCACAGAATTATACTTTGCACTTTGTTTGATAAAACCTTGAAGAGGAAGATGTTGCGGAGGAAGGACGTATCACACCAGGTAACCCATCAACGTCTTAGCGTCTACTTAAAAATGTTTCCTTTAGTATAATTGATTTTTTTGCGTGGATTTTTATTTCTCACAATTTAAGTTGTTATCCACACTGTATGTTTATTAATCCATTTATTTTCTTTATATGAACAGATAATTTTTTGTAGGTAGTTTTTCTTTACAATTCTTATTTGACCTTTACTGAATCCTTTTGGTTCAAATTTTAATTGCAGTATCTGCCATCGACAAGCCTAGGCTAACCATGGCAATTCATTTATTGTTTTGATTTTACATTAGGAAACTTCTCGTTATCGTGAGAAATAATCTGATTAGCTCTCCTAACTATCAGATGGCTATTGTTTTTTCGTCGAGCAAATACGTTAAAGAAGTCATCGCATTATGTTAAAAAGTCAGTCGCATCCTGTCACACTTAACTTAGTGAAATGTTTTGCAGAATGCACCGTAGGGCTAGGACTTATAACTGTTATGTTCTATGCTTCCAGGGAAATTGAGTTAAGGCTACCATGTAATTATGCAGGAAGGCAAGTCCAAGAAATCGAGCTCCCTGTGTTCCATACGCAACCAGAGTTAAACCCTCTAAGATATTCATGGATATCAGTGTTTTTTTATTTTACTGTTGGGCATCTGCAAGGAAGAATACCCACAATAATTTGTATGTTGTTAGTCTTTGCGGTGATTATGTAATTGAAGAAAACATGGCGTAATTGTTATATATGTAATTGAAGAAACTTGGCGTTGCGGATGGGACCAAAAAGAGGCCCTTTTCTTGGACTTACCCCTGAACACATTTTATTATATTTGTTTGATTTTTTTTTTTTGTCTGGCCGTTGCTTGGATTGAAATATTTTGATCCTGGGATATTGCAGGTTTTTTTAGTTGCAATAGCTTCGCTTGTTGATGTCCTGGCCTTTGTACTCCCGTCAAGCTGTAACTCTTGCCAGTGCTTGTGTGTGATTCGGGTTTTGTAAATCCTACGAAGTCCCTTTGGGATTCCTTGGAAAAATTCCTCCCCCCCCCCCTTCTATACGCAGCTGCAAAATCTGACACTGGTGCTTAACATGTTGTTTAAAAATAGCTATATTCCATTATCCCAATATTCCCCCCCCCCCCTCTCTGGCTGGCAATTTCAACAAGGCCAGCCCAGCAGTCAAATAAATCTGGTGACTGTTTTTAACAGTTGAGTGCTCCCTGCCTTCATAAAGCAGGATTCAGTGGCTGTGATTGATATGAAACCTGATATAGCCATGCTTTGGCGGGAGGAGATTGATAAGCCAGCTGTACCTACCAGTCACCTGCTTTTGTCTGTTGATGGAATTTGACTGTCACAGTGACTACAAGAAATATGATCTGACTGTAGGTGACTAGCCTGTTTACAAGTACTGGGTTTCTGAGGTTCCAAGCGTTTATAAAGAGGTTTACCTTAAACTGTCTATTTAGCTGCTTGGCTGGCTGTTATCGGTTGTTTGTCAAATCGTGTTGCTTTTGTAATACTCCAACCGGAGTATAATTCTTTTCTGCAGTTTCCAAAGTGGTCCCCTTCCCTGCTATTCCTCTGACACCCTAACCCAAAAAATAGTCAGAAATGTGGAGGAAAATGTGTAATGTGCTGACCTTTACAACATCATGGACAGTAAAAAGAAGTCTTTATTTTTTTTTCTTTGTTATGAATGACTGTGAAGCCCGAAAAGGTGAGATTTTGAGAAAGTTGCCTCCACTTTTCTAAATGTATCATCATCCAACAGAATGCTTCTGCATCTTCTGAAGAACTGATGGACCCAGTACTCTTCAAGATGTCACAAACCCTGCCATTTTCTCCTCAACATTGTCAAACTCACTGAAACGGCCCCAACTTGAAACACATTGTATCCATGCTTTTGTGCACTTAACTTGATTTCTGAAATTAGCCACGGGAACCATTTGGCATTTGAAAGCTAATGTACTTCCCTGGGGGAAACTTCAAATGTTATTTACATCTTAGACAAGTGTTTCATATATGCGTACAAGTTACACATTTATATATGTCATTAAGACTTCTGTAGCAATTGTTATTAGCAGTGGGCATGGTCATGATGACAACGTTTGGTATGTTTGCACTATGTTCACTTTCATGACACTATTGGTAGCTGCACATGAGGGCAAGGATGGTTTTGTAGTTGATTTTAGCTGCTTTGCACCGAAATGGCAGCATCGAGCTGTATACTCCCCAGGGAGCTGAGATGGTATTTGGAATGTTTCATGGGCCCAATGAGCAGGGTAATGATGTAGCGCCTTGAGCACCAATACTGGGCGATACGTGTGCTTCATAAAAAAAAATACACATAAAAATACATATTGTGAGATGAAACATTTCAGACAATGGATAGCCCCTTGTAACAGTTACAGATACTCATGCAAGATGACGGCTCGACATCAAACCAGTACATGTACACAACAATATCCCCCTTATTGTTTATTCTATTTTCAAAGTAACTCCTTTATCACTTAGTTGAACAAGTATGTTTGAAAGAAGGGTTTCATTAGTTTTGAGCTGCAACATGCTCATATAGTTTTGTTTTTCGGGTATTGTACTGAACGATGTATTTTAATAATTTTGCCCCAAGTTAATATTGCACATCATAACAGGAAGTTTGTCTTTACATATTAGTAATGTGATAATATTCTTCTCGGCAAAGATGTAAGTTCATTTTTTTATGTCAGTGGTGGTTGTCCTGTGTTTTTCTAATAATAGGTTTCCTGCCAACTTTTGGTCCGTGCTTTGTCAACTTCTACGGATCGACCCGAGAGTTTTCAGAACTTCCAGACCAGTACGAAGATCTGAATATGGGCAAGGTAATCTCATTTAAAATCCTAGCACAGGTTTTTCATTGAATACACCTCGCATGCTCTAAAGGCTTGTACAAAAAAAAAAGCTGTGAAAGATAATGAGTTAGCAAGGTAAAGTTATGAATTCAGAACACTGATAGTGTGGTTGTATCGTTGCTTTATCAGCTTTCCATTGATGCTTTATTTGCATATCTGTAGTCATGGCTGACTGAGCACATTGCCTCAATAATAGTACAGTTAATATGATTGAGTTGATGTTACCTTCCAAAAATTGCCATGGTGTGGACTATGGATGTGCGAAGGAGTTGGTAGCTGGTTGTGTTGAAAGTGTTTGTGCATGGAATAGTACATTGTATTCTGTTAATGATATTCATAAGATGGAATTTGCATCAGAGTGATGTAAATTCATTAGTGGATTTTGCCCTTCACCATCGTATTTATAAACACTGTATACTCAGTGTCGTCCCGAGTGATTGTGAGAAAAAATTTACAAACTACTCCGGTGAGACTCAAACCTACGACCTCCTGCTTACTAGTGCAGACGTCTTAACCACTCGACCACCAAGCTTGCCGGGATGGCTCGCTGGTTTGAATCTAATGTAGCAGCGGGTAGTGCAACCAAACTATTCATAAGATGATGTTCTTTCATGAGCAAATTATCCCAAAGAAGTTCTGATGTTTACTTGAATTCTTTGTTTGTGTACAGGGGGAAGGTGTTGCCTACCGTGGCCGTGTGCTGATGAGCTTGGAGACCAAACTGGGCGAGCACCCCGAGGTTCAAGTCGAAGAGATCAGTCATCAAGACGTCCTTCGCGTCCAGAAATACCTCCGCCGTCGCAAATACGTCCTGTACGCCTGCTTCATCGACGCGACCATGGTCAGCGAAAGCGACGACCCGGTGGAATTTGAGGTCAGCATCGGTAACTACGGCAACAAGTTGGACGAGAATTGTGCGCCGCAGGCCTCAACGACTCAGCCGACCAACGCCGTGTACGACGGCTGCGAGTATTACTTCTTGCCCTGGGTGGAGAATAAGCCCCTAGTCGTCATCAACTCGGATTGGGAAGACGTCAGCTTCAGACTGGATACACTCAACCTGCTGCTGCGCAAAGTGGAACGCCTGGTGAGTTGACTGTCTTCTATTATAAAGAGAATAAAAGTGTTTTGTTAGGTAAGGGTTCTTTTTTGAGGATGATGTGTATGATTTATTTACATTCACACCTTTTGATATTGGTATGCTCTGTTTCATTTGTACTGTGCAATGACTTGTTATTGTACCAAATGCACACACTGAAAACGAACCTTGGTTTGAAGTAAAATTCTAGTTGATTTTGTATTTGTTCAGTTCACTTCATTTTTAGTTAAAAGGAGAATTAAAATATAGCCATAAGGCCATTATATTACTACTATTAACCTGAAACGTTTTGTTTGTCATGTAGAACCATTATGACATTTTTAATTAATTCAGACCATTATATATCCAGAATTAGTGGAAAGCATAACAAGATTGACATTGTGTAACAAGCTGTGTCCATGTAGTTTCTCCGTGAAAATAAAATCAGATATAGGTTGGGATGGTTAAATTAAAGCATGTGGTCAACAACATGTGCACCTCTACAATGCTACACTAGCTTTCCAGCCGTGTGCCATATACCCTTGCAAGCAATTGTCAGACTTTACAGGACATTATTGTTTATCGGACATTAATCACCGCATGGGGCATAGCTTAACAGATCAATCGTTTTCCAATCTCGTTTACAGAGTGCCAACATGGAGAAAGTCAAGATGAGTCTGAAGGCAGGGGCTCCACCCGCGGAGGTTGCCGCTCAGCTGATAGGAATGATTGACCACCTTATTGCTGATTGCAGGTAACACAAATAATGACGTCCCTGAAAATGTACCCAAACTACCGCAGTGTGTTAAAAACATGTATATAGGTTGGTCATGGGGTCCCCGTAAGCCTGTTGATTTTGGACATCACACAATAATGCAAATCTTGATAAATTGCTTCAGGACTTCGGTCTTTATACTTTACTGCACTGCCTCTTGGACTTCAAACAACCCATCTACCCCCTTCGGGGAAGAAAACTCTGTGCAATATATTATTTCTTCTCTCAAATTTCTATTAATTTCCTCAAAAGTGCTCCGCTGCCAGAGATCGACCCCACCAAGGACAAGGCTAACATTCTGGATCAGCGTCGCTACGATACGCGTGTGGGTTGCCTGGCAACCATCGTGGAGGAAGCTACTAAACTTCGAGAGAACGCTACCGATGTGAACGAAGCCCTGGAAGAGATCAACGGCTATCTTCACATACTGGAGGAGTTGTCGGTCGAGGTGAGCCAATGCTGTGGGCAGAGAACGTGCACGTCTCGCCAGTTCACGTTGACGTTTTTTTTTAAGTGAACGTCTTGGTTCGAAACATAGTCTAGTCTGGTTCCAGTCTGGTCTGGTTCTAGACTCCTGTATGTGTAATTACCCAATTGTTACTCTGCATTATTGATTGAATGAAAAATGAGGTCATATTACAAAAAAAAATGTATTAAAGTCATTTGTTTGCAATATCTTCAATAATTATTCATTTCAGTAATTATTCATTTTAAAGATGTACTGTACATGCTATTTTCGAGTTTCACCTTGGGGGGAAAAAAAAATTTATTAAAGTCATTCGTTTGCAATATTTTCAATAATTATTCATTTCAGTAATTATTTATTTTAACCCTAACAGTCCTGAATCCTCCAATTTCAATACGATTTTGCACACCCCCTAGGGAGTTAGGGTTAAAGATGTACTATACATGCTATTTTCGAGTTTCACCTTGGGGGAAAAAAAATTGCCATTTTTTGGGCAATTCAAAAGTTATGTGGTTTTGAATTAGACATTGAAAAAAAGCATTGAACGATGTTTAGTTATATAAAAATTATTTGTAAAGTTCGAATCATTTTCTGGCCCGATAATAATCCAACGTGCAGGTAAGACTAGTTCCTGCCCTACTCACCAGCATCGATAATGTGTGTGTTTAGAGGAAGGGGGAAGAAACCAGTCTACTGGTAGGGCAGATCCATTTGTGTGCTAAAACAAACCAAACAAGTGCCCAAAATAGACAAAAAAGAAAATATTTTATTAAAACAAATGTGTTAGACAGTGAATTTTAAAAATACTTTTAGATTTTCAATAGATAATAAGTAGAGAAAAAAAAAATGTTTTATGAGAATATTGCTTTCAGAACTTTGATAATTGAAATGTCTGTCCCCTTCAGCCTCAAAACAGCATGCCAGATGTTGTAATCTGGATGCTCAGCGGCAGTAAGCGTATTGCTTACCATCGTATTCCTGCTTATGATCTGCTCTACTCTGGTCTCCATGCTGATGCCTGTGGTAAACTCTGTGGCAAGCTCAACAGCATCTTCTTGAAGGTAAAATCATGAATTTTATTCTCCATTTTGTCTTTTTTTGGTATCGGGCCGTCTAAACAGTAACTTTGCAATTTTCCAACAGTATCCATATAAAGTCTTTCTTTCACAGCCTGTTTTTGCGGAGATCTTAATTGACCTATTACAATTTGCGAGTTAGCCACACCCCTTAGACAACTCTATGGAATTTTGTACATTAAGTTTTGTTTGTCTAAGATTTTGCACAGTATGCGTCCATTTGTACATCATGTAATTGGACAATACTTCACAAGCTGCGTTGACGCAATTCTACCGCGACAGGTTAATTGGGTAACCCTCCTCCTATACTTGTAACTATAGCAAAGTGTCAAATGTTTTTCTTTCGGCTGAATTTTTTTAGATACTTGACAAAATATTTTCAATATAAATTGTCTATTCTTTTTATTACCCTTTAATATAATAAAACATAACATAACTATGATGTTAACAATTTATATGTTTTACATTTACTGTACATTTCATTCACATACATACATTGCCCTGTTGTTCCTGGACTGATAACTTCAAAAATGAGACAATATTTTGTGCTGGTTCGAACTAATTTTAACATCGATTCCGCACCGATTTGGCTGTGAATTTGAGAGGAAAAATGTGGGGAAAGTTGGTTGCGAAATGTGGATGGGAATGCCAATTCATCAAGCGAAGTTCCCATTCTCATCCGCAGCAGTAATTTAATTGCGACGTACTGAACTTTTTTCGTAGTTGTGGGGACCAAACATGTTGAAGGGATTCTCTAACGTCCCAACAACTTGGTTCAAGTTTTCCTTACAGTAGAATACCTGTACTTTACAATGTATGTATAGTCCAGGCCAGGGCAAGAAATTTGGGAAAGGCTGTTGCATCCTGACGCCAAGTTTTGTTGTCATATATTATCTCAACGAAGGTCAGTCATTGCAAAAATGTTGGAAAAAAAACATGAATCTGGGACTGAGAAACATTTCCAATTTGTTAGAAAATACTTTGAAATGCACTCGACTCTCCATAGCCTTTCTACACAACCAAAGCAGTGGCGTCTGGACACTGCATTCCTTCCAAAATTTGATTATAATGACAGTTTGTCTTTTTCACACAATTAATATCTTTTCATTTTGAATTTCATTTTGTTTTAGTTCCTGAGAGCAGTTAAAGATTGTTCCGTTTGTTTTGACTTAATTTTCATTTTAGCGTATGTTTTGCATGCTCGAACTTCATAAGAAACTAATTCATTTCACGTTCATTTCGGACTTGAAAACAGAAAACATGGAGCTTTAGCAGAGTTCCACTGTCTTGTTTGTATCAGTGTCATGGTCATTATTTTGGAGGTGGCATGTTTGATACATGTATGCCACATGTAGTTAATCAGTTTTCTTCCCCAAAAAACAACAGACGCCAGAAACGCCCGAGTCCCCCCCACGGCCGCCAGAGCAAGGCCCATCCACGGTAGGCAAGCGATTCTTTTAAAGGACGCAAGCTCTCGTCTGGCAAGGGTTACATGCCTGCTACTCATGCACTTCACTTAACATGTACATGCCGCATGCCTTGACACCATCACTGTTTTAATAGGCCTTATTCGTGAGCGATAGAGGGCGTTGCAACTGCCCATTGTTTGAGGCTTTAAAGGGTCCACGAAGTGAGTTTTACACTGGAGCAGATTTGTAGCAAATGTTCATTCCTTTGAGCAATGTAGAAAAACTACGAGATATCCGTTTTTGGTAACCAATTTTGCAAAGTGCACTTTATTTAACATTCAAAATGGTTCATGCTTTTCCTGACAAATGAGGGCGCTGTTGCTGGGTTTTTTTCTTCAAATTGTAAACCCAACATTTTGCTTTATTGAAAACATTTGTGAAAAAAAGTGTCTCCTTGGTGAATTTTTATCAAAGCAGATTTGACACTGATTTTTCTTTCCTGAATTTTCGGAAAGCCGAAAGGCACTCAAATACCCTTGAAAATGCAATATGAAGATTACAAATAAAGTTAAATGGAACACAAAGGTACATCTTCAAGGATTGCATTTAAACAAATTACATGGGCCCTTTAAGCAAATGCGAAGCTTATCTCACATTTTTGCATTGCTACAGTCCAAAACCTTTTGATTTCTGGATTTAGGTAATGTTACAAAAATGCCTTGTCAACATATTTTTTTTAGTATTGGCATCGAGAAAATGTCGTTGTTGCAGCATTCTCATTCGCTCAAAAATATGGCCTATTTCTGTTACCAGTACTTTTTTCCTCTTCTTACATTGACTTGGTTTGGAATAGTGTTCATGTTATGGTAAATGGTATGAGCTAGAGAATTACTTGAACTACAAGGTGCTTGTTCGAGATACTAAACGTTCTCATCAGAAGTACGTGCAACTGCTATAGTGATTACCAGTTGCAGTGAGTGGTAGTGGTTTACCTAATGGAGTAGGTGCACTAACATTGAAGGTTTTTAGGCTGGTTAGGAAAATTTACTGTATAGTTAGCTGAGGATCGAAGTAATAGTTAGATGTAAATAATAAGTCAGAGCAAAGCCAGTAGCCTTAAGCTTAGACCCAGAGTGCACAAAATTCTATTCAATCCATTCAAAATGACAATTCACTGGAAGTTTTGTTATGCACTTGTTAACAAAATGGGCCAGAATTTAGCCATTTCATAGAGTACCGAAGTGAATACATCACGCGCATAATGTGTGGGGTAAAAGACATTAGCGCGTGATTCAGCCCGTGAACCAACACGCGCGCGTACTCCATTCGTTTGCACAATACTTCCTGGTTCTAAATGACCTCACACTTCGGTACTCTATTGGCATTACGAGGTAATCCTATATGATAGCACTGCCCAGCTCTCTCCAACAGTCTACAGTCAGTGTAAGTCATGAGTGACTGTCAGTCGGTTGGTCGGTCGGTCGGTTGGTCGGTCGGTCATTCAGATACATGTAGGTACAATGAGGACACTAGACTGGCCCTCTTAACAAATCTTAAGAAAATCGTTCAATGGATTTGAAAATCACATTTATTGCTTGTTCTGATAATTGTTCAGTTTGTCAAAGAAGAAATGATTTTAAGAATCTGAAAGTCTGTCTATGGAAGAGTCATATCCAGCACTCTTATCCAGTGTAACCAAGCGCTTCTAGTTCATAGCCTCACCCGTGAGCGGGGTGTGTCGGTTCTGACCTTGGTTAGCCATTAGCAGAACATGAGAGTAAATTGAAAACGACAAGTGGCTAACTCTGGGTAATCTGAGTGAGGTAATAACCAAAATCATCCAATGTTTCATCCAAAGTTGAGTCTGACACCAGACAAATTTTATGAAATTTCACTAATTTTGCATGGAATAACCCCGTAAAGTGTATATGTAATTAACACTAGTAACACCAGTCTTAACACCAGTGTTGCAGATAATTGCCCGGAGGCAGTTGTGATGGAGGAATGCACCTTGTTGCTGAATTGTTGCATTGGATTTCGTTGCTGACTTCCATGTTTTTAAATACATACATGGGTGTATTTTTGGTCAGTGTTGTTACTGTATGCTTGATGAGGCCTCGTTAATGCAAGAGACATCTGTTCTGTAGCCCCTTCCCAGTTTTCCTATAGACCAATTTGGGCATGCTGTCAATTCCATCATGGAGGCCCCCTTCAATGGAGAAATGATTGTGCTAGCTGTACTACAACAGAACTATCCTATAACAGATTATCCGAAAGATGGCTGTTGAAGGGGGCATTCATGATAGACATGAATGTGTGTTGTACTGTACTGATGACGTCACACTTTGATTAGATGTGCGCTTTTCTATGGAGCTATGAATTGTCCGGCCCCCATACTAGGCTCCCATAGAAAAGCGCACATGTAAACAAAGTGTGACGTCATCAGTACAGAGGCTTATTGGTCTGTACACTAATTCAATTATTACAATAATGGTTACAGTTTGGGGTTTTTTTCACCACTACTGGGACGCTTGCATGCATGTGCGCATATTACACGTGCATTTTGCAAAGCTCTGAACAAGAGAATTGCATTGTGTGAAGCACCGTAGCGAGCTGTGGAGAGTCCCTGTATTGGGGAGAAGCAGCCCAGATCGGTCTATAGATATAATTAACCCCTGCCCGTCCCTTTAATAACTAATTAAAGGTCTTTTCTTAACATTCAGGTGTTCTGTTTATTCACTTACATGTACTATACATCAACTGATCAAATTCACTTTGTTTTAACATGCTAAAAACAGTGTACAAGTACTATGTACATTGTTTTAAGCGTATTGAAACAAAATTAGTAATTTGCTTGGTGTGTCTGTTATTTCTTTTGACTTAAATTAAATAAGAATTGTCAAAAGTATTCATCTTAATATGGCGAGTGGGAAACTTATTTCATCAAAGACGTTTTTGCAATATTAGTTAAATTTCAATTTGAAATAATATTAATATACTAGCGGGATGTCGCACTTCGTGCGGCACCCGCTAACTTGGTGGAGTTGTATTTATACACTAATGTAATACTCTGACCTCAATTTGCATGTTGACCCCAAGTGGGCGTGATAAACCTTGGTGAAGCAATTTTGGCACATTTTTCATCATGGAACGTTATGTTTTGCGAGATAGCGATATGTTTGGAGTGTTTTCATGGAGATAATATTGTAATATTTAACTTTTGAAAGTCTAGAAGAAACAAATTGCCAAAAAAGCACAACAACACAAATAAATCATTTTTTTCACGCGCCAAATGATGACTTCAGAGGACAGTGAAATCGGAGCATATTATTTAAGGACCTGCATACACTGGATGACCGCATTTTGTGCTTCAGCATTCACCTCGGGCCTTTTACAGAAACGTGACAGACAGACAGCGTAGGATCTGTTTATATAGGATTTTGTCATGATTGTTGTCACTCCACTTAGGTATTGCTTAAAAGAATTTGTCAATCTGTCTTCTTTTTCATGCAGAGAAAATAGAAATCATACCACTGTTTTTCACCCGAGTTATACACACTGATCATGATGTTGCTCTGTTTCATGTTCTAAATCAACGAAACATTGCCCACTCTTATATTTTTTTTTCAATTTCTGATGCACATGTTACACTTTCCTCTCCGGTCGATATCATCATCTGAATTCACACCTAAGACTTTGTCTTTATATCTTTTGTTTGGGATTTATTTGCTAAAGGCCAAAATTTCTCTTATATTTCCACATTTTATCACTTATCATACCCCCATTACACGTTACCTTTACCGGCAACAAAACAATGTCACTGCAAAACGTCCACCTCAGAATGGCTCAAACCACTGCATGCAAACTTTTAAATATTACCTTATGCATACTTTATGATTCTAAAATGACATTTTGAACACAACAGTCACTTGAAGATGTGTTATTTTCACTGGGAAAAAAAATGCACTGGACACCTATGTTGTGGAACGAAAAACATTTAATTGATTACGTCAATATTTGTAGATGTAAAATGTACGTCATATTTGGAAACAGTTATCTCTAGCACTGCATCCATGTGATTAACCATAAAACATGTACTCATTTCTGTTATTTCCTGGTGATTTCAGTTTGCTGGCAAGAGTTCCATGAACATTGGAGCCAAGAAGATCCCGGGCATGCTACGCATGAAGCTGTGGCTGGGCCTGGAGGGCGACTCGGAGAACTTCCAGAAAGGAATGACCGATTCCTCCATCGCTGTCTTTGCTGAAACAGTGAGATTACCAGTGTCTTCTCATTTCAACTTAAATTTGACCCCAAGGGTGTAAACAAGTGTTAGTCGAGTCCATGACAAGTTGTCGCGAGTCCATCGCAAGTCAGTTTAGGGTCCTCGTGGTTGGATTTCAAGACACAAAATATTAAAATGTGACTGTGGCAAAAGCATTCTTTTGTCATTGTTCATTCCCTGTTTCTTGTGACTGGACTTGTATGTGTAAGATTTCCTGATTTGCTTGTGACTGGACTTGTGTAAAGGCTTGTGATTTACTTGTGACTGGAATTGTGATGGACTTATGATTTACTTGTGATTTACTTGTGACTGGACTTGTGATGGACTTATGATTTACTTGCGACTGGACTTGGGAACTGGCTTGTGATTTACTTGCGATGGACTTGTGATTTAGTTGCGATGGACTTGTGATTTAGTTGCGACTGGACTTGTGATTTACTTGTGACTAGACTTGTGATTTACTTGGTTCTGGACTTATGTTTACTTGCGACTGGATATGTGATTTACTTGTGACTAGACTTGTGACTGGACTTTTGACCAGACGGGTGAGGAGGTACTTGTGATGGACTCGAATACAACGCTGTGTACCAGACCCGTGAACCACAGCACAATAGACAACAATTGTTTTGTTTTGCCAAGTTATTATTTGTTTTAACTGTTGGACTTCTGTAACTTTTAATTAGAATAATCAGATAAATCAGTAGGTAAGACTTTTTTTGCATGCCGACACAATAGTACAGTACCAGACTCTAGAAATATAACACCTTTGTTTTGTGTTTTTCAGTACGAGAATCAAATGAGCATTCTAGGAAACTGGACCAGCAGAGCTCTGCCACGGCCCAAGTTCTCTGACTCCACAGGAAAGGTATGTCATCTTGACGGTGTAAAGAGTATTATGCTCCAGTAAAAGTAGTAAAGTCTGTCCCGAGCCAATGTGGCTCATCAGGCCGGCGTTTATCTCCGGTTTCAGTAGCATGAAACGACTGAGAATATTTCTACTCCCCCTGGATGGGATGCCAGTCCATCGCAGGTTACTCCCCAGCTAATGCCGGTACCCATTTATACTCCTGGGTGGAGAGGGGCAAGTGGGGGTGAAGTGCCTTGCCCAAGGACACAATATATGACCAGCGGCTGGATTCGAACCCCGGACCCTCTGATCATGAGTCACGAACCCTAACCACTAGGCCACACACTCCCTCATTATGCTCCAGTAGCCTAACAAAATCAGTGATCAAAGGTGATGGTTATCTAGCGCTTTTTGGCCCTTTATTTGGATGGAAAATCTTCAGCCCTAAGTTGTGAATATTTCACAGTAGGGTCGTCGGTGACTGAACAGTCAGCGAGAAGTTGTCATGTTATTGCATTTTGCATTATGAAATTGATATCACAAGAAAATTAGTGTCGTAAGAAAAATGGTGTATCGTAAGTCCAAAAAGTTGTTAAGGCTCGGCATGAACAAAAATATGTGGCAGTGATATTGGCTCTCTTTAAGGATTCAAGCTTTGAATAAAAAATTGACTCTCCTAATGCATGTGTTATCCGTACGTGTTTGTGCAGCCATTGATTTAAGATAGTGAACTTCATTTTCAAATGACATTTGTGAGGCGTACTGGCAAAATGAGACAGAATTGGGCACAGGCAATAGTGGAGGAAAATGCAATAAAAAATGGTGGTGTTTTGTGTCGATTTTCAGATTTATGGATATTTATAGTCTTTGATATATGTCTGCTACACGTATTTTAAAGAAATGCTGTGGCAATCATGGAATAAAAGTGTTAAAAGGATAAACAATTGTCATCTTTCATACTCACGACTTACAAAACAGTCACTTTGGAGGTTTTTTTCTCAGTATGTGCTTTTTTATGACATGTTGGTCATTGCAAATTTCACATATCCACAACTTGTCAACAGAATGTCCGATTAAAGAACAACAAACAGCACTGTAAGGAGAATTATATTCTCTTGCCTAATACCCACCGACTATCATTTTGACCTCAGTTTGCCAGAATGCCTCAAAAATGTCCAACATGCATGCACTTGCATATGATGCACATGTCTAGAACGGCAGTGTAACATTGTACGAGTATTCAAGATGTAATTTGATTGGCTTCTCTGTTCGGCAGATCAAACTGAAGAAGGAGAGCTTCACCCCTCCAGAAGGCTGGCGCTGGGAAAGTGACTGGCATGTCAGCCCAGAACTCAGGTGAAATACCTCGTTTGGCCAAGGACTTTCATTGGATTCACTTTACAGATATTCCCTCGGTCCCATTTTTAAAAAGTTTCACCCTAAAATTTTAGGTTTTTTTTAATTGCTGTTTTTCTAGCACTACAAAAGTTATTCGCTTTTGAATGAGACGTCTTACCAAAAAAAAAGGGGGCCCTTGTTTAGTTTTGGAATAATTATTTTACAAATTTCAAATTATTGGCAGCCTTAGTCATTCAATTTTTGTAAACCTCCCCCCCCCCCCCAATTTTTTTCTTTTAGAACATTGCAGACGTCCAAAATAGAAAATATTAAAACATTTATTGGAATAAAATTGAAGTTTTTGAAGAGCATTATGCAGTTCAGCTTTAACAACATAGAATAAGATGGGATTCACTGTTCTTTGGATGCCTTGATTATGCCGAGAGGTTTTGTTCAACTCTGGGATGGAAAAGTTGATTCACAAGTGTTTTTTTTGAATAATTATTGTGACAGCAGGCAGCTGTTTCCTTCGGAAAGTCAAATAACTGTTGGTACAAGAAACTAACTCTGAACTTTTTGGTTGTATTTTGCAGTCTGTTGTATGATGCTGATGCTGGAATGACCAAGTTCTTGGAGGATGTCTACGAACATGAATCCAGAAACATACCCGGTGGCTACTGGGGAACGTCATCTGTGCCGTTCACCTCTGTGG
Source organism: Patiria miniata (assembly GCF_015706575.1). NCBI lineage: Eukaryota > Metazoa > Echinodermata > Asteroidea > Valvatida > Asterinidae > Patiria > Patiria miniata. The sequence goes on from NW_024037071.1 coordinate 4,207,865, forward strand.
TAAAGTCATTCACTTCAGTTGCATTAACCCCAACCCTCCTCAATCCAACAAAAATCCAACCAGGCACTTTGGACATGCCGGTTAGTTTCGGAGGATGCATTTGTGACAAGGTCCTAAGATGTGCCTTACATTGTTTATGTGCAGCCATGTATAGTTAAGGCCTATAGTGTACTAGGGGGGCCTCGTAGCCAAGCAGTTAGAGCGTGGAGCTACGGAGTAGGAGGTTGGCGGTTTGAAGCCCATTCCAACCAAAAACTGGAAAACTCTCTCTGACGACCCAACCGTGAAATGGGTACCTGATTCGTTCAGGGAAGGTAAGACGGCGAGAGGAGAGGACTGGGCACTGCCACTCATATGCTGCGCCCAAGACACAGTGGACCTCTAACATCCCACTGCCCCTAGGGCCAGTAATGGCTATGGGACCTTCACCTTAACCTTTACATAATACTGAATATCATCTGCACTGCTCCAAAGTGAGGTAAATAGTCAATGCTGATTTAATTGATGTTGTCCACTATTTGGGAGCATCCTAATGAGGTTGGTTGCGTCACTGGTTATCAATGGCGCACATTACAGGCCACAGCAAGGAATCAGGATCATCTGGACCCTTGTTGGACTAGAGACCCTTGTTGGACTAGAGACCCTTGTTGGACTTTTCGTACATGCGCATGAATCGACCACTTGTTAACCTGTGGTCTTTGATTGAACTTACCCTCTGGAATTTCCTTCTTTTCTTTTCATTATTTGTAGAAAGGAGATGCTTGCGCTGCCCGCGATGAGATCAAACCAACCGAAGGCTGGGAGTGGGAGGATGCCTGGCAGCTGGATATCAACAGAGCTGTTGATGAAGAAGGTTAGTTATGCATATTCATGATCTCATGGGTCACATGATCAATGATGGGTGGGGATTGGAGGAGGGAGGGAGGGAGTGGGAGGATGCCTGGCAGCTGGACATCAACAGAGCTGTTGATGAAGAAGGTTAGTTATGCATATTCATGACCTCATGGGTCACATGATCAATGATGGGTGGGGATTGGAGGAGGGAGGGAGTGGGAGGATGCCTGGCAGCTGGATATCAACAGAGCTGTCGATGAAGAAGGTTAGTTCTGCATATTCATGATCTCATGGGTCACATGATCAATGATGGGTGGGGATTGGAGGAGGGAGGGAGTGGGAGGACGCCTGGCAGCTGGACATCAACAGAGCTGTTGATGAAGAGGCTTAGTTATGCATATTCATGACCTCACATGATCATTGATGGGTGGGGAGTAGGGGGGATTCCTGGCAGCTGGACACTAACAGAGCTGTTGTTGTAGAAGGTTAGTTATGCATATTCATGACCTCGTGGGTCACATGATCAGTGATGAATGGGGGAGGGATATGGGGAGTGGGAGAATGCCTGGCAACTGGATATTAACAGAGCTTGAAGAGTAATGCATATTCATGACCTCATGGGTCCCATGATCAATTATAAGAAGGTAATTCGTGCATATTCGTGACCTTATTGGTCACATGATCAAAGATGGGCGTAGAAACAGACTTTAATACTTTACCTGTGGCACATTTACTGCGATGCCGCCCTGTTGGCCTATGTTGATTGATGTTGATTTGCAAATCCCAAGCAGTATTTACTTAAATATGTATTTTGTGTATGAAATGCATGTTTAAGGTTTTATAATGATTCAATTTTCTAAGGTTTTGAGTACTGTGTGGAGGCTACCATCGGCAGTTGGGGAGCCGTGGAGAAGACCTATCATCTGTGTCGTCGTCGACGCTGGGTCCGACCACGTATTCTGGTGGTTGACCCCAAGGCACTGGAAGTAAGTAACGCAAGTGACAAATCTTATCAGATTCTGTTAGCATTGTTGGAACGCCAAATCTTCTTTATAGATATTGCAATTTGTTGTTTACACATTACTTTCCCAATTGGTAATGGAGCCTAGTAGGCAACAGCAGAAGTATTAAAGATGTACTATTCATGCTATATTGGAGTTTCTTACCCATTCTTTTTTCAATATATGAATACTTTTTTAGCAATATGAAAGATATTCACTTTTGAGTGACACATTGAAGATAAATAAGACTTCAGCCCAGGTTTATTTTTGGAAGGGTTGCTTTATAAATTTTAGATTATTTGTGACTCAACAGAAATTTAGCTATCCAGAGGTAGACTGGTTCCTGTCCCCTTATCAGTATCAATGATGTACATGTAGGGAGTGAGAAACAGTCTACGCCTAGTGCAGGATCTGCTTGTGCGTAAAAACAACCCAAATAAAAACCTCTTTTTCAAAATCAAAACAAAACTAGTTTCTCTTGTTAAATTCTAACATGTTGCCATTCTGTGAGGAGAAAAAAAAATTATCAAGTTTATCAAAAGAGCATAGATAGTATATTGGCCCACGTTTACTTATGGTACGCTTCTCTGATTTACAGAAAAAGAAGAAGAAAGATCTCGGAGAAGGCTGGGAGTTTGCACCGCTGTTCAACTTGAAGTTCCATGCCACGGAGCGCAAGATGGACTTGGTACGCCGCCGCAGATGGCATCGCAAGATGGTGGCAGAGTCCCCCAAAGCTAAGGCCGTCTTCTCCATGGGCAAGGTAACTAGGAATGCACTCTCAGCCTGTGATACCTTACTGTGATTCATTACAACTGAAAAGGCCTTATTATCCCCCTGGCTTTCCAGCCAAACTTGAAAGGTGGTCTGTGGAGAGAAGGCTGACGTCAAAAAAATCCTTTCCAATATGGACATTTACGAGGTCTCTGGAGAGCTCAGCTCAGTATTACTAATGACTCCAGCATATGCTGCAGTGGCAAGGGGAACGCACCAAGACTAGGCCGCACGGAGTCCCGTGTCTCACCCAAACTTCCCATTCAACCCAAACTCCCCATTCAACTGAGAACTGGTGCCCGCCGGGTGGACAATCAAGGCCGGCACTGAAAATTGTCCTTACTAACTGCCTGTACATGTATACAAACTGGCAGGATGCCAGGGGGATCGCGCAAGTTGTACTTGCAGAATTTTTATCAGCAAATGAGGCGCTGTTATGGAGCCATTTTGGTTCTATAAACAGACATGGCATGAAGGTTATTGGCTTAAGTTTCCACATTGCTACAGCTCTAAAAGGATATGTTTACAGTCTTTTAATTGTTAAATGAAGTAAACTTACTAAACTGCTTCAGTAAATGGTATATGTCCAGTTTGGGGTTAATAGGCCAGCAGGTTGTGATGGTCCATTCTAATTAATCATCTCTATTTAGGATGATGAGAGTGGGGATGAAGAAAGCAAAGCCAGTCTCTCTGTGCCAAGGATGTTCCTCAACTTCAACGGTGAGTATAGACTTATCAGATTCCAGGTTCACTTCTCAGTTTTCTAGTCAGGGGTTCGAACCGCAAATAGGGTCAGGGGTTCGAATCCAGCTGTTGGTCATATGTTGTTTACTTGGGCAAGCCACTTCACTGTACCAGGTACAGTTCTCAGTTTTCTAGTCGAGTTCCTTACAGGTCGCCCCGTCTCAACTCCCGTCTCAAGATTGTTCATCTTCTGTTACTTCCGACTGGACTGGTGATGGATTTTACTTCAATTCCGACAATCTAACTGCAAAAGGCTTCTTCTCAAAACAACCTTACAATGAAATAATGCAAATCTTAAAATCGCACAATACCGATTTGTAATATTTGGTACTTACATTTCTACAGTGACCAACAAGTATCAGCTTCGTGCCTACATCTATCAAGCGAGGGACCTCATTGCTGCTGATTCCGACAGCTTCTCTGGTATGTACTTTGTACGATGTCGAAATAGAAAAATTGTTGTGGTCTGCCAGACCTACATTGGAACACCGCTGGGAATGTGCCATTTGCCAAACGGAGCAATTCCAAAAAAGAACAGCACTTCTCTGAGTTCTGAGATACTTGCTGATTGTTAGCTAGATGTCAAATATACCACACTCCCACCACAGATTTACTGGAATGGTGTGGCCCGGTGGTGAGGGTTGCTGACTCGTGATCAGAGGGTCAGGAGTTCGAATCCAGCTGTTGGTCATATGTTGTGTCCTTGGGCAAGCCGCTTTACTTGCCTCTCTCCACCCGGCATTAGTTGGAGCGTAACCCGCGATGGACTGGCAGCCCATCCATGGGAAATCAGTCATGTCATACCTAGGAAACCGGAGATGAACGCCAGCTTAGATTTCCTTTTCTATCCCTTCTTTGTGTAGCCCTCACCTTGAGTGGCCCTTAGATAGAGCCTTGTGATGGGCCACTCTCATAGGAAAAATAGTTCCAATGATAACTTCAGCGTAACTCCCTACAAATCTTGTTTTATTTATTTTAAATCTTGCTCGTTGGTTTCCGTTTTTGGTAGATCCATTCGCCTACGTGAGCTTCTTGAACCGCAGCCAGAAGACTGAACTGAAGAAGAAGACGCTGTGCCCTCACTGGGACCAGACCCTCATCTACGATGAGATTGAGATACCGGGAGATCCCAACATCCTCGCCGCCAATCCACCTGACATCGTGGTGGAAGTCTTCGACGACGATACATTTGTAAGCTTTCAGTTTCACAATTTTTGGATAAACAATTTTGAGTCGGGCTGTTTCAGTGTTGTAGTCGAGACCTTGCAAGACCATCACAAGACCAGTCTCAATTCAAGTCACAAGCTATTCAAACGAACTGCAACAAAGGCATTCCTTTGTCATTTGTCATGCCCTGGTACTTGTGGCTGGTCTTCTGCTTGAGCTGGTCTTGTGACTGGTCTTGTGATGGTCTTGTGCTGGTCTTGTGATGGTCTTGTGATGGTCTTGTGCTGGTCTTGTGACTGGTCTTGTGACTGGTCTTGTGATGTTCTTGGAATGGTCTTGTGAATGGTCTTGTGACTGGTCTTATGATGGTCTTGTGATGGTCTCAACTACAACACTGGCCGTTGTTTAGAACAAAAAAACAAAACAAAAAGAAGGTTTGCCTAGTCCATCTGGACCCAAAAGTCTGAGTTAAAGACATTGTTCAGTCAGTCAGTCAGTCAGTCAAATGAATTTGAAACATATTTGACTGATTGTCCTACTTTTCGTGTGAACGTTACAGGGTAGTGATGAGTTTATGGGACGTGTTGTGATGAAGCCGATGGTCAAGCTTGACAGTGCCGATCAGCGTGTAGCGCGCTTGGCATGGTATACCCTGATCATGGGGGAAGGAACCGCCGGAGAACTACTGGCTTCGTTTGAACTCTTCTTAATGGTAGGACATTGATTAATTACATCAGGAGTCATATCAATCAATATCCAGGAAAAGTTGCAGTAAAGTTTGTAAGTTTAGACATTTAGTGTAACTCAGGCTTAGGATTTTAGCCCTTAACCCTTACTCTCTGAGGGTAGTTTACTGCATGTCAGTTGGTTATGCCAATGCCCTCCAGCTGCAGTTATTTGGCAGATAACAAGTCTTAACAGTGAAGGCTCCAATTGGCAGGAGTTGGAGGCCCTGGAGGGTGCCTGATACTGACCAGCTGGGGGCACTCACTTTGTTATCAGAGGACTCTCATTGTTCTCTGTGGCATGTATTGGAGTGCCTGTCCAGTTACCCTTGAAATGACATGGCAGATATTGGAGGGCCATGCAAAAAACATAGGAGATTTTCTTGAGGCACAATTGGCATGCATTGGAGGGTCAAGTAGGGTAAGGGTTAATATAACTACCCTTTAACACCAAAATCAAAGATCAGGGCCCAATTTTTGGGTTCTGCTTTTTAATACCATTAGCAAAAATCCCTGCTTACTATAACAGAACATTCTTCGCTTACGGTAAGCGTATTTCACAGGTTAGCTAGGAATTTGGCTTCTGCGCATGCATACCTCCTGTAACTAAGGATTCTGTGCTTACAGGCTTAGCACAGAAGTTTTCTGCTAGCGTGGTAAGCACACAATGGTGATGGTAAGCGCAGAATTCTGTGGTTAGCAGTGACATGAAATTGGGCCCAGGTGTACATACTTTAACGCTTTGTACCCACATTGACTAAAATGGTACACTTTAAGTTGTGCTTTGAAATTAATCAATTTCAAGGCAGTGATACAAATAGGGTCCTATTCACAGAAGGTCGTTTTTGGTAATGTTTTGCTTCATGTTGTGGTTTGATTGTCACGTTGCAGTCGGAGACATCAGACCTGCCCTTTATGCCACCCATGCGAGGAGACCTCTACCTAGTGCCTAATGGCATCCGGCCTGTCATGCAGAGGACTGGGGTCGAGGTAAGGCTCACAATCTTTCAGGATTTTGCAAATGGTTTCCATGCACAAGTGCCCCCTTCACTTGGTAAGGCCAGCCATCAGATTACAGACCGTTTGGGTACCGGGCCCGGTAAGCTAATCCCTTTCACCCTGATCGGTATGAAGTCGGAAGCCGCCCAGTTACTGCAGCGTGAAGCCCCGATGGGTTCGAACTGGTGACTCAGGGAGATTTGTGATGAACCAGAGCGTGACGCAGAAGCCTGGTGGAGTTAATCCGGGCCAAATCGGTTCCACCAAAAGTCCCAATCCCTTCGACACACTGGGCGGGCTCAACCACAAACGGTCCGGGAAAGGATTCTAATTTGAGGACTGGCCTAACAAAGAGAGAGTTTTTGGGGAGACCACTCGCGCAAAGATGGTTTGCGTGCTTTGCGCCATATGTGCGTCAAGCAGTGCACGCACACGGTGTGTCTGTCTAAGTGGCACTCTTGTGAGCGGTGACAGACTGCCATCTCCTGCCTATGCACGGAGCCCGTAGTGTGACCCTACTCTGAGGGGGATAATTGCCTTGAGTTGACTGTCGTTCATTCCCCAGAAATGTTGATAGGTTCTTTGGGTACCTTGTTTAATGCAGTGCACGTGCCAAATTTTTTTTTTGTACTTGTGTTCTTCAGATTTGGAATGTCATTGTTCGAATAGATGCAATGCTAATTATATTTGGTCATTCAACTTAATTTGAAAACATCATGCTGCTTGAAGGATGGAATCTGCAGGTTGTGGGTTCAAGTCCAGCCTGGGGTTGTGGTGCGTTTGTCCTTGGGGAAGGCACTTTGTCACTCATTGGTTCTCCCCACCCAGGAGAAAACGGGTACCTGTAAGGGCAAACACGGTTATTGTGGTTGATATTAGCTGCTTTGCGTCGAAATGGCAGCATGGAGCTGCATACTCCCCAGGGAGCTGAGATTGCAGGGAGCTGAGATTGCCTTTGAAAAGTTTTATCGACCCAATGATCAGGGATATTAATAATGTAAAGCAGTATAATTTTAGTTAAAAGCACTATATTCATGTAGGTATCCATTATTATTTTTATTATAAGAAGTCTTTTTATTTGTCTTTATTCAGTTCCTGTGCTGGGGTGTACGTAACATGAAGAAGTTCCAGCTATCATCGGTCACTTCACCCTGCATAGAGTTTGAAGTTGGTGGGAAAATCATCTCGTCCAAGGTCATCAAGAACACCAAGAAGAATCCCAATTTTGACTCCCCGCTCCTCTTCATGGAAGTAGTAAGTCAAAAGATAAATACTTGGTGTTTCTCCAAGATTATTCTTACATTTTTGAGTAGTCGGAAACTAAAATGCTTGGATGTAAAATCAGGCTTTTTTAGCAGCTAGTTGAATATTTTTTTTTAAATATTGTTAAAATGTTGATCTTGCTCCTTACAATTTAGCCTTAATATTTTTTTTAAGACAGACATTCCTCGGCAAAATTATTCCCATTTAATGTTTTTGATTCCACAAACATGAAAACAGAGAAATTAAGAGAAAAAAGTGAAGGTTATGAATTTTGTTTTCTTCAAATTTTGTAACAGTTCTGCATCACCTTTAGAGGAAAAATGTAGATTTAAGATCTGGAACTTTACAGTTTATTTTAGACATGTTTAAGATATCAACCGTGCAAAAACCTGCAAATTATATGAAAAACAGCCCAATAGAAGTATCTGATTTTGAGTGAACTCATCACAAATAACTAACTGAATTGTTGTGGTGGCAAGATGCAAGGTTTTTTTGGTCATTCAGTGGTTAATGTAAGGGTAAGGTATGAATGTCTCATGTAGAAGAACAGAGATAAAGTTGAGCTTCTGTTTTGGCAGGACCTGCCGAAGGAAGAGCTGTACACCCCACCTATAAACCTGAAGGTTCGCGATCACCGCGCCTTCGGACGTAAACCCATAGTCGGGATATCCGTCATCAAGAATCTGACCGAGTATCGCGTCACCCCTGCCGTGGAACCGACCAGCGGCACTCCGCCACCACCGGAACAGCAGACTGGAAACGGAGGTTAGTTTCGTTTTTAGAAATATCGGGACTTTCTCTTCTTTACAAGTCACCTCAAGACTTCACTATTTAACTATGGTGTATTCCCTAAGGGAAGAATGCAAAATTAAACAAGCGGTAAATCAAGGTAGAACCACGAGGTAACCTGCAAAACCTTGAGGTACACCTCAAAGTTACCGCCTGTTTAGAGGTAACCTGTAAAACCTTGAGGTACACCGCAAAGTTACCACCTGTTTAGAGGTAACCTTTAAAACCTTGAGGTACACCGCAAAGTTACCGCCTGTTTAGAGGTAACCTGTAAAACCTTAAGGTACACCTCAAAGTTACCGCCTGTTTAGAGGTAACCTGTAAAACCTTCAGGTACACCTGAAAGTTACCACCTGCTTAGAGGTAACCTTTAAAACCTTGAGGTACACCGCAAAGTTACCGCCTGTTTAGAGGTAACCTGTAAAACCTTGAGGTACACTGCAAAGTTACTGCCTGTTTAGAGGTAACCTTTAAAACCTTGAGGTACACCGCAAAGTTACCGCCTGTTTAGAAGTAACCTGTAAAACCTTGAGGTACACTTCAAAGTTACCGCCTGCTTAGAGGTAACCTGTAAATTCTTGAGGTAAACCTCAAAGTTACCGCCTGTTTAATTTCTCATTGTCCCCTAACGTATCTTTCAGTAATAAAGGTGAGTTCGTTTCTCAGCATAATCCTAGAACTAACCACATGCCTGATGACTTCATTTTCTCAGACTGCCTCATCAACATTTGGCTCGTATTATAAACAAATTATGTTTGTGATGTCCATCCAATTGTTTCTACCACTGCCATTAACAGCAATCATGCACCGTTCTTGCCAGCTACATCAGGCATTGAGATTTAGTGTTTTTTTTTACCAAAATGTAGCATTTCATTATCAAACATTCCAGTTTCTTTATGAATGTGTTTGATAAAGACAGACACACGTCACAAAGCCCTGCTACTGCAACCATTGTTTTTAATGTGCTAACTTGATTGATATCGTTCAAATCCTGGTATTTTAACCAAATCGTCCTTTTCCAAATCCTGAATTTTAAAGAAAAATTGATTATTGATGGAACCGAACCGTTAATCTGCAGACTTTAACCTCATTGAGGACATGTAATGGTACGTGTATTGCCAGAAATCCTTCATTGGTCGGTTGTGGTCTGTTGCTTTGTTGGCAGTTTTGAAAGTTGGCAGTTTGGGCTGAAATTTAGGCCATTTGCATGGGGGATCAAAGAGTAAATGTAGTCAGTTTTCCTTTGCGGTTTGTTTGATGAATTTGAAGTGAATATTTTTTGTCAAAAACACAAGTGTAACTGATGCTTTTCATGTAGTGCTCTGACATGAAACTTTTATGATGCTGTTGTTTTTTGTTTATTTGTTTTTGTTTTATTTTGTTGATATTTGTGTTCAGGTGCATGCATGGTCATTAGATTAATTGCTGTGGGTCATATAGTTTATATTTAATCAAATCTCCAATTTTTAACACCATTCCCTGGCATAACCCAGATCAGTGATTTTTATTGTCAACATATTCCTGTGGTCAACTCCGAACAACCTACGGTCTCACGGAATGCTGCAGTATACAATATGTAAAGCTAGAATAAGTTACTTTCAAATTTCAATATTTGTACATGTATGTTTTGCACCCTTTTTGACAATTTCTGGCAGATACTAACATAATAGAAATATTCCTTATTGTTATCTTTAAGTGCTGTCTTCTGAAACATGCAAACTTTGGATGGGATATTATAAATAAATCGTCGGTCGCACCACGAAGGGACGTATTGTGTGCACAAAGTCAGTAGAGGATATGTTCTTTCGTAGTGCACCCGCCAAAATGTATGGATTGTTGGTGGTGTATGAGTTTTAATACGAAAATGACTTTTTACCCAACATCATTGACTAGATAAAGCGTGAATAGGAATAGTTAGATTTGTTTTGTCAAAATGTGAATGTACCCAGTCGACCTGATTACTACTAAGAAGCCTCAAGGAATATTATGCATAATATCTTAGGCCAAAAAAAATTAAAGTCTCCGGTTTCTGGTGTGGAGCTTGCCCCAAAAGTGGTGCGGCGACGCGGCTTCTTTTTCCCTTCAAATGTCGGCTGATGACTGCAAATGGTGCCCAACTAAATTTAGTGCAAAATGTATTGGAGCCCAGAGAGGCCCAAATACTCGATTGTAACCCCATCTAAAAACACGTTAAAATTGTGCAGCAGCAGGATTCCAGTCAAACCAGTGAGTTTGGCGGTTTTGAGACATCATCTCACATTGAAAAAAAAAAAACTGTTTAATTTTGCTGACGCGCATGGCTACGGCGACGCCCGCGCATACCAGAAACTGGAGACTTTTTTGGGGGCCTTTCTAAATTGTTTTGGTGATTTGAAGAATCTGTTTTGGATGAGCACAAAAAGCAGTCGTCCGTTGCCAAGTCTGCATTGATATTCCAGTCAAAGACATTCCCTCCTCAGAGTTGGATGGGTCCACAGCCACCGATGGTGCTCAGGAAGACACCGGTCTACTCCAAGGAAAAGGTTGCTATTTATAGTCTGTTTCATCTGAAACTACTCTCTACACCACACATTGAAAATAACAAAATTTTTATCTCTTTTTTTTTTTCATGAATTGTCTTCATTCTTAATATAATGCTCATGCTTTATGGCAGTGAAAATGGTAACCAATTCTGGTGATCTTGCCTTTTTCTAAACTGTTCACTTAAAAAGAAAAGCACTTTTTTCTCCATAATAAGTAAACAATTGGTATTCTGTCAGTAACAGGCCCGATTTGGCTGTATTTCTGCTAAGTGGAATCGGTTTACTGGAACTAATATCTGTGAATGCCATTCAGTTTTTGTTATTACATAACTGTCAATACTGATCCTGGTATGCTGGCATATTAAGGTACACTCCCTTTGGATCAGCCAACCAAGAAATAAAGCATCTTATAGTTTTTTTTATGTTATTCACTTTTTCAGTGCAGTTTAAGAAATTAACTGAAATAATTGTACATTGATGAGTGTTTTATTTTTGATGAGTAATACTGCTACAGTGTATTGACTATTTAGTAATGAATATTCATGAATATGCATAAACTATTTAGTCATGAATATTCATGAATGTACTTTGCCTGCATGCCAGTTGGTGACCTTAACAGCCAGAGAAGCTAACTATTAAATGTATGTAGGTCATTCTATAAATTAAGGGTCCAAAATGTGGCATTTTCCTGTCCCTGTTACCTTGGTACTTTTTAGTTGCCTATACAATGTACAAGTATCATTGAGAATGACTTCAAATTTGTTAGGTAGATAGTATGCTCTTCGTAGTCACTCCAGGAAGATGACTGCATTAACGTCAGATGTAACAGGGACAGTAAAACAAAAGGACCCAAAATTTGTAGAAAGAACCCACGTGCAACTAACAGCATGAATTGTACAGCTTGCACTGAGTACTGCAGCACCATACTGGTACGCATGTTATACCGACAAGTGTGTTATCAAATTGGAACAATCACTTGGCATTCACTGTGTACACGACTGCAAACTTTTGGGGTTTAATATTCTTGCGGGCTTCCTTTGTTCTTCACTTATCATGCTTGTTATACATTATTGTAAATGTCTTTTCTCAGTAGGGTCTGCAGTGTTGATAAGCTGATTCATTAGCAGGAAACTGGGAAGCCACATTTTTTTTGTTTTAAAGGCCGCTGTGGATAACTAACACTCATAATTAACACTAATTTAATGTATCATTGTTTTGGTTTTCAAAGTTGAAGTGAGAACGCTACAGTTTTCCCTTGATAAAGAAAGTGTTGTCATAAACGTGGCAGTATTGCACCACCTACATGTAATCATACCTGTCAATCGCCTTCGGCACTTTTGTCTTACATAAACTTTAACACATACATGTACTTGCCAATTTCATGAGGAGATGGCATGACTAACTGGGATTTGTGTCTAGCAAATAGAAAAATATATCTGAAGGCTATTTTTTAAGTCTTCATTTCCTGAGTTTCCCTTCTTGATTCAGTTGGGTAAACTATTATATGGGAAAGAGGATTTTGGACAACCTCACTTTTTTTTAGTTTACTGATAACTTCTTTAAGTTGTGAGCACTAATTTGGTTAGTTTAACCAGTGTTTAAAAGATCACGTTTGAATTGAGAAATGACAGAAAAAAAGTAATGCATACAGTTATGATTACACTGCACCTAGGCAATTTAAAAAAAAAAAAAAGTTGCAGTAATATCAGCTTTTTATATATATTGTTGTATCAATAGACACAGGTTATGATATGATGCCATAGGTTAAGTTACATGTAATGTAGATGTAAAAAGATGTCAGATGTTTGTGAGTGAAATACTTTCTCAACCATATCTAGAAAAATGAAACAAGTAGGTTTATACTGGAGACTTTGCCAGAGAATATTGTAATATTTCGGAATAACCTAACTTGGATTTGATCAGTAAATGAGCGTTGTCGGTCATAGTTGTGTCATTTCTGCATAATCAGATCAACATTTAGTAGATTCTGCATCATTCCTACTTGCCATTACATATTGCAATCAAATTGACATAAAGTGGGCGGGGGACGTACAGTGAAAGTGTCAAATATGAACAAAAGGCCATTACAAACATTGATATTTCATTGGCCAGACCCAAAACTAGCTAGATTAGGCAGGTAGACATATTATCAAGGTGGACAGAATAGCAGAGTGAATGAGTAGCAGTTTAATTTACTGTAGACCCACTCACTATGTAGAACCCATGTTTTGTAAAGGATGGTTCAATTAGGAATAAGACCACAACAACCTGATATGCTGTACAATCAGCATAAAGTCAAAAGCACGAGGAGCTAAAATCCACCAAACGATCGTAGACACAAGTAACATAAAGACTGCTGTGTAAGTTGTAACTGAATCATACTGTAAGAACAGATTGTATAGTAAGAAAAAAAACCCAAATCATCAAAGTTAAAAACAACAAAGATGCGATATCTGTGGGGTTTCCAACTGGTTTTGTTGGTTCCTTTCATTTTCTCCAGAATTACTCTTTGGAGACAGTGATGAAATGGAACCAGAGGCAGTTGCCAACTTGATGGGGGAGCTTTTAAGTGCAAGTGTCAACAGAATAGCTGAAAGTGCCCACAGCACAAGTGGAGGTTAGAGCTGCCGTGTACTATCCCACACTAAAAGTGCATTTAGCTACGCAAAACATTACTCTGCCTTCTGAAATCATTAATTCATACCTTTATTGAATCCATGAGACGTGTGTAAAAGGCCTAGGACATTGATATCACATCATTTTGAGGAATGCAGTGCGAAGAGACATTACAACGTGGGAAATGGAAGGAAAAAATCGGTCCCGAAAAAATAATTGAACTTGCAGTTAAGGTATAAGTTCAAAATGAGCAAGCTTTGTTTGTATTTTTTTTTTTTTTTTACAAATCTATGATTAGTGTTCTTGTTTCAAACATGAGATATTATCTGTCCAGTTTGATGTCACCCTTTGATATGCACTCTTAGTAGCTCACATAGAACGCTTACTTGTAAAACTTGTACAACTTGTTTCACGATTTTTCTGTCATTGATATTTCGGTCAGGTTTTTTCTATAGATGAATGTTGGTACGTGTACTTTAATTGAAAATTGGAATCTGTTGGAGTGAGTACTGCACTAGTAAACTGTTTATGCTTTACATGGGGTCAGGCATACCACCATAATCAGAGTCCAACAGTTTGGGTGTAGAGTTTACCATATGGTGTTGGATTTTGCAAGAGTGAGGAAGGCTCCTAGTAAATCACTCAAGGGGTTAGGGTTAATGTTCTTTAATGCTAAAGATCTATAATATTTTATCTTTACTTACCTGTATGTTCAATGGGAAATATTTAGCAAGCTAATATTGTTAATTCTACCATTATGGTAACTATTAACACTGTAATTTGTGTAACAGTTTGTTACTGAGCCATCTGTGAGGGGCCCATATTGTGTGCTTTCATAATGAGCTTTTTTGTCATTTGTACATCTGAGGGTGACTTTCAGGAGATCGGTGTTCATTGTGTAAACATCCATTTTGCAAATTGCACCTATTTTTCATCAGATCAACTTGTGTATGCTTCTTGTGCTTCCTAGATTCATGAATTTTCTAGTTAAAATGTAAGATTTGAAGCTTTGCATGGTGGTAGTATAGATAGAGAAGGTTTGTGGTAACACCATGTGGATATCTCTTTTGGGAAGGTGTGTGGTTCTGAAAAGAACCGGTTGGTTGTAAAAACCATCCAACGGGCTCTTTTCAGAACCACACACCTTACCAACCAACCGGTTCTTTTCAGAACCACACACCTTTCCAGCCAACCGGTTCTTTTCAGAACCACACACCTTACCAACCAACCGGTTCTTTTCAGAACCACACACCTTTCCAGCCAACCGGTTCTTTTCAGAACCACACACCTTACCAACCAACCGGTTCTTTTCAGAACTACACGCCTTTTCAGCCAACCGGTTCTTTTCAGAACCACACACCTTACCAACCAACTGGTTCTTTTCAGAACCACACACCTTCCCAAAACAGATATCCACATGGTGTTACTGCAAACCTTCACTATTTCCAGATACATTTGGTAATAAAATAGTTGGAATTGCACATGTTATGGTGTAAATAAAGGACACACGCACACAAGGAAATGCCTTTTTTATGATGGAGGACATATACCAAAGTGACAGGCAGGCAATTTTTCCTTGGGTCAGCCAATTTCCTTGCTTTTACTTTTACAGTTTTTTACGTCATTCAAAATTGAAAAACAATGTATAAAATCTTGGAATTGGAATTTCCTTGTTTTTGGTTACTTTCCAGTTGCATCCCTGAAGTGAGAACAGTCCTGTGTACAAAACCAATGAGAGGTGCTGCAGAAAGTTTGTCTATGATTTACACCATACACAAACATGTGTCTTAGAATGCTTACAATCTGATCTTGTCTTGAGACGTTTTAGGTTTTGCTGTCTCAACGGTCAAGTACCACGTGTGAACCAACCAACCAAGCCTGAGTTTATATCTCATGTGGATGAGAACAGTGTTCAGGGTTAACACCACATATTAACACTGGTAATCATTCGGATATATGCTTTGTGTGCTTGTTAGATGAGGTACCTGCAGGCCCCAAGCCCGCGGGACAGACGGGCACCGGAACTCCAGGGGGAGGGAGTACAGTCAGCAGCACAGGTGCCGGCGAGGCTGATCATGTGGTCATCATGCCTGAGGAAGTACCGCCCACTGAGGCCGAACCAGCCGCAGAAGCAGTCAAGACGGTCAAGAAGGTACGTAAACTCACCTTTTATTGAGGTGTCCTGTTTTCAGCTCAATGTGCCCAAGAAATCTCTGGAGCAGGAACATTCCAAGCCTTGTTTTGCTCATGTTAAATGTGACAAATGAGACGGAACTGGGCATAGGCCGTAGTGGATTTATTCATATTTGTAATCTTTGCTATATCTTTTAAAGAAATAGAATACAAATTGTAGGGAAAAAAGGTTTGTCCGGAAAAACAATTGGCATCTTTCATTTTAACAAATACCAAACTCGATACCTTAAAAGCCTTTTCCTCAGTATTTTACTTTTTTGACATGTTGATAAATGCAAACCTAAAACAGACATAACTTGTCAACAACGGAATGTCCAATTGAAGTGCAACAAACAGTATTGTGAGGAGAATTTTACTCTCTTTCCAAATACCCACAAAACCTCATTTTGATCTTTGCCCAGCTCTGTCTCATGTTGCCAGAACGCCTCACAAATATGACATCTTTAAATTTGCATACTAGTCATTCTATTAATTTGCAGTCCACTTTTTTCCCTGCCCCTGTTGCATCTGGCATCTTTGATTCTTGTTAAAATTCTGAATGCACTCCTTAATGCAGTCATCTTCCAAGATTGGTTATGAATAGCAATGCAGTCAAATAAATATTTTTTAAAGTCATTCTTAATTATGCTGTGATGGTAAATTACAAAGAACCAGTAACAGGGACAGGAAATATGTCATATTTTGGACCCTAAATTTATAGAATGGTCCACATGAACTTTCCTTTTTCAGGGGGTGAGTTGGGGAGATTAACTCTCCATGTATGGAATTAATTCTTAAGTAGACGGAAATAACACAGTGATATTAGAGTCAATATATCAACTCGTCGTCTCTAGGATGACGCCATTTTGAGACGCTAACATCCAGTTCGTGACATGAGTTTGACGTTCAGTGACATAGAACCGATATGCTTTGAATGTTTTTCCGACCTTATGCTTAAAGTTGTTTGAAATCGTCATTTGAATGTGTGATTCTTTTTGAAACACCATTGGATGCCGTTGCAGAAGTTTAAACGGATGGTGGCTTTTGGTAAAAAACACATCAGTTACATCCCGGTAGGTATGGTGTTGTGGCTCAGTACCGGTACCAAACGGTCTGTGGAATATGGAGGGTTCATCATTTTGGACTCGGCATTTGGGTTTTTATTTGTTGGTTTGCTTTTCTCCTTTATTTGTAGAAGGATAGTTTGGAGAGGATTTCTCGGTGCCATGATTTGAGAGATTTTTTTGTGAGCGCTGTGTATGTGTGGTGTTGGGTTTCTGTGAATGTAACGCGTTTGGTTGAGTTTGTAGAGCTGGGGCAGAAATTAAAAATTCCTTCCAATTTTCTACCCTACCCCACCCAGCCAAAAATAAGTAATTTTCATAAAGATTATCATGTCCTAGAACAGTGACTAAAATGTTTTAAAGTGAGGTCCTTTTTAAAACTGTGAAGAATGTTGTTTGAAGAATATATATATGAAACAGGAAAAAAATGTAGTTTTGTAAATTTTCTGTTCAGAACAAAAATGCATACTGGTATGCTTTAAGACAGTTCTATTTTAGTTTTTTTTTTCATATGATGGGAGTGGTTGAGACTGGCTGGCTCTTCCTCCCATTCAAACAGAGGGATCAGGAACCAGTGCATTTGGCTTCATTTTTTTGTTTCTTGGAGTAGCCAACAATTATTCATAGAGATCAGTGGGTCAGATATCATGATGAATAATATCATGATTTATGGTTAAGGTTTTTGGTTAAGGTTTTTGGATGGTTTGAAAATCTGTTGTATGTTGCTTATCCTATGCTGTCCCAAGCTGCTTTGCAAAAGGGTGCATACATTGCTGGTAGGTGTTTCTTTGTCCAAAAAATAATTGCAGTTCTATAAATCGCAAAAGCGGCCCCAGCAAGCTTATGAAGCCCCCAGCAACCAGCATTTCATTCTTCAGTTCCTTGGCCAAATACGAAGCCTAGCTTTTTTTTTTCCAAGTGTGCATTTGTTGTGAGGTAAAGTGTGAAGATGCAGGTCTTGGCCGAGACTAGTTATAAAGGTAGTTTTGGTCATCTGAGGTATGTGGTATGAAGAAAGTTCTAACCCCTCCCCCACCCCCACTTGGACCCTATAAAAAAGGAAAACTTTTGCTTCTGATAGAAATAAGGAAATTTCAAGTTTTTCTGCTCCCAGGAAATTCAGGTGGCAAGTTTATACTTGAAGGTGATTGGGTATTAAAAGTATTGGAAGGCAAAAACAATAGATGATAACAAAATTGCAATATTAAAACAAAAATGGTCAGCTGTAGATTGTGAATATTATAAATTCTGTTTGGAGCCAAAACAACGTTGTTTTTTTTTTTATGAGATGATGTTCATTGGCTGGGAGTTGTGACTGGGTTAACTTGGTAATTGTTAGCCATGTATCTTTTTTTTATATTATTTGTAGAGGGGTGACATTTTGTGTCCAATTTAACACCACAGTACACCCATATTTAATGGTGTAAGCAGCTGTGAAAATTAGGAGTCATTCCATGTTGAAAGGGTTGCAGGATTCTTGTCACAATTAAACATGGGAAATTTTATCCGATGGACAATTTGTGGTATTGACCTTTTTATTAACAAAAAAAATTAACCTACATGTAATTGAAGAGTTCCTTTGCAAAAGCCATTTAACGCCAATATAAAAAATCTTTTTCAAGTGAAATTGTCAAGAGTTCTCAAGATATGACTTAATGGGCAGTCCACATTTGTGCACATGTAATGGGCTCTGCGTTGTTTTAAAGCGGATTTTCTCAAAAAGGTGAAAAATGGAGATAACTATTTTTTGTTTTTGCAAAAGGACTCTTCAATTGTTCTTTTGTTTGTACTAACAATGCCATTCAATTCCCATAATTCATCTAGCTGCCATCCTCTGACTCGGATAAGCCATTTATTCCGGTAAATCATCACTGTTCCTTGTGTTTGTTATCATGTTCATTGTTATCAATTGGCTCCTTTTTTATATTATGAAAAAAAGGAGTGTTGCTTCAGACCCAACACTTGGAATGGTCACACGGTTGGCATAACCTGATCCTATGGGCTCCGTGCGCCAACAAACGAGGGCGCTTTATGCCACTTTTGAAAGCCCCATGGACGGAACACACCGCGTGTGTGTACTGCTTCGTGCGCGAAGTACGCACGGCTGATTTATCCTGAATGTGCACAAAGCTAAGCCATAGCGTCTTACCGGGGTTGAGCATCAAGCATCGTCGACCCGCGGATGCGTGCGAATGTCTCTTTCGATGGTCTCCCCTAGACTAGTCCCCGCCTCCCATAAATATAGTTACATTCAAAGTCCGCAATGGATGGAATGGGAACCAGCCTAGGTTTCCCCTAACTTTCCTTTTTTGGCCGTTGAAGGGGCATTTGTGCATGGAGCCCATACTGTTGTATTTCATCCATACGAATATCACTTGATATGGATGATTTGGAAGAAAATACGGATGGAATGACAAAAATTGTAATCTTCGATTCTTTGAATAGTTTCTTAACCGTTTTTTTTTTTTTTTTTTGGTTTCCGAAACATTTGGAAGGTTTTTAGAAGAATATTAGTTTTGAATTGACATACCTCATGGATTACATCAAAATGCTAAGGATAAGGAAAAGTTGAAGACATTGTAGCATCCTTTATGTTATGGTGGTTCACTTTGACATCATGGATACAACATTTGAATGAGATAAATATGTACATTCGTGCATTCATGTTTGTGTTGTTCATTGAGTTGGGACTGAAGTCTTTATTCAGTGGCATGGCATGTTGGAGTTTCACTCTGAACATAGTGAATTGAGAAAATGTTTATTGACAGTGATTGTCATGTTGACGGTAATAATAGACTGTACATCTACCATCTTCTTGTTTGTGTTTGTTTTCTGAATGAGTAGAGTAGGAATAAATACAAATAGAGAAATAAATACATTTATAGAAATGTAATTTACAATTTGAATGTGTCTTTGTTTTCCTTCATACAATGATATAATCTTTGATTCTGTGTGTGTTGAATCATCAAACAGGAGGTCAATGAGGATGAGATCGACTGGTGGTCCAAGTACTACGCATCGACCGACGAAGTGGAGAAGTGTGGCGACTACCTAGAGCGAGGATATGACACACTGGAGGTAAGTTAGAATTTCTCATGATAGACTCCATGCACAAACAGTAGAGGGCGCCTTGTCACCACTCACAAGCGCGCCAAGTCGTATTTTACCATTATATTTTAGGACAAGGCATTGTCTTTCCCTTTGTTCCTGTAATGTAACAGTCTTTCGTAGACTGAGCACACACATGTTCGAGGACAGTTTTCAACAAAGGATGAACTAAGGACATCAGGTTTCCTTGGTGTTTATAAATTTTAATAACGATAAGGACAATGTCGTCTGTTATCACCTGTAAAGTGAAGCTTTTTATCTTCCGATCTTGTTTCGTAAAACTACAAACGTGAAATACTAGATATGGAGCTGTATTGTTGAAGGGGAACGCTCTGTTTATTATGGCAAGTTATATTTTTGGGTTTTATTTTTCTTGGCCGTTAGATCTACACTGGTCCCTTGGAGAACCAGGACCCGTACAATGAATTCTCGGATTTCTGCAACACCTATGAACTGAGCCGAGGAAAAAACAAGGATAAAGACGACGAGGAATCCAGTGGTATTGGAGAATTCAAAGTGAGTGTTGCACAAGAATGTACAGACTAGGGAAAAATAATAAGTTTGATTGGTAAGAAAGTTCAGATAAAGTTTGTAAACTGTTAAATTGAAAAGGAGGAAGTTAGTCATAATTTATTAAGAGCTACCGTAAAGGATTGACCTGCTGTAGCAAAACCATACAGGTACATGTTCTGCAGATAGACCCCGCATTCTGGGGCTCCGTTCTGTTAAATATTTTTCATGGATTTTATTTATTTTCTTCAATCTCACTCCTTTTATTCTTTGAACATGAGCCTATGGGCCTTATTCACGAGTCGGCCATATTGAATTTAAAGTGAGGTTAAATCTTCATTTTTGGAACTTGCGAAGAAAACTGAAAGCAATGACATAAAGTTAATTGCACATTACACCAGTCAGAGCTAATGAATCATTTTAAATTTGTGATGAAACATACCCTAATGTTTTAAGCCACAAAAAAAATGGAAGTGGGGCTAGAATGCATAAATGTGACCGGCTCTGCAAAAAGGCTGAAATTGAGTTATATACATGGCAGGAAAGCCGACAATGTAGGCCTAAGCTTTCACTTGGTATATAATAGAGCTCCATAGCCCCTCCCGTTCTGGAGATATGACGTATTTGCATATCAATTACTTCCTTGGAATTCAAATTACACCACTGAGAAAATGGGCTTTGAAAAAGCTGGCTTTCTTGTAGAACAACAGAACTATGCACACAAAATGGTTGTTTTTTCCACTCAAAATTTCCACATCAAAATCAACATTTCTGTGAGTGAAACCTGAAACTGTAGATGTCATTCATGATAAAAAGTGAAAATCACATTTTGAAATGTTCACCCTCAGGGGTGTGAAATCTCAGCTTTAAAGCTGATTTCAGCTTTTTTGGTTTTGGATTTCACCTTTTTTTTTCAGCTTTTTCCCTCACTTGCTGTGTACAAAAGTATAGGAGGTCTCCAAAATTCAGCTTTTTTACACCTTTTTCAGCTGTTTTCAGCTATTTTTATCAGTGGTCACTCACACCCCTGACCCTCTTAATGTTGATCAGGCCATTACACAATAATGCTTAGCGCGACTTAATACCCTTTTTTGTGGAGCCGGTCAAAATTAGTCCGGTACCATCCTATTGAACAGATCACAATTCATAAACACATTCAGGGAACCCAACCAAAATGGCTTTCTGGTGAATAAGGTCCATTGACCTGCACTGAGCTTTTGAATGTGTGTTTTGAACGCAGGGATTATTCCGCATCTATCCTCTGCCCGGAGACCCTAAGGCCCCACTTCCACCCAAGGTCTTCAAGCATCTACCCCCCAGCAACCCCGTGGAGTGTGTCGTCCGTCTGTATGTCATCAAAGGCATTGATCTGCAGCCACAGGATCCCAACGGATTGGTAAGTGACTTAGTCCAAGTTTGATGAGCACCTTAATAATAGTGGGTATTTATAAAGGGCACGTATCCTCCAGGACTGGTGCTCAAGGCGCTTCATATTATCCCTGCACATTGGGCCAATGAAACATTCCAAATACCATCTCAGCTCCCTGGGGAGTATACAGCTCGATGCAGCCTGTTAGGTGCAAGGAAGCTAATGCAATCACAAAAACCAACTCTGCCCTCACAAGTACCCATTTACTCCTGGGTGGAGAGAAGCAATGAGTGACAAAGTGCCTTGCCCAAGGGCACACGCACCATGACCCCGGCTGGACTTGAACCCACAACCCGCAGCTTTACCTGCAGACCACGAATCCAGTGTCCTGAACCATGAGGCCACAGCACTCCACTTTAACTTCTTTTCAAACCACGTAGAATTATTTGCAACTATCCCGAAAACTACTTACCGATATAATGATAGAATTTTTTTGCTGAAAGTGAAGATGAGACTGGTATCAAGTACCCTTTGAAATCATTCCGCCTGTAATGGTATCGTTCAGAAGAAAGAAAACATTGATTGTGATTTCAAAATAATGTGCGCGTAGGCATGCTTTTTTTTGTACGTGCATTAGCAACGAAATCCAGTTACAAGACCCCAAAAATTGTGCACATGTTTTGTCTGTTTTCTCAAAATGTGTAGTAGCCACTGAACTAAAACGTCTACAGGTTAGTTGTTAATACGCACTCTATAGGATTTAGAGCACTTTTGTTGCTGGAAACGAAAAAAAATGTGCAAAAAACAAATTATCCCTTGTATCTTTAACCATAGCTTGACTAATTCTGATCAAATGCTGTTTAGTCAGTGATGGTTGGACTAGGGTAGTCAACTATGCAAATAGTATTCTAGTATATTTCTTAATAAATTATGCAGTATGATCACCATTAAATAATTATGCCAAATGCCAAATAATTCAACTGCATCATGTTCATAACCGTTATGACACCTCCAATTTTCAAGATCGAGAGACCTTGTATGTTGTGCTCATTCAAGTTGTTTCAAGTATAATTGGTTTTTTGGGGTTTTTTCTTTAGTCTGATCCGTTCTTGAAAGTGCAGCTGGGCAGGAAGAAGATCAGTGAGGACGATGACTATATTCCAAACACCCTCAACCCAGTCTTTGGAAAGTGAGTATGGTTCCTGAATGCAGATACATGTAGGTTTTGGAATGCAACTAGACTTGCTTAAAGGACATTCAACATTTGCTTTTGCTGTAATTTCAGTGATGGATGGATTTGGGGGTTAGTATTTTATAGCAAACATTGTTAAACTGACTTGTTTCAAGTTTTGTGTTCGTAGATGCTGGAAAAACCGTGAAAAACAATTATGTTCTTGTAGTCTGGTTCCTTTACCCACTTAATTGTAATTGAGCAATTTATAGACCTCAGAAAATTGTAAAGCCAGGGAACCAGTCTAGCTGGCTTGTACCCATTCAAAGGTGTGTAATAGATTGCAAACAAAATTCAGACTAACTAAATGATGGTAAATTGGGAGCAGTATTTGAAAAAAAGCCATTTTTCGGCCGACCAGCGTTGGAAATTGATACAAAAATACCACTTTTCTTGAAAATGTCAGCACACCAGGTGCCATGATATTACAGAATGCTTTAGACTCTCATTCACTAACAGTCCAGTAAGGTATTTCATAATAATTTGGTAGTTTTGTTGTTAGATGTTTGCGAGCGCTGTATATTCCCTTTAAGTCCTATAAATCCTGTTGAAAACCTATTTTCATCCCATTTTATTCAGTCACAATAATACAACTGGGGGATTTTTTATTGCCATTTTCTCAACAATTGCTTTTACAACTTTAGTATAGTTTGTGATCTATATTTCCGTTATTGAACTCGGTACCCCCAAATGTTCTATCCTATTAGAGAGCCCTTGTTCCCGCTAAATCCAGAAATACAAAGATCTCAATTCCTAAAAAAAAGTCTGACTTTGTACTCTTTTTGTGATGATGGATCACATTTATACAATGACATCAAATCTATGTATTTGATTTGCAGGATGTTTGAGATCAAGACCTTCTTGCCAGTTCACAAGGACTTGACTGTGTCTGTTTGGGATCATGATCTCCTGAGCAAAGACGACATCATCGGAGAGACCGTCATCGATCTGGAGAACCGCTACTTGACCAAGTATCGCGCCAGCTGTGGACTGCCGCAGACTTACGCTGTGTAAGTCCAAAACATTACCTTTTGGAAGACAAGACAAGGCAGGCGTATAGTGAAGCTGCTCAAAGAGTGCACACATTTCTACTAAATGAATTCAGAATGGTCAAAAAGTTTGTAGCTGTAGTGGTAACATGATGGAAACGATCAATCTACTTTCGCCACTTTCACAGAGACCTAACCCTAACCCCCCAGGCCCTTTCTGCTAGGAACCATCCTCAATCCTTCAAAAATCGCCCAAAATTTAAAAATCCTCAGTCCTCCAAAATCCTCACAAAACTTTGCACTTATGTTCAAATGGAGGATACCAAGCGCCTCAATCCTTCAAAATCTTCAGACACTCTTGCCTCAAAAAATGCATTCATCCTGAATCCTCCAAAATCCTCCTCTTCTTCAAACACCATTCATTCCCAATCCTCCAAAAGGGTTAGGGTTAATATATTGCCCAGATATGTATCGTGGAAGCACATGCAACACACCTTACCAGACTGATACACTTGTGGTGTAGGTTCTACAGGCAAGCCTTGTAAAACTGGTCTTTCATTTTAGAAATTACCCTGAAATTATGATCTAAATGACTTGCAGGACCGGACCCAACAAATGGCGTGACACACAGAAGCCTATGGAGATCCTGGACGACTACTGCAAGAAGAACAACATTCCTGGGCCCTTCTACTACGGAGCGACCAAAGTTGGTGTCGACGGGAAGATGTACAACCTGGCTGACTTCGGTGAGTTGGAAAAAGTTTCCATTGAGTATGCACAAGCTTGGGCTCTCTTGTAAACGAAAACTCCCCAAAGATATTTACTGGCACATGGTATTGGCTGTAGATTTACAGTTAGACGTATTTAGGAATGGTTTTGGTGAGTATGTAAAGACCAGGAATCGTGGGGCTAGGACAAAAGGGTTAGGGCACAAACAAGATTTCCACAATTGACCGAACGTCCACAATTGAGATTCGTGTACAAAACTAATGAGAGTTGTTGCTAAAAAGTTACAAACAAAGGAATGATTAGGTACAATAGGGGTGCACGATTGCCAGGGTGTTTACGAAGATGTGTGAGTGTGTGATGTTGTCTACACTTCTATTTTTTTCCTAATGGAGGAGGTATTGAATCTGTCAAACAACAAAAGCTGGTTATAATCCTCCCTCCCCCCCCCCCCCCAAAAAAAATGAAAAAATGAAAAATGCAAAAGAAGTCTAGGCCACTTTTTCAAAAACATCCATTCTGAAACTCCTCCCCTACCCAAGACCCTAAACCTGGGTATTCTACTGTCATCATGTACGTGTACGTTGCTTCATTTAGTTTGAACCAACGGTGCACCTGCATTTAAGCTATTTTGTATAGCCACTCTCCTGAAGACGGTCATGGCATACTGACCGGAACGTTCAGTTTATACTTCTGGTTCCTTTCACAACCATTCTCTTAGCCGAAAAAATTATCCACACATGGTGTTTCCGCAAACCTTTCATTCATTATTTTGTATACATGTCAATATTTACATGTTTTGTTGATATTCATTGACAGAGTTGAACAAGATCCACACTGACCACGAGGGGCCAGCCGATGAGCGTCTGGCACTCCACGTCCTCCGTGCTCAGGGATTGGTCAAGGAACATCTGGAGACCAGGCCGATCTACAGCCCCCTGCTGCCGGGCATTGAGCAAGGCAAGCTGCAGATGTGGATAGACGTCTTCCCCTTGACTCTGGGTCCACCAGGCGAACCGAGAGACATCATGCCACGTCAGCCCAAAAAGTATGTCCAATAGACCGTAATCATGTTGCGGCCATCTTGATTTTTTCCCTCCATTCAAATCAACGTAACCAAAGCGAGGCTGGAAGGAAAAATAGTCTGGTTCTTTTTTGCACAAGAAACATTATCATTCAGTACTGTTATTGGATACAGGGAACATGACTGTAATGGTGGTAGCATGATAAAGGTCTATAAAGGCCAAATCTTGCATCAAGTTCAGTTAGTTCATAAAATGAGGCAAATTCTGGGCAGTTCTTTTTAGTATGGGCTCCGTGCACAAGTACCCCCCACAATAGTTAACAAAGATCATGTGTGTACTTAACATGATACTCTCGCAAACGAGAGAATGCTTGTTAACAAGTCAAGCAAGAACGCTGTCATTTTTATATGCACATAGTGGTATCAAACAGGATTTTCTTGGATTGTGAATTGGATACAACAAATGTTGCGTGACTTTCTCTTCAGGTACGTGCTGCGATGTGTGATTTGGAACACCAAGGATGTCATCCTAGATGAAACCTCCATCACCGGAGAGAAGATGAGCGATATCTATGTCAAAGGGTCAGTCATTGGCTCAAGTCTCATGCAAAATAGCTGCTAATTTGCATGTTAATTAAAATTTAACTGCTAAAAATTTAAGTCCTTTAACTATCTGTCAGATTTGTGAGGCGTTCTGGCAAAATGAGAAAGAACTGGGCAGAGGTTGAATGAGGGTTTGTAGGTATTAGGAAAGAGAATAAACTTCTCCTTACAATACTGGTTGTTGCACTTCAATCGGAAATTCCGTTGACAATTTATGGCTGTTTGTAGATCCCATTTATTGACATGTCAATCAACTCTTTCAGTGCCTGCCAAATTTGAAAAGTTTAACCCTAAAGTGCCCAACTTTGAGGGTTTTTTTTAATTGTTCAAAATTCTGTAAAAAAAAAAGTAAGTAAGTTTTACTCACTAAATTTGTTGTCGTTGCTCTATGGTATATCCTTGGTACATTGGAAAGTCAATAGTAGTCACGTACATAGTGATACACCCTGAAACACTGTCCTGCACACAGGGGAATTCCGCACATTTTGCAGAAAATACGAGTGTCAGTGCTGCGCCCTCTCGCAAGAACTCGAATTAACAAATAAATACAGGTCGTACCTGAATGAAAATGGATTATTAGAAAGAGTGAGAGCTCCCCCTTGTGATAACATGCTTACTCTACCTCGTACATGTACAAGGTTTGGCGATTTTAAGTACGAACATTACCTCGTACATGTACGAGGTTGGCAATTTCGAACTAACAAATATACCTCGTACATGTACGACTTTGGCACTGAAAGAGTTAAGTAAAATACTGAGAAAAACCTTGTCTTATTTTGTAGCTGGATGCGCGGTCAGGATGACAAGCAGCAGACTGATGTTCACTATCGTTCCCTCAACGGAGAAGGCAACTTCAACTGGCGTTTTGTCTTCCCGATTGATTACATTCCTCCCGAGCAAGTCATGGTTATCAGGAAGAAGGTAAAAAAATCTCCTTTGTTTCCTTGAGACGTTCTTCAAAAACTTTACCATTTTTTTCGCAATTCTCCATTTCAGTATCATTTAGCTTCAGTTGTTTCTAAATCTCTTACATATGAACAGTAGAACAAAAAAATTGTGAAATATTCTCAGATCACATTTGTTTAAACACGTACTAGTCAAATTCCATCAAAAGATGTAACTGGTTGGTACAGCTGGCATATCAATCACCTCCAGTCAAGGCATGGCTATATCAAGTGAATAAGGGAATTCTTAACTACTGAAAACAGTCGCTTGGTTGATTTTGACTGCTGTGATGGCGTACGTGTAGCTGAATTTGTCAGCCGGACAGGGAAGGCTTTAACAAGAGTATCTAGTTAAATGCTGCCGTTCTGTTGCGTTTGCGTTAAATTTGGTTGTTCTTTTGTTTATGAAGAATGAAGTAGTATTTGCACGGTGGAAAATGCAGTCGTCGGTATTGGGTAGTAGGTTGTAAGATAATCAAACAAACCCTGGTATTGTCATAGATGTTCAGCCAACATTTTACCCTTTAATGGGAGATTTTTGAGACGTTGGTAGCAGCAAACACACCGGTCCTCTTTCCATTGTTTGCGTCATATTGAGCATGCGCGCTTTATCTTAAACATGACATAGACAATTGCAAAGAACTGTTGTGTTTGCTGCCACCACCGTCTCAAAAGTCTCCCATTCCTTAGACCAGATTGAATTCCAAATCTAAATTCATGATGTCAACTCCAATGTCTCTAGCTATAATGATCCCGTTAAACGTGGAACCTACAACTCTGTATTTTTCAATTTGTCTAAATATAACATTATAAATCCTCAGAGGCGGCTGTTTCCAACAGGAGTAAGTATTCAAGCGACGACAATTTTAGCACCATCAAGACAAATACTGATTCAAACCCTAATCCTCCAAAATCGTTGAAGTTGTTCAGTGGAGGGGTGACCACTGCCTCAATCCTTCAAAATCCTCCAACAATCACTGTTGATGGGTTGAGGCAGTGCTGATAACACTCCGAAGCAGTGCGGATGATATCGAGCATAATGCAAGGCTCAATTGTGCATGATGAACATAAACAATGCTGGGTACAGCCTACCAACTCGGCACAAAGCAGCCTCCACAATCAACCTTTACTTCAGCCTAAATCCTCCAAAATCCTCCAAAAATCCTCCAAAATCCTTCCCCAAAAACTGTCTGGAGGATTTTGGAGGATTGAGGAAGGTTAGGGCTAAAGATGATAGTCCCTCTAATTTTCCCTGACCCAGTTATAAATGTTAACCCTAACCCCCTAGGGTGTGTGTGAAAGGTCTTATTAAGATTAAAGACTTCAGAACTGTTGGGGTGTCGCTAATAATAGAACCACTAGACCAGGCACTGTGTTGCCTCTATGTTAACACTGACATTACAATATTTGACATGAAATTAATTATTTTACTGATTCTGTTCAGTCACTATTTATTGATTGGATAAAATCAAACTTTTTTTTTAAATACAAAGAAAGACTAACTGCACTCTGTTTAGTAATTCTCGAAATTCATTCCCCAAGGAATTCTTTTATTGATAATAATAAAATTATTGAAACAGATTCCATCGAACTCCTTGGATTATATCTTGATAACAAATAATCATGGAAGAATCGTATTGATTAAACTTTACATGTTTGCAACATTGATTTAAAAAAATGTAGGCACAATTCATAGACTAAAGTTTTATATTTGAAAAAAGTAATATTTTGCTGACCTTATGTAACACTTTAATCTTGTCTTATACATATATTAATTATGGAATTGTACCTTGGGGAAATTAATCACACAGATCACTAAAAGTATTAAAATTCTGGAATTTTTTGCACAAATCCTTACAAGATTTAACATCCGTATCTATTTTTAAAACTAAATTGAAAAATACCTTAGACAGTTCACCAATTCCTATTGGTCGAGAGCCTGTCACATGAGTGGTTTTAAAATATATATTTAGCACTACGTGCGCCATACCATAGACATGGCCAGAGGGTGTTTCACAAAACGTGAGGTAATGTTGTTGAAAAAAATCGTTGAAATTTTTGACTTGTTTTGTCTTTTTGACCGAAATGTATTTGTGAATGGGAATAAATATGTCTTTGGCCAGTATGAAACAGTATGTTAAAAACTTGATAGGGGCCTTGACGCGGATAATGGCCCAAACCAAATATCTGCGTCCAGGCCCATAACGAGTTTTAAATGTACATGATTAAACTGGCCAAACATAAATTTATTCCCTTATTCAAACAGTTCTTTCTAAACACACAAACCCTTGTTTATAAATTTACTTGTCACTGGCTTTCAAATGGAATATTTTAATTGTTTACTTTAAATATTAATCATCTGTGGTATAATCAATTCTTGGTTTGATAATTTTTTATTTACCAATTTTATCAAATTGTTAATGGGTTATTTTTACAGGTGAGTCCTCTTTACTCCTCTACAGGGGACTAGCACTCAACAGACCTTTTTTTTTCTCCTTTTCTAAATCCCCCCCCCCCCCCCCGAATAATTATCTCCACCAAGGAGGTTATGTTTTTATCATGTTGGTTGGTTGGTTGGTTTGTTAACAAAATAACTCAAAAAGTTAAGGACAGATTTGAATAAAAATTGTTGTAGGGGTGGTCCTTGGTACAAGTACAAATCAATTAGATTTTGGAAGTGATCTGGATCTGGATCTGGGTCTGGTTTCCAGGATTTTGTTTAAATCATTCTGCACCATTTATGCGAGGATTTCTTTTGGGTGTACTGACAAGCATGTCAATAGATGGCGTCCTCTAACACTCGCGGTCATAGCGCTTCAGTTGTTTCCCATCTGAGTATTTCTCATGCCCCACCGAAGGATCTCACATTGCCACAATATGGCAGGGAATTGTTTAGCCTTGGCGGAGGTTTGCGCTCTTGGAGTGCTTTCTAGGTTTTTTTTAGTAGTTGTGTTTTGTAGTATACTTTGTAGCTAAGTCCAATTGAGGTAAGTTGAAGATGGGATTTTTTTTAGGAGACTTATCAAGTTCTGATTGTTCACCATCCTGACTCCTTTTTGCTGATAGGAACATTTCTGGAGCCTGGATAAGACTGAGACCCACGTGCCACCGGTCTTCACCCTTCAAGTGTGGGACAACGACAAGTTCTCTGCTGATGACTTCCTGGGTAAGCCAGTCTTCACTTTCATTTCGTTTCAGTCAGTGATTATCTTCAGATGTTAACAGATCCACATAAGTATTGACTTATTTTTTAATTGTAAGTGTCCTTTAGACTTGTCAGGTAGCTGTTATTTAAAAAATATCATGCTGTGTAGCACCAAAATGCTCCAATACATTCTTTAAAAAAAATTTGAAACAAACAAAGTTGCTTCGGTCGTTCTGAGTCAACTCTTATGTATACTTCATTTACAAGTGTGTCATAATGTCGCAAAATGTTCCCCATCTTCATGAAAAGACCCAAAAGTGAACCATTAAATGTACCGTACCGGGTGTCTCCAAAACAAATGTCTCCAACAATGTTGGTTATTTTAGGAAACAAAATTCATTTTTTTTAAATGATATATAGTGTTTCTTTACCCTTGGCAGGATTTTTGCTGCGTATGATTTTGGACCTTCTATTTAAAAGTTACGGCAAAGCTTGCAAAGACTGTCAAAATCTGTTTGGGCCACTTTATTCACCTTCTTTGTTTGTGAATGCCTTTGATACCAAGTGGCTCAACTTGGAATTCAAGTCCTTTCATTTAATGAGCTGTATCTCTGGACTGGGATGTCCAAATAAGATGGGATAAAGACCATTGTGTAGAGTATCTTCTACACCTTCAGACTCTGTAGATAAGCTAGTATTTTTAATGAATATGGATTGATTGCAACAGTTGTTATTGAGACACCCCGTACAAGTTTCAACTGGGAGATGAGAAAGTACGGTGAAACAATGTGCCATGTTTCCGTGTTCTCAGGTACCTTGGAACTGAACCTGAACAGCATGCCAGCGCCCAAGAAGAAATCCCGTCAGTGTGGCCTGAAGCAGCTACCTGACAACAAGGAAGGCAAGGAAGTCCCCATGGTGTCTCTCTTTGAGCAGAAGCGTGTCAACGGCTGGTGGCCGTGCATGAGTGAAGAGACCGGAGAACGGGAACTCACCGTATGTACATTTGTATATTTCACAACGCTTTGAGGGCTGGGGTGTTTTGGGGTTTTTGCTATTTTTTCATTTGTTTACAGTTAAAAAACTGGTTCCATTGGGGCCCTGTCAACATTAAAAAAAGTTAAGCACAGTTAAATTCACAAAGATAAAGTGCATTTGGCGGAACAGACCAGGAACATTAACACTTTTAAATACTTTCAAGTACTTACAAATACCAACAAGTGCTTCAGAAATAGGTACACAAACAAAAGCTGTATACACAAGTTCATTTTAAACAAACGAGGCTCAAAAACGGGCACAGAGTTGTGATGGGCGTCTCCACAATCTCCACAAGTCAAGTTTTCGCACTGCAACTTGTCAGAAATTTGCAATTGACTCAACGAATTTTGCTGCGAAGATTTTGTGACGTACGTTCACATGGGAGTGGCTTGGATGCTACTCTTGTCTTTACAAGTTTTTTCCCAAGAACAAAGATCTTATGTTTTAGCAACCAAATCTGGGGGGGGGGGGGGGGGGGGGGGGGGGCGTGATACATTGGCCACTCCCCTGGTCAGAAAAGGTGGAAACATCCTCCTATCCCATCTAGGATATGTGCCTGAGCGTCTCCTCAATCTCAAGATGTAATATTTTTTCTGGACCCTAGGGCAAGTTGGAGATTGAGTTGGAGATAGTAACTGAACAGGAGGCCGAGGAAAGACCAGCTGGCACAGCCAGGGATGATCCTAACGCTAACCCGACACTGGATCCACCAAAGTAAGTTGATATTACCCACATTATATATTTATCGACAGCTCTTTACCAAGAGTTTGCCTGAACAGTTTCCATTTGGAGCTCAGCAAACATCACAGATGACTACATTCAAAGGAAACACTGTTAAGCTCTTGGGTCGACCTGCGATTTGCTTGCGCCGCTACGGCATCAAGCAGAAAAGTCATGCTCGGGTCAGAAAACTGAGAGCTCGTGAAATTCTCGTGGAACAAGCGGCATTCCGACACAAAACAATTGCAACCATGCTCCTGTCGGGAACATGTTCTGTCACTGCGCAGATGTTAAAATTTTCTTCTCTTGCGATTGTTGATTTTTTTTTTTTTAGAGTCGACTGATGCCGATCGTCTTAATGTTGTAATCATACACTGTAAATCATTGCAAAGCTATAAGGCAAAGACAACTACATTATTGAATTCACAAAAGGTGTTCAAATTTCTTTTTAATGCACAGTGAATTTAATACATATTGCACAATTCTCGCACCATATTAGGAGTCGGACTATGTTAATTGTGCTGTTATGATTGTGTTGATCAGCTGTGCCTGTCTATATTTTCATTTGTTGGGTCTAAGGCCTTGTTCCCAACTGTCCCCGTTGTTGAAAAGCCTAACACTGAAAAGTCCTCTTGCATATTTTGTTAAAAGTAGGCATCCATGCAATACCAGTCACTTACGAAATGCATATCACATGATTTGTTATCTAAATATCTACAGATGTTTATGTAAGCATTTTGAAACACAAAGGTGTGATTTTCTGGAAATGTTATTTGGGAATCTGTTGTTAAACAAGTGGATTTTTATCATGTGATGTCACCAACTTCAGTGAAAGTTGGATAGATTGTTTCCCTTGTTTAACCCTAACCCCCTTCAGTGATTTACTAGGAACCTTCCTCACTCTTGCAAAATCCAACACCATATGGTAAACTCCACACCCAAACTGTTGGACTCTGATTATGGTGGTATGCCTGACCCCATATAAAGCATAATTATAAAGCATAATTAGTTTACTTGTTCAGTACTCATTCCAACAGATTCCAACAAAACATGCAGTTCGATTTTGAAGGGTTTGGGTGGTAAAGGTTAAGGAGCTCACTTGGCTAAATCATAGACCCCTAGATCAAATGTTAACAAACTTTGAAATGTCATCAACACCTTGACTGCATGGTAATTGTTGAGACAATATTCAGTGTTTTTTTCACCGTAAAACAAGTGGTTTCCTTTTGAAAAACAAATGGACTTATTTTCCAACAGTAATATGTCTGATTGACCCTTGCTTATTTCCTATGCTTGTATTTGACCAGTTGGTTTTGTTGGACCCAAAGTGATGCATATTTGATTTCTGTGAGAAAAAAAAAAATTCCATTAGAAAGAGCCTGCTGAAAGGTCAATCTCAAAAAAAAAGAATCATTCCAGTTTCAAGCTTCTAACATATTTATCTCCGCCAAGGAGGTTGTGTTTTCATCGGATTTGGTTAGTTGGTTGGTTGGTTTGTCTGTTAACAAGATAACTCTAAAAGTTATGGACGGATTTGCATGAAATTTTTTTAGGGGTGGTCCTTGGTATAAGTACAAATCAGTATAGATTTTAGAAGTGATCCGGATCTGGGTCTGGATCCATGATTATTTCGAAGGATTCTTCATCATTTATGCGAGTATTTCTTTTGGGTGTACTGACAATATGGCAGGGAATTGTTCAGCCTTGGCGGAGGTTTGCACTCTCTGAGTGCTTTCTAGTTTTTGTCATAGATCACTATTACCTTATTGTTTTTCGGGGGGGGGGGTTAAAGCCTGTACTTTTCTCAAAGCACATTTTGAACATTGTGTTTCCAATTTAACAAGGCCCAGTTATTGCAAAACATCAAATACAATACACTTCAGTAAGAAACTTGGTGTCTTCATTTATTTGTCCCCATGAGCTGTGGCACGGTTTAAACTTCGTTCTGATGAGCTGGCCCATTGCAGCAGCTGACTTTGTGGCTCACACAGTCTTGATTGACAGAATAATACAAAAACCCACACTGGTCTCAATTGTGTGTTTTGGCATCATCGGAAAACACAAGAGAATTCCTGGCCCAAGTGCATTATTGTTGAAACTTTTTTTGAGTCCGTGTGCAGTATTGTTCTCGGTTTTCATCACATCAGCTTTTTCAATCAGTCAGCGGCTAAGCTTTCTGGAATGTACCTCTCCCGCAGAGACTCCCGCTTGAGTGCCAGTGTAGGCGCAAGTGGTAAATGAAAACCCCCATCATTAAGGGAGCTTGCCCAACAATCAACAGGCCATAAATTTGTCGTTATCGGAATTGTTTTCTAATCTCCGGATTCAATGTGGGAATGAAATGGTCCGATTTGTTTTTCTGTGGGTGGTGTTTGTTTTCGTAAGGGGATAAATTTAGAAGAGTTAGTCTGAGTTGGTCATGAATTTGTACCAAGTGGCGAAAGTTTGAGAATTACAACAGCTCCTTGGGAGAATTGGTAAAAGTCTTAGAACTAGTGAATTATTGTCCATATTGTGTGCTTATATAATTTGTTCATTAAAGCACTCTCTCTGTGTGTAAGAACTTTGTTGCATCTCAACCAAAAAATCTTGATGTCGGTTCACTTTGCATTTGGCAGAAATTTGTAGGTCTGTACTTGTACTTGTACACTTGTAACTTGAAGCTTCAATGCAGAAAAAAAAGTCTGGTTGAGGATTTGAATCCAGAAGGGGAGCAATGACGTTCAAGACTTTGCCCGACTCTCTTTTTGTCATTGTTGTAAGGTACTTTTGCACGAAATCTAAGGATGTAACTTTCCGTTTATTTTTGTAAACGTTTAGCACATATTTTAAATACCGTTTAAATGTTTAGCCGTTTTACAAAGGCTGGCTCCTGCCCGTTATGTCTGCAGGATGGAGTGATTGACAGTATAAATCAACAATGATTGATAAATAGCGGGCAGTCATTAAAAAAGTAAAAACGTTACTTGATTGCACTGCAGTGCTTCTAAGGTTTTGTAAATTATATAGGTTTGAAAATATTGTTAATGATTTGTACTATGTATGTTTAACTCAAAGGAAGATCGCGTGGAGGTATATTTCTTTGATTATAATTGTCCTCAAAATGTTTTGGAAAATTTGTAAATGTACTTAGAATTTATTCTGTTTAAAAGGTGTAAACGTCATTTCCTTAAAGAAATCCAAGGACAATCAAGAGAGTCATTGTTGTGTCATTCATGAAAGAGTCCTTGGTTACTCGGTGGCCAACATGCACTTGTTGAATGTTTTTTAGTCGTTAAAGTGAGGTGGATGGATGAGACTGACTATGAAATTTCTGTCTTTTAAACTTTCCCGTCTGGGGGCAGGAGACAGAGTTGTGTTTTAATTGTGACTCAGACTTCCAGTCAAAGCAAAACAGATTGCCGTTTGAGTTGAGTTGAGTTGCACTGAAGAATGACTCTGCCCTGAACCTGACCTATTGGGCATGGACTTGAAAAAATGACTCAGATTTTGTGCCATATTTTGATGAGTGTAACTATAATTATCGGGGAAAAGAAATTAGTGTCTTTGCCAAGCTTGTGGAAACAAAGATCAAGAGCAAGTGTACTGATCATATCAAGACTGAAATAAGGGCACACAAAATCGTTGTAGAGATTAGCCTCAGCTCCAAGGGTGGATCGGGGGGGGGGGGGGGGGGGACCCTCCACACCCCTTTGGATCCATCGATGAGCTCAAGCCAGTAATCTCAGTAATTGTGTCTCACCTAGTATTTCAGAAACTAGCAACCCTGATCCTTCCCATCGCTAATCCATTGTTATTAAAGAATCCTCTCCCGTCGGCTTATCCCCTTTAATCTGGAGGGACTCAATTGTCAACGACGTAGCAATCGTCCTGCACGTGACAAAGCTACAGACAGATTTTAATCAAATGCAAATATTTTGAATTTTTGTGACTGTTTGAACCCCCTCCCGTCCGTTGATCGCCTGGCAAAGAAAACAAAAATTGCCCAGGAATGCCAGTTTCCAGGAAAGTTGACTCAAGATTGACGCAGGATGCAGATGATTAACTTGATAGGAGCAGGCAAACAAAAGGTCAAAAGTCATTGCCGGTAATTGAACCCGACACCTCCATGTTAAAATAACCAACACTTGGAACCTGCAAAATGAATTAATAACTGAAGCTGAAATCGTTGGAGTGGAAGAAGCTTGAGCTACTCACGGTTGCTAGAGGTCAAACATCTTTCAGATCACTGGCGTTGGTTAACGTCAGTTTGTAAGTGAAAACCAAACCTGCGTGGGGGGAAGGGGAGTTCCAAAAGTTTGGACATACACAAAATAAAACCGGTCCATTCAAATCCAGAATTGCAATTAACTACTTATTGTCGTCAAGTTGAATGTTCATGCACGGAGTCCTTTACTCATTAAGGCTGCAGGCCAGTAAATAGGCCCTAAATTGCCTACGCCGGCCAAATCACGATTTGCATGCCCTCAAATTCTCCGGTATTAGAGCATTTTGAGGGCCATGAACTTGAGGGTTTGTAAAACAGAAGGGTGGAAGCGGTGCAGAGGACTGCAAGCTCATATTTCGGTGAAATTTGGATGAAATTTGGCTCTAAAATTGCTCTATTTTGCAATGGAGTGTAGGCATCCTTTTGAAAATGGCAATGGGCTTCAGGACTAATTTTACGGATGATCATCTTTGAATAAATTTTCTCCCAAAAGTCATTTGTTAACCCCCATAAAATTGAACAAAAAGTGACAGATGATGAAATAAACTTTAAATTGATGCGTGTCTAAAATACTTCAGAAACTTGTGATTATTTTAAATAGTTTTGGAATCGGTGTAGTTATCACTGCGGTCTATGGAAGTCTATTTACTGGTCTGCACCCTAAAGCCAATTTTGTGGAAGGTCCGCAACCTCGTACTTTCTGACACCTTGAATTGAGGCCTGCACTTCAGTTTTCCAACTTGATTCCTTCAGAGACTAGTAAATCAAATTTCCTTTCCCTTCGCCTCCTCCCCCTCAGCCTGCGACTGACCTCCGTTTCCTCCTTTAAACTCTAGAGCTGTTGCAAGACGTGTGGTTGGTTCCATGCAGAGCCAAACAGTTGGATCGCTGCCCAGTACATAGATCACTTCTGATACTTTGTTATTGAATGCAATCAGGCCCAAATCAAAAAGCTGTTGAGAAAAACTGTTTGCGTCCTTGTCCCAATGGTTTTTGTTGGGTGATGGTTCGGCGCAACTTGTTGACATCATGTCAAAGTGACTCGCAGTAAGTGCAAGTGACAGAGTAAAATTTGCCCCAGGTAAACTAATCCCAATCAATTGGTGTGTCTCTCTGGATGATACATGCAGCAGCAGGCACCAAGACGTGCTTCTTCGCCTCCATCTGAAGTTTTCCCGCACAAACATTTTTGGTGCACATAGTGCAGAGTTGTTTTGATATGTGAATGGCCAAATCAAAACATCCAGGAAAGATTTTGTCCCTGTTTAATGTTGAGAATCCCTTAATGTTGTGTTGAGGTTGATGGTAATTATAAATTTAGAAGACAAGACGTTATAAGATTACAGCAATTCTAATGGGCTGAAAGGCTTTGTAGTATGGAAAAAAAACCTACAATTATAATGAGCTGAAAGGTTTTGCTGTGTGGGAAAACCTACAT
The DNA here is from genome assembly GCF_015706575.1 of Patiria miniata. Classification (NCBI taxonomy): domain Eukaryota; kingdom Metazoa; phylum Echinodermata; class Asteroidea; order Valvatida; family Asterinidae; genus Patiria; species Patiria miniata. The sequence continues at coordinate 4,245,587 of NW_024037071.1, forward strand.
GCAGCTAGTATTTCAAAAATTATCCTTTTTTAACAAGTGATATATAGGCAGTCAGTGTTTTTCCTTGATTTGCATCACAAAATGCAAGACAAATTTATTGGGTTGTTTTTTTTTGCTATACATAATTTCATAATTTGACAGATCATTAAGCAAAGATGTGTTTGCCATAACAAAAAATTTTACCTCTATAAATTGCTCTGTTTCATCTTAATTGGGGTCAGGGAACCAGACTACAAGAACACGATTGTTTTTCTTGGTTTTTCCAGCATCTACGAACCCAAAACGTCAAGCACGTCAGTGTAATAATATTTACTGTAAATTACTAACCCCCAAATCCATCCATTTCTGAATATTACAGCAAAAGCAGAGATTTTGAGCAATTTCGTTGCTTTAAAAAAAAAATGATCCTATTAACTTAAAAAGTGTGAAATGATGTGATATATACTTTCTTCCAACAGACGTCCTGAGACATCCTTCCTGTGGTTCACCTCGCCATGGAAGACGCTCAAGTTCATCATCTGGAACAACTACAAGTGGTACATCATTGGCTTCTTCGTCGCAATCATCATCATTGCCTTTGTCGTCCTCTTCATCTACAGCGTGCCGGGCGTCACAGTCAAGAAGATATTCAATGCCTAGAGCATCTCGGATGAAAAGGTACAGTTGACTCTCATTAATACAACATTCTGGCTATGGTGAAAATATGGCCTCGGGTCCAACCGTGCGTTTGTGTACAATGAATGAGACCGACACCCTTCTCAGACAAAATGTGGATACAACAAACATTGTAGCTAGGTCCGCAAATTGTGTATTAAGAGGAGTCAACTGTTTTTCAAGCAAGACAGTTTCTAAAGCAAATCAAATATCCAACTTGAAGGTTGCAAATGAGCGGAAACTACCTTTACAAAGTAAATGTAGTTTTGGGTTTTTTTGTTTTTCATTAGAGACGATTTAGAATACCTTTTGATTTGTTGATATAACCATGGATACTAGATAAAAAATGTATTGTAGTTTTTGGTGATGAAAAATGACAGTATAAATTATAACAAACAAACATTGTAACACAAAGTGTATTTTCCTGCATGAAAAAAAAATTCAGAGTATCATGAACTAAAATTGAGCAATAATTGAAAATATAATCGGTGATTGGAATTTCTTTTGTAGCGTTAACCTTACAGTATTTAACAATAGATTAACTATAAAAAAAGAGAACTTTAAAGACAAGTTGTCCATGTGCCTCTTTGCAGGGGTGGGAGATGGAACATTCTTTTAAAATGGTTGACCAACCATTTTGTTGAAGTCTTCCAGATAGAGTATATTTTCCTAAAATTAAATGTTGTTTGTGGTATTTCTACTTTTGATAAACCCTCTTGAGTTGGTTTGTAATCATGTAGTAGGTAAAGGCCTGTGTGGTAATAATAGTACGTAGTTTGTAGAATGTAAAAAAAAAATCCTGGTTTATTGAGTAAAATTCTTTGCAATAGATGTCATAAGTATTAACTTTCTTCAAAAGTGCCTTATGCAAAAAAACAAAAAAAAATGCACTGTCTTCCTTTTTCCTGTCTGACAATTTGGGTATTCCTCGATGAACTTGATAATTAAGATTATTATGTGGTTTGATCGCATTGATTTGTCCCTGTCAATATTGGTGTGTATGAAATGTGGAGAAATTTGAAAATGATTTCTTGTGTCCAAGAAAGATTTTGTTTTGTTTTTTTCTCCCTGAGAAGATTTAAATAAAATCGGTGCAGGTTGCTTGCATATGTTACTGTGCTTCCAGCTACAATCAGGTATTTTTCCAACTTGAGATTATTTTTGTATTTAGCCTAATGCGTACGTCTTCTATGTGCTTTTGTAGATTACAAAAAGTGAACTATAAAGTGGCCTAAGCATTAATCAAGGGAAAAGAATGATAAATTCTAAACATGACCACAAAGGTTTTAGAAAAGGTAGCTCATGTAATGAAAGCCATCTTAATGTTTGACCAATTTGAAAGAAGAAACAAATTCCACTATAACTGGTAAACGTGTCTATGTATATGATTCTGTGACTGTTCTCTTATGTGTATTCAGTTTCCATCATTTCAGCATCATTACACAAATAGACCAAAATACACATCTGTTTGTGTAATTGTGTCAGTCATAACAAGTGAAGAGTAAAATTAGATCGCATAAGTTCTTAAAGAAGGATTTGATATTTGTTAGGTATCATCTTCAAGTCTCTCCTTTTTTTCTTAATTTAAGTTGGCCACAATGATGACGATGTCACCATAAAAGACTAGTTACTTTTGTAAGAAGTAGGTGCAAGATATTGAAGGTAAATGTACACCATTTACAAAACAAAATGTGTTTTGCCGATTCAGGGTACAGTAAAATAAATTTGAAGCAGGATATTAAATACCTTTCGAAATTTCAGCTCAGTAGATATACTTTTTGAGAAAACTGTAACAATGCATCTTTATTTTTCTCGACGCAAAGCATTGCAAGCACGATGGTTTGGACCTAACCATCGCAAGGACATGATGGTTGCTACTCTTTTCTCGAAAATGATAGGCGCAGTGATTTCTCAAGATGCTTGATCCCATTATTTAATAGGACATTTCATGATATTTTGACGGTTTCATTCTTGAATGTTTGCAAATGGTGTTCGTTACACTTTTAAGATGAATGTAAACTTTTTTTTTTAGAATTAGCCAGATATCATTTATTCAACTGAGATGAAGGCACAGATAGAGTTCAAATATCCAATCATTTATTGACCAGTTACTTTATTGTCGACTTGGTATTGTTAACGATTAGGCTTGATTTTTACTTTATGTAGAAGGCACTCACTTCACCGTCTTCTGTTTAAAGGATTATGAATAAAGGTAACGGGGATGAGTGGCGTTGTTGATTTGTATTTATTGTTTGATGCCTTGTCGTTGGAGGAAGCCTTGTGATTGGAGCATTTTCAGAGGAAATTGCCGCCCATGTGTTTGTGATTTCGAGCCAATGTCATGCACTGATCAGTGTCAGAAATCAGGATCGAGTCAAAAAAAATTTCAAGGCATTCGGGCTACTTTAAAGTTCGGAACATCCATTAGCCTGTAGAGCTAGAACAACGAATTGTATTTATTTTGTGGAGTACTTGCCCTCTCAACTTTGGGGGGGGGGGGAGAAATTAGACGCCACTTCACGCGATTGTTGATCTCTTAAAATTTACAAATAATAGGGGTTTAAAGACGAGAATCCTCGGGCATGCTACACTTCATGGTTTTCTGTTTTGCCTATATTCCCCAGGGGGAAAAAAGTAAACCTGTTTTTAAAAGATTTGTTTTGCTTGTGCGCGTTCGATGTTTGCAGACTATTCAACAAACACAGAATGTGGACTGACGTCACATGTTCCCAGTATTCCGGATAGTCGCAGGTGTGTTGTTCGTGCAGAACTTCCTTCAACTTTCGTTTCCCGAGACCCGTACCCCACGGGGATTTCTTGTTTGAAATGCCGCTGACGGTCCCGGGCCCCGGCACATGCCATTCCCTAGCTAGCTGGCTACCTTCCCTTGTCCCGTTTCTGTAAAGTTCACCCCTCGGTCAATTCGGGTATTACCGCGCGAGTGCTTGCAAACTGCCGGGGTCGGTTGTAGGTCGCGCGCAGAAAAGGGCCGAGTGACAAGAACGTGCTTTAAACCGCAAACCTAACTCGTGCGTAAATCTGTCAGGCAGGCAATGACAGATCGTGTTGGTTTATTCGGTAATAGCTTCCTGACGGACAAGCCAGGGTAATTTGCGGGTGTCTCTACCGAGTTCTCATTTCTGTGGCATTTTTATTGACTACTTCCTTGCAGTAGATTTGACACGGTGTTTGTGGGAGGGGATACATTGTCAATTCAATCTCAAAGAATATCAGTGATTTGATTATGAAAAAGCCACAAGTTGCAATTATAGTAGGGTAAACTTGGATGAAAAACAAATGCTTGGGAAGCACTGAGAAAGAGAATCATGGACTGATCGATTGATTTCTTTTATTCGTGGCCGTCATGTCAAAATGAAACTAAAAGAGCAGCAACTTTTCCCACACCAAAGATTGAGCGGATTGGCTGAGCCCATCGAAAAACTTTCGTTTCCCTGCTTTTTGCAAACTGATCAATAGATTATAGAACGCTAGCTTTGTAATCAGTTTCGTTTCATTATGCTAACGGAAAGATGTAGCAACAAAACAACCTCTGGTCGTCGCAAAATAACCTCCAGATAACCTCCGTGAAAACAGGGAGACCGTACTCAGAAACTGGGGTCAGAATTCCAACCTTGATACGCCGTGTCATTTCTTTCGTGCCAGAAGCCTGGCATGATAGCCATCAGTGTTTGTTCAGACCAATTTTTGTGGTAAATAAGACGGTGTCCTTATTTTGATAACAATGTGCCAGTCACGCAGCGTGATGCAAAGCAGTTTCAACTGTACGGCCCAGTGAAGATATAGTTACGAAATAGATGTAGTTATGAAACCTGGGGTTTGTTGCTGAGAAACAAGGTCGTATGGGCTCGCTATGAAAAGGTATTTTGTGGAAAGGAATTTGGGGAGAACAATATGCTTTTTAACGGAAGGTCGTGCACTTTCGACCCCAGGATTGTATTTTTGTGACGTGATGGATCGTGTACGGGACGAGTTTCCTTTGTAATGGCGCGGCGACGGAGGTTTCGTCTGAATACTGTAGTAGGTTTCGGTACCCCCCCCCCCCCGGGTTGGTCGGGAGCGAAATTCATTCTTTTCAAAGTATTTTTATTATAAAGAGACTTCCCCTTGCCTTGCTTCCATTGCCCGTGTACGTTTCCCGGGATGTTTAGATTACTTCACACCGAATAATCTTGTTTTTATTTATTTCAGGGAATTAAACAAACAGAGGATTTCTGATAATGCATTCCCTTCGCACTTAGGTAGAGTAGGCCTATGTGAAATATAAATATTAAAAAGAGACATTTATAGGGGAAAAATCTGAGCGTCAAATGAGGTCCTGTGGTCCCCCACCCCCTTTCCGCTTTTCGAATTTGGAGTGGCGGCTGGCGCCATGGCCATTCGGCCCCGGAAAAAAAGGGTTCCGGTCGGATCCGGCCGCATTCAAAGCTGATGCCCCACCCTCATTCTACGCCACTGCCCAAAAACGTCACCAGTGCGTCACAGACGAGAGAAAAAACACGGTTCATTGAAAGTTCAAGGATTAATCCTGCGTAAATAAAGTACAAAAGACTCTGAATTATTAGGAGACGGGGCTTTGACTAACGCAAATGTTTGTCGAAGCTGTCCTCCAAAAAAATAATATGCCCGTAAATGCCCGGAAAATAATTCAGGAACGCTGTTCATGGCACAGATTGTGTTCGCGTAAAATGCCTGCCGCGTCCGTTCTGATAGTTTTCTACCGTTAAATTTCTTGGGTGTACATATTTGTCCCTTCCATAATCAACAACTAAAGGTTTTTAGTAAATAAACTACAGTGAAAGTTGATGGACAGCCAGTGATCCCAATTTGGTTACAGGTCATACAAGGAGGGCGTTCCATAAATAGTGGCATGTAATACAACACAGTTGCCCAACTCTCGTTTACAGTTTTGTCAGTTGGACGCGGGGCGTATCATTCCTCGCCGTAGGCCTCCCGTTGTCGTGTTTGTTGAGTGCCGAGTTTACCCTGGCATTGCTGTTGAGCAGATGCAGAAAGTACAGATTTTTTATTGAAACCCTGTCGTGGGACAGACAGCATTTTTTTCAGTAGCGGATTAACGCACGGGCAGATAAACCAGGCCTGGTCCTCCCACATGCATGCAACATACTTTTTGTCCTTCCGGATAGGAGAAAGTTTGCTACAATTCCAGAACGTTCACCAGCTCGGCCACAATGTAAAGTTATCGTGATTCCTTACAATTCACATTAATTTATCAATTCACGTCACTGACATTACAAGAGCAAGTCTGTTACATTGACTAACGGTGACACACAGAGTTTTCTCCTTTCTCACTTCTCATTCAGCGCGCTGCAAAAAGTTACACCCCAAAATTGCCACGAAAAGGAATTTCGGCAAGCGTTATAAACGAAAACCATGTAACTGAACATTCGGCTATGATCCTTTTGCTCCCAAATTTTGGGTACAATACTAGAGGATTGGTACAATACTTGAAGTTTGGTGGGCGCCCTTTCGGACGATGACGTCATCATAACTTTTGACAAGCACCTACGCTGGTATTCATATGTGCCCCACCAATCCCATTTGGTGTTTCCCTTAGCCCTGCATGCTTGTGAGTCTCTACATGTTTGTTTCTTGTATCTCTGTCATTTTGCCTCTGAAGAAGAACTTGTAAAGTTTGCAACGTCAGGCCGCATTAATTGTTGTGAAATTTAGCATCCCTCACTGAATGGGTTCTGTTTTAGTAGAATCAAATTGTCTCGTCTGGCCACAGCCTACACCTAGTTTGTAACACCTGCGGAGGCCAACCTCAAAAGTCATGCCATTGAATGTTGGCACTAACTGTTACTTCAATAACACATGGTCTGGAAACCTGAAGAAGAATTTGAAAGTCATGAAATTTACCGGGTCCGGTATTCAAAAAGGTGGTTTCCGAGTTGTTGAAATCACTTTTTCAGAAACGAAAGCGCCTGCACCTCACAACCGCTTTTATGGTAATACTCTCCCCGCTTTTAATCATTTTGTTGTTACGGACGAAAAAGAACAAATCGACCCACTTTTCATTCAACTACCCCTCTTGCTTTTGGTACTGGTTCCCGCCGCAATAATGGCTGAAATGATAAACACCGGGTCAACGGTGATGAGGTCCACTGTTAACATGCCGGAAACTTTGAGGCAGGAAGGAAGGCATTTCTGTAGGTTTGATGTAAAAAAGAAAAAGCAAAATGGCAATGCCTTTCATGGAAGACACGCCAAAATAAAATCATTAGACTAAACCCTTTAGTGGCAAAATACAAAGTATCACACTGATATAGGGTCGTGTGCAGTTGGAAAACCGGATTGTGCCAACTAAATTGAAGCGATCGACGTCAGATTTCTCGGACTGTCAGACATGTTGCACGCAATCAGTTGTGACATGGCAAGCGGGTCGGCCCAAGGGCCAACCATTGTGATGGAGTAATATTAGTAGCGACATTTGACGTAGATCAGCTTTCATCTGAACCTGGGCTGAACCCGAACCTGGGCTGAACCCGAACCTGAACTTCATTATTTCCCCTCGTTGCGGCCGTTGCCAAAAATGTTGACAGTGGTACCCGGAGGCAGCGAAATGAAGGGATGTTCTCGTCTCATTTGTTTCAAGACAATTGGGATGGGGTTGGCTATCATCATTACTAAGCGTCTTCGTCTTAGTGATGACAAAATGACAGCTTATGTAATTTTTTTCTCGGACAGCATTTGGTCCTTTTCATATCAAAACATTGTTGACGACACGATAACATAAATCTAACTGTAGCACGCGTGTTAAACCGATGAGACTAAGTGACGAGTAGAGATTCGACACTTCGTCAAAACGAAAAATTGAGTGTGTCGCACTTTCACTACTTTGTGTAATTAGCGTAATTAACGAACGATGGAAGTTTATGTCTCGAAATTTTGTAAGCATGCAGAGGATATATGATAAAAATGTTTGAATATCCAAACATCTCAGAAGAGAGCCTATCTCGGTTTTTGACGGATTTGTCATTAGCACTTCGTCAAAACGGTGACGAATACGTGTGACCAAAAGCTATATCTACTCAAAACTAGTATCTGATAATTATGTTTGTTGAATATTAAAAGCACTGTATCACGTTTTGGTCTACTTATTTGAACAATTTGTTCCATCTAGACCCATCTCACATGACTAGAGTAAAATATGAGTGAATATAAGAGAACATACGATTGTTGGGAAATCCATACCTCAAGTTGTAAACAGTTTATGATTCCCATGCATCGACTCTACAAGAGGGATGTATTATAAATAGTAGCGTCAGTTTGGCGCTAAAATGTTGAATACACTGATTTGTTATTTGCTTGTGTCATTGTAAATATTAAGGGAAACAAATTTCACAAGAGCAGTTCATGTGTTTGCGTGTGGGAGACAAGGATGAATGAAAATGAAAGTAACACATACGTGTGACTACAATAGGACAGGTATGTTTTTTTCTATGTACAAAAATACCGGCGCATTGACGCATTTCATAAAAATCACAATTGTTCAAAACGTAGCAGGCATGACGATTGCTTTTTCTACTTGGAAAAGATATCTTTTCGGCTTTCAGGACTATTTATATCTGCGGGCGCTTATACAATCGAGAGCTACAATTAAGTTGTTGTGTACTTTACTTTACAGATACAGGCCGGGTCAGTACTCAATAGTGAACTGCCAGGACGAAAACACTTCAGAACCAAGGGCGGATCCAGAACACAATATTTTTTAGGGGGGGGGGGGGCAAAAGAATTTGGTCTCCCAAAAAGTGGGATTTTTGGATTCTAGATGCTCTGTGGTGCGATCTGAGGCAATTTCTGACCACTTTTACCATTTTTCTTTTGAGAAAAAAGATGGTGGTGCACGAAGTGCCTGCCTTTTTATTGCGACGTCACTGAAACAAAATCAGGTTCTTTTGGTGGGGGGGGGGGGGCATGGCCTCCGTTGCCCCCCCCCCCCCCGGATCCGCATTTGTTCAGAACTAGTAATTCAGAACTGACTTTTATAAGATGCCATTGCGTCAAAATTGTAATATTGCACAATAAATCAATAAAAAGGATCACTATTTTCCACATTTTTGTCTTCGTAAGTTCATTCAACCATATTATTGTTAGTTTTCGATGCACTTAACCAGATTATGTATAGGATTTCTTGGTATGGAAACAACACACGCGAGAAAAGAATGGCGTGGGCCTACAGGGCATGCAGGATAGTGGCTCCGTGTTCTGGAGGTCAATGACCTCTTAACTGAAGCATTCCCGTCTTGACATCCACATTTTTGGCGGAGTTTTTTTGGAAGGGCAAAGTATGCAGAAATCATATCTAATATTTCGCCAAGTGCCAAAGGTTAGTATGTATCATACAGCAATCACCCCGGGGGGAAAATACAGGAACAATTTTGCATTTCAACAATTTCACTTAAAACTGTCGTTCCTGGAAGATTCAGTTAGGTCTTTCCAGCTATAGTGGCACACCGACCGAGTACTCCCCCAATCCTGTTGCGGATTTCCTTCCACAATTCTTGAAACAAACATAACTGGTTCTCGGGCCTCAAAATATAATATCATTTGGGGACATTAAAAAAAGGTAACCTACACCTCCCTTTGTTTTCTGTCTTGACATTTTTTTGGAGGGAGTGGTTGGGGAGGGGGTGGGGTTGGATCATACCATGTCGAGTGGAGGGATGTACATAATGGTAGCGACTCCGCTAAAACGGCCACATCTCTCGTGGTATCTTTCACGAATAAGGTGCCGTTTACTAATTAATTCGATCCCGTCCTTCCTTTGAATTGAACATTAAACCTTTTCTTTTTTTTAAAACCCGAGCAAAATGGCTGGCTCAAGCTGAATCGTTTCAGTTTTGAATTTTTGTGATGCCTAAGAAATCCTGCCATTGTAAATTATTGTTGATCCTTGGGGGGGGGGGTATATACAGCTTCCCCGTCTCCAGGAACCAGAACTAGGCTACAGATCCACCAGTTTTACCAGCTGTTTTCCCTTTAATGTCTCTCAGTGATTGACGGTAGCATTGCCTCCGCACGCCTCCAAGTCGAAAACGACCCAAAGGTCACGGTGTACACGTACCAACCTACTTCACGGAGCTGTCATGTGATCGATGCCAATTATCATCTTGAAATATAGCCCATCTGGGCAAAGCAAAAAAAAATGAAATGTGACACATGGAGTTTTGGTGAGCTGACATCCCATTAATTGGTTCTGCGTGCTGGATGGGTTTAGTACCTGGAGAGGGGAGAGACTGCGCACGTCCGTTGGCAACCGGAGCACAAGATGCCTGTCTTGTGCGGGGAGGAGGCGGAGCAAGGATGTACCAAATTCTCCTCAAGTTGGAGTGATGTTGCTCCTATAGCTCTTGTGGGTTTCTGTCTCAGCTTAAATATAGAATAACACTAATATCCTGCGTGCCTGTCCGTTCAAAGTCGGAACCCTATACTTAAAATCAGGAACGGCAATTTCCTGACGGGGTTGTGGGGACCGCTAGCATGAAAAGCTGGAGCATGAAAAGCTGGAGCATGACGCCATCCGCATATTATGGGCGCTCTTCCAAGTACAACAGGGCCCATATACGTACGTATCCGCGCTTTTTGCAGATTCCTTGCGATACGAATTGTTCAATTTAGGCTCATTTTGTGGTCGATGCCCCCTTTTTTGGAGCTGGGGAACATTATTTTGAAAATTCAGGTAACTTCGGCACACATTTTACGCCTCCAGCAAAAAAAAAAAACATTCGGGAGAATGTTCCCAACTTTCCCCGGCATTCCCCCGGCATGCCCCCGGGATCGCCGCCCCCATTTTCAGGGCTTGGGCGCCTCCTGGCACTTAGTCAGCGTGCGTACCCCGTAGCAAATAAATTCAGTCCTGCGATAGCAATTCAGTTCAATTTATGTGTTTACAAGGAAATGAATCATGCATCCGATTGCAACGGAAAAACAAATTACGGAAATTGTCCCCATCTGACACCACGATTTTGGATGAGGGATCTGTTGATTACTGGGAGCGGTTCATAGAATCTGGGCCACGCGGGTCAGGCTGGGCCGTCTGCCCCCATGGGCCTCGTAAATACTGACAAAAATTGGTGGTGAAAAATATTTATGCTGACTTGCCAGGGTTCACACGTCGACCTGACTGGGATAGTTTCACAATTATTCGGTGACTGTGGATTCCGATGACAATCTGGACAAAGAATAAGCTTTGGTCGTCAACTGACGGCTGCAAACGATGGGAAAAGAAATGGGTCGTAGTTGCGGAAATTCTTCATCGTGTTATGACACACCTCTTGTATTCTACGTGCCGAGGAGGCCGCAGAACCAATCAGCCATGTATTTCATCATCATTTTTTATCATACCAATATATTTGATATAATCTGTATTTACATATTTGCGTTTGATGTTGTTTTTCCTTGCCAAGGCTTGAATAGCCTCATATATACTCATTTACAATTATGTACCTTCACACCAAGTTTTTTTCTTTTAAAAAATAAAATTTGTTATAGGCTAACCTATTTCGTAGGAGAAAAGTTCGTTTTCAGGCGTTTTAGTCATTCAAGTAGAAAACCCCTTTCGACATTACTTTTCATAAAAAGTGTTCGATCCCGCCTTGCCAAACGCTTTTTTGTTGCCCGATTGCGGAAAAAGTTTGAATTTGTAACCTTTATTACTTACTGTTGAGACCCACACAAATATTGTAAATCAATATCATGCATTATTACACCAATTCTTCTCTGTACTTTTACAGCAAATGTTTGCAAACCGTGAAACCTACGTTTTCTGTCGGTTTTCAAAGAAAATGACGATGTACGTTTCTTGTGCAGTTGAAGCATGTATGGAGGAAGGAAGTTTTTCCATGGTTAAAAAAAAAATATGCCGAGTTGCGCCGCCGTGGTATAAATTTTATGCAATCGCTTTTACCCTTCGAAACGTTTCAAGCAAAAACTTTTAGCATAATACTCACTCATGTTAAGGTACAGAAAGCACAATGACCCTGACCACTGTGAGTGCGGAAAATGTTTTTACAGTTGCATCATGAACAGACTTTTAGACATTCTACAAAATCGGATTTTTACCTAAACCTCAAGCAAAATAAACAGTTTATAACAACCGCAATGATGATATCTCTTTCAAGCCCGGCATCTTTTTTGGTATACCTTTCGACAAGTTGCTGGATCGCATGTCCTGTGGCAGTCATGACGATGTTTTTGGTCCTTTTAAGCACAAAAATCTCGGACATTAGCAGCAATTGATGTTTTATATACAATCTTAGGTTTAATGAGCCACAGCCATTTCCATTGTATACCTAACCTGTATGCAAATAGCGATAAAAACAATACCATACCAATACAAATATATTTTGGATTCATCAACCAACCGGATAACTGCAATGATGCAGGCCCCGCGTTTAATTAATGTGTGTTGCAATGCCCACTGAGAATCTCGCAAAGTTCAACTTTTAGTTTTAGGGTTTCAGGAGCTCCAGCGCTTGCGCTCTTGTTATTTCTTACACAGTGTTACCAAAGGAGGTATCAAATTGAACCGGAAAGTTTCCGTGACAAAACATTTATTTCGTTTTTTTGTTCACCGAGAAATGTCCAATCAATTATGATAATAATAATTGCTTAGTTCCTTTTTGTGCCAGGTGTATCTGCAGTGTACCATTTTCACGCATAAAAAACTACGCTAAGCATCATTCGTGTTTGCGTTATTTGCCTCGCTTTGATTTTGAAGATCTTGACACCATCATGTAAGATAGTGTTGCATGAAGAAAAAAAAACACTCTAAGACTAGCGCATGGGTTAGGTGACGGAGCTAAACACGTCGATCTGTACAGCCGAGGGCGGGATTGGGCTAGATATTCAATCATCAATAATTTGAACTTAAGGGGCGACAGAAACGAGGGACGCATCATTATTGAAAACGCAGCAAACGCGAAGATGCGATTATAAATCATGAATTTTTTGAAAGCCGTAGTTTTCAAAAACCGGGTCAGGTCCCTCTCGCCCTAACCCTGAATTCAGCTTTTTAATAACATCGATTATTACCCCCTTGACAATGCTGCTGTAACAATGAGATAGCTTGCACCTTTTTTTCATCCTGCCTCGCTCGATGATCCCCGAAGGCGGATAGTATCAAATGTGCGTAGCCTCTACCGTGTGTCCTCTAGTTGACCTTTCCTTATACTCCCTGTCCTACGGTGAACTTGGCAATGCTTCTCGTGTCAAAGCCCTCATAGCTTCAGAGTAAGACACGTAACGAGAGTCGCATGTTCACACAGCTTAGCACAAAGGTACAGGTAAACAATACCCGAGCTTCAAAAGACCATAGATGCCTTGGCCTCCAGATACGAGCCACGTGCTCCGCGGTGGACCAATCACAGCGCCAGGGAGTAGGCAGGAGTCGAAGAAAGAAAAGAAACAGCTGTTTTGTACTCGTAGTGACAGCCAAGCAGATGGTGTGAAATCATTTATCATAATATTGAGCAATCAAAGTCACCTTGACAAGAAGGCAGTAACTGGTAGGTCACCGTTGAGATATAACAATGATGCAGCCGTCCGCACGCAGATGTCAAGGGTACCACTTGCAGCAAGGATATCTCACCGGTGCTCGGCGTCTATATAAAAGACACACACGCTGGAAACTGCGTAGTCGTGGACAAGTGAATCTCCGGCCAATAAGGTGGACAGACATAAGGTAAATAACTACCTCAATTATTTTCCGTTTTTAAGTTTTTCAAAACAGAACATCAGAATCTCTGTGTTGTTTCGAAACTGTCTATTGTATTATCCAATTACAGTCTCTATCGACTGTAGACGCTCATCAAGTCGCTATATTCTTATCCACATTAGCAGGTAGCATTCAAAGTATTTTTCCCCGTTTATTTAGAAAAATTAAGCTATACATTACAATTCGCATTTCATTTGATTTTTCGAACGAAGTAGGTTTCGTTTTCACCTTCGGATTGTTGCGTTTTAAGATTTAAGAATCAAGGGCCTATCAACAACTTGATCATTGTTCTGTTATTTTATGTCTGAATTCCTTACCTTAATTATTTTTTTCTCTGTTTGATTGATATCCCTTCGTGGCAACTTCCAAAAGTTTTCTTTCAAAATAACACCTGGCTGATCTGAAAGTGTGAATTAACTGACATTTTGTTCGGTGTAGGGTCTATGATTTTTTTTTCGATATGCATAGGATTAATTGCCAAATTTCTTATTTCGTTGTTACCTAGCCTGCATAGTTCGCTCACTTTTGGTGCATAACACATGACGTTTGTGATGAAATTTGTGAATACGTTTCTTTAACCGCACTTTCAACTATGTTTTCGCGTGTAATTTCGTAATGTCTTTCACTTATCAGACACGTTTTCGATTTCTCAAGGTTTTGGAGAATCGACACAATAGACAGCTTCTATATACATGTATAGTACAATAATGCATTCTTTAGTTCAGCCGGCCATGCAACACTCTTCGTAGAATGTTGCGCACCGGAATGGTATAATCATGGCGTATAATTCAATTCAATATTACAATTATTTCCATACTGAACAATACATATCAGAATGCATAAGATGGTATTGTGGAGGCAAAATCCTAATAAGCCAAGGCTTGTAGCGGAGTGCCTTAAGAAGAGAATACAAAGACATGAAATAATTAATAAAGCTAAAAGAGTCAAAGACAATGATAAACAAAGGGGACAAAATGATCTGACCAGAAATAAAGAAAAATGTCTGGGGAAAAAACACCCTAAATCTGCAAGAGAGGTGGCAACACTGGAGAACAAACAGAAGGAAAAAAACGTATCTTACATATTGGGAGATAAGATACTCTTTGAAAGAGTTCTTAAAATAATTATGCCTATTTGAAAATTGCTTGATAAGTCCAACTTTTGTAATTGCCACTTAGCGTACTTCACAATAAAAGAGAACTACTATGAGTTAACGAGTTACGGGTCTGACAGCATGCGCGGCAGATAGAGAAAAAATAGACAAAATACTCCCTAATAAGGCCCAAAAAATACAAAAAAGGACACTCCCATTTGATAGGTCTTCTCCGAACATTGATGTTGTTGAGCGAAATTTTAACAACTGCGCAATTGTCGTAACATGTCAGACACTTTAATGAGCTTCTGTTGGAAAAGTGAATGTGATACATCACTAATAATGTGACATCTAATGAGTAGAAAACAATTCAGTACAGACCAAACTAAGGTACCACCACCCTTAATGACCTTGTACACCCTGTGGTCGGATGTACGCAGAGAATTAGACTTTACGGAATTGCCCAACTGTAAAACCTATTAGAACTGTTTCTTGCCTGGTTGTTGCTAAGCACCATCACTCCCTAGATTCCTAGCCATGTATAAACCATAAAGCAACGCATAAACCCAACAAATACCATTTACTCAAAACGGCCTTGAATGATTGAACCCTTTCACATTACGTAATAATACCCTGCGACAGTCCTTGATACAATAATGTTTTGTATTTAGATAAAGCTGTTGTGACGTTATTTGCAGCATTTCTAGGGATCAGGTATGTACACAGCGAAGGCCATTGGTACCCAGAGAGCTGCAACTCGGCAGTAGTTCAGAAAACTCTCGTCAGTGATCAGCGCGGAACTCCGGTTAAAAAAAGGTAAGTCGCCCTGATGTCGATTCGATGTTTGTTGCGCTCCTTCAAGCCTAAATGCAAATAATGTATATATTTTTTGACGCACACTTGAAAAACCAACTTCTGTTTTACCAAAAAAAACCAGTTATTTGAATAAACGTTCGTCGATGTTTTACATATTGTTCACATGAAGATGAAAGTTGATATGGATCATGTGGATCGGTTATTATTTAAGGCGATATTGTGACCAATTCGGGCCAAGCTCAAGATGCGCAGACCCGTCCAATTTAAATTTAATCTAGTAAGTTGTTTCCTTTTGAACGCCCTTTTGATTTATTTTAGTTTTTACTAATTGCATATCTCCCTCCATACCATCCCAACTTAGCCCGAAGCTGGTACTTTAAGGATTTACTTGTAGATGTTTTGTTTTACACGTACATTTTTGTGTGTGTGACAACCTGTTGTATAGTTAGAGAAAATCAGATGTACGTTTGTTTTGTGCTATAATTCCACAAATAAAACTCAAAAGGTTTTATCCTGATTACCAGTCAGAATCAATTGGGAAGTTGTTCATAATCATAACGCTGACACGGGGGATCGACTTAACACTTGCAGAGAAAATACATGCAGCAAGGATTGAAGTTAAAATGGAAACGGTCTTTTCTTGTCTAAAATTCAAACTTATGTTTATTCTGTTCAACTTTAAGCTGTTGATGGACGGAGAGAAAACACTTTTGGTGTGTATTTTTTCGTTATAAGGAGTCGATATTAGTGCTTGGATATTTTAAAGACATGCTATGTTAATCTACATTTTTCTTGTTGGTTTTCAACTGCAAATACTTGTGTTTCTTCAAATGTCCATACCCATATTTCATTCCCACACCCTATGAAAAAGCAGATTGGTTGAAATAGCCAATATATTGGTAGCATTGGCAGAAATGTGTCCGACCAAACCGAGATTGGTTGGACACATATCTACCAATCCTACCAATCTATTGGTTATTTCAACCAATCTGCTTTTAGGGTGCATGTATGTCGGTGAACTTTTGGGCAAGTACTTGAAGTTTAACTGTTTGCAATGATAGGTTGGTTATTTTAAACAGCCTCTGTGTGGGTTTAATACTGAGGCTGAAGTGGATGAGACAGAATCTCAAAAAAACCCTGACAGTCATATAGGATAAATGAAACTGGTGGTTTATTGATTTCACAAAGATCTATAATGGCTTGCACATTCTAATCAATATTTATGCCAGTATGCAGCCATGGTGAAAGGATATTACTAAACTGCATTTTAGTCTTTCGCAAGGCCAAAAACACTTACGCATTGTGGCTACGTCACTGCAGTATAGTGGGATGTCCATAAACACTCAAGCCTGCCAATACGTTCATTAACATAACTGGAAAATATCACGACTTCCTGAACTGAAGACAAGTGAAGAAATTGACAAACTTAAAACATATTCACAATATCAAAAAAGAATCCCCAAAAGCAAAAGATTCCACCAATGCACCCCAAACTGTTCAGGACATCGATGTATTTTCAGCCGGTGTACATTTTGCCAGGGTTGAATTCAGGGTGACAGACATTTTTTTCTCACCATATTGTTCAATTTTCTTTGGCGCAGATACTTTCAAGGATGCTGTTTGTCACTATTACTTTGACTTCAGTGGAGTGTCATTATTTGTAGTGTGAATGAAAAACAACAAAACCAAACAAACATAACCAAAGAAAATGAGACTAAAAGTAACAACGGTTACAAAAGTGAGCACATGACAGCAATGATCTCTGTCTATCTCGGCAGCAACACGGAGTCAACGTAGAAAAGGAGGGGTGTAGGACATTCCCAGCAAGTGGAACGTCATGTGCACTTCAGACCCACAGCATTAATTGATTAAAAGTGGGCAAATTTAAACGTCAACTTTTTTTTACTGGGTCAGGGTGCAGTGGGCGGTACGTCAGCTTTTATGTGGGTCATAGTAGCTCGATTATCTCCGCCCCAATTTTGTTAAGTTCATGGCCAACAAAGCACGCTACACATAGAATCTGAAAGTACACCCAGAGAACCACGTACGTACAATGTACGTGAACGTACACGGTTCATTTGTGACAATCCAGAAAACTCCAAAATTCAAAAGCTGCGGCGTTGAGGTTTGTTATGACAGGGACCAGACTCCCTATTTGGGTGCAGGGTCCATGGGTGATACTACTACAATTCAATATGAATTTCACCATGAAATTTATTGTTGTTGAAATGAAAGTACGTTTTAAATGCAGTGATTTTGTGGGGATTGTTTTTTAAGGCTGATTTTCTCTTATGAGCTAATCGAATGGAAAATTTAAGGTCGAGACTGACCTTTTTGGGTATCGTGTTTGTATCTTATCATGGAATTAATCATTTGTATGTATTCTCTTATACAGTAATTTGTGTTTGTAGCACATGTTGTAGGTTTGCATTCGTCACAATTATCCATCCTGCTCACTCGCAATCTTTTGACAAGCAACTCCGCCTGTCTGACTCGGCACTGATAGTGCTAAGAGGGGAGGGGGTTTTATTCCGTGACCCAAATCAGCCTCTAGGTCAGGGCTGTGAGATGACCTTAGATTGCTTACCCTCCTTCGCTGGGAATAGTCAAAAGAAACAGGTTCAGCTAGTTACCATGACAAAGCCGACTTGGCATGTTGTTCTTTTCGCTTGAACTCACCCTGAACTTGAGCCATTTTACCCACCGATAGTAAAAGTTCGTTTTCACGAGCAATTTTTGGGTTCACAAGTTCATTTCATTCATACTAAAATAGATTTGTTTTCCTGGTATAAATTTCACAGCACCTCGGCTAGGTAAGTTTAGTTCACGCAGGACAGAGATAGCACCAGCAACAAAAAAATTGCTTGAAAATACGAAGGCATCTCAAAGTTTTGTCAAAATATATCCACGTTCTTTCAGCAGATATACAGCCAATATGACACCAGATACCCCGATGATCGGGACGGTGGGACAGTACATTGTTCCACTTGCGTTACCCCTTCTACTGCCCATGGTGTTGCTACTCGTGATGCGTCGTTTGTGGTACGAGTACTTCTTCCTAAGCAGGGATCCGGCTTTCGATACCCCTCTGCCGGACGGTGGCATGGGATGGCCCTTGATCGGAGAAACCATCTCGTTCGCTCTTCAGGTAAGCTTTTCTCGAATTGCTGAACACTTTTGCCGAGTTGACGACCATTTTAAGCATTATCCGTCTTTGAGGTGTCTTTATTCTCGAAGTGTACCTTTTTTCCGGGCTCGTTGTCCACCGTTAGGGTTAGGCATTTTGCGCATATAACGATTGCATGCAGAAGGCTATGAAGGCAGGCGCAGTTCCACCAGGAAACAAAATTTTGATCCCGTATTCTCTATTTCGCCTTAAAAAGAAAAAGCCACTTCTTTACCCTCTCATTTTTAAACAACAACAACAACAACAACAACGTCGTTTCGTTTTCCCTGATTGTGCCAAGAATGTTCACCTACAAGCATTTCGAGAGTTCTTTATGAATCATGGCCTCTTAAACTGATTTAGATTTACCAAGCCGGGTATTTTTTAAGGTACCTGACAATTTCTTTGTTTCAAGAACCCGCGCTTGGTATTCAAAAGAGGTTAGCCCACGACTAAAAAATGTGACTACGGATGATAAGAATCAACGTATTAATGTTCTTGCTGTTGTGCGTTGATTTTTTTAATCAACGCGTACAGTTTAATGTTAGAGGAATCGAGACAGGATTGGGTATTGAACGTTTGCGAGAACATGAAAGCTTTGAATTACAAAGTATAATCATTTGTCTGTGTAATTCGTAAAACGAACGAAAGCGATTGGCATGTGCACGGCTTTCAAAAAATATCATTTACAATGTAATGTGTCGGCGTGTGTCATGTCATTGTCACACAAAGTTTCTGCGAATAGCGGATCTTGTTTGAGTATAAAAGCTTTTTGTACGTACCATTCTTTGTCCAGGCACAAGTGAACTTGTGTTTACTCTGTAATGCGATTAAATATTTTTTTTTCCAATGTGGGAAATAATACCATTTAGGATAGTGCACTATATCAATTAAAAATATCTTGAGTTGTAGCAGCAAGACAATTGAAATTGACATGAATAAAACCGGCCAAAGTATATACGCCATGAAATGTAATTTTGATTTTGTTTTCGTTAAAAGGATTTTATTTTTATATTTCAATAATTGTTATCTTCTTAAGGTTGAATTCCTTTATTATTTTAACCAGCATCCAAATGACGGCCATCTTGAATATCAAAATGGCCACCTTTTAAGATTTAATTTGAAACTTGGGCTATGAAAGTTGACCAGCATGAGATTACTGAAGAACATGACGAAGAAGTTTGAAGTATTTTATTTTTTGAGGGATAGATGATATTGTCAACAAAACTGCCTTCACATATATTTTTTTGTCTAAGGTGGGTAAAACTTGTTTTAGTAGTCTCGGTGTTTTAAATTTACTCTACATTTCACTGATATTTTTACGCAGGGCTCAGATTTTTACGACAAGAAGTTCCAGCAACACGGTCGAATTTTTAAGACACATCTGTTCGGCCGCCCAACGGTCCGCGTCCGAGGCGCAGATAACATCCGTAAGATTCTCCACGGCGAAAACGACATCGTGACTTCGTACTGGCCGACCACGACCAGAATCATCTTCGGTTCCGATTGTCTGTCGCAGAGCCAAGGCCCGTACCACACCAGGCTCCGCAAGCACGTGGCCAGTGCCTTCTCCCACACGGCGCTGTCCGGCTACGTCTCCCTGGTGCAGCCTCTCATCATTGAGACGATCAACGACTGGTGCAAGGCTACGAATGGTGTGGCAGTGTATCCCGAGTGCAGAGCTCTGACTTTCAGGGTCGCTGGCAAAGTCCTGTGCGGTTTCGACTGCAGCAAGTCAGAGACTGCCTCACTGATTGACTACTTTGAAGACATCGTTTACTGCCTCTTCTGCTTGCCCATCAACATACCTGGAGGTGGCTTCAATAAGGTAAGCTCATTTTAAGACATTTACCCACCCAAGATGTGCCCCAAGAGGTTAAAAAGAAATTGCATATACTTTGCATGTAAGAGACACTTACCTATTATGGAGTCATCACTTCCTTTTATGTCAATCTTGAAATGTTCAGATGTTTAGGTTGGTCAAATTATGTCTTTGTCTCATCCTCATGTTGCTTATGTAAATATTGTCACGACACTACCTTGCCGCCACGGTATTTACAATGAAATAAATGTTATTATGCAATGACAACTTGTCATATATGTTGTGTTAAGGCATGATACTGTTACATAAGTGAGCAAACATGCATACTGCCTGCCCAAGGTCCAACACAAATATTTTAAAATTAATTAATTAATTTTTTCACTAAAACTTGAAAAAGCGTGTTCTCCGTCAGAATTGAAAATTGACATTGAAAGTGGTTGCGAATTAATAAACGGTACACCAAGACTACTTTCTCATGAATCTCTATTCATGACAATCAAGGTTGTGATATTTTTCAACAAAAATTTCAACAACAAAAATTATACAAACAAAACAAACGAGGTGAATATATTACAATGCCTTTGTATACTTTTACAAATATTGTATAGGCTAATAGAAACGTTTTGATCTAAAGATAGGTATGGGTTTTTTTAATTATCCGAACTTGGATCCAGTTGATGCCGTACGTGTCTTTGGGTTTCTAATGAAAGATAAGATAGTTTGTCATATTGTTTCAAATCAATTCGACATTTATTTTTACATTGACATCCTCAGTGACAGTTCATACAAAAAAAAATGTGTAAACAAAACATTCTTCACAGACAGTATGTAATTAAGTATAAACATTAAACGATGTCAACATAAATGAAAAAGGTGAAGCACTGCTTTTGTAGCTTTCCCTGGGACAGGACAAGACTTAAACAACTACACACGGACAAAGATAGGGCAATCATATATAGCTTATTCAATGAAATGTATACACATTTTTGGATCAAAAAGCATATTCATGTGTGCTTTGCTCGGACAGCTATTTTTTATGGAAGCTGCTTACTGGAAGCTGCTTAGGCCTTCTGGAAGCTGCTTACAGTTTTCCCAGCTGCCAAACGGTATAGCAGTGAAATACTGACAGGAATAGCGCAACTTTTACCCGAGTTCATTGAACTGTAGCTGTCAGAGTGCATAACTGTCAGCTTGGACTGTAGCGCAAGTACACCAAGTATCCGTCATTGTCAACAAAACTCCCTTGGGGCACAAAAGGGGCCTATAGTAAAGCGGTTTGCTTCAAACACTAGACCCCCGAAATATATAACATTGTATCGAGGGGGGAAAGTACACGGTCGCTCCCTTCACAGACCGTAGTTTACAGTGAGGGAAAAACTTCCTGAAAGGGATGTGTGTAAACTTGAACAAATCCCCCAGGACACATCTATAGCGCTGAAATCAATACACATAGCAATTGGCGCCCAGATTTGTACCTGTGACCCGACACGCACGTGCCAAGCCGCAGAAAGCAACATTCCATGCAAATTAGTGCAGGGAGACATGGTTATTATTGGCCCCTGTGCCAGGGGAAGGGAAAGCATCGAAAAGGGATAAGTTTTGGGAATTATCGTTTTAATGAAAACACCGATTCTAAAAATCCTGGTAGTCCTACGCGGTTTCAGCAACGGGCCACCTCTAGATACTTTTAGTGGGCAGATTGGGAAAATTGTTTGGTGGGGATTGTTCGCTTTGATGATAAAAGCATGGCAGTTGGCACACAGTCATCTTAAGAAAGATATTTGGCTATAAGGGCCATCGCATATTTGTCTTTTGAAAAAATATAGGCAGAATAACATGCAATTTTCAAAAATTTCAAAATGGCTGGCACTGCTTAATTGTTATTCTACCTATATCTTTTTTCAAAAGACAAATATGCTATGGCCCTATAGCCAAATATATTTCTCATGGCATACTCTGGCTGTGTGCCAAATTCCTTGCTTTTATCATCAAATGAACAATCCCACTATCTGCCGTACTACTTGCGCAACGTTACCCCTCACTAAAAAAAATCACGTTTTCGACTCACACGTCTTTTGTAAGCAGCAAATATTTTCAAAATGCGGAAATTTGCACGTCAACATTTTTAGCTTTTGTTGCTTGTGTCAATAGAAATGACACACTTTTTTAGAAGAGGTCATCCCGAATATTGGTAAATTGATTGTCAACAACTGGGTGTGTTTTCAAACTGGGATATTTTTCCCATTCAATTTTTCTGTCCGATTCTTCATTGTTTTCGCACAGTTACAGGAGTGTCTTGCCCGTTCGACCTTCACCCGCCGTACGCAGATTGTAGGGCTCCCCGTACTTTTGCGTGTCGTATGGTTAGGCCTACTTTCGTTGAACAGGGAAATTTGTCGTGCGTGTATTCTTGTGTCAGGCGCCACTGATTTGATTGAAACGTTCCCGCTTTCTCTTTCTTTCTCTTGGTTCTGTCAATTCTTGTTTGTTTTGCAAGTCTTTTTTTAACCACGGCCTTTGCCTTAGATTCAGGAACGTTACGAAATGAGCAGCTATAAATAGCGCACACAATGTAACATTATAACAAACACACAATGTAACTTTATAACAAACAAATCATTTTGGCACGCACGTTTTGCCTCTGATTTTAAAGGTACATACACTTTTTCCTAGGATCGCCAAAATATACTGATTTCAATTGTTGTTTACATAGAATATTTCAAAGCCCGAGGTCATAGGAAACCCATAACTTCTTACACTTACGGAGTTAAATTTAAGAAAGTTGTTGTCCAACCAACCCGGCCGCCATTTTTGATTATCCTGTATACGTGTTTCCAGCAGAAAGTAAACTTTATCGAATTATGAGCCGAAGCATGGTAAGAAATATGTGTGACTGAAATCAAGACTAGGCATATAGCTCTCACGCTGTTCGGTTTTTAAAGGACCGAAATGTCGTACCCTGATCTTCCGTTGAGCAATATTTACAAGAAATCTCAAATTTTCAAGGTGGTGTTGTGTGCAATATCAGATTTTTCTCCAATTGATCTTAACTTTTCAACGCTAGCTTTAGAGTGTCAAATGGCGTAATCTAGGAGTGCGGAAGACATGTTTTCATTGTTTATTTTTTAGCAACGCGGAATTACTCTTTTGATTCCACTGTGGGTCTTTCCATGAATTTCGGATCCAAAGTGTGACATTTCTCCTGTCCCTGTTGAACTTTTTGTAATTTGCGACATTCCAGTGTCATTCAAACTAATTTATTTTTGTTAGCTGGGTCGTTTGCTTCACCATTTATATCACTCATGGAGGAAGAAGAAATGAAGGAGTGCAGCCAGAATTACACAAGAAAGATGTCAGATGAAACAGTGGCAGCAAAAAGTGGACAGATGGAAATGCAAACGATTTGAGCAATAACCAGCTTACATACATCCCTTAATCTTAAGGAACACAGCAGTACTGTTTGCAACATGGTTATTTGAATAAAAATCTCCCTCGTTAAAAGCCTATTAAGTGAAACGGACTCAACTTTACGACATTGTACAGGCCTACACCATAATGACAAAAAAGACAGTCTTATCGATAACGCTGGGTTGCACAATATTCTTCTTCCACTTTAGGTTGACGTATGTACTATTAGTAATAATGTGTGACCAATTTCTGTTCACAGGGTCTGAAAGCACGTGACCTCATTGCCAAGCGAATCAAGGAAAACATACTCCGTAAGATGGACAATGATGATACCCAGGATGCATTGCGCATATTGATGGAACAGGACACAGAGACCGGGGAGATTCCTTCAACTCCGGTAAACAATTGTTTACTCCAGTCATGCTGTTTTTGATGGGCTTTCTCGTTTCTTTATAATTTACGAAACATTGCAGACTTTACACACGAATGCTTTGATGTATTTGGATTAAATGCCCAGTATTGGTTGCCCTTTGGGGAACCGTGCTGGCGGAACCGGAGTGAATCCTTTGAAACATCGTCAGAGACAATCAACCGTGATGTAAACAAAGTTTACAAGGAAACGATGACCGAGTTTTGTTTCTCTCTGCCAAAACCAATGCAATGATTATAAGCCAAGAGCGGAACAGTTAGTTTTTAACATTTTCCGAGTTCTTAAAATAATTGAAACCCCAAGTACAGACATCTGTTGTAAATTGTTCTTATCAACGCAAATGCCATAAATGGTAAGTCATCGCATGTTATAAAAGCAACTATTTGTTTTCTTCACTTTTCATCGTGAAGGCAATCGTGGCCAACGCCATCGATCTTCTCGTGGCTGGGTACGCATCCACTGCAAGTGCCGCTTGCAGCATCCTCCGCGACCTTCACAACAACAAGCACGTCCTGGCCAGGGTCCGCCGTGAGCTAGCCGACCACGGCATGACACAGGCCGGCAGTCCGCTGTCGCTCGAAGACATGAACCAGTTGAAGTACGTGTCCAATGTAGTGAAGGAAATCTTGCGGATGTCGCCACCCATCGGAGCCGCTTTCAGAAAGGCCCTCCGTACTTTTGAGTTGGACGTAAGTAGGCAGAATTTCTTATAGATATCAATTACCATATACCTTCATCTACAGCAATCAATTAAAATGTTAGGAAGTGGTGTTTACATTATCCTGAAGAGCTAGAGGTACACTTTTTCCGTTCAAAGAAAAAAAAACGAAAAAATGTGATCATGACTTTCTAACGCATATAATCGGTCGTTCCTCATTCTGGTTCCTTTTAAGCAAAAAAATGCAATGTGATAATTATACGAATTCAGATTATTATCAACATGTCGCTGAATGCAGTGATTCATATAATACGCAAGGCAGCGAAAAATGAATAGATAGTTTTACATATTTATAAGAATACCGCGCAAATCATGCACATCAAACCGTCATATGCTATGGTAGTTTGTCCTTTTTTTGTCCTTGGGTTTTACAAGTGAAGGAATTTTTTTGCTCTCATAGGTCACACTTTCCAGGCCAAAAAATGGTGTGAACTTTTCACGTTTGACCCAGAATGCGTGTGACACCGACATCATCAATTTCAGACGGTCTCAGTGGGGCAGTAATTGCTTTCATAAATTCGCGTTTGGACCTACTTCAACGAGCAGGTCGTGGAGCCTTTTCTTGTAGATTTTTTCTCTCCAATTTTGATTGGAGTCGGTTTTGATGGAGCCGTACTTTGTAAAAGTCCTCTTTGACCAGAGTAATTTGACATCATTCCTCTCAAAACGACGTAAAGGGTTGAGGCTGCATCACAAATTAAGTGTCACAGAAATCATGCCTTTCTTCAGGCAAATCTAATGTGAATGAAAGGGGAAGGTGAACATAAGGGACGCGAAAACTAAGCCTGTAAACCATCAAGCTGCCGAAGCAAATTGCTTCAATATTCGTCAGTGCTCATTTACGTATTGGCGAATCTGGGCACGTGATCAGTGTACACTGATGGCCCCCTTCAGTGGAAAAACATGCATTGTGTATACCTTTGTGTCCAAAGCAATTGCCCTGTGAGTGTGACGGATGATTAGCCATTAAAGGGGGGCTTCGTGATAGAATTGCTATAGCGTGCTCGGAATTGTCTGTAACCAGCCCAGCTATTGTTCAGATTTTCCGTCATGGGCAGTTGCTTTGAACAATAGCTTGCACAATGCTTTCGCCATTGAAGGGGGCCTCATGGAGTGCGCAGGGAAAACTCGGAATGGCCTTGAATATAACGTTGGTACTTTTGTTACGTTACAGGGCAAGCAGATTCCGGCTGGATGGACGGTCTTATACAGCATCCGTGAGACTGTTGGCTTGTCCGACACGTTCGCAGACAAGGCCAAGTTCGATCCCGATCGCTTCTCCTCAGAGCGGTGCGAGGACCGCAACGGCGACCGCTACAACTACTGCATATTCGGCGGTGGGCCACGGTCGTGCATCGGCAAGTCGTTCGCCGTGATGCTGATGCGCATGATGGTCATCGAACTGGCGCGGAGCTGTGACTGGGAGCTCCTCAAGCCCGACTCGCTGAAGATGACGCAGTTACCGACGCCCCATCCCGTGGACGGCATGCCGGTCAAATTCACTGCCTTGAACAACGTCGATCATAATTCTAACAGTTTTGTCTTCACGGAGTGTGAGTCGGAGAACGCTTCTGATTCCATTCAGAGCTCAGGCCCGTAGGCCAAACACATCTTCTTGAATCGTTTCTAAAAGTGTACCAGGAAAACAAAGATCTGTGGATTCAAAGAAATAGTTATGCATATTATTACAACAGCCAAGAAAATATTTCCATTTCCATTCTAGAAAATCGCTTAAAAATGTGTTTGTGGTTGGGTAGGGTTTTTTTGGGGGGGGAGGGGGGGAGCACAATTTTTTATTTTTTATTTTCAGTGGTGTAACAAAGGCTAACATTCTGAGTGGGCACCTGGAGTGCACACATTTTTCAAAGGGGTTCCTGAAGGCAAGCGATTTGTACTTAATTCTAGATCTGTTCAATTCAAGATTTCAAATGGGGGGGGGGGGGGGGAGGGGAAAGGGGGGGGGCACTGGAGGGGGCACGAACATCCGGGGGGAAGTGCACATGGGCCCCATAATTACGCCATTTGGCACAATACTTCAAGTATAATAATACTTGTATGTAACTCCCCAAGAAACAGGACACCTCTTATTGGCTTCAAATATCCAATTCTTTTGAGCGCAGATGTCATCGCCCCCAGACCTCTTTGGGGTAAACTTGTGTCTCTTGATGGCGCACTAAATTGTGATTAGTTCCCATTATTTAGCATTTTATATTAGCCTTTTCAGATACTGCTTGTGTCTTACCTTTTCTCTTTGGATAGAACGGTGGAAAATACATTAAACTTTGTTGAACATAGATGTTGCACAGTCATTCTCGTTTTTTTATTCAGTGTTTTATTTTATTTGCTTGATCCACAATAACAATGTATGTAATAGGTGTCTAATAAGCACAAGCGTTCCAGTTGATGTTTGTTTGAATTTATAAGTTTTGTATACTATAATTACACTTATCCTTCAAAACTAATATTGATTTGCTGATAACTACGAATTTGACTTTTGTTGTACATGACCTAAAAACTACATGTATTACACAAGGCATATTTCCCACATGAATTCAAGTGTAAATATCCTAAGATATAACGTATTCCGATATTAATCAAACTAAGCCTTTTTAGGAATGTAAATTGACACGTAGAACTTTGTGTGAATCACAAAATGGAACTTCCTATAATGTTGTTTCACGGTTAAATGGATATTTTTTGGGTTTATCATTTGAAATTATAGATATTGTATGTCATAATAATGAGTTATAGAAGCAGGGTAGTAAAAGGGTTTTTTTAAGGTGTTTTTTTTATTGTAAAGTATTATTAGTTGGAAAGATTCAAGAGTAGAATATGAACTTGCACACGCGGCTAGCTACATGTACACCTTGAACATTTTGCATTCAAAGAGTAATTGTCGCGGGAAGAAATTCCAGGGAGCGCCCATCGATGCCAGTCATTTTCTGAAGAGTTGGTATGCTCGTAGAGTTGAAATGTGAGCATGGATTTCTCACAATGTGAATGGTTAATTGTTGAGAGTTTTGGCTCTGTTGGAAATTCGTATAACCAAGTCGAAAAATGGCTACCGCATTATAGATGTTGGGGGATAAAATTCTTTTCAATTTTCTTCGTAAATAATTGAGACAAGCTTTGTGGATCGGCACCAAAGACCTTTGAAATAAAGCACTATATTTTTGCGATTTCGAATGAAATTCAATTTTTAAAGAGGAGAGGCACCGTGTTCTTGGTCCTGGCAGGATTTAACTTTTTTTCGTGTAAATAATAAATGAATTAACCAAAGTTTGGTATATCGATTTTTATTAACAATTTTATAAGTTTTGCTTTCGATACACGTTTTATGAATGTACAGTGTATAATGCATTGAAGCTTTGATAAATATTTGTTGGTGTGCCCACTAGTTCTCGGTGTTTTTCGTCTGGGAAAATATACGCCCGGGGAAAACACTGATATTGGGTTTATGTACATAATTACCATATACTAATACAGTTTAATTCTTTCATTAAGTCCTATTTTTTTCGTCTTCCACTGTTGTTATTATGATCATACTACATGTACGCTGTATGATGCGTTTTTTTTTTTTTACATTAAAACACACTGTGAAAAATGACCCTAAATACCTGTACATGTATCTCTCTTGTTTTCCTTCGTCGTGGTTTCCTTAACCTACGAGGATGCTGCAAGCAACTGCACTGATTGCATCATGGCTGGGGCTGTGTGGGTAGAGACGGAAGTTAGTGGAAATGTCCCCCGACAATTTATGTGGGTTTTTTTTGGGGGGGGGGGGGGCGGGGGGCGGGGGGCAAGACTGACTGACTTGCTGGCTGACGTTGGCCTACTGACTGACGGCCTAACTCCCCGAATGAATGACGTACCCTTACGGATTGACTGACTGCCAAACCCGACTAACTGAGTTACTGAGTAGGCATCAGAGTCGGCCTTCAACAGAAAACAAATTTTGTCAAAATTCCAAAAAAAAAAAAATGAGGGGGTTCTTAATTAGGAATGGATGGACATGACATTATGGGTGCACACCGGTTAATAGGCCAAAACCCACCCGCCGAGCCCATGCAGTCTCTCAAAATATTCAGTATTACAGACTTCTTAGAGTCATAAAATTGGGGAATTAAAGAGATATGGCAATGAGCTCTGGCCCGGACTTGGGGCTTCCAATACTTCTGAGGGGTCGTCTTCTTTGGGTGAGAATTTCTCAAAAAGTCAATGGTCAACCCAACAAAAAATAAACAGAAAATGAAAGATGACATGTTGATCATCATTTTTCTGTGCAGCTCAAATACCTGTGAGAGTTCTGAGTATTTGTAAAAGAATTTTGAAGTATAGGCATTTAGCGCTGGTGTTTGTTTTTTTTATTTTAATGGAGGGGCGTTCTTTTTTTTGACAGTGGGCCATGAACGGCGCCCTCAAGCGATACCAATCGGTCGCGCGCGCGCAAAATAAGCTGAGTGAAAGATTTTGTTGGACTTCCCTGGACTTGCTTGGAGTTGTTTCCGTGTCAACTAATTAACTAGCCTGATGAAGTTTAGCTGGCAAAATGTTTTAAACAACTTGGTACAAAACGCAGGGTAGTCTGAGTGAGTGCATGGGCCATGATATTGTTGATATATCGGTAATCCTTACTTTTAGGACCCCGTTCCTATATAGGAAGGGAAAGACTCACCAAAACAGTTGACTAAATGACACTCAAAATTGACATTCTGATACTTCGTGGCACATCTGAACAATTGGCAATGACACCTTCTTGACTTCTAAAGACTGCTTTAGCCTGCAAAAGTCACTTTGGTACTGGACAGACATCTGCAAAAGTCAGTTTTGAACAGAACTCGTAAAAAATAGAGGTGTCCTAAAAGTAAGGATTACCGATATATCATATAAGTATAAACGTGACGCACTTTGATTTTTGTAACGTCGTTGCAACTTGCACATGCTCATACATGTCATATTCATTCACATGTATGATGTAGCATGAGCATGTCACTGACACTTATTGTCAGCTGGAGTTACTCAAGCTAAATGTTGCACTGCATATGAAGGGGGGGGGGGGGAACAAAATTTGCCCCCCCCCCCAAAAAAAAAGGGTCAAAGAAATGACAGTTCTAAATTTTAACATAGAATTAGAAGAAGGCCATGTGAAGGCCTAGGCCCTAGATGTAAGATTTAAAGTAGGTGTTACTCTTACTTAGATAAAAATAGATTTTTGAGGTGAGAAAAAAATAGGGCCTAATTAATAATACAATAGGACCTATAGGCCTAATGAGTAATGTATAATACAAAAAAAAATAGAAATAATGAATAAAAGGATGCGGCTTCAAAAAAAAGATGCGGGCTTTGGACGATCAACTGATTTTTTTTTTAACTTGACCTTACATGTATTTATAATTATTATAGATCTATGTTGGGCCTAATAAAAAAATATCCTCGATGAACAGGTTATAAAGGGTATAAGGATTTATTTCAATCAAGAGAAAAACATCGACATGGCCTTCGGTTTACAATTTTTTTTGGCTGGTGGTGGAACACGTACCGCACACACAACAAATCAACTGGTTGTGTGGTATGATAATCGTACGTACTCTGCGTGTGTGTGTGTCCTTAGGTCAAACCTTGAAAACTTGATTGTTTCAAAAACAGGTACATGGACGATATTTTTTATGAGTGGACATGGTGGAGCGCTGGAACTACGGTACCCCCCGCATTACTATAGCGGTCCACTCAGTAGAGCTACATGTAGGTTTATGATAATTTGATTAGTAAATTTGATTTGATTTGGAAGGAAATGAGACTTAATACCTCTTTTAGCACAGATTATAAGTGCGAGTCACTGTCACAGCGGTTTCTTCTGGTGAACTTTGTCGCTTAATAAACTAGACGACTTTCACCAGAAGAAATGTCACCTGGGTACATATCAGAGATGCTTGTGTGGCTATATATTCCATAGCTTTTAAGACACTAGCTTGAGTAACTCCAGTTCTAATGCCTATGCGATAGGCATTAGAGCTGGAGTTACTCAAGCCAAGCTAATAAGACACCGAGTGAAGTAGTCAAGTGCAGTCAATGAACATTGCAACTCAAGAATATATAGATACTCAAGTTTAGTTACTGACTTGAGTTTGGCACATCTCATGTTTATATTTGGTTGGTTGAATTTATCACAGGAGGACTTCAGAACTGATGCATCATGACTCTTGGCAAAGAGTTGCTAGACCTTGCCAGCAAAGAAGAGAAGGATAAGCTGATGAGACTGCTGAAGAGAGCAACCAATGATGAGGTGATGGTCAAATCATTGCATCTTAAAAGACAGAAATGATTTTGATGCGGTGCGTGATTTAACATGGACAATTACTCAGACACGCCAGTCTGGTTCCCAAATTCTGTGTCCCTACAAATCATAGATCTGGTTTGCACCATGATCACATGACCATAATCAGCAGGACCCCGCTCGTTTCCCAAAATGCAGGCATGCCACTTTTCCTTGGATCAGCTGATTTCCTCTTTTTTCACTTCCAATGTGTGCCATTGAAAATAGAAAAACACTGTACAAAGTCTGGGAAAGATTTGAGTTTCCTTTTTTTTGGTGTGACTTCCCAGTTGCATGCCTGAAAATGATCACCATTTTGTGGTTATGTTTTGGTTGCAATTCGAGTACCTGTCATGTTTGTTTATAACTGAAACCTTGATTGCAGAAAAACATGTGAAAGTTACTGAAACAAAATCTGGCAAATTTGGTTTTGACTAAAGACAACTTTACACAGAATGTATGTTTGCATATTGCTGTTTAATTCATTGTTCAGTTATCTGAGATGCTTCATGTGCACGCCGGCAGACGTGATGGAGGCAATGTTGCAGACTTGATACGTATCATCTTCCAAGGTGCGAGTGGTAGTGAGCAGATCGCTATGAGGAGAAGGCTGTATGTTTACAACACCGCAATCAGTTTACTGCAAGAAGAGGATCTCACCAACAGAGTAGCGTCAGAGATCGTCGGTTTTCTGCTGATGGAGGTATATATGCAATAGGTCTCTCTCAAATACGGCCATCTCTGTAGGAAAACTGCAAGTGCGTATTTTACGCAATCAAGCACGCATTGCGCAGTGTTGAAAATGTTCCAAATATATGCACCGTTGACGTGTTAGAAATACGACACAGCTGATGCACGTTATGCATCCTATGGGAACCCTGATATGTATACCCTGAATTTCTGAAGATACTCTTTGTTTCATGCATCTTTTATTGATCTTTTTCTTGCAGACAGACAGTCTTCCAGCAAGTCATTTAGCTGAGCTAGCTGGTGTGTTCACGGATGCCGTCAAATCCAAAGACCCAACGAGTGGAAAGTAAGAAACAGGCACAAACTAAACAAAATGAAGAGATTGATAAACAAAGCAAGTGTCTCAGAATAAAGAAAAACTCAGAGTGATTTATTGCCGTTTGGAAGTTAGTGACGCCCCTGAGACAAACCTATAGAATGTTTGTACGCTAAGTTTTGTTTGTCTCAGATGTTGCACGTTCTGCGTCCGTTTGTATATCTGTTATTGGCCTATATTTCACAAGTTGCGTTGACCCGATTCTAAGGCAATTCTACCGTGATAGGCCAATTGAAAGCACATCCTTTTCTGTGGTATATCATTGGGAAAAGGCTTAACATCTATATTTTGCATACATTTTCAGATTATTACAATATGTTGCACTTACAATATAGTTTCATCACAAAATGTCAAGACAAATTCCAAGTGTGTGTTGTTTGTGTCCTTTTCCTGATATTTTCTTTGATTTCTCATTCCCGCACTTTTTTGACAGGGCCTTTGAGCTCCTCCCCAAAATCATCTCGTCTCTCGCTGCCAAGGAAACGGTCGCCTACGGCAACAACAACATGACGGGAGTGGAATATAAAAAGCACGTGATCAACACCCTGACATCTAGTAGATGGGACCCACACTGCGTCATTCATCTGGCTGCCATGTTCAGGTTGGTAGTCATTCACGTGTTAGGTATACACTATGCGCTCCTTCAATAGACTCCGTTCACAAGTACCCCCTCAACGGTTACAAGGGGAGAGTTGGGGGTCCACTTGGCAATGGCATTTGAACGCATTGCTGATGATGCCTGACGCTCACGAAAAAAAAAGGAATGGCTTTGTCCTCTGTCAATGATAGCATGCCTCGATTGGTCTATTTGAAGATTAAAAATGATAGAAACACTTGGATCCCTTGTCATTGACTAATAACAAGCCCGAATGTTTTGTCTTGTTGATAGGGATGTTGCGCTGAGCAGCGATCAGCTGAAATTTGTCATCACTAAGATTCTGAGACTGTGCAAGGATGTTGACTTGCAGGAACTACCACCGTTGGTGTATCAACTTCTCCTCCTATCAACCAAGGTACGAGTACAATGTGCTGCAGGCTAGTGTCTCTGTTACGCACCACCTATGGCAATGGTCCCAACTGTTCTTGGGACACTAGTCCCAGGTATCATTGGCACAGTCCCAGCTATCGTTGGCACAGTCCCAACTATTGTTGGGGATTATTGGGGACTGTCCCAACAGTTCAAACAAGGCATGTGCGACTCCCTCCCCCCCCCCCCCCCCAAAAAAAATAAAATAATGGGGGTGGGGGTTAAAATTTTGACAAAATTGTGCCTTTGAAAGCAACTTGACAGCGTGGCAGCAAACAATTAAAATTAGCCCCCTCACAGAGACTAAGAACACCCATTGTCGTGTTGCCACCAAAAAGTCCAAACCGACTTCATATTTCTAGTTCAGATAGGATTGCTGGCCCAACGCCTACCGGGACTAATTTCATGAAAGTATAGTCTTTTCCAATTCCTTGTTTTGATCTACAGGGCCATAAGAAACTGGTACTGCAAGGGCTGACAACCTATATCAGTGAACAGGATAAACTCTGCAAGGACCAACAAAGAGATCAACATTTGTAAGAAGATTCATTCATTTTTTTTCTTCGATGTAGCCAAAAGTAACCACTTTGTTATTTCAGTTTATTTACCTTGTTTGGACTAGGTTAGGGGACACAAAACATTTTAATTTTTCATTACTGATAGGATTTGGCAGATCTTCATTCAAAATACTTTTATCAGAGATCGACGTGAAACCAAGACCGATTCATTGGGACGCATGTTAATTATACAAATTAGTTTTTCAGCGTGAGCATACCTTAATTTGATAAATAATTTTATTTTTCGGTTTTCATTTTGAATTGACAGTAATGCCGAAGCCTTAAACACCATATCCCAGGATGCTTTGCGTCATATGGAAGGTACGGTCATTCTCCACGTGACGTTTGCCGTCAAGCAAGACCAGGAACTTGGCCGTGAATTTATCAAGTTTCTCAAGGTAAGAGTGGTCTGTGGAGAGAAGGCCAATGTCAAAAAAAATCCTTTCCAATACAGATATTTACGAGGTCTCTGGAGAGCTCAGCTCAGTATTACTATTACTCTAACATGTACGGTCATTCTCCACGTGACGTTCGCCGTCAAGCAAGACCAGGAACTTGGCCGTGAATTTATCAAGTTTCTCAAGGTAAGAGTGGTCTGTGGAGAGAAGGCCAATGTCAAAAAAAATCCTTTCCAATACTGATATTTACGAGGTCTCTGGAGAGCTCAGCTCAGTATTACTATTACTCTAACATCTGTCAGTAGTAGGTCTACTATTAATGACCCTGCATGCTGCAGTGGCAAGGGGAATGCACCAAGACTCACTGACGTTAGGCCGCACGGAGTCCCGTGTCTCACCCAAACTCCCCATTCACCTGAGAACTGGTACCTGCCGGGTGGACAATCAAGGCCGTCACTGAAAATTGTCCTTACTAACTGCCTGTACATGTATACAAACTTCCAGGATGCCAGTAGGATCGCGCAAGTTTTACTTGCAGTATTTTTTTACTTCGTGCCTATTAATCATGTTGTATTTTGTAAACCTCGTTATCCTCAATTTGTCTCTTATTTGCATCACAGGCAGGACAGATGATTGATAGTTCAGCTATTCTGTCACCGTTCAATGTCGCATTGGCGCTCTCCGTAGCTCAGATCCATAGATTTGAAGAACCAGTAAGTACATGTACACGGATAGCTTCACAAACTCACAGCTTTGTTTTTTGAAGTAAATGAGTTTTACTTGTTACAGTATTTTCAGAGTTGCCACATGATTCTGAAAGAAAGTCGGGCCAGACTATTTTCAAAATGGCGGCGGAGATGATTTAATGACCGTTTTGTGTCAGAACAAACAGCCATCGTAAAAGCTGTTATCATCCTCGTCCAAGATGTTTAAATGAATGAAAACATCGCACAGCTACATTAAGATTTGTGAAAATTGATCGTAATTTAATTTTGAACTGCATAACAGATTTGTTGCGTTAATCCTAGATATGGCATAAGTAACACACTGGGTTTTTTAAAATCAAGTTTTTGCGCTGCAATTTTGAAAAGCTGAACACATTTCAACTCTGGCGAATTTCACAGCGAATGATTTGTGACGTCACATTCACTTTGCTTTCCCTTTCGCATGACCTTAGAGCCAGCCTTACGACTCCTGACAGACAGCAAATGTATTTATTTTTTTCCTCCTTGATTTTTTTAGATCTATGATTTTTTGAAGAGTGCCATCTTGAAAAGTTTCAAAGATGCGGCCAGACAAAAGTCATCTCATTGGATTGCAGGTAAAGAGTGAAAGTCCTGAAATTCTGGTTCCATCATAGACTGTTCTAATGTTTGCTTGCCTTTAACCCAATCTTTATATATGCAGGAAATAAACACAATGTATTTGTTTATTTGTTCTGTAGAATTGGCCCCAATATCAACAGATGTGAGCGAGCTTATCTTGGATACAGTTCAAAACAGGTAAAGTATAGGAACAGGCATCTCGTTAAATGTTTTGAGATTTGGCAAACACAATACGAGGGCGCTGTTTTGTTTGGGTAAATTGTGTCCAATAAAGAACGAGTTTACCTGGACTAAACAGCGCCCTCAAAATATGTCCGAAATATCTCAGGGTTTTATCATTATGGCCTATTTGGGCTGCCGTCTTTTATTCATTTTGACCATAAATTTCAAACCGTTTAGTCTTCTTGCCATTCCACAGGCACGCATATGTCACATGCCAGAAAGTACGCATGTATACATACTGATTGTGTTTGTTTTCTAGTAGTCTTTATGTGCCTCAGTCCATTGGCTTGAAATTTGAGCCAAATTTGGTTGTGAAATTCAAATTTGGGAGACAAAATCAGAGAAAAAATTATTTGGTGGTGCACATGAATATCAAAATATTGTTACAATTTTGTGTAATGACTCAAAGAAATTTTAACTAAATTGCAATCATGTTTCAACAAAAAATGGGCTCAAAAAACGGGCAACGCCCCCTTATACGGTGGCCATAGCACAACCCATAACTGGAATGATAGGTGTAGCATCGGGCTTCCAGCATTTTGGTTCAGTTAGATGGTTCGGCTGCAGCACTAACTGTACAGACACAATTTTGGAGAGTGGACTAGCCAAGTCACTGCATAAGTGTCCTGAACTTTCTTTTTCTAAAGATCTCAAACTCAACCATTTCATCTGGCATCCAGTAACCACTATTCTGGGTTTTTTTAAAATTATTTTTGCACAGTTCCTACGGCTGGGATCATGTGACCCAAGGATTGGTACAGCTGGGATTCACGCTCATGGATGCATTTGGGCCCAAGGTCGGACCTCTCGGAAAATCCACAGGTAGGTTACCGAAAGGTACAATTTAACTACCTGCAGTTTGGATCCCACTTCTGACCCCTGTTCATGAGTCTCTAACCCTAAAACTACCAGGTCACACCCCCAATCCACCCTCCCCTGGTTCCAAACTGCTCGATGAACATTAGTTCTGTTGATACCTTGCGACACTTTTAGAGCACCAGGCATCTACCAACAGTCCCAACCAACAAGCCTGTTCCCTGGGCTGCCAGGTCCTGCTGACCACCTTCAAGGCCCATGAGATGGTACGCCCAGACATCTTGGAACAACTCCTCAACCGCATCGTCACCAAAGGCTCGGCACCAGTCTCTCATTATATCGGTGAGTCTCCACTCGGATTGCTCTGACGTTATCAACCTCTGTTTTGAGTTCTTATCAATTCCTTCTGGTGTTGATTTTACCCAGCTTACATAACACAGCACAGAAATTGATTAAGGCAAGGAACTTGGTCACAGTGTCCAAAAAATGCTATTGTGATCAATTGACCATTGTGCAGTGAGGCATGAAGGAAATTAAACAACACTCGTAGCGGTTTAGGCCAAGGATTGGGAGTATCTTCTCAATTAAAAAATTTCAAAACTTACCTCATGGTTGTATTGTTATTTCAAAAAAATTCAGAGGAAACACTTTTTGGGTACATGCAGAGATGCCAACCATTACTCTTTTGGAGTAATTATTAGGATTTTGAGGCATGTTACTACTCTTGAAATTTTCAGCTGTCCTATACGCCAACATTGTGGTTACTCTGAAAAGTTCTGTGGTTACTCTTAAACTTGACTGTTGTCCTATGTATTTACATTAGCATTACTCTTTGCAGGAAGAATCATTACTCTTTTGTAGTCTGTAAAGTTGGCATCTCTGGACATGCTGTTGAATGAACCATGTGCTTTATTAACCAATTTTCCACAGGTCTTCTTGCCAATACAGTCAACTCAGCCCCGCAGATTCTCCTCGATTCGCTCCGCAAGGTGCGGGAAGCGTTGGACTACCTAGCGTTCCTCTCTCCATCCTCAGCCGAGGGGCTCTTGAGAGCTGTGCAACCACTGACAAAACTCAACGTGTCGCTTAAAGACTCCCTCATGCTGGTACTCCGCAAGGCAATGTTCGCACGGTCAGTGTCTCTCATCGGGGCTCAGTGTTGTAGTTGTGTACATCACAATTCCGGTCATAAGTACATCACAATTCATAACATCATAGGTCTTTCCAATGACAAGGAACGGGGGACGAACAGCGACAAAGGAATACCATTGCCTTTGTCGCATTGTATTTGTATGACCTTGTAACTTGACTTGAGTCTGACTGACTTGTGACGGACTTGTGACGGACTTGTGACGGACTTGTGACGGACTTGTGACGGACTTGTGACGGACTTGTGACGGACTTGTGATGTACTTGTGATGTACTTGTGATGGATTTTATGATGGACTTGTGATTGACTTGTGATGGACTTGTGATGGACTTGTGATGGACTTGTGATGGACTTGTGATTTGACTTGTGATTTGACTTGTGATGGACTTGTGATTTGACTTGTGATGGGCTTGTGATGGACTTGTGATGGACTTGTGGGGTGAAGACTTGCAATGGACTGAAACAACACTACTATCTACTGTGTTTCACATGAAAATTGACTCGAAAAATAATTTTCATTCCAAAAAAGGCACAAATTAATGGTTTCAGTGTTGTTGAAAAGTATTCTTCTTTTGTGAAATGAAAAATGAATTCCTAAATGAATTTCTGAAGAGAATTTCCATTTTTTTCATTATTTCAAGTGTTATATACTGTATCTATATCTATCGCATTATTCAATTATGTGAATTGCGATTTTGATAGTCAAGACATTTTTATATTAAGAAGAAATATGTGCATTGTAATATGAGATTCTCATGGTTCGAACCCCATCCCAGCCCCCCCCCCCCCCCCCGATGCAATAGTAGGGAGTTGGGCTATACTTCTTACATGAACACACCATCAGGAAGGACGT
The DNA here is from genome assembly GCF_015706575.1 of Patiria miniata. NCBI lineage: Eukaryota > Metazoa > Echinodermata > Asteroidea > Valvatida > Asterinidae > Patiria > Patiria miniata. Next base: position 4,284,181 of record NW_024037071.1, read on the forward strand.
TAGTTTTATTCAATCAAGCAAACAATTTAGACTATTAGGCAAGGCGTATTCCTTATGTACAAATATTTTTTCCTGAAATTTTTAAGTTTTGGGGCAGTTTTTAGAATGTTTCTGAATCCTGATTTTATTTCGTCATTTTTAGTGAAATAGTTTACTTACGTTTTGTCACAGACAAGGCGACGCCCGTAAAATTGCCGTTTCGGGATATCTTCAGATTCTCCAAAGTTTCCAGGTTTATGAGAGTCTGTCCGCCAGTCAGCTCTCCAGCCAGTCCTACATGTCGTCCTCCAGTCAGGTAATCTCAAATTTAATGTCAAATTTTATTAGAAAAAAAACCCGTTGATCTTCTCAAACTGTTACAACCTGTAAAGAGTATTTGGCTTATACTTGTTTGAAGACACGTGCCCCATGCCTATGTAGAGAGTACACATACCAGTTTTGGAAAGATTTCCATATATGAAGTTCACTAATTTTCCTCTGTATTGACTAACAAGCCCCCAGATAGCAATTTCATGTCATCAAAGTCAATTTGAGCAGTGAGAAAATACAAGCATTTTCTTAGAAAACACTTAAAAATTTTCAGTCCAATCTCATAGGGTTTGTACACAGGGTGTTGAGTGAACTTCGTATGTGAAAATCTTTCCCCAGTTTTTTATCCATGTTATTTATTGTGGGGCATGTTACTAATAATTAGGCCGAAAAAAAAGGTGGGTTTACAGTAAACCTTCTTAGATTTTCGCGGCCAAATTGCCGATCTCAAACTTTTCATTGCCACATTTGGCCAAACAAAATAAAGTATTATTATTTAGAAAATACACAGTTTTTTTTCCTCTGCAATTTTTCATGTGTGTGTTATTGTTTAATTAAACAATTAAACAGGTTAATTAAACAGAATACCATTAAAGATATCCTAAAGTAAACAAAGTGAGTATAAACCGACAGACAAACATAAACAAATTACAGTATACAATTATTTTCCTACCTATGTGCCTGGATAACTTTTAGGACTAAGCCGTGAACACACAATTGTTTTTCTGGCATTACGCAGATTTTTTGTTTCCAAAATAAGTTATTGATGCATATTTTCATCTGAATGCTGTAGACTTTGGTAGACATCCACACCAGAAGTCACCAGCCCAGCCACTACGAGGCCATGGTGTGTCTTGAGATTCTTGGGAATCTCCGTCGGTGCTTCACCCAACAGGCAGACGTTAGACTTATCCTGTATGAGGTAAAACATGCACATGCAGTTTATGCAAACTACACAGGGTGACCCCAAAAAAATGCAATCCTAAAACATTTGCCTTAAAAGAAGGGATTGGTGGATTTGTATGTTTTTGGTATCAGATTAAAGCTTAAAGCTTTTTTTTCAAATACTAGAACAATCATGAAAATAGCACTTTGGGTTGCTGAGAAAATGCCAATTATGTAAAAGTAGTCATTTTTCATCCTGTACACAAAAAAATACCACAGTAAGGGATTTTCACCGTACCTTTTTGTGCATGTCCTAATCCTTACAACAACACGGCACATAATATGACAAGAGTAAAAATTGATTTGATGGAAATGCCTTTTATTTTCCACCTGAACAGGCATCTGATCCTTTTTTTGTCCCATTTTGTACTCTTTCACCATCATAAATATGTAAAAATACTAATTAAATTGCACAATTGAAGGATAATTGCACAGCAAAATGTTTCACTGTTTGAGGTACTTGGGTACAGGATGAAAAATGACTACTTTTTTTTTTTAAAGGCAATTGTTTTAGAGTTGCATTTTTTGGGGGTCAGCCTGTATATTAACACATTGGCACCTGTACTACATTATTCATAGATAGAATTTGCGTTGGGGTGATGTATATTCAACATTGGGCTTTGCCCTTCACAGATGTATTTTAAAAACACTGAATAGGCAGGGCAGTTTGGGGTGGTATTGGGAGTAATAAGCAGGGCAGTTTACGGCGGTACGGAGACTGATTGGTTCATTTTAGCTTGCAGTATGTCTAAATGTTCATTTTCAATTCAGTGAACACAACCTTGTTGATTATTAAGCAGTTCGCGCTAGGATTATTTTGACAAGAACGAAGCGAGGCACGGGATTACGGGATTACTTTTCACTCGGCCTCAAACCAGGCGGGTTGAAGCCATCACCCTCGGGCAGCACACTTATATTTCTGGCCTGGCTCGCTGCAAGCAAGTCGCTGACATATTTTTCGGCCTCGCTCCCTGCGTGTTTATCCATCATCCGTTCCAAATACCGCCAAACCTTTGCAGGTATATGTATGTCATCAGGCGCGAACTGGTTAAACAATTGATATGATGATCACCTATTTGAAAATTTCAACAGAAAAGATTCAAAATAAGTTTTCCAATATTCCAAAGTTTATGTAATGGAACCAAATCTTTAATAGACTTGGAAAATGTTATCAGTGCAATTTGTCATTCACTGTTTTGGTTTGGTATGGATTTATTGTCAGGGTTTGTACGAAGTCTTGTACAACAATTCCAAGCTGAAGGACACCATTGTCGAGATGCTGAGCAAGCAGTGGACGCGGTATTACGAACCTGACGAGGACATACTTCCCCCCATCAAGCTGAATCAGTGCATCATGGCACAGGCAGATCAAGTCTCCAGCACGGAACCGGTGGTAAGATGCACCATTTGATAAATAAACAATTTATTTATTTATTTATTTATTATCCACATCCAACAGCAGAACAAACCGCCAATTACAGGACTGGTTAAAAAATATTATACAATTATTAAAAAATAAAAATATATATATACACAAATATGAGATTTAAAGTTGAACAAAGAAATTGACTGAAGTTTTGTTGAACAAAGAAATTGTTAAAGTTGAACAAAGAAATTGACAAGTTAAAGTTGAACAAAGAAATGGACTGAAGTTTTGAAACATCACAAATTAAAGACGGCGCAGGCAAAATTTGGTCAGTGTGAAACTTTGCCGATTGTCTCTATTCTGCCTCGATTCGAGATTTCTACATTTTTGTTTTCAAAAGAAATCTAAAATCTCCCCACTTTATGCTTGTGTTGAATTTTATCGTGATAACGGTACAGTTTTCCACCATTTCAACTAAAAGTGCTACATTCACTGTACGTACCAGTTTTATTTTTTATAATTGTTATTAATTGATTTCTGCTTTGTTTTCTTTGTGAAGTCCCACCTATTGCAATCGCTATGTCACTGCGTCCTACGATGCAAGAAGCTGATCTTGCAAGCTGAGGATGACGATGATGAAGATGTTGATGAAGATGACGAGCATCTAAGAAGCCTTATTCAACAACAGCAAGAGATGCTCAGTTCTCTCACCCAGCGCATGATTAAGAGTGACTTGGAAGATTTTGAATTGGTAAGCTTTAAGGCCGGTCCATACACAGCATAAAAGCATTAATTTGAATTTATGATGTTAAGAGACGTTTGTCCTGTGAAATCACAAAAGTTGAACACATTTCAACTCCAGTGAATTTCGCAGCGAATGTTTTATGACGTCAAATCCGCTTTGCATGGAGTATAAACCAGCTTTTAGGGCTGTTCAGTTTTGAATAATTTAGTTATTCCAGTATTCCAACTTGATCTTGATCAAAAATTAGAATATTCAAAATATGCTGATTAAGATTAATATGCGGCTGTCTGATCAGGATTTGGGTAAACCTGTGCTCGTCAAAATTTACAAAGAGTCAATTAGAACTATATATGTCATGATGTTTGACCGATTTTAATCAAAGAAGAAATTTGGACTAATATTCAATTGATCATGGAAGTTCTCAAATCGGGTGTGAAAGTGGATTTCAACAGAATTTTTTCAACAAAACCACCCAACTAAAATGATTAAAATAACATCGTGGACGTTTTTCGTCATCTCCATTAGACCTCTCTCATTTTTGAATATTTAAATTGAACAAAAATTATATTTGAATATTCACTTGATCAATGAGATCATTTTTATATTTGTTCACTTTCTTGCATCAGGACAAATCTGCGGATTTCTCCCAGACTAGCGGCGTAGGAGTCAAAAATACCATATTTGCCAACTTAGTCTTAGGTGTGTATGAAGTGCTTATGGTGTACAACTCCACCAATAATGACCGCAGGTAAGGCACAAAAGAGAAGTTACTATAATATTTACTTCAATTTGTAGTATTTGAATGAACTGCATGTTTTCTTCCAAAAAAAACCCCACAATCATATCTCCTTGTTTTTGATGTTTGATCAAGCTAATGTTGGATTGTTGTTAATTGCCAGATATAGTGTTACAGATATAGGTGCCCCTAAATTGCGTGAATACATTTAAATTCTTTCAATTTGGGGTCTAAATTTTGCTGTCATCTATGATTTATCATTCTGATGCACTCCTTAATGCAGTCATCCTCCAAGACTAATTAGGAATAGCAAACTACCTACCCAAAAATCCTACTGAAAATCCTCCAGCAATCACTGTCAATGTGTTGAGGCAGAGCCAGTGACATCCTGGAGCAGTGCGGAGGATTTCCAATTATAACTAAAAGTATGCACGGCTGAGCATAAACAACACAAGGTCCGGCCCAAGACCTTGACACAGTGCATCCTCCAAAATCAGCCACACATTTTTTTCTATATAGCCTCAATCCTGCAAAATCCTCCATTTTTCTGAGTGGATTTTGGAGGAATAGGGAAGGTTGGGGTTAAAGCAACAAAAGAAGGTATTAAGCCTTGTCAAATGTTAATTGCAGAATTTAAATACCTGTAATTAATAACTTTAATATGTTCTGATCCTTTTTAGCGCTGCCACTAGTGGAGAGCAGTTACTGCAGCTCTATGGCAAGTACCACAAGCTTGCGGAGATACTCAGAGAGAAAAGCGGCCAGAAGAACAAAGCGAGTCAGAAAGCTGTTCGTAGCCTCCTGTCCGTCAAGTTTGTGGCCGGCATGATGAAGGCCCTATTCACGTAGGCATTGAACTTTCCTTGTCATACAGAGTAGTCTTTCTCCAAGATTGAATTTGTTTCTTATTCCCCTAGAGGGCACTATCACCTACGTATAAACCAAATTCGCAGATATATGTAACAAAATGTGGACTAACTAAATTTGGTCATGGGGGTAGTATTTGAAGACAAAAAGCCCTTTTTTCCCAACATCGATACAAAATTTAATTTTCTTGAAAATGACGGCACACCAGGGTGCAAAGTTTTCACAGGATGCTTGAGACTATTGTATACTTACAGTCAAGTGAGGTATTTCACAAAAACTTGGTATTTTTTTTTTTATAATACTTGCAAATGTTGTACAACACCTTTAAGATTAAATCTGCTTTATAAGGCCTTTTCAAACTATCGTCTTACCTACCCGTGTTGAAATCAACATGAACCAGGTTCCACCAACTACTGGCCCGCAAGGCATTCCGTTCAAACTTACAGCTGTTTGTACATGGGCCGGCCGTACATTTTGGATTTTCTACCTGACTTTTTGCGAATCACAATTGTATCGTTTCCTGCCTATGCAGGGATGACAATCCCGACAATCAGGAGTGCCTCGCCGTGCTACGTGAACAGTCGGACTTTGTTCGCTACGTCGTCGGCACCGCCATTCAGAAGGTCCAGCAACTTAACGACAAGGGGCATTGTGACGGACCAGCGGGGACCAACCAGGAGAAACTCTATCGCTTCTGCTGCTTAGTCTCCAGGTAAGCTGAACTACGGAAGACTGCAGGCTACAACACCCTCATGTAACGTTCATTCAAAGATACACTACGTTCACATTGTACCGTGAACGATAAGGCCATCCCTTTCTAGTTATGTGGTTCTTAAAGTTGTTTACAAAAATGTAAAAATCTTTACAAAAATGCAGTTGCATCTGTATAGATGGTTGGATTAGATGATGCTAAGTGCGTTATCGGGAACTGATAATAGGGTCAGTCGGAAACGAGAACCAAAGAAATATAATTGGACGCCCTAAGTCGAAGCCAAGTGTGTGCGAGTCGCAAATCATTGTGCACACGCTGCTCTATAGGGATTACCATGCTAGCGTGTTACACGAACGGATGTATTGTTGAGGTACGCAACACGTGTGTTATATTTGCGACGTGTGTATGTATGATGTATTGTGACCGTGCCGTAGTTTTCAAGCTGTGGAGCAAAACCCAACTGGCAACCCTGACCATGCTACATCTAAAATGTTTCAGAGCACTAAATAAAAATGTCCTGTGTTTTTTTTTTCACGATGTTAACTATGAATTATTCCTCAGAGTGTTTCTGCACAAGTTTACTACAGACATCATAACACCAGCAGACCAAGGCAAAAAGGAAAAGGTAAAATCTTTTTGGTGGATTAAAATTTAAGATAGGCAGAGTATGAATATTCATGAACAATTGCTTTGTGAAAAATGACAAAAACATCGAGTAATGATTTAGGCACGATGTTTCGATTGCATCCCAGTTTATTGCCTATGTCCACATAAACTGTATTTTTTGTTACAGTTTTTTTAATGTACATGTACTCTTAATATATATTTTAAAGTTTTAATTGTTATGATCACATGCAATTTGACCTTTGGGTCACGATTTGTGGTTTTTAATAAAATAATAATAATAATAATAAAAAAATTATTAAAAAAAAAAAAAAAAAACTTAGCACGTCGGGCAAACGTTTGTTAAGTGTTCTTCATAAAAGCATACAGGGTTTTGACCCTGACTGTTGCTTGTGTTTCTTGGCAATTGCCTCTCTCCACCCAGGAGTGTAAATGGGTACCTGTGTACCAGCATTACATTCACTGTGTGGACTTCCCAACAAAAGAGGTCCACATAAACCAGGTTTCAGATACGTTGTGTGGACTTGCCCACGTCCACACAAGGTTTCCCCCTCTCTGGAAAACAGGTTTCGAGACATTTTTGGGTTAGGTTTATCAGTCACAAAATGAAGAGAAACGCTCAAGGGAATCATAGAAAGAAATTTCACAGTGTGAGTTAAAGAAGTTTTCACATGTGAGTGTTTTTCACAGGTTTTCACACTTAGGTATGTAAACGTAAACATGCATGAGTATAAATGGATACATGCGAGGGTAGAGACCAGATTGCGCTGACCACAAGATATGTGGCAGAAAACTGCTCTCATGGCCCGACGAACAGGGGTAATATTGTGAAGCACTTGGAGACTAAGGAGCACTGAATTAGAATCACAATATTGTTTTGTTGTCTGACCCTAGGGTAAAGCTGTGTCATCGCTGTGCCTGGAAGGCCTGTCTACAGCAGTCAGTGTGGTCTGTAGTCGATACTCCCACCGTGTTGCTGATTATCTGAGACGGATTGACCCTAACCTCAATGCCGAAGGAAGTCAACGAAACACGGTGTCGGAGGAGGACACGGTTCATCTACACATCAAGAAGCTGCAGGTACATTAGGGGTTTCCTCACTATTGGCTTGTAAGATCATTTGCCTTCATGCGTTTTGTTCGTTTCCGGCAAAAAAAACACTCTATCCCAAAGAAGATTGTTCAAAACATGACCTGTTGAACTGCCAGCTCAGTGGATATTACACTGTCAGTGAAACAGTGCAAAACCAAAAAAACAGAACTCTTTATTTCCGACGATCAGATTATTGGAAATCACATACATTTCTTGATTTCTGGCAAATGACAGTAAGCCAGATGGAATAATTTCACGGAGTGTTTAGTACCGCTACAATCTTTAATCCAAGTAAGCTTTTAGATTAATAATTCAGTTGGTTACTTTTTGGATAAACGTAAATCATCCTTTGTGTCTTTAATTGTCGGGGATAAGTTAACTGACTGAGTTTGTTCTAACATTGATTTCTTGTCAGCGTCTCGTCATGGGAATACTGACTGCCGATGATGATAGTTCCTCCATCAAGGATGCCATACAGCTCTGTCACATCATCATGTTACTGTCCAAGCACCTACACTCAAACGGAGCTCAGGTAACATAAACCAAAAATACTCAAATACACGTTAAAACAGTGTGACAATACAAAGTCCGTCATATAAAAATCCCATCACTGCTGTCGCTGGTATGGGCTCCACGCAAATGTACCCCGTCATCAATGGTTACATTGGAGGGAGACCACTGGGAGAGATATTTGAGGTTAAGTCCCGTACGTAACGCCACGCTTTCATAGGTAACGCCATGCTTTCATACGTAACGCCATGCTTTCATACGTAACGCCATGCTTTCATAGGTAACGCCATGCTTTCATAGGTAACGCCATGCTTTCATACGTAACGCCATGCTTTCATACGTTATGCCATGCTTTCATACGTTATGCCATGCTTTCATACGTAACGCCATGCTTTCATACGTAACGCCATGCTTTCATACGTTATGCCATGCTTTCATACATAACGCCATGCTTTCATACATAACGCATGCTTTCATGCATAACGCCATGCTTTCATAAGTAACACCATGCTTTCATACGTAACGCCATGCTTTCATACGTAATGCCATGCTTTCATACGTAACGCCATGCTTTCATACGTAACGCCATGCTTTCATAAGTAACACCATGCTTTCTTCAATTACATAATCATTGCAAAGACTGATAACATAAAACTCTTGTAGGTATTCTCCTTGCAGATGCCCAACAGTAGAAAAAAAGAACACTGAAATCCATGAATATCTGAAAGGGCTAAACTTTTCATTTGCATTTCATTAATTCACGTTTTTCCAACATGGCCTTTTAACAAATCACACATTGTTTCTTGACAAATCGTCTTTTCAGTTTGCGCAGTTACATGACTGGGTGTCTAAAGTGTGTGCGGAACAAAACATTGGTAAGTTGAGTCAACGAAATTCATGTGTTAGTCCAGTAGTATTTCTGGTGACATTAACCCCCTTCTCGAGCAACCAAGAAAGTGGAGTTGGAGACACCCAGAAAAAAGCGAAAAAAAGGTATTTGGTTGAAATAAAACAAACAAGTTAATAATGTATCAAGATAATTTTTTTAAAATTTGTTAAGGACGGGGAACACAGCTTTAAAGTAAATGTGACCCGTTATTCAACATCTTATTGACGGTGATTGAGTTAGTATTAATGTCATCTTTGGTTTCTTTTTTTCATTTTTCCAGATGATTCGGGACTGGCCAAAGTTTTGATGAGCATGTTATTCACGTTGACTCAGCAATGTAACAGTTCAGTCAGCTTGCTGCTGGACGTGGCCCAGGACATACACAGTCAAATTGGTGATATCGATGAGGTAAAATAGCCATGCTATCAAATGTACCCCAATAGCAAGTATAGCCCAGTAGCAAATATACCCCAATAGCCAAAATTGTTGAGGTAATATAGCCATCCTATGAAATATAGCCCAGTAGCAAATGTAGCCCAATATTGATAAAGTAAAATAGTATATCAGATATACCCCAATATCAAATATAGCCCAGTAGCAAATATTGATGAGGTAAAATAGTATATCAAATATAGCCCAATATCAAATATAGCCCAGTAGCAAATATTGATGAGGTAAAATAGTATATCAAATATAGCCCAATATCAAATATAGCCCAGTAGCAAGTATTGATGAGGTAATATAGCAATCCTATGAGATATATCCCAATAGTAAATATTGACAAGTAAAATAGTACACTATCAAATATAGCCAAGTAGCAAGTATTAATGGGGTGCAATAGCAATGCTATCAAATATACCGCAATAGCAAATTGAAATGGTATTGTACATTTTTGTAGATTTGAATAAATTACATGTTAACATCTTGAATTTATCGTCTTCTTTTTTAGGAAGTCGTAGTTGAACCCAGCACTCATTACTCCATTGTCAACAAAAAGACTGCAGCTCCAACTGTTCTGGTATGACCCTCATTCTACTGAAAAATATATCCTCTTAGAAAAACTCGAGGCCTTCGTCTTTCCTACGCAGGCCGTATTTCTTTTTTTTTCTCCCCCTTGCAGTTCCAGCAGGATTGTGTTTCGCACCTTCTGATTGGTCACTGTGACCACTCATCAAACATGAAATCCCAAGATAATTTTAGAAAAATGTCCAACATTTTCCAAGATTTCAGGATGATGAATCTTAATAGAAGCCAACACCTATTTGTACAAATACTTCACACATGCAGAGCCAACCAAATGAAGCAATTAACGTCTTGCACATCCACACTCGTACCCAAAACAATCCCAAGGTCTGGAGAACCTTTTCCAAGGCCTTGCCTGAATTCCAGCGATCTTGGGAAAGGTCTCAAGGAGTGGCCACACTGCTCAGTTTTTTTCTTCTGGTTTTCTTACCTTGTTACAGTTACTGCTGATGTCTCAGATTGACCGCAGTCTAGAGGAGACAGAATGGGTCTTACTTCGCATGAAAGCCGAACTTGCCAGTGATTCCGATAAAGGTTAGTTCCCTTCTCTCCTTATTTTACGGGAAAGTTTTCATTTTGTTTTTTGTTTTCGTTCTTGAAGCTGTGTTGATTTTCCTCTGTGGTGAGTTTCAGCTGTGACCAGAAAGGTTTTTCCTAATTTTCTTCCCATTTGTTTTCTAGAAGCGACAAAATTGCAACCATTACAGAAATTTCGGTACATAAAATGTGCATGCCATATACACGGACATACGCGCATGTAAAAATGTACGTGTATATAATACATGTACATCTATACAAGTAAATGTACAATAATGCATGTACATTACATGTATACATGTCAACCGAAGTTCGTGGATTTTTCATTTTTGTCCAATCTCACTCCTGATTTTGAACAGTACTGACTGTACCTTCAGACTATATAGATAAGTTTTGCAAAAAGAGAGTGCTGGTATTTTTTAATATTTATGGATAGACTGTACATGCTTGTGGTATCAGTCGTACTGGCCTCTCCACTTAACTCTGTTTTGACAATGTTATCAGAGGACAGTGCGTTCCTAACATTATCTCATTGATTTTGGATAGACACGGATGGCAACGGACTCACTCAGCATGAGGATTGTGAGAGGATAGTGTGTGCCAGACTATGCCGCTTAACCAACACGTTCCACGAGTTAATCCAATCGGCCATTCCCGTCGGCCCGTGTGTCGATGCCACGTTCAAAGCCGTCACCAGAATCTACACAACTCTGACAATTCTCTGTAAATATGTGAGTAAATTGCTTGCACATTTTCCACAATCCGAAGTAGTAGAGTAACAGAATAGTAAGATTTCTTCTATGTCGACTCATCCAAGATCATGTTTCCTAACTCAAATAGAGCTAGAGTGCTAACTCCTCATTCCCTTGTGTGGAATACTTTCTTTCGCATCCTAGGCGCAGAAAATTGGAACAAATGTACGCTATCATGGAAGATATTGAAATCAGATGGAGTGGAATTTCACCTTTTGAGCTGTAAATTCAATGAACGCAACAAAATGTTTGTATACTGATTGTTGGTGTTGGTTTAGGTGAATCAGTTTATTCATTCATCTGTTTCAAACACAAATGCAGATATGAAAATAGCCGCACAAAAGCTTTACACAATTAAAAAGATGAGTTTTGCATTTCTGTCACAGGTTTTTTCTGTAATTGCAATGAATGCAACAAAATGTTTGTACATGTATACTGATTGTTGGTGTTGGTTTAGATGAATCAGTTTTATTCATTCATCTGTCTCAAACACAAATGCAGACATGAAAATAGCCGCACAAAAGCTTTACACAATTAAAAAGATGAGTTTTGCATTTCTGTCACAGGTTTTTCTAACATGATTTGCTATTCCAATTGTTCATCTAACACAAAGACCTTTTAAAATAAAAAAGGTTTAAGTTGGGCGTACTGAATGTGACAAACTCTGGACTCTGTTAGGTGCTGAGGTAATTTCTCTTAATCCTAGCGGTGGTTCTGTGGCATCCTTCTCTCAGTCTTAGCAGATGGTCTTCCTTTTTTCTTCCTTGATTCTCTTCAGTATCTGGCTGTGTACACTCAACAAGCTGGCCACTTACCTGAGAGGTTTGAGAAGCTTATCAAGTCGGTTGCCACACTGCTCACACAGTATGCCTATGGGATGATCAACTACATTCAGGTACAGGTAGTAGCCAAAGAAACAAGGAGTTTACCTTAATGCAGTTCCAAATATTCTATCATCATCCTTCAAAGTTAAATCGAGGTTTTCAAATTGCAGTGGAATCCGTGCACTATTCGCGGAAGAGTTTCAAAGGGAGAGTTGGGGAGATCTCTGGGAGGGACATTAAACACACTGTTGACAGCTCCTGATGCTCACATGAAACCTTTTTTACAAAAGAGTATTTTTCAAAATGAACGTACTGGAGATGTCAAGATCACACAAAAGCTGGGAGTGAGACAGTGCAAGCGGCAAAGGCCATCATAATGTAACCTTGGCTTGCCTAGGGACGAGGGTGTTTGTTTTAGTCGATAACGTGGGGGGGGGGGTTGTTTTTGCGACCATAACCAGGAACATGTTTGATTGAACCACCACTGTCTTTCATGCAGAACTCCGCTGCGTGGCGCTATTGCATCTCTGCGCAGAACCGAGGTCGCTAAAACGCTTGACCAAAACACAAAAACAACCCCCGAAACATATTTTTAGCCGGAGGCATTTGATTACAAAATTGTCTGGTGTCCGAGCATGAGGCGTGTGACACACTTCAGAGGCGTGACACTTCGTAGGTCAGCTGCACTCTATTGTGGTTCAATTATCCTGAAGGTAACGTCTCCACTACGTGATAATTATAATATAAATGCAGTATTCCAGAGAATATGTATATAGTTGGATATTTCAGATATTTGATTTTTTTTTACAAAATAACACGGAATGTAACGAATCATTTCCTGCTCCTCAATTTGTCCAAATGAGCTGTGTACAGTTGTTCAGCTGATAAGAAGTTAGGGTTGGCCATTTGGTCATCATCCGTGTTGATTACCAATAGGGGTACAGTTACCAGTTTAAAATGATGAGTTTACAAGAAAAAAATCTCAACATCTCAGAAATCAAAATTTCAGTCCAATTTTTTCTTGGTCGTTAAGACTTCACAGAGCGAGCGACTTAACAATGCCACGGCTAAAGGAGGCAAAGCGAAGGACAAGAAGAAAGGGGAAGGAGACAGCAAAGCCAAGGGTGTCATGAGAGAGACCAAAGGCATCCCGGCACTGGTCTACGCTATTGAACAGTTTGAACAGTACCTCATCAAACTGTCCAAGAAATCTAAAGTAAGTCCATGTGGAGTGCCGTGGCCTCGTGGTCTGGAGCATTGAATGCGTGGTCTGCGGGTGATTTTGCAGGTTGTGGGTTCAGCCTGGGTTTGTGGTGCGTGTGCCCTTGGGCAAGGTACTTTGTCATTGATTGCTTGTCCCAACCCAGGTATAAATGGGTACCTGTGAGTGTAGAGATGGTTATTGTGGTTGGATTTAGCTGCTTTGTGTCGAAAGGGCTGTATTGAGCTGTATACTCCCCGGGGAGCTGAGATTGCCTTTGGAATTTTGCATTGGCCCAAGGTTGTTTTTGGAGGGGGGGGGGGGGGGGGGGAAGGAATGACGTCATAGCTTGTCTCTTTCTCCAACACTTCTGAATCTTAATATCTTGTATGTTTTCACCACTCATTCAAACTACAATGTAACACAGGCATAACAAACTGAGATAATGATAATAATAGTTTGGGAGCTGATCATTCTCACTCCCAGCTGAGAAGCTGAATTGCGAAGGACGCGGCTACAACGTGGTTGAGCCGTAGGCATGTAAAGGCGCCTTTGGCAGCCACTGTATGACCATGGAGCACAGCCAGAGATCGAAAATGTTGATTTTTGCGGAGGGAGGAAAACCGGAGAGCCCTTAGAAAAATCCTCGTGGCACAGGATACGCTCAACTCTACTCACATATGGTCCAAGCCCGGGCCTAATTGGTGAGAAGCCAGCGTTTTACACACTAGCCACCCATGAAGACCCTGGATTCTTCTTTCACAGGTTGATCTGATGCAGCATGTGAAGCTCAGTACATCCAGGGATTTCAGAATCAACCAACAAGCACTTCAAGACGTCTTGGACAGGGCCTCCGGCTCCAGCTCCGAAGAAGTGAGTCTTCAGAATATTTTGCTAATTTTTTTGTTTAATCTGTGTAAAGCAGATAATTCTCCACTGTATTTCATGATAACTGGCCACACCTAATAGGAATGTTATCATCTTTGGTTCAATCACAGGAAAGCTCTTCGGAAGATGAAACTCAACCGCCTCCTAAGAAATCCAAGATGGACTCCACACAGAAAGCTAGCACCTCATCACTCAGCACCAAAGGAGAAAGACCAAGTAAATCCCAAGAACATCACTAAATATGTAGCAGCAAGCTTCAATCAATATTTTAACTTATATAAGCCTACAAACATCTGAAAAATTCTTTAAGTTGTTTCAATTTTTATAAGAACAACTATCAATATTACATGCGTCAGGCTTGGTTGTGTTCTCAAGCTAGGATAAATACGTTATGAAGACTGTTTAAGAGTGCAGTAACATGTACATGTATTAGTTTTAAGAAAGTAATCTTAGGACCCATCTCAATTCATATCTGGGACCAGTTCAGGACAAGTTGCGGGTAGAGTCATTCACTTTGTCCGGTAGAAGCTCTGCATTCGTCCCGGACATGTTCCGGGAACATTTTCATTAGCAACTGCTTGACTCACGAATACTGACAACTTCATTGCGGGAAGACTGCGGGGAAATTGTTCACAATCTTGCAACTCTGTATCCGATACGATGTCTGCAACTTGTCTGGAAATTCCTCCAGCACATGGATTGAGACAGGCCCTCCACAACTTAAGACCAAACTTTCAAGCTCATCGCCATTTTCCTAATTTCCTCTGCTTTCAACAGCCTTTTAAAAAAAAATGGAAAACACAATAGTGGGGCACCATTTTTGTTGTTGCAAACTTCTGTACCTATTTATCCATACTTGCCCAAACCAACGCATGTATCATCTTTCAATTATGTCCGCCATATCTTAAGAAATTGAGAAAACTGAAATAACTTACATGATCTATTGTCAAGATGTCATAAAAACTTCTATGCTGCGTCTATGACTTCAAGTTCCGCATAAATTGCTGAGGTTACTTACATGTATACAATGCTACTTTATAATTCCGCTGAATTTTAAAAATTATTTTAAAACACCTTACTTATTTCAAAATGAACACATCCGAAGACTGCCAAAACAGCTAGATAGATCAGTGAATTTTTTTTCTTCAAATTTATAAATTGATCACAGATTAACAAAAAAACACAACTTATTTGCTTTTTTGATATATTTGATGATATTGATGATATTCATTGTACATGTACCACGCTCTTTTGTTCCCTCTACTACTGCTGGTGAGTTTAGGTGACTGCATATATTGGTCTTACATCATAGGATAGCAAAATTAATATGTGTTATTTCAAATACAGCAAAGTTACTAGGTCAATAGGCTATGCATTATTTGATGAAAGTTTGTTTAAAGTGTATGGTTGAATTTTTGAAGTTACATTGTCTCACATCTGTACTCTCAAGGAAGTTCATCTTTAGTGTACGTTCATTTGAACATTTCTCTAAAATGTTTGTCTATTTTTAATGTTTATAAATAGAAAGTGCACATCTAATATGTGTACATGTATAATTACTGAAACATTTAAGCTTTGTTCAATACAAGTTTCTTATTGAAACAAAAATTTGAGATATAGCATCTTCATTTACACTGTAATGACACTGTTTTTATAACACCCCCGCCCACAGATTCTGTCTTTTGATTGGCCCAGAACATGTCACTTGGTATTTGTTATTCCACAGCCCAATAGACTGTTCCACGGCACCCTCTCTCTGAAATGTACTATGCACATAGCATTCAACTTTAACACATGTTATATTCAACAGATATCGACTGCTTTAACATATGATGCAGTACAACTGGAGAGTGACATTGAAGGAAAATGGAACATGTCATGGATCACCTCAGAGAGCTAGTTTTGCTACATTTCTCAAAGCAGTTAATACATTTTGTTTATTATCTTATAACTATGAGAAACAATCTTATAGTCCAAATCGGTGGTAGTTATGATAAAGTTAATTGCTGGGCTTGATTTTGAAACCACAATCTCGAGACATGTTTACCATGTTCAGAAAGAGTGCTTCATTCTTTTGTATGGTGGCGGATCAGGTTGCATCCTGACCTCGGCCATCGAAGCTGCTGATATGTTGATTCCATGTGCCTCATGAAACCTGACAAAACAGCCAGAGCGGCAAAGGTTGACACGACATGCGCTGCAACCAAACTGGGTGTCACGTCGCCGCCCACTTCGGGTTCTCCTTCTATCTGCGCAACACTGCCTACAGTTGCGACCTCTACCAGGGAACTTGACTAGACAATGTTCATCGGTGTCAGCATCGGTGCTTTCATGGGCCGGTGAGCTTCGATCTGGTTGGACCACCTCTTGGAAGTCGGATGCTTCCGAGACAGCACTTGGCTGCAGCTCAGGGTACCGAACTTGAAATTCTGGCACCATAGAGTAGGACACCATGGCTTTCTGAGCGGCATTGTGTGAGCTACTTGCTTCTGCTGTTTCCTCGGATGTAGCTGGCACTGTGCTCACCTCAATGTACCGTTTGGGGCATGCCTTGCTTGGATAACCCATCAGCTTGGAAGCTACCTCCATGGCAAACTCTGTTAATGACAGACAGTTCCCTCTGCTTTCTGTCCACATAACATACGCATTGTTCATGCAGATGTCGATAAGAAGCCAAACTAGTCGCTTCCACCACGAGTTGGTCAATTTCTGTACCATAGTCCCTTCCGACAAAAGCAGGCACTGTGGCAAGATACCCACCAAAGTCATGTGGTTTGCAATTGTCAATGGGCAAGGTACCGTCTTGATGGAGTACTCTCGTGTTGTTGGATGGCAAAGTTTTAAGGTTACCGACTGCATCTGCCCATTATGCATTGTTGACAGGCATCGCTTGAGTCGCTTGCCTTTCCACATTGTCGCAGTGACCACCTTGTACTGAACAGACAAAGTGCTGCCTACTTCAATGTCTCCACTGGTGCAGATGTCACCAGGCCAGTTGGAACAGTCGGTGGTTACATGAGTGCCAAGTTCTGTGAAGTACATTGCCATTGTAGGAGATATGAACACACTATCTGCGTACAGACAGTGTCCAAGGCCTGACAGATTCTTGACGAGGCCGGTAAGTGCCTTCTCTTGAGTCATACCTTGACTGCTGTTTTCGGAGTTCACATCAGTGTCGCGATACCATTGGAGATCAGTGATGTATCCCGTGTATGCATCTTTAAGAACCAGCAGTCTCCAGCCCTTTGTCTTAATGTCTGTTTTGCTTTTGACATTTCTTGTGAGCTCCTTGATGACCATGTCTCGATGTGGCTGGTAGTGAGCCCTGCAGGATCTCTTGACGTGCTCGTGGAGAGTTTTGTTGACTTTGTACAAAGGGTCACGACTGCAGGCCTCGACTCGCCGTTCAGGGTTTGCTATCTTCTCGGGGTCTCGCCACGGGTTACTGAGATAAAAGTAATTCATGACTCGTTCAAAATGATGCATGGTCATACCAGACCTGGCGATGAGCGTGTTGCAGACATGTTTCTTCCTTGACCAATAATCTCTAGGGTCTGGCAAAGTATGGACGGCCATAGTAATGCAGACGCCAAGGAACTTCTTGATGTCCTGTTTAGATTCAACAGCATGCCATCTTGTATCAGTCCATTCCCACCAGTCACGTCCCAGGTCTCTCCTCTTCTCCTGATAGTACTCTGCGTAGTTATTCGTCTCAATTTGTGCTTCTTTATAAAGCTCCTCGGGGAAAAACTGGTGGAAGAAATCTACTGGTGCTTCCAGGGTCTTTGATGCTTCAGATGTTGGACCAGCTACTGCTGGAGAAAACGGCCTGAGTTCTGTTGTAGCCACCTGCCTGGTCCAAGGAAGTTTCTCTCCGACATCTTGTTTGTGATGCTGTAATGTGTTGGTGTCATTTTCATCAGAATCTGACTCGGCGTCATATTGAAATAGATCATCCCCTGAAATGTTAACATAAGTCAATTTAACACTAGCCCCAACTCCCTTGGGCATCTTTAAAAAGATAATATGAAATTTTGATGATTCTTTTTAGGGTTACATTATTATTGTAATTTTTTTCTTCAAATTGATCATCCTAATTATCCGCATATATGGGTAAAAAAAAAAAAAATTCTCAACTACATGTAGTACCCAGTCTGATAGGCCAAGAGGTAGGCATACATGATAACTTTCTGCAGCATGATTTAAGATTAACACTAACCGCCCTGAATCCTTGAAAAATCCTCTTTGTCAAAGTGGAAAAATTTGAAGGATTGAGGTTACATTGCAAAAGTGCGTTACTGATTTCGTAGGATGCACTGTGTCAAGGTCTTGGGCCGGACCCTGTGTTGTTTTTGCTCAGCCATGCATAAATATAGGCCTGTATTATGCTTGAAGTCCTTGGTACTGCCCCAGGATGTCACTGGCCAAGCCTCAACATATTGACAGTCACTGCCGCAGGATTTTGCAGGATTCAGGCAGTGGTCACCCCTCCGTGGACCATATTCAAGAAGTAATGGAGGAATTTGCAGGATTGAGGCTATATTTGCTATTTTTCCATGAGGCCGATTGGAGGATTTTGCAGGATTGAGGCTACATCCTAGCAAAAAAGCCTAGGGTTCGCTTGATTTAAAATTATTATGCAAATCAGACACTTCCAGATTCTCAAGAAAAAAACTTAACCCGACAGGCTAAACCTCTATGACCAAACTCATTTAATCACTCTGTTCCATACCTATGCACCTAGTTCTTCTGTCCGTCATCACCGCTGCGTCATCATCAATATCAGAATCTAAAAATGAATAAATAAATATGGATGTAAAATAAAAACAACTGATTTCATCCGCCTTGTGACTGAAAAAAAAACCACCTGTGGAACAAGCTCAATATTACGAAGTCTCCTTTTTCTTTTTCAAATCAGTGCCTCTTTATGCCTTTTCTAAAAACATTATTCGTTCAAGGATATCATATTCTTTGTAAATTCGTTCGGAAGAAATGAAAATTGAGGCTAGTTGGAGATATTTATTAAACAACTTAAATGCAACGCTCTTAAAATGATGCCGACTACCACTACCATCCTTATATATGTTTTATATATTTATATGTTTATGAAGTGTACAAAGAACGGTTTGCGACGATCGTACTGCAGAGTTTTTGCAGTTTTTGTATTCATTTCCTTGGCAGATTTTTACTGCAAAAAACTTAATTGTCATATTGAATATTTCGCGTCTTTCGCTCATTTGAGGTTTGGATATTGGGCGTGTGTATATATCTGTTCATTTACTCGGCGAACAAAAAGTCCCATCGCAAGGTTCACGTACACAGAAATCCCAAGTATCTTTAGTTTTCTTTATATAAAAAAACCATCGCGGCCGGGTCTAGACCCAGGAGCACTATAGAACTCCTTTTTTTCCAATTTTGACTTCGGTCGGTCCATGGAGGAATAAGAGAAGATGCCAAAATCACGGTAATGACTAAAACGCTCATTCGCTTCGATCTCCAAAGTCGAAATTCAGAAAAATGAGTTTTAGCGCCCCACAGTTACTGGGTCGGTTCATACTTGGCACGAATGCGAACACGTGCGATTTTGTGGCGACACGGAAGAAATTCATACATAACGCCCACGGCCCGATTCACAGTTCATAAAACCTAAATTCATGCAACACCGCAATTCGCTGCGAAAGAATCGTGACGTTTGTTTCGCATCATTGGCCTTAATATTAATAAATTGAATGCTTTCGGCTGTAGCTGAAACTAGCGCAGATCATTTACGCTCGATCTCCCTAATTGTCGGCCTGTAGTTTTACTGCGCCATAATATTCGAAATGACTCTGTCGATATTTTATAAATGGTAGCAGATACGAATTACTGTAATACTGTTAATAAGGCTTACATGTAACTAGCGTAAGTTCATCATTGCGTTGGTTGCGGAACATTTCACGTTGCGCAACAAATTCAGTGCGTTACAATACGTAAAATGTTGCGACGTAGGGCCTACCCAACAAATTATGACGTTAATTACGCAGTCATTTTTTAGGTCATAACATAGAGCTGTATAATAAAGATTATACAGCTCTATGGGTCATAAGATTAGGACTAATCTGTAAGTTAAGAATTAACACTTATTTTTAGAAACAAATACAAGACTTTGAAAATATATACATGAATGAATATCGAAGTTATTATTTGATACTGGAGCTCATGGGAATAAAGTAAAGTCCTTGATACACCATCATAACACTAGTCGGGGCAGCTAGCTAGTTGCCAGCCGCTGAGAATCCGTACGTAAGTCCAGTGCAACCCATGGAAATGTTTCCGTGCACCCATTTTCAAGGCATCAAGTTTTTGAGGCGGTTTGAACTTGGCGCGACGCACTCGTACTCGTACTCGCACATACCATAACACACAACCAGTTGATTTGTGTGTGCGGTACGTGTTAATTCCACCGCCGGCCCCCAAAAATATGGAAACCTAGTAGGTCCGGACTAATGATGCCGGTATTTTTCTCTTGCATGCTTGAAACATGCTTGAAATAAATCCTTTACGCCCTCGAAAACCGGTATGGCCTATACCTCCATGGTATCCGAGAATAATCTGCCGCGCCGGTGAATGGCGTTATTCTTTCGAAAAGCATGACTTACCATCCACGGTGCTTTTGGATTCAGACGATTCCGTAACGTTCTCTGCATACATGCTCCATGTTGCAGGCATTTTGTCATGATCATGGTTTCCGTCATGATATAAATTCCCTTGTTCATTATCCACTGATTGTGACGTTTCGTAATCAGATACGACTTCCTGCTTGACCGTTACACACTCGTCCATCATGGGAAAAGTGGAATCCATTTTGTCGGGTTGGCTTTGGCTTATCAGCCGGAAAACGGCAAACAAAGCGAGTTTTTACGTTGGTTGATGGGTCAAACAAGCCGCACTGTATTTCACGGTACTGCAACGCGTAATAATACGCTACGACGTACCGTAGGCTTCTACACGATACATGTACATGTACATGTACGTACACACAGCAAGAGCACCGCGTAACGTACACGTTCATTCGCATTGATGTTCATTCAACGTAACGCAACATGGTGCACGCAACGAGCGCTGTCGAAGTGAACCGTAGTTGACCTTTGATAAATAACTCATTGTCGTAAACGTAATTCTTACCGACATGCGGACTACGCATTCATGCGGCTCTCATAATCCAGCACTGTGTAATTATAAACAGACCGAACCATTTTGATTCGTGGGGGTAGGCCCACGCATACGTTTGGATTTGAAATTACTGGAGTTGTGTAGTCCCGGTAATAAATTTCCATGCAAAGCCACACCTTTTCAAACAAGACAAAAAAACTCCCCATTGTTTAATCTATATTATCGCCAAAAAATAATAATAACTAAAACACTTCAGGAAAAATGATTAGTTTATTATGACTTGAGCATATACACCATTTTCACTTTCTTTTCTACAAGCTGTAGGTTTTTCTACATCGCATGGTCGGGTTTATAATGTTGGAAAGAGAAATGTTGAGGGGAGAATACATTTAGCTAGCTTTCGAAATACAAAGCGAAAGTGTGAACTTAACATGGAGTAACTCCCTGTTTTAGTTTTAGATTGATTAAATCACACTGACTTCAAACTTGAATTCAATGAATCGTTACATGAATAAATGTTCATGCGATTTGTTCTCGCACATAATATTGACAACTTGAAGTAAATCTCAATTTGTAATAAAACATTTAGGAACTACTAATAATGGTTAAACATCAGAAAGCATTGATCTTGGAACAATATATACATTGTAAACATGTTCTAAAATTTGAAAACAGAAGAAACTTTACAGGAGCAAGAGTATCATTGCAACAAATAAAACAAATTTTCTTACATTTTTAAACACATACTGCTAAAAAAAAAATCAGGGGGAGGTGGCAGGGAATCGCCTCATATTGCACCACAGAGCATTTTGAGTCCAAAATTTACAATTAGAGAGAAGCTATGTTACAAATATCAATCCGGAAAAAATACGACACTAGTAACCTGATGACCAAATTGCCCCCCACCCACGGCCGGCCCGCCCTGTTCCGCCACCCCTGCCCTTAAGTAAATGACCAAATTTAGCATCTCAGCCCCAGCCCCGTCAAAACAAAATCAAAGTAAGAAGTTGAAGCCTTATTAGTTGAAGCCAAGTTGAAGCCTCGTTAGTGAGTTCCTTTTTCCCTGCCAGGCGCCTGGCCATGCTCTTGCATGCGGGGATCTCGAGGGGAAATCCCTTCACCGTCCGGGGCGAGAACAGCCCCAACAAAACCAAATCAATTAAAGTAGGAAAGCGAGTGCAAATTTTGTGAGCAGAACTTAATTCCTAATTTCCATTTTGAAGAGTGTATTTCCAATACGTGACATATCCAGTTGAAAAGGGTACACACTTTGCATGGTAATGAAACTGTAAAGAATATAATTAGTAGAACACCTGTTTCTATACTTTATATACCAGCCGTCGACATTGCTTTTGGGCAGCCACTTTAAAGGAGAGAGCAGTATTGCAAATGAGAACAATTCATAATGGCGTATATCGCGCTTTGAAATAAACTGTGCAAATATTTGTACATATTGAAAGTTGTATACAAGACGTAAATATCAATGTATTTCAAGTCTCTTAATTCTTTCTTGGTTTGTTCTTTATTTGAAATGTAAGGAACTTGGAGTCGTCACTGTCAAAGTTGAAGTTCGAGAAATAGAATTGTTTTAGTGCTGATAGGCATTACGGGTCAATCAATTCGATATGATTTCTTGAAGTTTGGTGCAAAGATTTTGCTGTACGACGTAGAACACAACAATTACGTGCCACATCACACTGAAGCAAGTGCCAGAAACTTCGCGTGCGAGACTTTCCTTGACCTCAAGATCCGGGATCACTTTAAAAAATAGTGTCTCCTGCAAGTATGGATACAGAATTAAAAAAAAAAAAAAAAAAAACACAGTGGGCACATACTTGCCTATAATTCTGTCATTATTGGCTGTCATTAATACTTGCATATTATGCATGGCTGTCATTATTGGTTTCGTGCCAAACTTAGCTGTATAAAGGCGCGACGCGCTGTCAGATCCTTTCCATCCGCTGTGAGTGCACGTCAAGTATTCACAAGATAAAGAACTTACTGCGACTGTTGCGAGAGCTAGAGACATACAACCACGTACAAGTCAGGTATAGTCATATTTCACGTGTAGGGTTCTACCAGCGAATCTGGTTTGCATATCATTATTACGCATTTTGAGTCAGTAACTTTGAGTCGGTTCGGGTCGGTTTTACCTTATTTTTTTTGTCGGGTCGGGTCGGGTCGGTTTGAGGGAGTTAAGATCGGTTCCGGTTTGGATTCGGTTTATATCTCTAATGTTTCGGGTCGGTTTGGCCTGGTCGACCCGACCCGATGCACATCATTAATGCATACATGGGCGGAGATCTCGGGCGGGATGGGTCCCCAACTAATGTTTTTTGGGGGCGGGGAACGCCATGTCCCCCCTCCCGCCCCCCCCCCCCCCTCCCCCCGATAATTTATCCCAGTGCGTATAGGTTAGGCCTAACCAAAATGAAAATAAAGTCTTGATGTATGATTTCTCAATAGTAAAAACCTCAGAGAAATTGCTTGTCGGCATCGCTTTTCACTTAAATGCATATATGCGGAAAATGAGCGTAATACGACGTGCATGTATAAAATAAATATAAGTGCACATTTATTTCATGTGTACCCCCTTGCTTTTCTAAATCCCACAGTTATGTAGCTGGTCAGGTGGACGTGGCCCCAGTCTCTCCCCCCCCCCCCCCCCCACCCGCCGCCCAACAAGAAATCGCTGCTCGCTGGTTGCATAGGCTACGTAGGTGAAGAAAAAAATATTTGCAGTGCCATACTAAAAATGTAAAGAAAAGTAATTTCATTTCATTTGTGTATTTGTTGGCAGTATGAAGACCCTGGTGTTACTGTTCGTAGCCCTGACCTCTCCGGCATTAGTGTGGTGCGCATGCAGCGATTACCTGAGTGACTTACGAGACAGACCGTCAGGTCTTAGCCCTTGCCCCTGCACCGCAACACAGGCCAGCGATGATTCCAACTTCGAGGCGTCCAATTGGTTCATAGGTACCTACCACCCCGGCGCTGATTCCTGCTACAGATCGGCAAGACCGTCATCTTCCGGCTCTGGCCAACAGTGCTGTTACAGCAGCACTGGGCGTATCATTACTAGTTCTCCTGGCGGAGGAACTGCCGATCGATACAGCCCCAATTATAGTTTTTGGCGGCACAGGCGGTATGATGTTCTTCCATGGAACGCATGCTGCAGTGGTCAGCTGGATTCGTCTGACTGCGCGACATACTTCCGATACCGCCCGATCGATAACTGCTCCCGGTAAGTGTGTAGTGAAATCCAATGCTTTCCCATGGGGCCCAGTAAAGAGAGGACAATGTGAAGAAATTACAGTTTTAGAGGTGGGAGGAAAACCCCAGAAGAATATCCTGAGGAAAACCCACGGAATCAGGTAGGGACCGAAAGCCCAATCCACACATTTGCCCAGGGACAGGAGTCGAACCCGGGTCACAGTGGTGGAAGGTGATCGAGGCAAGTACCGCTATGCCAACCTAACTCCCGTTTTGTTATGAACAACAGTCAACATGTTGGGGGGTGTTCTGTTAGTTCAAAATACGGGGAAATAAGTGAGGGCATTTTATTTTATAGTGCATCAATGCATAATAATTGACAGAAACAACATTCTAATATATTTTTTTGCTTTTTGTGTGAAGAAGTTACTTATTGTGTAATTACCTGTGACTCCTTTCCGCTACAGATACAGTGGCTAGAGTGACGACCAGACAAGACTTGTGGCTTGGTGGCTCTGTTTGCTCATCTTCACCAAAATGTGACCACTAGCTTTGACGATTTGGCCATCTAAAATCTAAAAGTATACAATTTAAACAGTTCTTGGACTGTTGTTTCACGAAATTTGGTAACATTAAAATTTGCTTTAATGATAATGTATTAATATTATTAATACATAAACCAATTACGTCACAATAACCTCTATGTTAAAAAATCGCCTTGTTGCCAATCATTTCTTGCATGTCATTATGTACTGTTACCGCAAACAAAATGTAATAAAGGATATATAATTTGTTTTTGATCTGAACATCAAAAGTGCACGTTTTATTAGCCCAAATCCTTAACTTCTTTCTTTGGGTGCACGATTAACACGTTGTCCTCAGCAAACTTATATATTGTTGTCCAATGTTACATTCTGAATGCATTTAGGATTCATTTACACAAATCGGTTTATTATTCCTTCAAGTCACAAATCACGTGAAACATCAGACGCATAGCAAAGCAATCAACTGAACTAGAATATACCGTTTATGAACATTTGCAGTAATGTGTTCATTTTAATGCTTTTTTAAGTACTTTTTTTGCTTCGTATGTACCCAGTTTATAATGCATTTAATGTTTAATTATAGTATTCTGCTCTGCATAGATTGTAATAGAAGGCTTAAAGTACATTTGCAGCCTGTTTTTGATTATGCATGTCTGTGATATGTGATATGTTGAACAGATGTGATATGTTAAACGTTAAACATTATACTTTGACTTATTGATGATATAATTACAACACATCAGCCAATTACTTCACAATAATCGCCATGTTGCCAATAATTTCGTGCATGTTCTATTTTACCGTTACAAGGATGAGTCACGTTTTGATCGGACGAACGTTTGTTTTGAATTTTTTTAAGAACACAAGTTTTATTTTTAATAAGCAACGCAGGCAACTGAATTATAGAATGTCGTTTATGAAGAGTTTGCAGTGAAATGTTCCTTTAATTTTTTTATGCACTTTTCGCTTCGTTTAGCCAGTTTTATCAATGCTTTTAAATGCGTAGATTGTAATAGAATGCTTTTTTCTTAAAGTACATTTGCAGTCTATCTTTGATTTTGCATAATTATCTGTGAAATTATTGTTAAACATAAACATTATGTTATACTACCCGAACGACGTACCAAACTTTGGCATACGCCACCTGGAAAAAAGGGAAATTGATGTCATATTGTGAGATAGTGAAACTTCTCCGGTTGTGACTACTAACATTGACAAAAATACGAATGTAATTTTCTCTGATTTTCCTATTAAGTTGAAACATCAAAGGTTAAAAAAACACCAAAAAACACGCACGAAAGACTATAACATTAAAATTTCTTAATTACAACAGTGGCAAGTACGTTAATCCATTGACAGTGTATAGAGATCCTTTAATAATGTAGAGAACAAAATAAAGTGCGGCTGGAAATGCATATGAAGAAACTTAGCTGTAATCAATTTCTTTGGAAGATAAGTCGATTCACCGGATTCGTGTGTCTTGAGAATTTATGCGTGACTTTATTCCACAACAATTCCAAATACTGGCGTATTTTGTGCACCGTGTTTAATCTTGGGATGCAAATCAACGTTTAAACTTTGAGAAGAGATCTTAAAAACAAAGTGCACATATACGTCATGTTCATGGCTGCATGAGCTGTAAGAACAATGCCTTATGTTCTGAAAAACTTTAATTTCAAATGACCAGGATGAGATCGGCATTGTCGTTTCTAGGTCTCCTGGCTTAGTTGCCGTTTGTTTACCTGCCTACAGCCGATGGGTTCTAGATTTAGTGGGGCTCAGGCTCAGTCTAACGGTCAACCTAATATATATATAGTTTTTCTTTCATACTAATTAGTCATTTAAGTTTATTCACACAACTTGAAAACCTTAAAAGACATCTTGGTCTTCTATTTCTCCTTCAATTTCCACCTAATGACTACCACGAACTTCAGAAACAAGCCAGTTCGGTATTTCAACTGCGCAAGCGCACACTGATATGGGTTACACGTCATCACCCACAAATTAGATCCAGGTTACACCAATTCTTGATGTTTTCTTCTTCATAAAATCTACAGATTGATTGAGCAGAGGTCTTGTTGCTGTACTCAGTAAACATGAATAACCTTGAACAGAAAAAAATGCTCACGGTGTTCAAGCTTGTGAATGTGTTAGTGATATGATACAAAGTGCGGGCATGTTGGGGACAAGCGTCACGAAAGGTTTTTTGGAGTAAAGTTTGCATGGTGAATGACGTGGAAGTCATTTTTTTAAACACAAAAAACTAACAACAAAACAATAACAAAATCAATATTATCCTTAAACAATTATCGAGAATATGGAAATGTCTGTTATGAAGTCACTCATATAGACCTATAGTCGAAGTAGATTTCTGTATAAAAAATGTTTTGAGAGGTAAATACGGCATAACTGTCGTTATCCAAGCCTAGTATAGGCCTATTATCCGAAGAATGAATCAAGATTTGCTACCGAAAAATCAGAATTTACTCAGAAGGCCAAAAAGTGGCCAATTGTCCTTTGTCAGAAAAGCAGGAAAACAGATCAAAAGATTTTGTTTCCAAGACGCAGAGGATCTGGTCAAGGCCCTGGTTTCGTTTGAAATCAACATCTCGACCATGGTGAACACTTCTGATCATGTTTGGCGGCCGCAAAGCTGATTTGACCTGCGTGTTGTCTCAGAGATGCCGGTTGAAGTTTGGACCCATTATCATCACGGTCGGCCTTTGTATGTGGTGACCTTTGTGCAAGCGACCCATCTCAGCCCCAACAAAACCAAATCAAAGTAAGAAAGTGAGTGCAAATTTTGTGAGCAGAACTTAATTCCTAATTTCCATTTTGAAGAGTGTATTTCCAAAACGTGACATATCCATTTGAAAAAGGTACACACTTTGCACCGGTAATGAAACTGTAAAGAATAAAATTAGTAGAACACCTGTTTCTATACTTATATACCAGCCGTCGACATTGCTTTTGGGCAGCCACTATAAAGGAGAGAGCAGTATTGCAAATGAGAACAATTCATAATGGCGTATATCGCGCTTTGAAATAAACTCTGCAAATATTTGTACATTATTGAAAGTTGTATACAAGACGTAAATATCAATGTATTTCAAGTCTCTCAGTTCTTTCTTGGTTTGTTCTTTATTTGAAATGTAAGGAACTTGGAGTCGTCACTGTTAAAGTTGAAGTTCGAGAAATAAAATTGTTTTAGTGCTGATAGGCATTACGGGTCAATCAATTCGATATGATTTCTTGAAGTTTGGTGCAAAGATGTTGCTGTACGACGTAGAACACAACAATTACGGGCCACATCACACTGATGCAAGTACCAGTGATGTAGTGCCTTGATGCTGGGCCTTGGCCTTAAGGCTGCCTTAAGGCTGGATTTTAGGGCCTTGGCCTTGGCCTCGAGGCTTGAGGGCTTAAGCCTTGGCCTTGGCCTTGGCCTTGAGGATTCAGGGCCTTGCAATTTTGAGTCAAGGCTCTTCAAGGCCCATAGATTTTTGCATTTTCTAGATAAATCTGTTCGAAATTGTGCTGTTACCATTTTAATCGTATTACCATGGAGGAGGGAAGCACCCTGTAGATTTGTGTGTTGGGCACACTTCCACTTTTATAGCATCACATGTTGTTACCATTGTAGTAGATTTGCTGCAAAAATATTCCATACACTTGTGGGGCTAATGAGATGATCACTTTAATTGCATATAACTATGGAATAGATCTGATTGGTTGTATATGTCTCCCTGATAAGTGCTAAAGATTTGCATGTATCTGTTTTAGATAATGCTGATATTTCTGACCATGTTGGGCCAGCAAATAAAATTTCCCAAATCAGTTTCTTGGATCCCCCTTTTGTTACACTTGGCAGAATTGTGTGTCAATATAGAAGTAAATCATTATTTTGTTTAGTTAAACCATATTGAAGACCTGAACTTATACTTTAATAGATACAGTGCAGTCATAAAACGGTGTAGGCCTATGCGAGCATGTTGATTGCAATTAAAGAAATGTTGTTCTTCGTAACGAGCAATTCGTGATGATAAGGGCGGATCCAGGGGCCAAAAGGGGCCATCCCAAAAAAAACCGAAACCATTTTTGTTTTTATGTGACGTCGTAATAAAGGCAGGCAATGAGTACACCACCATCTTTTCCTCAAAAAACATCGGTTAAAATGGTCAGAAATTGCCTCAAATCGCACCACAGAGCATCTCGAATCCAACAATTTTCAGGGCCCTGGGGGTCCTTATTCACAAAGCACCCGTAAATGCTTGCGGGCGCGCAACTTCCCCACAACCCTCACTTAAGCACTTGCGCGTTATTCACGAAGCCCCCTTAAATCTGCGTGTGCCCGTAAACCACCCTTAAATTTGCGGGACCTCCAGACGTCCCGCAAGCACACCACAACTTGCGTGGATCATCTCGATTGTCACAATGGCGGCACTCTTGGCATGTATTTTGGATCTACGAACTGAATCGACGTGCCGGTTCATCTTCCGTGACCGGATGAACCAACTATAGGATGAGTTAAAAAGAAAGTGACCGAATTTGAAAAATGTGTTCAAAATATTTGGCGCGTTCCATTTTCATGGGCGTAAATCGATGGGAGACAAGTCCTCCCCCCAGTTTTTTTTTTTTAGTGGCGGATATCATATCGTTGCCCCCCCCCACACACACACTTTTCTATCCCCGAATAAAAATTGTAGCCTACATAATGATTCTATAGTAGCTGATTCAATGACTCCAAACTCAAAAAATGATGTTTAAAGGATTATCTTTTGCTCACAAAAGTGGTTTGAGTGCTCAGAAATTGCCTCAGATCGCACCACAGAGCAAGCATCTAGAATCCAAAAAATTTCGGGGCCCGCTCCATGCCGTAATAGGTATGTCCTCCACTTTTGGGAAGCGACTGCCGCCCTTTTTTATGGGACGAAGTACATCTTATGGGATTTTAAGTGTGAACATTTCACTTAAATTGCACAGTCTAATCCTAAGTTATGTCTATTTCAATAAAACGATCACAAACTTGTTTACCACTCATCACGTGATGCAAACTGAACACCCATTGAGTACAATGAAACGTGGACTTTCCCACCTCCACTGAATGAAGAGCATGGGAAAGGATACAAAAATCCCATCAATATTTTTTTTTAAAAAGAGCTAACTTGTTTCTTATATATTGAAAGCACACATTCTGACAGTGGTTTCCGTCTTGAGTTCAATTATTAAAGGGAACCTGCAAAAAAATTTGTATTACTTAAATAGATAAAAAACAGCTTTCTTGCCATGTTACTTTGACTTTCAACCTTCTTTTGTAGTAGTCAAAGGGAGAAATTTCAACATTTTAATTTTTATGCTATTGAACAGTTCGATATTCATGAGCCAAAGCGTGATGTCATTCAAAGCAGAACAAAAGTGTCTCTACAGCTTTGTGTACAAATATATATCAAACTTTTCTTTATTTTCTTGCAGTAAGTTCCACTTTTTACTTGCTTATCATGTTAAACAGCTTGTTTGGACACTAGCAGTCGAGTCGCCACTAGTTTTTTCGAAGCTTTTTTGTGGGTAACTTTGAAGGAGTTATGTTTGTACTGTTCATATGCACTTTTGACAAGGAGTTCCTTGTGCGACAAAAGCAAAATAGCGCCCATAATAGGTTTTCCCGGCCAATTTCCTAAAATGTTCATTCACTTCTGAAAATCGGTCATTCATTTTCGTCTGAATTTGAATGCACGTCTTTAATCCCATTTCAATTCAACGAAAGTTCAATCGTTTTCATTGTCCGTGCATTCGGTTTTGAGAAACAGACGGCCAAATACGTTACCTGTGCATTCATTTACGCGAGCATACCTTTTCGCGCAGAGTTCTGGAATACAATTTCGTGAATGACTTAAACATTCAAACATTAGCAGATTGCATCACATAACATTAAACTAAAAGTGAAATAAAATGACTAATTTTTGAAATCGCCCTCTAAAAGCGAAAAGGAAGTCTTGTAAACGAATCTGAATGAGCATAAACGAAATGTGCTGCTCAATCACTTAATTGATTGAATGGAAATGAAATCGAATGCTCTGATAGCGGAAATGCATGAAACGCGTGTTCAGAGCGATTCTCAAATTCAGACGAAAATGAATGACCGATTTTCAGAAGTGAATGAACATTTCAGGAAATTGGCTGGGAAAATCTATATATATGCTACCATAAACAGAGCCCCCTAACGTCATCTGGTGTGTCCAGCCTCCCCCCCCCCCCCTTTCGCCCCCGAATTTCCACAAGTGGAGGATTTGGGGTCATATCCACCCCCAATCTTCGACACGGATGTACCCCATGGCCCAAGGATGACCAAACACTAAATACTGAATTTACATGTTAACTATAAACTTCATCCCCCCCCCCCCAAAAAAGGAGAAAATGCAACTGACTTCCCTTTTTGACTCCCTGCAATTACAATGAAAATCACGAAAACACAAATTCAATGGAAAGCCTTGTCCCGAGATATAGGCCTAATTAAAGAGACAATTTTATTTACATTGATTTCGGCAATAACATCAAGTTTGATTGACACAACTGTAAAATAATTATTATTTTATATTTAAAAAAAAACAGAAAAAACTTAAAACGAACACGTGTGAATACTTTTAATCACAATCGATATAGAGAAAAGTGCAGCACTCAGAGCAAACTGCAAACCTTGGTATATTAAATAATTTTCCCTCAGAAGGACCATCAAAATA
Source organism: Patiria miniata (assembly GCF_015706575.1). Classification (NCBI taxonomy): domain Eukaryota; kingdom Metazoa; phylum Echinodermata; class Asteroidea; order Valvatida; family Asterinidae; genus Patiria; species Patiria miniata. The sequence continues at coordinate 4,315,848 of NW_024037071.1, forward strand.
CATGTATTAGCTCATAGCCAGCACTTCTCCAATTGATTAATTGTTTAGTCTTTGCAATTTGCAATCTTTCTCCTTTTTTACACAAATTTTCATAATTCAACAAGTATATTTGCAATGTGTGTTTCTATCATAAAATAATGTCGGTCTTGTGTTTCCATCACACATCTCTAAAAAATAAATCCTACTATTCAGGCCACCTTGGTAACATGCACTGCGTTTATATATAAACATGTATGTTTACCATAAACACCTGCGTGTTACTAAGGTAGTGTGAATAGGCCTAAGCCTACACAAGTTCAACCCTGCACGTCGTCCTTTCTTCTCGTAACCATAACTGTAAACCATTTCACAAAATTGTTTGTCTGGAGTTTCTGAATCTTTAATAGCCTATACAACATTTATTTTTAGCTGCACCACCCGGATCGTGAATCAAGTGCTGTCAAACCAAAAGGACATGAGTCATTCGCATTATTGTTAAACCTAAACTGCGAGGGGAATTTCAGGCGACGACTTTCTTTGATCTCATTTGCAATTGGTTAGGCCAAAAAAAAAAAAGTCTCCGGTTTCTGGTATGCGCGCGCGTCGCTGTAGCCATGCGCGTCGGCAAAATGCAAAAGGTTTTTTTTCAATGAAAGATGATGTCTCAAAACCGCCAAACTCACTGGTTTGACTGGAATCCTGCTGCTGCACATTTTAAACGTGTTTTTAGATGAGTTATGGTCGAGAATAAGCTTTATGTGGCCTCTCTGGACTCCCAATCCCATATAGGCCTAGGCCTATTTGTACTAAGTTTAGTCGGGCACCATTTGCAGTCATCAGCCGACATTTGAAGCAAAAAAGTCGGGTAAAAAAAAAAAAGCCGCGTCGCCGCACGACTTTTTGGGCAAGCTCCATACCAGAAACCGGCAACTTTTTTTGGGGGGGGGGGGGGGGCTTACATGCGATTGTATTGATGAAAGGATTTGCTAACAATTGAAAAACTACCACTTTCTTGTCACTTCCAACGAAAACAAGTATTACGATCTTGTATGTATTGTTGCGACACATAATAATGTGCAAGAGAACAAGATGAGCTGAATTTCCACTGCATGTTTCCTTTAAAGTCTTGTTGGCATTTTAAAGTTTGTCTGTAATATGATTCTCACTAAACTCAATAGCTTCCAATGACATTCAAGGACAGCTATAAAAATGGGCTACGTTTGTAACACATGCATAACTTCTGAAAGCATTGATAAATTTTTGTGATTCATTTTTTTTTCTTTAAATGAGTGGAAGAACATGCTCTTAAAGACATGCTTGATTGGTGTTGATTGTTTGCTCAGAAAACAAAGAAAAGTTAATCTTTAATCGACTCTACGAGCAAGAACTCTGAAATGGGATAAATGTCTTGGCATGTGTTTTTTTTTATGTTCAACCAATTAGTTGCGGGTGCCCGCAACATGCGGGTCCACTAAGGGAACTCTAAGGGTGCTTCGTGAATACCACTTAACGCAAGTCTTACGTGCCCTTAACATCCACTTACGGGTCCCCGCAACGCAAACATTTACGGGTGCTTTGTGAATAAGCACCCAGGTGGCCCTTAAGCGGGCCCCGAAGCCCAAGCCGTAATTTTTTGACCCCCTTTTTTTTGGGGGGGGGGGGACCAACATTTCTTTGCCCCCCCCCCCCCCAAAAAAAATGTGTTCTGGATCCGCCCTTGCGTGATAATGTGTCACTCATGTGACTATAATTAGTTCTATATCAGTGGTCATTAAATAAAACTTGGCCTTGGCCTTGGCCTTGAGGGTTAAGCCTTGGCCTTGGCCTCGAGGCTTGGGGGTCAAAGCCTTGGCCTTGGCCTTGGTCTTGAGGGTCAAAGCCTTGGCCTTGGCCTTGGCCTTGAGGGTCAAAGCCTTTGCTCCAACACTGGCAAGTACCAAAAACTTCGCGTGCGAGACTTCCTTGACCTCAAGATCCAGGATCACTTTCAAAAAAAGTATCTCCTGCAAGTATGGATACAGAATTAAAAAAACAAACAAAAAAAACAGTGGGCACATACTTGACTATATAATTCTATATTTTTGGGCTCAAGTTCACGTGATTATTGCATGGCTGTCATTATTGGCTGTCATTAATACTTCCATTATTATGCATGGCTGTCATTATTGGTTTCGTGCCAAACTTAGCTGTATAAAGGCGCGACGCGCTGTCAGATCCTTTCCATCAGCTGTGAGTGCACGTCCAGTATTCACAAGATAAAGAACTTACTGCGACTTTTGCGAGAGCTAGAGACGGTACAACCACGTACAAGTCAGGTATAGTCATATTTCATGTGTAGGGTTCTACCAGCGAATCTGGTTTGCATATATATCATTATTACGCATTTTGAGTCAGTAACTTTGAGTCGGTTCGGGTAGGTTTTACCTTATTTTTTTGTCGGGTCGGGGTCGGGTCGGTTTGAGGGAGTTAAGATCTGTTTCGGTTCGGATTCGGTTTAGGCCCCTATATCTCTAATGTTTCGGGCCGGTTTGGCCTGGTCGACCCGACCCGATGCACATCATTAATGTATACATGGGCGGAGATCTCGGGCGGGATGGGTCCCCAACTCATGTTTTTTGGGGGCGGGGAACGCCATGTCCCCCCCCCCTCCCGCCCCCCCCCCCGATAATTTATCCCAGTGCGTATAGGTTAGGCCTAACCAAGGGGCCATTCAGAATTTTCAATGTTTTAAAATTTCGACTTTTTTTCCAAATTATTTTGACCCACCCACCCACCCCTAATTTCGATTAATAAAAAACTGAACATGTACATGTACATGCACTTGCATGTACATGTACTTGAACACCATGATGTACATGTGTGTCTAGTTCAGTGACGGCGTGAAGTTGTCGGTCTGGTGACTGCTCTATGTTCCGACACCCCTATATTCCGACAACCTAGATTGTGTTACTCCCGGTTAGGGTTAGGGTGAGGGTTAGGGTTAGGGTTAGGGTTAGGGTTAGGAATAGGAATATGTGCAGTCGGAACATAGGGGTGTCGGAACATAGAGGTGTAACCGTCGGTCTTCCTCTTTTGCACTGGTGACCTTCAGTTTTCTTGTGTTTTGCCAGCTGATATGCTGTTGGGAATGACAGGTTGCAGTTTTGGAAGCCACAAAGATGACCGTGGTTTTGTCGTTTTCTGGATGAGGTGGATGACATGTGACACACGAGGTTGTGCCTGTCACGTGAGGTAGCTGAGAAAAACATTCGCTCGTACCCCCCCCCCCCCCCCCGCCCTGTTTGCAGGGCGGGGGTACGAGCGAAAGAAAACATCAGGTTTGGGCAGACATCACATCACAGGCTGCGGTCCTCGTAGTCTTGGAGTCCAGTGGTTGAATAGTCCAGTTTGTATAGCGATTGGATACACGTAGGCCTACATGACGTACATGTACAGTACACAGTGGCGTAGCCACGGGGGGGGGGGGGGGGCGGCGTAGGGGGGCGACAGCCCCCCCCCCCCCCCCAGTCGCCCCTCCCCCCCCCCACCCACTGAGATTTTGAGTTTCTAAAAAAATTATCATTGATCTACATGACGCCCCCCATGAAATGTTCCAGCCCCCAGCGCCCCCCCCCCCCCCCCCCCCCACTGAAAAATTCCTGGCTGCGCCACTGGCCCCGGTTGACCATGCACACCATGGCTCGAACTATAGTGTGATCCGGTACACTCGCTGGCCCCGTCCAGCTGTTGCTTCCCCGTCACTGTAGCGGTCCGCTCCCGCTTCAGTCCGGCCGTCTCTGCGAAGCGAAAGCTCGTACCGTGTCCACTCGGTTCAGCTAGAATTTTTGGCATACTTGGTTCCCCCAGTTAGTGTTGTGAGACTCCGACACCGGTGTTGAAACCAAGGAAAAGCCTGACGTTGGAGGAATCCCCACGAATTAAATAAACCAGTAAAGTCACTGTGTGAAAGTTCTGTTTAGATAATAATGTTGATTCTAATATAAAGTTAATGAACTCATGGGGAATGCAACAATAATTTCAGGAATGAATTGCAGGGCATCTCCGTCGCACAGCCTTTAACGTTTCACCACTTGAAACTTAGAACTGATAGGCCTAGACACATGGATTACAAGATAATAGAACTGTTCAATTGCCTCATTGATGTTCTCCGAAGTCACCGTGTTAAAATTAGAAAAAGTTTTAACTATTGAAGGTTGTGAATCTTATCTTTCAAAACTGAGGGAGGAATTATTGCAGTCATATTTATTTTATCGTCAATGTAAAATTGTGTCTTATTTCATTTTGTTCCCGGGTATTTTCTTGTTGTTTCTTTAGTGTGTGTATTTAATGTGAGTGTAGACCTATGTATGTTAACTAGGTTGTTTGTTTTTATGGTTTGCATTTTTCTCTCTGGGGCTTTAAAAATAACATCTTCATGGATTCCCAGCACAACTCCTCACAATAAGCCCAGTGTTAACAATATTTCTCGTTGTGGGTCTGAAATTGAAAATTGTCGGTTTGTGTATTATGAATATAATCAAGTAAAATTATTTATGCAGTATTTTGCCCATTTCTCTCAAAATTGCATATTGTAATATTGTACATTTTATCAATTTGCTAGAATATGTGATACCTCACCAACAAGTATCTTTTAACGAAATTCAATCAGAATATTTATCAACTTTTTAAAAAAATTTAGTTGTTGTGTTACTTGTTGGTGTCCCTGCCACACTGTACGATGGTGTAGCCGTGCGTTATGCACGTGGATTGTTTGCTTTCGTTTTGACGGGGTTTTTACTGAACAGAGTCTGGTGACTGTATATAGAAATTTCTTTGAATAAAAGTCGAATCGTTCAGTTCGTGTGCACTTGTTATGCAAAGCAGGGGCAGTGGTTCAAGGATATCTATGTCGACTTGCAGAAAGTGTGAAAGAACGCGACTTGAATTCTTTTATGTGTTCACAATACAACGACGCTGTTTAGTTATTTCACTGTGTGACACAGTGAGAAATTTTGGAATCATAATGGCGTCAGCGATACTTGCTGGGCAGTGGCGTCGCCAAGGGGGGGCCAGGGGGGGCACGTGCCCCCCCCCCTGGGAAACCTAGTGCCCCCCGAGTTCCCCCCCATCAAATGCTGGTGCCCCCCCCCCCCCCCATCCTCTGCAAAATTCTGCGCGTTGTTAAAATCATTACCTCAAAAATAGCAATTTCTGGAGATATCTTCAGATCGAATTTAGCATCAAATGTGGCACCATTTTGCATCTAGCCCATCCTCCGTATGCGAAAATTTTCCAAAGGGGAGGGGGGCACCCCCTCCCCTTAGACCCCTCCTCCAGGACGGCGATCCGTATCCACCTAAGTGCCCCCCCCCCCATCAAATGCTGGTGCCCCCCCCTGTGCCCCCCCAGACTGAAAAGTCTGGTGACGCCACTGTTGCTGGGGAGCTCTTGCGTACGACTTTCTGTAATTTGGTACTGTTGTTTCCAGGACAATTGTGTGTACGGTAACCCGACGTACCCAGATTTTTAAAGACGAAATTGCCGACCTCAAACTTGTTAGTGCCATATTTGGCAACTATATGTGCGTTATTAGTTTAATTTAACAAATGAACAGGTTAATTAAACATAGTACCATTGAAGGTATCTAAAAGTAAACATAACAGCATAGAAGACCGACAGACGAACATGAAATGTTACAAAATAAACATATTTGTCTGGATAATTTTTTAGGGCGTTACCGGCAAGTTAACACAAACTTGGTGTCAAATAGATCATGGGAGTTACTTTTCATACAAGTTTACATAAACTTTAACTGTATGACCTGCAGTGGCGTAGCCACGGGGGAGGGGGGGGGGGCGCGTGGGGGGCGACAGCCCCCCCCATGAAACCTTGTCGCCCCCCAAGTCGCCTCCCCCACTGAGATTTTGAGTTTCTTAAAAAATTATCATTGATCTACATGACGCCCCCCTCCCCATGAAATGTTCCAGCCCCCCCCCCCCAGCGGGCCCCCCCCCCCCCCCCCCCCACTGAAAAAAATCCTGGCTACGCCACTGACAGTACATACACAAAGTTGGAAAAGAAACACGCATCGCGATATCGGAACGCTTGCGCGTAGTTCAGGCAAGTCAAAAGATCTATCTTTCTTTGTTTTTTTAAATCTTTTTTCCATGGAAAGTGAATTTCGATTTTCAATTATTTAGCTTGACCCACCCCCCCACAATTTGGAAAAAAGATCGAAATTTTAAAACATTGAAAACTCTGAATGGCCCCCAAAATGAAAATAAAGTCTTGATGTATGATTTCTCAATAGTAAAAACCACAGAGAAATTGCTTGTCGGCATCGCTTTTCACTTAAATGCATATATGCGGAAAATGAGCGTAATACGACGTGCATGTATAAAATAAATATAAGTGCACATTTATTTCGTGTGTACCCCCTTGCTTTTCTAAATTCCACAGTTATGTAGCTGGTCAGGTGGACGTGGCCCCAGTCCCCCCTCCCCCTCCCCCCACCCGCCGCCAAACAAGAATTCGCTGCTCGCTGGTTGCATAGGCCACGTAGGTGAAGAAAAAAATCCTGGCAGTGCCAAACTAAAAATGTACAGAAAAGTAATTTCATTTCATTTGTGTATCTGTTGACAGTATGAAGAACCTGGTGTTGCTCTTCGTAGCCCTGGCCTCTCCGGCATTAGTATGGTGCGCATGCAGCGATTACCTGAGTGACTTACAGGACGAACCGTCAGGTCTTAGCCCTTGCCCCTGCACCGCATCACAGGCCAGAGATGATTCCGACTTCGAGGCGTCCAATTGGTTCATACGTACCTACCACCCCGGCGCTGCTTCCTGCTATAGATCGGCAAGACCGTCATCTTCGGGCTCTGTCCAACAGTGCTGTTACCGATCCAGTGGGAGTATCATTTCTAGTTTTCCTGGCGGAGGAACTGCCGATCGATACAGCCTCAATCTTAGTTTTCGGCTGCACAGGCGGTATGATGTTGTTCCATGGGACGCATGCTGCCATGGTAAGCTGTATTCGTCTGACTGTGCAACATACTTCCGATACCGCCCGATCGATGACTGCTCCGGGTAAGTGTGTAGTGAAATCCAATGCTTTCCCATGGGGCCCAGTAAAGAGAGGACAATGTGAAGAAATTACAGTTTTAGAGGTGGGAGGAAAACCCCAGAAGAATATTCTGAGGAAAACCCACGGAATCAGGTAGGGACCGAAAGCCCAATCCACACATTGGCCCAGGGACAGGAGTCGAACCCGGGTCACAGTGGTGGAAGGCGATCGAGGCAAGTACCGCTATGCCAACCTGACTCCCGTTTCGTTATGAACAACAGTCAACATGTTGGGGGGGGGGGGTGTTCTGTTAGTTCAAAATACGGGGAAATAAGTGAGGGCATTTCATTTTATAGTGCATCAATACATGATAATTGACAGAAACAACATTCTTATATATTTTTTGCTTTTTGTGTGAAGAAGTTACTTATTGTGTAATTACCTGTGACTCCTTTCCGCTACAGATATCGTGGCTAGAGTGACGACCAGACAAGACTTGTGGCTTGGTGGCTCTGTTTGCTCATCTCCACCAAAATGTGACCACTAGCTTTGGCGATTTGGCCATCTAAAATCTAAAAGTATACAATTTAAACAGTTCTTGGACTGTTGTTTCACGAAATTTGGTAACATTAAAATTTGCTTTAATGATAATGTATTAATATTATTAATACATAAACCAATTACGTCACAATAACCTCTATGTTAAAAAATCGCCATGTTGCCAATCATTTCTTGCATGTCATTATGTACTGTTACCGCAAAAAAATGTAATAAAGGATATATAATTTGTTTTTGATCTGAACATCAAAAGTGCACGTTTTATTAGCCCAAATCCTTAACTTCTTTCTTTGGGTGCACGATTAACACGTTGTCCTCAGCAAACTTATATATTGTTGTCCAATGTTACATTCTGAATGCATTTAGGATTCATTTACACAAATCGGTTTATTATTCCTTCAAGTCACAAATCACGTGAAACATCAGACGCCTAGCAAAGCAATCAACTGAACTAGAATATACCGTTTATGAACATTTGCAGTAATGTGTTCATTTTAATGCTTTTTTAAGTACTTTTTTTGCTTCGTATGTACCCAGTTTATAATGCATTTAATGTTTAATTATAGTATTCTGCTCTGCATAGATTGTAATAGAAGGCTTAAAGTACATTTGCAGCCTGTTTTTGATTATGCATGTCTGTGATATGTGATATGTTGAACAGATGTGATATGTTAAACGTTAAACATTATACTTTGACTTATTGATGATATAATTACAACACATCAGCCAATTACTTCACAATAATCGCCATGTTGCCAATAATTTCGTGCATGTTCTATTTTACCGTTACAAGGATGAGTCACGTTTTGATCGGACGAACGTTTGTTTTGAATTTTTTTAAGAACACAAGTTTTATTTTTAATAAGCAACGCAGGCAACTGAATTATAGAATGTCGTTTATGAAGAGTTTGCAGTGAAATGTTCCTTTAATTTTTTTATGCACTTTTCGCTTCGTTTAGCCAGTTTTATCAATGCTTTTAAATGCGTAGATTGTAATAGAATGCTTTTTTCTTAAAGTACATTTGCAGTCTATCTTTGATTTTGCATAATTATCTGTGAAATTATTGTTAAACATTAACATTATGTTATACTACCCGAACGACGTACCAAACTTTGGCATACGCCACCTGGAAAAAAGGGAAATTGATGTCAAATTGTGAGATAGTGAAACTTCTCCGGTTGTGACTACTAACATTGACAAAAATACGAATGTAATTTTCTCTGATTTTCCTATTAAGTTGAAACATCAAAGGTTAAAAAACCCCAAAACACGCACGAAAGACTATACCATTAAAATTTCTTAATTAAAACCGTGGCAAGTGCGTTAATCCAGTCAAATAAAAAAAAACAGTGGGCACATACTTGCCTATATAATTCTATATTTTTGGGCTCAAGTTCACGTGATTATTGCATGGCTGTCATTATTGGCTGTCATTAATACTTCCATTATTTTGCATGGCTGTCATTATTGGTTTCGTGCCAAACTTAGCTGTATAAAGGCGCGACGCGCTGTCAGATCCTTTCCATCAGCTGTGAGTGCACGTCCAGTATTCACAAGATAAAAAACTTACTGCGACTTTTGTGAGAGCTAGAGACATACAACCACGTACAAGTCAGGTAAAGTCATATTTCACGTGTAGGGTTCTACCAGCGAATCTGGTTTGCATATCATTATTACGCATTTTGAGTCAGTAACTTTGAGTCGGTACGGGTCGGTTTTACCTTATTTTTTTGGTCAGGTCGGGTCGGGTCGGTTTGAGGGAGTTAAGATCGGTTTCGGTTCGGATTCGGTTTATATCTCTAATGTTTCGGGTCGGTTTGGCCTGGTCGACCCGACCCGATGCACATCATTAATGCATACATGGGCGGAGATCTCGGGCGGGATGGGTCCCCAACTAATGTTTTTTTGGGGGGCGGGGAACGCCATGTCCCCCCCCCCTCCCGCCCCCCCCCCGATAATTTATCCCAGTGCGTATAGGTTAGGCCTAACCAAAATGAAAATAAAGTCTTGATGTATATTTCTCAATAGTAAAAACCTCAGAGAAATTGCTTGTCGGCATCGCTTTTCACTTAAATGCATATATGCGGAAAATGAGCGTAATACGACGTGCATGTATAAAATAAATATAAGTACACATTTATTTCATGTGTACCCCCTTGCTTTTCTAAATCCCACAGTTATGTAGCTGGTCAGGTGGACGTGGCCCCAGTCCCCCCCCCCCCCCCCCCCCCCCCCCCCCCCCCCCCCACCCGCCGCCCAACAAGAAATCGCTGCTCGCTGGTTGCATAAGCTACGTAGGTGAAGAAAAAAAATCTTTGCAGTGCCATACTAAAAATGTAAAGAAAAGTAATTTCATTTCATTTGTGTATTTGTTGACAGTATGAAGACCCTGGTGTTACTGTTCGTAGCCCTGGCCTCTCCGGCATTAGTGTGGTGCGCATGCAGCGATTACCTGAGTGACTTACAGGACGAACCGTCAGGTCTTAGCCCTTGCCCCTGCACCGCATCACAGGCCAGAGATGATTCCGACTTCGAGGCGTCCAATTGGTTCATAGGTACCTACCACCCCGGCGCTGATTCCTGCTACAGATCGGTAAGCCCGTCATCTTCGGGCTCTGGCCAACAGTGCTGTTACAGCAGCACTGGGCGTATCATTACTAGTTCTCCTGGCGGAGGAACTGCCGATCGATACAGCCCCAATTATAGTTTTTGGCGGCACAGGCGGTATGATGTTGTTCCATGGAACGCATGCTGCAGTGGTAAGGTGGATTCGTCTGACTGTGCGACATACTTCCGATACCGCCCGATCGATAACTGCTCCGGGTAAGTGTGTAGTGAAATCCAATGCTTTCCCATGGGGGCCCAGTAAAAAGAGGACAATGTGAAGAAATTACAGTTTTAGAGGTGGGAGGAAAACCCCAGAAGAATATTCTGAGGAAAACCCACGGAATCAGGTAGGGACCGAAAGCCCAATCCACACATTGGCCCAGGGACAGGAGTCGAACCCGGGTCAAAGTGGTGGAAGGTGATCGAGGCAAGTACCGCTATGCCAACCTGACTCCCGTTTTGTTATGAACAACAGTCAACATGTTGGGGGGTGTTCTGTTAGTTCAAAATACGGGGAAATAAGTGAGGGCATTTTATTTTATAGTGCATCAATGCATGATAATTGACAGAAACAACATTCTAATATATTTTTTTGCTTTTTGTGTGAAGAAGTTACTTATTGTGTAATTACCTGTGACTCCTTTCCGCTACAGATACAGTGGCTAGAGTGACGACCAGACAAGACTTGTGGCTTGGTGGCTCTGTTTTGCTCATCTCCACCAAAATGTGACCACTAGCTTTGGCGATTTGGCCATCTAAAATCTAAAAGTATACAATTTAAACAGTTCTTGGACTGTTGTTTCACGAAATTTGGTAACATTAAAATTTGCTTTAATGATAATGTATTAATATTATTAATACATAAACCAATTACGTAACAATAACCTCTATGTTAAAAAATCGCCATGTTGCCAATCATTTCTCGCATGTCATAGTGTACTGTTACCGCAAAAAAATGTAATAAAGGATATATAATTTGTTTTTGATCTGAACATCAAAAGTGCACGTTTTATTAGCCCAAATCCTTAACTTCTTTCTTTGGGTGCGAGATTAACACGTTGTCCTCAGCAAACTTATATATTGGTGTCCAATGTTACATTCTGAATGCATTTAGGATTCATTGACACAAATCGGTTGATTATTCCTTCAAGTCACAAATCTCGTGAAACATCAGACGACTAGCAAAGCAAGCAACTGAACTAGAATATACCGTTTATGAACATTTGCAGTAAAGTGTTCATTTTAATGCTTTTTTAAGTACTTTTTTTCCTTCGTATGTACTCAGTTTATAATGCATTTAATGTTTAATTATAGTATTCTGCTCTGCATAGATTGTAATAGAAGGCTCAAGGTACATATGCAGCCCGTTTTTGATTATGCATGTCTGTGATATGTGATATGCTGAACAGATGTGATATGTTAAACGTTAAACATTATATATACTTTGACTTATTGATGATATAATTACAACACATCAGACAATTACTTCACAATAATCGCCATGTTGCCAATAATTTCGTGCATGTTCTATTTTACTGTTACAAGGATGAGTCACGTTTTGATCGGACGAACGTTTGTTTTGAATTTTTTTAAGAACACTACAAGTTTTATTTTTAATAAGCAACGCAGGCAACTGAATTATAGAATGTCGTTTATGAAGAGTTTGCAGTGAAGTGTTCCTTTAATGTTTTTTTCATGTACTTTTTGCTTCGTTTTACCCAGTTTTATAAATGCATTTAAATGCGTAGATTGTAATAGAATGCTTTTTTTCTTAAAGTACATTTGCAGCCTATCTTTGATTTTGCACAATTATCTGTGATATTAATGTTAAACATTATAGTACCCGAACGACGTACCAAGCTTTGGCATACGCCACCTGGAAACAAGGAAAATGGATGTCAAATTGTGAGATAGTGAAACTTCTCCGGTTGTGACTACTAACATTGACAAAAATACGAATGTAATTTTCTCTGATTTTCCTATTAAGTTGAAACATCAAAGGTTAAAAACCCCAAAACACGCACGAAAGACTATACCATTAAAATGTCTTAATTAAAACAGTGGCAAGTACGTTAATCCATTCACAATGTATAGAGATCCTTTAAAATGTAGTGAACAAAATAAAGTGCGGCTGGAAATGCATATGAAGAAACTCAGCTGTAATCAATTTCTTTGGAAGATAAGTCGATTCAATGTCTTGAGAATTTATGCGTGACTTTATTCCACAACAATTCCAAATACTGGCGTATTTTGTGCACCGTGTTTAATCTGGGGATGCAAATCAACGTTTATAAACTTTGAGAAGAGAACTTAAAAGCAAAGTGCACATTAAATATACCTGTTCATGGCTGAATGAGCTGAAGACAGAACTGAATTGAATTGAAAGACTGAATTAGTGTTTATGAGACAATGTTCTTTTGCATGCCTACAATGAAATAAATGGACAACTTCAGTCATGGTTTTTGTATCTTTGTTTCTAAGGGGAAAATGACATAAGTGATTCAAGGGCGGATCCAGAACACAATTTTTTTTGGGGGGGGGGTCCAAAAAAATTTGGCCCGCACAAAGTGTGTCCAAAAAAATTACGGCGTGGGGCTCGGGCCCGCTTCCGAATTTTTATATTTTTTTATTCAAGATGCTCTGTGGTGCGATCTGAGGCAATTTCTGACCACTTTAACCAATGAGGAAAAGATGGCGGTGTACTCATTGTCTGCCTTTATTGCGAAGTCACTGAGAAAAATAAATCGATTCGTATTTTTTAATATCAAATGATCAAGAACGAGATCGACATTGTCGTTTCTATTAGTTCTTTCTTGGTTTTTTCTTTATTTGAAATGTAAGGAACTTGGAGTCGTCACTGTCACAGTTGAAGTTCGAGAAATAGAATTTGTTTATTGCTAATGAGCATTACGGGTCAATCGATTTGATATGATTTCTTGAAGTTTGTGCAAAGATTTTGCTGTACGACGTAGAACACAACAATTACGTGCCACATCGCACGTGAAGCAAGTGCCAGAAACTTCGCGTGCGAGACTTTCCTTGACCTCAAGATCCGGGATCACGTAAAAAAAAAGTGTCTCCTGCAAGGATAGATACAGAATTAAAAAAAACAAAAAACAACAACAACAGTGGGCATATACTTGCCTATAATTCTAAATGTTTGGGCTCAAGTTCACGTGATTATAGCTAATACTCGCACATGGCGGTCAACATTGGTTTCGTGCCAAACTTAGCTGTATAAAAGGCGCGACGCGCTGTCAGATCCTTTCCATCAGCTGTGAGTGCACGTCCAGAACTACTCCAGATAAAGAACTTACTGCGACTTTTGTGAGAGCTAGAGACATACAACCACGTACAAGTCAGGTAAAGTCATATTATTTTCATGTGTAGGGTTCTACCAGCGAATCTGGTTTGCATATCATTATTACGCATTTTGAGTCAGTAACATACTTTATAATAAATACTTGATTTTGCTTCGGATGATAGTATGTGGTACGTACATGATATTAAATTTGCTTTTAGTGTATTTTTCGTTTGATGCAACAAAATCTCAAGATCTTCAGTAGATTGCGTGACAACTAATCTTTCATTTTCGCTGACACATGGATACTATACCACAAAACAGATTATGTCGTTCGCTAGTTTTGCTGGTCTCGTATAATTTGCTGGCGATAAGCTCTTCCGGTATTAAAGTAGTGGCCTTCGATTTTGAGACCCTGAAAGTTGAACCTTGGTGGCGCGCTTCCGGCCCCCTCAAATAGGAAAATTTGCGTGTAAAAATCAAAATTTTGAAAACTATTTCAAGTTGGTACATTGATTTCTCATGAATATCACCCTCGAAAAATACCTTGGTAAAATTGTTACCAGCATCTCAACTTGTGGAAACTGAAAAATTGCATGACGTGTAAGAGAAATATCGTGCCAAAAAAATTACCTCTCACTTCCGAAAATCTAAAATACATGTGGACTAGCGGAACGGAGAACTCGTACAGAGATCAACAAAATCGCTGCTGGTTGCATACGTCGACAAAGTACAATCCTTGCAGTGCCCAATTACAAATCAAAGTAAAAGTAATGTTCTTTCTTATTTTCATTGTGTATTTCTATTGACAGCATGACTATGAAGAACCTGGTGTTGCTCTTCGTAGCCCTGACCTCTCCGGCATTAGTATTGTGCGCATGCAGCGATTTCCTGAGTATCTTACAGGACGAACCGTCAGGTCTTAGCCCTTGCCCCTGCACCGCATCACAGGCTAGAGGTGATTCCAACTTCGATGAGTCCAATTACGGCATCTCTACCAACCATCCCGGCGCTGCTTCCTGCTATAGATCCGCCAGCCCGTCATCTTCGGGCTCTGGCCAACAGTGCTGTTACCGATCCAGTGGGAGTATCATTGTGGGCCCACCTGGCGGAGGAACTGCCGATCGATACAGCCCGGCCAGTATCTGGAGCACTGCTCAGCATTGGCGGTATGATGTTCGTCCCTGGAATGCATGCTGCAAGGATCAGTTGAACTCAGCTAATTGCTGGACATACTACCGATACCGCCCGTCAGATAGCTGCTCCGGGTAAGTCCTTGACGGGATCCGTTTTGTATAGTCAACAAGCGGGATTCCTAAATACAGAGGAAAAGTGGGGGCATGCTTTTTATAGTGCATCAGTGCATGATAATTGAAAGAAACAACATTATTATATAACATATTTTGTTTTTCATCTGCAAAGTTACTTCTCTGGTTAACGTGCTTGCCTGTGACTCCTTTCCGCTACAGATACAGTGGCTAGAGTGAGCCAGACAAGTGTTGCACAGTGGCTGATGATATCATTTTTTTCTCATCGTCTGTCTTCAACCAAAGGACAAGCACACTTTGACAATTTGGCCATCTAAAACAATTGAAACGGTTCTTGGACTGTTGTTCCACGGAATTTTGTAACATTATAAATTTGCTTTATTGATAGTGTAATTATAATACATAAGCCAATTACATCAACCTCGATTGCCATGTTGCCCATGATTTCTTGCATGTTCTATTGTACTGTTATATATGCTATATAAACACAATCTTATATAGGATAAAACGTTTTGCTCTTGCTTTGAACTTTTTTAAGAACACGTTTTATTAGACAAGTCATGCTATCAATGCCAGAGCCTTCATTTCTTTCTAACTTGATGAGACGGTGAGCCCTTTTGTGTGAGGCTAAAAGATGTTCAATCCTTGGCAAACTTCTAAGTTCCAATGTCACATACATGTAGTTCAGAATGCATCTAGGGTTCAATTGCATACTTCGGTTTGTTCGTGAAAAGTCCGGCGATAGCAACGTTAACAACTGAACTATGCCTTATATACTTTTTGCTTCGTATTTACCCAGTTTTATAAATGCTTTTAATGCATAGAGTCTTAGAAGTACAGTTGCAGCTTATTTTTGATTTTGATATCTGTGAAATTAATGTTAAACATTAACAATATTTTTCATTACCCGAACGACGTAACGAACTTAAGCCTCCTTGGAAAAAAGGAAAAACGGAAAATCCGGTTGTGTCAATTAACATTGAAAAAATGCGAATGAAAATGTTCTCTAATAAGTTTGAGTTATTGGTTATTGAGTTGAAACATCACACATTGTTATTTAAAAACAGTGGCAAGTACGTTGATCCATTCACAGTTTATAGAGGTCCTTTTAAATAATGTAGTGAACAAAATAAAGTGCGGCTGCAAATGCATATGGAGACTCAGTTGAAGTCAATTTCTTTGGAAGATAAGTCGATTCACCGGATTCATGTGTTTTGAGAATTTATGCGTGACTTTATTCAACAGCAATTCCAAATGCTGGCGTGTTTTTTGCATCATGTTAAATCTGGAGATGCAGGTCAACGTTTACACTTTGATGTTGAAACCCAAACTGCACTAAAAAGTGGGCTGAAGCAAAGCTGAATGAAACTGAATTTGAACTGAAAAACGGAAATGAATTGCAGACTCAAGTATTGTTTACTAATGGTTTAAACACTGTACGGTTAGTCTATACACAGCTCAGTGCAGTAGCCAGCCGGGGGGGGGGGGGGTAATTAACCTCCAATATTTTGTAAGGCCCTATTGTTTCGTTTCGCATAATCCTTTCGACCAATATGAACACTTCTGATTAGGTTAGGCGCCCGCAAAGCTGATTTGACCCGCGTGTTTGGACCATGGTTCGACCCATCATATCGCGGTCGACCTTTGTTTGTGATGACCTTTGAGCGAGTGAGAAAAGCAAATGACCACATCTCATCTGCAGCCTCGACAAAACCAAACGACTCATGCAAAAAGAAACTCTACAACTATATTTTCAATCAATTGCTTTACTCTCGCAAAATTGGTGCAGTCAAACATCCGCACCCTTTGCAAGGCGTCTCCTTTCACAGTGGTAAGTGGATATACTATAGGTTTTGGTAGACAACGTGATTTGGATCCAAAAGTGAAGTACGTTTGACCATGGTTTGACATCGAGCTTATAGCTCCATGGTTTGATGGTTGGTTGACCGATGATATGACTGATTATTGATGGATTGGTTCACCATGGCAAAACGAGTGCCTCATGCATATGTATCCGTTGTTTTCTCCTTCGTCGACTTGTTGGCTTTTTTTTTATTCGACCATACTCGGATTTGACTCTTCATTGACTGAATACAAATTCTTAGTGTAACTTCTGCCCAATACATGTAGGCCTAATTGATTATCTGAATAAATTGATTCGCTAAAATTTACGGGGGAGAAGAGCAAAGTTTTCCATCAAAGCAGAAATCCAGCCTACACCTATACATATAGTGTATAAGAAAATGCACATGCAACATGCGAAACAAGCTAAATCCAGAATATTCCTTTACATAGGCCTAATGCTTCCTTCAGGATCCGGGATCACAGTATGACCCATAGCCGTCTAGATCTCCAGGCCTGTACTCGCCCCTGGACGGTGAAGGGATTTCCCCTCGAAATCCCTGCATGCAAGAGCATGGCCAGGCGCCCGCTGGGAACAATTAAGGAAATTACTGAGGCTCGATCAACTTGGCTCCTTCTCGCAAACAAACTGGTCCAGTACTAACTGCACTCTATGGACAACGCCCGCAGCCTCGCCTCCGGGGTCCTCTCCCAGCTTGCCCCATCGAAAACTATATATTACCAGCATCATTTCAGAAAAAAAAGGCTTGATTTGTTCTCATGTACAAAATACACAATTTGACAACAATACGTAGGGGCGGGTGGAGGGTGTTGACCACAAATTTGCGGGTTAGTAAAATGGCACTATTAAAATGAAGTGGACGATCACTGGACACAATCCAGCATGTGGCCCTATATAACGCTCTTTGCCGACGAAAACGATTTACGGGGGTATCACATCCCCCTTCCACTTGCACTCCACCCCCTCCTAGAGTAACTTGAGCTCTGAAACTCGATGAGCCCGCCCGAAAAGCCGAACAACTGTGAACTGTATATAGCGCCCTCTATAATTGATCAAGCAGGTAATTTGTCGCGTACCCAGACGTAGTCGTGTACTGAAGAGGGGAGATTGAAATCCTGAAACATCAGCAGAATAATTATTAAAGCAACGTGGAAATCGATATCCAGCTAGCTGCAGGGTATAATAATCCAGGGTCACTGCGTAGTTTTGTTTTTACCCGTATTTTTGTACTTTGCACGTGTTGTCTGTACTAGTACCAGTCAACACAAGTAAATACAGGTAAGTAAAATATACCTGAATGCGTTGGTTTGGTGCTGAAATGGAATCATATGTTGAATTTTATTGTTACTGTTAGCAGATTAGGCCGCCTAGCAATATCAATATGCCCCAAGGCTATTTAGTACAGCCCGTCCTGTTCGCAGCTGAGACACCCATGAACGTGGCGGTTTTGTAATCAACGTTAGCAACGGGTATATCACATGATGTAGCCCCATACAGGACTTCCTCCGTATGTTCAGTGTGTGTGTGGCCTCAATATACTCTGTGCGTGGCCAGAGGAAGCAGAAAATCAAATCAAGAGCGAAATGATCTCTCCCAAGTATTCTATGCTAACTTAGGCATAACTGCTTTTTTAATAGTCCATCTTTTTAAAAGCGCAATATTTAGTCTATATAGCTAAGAACCTGTGTTATTATTTATTATTATATTAATATAGCAAAAACGTTGAATTCATTACCTTCAGAGGTCTTTGTAATTTCGGGTTGAATTCGGACGAATTTGGGCTGCCATTATTCACAAAAGTGTCAAATCTGAAAAATCTCATTTTGGAAAGAATGTTGCATCCTGACACTGATTTATTCTTCGTATATCATCTCAATGAAGGTCAGGATCCGGGACTGAGAAACATATCCAATCTTGTTAGAAAATACTTACAAAAATCTTCTTGACTCTCCATAGACTTTGTAAACAACCGCTGAAGTGGCGTCTGGATACTACATTCTTAACCTCGTTTCTGTTCATATTTATGTCACAGATTTTTCAGGGAGTATAAAAACTTGATACAGCATGCTGTCCAGATTGTGTAGAAGCTTTCTTCAAAGCCCCTCAGTCTCATCTGCTGTGAGATCACAAAGCGGGCTGGCCATATCTTCCCAACAGGTGTTTGACAGAGAATCTCGCTATGGTGCGCATAACTATCAACCACTTCCTGTGGCCCTGAGAGAGGGCAAAGGTAATGTATGTGGGTCATTCGATAAAATTTGGGTCGGAAAGATTTCCATATACGAAGTTCACTCAACACTCTGTGTACAAACCCTATGAGAGTGGACTGAAAAATTCTAAGTGTTTTCTAAGAAAATGCTTGTATTTTCTCACTGCTCAAATTGACTTTGATGACATGAAATTGCTATCTGGGGGCTTGTTAGTCAATACAGAGGAAAATGAGTGAATTTCGCATATGGTAATCTTGCCTTAGGGTCCACTTTTTTTTATCTGTGATTTTATGTTTCTGATGCACTCCATAGTACAGTCGTCCTGTACAAAATTTGATGTAAGTCATTCTGAATGATACTTTGATGGTAAATTGCAAAGTACCAGGGTAACAGGGACAGTTAAAGTCACACATTGGCCCCTAAATTTGTAAAATGTCTCCTCAAGGGCTATTGTCTAGGTATTTACGCATTAATATGATGCCACATTTGCAGCTTTGATGCTTGCAGTTTTGAAAATTTCATAAATTCATTTTTTTTAGCTATGTCCACTTCCTCATGGAATTACCCATTAAATTTTGGTGATCCATGGACAAAAAGTGCACCTTTAAATGAAAAGTAGTGCTAACGAACCTTGAGGATCACTCTCTCTGATTTGCTTTGTAACAGGTGTATTTGTCTGGGATGTTGAAGGCAAACGCTACTATGATTTTCTGAGTGCATACAGCGCTGTTAACCAGGGCCACTGTCATCCCAAGATTGTGAGTGCACTACAGGAACAAGCCGGGGTCCTTACTCTGACGTCACGGGCATTTTATGCCGAAATCCTGGGACATTATGAGCAGTATATCACATCATTGTTTGGTTACGACAAGGTGCTGCCAATGAATACAGGTTTGTTGCTTGCAGTGTTGCAGTTGAGTCCATCACTTGTCCTCACATGTCCTGTCAAGTCCATCACAAGTCCTCACATGTCCTGACAAGTCCACCACATGTCCTTACAAGTCCATCACAAGTCCTCACATGTCCTGACAAATCCACCACATGTCAATACAAGTCCATCACAAGTCCTCACATGTCCTGACAAGTCCACAAGTCCTGATAAGTCTATCACGTCCTCCAACGTGCATCACAAGTCCTCACGTCATCACAAGTCCTCACATGTCCTGACAAGTTCACACGTTTTCACATGGCCTGATAAGTCCATCATATGTCCTCAAACATGCATCGCAAGTGCATCACAAGTCCTCAGAACTCCATCAGATGTCCTTAGATGTCCATCACAAGTATTTACAAGTCCACAAGTTCTCAAATAGTCTTACATGTCCTCACAAATCCATCACAAGTCTCATACGTGCACCACAAGTCCTCACAAGTTCATAACAAGCCCTCTCATGTCCTCACAAGTCCATTACAATTATCAAATGTCCTAACTTGTCCTCACAAGTCCATATTAGCTTGTGACAGACTTGACTGATCTTTGCTTATTGATTTTGCATGTTAGGAGTGGAGGCAGGCGAGACGGCCTGCAAGCTCGCCAGAAAGTGGGGTTACACAGTTAAAGGAGTGCCCGCCAATCAAGCCAAGATCATCTTTGCTGAGGGCAACTTCTGGGGCCGTACGCTGGCCGCTATATCAACCTCGACGGATCCCAGCAGTTACGAAGGCTTTGGGCCGTACATGCCAGGGTTTGAGGTCATACCATACAATGACCTGGCAGCGCTGGAGGTAGGGCATTGTATACACATGCAACATGATTTGGGGGAAGTATTGTGAAATTACTGGTCCCTCTTTGCGTCGAGTGGTTGTCAAAATCAGGCAACACGGAGGAAATGGTAGGGATATGGTTAGGGTTAGGGTAAGCTAATAATTATGAAATACCTTACTGAAGTAGGGTCAGGGAACCAGACTACAAGAACAGGCTTGGTTTTTCCAGCATCCATGAACGCGAAACTTAAATCATGTCAGGGACACAATATTTGCTATAAAACACTAACCCCCAAAATCCATCCATCTCTGAAAACTACAGCAAAGCAATTGTTGTATATTACCTTTGAAACAACTTATTGAAACATGCCTGTTTCTTTTTTGTCATTTCAGAAATCTTTTGAGGATCCCAACGTAGTTGCATTCATGGTAGAACCGATCCAGGGGGAGGCCGGGGTGGTAGTCCCCGACCCTGGGTATCTACCCGGTGTGCAACAGCTCTGCAGCAAGAACAATGTAAGTGTCAGCTACATGTCATTTATGCCAGGTGTATTCAGGATGGCATATATTGGGGTTGCAACAAGTATCAGTTACTGGATTAAACTATTGATGTATCGGTTATTGGGTTACATTAGTTGATTCCAATAATCTCAAAACCCCTTAAAAATCTCAAACATTCCACGGATGAAACTGTATACCTGGTGGCATGGGTGGCACAGTGTGTAAAGCGCTCACCTCTCTCCGCTGCGGCCCGGGTTCGATTCCCGGCTCGGGTCATTCGCGAGTAGAATTGTTCATTGATTCTCTTCTCTTCTGTTTTTTTCTTCTGTGGGTTCTCTTGTTTTGCTCCCTCCGCAAAAATCAACACTTTCAATCTCTGGCAGTGATCCAAGGTAAGACATGAGTCGTGTGGCGGTGCCTTTACAGGCCTTCGGCTCGATTACGTTGTAAGCTGCGTCCTTCGCAATTCAGCTACTCTTCTGCGAATAAGTGATGATTAGCCCCCAAATTTATTTACTAGTTTTTGTTTCTATCTCAGTTGAAGTGTTTGCTACCCCAACATTTGTGAAAGAATTAATTTTTAAATTGTGAAGATGTTAACTCTTTGGCCTTAGACACAAGGGGTAAAACCTTCATGGTCCTACCAAGTCCATACAAATGACGACGATAAAAACCGCGGAATATTGATCTATTTGTTCCCATTGTGTCCTTGACCTCGCAGGTCTTGTTTATTGCGGATGAAGTCCAGACTGGGCTAAGCAGGACCGGCAAGCGACTCTGTGTAGATCATGAGAATGTGAGGCCTGATATGGTACTGCTCGGCAAGGCGCTGTCAGGTGGCATTTTCCCTGTGAGTAGCTGTGCTAGTCTGCGGATTAGTTAGGGCTGTGCTGATTATACTCATCCGAACATTTGGTCATACATCAGATATTCAATCCCACACCAAATATCTGAATTGCTTTTTTTTTTTCCCTATTCAATTATGGCCAAAAAAAATAAGTCTCCGGTTTCTTGTATGGAGTTTGCCCAAAAAGTGGTGCGGCGACGCGGCTTTTTTTGTTTTTTTTTTACCTGATTTTTTTTGCCTCGAATGTCGGCTGATGACTGCAAATGGTGCCCGACTAGACTTAGTGCAAATACATTGGAGTCCAGAGAAGCCACATAAAGCTTATTCTCGATCATAACCCCATCTAAAAACACGTTAAAATTGTGCAGCAGCAGGATTCCAGTCAAAACAGTGAGTTTGGCGGTTTTGAGACATCATCTTTCATTGAAAGAAAAACCTTTTTCATTTTGCCGACGCGCATAGCTACGGCGACGCGCGCGCATACCAGAAACCGGAGACTTTTTTTTTTGGCCTATTTAATATTTATTTTTATTTATTTATTTATGTATTGATTTCTTCCCCATACTGGGTGGCCCATTCAGTCCTTTTATCAGAACTGATCTCCCATGGGTCCCATGAGCAGTATCGAGAAGATGAAAATAGAAAGGTCCTTGATTTTATTAAATAATGTATAAGTTGCAAGGTGTTATTGTTTGTCAGATAATAATAACAATAATGATAATTTAAAATTTATAATGCGCCTTTTGCATATAAATGATCAAAAGCGCATTACAGAATCAACAATAAATGTAAAGTACATCATAATAAATAGAAAGACAGAAGGATTACGGTAGAAAGTCACGTCGCCGTGCCAGTGCCCAAACCGCAGTATGGGGATACGTCTGTCTCGTCAACAGGGAGAATATATTACTTAAGCCTAACCCTGCTGACATCGGTGATATCTCGATCTTTTCCGGAGACAGACGCCTCTAACCCTACCTACGAATTAATTAAGCATCTAGCTACCGGCACAATGACGCTAGAAATGAGGACTAACACGCATTAAAACCCTTTTAAAAAAAGCCACATTTACGTTGACAGTTACTTTACCCGCATGATTGGAACATTGGCTCTAATATGCATCTAATGTTAAATATCAGCTGGTCAGCTACCTTGAAAGAATATTTTGGTGTGTAGATGTAGTTCTTAACATTTTGTTAAGGTCTTTGTCAATTTGTTAACAGGTGCGGGGCCCGCAAATCTAGATTGGCGGCCTTTCTAACATCTTGACTGGGCATGCAATTTAGGCTGGTGTATGTAAAGGTTTTTAATACATGTACAATAGGATTTGCGTATAGTTGATTCAGAATTGGGTTTTGCTCTTCACCGACATATTTTATAAAGCTGTTAAATCATATTCAGTGTTGTCCGGATTGATTGTGAGATGTCTTGGTGGTCAGGTGGTAAGACATATGCACTTGTAAACAGAGGTCGTGGGTTCGAGTCCCACCCGAGTGTTTTTTTTCTTCTCACAATCAATCGGGGGTAACACCGAGTACGCAGTGTTTATAATTTTAAAATACATGTCAAACATGTTTGGTGCGTTTCAAACATTCAACTAAATTTATAACAGCCAAGTTTGAAAAGAAGTAATGATATCTGAGCAATTATCAACAAGTTTAGTACAGCAAGTGGTCGTCGTTGTAATGCTGATTGTGTTGTGGTCTGTGCTCGTCAGGTGTCTGCGGTACTTGCTGACGATGATGTAATGCTGTCTATTAAGCCAGGCGAACATGGCTCAACGTACGGCGGCTGCCCACTGGCATGCAAGGTGGCTATAGCTTCCCTGGAGGTATGGAACAATTATTTCTTGCATGGTATTTAGTTCCCCCCCCCCCCAACCAAAAAACACAGGAACCCACACATGGAGTAGCCTCTCGAGGTGGGCGGACGTTAACCTACGTGGACCAGCTGTGTCGGGACACTGGGCTAGCCTCCGCAGCTGAGATCAGGACGGCCATGGGCGAGTGTGATGTATGGCGCGCCATTGTTGCATTTCGACAAGAGTCAACCTGACGATGATGAACGTTACACAATATATTGTCCTTCACTGGCGCCCTCCAAAGTGGTACCAAGGTTTCATCTGCTGTCCATGCACAGCGTTCATAATCACAAATTTTATAAATGTTCCAAATTAGTACGATTGTGTAAGGATTTCATCTGATTGATTTTGGTTCCATTTGTATAGGTCTTGGAGGACGAAAAATTGGCTGAACATTCGCAGCGTTTAGGGGTCATCCTCAGGGAGGAACTCAACAAACTGGATAAAGATATCGTGACGTTGGTGAGAGGCAAGGGCCTGCTTAATGCCATCGTCATACGCGACACTGAAGGTACAGATCATCCCTTCCTATTCATATACATAATGGTCCAAAAAAAATTGCAACCTCCTACTTCCAATGTCTAGGGACATAAACCATTGATATGTATGGCTAGGACATTTTGTTAGAAGGAAAATAATGTATATCGAGAACTCCTGATTCGGTTCAGTAGTGACAGTTGTGCTGACGGTTGTGACGTGTTTTTGTACTGTTTTCTGTCAGATTTTGACGCCTGGAAAGTTTGCTTAAAGCTGCGCGACAACGGACTCCTTGCCAAGCCGACCCATGGTGACATCATTCGCTTTGCTCCGCCCCTTGTCATAACTGAAGAACAGCTCCATGAATGTGTTGGCATCATCAAGAATACAATCATGTCATTCAAGTGAAAACTCCACACGCAAAATCCACTCTGTCATGTCCATCATGAAATCACCTTTAATGTCCTTATATGATTAAATATCATTGTGTGCACCTCAAAATTACATTTCGTTGAGTCTAAAATACTCCTGAAAGATTATGTTCTCTTAAAGGGAATATACAACATTTGCAAACATCGTAAATACCTTACTAGGATGTTGGTAAATGACAGTCTAAAGCATCCTGTAAAATTATGGCACCAGGTGTGAAGTCATTTTCAAGAAAATTGTATTTTTGTATACATTTCCAATGGTGGTCGGCCGACCACCGTTGGAAAAACCTAACTATTTTTCAACTACTGCTACAAATTTACCCTTTTTTCGGTCTAAATTTTGTTTGCTATTTGTTACATGTTCATTAACGGGTGCAGAGCAGCTAGACCGGTTCCCTTACCTTACAATTTTCTGGCATCTATAAATTCATCCATTTTATCTTTAGTGGAGTCAGGGAACCAGACTACTTGAACATTTTTGTTTGTCTTGGTTTTTCCAGCATTTTCGAACACAAAATTTCAAACATATCAGCGTAACAATATTTGATCTATTATACTAACCCCTCAAATAGTTCATTTCTGAAAATTACAGCAAAAGCCAATGATTTGCATTCCCTTTAAATTATGGGACGTGTGCTTACGTTTTTCTGTTTAAAAGTGTGTTGTTTGTATTCGTCTGTGTACATTGTGCTGGTCTCAGAGATCCAGCCTAGTATTCTCCTTGTACCTAACTAACTGACTGACACGCTCTCACTTGTGACTTAGCGTTGTCGTTGGCTGGTGAGGAGTGCTATTGTATAGGATTACCTGTAGTCGGCTAAATCGGCCCTATGGTTAGTTGGTGAGGAGTGCTATTGTATAGGATTACATGTAGTCGGCTAAATCGGCCCTATGGTTGTCGTTGGCTGGTGAGGAGTGCTATTGTATAGGATTACATGTAGTCGGCTAAATCGGCCCTATGGTGTACGTGCTCACATAAAGGACTTCCATCAAATAACAATTGCAATAATCCGAAATTTATGAATTATTCTGTAACTAAATATGCAGATTTCTTGGTTTGATTTGTCATTTTCAGGGCGAATTTGTAAAAAAGACTTTAAAAATTAAAACGTTTATAATGGAATTATTGATCCAATGCAATATTTGCAGTGAATTGCCATATCAGACATATTGGAAAAGGGAGCGCTATGGCTGATATAATTTTTTTTTTTGAATAATCTTTTAGGGAATTGGTGACAGTGTTAGTTAACATGGCTAGGGACGCTTTGGTTTGTCATTTACAGATATTCTTTCTTTAACATTGTACGATAACTGAAGTGATTCTTACAGAATTTCAGACTCTACTAAGAATGTTTACTTACCTAATTGTCAACATCTCTTTGAAATATTTTTATAAAATTGAGGGTGAATATTTCAGGGTATTTTGGAGGGGGAAAAGAATTTGCTGTTATACCTGTGCAGGCGTTAATCTATACGTTGGTAGAAGTCCGTTTGTGGTTGTGCTGTGTGAACTTCAAAATTTAGAGAAATTCTTTTTTTCACCCAGACATCTTATGCCTGGAAATATACCTTCATTTCTGTAATCTCAGAAGATTTAATTTACATATCTTAAATTTTTTTCCTATATTGAAATTCCTTAATTTCTTTACCTATTACAGAGGGACTTTAGTATCCTTGTTTTATTTGAAATTTCTTAAGGGAGTGCCGGTTTTTTGTTGGCAGATTTTATTTTCTTAGATATCTTGTAGTTGTGCTTTTTTCTTTTACTTTCGTGTTTAGCTTATTATCTTTTATGGTGTATTGCATAGGCTATACAATAAGCAAAACATATGCTGAAAGCTTTGTAAAGTAAACAAAAAAGCACAGGTAAAACTTATACCAGTTTAGTGAAACTTTTTACGAACATTTCTTAATATCAAAGATAAATATTGTATTTGTGCGGTTGAAGGGTTATAGGGCCTGAAGTTCTAAATGTATACACAATCGAACACCTTTATAACACAGTCCCTTGGACTTCTGCCGTGTTATAACAGGTACCTAAGCAGTAATGGAAAACAAAGAAAACTGTAGACGTGGTACCTAAAATGTTGCTTGTTACAAGGAGGATGTTGTATTACATGTAACAGTGCTCTTCTTATCAGGCTTCGACTGTAGACAGATGTAGAATACTGTATCGGATTTAACATGTTTAAAAATGACATTGACAAAGACCTTGACAGAGTGGGGAACCGTCAACATAGGGCTGGATAGCTCAGTTGGTAGAGCACTGGAACGGCAATCCGGAGATTGCAAGTTCCAGCCCCGCTCCAGTCAATTTTTCTTCGTTCTTAAAACAAAAAAAAGGTTTTAAAATGTATTCATTAATGAGACATCCTGAAGTCTGGCGTGTTAGTGAATTCCTAAGTAGACACTATGTTGTACATGTATTATTCTGGTAAAATGTCATAATCATTGGAGAAGAAATATGAACTACATGTACATGTACTTGAAAACCCGTTCTATAGGTGATGTAATTATTTATTGCACCCCCACTGAAGCTACAGACGATCTGTAAGATGATATTTAACTAAGGACAAATACAATTTATTTCGTATCGATTGCAACATTTCGAAACAATAATCATGGGAATTTTTTTTTCTTCAAAAGTTAAAGACTTGTATTCGCTGACAAATCTGGGCTATGCTGAAATTGGGTACTCTCTATCCTAATCTTTCGCCTTAAATGAAGCTGCTTTCATTTAGTTGAAAGAAGATATTTTACAAACACATTTTTGTAGCTATCCTAATGCTTCTGACACGTATAAAAAGGCTGATAGAAAACACGCTACATTGTATTGCCCGTTTTCTAGTGCAGAAATAAAATGAGCACAAATATCAGTGTTTTACATGCTGACATTTATTTCCATCGATCATTTATAGTTTTACATCCATATGAGGACCATCATGCGAGGACTGACATTTTTTCTTGACATGCCCCATAAAGTTTGCTCACGATCACCTCCGAGGACTTGGCTCAGGTCCTCGGTGTTATTGTTATGACAGGTTATCCTTTGTTCAAAGTGCTCAGTTGTAAAGAACTGAACGAGAACCGTTGTGTGGAGTATTTTAACCACGTGTTCAAAACGGTTTGGGATATAGACCGTTATCATGTTCCGGCCATCTTGATTTTTTCCCATTCAAATTAATAACCATATCGAAGTGCTATCACAAAGGGATGTCCATCGGTTCATGTTAGTCTGTTGCTGACAAAAACTTGACGAAAACCAGGGAAAAGTTTCCGGGTTTTGTTGCCTTCACCGTTGTGCTCAAAAGGGGCAGGAGGCCAGTTTGAACTCGGGTTAAGCTTTTCAAAATAACTCCCTAATTCCAAGGATTGGATTCGAAAAATTTAAAGTGAAAATCAATCTAATTAACATTCTTTGCAAAAAGGGTAACTCCAGTAATCTCGATTTCAGTCTAAAATGTCTGGTCCCCAGTTTAGTCTGTGGGAGTGAAATTTGACTCGAAAACAGTAAATTTTCACTCTGGGGAAATTACAGAGATGATGTATTGCTTCTTGAGCGTTCAGCAATTATTATGACCGTCACAGCAAATCCTAAATTATGACAATTTTGTGCTATCTCGAAGTCATATAATACAGGAGTTGTGTGTATTTCTGACTCTAACTTTCTGGAGAGCCTGCAGCTTTCCTCAAACACTCGGTTGAGTCGAAGCCGATAATTAAACCCAATTGCAGATTACCGCATGCTTGATAATTACATTTCGCACATGGCAATTTTTTTTCCAAATTGCCCCAGTGTAATCTTACTAAATATACATGTATTGTGTTACAGCTCAGCCATTGGCATTTAGTGAACAAATCTCAAAAGCAATCTACGACGTAAACTGTGTTTTTGTTTTAAGTTTTCCTCGGAAGACACTCGTCCCAGCTGGATTGATGACCAAAGCAATCGCGATGTGATACGCTTTTGACAAATTTGGTTTTAAATTATAAATGGTTTGCTTAGGGCGAGGTTAATCACGGTGTTGTTTGTCGAAAGAACAGGATGTGGACTTTGCTTAGAGCTAGGATCGTCACTCTCAAAACCATGGTGACTCGAAGAACTCAATTTTTTTGAGATTAGTTTTAATAATGAATTATTAGTTTTTAATAATGAATGATGACATCCTTGGCGATTATTGTCCACACCTGCCTGGCGGGATATAAAACAATGTTCTGAGACGGACACCTTTATTATCGGGATCTCGACAACGCAAAGGCACCCCGGGCGCTCCGTCGGGTCCTTTCAATAGTTACTGCTATGGTAAACCAAGTGGCCTGTAATTTGTGATCGGGTTATTGGCATTTGAAACAGTTCTTGAAGTTTTACTCGAGAGAAAATTAGAACTACTATAAATAGAGTGAAAACAAGTTACAGGGCCTACATGTATAGCATATATAAATCTCAGCTAGCCAGGCAACCGAACACCATTTAGTTGAAGCAAGTGATCCTAGGTAGAACGCTCAAAGGTAAGTAGACCGTACCTGTTACTAAATTTTTTTCAACAATAGTGATGTCCCTTTTCAGATAAACGTTTTCTAAAGTCATTTAGTTATATTTACATTTAAGAAAAAATCTGACTTTTTCACAGCTGGAAGTAAGCCTTGACAAAATAGTCCTATTGCTCGTTCATTTTCTTCCACTGCTGTATGATAAGTGATGGATTTGAATTATAACATTTTTAATTTTTATAAACCACAAATCAGCCGAGTATAAGCTTAAGAAATACTTCTCAGATATAAAGTCACTTCTGTACTCTATCGTTCATTTACTGTACACGCCTTAACAGCTTGCATGATTTTTCTCTATATAATCGATTTATCTTTTTATTAAATGAAAAATAACTGAAGTTTTCTTATACCTGTTTTCCCAATAAGGTTTCCTGTGTGTCTTGCTATTTTGCATTTCCTTCTTTGTTTCGGTCATGTTCACGATCCCGAGCTATTTCAAGGCTGTACCCCAACATGACTACAATAACATTTTAGAAATGACGCAACGTTTAAGTCGTTTTTTTTCCCCGTTTGTATCCTTTAGGCCTTAGTCTTTGTAGACCAGGCACGAATGCCTGAACTGCCTCAGTGTCTAGCGGGATTGATCATCGGATCATTGCTTGTTTGCAATTGGCTGGGATACCCCCACGAGAAGAGCATCTAGCATCCTGCAATGTGAATACACAAGCTAAAGAAGACATCACCGATCATTTTAGATGATCGCAAAGTTTTGTTTGACCTACGCTTCAGTGAAATTGGATATTGCTTCCCATCATCATTGCATGACACGGAGTAAAACTTAAAACCATCCGAATAACCACAACGCATTGTTTGATATTCACAAGTGGACAATCATCAGGTAGTTCTTTGTCACAACTGCCAGAAACCCTGATAACCTGCAGAATATAGGTATGGATGAACTATTCAATTTTACGAGCAGTGATTACATATTCGCAGCACACATTGGTCTTAGTATCGTTGGAACAGTTGGCAACACGCTGGTGGTCCTGACCATTATTGGCGTGAAGTTCTTACATACCTATACCAACTTCCTGATAGCTCACCAGGCAGTGGCTGATGCGCTTGTTTGCGTCTCCAATCTGATATTTCATTTCAGATATGTCCCTGTGACGCTCATCAATTCAGCTACGTGTATTTTGTTCTACCACCGGATATCATTTTATATTTTCGCTCTGGCGTCCTCCTTCTCTCTGCTTTGCTTGAACGTAGAGAGATACATCGCTATCGTGCATCCACTTCACTATCCAAACTACGTGACAAACGCCAGAGTAGCACAAGCCCTGGTTGCCATCTGGACTATTTCGCTCCTGCTTGCTCTTGTAGTAGGGCTGACATCAGTCTACTACGACGCAGAACTGAACCAGTGTGCCACTGCAGAGAGTGATGTATTCATGCAAGTCGTTCAGGTGGCCACGGGCGGGTTTGCTTTGATTGTCAACTTGGTAGGGATAGTCGTGCCGTACACGCAGATCTTGGCGAGCATCAACAGCAGCGCGCAAAGACAACGGGCTAACGGTATGGCGGTGGACGGGCTGCTACAAGCCAGACGACAAGTTATCAATGTTCTCATGTTCGTTGCGGCAGCGTACTGCATAACATGGATACCAGTAAACATAATCTACGCTTTACTGTCCTTTAATGTTATCGTTGATCCACTTTTTTACGATCTGAGTGAAGTGGTGATACTTTGTAATTCGGTGGTGAATCCATTCATCTATGCGTTCAAATACAAAGAGTTCAGGAGAGGTTTCCATAGGCTGTTCTCATGCACCGGGAGACAGGGGAGGGTTCATCCGATTCGGTATTAAATGTAATTCATGAATACCTAAGACAGTTTACCCATTTCTATTGGTCGAGAGTCCGTCACGTGGCCGGTCTTAACGGTTGATAAAACACCGGCTGGTTGGTCTTAAACACTTTTCCAGTGTCACATGAAATTTGGACTCTTATGAAATCATGGTCTCTTCTATATACCCTTTTATTGGTTGATGAACGAATTCTTACTCAGGCATGCGCAATACTACCAATGAGTCAGTATTTCATTGTCCTAAACTCACGCTACAACGACACAGCTGCGTTCTCTGACACAGCTGCGTTCTCCGACACAGCGGCGTTCCCCGACACAGCTGCCGTTCCCCGACACAGCTGCGTTGTGCGCCACATGGCTCAGTACGCGCCACGCGTGCGCCAATCTCTATAAGGAGTTCACTACTTGTGAGAGGCACATATCAAAAACATAAAGTAAACTTGCTGAACAAAATCGTTGGAAACGATGTTTTGACTCTTTGTATTTATGAATGGGAATAAATAATGTGCTTGTCCGGTATTAACACTATGTTTAAGACCGGTTTGGAGTCTAGACGCTTCGACTTGGGTCATTATCAGCGTCTAGCCTTCAAAGCCGACCAAGCGTAAATTTATTCCCTTATTATCATCCACTTTATATCATCCGTGAATAGTGTTATAAGCATTTTAGTGTTTTTAGTAATTCTGTTACCACTTCAAGGGAAAAAGGAAAAAAGAAATACGCGTCGCAGAGTGTATGGCTATATAGTAAATGTTAGTGATATAGTATATGTATATTTAGCGCTACTAAAAATAACGATTTTCGTATTCTCTCGCCAGATTGCTAGTAAGAAATAAAAAGAAGACAGTAAATTTGTATATACAACATCATCTCAAGGATGTACCAGGTAGTTCTAATTGATGTTCATTATTTTGTACTTTGATAGACCATGCTAATTGCACAAGGGTGTTAAAGGCGGCCTCGGCCTCTATTGTGAAAAAAATAATAAATACCTTTCACTGCACTAATATCGCCGCAATCAGGGCGCACTGTTACATCTTGACATTTCATCAAAGCTAAAATATGCAGAAAATCATGAAAAGAATTGCTTGGGTTGCGTATCAGTAACAAAGATGCATGCTGACGCAACGATCGAGCAACATGTTCCATAGAAACATCATACAATGCTTAATACATCTGCCAGGTTTTAGTCCAATCGGACAAATTGGTTATACATGTCTCATTTTTCATTCCTACAATAATTAACTTGCTGTCCAAAATTCAATAAATTATACACTCGTAAAATTTGGACCCTGAATCTGGGTTAAATAGATTTGACCTGACACTTTTCTTAGTCAAACTGACCCTTTTCCCGTGTAAATGTAACAATTTCGTGGTGTAAATGCAATATTTTTGGTGTGTCAAAATGACAACTTCCGAGTCAAATGGCCAGGAAAATTGACTCAGAGAAGTGTCATTTTGACCCATAAAAGCTTCAAGTCAAATCTGACACAGCATTGGATCACGTGACGTACACAGAGTGTATAACGTTAATAAAATCATCGAACGTGTGCAAGACAGCACAACAGAAAAAAAACATCTATGGTTTGAGGGGTTACATCTCTATGTTCCGACACCCCTATGTTCCGACTGCACATATTCCTATTCCTAACCCTAACCCTTACCAGTAACACAATCGTCCAAGAAACCTGTAAAATACAGGGTTGCGCCTTCAAAACTCCTCAGTTTTTTTAAAAAGATATTTCATACAAGATGAGAACTGGAAAGGTAGTCTTAAAAAGTTCTCTAAATATTTCATTATGCAAGGATGTTCAGTGTATTTTGCAAGGATGTTCAGTATATTTAGACTTTCATTGTAAACTTACACAGTTTGTAAATAAGTTTGGCACTACCCAGATAATCCCCATTTACACAGACTTCTCAGGGCCTCATTGTCAGTGTCTCGAGTGAACAGAAACTATCCAGAAAATATGTTCACATTTTTTTATTCGAGAATTTTATATTGCATTTTGTGATAATAATTATTAGCTCCATATAAGTAGGCCTTTTAGGCATATTGTATAACTTGTATTAGATGCATTCTTGGGACGAAACATTGTTTCGATTGTCAGTATTGGTGAAGGGTGCAAGTAAAAGTAAAGTAAATGCAAGTACTATAAAACGTTAAGCACTATACCAGCGTAAGAACTTTATTTTAAGCTGTCTTATTTGTATGTTATTTTGGCAGGGTGATGTTTCCCGTACAAACTATAGAGGCTCAGTCGGAAAATGCCTGATGTGAATCGTTGGAATTTACACTTTCACTTTCGCGACGGATACAACATCATGAAGTGTCATTTTGGGGGAAAAAAATGTAGACGATTATTGTGATACCAGTTGGCTATTTGGCAGAGGTATGGAAAGATGAGTACAAAGTACTAGTGACTCAATGTACAAACCTAACTGGTCTGTTCTATATCGATGTTTTTCCTCATTTAAAAATAACACGGATAATCCGAGTGAACATAAACACGGATCTGTACACGGACGTTGCGGGCTGTTCAGAACGTTTCTTGGCAACAACATCTCCCTAACTCTGTGCTGTATGGTGCCCTTCCCCCTATCTCAACCACCATCAGACAGCGTCGCCTTCGGCTAGCCGGTCACATTTATCGACATAATGAGCCAGTTAGTCAAGTTCTCCTCTGGAATCCTGAAGCTCCTCGTACGAAAAGGGGCGTCCCAACATGACCCTGAAAACATCCATCGAGCTAGAAACTGGTCTGAGTGGTCCATCTCTTTCCAACACTATGCTCAACAGGGACAGATGGGTCCAACTCATCAAGTCATCATGAAAATGAATGAATGAAGGAGGAGAAGAAGACAAATATTAATGTCAGCCGATGATATCGTTTTCAGGGTATATTCCAGTAGACTGAAGCCATCTTGTATCCATACTCATGCTTTACACCATATATATCAAGCATGCCTAATATTTAAGAATAAAAAAAATATATATATTGGTAAACATACATTCGGTTTGGCACAATGCATAGGTTGTTTTATCACGAAATACAATGCAGGCCTTTTTTGTGTTTATGATGATAACATTTTCATCAAGTCAGTCCGCGTTTTACCAGCGGGAATTGACTTCCTTGACATCTGGGACGTGAACAAGCAGAGATAACTGGGGTGGGTCTTCCTGTAAAATAATACAATGTATTCCAATTTCGGGAAGTGTAATATCATTTATGTACAACACTTCCTTAGTACTGTTTTCGTCTCTATAAAATAAAAGTTCACGAATTATTGGGGTGATTAAATAAAGTGCTGCTGGGCGTGTCCATGCAGCTTGTCGGTAGGCTGCACTTCGGCAATGATGTACTAACACTTCAAAAAAAATTTCATTGAATAAAAAAAGAAGGTGAGTGCCTAAATCTGGCCTGTTAGGCGCATCAGCAGCCGAAAGAGCAAAATTGAAAATGAATTTCGATGTATATATTCTTTAGCCTTATATATCAATAGCTGTCAAAGTGAAGATATCCTGCACTGAAAAATTGCCTGGGTTAATTTTACCCGAGCAAGGGTGAAAACTGCAAGTACGCATAATGTTGTCCTGTACCCAATTGTTTGGGTTAGAATTTCTGTTAAATTCAACCAACTTGTGGTAAAACCAGACTAAATTTTATTTGGTCTTGTGTGACCACAAGTTTTGGTCGCCAATTTAACAGAAATTCTAACCAAAGTAATTAGGTAAAGCACAATCCAAATTTTGGGTAGTTGCAGTTTTCACCATTGCTTGGGTGAAATTAACCCAGGCAATTATTCAGTGTGTGTAACTTTTCAAGCCTCGCACAAACTCTGCTCTTTAAAAAGGTTTAAAAGGTTTTGTCACCTCTAATGACCTTCGTTATGGCTTGCCAAATTGTACAATGAATGAGGAAATGAATGTTTCTGTTGTTGCGGTGCTGCTTGGATCTCGATTTCCGGTATCGAAAGTTGATATTTCAAGCCTCGTTGGCCTGATTTTGACTGATCCCTTTGCAACCACTGTATAAACAGATCTTGAAATCCAGCATCGAAACTTAAGATGCAAACTAAATAAGGAGGATAATCAAACCACTATTTACTGATGGCTCCGACAAAGACTGATACTATTGTTCTTTTCTCTAAAGCCTTACAGATAACGTAAGTAAACGGGGGGGGGGGGGGGCAGCATTTGCACTAAGTTGCCCTGTTCAAAAGTTTCTATCATGTTCAATATACTAAAAATTAACATCGCAATTATTGACCCAAACCATCTTCTTTTCCTTCCCCCTTTGCCTTCCATATTTCTGTTTTGTTTTGTATTGTTCTACAGGGAGGAGAGAGTGCCCTTGCCCTAAACCTCCAACGCGAGTCTTTTATCACCTACTTCAAGTTTTTCAATTGGATACTGTGGATGGACGAATCGATTTTACCCTAATGGGTGTTGACCGATACTCAATTACGAGAAAGGGTATTAAGCATACGTTTGCTTCGTTTACAGACATGTTGAAGGCTTACATACTACGTATTTTGTTCGTTTCTTTCGTAAGAAACTGAAAAAAAATGTAATAAATCGAAAAGAGTTTGACTTCAATTTTTGTCATTTGCGACAATGTGTTTCTTGAATGCACTACATCCCTCTCTCTTTAATGGTACCTTCTGAGGTTTAATGAATAATTTTTCAATATTGTCTTCTCTTAAATTGAGGAAATAGGATATTGATTGCGCTTTATAAAAGTCTCCAGAGTTAACCGAGCCTGAAAAGGAGCGTGATTTGTGCTTTTATGTGCATCCCACCGAATTGTGAAAACATTGTGTGTAGGCTCGCTAAATTGGAGCACATCAGAGTAAGGTATGGCTCGCGGGTTCGGTTCGTTGGTGTTCCTGTTGTGGGGTGTGCAGGCGTTTCTTACCGACACCGTAGAGTCTTCCCACTTCAGGGGCGAGGCTCTGTCTTGGAGGGCGACTGATGAACCCAACAAGGTAAGGACATTTATCAAATAATTGTGGTTATTATTCTTAATGTGTTTGTGCTCTGCTGACAAAAATCCATTTCATGGATTTTCCCTGAGACAATTATTGTGATTTTCAACAAAATGACGAGGCCTATAACTATACCGCTAGGAAAAAATAATTAACCATTTTGTTACGCGCACAGATTAGTATTTTATTTGATTGGAATTATATAAATATATGTAGAATTATATTGACACAATTGCACGATGATGTTGTTGGAGTTAGACCAGGATGTCCCAATTTAATTTGTTACTGCAGTGATGTATTTCTTACCTCAATGATGTATCATTTGAATGTTCTTAAAGGGTTCTATAACAGTAGAAATAAGCGAAAACGTTTGAACATTAATTTTCGTGCACTGCCACACCAAAAGAATGCATGAACTTTAAATGCCAAAACAGGTTTTCCGATATCGTCGTCTTTTTTGAACGGGTTCAGTGGGCCATAACCTAAAGTGTCCTCTTTATACCAATCTGAATTACTGTCACTTGTGATTTAAAGAGATCCGGGTCGTGCTATCGTACCGGAGTATCCCATAACGCCAAAGTCTAGCCAATTGTGTAGACCTGACGCATGAAAAGACTTTGATTAGAATTTTGGGCACTCAGGGACCAAGGGTGGATCCAGGGGGGGGGGGGCAAAGGGGGCCATGGCCCCCCAAAAACGAAACCAATTTTTTTTTTTATGTGACATCGCAATAAAGGCAGGCAATGAGTACACCACCATCTTTTCCTCAAAAAAACATTGGTTAAAGTGGTCAGAAATTGCCTCAGATCGCACCACAGAGCATCTAGAATCCAAACAAATTTCGGGGCCCTTAGGCGGGCCCCGAACCCCACGCCGTAAATTTTTGGACCCACTTTTTGGGGGACCAAATTTTTTTTGGCCCCCAAAAAATTGTGTTCTGGATCCGCCCTTGTCAGGGACCTGTCTGCCTGATGTCTGTCGCTCTGTCTGTGGTGTCTGCCTGTCTGTCCCCAAAAAATTGACCAAAGATATGGTGTTCCATATGTGCCATCGGCGTGGCATTTTTCGGCGTCACTTTTTCAGCTCTGGCAGGGATCATTTTGATAGATTTTATGCAAGACTTCTTGTAACACGGCCATAGCTTATTGTGCACTCGCACTTGTTTTCTTCCCAATCATAGGGCCAATCATAATTTTTTTTATTGTAAAGTGGGGACACATCTGGCATAATGACGAAACCTGCAGCAATCTGACCCCAATCTCAACTTTTAAAGCAATACAATTTCACAAAAATAGAAAGTTTGTTAATGTTCAGATGAAATTTTAGTGTGTATGTCATTGGGCGAAAAACTACATTTTCAAAAAGTTACTGGGAAAATGAGTGATTTTTTCATGAAGGGCCATATTTTAGGTCTTAAATCGGCGAATTAAAAGTTTATATACAGTACATTGTTTTTAGTAACCGTACCTCAAATTGGTATTTGCTTTTTTTGGATGACTGATACCGATACAAAATTGTATTGTTTCATTCAATTTACTCATTTTCGAGTTTCGCCCCTCCCCTGTTAAATAGTTTTAATCGCCTTCAAATAATTCGTTGATGTATTGTATCCTCTTCGAAGAATATAGAGCTTCAAGCTTTGTTTTCTAATTTTAGTGAAATACGATGACACTTAAAGCCTATGCTTTTTACAATTTGCCGTGTTTGATAAATCAAAACTGTAGCTCCTTCCGCATGAAGGGTACGGTATAATTTGGAATTTCGCTTTTAAACTGTACTGCTTAGACTACACTGTAAACAAAACCCGTAAAAACACTGTCCATTTCCCGTAGTTTTTACGGTTTATTACCGTTATTACTCGAACCGTCACAAGAAAGAACGTGCTACGTGAATTTCCCGTAAAACTTGGTGCCCCGATGCATGCTGGGATTCACAATGCTTTTGTATCTGTAACCCTTCAGAACCCCTCCCCATTCAAACCCTCACAGCCGCCTTTTGTAAAGCTGTGATTCGTATACACATCTCAGGCGCGGATCCAGGGGGGTGGGGGGGGGGGGGTCAACCCCCCCCAGCTCTGTCAATTTTTTTTTTCCCATACAAATTCCTAAAAAATAAGTCGAACCCCCCCCCCCCCTCCTGTGACACCCAAAAAAAGTTATACTGGTATAATGTTCGGCTGTTCAAAATACGGTACACCATTCTGTAATCTAGTGTTAATAATCATCGAATTTGAACGGCGCCCCCTATTTAAATATGGTACCAGGATTTTATCAGCGCTCCCCTTTTTCAGAGGCCTTAATGTCCAGAGAAAATAACCTGTCTACATTTCAGCACGCCTCCCTGAAACAAATTCTGGATCCACCTTGCTAGCCCTCCCCCCCAAAAAAAATATTTTCTCTAGAACCGCGCCTGCCCCTCCCTACCCCTGCATCCATCCCCGACGCCGCCCCACTTTGTATTCCATTACTTTACGGCAAATAACCGTGAAACCTACGGGAAATTCGTGTTGAAATTGCGGCCACCGTCATTTTAGGAAACCCGTAACTGACCGTAATTTTACGGTTTTTTGTTGGCAACCCTTTTGGCAATGCTTTTACCGTAAAATTACGGGCAAATTTTTAACAGCGTACGAATTGATACGAATTAGGAACAGACGTAATATCTTACAAATTTGTTTTTTGCAACTTATACCTCTCATGAAATATGTGTCCTCGCCCTAGAAGAGGATTTTCCTTTTAAGCAATAGGCCTATAGTGTTGCAACATGTAATTCCAAATTCAAAGTTGTCATTGACTGCAAAAGCTTTCACTGCAATTTATATGACTCTCCTGTTGTGATTATTTCTCCAACTTTTTAAATAAACAGAGCCCCGGTATTTCGTTCTACGTCTGTATTCATTTCGGACCCCCTCCAAAAATGGAATCGAAGTTGATTTGGGTTCTTTATAATATAGTTGTCGTGGGCTTATGTGTTTAGTTAATAATCCCTAAAATAAAGGCCAACCATTCTAAATTGCTCATGGGAGATGATTTTGACCATAACCATCAGCCCATCGCCTATATAATACCGCAGTCTTTACTCCATCATCGATGGGCATCTTTCTGACATTTGGTACTGCATCCTTCCGTATTGAACCAACAGTCACATCTGTTTCAGAGTTTTGATTATACCGTACGCGGAACGATTTTTTTAAGTTTTATGATCATAAGTGGGTTCTTTTTTATACTTAGATTGATATCAATTGGATGGTCGGTTTCAGCCAATCGCAATGCGACGAGTCGCACATCACTGACGGTACCCTGATTGTTGCGGCAGAGAACTTAAAGTGTCAGCAGTGCAGTCAACAACAGATATCGACCGTCGACTATCAATGCACGGACTACAGTCAGGCTGAAAATTGGCAGAGGGGAGTGGGACACACGAGGTTTACCATCGAACCAGGATTAACTGAATTTGATATCAGGTGGGTTATTGATTGATTGAATATTACTATATTGGACAGGGTCGGTAGCAAGCATTAGGTCTGCAAAAAGAGTTACCCATTCGCGACCGGAGAGCGAGACGTGAAATTTTTGACGTTACTTTTTTGAGACCGGAAAGCGAGACGTAAATGTTTGTCGTGAATACTGACGTCAATATTTGCGATTTCAGGCAAGTCGTCAATATGACGTCAATATTCGCGAAAGCCACCATAGAAAGCCCATGTAGGTACTGCAATGGTCAATACAACTGTAAATAAAATAGAGTGTTATGTGGATAACATATTTTTAATATCCTTTTTTTCCTCAGATATGCTACATGCTGTTGGATTTCTCTTCATAATGGGGGATCGAACGCGTACAGCGCTGAGGCTCACGTTGATCTGTCCCCCCACAACGGCGTCATCAACTCGTCCCCAGTTACATCATGGATGCCAGTGTCTCGCATACAGCAAGGATGCAGTGTAACGCTCAATATTCCAAGTAATATTTCGTTATCAACTCCCCCATATATGGAAGCCCGTTCGTGCCAGGTCTTGAAAGAGAAACAATGTTTTAGTATTGCGAAATAGCGCAATAAATATATTGAGAAATAACGCAATAGTACAGCGAAAACACGCAATAGAGTTGCGAAATAACGCAATGAAATGACGCAATAGTATTGCGAAATAACGCAACACGTACGTATTGCGAAATAACGTAATACTTGTGCGAATTAACGCCACGTGTACAAACTTCACCTTTTTTGCACAGTCTGGCTGTTTAGTATAACTATTCTCCGTGCTTGTAAGAGACGGGCTGAATAGAGGAACACAAATAATCGGGAGCCAATTTGTGATATAAAGTTTTAGTGAATGCAAGTTAGCTAAGATGCATTTTACCGAGATATAGAATAACAAAAGATGTAATTATTTGACACGTTTTCAGAGGGGGATCCAGATGGAGATGTAGTGCGATGTCGTTGGCCCTCCATCGAAGCTGAAAGAGGAGGCGTGACTCCGATGCCAGGCGCTTTATTGGATTCGGTGAATACACCTAGAGTCTAACTTTTGAACGCAAATAACGCGTTTTAAAAAGGCTCGATTTTTAATCGAATTCATTATGCAGGTATCTTTGTACCAAAAACAAGGCTGCAACTGTTTGAAGTATTACAGCTGCTTGTTACTCAAATTTGACTTTCAGGAAAACGAATTCCATTTGGGGGTCTAAACAGACATGAATCCCATTTTACCAACATTAAAGGTATACTACGTCCTGGAATGCGTCCAATAATTTTGGGCTACAAAACGCGTTTAAAGGAAATGAAATTAATTGGAAAGAGCATTTTAAAGTAGAATATAAACGTCCAAGCAACTATCGTTTAAAAGTTGACAATTTTTGTGTTATCTTGCGAGAGCGAATTTTGGAGGTCATTTTTTTTACTAAAAAATCAAGCTTTCTTGATGCTAGTCGTGATTCCAGTCGCACATGTCCCATTGTTGCATTGTGCGGGAAACAGCATGTACTTTGTGTACTTGTACATTATGCGTACACAGACACGCGGACGTGTCGTGACCGCACATCTACATTGAATCGTCATTGAGACGGTGGCGTAGCCATTTTTTTCGGGGGTTGAGGTGGGGGTGGGTAGGGGGAACGAGCATGTTATTAGGGTGCATACTCAAAATCATAGGCCTACCTTAGCGGCAAGGGGAGAACTTGTCCCCTAGGGCACCCTTGGCTATGCAAGTGATCGGCTGACATATATACGGACAAATAAGCTGGGGGAAACTCCT
The DNA here is from genome assembly GCF_015706575.1 of Patiria miniata. Classification (NCBI taxonomy): domain Eukaryota; kingdom Metazoa; phylum Echinodermata; class Asteroidea; order Valvatida; family Asterinidae; genus Patiria; species Patiria miniata. The sequence goes on from NW_024037071.1 coordinate 4,357,100, forward strand.
CTTCCAAGAAGGAGACTTATATTTACGCATGGAAATACGCATGTGTGTGCCACAAAATGTTTGCAGCGTCAGAAGTAAACAACCGGTTTTACGTCTTTTCTCGGGAAAAATGCGACATTAGATTAATTTCCTTTCAACCAGACCTTAGAAATAGCATAAATTTAGCCCCTCATTCATCCATTTCGGGTATCATTTCAAGGAATATGATTGTCATTTCCATCTAATCCAGAATACATGTATCGTGTCCATCAACGCAGTGTCGTCATCATTAGGATGGTATGCTATCGCTCTCGTGATCGAAGACTTCTCCACGCCAACCGCCGTCATTTCCAAGAGCAAAGTCCCACTCCAGTTCCTTGTCAACGTCTACTCGAGCAGCGATGCTTGCAATGACAAACCGGCGCTGATAAACCCCAGCCCTGACCAGGGTGCCCGCTTCGGGCTTGTGCCGGGGCAGGTGTTCAGAACGCAGATCCGGGCAAGGGCTTCCAGTGCTCAGTGAGTGTAACCCAATTGGTTTTATTTACGAGTCGGCCATATTCAATTGAAAGCGAGGTAAAATCTCAATTTTTGGAACTTGTGAAGAGAAATGCAAGCCATGACATAGCATTAATTACAAAGTAATATCAGTCCGCTCTGGTGAATGATTTAAAATCTGTGATTAAACGGTGCAGTACCTTTCCACAATAGTTGCACAATGCTTTCGCCATTGAAGGGGGCCTCGTGTGTGTACAGCGATTACCGTGCCTAGATCTGTCTATAATCTCAAGTCAATCACAATATCAATCACAAGTCAATGCCAGCCAATCTTAAGCCAGTCACAAGTCAATCACAATATCAATCACAAGTCAATGCCAGCCAATCTTTAGTCAGCAACAAGTCAATCACATGTCAGTTGCAGTGTTTGAAATAACTGTATCACATTTCAATGACGAGTAACTCACAGTTGTCATTTCCAAGTTAAATCACAAGTCAGTCACAAGTTTATCTTTAATCAATCACAAGCCAATTGAAAGTCAAGACGCATAACAAGTCAGACACAATTCAAATGCAAATTAATCAGCAGACAATCACAAGTCAAATAGCTATATTCAAGAATCAATCGTAAGTCAATCATAGGTTGATCAAAATTCCGTGACAATAAGTCAATTTGACTTTAGGCTGGACGACTTATGATTGGCTTACGGTTTACTTGTGATGACTTACAACGGTGACAAAAAATATTCACAAGTCGTTGAGAACGATGATGTGATTTTACCGGTTACATGTGGTGATGTACTTAGCGGAATGAATGAGGTCGTTCGTACATATGAACTTCAGGAACGTTTCTCAACCAATAGAATGCCACAATGTCATTTAATGTTACACCAAATCCTACCTGCCTTAAGGGAATGAATGAAAACATTTAAGTTATAAGTTAGTATAAAAAAATGGAAAACTATTACAAACAAGAAAGATCCCCAAGACTAAAGTCTTGGTATCCGGTTCCCTTTTGCAGAATAATCGAGATCGAAACGACCTCGCCCGTTGGCATGACAACATCGGCCATTTCACTGGTGCCCAGCACAATGAATGAACATTTCATCACGGCTTCTTGGACACCCTCCAATAACCAAACTGGACTTCATGTCTTCTGCTTCAATGCGTTAGACTCGGACGGGTAAGTTAAGAATTTACTTCATTTTCAAAAACTCCTGGGATTTTTTTGGTATTAAACTTCCTGAATCCTCCATCATGCACTCGGCAATGGCCGGAAATAACACACAAGTCATGGGAAGTCGGACACGATCGCACAATATGGTGAATTTGGTTTGAGAACACTTTCTTTATTCTAACGAAACTAGCGCCCCCTAGTGTGTTCCTTAGGTCAAAAAAGCTTCACAGTTGATTTTGGAATGAATCTGATTGGGATAGGGTGAATTAAAATCGGAAACACTTGTGACGCTGTATGTATGTGTAAAAAAAGAGCACATATTTGGTAACAAGTAAACGTTGTGTTTGCTTAGCTGGACAGGCTCGACTTAACAATACTTTCATGTTAAGTTCACATTTTCCAAAGTCAAATAACAGACTTTAAAAGCAAGCATTTGTATGTCGCAGCTAATGTAAATTCAACATTTGTTTTCAGGTACACGAGTGAAGTACGCTGTGTATATCTGACAGTCAGAGGTATGTTAAAAAACAATTTGAGAATAAAGTAGAGATGCAAACATGATCTGCTTTTCCACTTTGGAAAGATTCAAAACCCTTTCCCAGAGTTGGAGAGAAAAGGAATTATAACTGCACCAAAAACAGCCTGATTCGTCGCTATGTTCCGCTCATTTAAAAAAAAGGAAAAAGAGCGGATTGGCCAAAATCTAAACAATTGCCTGATATTTAGTCTGTTGCTGGTCCTCTTAGGTTGGACAAGTGCCCAATCGCCCATGGCAGCCACTTCAGCGGCGAGTGAAGGGACTACTCCCCAGTATACCCATTCGACGGCACTCTTGGGTGAGGTTCTCACCAGCCAACTTTCCACACAACGCACGACACAGTCCACTTCAATGACTGTTCGCCCACCCGTGATGATGACCCAACCACCCCCATCTCCCTCAATGGACTGCTCCGATTCTGGCATGACAGTTTTCATTCCCCGATCCATGATTGGTGAAGCCCTGGCATCTCATTTGCATTTCCTGGACTCGGCGTGCGTCGGTAGTCATCATAACGCCACCCACGTCAAGATCGCGACAACATACGACCGATGTGGGACTCTCATGGAGGTAGAGTTAGCCATGTTATATAAACAAAAGTTAATCTGGTTTACAACTGATTGAGGTATGTCCGTATGTCTTGATTGGTAAAATATTTATACCAATTTGAAAAGGCCTTTGAGAAAAAAAAGTGACTTCATCGCTTCCAGTCTTACCATAACCTCTATTTACCGTTGGAATTCCTTGTCTCCTGACAACTGGCAGATAAGAGCATACTGTCCTAAACCCACAAAAGAGATCTTTATCTTATTATTACCTTCAAATCTTATCTGATTTAAATATAGTTACCAAACCAGAATAGTTGCAACTAAAAATTGTATGGAAAGTGTGCACACGCAGCATTTGCTTTGATCCTTTCCGCAATATGTAACCCTAAGGGAAACGTCTTTTTAAAATGTTTAGATCAAGTGACGTTATTTACAAGCGCTCCAGTGTGTAGGACTTTATATGTGCACTCCCCGGTTCGTGCATATGAGTTTATGAATGTGGTGTGATTGTGCTTTTAAAACGTCTTCCCATGTTCAATTTTCATGTTTTTTTTCTGCAATTTTTGTTTTGTTTTGGTAGGTTCGAGAGAACAATGTGATGTTTTCCAACATCATCCACGATGAGGCAGTTCCTGTGCCAGGCAGTGTTATAACCCGAGACCAAGACGTCAAGATTCCAGTCCAGTGCATCATGGACTCGGAGGGGATTGCTGAACTAAGGTGGGTTATAAACCGAGACATATATACTGAGGTATTCCAGTCCATACAGCACATAATTGTCTTGGAAGCTTGGGATCGTTTAACCTGGGTGGGTTGGAGGGAACTAGGCAGAGTGTACCCGAGACCTAGCTATTGTGACTCCAATCCAGTGTATGGATTGCCGAACTAAGACCAAATCCGATATATGAGATATTGAGATTCGGGGGGGGGGGGATATTACTGTGGTTTAATCCTAGACTGAGATATTCAGAATCCTGTGACAGTATTGAAACTGTTGTCCTCTTTCCATCTTCAGTTTCCGTCCCGATATCTCCAAGATCACATTCCGCGAAGATGGCTATGGCACCTTCAACTTCTCCCTCCGCCTTTACCATAGCAACAACTATGCCAGGCCCTACCAGTCCGTTGACTACCCCGTCCACGTCGGGATGGGTAACAAGCTGTACTTCGAGGCCCGGACCTGGAGCGAACCTGGACTGCAGCTGTTTGTTCAGACGTGTCGCGCCACTCCGACCACCAACCCTGACGATTTCCATGGCTATACTTTCATCCAAGATGGGTGAGTTGATGGACTCCGTGCTTGAACAAATCAAAGTTCCCGCACGAGAATGTTAAGGTTCAGCCAATTAAGCTACAGGTTATTCTGTAAATAAGCTATATATGGATATAAATAGGTTTTGTTTTGTCCCGAGTCTTGATAAATTACTGAAACAAAACATTACTCCAAAATTGTAACTCCAAATCGTACGTATTCATCATTGTTACAGTAGCCTTACATCGATTCCTGTTTTCAATAACTAACGGTTATCGGTGTTGCGATGCGAAGTGTTTCCGTTGACTATCCTGGGATGTGAGCAAAATATGCCCGTGTATGGCTTCTATTACTCACCTCGCAACAACTGGTTGTACTTTAATTCTCTTCCAAGTGAAAGGGAGGTCAAGATGATTTTTTTTTACCAAAAGGCTTCCGAAATTATATCCAAATACGAGAACCACAACGATGAAAAATAGAGTGTATTCATTATTCACTGCAGGTGCATCAGAGACAACACTGTGGCATTGCATCCATCGCTCCACCCAGACATCGAACGTTTTGATATTGATGCCTTTGCATTTGTCGGTTCCCTACCCAAGCCTGTGGTAGGTACAATCGTTCCTTGAGCTATAGATCTCTGTGCATTAACAACAGAGGGCGCTTTGTTGCCTAGCAACGGGGGCACATGATCAACAACCCTTTATGTTTTGTTCATCTGTTTTACTTTTGAGAATACAAAGAGGGGGTGGTTGGGTATTTCATTGCACTAGTGGGCCGACTGACCTTCCAACAAAACACAGCAATTTCTATGTAAGTTCTTATTCCAGTTCCTAGTTGGTTGCTTGTCAGTTGTCCATTAAATTCTCATTCCTAAAACTTGCCAATATCCATTCCTACTTCTAAACTTGCTAGTAAACTTGCCACAGGTCTTCTAAGTTCCATTCTCTATTGTTTTCGCAAAGTGTGACAAAAGAGTGTATACTTCACACCTGTATAGGGAAAGGGGTGTGTGATTTTTGACTCGATTTGAGAACATTTCCCCTTTCTAAAGGTGTACGTTCATTGTGACATGCTCCTGTGCAACTCCAGCGATGCAGGCTCTCGGTGTGCTATTGGGTGTCAAAATGGTACCTCCGGCTCGCCACTCAGTCTGCGCAGACGCCACGCAAGATCTGCGTCTGGTTCCCGGTCTTATGCCATCACACAGGGACCCATATCAGTGGAGCAGGACGAAGGGAAAGGTAGGCAAAGGAACCTGACTTAAGTGGGTTGGTTGGGTGGGGTGGAGAAGGGTGCGTTGTGGTGGGGTGGGGATTGAATAGGGTTGGGGGAAGTGGGTGGGTTGTCGGGTAAAACATGGTGGGGGTTTTGGGTGGGGTTGGATAGGATAGATGGGGGTAGTGCGGAGTGGGGTTGGGTGTGGTGTGTTGGGATGGGGAAGGGTATGATTTTTAATGGACGTGGTTAATTAGGCAGAGTGGGGTCGTATAACTATTAGATATCGCCCTATGGCTTCGAAGGGGTAGGGTGTTAGGGTATAGGATGGGATCATGTGGCGGATGCAATAGGTAGAGTTGACTTGTATCGGTCTTAGGCAGATTTAGCAGACGTGTCTTGAGATGTTGTCTGAATGGAGCAACATTTTCTTTGCTTGAAGTTTCTATCATCAATCCAAGGAATTTTCCAAATGTTTCTATTTTCCCCTAATTTATTTATTTATTATTATTTTATTTTGTTAAAGATGTACATAAAAGTTATTGGTTTTTTTTTTTAGGTTGGATTTGGTTAGCTGACACTGGCAAACTTATATTAAATTCTACATTGTAAGAATTGTTAATGTTTTTTTTCAGAAGCCACATCTAAGATGGCGTCTGTTCAGCTGCCAGTCCTTCTGACAACTGTCTGCCTATTGGTTGGCTGCGTGCTGGTACTCGGCGCACTGGTTGCCGTAATGCGTAAACGGACCAAACGCCTTCACATGTATGAGCCAGTGTCCACTGAGGATCAGGAAGAAGACTGAATTAACGAGTCATGAAACGAATTGATCTTATTTTAATTAAACATCTGGGATAACTTCTATGCATGAACTTTTAATACATATTCCAGTGTTTCTTTCACTTGCATAAAATTTAGATACAATTAGCTACCGTATTTATTCACTTCGTGCACGAGCAATATATGGCGCTTTCACAATTCTCCCTTTGCAACCGTAGAGGGGGTACTTATACACGGAGCCATGGGTGCAGTCCAGTAAGTAAATTGCTATAGACCCCAACGATAAATGCCATCACTTAAAAACAATCTGAAAAAAGACATGTCTCCAAGGTGATCGAGACACACATCAAACTAAAGCTTATTTCATCATCTTTCATTTGGGGTTAACCAATGACTTTTGTTGGGAAGTTTACATGAAAGTTGAAAGTAGTCCTAATGAGGTCCGCCACCATTTTTGAAAAATGATCCCACTCCATTTGGAAAACAGAGCAATTCTAGGGCGTCGTTTCATCCAAATTTCACAGAAACGCAAACTCAAAGTCCTGTGCAGATCGAGCCTCCACTCTTCAGTTGTGTACAAATCTACACAAACCCCAAAACAACAAAGAATCTAAGGTATGCAAATCATGAGTTTCTCCTTTGCGAGAAATTTGGAGCCTATTAAATAATTGTCTGCTATACCTATATTTTTCCCCTTCCTTATTCCTTTCGAAGATCATTAGTCTAGTTGAATTCGGCAAACATCTCAACCATGGACCACCCCACAAAAGTTTCACATAAAAAAAACAAAATAAGAATGAATTTATATAATCAATTAATACTCAGAAAAGTGAGGATTTTCTTATTAATAATGTATTATGTAACAGTATTTCAACTGCTTTAATACTCAGAAGGATTCAATTGTCAAGTGTAAACACAACCAATAAAAATTAGTTCATTAGATTTTGCATGCTTAAAAATCGTTACATTACAAATTTAGCTCGTTTTGCATATTAGTTCAACGTTTCCTTAGAGCAAGGAAAAATGTCAACACGTAAAAAAAAAATGTATGCCCAAGTTAGAAACGTTTTGATTTTCTCATTGTGTGATTTGGAGAATAGTTTTACCGTATTCCAAATCCTTGTACTTTCTCTACCATATTCTCAATTTATAAGTTTGTTTCGAGGGCAAGGCGGTTAACCCCCCCCCCCCCCCCATTGACATCCATGCAGACGCAGACGCCCATTTGTTAACTGTGTATTAAATTAAAATGAAAATATGACTTCACGCCTCAATTTTTTTCTTTTCTTTTATATTTGTCTTTTTTTTGCTTTTTTTTTGGGGGGGGGGGGGGTTGGGGGGTTAGTGCCCCTCTTGCCCCATTCCGGCGACGCCCATGCAGCTGGCCTGAGCGAGGTTTTACGCATGTTGTGCACTGCTCTTTTAGCAAGAAGACGTCATGGGTGTGGATGGTCTCTGAATAAAGATTGGTTTTGTTTATCAATTTCTTTTGCTTTCGCTTTTTATTTTGAATAAGAACATACTTTTGCATCTGATTACTTCATTAATGTAAAGATATAATAAAATGGATTTTTTTTCTTCAAAAAAGCAAAAAATGCCAGACAATTCCCCAGGTGAGGCTTGAACTCACAGCCTTTGCATCTCTCCATGGCAATGCGTATGGTTACTGTCTTATAAGTACAACGCGCTAAACGATTGTGCTACTGGGGACTGCCAAGAAGCATAGCTCATCTCAATTATAGGATAATTCAACACGTTTTGATTTTTCATAGCTGCTAGTCTTGGTCCAAGACGTTTCTTATCGATAAATGACCTACCGCTGCCCGTACGACTAAGTTTCATTGAAGTGCGCCCTCGCGTGATCGGTGATGACAATTTTCGGTTCGAGGTATCTCGTGTGACTTCGCATTACTGCGAAAACAAACGGCGATGCTGCGCCGGCGCGAGGCGATTCACAATCGATCACTTGCGTTTTGAACCAAGACTATAATATATAAGATTTGAGGCTTTGCATGGTGGGGTATCGGTATCGTTTCGGTACTGACACACCCGAGCGAGCAGGGCATGCCCAGCAAGCACTCCCAATCCTAACAAATCCTACTTAAGGAGTAGCATCTCCAACTATCTTCAGTCTCCTGACGATGACTAGAGCAGGCTAGTCGAAACGTTGAGACCAAAGACAAGTTCGTTTAGAACTTACAGCAGGACTTTTCTTAACGGAACAAAAAACTACTTAGCAAAGTTGATAACAAGCAGGACAAGTTCTTTTCAGAACTAATATCTTCTAAGCAGTAGTTATTACCACATGGTGTTACCGCAAACCGAAACGATGACTATAATACAGATAAGAGGCTGACTTATGCGGTTGTTTTGAGATAATAATTGGCTTAGCATTCACCAAGGGCATAAATTTGTGTCGGCGGCTTGGGAAGGAGGACGATGAAAAATCCGGACGCCATCTATTTCGCTAGTAATACAACATCGATTAACATTCGACCCACGTTTAGTTATGGAAAAATATTGTTTTCGAATTAGGTTTATTGTTGCCCGATAGTTATTCAGCTGTCGCAAAAAGACGACATGTTCCCGCCCTCATCGTATTCAATAAATAGGGATCGGAAAACAGTGTCTTGCAAGGAGGATGTGTTTTGGCTCAAAAGCAACCAAGAAATAAAAGTCTTATTTTAAACATTTCTTGTCTCGGAATTCCCCCCCCCCCCGCTAAAATAGAACATGGACAAAATGACATTTGTTGAAAAGCACGGGCCTTACAACTTCACTATACCATTCATTACAAAGCCTGGTCCTATTCCTCTCTGCATTTATAAAAATAACACAATTTCCGCCATGAATGCGAACGCATGTACGTTTGCAATATCCTTGCACCCACTCGACAGGTTGACGATTGTCCGGGACTACCTAGGCGAACAAACCACCAAAGAGGAAGTGAAAACCAAGAATAACGCTTGGGAAAAAATATATGCCGTGCACTATGACCTTCAATGCATGCACCAGCGATCCTCAATGCGCTCACACACTAACCTACCTGCCTTGAGTATTATTGCTGTACTTTACAATGGTTTCCGCATCCGTCATACAACACCAGCCATTAAAATGTACACTTTGCGGATACCGGGTGTATATAATGAACTATCAAGTGGATTTGAACTAGCAGCTATCAAAAGGGAATCATATCGTGTGAAACTAACTACTATAGAGTACAGCGTTATCATCTGTAAATATCTCTGCGATCATTAAAATTCGAAGGGTCGGACTACTGGTCGACAACTTGGTGAGTTTGCTGGTAAGTTTTGTTTTTACAGCCTGATCTGTACCCGAATCCTTTAGTCCATGTATGCTCCTGTATACGTATAAAACTAGAAACTACGTTCTGAGTGGTGTCAATGCTTCGGCTGCCGTAAATATATTTTGAAACATGTATTGATTAAACCGCGCAGTTCGAAATGCCACATTTTAGGGTAAACTTTTGAATTTTGACGCTAGCGTGAAACTGCCATGATGAATTCATCAAAAGAGCGGGCATTTTATCCCACCGCGGTCGTTGATCTTGTTATAAGTCATTTGAGTGGACTTTCATTATGGATGTACAGTTGATTTGTTTAATTAAAGGTCTTTAGGGGTTGATTAATTATACATGTATTCAATTTATCGCAAACATCCTCGTGGCTAGTTAAAAGTGACGTGTCCAATACAGGTGCCATAATTATTGCATCACATCAGATCCTTTATTATTCAAATTCGTGGTACTTTCCCCGTTATGGGTTTCATTGAAACTCGACCAATTTCAAAACCGCTGTGGATCTGGAGGATGATGTCAGGGTCAACATTCCATGGCGCTGCTGTGCACACGGAACTTTCTGTCCGTTAGTAAAAGGTGCATCAAACGCTGATGTAGACTATAATACATTTATTGGAGTAAAACGGTGACTCAACAATGACTTTCTGCCTGCGGATAGTCACCGGCCAAGAAATACTTTATAAGTTCAACACACTTCTGCTACATTAGCGCAAGTTTTCATGAGCAAATTGTAAATCGCCCCAAAACAGTTTAAATGGTTAAATGTAGACGCTCGGCGATCTCTTCAGTGAAAGTTCAAGGTAGGTTGCCAGAAGATAAGTGCCATTTGAACAGTTATTATTATTTTTTTCGAATGACCGGAGAACATGGTCGACCGAACAACGCGGCATTATTGACCGGATCAGCAAAAGTCGGTAGGGAATAAATCGTGGGATAAAGTATATGAATAATTGTAAGGGGAACGAGACACTTCTTCGACATAAAATATTTCAATGACAAAGGGCTACTTATTAAATTTTTGCATCCATCTGCGCTTGAGAACAAAGCTCAAATTGCATGGCAATTATTCGGCAAATTTATATCCATCGCTAAACACCTACACAAACAAATGGGAAAGTTGCAGCCGGCCGAAGTCATACTGGAGCGAATTATAGTTATTGGGAAATTCGCGAGGGGCTAAATTTGCAACAGAGTGAGTTGCTATGGGGCGAAGTTGGCTACATGGCTGATATAGGGGCGTACTGTAGCCCAGTAAATAGACCCCAAATTACCTACGCCGGCCATATCACGATTTGCATGCCCTAAAATTCTCCGGTATTTTGAGCATTTTGAGGGCCATGAACTTGAGGAAGGATGGAAGCCGTGCAGAGGACTGCCAGCTCATATTTCTGTGAAATTGCGAAGAAAATAGGTCCAAAAATGCTTTATTTTGCCATGGAGCGTAGATAACCTTGTTAGAATGGCGTGGACACTTTTAGGGGTGATCATCTTTGGTCTTTTCTCTCAAAAGTCATTTTGAGAACGGAAAATAAAAGATGAAGAAAAAGCTTTGATTTGATGTGTGTCTCAAAAACCTTGCAGAGTTGTGAGTATTTTTAAATTTCTGGGAAGTGCACGTAATTTTCATTGAGGTAAATGGAAGTCTATTTACTGGTCTGCAATCATAGGGCGAATAGTGCAAGTGGGGATGGGGCAAAGTTTGCAATGGGGCGAAGTGGCAATGGGGCGAAGTGCCTCGGTTGTTGCTACTTTGGTAGTTTTGACATGTCGGCTGCCCGACAATTGACATTTGTTGTCGGGCATGGTAGGTCGTGTCCGTGCACGGATATACTTACTGAGCACGTGCCGTTTGGTATTAAAGAGAGATATTTTCAGTTGAAGAAAAATGCTTGTTTTTGTAATCATTTTTAATTTTGATGACCGCGACGCGCATGCGCATGTTGAGGGACTTACTGGAAACTTTAACATGGATACCATGCGCTCTTCAAAATATAGATTTGTTTTCCCCTAACGAATTTTTAATATTTTTGTTTTGTTTTAACCAACCAAACTACTTTATTCCGAGTTTGGGCGCCTGCAACCCCTGAAAAAGGGCTTTCATTTTGGGCACGAATTAGCCCGCCCTCGTGCGAGAGCCGAATCGTTGTCTGGCAGCCAGTATTTCAAATTCTTGAAATAAATAGTTCAATAAATAAAACGTTTATGGATTTTGTCTTTCGATGTCTCATTCAAAAGTGAATAACCTTTATACTACTAAGAACACATCAATTGAATAAAAAAAAATCTGGTTTTCGAAGTAAAACTCGAAAATAGCACATGGAACGCAACTCTGAAATGCCTTATCTTGATATAATTTTTTTTAATTTTTTTTATTTTTATCAATTATTATTATTATTTTTTTTACATCAAACGAGATATACATTTTTGTAAAACAGGATCCTAATACACAATCAAAATGAACGCACCGGTGGTTTTACGTTCCATTTCCATTCTGTGAGCGTGACCCATTTTACGACAGTCATTTATGATAAAAATAAAATCACAATGCTGCACCTAAAGAATGTTCCTATAATTTTTTTCTCACAGATTCTTCCTCGACATTATGGAGCGTGAGCAGCCAAAAGCTTTCGCCGACACTGAACATATCCACTCCGGCTATCTTACCCTCGGTGAACAAGTGCATAGGAAAGATGGCACGCAGATATCTTTCAAGGTAAAATATAACTTCTTGTCTTGTTTAAAGAACAAAATTAGAACATGTCTTTCGGGACACTTTCTTCAATGGATTATTGAGAGAGAAGAGTTTTTAATACGAATATAATAATGCGCTAAAGGAAAGCAGTGATATTCATGCCACTAGAGATGGGGCTATAGAAATAAAAAAAAACATTGCACTGAGGTAAAACAGACTGAAGATACTTTATCTTTTGTGCATTAAAAAAAAAATTAAATCACACTCCTAACAACGGAACCATCTTTTTCTACCGTCATAGGATAAAAACAAACGATTCTACGTTTTGAGATGTTTTGGCCACAAGTTTCTCACATTGAGTGGCTACAAGAACATCAAAGAATATAAAGCCCCATCGGGGAGTCAACATAAGACTGTGGAACAGATTTCGGTGTCCAAAGATGCTAAGGTAGGTCCTCACATCAGTCAAATGTGGTGGTCTTGTGTCTAGAGAAGGCACACGTCCCAATTTCCATATTTCAACTTGTTTTTGTTTAGTTAAAATGTCATATTTTAATTATTTATGAAATTATTTTGAGTAAGTGGTCGGGTGGGTTAGGCCTGCTTGACTTGGAATCAACACAATTTGTTTGCTCTGATTGTAGCGATTCTAATGAACAGAATGCTCCAGAAGATTAAACAAAAGGCGAGGGCGTGGTTTGCTGACTGGGGCATACGATGATGAAAAGCTCTTGAATTCTTAGACTTAAATGTAAGAACAGTTCGTATGGTCTTCGTTTCTCCATCCCTAATTTTCAAAATAACGATTGAAGGCGTTTACACTAATAGGCCTACATTCAGAATATTTGCAGCTGGAAAAATTGAAAGAATGATTAAAGACTTGTGTTTTTTTCTCTGTAATAGATTCACAGCATGTTGATACCCGCCAAGAAGCACAAGAACTCTCACGTGCTCGGTATCCTCCAAGACAAAGATATGACGTACTTGGAGGCCGATTCAAGGTTTGTTGAAAATTTACGGAAACTTATGATGACTATGAAAGCCAAAAGCGGCAGTTATTGAGAGCCTGAAAACCTTAGAATAAAACCGCAAGACTACTGTTATAGCTGTAATCACGGGCTGTCAGTCAAAAGGCCAAAAAACATAATAGTACAGTCTCCAAAAAAATATGAATTACACATTCAAATATTTTGTAGCAGGAAGCTAAATACTGTAATTGTTAAATAAAATGCCAAATACAAATATATCTGACTTAAAAGTTGTAACATTTGTTTTTATTGTATTTTATAGGCTCAATGTGATTTTCATCTTATGTCTTGATTTTTCAGTGACGAATTAACTGCATGGTGTAATGCCTTCGATGACGTCTTTATTCGTCTGGGCTGGAAGGAGCCTCCTCCTCCTTCCCCGACCCCGCCCCCGTCACCTTTGTCCCCACCCCCTGGACTGGAAAGTCAAGATGGCAAAGTGCCAAGCCAAAGAAGAAGGAAGCCGTTGCCTAGCAGGGGCAGCGCATTGGACCTATTTCAGGTACGGGTCTTGCCTCACGAGAATGGGATGCGTATCCTAAGCTAATAAAGACTGGATGCAAGTCTAGGCATGGCAGAAGGCGCTGGAGGGTCTAGGACAATAGACCATTATCATGTTGAGGCCATTTAGGATTTTTCTCATTCAAATCAACGTAACCAAAGCGAGGCTGGAAGGAAAAATAGTCTGGTTCCTTTTTGCAAAAAACCCCCAAAACATTAGCATACTGTTATTGGATACAGGGTACATGACTGAAATGGTGGCACCATGATAAAGGTCTATAGTGTCAAAGAATATGATAGTGCACATAGCGGCCGGTGTCATATGAAAATCCGACCCCTATTAAAATCGGAATTCTTTTCCCAATTATTGGTTAATCCCTCACACGTGACAAGTCAATCTCTTGTAAAAAGATCTATACATAGGCTATTATCATACTCATGTGCAATACTACCAATGAGCCCATATTTCATGTAGTCGGATATTCACGCTACATCGGCCGTTTTAAACCTGCAAAATGGGAGGCGCGGGGTTGGACATCAGTTGTCGCTGGGGAATCTCCCCCCCCCCCTTTTTTCATAAAAATTCCACTGCACAATATGTAAACACAGTCGTCTTCGCTCTTTTTCTGGTTTAAATGTCAATTAAAAGTACAAACAAATAAAGTCTCTTACTTTTGGAGGCCTGAGTACATGTCCCCATGCGTCCCCCTTCAGCATTTGACTTTTTACACTTTTGCCAAGGGCCAAAATGACACTCAGAGCTTGGCCCGCACAAGGATCTTAACAGGTGTCATTTTGACCCGAAAAATGTAACAACTTTGACCATTGTAATAACGCCAGGTAGAACCCGGATGCTGACTTAGTCTGACCAGGGACATCCTGCAGTGTAAGATGGCCAAACACCGGTGTCATGAAACTTAAACTCCTGTGAAATATGGCCTATTTATCCTTATATGGATTCGAACCCTCACACGTGACCTGTTAGTATGCAAAGTACCTTGATCTAGGCATGCGCAATAGAAACAAGGAGTTTGTATTCCATAGACTGGTTCTCTCAGTGTTGCAATAGGCATCATCATTATCATGGGTGTTGCACTCGCAGACGTGTTACGTTCATTGTGATTCAACTATGTTTTGATGCATAACTTCCATTTGAAACCTCCAGCAGAGCCAGGAGCCTAATCGGACACGCTTCTCCTCGCCTCCAGCAGGCAGCGCAAATCGTAACTCTGGTGATGAAGAGTTTGCTTTTAACTTTGATCGGCCGAGGAGTACAGAGGCTGAATTCAGCAAAATCACACACTCATACTCAGATGGCACAGGTGAGGAGCTTTTACATTTTGTGGAAAATCATCACAACTACGTCACCTGATTAATGGTGGATGGGGGAGTGTAGGTGACCCCTCCCTTGGGCCACAAAAAATAGGAAAGTCTTGTATAGAGAAATGAAGTACCTGCTATAGTAACCCCTCCCTTTGACTGTTGCCTCCCCAATATTCAAAGCTGGATCAACCCCTACTGAAAATCAAACTCAACTATCAGTGTTTGATCTTGTTAGACCACCTATTTTCTCTGTCCAACGAGGCAAAACCTGTTAATTTGTGATACAGCATTCCACCCTAAATAAGTTTGAACAATATTATGCCAGTACCAGCGTAACCATTGTTTTATAAGACTATCCATCACCTCTTCCATATTGTTTTCATGTATGTATCTGGCCTTCCGTCGAGGAAGTTTTATTTCTACTGTATACTCGGTGCTTCCAAGAGTTGAACGAGAAATTCACAAGCCTGTACTAAGGGGTATCGAGCATGGGCGTCGCGAGGGGGGGGGGGGCAAGGGGGGCATTTGCCCCCTGGAAACCCCCCCCCCCCAAAAAAAAAAAAGAAGAAAAGAAAAGAGAAAAAGAGGCGCGAAGTCATAGTGGTGTAAATTTAATGAGTTGGGGGGGGGGGCAAAATGTCCCTGCCCCCCTCTAAAACTGAGAAATCGAGAATATGTTGAGAAATACAGGAATTTTTTGGGAAAATATGTTTTGTCCCCCTCTAGAAAAAATCCTGGCGACGCCCATGGTATCGAGCCCATGACCTTCTGTTTACAAGTGCCAACGGCTTATATGCGCTTGAATTGCAATTTGTCTTAATGCACTTGACATAGAACACAAATCGCCGGACATAGGGAGAATATTACAGTAGCATATGTGATTAGGTCTGTTTTACGTTTTAATGAAAGGTTTGCGGAAACACCATGTGCGTATAATTTCTCAACTAAGAGAATGGTTCTGAAAAGAACCAGAGGTATAAACTGAGTTTATACGTCTGTTTTTTTTTCAGAACCATTCTCTTATTTGAGAAATTATTCGCACATGGTGTTTCCGCAAACCTTTCATTATTTAGTATCTCCACCATGCACAGCCTCAAGTCTTACTGTTTTACGTTAAAAAGGAGTTAAACTAAGCAACATTCCCATGAATACTTTGCTTGAGTAAAAAATATTGTATTTTTTTCACCACTGTTTCGCAAAAAAGTTGTGGTCGATGTCTCTGTTGTTATGTTTTTTTATGGACGAATCAACTCATTCGCTGTAAATTGTTATTGTTATTTATGTTACAGAGCATATCGGATACGTTAACTTACAAAAAAACGTCAGTCCACCCGCGTGGCTTGAGAACACGCCAATGCACCAGGAGCGCGTGGTCGACGTTTCCCATGTTCGTTACATCAATCTCAGAGGGAAACAAGACCACGAGGAATTGGTTCACCCGGGGCCCCCTCCATCACTGCCACCGAGAGGAAACTTGCACAGAATTAGGGGAAACACATGCCCTGGGTTTCATCTCACGAATCATGATTCCCCGGACGATCGGTCTCCGAGGAACTCCGGCGGGTTTGAAGACGGCATTCGGCCCGCACGTTCGGAGAGCGTGCACACGCCGCCCGCGCCTAAGATTAGCGTGACTGAAGCACCGCCGATGTCGCCATTGTTGACCAACAAGAGATTCTTACATCTGCAAGACGATTCGGACGCCATGCGTAAGGTGTCCCTACCTCAGCCGCTGAATTTAAAGCCTCGACGCGTAGGTGTTGTTGTTCCCCCGGCTATTTCGCCGCCCGACTCACCAGCTGCCTTACGCAAGGCCGGGTCCTACAGCAACGTGTCTCTCAATCTATCCAATAGACCACTGCCTTCACCAGTTCACGGTGGTGACTCCTTCGATGTCCAGTAAGTGCCAAATATAATACTGTCCAAATTACAGAGAAACTTTGTTGATAGAGTAAGTATAATAGTTCAAAATGGACACTTGCAGCCTGTCAATTAAACAGTGCGCATTGACCAATCAGATCGGTAACAAGCACATTGTAAAAAAAACCCTAAGGCGAGCGGATCTTTTTGCCAAATCCGCAACTCCTATTATGAATTGTTTTTCTGAGGGAACGGTTACTTGTACCATTCATGACTGGTACATACATGACAGATTCAAGTTATGTGTACTTGTCTTTTAGTTTCATTTAGTATCATATTCGCTTCCATAGTTTTTGCACGAGTGAATGTGCCCGTTGTACGTGCCCTTCAGTAAAAATACCATTGGCGATAAGTGCAATCACACATATAGCAAATCGTACACACAAACTTAATTTTAAACCGAAAAGTTTAACAGCAAGCCGGTGCACTCTTGAATATTGATGCGTCTTCATTTTCAAACCTTACGGAAGTTAAGAAGTAAACTTAGCGAGGTCACATTTCACTTTGCAGCACACTGCGTTGGGAGATTGGTCACAAGGACGGCTTCCCTGTTGTCTTGAAGAAGAGCGAGTTGGATAATGCATTGGGGCTTGTGCGAATAGCTGACTACGTGTGGTAAGTAAAATACTCACATTTGGTTTTACAGGAAATAGAGTGAACCATTTGCAGTTATCCAAAAAAGTAACCGACCAAATTATTGTTCACAATTTTACTTGGTTTAAAGATGGCAATGACATGCTGCCATTTTGAAGAAAACAATAAGAGAAGGTCATTTTCTAAAGATGTGTCAAGTGATACATTTTTGGAGATTTCCATTTGTATTTTAGTTGATTTGTAACTTGACGAACCCTTGAATGGGTTCAAGCGTTCTAGGCCATCAGCCTGGGGGTTTGGTCGGTATCAAATGAGGGGAATAATGCTCATGGCGATTTTCGGCAAGGTATGCACCCCTGTAGTTGGAAAATTCGTGATAGCATTGCAGCGGTGGCACCTTTTTGGGTGTTATCACTTCATAAATAAAAACGGCGACCAAAACATGCTTGTTACTACATGCAATTAGTTCAGTAACAAGCATATTGGCGGCCATTTTGGAAAGAAAAGGGATAACACCCTAAAAACTGCCACCGATCACACTGCAAAGTTATCACACATTTTCCATCTCAGATGTGCATACCTTGCCAAAAATCACTATTGAATATTGCTCCTTTCGATCATTTGATACCGGTGGCCAAATTTTTGGACTGTAGATGATAGCCTATTGACACGACGCACACGGCTTCTAGTATGGCTGTGTCCGAATCAACTGGCTGCGGCCGGGAGTAACACACACACGTCTATGTGAAGTGGCTGTAGCCACAACAAATGGCTTCCCTTTTATGGAATTTCATTATATCAAACCTGTTCTTCCCCAGGGTTGCTGGTTGGAAAGCTGGGAAATCGGAGGTAGCCAAGAAGCTTCATGTCGGGGACCAGCTAAGGCAGATTAATGAGCAAATTGTCGTGGATCCATCGGTCACTAATACGCTCTTTGCAACATCTGCTGTAGATGAGGTACACACAGTTTGTTTTTGGTAATATTTACAATTTGGCAACCCGAAGGCTAACTTTCAGATATGAAATACATGAAAAATAACATCAAACCATTAGACCAATTTACACAAAACTTATCCACGTCCACCAATAAAAATCGTAATAAAATAGAAGAAAATTAGAACGATAAGAACCAGCTTTTATTTTTGATTCATTTACGTCTAGATCTTACTGGTCATCAGACGCTTACCACACGCCAAAGTGCGTAACCTGCATCGGTCGTCTGTCAATGAAAGCTGGGGGCTGGAAGTCGAAGGCAACAGGGTATGTTATATTAATAGTGGACATGAACTTACAATTTAGTCGATGGAATCAAATAACAGTGCGCAATGGCTTTTTAGTGCCCAAAAAATAACGACCAAGCTCTTAGACACCGCTTCCAAATTTATCATTGCCGAACACAGAGGTTGGGGATAAAAGTCCAGTGAGACCTTTTTAAGAGCCTCAAGCGAATTCAAGGGAGTCCAGGGATGTTTCTATAGACACTCGATAAGCAGTGTGTATCGGTAGGTCTAATATGACTTATTAAACAAAAAGGTAGCAAAGTGCATAACCATTGGTATTTACCAGCACCAATTCAATTCGGGCGATTCACAATGCAGTGCGCCGCCAAGAGTTTGCCACGGAGAGTTCATTTTTCCCAGTGCATTGTGGGAGATGGTCGACTAATGGCGCAGGCAACGCGGGACATTTCGGTCAGTAGTTTCATAAGCGTGTGATTCGAGCATCTGCCCTTTTCTTTTCTTTTGATCAAAATGGTCTTTTGTGTAAGGCGACAGAACGCTACGCCCAATCTTTAACAAATTAGCTCGAGTTGTCTTCTGACACTCGTTCACTAAATGAGCCATGTTTTGTCGACCGTAAGTTTAAAACTATGGACTCTCTACGGCAAACTCTTGGTGGCGCAGTACATTGTAAATCGCCCGAATTGAGTATTTTCTACATTCAATTATTCATCACGGAACAAACATATGGGCCTACTTTAAAAACAATCGAACGCAACTTGTATTAGCCTAACTAAATGCCAGTTCGTATGAAAGTGAATGCAAAGCTAAAAATCCTGGCGTGAGTTGTTACATTTGAAATGTGTTCGACCGAATGTGAATTCGGAGCTGAATATTTGCTATGCTCTCGCAAATTTGCGAAGAACCAGCCTGAAAACTTAAGAACTGTAATTCAACATCATGTACTCGATTTGTGGTCCTCTTTTAGGTGGTCAACGTCTCGAAAAGTGGACCAGCGGCTGAAGCCAAACTAACAACTCGAGCCCAGGGAGCGTTTAGTGAGAGGCTGTGTGACTGGATCATTACAGAGATCGATGGCGAACCAGTGTCTCTGCTTAGTAAGCGAGACCAGGTATGACCATACAATTTTTTTTTTATTATTGCCTCCGCCAAGGAGGATACGTTTTTTCATCGGATTTTGTCGGTTGGTTGGTTGGTTGGTTGATTGGTTGGTTTGTCTGTTAACAAGATAACTGAAACAGTTATGGATGGATTTGCATGAAATTCTTTTAGGGGTGGTCCTTGGTACAGGTACAAATCGGTTCGATTTTCGAAGTGATCCGGATCTGGGTCTGGATCCATTTTTTTAAAAGGATTCTTCACCATTTATGCCAGTTTTTCTTTTAGGTGTACTGACAATATGGCGTGGAATTGTTTAGCCTTAATAAAGAAATGTGCTCTCTGAGTGCTTTCTACCTGTTTATTTAATTTTGGTTATGAAAAAAAAAACACGATTCATCAACAGCACCAAAGGCACTTGTAGCTCAAAAAAAGTAGAGAGGAGAAGAAATAACTAAGAAATACCCAGCTACAGAGAAAATAGCCAGTGACTATCTCTTGCAACCTGATCCCTACATCATATACAAAGCTCAACACACACATACTCATAAAACATAAAAAAACGTTTAAACCGTTGCTTTGTGTTTGTTACATGCTTACAATTATTTTGACGTAACTGTCAGGTGAAGAATCGAATGGACAATGCTGGTCTCCAGATGGCGCTCGTGATCCAACCCGATGACTTCATCAAGAGACTAAACGCAGAGCTGCAGAAGGTCAAGTTTGCTCACGAATACTTTGTTGGATCAAATTGACAGGACTAAAATCAAATTGGTAACTGTATGATCGACACCTCAAATGCTTTAGTTTCATACACTGATTTACTTTCATACACGATCGCACTAAACAATGTCTTTTCAAAAGCCATAAGTGTCATTTCAAAAGCCATAGTGACAATTTAGGGAGGATGATATCGCTTCCGAGTCGGACGAATGACGTCTGACGTATGATGAATATGCATGCTGAACGCACTGTACATAGTTTGTGCCATACACTGTCGTTAGGTTGCATAACAGCTTAATAATTGAAAGCTATTTATTTCCGACTATTTTCCGACTATCCTTGCAACCTTTTTATTTTGAAACCATGGCATTTAAAAAAACAAAAAAAAACAAAAAAACCAGAAATCCATGCCCAAAATATAAGCCTGGACAGGGTGACAATCCACCAATAGGAAATTCAGCGCCATGTTTGGTCTAGGACACCGTTGTTATTTTGATAAAATAACAAAAGAGGGCGCTGTGCAATCGTTCATGAAGATTTGGAGTTCGGAATAAAATGCCCTCTTTGGCATGTTACTATAAAAAACATCGCAAATGTGTATAATGCCATACATGCTCTTTCAATATCTGCATATTATGCTGCTGCATTTGAATATCGTTTTTAACTTCAAAGCATATAACATCACGGCAGAAATCAAATAGCTTAGCAAGCATACTTTGAGTATTACTCGTCACTGGATGACTTTCAATGCAAATTATAGCTAAACAGTGTTACGAATTTCAAAATAAATTTAATTGCGTCATTAAGAATGAGAAACCGAGCGACTTAATTCCGCGAATAAAATGAAATACTAGGCAAGGACTCAGACGAGACAAACTTTAGTTCAAACTTTCATCTTGTTAAAATTGTTCCACTTGTTCTCGTGCCCTTCACCAGTCATGAGGCTACACAAAGCATACATTGCAAGGCAAACTAATTTCAGTTTAATCTGATTTATAGGCTTTTAATTGTAATGCTGCACAATTGTTGTACACTTATTATTCAATATGTTTGAACTCTGATGAGTTAATACTTTGTCCCTGCTATTATTCGGAGTATATAATTACTGTAAGAGATACGTGCCAAGTATGTTTTTTTTTATAAACATTGATTATTGAGCATGAAACTGCCTTGCCCACAAATTTACATTGACGTTGGTCTTATTTTTTTTTATTTTAGATTAATTTTCAGGGTGTGGCACATAATAAAGTGAATTGTGCTACAGTCAAGCGATTACGACAGACAAAAACAACACGTCTAAAAGTTGGGTCAAAATCACTGAAAAATAAGATTCTTTTCTCAATGAATCGATTATTTGAGCTCAAATTCTCGAAATGATGGCAGTCATTGTATGATACTCTCCTTGCATCAATAGTCCTTTCTGCGTCTTTTGGAGAAAAGTCATTTTTTGGCCAAATTTGATGAAAAATGTAAGACTTGCATTTTTTTTATCAATTTTGGCCAAAAAATTGAAATTGCGCCAAACTTCAGGGAAAGACGCCTGAGGGATCTTGATAGACATTTCAACTCGATTTCTGGACAGATGTGCCGTTACACAGGAACAATGCGTCGAAAATTTGGGTCAAAATCAGTAAAAAATGAGATCCTTTTTTTCTCAATTAATCGATTATTTGTGCCCAAAACTTCGAAATAATTGCAGTCTGAATATTGTATGATACTCTCCTTGCATCAATAGTCATTTCTGCGTCGTTTGGAGAAAAGTCATTTTTTGGCCAAATTTGATGAAAAATGTAAGGCTAACCCCTTGCAATTTTTTCAATTTTGGCCAAAAAATTAAATTGCGCCAAACTTCCAGAAAAGACACCTGAGGGACCCTACAAGACATTTCAACTCGATTTCTGGACAGATGTGCTGTTAGACAGGAAAAATGCGTCGAAAAATTGGGTCGAAAACAGTGAAAAATAAGACCATTTTTTGCTCAATAAATCGACTATTTGTGCCCAAATCTTCCAAATAATCGCAGTCTGAATATTGTATGATACTCTCCTTGCATCAGTAGTCATTTCTGCGTCGTTTGGAGAAAAGTCATTTTTTGGCCAAATTTGATAAAAAATGTAAGGCTAACCCCTTGCAATTGTTTCAATTTTGGCCAAAAAATTAAATTGCGCCAAGCTTCCAGAAAAGACACCTGAGGGACCCTAAAAGACGTTGCAACTCGATTTCTGGCAGATGTGCTGTTAGATAGGAAAAATGCGTCAAAAAATTGGGTCAAAAACAGTGAAAAATAAGATCATTTTATTCTCAATAAATCGATTATTTGTGCCCAAATCTTCTAAATAATCGCAGTCTGAATATTGTATGATACTCTCCTTGCATCAATAGTCATTTCTGCGTCGGTTGGAGAAAAGTCATTTTTTGGCCAAATTTGATGAAAAATGTAAGGCTAACCCCTTGCAATTTTTTCTATTTTGGCCAAAAAATTAAATTGCGCCAAACTTCCAGAAAAGACACCTGAGGGACCCTAGAAGACATTTCAACTCGATTTCTGGACAGATGTGCTGTTAGACAGGAAAAATGCGTCGAAAAATATGGTCAAAAACAGTGAAAAATAAGATCATTTTTTTCTCAATAAATCGATTATTTGTGCCCAAATCTTCCAAATAATCGCAGTCTGAATATTGTATGATACTCTCCTTGCATCAGTAGTCATTTCTGCGTCGTTTGGAGAAAAGTCATTTTTTGGCCAAATTTGATAAAAAATGTAAGGCTAACCCCTTGCAATTTTTTCAATTTTGGCCAAAAAATTAAATTGCGCCAAACTTCCAGGAAAGACACCTGAGGGACCCTACAAGACATTTCAACTCGATTTCTGGACAGATGTGCTGTTAGACAGGAAAAATGCGTCGAAAAATTGGGTCGAAAACAGTGAAAAATAAGACCATTTTTTTCTCAATAAATCGACTATTTGTGCCCAAATCTTCCAAATAATCGCAGTCTGAATATTGTATGATACTCTCCTTGCATCAGTAGTCATTTCTGCGTCGTTTGGAGAAAAGTCATTTTTTGGCCAAATTTGATAAAAAATGTAAGGCTAACCCCTTGCAATTTTTTCAATTTTGGCCAAAAAATTAAATTCGCCAAACTTCCAGAAAAGACACCTGAGGGACCCTAGAAGACGTTTCAACTCGATTTCTGGACAGATGTGCTGTTAGATAGGAAAAATGCGTCAAAAATTGGGTCAAAAACAGTGAAAAATAAGATCATTTTTTTCTCAATAAATCGATTATTTGTGCCCAAATCTTCTAAATAATCGCAGTCTGAATATTGTATGATACTCTCCTTGCATCAGTAGTCATTTCTGCGTCGTTTGGAGAAAAGTCATTTTTTGGCCAAATTTGATGAAAAATGTAAGGCTAACCCCTTGCAATTTTTTCTATTTTGGCCAAAAAATTAAATTGCGACAAACTTCCAGAAAAGACACCCGAGGGACCCTAGAAGACATTTCAACTCGATTTCTGGACAGATGTGCTGTTAGACAGAAAAAAAGCGTCGAAAAATTGGGTCAAAAACAGTGAAAAATAAGATCATTTTTTTCTCAATAAATCGATTATTTGTGCCCAAATCTTCCAAATAATCGCAGTCTGAATATTGTATGATAATCTCCTTGCATCAGTAGTCATTTCTGCGTCGTTTGGAGAAAAGTCATTTTTTGGCCAAATTTGATGAAAAATGTAAGGCTAACCCCTTGCAATTTTTTCAATTTTGGCCAAAAAATTAAATTGCGCCAAACTTCCAGGAAAGACACCTGAGGGACCCTAGAAGACATTTCAACTCGATTTCTGGACAGATGTGCTGTTAGACAGGAAAAATGCGTCGAAAGTTTGGGTCGAAAACAGTGAAAAATAAGATCATTTTTTTCTCAATAAATCGATAATTTGTGCCCAAATCTTCCAAATAATCGCAGTCTGAATATTGTATGATACTCTCCTTGCATCAGTAGTCATTTCTGCGTCGTTTGGAGAAAAGTCATTTTTTGGCCAAATTTGATGAAAGATGTAAGGCTAACCCCTTGCAATTTTTTTCAATTTTGGCCAAAAAATTAAATTGCGCCAAACTTCCAGAAAAGACGCCTGAGGGACCCTACAAGACATTTCAACTCGATTTCTGGACAGATGTGCCGTTACACAGGAACAATGCGTCGAAAAATTGGGTCAAAATCAGTAAAAAATGAGATCATTTTTTTCTCAATCAATCGATTATTTGTGCCCAAATCTTCCAAATAATCGCAGTCTGAATATTGTGTGATACTCTCCTTGCATCAGTAGTCATTTCTGCGTCGTTTGGAGAAAAGTCATTTTTTGGCCAAATTTGATGAAAAATGTAAGGCCAACCCCTTGCAATTTTTTCAATTTTGGCCAAAAAATTAAATTGCGCCAAACTTCCAGAAAAGACACCTGAGGGACCCTAGAAGACGTTTCAACTCGATTTCTGGACAGATGTGCTGTTAGATAGGAAAAATGCGTCAAAAAATTGGGTCAAAAACAGTGAAAAATAAGATCATTTTATTCTCAATAAATCGATTATTTGTGCCCAAATCTTCTAAATAATCGCAGTCTGAATATTGTATGATACTCTCCTTGCATCAGTAGTCATTCCTGCGTCGTTTGGAGAAAAGTCATTTTTTGGCCAAATTTGATAAAAAATGTAAGGCTAACCCCTTGCAATTTTTTCAATTTTGGCCAAAAAATTACATTCGCCAAACTTCCAGAAAAGACACCTGAGGGACCCTAGAACACGTTTCAACTCGATTTCTGGACAGATGTGCTGTTAGATAGGAAAAATGCGTCAAAAAATTGGGTCAAAAACAGTGAAAAATAAGACCATTTTTTTCTCAATAAATCGATTATTTGTGCCCAAATCTTCTAAATAATCGCAGTCTGAATATTGTATGATACTCTCCTTGCATCAATAGTCATTTCTGCGTCGTTTGGAGAAAAGTCATTTTTTGGCCAAATTTGATGAAAAATGTAAGGCTAACCCCTTTTAATTTTTTCTATTTTGGCCAAAAAATTAAATTGCGCCAAACTTCCAGAAAAGACACCTGAGGGACCCTAGAAGACATTTCAACTCGATTTCTGGACAGATGTGCTGTTAGATAGGAAAAATGCGTCAAAAAATTGGGTCAAAAAAAGTGAAAAATAAGATCATTTTTTTCTCAATAAATCGATTATTTGTGCCCAAATCTTCTAAATAATCGCAGTCTGAATATTGTATGATACTCTCCTTGCATCAGTAGTCATTTCTGCGTCGTTTGGAGAAAAGTCATTTTTTGGCCAAATTTGATGAAAAATGTAAGGCTAACCCCTTGCAATTTTTTCAATTTTGGCCAAAAATTTTAATTGCGCCAAACTTCCAGGAAAGACACCTGAGGGACTCTAGAAGACATTTCAACTCGATTTCTGGCCATATGTGCTGTAAGATAGGAAAAATGCGTCGAAAAATTGGGTCAAAAAACAGTGAAAATTAAGATCATTTTTTTCTCAATAAATCGATTATTTGTGCCCAAATCGTCCAAATAATCGCAGTCTGAATATTGTATGATACTCTCCTTGCATCAGTAGTCATTTCTGCGTCGTTTGGAGAAAAGTCATTTTTTGGCCAAATTTGATGAAAAATGTAAGGCTAACCCCTTGCAATTTTTTCAATTTTGGCCAAAAAATTAAATTGCGCCAAACTTCCAGAAAAGACGCCTGAGGGACCCTACAAGACATTTCAACTCGATTTCTGGACAGATGTACTATTGGACAGGAAAAATTCGTCGAAAAATTGGGTCAAAAACAGTGAAAAATAAGATCATTTTTTTCTCAATAAATCGATTATTTGTGCCCAAATCTTCCAAATAATCGCAGTCTGAATATTGTATGATACTCTCCTTGCATCAGTAGTCATTTCTGCGTCGTTTGGAGAAAAGTCATTTTTTGGCCAAATTTGATGAAAAATGTAGGGCTAACCCCTTGCAATTTTTTCAATTTTGGCCAAAAAATTAAATTGCGCCAAACTTCCAGAAAAGACACCGGAGGGACTCTAAAAGACATTTCAACTCGATTTCTGGCCATATGTGCTGTAAGACAGGAAAAATGCGTCGAAAAATTGGGTCAAAAAACAGTGAAAAATAAGATCATTTTTTTCTCAATAAATCGATTATTTGTGCCCAAATCTTCCAAATAATCGCAGTCTGAATATTGTATGATACTCTCCTTGCATCAGTTGTCATTTCTGCGTCGTTTGGAGAAAAGTCATTTTTTGGCCAAATTTGTTAAAAAATGTAGGGCTAACCCCTTGAAATTTTTTCAATTTTGGCCAAAAAATTAAATTGCGCCAAACTTCCAGAAAAGACACCTGAGGGACCCTAGAAGACATTTCAACTCGATTTCTGGCCATATGTTCTGTAAGACAGGAAAAATGCGTCGAAAAATTGGGTCAAAAAACAGTGAAAAATAAGATAATTTTTTTCTCAATAAATCAATTATTTGTGCCCAAATCTTCCAAATAATCGCAGTCTGAATATTGTATGATACTCTCCTTGCATCAGTAGTCATTTCTGCGTCGTTTGGAGAAAAGTCATTTTTCGGCCAAATTTGATGAAAAATGTAAGGCTAACCCCTTGAAATTTTTTCAATTTTGGCCAAAAAATTAAATTGCGCCAAACTTCCAGAAAAGACACCTGAGGGACTCTAGAAGACATTTCAACTCGATTTCTGGCCATATGTTCTGTAAGACAGGAAAAATGCGTCGAAAAATTGGATCAAAAAACAGTGAAAAATAAGATCATTTTTTTCTCAATAAATCGATTATTTGTGCCCAAATCTTCCAAATAATCGCAGTCTGAATATTGTATGATACTCTCCTTGCATCAGTAGTCATTTCTGCGTCGTTTGGAGAAAAGTCATTTTTTGGCCAAATTTGATAAAAAATGTAAGGCTAACCCCTTGAAATTTTTTCAATTTTGGCCAAAAAATTAAATTGCGCCAAACTTCCAGAAAAGACACCTCAGGGACTCTAGAAGACATTTCAACTCGATTTCTGGCCATATGTGCTGTAAGACAGGAAAAATGCGTCGAAAAATTGGGTCAAAAAACAGTGAAAAATAAGATCATTTTTTTCTCAATAAATCGATTATTTGTGCCCAAATCTTCCAAATAATCGCAGTCTGAATATTGTATGATACTCTCCTTGCATCAGTAGTCATTTCTGCGTCGTTTGGAGAAAAGTCATTTTTTGGCCAAATTTGATGAAAAATGTAAGGCTAACCCCTTGAATTTTTTTCAATTTTGGCCACAAAATTAAATTGCGCCAAACTTCCAGGAAAGACACCTGAGGGACCCTAAAAGACATTTCAACTCGATTTCTGGCCATATGTTCTGTAAGACAGGAAAAATGCGTCGAAAAATTGGGTCAAAAAACAGTGAAAAATAAGATCATTTTTTTCTCAATAAATCGATTATTTGTGCCCAAATCTTCCAAATAATCGCAGTCTGAATATTGTATGATACTCTCCTTGCATCAGTAGTCATTTCTGCGTCGTTTGGAGAAAAGTCATTTTTTGGCCAAATTTGATGAAAAATGTAAGGCTAACCCCTTGAAATTTTTTCAATTTTGGCCAAAAAATTAAATTGCGCCAAACTTCCAGAAAAGACGCCTGAGGGACCCTACAAGACATTTCAACTCGATTTCTGGACAGATGTGCTGTTGGACAGGAAAAATTCGTCGAAAAATTGGGTCAAAAACAGTGAAAAATAAGATCATTTTTTTCTCAATAAATCGATTATTTGTGCCCAAATCTTCCAAATAATCGCAGTCTGAATATTGTATGATACTCCCCTTGCATCAGTAGTCATTTCTGCGTCGTTTGGAGAAAAGTCATTTTTTGGCCAAATTTGATGAAAAATGTAAGGCTAACCCCTTGCAATTTTTTTCAATTTTGGCCAAAAAAATAAATTGCGCCAAACTTCCAGAAAAGACACCTGAGGGACTCTAGAAGACATTTCAACTCGATTTCTGGATATATGTGCTGTAAGACAGGAAAAATGCGTCGAAAAATTGGGTCAAAAAACAGTGAAAAATAAGATCATTTTTTTCTCAATAAATCGATTATTTGTGCCCAAATCTTCCAAATAATCGCAGTCTGAATATTGTATGATACTCTCCTTGCATCAGTAGTCATTTCTGCGTCGTTTGGAGAAAAGTCATTTTTTGGCCAAATTTGATGAAAAATGTAAGGCTAACCCCTTGCAATTTTTTCAATTTTGGCCAAAAAATTAAATTGCGCCAAACTTCCAGAAAAGACGCCTGAGGGACCCTACAAGACATTTCAACTCGATTTCTGGACAGATGTACTATTGGACAGGAAAAATTCGTCGAAAAATTGGGTCAAAAACAGTGAAAAATAAGATCATTTTTTTCTCAATAAATCGATTATTTGTGCCCAAATCTTCCAAATAATCGCAGTCTGAATATTGTATGATACTCTCCTTGCATCAGTAGTCATTTCTGCGTCGTTTGGAGAAAAGTCATTTTTTGGCCAAATTTGATGAAAAATGTAAGGCTAACCCCTTGCAATTTTTTCAATTTTGGCCAAAAAATTAAATTGCGCCAAACTTCCAGAAAAGACGCCTGAGGGACCCTACAAGACATTTCAACTCGATTTCTGGACAGATGTACTATTGGACAGGAAAAATTCGTCGAAAAATTGGGTCAAAAACAGTGAAAAATAAGATCATTTTTTTCTCAATAAATCGATTATTTGTGCCCAAATCTTCCAAATAATCGCAGTCTGAATATTGTATGATACTCTCCTTGCATCAGTAGTCATTTCTGCGTCGTTTGGAGAAAAGTCATTTTTTGGCCAAATTTGATGAAAAATGTAGGGCTAACCCCTTGCAATTTTTTCAATTTTGGCCAAAAAATTAAATTGCGCCAAACTTCCAGAAAAGACACCTGAGGGACTCTAAAAGACATTTCAACTCGATTTCTGGCCATATGTTCTGTAAGACAGGAAAAATGCGTCGAAAAATTGGGTCAAAAAACAGTGAAAAATAAGATCATTTTTTTCTCAATAAATCGATTATTTGTGCCCAAATCTTCCAAATAATCGCAGTCTGAATATTGTATGATACTCTCCTTGCATCAGTTGTCATTTCTGCGTCGTTTGGAGAAAAGTCATTTTTTGGCCAAATTTGATGAAAAATGTAAGGCTAACCCCTTGAATTTTTCAATTTTGGCCAAAAAATTAAATTGCGCCAAACTTCCAGAAAAGACACCTGAGGGACCCTAGAAGACATTTCAACTCGATTTCTGGCCATATGTTCTGTAAGACAGGAAAAATGCGTCGAAAAATTGGGTCAAAAAACAGTGAAAAATAAGATCATTTTTTTCTCAATAAATCAATTATTTGTGCCCAAATCTTCCAAATAATCGCAGTCTGAATATTGTATGATACTCTCCTTGCATCAGTAGTCATTTCTGCGTCGTTTGGAGAAAAGTCATTTTTTGGCCAAATTTGATGAAAAATGTAAGGCTAACCCCTTGAAATTTTTTCAATTTTGGCCAAAAAATTAAATTGCGCCAAACTTCCAGAAAAGACACCTGAGGGACTCTAGAAGACATTTCAACTCGATTTCTGGCCATATGTTCTGTAAGACAGGAAAAATGCGTCGAAAAATTGGATCAAAAACAGTGAAAAATAAGATCATTTTTTTCTCAATAAATCGATTATTTGTGCCCAAATCTTCCAAATAATCGCAGTCTGAATATTGTATGATACTCTCCTTGCATCAGTAGTCATTTCTGCGTCGTTTGGAGAAAAGTCATTTTTTGGCCAAATTTGTTAAAAAATGTAAGGCTAACCCCTTGAAATTTTTTCAATTTTGGCCAAAAAATTAAATTGCGCCAAACTTACAGAAAAGACACCTGAGGGACTCTAGAAGACATTTCAACTCGATTTCTGGCCATATGTGCTGTAAGACAGGAAAAATGCGTCGAAAAATTGGGTCAAAAAACAGTGAAAAATAAGATCATTTTTTTCTCAATAAATCGATTATTTGTGCCCAAATCTTCCAAATAATCGCAGTCTGAATATTGTATGATACTCTCCTTGCATCAGTAGTCATTTCTGCGTCGTTTGGAGAAAAGTCATTTTTTGGCCAAATTTGATGAAAAATGTAAGGCTAACCCCTTGAAATTTTTTCAATTTTGGCCAAAAAATTAAATTGCGCCAAACTTCCAGAAAAGACGCCTCAGGGAACCTACAAGACATTTCAACTCGATTTCTGGACAGATGTGCTGTTGGACAGGAAAAATTCGTCGAAAAATTGGGTCAAAAACAGTGAAAAATAAGATCATTTTTTTCTCAATAAATCGATTATTTGTGCCCAAATCTTCCAAATAATCGCAGTCTGAATATTGTATGATACTCCCCTTGCATCAGTAGTCATTTCTGCGTCGTTTGGAGAAAAGTCATTTTTTGGCCAAATTTGATGAAAAATGTAAGGCTAACCCCTTGCAATTTTTTTCAATTTTGGCCAAAAAAATAAATTGCGCCAAACTTCCAGAAAAGACACCTGAGGGACTCTAGAAGACATTTCAACTCGATTTCTGGATATATGTGCTGTAAGACAGGAAAAATGCGTCGAAAAATTGGGTCAAAAAACAGTGAAAAATAAGATCATTTTTTTCTCAATAAATCGATTATTTGTGCCCAAATCTTCCAAATAATCGCAGTCTGAATATTGTATGATACTCTCCTTGCATCAGTAGTCATTTCTGCGTCGTTTGGAGAAAAGTCATTTTTTGGCCAAATTTGATGAAAAATGTAAGGCTAACCCCTTGCAATTTTTTCAATTTTGGCCAAAAAATTAAATTGCGCCAAACTTCCAGAAAAGACGCCACAGGGACCCTACAAGACATTTCAACTCGATTTCTGGACAGATGTACTATTGGACAGGAAAAATTCGTCGAAAAATTGGGTCAAAAACAGTGAAAAATAAGATCATTTTTTTCTCAATAAATCGATTATTTGTGCCCAAATCTTCCAAATAATCGCAGTCTGAATATTGTATGATACTCTCCTTGCATCAGTAGTCATTTCTGCGTCGTTTGGAGAAAAGTCATTTTTTGGCCAAATTTGATGAAAAATGTAAGGCTAACCCCTTGCAATTTTTTCAATTTTGGCCAAAAAATTAAATTGCGCCAAACTTCCAGAAAAGACGCCTGAGGGACCCTACAAGACATTTCAACTCGATTTCTGGACAGATGTACTATTGGACAGGAAAAATTCGTCGAAAAATTGGGTCAAAAACAGTGAAAAATAAGATCATTTTTTTCTCAATAAATCGATTATTTGTGCCCAAATCTTCCAAATAATCGCAGTCTGAATATTGTATGATACTCTCCTTGCATCAGTAGTCATTTCTGCGTCGTTTGGAGAAAAGTCATTTTTTGGCCAAATTTGATGAAAAATGTAGGGCTAACCCCTTGCAATTTTTTCAATTTTGGCCAAAAAATTAAATTGCGCCAAACTTCCAGAAAAGACACCTGAGGGACTCTAAAAGACATTTCAACTCGATTTCTGGCCATATGTTCTGTAAGACAGGAAAAATGCGTCGAAAAATTGGGTCAAAAAACAGTGAAAAATAAGATCATTTTTTTCTCAATAAATCGATTATTTGTGCCCAAATCTTCCAAATAATCGCAGTCTGAATATTGTATGATACTCTCCTTGCATCAGTTGTCATTTCTGCGTCGTTTGGAGAAAAGTCATTTTTTGGCCAAATTTGATGAAAAATGTAAGGCTAACCCCTTGAATTTTTCAATTTTGGCCAAAAAATTAAATTGCGCCAAACTTCCAGAAAAGACACCTGAGGGACCCTAGAAGACATTTCAACTCGATTTCTGGCCATATGTTCTGTAAGACAGGAAAAATGCGTCGAAAAATTGGGTCAAAAAACAGTGAAAAATAAGATCATTTTTTTCTCAATAAATCAATTATTTGTGCCCAAATCTTCCAAATAATCGCAGTCTGAATATTGTATGATACTCTCCTTGCATCAGTAGTCATTTCTGCGTCGTTTGGAGAAAAGTCATTTTTCGGCCAAATTTGATGAAAAATGTAAGGCTAACCCCTTGAAATTTTTTCAATTTTGGCCAAAAAATTAAATTGCGCCAAACTTCCAGAAAAGACACCTGAGGGACTCTAGAAGACATTTCAACTCGATTTCTGGCCATATGTTCTGTAAGACAGGAAAAATGCGTCGAAAAATTGGATCAAAAAACAGTGAAAAATAAGATCATTTTTTTCTCAATAAATCGATTATTTGTGCCCAAATCTTCCAAATAATCGCAGTCTGAATATTGTATGATACTCTCCTTGCATCAGTAGTCATTTCTGCGTCGTTTGGAGAAAAGTCATTTTTTGGCCAAATTTGTTAAAAAATGTAAGGCTAACCCCTTGAAATTTTTTCAATTTTGGCCAAAAAATTAAATTGCGCCAAACTTCCAGAAAAGACACCTGAGGGACTCTAGAAGACATTTCAACTCGATTTCTGGCCATATGTGCTGTAAGACAGGAAAAATGCGTCGAAAAATTGGGTCAAAAAACAGTGAAAAATAAGATCATTTTTTTCTCAATAAATCGATTATTTGTGCCCAAATCTTCCAAATAATCGCAGTCTGAATATTGTATGATACTCTCCTTGCATCAGTAGTCATTTCTGCGTCGTTTGGAGAAAAGTCATTTTTTGGCCAAATTTGATGAAAAATGTAAGGCTAACCCCTTGAATTTTTTTCAATTTTGGCCACAAAATTAAATTGCGCCAAACTTCCAGGAAAGACACCTGAGGGACCCTAAAAGACATTTCAACTCGATTTCTGGCCATATGTTCTGTAAGACAGGAAAAATGCGTCGAAAAATTGGGTCAAAAAACAGTGAAAAATAAGATCATTTTTTTCTCAATAAATCGATTATTTGTGCCCAAATCTTCCAAATAATCGCTTTCTGAATATTGTATGATACTCTCCTTGCATCAGTAGTCATTTCTGCGTCGTTTGGAGAAAAGTCATTTTTTGGCCAAATTTGATGAAAAATGTAAGGCTAACCCCTTGAAATTTTTTCAATTTTGGCCAAAAAATTAAATTGCGCCAAACTTCCAGAAAAGACGCCTGAGGGACCCTACAAGACATTTCAACTCGATTTCTGGACAGATGTGCTGTTGGACAGAAAAAATTCGTCGAAAAATTGGGTCAAAAACAGTGAAAAATAAGATCATTTTTTTCTCAATAAATCGATTATTTGTGCCCAAATCTTCCAAATAATCGCAGTCTGAATATTGTATGATACTCCCCTTGCATCAGTAGTCATTTCTGCGTCGTTTGGAGAAAAGTCATTTTTTGGCCAAATTTGATGAAAAATGTAAGGCTAACCCCTTGCAATTTTTTTCAATTTTGGCCAAAAAAATAAATTGCGCCAAACTTCCAGAAAAGACACCTGAGGGACTCTAGAAGACATTTCAACTCGATTTCTGGATATATGTGCTGTAAGACAGGAAAAATGCGTCGAAAAATTGGGTCAAAAAACAGTGAAAAATAAGATCATTTTTTTCTCAATAAATCGATTATTTGTGCCAAAATCTTCCAAATAATCGCAGTCTGAATATTGTATGATACTCTCCTTGCATCAGTAGTCATTTCTGCGTCGTTTGGAGAAAAGTCATTATTTGGCCAAATTTGATGAAAAATGTAAGGCTAACCCCTTGCAATTTTTTCAATTTTGGCCAAAAAATTAAATTGCGCCAAACTTCCAGAAAAGACACCTGAGGGACCCTAGAAGACATTTCAACTCGATTTCTGGACAGATGTACTGTTGGACAGGAAAAATTCGTCGAAAAATTGGGTCAAAAACAGTGAAAAATAAGATCATTTTTTTCTCAATAAATCGATTATTTGTGCCCAAATCTTCCAAATAATCGCAGTCTGAATATTGTATGATACTCTCCTTGCATCAGTTGTCATTTCTGCGTCGTTTGGAGAAAAGTCATTTTTTGGCCAAATTTGATGAAAAATGTAAGGCTAATCCCTTGCAATTTTTTCAATTTTGGCCAAAAAATTAAATTGCGCCAAACTTCCAGAAAAGACACCTGAGGGACTCTAGAAGACATTTCAACTCGATTTCTGGCCATATGTGCTGTAAGACAGGAAAAATGCGTCGAATAATTGGGTCAAAAACAGTGAAAAATAAGATCATTTTTTTCTCAATAAATCGATTATTTGTGCCCAAATCTTCCAAATAATCGCAGTCTGAATATTGTATGATACTCTTCTTGCATCAGTAGTCATTTCTGCGTCGTTTGGAGAAAAGTCATTTTTTGGCCAAATTTGATGAAAAATGTAAGGCTAACCCCTTGAAATTTCTTCAATTTTAGCCAAAAAAATAATTGCGCCAAACTTCCAGAAAAGACTCCTGAGGGACTTTAGAAGACATTTCAACTCGATTGCTGGACAGATGTGCAGTTAGACAGGAACAATGCGTGGAAAACTTTGGTCTAAAACAGTGAAAAATAAGATCATTTTTTTGCTCAATCGATCGATAATTTGTGCCCAAATCTTCCAAATAATCGCAGTCTGAATATTGTATGATACCCTCCATGCATCAATAGACATTTCTGCGTCGTTTGGAGAAGAGTCATTTTTGGCAAAATTTGATGAAAAATGTAGGGCTAACCCGTTGCAATTTATTCAATTTCGGGCAAAGAAATTTCACTTTGGTCATATGTATGTGGCCTATTTTCGAGCAGTATACTAGTGGTGCAAGTGGCGCCACCAACGTCAATTTTTTTGAACCGGACCCCCCCCTCCCCAACCTAATCCCGGGTACGCCACTGGACGTGATGAAATTGAAACCAGATCAGATAGTCGAATAATTTTGATAATAACAAAGATATTCTTGTGCGAGAGTTTTATTATCACACTTTAACATACAAGTATCATTATGAACTTTGCTCTATATATTTTCATACAAAAAGTGAGTCTATTTTCTTGCAAATAGGAATATAAAAATATGGTGACGGTACATTCATATTGATATTTCTTGAATAGAAGATTAGGGTACAAGGTAAACGATGTATATTGCTTTCGGGAGCCAGAAAACAAACAAACAAACAAACAAACAAACAAACACGCCAACAAAGCAAAGCAAAAAGACTTCACTGGCTTACTTCTTCAAGACTCGAACTTACGACCTAACAAGTACTGATGATCTTCCGATAGTACAGCGAGTACCGTACTAGCTAGTGATCAATTATTAATACATCTGAGTCAGTAAACAGGAGGTCGTGGGTTCGAGTCCTACCCAACGAAGCAAGTTTCTCGGACGATTCTGGTAGCGCACAACCTAGTATTTATAGTCACATCAACACGAAGCGAAATTTCACACTAAGGATTTTGGCAACGACTTTAAACAACATATGTTTTTGGGCGAACGTTGTCCATCGATAAAATAAAAATTCGGTTCAGCTCGCTAAAAGTTAGGAATTAAAAAGACTCGACCTTTAGAATGATATACAAATGGTCCAGCATTACAAAACTTAAAAAATCTAAAAAAAAAAATCATAAAACTCTATTCTGATTTCATTTACTGTATACATTGTGTAAATGTAATAAAGCGTACGGCTAACAATGTTTGTAATCACAACAAGATAATAGAAGTTAAAAGGTTACTTTAATCCTTAAGCCTGACCAGTCTATTAAGTAGGATGGGATACCGGGTTTGTCCTTCTTTAATAATTCGAAATAAAAATGTAAATCAGTTCCTTTCCCGTTTCCCTTTGGACACAAAGTTTCAGTTTTCCCTGAAGAAGAAGTTGCCTTTAGCGTTTCAATTAAAACTACTTCAGATCCACCGTCACCGGGATATAAAATTTTTAAGTTCGTGATTAGCAGTTTTTGTATTAACTTCATAACTTCTATCAACATTGTGTGTATAGTATCAACTTGCTAACAGGCAGAAGATAGTAGCATAACCATATACATACCTATGCATAATCACATTACATTTAAAATAATTGTTGACGTAAATGATACTTTCCAGCCATAATAAGTTTTTGACGAATGCAAGATGTTAGATTTTACAATATAGGGGTGCGTTCTACTCACGCGAACGTTGGCGTTAACGATAGTTATGCGAACGTGCCAACCCGCTAGGACGATACTATCATCGGGAAAAACGATATTTTCAATGGCTCAAAATTTGGTTGCGAGTAAAATTTCGCCGGTGTTATTAAATTATTAGAGTGTTTGGATGTTGAAAATGGCAAATTGCAGCTCCGGCAGCTCACTGCATTTAAGTCACTTATCTTGGGAAAAGAGCCATTAAGAAGAAGCGATTCGAGAAGAATTGTTAGCCTTTGTTGCTCACGTTCGCCAACAATTTGCCAACACGGTTGTTCCTCCTGCACAAACGTTGCAAACGTTAGCAGTGTTTGCGTAAGTAGAACGTACCCCAGATTTAACTAAGTTTTTTATATTCTCTCAAAAGGATGATATAGTGAGAAGTGAGAACACTACTTATGCTCATTTCTGAAATATCGCGCCGACTGATTTTAAGCTCAAACTTGTGAGCGTCGATTACAGATCACGCCTTCAAACCCATCATGACAGTAACACTTTGCACCGGTATTATCCTCAACGCAATAGCCTTGGTTATTGCTGCAGTTGTTCGTCTCACTCATCATGACCACGCACGGTACAGAAATCACCTGGGATGTACCGGAACCTGTACCAGATCCTTGTCCAACCTGAGGCAAGGCATTTCCATCTCCTTGACCTCCGGAGTTACCAGTCCCAACATCAACGCCACCCGAAACTCCATCCGAACCAGTTCCCGAACTCGGATCATCAACATGCTGACAGGTGGAACCTCGGTACCCCTCGTAACAACGACAAAAAGCACTCGTGCCGTCTTCAACGCAGTACCCATGGCGATTGCAATAGTTGGTCTGTCCCATCATTTCAACGCATGGTCTTGTAGTTCCAGTCTGACCACCAGAGCCGCTGCCGGAACCAGAACTTCCAGAACCTGTACCACCGCTTCCAGTTCCAGTTTGACCTCCGGAACCAGAACTACCAGAGTCAGTGCTACCAGAACCATCACCACCGCTTTCCGTCCCAGTTCCGGAACCACCGCCTGAACCAGAATTATCCGATCCACCATTCGAGCCACTGCCTGGATCAACCTGTGCACACGTTACTCCCCGGAACCCAGAGTAGCATCGACATATTGCCGAGGTGCCATCTTCATGGCAGTACCCATTGTTGTTGCAATTATTAGTTTGTCGCATCATGACATTGCATGTACTTGTCATGTCACCGGTTGATGATCCTCCCCCGACCTGTGGAATAGGACTCCCATCAGAACCGGTATTACCGCCTCCCGTTCCTGTCTGACCTCCAGTTCCTGTCTGACCTCCGGATCCAGAACTATCAGAACCAGAACCATCACCACCGCTTCCCGTCCCAGCTCCGGAACCACCGCTGGACCCAGAGCCATCCGATCCACCATTCGAGCCACTACCTGGATCGACCTGCGCACACGTCACTCCCCGGAACCCAGAGTAGCATCGACATATTGCCGAAGTCCCATCTTCGTGACAATACCCATGGTTGTTACAACTATTAGTTTGTCTCATCATAACATTGCATCGACTTGTCATGCTACCACCAGCTCCTCCACCGACCTGTGGAATAGAATTCTCACCACCATTGTTATTGCTGCCACCGCTGCCACCAGACGAGCCGCTGTCCGTTTCACCACCATCTGGTATTTCTGTACCCGTTTCCGAATCTCCACCATCTACCTCTCCATCCCCTGTTGATCAACAAATACGAGATAAAAGATTACAAAAGTCAACCAGAATTTCTTTGGGTCGATCTGAGTTGCTCCCAATCCTAGATAGCCATGACTCTGGAAGGCAAGTCTGAAGCCGTTGTCGACATTCTGTAAGCCGCCCACAGGCTGTCGTCACTCGATAATAAGTCTGGTGACTCGTTGATAACACTGTACATGTATAATCTTCAAACTGGCTTTCCAAAGCTGTGACTTGAACACTATGAGTCATATAGCCAATACAGATTCAAGGCTTTTCATTTTGGAACTATTTCATGAATTTGCTAAGCGTATTATTTTATTTATACTGGGCACATTTTTGTTTACCTGACAAGTTACCATCCAAACGCGATACAGTTTGCTTGTGGATGGGGGCCAATGTCACAAATATTGCTAAGCACAAACAGAATATCTGTTCAGTATTCAAACAGGTGTTATCAATCACAATGTAATGCAGTGTGGATACTGCATAATACTGGTTCTCAGCCATTTTTGTTTATAACTAATAAACTTGCTGAGCAAATTTAAACTGTCCCATGAAATGGACCCAGTCCCAGCAGGTAAAATAAGAAAGCGTGTAATTTGGACCTACCTCCATTGGGTCGGTTCACGCATGTGCTTCCAGGGGAACAAGGACACATACAGTTGAAGCCGCCATCACTCTCCGGTTTGCACATGTTCCCTTCCCCACACGGGTTATCCATGCATGGGTCTTCAAAACATAAGTGGAAAAAACAAACATATAAACCTTCATCGAAATATCTAATTCACTTGGTTTTGCATATAAATGAGCCCATATGGGCAAACAAAGCGTTGACTCTTTCAGAGGTTAAAGGTAGTGTTTGATACCATATTTCCCATTTATTGAAGCTTCAAGAGCAAAATGTTGCTTTTGGTATGCGCGCTGTCTCAGTATACCATTGAAATGTTAAAACTTTCCACCAATGAAAACCAGCTATTTACGCGTTCAGCGTGTGACGTAATCGTAAACAACCACATCAGGGATCTTCTAAAAATATTCATGAGATATCCGCGGGTCCAGAAACCAGATAAAACTGTGTTTAATCGTCATAATTCATGGGTCCCTATGGGTGTGGGTCTTATCAACTGAACGAATAGTTAATTCACACAATGGTTATCAACGATTCAGATTTTATTTGTGGGGAGAGGGAGGGGGCCTAGAATTTTACATCGCGGTGAAGGGTTATTTCATAATATCCAGATTTATGTCTGTACAAGTTGACCCCGTTCGTTTAAATGCAAGAATTTGGAGAGGAGTTGGGGAAAGGAACGTCACTTAAGGAATTGTACTTACCACCGACATCACAGTGTTCACCCTTAAACCCTTTGGGGCATCTACACATGAAGTCGCCTCTGTTCCTATACCCGGAGAAGCATTCGCCGCCGTTCAGACATGGATTCATATCACATGGTACTGCAAGGATTAAACAAATGCAGGATTAAGATCAACAAATATAATATCTTTTTTCATATATAATTAGCCGCTATACATTCAGTAGAGATACATCAATGAATACATTGTTTTGGGTGTGGACCGAGGCGAAGAAAAACCATATTCAACGAAAAAGCCAAATATAACGCGGCTGACGACAGCGGATTCATGTAGATATTCCATCAACTAAAAACAATCAAGGTAATCACTCATTGGGAACAGCCAAGATTGCATCGTCCAAGCACATGTATATTCAAATGTTATTACCATAATGTCGTCACTGGTTGTGAATGTTATTCTCAAACAGAGCCTTCCACACACACACAAAAACAGTTCACCAAAGCATACTGCGAACTGACTACAATGTACATTGAATATAATCTACATGTCCTTACGCATTTGGCAATTGGCTCCACCATAAGAGTCGATACACCGGCAAGCGTAGCCAGACGCCGAGTCCGCCTTAGGGTAGCATACACCGCCATTTTGGCACGGATTACCATCACATGCAGCAGACGTCAGTAGTTGGGCATCTGGTTAAACAAAACAGTAAAAGAAAGGATAACAACGTGAAGGATAGATAATGTATACATGTACTATAGTGTTTGTCTTGAATGACGACAATTGGAACGCATTAAACTGTTGGATTACAATATCTACATGACAAATTTGCATACAAACAGGACTCACGGTTCTCGCCTCAGGCAATGAAGTCTGCCATGAAACGATTCAGTTACGATTAGAAACTGCTGATTATATCTATTTTTAAAATAACGACAATCATTTATTGTAAACCAAAAACGGACTTCATGTTCATGATATTACTTGTGGTTTCACTGAAGATGTTGAAATGCAACTTACAGGTTTTACCAATAGGCCAAGAAACTACAGAAGACGAGTGTGCATTCAGAAGACGAGTGTGAAGACGAACAAGGAATCAGTGTCTATTTTCGAATCAAATGCTGACTAAAACATCTACATGTAGTAGTGCAAACGTGCACCAGAAAGTAATCCAAAGGCCTCGACATACCACACAAGTTGCCGGTAAATTCTCCATTACAGACGCAGTAGAACTGTCTATGATTCGTCCCATGACGATCCTGACGGTAACACAGTCCGCCATTAAGACAAGGATTGGTCGCACATGGATCCTCCTCCTCCAAGGCCACTGTTATGATAAATGTTGGTCATTGTCAGCTTAGATACCATCCAGCAAATGATCCTCTGGTCAGTGTATTAGCATTTACAAGATGTGGTGGAGGGATACTATTTGATTAGGGTACCTTAGTAACTTACCCTCTTCAAATAACGCCCACCTTTTATCTCAAAAGGGTAATGGAGTTCGCATCGCTAATCACCTTCATATCTTTATGCATGCAGTAATGTTCATGTATAAAGCTAAAATTTCTCTGGGTGAATGTTTTAACCAATTAAAGGACAATACTATTCCATTTGGGTTGGCTGCATTATTTTGGCTCACGAAACTGAACATTTCACATTTTTTTTTGATTCGCAAGCATCTAGATAGAAATGAGACCATTTAGGCCTATGCCTCGAATTTGTGTCTGATAAACGCCTTTGATTTCTCTAACTACGTTCATTCAGAGATTTACGTTCCATTTTCTAAAAAAACACACAATTGTAATGCATGAAGAAAGCGGTTAAGACTTTAGAATTTAATTTATGAAGTACAAGATAAACATCTAAATTGTTATTTAACCATGTACCATTCGGTAATTGAACTATCTTACCGGGGGTTTCACGAGTTTCACAGCGCATTCCGAGGTATTCGGGTTCACAGACGCATATGAACAAACCGCCCATGTCCATACAGATGCCTCCATTGAAGCAGGGGTTGGGGTTACAGGCTGAGTCGGCAGATCGCGTCTCCCTGGAGGCTGTGAAACCAAGAAAGATGTCAATGAGATTCTGAGAACTAATGGGTGATATTTTGCCAAAATTCAGTCTTAAAACGGCTGCGCTCATCGACTAAAAACACGCCCTCTGCGGCGGCCTGCTTTACCCCTGCTGTACAGCGCCCTCTGTTGTAAATTTCCGAGCTCGTTTTTGTTTTTGTTGAGGACGTATGCTGTAGGGAAAGTTTGTGAAGCCACTTGTTTCCCGGATCACCAAGGTCTTGACATCTTGAGTAGATAGGTTAGAGAAATTTGCAGCCTGTCGCCCAAGCTTTACTTCAATTGTCAAGCGGCAAAAATGAAAGAGACCGGGGGTTAAATAAACTGTTTGCAGAACTCCCCCGCAACTTTTTTTTGGACACAAAACCTGAAAGGATCAGACAGAATTACGTGGGTGGGGGATGTACCAACAGATTAGCGATGATACGTTTGCATAACTAGCACACGCTTGACACAATCTTTGAATACTTTGATTTTCCGGCGACCGAAAACCACCTTTTAGCTTGAAGGCGTTTTCCTCTATTTGTAAAAACGCTTGCCGTACCATATTGTGATTTGTACTCCTTGTTGTTCTTGATATGGCTTTGTCTACAGTTTACAAATACGAACGTAACTGCCTCCCTCGATTAATATTTAGACAGTGCTATAATGTGACGTAATGTAGGTTGGCGACAGGCCAAGGCGCCACCCAAAGTGTATTAGGCCCCTATTATGTGTCCAATTTAAAACATTTTCAAACACAATGACGAAACGCAGTTTAGAAAGGGCCTACAGCTTTATTGTCGGTTTAAATCGGCGTCAAGACTTGGTCACAAAATGCAATTTGCAGACCGTCAGTGTCGTATCCAGCGGGGAAGGGAGGCAAGGGGCAACTGATGGCGTCGATCATAAAACAAAAATTAAAATTATTGTAAGAAGTTCGGTAAGACGGTTCAGACGTCGTTGCCCCCCCCCCCCCCCCCCCGGCACGAAAAGCTGGATACGCTACTGTAGACCGTGGTCTGATCTTTAGACTTGAACTAGTCCACACCTCCATCCACAAGTTATTAAAGGCGAAACTATGAAATGAATACATGTGTACATTTCCTATATGCCAAAAGACACGGATATCGTATACTCACGATAACAGTAGCCGGTTGCGGCCAGGGCTAGAAGAAGTGCTAGCTGTGCCTTCATGTCGACGGCTGTTTTGCTTTGTCTGCAACCTGTAAAAAAAAATAAGGATCACTTTAGTCTTCTTAGATACAGACCAGCCTAGTACTTAAAACGCGAAATAAAGGTTCTATTTTTTTTTAAAGAAAAAGGTATAAGTCCATTTCAAGGCACCAGGCTTAAAATAAATAAATTGCTAAATTGTTACTCGACACATTGTAGATGGCCACTACTCGTGGTCCATATATAGGTACAATTATTGTATGAAGCCAATAGCAGAAACGTTTAACAGTAAATTAAGGCACGTATAGCAAACACCAGCATAGTACCAGCCATAAGCAATATTAATTGCATGGCACTTTGGCTGGTAACCTGTTTCGGCTGAGCAAAGATTGTCTGTGCTTAGCAGCTCTTTAAAATTTGCCATTGTTTAGCTGTCATGCGATACCACAAGGTCGTCCAATTTCTGCAATTATGTAATTGTGCTAAGGCGAGGGCTTATTTGATGCTTTGAGGCTCTCTTTGTCTATTTTTCTTTCTTTAACTATTTCATGAATCCGTAGAGGGAAAAGGGATGAGTAGCATCGATTTAAACATACAGTAATTGACTGTACTCTGTTACATACATTGACTTTAATTGAAAATGAAATTGAAACTCTTTGGGGGCCATAACCGTTTTCATAATCAAAATATAACACCTCATCAACACCCGTTTGCGGCTTCTTGGGAGGTTGGAAAGAACGGTGATGTTGGGGCTTAAGTACCTGAAAAGAAAATAGGTATTGTTTCGCATTCCCTGCAGCTATCAATGTAGCCTTCAATCAAACCACATCAAAAGTTACCGGTAGTCTTTGGACTTTTGAAAACGTGCCTGTTTACGACCATCACTTAAATGAGCACGGGGTTATATTAAACTAGACCACCAGGCGCAAATATTTAAATCCATTATCCGAGGGCCTTGTTTTCGTCTTTTAACGGACCACAGGGCTAGCCTGTTTTCTTCTGACCGAGTCACTGATCGACTGTCTCACTGGGTATAAGTTATTTCTTTTTATTGTAAGAGCATCCTTGTGAGCAACCTCGTTCCCAGGGCCTACCTTCGATTACCGTACAATAGTAGACCAAAGATTGGATTGTTACTTTTTTGTCCGACCAGCAGAGGCCAGCGTACTCTTACTGAATGCGTAGCTGATTGAATGTCTATCTGACTAACTCACTCATTATAAAAAAAATAATACTAATTTGGGAGGCTAATCATCCTTACTCGCAGCTGGTATGCTGAATTGCGAAGGACGCGGCTACAACGTGGTCGGGCCGCTGGCACGTAAAGGCGCCTATGGCTGCCGGCCACATCGACCCATATATGACCACGGAGCACAGCCTGAGATCGAAAGTGTTTGATTTTTCCGGAGGGAGAAAAACCGGAGGGCCCGGAGAAAAATCCTCGTGGCACAGGGGAGAACCAACGGATTCGAACCGTGGTCACCTTGGTGAGAGGCGAGCACTTTACGCACAAGCCACCCATTGAGTTCATGCATGGACAATGTCATCAACTGAATCTTTGACCAAGCAGGTCCAATGTAGTTAATGTATGGATTATTCTTATCAGCCCAGAAGTCCCACTTCCTTATTAATGAACATTTAACAAGTCAAATTGATTGGTTAAAAAAAAATGCATTCCGTGACGTATCGCTTCGGCTCAATTAGAGACTAAC
Organism: Patiria miniata; assembly: GCF_015706575.1. NCBI lineage: Eukaryota > Metazoa > Echinodermata > Asteroidea > Valvatida > Asterinidae > Patiria > Patiria miniata. The sequence continues at coordinate 4,401,697 of NW_024037071.1, forward strand.
CGAATCTTTGATATGCTCATGGTCTTCTTCGGCTTCCTTCAGGAACTAAAGGCGTAAATAAGCCGCTCACAATGCCCCTGTTTTCCTGTCCTTCGCCTGATGCTGTCAGTTTGTGTCCCTTTATCCGTTTCCAATGCCTTTTTTTATACAGAAGAGACGGGTCATTAGTCTGCGTATAATATAGCCTGTTTTCGACCTGTCTTCGATTTTGGGCTTACAATTTTCGGTCTTGAATCAGATGGGCCTTGAAAGTGCATGCAAAAGAAGCTTATATCACTATATACGGACTGCTGTATGTAAACAATTTCACGGGTACAGCAAGCATTTTGCTCCCCCCACCCAAAGCTTCGATACGCCAAAATGATCGCAACTTTTCTGCGACATGAAGAACCCAAAGAACCACGATGTTAAGGCGCGGTTCATATTCTTGGCGCGAAGGCGAACGACGACACGAATTTATGACGTCACAGCAAAAACAAGTTTAACACATGCTTCCTAATGTCATCGCTTCGCAATCTCATTCGCGTAACTTGTCTAAACCCTAATTTACATTGCGATTTGTTTAATACATGATGGCGATAGGCCTTAGTTGCAATAAAATTGAAATAAATACGTCGACTTGCGAAAGCTGGCGGTGACAATGTGTACATGTACTATCTGGATTATAGTCAAATTGTAATGCCAATCAAATGCATTGATTGAATGCAGTTATCGTCGAACAAAGAGCTATAGCCGTGTTGGGTAATCCGGTTAGTTAAACTGGTTTCTACTGTTTCTGTCTGGTTCCCTCCGGCAATGACGAAGTGATGTCTGGCTACAAGGCTGTGGGAATGTTGATTGTAACATGTGATGGGAGAGTGATTCCGATTCTGTTCAATATCTCGTCCTCAAATGTTATTTTATAGCAGGTTCTTCATCACCAGACGGTAAACATTTCGGGTCAATAAAATTGATCTCCTATTGAATATTCAAGTTATGAATTTATATGCAGCTTTGTTATCGACCATTCTTCATGTCTTCACTCCTTACTGATTTTGTTCGTGGTCTCTAATTATTGTTTGCTCAACTTAGTTTTCAGACTTGCAATTTTTTAAGGCAACACTTTCAATTTAGAGTTTGAGCCATTCATTATGTAAACGAAAATCCGGCATTTAATTCGAAGAAGCGCAATACCGGTGATTCACCGTCGCTCGAATGATACTTTCATTTTCGTTTACTGGCAAGTTGCGAAGGCTACAAGAGAGATATGTATGTAGACCATACACCAAGAGACTGCAGAATGCGTATTAATTATCGCATACCTTTCCTTTGTTATTGCTCATTATTGTTATATCGGATAATTCACCATTCCCTGTTATACTGTTTTCAACGTTTTTGTCACTGTCCTTTCCCTCAACTCATCCTTTCCCTAAACTCATATGCGATTGTTTATAACCTCAATTTTTTTTTATATGTCCATTTTGTTGTGTGTCCTTTACAATTCTTAGTTGGTTTTAGGTAATGTCCAAGTAATATTCATGTATGATGTTACATCAGAGCAAAGAAGTTAACATTGTTCTGCTCTACAACTTACGTAAGAGCGGCGTCACAAAAGTTTGTCTGTAAACAAAATTGAATAACAGTATTTTACTTTGAAAAAGACAGGGTGATTAATGCTGTGTGATTGTGTTTACTTTTCTTAACAGATTCATAGTGTCTTAACCAGGCGCGGTTCTACGGGGGGGGGGGGGGGGGCTAGGGGGCTGTAGCCCCTCCAAAATTTTGTCTAGCCCCCCCAAAATAAATTCCGTAAAAAACAAAATGCAGTAGCAAAAAGAAGGATTGTGATGTACATGCGAACGGTCTCCCCCTAAAGAAGAAATAGTCGTGACCCCCCCCCCAACCTATTGATTTTCGGTGGCCTAAGTGTCTGGAAAAAATAACTGGTCTACATTTCAGCACGCCTCCCTGAAAAAAATTCTGGATCGACCGTGCTAGCCCCCCCCCCCACCCCAAATATTGGTTCTAGAACCGCGCCTGGTCTTAACGTACAATAAATATAGGTGGTGAATATACATGTACATGAAATATGAGTTTTATTTTGATTCGATAGCCACTAGGCCCCTAAGGCCAAAAAAAAAAGTCTCCGGTTTCTGGTATGCGCGCGCGTCACCGTAGCCATGCGCGTCGGCAAAATGAAAAAGTTTTTTTTTTCAATACAAGATGATGTCTCAAAACCACCAAACTCACTGGTTTGACTGGAATTCTGCTGCTGCACAATTTTAACGTGTTTTTAGATAGGGTTATGATCGAGAATAAGCTTTATGTGGCCTCTCTGGACTCCCATATATTTGCACTAAGTTTAGTCGGGCACCATTTGCCGTCATCAGCCGACATTTGAAGCCAAAAAAAAAAAAACAGGTAAAAAAAAAAAAAAAAGCCGCGTCGCCGCACCACTTTAGGGGCCAGCTCCATACCAGAAACCGGAGACTTTTTTTTTTTGGCCTAATCGTCAGAAAGTGTCGGTTTTGGGTTCGGTAAAAAGTGACTCCGCGTCATGCACGTGAATCGAACAAGTTGATGTACGTGAAGAGTCAACGTTGAATGAAACACACCTGAGGTTAAGCCGACTGTCACCCCAGGTGCTTCAAGTACACCATGTGATACGTAACTGGCAACTTCCTAACACCTCATGCACTTGAGCTTCACTTTTGTGTTGTTGCAAACATATAGGCTCAACTACCTCGGGTTCCTGTCAAGAGCCTCAAGTGTTCATGATTTTGGGACAAAATGTGCTAGTGCACAGGTGCATTAGGTGCAGTCAGTTTTTACAGTGTAACTCAGTGCGAATTTCCGCCCGTGTTGAAGTAAACTTTTGAGTTGTTTGTCACGCGAGGAAGATGGTAATTTATATACATGTATGAAGAATTCTCATCTACTGACAAGCACTTCTGTATCACCATATAGCAAGAAACGCCTTGCTCTATGCAAGGAACTCCTCGCTCTATGGTATCACCATTTTCAAAGAGTGTATATTCAAGAGGAACATATCAGAATCGATGAGATCGATATCGCCTGAATGAAGAACGATTTTCTCTTTCAGAGCAAGACTCGCAAATAATTGGAATGGAATTGTGATTGTTTGCTCTAGCATGTTCACCATGTTCCCACGAAAGGTCGAGTCTAAAAACATAGCCACATTTTGACGTCACCTAATTGTTCTAAAGTTATGTCTAAATGGTGTTAATCCCTATTTCAGAGACAAGAAGAAAATTTGGTTCTTTCATTTTAGTTGTACAATGAACATTTCTTTTGAAATTGACGATACCAACATCTCATCTAGATGTTCTGATTGAACTGAGAAATGACCTATTAAGACGAAAATAGGCCAACCAATCACACAAACACAGAAAAGAAAACGCAAATCGAAACACAAAACAAATCAAAATCACTTCGACGAAATGAACTAGTTTTATGAGCGTAGCGTGTACACTAGCTACTTTGCTTCCATCGGTGTCTTTCATGTATCTTTTAGAGAAAAAGAACACTCGGTCTGTTGCATACATTAATACCATATCTCAAAAATCATTATGCTGACACAAAATAAGTCTCATGGAACAACACTTAGTGAAGGCCCGATTATAAACTGATGGAAACCACTCACCTTGCACTCAACAGCGATGTTCCAAAAGTTTGCCTCTGGGAAATAAAAATGTGTTTCCGTGGGTGCTAAGTGCGCACACAACGGTAGCTTTCTGAGCCAGTCTCTCCCTTAGTAATCTCACAATCATCTGAGGCAGTCGGCTTAATTTTCCCTTTATATCCACCAGGCTTTCTTTTGGAGACTTACGTAACCAGTCTTAACACAGGGAAGGTCGGCGGGTTTTTATCCTCTTGTTGGTGTGCATCCGCATATGACGTACACGACTCCCCAGCAGACTAATCCCTCCCAACCTCGTCCCCATCGCGTCGAGCAGAACGCTACCATTAGCTGCTCTCTCTCACCCTGGCAATGTTATAATCTTAACCATCCAATGCAACATGATGAAGTTTTTACACTGAATATGATAACAGTGTGGCAAAGTGGACAAGGGGAAATAGTTGGTGAGGCGATTCAACCGCCGATCACAATCAACCTTATAACACGTAATACCCTTTGTGTTATTTTCACCCCTGGCAGTGTCCTCCAGTACACACGGTACAGCTTACTCGCTACTGTGCGATCGAATCAGAGTACAGGAAGCAAGTTACTATCCCAGGGTCTGCCTTTGTATCCAGATTAAAAGTAGACCCTGGGAACGAGGTAGAGTCCTTCCCTAATCACTGGCAAATTACTCTGTGCAAGGACGTACCATTGCGCACCTGACCTCGTCTCCAGAGAAACACAAATGATAGGTAACAACGGTGAAAAGATACACTCTGACATGTTCCACTAATGGTCCGAAAACCAAGACGACATGCAGAGCTCTTCCCAAGGCCCAAATATGGCCCTGTTGACTTCAATCTTAGACAAGATCCTTTCTGTTTCTTAATTTGTTTACCTTTACCAACCTGTCACCAAGGTAACGTAAGTCTTGTGAGTTTTATTTGTCTATTTTATTTTTTGGTGCGTGAGCCTTCACATTTTTTCCTTTGAAATAGTTATTGCGATTGTGATGTGTAACCCCAAGTATGAACAAGGCTTCGAGGCGGCCACGAAACGCATCTCAAAGCATGACAGTTGTCAAACATTTGTCTTGCCAATAACAATTCTATAAAAGCTAACAATTATATAAAATGTATAAAAGGTAACTTGTATCTCCATGGATACATTTGCTCAAAAAAATACAGTCGTACCGCAAACGCCTTCGAATGGAACGCCTAAAAACAACTCTGACGGGAAATTTACGTTTGGTTAAAACCATTGACTTAAAAAAAATCTTGTTGGTTTAAAGTTTTAGCTTTGTAACTGGGTAAAAAACGGATCCATCTTCGTATTCCTCTAAACTCATTGGTAAACATTCCATTGCTCAGAGTATTGTAGCAATGTTTAAAGAGGACAAAATGTTCGAAGACGTAAGCGATCGAACCAAACAATCAGATAAGCCCGTCTTTGTGCCGGTCAATATTGATTTGTATGCTCCACTAGCTTTGAGAAATTCAGTCCCGTCTTCCTGTGACTACGTCACTCACCGAGTGCAAATAATGCCCTTCCACGACACATTGCAGCAAAATACCAGAGGTCGAACTGAGCTGTGTAGTCTTGGCACGAGCGGTGGAGCTGTATAGTCTTGGCACGAGCGGTGGAGCTGTATAGTCTTGGCACGAGCGGTGGAGCTGTATAGTCTTGGCACGAGCGGTGGAGCTGTATAGTCTTGGCACGAGCGGTGGAGCTGTACAGTCTTGGCACAAGACTGGATTTTTTTCCCCCAAAGCATCCGGTCCCTATCCCTGGCAAGCGCCGTTAAGCCGCCGCGGCGGTAGGGGGCGCTGTCAACAAGATGAATCAAGTCCACTACTGGGAACTTTGTCACTCGAACCCAAGAAGTCCGAGTGTAGGCAACATGCGTGCATGTATAAAGCGCGTGAGGTATGCTCGGGAATTCTCTCCTTCCCCCCCCCCCCTTGTTTCCCTCCCCTCTTTTTTTTTAAATTTTCGTTTTCCGGGGAGGGGGGGGGGGGTAGTGCCCCCTTGCCCCCCCCCCCCCCCTGCGACGTCCATGGTTTGGGGGTGATCCCCAGAGGTGAAGCCTCGCACTATATTGTCTATGCTGCTGTAAATAAACAACAGACACGCCCGCGACGCCTGACATTATCGTCTTGGGTCTTGACGTTGTTGTATTTTGGAAGCGCAATCACCCGTCGACAGAGGGCGTTTTTAAACGAACCGATTATCACCCGAGAGCGGTTCGCGGATGATAGTGATTCGTTTCTGATAACGCCCCCTTGCGGCAGGTGCGTATTCAATGTACAATCTTTAGACCTGAAGACTAGACAACTAGAACAGCGACTTAAGTTTTTTCTAATTTCACAAGCGCTTTTCATTACCCTGCGATTGGACGTTTCGTTATTGACGTATCCAAAGGGGAGATGCAAGGGAGGCAACTGCCTCATTGCGTCATTTTACCAAAGTTACTTTGATTAGTTTCTTTTATAAATTGATGCGCCAGAACCACCTCACAACCGCTGTTATTATATCCCTTCCCCGATTTTTGAATTCGGGCCGGTTTTCATAAGAGTAGCCATTTTAAACTCCCCCTGTTCTGAATCAAGAAACCCGGATACACCACTGCATTTCACGGAATAAGGCTTCCGTGCTCGTACTCTTCGTGTATGCTTGCCGAAATCTATGCAAAGATAAATATTAACCATTCAACGGAATATTCTTTCCGGTTGTATACAACCTGCGTCGATTTTCATGTTTTTTGTCCTTTTTTTACAAAAGCGTCGATTTTCGTCACCTGATTTAGAATCGATACTGGGGGCACGGAAGAAATGGTTGCTTGGAAAAGTCGAAGATGAACGAGACGGTTCCTTGGTCGATCGTTACTTGTTGGCCTCCTCATCCTTCTTAATTTGTTCCTTTCCCCGCAGTATGAAAACAACAAGTAGGTTTTCTGACGTCATTTGATTTTCTCCAGGCGAGTGATTTTGAAGGTGGAGCTCGTTCCACTCGTGTTTTTATGTAATTTTGTTTTGGTGAAACAATTTATTTTAAGTAATTGTTGCTGGCATGAGTCCTGATTATTTGACATAATTTGATGCCGCAAAGCTGCAAACAGTAAATAAATTATAAATAGTTCAGATGCAACACAATATCTAATCCAATTCCACACAACACAAAATAAAAATGAGGAAAAGGGTATTTAGCTTTTTAATCGGCTCTTTTCTGAACAATTTAATTCGATTTCAGAAAGTTGTGGGTTCTTACCAAGGACAGAAGAAAAAATGTCCAAAAACGGATGCGCATCATTTCCTTTTAAAACTAATGTTTTTTCCAAACCACATGAAATGGATACATTTTGAGCTGCATCTGAAATCTTCAGATGTGAACGCTCAAAGCTAGCCGAGGAGAGCACAGGTTGGGCGGGGTTCGGGAACGGGGGGGGGGGGTGGGAACCACATAGGTCCATTTTGGCTGTCCATTTTTTAAATTCTAAAATAGAAGAGCGCCAACTCTGGTTACTGGGATTAGGGTTAGGGTTGGGGTTAGGGTTGGGGTTAGGGTTAGAGTTAGGGTTAGATGAGGGTTAGGGTTCTTCAAGAACAAAAGCTCTCAACAACAATGGGCAATGGTAAAAATGCTTCCGGATAGCACTCACCTTTCGCTAGGTGCGGTTCATTTACCACTGAGCCAAGGGGATTGTTCGTACCTTTAAGAATGGGATCGCGAATCAATTATGATGTTCCGACAGGTGGAGCATCAACCGTCCTCAGTTATAAGAAAAACAAATAATTTGTACGTCACACTTTATGAGTTTGTTGTAACGTCACTTTGACGCCTTGGCCGTCCCGTCGTATTGTTTAAATACGAATTTTAAATTGAGTTCTTCATTCACGTTTGTAACGAACCGGGAAGTTTCCATAAGCGCCTTGGCAAAAAACTCGGTGACAAAAACAAGAGTAAGAACTACAAATCAGCTTATTACATTCAATTTTCTTGGAAATCAACTAATATCGTCGCATTACAGAACGAACCGGCATTATTCTATATTCACAGCAGATCTGGTTCAAACAGTTGTTTCAAAATACACGTTGTTGTGGGCACGTACTTCAAATACCTCCTTGCGTTTGTTATGAAAGATGCACTTTAATGAACGAGAGATAACTGCCTTTTTTTCAGAATCTCCCACCTTCTCGCCGACGTGCAGTTTTGTCACGATCAGCCGGCTTCTGCAAAAAGACAGGCTGGAACGGTGATCGGAAATTGCGCGCCATTGGCTCCCGCTGAAAATGACTGTCACCGCCTTTTGTTTGGGGCTCATTAATTACTTTGACAGCAAACATAAATTTAAAGAGAACAAACAACCCAAGGCATGTTCTCTTGTTGTTCACACACCCCAATATGTGTTTGTCAACATGCCCATTTGTCTTGAGATAATTGCAACAATCCATCTTAAACAAAATCACATTCACTCGCACAGCCTTCACTCACCTATGTAAACAGTCAAGACATTTATGGTGGCGATGACTGGTATAGGTAGTCAATTATAAGACATCGGTACTTTTATCAAGATAGATTGAAAATCTTGATAAAAGTCGCGTGCTTTATATACTTCGGGCTATTCGTACCGAACGCACAAGCGGTTTAGAGTGCAAAAATGTGTCCTAAACAAACAGAGTGAGTCACAAATCGCCAGGGCTAATCTTACACTGAGGAAATCAAAGGAAACAGTCATTATTTTTACCAATAAAATGTCTGCATTTAGGAAGATGTCAAACTGAGTGCAAAACAAAAAGAAGAGTATGCTCTCTTCACAGCAAATGAAAACCTAGTGAGTGAAACAAAATGACCTTAAACCCCGATTTGCTGGATCCTGTCACAAATGGTTTGTGGCGAAATGTCTTAAGAACACCCCACATCGGACTTTGCCCGCTCAGCATCCTCCAAGAGGTTGCAGTTATCAAAATGTACTCCAATCAGTCTTCATAAGACCAACGTTTTTAAGATGAATCAACCAGTTAAGTAGACAAAGTTGCCGCGAAGCATGACTGTGTGACATTGTGTGCTCAGCGCCTGCTTTCGTCTTGCAGACGCCGTCTATACGACGCGCAGTGAGTTGGGTGATCGACGCCCAATATTGTTCAACTTGCCCCCTCTCAGAGCAATTAAAAAAAGGTCCGAAATTAATGAAAAAAGGGGTCCCAAGTAGTTGGGGGCTGAATAGAATGATGGATGGGTGTCTTGATGTAAAGGGGAGAATTTGCTCTTCGTCTGTGGCGAGTAATCCTCAAAGAGCGAGGAATAAATGACCTGAATGATCGTCAATAGGCGAGTAAGAACGAAAGACTATAGGGTGTGAGAGTCATGATAGCCGGCTATTATTGATGATATCATTGACGTATTGAAGCCAGAGACATCATCCTGACGGATATTAAAACCGTGAGGGATGGGAAATGTTTCTGAAAATCATCCTACTCGCATCAGGTGCAGTTATCATGTTTCTTTAAATTTGATTTAGAATCTGAACCTTACTGTGACGAAACATCCATTTTTAATGGTAATTGAATTGTATTAAACCATCGATATTTCACACCAGTATTTAATTATAACAATGCCGGGAACAAATGCGGCCATTCACCGTACATTTCTTGTGATATTACCACCTCACGTATTTTTCTACCGAGCCTTATCGATTGTGTCTGTCTTGCAAACACTTACTTGAACATCTAATGAAATTGGAACATGTTGTTTTCGCAGAATGGACCATTTTTGATAGCAGGGAAGACGACAACGTTTATGCAATAAGAGCAAATTTTCTTAAGTAGACTCACTCAAGACAGTAAGTTTATTCTTGACATTTTACATAATTTATAACGCCCTATACCGATAATTAACAGTTTCGGCAATGGGGTATCGATTATTCAGCTCTCACCGAACGGTTGATAATAGTTTTTATTACGTTAGCTTCCTCATCAGATCATTTTCCAGTATTGTCTTACAACTGACAAAACACCACTTCTAGCAAGAGTACTTGGCCCACAATACATAATGTGTAGTACGCTATGCATAATATTGTATATAGGCTTGTGGCAAAGATAAGCAAATGTTGGGCTTCCCAAACAAAAAATTGCGGGTGTCCATTTCGTTTTGTTCTTGCTTAGTTTAAAAAACAAAAACAGGAACGTCCTAATTGGTAGGCCTCTCAAACAAATTATATGGTTTATAAACCAATAACTCTTTTTATTTGTTACTTATCCTCAATGTTAATCACATTCAATCTCGAAGAAGGAGAAAAAAAATCCTCCATTTCATTTCATTTCATTTCATTTCACTACATTTTATCGCAAAAATAGATCGAACTTCGGGACCAATTTCATCCAAATGCCTCAGAGATACAAGCCGAAAGTCCGATTCAGAGTTGGAACTCTGAACTCACAATGACCGCTGTACATGTACATATCACAGCAAAGTTTGAATGTTTTCCTCGTCAAATAAGACAAGGTTTTTGCTCAAAGTTCTGTATTTTTGTCTTCTCGCAGAATGTCTTGGATTTGCATTCAGAATGATCGTGGTGTTTCAACGTCCATCCCCACAAACCGATTATGTTGAAGCCGATAAGAGCGCGTGGATATCATACACGTCTCATTGAGTCCTGGGTGAATGACCTTAGAATAATGCGATTACTGCCTCAAGCCATCAAATACGGGTATCCTCTTCCGTGAAACGTCTTCAACATATTCAATTAAGCTGTGTGAAAGGGGTCGTCGGTCTGCCAAATTAAACAACACAAATTAACATGTGTCATTCATCTTCTTCTTCTTCTTCTTCTTCTGCTGCTTCTTGTGCTTCTTCCGCTTTGTTTAGGTATAGTATGTGCGTCGAGGTTGGATATTTCATAGAAATAGGCCTTGAAATATTTCTTCGCCAAAGAGAAGTCGCTTATGACCAATCTATAAAACCTATGGCTGGTATTAAAGCTCCAACTTAATCTACAAGCGTTTTAAATTGACAATTGAAAAACATGGTTCCTATGTAATGAGTTTATAGATATAAACCTGTTCTTACATATGTTAATTGGGAAGGAACGTGATGCCATGTTTGAAGAGAGAAAATCAACCAAATACCAGTGATTTTTTCTGTTTCTACATAAAACATTGGTAAATCGGTGCTGGCGTCATGCCGCTTGGTGACAATTAAACAAAATACAATATTATCTGGGGCTGCTTTACGCCGGGACGAATCAGCGCACGACTTATAAAAACGTTATGGTTACATCATTCCCCTCCTCGTTCGTGTGCAGAAGCCCCAACATCAAATGCCACGAGGGTTATTCTGATCGGTCAGAATTGCCCGAACGAAGCAGGTTAATAAATCTTACATATGAAAAATCTTAAAAATGAAAATCGATCAAGATACGCGGCATTAATAACGTCAATCGCATACTGTCTTGCATATTATTTACGTCACAAAGGCGTATAGAAGTGCGTCAGATGTGTACGGCGACCCCACCCGGAAGGAAAGCAAAGCTAAATCAGAAGATCCATCGCGACGATTACACTTATTCATTGTAAAGTAATTGGTCACAATGCAATCGTCTTCTTCTTTTTTAGTTGCAAAATATGACAAAGAATTATTTCGTAACTGCTTTGAGGTTAAGACAAGATAAGTTTGCGGTAGCACCATGTGAATAAATCTATTTTGTGAGTATGTGTGGTTCTGAAAAGATGTTAGACGAACGTGTTTTTACTCCTTCGGGCGCGCACTATATGCATCCTTCAGCTATAAAACTTTATCTCAACAGTCAAGTTGATGTACAATTGTTAAATGGTAACCAGTTGTTTCGTCACATTCGATTAATATAGACATTCAATTCCTCATTTCAACACGCAAAACTGGTAAAGCTTATTTCATGGACTCGCTCAAGATCTAGGCCTAAACCTATTTTGGGCTTGGAACACAATTCTTGAAACAAGTACCCAGAGGCAATCAGCTGCAGCATAAATGCCAAGTTATAAAACCAAGGATGTATTTCAATGTTTGTACAGGATTTTTCTTTTACAAGTCTGTATTTCCAAATGTACAACAGGGATTAAGGCTTCACAGCCCCCCCCCTGCAAGTCTAAGCCACGCCCATTGGTTCGTGCATTTTCTAAAGTGATTAAGAGCTTTGGCTATAATTGAAGTCATATTTGAAGGCGGTTGCAAGGATTATTTTATTAAAACCTAAACTGGCCGGCAGAGGCGAGCGAGCCCCGATGCTATATCCGTTCGCGGTTGCAATCATTGATTGCTCTGCTTCAACAAATGGGGGTAATAATTTGCCTCTTCCGCAATAGGGACCGCACGCTCCATTCCGTACTTTTATTAAAAGTCCCCCGCCTGCTTTTTTGATCAATGACAAAATGTCATTTTGTGGGTTAGCTACTAATCAGGAAAAGGGCCCATTCCCTCTTCCATATCGTTCCTCCCGACGATAAGACGATGGCATTGTTTAGGTGCAACGTCGGAGCTGATCAGCGCTCGCACCGTTCTTAATTTCCCCGCTGAAAACAGAATGCGCCCGTTTTGGCTTGACACAGAAACAAATTTAGGTGGCAACTGATAGAATGCATCTAGAAATGGCGGTTGACGACGAAGAATTGCTCAATACTTTTTACAAGGTTTTACCTATAGAAGGGGTTCAGTTTCTTACAGTGATCTGGTGGTTTGTGATGTTGTGGATCTGGCGCCGTATGTTTTCCGGCCTCCTCCTACTTCTCTCCTCTTCTTCCCCGCCCTAAAAAAAACCCACAACTTAATGACAGTTAACCCTTTACGCAAATGCGAATGCAAAGCTATAGGGTTGGACACCAGTAAAAAAGACAGCCATGAACTTCAGTGATAATACGCCCATTTCCCCAAAATGTATTTAAAATATTTCCAATTCTCCAAGGTGTCTGAAATACACCTTTCATTTTCAATCATCGTTAATTTTTTTGGGGGGTTAACCAATGAGTTTTGGGGAAAAATTACATCCAAAGATGATCGCCCCTAAAAGTAGTCCTGAAGCCCATCGCCATTTTGAAAAAGAATGCCTAACGCTCCATTGCAAAATGGAGCCATTTTAGGGCCTACTTTCATCCAAATTTCACAGAAATACGAGCTCGCAATCCTCTGAACGGCTTCCACCCTTCTTTTTTCTTTACAAATCCTCAAGTTCTCGGCCCTCAAAATGCTCTAATACCGAACAATTTGAGTGCATGCAAATCGAGATTTGGCGGGTGTAGGCAATTTCGGGCCTATTTACTGGTCTGCACCCATAGGACGACTCACCGTATAATAATGTGCCCCACCAAGCGCCAACCTGCAACACTGAAATCCACAACCTGTCACGCTGACGAGATTAAAATGGACCCTAGAATGACAAGATTTAACTTGTCACCCTGACGAGATAATTCGTAATCCTGATAAGACAGAACATGCTGCCTTGGCAAGTCTGGCAAACTATCTTGTCAGGATGACGACTTAAAATCCTGTCATTTAAGACACTGTGTAAATCTTGTCTGCAGGACAATTTTGGTTTTCACTTTGTAGCCATTTTACAGTCAGTAGGCCCAGTCCTTAATCATTCATCCTTTACTACGATTCCTCACAATCACAAATCCATTTGTAATCCTCTTTCAGAAAAGACAGACATTAAATTAAAGCTTGATTGAACCACTCTTACCTTCGGTTCATTTTTATTTTTGAGGGGGGGGGGGTAAGAGGGGGCCTAATCGTAAACTTTCGGAAGATTTGCCCCTCCAAAGATGATCAACCCTTAAAAACTAGTCCTGATGTCCATCGAAATTTTGAAAAACAAAAGGATGCCTTTACTCCCTTGCAAAGCAGAAAAAAACATCCGGTCAAATTTCATCCCTATATATTTTTTGACCACAAAATACAAGTTCAAAGTCCGTTCAGAGCCTTGACCATTACTTGCTACAAACACTAAGTGAAAGGGTCCGAACACTCCCTATTAAGAGAGCAAACGGAGAGCATACAAAAAAGGTAATTTGGTCAGCTCACTCCAGGTCATTTTGGACCTATTTGCAACCTTTAATTGATGGCACGAAGCATTTACAGCGAAATTCGCCCAAGGTGAAATCTGTTCAACCTTTGCAAATTTGATCGCGAATTATGCTTGAAGTGGCGTACGTCTCAAAATACTTGTTCGTGTCGGTTTTTACGTCGAGTCTCTACAGGTAAAAAAATGCCGCCTTATCTTGTAACTGGTATATGTATTCGTATGTAACATCCCTATAGCATTCCATAGTACGCGTTACCACGTGTGAATTAAGATGAGCAGTTCCAGATGTAACAAAATAAACGCAACAAATCCTCTTTTAGATCGCTGAGATACCCGTTTGGTACGTTCCTGAATGTCAGCTAATGCCTGAGGCATGGGTTCTTTCACAGCAATATCCGTTCCCTTCGTTACGGGAAGGGGAGAGAATGTCGGGGGGTCGAATAATTGGGTCGAATTTTAAACACGTTTCGTGGTGATGTTATCTACGGAAGGGTAACGCTGTGTTCTCAGGCTACTGCTTTGTGTAATGGGTTACCGCGGATGCGGAAGCACCGTTAGCTTCAACTGAACGTACGGAGAAAATTGACAATGATTATTATTATCGCTATCTTTTGGCTCTGCGTATAGCTACGAGAATCACGCATTTTCAATGCTTTTCCAATGCTCTTCCAGACAACTGAGGGCGATGTTGCTGTGATGTCATTTCAGGAAGACACTGCTCAGTTTAGGGTATTTCTGTTCAATTTGCGAGCCTCAATAATTTGCTCACTGAAAACATCTTTGAGAAACGTTTGCTCATTGGCTGACAGCCATGTACTGCCACAACAATGAATCACCACAGAAAAGAAAATTTACGACGGCAAAATATCCACACAAAAAACTGACAGCATTTGGTGCTGCAATAACTGTAACCTTGACGTTTCTACCTGAAAAAACCTTTTGCTCATGAATATGGAAATTTGCATGAGCATGAAACCAAAAAGGCACCAAATTGCCCTTAAAATGGCAAAGTAAAAAAAGAAATGGAAATAAGGTTAACTGGGGCACAAATGTGCATTTTCAAGGACTGCATTAAAGAAAAATACATTACATCGTCCCTTTAATGAAAATATTTATAAGATAGACTTTGCGTCGGAAAGGGTACAGGGAAAAACCCAATACAGTGAATGATTGAAAAATAACATTTTCTGGAAAATTACCTGTGTCAAAGATCGTTTTTGTGCACATTCGCCTCCGGGGCGTTTGAATATATTAAATGTATATTAAAATGTATATTCAATTTTTAGTAAATTTTTAGTAAATTTATGATCGTTTTTAGAAGAAAAATCACTGCTATTAATTCCGGCATACCTTCCCCAACCTGTTGGACGATAATATTAATTTAAAGAGAGGATTTTTGAGGGTAAAACATTGTGATTTTATGAGCAAAATGGTTTTTGCAGCACTGATTGAAAATTCAGTTCGAAAAAATGACGGAATGTCTAGAAAAGATCATTCAAATTATATTGATTCCAACTTTTTTTAAACGATTTTCCCAAGACACATTCCTGAGTGTGCATTGATGTAAGTTCAGAAGCGAATACGAAATACACAACAGACACATATTGCATTGAAAAGTACTTGTCATATTCTATATTTTTTTTCAACGGTTACATGTTTCACGAACTTGTTATTTTAAGTGACACGTCTTCGGGACATTAGAACATTAGACGATAACATTAATCAAAAATATGACGAGTTTAATATGCTACAGAGTAAGAAATCAACCGGAATCAAGGTTGTCAATAATCGTTTTCAAAAAAAGTGTCTAGTGAAAATTCCCTTAATGACAGCTGACCAATACAATGATGCAAAAACTCCACAACAAGGGCCACTTTGTGCATTAATCCTTCATTATTGATTAAAGACAAATACAGGTCACCGATATCTTTAAATCTCGCATGTCGAGTGTGATTAGGCTACGAACCTATGCCTTGTCCAACAAGCCTCAACGCAGTCAGTTTTGATGGAGACTTAACCTCCAAGTAGAGACCGCATTCCTTTTAAAGGTGTAATTTCGTCTGTAGTTGGCCATGATTTAGTGTTCCATATCATTACTATCAATATTACAAGGTCTGATACAAAGAAAACCCACGGATGCCTTGCATTTTACAGAGAACTGTTGAAAAGCCTCTTTGTTAACATCGTCATTACGAGTCAGCGAAGTTTTTTGTTGCCTTTCAGGTACGTATTCCAGAAATGAATGAAGCTATCGAGTATGGAGAATACCGTCAACTCAAGATTTTTTAGGACAATGTTTTACCCGGAGTTCCTTCTCGCCTTAATATCACGAAAACATCAAATTGTCAGAGTACAGTTACATAAAAGTTCACGATCTCCTTTTTCACTACCTTTCCAACTTCACGTATTACCATTTTGTGGTTAAACCGTTTTCCAGCCCAAGAGTCATCGTTTAAAATGATGATAAACTTAATACCAACAATAGGCCTATACCAATTGCAGTGGTTCATTGGTTTATCTGATGAATGACTGGGCAACGAAGTGGATAGTTAGAACATGTGCTGCAGAAACTCGCGGACGGATTTTCTAGGAAAAGTGACACAGACATTGGTAAACCTCCGACTCCTCTTAATCAGCCTCCAATACAAAGCCCTGATTATTAATTAATCAGGACTTTGTTCAATCAATTTTCTCCAAATTATTGCAGTGGGGGCGCTTGTCACTGAAAGTGCACCTCCCACGTGTTGTTTACCTAACTGCCCATGTAATCATTAAATGTTTATTAAACAGCAGGAACGTACTTTGTAATGGCAGTGTCTTTAATTCCCACTTTAGCTATTCTGACGTAACGCAGTGGCGTAGCACGGTCATTTTTATTTGGGGGTGGCCACTCTATGTGTCTGTGCATGCAGCTGTACATGTACTCGACCGGGTTTTCTAGTGTCACGAAAACGTACCGATTGACACTCGCACCCAAGTGCGAAGGCGACCGTTGGTGATCCTTAATTGTGTGAAGGAAACGCTAAGCACTGTGGGTAGCCTCCGGCCTGATGAACGAAGTGTATACGCGGAGGTGTTCACCCTGGGTCAAAGGTTACACAAACATCTGTCGAATGAGAGCTCACAAAAAGTCGAGGGTACGAGCACCCTTGATTAGGCGCTGGGGACCAGCTAAGTACAATCTCGCCCTACCAAGAGATTTCATAACGTTAATGTCGAACTAGAAGTTTTACAAGAAGGCGAATCGCCAACTCTGTGAAACTATAATGAGTACATAACTCTCTCTCAATTGACCGTATACAAAGTAAAACAGCTACATCTATTGCAAGCGGCTGTAATGGCCAGGTGGCTGCAGCACGAAGGTTGCCTCTCGCCAATCATTAACAGTTAACAGCTAGGTGATGCACGGCCGCGTCAGAGGTAGCCCTGCGTGACCAGGAACAGTGATATGCCTTCCGGTCTATTGCTTTGGCTTGGATTAATCAATTTTCACTTTGGGTCAAGAAAAACCGGAAGATTAACCATTCTATTGTAGGCCTACTTTTCAAAAACGAAATTCTCCTGGTCACGCCTGCGTCATTACTCATCTATTCACTCCAAACTCCAATTACCAATAACGCCCACAACATCCAGCCGTCCAAGCCGAAACGAAATAGCAATGCAAACTCTGGGATGACAGGCAGACTTTTGTTGCGTTATTATAAATGCAACAATATGGCTTGGAG
This sequence comes from Patiria miniata, assembly GCF_015706575.1. Classification (NCBI taxonomy): domain Eukaryota; kingdom Metazoa; phylum Echinodermata; class Asteroidea; order Valvatida; family Asterinidae; genus Patiria; species Patiria miniata. The sequence continues at coordinate 4,419,092 of NW_024037071.1, forward strand.
TGTTAATTCTGAGAGAGCGTAAGCGACATTTGTAGCGCACTCGCAGATTAATTTTACCCAACCCACAAGAATAAGCCAGACCACGTCAACGCCGCCGCCGAGATTCGCGCGCAGTGATTCGCGCGCCCGTGCGCCGTGACGTAGCGGATAAGCGTGGAGGCGTAACTTGCCCATTTAGCCGTGGCGGTTCAGCTAGCTGGACGCTGGCAATATTATTGTTTCCAACTGTCGCGGCTTTCTGACGGTTATCTTCCAGTCTGGCAACATCCAACAAGCCGACGAGAGTTTAAAAGCTTCGGCAGATCAGCGGTCGAGAGATCAAGCTACTTTAACCTGGCGAGTCTGTAAGGGATTCGAGCGTTAACACTGTTGAACTTCCCAACTACCTGTGATTACAATTTATTGTGCCTGGAATATCAGACGATCTTGATCAAGGTAAGATGATGTTTCATTTTTCTCGGATATTAAAATGCCACTTACATTTTTTTGCATCTGCAGTGGTCAAACGTTTTGCATCCAACAAGATCTTTTGGACAAGCAAGCGAAATTTCATTCAAAAGCAAAATCTGATTCCAACAAAGTTCAGCCAGATACGGAGATAATATTGGGACTAAAATTCCTTTTTTTAATATTTGTATCTGCCTAATCTAGATATGACGAGAAATGTTCGAAACAGCAAACTAGTGTTTCCGCTCACAAATAAAAGAGAATTACTACCATGTAACTGATAATTTAAAGGTTTGTTTTAATACATCGCCTTGGACGAATACCAAGATGTATTTTCTGAAACACATAACTCTCACCTTTTTATAAACTGTTGCAATACAAAATTGCACACGAAAAAACAGCAGTATATAGTGTTCAGGCTGACTCACTGACCATATTGATGGAGTATGTAACATAGGCCTAAAGATCGGGTGCACTTCTGCACTTTTCTTTGCGTGGTATTTCGAGGATTCGATCACAATACCACACTCGCTGGATGTCACCGAGGCATACTTTGTGCAAGACCTGAAGCCCCAATCGCATGCCCTATTTCCTTAACACATGCATGAATGTTAGCTAAGAGCACATTAGGTGGTGTCACGTACGATAACAGGTGGATTAGATACTGGGACAAGATTACTCCGCCTGGGGTATTTTCAATTTCTGGCACAAATTGAAGGGATTCTTTTTCTTCAAAATCTTCTACGGATAACCTATATGTGTTTCGTTTGGGAGTGGAGCTTGCTTAAACAACCGTGAATTTTACATAAAGCGCCCGTGGTAATGAATAGTGCTTTTACATCGATTTTAAATTCCACAGCACCAACATATATGAGTTGCAAATGTTGCCTCTTTGATCGTTTTAAAGTCTTTTTTTCAAAAAATAATCGCTTCACAGAGACTGTTCTAATTGTTTTACTTCAAAACAACTTACAAGCATTTGATTGTAGTCCCTATTGCTAAAGTTAGAAGTTGATTTGTCCTGATGCTAAAGATGAAACAGTGATTTGTCACGTGTGCCCTATTTTTGTATTATTGCACACCAATGTTAATGTTACACACTGAGCATGTAAATTTATAATATGGTATAGCTCTCCCTTTTTTGGATATTATTTGCCTGCCCCATAGATTGCACTGCAAATACCTCCTCGCTCCTGATACACCAACTAAAATGAGAAACCGCAGCATCCCCGCTGACAAATAAAGCAAACGAAATGTTTGCATTTAGGAATAAATGGAGTACCTCGTACCCCGACCAAGGCCGGTGAAGGCATTGGGTTTATTGGTTACGCCGCCCCGTAGCCACTGGATATTGTTTGGATGATAGTATGTGCATACACCAGTTTTGTCTTCTGTTTTGTTGTCTCTCGGCAAACAGTGGGTCGTGTGTTTGTCTGGTTATATAAACTGTAGTAGTGGCAATCAGTGCGTGGATGCTTCCACCATGTGTCATATCTCGCACAAGGTCCGTACGAAATACTTTCTGTTTCAAGAGAGCAAGAAATAGTCCTCTTTCTATTATCTGACTGGCTCACTGACTGACTACTCCTTGTCAGTCGGGCAGTATCATGTAGGATACCCGTAACGCCAATGAATGGGCTTTATCCGGCCCGTTGTTTAGACCCGATACATGAAAGACATCAAGTGAATAGCCATCCCTCACCCTGGGACCTACTTTACTAGACTTGGATACTTATTTGGTCAGTTGCCCATAATTTCACTAGATATAGCATGCGTTCAAAATCTGAGAAATAGTTCCTTTAATCAGTCGGCTTTCAGAAGTCGCGACCATAAGTAAATTTAAGAAGTACTGCGTGAAAGGAGTTGAGTTACTGAACTCACATTTCGCGAATCGCTAAATATTGTAACCTTTAACCGAGTCGAATATACTTGCAGTCGGGCCAAAACTAAATGTAATCCGAGGCAAGAGTGGTATAACAGAATGCCGGCCCAGGTGTAACTGTACTCATTTTGCAAAGATTGGTTTCAATCGCAACTGCATAATATTGTAACGGATAAACATAATCTACAAAATATATTTCACTTGATTTATGTTTGATTTTCATGGTAAATGTCCCTCGTTTTTATTCATTTTAACGACATTTTAACTGATCCCAAACGGTCGTAAATGTTGTTTTCTTCTCGAAGTTCAATCGTTCGCTTTCGTTTCACTCAACAGCAGTTTGTTGTCAGCACTGATGTTGCCTTATAACGTTTGGCGTTGCCAAACATTGATGTGATGGTTTAATTGATGTTTCAATTAAGTTAAATGCACTCAGGGGCCATTAAACCGTATCACCCAAGTGGACGTGTGAAATGCTTCAGACCAAAAAGCGACGGATATCGATCGTGGAGGCCTACCGATTCCGCCAGCAGAATACTCAACTAAAAGGGATCACGACATGAATTTTACTTGGGACATGATCTCGTGCGACTTTCCATTACTTTTAAAACTATTTGACATCTCCTTTTGGTTAATCAAAAATGCACTTCTTTAAGCATTTAAAATATTCCATGCTTTTCTTGACAACCGAAGGCGCTCTTGCTGTGATGTCAGTTTAGGCAGACACTGTTCAATTTAGGGGTTTTCTGTTTTCAAATTTGTGAAACCAAAAATGTACTCATTAAAAATATGTGTGAGAGAGGTTTGATAGTTGACTTACTGTCATGCACGTATTGAAACAATAACAAATCACCAACAGAAAACTTACGACAGCAAAATATCCAAAATTCTGGCAATTTTTGGTGCTGAAATAGAACAGCTGTATAACATTGAGGTTTTTGCCTGAAATGACATCACACTTTGCTCATGAATATGGAAATTACCATTAGCATAAAAACCAAAAATGCACCAAAACACCCCGGTTGAAAATGGCAAAAAGAAAATTGAAAATACAGTTAAATGGGACACAATGTGCATTTTCAAGTACTGCATTAAAACTATTATATTACATGGGCCCTTTAAAGGCCTACATCACCCTTAAGCTTTGTAGATGTTATAGCGTAGTCAAATGAAATGTGACTGTTACATTGGAAAAGGGTGGAAAAAAACAGTAGATGTTTGGAAAACGAAATACGTTTTGCACTTCACGTCGATATCACACCGTGCATAATGAGTAACAAACGAAGCCCTTTAGTGCATAAAACCCATCGGATGTGCAACCTAAGAAGCTAATGGGCCCAATGATGACTTCATTGTTGAGTGTTAATACTGGTAATTAAAACGTTTCCAATTTCATTTAATGTCTGGTTTCTGTACTCCTTTCGGTTTCGGATCGCGCATGAACAAACAATCATCTTGTATCCGCAGCCATCAGAACATGCGTTATCCTCACACGCATCCCGACTAAAAAATTGTGTGGAGGGGAGGCGTAAAAATTGCCTTCTGACTTATTATGGTTTTAATGCAAAGTGCGTCGGGCGCTATGATGAAGGGTATCGAATGACGGGCACAAAGAGTTCACAACAGGAACTTGTGAGATATGACGGCAACTATCTCATGCAAACCAGTACATCCGATGTCTTTTGATTTCCCAAGTCTCAGTATTAAATAAGGAAAGCCTCTGTATTAAATAAGGAAATTACAGCAAGTCCCCACAATCAGTGTACGTCATAATTAGCAGGGTCGTTGACTGCATTCCTATAGGCCTGCCTATACAAGTCCTTTTACGGTGGTCATCCTGAGATGAAGCTTTGACTTAAGGGGCGAATTGTAATGCGGCTTCCATTGAAATTGTTTACACTAAGGGAAAGTTTCCTCTCAAGCGTGAGTGTGTGGAATGGCGTAATGAAATAATCCCCGAGTCCAGGTTTTACTTGGCATTGTGCGGCTATGCACACTAAGCCTTACTGTTTTCAAGGTCACTAACGGATATTGCCCACCCTAAGGAAAAAAAGAGGAAACGTATTTGCTTTGTCAGCTATGCGTATATGAACACATAGGGCAACTGCATCTCTCTTGTCTGAGTGGCCATCTGCACTTTTTCTGTGAAGAATTAGAATCGGACACGACACGGCTCTTGAGCTTGAAATCCATGTGCAATTCATCTTGCGTACATCAATAATTCCAGATTTCTTAAATTCGATGTAGGTATGCATTCCTTTATGATATATGTGCCTGCATATTTGTCTTCAATATGCGGAATTTAGAAAAAAATTAATATCTTCGTATAAATTACTTTGATTTAATTATCTATCCTAGGAGCAAAGGATGTTTTCATAGTTTCTTCGCACGTGTTCGACTGACGCACCTGCTGATCCATCGGTCATTTTTTTTCTTCAGTCATTATTTTTGCTCACTCCGTTATCATCGATTTCCCTTCAATCAAACCCCGCACCAAAATGAACAGGAGTAGAACAAGAGACGGGGAGTCAAGAGCGAAAATGTTTTAGTGGCCTTTTTACTGTTTCTCTTCGTGCCGTTCGAGGCTGTACGGACTTACTCGGTACGGCCGACAGCTGCCCGGGGTTTGCCCCCTCAGGCCCCGTCATGAAGCAGCGTTCGGCCATGCTGGCCGTCGCCTTGTGAAAACACGTCTTCCCAAGGAACAAGATACAGTTTCTGTTCTGATGCGACAGATGAAATGAGAGACACACGGGTCGGGTGCTTTTGTGAGGCAGATATCAAATGAGTTTTCGTGCTTCGCTCGACTCATACCGGAGTCATATGTTTTATTCTATCGTATATAGATTTGCAGGTTGAAAAGTCTTGGCAGATAGGGAATGATTTCATTTTTGAGAATCATTCGCTCGAGTGTTTCTTTTCATTGGTGAGAAAAAGAGAGATTATATTATTTGAGAGAATAATCTGGCAAGCCTCTATACTGAGCAGTGACGACAAATTATAACCTTACACCGTTTCGAAGTTTCACAAAACGTAGAAATTAACATTCAAAGTTAATTATCTTTTCCATAAGTTTGCATTTTTATTTCGTGCAACTTTTGAAGGCATTAAGAGTTGAAATACAGGTTCAGAATGACAACAAAAATTGTCGACACGCCCTATCAGGACCTGAAAACACAATGAGGTCCCCCCCCCATACAAAGAATAATAACCTCGGGAATGCCATGGAATCGGCAGACATTTCATGACTCTTATCATATAACAAAACCATTTTTTTTTTGCATCACCGTTGTTGTCATGGAAACCGATTAAAATGCAAGTCGTTATCCAGGTATATGTTGTGTTTTAGAAACACGCATTTTGGAATTCGGGGACAATATTTGTTCTGTTCCCAACCTATAACGCAGTCACTTAAGAGAATTAAACTGGTCATAATGCGTTGCATTCTTTGATAAATTCTTTTAAAACACATTTGCTCTGATTCGCTCAGTCTGGATTGAAATGTCTCTGGCGATGGCATTTCCCAGGAACATTCTAAAAAGAAAGCTGGATAATGGGGTTAGAATTTGCAGCAACTCCCAAGTCTGTACACCCAATACTTATGGACAAAACGCAAGATTAAAATCAAATTTCCTTGCTAGGTTTCTGGCCTGTGTGTTCATGTGCATTGTCTTGTGTGTGGCTGACAGCGAGGGGTCCCAGCTCGAGATGTTCCGACTCGCTTAGTCTGGATTTAAATGTATCATTTCCCAGGTCCCAGGAACATTCTACATGGTTAGAAAGCTGGATAGTGGGGAGAGAATTTGCATTAAATCCCAAGTCTGTCCACATAATACTTTTGGAGAAGACGCAAGATTAAAATCAAATTTTCTTGCGAGGTCTCTGGCCTTTTACGACACATTGTGACGCGGTTAGGTTACCGCCTGATTAATGGCGTCAGATGAAATGCGCGAACGGAAGTGTTGACCTGGGGTCACCGGCTGCAAAAAAAATCTTTCCAATGAGAGCTCAGAGAAATTTGAGGTTATAAGCGCTGGGGACAAGGGAATGAGGCCACCACCGACGCAGAGCAATGTGTAATTGTTAACATTACTGCGTGACTTTTTTTTGGAGCTATAGATACGTTTTGCACGTCTTTCACTAGATATTCAAAGCTTGTAATTATCATACCACATTTATCTCTACCTAGTTATTGGTTGCAGAAAATAGATCAAGCTGAATGTAAAAAAGGAATGACATTTTTGTAAGGTTTTGTAAGTACAAACCATACTTTTGTAATATTGGCTACAGCAAAGTCGAAATATAAAAAATATTGCCTCTGCTTTATTTTCCATTGTGAATATAGTCAATTACAACAATAATCTTGTTATAAATTCAACCATCATAACACAAGTCTTCGTATAGGTCTTCCATTGCCATAAAAAGAAACAAGCATCTCCCCAAAATTTTAAGGCTCTTTCATCGTTGCAATTTTTTTCTGGCCCCGAATCGTTTCGCTAGAGTGAAGTTAATACGGGGCCGTATGTATCGATGGGAACAATTTCTTGCAGCAACACGGAAAACATCGAAGTCCCATCGTGCATAATTTATCGCTACTGTTCGGAGAGAAAAAAAGGTGTGTGGAACGCGTTCAAAATATTCACAAACACAATATTCACTTCAAAAGTGCACGTAAAGGTGAGGTCGATTTAAATTAATTAATGATTGACTCCAACATGTTCATTACTCTGGTAACTATTATTACATTTTCGTGAATTATTTTTGAAGGGTTAAAACTATTTAACCCATAATAATATGATATCTAAGTTTAAAAGATGATGTATCGTATTCTTTGGTGTTTCCCTCCATTCAGATTTCTTGTTTAAAAACCTAAAGCTTTACTTTACACACCTACCTTATTATTCTAGAGAGATTGATTTTTTTCCTAATCGTGAATTCGACCTTTGATATTTTCCGTACAGAACTTAAGTTGTTGCCCAAAGTGCTTCAGTCGAAATTAATGGTATGCTACAGCCGACACAAATGGGCTAATGTTGACGAACAGATTATTTCCAATTGGATATGTGCCATTTTTTTAATAACAAGATATATCATTGATCAAAACTAACAACATCGGGCACCAAAATAAATTTTTTAATAACTGAACTGAGAGTAAGCTGAACGGGGTTTCGCTGTGTTTTGTTTCGGTTGTAATTACGTCATGTTTTCATCGGATTTGGTTAGTTTGTTTGTTGGTTGGTTGGTTGGTTTGTCTGTGGACAAGATAACTCAAAACGTTATGGACGGATTTGCATGAGAATTTTTTTTATGGGTGGTCTTTGGTACAACTACAAATCAATTACTTGGAAGTGATCCGGATCTGGGTCTGGATCCAGGTTTTTTTCAAAGGATTCCTCACCGTTTATTCGAGTATATTTCTTTTGGGTGTACTGACAATATGGCGGGGAATTGTGTAGCCTAGGCGGAGGTTTGCGCTCTCTGAGTGCTTTCTAGTTCTTTCTTTCTTTCTTCCTTAAATGCAAAATCCGTGTGCATAACTCTCAGCCTCCCGACAGCCTATCCAGCGATGACCAAAATTATCATCAACGCAGAATTAGTGGTAAATTAATTGACCTGTCGGTCCGTCCCACCGTCGGCGTGTCAATAAACACTCTGATCAGGTGTGTAGGGGAGTAGTTGAACCCTTGCGCTTGAGGTGTAATGGATGTGTGGCATTGTATAATCCCCATACCAATGCCACCAGCAACCATACGCCATTAGCATGTTCTATTATCGTCGCAGCAATGCATCCTTCTCCTTGGGGAATTTATTAGATTATTTTGTAAAGTGTCGTACAGGATGACCTCCTACGCAAAAAAAGGAAACATATCCAAGGTTCATCATAGGAAAAACCCACGTGGACAAATATTGACATTTTCCGATGGTTGGGGTAAAACAAAAACGAGAAGATAGTTTAACGCCATCCTGAACAATTATACGTGCTACGTTAGGTCTAACCTGAGCGTTTATTTGCACCTAATTTGTTTTTAATTGGTTTGGAAAAGCTTTGTTCTGCGTAGGGGTTTTGGATTATTTCAATCAGCACACCCCAGCCACCCAAGTGAAAATGACATTGAAAGGTATTAAAGTACAAATTGTGATCGTGTTGGAGATGAAGACAACATCATTAAATCGCAAATGTAGTTATTTCGAAGATGTTTTAGAGTTTGACTGGCAAACCTTTCACTGTTAAACAGTTGGGTTTTTGTTTCTACCCTAACCTAGATATCACACACAAAAATAAATACCTATGCATACATTTTGAGAGATATGCAGAACAGAGATATGCCAAAGTTTGATTAGCTCATATTCGGAATTTATTGCATGCATACATTTTGTTATATATTTTTAATACTGCAACTACGAGAATACGTCTTCCAATTTTTTTTTGGCGATATCGTCTGTATACAGAGTGGTGCAAAAAGAAGGAAACCCACTTTTGACAGCACTTTTCACCTACTTGTTGGGCACATTTCCAAAATTCAATTGTTATGGTATTAAAATATTGATCTTAAACTATAAGTGACGAAAAGATGATTGCAAATGCATATTTTGTCTCTGAGATATGATAGTTTAAAAATTCATGTGCCAAACCTGTTTGTCCATGGACGGCTTTATTCCATCCGCTTTACTGAGCTCCGGAGCTTGATTTTAAGACAAAACACAGTACACTAGACTTACACGTAGACAACAGTGATTTTGGTGACTTGTATTCAAATTAGCATAATAACACTATTCGATTTTTTTAAAGATTTTTTTCACCACGTATGGTTGAAGAGCTATACTTCACTACATTTTTAGAAAGTTCAAATAAGTTAAGTAGGTTAAAATTCCTGTCAAAAGTGGGTTTCCTTCTGTACATTTAGATATAGACACCACCCTAGATATACATGCACTGTATGTATAGGCCTGCATACATATATCATTGCAAGGATGTATAACCTTTTATCGTATCACCTGTCTTTCTGATATCTTCTCGAATCCTTAATTGCGCACAGGGCTTGTCCTCAGGCCTAAATATAAAATCATAGTTATTTTCATTTTTTTGCATCCACCTGATCCTAACTAGGTTTTTTCTTCAGTTTTACAACGTGTAGGCCTATATCCAATAAAGCCATGTATCCCCTGATCAATAATAACAGTGGTAAGCAAGATCAGAAGTCGCTATATATGAATAATATGACAGGGTTGCTTGCGACGTGCGTAATACTATTTTCGTATGTATACGGATGTAAACATATTCTGGATTAACTGTGTTATACAGGTCGGGCTGTTCAGAAAGTAGGCCAGATTTCTTCAACGCCTTCCACAATCAATCGCAGTTCCGTTTTACTGTAAATCGGTACCTTTTGGCTATATCTTGCGCGAGCCGCTTTCAACCCATTGGAAACAGGTGTCCCATATCCAAGTCCCATTTTGGTGACAGAGTAAAGTAGGACAAAGATTCCTGGCCCAAAGCTTCGATTTACCTGTCACCTATTTCGCGTCTTTTTACAGTTGTGTAGGCCTATGTGTGTTTCCTCGCAGTACGGCAAATATAAAGGTACCGTCGAATTGCATGTAATACCGCATCTCTGTCTGTTCCGTTCTCTGTTGTTGGTGGGATTTTGTCTCTGTTAGGGACCTACTAAAGGAAGACGGTTCGGCAGGAAGAAAGTGACAGTTCAATCGAAAGTGGGTGGGGAGAAATTTGACAACACGGATCTTATATCAAAGTTGCTATTCACAAAAGTGACTAGGATTGATGGGGCGGAAACTGTTGGGTTCATAATGTCACCGAGTGTCAACGAGGTCTGAAGTACGTCCAGAATTAATTCCGTTTCCTCCGATTCGAATACGTTATAATCGCAGTAACGATCTCCTTTCTACTGTTTTGTCCCAAAATATCTCCTTTGTTTTTGGTAATAACACGATTTCAAAAGTGGATTTTGGGGAGCTTTCGCGCAGTCATCACAAAAGCGTGTATAAACAAAGGTCGTTGCGTATGCCAATGGCGAGCGTTTGGTCTGTCTCGTGAAGTTTGACAGTAAACATTCCGAACAAATTTACACAGACTGGAAGGGCTACCAAGCTTGCGATGAGAGTTATTAATGTCAATCTTTGAATGGCACGAATGGTACTAGTCATATAACTTCAATATCATGAGTTTACAGAAATTGGACTAGTAAAAAGACTTGGCGAGCTATAGTAAAAAGACTTGGCAAGCTCTAGTAAAGCCGGGTAGAGCGCACAGAATTATATTCAATTGATTCAGAATAGCCGTTTGCTGGAAGCTTTTTCATTCATCTGGCGTACTCAATTAGCCTGATTTATGCTTGGGCGTTAAGGGGTACTCTTATAGCCAGGCCACGTCCGGCTGAAAATTGCCAATCGGTCAGTCAGTCAGTGAGGTATGAAAGGACACCAGACTCGCCCTCTGGGACCAGCAAAATGGGGTGTTCGATCTCTGTTCCTGCTGTGCACTTACTTTCACTTTTTTATGAACTGTCTTATTTAATTGATAATGTTTTTTTTCTAATAAGTTCCAATTTTCTCTATGTTTCCTGTTTTGCTGTACCTTTCACCGTTGACGTACGCGGCTCATGATCCGCCAGCCGTATAACAAGCAACATTTTATGTCACCGTAAGAAGTCATTTAAGCAAGAACATAATCGTTTTTTCATGCCGAGTTGAAGTATGCATCGAGCGTCATTTGGTGACGTCATCATGCTTTTTATTGTATAATTTAACTGTTCATTACATCCCTAGGCTGAAACCTTGACAATCACATTTTTATTGAAACGGCTTGCAATATAGCACCGAGGTAGTTCGCAGCTGACCTTTAAAAAGTTTCCTTCTTTTTCTCCCGTTGTTGCCACCGCCCAGCCTGCTGGTTTTAATGAGGTCTAAAATGCAATAAACTGATTCCCGTTTGGTTTGATCAGTCAGTCATGACATGCTCAACATCGAGGAATCGATAATCGCCTGTGCGGATCCGGTCCCGAGATATCGCGTAATTATAACCAACCTCCCCGATCGAATCTAGCCTAGCACGTCGGGACAAAAACGCAATCATACAGACTCAGCAAAAAATCTCATCATGGATATTCCACCAGATGACGACAATGTCTAACTGCTCTGCAATCTCCCATTCCCTTGAGATCGATTCGACTTTTTTTCTTTCTTTGACGGACCGAGACTTGAATTGGGTCTGTTTTTGTCAGTCGCCAACCAGAAATCGGGTGAAGTTGAATAAAAGTCCGATATGTTGCCTAGCGACCGTTTCCCGCGTTTTGAAACACATGCTTCTTTTTGAGCGAATGTAAAAGGGACAAGTTTTGAAACAAGTGGCTGTGTGATTTTGCTCGAACTTCTCTCAAATAGTTTGAAGGAACTTTTCCTGCATAAGGTACCGGTATAATTTATTAATTTCTCATTTCATAGTGAAATAAATACCAATCAAAAAGTTTTTTTTCTGATCTATAACAAAATGTTAAAAACGTTATTTTCAGCGCTAGATTATTGTCCAAATATTGACGAAATGTAATGTAGTCCTATTATTGTTGTTTCGGTGCGCCATTCCGACACTTTTGAATGTGTGAAACAAATACTCGTCGTAAAGGCCGCTTGCCAATATTTTAGCATTTCATTATTCGTAAATTTCTAAAGTGCTGTTCATGACCGCCCGTTCGATCAACGTACAACATATTTTCGGCTGCCAATAACTGCCTACTGTTTTCGAGTGCAGTCTACCAAGTGTTTACATATCTGGTGCATGCTGGAGAAGTGATTTTGTATGCGGACAGCGGCAGTGTATATAAACACAAACTCGCCTAGGTAACTCCTGTCCAATTTTGTTTTAATATTAGCACCGATTCTGATCATTTACTTTTGACTATAATTCTCGTTGATAATTCAAATAAGACTATTGTTCATTTACAATTTTATCATTTGGGTTGGAGTCCAACAAGCTTGAAGGTGGAAAAATATACTTATGTCTTTAAATAAGTTCTGCTAAAGTAAAAGCCATATTTTAATAGCACTTGTTAAGTTAATTCATCGGTATGTGTCTCGTTAAAAGGGGCTTGCATATTCTCAGCATTGTTTTTCCCCACTGTGCAACTGATGCATTGTCATAAACATTTTGTGCACATCATACCGAGATATGTTGCTCCAAGCTACGTGTAATGCTATTAAACGATAACGATTTAGCAGTGAACAGGACTTGTTGAATTTTCGGGCCCGGTTGCATAGGTGAGACGCGGGCTGATATTGAATTCAATTTGCCAGATTTGTTCATCGTAGTCCTGTAAAAGCTACAGAACTCTTGCTTATCTTTGAGTGGTGGCGTTACATTGAATTATAATCTGAACTGAATTTTGGAAAGCAATGTTCTAAAACTCTATAAAAAAAGAGAAGATGATTTGAGCCGAAGATTGCAAACGCCCGAGTTCCTCCATTAGTGAACATATTCATTCTTGATCAATAATTCATTTTTGTCTCAGTAGCAAACAAAAAGAAAACCTTTTTTAGCGACCAATTGGTGACACCGAACCCACTTCAATGAAATTCTACCCACCGACTCCCCTAACTACGGGACAACGATCGCTGCGTATAGGTTTAGATGATAGGAACATTGCAAGCAAAGTCCCCCTGGGAGCAGCGATGTATGTCACCGACGTGACGGATCGAAATAAATCAAAATCAATCAAGATGATCCCAGCAACTTATTTGATAAACAATTCAACGCTCAATCATCGCTGGGCCAGCCGACTGAAATGTCAAGTCGTTTTCCATTCATCATTTTCGAGGCTGTCTTCGAATTACTGCCATATCAGTCACAGTCAGGAGGGGACATTGGACGATTTTTTTTTGTATTCGAAGCGGGGGGGGGGGTGGGAATCTGATAAATGTCTGGCCTTAGTCCCGTCATCACGTCAATTTACTGTCTTGCGTTGGTTATTAATCTGTTACGGTACTGTATCATCAACATTTCAAGGGCCTACTTTGACTCGGACAATATTTAATCATTCCCGCGCGCGGGAAACGAAATAATCCGTGTCTGTGTGTATTTGCCTTGGGTGTTGCACGCGTAGCGCGCGCCGCACTTACACCCAAAGGCCTTCTACCATTAAAATTGATGAACTTCATCGGGCGTATTAATGTGAAGGAGTGGTCATAATTCATGCATCGGGAGATTTTCGTCGCTGAAATTTAATCAGGTTGTTGATATGGGTTTTAATTAAACAAAATAATCAAGGTTGAAAACCAACAGTCTGTTTAATTCTTAGAATATGACCCAAATGCGCACCGGCGCAGTTCACATTGCACGCAGATTTCAAACATGGTTTTTGATCAGGCTTTGATTTGCATATTTTCCAAAATAATTAAATGATTATCCTCATCAATATTTCTGTCTAACTTCTCATTCTGTTTTGCATATATTTTCCAAAATAATTATATTAATTGAATAATTATCCAATATTTTCGTCTAATTTGTCATTCACAGCTATTTCCCCACACAACGCTAAGCGTGCAGTATGATTTTCAAAATCATGACCACGTGTCAAATATCGTTTCATTAATAATGCTGATGGGAACATTTTCATTTACCCTATTTTAATTTTACTTAGGCCTACATTGTCTTTGACGACGCTTGTTCTGTATTATTTCAATTTATTTGCTGTAGACACCAACCCTAGCACACCATATTTTTCTCCATGCCGTTCTAGTACAATGAGAGAGGGTACTTAACAATTGTTTTATATTTTTCATTCTGATAACTATTAACAGATTTTCAAAAACAAAATCTGATTTGCTTTGGATCTGTTAAAAGTAAAAAGAGTGTGCGAATCGGTAGTGTACTGAAAAAGTCTTCGACTTCGAATAATTCCCAATGTTGGTGATGCCGGTCCGGAGCAGTATTCAGGGAATATGTACTGCCTTTATACCTCACCTATACGAATCGATATTGCAGGCACATCTCCGATCTGGCCGGGTTGTGACCAGGCAATAAGGCGTAGTGTTCACACTAATTACCTCTGAATGCTATTGATTTTAACTACTGCCTTCACGCCGGTGGAGCTAGCTGCATCGGTGCGGTGAATGTAGCGAAGCGCGGACGGGGGAAGCTTATTGCAAAATCTTCGGCAAATCTGCGAGAACGGTTTGTTAGAATTCGTCAGGACGGAAACAGTAATTGGCGGGTCCGGCAATTTGCGTGATGCCAGCGATTAAATGTGCAGTTTGAGGTTTTTTTTCAGGCCAGTACCATTAGGTCCTGATGCCGTGATTGCAAAACTAATAACTCGGCCCGAGAAGATGCTATAGTTTTTTTTCCTTCAAGTTATCACCTTTCTGTTCTCTTAATGTAACGGCGAACGGAACTAGAAAAAAAAACCAGGTTGACAGAAATGAGAAAGGATGGGATGATCTTGAGATAACGTAAGACACGTTCGAATTGCTACAAGGCAGACCGCATAGCTGCTCTTTTCATTGTGTGAATTCTTGCTGTCCCGCGTGTGGTTTGGGAAAAACAATTAACGAAATTACTATCTTATTCGGCCATTTGTGTAATGGCGGTGAGTAGAAATCGAAACTCCATTTGACTTTAATACACGCCAAGATCAATTCCGCATTACATGTGCGCTTTCAAAGCACCTAACTTGGCATTAAACTATGTGATTAATTTTGCAATACAAGACTGTGTCTTGACCGCCAGATTCTGACCATTCAGCGGTCGTCTTTTATCGTGTCTTCGGTAACCCGATTTTGTTTGTAAAAAAACCCAACAAGGCAGCTGTTAACCAATCAACAGATTTGGACGAATTTCTGCTCGAAATGACGTCACAATAAAAGCGGCTCCGATTGGCTTGCGCGCGGAGTTGCATAAACATATGCATGCTCAGAAATATCAGTTGTTTTTCAAAGCCAAGCATTTTAGCCTCGCTTTGATTCCAATATGGCGATTCCGTTCAGCTTTTGAATCCGCGACAGAAATGTAAATTATCCGCGCATTCCAGAACCCGATGACAAAATCATCATATCTATACGACTGGAACACAGTGATCTTTTGTGTTTGCAACTTGTATTAAATTAGTTTTTAAATATCCCAAATTGCCCGAAGTGTTCTGGGGTTTTGAGTCCTGCAGTTAGTTGTACGTGCGCAACACCCTTTTCCCACCCGCCACGCATACAGATATTACACTCAATGAATTATTGACTTATCTTCGATGAGATATAATATTTCAAGAGCCGAAATATGGCGCATTGTTCCCCGGAGGGCACACTCAGACACAAACACGATGAGAACACGGTGTTTGGTGGCTCATATACGAATCTTTCCCGTATTATTGTGATGGATGAATCGCAATAAAGGATTTCTTTCCCCTCTCGGTCTGCCGTTCATTATTCATACCGCGTCTTGTCTGGCCTCATCCGTCGGCTCTAAACAGACCAGACATACCGCTAGCCGTCGGCAACAGATCCATCTTTTCCGGTCTTTATTTTGTCTCTCTCTCAAACTGTTTTCCCCTTTCGCGCTCTCTCTACTTATATTCCATCTGGCTGACAAATTTATTGCCTCGTTAGCAATGGTTAATCTAAAATTTTGACATTTGTCATATTGTCAATGCTGGGGACGGGCCCTGTGGGTTTTAAGTGCACCAGGCGCTTTCGGGGTCCGTATCATGAGGTAATAATGATGGGAGACTGGCTTGGCGTTATCTGTTCTTGTTATGGCGTTGCGAGATGAGTAATGATGCGGTCGTTGTTTTTCCCCTTCTTGTGCGTCCAATGGGCGCGAAGTCGGAGTTGAAAATTTATTGTAACGGGTTTATTGCAATGTTGCTCTATAGTGCTACGGATGTTTTTCAGTTTACCTTTTCTCCATACCAACTGTCATAGGAGACACCTGTTTGTGTTTGCTCTATTCAGATTAATTTGAACTCATGTTTGGTACTCCTATAACCAAGTGTTTTTTCTTTTTTGCACCTGGTTCTATTTTTCCAAACTCAGATCCTAAGACCAGAATCCGCTTTACATCGGTTTTAAATTGTTTTAGAGATCGAAATGGTATACTAAGGTGTAGAATACAAAATTGCAATGAACAGTCAAAACCGTGCAATGGCCTCCACTTTATAACTTGAAAAAAATTTAAGTTTGAGATTATTTCATTGTACAGGCGAAAGTGAACTTGTAATACGTTGAAATTATGATATTGAACACAAGTTCATAATTATTAAATACTAATTATTATTTTCAATTACCTTTTTGATTCACACTGTACTACCGAAACAAAGTCACAGCCATTCGATTCCAACCGCTTTAGCTGCTCAGTTGAGCCTCCTTTCGATATAGAATTCTAACTGCTCTCTATGATACATATTTTCATCTTCGAGGATTCCCGCATTGCCATGAGTTTTACCAATTTATTCCCAATAACTTTCAACATGTACAAAATGCTGGGCGGTTTGCCATACCCGTCCTGTAACGGTTTGTTTCTCCTATCGATCGCCGCGTCAAAACACGCAGTGATCTGTGAGTTGCCTACGATTTCTGCCCGCTGCATGCCCGTCTGTTTGGATAACCGAATCATTTCACTATCGGCGCCAGTCAGGCGTTCCTATCACACTCATCCATCTGTGAGAATGAACCGTTTAGATCTGTGAACCAAAAAGCTTGTCAGGATGGGATGGCGAAGATTTGGTGGGTGATAACCGGGGGCGGGGTTTGGGCCAGTAGCGGATCTGGGGGGGGGGAGCATGTTCCCCGCGGCGACATGTACCATTTCTTTTTCTGTGTTAATGTTTAAGGAAACGAAAGCGTCAGCCTTTCCCAGCCGCTATAATAGCAATAATACCCTCCCATCAGTTTCCAATAGTGGCCAAATTGTGTGCCCCTGCGGATATATGCCGCCAAGAATAGCGCCACCTATTGTGCGATAGTGTCCAACAGCGCCTCCAATAGTCAGATGTTGTCCCCCAACACCAACAAAGCCACCGCCGATTCCGCCACTTGAAACAATTAGCAACTTTTTTTCGAAAATTAACCATCTCCCTCAGCCCCCCCCCCCCCCGAGCGAAAACATGGACAGTCTACAGACTTCAAGGGGCCGTTTGAGAGTCTTAAGTTCAGCGAAAGTAGGTCGTATAGTATAATTCAAATAAGCGAGGAGGCAAGTGTCGTATTTGGGGGTTCTTCCTGAAGATGTATTTTCAAGGGTATTTCCAGAAGCATTCTGTAACTTTCTTTCTGCCCAGCCTTTCAGGAGTTTTTCGCTGACGTTTTTGTGATTCTATCCGACGAAGAATTCCCATAATTCTGTGCGAACCATAATGTGAATTATTAATCATAAGAATTCCGAACGCTTCATGCGACAGAACTAATATATCTTATAAGAATATTACATGTATATCATTTCATGGCTAAGAGGTGGGGGATCCACTCCCAAGCTTAAGCTGTGAAAGGTTTTTTTCAGACCTGACTCATGTAGGGTCATTTTATTTTATGAAATTTTCGATTATTATGTTCCAGTTTAAACTCTACTTATACGAATCTTGCTTCAAATTTCGTCATATGAAGAGTTTTTTTCACGAAGCACAACTGTAAGGAAAAGAGTGACGGTAGTCGTGTTTTTAAATGAAATCGTCACTAAAAATTGTTGCCACACTGGCAGAAAATGTGTCTTCTAGTGTATTTGTTGACGTTAGACTGACCTGCTCGATTCATATTTCTCTTACATTTTCCATTTTGAATTATCAAGCTACATCTCTTTGCTTTAGGACAATACCGCTTGATAACGTGCAAAAATAACAATCCTCCACAGCCGGACGCTTAAAAGGCGCCCCTGAAATCTGGCATCTCGTCAAAATGTACAGTTTAATACAAAATCTGATAAAATTTCAATCTAAAAATCTATATCTAACACTTCCACTCCGTTTCCTCTGCTGGCAATAAAAAGGACCGGGGATTTAGCAACGGTATGGGTTGTCTAGCGAGGCGAAGCGAACTCTGCCCACCCCCTGCCCCACACGCTATCTCTTCAATGTACTTCGTCACTCATGCACGTAGATGCCTTGCAGATATAATAGAGTCAATATTAAACCATTACACGGGGAGACACGGTGATAACTCCGCACCGTGTGCTACTAAAATTCCGGCCGTTGAGCACCGGGCTCACAGCGCCTTTACACAGTTAGAATTATTAAATCGCTCCGTACCGTGGTCGGCGCGTTTGTACCCGCTCTAGCCGTCTACTGGCTAAACATTGCCCTCGCATACATATCAGAAGAGTTTGTTGGCGGGGGGGGGGGGGAGAAAAAAAGTGTTTCCGGGTCCAATCCAATAAAACCCCGGTGGCAAAAAACGCCATTTCTATCCGGGAACCTGTGTTTTTGTCCTGATGGGCATTAAGATTTAGTTACACGATTTTCTGCACGCTGGTATGGGAGTGAACTAATAGGATGACCACATGATGAATGCTGCGCTTCGATTAATGTTTTTGCCCCGATTATACCTGACCCGCTGGACCGGAGTTATGTTATTATACATTAACCTCTTGCTGATGTTTTCTTTTCTTTAGGACGGGTGGAACTTGATTAAAACGCCTTGGGATGTGGAATTATGTCCATACAAATGCAAACCTGAGCACATTTCAATCGCATTCATGTTTGGAGGTGTTTTATGCCGACGTCATGCATTGAGCGCAGACCGTAACGGACCGGTGTACCAATGTTATACATCAACTCCCTGTATATCTTGGAGCTTCCTCAGTTGGCGGGAAATATTTGAAACGGGGGAAAAAATGCTCATTCCGTTGCGGAATGTAATAAGTTGCGCAAACATATACGTTTCCGTTTCTTTCACGGTATTTTTTTACGTTTTGTTTTATCGTACAATTTTCACGCCATATCGCGAGGGAAAATAAAGTCTACGGAAGTTCAGTATATCGCCAGCGCTAAGTACGCGTTATAACAAACAGTGCCTCTAGCGTCAGATACGGTCTAGCAACCCCCCCCCCCACCCACCACGTGACCTTACTTGTTCAATATTCCTGGCTGGAGGCTGAGGCTTGGTGGCGTATGGTTCAGGGATTCAAACGGATACACTTGCTGAATAGTTGCTCTTCGTTTGACTATTGGTTTATCATCTGTTTATATTCCCCTCATTGACTCCTCAGTCATATGAATTCGCTTTTTAAATTCGACCATCCTATATTAAAAGATCCTGAGCTGTCTGTCGGTCGGTCGTGGTGTCTGGATGTCTGTGTGTCACTGTTTTGTAAAATGCCTAAAGATACTCTCACAAAAAAAACTTTCCGGATCCGAGCTTTCCTGACTTTTTAGCCTGGAGTCTTGCGCATCTTTTGATACCAAAACACATAAAATTCCGACGAAAAAAATCCGGCGAAAAATGAATTTCCCCATGATGTATTGTATATACACACAGCATAATTACCATTGATGGATGTAAATAATTAATTAGACGATCATTCAAAAACCCTGAAACCTATGGAGGGGGAGCAATCCCCCCCCCCCCCGGCTGTGAGATGGTCAAAATAACCCGGCTCCTTTAGTGTTAAATAAACACGCCTGTACGATGTTGCGAAACGCGCTTGGTGTATTAATTGAAGTATATGAAGCGTATAGGTCCGAACACCGACTATGTTTAGAGTGTGTATTTTTGCATTGATCATGCATAATGTACTCATGGCACTCACAATTATTGCCTAATGCTTTGTAATTGCAAGGCATAAACAGCCAGTGCTCAACCAAACACGAACTATATAGAAAACCTCTCAGTATACAGTAATTTAATCATGGGGTTGCTCTTTGTCGTTCTTCGCACGGAGTTCCTCGGGACTGTACTTGGAGAGATGTTCACAATCCCAGAAATAACTGATTTGCAAGAATTGTGCGTATAATGAAATAAACCGTGCGGACGGTTCGGCGTATGAATTAAAGTGCATGTCGCGGCATCAGTCAATCGTCGATTTGTGGAAATTTAATAAGCCTGTGGCTTTGCACCATGGAAATAAAAGTTCAGCCACGTCATGTAAGCACGGCATTCGGCTTGTATTAATATTGACATTTGTAATGACGAATCTTCGCTGAAAAGAACTGTTTAATTAAATGAGCCATATACTCAGGAGTCATTGGTCAGTCTGGGCAGCGTGCCCCCGTGCACAAGCAGCCCGTGCGCAAAGACAAGATTTGCTCTTTTAATCAATTATCTCGATTTTTATCATCAATAATTGGGCTTCATTAAGGACCGAGTCAGCCTGTCAGTTCGGATTCCCGACCCAATCGGTATTCGTATTACCACCGAGACATCCCACTGATCAAATCAAAGCAAGACCAGATTGAAGGTTACACGATGAAGTCTTGGATATGATGTGCCTCCCGAAGAAACGGATGTATCACAATCCGTTGTCTCATCGGGAGGTCAATCTTAAGAGGGTGTCTCATCGGGAGAGACAAAAATACACTTTCAAATAACCCAACCGAAATTTTTCTTCCACTTTATCGCATACAAATGCTCATTTGATAATAATTATGATGTCATTTCTATGATCGTTGCGGTAATAAGCGAATTCGCTTTGTTTATATAGGCGTAAGTATTCAATTTGCTGTGTTAAAATTGTTGGACAGTGTATTTTTCTTTCTACCGAGAAAACCCATGTGTTTTAATTACCGGCCCAAAGGCGCAAAATGGAGGAGTATTCAACAAGATTAATTAATTTGGTCGTGAAGACCATCCATCAGTCTGTGGCTTCACATTGGAGCATCTTCAACAGCCCCCTTTTGTGTCGGTTTGATTGCTTAGTTTAAGCTCATAGTACACACAATGCACCCTGGGCTGAACCGGGATTGCCTCAAGTTGGTTGCCGGAAGGCCGGGCAAATAGAGTGGGTCAGCTGTGCCGAGTCTCCGGGCATCAAAGGCCAGGCTTCCTAATAGGACAAGGAGCTGGTCGGGATTGTGGACCAAAGTGATGGACCGATTCAGCTGCTGGCTGAGGCTCGTAATGAAATTTATATCATTGCGGCTGCGGTCGAAGCGAAAACGACAACAGTTGTCTCCGCTCTGCCCCTCAAACTGTTCCCCTAAATGCTCTTCCCCTGTGGCGGATGGATACGTAGGAGAAACACATAAAGAACTGATCACGCTGTGAAACGACCCCTGCCCTAGCACTCGTGTTGTGCCTAGCTGGCCTCCCACGTCAAACGAGTTAACAATGAAACGTGGCTTCGTTGACACAAACGCTTGCTGATTTCAGTCACTCTGACGAGGGCGCCCTTCCTTCCGACCGATAATTTTAAGAGTACTTCCAACGTGCATTTTTGTTGATGAAAATGAATTGGCATTCGCATATGTAGTCCGTTCATTGCAGCATTTGCTAATAAGTCAACTCCCTTGTGTCAACTGGTTATAAAATTATGTCATTTTCTATGAAAAAGTTTCAAATTCAAAATTTACGCGTAATTAAGTAATGTACATTTTTTTTTCATTCTAGAACTTCATGTTGGTGAGGTTCTGTTCAGATTATAAGCAACGACAGTATAATCAAAGCATCAATCAAACTTTAAACTGTAATCGTAGCCCCTTTGCAAGTCCACCTAGCTCCGAACAACATCTTTATGTTTAGTTTTCGGATACTGGGTTTCCCTAAATTGGGTTAAACCACTTGATTGAACTGGATGTGACACAAAATGTACATTTTGTGGGTTGCACAACCGGCTTGATTGAGAAGGAATTACAGGAAATGCTCCCTGAAGGCTAATAAATTTAGAGTATTTGTACTGCATAGAAATGCGCATTGAAATATACCGATTGGACGTGCGTGAAAGGACCATAGTGAGCCTTGATTTTTTTTCATGCTATTTTTAACCTTGTTCAACAACAAGAGGTTGTTCTTCTCATTGTATTTTCTTAACACAGATGTTGGCATTTTTAAGGTACGTTAAGTAAATTGGTTTTAATTGAGTTGAAAAAAGTGGTGTGATATTAGCTTCCTTGAATACAAGAGACATTTGTAGACATTGTCATATTATAAGCAATTTCTTTTCCTTCATATGCTCATTCTGATCAATTAAATCGATCATTTATTATAATGCACTGGTATTGCTTTATCTCAAGACTTGTTGAAATGTTGTACGGCGATATAAATCTGTATAAGTGATAAAAGGAAGAATGCCTAGAAAATAACATAGCAATGTGGTCAGTGACTAGCCTTCCTCTGTAGGAAAGGGCCTCTAGTTTTCCTTGATCGTGCGGGCTCATTCTACAGTCATTATGTGATGCATCTACCTTCCGACGAGATGTGACACACGAAATTAACCCTTCCCTCCCATTTCCCCAACTAGGAATTTGGACCAATATTGTCCAACTTGTGTTACCAGCGTCTTGCTTGGTCTGTGTGGAAGATCGTTCTTTCACCCACTCACATCGTTTAAAAAAAAGGGCATCAAAATAGATATTCTTCTGTTGTACATGAAACACCTCTAATTGGTTTGGTATCCTCTGGTATACGTTTTTCAATCGAGGACTGTCCTCATTTGGGAAGTTGATTTCAATCAGAAAAGGAGTTTGAATGTCTGGTGTTGCCAGTATTGTTCCCTCTTTTGTTCTTATATTGTTTGGATATAAACTCTTGTTTAACTTGACATTATATAAGGTTGGTATATGCAAACTATCAGGACTTGAGAGCTATGAGGACGTGGACCGAGGTCTTCGGGATTATTGTTATTTCACGGAACCCTTTGTTCCAAGTCTTCGGTCCGGTCTTGAACAATGACCCGTACACCAATTCTCACAGAAAGAATTACCCGAGCGGGTTATTGTTTTGCCTTCCAGACTTCACTTTATATTCAAGGAACATTGAGATGCTGGCTAGGTTAAAGGTAATATTCGCCTGAAAAGTGCCAACATTTAGTGTTATAGATTGTTAAAATATCGTGTTTAAAAGGTCTGTGTCAAATCCAAATAATGTTAACTCTTTCTTTCTTTCTTTTCTTCTTTCTTTCTGTCTTTCTCTCTCTTTGGTTTTTTTTTTGGGGGGGGGAGGGGTGCTTAGTACGTGTTTCTGGCAGTGAATCATTGAATCATGAGACAGAAAACGCTGCCATCTTCCGATAGTGTCAAAAACCTTTGAATACAAAGACCTTACATTTCAAAGTAAAGGCCACAAAACAATGACGACACAGTTTTGGGGCAACGGTTGGGAAGCAGTAAACGTGTGACTAGAATTACGACTATAGTGTTCCGACAGCTCGATTGTTGTGGGCCAAAATTGTGTAGCCTAAAATTTTACATGAAAACCGCAATGCGACCTTTCGTTTTTCTTTTAATTAATATCTCCATCATCGTTTCGTGGAAAGCGCTTAATAGAAAAAAATAAATAAAAAAAACAAGGGCTAACATTGTACACAGAATGAAGCTTCCATTTGTGACTTCGCCTAATTGAAAAAAAACCTCATGTCGGAAATGGAAGTCTTGACTGTGTCTCATGTGTCCAGTCAGTAGAGTGCAGTTGTGGTCACTGTACGCAGGCTTCAAAAGCATGACCCTTCTGGGACCTTATATCTTCCTTTCATTTTCTTTTAATCCAAATTGGATAAGAGCCAGCAAGGCCGACCCATATTCAATATGGGACACGTTTCCGAACTTATTAGATCAATGCCATTGAACTGTGGCCTGGGTGGGAGTCATTCTGGCTGCATCTTTCCAACCTTATGATGAATTACTTACAAGTACAAACACCTTTTCACCCTTTGTGTAAATTCTGAATTTTGTTGAGGCTAAACCACTGAGTGATTCCAAGAAATTGTTAAACTGTTTAATTTTGTGAAAAAAAGCGACCCCTTGTGGTAACCTCTTGGTGGCGCACTTCATTGTGAATCTTATCTTTTGGTGCAACCACGTGTAGTTTGTACTGACCATAACGCGCATGCGTTAGTCTTAAATGAAATGGTTCTCGTACGTAACCGTTACGTCCCAACCTCGACCCCAGGGTGTTGAGCAGTACGCGCCCATCACTACCTGCTCTCTCACCCTGGTATTGGATCATTTGCATGTGCAAGATTTTTGGACACGTATGCAAATGAGGAATAGTCTGGTCCTGCATGTGCGTTACATTATCGTTCGTTTTTGTATGCGGTGTCGGGGGTAAAAACAGAGTCAATTCGTCGCAGCGCGAGCACAGCGTGAGTTACGAAAACGCGATTTATTTAATTAAACTGTTACGATCTTATCGAGACAACATGCAGTATCACATGTCATATTGATATGAGCAAATTGGAAAAGGAAAGGAATGTTTTTGTGAAAGCGTGGACGAATGATCGTGAAAACACGTACTGCACGTTGTGAATAACAACACCAATTACACGATAAAAATCTATTACTAGCCAATTGCGATATCGAATCAGGATACAGGAAGAAAGTTTACTATCCAGGGTTTACTATTGGAAACACGGTTGGAAATAAAGTAAGCACTGGGAACGAGGTTGGTTACGTCCCTTTATTTAATTGCATGGTCAGTTTTGATTATAAAGACAAAGCATCAGTTCCGAAGGCCACTTACAGTTTGACATTAACAGAAATCATCGTTTTCAGTTCTCGAGGCTTACGGTTCTAATTTAAAAAGTTGGGTAACATTTTTGTAAGATTAAATCCTAGGTTTTCATGCAACATCATATCATAAGACTTCGCCCACTAGTAATATATACCACGAGATATTTCTTCTCTGTCGATTCGCATGATGTATGTAATCACTCTAGCGCCGCGGGCTGAAATTGATGTGTCAGTGTTGTGCATTCTAAACGGCTAGAAATAACGGATGGATATTTTTTACCCAGACGGGGATGATGATCATGACTCCCCGTCAAATTTCCTTCTTCCGCCCAGACTTGTCGTGAATGATTATAGAAGCTTTTTCTAATCTGACCTGCAGATGTACTCTTATGGAGACTTATAGTCTTCCCTTCACCGTTTTTAATTATCTTACGAAATATCAACGGCGAGGCTATTGAAATGTTTGGTACTCGTAGCTGTATTGTGTAGATTGATTTTGTGTATTGTCTGTATGACGAGCGCACGAATAAGTTTGGCCGTGACTATAATGTGCTCGACGTACAAAACAAAAGAACTTCTGTATAGTTCACTTAATGAAGAAAGTTGAATGTCATTGGGCTATCTTTCGTAAACCAATGCAGCATTAGGCCATTCGTCATCGTTATTCCCTTTTCTCTCAAACAAAACACGAAATTTAATTGTAACGTAGGCCTAAGCAAATCTATTTCCGGTGGTAATAAACGGTATCACAATAAGCAGTGGTGTTATTGTCTTAGTGTGCACATTTATATTTTGATAATAGAAAGACGATCGTTAACATGAACTATCACAAGATAAAACATCACATAGTTGTACTAGGCCAAAAAAAAGTCTCCGGTTTCTGGTGTGGAGCTTGTCCAAAAAGTGGTGCGGCGACGCGGCTTTTTTTTTTTTTTACCCGACTTTTTTGCTTTAAATTTGCTTCAAATGTCGGCTGATGACTGCAAATGATGCCCGACTAAACTTAGTGCAAATACATGGGAGTCCAGAGAGGCCACATAAAGCTTATTCTCGATCATAACCCCATCTAAAAACACGTTGAAATTGCGCAGCAGCAGAATTCCAGTCAAACCAGTGAGTTTGGCGGTTTTGAGACATCATCTTTCATTGAAAAAAAAACTTTTTCATTTTGCCGAAGCGCATGGCTACGGCGACGCGCGCGCATACCAGAAACCGGAGACTTTTTTTTTTTGGCCCTACATACATTTTTTTAACCGATGGTTTTGTGCATCAATATTTTAGTAAATGCTACACACGGTTCTTCTAAAGTAGTTTAACACATAAGAGTCTGACATTTGGAGCGATTACTTGAGATGAACATAATAATTATAATGATTTGGAGTAGTAGGGAGGGGACAAATTTTGATAAGATTTGGCAATACCTTTTATTCACAAAAGACGATTTTTGGGTATTCGATTATTGCGTTGTGGTATTCAAAATATATTTCAGCTCAACTCAAGATCGTGTGGGATCTACCTCGTTGAATAAAACATGACGTATTAGTTTAAACCCAACTCAGTATCATCTTCACGGAGTCGCCATATAAATCCTTAATAAGATACTATTATTTGTCCCCTTAAGGCTCGCTTGATACGGACAAGCCTATTACTGCGAGCAAGCGAATATAGTGCCAAACAGTGTCGCTTATGAAATTGGGCTTACGTGTGTATAGATATCTGCCTAAATATATTCAAGTTACATAATTAGAGACAAGAGGTTGGCATTTGTATAGCATCAATTGGTGCAGGTCAGTCGCTTAAATGGTTTTCATTTTCACTGTACACGGTTTCCCGTTCGTGTATCCAATTAGGAAGATAGGCGGTCTGTTTGCCTAAAGTGAGCAACCAATTAACCCACTATAACAAAATGACCAGCGGGAACGCCTGTCTTTCGTGATATGTAAGCTAAATGAGATTATTTCACGATCACGCATTCACGAGGTTGCCAGAGAGAAAAAAAAAGTGCCGCGAAAAGTGTGATCTAGCGGGTCAGGGAAGATCCAAGTACCTGGCCGAAGAGGGGTCGTTCCACCTTCAGTTCCGTTGTACTTCGTCGCTGACGTTAAGTCGCAATGACAAACCGCTCCAAGCGCCAGCTTTGATGTTACCAACTCTGTCTAATCGTTTGTGATACCGCTCTTCCTATGATACAAATAAGGCTATAGCTGAAAGTACCCGGCAGTTAAAGTTGGTCATTTCTCTCTTTATCTGCGTAATTTAAATGCACAAAGGACCATATGCTTTTGGCTTCTGGGGGCTTGAAAAAAACTAATTTGTAGAAACCAACGATCCTTCACCTCCCACTACACTAGATTATGGAATGCTCTCCATGAGAACGTTATATAGGGATCGAAAATTCTGAAAATGTACGCAAACATTGACCAAATATATTTTTTAGTTCGGGGTGAGCTTCTTTGTGAAGCTAACTCCAACTATCTAGGGAATATAAATAATTTAAAAAAAAAAGCCGGATAACAACTAACCTCCTGAAATGTTGGCTTAGTAAATATTATACAATTTGAAAACCCCAAAGAAAATATATCCACAAATGTTTGGTCTCGTATAAGTGGATTCGCTCGGGACATAATTATCTCATGCAGCCGGTTAGCACATGTGACGTTGAGGGCTCGGTTTATGGGTAATCCTTGCAATATTGATTCAGTGGAATTTACGCACCGGGCACACTTTTTTTTAAAACCACCTTCATTGTTTTCTTTCAATACAATACCATTTCAGGTGGATTAATTTCACAGGGTATTCGGTACCAGCCTTGTCTTCACTTTGAGCTTTTTTAACATTATAAATCGATAGGTTCGTTTCTGTGTACATGACGAATGTTCCACCATGCCTTTAAGCCACACTTAAGTTCACCTGCATTATTTATTATTTTCTCATACCACCATGCTACACAGCGATTTACAAATGCTGGTCATAAACCTTGTGTGGGCAATTTTTGTGCATGATTAAAGTGTTTATATTAGTTTATGTCCGAGTTAATTGTAACTGGGTTTTCACATATTTTGGAAGTTAGTCTATTGACTTGTTATCCCTTGTACATTTTGCTCTCGTAATTTTGACCTAGCTGTGGCTCACTCCAATATTACAAACCCAATTATTGGGTTCAAACAATTACTCTGTAATTACAGTGACAAACAAGCAATCAATGCACTTCCGCTACTCGGCACAAAGTCCCTTGTATAATCATCTGTTGCCATGGCTTCCACATTTTGCGGTAACTGCCTCAGTTTGTAGGGAGACAGTACGTCTGCCCTTCCATTCTGAGCAACTTGCGGTAAAGTGTACCGACCCTGGCCTTGAAGACAGCGTCGGACCAATCGTACTTAAAGAGATCCACAAGTAATGTTTTTTTCGTCATGCTCCATAACACAATTATTTAAAGTTTCAGTCTCGGTGAAGAAAGCATTACTCGTGAAATGTTTATGCTGATCCACGGCCTTTTAAAACAGACTGTCGTGATTTACAACCTCGCTCCCGTGCGTCTACTTCATTTTAACTTCGGTCTCAATGATGTATATTATAGGTACCCTTTGTTCTTCGTTTCTATTTGTACAAGTAATTGATTAGATTTTGCTTGCAAATGGATCTAGTACTTATTGATATGATAACAGCATCTTTAAATATAAATTTGCACCCCCATTTTTCTCTTTGCGTTCTATTATTTTCATTGCTATCTCAAAAATGTACATTTTCAAATGGACCACAAATGGAAACTGACTAGGTGAAATGGGGGAACCGCCAACATAGGGCTGGTCAGCTCAGTTGGTGGAGCATCAGCACGGACATCCGGAGGTCGCAGGTTCATACCCCGCTCCAGCCAATTTTGTCAGTTGCCATTTGAAGTTTGAAACATCATTTTTTTAAATTGAAGTCCCAGGAGTTGTTTTAGTCAAGTACCTACATACCACATTTAAAACTGAATACGACATCACTCCGTTCCTTCCCTAATTGCTATATTGGAGTTTTGGATGTGCACCTAGTGCAGATAGCACGCTACTCGAATGTCATTGATATGACTATGAGTGATTCGCTTATTTTATTCTTTAATATTTGCGTTTTGACTTAAAGCCAGGCAATTGTGCCCATTTGTCGTTTTTCAAGGTACGAGATTGCTTGATATTAATAGCTTAAGCCTAACTTAATAGTGCTGCAAAATTAAATTGAAATAACTGAACAAATGTAATATCTTTCTTCAGCACTATTGCGGTACCTGCAAACAGTCTCCATGTCGCCAGTTCATTTAAGCCGTTGAATTTAATGACCATTGCACTATAGTTCATCATTATGTTATTAATACAAATTTATTAAAATTGAGTCAGAAGACAGCCTCCCCCTCCCCGTCCGCCCTTGACACGGGAACACTTAACCTCCCCACCCACGCAAGGCAACCTTTATGGAGAATACGAACTTGGGCATTGACTGCCATGCAGATGATTTTACAGTTGTTGTTTGTGTGTGGATGAAACTGGCGGCCAAAAAAAATAATAAATAAAAAAAAATCAAGGTAAACTGATTAGGTTCACTTGTTCAATTTTCATGATATAAGTTGAGCAAAAGAACTTTACTTAAGTTGGATTTGAACCTGCGCTCATCCAACTAAGCGACTCAAAACAGAGGATGGATAGCTCAGTTGGTACCGTGCATATACTGTGCTCTGATGATATTAGATTTTAACAGCACCAATTAGACTCTGGTAAAGCTTTCGCTCTTTCAATCCAAATTTTTGGTGACTTCAAAAATATATATCTTGTCGTTCCACTTACTATTTGCATTACGAGGAATACACAGGCTAAGTGCAGCTCGGACGTCATGATAAGTTTAAAGGTCTCTACGTTATCAACCGAATTTCTGTAAGGGAATAGGGTAAGGAGGGTGAATTTCTGTCACGGTTTTAAATCATCGGTCTATTTTCCATTCGACCGTACTCCGTGGAGGGATTTGATTTAGTTCATGCATCCTGTCCACTGTGGAATGGGACTGTAATGGTGGGCGATGTCTGTGAATTATGCGAGTGTAAATCACGGCAGACGTGCCAGTGAATTCTCAAAAGGAATGATTAGGAATGATATTGCTCCACTAATCAAATCACTCCTCCATTTGGTTGCATTAAACTGGAAAAAAAAGAAGTAATTTTAAAGTGACTCTGACAGAAACGAACAACCGTGAAGATATAAGAACGTAGCGCTCCACCACAACTGATCAATCTTAACCATTTTCGTTCATGATTCAGCTACATTCCGGGTATATTCTGGGCCACATGGTCATGTTATTGGGTCGAGTGACGTAAAAGGTTTAATATTAGAAACCCTCAGAGACGAGTTTGGGGGACGTATGAGATCAAAAAATGCTGCTAATGGAATCACAATCATGTCACCTGACAAGAGATGCACGTAGCCGATGCAAGTAACCTAAAATGGTGGAGTAGTCGACAGCATGTTCCGGATCGCGATTTGTGTTTCCATACCACATATGCGCCACTAAAAATTGCTGGCCGTGGGTCACAGGTTACACAAAATCTATCCAATGAGAACTCAAGTAAATTAGAGGTCACAATCAATTCCCTTGGATAGGGCGATGGGTACTAGATAAGTGGTTGGCCACTTGTGTATCAGATGAAGCCTTGAAAGTTTTTAATCAACTTAGATTTGTTTGTCTTTGTTGCAGACTGCCTTAAGAGTAAGGAGGGGCGAAGGCGGGAACCGGCCGAAGCAAGCTGGGTGAGACAATGGGAGGCAGGTCCGTATCACTCATAGGTGTCGTTATCGTGGTGGTCACGATACTTGTTGCATTCACATGGGCAGAAACGGCCAACGGATCTCTCTCACAAAAAGTCAAGGTAACAGTTGACTTTTCAGTAGTAAACAATGGCATAATTTTATAGTGCGACTATCATTGATTTGCCTATCACATGATTCGTTTCTGCTCAAGAGACGACTTATGTGATTATTGTGCTATTCAAGGGATTGATGGGAAAAGAATATAACACTCAGTAGTACATTTGAAAGATTATTGAGACCAGTGTTTTATTGGTCACGACGCGTTCTGTAAGTTTGTTCCAAAGGCGCACGATTGAGTGGATGAAACTTCAATCCAAGAAGCCAGCAGTAACTTGCTGTTGACAAAACGTGTATAGTTGTACCACAAAAAAGTAATCAATGTTTTCAATATCAGACGTCAAATATCTTGTAAAAGCAAATTGTCCACTTCTAAATATATTCTTGAGGCCTCCTAACTACAACAAATGGCCTTGAGGGCGCTGTGTTAGATAAACGTTCAGTATGGTGCCAGTGGGCGACGATCCCTATGTTGTCTGGCCTATGTTTACTAAGAGTTATAATTAATTTTCTAGTATGTTAATAGAATTGTTTCCCCAATCAGTTTGATATTTTGATTTCCAATAGCTTATGTTGCTGGGTTTAATTGCCTTCGAGAAAATAAACAGCATATATGATATAGAATCAACACAGTGTGATATTTCCCCACAGATTCGCAGAGAGGGCCGTGAATCGGATAAGTACTGGTCCAAAGATGTCGGCTTAACTGACCAGCAGTTACGGCAACTCCTGGCCAACAGCCTGACAAACTCATACAGCACTGGGGAGGGGGAGAGTCAGACCCGGCCAGCCAAACCGGGCTATCGCTTGTATGGCAACCGCCTCAGCGACACCAACCTAGGGATCGATGGGAACGAGGAAGACGAGGTCGAGACCGAGGTCACGCCCAGGGGGTCTGCCCTGAGAACGAGCAAGCGGAACGGGTTCTTCTATGGCAAAAGGAACGGTTTCTTTTACGGCAAGCGATCGGGCTCGACCCTAGAGAATGCAAATCAAGTAAGTACATATCAATGAAGTTTGTTTTAACAAAAATATTGCCTCAGAAGTACCGTCTTGAATTCAACATCATTAAAATAAATTACACAGCAATTAACATTAAAGGTTTTGATTTCGTTTTCGAAAAAAAAATTACTTGGGGAAATTTAGGGCATTTTGTTTTTGCCGGATTTGGAAATACCTATATTTGGAATATTAATATTATTGCGATGCTTATTGCAAAGGTCGGGTTTAAGAAAAAACATCATGAGTTGAGAAGTCAATAAGTGAACCAAAGACCCAATCTAGCATGACTGGCCCCTTCATGCTGGCCTGTCATTCAAACAAGGTAAACTGACCAATCACATCACGATCTTTGGTCAGCTGACCATGGTAGCTCAGTCAAACCCGGTTAACAGGCTCCCCGAGAAACCTAAGAGGGTGGGCTTGAGTTCCAATCTGAATCTTGACAAGAGCTGTTTCAGTATCTTCTATTTGCATTGATTGAATTGATGTTACCCCACAGCTTACAAACCCTTCTTTTTCTTTCCACAGTGCACCCAATGTGGGCCACAAAACAGTGGCCAGTGTGTCATGTTCGGCACCTGCTGCAGCTACGCCGCCGGGGGCTGCTTTTTCATGACGGAAGAGGCCCTGCCCTGCGTGACGTCAAAAACGTCATCAATATGTCAGCTCCAAGGAGCACCATGCGGTAGCGATGGTTACGGCCGCTGCGTCGCCGATTCCGTCTGCTGCTCGCCGCAAGAGGGCGCTTGTCATGTGGACGTGGCCTGCAGCAGCAAGCCCACATATCAATAAGACACACAGGATAAGATTAACCGGGGAATTCAATCGATCAATTGGGGTTGAACTTACATTTGTTTAAATAAACAAATGGGATTATTTGGGAGCATACATCAAGAAGTCAAAACAAATTAATGACAACAACAGACAAATGTTAATTTTATAGCGGCAACCATTGTACGTAGTGTCAACTGTTCGAATTAGACACGAAAAATTATTGTATTGATGTGAGCATGTCTCTTACCGTTCCTTGATAAAGAGACGATAAAGTTTAAAATGAGGACAGTACTTCAAATAATCGACTGACTTTATAAAAGTTATGACAGTTAGAAATTGAATATATGTCGTGTAACAGTCACACGAAGCGTCAAAAAATTATCCTTCGGATTAAAAACAACATTGTTTTATTCAACTTTTTTCTTTTATGAAAAAAAAAGCTATTTTGAGCAATAGAGGGCGCTATAAGGACGCCATGTTCGGGCTTCAAACAGTCGACGTAAGGTATTGACGTAAGTTTCCTTGCTGCTACGATTAAAAAATTATATATTTACAATTTTTTAATTACGAGGTTGAAGAAAAGTTGCTTAATTGCTAAAATAAACATGATGATTTTACCGTATGTGCCCACAGAACGGCGGCTTTACAACGTCCCCTTTCGCTCAAAATCGGATGATTGTCTTTTGGACAAATACAACATGAGTACTATAGCGTTTAATCGTTGCGCCCAAACTACTTTAAGAAAACTATTAATCTTAAACTTACCAAACCAGTTTTTGCCAGTTTTTATTCTCAAATTTGACATGTAAAAGGTAACGACTGACAAAAAACGTGTGTTTACTTAAGCGGCAGTTAATTTTTTTGCAAACAATGTAGTTTGTAAAAATTATCTTAGGATATAAGCACCAGTTGCATTTATTTCAAAGCAAATGCATTTCAAAACATGCAGTTACGGTACAATAGTGTCATAAGTATTAGCAAAAATATTCATAGATCGAAAACCGACGTCTTAGTATATTCGTAGATTTGTTTTAACATTGGAGTTACTTTTCGGACTTGAGTCATTATGTAACAAAAAAATAGAAAAATATTGCCTGATTTCATAGCCATTTTTTTAAATTCTAGGCTTGGAAAGCATATTGCTTATCTCGTACGAAGCACATTTTTTCTTCTTTTTAGCAACATGTGAATACTTGTCACTGTACACCAAATGTGACCATAAGAAAACTGCGACATTAAAACAAGGACCCATGACAATAATTATTAAAATGCACAGAAAAAAATGTAGCTTCAAACAATTTGAATATTGTTGTCCTTAATTAAACAATAGGCCCGTAGGTTTGTGTTTACTTTGCACTACATTTAGTTTGTGCTTTAGCACCAATTATTTTGATTCTAACAATTTTGGGGATTTGGGGAAGAAGACAGGTGGCCACAAAATTAATGTCACGTGACCAACACCAGAAGGATTTTCTCCTGGTTCAAAATCAAGTTTGGCATCGTTTTCCTTGACATTCGAGAGTTGACGTAGGCCGCGCCTACGCTCGTAAATAGACTACACCGGTGAACAATTTACACAATGCTCGTTAACGGTTTTTGGCTGCCTGACACACGATTTATCGAGAGACGTCGGGAAGTCATCAGCTCAAGGAACCAGACTAATATTTTGATTACAGTTTAACAGATATTCGACATGTGCTATGACTTTCATTGCAACCGTAGTGACGACACCGTTGCAATTATAAAGATGTAGTAACATGAGTTTACGGTGAATGGTTAGAATAAAGACTTAATGTTGACATCTAAAATTAATAATCGTAGCGTATATTTCGCTGTATGCTATTAGAAGAATTTAAGTGTCCTTTGATTAGAAACTTACAAATGTACATGAAAGTGTTTTATTGTCCACATTGAAGCAGAACGTAATGCTGTACTTTAAAATATATGCTCTTGTTGTTTTTTCTGACTGATATTGGGGTAAATAAAATTAGGGAGCGCTGGTTCCCTTTGTGCCAATGTACAGAGCATTATTTTGTCACTGGTTGCCGTGCTATCTGTGACAGTTCTGCCAATCGGAGGTTTTGTTTGTTAGTGTGTTTTTTTCACTATAACATCAGCATAATAATTTGTGACTGGATCCTAAACATGCCTCTTAAGGAAAAATTTGTCATATATCAGGGGTTTTATTGGGGGGGGGGCATTATTTCTCTTCATTTTGATATCTCACTCAGTGTAGCATCTACATTCGGGTGAAAATGTTCGGTCCCTTTAAATTCCATTGCCTGGGTAAAATTCTATTGAAAGGTCAATTACCAATTGCCAATTAAAAGAAAAGACAAACCATCAATGAAGTATTATTTCCCAGGGAAAATAATGTGCAGTGAAGACACCTGTTTAAAGAAAACAATCTCGGGGAAATCTCATTGCTTTTGGCGTGATTCAGAAATAAAAGGAAAAGCTCTGGGAGGAGGCGGCAGTGTCATGTTAAATGACAACGACCAGCACTGACAGATTAATGGTTTCGAGAGCAGTCCCGTCGGGATTTTTTATTTGCTTTTTTTAAGCGAGGAGGGCAAGACATTGGGCAGGCTAAGAAAAAGATCTTAATGGCGAAAGTGACTGCCCAACTTATAGGTCAGTTAATAAAAACCTGGGAGGTCTGTAAGGAGAAATGACGGGGGGAGGGGGGGGCGGGGATCCTTGGGGATGGACCAAGGTACGGGTGCAGATGGGGAGGAAAGGATTAGAAATAATTTTTCGTTAACCCTGAGAGTCCAAAGGGCGGATCTGGGGACCCTCCCCCCTTTTGGTTTTACTGTGATGTCGTAATATAGGCAGGCACTGCGTACACCACCATCTTTTCCTTTAAAAAAATGATCAAAGTGGTCAGAAATTGCCTCAGATCGCTCCACAGAGCATCTAGAATCCAAAAACAATTTCCCCACGCCGTATTTTTTTTGATCCACTTTCTGAGGGACCAAAATTTGTTTTGGCCCGCCCCCCCCCCCTAAAAAAAATGCGTTCGGGATCCGCCCTTGAACAGTCCTGAAAACCTGCAATTTTAATATGATTTTCATACACCCCCTATAGGTTGAGGAATGTCGCCTACAGTTGCAAGACAGTTTTGCAATCATTTAATCAAACATTGTCTCTCTCTAAATGACGCAATAGTCCGTACGTATGTTAGCCGTACAGACTGACTGCCTACATTTTAGAATGTTTGCTTCATATTATTCCCATATCTATTTGATTTTTGAGAAGTTGAGTGGAGTCAGTTACAACAAACGCATTCACGCAGCAATAGCTGGGTAATATAATCAGGGAAAGCGTCTGTATATATTCAGACACAAGATGGCGCTGTTTAAGCCTGACAGAAGCTGACACTATCAAACACCAGTTTGACAGAGCCTTCGGCTGAGGCCAATTTCACAGCGCTGCAAAGCAAAAAAAATTGCTTAGCACAAAAAAAAGTCTGGCTTATAACAGCAGGTTATCAGCCAAAACTCCATGTGATTTTCATGCTAAGCGAACAACAGGTGAATACTAATCACGAGTATATACATCACATGGAGTTTTGGCTGGTAACCTGCTTTAAAAAAGTACGCTCGACACCCCGGGGACGAGGTTGGTAGCATATAACAAATGGAATTAAGTTAACGCACACCAAGCGTTTATCCAATGGGCGCTAGTAATCAGTGGTGAGCGGGCGTGTATGACGTTTTTGCTAACGAACCGGATAGATTTCGTGCAATTAATTAGGCTTCATGTAATGACATTTTGTACTCGAGGAGTTTAATTGCTTTCACTAGAAAACAGTTGCAACCGTTCTCAGTAGAACCTAATCAATTATTTAAATCCGATCTCATAATTTAATCGTGGCAAGAACTGCCTGGCGTTTTGGTGAATTAGGTTCTTTATTTCTCCATTTAAAAAAATAGAGGCTCGATGTAAACTTAAACTATACACATGCCAGTAAAATTTAACATTACAGAAACTGCTAGCAGGGAGCAAAAACGTGGTTAACCTATAGTGTCAAATACTTTAAGGCCTGCACTGATGTACTATACCTATGGGTATCTTGAAAAGCGCCCCCAAGCGTCGAATAATCCCCTCCACCTTTCCTTGTCTGGTTCCCAGATCAAAAGATTTTGACTATTCCTGATGAATCTTAGGTCAGCTAGCCACCAGTAATACACTGTATTACAAATATATTTCACGTGACTTAAACGGGAGGAATTCCTCCTTTTTCCGAAAATGTCCGAAGTTTACCGAATTCATTTCGCCGACAATCGTATATCGCCCGGGTATTTCCGAGTATAATATAGGTTTTATTAACTGCTAATTGCTTATTAAAAACTTTTTAAAATTAGTTGATAATAAATATTCATTGCTTGCATTTAGAAAACTTGAAATTCAACGACGATTTTGTGCCTCAAGTATGCACTCGGATCGTACACGAAAGGGCGCACTTTTTGCTGCGTCATGTACTATTTTGAATTTGACGACCGTTACTGGGATTTTCCAAAACTTAACTTGGCGTGGTCTCCATTAGGCTGCACCTGCTAACAGTGCTATTTGGGTGCCTAACTTTGAAGATTCCAGGTCAACATTAGTCAATAGTTTCTTACAGAAATATCAAACTGTATTATCATACCGGTATACATGAAGCAAGTGATTTATTTTAAAATGAGATTGGAACATTCAAATTTTACTAGTGATAAAGCGAAGTCGGAAACGAAGCCGAGTTTTGAAAAAGGGCCGTCAATGTCGTCATGTTTATTTTTTAATAGCCACGGAGGCTGCATGACCTACAAGTTAGACGTGTGGGCGTCGGGGGAAATTGTCAGGTCAGTGAACCAGACTACACCTTTCCAAATTTCCGGCCGGAAAATTTCGTAGATAATTTAGCCTGAAAGTTCACCCCTGGTAAGGTAGTGCACTTCCAGAACCCTCGAATGAGGGAAACTAATGTGCAAAATTAAAAAAATTTCAATTATTTGGGTAAATTGATTTCTTAAGAAAATCTCCCTCGAAAAAAAGGGCCTTTGTAAAATTGTATAGCATCTCAATTTATGGAAACTGAAAAAATCGCCTGACGTGAAAGAGAAGTCGTGCCAACAAATTGTCCTCTCACTTCCGAAAATCTAAAATACATGTGGACCAGTGGAACGCAGTGTACTCGTACAAAGATGAAAATTATGAAACAAATTTTGGTCATTGGGCGGAAACTGAAACTTGAATCGGAGACTAAAATGTCTCTTAGGATAAACATTTTTTTTAATAAACTTTAAGTGCTCATTAGCATTTACAAAAAAAAAAATCTAAAATGACTGCTGATAAAGAATTCAATCAAGCCAGCCCGACTAAATCTAGAACCCATGGGCTATATGTTGGTAAATCTTAGCGTCGTTTATACAGTTTCGTTCTCACGCAAGTACGTGATGTGAAAACAAACGTGAACCCCACTCCGAGTGATTTCTCATCATTTTGTCTCGAGGAATACCAAAATAAACTTCCAACATGAATGTTTCTTGGGGTGATGATTACGGTTTGAAATCATTCTGTCAATAATATTATAGCAAGAAGGGGGCAACCTAGTGTACAATGCCCATAGGCGGGCCGCGCCAGGGCTCCGGAAGCTCGCCGCGTGACCTTTTACTTTCATGCTGTTGTTCTGGTCCAATGCAATGTAAGTACTCATTCGAAGTGTGTTCGCCCAAAACGGCTGTTTAGTGTTTAGCTATTCAATTCTAACATCAGTACTACTCAGTATAATTATGGCCCTATACCCCAAACAGCCGTCCGCTTTTTCTGTTGATGCGGCTTCGTATTTTTTCGATTATCTCACGTCTTTTGTGAGATTAGTTTTCTGAAAGCCTGCATGTTTTCATATATGATGAGGAGTCAACAACCTGCACGGCAAATCCCTTGGGAATTGGACACACTGTGGAAGAACAAATCGAGGCTTGTGCAACATGCAAATAGGAATCAGGGACAGAAGCCTCATTCCCGATTCGCGCGCCAATTGGCTCAAAACATATCACACAGGATATTGGCAGGAATCATCCATGGTCACTTGAAAACAGCAGATGGGGACGGATTAAATTCTAATAGCTTTTTGATTAATGTCCTCACCGATGTAACACATGTTTTTTTCACCAATGATTGGACAATATGGGACCCTCTAGCCGCCCCCTAAGCTGTACGTATCTTTCAATGCGTGTAAGACAAGTCGTCTTCTATATCAGAACATTGCAGTGGCGTAGCAAGTTCAATTTTATTGGGGGGTGTAAACAATTCTTGAAAAGGGCACTTGGACATCCGTGCTGAAATGTAGACACATTTTTTTCTCCGGACACTTGTATGGGGGCGCTGTTCAAAACCGACGATAATGCACACTGACGGACATGGTGCTTTTCAGGGCGGCGATAAATGCGTGTAATTAAAAAAAAAGGCACCCGGAACGGCCGATGGCACAAAAAAGGGCACGACTTCTTTTTCAAAAAGGGCACTTGTTCAGAAAAAAGGGCACTTGTTAAAAAAGGGCTTTCTTGACAAAATATTGGGGGGGGGAGGGGTAAGCGCTGGTGAAAAAAAGGCATTTGAATAGAAAACGGCAGTCTTTACAAAATATTTTTTGGGGGGGGGGGGGAATATCCCCTTACCAAAACCATGCAATACAATGCAATATGCAACCATGTCCTTAAATAATTATGAAGCACGTTGTAAAATATTAATAATATCTGTTCAGGGCAAAACCCGGCCTCAGCCACCCCTCATAATCCTGGATTTCAATGCATTACCCCCCCCCCCCCCGCTTTCTTATTAAATCCTGGATCATCCAGTTTCCTGGACGATCAGTGCACCTGCGGTCCATTTCAATTTTTAAAAGCTTCTTACGTATTCTGGGTCAAAAACACCTGTGTTGATTTTTTTTCTCTTTTTCATCGAATGTTTAATACTTTGGCTTTTACGAAACTCTGGCTTCGATCGTCTCCCCCTCCAGCCCAAAAACTACTGCTGGTAGAAAATTGACTGATTTTGTACGGGAGTCTCCTGAAGCCGAAGGCAAAGGCAAGATTTCGTAAACCAAATGATGACCCGTGACTCTAACCTATTGTAGATAGGGCCAAAGACCGCGCGGGACCTTTGCGCATAAAAATAGCACGGGAACACGTCAAGCGTGGTATTTGAATAAGCTTGGATTAGGCAAAAAAAAAGGTTCCGGTTTCTGGTCTGCGCGCGCGTCGCCGTAGCCATGCGCGTCGGCAAAATTACTCTGTTTTTTAATGCAAGATG
The DNA here is from genome assembly GCF_015706575.1 of Patiria miniata. NCBI lineage: Eukaryota > Metazoa > Echinodermata > Asteroidea > Valvatida > Asterinidae > Patiria > Patiria miniata. The sequence continues at coordinate 4,458,976 of NW_024037071.1, forward strand.
ATGTCTCAAAACCGCCAAACTCACTGGTTTGATTGGGGCCTGATGCCGCACAATTTTAACGTGTTTTAGATGGGGTTAGCATCGAGTATAAGCTTTATGTGGCCTCTCTCGGCTCCCATACATTTTGCACTAAATTTAGTCGGGCACCATTTGCAGTCATCAGCCGACATTTGAAGAAGAAAAAAGTAAAAAAGAAAGAAAGAAAAAAAGCCGCATCGCCGCACCACTTTTGAGGTATGAAGCTCCATACCAGAAATCGAAGACTTTTTGGCCTTATTATGCATAGCAACGTTTCAACGATTTCGCTCTTACTCACAACCTAATGAAAAGTGATGTTGCCCGCTAATCTCTTTCACAAAACTCCCCACGTTGCAGCTATCCCATTTGAACACATGCATTTTACAGGCTCAATCTGCGTACTGCTCCTTTCATTGCACTAAGATTACCCTACCTGCTACTTCCAGAGAAAACGGATGACCTCCGCCTTGCCATGGACAAAAGGTCTCGAATCTGTTATCGTTGTATGAGACTTTTCGATGGTTTGATGAAATGCAATTCGCGTGAGGTCTGCAATGACATTGGTTGGCACTTTTCTTGATTACTCGAATCACCTAGAGCATTTTAGGCAATCGTGTAATATCTACAGGTCATTTTTTTTTTGGAAGGGTTGTTTTTTGTATAGGGTGGGGTGTGTAATGGGAAATTAACGTAAAGATAGAGGAATATGATCCGTGCTCCCCTAAAACATCTCACGAAATGGATTTCGTCCGTCTAAGGAGTCATGAGAAGAACAACACCTTGAAAAAAGGACCTGTTGCACTCTGAACTGTTTGGTATTCGCAAGCACTGTTCTCGTCCCGTACTCAATGCTAAGATTACCATTTGTTCATATTTACTGGATCTTTTAACACAAGCAGCTAGCTAGACGCTACTATTAAATTTAAAACCATTAAGAATAATTAAACAAATCATGTTTTGGTTTTGTTTCCTCATGCAGTCACACCTTGAAAGCGCTCTTAATCATGTCCACGCCGATTTGAGTTGAAATCCGTCAAACCTGTCAAGGCATTTAAGACCAGCTGGTGTGCAACTAAATACCATTCAAAATAAGTATACAATTGTATTATTTTTTAGTATTATTTTCTTTACCCATAATATATTTCTTTGGCGTGAAATACCTCTGCAAGTGATATATGGACACAAAAGTACACAAGATTTAACACAACAGAAAAATGGAGCACATCAGTCAACGAGTTACTCGACAGAAACATGTTAGTGCAGACAAGGTCTTCTTGCAATCTTCACGGAACCGTTCGTTCACAAAGCCATAGATAAGCGGGTTAATGGCGTTGTTCAAATAAAATATAAACCTGAACAGGTAAAGGAGTGAGTAGCCAACCTGGTTGTTATCATGGATGAAATTCTCGACGTCCTGCGGCAGGACGAAAATACAAAGCGCCGGTAGCCAAGTAGCGAAGAAGACCGCGGTGGTGATAAGCAGCATTTTGGTCGTCTTACCGTGCAATCTCTGCGTCTGAGGTCTCTGTCGACGCTGTCGAACTGGGTTGTCGGTCGTACCAGTTGCTAATTGATTAGAGAGCCTGTTGACTGTCGACACATTCGCGAGGTTCTGGATGTTGAGCGTAAAAGATGTTTCATGATGCTGCTGCTGCTGCTGTTGTTCTTCTTCTTCTCGCAACTGCTGCTGATGGAGGCACATGTTGTGTAGGCCTACCTGCTGTTGCGACTTTTGTTTTTGTTTTTGTTGACGTTTACCACAGTTTTGACGATATGTTCTTAGATGTTGCCCTGAAGTGTTCGCGGTCTGGATACGTTGGTTGACGTTCATCATCTCTTGGTCAGAAACTGTGGCGACTTCAGTCCCGGACTGACATGTCGATAACGGTGCGTTTTTACTGGTCGGGCGAGGACCGGTACATGTCATACTTTCTGCTGGTCCATTGGCCCGATCATGACCAGGTTGCACGGCGGCTCGTTTACGGATTGCACGGTACATCTTCCCGTAAAGAACTATGTTGGTGACAAGGGTGAACAGGGATGCTGCATAAATTACCGTGGTCATTAAATATGTCACCCAGATGGGTACTGTTTTACTGTGCGTGCAAACTCCTGTGTCAGATTCTTGGGCATGAGGTTCCACGTCATACGACAAAAAAACCGGAACGCTGATGAGTATCGCCAGAAACGGGCAGACCACCGCCGTGATTTTGGCGCGCCGGACGGTCATCCAGCGCCGGTGCGGCCGGCAGATGGCCTGGTACCGGTCCACTGCGATGGCAGATGTCAAGAAACAAGAGTTGTAGACGGTGACAAAAGTCACAGTGAGGACAAGACGGCAAAGAAAGTCACTGGTGTAGTTGAGTCTGATGTACCAATGGTAGACGGTGACGGGGGTAAAAAGGCAGACCATCAGATCCGCTACAGCCAGGGCGAGGATAAAGACATGCGGGCTCATCAACTGTCGTTTCCTTCCATACACCAAAACGATGAGAGCGTTACCTGGCAAACCAACGACGCCCACGATGATATGAAAGATCACCAGAGGCCACAGGAAAGCCTCCATCTTTGTTGAAACATAAACCTTCTAGCTGTTTCCAAACTTGGCCACTGAACTGTCAAGACTGTGCTGGAAGACAAGCATCGCTTTTTAACAAGTTGTAGACGCTCAGGTTTCAAAGATTCATCGGTTTCACTCGTTCCTACTGGAAGACTTAGAATCCCACGTGCTACATCGCTTCAATACGCGTACGCATGCGTACTGGTTAATACCTGAATATAGTATAGTTTATCAAGGGAATAGCCAACAGGACGTCAACATGTTGAATCTTAAACGTGGGTCCTTGTATATAGTCTTCGATAGTTATAATATTATAATGTTGAGGTTTGCCCTTTACCGCCGACGTTACTTTAGAACTACCGTATAATTATACTCAGTCCACATTGCAATCGTTCCATTTTGCAATGGAGCGCAAGCATCATTTTCCAAAATGGATGGGCTATACAGGACTACTTTTAGGGGTGATCATCTTTGGATGGAATTTTCTCCCAAAAGTCATTGGTTAACCCAAAAATATGAACAAGGAAAATGTAAAATGATTACATACGTTTTAGGTTGCAGAGTTGTGAGTATTTTTCCTGGATTTCGGAAGCGGGCGTATTTATCACTAGGGCCTATGGTAGTTCAGTTATTTTCTGGTCCGCAATCACATGTTGTGCTTTAACAAAGATGGAGGCCTTCTTGTTGCCTCTGGTTATCTTTCATATCATCGTGAGCATCCCCAGTCTTCCTCGTCGGATCTAAAGAAGCACGGGTTTTTCATCGTGTTCTTCGTAAAAATAAGAATTATGCGAATTTCAACTCCAAATCTGGCGATCTCTGATCGAAAGTACACATTTACAGAGAGTGCAGCGTACTGTCATTCAGCTTTTAGAAGGACGTCCTGACGGAGATTTAATAATGCTGTGTATTTGTCCCTAGAAGGTGTGCAAAATCGTATTAAAATTGGAGGACACGGGTCCGTTTGAGTTAGAATTGAAATCTGGTGGTTTCTTCGCATTGACTTAAGAAGGATTTTTGAGTGTCTAGGGGTTTTCAGGATCAAGTTGCGCCTGAGCTACGACCGACTGGAACAAACTAGTCGCCGATTTTGTGCGACCTGAGTGTAACTGCGACGAAATTAAGACGATCGGCATCAGTTAGCGCTTAAAAAAATCAACCGTCGCAAGAGTAGAAAAATGTCAACTTCTGCGACGTGTTCCGCGACAGTAACACGATTTCTCAGTTTTGAGACCTGAGCAAGACTTTTCTGCTTGATGCCGACGGTTCCGTCGTGGCGCAGGTAAATCGTGGGTCGACCTGAGGTCGGCTTTAATTTCCCGTAGGCCTAATTAAATATGAATGTGATCATATCATCATAGTATAAAATCACCTTGCTAGCTTGATGGGGAACCCAGGGCAGAGGAAGAGTTACACTGCCAGTTGATTTTGTGTCGGCGATGGGGGATGACGCAAATCCCGATAATCACGAAGCTGGGGTAGGGCCTGGGGAATACTTTTTGCTGAGTTCCAAACTATATCGAGAACCTACGTCACATCCAAGCGCTTTGAGCCTTCAGAACGAGTATAGGTACCCGGGTCGCGATTTTTTTCCCCAAACGAGATCGAACAAGATCAGAAGAGGGCGCTCTCTCTGCGTTATGCATATTCATGATGTCCAGGGCAGAGATTATATATATAACAAGTAATAGGCCTCTTCGATTCCATTTCAGTTCAATCAATTAAGTGATTGAGCAGCACCTTTCGTTTATGTTCATTCAGATTCGTTAACAAGACTTCTTTTTCACTTTTAGAGGGCGATTTCAAACATTGACCATTTTATTTCCATTTTAGTTTAATGTTATATGATGTTATCTGCTATTTTGAATGGAAAAAACGTACTTTTGATTGCACATTCACGAAATTGTATTCCAGAACTCTGCGCGAAAAGGTGTGCTTCCTTAAATGAATGCGCATATAACGTAATTGGCCGTCTGTTTCTCAAAACAGAATGCACGGACAATAAATACGATTGAAGTGTCGTTGACTTGAAATGGGATTAAAGACGTGCATTCAACTTCAGACGAAAAGGAATGAAGAAGTGAAATTTTCAGAAGTGAATGATCATTTCAGGAAATTGGCCGGGAAAACCTATGTTATCTTTTAAGTATTTTTATTTTTTATTGGTTCCACAAATCAATTGAAAATCGTGACAAGCACGGTAAAATGCACAATAAATACGATTTTTTTTTAACATTGATTATAGGGCCTACTCGGTGCAACATGCAAGACGGTGCAAATAGTAAACTCTGAAACACGCTTTAACGACAACCAAACAATAAGAAATGCAAGCGGTTGTTTCACCGGGTAAAATTAAGAATAAGATCGTCAATTCGGCATAGCGCTCACCAGTGAGGGAATATATATAGATTACAATTATTTTGTGCTATTCGGAATTTTGCGATAATGTACATATGAACTTATTCTTTGTTCATAATAATTATTCTCAATACGAAGTTTAACACAAGGTGCCGCCAGTTGTAAGTGATTAGGTAATTAAGTGAGAACACATAACTTCAAAGTAAAGTCTGTCACGAGATATTGTGGCCCATAAGGTCGAAGTTTATCTCCGGTTTCCTTGGCATGGATTATCTAGTGAGGATATTTTCTATTTCCCCTTGATGGGATGCCAGTCCATCGCAGGTTACTCCCCAGCTATAATGCTGGTACCCATTTATACTCCTGGGTGGAGAGAGGCAACTGGGGGTGAAGTGGCTTAGGCCTGCCCAATGACACAACGTAGTTACCTTTACTCATGAGTAACAAACCCTGGACATGTCTTCTTGTTAAAGGGTTTAATTTCGGAGACATCGGGGGCGCATAGCCGCTAGCGTCTTTCTGCAATCCTCTCTGAATTTCCTGTTCACAAATGCATAAATGAATGGGTTAACGGCGTTATTCAGGTAGAAGGAGTAGCTCAAGAGGTACAGGATTGCATAGCCGATCTTGTCGCTGTTGTAGAGCTGTGCATGGCTGCTATGAAGTATGGATACAAGGCAAAGAGCCAGCATCCAAGTCGAGAAGAATACCACGGTAGTGATGACCAGCATTTTCGTTGTTTTGCCGTGACGTCTGGCTAACTGAACTTGCGGGGGTCTAGCGGGGCGCAGATGGTTTGTCACGATGCCTGCGTCGACGCGTGCGTTTATGGTACTGATTCTCTTGATTGATGTCTCTTGCTCCTGCTTTTCTCGAAGCTGTCCTGGATGCCCTTGTTCTGCTTGTCGTTTTGGGGGCTCAGGGTTGCGGACAACTTGTCTGTGAGCCAGAAACAGTTGTGTAGCCCCGGCCCCGGCCCCTTGCGAAGGGTTTGCAACGGTCTGGGAAGTGGATGGAGATTGCTGAGAGATTCGTGAAACAGGATTGTAGACTCTATAACAGGACCCGTTTGCATCCAGCAGTGCATTCAGTGCCAGTGGTGAAGGATCATGTGAGGCTCCAGGAGTTGCAGCTGCCTCGTTCGGAGCGACTTGGTTGGGACGTAGGCCTACAGCCGCTCGTTTCCGTAAGAAGAAGTACACCTTCCCATAAAACACAATCGTGATTGCAAGTGTGGACAGGGAGGATGTGTAAGTGACCGAGTGCATGCACGTATGTACCCAGCTAGGTACGTTCTTATTGGCGGTGCAAATTCCTGTTTCGTTGGATGGGTTTTCAAACTGAACATCGTACGAGACAAACACCGGTATGCTGGAAATTAACGCGAGAGTCAGACATAGGGCTGCCGTGATTTTGGCGCGCCGCACGGTGGACGTGCAACGCCGGTGCGGCCGGCAGATGGCCCGGTACCGGTCCACTGCAATGGCAGTGGTCAGATAGGATGAGTTGTAAACAGTGACGAAAGTCATAGTTAATACTAGACGGCAGAGAAGTCCGCTTGTGTATGACCGGCTGATGAACCAATGGTAGACGGTGACGGGGGTAAAGAGACAGACCATCAGATCCGCTACAGCCAGGGCGAGGATAAAGACATCGTGACTCATCATCTGTCGTTTCCTTCCATACACCAAAACGATGAGAGCGTTACCTGGCAAACCAACGACGCCCACGATGATATGAAAGATCACCAGAGGCCACAGGAAAGCCTCCATTATCAACGAACTGACCTGACTTAGTTTGAATCTACTCACTCCCCGGAACTTGGATCTGTCAGGCTGAAGCCAAGGATACACACTACAGAACGCTTCTTCTCTCATTCGCCCGGAGTCCAGTTATAAAACACACTGATGACAGTCACATAATTATATGAAACACCTGCTATAACGCGCATTTTACAAGCATCTGCAGCCGCCGATGTTCGTACCCTCTCAAAAATGAAGAGGAAGCGCGCCCCCAGTTTACGTCACCGATTCCGTGATTAAATTTGTTTTTTTCCTCCACCAGAGCATCCAAAGGTTTCCTTGATCGCTTAGAGCTGTCGTTTCTATGACAACGGTAACCGAGTGTTATAGTGACGCCTTACGCATCATTATTATAATATATTCAATAACGTCAGGATACCAATCAACGACTGCTTATTAAAAGCTGTTGATTGGTATCCTCATTAGGCGCCCCCCAAAAAGTCTCCGGTTTCTGGTATGCGCGCGCGTCGCCGTAGCCATGCCTGTCGGCAAATGAAAAGGTTTTTTTTTCAATAAAAGATGATGTCTAAAAACCGCCAAACTCACTGGTTTGACTGGAATCCTGCTGCTGCACAATTTTAACGTGTTTTTAGATGGGGTTATGATCGAGAATAAGCTTTATGTGGCCTCTCTGGACTCCCATATATTTGCACTAAGTTTAGTCGGGCACCATTTGCAGTCATCAGCCGACATTTGAAGCAAAAAAAAAAGTAAAAAAAAAAAAAAAAGCCGCGTCGCCGCACCACTTTTTGGGCAAGCTCCATACCAGAAACCGGAGGCTTTTTTTTTTGGCCTTAAAAGTAATTGAATTCTTTTTGCACTTTAATTGCAGCTATACTCGCAACAGGCAACAGCTCTGCTAATGAATTTACAAGAAGCCGTAGATTTAATTATTACTATTCGTGGTTTATTAAAATTCAACTGGGTTGCGAAAGGCAAAATTGCATTGAATTCACAATGAGTAATAAAAGTTAACAATAAAAAGTTAAGCTTCATTAAAAAAAAAAAAAGAAGATTAAAATGGATTAAACATAGACAGAATCATTGCACAATTTCAAAAATTTCAAAAATAAGGTACCTACTCTACCATTTGTATACCTTTTTTGCCGACTTAATGGATCATTTGACCACGGTCAGATCCAGGAATTTTGTGGGGGGGGGGGGGGGGTACCGGGTATCAGCAAATCAATGCTGAAATGAATTTTTTGTTGGCCTCCGTAAAATCAATAATTGGGTTGGGGGGGGGCACAGCTGCATATTATTATTTATTTGAAAAACTATCTAATTTTTTTTTAGTCGGAGCTGGGGAGGGGGAGTTTCGACCCCCAAAACCCCCCTCTGGATCCGCGCCTGTGCACTATTATGCTAGGTTCACACATTTCCAATTTTTAAGCCGAATCGCCGCGAATAGCAACTCCTGAGTAAAACAGGGAATAGTTCTTGGCTGCCTCGGGATGATTCTGTTAGTTCGGTGAACGATCGTTAAAGATCGGGAAGCGCCCCGAAAAATTTGAACATGTTCAAATTGTCGGGGTAATTCGGGAACCAATTTCAATTCTTGGTTTATTTTGGTTGTACATGTATTCGTAACTAATTCCGGAATGTGTGAACCTAGCATTACGAAGGGCAATCGTTTGGAATGTTCACACCGGTTGCGCCACCCCCAACCGTCCCGGTTGCGCCAAACACGGGCGTCGCCAGACACATTTTAAAAAGGGATGTGGCGGCAAAGTTGCCGATAGACACTCGACACTAGACTAGTCCACCCCGACCCCCCACCCTTAATATGGGGACCGGTAGCTAGTTCCAATTTAATGTCATTGATTGGATCACCTCTGCGGGTGTGCAGTAGGCTATGATTTTTTTTAATGATGTTTACAGCTTTGCGCATGGATGACAGTTGAATACATGGCCACTAAAAATGTGACTCTTGCCATAATCAGTAGGGGAACCAGTGTACCCTTGACACCATGTTGGACAATAAGTGGCGCTATTCGTTGCGGTTTATTATTTGCCAATGAACAAATTGAAATTCAAGGATCTTGTTTTTGTGTAGTGAAGGTGTGCATTCCGTTCAAAAATATTAAACCTGGTGCCTAGATGCGTCACTGAGCAGATGCTTACCCATTACAACGCCTTCTGCTATGAAAGCCAATACGTTGCTAAGAATGTTGACAAGCATTTAAGGGACATGTGGATTGTGATAGATTGCATGGATCTGGAACTTCATCATGACTAGGATTATGAGATTGGTTGTTCAAGTCCCACGGAGGAAAAGAGTTGAATGAAAGGGCTGTCGATCATTGTTGCTATGAATACATCAATTTTTGACTTGGGATCGGATGATGAGAAATAAAAATGAACTCCACAACGGTTGCCTGATATGAAACGCCAAAGCCGTCTTCAAAAGGTCATTCGCTAGTCGTCAGAGACTAATCAGTTCCCTTCAGCGATTTCATCGTTCCATTTGGCAAATTTTCGTTCGATTTAAATTCACTTCACAATTCACTGCCTAACAGAATGGTGAATTTCCCGAAGAGAACAATGCATTCGTAGAACGGATGAGGAATTCGCCGAACGGGTGACGAATTTGCAAAATGGAATGACGAATCGAGTGATATGACTTACTGGAGACGGCTTTGGCGTCCCATACTCACAGTTTTCTACAACATTACTTGGCAATCGAGTTTCGTGTCAACTTAGTTCCAAAATTTGGTCCGAGTCTAATTCTCGACTCGCCCCCAGGTCACCTCGGTCAAATCCAAAGTCAGCTCTCTGGGAAAATGTATGTTCAAAAAAAAAATAGACGGCAGGCGAGCTGTACAATGTCTACTTCAGCAGCCAATTTTTACCCGTTTTCCAAGATGGCATTACAAGATAGCGTTTTGTGCACGGGCACGAAATTTGTCACGTTTTAGCGGCGTCTGTATCAGTTGAGTCAGAATCTTTTGCGTGAACAACGAGTTATTATAAAATGGATCCAAATGCCTTTTTTTTTGTATACACTGATAAACATTTTCGTTTAAAAAAAGATTCGATACCCTACGCGCGCCAAATCTTTATGTTTAAGTGGAAATCCTTTCCGTTAATTTCGATAATGGATTCAGGTTTTGTCACGAAGGTATTCACCGCTTAGTATAGCAAAGTTATCAGTGAAATGGTTGAGCAGGGCATTAGCCGTTGTACAAGACTGTTGCATTCATCTGTATCCTAACAATGACCACTGAATTCACAAGGACGTCCCTGCGGCGACAAAAAGCCTTTCGAGTGTTCTCAGTTACTTCCGCGTAAGCAACTTCTGTGACTAATTGATCGAAACGAACGATTTCCTTCTGAAACATGACCTTTTAAGTGTGTGATAGAAATCGATGTGTGATCCATTACCTGCGCTGAGGGTATTCAACCGAACGCTAGAAAATTTCCAAATGGCTACATTTGCGCCTAGGGTACAAATCTGCATATCTAATGGATTGTTTAAAGGTACACCTTGGTCCTCACTTCAAATACATTGCTAAAATATTTCTTTGTGCCCCCCCCCCAACCAATGTAGCCTTGGTCTAATCAAGCCCCCCCCCCTTCTGTTATAAAATGTAAACGTACAGTCCTTGCTTTGCTTACGATTGTTGCAGTATCAAGAGGCTTTAGGATATCTTCTGATGACGTCAGGCTCGTGTTTATGTGTAAGCACCATAAATAAAAGGCCTGCTTAGTGAACCTGTATACTGAGCCATTTTGACGGAAAATTACATTTTGAGTTCATTGATATTGAAGTTATCCTCCTAACTTACTTAACGCCACGTTGCCATTGGGCACACTGCAACAACTGTGTTTAGCGATTAGACACTTTTCTAAACACTTTCTTGCTATCAGTTTGTAAACGTGGTTAAATACTAACTAGTTTGGATTAAGGATGGATAGTGTTTAATAATTGAAATTAGTGTTTAGGAATATTATTGAACACATGGTTTTTAGCTTCTTAACATGTTTACAAAGTGATAGCATAATAGCAACAATGTGTTCAACTGCTAACACAGTTTTTAGAGTGCAGGCGCAAATCTTTAGCTCAGTATCTAGGAAATCCATACTCTGCGTCAAGGCTGAATGACGTCACTGTATAAAAACGAAGTGAGCCTTGGCCAGAGTCTTCTTTTTCTGATCGACGGCCATTGGAATCATTTCTCATCAAAAACGCAGGTGTAGGAGGTTGTGCTAGTAGTATTAATATATAGCAACAACCAAAATATGGAGAGTTTTCTGTGGCCTCTAGTTATCTTTCATATCATCGTGGGCGTCGTTGGTTTGCCAGGTAACGCTCTAATCATTTTGGTGTATGGAAGGAAACGACAGTTGATGAGCCCGCATGTCTTTATCCTCGCCCTGGCTGTAGCGGACCTGATGGTCTGCCTTTTTACCCCCGTCACTGTGTACCATTGGTACATCAGACTCAACTACACCAGTGACTTTCTGTGCCGTCTCGTCCTCACTGTGACCTTTGTCACCGTCTACAACTCTTGTTTCTTGACATCTGCCATTGCAGTGGACCGGTACCAGGCCATCTGCCGGCCGCACCGGCGCTGGATGACCGTTCGGCGCGCCAAAATCACGGCGGTGATGTGCCTCGTCGCTAGCTTGATCACCAGTTTACCAGTGTACGCATCGTTTGACGTAGAGCCCGAACAAGGTTCCCAAAGTGGAATATGCACAGTCGGTGGGGAAGTACCAGGCTGGGTGAAGTATTTCATGTACAGTGTTGTCCTCTTCGTCACTGTGTTCTCTCTGGTTGTTAATGTAGTTCTCTACGGTAAGATCTACCGAGCGATTCGTAAACAAGCCGCCGTTCTCCCCCGTGGAATCCCTTCGCGGATCATCAGGCCTAAGGCTGATTCCACCTGCACAGAGGGACCTGCGCAAGATAAAATAAACCCTTGCTGTCCAAATATGCCCGATGCGGATGACTATTCCTCGCTTCATCAGGGACAGGGTGAATCTTCAACGGACACCAGGGCTTTAAACCACACCAAAATCTCCGCTCTGGCCGCAACTTCGACCCAGCAGCAGAAGCAGCAACAGCAACGGCCAGAAACTCCCCCGACAGCCAGCCACAACGACTACGGACAAGAAACTCGTAACTATACCACAGACCAAACAATGGCAACGGTACCAGTCAGACAAAATGGTGATGGGCAAGCTGCAAAAGATGGACCGTCTGCACAAAACAACGATTCCGTACCCGGATCTCGGTTTAAAAGCAAGACCACCAAAATGTTGCTCGCCACAACCGTGGTCCTCTTTACCACTTGGTTACTGGGTCTATGCCTTCTAGTCGTATCAATCAACGCACAAGCTGACACCATAGGCTCTGCATTCCTTTATCTGTTTCGATACATCTTCTACCTAAACAACGCCATTAATCCGTTCATCTATGGCTTTATGAACAAACGATTTCGGGAGGATTGTAAGAAAACACTCGCTTCTCTACGATGCCGCTTTAATTGAATAAATTAAGCACTGCCAATGAACCTCTGTTCATGCAAATGACTAAAATAGCTACTGAAAAAGCAGTTTTGTCAGTGGTAGAAGTAACGCATTTTAAAAACAAAAGTTTGTAAGTACCTATAGTGTGCAAGAATATTGTTGATTTATATATACTTTGCTGGTCTCAGGGCGCCAGTATACTGCCCTCTTTGAGCCTTATACTGACTGACAGACTCACTGGCTGACTTACTGACTGTGATCCGGGCAGTTCTATCGTATATGATTACCCCGTAGTGCCAATGCATTGGCTGAATCTGGCCATTGTGTAGACCAGGTGCATGAAAAGGCTTCCAGTGAATAACCATTATGAAACAAATAAATGGAATGCTGTGCCCTCTGGTGCTAGCTTTACCAGCTTTGCCTTAACTGTCTGTAAAAAAAAAGTGTAAAACACTGGCGAATCAGAATGGAATTTGATGATGTGAACAAATTTCCCACGTTTGATTTCACTTATGTAACTGTATGAAAGTATGACTTAATTTTATTCACATGGCCACGAGATCACAATTCAATCAAGTTGAACCAAATTGCCTTTCTTCTGAGCGTTCCATGTGGCTGTCATAAACAGTCGGCGTATTTTTTTATATTTTTTTTTTACGGTTTTTGTCTAATAGTAAATCCGAAGCTGTACCAATTTTAACATCTTTACGTACAGGATAAAATACGAATGTGGATAAAAGAATTAAAAATTGGAACAATCCTCCCAAGCAGCTTTATATAGCACCCCAATGCTTATCCTCGCGTTATTGAAAATTAGGCAATTAACCTTTCAACTTAAACTGCACACATTTACATAACAAAACAAAACAAAATCTGTTTTCATGTATTTCTCGCGCGCAAGTATTTCAGGGTACAACATTTTAGTTCTCAGAATTCCAGCCGTTGGAGTGCTAGCCTTGATTCCAGTCACGGCTTTCCAAAAACGTTGCTGAATTACACACATGAACTTTCATTTATCTCAGAGTGGGTTACTCACTATGCTGTATGCATCATAATGCTGCTCTGTCTCATATTGACAGCTCTGGTGAAATCATAACGTCGATGGCTTTATACACTGCTGGAACAGTGAGTCTGGGCATGGCAAAAATGGCTCCCTCGTCAGAAATAAACAGGATTTTATCCTGAAATAATAATTAAGGCACGATTAAGATTTATTTGGACTTATTCCTTCCCCCTTTCGATTTTTCTAAGGCCGGTGAGATTTCTACGTTGCCCCCCTTCAAAAAAATCCCCAATCATTTCTTTGTCCCTCACTAATCCCCCTCCCCCAAATGTACAGTCTGTCGCCGCCACTTAATGGCCCCAAAAGCTACTTTTATTTGTAACCATTCCTTATTATTTGGCGGTTCTAGCCAAAGAAAATCCAGAATCAGTCATTATTACCGTATAAACTTCATTTGAGCCGATTTCTGTTGAAAACAAAAGTAAGTTATGGAAACAAATCGCAATAAAACAATGAGTGCGCCCTCAAGCGATATTGAGTATGAATTGTGTAGTGAATGTGATATGACTTGTATAATATTTGCACCAAATGTGAAAGAATTTGATCGGGAAATTCTAGTAATTGTACTACATGTAGAAAGCACGCAGAGAGCGCAAGCCTCCACCAAGGCTAAACAATTCCCCGCCATATTGTCAGTACACCCGAAAGAAATACTCGCATAATGGTGAAAAATCCTTTAAAAAAAATCCTGGATCCAGACCTAAATATGATGCGGATCATTTCCAAAATCTAGGGCATATTCGATATTTTACTTGTACCGAGGACCACCCCTAACTTTTTTTTCATGCAAATCCGTCCCTAACGTTTTGAGTTATATTTTTAACAGACAAACCAACCAACCAACCAAATCCGATAAAAACATAACCTCCTTGGCGGAGGTTATACTGTTGTTGATCAAAACTAAACAAAACATAGTAAAGCGCCCTCTGATGTGCGCAACACAATGAGGTCATTTGGTGCAAATATTATTCGAGTCATAATATATCACATTCATTACACAATTCACACTCAATACCGCTGGAGGGCGCCGACGAATCAACGTTTTTTTCTGCACGCACAATGTGCCCCTGTCTCGTCCTATCCTAGGGAAAAGACCCTCAACATCAAAGGTTTTCAGCCTTTAAACAGCGAAAACAGCAACACCGTCTTAGTTAGTTATTCGACCATAGCGTTCAATTCCAAATGCATTACCAACTCACTGGCTTGTGCTCAGGCTCGTCGCCAAGGGGGGCCCGGCGGCTCACTCTTGCTGCTGCGCATGCGCGCATAGTATTTGAATTTATTAGCGAATTGGTCTTAAATTGCGGCAGCAGGTTTATATTTAGCTTTGATGTTAGATTGGGATTTGTATACACTTTCATAAGGGTTAAAACACCCTCAACCTTTCCATACAGCAAACAGAGCTAGCACGAATAAGAATTGAATGCCGAATCAACTTCCTCGATCTACCTCCCATACGTATACACCAACGATAAATCGATTTTGTATCACCATTAAATATTTACAATATTTTATTTAGGTTAGCCACTTCACAACGAGAGGTTTCTGCCGTTGTTTTTAATGTTTGTTTATTCAATTTGAATGGCCTACTTTTTAGTAAATTTTAATGCGAAAGTGAAATGATTCATTGAAATAATTAAACGCATTAATCCTCTGTCAAGATTAACAGCTTGTATGGGAACCACAGCGTGTGTGAGGACCTGGGTTTTTTTTGCATTTATTGTGTGTCCTGACTGGGCCCATCCAATCAAGGGCAACAAATTGGTATTTCGAAGAAGAAAAAAGCTGACATACAATATATTGAAAGTATTGCGAATTGATGACTATATTATTAAAATAAAATTTTGGATCTCAACTTCCGTTCAAACGACCAGGCAGATAAACAATTGGTTATATTCAAACAAGAGAGTCTGTGACTAGACTAGTCAGTGTCTGGCACCAAGACGTTCACAGCAAGAGTGAACGTTGACTGGCGAGATTTTAACACGCTTTATTAACCAATGGCCAAAATTAGGTATTTGTAGTTGATTTTCTTACACTCATGAATAATTTAATTATGACGTGCGTCATTAAACTCTGCGCATGTCGGGTACAATTGGCGTCACTGGCATACAAAACCCAATCAGAATGCCCGTTCGGTTTGATTATCATGTACATGTGTACCAGTATAATCTGGTAGCACTTGCATCATCATTATCAGGAACTGGCTCTAGATCTGCATATCAAGTTATATTTCAGTAACACTGATTGAGAAAATATTGAAAATAAAGTAGAAGATGGAGGCTTTCCTGTGGCCTCTGGTGATCTTTCATATCATCGTGAGCATCGTTGGTTTGCCAGGTAACGCTCTCATCGTTTTGGTGTATGGAAGGAAACGACAATTGATGAGCCCGCATGTCTTTATCCTCGCCCTGGCTGTAGCGGATCTGATAGTCTGTCTCTTTACCCCCGTCACCGTCTACCATTGGTACATCAGACTCAACTACACCAGTGACTTTCTGTGCCGTCTTGTCCTCACTGTGACTTTTATCACCGTCTACAACTCTTGTTTCTTGACATCTGCCATCGCAGTGGACCGATACCAGGCCATCTGCCGGCCGCACCGGCGCTGGATGACCGTTCGGCGCGCCAAAATCACGGCGGTGCTGTGTCTCGTCCTTGCGGTAGTCTTCGTCTTACCCGTGTTCGCGACTTTCGGTGTCGAGCCCGCAGCCGGGTCACAGACTGGCACATGCACCTTTAGCACCGAAGCACCGAAATGGGTCAAATACCTTATGTTCACACTTATCTACACCGCACCCTTTTCCACTCTTGTCATCAATACCATTTTGTACGGGAAGATCTACTTGGCCATTCGAAAGCAAGCCGCAGTTCGCCCGGGCCAAGTCGCCTCGATGGCCAATCGCAGTCCCGACACTGATTTGGATAGACCTACTTCAAACGGCGTCTCGATGGTGTCCCCTAATTGCAGACAACCGGCACCTAACATGGATGTTCCTTCGACCTCAAATCAACCAAACACTACCCGTACTTCAGTTGCCACCAGTACGCACAAACAACCACCCAATAATAACAACGCACTGTCTACTCCTGGCCCCACCACTGATGGAGCTCCAGTTGCACCCAATGGTTCAAACAGAAGACGTCCGAATGAGGCAGGCAAGTTTCACAACAAGACGACCAAGATGTTGCTCATCACTACCCTGGTCTACTTCTCCACCTGGTTCATTGGCATCGGCCTTCTGTCTATACCGGTACAAGCTCAGAACTACATACACCAAAACGACCCGGTTGGTTCTGCGTTCCTCTATCTGTTCAGCTTCGTGTTTTATGTCAATAATGCTATCAATCCGTTCATATACGGTTTTGTCAACAGGCGGTTTGTGCAGGATTGCAAGAAGACACTTACGGCTCTCCGATGCAGAAGGATCTGAGCCAGTGCTTATTTCAACGAAAATATCTTCTTTTATCCACTTCAAATGTAAATATAGGTACACCAAGTAACTGTAGAGTAAGTAATTTGATTATGTCACTATACTGCAGCACCAGAAACTCAATACTTTTTTTTGTTATTTCTAAGGAAATATAAAATGTTAAGGAAAAGATGACTTCTTCTGGAAGCTTCTGAGCGAATAAAACATTTAAGGAAATATAAAGGTGCGAATGGACATTGGTAATAACCTGGAAAGGAACCTACTGATTTAATGAGAATTAATGTATTGAATTGAAAAAAAAAATTACAAATGACAATGTTTTTGAACACTGCAAGGAGTTACGTCAACAAAAACCGGCTGAATCAGAATCGTGTCCCGAGTGTTGATTTATGGATTGTTCACCAGATGGTATGATTCAAAAGATGAAACATTGGATTTATTGGAAGCGCTAGCAACGGCACCATCCACTTACAAGACTAAAACAAAATGCAAATGTGTTCTCCCTGTTGTCTCAAGGTGTCTAGTATTCACTGAACTGAAACTTCAACAAGGTTTTAAGCAATTTGTTTTGCTTAAAATAAAGAAAAATGCAACGAATGCAAATGATATTGTGTCGCTTCAAGGGAATATCCTGTATTCAAAGAAATGTTAAAGAAACTTTCAGAATTTTATTTTATTTCAACATGATATATAATGTATAGGCCTATGTTTATATATAATGTATAGGCCTATATGTACATTTAAAATGGTAACTGGTGTTGAAAAAGGTCAGAATGATACAAAATCGAATTTGCTTTGTGCATAATGCACAATATCTATTATTAACACTGGTTGACGCCAGCCAAAAGTCATTATTGAAGCAGTTATAAAAAAAAAAACCTAAAAAAAAAAAAAAAACATCCGCATGATATACACTGTGTATAGGCCCATTATGTAAAGGCCTATGTATGTATAAAATAGCAATACAAGTGTTATGAAAAAGGATAAAAATTACACACAAAATACTAGTGCGAAGTTGCTTGGTGCACACGCCACAATATATATTATTAACACTGGTTGCCGCCAACCAAAAGCCGTATTGACGCATTTGTAAATGAAAAAAAACTCCGCAGTAGCGTCAGCGTAGACTTCAAGCACCGTCATGTCTTTCATTAAGTGGGCCAGATCTTTACACGTCTGTTGCTGAAGGCCAGGCAAATACAGTCCTATACATGGGTCCAATTCTTCCATTTCAATAACTGATTTTTTTCCCCCTGGTTGCCCACAGCAACTGCGATTGCCGTGGGTAGAAAGCTCTTGAAATCACAATTTTTTGTGGTCTTCTTATATGGAAGTACTCGCGAAATATTTCTATAAATAGCACCCCAGAGAAATCATTCTGAAAAAGAAAAGATAAGAAGCTGTAAACAAATAAAAGATTTAAAGAAATGTAATTTCACTGGTAACCGTTTCTTTCTGCGTGGCTTTACCCCCAGATGGTACTGGTACCCTGTGAGCCGTTTGGCATTAGCGGCGGCGCGGCACACATGTTGCTAGGAGACAACACAGCTTCTGTTTGGTTGATTAAGTTTGAATGATCGAGGTCAAAGACAACAAGAGCTGGCTGCTAATCACCATTACTGATTGAATGACACTTGACGGTGAACGGTTCCCTAATCAATTTTCGGATCAAAAATCATTGATATCTTTAAAAACAAAAAACTCTTCGTAGTCGTCTTATCAAAGCCAACAAAAACCCAAACACAACAACGCACAATATAAGCACTGTTTTCTTTATTGTCGTGAGGCTTCATTCAGAACGTTAGAACTAAAAGAGGCTTTAATTAAAAGCAGCAAAGAGGCTGACTCTTTCTTTCGTTCTTGATGTTTGATCTGTTTGTGTTTATCTTTTAGAGGGTCTATAAAATCAGGAGGATCTAGCTTTTAAGAAACTGGAGGGGATGAATATATAAGGGCCTAAGGGGGGATGAAGGCAAGGACGAGGGCACGGCTTGCTACAGGCAGGGAGGGTCGATGGCTGCATGCCCTCGGAAAATTTTGAAATCTACGATGATTTCTTCTACATGCTAAGGTTATTCAATAACAAATTTAGGAACTTTAGCATTCCATTCATTCGTGTTTGCCTCATTTATAGTTTTATAACATTAGTCAGCGGATTACCCCCCCCCCCCCAAGATCCGCTACTGATGTTTCTTATTGTAAACACGATTAATATCTATTCTTCGAAGTTCGGCACGGTTATCTGTACCTCTTTTTATCAACATCACAGAAAAGAAACAAAACAGCAGTTGGAATTTGAAGGCCCTAATACACTGTTTTTTCGGTTGTGTAAAAATCAGACGGTTGTGTACTATATGAACCGAGCAACCTGTTGTGTAAACTGTTGTTTACACAACTTCTGTAAAATATTACACAACTTGTTCAATTTTTTTACACAACTGGTTGCTAGGTTCATATATTACACAACCGAAATAACAGTGTATAATTTGCAGAACATCTACAACCACTGCCATCCCCCCGGTACACAAACGGACAAATTAGGCCTTGGAATTTAATTAAAGGTGATCATGGTGAATCGTGATCAATGCAAACTGCGATGTAACTCAATAATGCATCGATGCAAACCTTCAAAGATGTAATCATGTGTCGTGTTTTGCGGATATAATACAAACAAATAAGGTACCTGCGCATCACCGTTTGTCTGCCTTTCAACATGCATAAAATAATGAGTTCAGTTTTGTGCACGTTGTCAATTAAAAAAAAAACTCAATAGTGAATGAATGTTAACAAAATAGGATCTACCAGCAAAATGCTACGAAAACGTGACTCTAAGAATTGGATGATCAACAGGGTTCAACTTGGTCTATGCATCCGCTTGCAGACAAGCGTCTATGCAAAACAACACCGTGCCTTGACCTCGAGATTCTGACCATTCAGCGGGCGCCTAGGGTCTTACGTAACCCATTGTTGTATTAAGTAAGATTTGAGGCTTTGCATGGTGAAGATACTAAATAATGAAAGGTTTGCGGAAACACCATAAGCGAATAATTTCTCAACTAAGAGAATGGTTCTGAAAAGAACCAGAGGTATAAACTCGACGTTCCGGTCAGTATGCTCTGACCGTCTTCAGGAGAGTGCCTGAAGTTGTATTTGTTGTATTACAAAAAGTTGGCAGCCAAATTGACCAATCAACAGCTTAGTCTAGATTTCTGATCGAAATGACGTCACAGCTTCAAAGGTCGACTCCGATTGGCTGACGCACGGGGTTGCATAAAATGTGCATGCTGATATATCAGACGTCAACTGTTGGATACAGATATATCAGACGTTTGAAGTGTGGGGTGTGGTATTGGTCTGTTTGGTAATGGGGTGTGGAGGTTTGGCTTTTGGTACTTATACGGTGTGGGTTACGGTTTTTGGTTGAATGTTTTCAGTTACGGGTTTAGGGTTTGGGATTTCTACTTTATTGTGAGAAGTTTGTGCTTTACCAAGATTGATGAAACATTATCCATGACATATCAGGAATGTAAACACTCGACAACTTTATGAAGTGTCTTCGGGTTATATTGTTTTTTTTAGAATTTCATATCATTTCATTCATTTTAAACGAAGCGCTTGAACATGAATATCCTTTCAAGGCAAATCTATATGGATTGACCTTTTCGCTGGTTTATCATTCGGTAATTAGTTACATGGCTTTTATTTATAAAAAAAAATCACACTATACCGGCCAGATGCGCTGAATGGATTGTTGTGCGCAATTGCGTTGATGCAGACCAAACTGTAGCCGAAGCTTGTAATTAGCATGAAAACCGAACTGCAAATATGATGGCAATTACAAGAGACCACCGTATAGTAGTCATGGTCTAATATTAGTCAGAATAATTTCCTTCGGAACAAAAAAAAAATACCTGTTAGGCCACAAAAAAAATATATATTCGGTCTCTGGTCAGACCAGAGTTCAGGAATTGACGCGGCCACGCGGCTTTTTTTTTTTTTTTCTTTTTCTTTTTTCTTCAAGCTTGGATTGTACAGACAAGGTGGGTACTATTTTGCTTTTTTGGTGTCCTCATGTACATTGGTGTCCTCCATAATTTGCCTTGGTGCTTTCGATCATTTGCCTTGGTGCAATTTCCCATTCCTTGGTGCTCTTTGGTAAAAAAAAAATTGAGGAGGTGCGGAAATAGAGGGCGCTGTTGGAGCTACCGCGGAACATTTTGGAAAAAAAAGATCGACGCGCATGATTAAAATCGACGGGCGCGCTGACCAGAGACCGACTTATTTTTTTTTTTTTTTTGGCCTTACCGATAAACACGTGTTCGCTGATTAACTGGTCCGCTTCATTTGTTGGAGGGGAGCAATCGTTGCCATGACTTTTTCTTGATCGAGCGATCTTAAAATTGTCTCAATCGTGGAGTTTCACGAGAAGCGTTGATGGATTCTTTGGTCGGCAAGACCATGGGCAAATATAAGCAAGCTAATTGCCGATCGAGGTGGGTCTTGAGATGAGAGTTGCAGTCCAATGCGAGAGGTACACACTTGTCCACGGACGATGCAGGGAATTCGGAAATGAGTCGAATGGATGAGGTTCAATCTTACCCTTTCGAATTTTTGTCAGGACTTGAGCTCATGTTCTACAGCTAGTCTGAGTATAATGCGTTGTTCACAACGGAGCCCACTCCGTATTTAAAGTCTGTTTTTTGTGAGGGTGCAAATTTCACGCGACCCCGCGCGCCAGCCAACCCGAGACGTATATTGCGACGTTATCTCGATCAGAAATGTGGACGAAGCTGCTGATTGGTCGAGTTGGCTGCCAAGTTTTTGTAGTACAACAGCGGTTACGGAAGACCCGATAGAGGGGGTGGTTTCGCTGAATGGTCAGAATCTTGAGGTCAACACGCAGTCTTTTAGAATTTTGCGTTATTAATCGCCAAAACCGCGCATTATCATTGACATTTGCTGCGAAAAGCGGATATTCAAATAAAAAAAATTAGAGCGGCCTAATATTTCATCCTTCGCAAGGACATCTTCAGAGGCAAATGACAGAGGAACAAGAAACCAACATGTAGCCAAAAAAAAAAAAAGCCGCATCGCCGCGTCAATTCCGGAACTTTGGTCTGACCAGAGACCGAATATTTTTTTTTTGGCCTTAGGTAGTGTTTTTCTTATTAGGCTGTGTCCTTTTATTCAAATAACATGTATACCATGTCATATATAAGATGGCAGACATACGACAAACACGAACATATGTCTTTTCACACACGAAAAATTCCAATTTGAATCACCTCCATCATGGTTTTATTCTAAGTCTATATCATTTACAATCAAATAAAAAAGCCTACTTCACTGAAGTATAATTATTGATTTAATCCTTAAATTGCACAGGTTTGTTTCCTTATTAAAATTACAATTCACACCAACACTAAGATAACATCCAATCACAAACAGAGCCTAAAATATTAAGATGGTTAAATATTTAATTGAAATTTAATCGATAGGCATACACGTACGAAGAAACTCATTTTTTGGTTACTGCATAAAAGAAGGCGAAATGACATTCTCATACATGTAGAACGGTTCTCGCTTTAGCCTATAAATTAGTACCGAAAGTGAGCTAACTGTTTGAGTAATCTCGAACAAAATTGTGGCTTGGTTTACCAAATACTAGCGGGATATCATGTTAAACAAAGTAGGCACAAGATTTCAACATCACTTTAGGCTGAGAAAAAAATCATTGGTTTCTCGTCCGAGCTTTTTCCAAAGAACGAAGGAGGCTGGCACTTTTCCCCCTTTTTTCTCCCCCATGCGGGATGGTGAATTTTCCAAGATGGCAGAGGGATCCTCCATTTTCTTGACTTTTTTTGCTGATACAAACTAGTGTCCAAAGGAGCAGTAACCCTTTCTACATAGCTACCGTTTTGATGGAAACAAATACAAAGACACTATGTAGGATATTGACAATGTGCCAAATAAAGCGTTTGAATAATTAAAAAAAAAGGAACAAAAAAAGAGGCGGGTGGGAAAAAATAGCAGCGGGGACAAGAAACTTGTTCATTTTTTTACTTGGCCTTAATGTCAACCTTTTGTGAATATTGCAATCACTCTAATGTCACAATTGATCAATATTTTATGGTCGAATGATAAATGATGATTAAAAAGGCCTGGCAAAAAGATGCAAATGCTTAATTAATGATGAGGCAAAAGCGGCCATGAGATTAATTGGCTTTGATGGAATGGATTATGTTAGGTCAACAGAGAGCGGCGGATCAGACTGCGCGTATACACTACATCGCTTTGTATTCCGTTTTGGCTTCATGTTCAGGCTTCAGATTCATTTTGACGCCTTTAACGTCAAAACCAAATAAACAAACCCCTAGGTTTGGCCTAATATTATGGTACTGATGTTCACAAAGTAAGGCATGGACCTTCATTAAGCCCAAAGCCCCCAAGTTATTGAAGGACAAAACAAAAATTTGAAGGCAAAGCCACAGACAAAACCTGCATTTTGTAAACAATTGCAGTTAATATACAACACATTTGATCATGTTGATCCACGGTTAGATAGTGTCAAGATACATTAACTACAACCTAGCAAGAGCAGATCTAGCATCTGGGGTTGACAGCTTGTGTAATCCTTGAAAATGTACCAATTGTGCCATTTAACCTTATTTTCATTTTTTTTGTGTGCCATTTTGAAGGGTAATTTGGTGCCCAACTGTTTTTTATGTTAATGCCAATGTCCATATTCATGGCAAAAGTGTGTTGTCATTTCAGGCAGAAACCTTTAATGTTACATCCATTTTAGCACCAAAAGTTGCCAGAATTTTGATACAGCGCCCTCAGTTGTCCGGAAAAGGATGTAAAATATTTAATGTTTAAAAAACTCCACCTTTCAATAAAACTAACCAATAGGCTAAAGGATTTCAAATAGTTTGCATACATGTAAAAGTATTAGAAAGTTGCACAAAATGTGCTCCTATGAAAAAAATCATGTTATGGCCCATTCAACACAATGTTCTTTACATTTTGTTCCAACACAGGATAGTGATTTTACACACTGATTCACAAATGTACTGACTGCAAAATAAGAATTTTGTGAAGAAAATAACAAAACTTCAAACATGTCAAACAGCAGCAAAATGTCACTATCACTTATCATGATATAGGCCTAAGTCTAAGCTATTTCTCTAGCAGTGTGTGCTATTTCCACATACATTTACATACATTGAACTGCAAATATATATAACAAGTCTAAGCACATAATTTAAAAAATCTTCTCTTAAAGTCTGTATATTCATAATGCACATTCAAAAGACTATTTCAATTTCTGCGTCATGCTAAAGATTAAACGTGGCTCACTTGACATTGTTATGACATGTAATATTTACTTCTAAGATCCTCATACAGTATCCTTTGAACATGATGGACATCCATTTATACATGACATTGTTGATTGTCATCAAGTAAGAAAAAAAGAAAGAAAAAAAAGAGGGAAAATATGTTTTGATGCCTCAATATCCAACACATCCCATGGTGTCAAGAACAAGAAGTACACTACAATGTCGTTGTACTTGCCCAAGTGCTGGATTATTTGCATAATCAAGGATTATGCAAAACAAAATTTGATTATCATACACACATACATGTATGTCATTCAATAGCATAGAATGGTCTGATGTCTTTACCCTCTACTGCACGTCAGTGTTTGTTTCTGAATGGTGTCTAGGGTACTAGACTACATCAATTTAGCAGAGCAGGATAACAAAGGATTTTCTCAAAGGAACGTACGGAAACAATCACACCCACGCACAGGAATGTGATCACTCACATAACGTGATGACATTAAGCTGTTAATAAAAATGCGGGGGGGGGGGGGGGGGGCCTGTGAAGAATACCGCATTAGCAACTGATACAACATGCAGAAAATTGAATTGTACATGATACAGAGCTTACCAATCAGCATATCTTAGCATGCTTACCCAACCACGTTCTAACGTTGGAACCTACTGTACATGTAGGTCTAAGATGGAGCTTTTTGGCACTGTTTCTGGTCATTTGCCACGCTCCCAATAAAGACTTATAGACATCAATTAGCCCTATTCTGTAATGTATAGTCAAGCACCTTTATAACAAGGTCCTTGGGACTTTACAAATTACCTTGTTATTACAGGTATAGATGTACCTTGCATTATCAGTAATGGAAAACAAAGAAAGACAAAGACTTGGGACCTACAATTTTCCTTGTCATCAGCAGGATTTTGTATTAACAGTGCTCTTTTTATGAGGGTTTGACTGAATATCACAACCTACATCCACAGTACAGCACAGTGAACGCACATGGTGAAGGAATGTACAAAGTTTAGGCCTACAACTACAGGTGCAGATTCATCAAGTGTTCCAAAGAGCAAGTTAAATTTCGATAACTTTCCAAAGTCCATATATGAAATACCTTACTTGTGAATAACAGTCTTCAGCATCCTGAGAAATCATGGCACCTGGTGTGCTGTCATTTTCAAGACAAGTGGATTTTTGTATCAATTTCAAATGATGGTCCTTGGCGAAAAAACCTGACTTTTTTTCAAGTACTGCCCCCAATTTGCCAAATTTAGTTAGCCCGCATTTTGTTTACAATCGATTGTATCCGTGAACGAATGCAAGCTAATTTTAATTGGAAAGTTGTTTTTTTATGTATTTTTTTTTGGGGGGGGGGGGGGATGGTGTTAGTTTTGTTTAATGTTATGGGGTTTTTTTTTGGGGGGGGGGGTTCGCTCAAAGTAAGGACTACCTTTGGCGGCTACTCCTGGCTAGTGTTACTTCACCACTCGTAGCAGACGATATTTCAACACGCAAATGATATTTCATTTCATAGTTACAATCATTTGCATGACATGCATACATGTACACATACACTGTACATGTACGTACATGTACATGTAGCCAAACATTTTAACATGAGACATAATGAGCCTAAGCAATTCTGAGTACAAAGTATCCTATCGAGGAGTGTTCACAGACTCGACTGATACAGATACAGATAATTTGTCCACTGAAATGTCCAATTAGATTTTGTGTTTGCACTTTGCACATGTATGTTGCAGTGTCAACATTTGTTCATTTTGTTCACACAAATATTGCTTATGGTCATAATAAGTAATGCATCCATGTCACACTAATCCTTTTTCTACATGTATCAAAAATCACTTACACGATAAAATGGAATTGATATTCATTAAGTTTTCAAGAATGACTACAACCTAAGTGTACCACTTGCATATCTATTGTAGATGGATACAACTAATGCATATTTCAGAAATGGAGGGCTAACATTTAACTTGTTCACTTTTTAAGTACATATCTGTCGACACATAAGAAATTCTTTATTTTAAGAAAACATGTATTACTTGTTATCACAAACACAGGAAAAACCTGTTATCTGTGGGGCTGATCGGACCCCCATCAGACGGCCATTGCACGTAAAAAAAAAGAAGAAGACACTAATCCGTCTAGACAATTTGTCAGTCCTGTGTGGTAAAATTATGACAATTATGAAAATTCATGAACCCCGTTACACAATTTGCCATTTTTTGGTGGGCGGCCCATGAGGCGAGGTTCTAGAGCCTATTCGTAACAAACATTTGCCAGGACCCAAAAGAACTTCTGCCTGATTTACATGTTGACTGCATTATTCAGTCAATAGTGCACATCAATATGCCCGGTTCGAGATTGTGAGAGACCACAAGAGGGCGCTATTAAAGTACCTACTCTCTAAATAGAACCCCTTGTGGGCACTAACAGTGCATCAGGGTGCATGGATGTTAACCGGTGTACAAAATCAAATTATGCCAACATTTGTATACATTGTATGGACTACTGCTGGGCGAGTAACTTGATTACTCAAGTACTCGCGAGTAGTTCATTCTACTCATGGTTTTTCATGTACTCGAGTACTCATCCAGGCGTGAGTAGAAGCAGGTACTCGCGAGTAGTTTATGCTACTCATTCTACTCGTGCTTTTTCATGTACTCGAGGACTCGTCATGTCGGCGAGTAGAAGCAGGTACTCGCGAGTAGCAATTTAGGGTTTAGGGTTCACGGCCTAATACGTCCCCTGCAACCAGGGAATCACTCCCTTCACTTCTCTCTTGCTAGATTTCCATTCGTCCCAAAAAAAATTTGAAGTAAATTACCAAAAGTGTCCAGAGTAAGGATATCACAATGCTGAAGAATGTGGAGTGACTTGCATGCTATTTGCTTAACTACTTGCCAGTACTCGACTACTCGCAAGTAATTTCTCCGTGAGTACTCGAGTATAAAAATCCACTACTCGCCCAGGCCTAGCATGGACTCTGTGCATGAACAATACACGGAGATATGATTACTCATCAACGTGCACATGTTGCAGAGTATGCATTAACTACACCTTATTTTTATCGCAATTTCCAAAAACCCATTTCATTTAGCCTGGGCATCAGGCAGTGGCATTCAAGTGTATGTTCTGCTCTATCAGTTTTAACGAGTACTTGTGCACAGAGTCCATTTAGCTTTCACCTGTTGGTGCATGTACATTATCAGGAGATATATGATCCACACCCACCTACATCTTGTAGAATTTGATGAGGTCCTTGATCGGGGCTCGGCACAGAGGGCAGGGGTCCCCCCTCTCCTTCAGCTTAGAGCCGCAGTCCATGCAGCAGCAGACATGGCCACAGCGGTAGAAGACTGCATCTGGGGGGTTCTCAAAGCACACCGTGCACTCGTTGTCCTGTCGCAGAGGGGGTTTGGAGGGGCGAGGGGGAGGCACCCGCCGAGGTTTCGGGTTGGCTGAGGACGCCGCGTTTTTACCCCCAGAGGCTGAGCTGATTCGTGGAGGGGGTGTGGGGACTGGCTGCGTTTCGGCGGCCGCTGCATTGGTTGCGGCTATTGCACCCTGGGCCTCGTCAAATATATTGAGATTGATGTCGTTGACCTCCCCATCAGGAATGGGCAGCGGGGGTGGGGGTGGTGGCGGCGGCATGTTCTTCAGTGCACCTGCAGAATGTAATTAACAACCGGACAACATTTTCTCAAATTGGAATTGTTCAGATCTGTGACATGAAAATGTTTAGCACATTCTTCTGTCTTCTGGAAGGAAGCCTTCATTTCCCAAAGGAGTTTTTGATTAATTCTTACCGAACTCAACCCATCTGAAATCTGTTGGGATAGGTACAGTACCCCTAAACTAATGGTCTTTTACTTTAGGTTTGGCATACCTCCAGAAACTACATGCAAGTCCAACAGTGTGTGTGTACGATTTCCAATGTGGGTGTTGGAATTTTCCAGGATGGGTATAATTCCTAGTAAATTATGCAAGGGGGTTAGGGTTAATGGAACTGGAAAATGTAACCAAATTACCCACAGATCGATCTTTTAACCAAATAACAACTGCAGGCCTTTGGGTACACTAACATATGCAACTTTGGCTTCCAAATTTGATTAGCACGAAGTCGGCAACCAAATAATCATTTGACTGAATATTTTTTTGTGGAAAGCATGGTCTTTGTAACATCTCAATTCCACCTACAAAAGAAAGTCTTACCTAATACTTTAACAGTCTGTGTCGTCCCGTACAAGTCAAAGAACATCCACAGCGGAGTGGAAGTATCAACATGCATCAGGACCTTATCGTTGACACCCTCAGGTCCAGCCATGTGGAATCGGCCGTCCCTGCCCAGAGTGAAACCTAGACAGGCCCCTTCCTCTAAGGTGTCATAATCGCGGGACATGACCCAGTATTCCTTGCGATCACAAATGTCTTCTGCCTCCTGGGGTAGCATGTCTAAGTCCAGGGAAGCCGGGTCGCACGATGTCAATCCAACACCCATGTGTCCAATGTAGCAGTGACTGACGACTAGGACCTTGATCAGGACCCGCTCGTCACACTCGACGGGGCGACTCGTGAAGGTGATCCCACCACTGACACTAGATGCCTTCCTGTCAGCGACTGCATTCCCCTCTGTTAGTATAATGTTGAAGCCGTGAACAGTGTGCAGCGGCAGCGACCCTGGCTTTGGGGCATTAGAGCGAGCACCACTGCTGCTTGCCGCGGGAGACGCCCGGCTGCTACCTGGAAGGAGATCTGAGACGAGCCGCAAGGAATCCTGGAAGCTAGAACTCACTGAGGCACCTCGACTCGATATCCTATTGGAAGTTGGGAACGTATCTGGAACAAGCAAACAGTACAGAGAAGCACTGAGCACACAAAGACATTAAATACTTTGTACTGCAGTTTAGGGATTTTATATCCAATTCTGACAGGATCCAATGAAATGAGTCTTGATGACGGTTACCCACCTGCCAGTTTTTTTTATGTAGTTGAATTAACAAACTATGCTATTCATTTTGATTTATTATTCAGTTTGAAAAAATAGATGTATGCAGATGGTACATGTATGTGGGTGAAGATCGTTCTTGTTCCTATTGCTTTGCATGGTTAGAATTTCAAACTAGGTTTTGCCCTTCACCGACGTATAAACACTGTATACTCAGTGTGTTACCTCCCAAGTAAAAGTTGGGAAAAAAAATAGAAAGCAGGAGGTCGTGGGTTTGATTCCCACCCGAGTGATTACCTCCCGAGTGAAAAGTTGGAAAAAAATTTGTTGAGTGGTCACAATTTATAGTTGTGATCAGTAAAGAAGGAACTGCCAAGAGTTATAATGTAACAAATGAAACAATTCTTGCGTTGTTTTTCTGTAAGATTACTAAAACAAATTTCAAATTCCAAAAGTGGTAAAAATGTAAATTTTCCTCTGTTGGACGATTTTTAAAAAAAATGAAACCTACCAACAATTCGGACTCCCGTTGTATTGCCGTAGACATCAATGACCCCCCAGACAGGCCTAGTATTGTCCACCCCATTGAAAAACTCCATAAAAGGCTCCTGGTTGACACTGAAGTACACCGTCCCATCCTCGCT
Source organism: Patiria miniata (assembly GCF_015706575.1). Lineage (NCBI taxonomy): Eukaryota > Metazoa > Echinodermata > Asteroidea > Valvatida > Asterinidae > Patiria > Patiria miniata. The sequence goes on from NW_024037071.1 coordinate 4,488,637, forward strand.
TAGCACAAAGTTAAGTACATTGCTGTGCTTAGCACAGTTTTCCCTCACAGCCTTGGCCCAGTTCCCAGTCCTCGCGGTAAGGTCTGGACACGCGTATTTGGGGATTCCATTGGCGCGTAACGTCATAGGGTCCTGTGATGTGTAACCAAAGCGCAACACCCCGCTCCAGCCTGCCGTGTTCTGTATCAGTTCGAAGTGGAGGATCTCACCCACGTGTATCGCCCTGTGGGTGAAGACGAGTGCGTTGCAGAAGCTGCCCATGCGGGATGCCGTCTTTGAATCCGCAGACAGCACAATATTCCTGCCGTGGATCAGGTGGAAATGAAAGTCACTGGGGCTGTGCCGGTTGTTGGCTGGCTGCAAGCGTGAATCCAGGGGTTGGATGGCATGATGAGGCCAGCTGACTCTGGTTGCTGGCGGTGGCCCGTGACTCCGACTGGGCTTTGGCCTGTAGCCGCTTGATGAGGATCCTGCTCCTGAACATGTTCGCCGGCGCTCTGTCGTTGTTCCAGCTGGTCGAGACCTATTGGAAGGCTGGTAGCCAGCACCTGAAGTGGAGGTCTGACCTATGTACATGAAAGTAGACAAATATAGGCCTATGTAAAAGTGTTTTGCTTGAAATTATTTCAATCTAAAACTTGATGGTTATTTTTGGCTACATTTGATTTATGGTTACATTTGGTAGGCGCATTAAGGCTGTAGACTATGGGGCTGTACACTTTTCAGGGTAATTTAACAGTATAATTAATTTAAGCCTAATTTTCATACATGTAGCTGTGTTTTAAAGATGCAATTTCTTTAGTTTTACAAGTTAAAACCACATTATGTTAAAAAAAATATCCGCAGTGGAGTCATGTTAACATATCATTCCGCATGTTGCAAATAATTATGTTGAACAAAGGAAGTGAATTTGGGACTTTTTTTGGAGCTTATGTGTTTAGGTGGAACTTGGAAACATGTTAGGCAATGTATTGTTGGACATGTTAGGCGAAGTAAAAAAACAAACATGTTTCTCGTCCCCGCCCGCTTCCTTTTTGGAGGCCGCCTGGATTTTTTTATTATTTTTTATTTTTGAAAAATGCAATAAAAAAGCACCGAAAAAGTCCACAAATTCATCAGAAAATAAGTTGTAGACCAATACAAGCCTAAACCGAAACGACACTGTAAATATGTTCAGTTCTCTTGTCCAACTTATCTTTCATTTTAAAAGTGTCTTTGAACAGTGGAAACACCAACGGTTGCAGGAAATTTTTAAATGACGGCCATCTTGAAACAAATAAAAAATAAAAAGCCCCGCTTCCTCCTTTTTTTCAAAAACCCGGACGAGAAACTTTTTTTTTTTTTTAACTTGGCCTTACTGCAGTGGGGAGTTAGACATACATGTACATGTATGATAATGTTCAATTCAATTCAATTCAGCTGACATTTATTTAGCACTCTCCAATAAACCAATACAAAGTTGGAATAATATGAGTAGGCCTATAATATATTTAAATAAACGAATACAATTTATGAGGGTAATTATCACCAGCATGACCAGAAAGACTAATGCGTTGAATCTAATGTTGGTTAGACATAGCCTCAGCATGCTCAGAGGAAGCCAACAAGGTAAGGCATGTATACTGTACTTCTAGTATTAGTATTATTAGAAGCTTATAAAGGCATGAAAGGAAAGGCATAATCTATCTTGTATTCATAATTAGAAAACAAAGAATACCCTTTGAGACGCCTACAAAAGTACAACGCATACGGTCCATATACTTTTGACACAACCACTATAAGCCCTAAGTTAAGAACAAGGTCCAGGGGCTTTCCCAAATCGTCAACATTCCATTATGTGTCCATGGTGTCCATTTCCAATCACATGATTATATGAACATTGAAATGCAAAATATTTATTTGTCAATATCATTTATCAACATGGTCAAGAAATAAACCAAAAACATAACATGAATTATATTACCTCTGTTGATATTGTTGGAATTCGAAACTGACGAGGTACTCTGACCCATTCTGCTTAGCTAAAATCGGTCTTTTTTGCGCCAAAATTCGTTGAAATTATCCCTTAAATTAACCATCTTGCAGACCAACCGTCTTACTAGTGACTTGCGCGCAGTGGGTTTTGTTTCCTGAATAGCTAGAGGGCGCTGTCACGCCCCAACTATCGCATCGGTCCCAACTATAGTTGGGACTGTCCCAACTATAGTGCGGCAGTTGGGTCGGCCCAACTATAGTTAGGACTGGAGTTGCGCCGGATGCTTCATGCTTGATAGATCTTGTTGGATTAAATGTTCCGCGGCGCTGGCACCGTGTATTCGTCGTGCATGCATGCCGCAAGGCTGGCCGGTCACGTGGTACTGCCTAGTTGGATGAGTTGTCCAGCTGCTGGGTTGATTGTCCAGCAACATTTTGCAAAATTCAAAGATTGCCATGGCCGGCCAACTATAGATGGGCCCCACCCATAGCTAATGTCAAAGGTCCCAAGTAAAGTCGGACAGTATGTAACAGAGCTGTAGGGAATGTTTTATAGTCGTCGTACATCAATGTAAACTATAGTTGGGACCGCCAAATAACAATATTGCGGTGGCCCAACTACAGATGGTCCCCACCCATAGATAATTTCATTGGTCCCAAGTAAAGTCAGATGTGTATTAGAGTTGTAGGGAATGTTTTATAATCGTACAATAATGTACACTATAGTTGGGACCGCAAAATAAAAAGATTGGAGTGGCCCAACTATAGATTCGCCCCATCAATAACTAATTTCAGTGGTCCCCAGTAAAGTCAGACGTGTATCAGAGCTGTAGGGAACGTTTTACAGTTGTACATCAATGTAAACTATAGTTGGGACACCGCAAAATAAAAAGATCGGAGTGGCCCAACTATAGATGGGCCAGCCCAACAGTGGAACTTACAGTTGGGACCGTCCCAACTATAGTTGGGACAGGCCCAACTATAGTTGGGCCAGCCCAACTGTGGAACTACAGTTGGGACAGGCCCAACTATAGTTGGGACCGGCCCAACTATAGTTGGGACCGATGCGATAGTTGGGGCGTGACAGCGCCACCATTCGACTCGACTCTCTTCGCCGCCCCGGTGTCACACTTCAGCAAGTCGACGGCAGTGCAGTCGATCGTGATGACGATGACACTTACTTCAGTCTTACATGCTTAAGAAACCCCTCTAATATTCCAAGATGTGGTTCATCTTTGTATTAAGTTGGTTGGCCACATTTGTCCATGTTTGTTTAGCTACTTTAGCTCTCGGTGAGTTGGGCCATCTTTTGCGTGGAACTATTTTTTATGAACATTTGATAGGCGCATTATTTAAACTAAAATTTACTAAAATACAACATTTGCAAACGTCAAAAAATAAAACTACCAAATCATTTTGAAATACCTTGCTGGACTGTTAGTGAATGACAGTGTAAAGCATCCTGTAAAATCATGGCACCTGGTATACTGTCATTTTCAAGAAAAGTGGTATTTTTGTATCAATTTCCAACGCTGATCGGCCGATCAGCGTTGGAAAAAACTGGCTTTTTTTCAAATACTGGCCCCAGTTGACCATCGCACTTGTTTGCAATCGATTACACACCTATGAACGGGTACAAGCCAGCTAGACTGGTTCCCTGACCTTACAATTCCCCAATATATGTAAACTGCTCTGTTTCTTCTTAACTGGAGTCAGGGAACCAGACTACAGGAAAATGATTGTTTTTCTTGGTTTTTATAGCATTTTCGAACCCAAAACCTCAAAAAAGTCAGTGTAACTATATTTGCTATATATTTCCAACCCCCCAATTCCATCCATTTCTGAAAATTACAGCAAAAGCCAATGATGTATATTCCCTTTAACAAAAGATACCGGTAGTGGATATATTGCCGGCGGCAATCCCTATCAACAGAGGGCGCTGTACTCTAAGATAGGGCTGAATTATAAGATATATTTAGTTGTGCCTATATTAAATTACCACCAACGGTTGTCATGGTTGTGTAGCACCTGTGGCCTAGTGGATAAGCAACAGATCTTAAGCAACGGATCTTATGAGCGGGAAGATCTGGGTTCGATCCCCGCTGGCAAAATTTTTCAGTTTTTTTTCCCCATCCCAAAAATATAAGAATATTCTTTTTTTATTATTTTAACATGTCTCAAAGTACATTTTATTGCAGAGTATTACATTTTCTTTTTCAGATTTGTAGCTCTGGAGGATTTTTTTTTAAAGGGAAATAAAGTCCGAAATTGTAAAATGGTCTGATTCCCATCTTGTGAATACGAAGTTACAACGATAATGTTGGCATGGAGCCAGACTAAAATTGTCACCGGAATATGTCTAAGTACAAAAAAATAGTAACTGCGCATGTTCAGTGCATATCCGGCAAACTAACGTTTATTAAAGGGTTGCCGTCTCCGGCTAAATATCCACTGCCTTAACAAAAGCAAATCCAACCGGGGTCAGGGGGTGTAACGTCAGGGAGAATTTGGAAAGAATGTTGCAACCTGATGCTGCTTTTTTTCTCCATATATCATCTCAATAAAGGTCAGTCATTGCAAAAATGACGATAAGACGTGAATCTGGGACTGGGAAACATTTCCAATTCACTTCAGTTCTTTTAATTATATTTTATCTTTTTACTAAGAAATATTATTCTTTCTATTACAGCTGCTGGCTTGTATTATTTAGCAGAACTGGTTGAAGAGTACACAGTAATTACAATGAAGATCTTACGGTGGGTCATAATTGTAAGTATGCACAAGACTTTCTTTTATACTGTACTGTTTTAATTGATTGATTTTTCTATCATGAGAATATTAAATAATTAAAAACATGTATAATGAGTTAGGCCCCCCTACCTCAAAAAAAGATGTGTTTCTGGAAACAATGCCTAAAAGTGAAAGGGTATGTATTGTTAAAAGGAATTTAGCAAATGGACGATATTCTCTGTTGTTTTCTTTCCTTGAAAGCGTTTTCAATCCTGTGAGTACTGAGTACTACAAATGTAAGAAACTCCTCCCCCTAAAAACTTCTAAACCATTTTTCCCACTTTATAGGCAACAGCTGGCATATACGTGGGCCTGATCCTATTTGAAGACCTTCCCTTCCGTCTAACTCTCACAGGGCTTGTCTCCATTGGCGTTTACTCCCTACTCCTGCGGACTTTCCCATTCATTGAGTTGACATCTCCAGTTTTTATCGGTAGTTGTGGTGAGTTTGTACCGTGGTGACATCACCAGACTTCCCTGTTTAAGTTTCTGACTGCTTTTCATCAGTGTTGCAGTCAAGCCAATCGCAAATCTGGTCAAAAGTAAACCACAAGTCAAAAGTTATTGTCCTTTCACAAGTCCAGTCGCAATTATCACAAGATAAACAATAGTGCTTTTGTTACAATTCATTTGCATAGCTTGTGAGTGGAGGACTTGTGATAGACTTGTAATGGACTTGTGAGGACTCGCAATATAAGATCTGAAGGTTTGCTTGGTGGATCAAGTAAGCAATAAGAGTAAGTTTGCGGTTGTTCCATTTGATGAGAAATCTCGTTTGTGAGTGTGTGTGGTTCTAAAAAGAACCAGGGAAATGCAATGCTTTGGACAGAGAAACGTCCGAAACGAAAAGAAAACCTACTCGTACGACTTGTAATGGACACGACTAACTCAAAGTGGAACTTTCTATATCGATTTATACTGCTTGTGTATGTGTTTCTTGAAATATATTAGCAATGTTTTAAAAATTAGTTCTTTGAATGACATAATTATAAGAAGAAACTGAGAGTTTCCCTAGTGCCAATTTGGCAGCATTGCTAATGTTGCTATTGTGACTTTGGGTGTGATCACCGGCTATGCAGCACATGTGGGATTTGAACTTCTGTCTTTTGGCTGGGACATTGACAAGTTGGGAGACTGCCCACACAGGGCTGGATAGCTCAGTTGGTAGAGCACTGGTACGTTGTTCTGGATATCATAGGTTCAAATCCCGCACCACTCAGTTTCTTTGTTGTTTTTAATTTGTTGATTTGGTCTTCTTGTTTTGCAGTGCTTGTGATTATCAATCATTACCTAGCTTTCCAGTACTTCGCTGAGGTGTGGCATCCCTTTTCAGAGGTTAGTCGAGGAATTTCAAGCAACAGATCTTTTTTTGTGAGATGCCATCTTATAAATCAAAGCGAGGCAGATAGTTACAACACGAATGACTTGTTCTCAATCATGCAGCATGTTCAGGTTTTGAAGTACTGCCAGGGTTACTTCTAGAGCAGTTTACTAAGGGTCACAGGTCATGATTACAAAATTAAGTAAGGAGACAGCCAAGATTAATGGTTGAGGAATCTGAAACATCTGTCCCAGATTTTTGTGCTGAAAACAACCAAATTTTTCGAAAATTCAAACAGAATAGCTTCTTCATGATATATATGTGATACAGCGTATACTTCGTCAAACTGTACCATCCTGGACATCAAGCTTGTAACATAATTAGGGATATTATTATATCTATTATTTAATTACAAATCTGATAATGTACATGGTTATAGGCTTGGTTAATGGTTATAGTCAAAGTAGTTTTCTTGTAAGACGCTTTGTCAGCCAGCCAGTGACAAAGTCCTAACATTGACATTGTTGTCAACATTTGTACCCCATTAGGTTATTGCATATTTCACCATGTGCCTGTGGCTGGTCCCGTTTGGTTTCTTCATTTCGCTGTCGGCCAACGACAATGTTCTTCCCACAACACATATGCCCACAGAAACAAGTAAGTAGCTCAAGTACTGTATATAAATATAACAATTTCTGCTAACTACCATCCAGGAGATATTTCATTAAGTTGTTGTTCCTGTGCTTTTTGACAAAGTTGTTTTTTTTCTGTTAACAGAATTTAAATTTTATGTTGTTACTTTTCTTTTGGGCATCTTTCACCCATTAAAAAATATTTTTTATTTTGGTCTGCGTTGGTGTCTCTAATGCACAATATGATCCGCCTGAATTATTACAGTGTCGCAAATAATTTATTTGCAAAGTAATTATTCCAAAGCTAAATCTTTGGCAGATTTTTTGCTCACATTACATTTCTCATTCTAAAGTGAAGAACTTTTGCATCGCTAAAAGATTTTTAGAAATCTAGTTTTGGGGGATTTTAAAAAAATCCATTGAAAAATGGCACAGTGAGATCATCTTTGATGTTCTTATCATCAAGTACTTGTCATCTTTTTTACAGAAAAAGAGGATGTCGTCACAAACTATTTCAACAAACGCAGCAAACGCAGTGGTGTCCTGTCTGTGTTTGATATGCTGAAAGACACGCTCATCCCGGAGAGGACCAAACGCTTCTGATCCTTCAAACCTAGAGTAAATACCATTGATAATCTTAGACAATCTAATGTAGGGCAAACTCTTGAAGTTCCCAAGGCACGCCACAGCTGGGTTCAATTTCATTGGGCTGCTAGTCAGAAAATTCTGCTTAGTAATGTTTGTGCTTAGTAAAATCTGGCAGTGTACCAGTTAAGCTCAATATACATAACATCGCATTTTGGCTGGTAAAACTGCTTTTGCTTAACAAATCTCTTCTGTACTGAGCAGAATTCTGTGCTACGAATGTCCATGAAATTGTCCCTCGGTGTAAGGCAAGAGATGCTGCTGGCAGTAGACGAAAAAAACTCCATTGGCATTGAGGAGAAACACAGTGTTTCGTTGAACGTGTACATTGTATCTATGAAGAAATGCCAGGTAATGGGTTTCCATTTATGCATGGTACAAGTATTCAGATTACATCGTAATCGTCCTTTGCTAGGGTTAGCTTGGGTCGATTGAGGATTGGGTTATGTATCCATTCGCACACATTGATACACGGGTTGGATGTACAGTCGAATCTCGTTAGTACAAACTCTGTTAATACAAAATTCTGGTTATAACAAACATAAGGCCTTGGTCCCGACTGTGCATTTATGTGCACAATAAATGGGACTGATGTTCCTCTTAATACAATATTCTGATATAACAAACAATTTGGCTAGGTCCGAAGGAGTTTGTATTAACGAGACTCGACTGTACAATGTGTTGTGTTTGTACAGCTTTGGGTTTTGTGAAGTAAAGTTAGAAGTGTGCATCGAAAGTGGGTACCCGAATAGCCGACCACTGATGTCAGATTATGCGATCGGGTACCTGTAACCAACTTTACAAATTAGATAGTAACCTCATACAAAATGAAAAAGAAGGGTTGTGAACGCCAATTGTAAACCAAAAGATGTCACGTTTATGTGCATTTTTAAGGCGCGACAGATGACGCTTGCGAAAGCTTTAAAGATATAAAGCCCCGATGACAACTTCCAGGATTTGATTTTGGGGTTGGGTTTCTTTCACAGGTACTCGGTAGGGTACCTGGTTCCCATACAATCTGTAAATGCACACCGCTACGTGAAGCGAGATTTCGGCTCATTGGCCAATGTGCACGTTTACGTTCCTGCTTGTAAAGTCTGTCCCGAGCCTATATGGCCCATCAGGCCGGCGTTTATCTCCGTTTTCCTTGGCATGAAACGACTGAGAATATTTCTATTCCCCTTGGACAGGATGCCAGTCCATCGCAGGTTACTCCCCAGCTAAATGCTGGTACCATTTATACTCCTGGGTGGAGAGAGGCAAGTGGGGATTAAGTGCCTTGCCCAAGGACACAACGTATGGCCGGCAGCTGGATTCGAACCCCTGACCCTCTGATCATGAGTCACGAACCCTTACCGCTAGGCCACACTTTCACGTTCCTGCTTGAGTCTTGCCTAATGCCACCAACATGTATTCAGTCATGTCAGAGTTATTGCCATGTGTGCTAAAGTTTAGACTCGAAAATTAAGTAGTCTTTAGAATATTGTTGCACAATTTGCATAGTTATTTTCTAAGTTGATGCCTGTTGATTGCATCACTGTTTCTTCAAGTTCTAACCCAATCAATTGATGGGTCAGAGTTCAGAGGTCAGTACCTGGGGTTATAAACCACATCTAAAGCTTGTATTTGAGGTACAGTCGACTCTAATTAGTACAAACTCTGTTAATACAAAATTCTGGTTATAACAAACATAAAGCCTTGGTCCCGACTGTGCATTTATGTGCACAATGAACGGGACTGATGTTCCTCTTAATACAAAATTCTGATATAACAAACAATTTGGCTAGGTCCCAACGAGTTTGTATTAACGAGACTTGACTGTATGTATGCTTATTCTGAGTTTAATGGAAATGGATTATTCTTTGCTGTTCTTTTTTTTGTACATACTAAGTACCATAAATAACATGGTGTATTTTCTCCAAAGAAATTACACACCTGTCGTATTCTGTACAAACATCCATGTATGGACATGATAGAGTAGACAGCTCATGTACATATGAGCTAATTTATGGACAAAGTCCAGTAGATGTGGTACAGCTGTACATAACATTTGGCGGGGGGGTTGGATTCTTTTGTAAATCTGATTGTTTTGCCTGATGTAATTTTGACTGAAATTCAAACAATTTGAAAAATGCCAAGCATTCATGTAGGTGTAGTAAGATGCATGTACATGCATGCTGTATGAATAACTCTAGCCCAGGTTGGACAAAGTCTTCATTGCAATACGATTACGTAGGGAGGAAAGGGAGTCCACCTGGGCTAGAATAACTCTTGCTTTCGTACTAATGCATGTGCTAAAGATACCAAACTACTACTATTTAAAGAAAATCTTTGAGATTTTTCCGATTCTTTCATGGTTATTCACAAGCTTTTAAAACAAAATGCACAGAAGTTGTATCGTGAAATGTTCATGGGTAGAGTGAAATGACAGTACTGTGAAACGTTGTACTTGTAGGTGTTGGATGGCACGTGTATAATGCTACAGGGATGTGAGGAAAAGTTTTATACTGTGATTTCTGGAGAAAAAAACCCACAAATATTAAAGTTGATGCTTGCAAAAGTTATTAAATACATTTACATAGCTTTATGTCAAATTATGAATGTTGTTTGCCTTTTTATTTAGTGTGTGGTTTCAAGCAATGACCAAAATTAATCGTTCACAAATAGGGCACTTTTTAAACAATGTTTATTGAATTCAACTACTGTTGAAATGGGAGAGAGATTTTGAAGGTCTTGGTGCGTACAAATAGTACAGTATAATGTTCACAGGTTTATGATTTATACCAAATTTTATTTGCGCCAAAAACACCTGATCAAAACACATTAATATTTTACTAGCCTAAATCTGTTGGGGTGCTGGCATTTGCCTTACCTACATGTATGATTTGAACACATCTTGGCATAGGACAGGTAGTTAAAAAAAAACCCTTAAGAACGACTTATTTATTAATCACACATGATAAATCAAACGCCATTTTATGTACATGTATGTAAACCATCATGTCTACCTCCCTTTTCAACACTCTCTCTACGTTGATGGCACATTTAGCAGCTCGTCCCAGCATTGATAAGCCAACTTGATAAAAGGTTGTACGCTTTTGTTTCAAAATCTATGGTGCAAAGTCATCCGTTATATATCGCATTTCATTTTGTACTCGGTTAAAGATGCATATCTACAGTGTCAAAGTTTACAACGTTAATAACATGCCCTTTATTTTCGGCTAATTAAATTCTATACAAGCTGTAAAAATCCCTCTCAGTGTTTTGCAATCCTACCATACCGCAATGTATTGGCCTTGCATTGTGTACACCAATTTTACAAAGACTGTTGACACCTTGCTTGACAAAATATCAACTTACAGGCATAGAAAATTAATGCAAGATTTATTTGATACAATTTATAGTATAATTGTTCATGCACATGATAACAGCTTTGGCTAAATTAAAGCATGCTGTTGATGTTTTTTGTAGGGCAAAACCTTTCCTAATATATGTACATGTAGTTAATTTCCATAAAAAAAAATATGAATTACAAACGCACCTAAAGACCCTTAAATACCAAATCAGTGAAAGTAAGTAATGCTGGTTTAAAACATGCAATTTTCAAAGTTGAAAATGAAGTGGAATTTGCTTAACACTTATTTGTCATAAACATGTTAAAATGCAAATACATCAGACTATGGTCAATCATAGACAAATATAAGCCTATATTTTTGTTCAGTTATACATAAGGAAGCATTATAAAAACATCTAGTATTTTACTCACAATACTTGTGACTTAAAGTATTTGGCTTAATGCTGATATAAAGTATCATACAGAAACAAAGCATGATTATTTTCAGGGATGCATCATGTAATAAGTTAAAGTAGGCTGTTACAGTTTTGAGGTAAACAAAGATAACATACAAGAAAAGCATATGGCGCCGCAGAAGTTATCTGCAATCTAGAAAAATGGCACCATCAATCTGTAATTACGCGAAAATCAAATCCCAGTTAATAAGGTATGAAGGCACCGATGTATTTACAACATTAAAAGTCACACTGAGTAAACTAATACACTAAATTGACGTGACTGTGAGACATCATTGTGCACACATAATTCATCATAAGACCTCAAAGGAATACTTGTAGCTGTGCCCCTCAATGGCTGGAAATATCCGCGGCCTAGATAGTTCCTTCATCATCTTTGAAACCCTCTCGATGTCAATATCCCGCGACCCACTCGAACCCCCACTCTGACTAGACCGAGAACTTGCCTGCGTCTCCAACAAAAGTCGCGAGTTACCGGGAAACAGTCGGGAATCTAGACTATCTGAGATGTGCGCATACATCTCTGATTCGGTCTTGGTGTCGCCTGCGAACAGCCGCCGGTGTTGCGCGTCGATGATGTTCTTACATTTGAACTCTAGAGGGCGGTCATGGGGTGAGGGTTTCTGCTCCAACACCCTTTCCACAACGTCCTCTGGGAGGTCAGGCATCTCTGCCAATTCAAGTCTTGGCATTCTCCTGCCGTCAGGTAAGCTGGCAAAAGCCACACGAGGACCCTGCTTCTGCTGTGCGACATCCCCTGTTTTGTTGGGCTTATTCCTTGCCGACTTTTCCTCAGGGGCTTTCCCTTTCTGCTGTGCCTTGCTAGAAACTGGTTGCTCCTTTGGTAAATTCCTCGACTTGCCCTGAGACATACTATTAGCTTTATACAGCCTGTTTTTATTGACTCCTACATCGCCTGATTTCAGCGTTACTTCAGGCCGAGAGACTCTTTTCAAAGGAGGCCCGATCGGCTTGGGCTGGAGCCCTCTTTCATCCAGCCAATTTGTGAAGGATAAACTGCCGTAGAACTCCTTTCCGGCCAGCTTGGATTCTTCTGCATCTTTTTCATCTTCTTCTTTCAAGGAGCGGAGATATTTCAGTTTCTGCATCTCCTCAGACTGATAATCTTTGCCTTGCCTCCAGCTTTCAGATGCTAGAATCCTGCAGAATGATCAAAACTCACTTTTAAGGTACTGACAGAGACTTACTCTCACATAACATTAAGGCACTGGATTTTTTGTGATTTATTTCAGTTGGTTTTTCAATGTACCTAATTGTAGCAAAATGTCCTTATGATCTATCAGTGCTCAAGAGTTTTCAGTGTATTTTTTTTTGAAGTGGGGAGGGGACACAACAACCTTTGTATAAAAAGTGCAAAACAATGGACTCTGAAAAGTAAATGTGCCTTTACAACTTTGTATGATGTATTTTTTGTGTGCATTCTGTGCGAATGACAATTTTTATGAACATTTATTCCCCCCACCCAAAAAGAGAACTTGTTACTTGTACTTACCTGGCACATTTCCTATGGCCCCAGATCTTAGCATAGTCAAGTGGTAGATGGCCTTTGTCGTCTGGTAAGTGAATGGCAGCATTGCCTTTGATTAGTGCTTCCAGGCACTTCACGCTGCCCTCTATGGCCGCTTGGTGGGCAGGCGTCAATTCGTCGCTGTTAACTCTAAGGACAAAAACAGAGGAACACAATTGATTATCGTGGTAAAGTACTTCACAAGGCCAATCACAAATCTATCAAAATTCAAACGTCATGAAGGTCAAGTGTTGAAGTCAGATCCATCTCAAGTCCATTACAAGTCAGGTAACATCTAAATTCAAAAGTCAGTTCAAAACAGTATTGAGATGAGCACAAGTACCAAAAAATATCTTGAGTACAAGTACTACAACACTGGTCCCAAGTATCGGGGTATTTACGACATCAAAAGGAATGCCTTAAGTTTCAGTTGAATGGTTTGTGATTGGACTTGGGACTTGATGATTGGTGATGGACTTGTGAAGTACAATGCCCTTCCCCGTCCATCCTGTCCACACCATCATGAACTTACAGCGAGGGATTCGCTCCTTGGTCCAGCAGATACTGCAAGCAGTTGAGTGATCGTTTGCCGGTCCTACTATTAATGGCTAGGTGGAGTGGTCGCCAGCCTGTGGTGCTGGGCAGATCCACATCCACCTTGTATTTCTCCACCAGGAGTTTCAGACATTCCAGCCGGCCGTGGAGAGAGGCAAGATGAATAGCTGCCAGACCCTGGTAGAATGAAAGGAAAGTAATATTTATTTTGGAAACAAATCAAAGCAAAAATGCTGATGCTAAATTTTCCTCCTTTTTTCGTGGTTAATCTGATCACTTTTCATTCCAGTAATGTCTGATTTTATCTTTCTTCTGATTTATGGCTTAGATGGATCTTTAAAAGGGAAGTTAAAGGGCAAGTCCAAGAATTTGCGCGTGCTATGTCCCATACGTAACAAAACTTTAACCTCTTAAAGATATTTATGGATTTCAGTGTTCTTTATTTTACTGTTGGGCATCTGCAAGGAGAATACCCACAACAATTGTCATGTTATTCGTCTTTGCGATGATTAAGTAATTGAAGAAAACACGGTGTTAAGTATGGGACAAAAAGGGACCTTTTCTTTGACTTACTCTAATTTAGCACAAGATATGGACCTAATTTTGTGACGTCATATTTTGAGTGGCGTTTAGCCTGTGTATTTGCACTATTTTATTTTTTTGCTGCAAAAGCACTCTTTGTGACATCATAAACATTAGGTCTATAGTCACCACGTGCAGCTCACATTTCTATCGTACTGAGATGGATCTCTCCCCGATCGCAAGGACTGCTTCAGCCAAGCCGTGTCTCCAATCGCAGCCGCCATGAACTCATCATTGTCAAAGTTTGCCCGACTCGATGTCGGCACCGTGCTGCTTGTCTTGCTGTGCTGATAGTGGGCTGATGTCCTGGATCCTGCTACTTGCTGTTTGGATTCCATCACAGAGTTTTGTGGCAAGTAACAAGGCCGTTTCTGGCATCTGATGTAGCCGGTAGGCGTTATTGCTGCTTAACACCGGTGACTGCAGCCTTATTGAACGAGGCCCTGTGAATCTATTAAATCGTTGAAAAACACACAACTATCGTTGTCAACATCTTTAAATTAATGTAGACCCATTATGTTGTTAATGGGGGGGGGGGGGCATTTGGATAATTGGTAGAGGGTTGCCGACGGCCCCAGAGCAACGTAGGGCTAGGGCCTGTGGTACATGTATACTCCTAGAACTATGAGGCTCCACGTAGTGGAGCCTCATAGAGTCAGAAGCCCGCAAAATTGTTGTCAACACAAAACACTAATTAAGTACAAAAACGTCCATTCCAAATAAGCTATTTCCCACAGAACCGCTGCACAGTTTGCCCCTAAACTCCGTACAATACCTCATGACATACTCACGTTATTTGCACCCAACAAACATCGGTGGATTCTGTCTGTTTTTAGGCCAAAATGATGAAAAATATGCCCTTTCCGCACTGAGCCAACCTAACACTTGAATACTTGGGGTATGGTGTAGGAGCGGATTGATAGTATGCGCATGCGTACAAGTGCAAGTACGTACCCCCCGCGGCGCGCTCCGAGCGATCGAACCACTGATCTCTATATAAAGACTGGATAGCGGATATGCATACAACATTCACACAGTAGACTTTGCATGTTGACCAATTCGCCCCCGGTCTCACGAAGATGGCCGCGTATAATACGAACGTTCTAAGCGTAAATACGCGCGCGTTGTATCAACAGTTGACGCGCATTTTGGTCACGTACACATATTATGATGTTCTAAAAGGGACACATTTCCGTAGTGATTATTATTTCAAAACGCCGAAAAAGTTATATTTGCGGCATTTTAGTAACCACAACGTTAGAAAAATTGTAGTTAACCTTGGTCAGTGATGGTGGTCAAAATATAAGTCAAGTGAACCGCGATGTTACAAAAGAAATCATGCTGTCTATAAAAACGACAACCTGTCCTTTGTAGATCACCAGCCGGTCTCACCAATATGGCGTCAAATTCGTACATTGTGCGGCTCTTTATTAGCTATCCAGTCTTTATATAGAGATCAGTGGATCGAACCCGAAAATGACTGCGATATCAGCGCGCGTGCTCGCTTCAAGTGTTAGGTTGGCTCAGTGCGGAAAGGGCATATTTTTCATCGTTTTGGCCTAAAAACAGACAGAATCCACCGATGTTTGTTGGGTGCACATAACGTGAGTATGTCATGAGGTATTGTACGGAGTTTAGGGGCAAACTGTGCAGCGGTTCTGTGGGAAATAGCTTATTTGGAATGGACGTTTTTGTACTTAATTAGTGTTTTGTGTTGACAACAATTTTGCGGGCTTCTGACTCTATGAGGCTCCACTACGTGGAGCCTCATAGTTCTAGGAGTAGTACATGTATATGTTTGTGATTTACTTCAAACTTTAAAGAAAATAATAAAGGTAAACAGAAATAGGCCTAGCGCCCCCTAAACAAAACACCTTTCCGGTAAAACCTCAGGAATCGCAGATTTTATAATGTAGGCCAAGGTCTAGGGCGCCCTTTAAAAATCCTGCAATCAGGCTAAAATAATGCCTGACAAAAAATCCTGAAATCAGACAAATCCTGACAAATCTCACCCCTGTGCTGTGGTTGACTTGAACTTGAACTTGAACTTGTAGCTAGGCCTCCAATCATGCCAATGCGTTGGCTGAGTGCAGTGCACATCTGCAGTTAACTCAAGTCAAGTCAAGCTTGAACATTTAATTTTTTAAAGGCAGCCAGCAGAGTTGAATTTTTGATTCACTCATGTCCGTCTGTCACCATGGAGGAATAAGAACACATGTATGTTAAGCGAGTTCGAGTTTTTACGTGGACAATGGTGGAGATCGGCTGGGTCCGGAGCTAGAGGAGTCACTCGATCGCCATATCGACGATGACACATGGATGACATGGATGATGCAGACGACGACGTGTACTGTGCGCGCAAAGTGCTGTGCGGTTGCTATGGCACAACTTCCGGTAAATTTTGATTTATTATTTTTCAGAATCTATTTTGCATTTTGTTCTCAAAGTAAGTAAATATTTAATATAAAAACATTTCCAAATAGGTCTTTGAATTGAAAAATATGGATTTTTCTTGTTTTAACTTCCTTCCCACAATTCATTTCATTGGCCCTTAGCAACCAAAATGGCGGCGTACACGAAATGTTTGCTTGTGGGCGAATGTTTGGTTTAAAACGCTTCAAGTTTTTTGCTCATTTTGCATTTGGTTAATGAAGGAAAGTAGATCAACGAGATTCCAAGTATAAACGACGTATGTAGGTTTACAATTGGCAAGTTACGCTAACTGTGGTTTGAAAATAACGTCTGTGTTTAAGGTCAGCGCATTCACAAGGTTAATTGGCCCAGTGTCACTTCGCCCCACACTGCCACTTTGCTGCAAGTGGGGCGAACTGGCAATGGGCGAACGAACTGGGTAATCGTCAAGTTTGGGACCCCATTCTCTACTATAGTACTATAACATATTTTAAAAGAACAAAAATGCACTCTGTGATTTAAACTTTAGGGGGCAATGTTGAATGAGACTTTTTTAACGCAGTAAGCCAGTAGAATTAAAGCAGTAGCCTACTAACTTAGGTTAAAATTTGTTACCACGTTACGCCTTAGCAGTAGTCGACCGTCTCGTCTGGTTCCCTGACCTGACAATATTCAACGTCAGGATTTGTCACTCTTGGAACCAGCAACAAAAGGGTTTTCGGACTCTATGTCCCTTTAAAACATTTTTTTTCCAAAGCCACAGTCTCAGATTACAATTTACAAAGACAAAAATTAAATTGTTGGCTAGGATTTGAAATTTGATTAAAAAGGTTAAAAGAGAATGAAACTGGGGGGGGGGGGGGGAAGGGGGCTACAGGCTATAAAGAAAAATATAACAGATTTTGCATAGACCCAGCACGAATTTGGTCCTGGGACCTTCATGATTGAGCGTTCAACCAATCGAGCTACCAAAGCACTCTGGTTATTAGAAGGGCAGTTCTAAATGTTATAATCTCGCAAGCCAATGGTATTTTTGAAATGCCGTAACGATTGCAGTTGAAAATCACATTACGGCTGTTGTAACGATAGCCACTGCATAATGCATTTGAGTAAACAGAAGGCCTAGCCTACACCTAGGCCCCCTACTGTAAATAACAATAAAAAAATTAGTGCCTAGGCCTACTTAAAAAAAAACACCTGAGTTTGTCTTTCCCAGTTTGTTTTGAATTGACTTTTTGCACTGCATGTAGCTGCGCTGATAGGTCTGACACAGCGCAGCAATGCTGTGCCGCACTAGTGGGGCTAGCACCTAGCCAGCTAGCCCCAGTCTGGCCTGGATATTTCTGAGCTGTATCCTACACAGCAATATCCAGGACCAGGCAACACTAGTGGGGATGAAGATGATGGATTGATTGATATACATGTTGATTTGTTAATATTAGGCCTAATTTACTTATAAATAAATGTAGGCATTTTTGGGGGAGGAATGACAATCTCAAATTTGCTTATTTTCCAGGTATCCACTGCAGTCATTACAATGTGTGCCAGTAGAGCATCGGAGAGAAATGCAAGGGAGTTCTATGATACCAAGCAGAGAGCAGTCAAGTTCTACAAGGAGAATGGGGTACCGGAGAGGCTGGAAGAGATTCTCAACTCTATGTTTTACGAAAACCCACCAGATGTCTACGGTCGATTGGTAAGACTAAGGCCATGTCCGAATTGCATGGCGTCAGCTGGTCACAGCACAAATGATAGTGGGAATTTGAAAGGTACACCGAACATCTTTCTGGAAGAGTATACTTTTAAACTTCACAAACGACAACCTACATCAAAGGGCGATGTTAGACTCAAAAAGTGAACAAAACTGATGAACAGTGCAATCAGTTTCATATAAAAAATGCTTCAGTACAACAAGTTGATTGAGCGAATGTTTTGCAAGGACAAATATATTGACTCGACACTGAAATGGGTGTAAATTGTCATTTCAAGTGAAACATCAGTGATGGTTTTTGTTGTTCATGATTTTCCCCTTTTTTTAAATTTCAGTCGGAGCACTTTGAGTCTTTGTCTGCTCCACCAGTCATTCACAAAGTGGATGCTAGAGAGGTTTTAGACAGTAGAGGCCAGCCTACCCTACAAGCGGATGTGTACTGTATTGTCAAAGGGCTTGAACAGGTAAAAGCAAGATTCACAATAAAAATGCCAACAAGCTCAACCAGTTGCTACTGGTTTTGATCAGTTGCTACCGGTTTTGTGATTAGCTCCCAAAGTTTATTTTCTACAAAAAGTTACAAGTTGCATTCCTTGAACACTTCTGCTAATGTTTTTTGACCAAAGCATTTGTCCACTGTCACCATGGCCAGCACCAACTTACTCATGGAAAACGCCCCCATCGACAGAAAGGAAGCAGATGAGAAAGAGCGACAGCAATTCGTCGATGCGGCCCTTGGGTTTATCCATGGACCAATCACAGAGGCCGTTAGTGGCATCAGCCCAGCCAATCAGGGAGAGATTGATGAGAATGTTTGGTAAGTACCATTAAATGTGAGACTCTTGTGGGCAGTTAGCTGAATCACCGTTTTTTTTTGTTGATAATTTTTTCTAAATTAAATGGAAATTGGCATCGATTGTGTACATTCAAAGCACAAGTGTAATATTTCCTACCAGTTATTTGCACACAATTTCTATGATAGAAAACAAGGGGCACAACAACACCAGTTGACAAAGACACCGTGATGGTGTCGCAAGCTCCTGATATGAGTTCTTGTGATCAAAGTCCCAAAAAGGTATCTTTTATTTAATTGATATAATAATGGGACAGGAAACGAACTTCCATGCTCGAAGGGGCACTAAACTAGCTTATTTTCAGATATTTCTTTAAGCAAGTAGCATCTCTGTTCAACAAACCACTAAACATTCAAATATGAATGCCGATCCTATATTTGGACTCCTGACATTACAGGAAAATACTGACAAGACTTCAGAAGGAAAAAGAGGAAGCGGAGCGTAAGGAACGTGAGAGGGCGGCAGAGCTGGAACCACCAGCCCCTGAACCTGCAAAGGAAGAGAAGATTATCTCACCAAAAGGCAAAAAGAAACTAGGTATGGACCACAGATCTAGAGCTATATTAAATTTCAAACTTGCTATATACTTCTCATTACCTTGCACAGAACGTTTGATAAAAATGCAGGCAGACAAATTGAGGGCTACAGCGTTCTTTTTCAATTGACTGTCTGAATTTGTAATTAACTAGATTCACCAATGGGATAGCTTGGGTTACTATTCCCTCCCCCCCCCCCTCCCCCACATCTAACCATTGTTAATCTTTACATATCATTTCAGGAAAAAACCTTAAATTTCAATTTTCAATTCCTAAAAGTCTCCGGTGATGACATCATAAAATATTGCAAATTTTGATTCATTTCTTCAGGCTGTTTCTGTCAGTCTTGATGTCATCATCTCAGCACCCGCTCCCCTTGAAAAACCCTGAACCTCAAACACTTCAGTTACCCCTTTTGAATATTGACTGTGCACTACGGTGAACTTTTTCTTATTCTGTTTCCTCAAAGGAAGTGCCAAGTCTACAACAGTCGTCGTTGAGGAACCCAAGGAGCCGCTGCTACCAGGTTGCAACGCTGCCTGCGTGGTGTCACAGGCTGTGGCTGTAGCAGCAGCAAAGCTGGCCAAGATCCAAACATTCGAACATATCGCCAACTTGTACTCGGCAGAGGTATAATCCAGGAGTTAAATCATGTGAAATTGCTTGTTGTCAAAGTGTTATTGGAATTACTACAATAATATTTGTGAAGCGATCAAGCTAAATGAGTCGTTTGGCGACCTCGGTCAAATTGTTTTTATTACAGATTTGAAAGGAGCACAATCTCAGCATTACTTTTGTGAAAACTGCATGCTGATACCACCTTTAGTTAAAAAATTATGGAAGTCGGAACACCAAGAGATGTGATGAAGTGATGTGATGAAGTGACCCTATTTTGGCCTGTATCTCCAAATGAAAATTCCCGACAAACGACTCATGCAGCTTGATCGCATCACATTTTTGTATTTTTTATTAGGAACAGCAAGAGTTTGAGCTTCCCTTGTTGATGGTGAATCTGCTGAATTCTGGAAAGGCCTACCCTGGCAAGCAGAATCTCATTAAGGAGTTGCTGCTCATCCCTAAACCAGGGAAGACACTGAGGGAGGTAAGAGTGCCCCACCTTGCCAACAGCCCCCCAACATTGTCTCATCTAGCAACCCGTCACCTGTGAACTTTGACAGGCAATTTGGAAAAATAGACAGTGTTAGAATCTCTCTTAAACTCACTGCACTCTTTGTAACTGAGTTATGAAACCTCAATGGGTTCCTAGTTCCAGCAAACTCTTTACCTATAACACTTTGAAACTTATTTTGAAACTTGTTCATTCCATTTTTCCGTATTTTTTTTCTTGAACTTTAGTCACTTAAACAGCTGACAGCTGTTCACCATCAAGTCAGCAAGTTACTGTTTCCTAAACTTGGGGTAAGTGTAGTTATTTATTACATACATGTATTTGTATCATATAATTGTATTATCATTTTACAGGTACATGTAGCTCTAGACCGAAACAAATTCCAAAGTCACTCATGAGTCATCTAAGTCAATCATATGGAAGTCACAAGTCTATCACATATCAATTACAAGTCAATCACAAATCTGTCACATAACAAGTCAGTCACAAGTCAAATCACAAATCAAATTATAAGTCAGTTACAAGTCAATCACGATTCATCAGGCACAAGTCAATCACAAGTCAGGCACAAGTCAATCTTAAGTCAGTCACAAACAAACATCAGGTCACATTAACAGTGGCCAGTTTCTTTGTCCACCTTATACTGATTTTTCATTGTTTTTTGTTAGGTTGCTGGGTCATATGTGAATGACCTTGGTGGCTATTGTCCACAGTACGACCGGCCAGAGCAGTTACTGGACCTAGCTCAAGAGGCCATCACTGCCCTCGAACTGACCCCTGGGGAAGATATCTTCATCGGACTGAACTGTGCTGCCTCTGAGATGTTTGACTCGGTAAGACTCAACACATAACTGAAATGGTGGAATTTTTCACATCAGAAGGCATGAAAAAATGCCATATGAACAATTTTTTAATGGACCCTGTACAGATGGTGCTTTGTGACTGCTAGTGAGAAATCCACTTTTACACACAAAAACTGTACAGTGATGTTAATATTTCGAACACCTTGGAAAACTAACCACTGCCATTTTCAAATTCCCAGGACAAAGGTAAATATGAGATGGCCCAGGGAATGTTGAAGTTGCCTGATGACATGGTGGAAGTTTACGCTGATCTAATCAACCGATATCCAGCCATCGTTGCCCTCGTAGATCCCTTCAAGAAACAGGTGGGTGATAAAGATGTTAAGACTCCATTCTCAAAGTTTTCCAAACGTTCAAACAGAACTCAAATTTTTAAAAATAGGACGGTGTATTAATTTGCCATCCAGTGTTATTTTACAAAGAATCAAAGAGGCTAGAAAAGTTATTTAATTTACTTTAAAATGATCCTGTGTTGACATGTGATAACTTGACCACATAATTTGACACATAACTTGACCTGCAACTTTTCATAACCTAGCCTGCC
The DNA here is from genome assembly GCF_015706575.1 of Patiria miniata. NCBI lineage: Eukaryota > Metazoa > Echinodermata > Asteroidea > Valvatida > Asterinidae > Patiria > Patiria miniata. The sequence continues at coordinate 4,510,523 of NW_024037071.1, forward strand.
CTTTCAGAAATAAAGGGATAAATAGCGACTGAAAGGCCAAAAGAAAACTGCCCTGCCTAAATCCTAGCAATTTTCTGACTGCAACTTGACGTTTCTGTTTCAGGATACCGAGCAATGGCGCAAGCTGTGTGAACGTTTCAGCGAGCAGTGTTTCATCGTTGGAGACAGGGCCTATCCCAGAGCTGAGTGTTTTTGCAAGCAGGGATTGGGTGAACTATGCTCCAGTGCAATTTCACTGAAGCTAGAGCAGATGACTAGCGTAAGCGGTATCGTTGAAGCAAGTAAACTGGTTAAAGGTAAGAAAGGAATATGCTCAATGACAGATTACTTGCTTCTCAAGAAGTAATTTTTAATATAAATACATATACATCTGTTTATAAATTATCAAAGATAAGAAACATACATGCTCAAATTCATGTTATGACCCCTGTAAAATATCTTTATATATCTCTTGACCTTGGTTAATGTTTAACACAAAGTTTATGCACAAACTTGTTTTGCAGAGAATGATTCGGCTGTGGTCATCTCTAGCGTGATTGGTGAGAGTCCAGATAGTTTTCTGGCGGATTTGGTAAGTACTATTTTGGTGTTTATTATTTTTATGCAAATTCCCAAAACCAAATCAAAAATCAACTGGTCAGGAATGTATATATATATGTGTTTGCCTGAAATAGTAGCAATCTGTTGAAAAACACTGTTTTTATTTTGTTCCATGTGAATCAAAGACATGTTTCAGCAAGACATCTCCAGCTTTGCCTCATATCTACAGCTTCAGAATATCTTACAAGACTTTGACCAATATTGACCCAGAGTCCCCAAAATTCTAAAAATATTTCCCGGAACCAAACTGGGTTCAAAGCTAGGATTTTGAAATCCCAGAGGTCAGTTCATGTTTTCCACCAATTCACAGGCCGTTGGTGTCGGCGCAAAGTTTGTCAAGTTTGGTGCCCTCGCCCGCGGTGAGAGGATCTCCAAGTACAACCGTCTTCTGGAGATAGAGGACATGCTGGCTGCTCAAGACAGGATCAAGATGTCTGAGGGATTTGGCTTCCCTGTCATCAAACCACCTGAACCGGAGGAGACGGCAGAAAATGAGAACAAAGAGGGATGATGGTTTAAACAATAGACTGATCCATTAGGCTCCGCCCACTGCACACATGACATCAACACCTGTACCTCCACAATGCATGATACAGACAGGTGCATAATATGCAGGTGTACATTTTAAGGGACTTTTGTCAGATAATAATAATAACTACTAAAGCACTTTTAACATGATCAAAGCGCTTTTACAAAGAAAATAAGACAATAATCAAGAAGATCAGATACATAGAAATGTACAGATTACTATTGGAATTTGGAAGACAAGTGAGTTTTTTTGAAAGTCTGAATCGATGGTGAGTCTCGGATATGACGTGGGATTCTGTTCTGTTCTTTGGCACCTGTGATGGAGAACGCTTTGTCACCTGTAGCTTTTGTGTTTATTGTCGCATGCAATAGGTTTATCAAACCTTGATATATGATACTAGTAAAATGGGGCCAAAAAGAATAAATGGAATGCTAAAGCTCCAAAATTTATTCTGTTGTTGCCTTAGATCAGATGCAAGAATGCAGGAGAAAACTAGATTTCAAAATTGTCTGGAGGAGGGGGGGGGGGGAATGCCCTGGACCCAAGGCGTGCTCAAAACAGCCCCCCCCCCCCCCTTACTCACGTAAGTTTTGTTTACTTTAACCTGCTAGATTTTGGGCTGGGGCACACAACACCCCCCCCCCCCCCCCCCCATCAGCAGTACATGTATCTTGGTCCACTGTATTCCTTTTTTTTAGTCTTTCCCCACCCCTTTGTTACTTTTTCATTTTTAAAATATGTTATTCCTAACTTTTTGTACATGTGTGGTGTGTGTGGAAAGTTGGAAATGTACATATTAGAGAAAACTGATTTCACAATTATTAATAAAAGCTGGTATGTTTTTGTATCAGACATCGTTTAATCTCATTGACTTGAATTATTTATTGTTTTGATTCATTGTAATTAAAAAGATCTACTCCTATATGCACCGTGCTCAATGTTTTCATTCTATGTGGTAAAGAAACTCATTACAGACCAGTTGCGCACTGACGTTAATTCTGCTTTCTGAGGGGTGGTATGATAAATCTCGAATTATTTGAATGATTTGAAGTTGAAACAACTAAATCTGTACACAATCATTTAAGTAAAACTGTGGACCAGGCGTTGCATTTATTTTTCTACAGAGACATAAATAACAAAATTAAAAAGTTTTTGATATTTATCTACTGGAAGAAATTCATCGAGGAGATACTTTCAATCAATTCAAAGAGATCATGGTCTGGATATCATGGGTAATATCAATCCTTAATATACTTCCTTTTGCACACTACTTCCTACTTCAGGCAGTTGGGCTAAGTGGTAATATTTTTAATTATAAATATGATTGATGGGCTCTATTTTCTTTTCAAAGTTCTGAAAAGCTATTATGGACCAATGTCCCCTCACTAGTATAATGATATTTGATGGTACAATATTTTATTAATAATTGGTAGACCACAACTAATATTTTTGAGTACTCCCCCCCCCCCCCCCCCCCATATCATGCAATTTTAGTTGGGTCATGGTTGGGTGGTGGGGACATTATAAGGGATACACTAAATATATATCTCTTTCGTTTTCAATTATTTAAAAAAAAAAAAGAATCGGCATTGCTCCTTTAGACCTAATTTATCGTTTTTTGGGGAAAGACAAAAATATTGACGTGCCCGGCTGCCGCGCCATCCGGTACACACCCCCCCCCCCCGAAAAAGTGATATCATACGTATGGTGGCTTTGAAAAGACTTATAGAAAACCGCGAATATTGACGTCAATATTCGCGTCAAAAAGTTCATGACTAGTGTTTTCGGTCGCGCATGTTTTGTCGCATTTTTCCCATATAGCAAGCATAGCGCTTGCTGATACGTTTTGTGGCCCTGAAGGAACATCAAAGACGTAAATAGTTTACTTCACGACATCACATAATTTCTTCACGATAGACATCGCAACATTATTCACGACACTAGTCTCAGTTTTCAGTTTCACGACATCGCAAAAAATTCACGACAAAGTTAGTTTCACGACGTCGGAAAAGATTTTGCTGCAACACAATTTGAAGTTTTTGCTACATAATACTCACGACGGCTTTCGTTTCGTGATTACAATTTTTTGTCGAATATTTTCCCACCATCTTAAGAGGGTCTAATTATTAGACGCGCCGCACGCGGCGCTCATAGGCCTGTACATTTGTTTGCGCATGCATGTGTGGCAGGTGTAGAAAGACCCTGTGTTGATGTTAGAGTTAATTGCCCTTCCACTGTTTACATTTCCCCTTTAAGCTCTTCCAGCACCCCCTTAGTTAATTTCTTAGGAATCCTGTGTAATAAACAATGAACCCTCTTACATAATCCTTGGTAGTGTGGTTGGTCACCCCTATAATGTACATGTACATGTACTTCAGTTAGCAGACTGGCAGCGCAAGGGGAACACCCACACTTGTTCTCCCTTCCCAAGCTTTGATTTTTACTCTATAAGTTTTGCCTGCTTCAAGACCTTACTGCTATATGGACTCGGTTTGAAAGCCATTTTGATTTTAATCTGTAACTTTCTTTGGCACTGTGTTTTTAATTGTTTCAATTCTGGGTTTCGTTTAATAGTTTTACTGTGTGTTGGTCTTGGTTAAGGTTACACTGGTTTGGCTTTTGGTCATTGCTTTAGTATCAATAAAGTTATTTTTCTTATTTTTGTTTATTGAGGAAACCTACATTTTGAGTCACTGTCCCACTTCTTGCATTTCCTCGCGTCTTTACCCTATTCGATCATTAGATTAATTGAGTTTTCTTAAGTGAGTTCCCCCAGCGTTTAGTTTTATTTAGTTTAGTCGAGCGGTCCATTTTTCCCGATTACACATGCGCTTTTAGTTCGGGGACAGTTGTCACTGAACTGCCTTCGACATCCGAGAAGGTTAGATTAGGCATACTAAAAATAAGTTGCCAAAAACATAAGAAAAGTACATGTATTATGTTGTCATCATTTCTAGACCCTGACGCTAGTGATAGGTGGTGGGAAATTGGGAATATTATTTGCGACAGAAAAGAAAAGAACGAAATCAATTGCATGTGACGCTGGGGGAAAAATGCCACACAACCTAATTTAGGCCTATTGTTTGAAATTCTGACCCTGTACATGTACTTGAAAACTTAAATTTATGAATGTCGCAACTTAAAAGTTCAACTGACTCAGGTTTTGGACTAATGACATCCTCCTCCTAGCCTAGGCCAGGCTTGGCGTGCGGAACTGGCCTGGAGCAAGTCGTGAAATCTTGGCCGCAAACATTGACATCAATGTTTGCGATAGGAGAGCGAGACATGATTTTTTTTTGACGCGAATATCCATCAGAGAGCGAAACGTGCATTTTTGTCGTGAACATTGACGTCAATATTCGCGATGTGTGATGTCCCTTCAAAGCCACCATACGTACATGACGTAGGAGGAAAACAGCGAGAGCTTGAAGCTTGTGCCTAGCCTGTGTGAGTGTGAGAGATTTCCGAATTTCGACTGCTGAATTTTACCGGTTGGTGTCACATTTAATGCGAGTACAAATCTTGGTGCGTTGTCACTGAAATAGTTGGAAGACAACCGTGGTTTTCATGATCAGTGTAAAAGCTTGTGTGTACGGGGGAAATACGGATTTTGTGGCTGTCTACGAGTCCGACTAGGCCCTAGGCTAGGCTACGTCTAGCTTGAGTGACTCCAGCTGACATGCTCATATTCATTCACATGTAGTGAATGAATATGAGCATGTCAGCTGGAGTCACTCAAGCTAGGCTACGTCTATTTTTGTTCTTCCGAATTTGGACTCCTGAAATCCTGTTTCAGTTTCCTCCATGAGTCTATTATTATTACCTGTCACACTAGTACTACTACTGTTGGGCATCAGCATCCAGATTTCACACTACACCAGCCCTGAAAAAAAACCCTGTGAAATGGCACTGCAAACATTTGGGTATATTTTTAAGGTTTTATTTACATTTTTAAAGGGAAAATACAACATTTGCAAACATCAAAAAATAAAACTACCAAATCATTTTGAAATACCTTGCTGGACTGTTAGTGAATGACAGTGTAAAGCATCATGTAACATCATGGCACCTGGTATACTGTCATTTTCAAGAAAAGTGGTATTTTTGTATCAATTTCCAACGCTGGTCGGCCGACCATCGTTGGAAAAAACTGGCTTTTTTTTCTTCAAATACTGGCCCCAATTGACCATCGCACTTGTTTGCAATCGATTACACACCTATGAACGGGTACAAGCCAGCTAGACTGGTTCCCTGACCTTACAATTCCCCAATGTATGTAAACTGCTCTGTTTCTTCTTATATGGAGTCAGGGATCCAGACTACAGGAAAACGATTGTTTTTCTTGGTTTTTATAGCATTTTCGAACCCAAAACCTGAAAAAAGTAAGTGTAACTATATTTGCTATATACATGATATATTTCCAACCCCCCAATTCCATCCATTTCTGAAAATTACAGCAAGAGCAAATGATGTATATTCCCTTTAAACCTTTTTGTTCAAATGCGCCATCCCGCCAATCATCCAAAATTGTATCTTTATCAACAGTGGATTAGGCCTACCCATCATGCGCCAAGCCAACCAGCCCGGTCCGGGAGTGATGTTCCAGCCAGTCAGCCAGCCGTTGATGGCGAGCTCTGGCCCCGTTGGGTTCCAGCCCAACTCGCCAAACAAGAAGGTTCCTGCACTCATGGGACTATCCATAGTCCACGTCGCGCTTGGATGCTTGAGCACCATTCTTGGGATCGTTGCCATTATACTTAAGTGTAATTATTCGTATGTTGGATGGGGACTTTGGAGTGGAGTTTCGGTAAGAGATATTGTTTTCCCCAGTATCACAGTTTGCTGACAAATGTATTATCCCCATTTTGACGAACTGACAGATCTGCCCACAAACAGCAGCAAAAGCGAGAAATTCCTGTCCAGTTTGTCGATTTTCTACTGTGTCTCTGTTTTCATAAAAGTATGCAGAATTAAGGAGATGATGTTCAATATTGTTAAACTGTTTAGTCACTCCGTCTAAACTTTCAAATTGACAGCACCACACATTTGCAATTCAGTATTTACCCAGGTTTACCACACTTTCTCCAAAACGGAAAAATCCCAAATCTGAGAGACTACGAACTAACGGACACATAAAGCATTTTTACTGAGTTACGAATCTATTGGGCCGGTTTGTGTATAGCTAGAGTAACTAACAAGCGGTGTGATTGTGTATTTTTCAGTAAAGTTGGTATACTGTAGATCACGTATAGAAGCCATCATAAAGTGTTAAGGAAAATTTTTTCCAATTTGCTTAATGACTGCTTGTGATGTGAATGGACTTGTAAAAGTGGTAACGAACATAATTATTTTGTTTGTTTGCATTTGGCATGTTTGGAGACACCGATAAACTAAAAATTTGGGCATGTGCTATTATCCAGCCTGAATAATATAAATAATTAAATTTAAAAGTGACATTTTCCCCAATTTGTTCCCACTGTTAGTTTTTCGGAGTGACTGGAATTCTGGGCCTGATTGGTGCGACTCGAAAGAATAACAACGGCATAGTAAGATATCAATCTTTTCATTAGTTGTTTAATGCATAGGAACATTGGTATTATCCGGAAATTTCCATGAGTACAAGTACGAATACATTTCCATGAGTACAAGACGAGTACATTTCCATGAGTACAAGTAGGAATACATTTCCATGAGTACAAGTACGAGTACATTTCCATGAGTACAAGACGAGTACATTTCCATGAGTACAAGACGAGTACATTTCCATGAGTACAAGACGAGTACATTTCCATGAGTACAAGACGAGTACATTTCCATGAGTACAAGACGAGTACATTTCCATGAGTACAAGACGAGTACATTTCCATGAGTACAAGACGAGTACATTTCCATGAGTACAAGACGAGTACATTTCCATGAGCACAAGACAAGGACATTTCCATGAGCACAAGACAAGGACATTTCCATGAGTACAAGACAAGGACATTTCCATGAGTACAAGACAAGGACATTTCCATGAGCACAAGACAAGGACATTTCCATGGGTACAAGACGAGTACATTTCCATGAGCACAAGACAAGGACATTTCCATGAGCACAAGACAAGGACATTTCCATGAGTACAAGACAAGGACATTTCCATGAGTACAAGACGAGTACATTTCCATGAGAACAAGACAAGGACATTTCCATGAGCACAAGACAAGGACATTTCCATGAGCACAAGACAAGGACATTTCCATGAGTACAAGACGAGTACATTTCCATGAGTACAAGACGAGTACATTTCCATGAGTACAAGACGAGTACATTTCCATGAGCACAAGACAAGGACATTTCCATGAGTACAAGACAAGGACATTTCCATGAGCACAAGACAAGGACATTTCCATGAGCACAAGACAAGGACATTTCCATGAGTACAAGACAAGGACATTTCCATGAGTACAAGACGAGTACATTTCCATGAGAACAAGACAAGGACATTTCCATGAGCACAAGACAAGGACATTTCCATGAGAACAAGACAAGGACATTTCCATGAGTACAAGACGAGGACATTTCCATGAGTACAAGACAAGGACATTTCCATGAGTACAAGACAAGGACATTTCCATGAGCACAAGACGAGTACATTTCCATGAGCACAAGACAAGGACATTTCCATGGGTACAAGACGAGTACACTACAAGTATGAATAATGCATCACTGTATTTTGTCTTTCTTTCAGGTCATTGCATTCATGGTGATGTCCATAATCTCTGCAGCTGTCGCCTTCCAGTTGCTGGTTGCTGCTGCTATGGCTGCTGCAAGCGAGAGGTATAGCACTTGCCATCCAGGCACGTCCTACCGCAGCTCTGGATCTTGTTATACCCAGGTAAAAGCACGTTTGCACAGTTCATATCCTGCCGTAAGACATTTCTAAAAGACAATAAGATGAACCATTGAAATAGTTTTACAGCAAACCCTTAACCAAAAACACATTAATTTAAATTGTTTAGCAGCCCGTCATGAACATACTGTATTTCTAGACAATTAGACTCAAAATGCCTCAAAACGAACAGTCTCAAAAATGCTTCGAAACAGATAATTCTGGCCATGATGGCATTTGAATCAGTGACCTCCTGGTTTTTAATGCAGATCCCTTAAATGGGACACTCGACCATCTAGCTTGCAGAATTTCACAGGTCTTGCAGCGGGCAATGGGGTATAATTATAAACATACAGGTATACTGCGAATTGTTCTCGTCAAAATTAATTGTCCCAGTTAAAAGTGTAAGCGCATGGGTTGTCAACTTATAGTTCATGATCCCTTCCAACCAATGCTTTGATCTGACATGGTCTGTATGTTGTATGGATTATTTCACCAGCGACCTGGACGTGTGGCCGTGGATTCGTTGCTGGCGATAACCGGCCTTGCTGAGATGGTGATCGCTGTCGTGAGTGCGTCCCTGTCCTGCTACGGCATGTGTAGTTGCTGTCGTTCCTACACCCCCGTTACGGTAAGAACAACGTAACATCGTAATGAAGTTTCGATTGAAATAGGCCTCAGTATTCTTGGCCGAGTGACATTATGGTGCCAGGCTTTCAATACAACGTTAGGTCTACCTCTTTTGAGTTTGTCAGTAAAAATGCATATGCATGTATTTGCTTTATACATTGACAGGTTCAGTACGTGCCCCAACAGTTGGTACCCATGATGCCTGTGCAAGCACAGCAGCAGCAGCAACAGCACTTGCAGCAACAGCAGCAGCAACAGCAGTGGCAGCAGCAGCAGCAGTGGCAGCAGCAGCAGCAGCAGCAGCAACAGCAGTTGCAGCAACAGCAGTTGCAGCAGCAGCAGGAGCAACAGCAGTTGCAGCAGCAGCAGGAGCAACAGCAGTTGCAGCAACAGCAGCAACAACAGTTACAGCAGCAGCAGCCGCAGCAGGCCGGCCACGGTTTTATTGCAGTGAATGCACAGCAGCAACAAGGGCCATCGCAGCAACAACCAATGCAGGCTCCTACCGCCATGCAAGGTAGGCATATTTTAGCCTTTATGTGAAAGATCAACACTGTACTGAGGGAACTGTACATAATTCGAAATCAGATTTGCTGCCAATTGATATTATGCCAATAGCCTCCAAAGTTGATCTGAAATTCTTACGAAGTTCTTGCAAAGTTATTTCTTAAACAGCTATGTGCATCAATGTGCCCATTACGACCAAAATATTCAAGTGACTAATATTTGCGAAAAAGGTTAAAAAAAAGGTCTAGCAAAAAGGTTAAAAAATAAAGCCAGACTGGATCACATGGTTACAATCTTGTACCATTTTGTTTCCCCACCAATTGCACGATCATAGTGAAGGAACGTACATGCACAAGAAGTCGAAAATAAGGAATCACATCATTTGATCCATCCACAATTCTCCTACAACAATCGCACTTTGACACTGTGAATCAAGTTTGCCTCTTGTAATCATGTTCGTTGCAGGAAGCCCGATCGGTTCACAGTATGTGACCGATTACCGTGCGAGCCCAACCCAGCAGATGGCAAATCCTCCCCAGCAAATCGCTTACGTTCCGCAACCAGTTGGTCCGGCAACTCAAATGGTGATCGCTCCCCAGCCCGTCAGTATGGCTCCCCAGCAAGTGGTGGTCTCGGTACCGAGCCAGACCGCACCAACCGGGCCCGTGGAAGCCGGTGGGCCTACGGCCGAAACCCCGGACGCTTACGCTAACCAGGCGGGCGTTACCAACAGCGGAGGGTCTGAGCATTTCCATCACGATGACAAAGAAGGCCTTTTGGAGACTGTCTAAACTGTAGTCAGTCACTAAATGCTTTGCACAATTGCATAAAATGCTTTTGATGTACTGAGCTTGTTTTCACGATGACTAGTTTGTTAGTTTGCTTTTTAATACACGTATAACCTTTTTGGAGATATGGCTGGCACAATATAGGAAGGCACAAGTTAGATCTAGAGTGTGTTATGTTGAGCACCAAAAAGCTAAAACCGATGCCTCTGGTGGTCCATACAACTGCTGCATGTTATTATTTGGAACAAAATTATGACAACCACAATTTGTTTTTGTCCATTCAGGAGTTGAAATAACTGTAACTTTATTGAACCACTTTTCATTCTTAGTTCAGAAGCTGTATATGGTCGTTTGACGTTAAAACTTTTTGTGTATATCGGTGCATGTGGGTACATTTGCAATATTTTTACGACACTGTTTCTACATTATGAAAATGTTCTTTTTAATGGGTATCAGAGTGAAAGGTTAAGGTAGGAGGGAGCAGAGACGGAAAATGTTTACGAATATCATCCTTAAAAACATTAAAAAAACGAAACATTCAAAAACGGAAGCAAACATAAAATATAAAATATTGTACTGGTCAGTGAACCGATGTGTACCAAAAAAATACTAAACATTTAATCCGTCCACTTCATTAATTTACTACAAATGCAGTGTAAGCATTACCTTTAACATATAGGCAATTCTTTTCAGGAGTGTTAAACCATTCATTATTATGTACTCGGTATTGCATTTGTATAGCATTAACCAGAACTAACTAAAACTAAAAAAGAAATACATTCTATGAACTTTTTAGAGTTGTAAACTGAAACAAAACTGGATCTAAATTTAGAACTGTCCAACATTTCAGTGTACATGTTTTGTTATTTTTTTATCTAAAGTTTATATTTTCTTATTCTGTAGTTATTCCTGGCTTTGCTTGTGTTATCCAGTGTTGTGTAATAAAACGCACTATAAAAAGAAAATAAACTACTTTACAATTAGTTAATTTGTACTTCTTTTTTTTTCTTCCAAAAACGTGATCTGTGGAATGCTTTTGTAGCTGAGAGTTTTTTCTTTCAAATACTGAACAAAAAATCATGAAAACAGCACATTGGGTTGCTGAGAATATGCCAATTATGTAACACAACTTCTTTTTGGTCCATTCCAATGGGATTAACACTGCACCTACTGGTATTTGTGCATGAAATGCAGCGCATTGTGTCCCAATCCTTAAAAACAACATAATATTCATGACAAGAGTATAGTACAAATGAATTTGATGAAAATCCACCTGAACCACAGCTTGCTTTGATGTAATATCACCCACGAACCTGTCAGAACAACGTTGTTCTGACAGGTTCGTGGGTGATACCGTTATAGGACCTCTTTCGCTCGTACCCGGCCCCCCCCCCCCCCCCCCCCCCCCCCCCTGCAAACAGGGCGGTGGGTGCGAGCGAATATCGGTCTGTGCAACTTGCAAGAGGGCGCTAGCGCTGGGGCCGGGGCCGGCCAGAACAGCCAGCTGAAATTTCATTGTTGGGAGGTGCTGCCAAAATTACAAGGTAATCTTTCCCAGCTCGAGTTCCAGTTCCTGTCGCCTGTCTTAAAGGGGAACTTTTAATTATTGTTCGAATTTTGTTCATGTGTTATTAAAAAGTACTGGGAAACAAGCTGCTAACTTTAAGGAAAGAATAGTATTTCAGACGCCAATATAGACGTTGGTCATTGTTGATGTTGGTTGTGTGTGTGTGTATGTTGTGCCCATTCTTGAAACGCAGTGGCTATTGTTACGGCAGCCGTAACGCATTTCCCATTTTCTATCGTTACGGTAGACTGCAACCTGGCAACTTTTATAAAAAACATGACAAGAAAATATAAAATTAGAAGGAAAAAAGTGAATTTGAACTTTATGAAATTCGGACTTTATTTCCCTTTTAAAAAAAATCCTCCAAAGCCTCAGGTTAGAAAAGGAAAAAAATTCGAGTGCAAAACTGAGATTCGAACCCGCAACCTCGCGGTGCAAAATCCTACCCTCTATCGGCTGAGCTGGCGCACTGCTCGATAAAACGTGTGGAAACAAATAATTATATACCTGCGTGCGTATCAAAAAAATATCGTAGAGGGCGCTAAACAACGAGTGCCGTAACGATAGCCACTTCGTTCTTGAAAATCACGCATTCTCGAGAATGGGCATGCACATTCTTGAGAATGTGCAACTGGATCCTTGCTCAATCTTTGCAAAAAATAACTCTTCCAGATTGAGCGCACATTCTTGAGAATGCGCGACAAGATAACGGTCTTGTCGATGCCGAGCACCGGCTGCGCTTGGCAAGTCTAGCTGAATCCTCGTTCACTGATTCTCAATAATTATACTGTTGCAACGCAAGGCGCTGAAAAGTAGAGTGAATATGATAAGTAAAGGCGTATTGATATGGGGGGGGGGGGGGGGGGGGCGGACCGGGAAAATATAAGAGACATAATAATACTAGTGCAAAGAATTCTGATTTTTGGGATAATAAAAGCGGGGGGGGGGGGGGGAGGGGGGGGGGACGTAAGAATGAAGAATGTGAAGAATGAGAATGAATACTGCGACATCCCATAGTGCTAATGCTATTTCCCATTTAAATTGCCACCAATTTATTGTTCACATCCCACCATAACGTCGCAGAGCTGGATTCTATCTAGTCAAAAGAGCAATTTTGGCAGCTTCTGGACATCGTTTTTTTTTCGTGGCACGCATATGATACATGCAGGGACTTGTAACTTGTCTAGCCTAAACAAAGCACTTCCCAGACTAGTTCCCAGTCCTCCGTTATTACAAAACTTCCCATAGTGGGCAGAAAAAAGCAATAATAACAGGTTTAATTTGATTCAAATTATCGTAGATTTATACAAGTACAGAAGCATAGCACATTTTCTTTCCTCTTTATATGAATTGTTTCCCTTTTAACCGCTATACAATTCATTTAACATAATTATGTCGTGCAATGTTTGTTAAGATTGGGCAAAATTCATAAATTGTGCACGTGATATTCCCACCCAATCTTAAGAATGAGCGCTCATTCTTAAGAACGCGTGCTCGTTCTTAAGAATGGGCGCTCATTCTTAAGAATGCGCGCCCATTCTCGAGAATGTGCATGCCCATTCTCGAGAATGCGTGATTTTCAAGAATGGGCACAACATGTACAAAGTCTTCCAATAGGCTAGCCCCATAAAATGTGGCCAATTTACTGGACTACCCAAGGCCACACTTCCAACATGTATACAAAAACATGTCGAACTTTGTCAAATTTTTCACATTTAGGCTTAGTTTGTAGTTCATTTTTTGCTTTAGAAGCATACTCGCCCTCTTTTTATATAGGCTAATCAGAAAGTGCTGCCTTTTTCAGATGTCTTTTTTTCGTGAAATTTTCAGATTCGTTTGCACACGTTTGCGTATCAAAATTTCAACATCAAATTTCACGAAAATTAGTCATCTGAAAAAGGCAGCACTTTCTGATTAGCCTATAAAGAGGGTGAGTATGGTATGCCTCTAAGGCAAAAATAAACTACAATTACAAACTAAGCCTAAATGTGAAAATCAAAATTTGACAAAGTTTTGATCGACATGTTTTTGTACATGGTGGAAGTGTTGCCTTAATTTACAGAGGTAGTCCAGTAAATTGTCCAAATTTATGGGGCTACCAATAGGCCTACCATGCCTACTAACTAGTGTTAGACTTTGTACACACGTATAATATGGAAAGTCGAGTGCATTTTCAAATTATTTTTAACAAAATTAGAAATGTTTCTCAGTCCCAGGTTCATGTCTTCAACACATTTGCAATGACTGACCTTCATTGAGATAATAATGATAAAAAAAAGTGGCGTGAAGTATCAGGATGTACTCTTTCCAACGTGAAAGTTATTTAAATAAAATAGGCATAGCCGGCCTAAGACATAGCTTCGTATTAAACCAATATCAAAATCAAGCAGAGACCGGTTCATGGTCAAATATGCACTGCCTTCTGAAAAAAAAGTATGATATTCTGAGCTGAAATGTTGATATTTAAATTTTAAAAATTAAACCTGCTTTAGATTTTTTGTCTTGTTCTTCCTTGAATCAGCATAACACAGTTTTTTTGCAAATGTATGGTGTCTAATATTAGACCCTAATCTAGAGTTTGTTCTACATCTGTTGTGTGTTGCTTGCACAATGTCTGAGTACTGTTTGCTCTGTGTCAACATATATGTTCTCTATAATTCATACTGTGAAAAACAAACAATACTAGATAAGAAAACTTGTGTGACTGATTACATTGGTAGTGGCTGCTTAATGCGCCGCAGTACCTAATGTACCCTGTACCCTTCTATTTATAAGGTGCTACATTAATGGGTCTCATATCTCTCATGTACTTCATTCACTCTAATAATAGACATAACTCCCAGCACCTTGAGTACCTATACTCCGTTGCATTAATGCCTGAATAGGTTTCTGCAACGTACCCATACAGATACAGATACAGATAGGTAGTAGCCCAGTGGTGTATCTGTGCCGGCGAGTGGGGGCCGGGGCAGGGGATGAACAAAATCCAAAAATTGCCCGGCTGTGGAAATTCAAAAAGGGGGGAGGGGGAGGGGCTGGACACCACATTACACTAGGGGGCGCTCTTCAGGATGAAGATGTATATCAATATGTATACTTGAGCTTACATCAAAACGGCGCATTTTAAAAGTTTTGTACTTATGTTTCTCCACTTTTCAGTGCTATTGAATACATTTCAGTTGTTGGGATGTTCGAAAAATACCTTGAAATCCGCAATTTTTTTTCACATCACAAAAAAGTGGGGGGATGATTCAATAGCCCCCCCCCCCCATTCAAAAAGTGGGAAGGATACATGTATACACCCCCCCCCCCCCCCCCCCCCCCCCCCCCCCGATTTACGTCCCGGTAGTAGCCTCATCAATAAGTTTCTCAAAAAGTGGAAGTTTCTCTGTACTGTATTTTCACACCAAGCCAATAACGGCGACCCAAAGAGGCCAACAGTCAGAGGGGGGGGGGGGGGGGGGGGGATTAACTATTAATCAGAAATACATGGATGTTGATCACAAAATAACAAAGGGACAATTATGTGTAATATCAGAAAATATAAATAACTGAAACTTAAGCTTCTTCGCTTACAAAATAATTGACCAGGGGAGAGCATACAAATATGAATAATATAATTTAAATGGCTAGTTACTGACAGAGCTAAGAACCATCAGACTGCGGACCACTACGATGGACACCGTAGTATATAGGCAATGGAAGAACTACTAAGAAAATTGGAACATACTCACAAGAATATGCAGACCACTGAACCCTTTGGTGTAAAGTAATGGTGGTGGTGATGGTGCGAAGTATTAACACAGTGTCTTGCACATAAGCAAGGCCAGACTAAACTAGCTTCCACCTTCAGCCATACATGTACAGAAACTTAAAAAAATAAGGAACTAAAATGCACACCACCATCCACCACCATGCCCCAGTAGCAAGTCCACACCCTACTGGGCTTTCAGAGGGGTTATAGTGCTGGGTCAAAATATGCATGTAGGAATTTCAAGATTAGGAATACTAATGCAGTGTGTCTTTCTTACTTGGAGATATTTGCATATCCACTAAGTACAGAGGTATATGGGGGCAAGGAACTTAAATCCCTGGCACTGTGAGAGTAAACATTAAAGACTACAATGAGAGCTCCATCTGTGGTTTGACTGCAGCCCAAATACTTTCTATTGTGGTTTAAAGTAGGTTAAGTTGAAAAAGTAATGGTAAGCTCTGAAATATTTTTTTGGCATTAATCTGACTTAAGAACAGGTGCTATACATGACCACTATGGATTACTGTGGCCAAAACACTCTCTTTATAGTTTAAAGGTGCAGTTGGAACAATAATAAAATGAATTCTTGTTACAGTACTATTATTTCCCAGAAAAGTTGCGTTTCCTAAGTTTGAAATCTAGACTTTTTTTTAATTGATGTTTGATATAGATCGAGGCTGTGTATTCCATTCCTCTGGAAGTCTAGTATCCTTTAATTTTCAGAGGAAATTTGGAGAGAGTTTGTCCGAAATGACAGCTAGATTTTTCTTGAGGTCATGGGTCATGCACCGCCACTGTACTTTTTTATTTCTGGAGGAAGTGGAATATTTATTGAGACACAATTATCAGTAGACTCCATTCAATTGAATCATGTTAATACTACTTTCTATAATTCTATAGTATAATAGCCATGTTTCGTCTGCCAGTCACAATAAAGTCAGCAGTCCAGAGGTGTCTGTGCCATCCTTTGATTGGACGCAGCAGTGGTCATGTGACAGCACGACTTCTCAGCACATCAGGGGTGCATCTCCGCGCCGAGGAAAAAGATCCCCTCACTCAAGAATATGATGCTGTCATTATAGGGGCCGGCCACAATGGACTGACCGCGGTAAGAAAGTGGTAAAATTACCCGACACCTGCTTCAGACCGACATTCCAGAATCACGCTAAACTTCTGCGTCTCTTCTGTTTAATACTGGGCAATCTCCTCAGTAAATGGATGTCCCAAACCAAATAATATTGAGAGCAACTCGGGTTGACAGAAAAGCTTTTTATTTCGTACTGGCGAACTGAATGTTATGTTTCATTTTCCAGTGACTACCTTCTAGAATCACTCTTGAGTGCAAAAGTCAAATTCCATTCTAACTGTTTTAAAGTCAAACTCCTGTGCGTTTCATTCAAATCAAAGTTTGGCTTTTCTTGTATCAGCCCCACACAAGGTGTCAGCCCCATATATATCTTTGTCATCACTCGGGGGTTCCGTCTACTTTTGCACAACCAGAATGGGTCTAGGTTTACAAACTTTGTGTTTGCAGAAAGCCTTTATTTAATGTTACAAGTGTTTTCACTTTTCAGTTCCCCCCCCTAAAATTTTCATTTTCCCCCAAAAACATTTCCAAAACTTTTTGTAAAAAAAAGTGATCTGAAAGAGGGGCCAAGCTAGCTTTCAAAGCCCCACCCAACCCATCCCTGCTATGCCTGCTGACACTTACTTCATTTACTATTTTACCTTTCTTGTTTTCCCCTCTCAGGCAGCTTACCTTCAGAAAGCAGGGCTCAAGACCCTCGTCTTGGAGAGAAGACATGTCATCGGAGGTGCTGCAGTTACCGAAGAGATAGTGCCAGGTACGTAACATGTAAACTGGTCCAGCAAGGAAATGGGAATGGGCTGATTTTTGGTAACGTAACTTCTCAAGACATTCATCAGCCTAATGAAACAACATAAACAGCAAAAATGTCTCATTATCTTTTTGAATTGCAGGGTTCAAGTTTTCGAGATGTTCATATGTGCTGAGTTTGCTGCGTCCAGATATTCACAAAGATCTAGAACTCCAAGTGAGTATGAAATTTGCTGACAACCTAAAAACATTCTGATCTTTCTAGATTTGAACCATGGGTCAGAGATGCTGTTATAAACATCTTCAAGATTTTCTTGCAACTTCATGGTGTGATTCTTAAGAAAAGACAAGTTTCCCCTCGAGCCCTTGGCCATATTTGGATCCGGATTTGAATCATATTTGAATTTTGCTATGACAGAAACATGGTCTGAAAGTCTACTTTAGACCAGGCAGTGCATATGCTCCACTTCGTGAAGAAACGGGACAAAGTGGCCGTCCGCGGTCGCTGCTTCTCAGCAATGATGCGGAGGATACGTACAACCAGATTGCACAGTTCTCAGAGAAAGATGCTAAGGTGTGTATTTTAATTAAAATTCCATTTTTACTTGTATAATTTGTTTGATTTGGTCAAGCTTGTGGGGAGGGGGTTGTTTTCTGCTCTGTCCGGGGGTGTCTACTTGTGGTTCAGACTTTTTATTTACTATAGTGATATGTTATAAATTTTTGAGATTTAAATAATCACATTTTTAAATTTAATATGTGTTCCTTTTATTAATATAAATAGTTTGATTGTAAAGCGCCATGGAGCATTTTTTTAATGGATTCGGCGCTATAGAAATTTACTAATTTAATATCAATGTTGCTTCTTTCAGTAGTGAATATTTCGAATATGGAACTTCAAATTTCAAGAATAGATATATTGAAAGAATATTTTGTTTCTATTTTAGAATTATTTCATTTACACCAAATTGATCGAGGAAATTGGTGAGGCAATTGGGCCTCTGCTAGATAGCAGCCCAGTGGATCTATCCGTTCTTGGCAAGGGATCGATCAAAGAAAGACTCGACAGTTGGCCGGCAGTCAAAACACTCTTAAAGACTGGTGAGTTGTACTAATTGTTTTTACAACCGAGACCCTTGATCCTGCCTGTCATTCAAACTGTGTGCATTGACCAATTAGAGGAGCAGCCAATTTTCTGGGCGGAGCTGATTCAACGACTGTTTCGTCACTCCATTGAGCACCTCAGGACACTAGTTTTACTATACCACTCCAAGCAGTCAATATTTGCTTACTATCTCATTTCTTGATTAGGTTCCCAGCTGGGTAAGAACCTTCCAATGCTCTATGAGCTGATGACAGCACCCATGGCTGATGTGATCACTCCGTTGATCACCTCATTACTCTAGTTTTACTATACCACTCCAAGCAGTCAATATTTGCTTACTATCTCATTTCTTGATTAGGTTCCCAGCTGGGTAAGAACCTTCCAATGGTCTATGAGCTGATGACAGCACCCATGGCTGATGTGATCACTCCGTTGATCACCTCATTACTCTAATTTTACTATACCATTCCAAGCAGTCAATATTTGTTTACTATCTCATTTTTTGATTAGGCTCCCAGCTGGGCAAGAACCTTCCAATGCTCTATGAGCTGATGACAGCACCCTCGGCTGATGTGATCACTCCATGGATCACCTCAGTACTCTAGTTTTACTATACCACTCCGAGCAGTCAATATTTGTTTACTATCTCATTCCTTGATTAGGCTCCCAGCTGGGCAAGAACCTTCCAACGTTCTATGAGCTGATGACAGCACCCATGGCTAAGGTATGTGTAAGAGCAAACATATGTCAGAAACAAGCTGGAAATGATCATGCATTATATTCTTATAATGTACAATTACCCACCTGGTGATGACTCAGACTGTCATTAAGAATAAAGGATTTCCTACTTGTTGAACATCAGTTGGTGGAACACCCAATTTGTGTGCAGTAGTGGCAGCCCCAATGCGAAATGAGTGACCTCGATAAAGCAACTCTCCCCTCCCACAGAAAGCCAGGTTTTTTTCAGGACTGCATTAAATTGGTAGGCTGTCAGTGGAGACCCATTAAAGTGACACAAAAGAGGGCCAGGGCCTGAGGGACGAGTTGATACCCATGCAAGGCTGCACTGGAACGTTTGTCACTAATTAACTAACTAACAGAGAGACATGACAATTTGTTGAGCTGCTGTCCGTAGCTAGACATCCCAATCTCATATCTAATTTGAGCATGTGGTATTCTTGTATGTTTTTCCACTCATTGTCAGAAGTCTTTAATAGCTGGCTCTGTTAATTGTTAGATTTTAGATCGCTGGTTTGAGTCTGAACCCTTGAAGGCCATACTAGCAACTGACTGCACCACTGGTGCCATGGTGTCGTCCCAAACACCGGGTAGTGGGTAAGAACCTGGAAACATCTTCTGTATCCTTGTTTCTTTTAGGCGAAAGGGGTTCCAGTGTGCCTCCTTTCTTCTCTCCCCCCCCCCCGCCCCCCCCCCCCCTCTCATTTATACAGATTTTTAAAAATGTGTTGACAAATCAACACTAACCAGTTTTTAAAACCGGCTAACAAACTCAGACATGTGACAATAGTTTTGTACCGAGACGATGGTTAAATGTTACCAATGTTGACTTTTGACAAGGGTGACATATTTATCAAGACCATGGTTACCAACTTGCTCTTTCCACACTGGATATATCATCTTGAAAAATTTACCTGGACAGATTTATTGAACAGATTCTGTTTTAGCCTTGGGGCTGTTCGCATTGGACCTAAAATGGGGAAAATTAACCATTGTTTTGTTGAGTTCTATCAAGAAAAATATGGTTTAGTAAAGCAGTGTTGTCGTCCATCGAGCTCACAAATAAATCACAAGTCTAGTCACAAATGTGTCACAAGTCCTTTCACAAGTCCAGTCACAAGCAAGCGGGGATGAACAATAACAAAGGAATGCCTTTGTCACATTTGTTTAATATCTTGTGACTTGAGACTGGATGACTTGTGATGACTTGTGATGGCTTGTGATGACTTGTGATGACTTGCGATGACTTGTGATGACTTGTGATGACTTGTGATGACTTGTGATGACTTGTGATGACTTGTGATGACTTGTGATGACTTGTGATGGACTTGTGATGACTTGTGATTGACTTGTGATGACCTATAAACGGACTCAATTGCAGCATTATTAAGATAGTTGGGCTTGTGTTTACAGGTACGTGCTACTTCACCATGTGATGGGGGAGATTGAGGGCGTCAAGCATGCATGGGCGTTTGCTGAGGGGGGCATGGGAGCAGTCTCAAGGAGCATTGCCAATGCTGCCGAGGCCCATGGAGCTACCATCTTGACCGAAAAGGTATCATCAAATGTGCTCAGTAGGTCACAAATCTTCCTTTAGGGCCACTGATTGCCCACTCAACGAGAAACAGAACAGAAACTAGAAAGCACTCAGAGAGCGCAAACCTCCACCAAGGCTAAACAATTCCCTGCTATATTGTCAGTGCGCCCAAAAGAAATACACCCCCCCCCCCCCCCCAGCTGAGAGATGGTCAAAATAACCCGGCCCTTTTACCGGCCGTTTTAGGGTTAATACGGCACAGAAAAACTAATGCTGGGATGATACCTGGGGAAAAAGTGGAAGAGGGGATGATATTTCCCCCAATCCCTTTAAATAGATTATTGGGTAAATGTAAAGGAGCTGGACCACACTTTGTGCTTTCAGCCTGTGAGTACAGTGCTCTTGGATTCAGACCAGAGGGCCTGTGGAGTTGTCTTAGAGGACGGGACTGAAGTACGCAGTAAGATGGTGCTGTCCAACGCTACGGCCAGAATCACCTACCTCAACTTGACCCCTCGGGAGGCTCTACCCAAGGAATTCATTGAGGAGGTCCAGGCCATCGATTACACTTCCCCTGTCACCAAAATAAATGGTAAGATTTAGTTCCTTTCTCTGAAATTAAACTTTTATGAAATTGTTCACTGCTTGCTTTTGATGGCCAGGCCTGCAGTACCAGCTGAATTCTGAACTTTTTTTCTGAAATGTCCATTATTTGATAAAGTGCTTTAACTTCCTTTTCTCTGAAAACAGTGTTGTAGTCACAAGTCATCATTAGCCTATCACAAGCCTATCACAAGTCGATCACAAGTCTTCCAAACAATTTCATTAAAAAAAATTTTTCGGATGAAAAATGTTCTTGTTGCTTTTTAAAAACCGTAATCCAGGTCATTTTTTTGTTGTACTCCCCCTGTATTGTCACGCTCTCTTGTTCATTTCAGGAATAGTTTAACTTTTCTTACATCGAGCAATTAACACTTATAATTTTACAAATATGACACTTGTCTTTTCTTAATGTACACATTTTCAAAAAATGGTTTTCAAAATGTACACAGAACCATTTTCAAAACCATTCCAAATTTGACCAAGGGGATTTTCAAATCAACGCTGGTAACAATTTTGTTTTTTACCCCAGTCTACCACCAACGAATAAATACATGATTGTTTTTCCTTTATTTTTTTGTTTACCTCAGTGGCTGTAGACCGACTGCCAAATTTTGCAGCGAATCCAAACCTGTCGTCACAAGAACCCAGTGCCCACCACACGGCCACCATCCATTTGAACTGTGAGAGTATGGACCTCATCAACGACTCGTACGAGCCCTGCACCCGGGGTGAAATCTACCATCGGCCCATGATTGAAATGACCATACCGTCATCCATGGATCGTACCATTGCCCCCGAGGGGTGCCATGTTGTTACGCTTTTTACCCAGTACACCCCGTACCACCTGGCAAATGGAGAACAGTGGGACGAAAAGAAGAAAAATGAATATGCAGATTTGGGTGAGTTCTAGGTCGGCTAGGGCAGTCATATGTTTTGGTGTTTGACAGGAATATTCTGCTCCCCCTCTTTTTTTTCTTGACTTTTGTTTTTGGCCGGACTTTTTTTCCCCTTTTGGAAAGATTTAAGGTGTATGTGATTGATCACGACTTATCACAAGTCCATTGCAAGCTAATCATAAGTCATATCCAGTCCATGCAAGCTACAATAGTGGCCACATCTTACTGGGCCCCCTCAATGTTGTCTCTCATGACACGGTATGTGCTCCATCCCTTACAGAAATGTCCCATGTAATTCCCATGGGAAATTTTCCCATGGGACCCCATGGGAATTGCATGGTGAATTGGACACCATGTAGCATGGGATTTTTCCCATGGGAGTTTTCCCATCGGCTTTTTCCCATGGGAAATTTTGTATGGGCTTTTTCCCATGTATGGTTTCCTTCCATTTCTCAAAAAAATTATTGCTCCATGGTATTTTTCAATAACAACTTCCTATACATTTTAACCCTGTGTGTTAAGTGCTATTCACCAAATAGGTAAAGCACATCACGGAACTCTGATGGGGGTTGTTCCACGTAATAGGAGTGGTTTATGCACTCTATGTCTGAATCCACATTATTGCTCCCATACCACTTGTCAAGTTGTACCATATTATCACAGTGTTCCCAACTTATTTTCTCATAAATGTTTCCAACCATAATAATAAATGAATCAATATTATCCAAAGTTTGAATGACACATTGTCCACATAAAAAAATACTGTATGCATCATTTAACTTCACTTATCAACAGAAAAATTCAAAAATGTGCAATTACAACACTCGTTATTGTAAGGGATTCTCACAAAAATGTCCCATGGTGGTCCCATGGTGTCCCATGGTGTTCCCATGGCGTTCCCATGGTGTCCCATGGTGTTTATCCCATTGTGTTCAATTGGTGAACATCCACAGGAGTTTCCCATGGTCAGCTTAACAAATAGAATTCTTGATAACCTCTATGGCCACAAGGGAAATATTTTTAATTGAATTCAAATTTACAGCTAGGCGAATAAGTAATTAAATCAAAGAAAGGTTTGCCTATAACTTGGGAGTGCAATTGGGTCTATGATGGTTTTTCATGGCACATGCATGTTCACCAGTATAACCCGGCAGTGTCCCCGTGCTGCCTTTTAAATCTCCATGGTGTTCCCATTGTATCCATAATTTATATCACCCACATTATGGTGTTCCCATGGCGTCCGAATCCTCATGGTGTACCCATGTGTCTAAAATCCCCATATCCTCATGGTGTACCCATGTGTCTAAAATCCCCATGATGTTCCCATGGTGTCCAGTAAATCCCCATGGTGTTCCCATGGTGACATACAATCCCAATGGCGTTCCCATGGTGTCCATAAAATCCCCATGGTGTTCCCATGGTGTCCATAAAATCGCCATGGGGTTCCCATGGTGTTCCCATGGTGTCCATAAATTCCCATGATGTTCCCATGGTGTTCATTAATTCCACATGGTGTTCCCATGATGTCCATAAAATCCCCATGGTGTTCCCATGGTGTCCGTAAAATCCCCATGGTGTTCCCATGGAGCTCATAAAATCTCCATGGTGTTCCCATGGAGCTCGTAAAATCCCCATGGTGTTCCCATGTTGTCCATGCAATCTCCATGGTGTTCCCATGGGTTTCCCATGATGATCATTTTAACTTACATGGTGTTCTTGATGACCCCATGGGTTTCCCATGGGGTCCCATGGGAATCCCATGGGACCCCATGGGAATCCCATGGGATGCTCATGGGACATTTCTGTAAGGGATCAGCTGGAGAGAACAACATTGACCGGGGGAGCAGGGGAGTGGATGACCGTGGCAGGCTAAGGAAGTGTCTCAACCATTTTGGCCAGGATTGTAGCTCAAAGGATATTCAAATGAAGTTTTACCTTGCTATTTTTTTTAAATTGTTTATGCTGTACTTATGACTTGACTTTTGATGATCCATAGGAGTCCCGCAACTACAACGCAGCTTTCTAACTACCTCTTTTACTACAAAAATAAATCATTGTTAATTTTGTTTTTTTCACTTATTATGACACTTTTGATTTGTCGCAAACAGTTTTTGACAACGTTGAAGACTACTGCCCGGGCTTCAAGTCTAGCGTAGTTGGCAGAGACATTCTTCCACCGCCTGACCTGGAGAGGATATTTGGACTGACAGGAGGGGTGAGACATTTTAAAATATCATTCCAAATATTCCTTACAGAAAGATTTAAAAGCTATTAACCTCCAAGATCTTTTAAAAATCCACCAAAATGAAGTATTTTTGCAGGATTGCAGAAGATGACCCCAGTCGTTATTTCTTATTTAGTTCAGAATTCCAGAAAAAAACCCAATCTTTTTGATCGCAAAATGTGATACATTTTTATATACGCTCAATTTTTTGTACGCAATCTTCTTTTTTTAATTGCAAGAAAAATTGCAGATTACAAATTCTAATTGCCCCCAATGGCTTAGGTATAATTGTGTGCTGCATAGTAAAATAAAATCAGCAAATCTGCAATGTGCACATGCACAGGTGGAATTTTGAAGTGGCCTTTTGATCATTCCGTTATATTCTACTTAACAGAACATCTTCCATGGAGCAATGTCATTGGATCAGCTCTACTTTGCCCGGCCGGTTCCCTCATGTGCGAGCTACCGGTCTCCGATACAGGGCCTGTATCTGTGCGGCAGTGGAGCCCACCCAGGTGATTAACATAATAGCCCCATGATCCATAAGACCACGCCCACTGGGCACTTTCGCAACATTTGCACCACTACAAAGCAACAATGAATGGTGCAGCCTTGCACGTTATACACGAGTGCAGTCATGTTGGACATTTTGTCGGACATAAATCACGCCAGTCACGCCTGTGATTGGTCAAAACATCAAGGGGTGTGACTTCGTGGATTGGTCTGTTTATAACTCTTGGATTTGTGGTAGATTTGTAATAGATGTGCCTACAACACTGCTTGCATCACTGGTATGTGCCATGGCATGTGCGTTCAAACCCTAACGGGGAACATGGTGCTTGTGTTCTTAGGCAAGACACTTTACTGCAATTGCCTCTCTCCACCCAGGAGTATAAATGGGTACCTGTGAAGGCAGACACCAGAATTTGATGATATGCTGCTGTGTTGGTCTCATTGTCCAATGAACAAGGGTAATAATTGTGAAGCGCTTTGAGACCTTTGTGTAAAGCGCTATATAAGCACCGCATTTATTATCACTAGTGCAGGGCCAGTCGAAAATGTGCGTGTTCGCGGAAGGGGCAGTTGAGAACTGCGGCTCGTGCAAACAACGCACATTATTCAATGGTGTGAACGCACACTCGCAAGTTAAACGCACAAAAATGTCGTCGCCCCCCTGGCACTGATATTTACATGATTATTATTGCCAACCAGTGTCAGTCATTGATTTGTTTTGTTTTTGCCTTTTCTCCCCCTTGTGATCTACAGGAGGGGGTGTGACCGGGGCACCGGGACGCAATGCTGCCCAAGTTGCCAGCAAAGATCTCAAAAAACGCGCTGTGAGGAATTAATGTGCCTTCAACCTCTTTTGTAAAACATCAACTTGCTGCCTAAGTTTGATGCCATTATACGGTGATCTATTTTTATAATCTCTATTATTAAGGATGTAACCAATTTACATATTTAAACAAGAACAAAATTAAAACTTTTTACAAATTTTCCAAAATGTTTAAAGAGAACTTTTATAAAATGGAGCCTTGTGTTGATGAAATTTTAATACCTAAATGTGAAATAAAAAGGAGGGAAAACTACTGATCTAACAAAAGTTATTTAAATCCCGGAACAGCTGTAAAAATTGGCAAAGACACGTCCAATTTCATTTTTTATCATTACTACTCCTGCACTGAATGAATGCTTTCAATTTTATACACAGAAAAAAATTAAAGCAAAATACATAAGGGGCCTAAGTTCGCCATCTTAGTTCTTGACATTCTTCAACTACTCCCAAATAAGTGGGGATTAAAACTTGTGTTTGTGGACACCGTTTGGGTGTTGGTTCTCGTCATTCGGAACCTCGTTCTCGTGTTTATGTGACGAGAACGGGGTTTCGAATACGCCCGCAGTATCTGCATGGTATGCAGTGCCTACTCAGTATTTATGATGTGTCATTTGTGATGCTAAATAATTGCGAGAGGTATTGTCTTTGCTGAAATAAGGAAACAATTAAGTATTCAAAAGGAAAATTCTCTGAAACCATCAGGTATTTATTGAGCACTTTATAGTGACTTTTATTTGTATTTTTATTACTGAAGTTTTTCTGATGAAATTGTTTTCATCCAGTTGGTTGAAAGTTCTCAACTGAAATACAGTAAAATAGAGGACAGGAAATGATATTTTACATGTGCTTGGAAAAAAAGTATTCTTAGGTCAGTTTTATTTAATAATTTGTAGAGTAGAGCTCTATGGTTTGAAATATATTGTTTTGTAATAATGTTAAAAAGGAGTTTTCAATATAATCTAAGATGACTGGTAATTCAATTATGTCCATTGATCACTTATCTAATTTAAAAGCAAAGATATGAATTTGCTGTTGTCCATTTAATAAATAAAAATATTTGTTGGAAATGTTTCAGTTCTACATGGCATGACAATTATTTTTAAGGACATCGGCTAGAGTTATAGGGTCTTTAAAGGTAATATACAACATTTGGTTCTTTAAATAATTACACATTTGTCTTGCATATTGAGTCCTAAAAAACCCTCATTTACAAATGACATTAAAATCCAAGGGGGTTAACCATGCGCCTTTTAACGCTACAGCGCTGTGGATCAACGGACACCGATCCCCCCTCGCCCCGCCCACTTTGCCTTATAAACTTTTTGTACTAAGATGTGGCGCCCCCAAGAGGTCGAGAGGTTAAGTTATGTAAGTACAAATGAAGTAGTTTACCTTGACGAGATGCAGATAAGAAAAAGATATCGATAGCGCGCGCCGGATCGACCGGAGAGGGAAATCGGCCTGTCGTCAGCCTAGTCCTGTCAGTTCGTTTCTTGGAACTGGAAGTTAGAGATTCTTTGACATTTGGAAGCAGTCACACGGTAAGTTAAACTTCTGTAATATTTGAACTAACCACATTGATTGACTTGACTTCAGTTTCAAGATCCGAGGAGTTACTCTGGGGGAAAGCCTGCCTGGGCATGCTGGGCTTGCCTTGGACTTCGACTCGTTCGGAACTATAGGTTAATCACTCATGGAGCTGGGAAGGAATAGCTTCCTCAGGTGCGCCTCACTTCAGCATTCAGAGAGCTCCAAGAATTACTGAATGACAGGCAACAGCCACGGTGCACTTTGCCAAAGTTGACACACGTTCAGTGGATGAGTCTGGTTCCATGAACCATTAGATTTTGGGTCAACTCGTACCCGAGTCAACTCGTACCCGAGTCAACTCGTACCCGAGTCAACTCGTACCCGAGTCACCTCGTACCCGAGTCACCTCGTACCCGAGTCACCTCGTACCCGAGTCAACTCGTACCCGAGTCAACTCGTACCCGAGTCAACTCGTACCCGGGTTAACTCGCACTCAGGTCAACTCGTACTCCCCTCCTTTTTTAGTTTGGAAGTACGGATGGATGGTTAACAAAACTTCCGATTTTACCCTCAAAAAACGGCGACTGAGAAATAGTAGTTAATACGCCGCCAGAAATACAAATAAAGTTCAAGGATTAGTTGAAGGCGGTGGTATAAAATGTTGCTCACAATCTGGATGAAAAGGAAAAATGTACCGTTCATCGGCAAGGGCTTCATCGCGAACGGACGGGTACCGCGCGGAGAACATTTTCAAAACGGCATCAGTGTGGTACTCGCGAGTCGACGGAGCCCTCGCTGATAAACGGTAAATTTCACTTTTCATCCAGATCATCAGATATGTTATTTTAAAATTTGTGTAGTATTTTCTCTTAGTAATGATGTTTTTTTCTTTCTGTTTTCAGAGACCCTGGATCACTGAGATTGCGGAGTGACTGTGCGAACTGCTACGTCTTGTTTTTGTTGGTCGAACGTGTTTTAAGGGCATAGTTTTCTTTTTACAAATTTAGTATTTAAGACCTTTTTTTTTTTAAAGAAAGCTGCTATTAAAAAAAGAATTTTGTAATGTAAAAGTAATATTTTTCAACGTTCACTCACTCCATTTTTGGCATCATTTATTGAATAAAAACTGCACGTGGCACAAATCTCTTTGGGAAGATTGGGGGCCCTGAAAGTACAAATCTGAAGAGAAAATATATTACAGGAAACTTAAAAGAGTCACACGGACATTGTTATTTAATTTATAATGATTCTTTAATATGTTGGTAATTTTTTGTACAATTAGTTCGGTAAATGTCGTAAAACAAAAATCTTGTGCAGCTTAAATAAAGTTTCTGCGATAAGTTCAACTAGAATATTATTTTGGTAACAGAAATGTAGGATTTTTAATTATTTGTTTACATTTGAGGCATCAAGGAAGTAAACACGATAAAGGAAAATGGTGGCTCGTTTCATTCAGAGATGCTCTTTCTATAAGTTTTAGGGGACCAATTTGTTAGTTGATCCTTGGGTGTGAAAGATTGTTTGACATTAGCAAATTGTAATTCAAGTGCAAGAGAAAGTTTTATTATCTTAAACAAAACTGAGCTAATCGGGTTTCGTCCTCGAAACTTGACATGATTCGATTCATCATGAACTGTGTGACAGACCATCCGATCGATCGATTTGAGCATCAGAAAATGGTTCATCGGAAAACCACAGGATCATCTGTAATATAAAAATAAAATAAATTGATAAAAGCATGCATACTTTGGCCGATGAGTGCGCGCACAGGCTCGGCAAAAACGATGTCACCGTGCACGGTGCGACCACGTTGACCGATGAGTGCGCGCACAGGCCCGGCAAAAACGATGTCACCGTGCACGGACAAACACATGGACCGGCGAGTGCGCGCACGGGCCCGGCAAAAACGATGTCACTGTGCACGGTACGACCACGTTGACCAGCGAGTGCGCGCACAAGCTCGGCACAAACGATGTCACCGTGCACGGACAACCGGCCATATCCCTCCGATCTTCCGTTCGTTTCACTGATTTTCTTTTCGAAAATAGGCAACTATTTTGAGCTGCGGGTACGAGTTGACTCGGGTACGAGTCAACTCGGGTACGACTTGACTCGGGTACGAGTTGACTGGGGTACGACTTGACTCGGGTACGACCTAACTCGGGTACGACTTGACTTGGGTGTCAATTTTGGGGTACGAGTTGACTCGGGTACGAGTTAACTCGGGTACGAGTTGACCCATTTCCAACCATTAGCCTTGTGACTATTTTAGGGGGGGGGGGGGGGTAGCTGGAGTTACCCAGCCCTGAGTTTTATCATTGGGTTGTCTATTAGACAACCCAATGATAAAAATCAGGGCTGGGTAACTCCAGCTAGGGGGGGGGGGAACAGTCTGGTAATTATCAGAGACGCCATGCTTTTTGGAAACCATCAAAATTCTTCCCCAAAATACCATGATTACTGGATAACTAGAATCTCTGAAGGTACGGAATTCAACATTTTCTTTTTTTAAAAATACTTATTAGAAGTCGCAATATAGCTGGGGTGATTTTCAGTTGACAAACTAATTTCAATCTTAAACTTATTTTCTGTTCCTCTAGCAATGGGACTATCCATGCACAGGCCTTAGCTAGTGTGACTGAGTGATAATACGGAGGTAGTCCAGTATTTCAGTCACATTTAACTTAAGGGACTAATCCTAGACTAGTACAGCAAAAGTAGACTCCCTCCATTACTTTGAAAGATGTGAACAAAAACATCTCGTGAAATGCTCCGGCAAGGTGCTAGAGCCCGAGGAGAATAAATCAAAGGGTACTATGGTAGGGGGCATGACGATATTGTAGTGTGGTCAGGTGCCACAGCGAGACAAACAAATAACTTGGTAGAGAGAAGATGTTTAGACTTCAAGTAAATTAATATATTTAGAAATCGAATTCTTCTGCTTATTTGTACTACATGTTACTAATTACTTCTAATTTTAGGGGCAACTTAGGGCTATGATTTAAGTTCTCCAATTAAAGTACTGAATAAAGGAATTTGTTGTAAAATAATTGTAAGGAAACAATTAAATATGAGAAATGACAAAGGGTGGGGCTCGGTGATGGTCACAGTGAGTGGGGTAGCTTATGGTAAAAGCACCATAACTCTACTCCCAACCGAGGGGGGATTTAAAAGTTGTCATGCACTACAACTTACGTGGTCATTACATCAAGGCCTTTCCTTGCCACGCCCAGACAAAACCTGCACAGCCCTCCACAGACGACCTATCCCTAGCACAGCACTGGGTAGTAGGCCTACTGAAGCACATATGGCTAGTTCCGATTCGATGCACATGGGGCTAACAATAGAATTATGCAAATGCTGCATGCCTGGCTGGACTGATACACACTCAGCTCAGGGGTGTGATGGATGAGAGGGGCAGGCTAAACCAAAAATAGAAGGTGGGGAGGAAGGTAATGACGAAGGGGTATTTTTTTATAACAATATATTGGCTTATCACGTGCAGTTAGTATCAATAACTCGTTGGGTTTTCAATGTAAAATTCATTTTTTTATTATTTTGTCTCGGCACAGATGCGGACATGATTAACGCAGTGCGTGCGGCCTTCCATCAGCGGGGGCAAGTCAAGCCTCTGATTGGTTGCAGCTATCATGTGACTTCCAGATGCTTTTCAAAGTCGAGCCAAAGATGTAGGTCCGTAGGACAAGACGCTCTCACACAAGAATATGATGCTGTCATCATCGGTGCTGGACACAATGGACTAACTGCCGTGAGTTGGATTCAGAATATTAAAAAAAAAAAAATTAACAGAGGATGCGATATGTAACTGAATACACGAATGTTTAAACTAAACTGCTTGAAAGGGGCTTTAAAAATACTCAAAAGAGCATGGGAGGAACACACAGACAGGAATACTTGGTGAACATACTGCCCAGACAAATGTTCTGAAAAGATGCGTTAATGATTTGCAGTTATTGAAACATTTTAGCATTTTATATTTTTAGCCTTCTATACATGTACACGCATGTCATACATTTGTGCACGCATGTCGGATATCATTTGTTGTAGCTTAACGGATTGGTCTCTTAAAGGCAGTAAATTTTGCTTCAAAAATTGTATCACATTGTGAACAATTCATTTTATTACCAGGCAGCCTACCTTCAGAAAGCAGGGCTCAAGACCCTTGTCTTAGAGAGAAGGCACATCATAGGAGGTGCTGCAGTCACTGAAGAGATAGTACCAGGTTTGATTCAGATTCTTAATTTTAGTGACTTAAAGCGAGACATCGTTGTATTATTTAGAAACAATACCTACATGTAGTATGAATAATCTTGGATGATCCAACAAATCTTGGACAACAATTCTTAAAGAGACTGTGGAATCCATGTATGTGAACAATAGATGCCACTTTGTGACCATTTTTGAGAGCTTATTTTGCGTCGGGAGGTAGTCGAGCTGACCGACACTGAGGGACCAGTAATTCCAACTATTTTCCAGAAAAAAACATGCTGTATTTGTTTTACTACACCTCGTAAATATTTAGTAGCTCGTTTTTAGTAGCCTCACTGCTTTGTCGATAATGGCCTTCGTTGATTTTGCATCTTTATTCAGCACAAGATATTCAAGCTCTTCATCAACTATTTCCATTCCGACATTCAAAACAATTTTTGTAATTAATGTGTCCTTATACAGGTTTCAAGTTTTCCCGATGTTCCTACGTCCTTAGTCTGCTGCGACCTGATATTTACAAAGATCTGGAGCTGAAGGTCAGTCCGTTCTTTCAAAAATAGTGACCCGACCATAGGCGTCACCAGACTAATTTCAGGGGGGGGGGGGGGGGGAACGATGACAATTTGCCAACACACCGAAAGGTGGTCAGGATATTGTGTAGAAAGCATTTGCATAGGGGAGAAAAACCATGAAGTGTTGTGTAAATTTATGTTAATTATTGAAAGATTTACAAGGGACGTCACATCTGAGCTCCATAATGTCATAACCACCCATGCATTGTTTTGTCCAAATGTAGATTTATTGCGTTATATTTTGATAAAAAAAACACCACTCTGGTTTTAAGTACAGTGATTTATCATTCTATCTGCCATTACTCACACATGTAGCGTAAGCTGTCCCATTGAAACCAGCACGTTTATATATTTTTTTACCTGCTCAGAATCCCGTTACTGTGCACAATTGACCTGAAGACTAATTTGGTAGAGAATATAGTCACAGTTTCTCTTCTTTTTTTTGAAATTGTAGAAGCACGGACTAAAGGTTCACATCCGAGATTCCTACGCCTACACACCTCTGCTGGAGGACCCGGGGCCCAACGGCAAGCCTCGATCACTCCTCTTGTCTTGCGATCAGAAGAAAACCTACGAGCAGATTGCCCAGTTCTCGGAAAGAGACGCAAAGGTGGGTGTATCAGTGACAAGGCAATGGGAAGAGAGTCTTCTGCATATCCACAAATTTCTGACTTTTGAAAAAATTGCTGGAGATTGATGTGAAGTAAGGAGATTTATACGAATTTAGCCAATTTAAGTACAGTTGTCCAACTGCACATAAACACGTCAAAACGCCCATGTCTCCACAGGGTACCGTGTACCAGATCTTAGGGATAAACAGTCCACCCTTGGCATACGCAGAAATAACAGAGAAGTTCGCGTTCTGAAGTGAGTACAAAATCCTGAAAACTTTGGATTGTGATATTTCACATAGTTTGTAATGCTGCAAACACCAATGCCCATGAATTTGTATATTAAATTGAAATTAATTTAAATTCTGCCACATTTTTTCAAACTTCTTCTTTATGTTGTGAGAAAATATACAAAACACAAGCACATAGACGTAACAAACCTCTGGATGCTAATGGTACCAACTGATCCAGTAAGCCACGTCCCATGTTGTTCTGACCAATCACAGCCATGATTGTCCTACATGCGTGCACAAATGTCTGACATGTGTGCACTCGCATATGA
Source organism: Patiria miniata (assembly GCF_015706575.1). NCBI lineage: Eukaryota > Metazoa > Echinodermata > Asteroidea > Valvatida > Asterinidae > Patiria > Patiria miniata. The sequence continues at coordinate 4,543,550 of NW_024037071.1, forward strand.
CACATGTGTTAACGCCATGTGTACAGTGGGCGGGGCCTAAATGTTCGGTCTATTGATCTTCAGGGGGTGCAATTCCATGTGATATGCTCTCGTCCAATCAAGAGACAGACTCTGTGACAAAGTTGTTATCACATGACATACTATTGTTTTTAGAGATATTTTGAGTATGAGCATCAGATGACCGAAATCGCTCAGGCCCTAGGACCACTCTTAGATGCCCCGCCTGTAGAGCTGTCTACACTAGGTGACGGTACCATGAGCGATCGCATGGACATGTGGCCTGGGCTCAAGGCAATGCTACAAACAGGTACAGCTTGTAATAAGTTTCATGTCATTGAATTCTGTGACTTGAGATGATCGAGTCAAGTAATTCGAAAGAAGCGACTTGAGTTTAGCAGATTTTTTTCTAAGGCTCTGACTCAAGTGGAGTCAAGTCATTAGGATAACAAGGTCGGGTCAAGCCACATTCTTCATCATCATCATCATCACGTTTCCTGCACAAGAGGCGTGGAAGCCACACGTGCCATGTGGTTGTGCCAGAAATCTCATTTCTGGGTGGCATTCTTCGCTGTTACATAGTCTTGCTCAACTTAATTTGTATCCCTGACATTTAGTATCGTGAATTGAGATTAAGTTTCAGTTTTAGGTTAAGTTTCAGTTTTAGGTTTTTTAATTTCTGGTTCAATGGAACAAGGTAAAAGCCCATGGTAAGACATATATTTACATGTGCCTTGCAAGTGCAAAGAAACTTACGGTACTTGACATGAAGTTGTAGCTTGTTAGTAGGCATTCTAGTTATGTTTGATAATTAAGGACTTGAGTGTTGACCAGGCTTTCACGGGAGTTGACTGCTTGAAAAGTTTGCTGTAGTAAACAGTTGTTGACGGTTGCCGTGGAACATGGCAATTTTCATTCCGTAAGTGTGCCAAAAAATTGTGGTAAAATATAAAGCTAAGGATAAGAAAAGATGTCTACTCAGTGTTTAATGACTCAATTCCGTTTTCTTGACAATTTTTGCAGGAAAGGCTTTGGGGAAAAACCTCCCACAGTTTTATGAGCTCTTGACTGCTCCAATGGACAAGGTAAGTTGTTATGAAAAATTACACAACTTCATATTGTTGTAGATTAATTGCCAGGGATAGGCTTTACAATTACAGGTTGTTCCCCTGTTTTTTGTTCCGTTTTTGTTTTTGTTTTGTTTTTATTTTGAAATGTTTTCTTGGAGTACCCAAATGTTCTTAAATTCTGCATAGTGGCATAGCCACTGATAATTAAAATGCACAGCATACCTTAGTGTCTAAATAGTTTCTTGCCCCCTTTGCCATTTTCAGCGACCAACTAGAAAATGTCAACATTTTAAAATTATTTCATGGAGTATGGTGTATTATAGAACATTGTTTACTGGCATCACCAGTCACTATTGCACCTCTAGGACCACAAGAGGGTCCTATTTCCCTTGACCTATTTCACATGTCACTCATTGAGTGACACGGGAAATAGGTAACATATTTCCCTCGTCACTCACAGTCCTTGGGGGCATAGATGTGCATTAGAGGCCCCATAGCTCATTAATGTGCATGTAATAGTCCATTACTACATGGCACAGTTAGAATTAATGGTAATTGTTTGGCTTTCCTTGCCGTGTCTTAGATTCTTGATCGATGGTTTGAATCGGAACCCTTGAAAGCAACCCTAGCTACAGACTCTGTGATCGGTGCCAATGTAACACCAAAGACTCCAGGAAGTGGGTTAGTATTAAAGGGGCTATACAAATCAAAGTGCCTTCCAGTCAAGCAAAGAAAGCAGTTCTCATTACCGGGCATGACTTTAAAGGGCCGACAAATTTCTCCGTAAGTTCCCCGTTTGAGACGGGGTAAGCAAGACCTTTGCAAGGAGTTCCACAGTAATCAGTACAAGGGAAGAAACTTGAAGAGTGCTTCAGTAAGATTTGAGGCTTTGCATGGTGGAGATACTAAATAATGAAAGGTTTGCGGAAACACCATGTGTGAATAATTGCTCAACTAAGAGAATGGTTCTGAAAAGAACCAGAGGTATAAACTCGACGTTCCGGTCAGTATGCTCTGACCGTCTTCAGGAGAGAGTTTATACCTCTGGTTCTTTTCAGAACCATTCTCTTCGTTGAGAAATTAGAAGAGTGCTTCATCGTGCCAGCTTTGGAGAAGTTATCCAATTGATGAATAGGAAGTTAAATCTTAGTTTTCCATGTTTCCCCTTAGGTACGTCTTGATCCATCATGTGATGGGCGAAGCAGAAGGCATCAAGGGGGCCTGGGGTTACGCTGAGGGGGGCATGGGAGCAGTCTCCAGGAGTATTGCCAATGCTGCCGAGGCCCATGGAGCTACCATCTTGACCGACAAGGTAACAGAAAACTAACACCCATTTCAAACTGGAATTTCAAAGTCACGCCAAACTAGTAAGTATTAGGAGCGACTCGAGTCGACCCAAAAGACTCGACCCTGGAGTGGTTCCAAAATCTTCTGCCAAAGTTGCTCCTGTTTATCTTTAAAAAAAAGGGGGGGGGGCTCCTCAATTTTTTCTGTGATACCTTTGCATCTTTTGATACCAAAAACATAACATTATGACCATGGGTTACCGCGCAGTCCTGGATAATTGATAGTTTCCATGTTTTATCATGAGCTTTTCGTAATTAATATTTTACATTAATTATGCAAAAACAAATTCAGCCTGTGAGTACAGTGCTCTTGGATTCAGACCAGAGGGCCTGTGGAGTTGTCTTAGAGGACGGGACTGAAGTACGCAGTAAGATGGTGCTGTCCAACGCTACGGCCAGAATCACCTACCTCAACTTGACCCCTCGGGAGGCTCTACCCAAGGAATTCATTGAGGAGGTCCAGGCCATCGATTACACTTCCCCTGTCACCAAAATCAACGGTAATTTTACTAAAAAGTAAAACACAAAAGACAATCAATGTTCCATGCAGTCTAAATTTCAGAATCGAACAAGTCCAATTGACCGTTAGTCAACCTAGTGATCAATGCCTGATGTTAGTGACCTCAAGGCACTAAAAGCAATGTGTGAACATCTCTAGTCGAATGATGGCCAAAACATTATCATGAAACTTCTTGGTCTTTACTACTTGCTGTGCATTGTGACGCCCAAGGTTATTGCAACCATTGATTAAGCCAATGTTGGCAGGCTGTCTCAAATAGGCAACTAGACTTGGTGCAAGTGACGATTGTCACTTGCAAAAACAAAATTTCCATTTAGGGGTGACTACGTTCGAAAGATCGACTGTCGTGGTCATTTGAAACAACTATAAGTCCATTCAACAGAAAATAAGTACTAAAGTATGTGCTTGTCAGACGCCAAATTCTGTTTGGGTTGCTTGATCTTACTACTTGCAAATTGTGAATTACTGATCTATTCACTTCCAGTTGCCGTGGATAGACTACCAGATTTTAAGGCCAGCCCCACTGGGCAAACGCAGCAACCCGGCCCCCACCACACCTGCACTATACACCTGAACTGCGAGTCGACGGAGCTACTTAACGAGGCCTACCAACCATGCCAGACTGGCCACATCGCGGACCGACCAATGATCGAGATGTGTATACCATCCTCCCTGGACCGTACCATTGCGCCGGAGGGGTGCCACGTCCTGTCGCTGTTCACGCAGTACACCCCGTACCATCTTGCCGATGGGAAGGAATGGGATGAGGAGGCAAAGAACGAATACGCTGACAAGGGTGAGAATGATTTCCTTTAGCGATTGAGGGGGCTGTTGCGTGAAATTTACGAATATACTTTAATTCAATTTTCCGATAACTGGGGTGGTTTTTCAACGTAAGTTGGTTACTTTTCACCTTGACTTTGACAAGTAAGCAGGAGGTCGTGGGTTCGAGTCCCATCTGAGCAAGTCTGTGGACGATCTTGGATTTTTTTTCACAAGCTTTGACTGTACTGAATTAACAATACTTGTATAAGTTATACTGTATAAAGTTATTGGGCACGAACCAATTTGACAAATTTACATTTTTATATTGGACTAGAAATCAAATGCAGCTCAAATCAATTAATTTGTTTACTTGGGAGGTTTGATTTATTTTTGTCATTTTTTTCACTCAGTCTTTAACTGTATTGAAGACTACTGCCCTGGCTTTAAGTCTAGTGTTATTGGTAGGGACATACTACCACCGCCGGAGCTGGAAAAGATATTCGGGCTGACAGGAGGGGTAAGTGTGATGTCAAATATGATTAGTTGGTTAGAGACATGAATTTGAAAACAATGGAGGTAGGCGGAGGGTGAAAATAGACCCAAAAAAAATACTTGAACAAAAATTGCCTAGCTCAATCATGATTTGTCATTTACATTAGCAGTACAAAATTAGTTTGGATATGGCAAGTAAACATCTGATGTCCGGCCGTAATTTCATTCGTTGTGTCGGCAAGGGAACAGGTGTTTTAAACCAGGAAAATCCAACAGCTTTGAAAGCTGGTGGTTTGGTGCAATGAACTCCAAATCTTGTGGGTAGTTCTGCGCATCGTGGGTTCGAGTCCAGCCCGAGGTGTTGTGATGCGTGTGTCCTTGGGCAAGACACTGTGTCGTAATTCCTTCTCCCCAATCAGGAGTAAATTTTAAAATGGGTACCCGTCATGGCAGAGGTGGTTGTGTGTTTGGTTTAGTCTGTTGCAGCATCAAGCTGTGGACTCCCCAGGGAGCTGAGATGGTCTTTGGAATGTTTTCATTGGATCGATGAGCAGGGGTAATAATGATGTACATGTGCCATGCCTTGAACCCCTGTTTGGCTTTAAGTATCTGATTATCTGAAAAATATGTGAATATCTGAAAAATATGTGATTATTTGGTACTTATTTCTAATACCATTTTTTTTTACAACTTGAAATGCCTGATTTCTTGTAATTGGTAAAGATAGGTGTAATGAATATCTACAGTCAGGGTGGCCTCAGTCGTTAACCCTAACTTTGTTATTTCTTGAATGTGGTCCTTGGAGGGGTGACCACTGCCTCAATCCTGCAAAATCCTCCAGCAATCGCTGTCAATATGTTGAGGCAGAGCCAGTGACATCCTTGAGAAGTGTGGAGGATTTCAAGTATAATCTAGGCCTAAATTTATGCACGGCTGAGCATAAACACAATTAGGTACGGCCCAAGACCTTAACACAGTGCATCCTCCAAAATCAGCAACATATCTTTGCCATATAGCCTAAATCCTGAAAAAAATCCTCCATTTTGCAAAGAGGATTTGGGAAGGTTAGGATTAAGCATATTTTTGACCTTTTTCCTTCAGAATGTCTTTCACAGCACAGATTTACTTTGCACGGCCCGTGCTTTCCTCAACGTACAGGTCCCCAGTGCAGGGGTTGTACCTTTGCGGAAGTGGAGCCCACCCAGGTACTCTTAATCGGTGCCTTTCAAAAATAATGGCTGTCCCTTTTTATTTTTGCTTTTGGTTTCCCCACTTTGCTCGCAGAATATCTTTCATGGTGCGATGTCATTGGATCAGCTTTACTTTGCTCGGCCTGTGATGTCTGCAAGTTATCGGTCCCCGATCGCAGGGCTGTATCTTTGCGGTAGCGGTGCTCACCCAGGTAAAAATGCTTATCACAAAATTAAAAAAAACTCTTCTGTCTGTTCTGTCTCTGTCAGGTTTAAAGTCATTGATTTTACACTGCACTTCAAAATGGAATAGAATCGATACAATTTACCTCTGAAATGAACTTTTATTTATTTTTTTTTTTCAACCTGTTGTTTTCTGTGAACATCCACTACCCTACACACTTGATGAAGTGGGAAACTGGTTTTCTGGCCCATTTATGTTTGAAACAGAATTTTGCAATTTCCTAAAGGGAAAGCAGACATTTTGAAAGGAAAAAATCGGTGGCCGTACTTGTTGGTAAATTGTAACCCATATTTGGAGGTCACACTTCGACTGGTGATGGGTTCGAATCCCGGCCAGACCGAGATAAACATTCTTTTGTCCTCAAAAACCCTTGAACTGCGGTATTCAGTATTTATAAAAACCAAGCTTCATGGCAAAATCTCAGTGCATGTTTCCGGCACTAATAGTAACTGTTTCTGGAACGCCGTGATTCAAAGTGCTGTCTTGCATGTATCTTGTTCTCATTTTTTTTTGGCCATAAAAATTAATGCAAACTTTGCATAAGCATTTTGCTTATAATGCTTAAATGACACTGGCACAGTATTAGGCACACTGAATGCTAATGTATGAAAAAAAAATATGATATGGCTGTAAATAAAGCGATATTTGAGTGAAGTATGTAATTTCCATATTTACAAATTTGACACGTTACCATTCTAGACCATTGAACGTTGTTTTATTGTACTCTGTAGGCGGGGGTGTGATGGGTGCACCAGGGCGGAATGCAGCCCAAGTTGCCAGCAAAGATCTGAAGAGACAAGGCAAGAAGAAATAAACGTCATCGTGATCACGACATGCAAGTGTCTGCATGATTTAGCCCTGTGCATCATACGCATGTCAGACCTTTGTCAGTTTTGTGGTGGCGCAATCGTCGCTGTGATAGGACAGAAGAAATTTTCTTCGCCTTTGTGTATTTGATGAATCAATATGCTGCCAAGAATGTTGTACTAATGGACTTTGGGAATTATGTATACTTTCTGTTTCCTCACCCTCCCAAGGACGGACAGAACACACTGTCTGAAACGTCGAGCTCTACACTCAACCAACCAGTGTTTTTTTTTTCAGAACCACATTTCTTCCACAGGCATGCAACTGGGAAATCACAAAAAAAGAGGAAATTCAAATTTTTTCCAGACTTTGTACAGTGTTTTTCTATTTTCAATGGCACACATGGGAAGTAAAAAAAGAGGAAATCAGCTGATCCGAGGAAAAGTTGCATGCCTGCTTCCAAGAAGAGATTACTTTCCACATGGTGTTACCCGCAATCTTTCCACTTTGATACATGCTATCATGTGCAGTTTTTGAACCATGTTTAACGACTATTGTAATTTACATTCATTAGTAGATCTATTTTTAGATTTCATTCTTGTGATTTATCAGATACATAGAAATAAAATTGTCGATACTTATTTTTTTAACAAGACAATCGTTTAGATGCTTATTTCTAAAAGATTTGAAATTTTAACATCTATATTGAACCATTTCTAATGACTGAAATATATTCCGTACATGTATGTGTTAATTGCACAAAATTAAATTTTAACCTTCAAAAGTTTCTTTGCTTCCAATCTATGCAAGTGTCTATTCAATTTTCCATGAGGTGACATATTTTTAAAAATTCAATAAATTGTTTCCAGCTTTGGATTATCGTTTCAGTAATTTTCAGTTATGTACTTTGCTTTTATGTTATTCAGAATTTTTGAGATTTTGAGCATTTCTTAATTTTTTTTGAGGAGGGGGGCAGAATTGTGTTAATGTCAAGCTTTACCTCTTGTAGATAATAAAATGTGGCTTGAAATTTGGTGTAAAAAATTACTATTTAAACCAATTGTTTTCATGTTTAAAGGTCAATAAATCAAAGTATGGATGTTGTTAATTTAATTTTATGGGTGAAAAAAATCCTTGAAGTGAATGTTTTGATTTTCCATTATGAAATTATGTAAAGTGCTTTTTAAAGGAAAGGCTAAAATCCTTAAGACTTTGAAAGCGTTTTTCATAAATTGTATATTTATGTCAAACAACCTTGGATAACTATGAAAATGCGAGGCGTTCCTGCAAAATGAGACTAGACAGAGGTCAAATTTAGGGTTTGCAGGTATTGGGAAAGATATCAATTTCTCCTTATCGACACGTCCAAAAAGTGAATTACTGAGAAAAAGGCCTTTACAGTTTTGAGTTTTGTAGTCATGAAAATGAAAGATGCCAATTGTTTTTCCATGAAAACACTATTTTTCCCACAATTTGTATAGTATTTCTTTAAACTATAGGTAGTACCGTAATTTCCTGCGGATAAGGTGCGCGGCGGATAAGGCGCAGGTCCCTAAAATCACCCAAAAAAAATTCAAACGCCAACAGATAAGGCGCACCGCCGCATAAGAAAGCACTAAGGGGGATCAACGCATTGCGGCATTGTTGGAATGAAAGCACGATCATGGGGGATCAACACATCGCGGCATTGTTGGAATGAAAATACGGTCACAATGTCTGGAGAGTTGAGCCTTGGTTGACCGCATTATTGATTGCGGCATTGAAAGAATTCTTCACACAAAGACCGTCACTTTGAACTCAAGCGACACCAGATAAGGCGCACCTGTAGATAAGGCGCAGCGATGTTTTTGTGGTCTAGAAAGTCAGATAAGACGCGTCTTATCCGCAGGAAATTACGGTAGACATCAAAGATTACAAATATCAATATATCTGAAAGTTGAAAAAAAACTACCCCATTCGGCATTTTGCATTTTTCTCCACTGCGGCCCGTGTCCAGTTCCGTCTCATTTTGCCAGAGCACTTCACAATTATCCAAATAAATTGCAAATTATGTATTTACACATGTTTTTTTTGTATTCAAGAAATGAATTGCATGAAGAAATGAACCACAATGAAATAAACAGACACAATCAACACACAGAATTTACTTCACTCCTGTTCCGTTTGGTGTTATTGATAAACCTTTTGACATGAGAGCTGTTAATGTACAAGAATCTAGCCACGCCCCCCTTTAGTTATTGAAACCACGTGATTGGTTGGTGCTTTAGTCTGTTGCCATGGCAACTGATTCCTCGGTGTGCTTGCCCTTGCCCTTGTCTCGCTGGGAGCGGGACGCGGCCTTGCGCTCCAACAGTCGCTTGCGATCCTTGTCCATCTTCAGTTTGACGATCACGACCTGAAAAACAGTAACAAAATACAGGCAACAAAATTAACTACCTAACCCTTGAGCGCCCCGAGCCTAGCAAACTCGAACAAATGCCCCCCCCCCCCCCCCCATTTTGTTGTGCTGCTAGGGGAACAATTTTCTACTTACACATCTGTTATCAATTTCAAATATACTACATGCAGTAAGCACAGCAAAGACCATCCACACAAATCTCCACAGGCATAAGAATGGCTATGCCTTGAAAAACACTTTGCAGTTTATAGCAGTACATTTCTGCCGCAGAAAAGAACACTTTTCAGCTAACCACTGAAAATCTTCCCATGCTGAAATTTGTTGTCTTGCACAGAAAAAAACTCTGCGCTAGCCCTGTTAGCATGAAATTATTAGTAAGCAGATGTACAGTAAATCTTTGCTAAATGAAATTTAGCACAACCATAACATTGGCTGCTCAAAGCATAATCATTGCTTTGATCATTTGTATCCATTATTAACCCTCCTGCTATTTAAACAGTCACAGTCAAAAGTCACTTCCACTTCCCCTGCTATACTTTTAACAAAGGCTAGTCATCAGCAGTCAGATCATATGTCAAGCAAGCACTGTGGCTAGTATGGCTAGTCAAACTGGGTCAACAGACAAAGCAGGCAAGTTGTGGCATCAGCTGTTTTATCACTCACTGTGAGTCAAAGCATAGCTGTATCAAGTTACTTAAACAGTCCCAGCCAGTCAATCCTGCTTTATGTAGGCTGGGAATTCCTAACTGTTGAAAACAGTCACTTGATTGATTTTGACTGAAAGGACTACTAAGCACAGAATGTATGTTTGCATATGAGGGTTAAAGTAAGAATCTTGCCCAATGAAAAAAAAATCAACAAGTCCAAAATCCAGAGACCAAACCGCCTCACAGTCTCTGGTCAATACCACATGCCGTGCCACAGGACATTAACATTGTTCACTGCGACCAGCTCTCATAGTCTCAGCATTGGCCTTTCATGTACTGGTGTTGATGGCTCCATGCAGCAAGATCCCACAGACTTTTACACCTGATGCACTGTGTTGTGTCTGGCAGGGTTGGAATTAAGTACGTACCTTGCTAGGGTGAATGCCAACAAACACCTGGGCTCCGTTGGCTTTCTCCCTCTGGATCCTCTCAATGTAGATCACAAACTTCTTCCTGTACACCTGCACGACCTTGCCGACCTGCTGACCTTTGTAGTGACCTCGAGAGACCTGATTCAGGAGAGTTTTTAAAAAAACACACATTAGCCCTTGTGCAGCACATTTCCAAAGGAATATTCAAACACCTGTACATTGAATGCACCAAGACTACTGAAAGTCTTCAAGATCAGGTTTATATTGGGACCGAACTTTGGCGATAAATTGAAAGCCTTAGACTAGACACAAAATGGACAATTGAATTGGGTAGTACAAGTATCTTGGCATTACTTTGGAGAGAATGTACAACCTAAGAAATAGACTAGTGACTTGGTACCTGATGCAGCTTTTGACATGTTTTATTTATGCTGTACTGAAGAAGTTTTAGACTGGTTGTTTTGCTTACCAGTTTATTTTTTTTGTCTTGCTTGTTTTCAAAAAGTTTTGGGGCTCTCAATACCGAATGAGAGTCCCAAATTTCAGACTGCTACCAACCTGAACCTCGTCATCTTTGCGGATGGGCATGCTGCGGACATTGTGCTTGGTCCTCAGGTCCTTAGACAGCGGTGAGCTCATCAACTTACGACGGATGTGCGAGGGCGCATTGAAATGACGCTTACGGCTCTTCCGCCGAGAGGACGACACAAACGGATTGCGCTTCATGGTGCCCTAAAATCAACAGGAAAGAAAGGGGAAAATATAAAATTTCATGACTTCACAATTTACCATCATGACCAGATGATATGCCCATCAAATCATTCGAATGTCTAATTTTAATTTGTTTGCAATGTACACAATCAAGAAAGACAAAGTCAAAGACTGGCATCTAGTTTTGTGTACAAATCCGGCAGCAGCCATTTTCTGCGGTGGGCGGTGGCACCAGGCTCACATGAGTCGTGCTCAGGTAGTACGCATGCACTCCTACTCCTTCGACCAACAGCATGAACAGGAATACCAAAATGCACTCACGCCTCGTCTTTGACTTGCGAAGTTGCATGCAGCATGCACGAGAGCATGACACCACTGCAGTAACTGCTTTCATTAGTTCTAATTCTAATTTCTGGTGACCAGATTCCACTATAACGTTATGCCTATTCAGTCTTTATAAAATTTTTATCAACATGATAAAGATTCCTAGGCTTTGGCATGTCATGCATGTTGCTTTACCAAACTTGTCTTTACTTTAGTTTTTACATGTACTGCATTTGGGCATTTCCTTAAGGCTTAATCTATCAATTGTGTCTATGGTTTGGTAAACCATATTTTCATATTAACAAGTCACTCTAATTATGTTTACATTATACAGGCATGTACAAAAGGCGTAGTTTTACAACTACAAGAAGGATATCTCATTAGGCCTATATGCTGATTGTACGTGTGCTTATGACGGGACACAAGTTTATTGGATGGTCACTATAACCCTTAATTTTAAATGCATTAAATACAACATTTATTGGAAAATAATACGGATAATGTAGTCTTCATGGTTTAAACCTTATTTTAAAGCGCACCAAACAATATGATGCTCATTTACAAAAGGGATATTTAAAGATTGAAATGATCCAAACTGAAACTCACAAGACCCCAAAGGTGGCAATGCAAAAAAGAGGCCGAACGAACCTCGTTCCCATGGTAGTGCACGTATGGCACAGTAGCATGCGATAAACCAATGCGATAAACCAAAACCTCACGGGGACGAGGTGAAACCGAGTATCGCTGGTTTCTTCGACTTGATATACGTTACAAATGGGCAGCAGAGTACCAATCAACAATAATGGCCGCCAGGTTGCTCAACAGAGTTCGGCAGGTTCGTGTTTTATTTTTGTAGTCTAACTTTTTTTATCCGATTACATTATTACTGATATATTAAAGGGGGAATAAGCATCATTTGAGGTGCCATGTTAATTACTTATCGACAGGGAAAGTGTTTATTCAACCTCATCATACCACTGCGCCTCGTGGCCGTTCCTCATGCATGTCATGCATGTCGTGACATTGATGCAGTCATTGTATATATGTTGGGGGCGGGGCAATGTGTAAACAAGGGGGGGGGGCGTGACACGTATTTCATCAAAGTGTGAACTACTTGTGAAAGAATGTAGTATCCAGACACCACTTCTTGGTTGTGTATAAAGTCAATGCAGAGTCAAATGCATTTTCGAAGAATTTTCTAACAAAATTGAAAATGTTTTTCAGACCCAGATTGATGTCTTTTCAACATTTTTGCAATGTCATGACTGACCTTCATTAAGATAATAATAGTAGGCCTGTAGGCCTCCTAGGCTATGATGAAAAAAGTTGCGTCAGGATGCAACATTCGGAAAGAATGCTGCATCCCTATGCCACTTCAGCGGTTGTGTACAAAGTCTATGGAGAGTCAGAATTTTTTTTAAAGTCTTTCCTAACAAAATTGGAAATGTTTGAACTTATGCCCTCAAAAATTTAAAACCACTGTACAAAGACTTGTCAAGATTGGAGTTTCCTCGTTTTTGTTTGTTACTTCAAAGTTACATGTCTCTAAACTTTTCGTTTGTTGGATGTGATTATCCATATTTGACATCTTTCGTTTTGTTTCAAGCATCTGCCAAGAGTCAGCAAATTGTCCTGTCGGGCGGACTTGAAGAATACCCCACCATCATGTCATCAGTTAAGAAACATAATCACCCCTCTCGCACGGAGGTTAACCACAGTGGCCGATCCAAGCCAAAGCTATGCAGCTGCCAGCGGTCACCAGGCAGGCCGACTACCAGCGACGCAGTTATCGGAGGAGGAACAGTTGATGAAGGATATGGTAGCCAAATTTGCTAAGGAGCAAATTGGTCCGTTGGTGCGGGAGATGGATGACAGAGGAGAGACAGACATGGGAATTATTCAGGCGATGTTCGACAACGGGGTAACAAACAAAAAATGAATCTGTAATTGTAACTAAGCCAATCTGTAATTGTTAAATATATATTAAGCTGATTATGCCAGTTGCAGTAATCAATCATTTATTTACTTTTTCCAAATACTGGTTTTGACATTTTTTTACCAAGTGTCTCTGTATTGTCCCACTTTCAAACACGTTTCATCCCTAGATCGTTTATTTTAGGTTTTTTTTTGTGAACTCATAATTGACTTAATGATTCATCCATTGAACAATTTCAATGTTGTATTTCATTGTAGCTAATGGGAACTGAGATTCCCGAGTCTTACGGTGGCCCTGGGGCCTCCTTCTTCCAGTCCAACATCATTGTTGAGGAGTTAGCTAAGGTAGACCCTTCCATTGCCGTCTGTAACGACATCCACAACACCCTGATTGTCACTCTGTTTCTCAAGTACGGCACGGAGGACCAAAAAAATAAGTACCTGCCCATGCTGATGGCCGATCAGGTAAATGTTCTTCTTTGAAATCCCGAAACTTTCATTGTAAACCCTTGTCCTTCAGGGTATTTTTGCTAGAAATGCTGCCTGCTTTAACAGTAGTCAAAGTGAGAAGTCTGTCCAGTATAACAAGATGCAAAGCTCTAGTCAAAATTCCTAAGGCCAAACTGCCTCAGATACTCTGCTACCAACTGCAGCAGGATACCACAGTGACAGCACTGAGTAGTGAGTATCCAGAGTTTATGTAATTAAGCACACCGGTTTGTTTTTGAACTCTTATCCTTTGTATACATGTAGGTTGGAAGCTTCTGTCTGTCTGAAGCCAACGCCGGTAGTGATGCGTTTGCCCTGGAGACCAAGGCAGTCCAAGACGGAGATTTTTATCTCATCAGTGGCAGCAAGATGTGGATAAGCAGTGCAGCGTTTGCTGGTGTCTTCCTAGTTATGGCCAATGCAGACTTCAGTGCTGTGAGTTTTGTATCAACTCCATTGGTCAATTTTATTGCACTGCTTAACAATAAGCAGAAAAGTCTGTGCTTACTGCAGCTGAAAATTGTGCTTACCTTAAGTACTACATGTATTTCAGTAGTGTTCATCTTTTCAAACCGTGGACGAAAAATACTGGAAAACAAAAGAGAACAATATCGTCCATGATTCCCAGCATACGTCCGCGATTGGGGTCGTGTACAAAACCTATGGGAGTCTCCCTTAAAAGTTAAGAGTACAAACAAAAGAGGGACAATAGGACGTCCACGATCGACGGGGAACACACGTTTGTGTGGGTGTGGATGTGTGTGTTGTAATATCCACAAATTGTGATTGACTTTTGTGAACGTATGAGGACTTTGACTTGTGCATTAATCCAACTTGTGTAATTGATGTTGCAGGGTTACAAAGGCATCACAACGTTCATTGTGGACAGGGACACTGAGGGACTAACAGTTGGAAAAAAAGAAGATAAATTAGGCCTCAGAGCATCACCAACATGTGAGGTGCACTTTGACAACGTCCGAGTAAGTAAACGTTTCCCTTGCATATCACATTGCAAAATTACAAGTTGAAACAGCGGTGGATGAGTCTTTACCAATAATTGCTAATTGATGGTGATTCTAACCAACAAAAGGTTTGTCGTTGACAAGCTGCAGTGTCCAATGTTTTGAAAAGATGTCGTAAATGGGTTGAGAACAAAGCTTTTGCTCGCATTGGGTCGGCCAAAATCGTCGTAATACCCAAGTCTCGTAATGTCCATGCCCGTAATAACCTAATATTTCCCCATAGTAATGTACACAAATTGACCAAGACTGAGAGAATGTGCTTGATACGTCTGGGATATCGTAATGACCGAGCTCGTTATAATGGGAGTCGACTGTAACGTTGTCCTTGTATCTTTTCTTCAGGTGCACAAGAGTCAGGTGTTAGGCCAAGTTGGTCACGGGTACAAGTACGCCATTGGCATGCTGAATGAAGGACGCATAGGCATTGCTTCCCAGGTAAATAAACAAATGTTACATTTAAACATTTCAACCAGATTTTTTATGCGTAAAAACTGTATAAATTTTTAATGTAATATCATTTTTGATTAAACTCTTTTTAAACATGCAATTTTTTCAACATTTTCAATAACCTTGCTTTTTCCTGACAGCCCAGTGCACTGGTTGTAGAAATGTCACATTAGGCACTCGCTGCACATTAACATCTTTTTTAAAGCTGATTGTAGTTGTCTCTGCATGTTAAAATAAAAAACATGGAACCATGAATGACCTCAGCAAAAAAAAACTTGCTCTTGAAAATGGAACTTTGCATAGGTATAAAAATCTGAAAAAGCACCGAAACAACCTTAAATATGGCAATATAAAGTGCACAAATTTACTTCTTTCATAAGTTTTCTCACTTTTGCTTTTTGGGCATGATGGATGTTATTGACTTTCAAAATGAACCAATTTTTCAAAAATTTGCTAACAAAATTGGACCCTTTTAAAGAATTCTAGAGGTTCATATAAAAAACTCTAAGCTTGCTATCATTAATTAATATTTTTTTTTCACCTTTTTTTAACAGATGGTTGGGCTAGCTCAAGGTGCTTTGGATAGCACCATTCCATATCTGATGGAACGCAAACAATTCAAACAAGCCTTGTGGGATTTTCAGGTAATGTTTTCAAATAATTCAGAGTTTGAAATACCTTCCAAAGTTACCTTCAGTTTCAAATGCTTGCACAAAACATACAATAACACTGTTCTTTATTTTTGAGACCAGAAGTCTTTCACTTATTAACGTAGTTCAATTATTTTTAAAGCTTGCAGTATTAGAAATAAACGTGACAATTTGCCCTGATTTTTCAAAAACCTGTCACACTTGAGCTGTTAGTGTGCTTTAAAGGGAATATACATCATTTGCTTTTGCTGTAATTTTCAGAAATGGATGGAATTGGGGGGTTGGAAATATATAGCAAATATAGTTACGCTGATTTTTTGAGGTTTTGGGTTCGAAAATGCTATAAAAACCAAGAAAAACAATCAATTTCCTGTAGTCTGGTTCCCTGACTCCATGTAAGAAGAAACGGAGCAGTTTACATTATATTGGGGAATTGTAAGGTCAGGGAACCAGTCTAGCTGGCTTGTACCCGTTCATAGGTGTGTAATCGATTGCAAACAAGTGCGATGGTCAACTGGGGCCAGTATTTGAAAAAAAGCCAGTTTTTTCCAACGCTGATCGGCCGATCAGCGTTGGTAATTGATACAAAAATACCACTTTTCTTGAAAATGACAGTATACCGGGGGCCATGATTTTACAGGATGCTTTACACTGTCATTCACTAACAGTCCAGCAAGGTATTTCAAAATGATTCGGTAGTTTTTTTTTTTGATGTTTGCAAATGTTGTATTTTCCCTTTAAGACTATAAACTTACAATGATGTATGGCTAGGGTGCATTCCACTGAAGCGAATGTGGCCAATGTCCCCAATCGTTTTGTGTATTGCGAATGGGAAATCGTTGACAATGTTTGTTTGTTGTATTTTGGAATGTACCTCTTCCATTTCCACTTTCAAACTTTAAGCTAAAATTTCCGTATGTGAAACAGCAGTGTGATGACTCATAACAATATGACACGGAAGATTCATTTTCAATGTGATTTATGTATGCAGGCAGTACAACACCAAGTTGCCCACCTCAGCACACAGGTTGAAGTGGCTAGAGTCATGACGTACAATGCAGCTCGCATGAAGGTAAGTACTCTAAATGCAGCCCAAACAGTTACAAGAAACTCGCTTCAAGAAATAGTTCCAATGTACAATTCTGACTTGTATTGTTACGGAACATACCGGGTTAAGTCATTAGCCCCGCCCACTTTTGTTTTTTTGTACATTCCTCACAGTGATCATGACCAATTTTGATTAGATAACCATAATCACCTGACCAAATGCCCTGTTCCAATTGGTCAATGCGCACTGTTTGATTAACAGGCAAGAAGGATCCAGCTACTGGCTTGGCTCCTGTAGGCAGTCGCGCGCTTGGCGCCCTCAAGAGTTAATTTGCAACTAACCTGCTGTATGTTGACCTTTAACCTATAGGACGCAGGGCAGTCAGTCATCAAGGAGGCTTCCATGGTCAAGTACTTTTCCGCTGAGGTTGCCACGGAGGTGACGTCGCGCTGTGTGGAGCTGATGGGAGGGGTGGGTTTCACCAAAGATTACCCCGTGGAGAAATTCTACAGGGACTGCAAAGCTGGTGAGATTTTTGCTGTTGGCCGGGGGGAGGGGGGGCATGGCATTCTGAATTGATTAAATAGAATAGAGTACCGAAGTGTGACGTCAGCTGTCATTGGTTCACTCTAGTTCGCGCGCTGATGTCTTCACACACTTCAGCTGTGCACGTGGAACAGATTATGTGGTGCACGTCAGTACTCTATTGCGTGTACTTTAAAGCTTGTCTTGTCTTGTTTCAAGTTGAATATTGAGGCGCATTGAGTCAACTTACAAGTCAAATCAAACAGAGGATACTCTCTAACAAAGCAACGCCTCTGTCACAGTCCATTTGTGACTTGAGATTGGATGACTTGTGATTGACTTGATGTCTTGTGACGACTTGTGATAATTTAATTACAACTTTGTTTCGATGGTCTAGCTTAGGAGTTTTTTTTATTTACTTCCTCCGCAGGTTGCATCTACGAGGGTGCTAGCAACATCCAGCTCAACACCATCGCCAAGTGTCTCCAGTCTGAACTCGCTAAGGGCAAATAAATCCACTTCTCTTGTAGACAAGTCCAGGCGCGTGATCACCGTACACTCACGAGGCCCCCATCAATGGAGAAACCACTGTGAATGCTATTGTACAAAGCAGCTGCCCGTGACGGATTATCTCACCAATAGCTTGACAATACTTTCGCCGTTGAAGGGGGCCTCCGTGATAGAATTGCCAGCGTGCCCGGATTGGTCCTGGGCCAAATTTCAATAATTTTGAAATTACTGCTAAGCAAATTTCTATGCTAAGCTTAAGTCAGACAGGAACCAGCCACGAGCAGTATGCATTGCATGACTTTTTAGCTGGTAACCAGTTTTTTCCAAGCAAGTATATTCTATGCTTAGGCCGTGTCCAAATTACTTGGCTACGGCTAGAAATTACACACATGCCTATGGAAGCGGCTACAGCCACTTCCCATAGACCATGTGTTATTTCCAGCAAGGTACTTCAGATGCCTCAGCAGCTCCATTCGCTCAAAATGTACACGTTTCATCATGCCGGTAAGCTACGCTACAACACTTTGCATTTCCTTCACAATATTTTTGCAAGAGATACACCACTACCAGGATAGGGCGTGGGTACCCGCAAACTAAACAAAGAGTACTTTCTTCCTTTTCTGTTATAAAATCTCAAGAATGAATCGTGCGTTTTAAATTTACAGTTTAAATTTACAGAGTCAGATTTGCTGTATGTTTTGTATTAATGGGCAGTTTGGGAAGGATCTTTACAATGGACCGACCCCACCATGGTCACCTGACCAAAGGACGTGATGTGATTGGTGAATGGCATGCAGGAAGGGTCCATTATAGACTGTTTGTTGATAATATAAATGCTAATATAAATACTTGTAAAAGTTTGTACAAATCCACAGATATATCTTTGTAAAGTAGGGGTGTTTGATATTATTTAGTAGAATATAATGGGTTTTCAAAAGATTGTTCAGTATCGCTAAAATTTACTTCAATATTGCGCAGCTGACGGGGATGTTTGTTACATCTGACTGTTTGGTATAGTAGAGGCCGTTATAGTGGCATACTACTGGTTTTTTTCCCCTTATTATTTTAACCAAATGTTTCATACAGAGACTGGTGGTTGTTATAGTGGCACTCCACTGGGCTTCTTTTGGGAGGGTAAACAAAAAAGTGGGGTTTTTGGGGTTGATGTCTTTTGTTAAGAATATGTATTCCCCAGTTTACAATTAAATGCATATTGATATTATCTACCACTGACAAATGTTCTGGTTTTTATCATTAAGCCCCCAAATCCCAGGTTTTTTTAAAAAAAATTCTGGGGGGGGGGGGGAGTTGGATAATATTTCAGGGAAGCTTTGCTGGATTATTGATTTCCAGTGTAAAATTCCTCAACCGTGGTTTTTCTGATGAATTTTCAATCTTGTGTTGCACCTCGAAAGCTGGCCCCCAAAAGATCAAAGTCTTTTATTTTGGTTCAGGATGATAATCAAAGACAAATTAAATTTCAAGAAATAAAATCAGACGGAGAGCCAAAGTAAGTTGACACAGTGAATGTTTACTGTTACCATCTATTTAACTACCATATGTTTAATAGTAAGAATATTAATAATAAGCCTAGTGTTACTGTGTAAATGCCTGCATTTTTTTTTCCTTTTAAATTTCATCTCCTTGTACATGTCAAAATAAACCAGAATAAAATTTAGAGCAGACGTAATTTATACAGTTCACTTGACACCCACATTACGAAAAAAAATTGCATTTCTTGTGAGTGTTTATTTCTCCTCTGGACAGACACATACAAATGTTCTACTTACAATGATTTTTCCTTAGATTTTTTTTACATTAAAGAAGTCTTTAAAGGCAAGACAGTGCCATTTGCCTTACCGTTTCAGAAACAAAGTTCTGTCATGTCCTTTTAAGTCGGTCACAATACGATGCGTAATAAATTGGTCAACAATAATAAGGTTTTCATAGGGACAACCTGGCCAAGATATCAGGAAGCTGCTAAATGGAAAATGCCGCTCAGCGAATTTTGTCGCTGAGTACCAGTCACGTGTAATATAAATCAACACATTTTGGGTGGTAACCATCTGTTGTCGCTAAGCGAAAGTTTTTTCATGCTTAGCAAACAGCTCCACGACACACGCTAGTTTTCGTAAGCATGGTTTTGTTTCCTGTATGGTTCATTTTGTAAACGTTGGGGTCTAATTTTTCCTGTCCAGCATTTGCAAATGTACAGCATTTGCAAACATCGAAAAACAAAACTACCAAATTATTCTGAAATACCTTACTTGACTGTAAGTGAATAACAGTCTCAAGCATCCTGTGAAATCATGGCACCTGGTGTGCTGCATCTCCAAGAAAAGTGGAATTTTTGTATCAATTTCCAATGATGGTTGGCCAACCATCGTTGGGGAAAAAAAACCACATTTTTTTCAAGTACTGCCCCAATTCATCAGAGTTGAGACCACGTTTTGTTAACAATCTGTGAATGGGTGCAAACCAGCTTGTCTGGCTCCCTGACCGCTTCATCTGAAGTAGGGTCTGGGAACCAGACTACAAGAACAGCATTTCTTGGTTTTTCCAGCATCCACGACCACAAAACTTTTAAACAGGTCAGTGTAACAATATTTGCTATCAGTCTATAAATCCATCCATTTCTGAAAATTACAGCAAACGCGAATGTTGTATATTACCTTTGAATGTCTTTTTCGACGAAGAGTGATCATGTAAGACAAACTACCTACCCACAAATAAGAATGGTTTGAACTCATTTTTAATTATACCTGAGTGGCATATCACAGAGCTCAGAGGTAACGGGGACAGGAAATATGTCATATTTTGGAACCTAACTTAATAGCAAAAGGTGAACAGTTTGTCCTTATTTCAGTTCAATTTGGGCAAAAAAACATTCCAAAACATATATAAAATAAAAAAGAGACAACAAAGTTCAAGGTTTATTTGTAAATTAGCAAACAACTAAAATACATTTTTCATAATTTCTTTATATTTTTAGCGACAATTTTTCTGTGATAATTTACCTTGAGCTGACAGTACTGAAAATCCTTCATTTGTTGCTATACCAATGTGTCAACAAATTGGACTTAAGATTACCCAAACACTTACATTTTGAAGAGAAAAAAAAGTCAAAATTTAGTGCCTCAAAATAAGAAACATTACAGTCTATTTTATCAGAGGTACCTGCGAGTAATTTCGGCAATTAAATAGTCTGCTTCCTGCTCAAAAATGGTAAAAATCTCTTCTTTTTGTGTGTGTGTGAAAAACTACACCCACTAGACTTCTAGTAGTTGTTTGGTTGGGACATCACAAATGGTGGACTTAAACACTACAGAATCAAATATAACAGCATTGAGGCAAGGAAACATTCATGGCGGAATTTTCCCACATTACTTACTCACAAGATAGTGCCTTTTTTTCACAGAGTCAACCCAAAAAGTGACAAAAATGCAGCCTGAGAAGTCTCTACCAGCTTGCACTGTGACTTATAACGTCTCAGGAGAACGTGAATGAACTATTTGCTTTGTAAATACAGACAGTCAAGTTGGTAAGTGGTGCGTCATTAAAAGTCCAGACATGCAATATACTGTACCCTAACAGTTACGGTAAAAAGACTACAAAGTTAGGACTGTGAATCTTAAACGTCACTTCATAACGAGTAAACACACAAAAGTACTTAATTATGTTTGTGAAATCGTAAAGTTGCATTCTTTTTTTTTTTCTTGTAATAATTTGACAACCCTTTAAAGAAAATCAAAACCACTTACAGTGATGGGCCACTGTCCTACTGTGCCTTTTCAAAGTAGTATTTTTTAACCATTTATCGTGGTAGGCCCAACTTAAATCATGACCAACAGATTTTGCAGAACAAAAATTCCAGACCGTAAGTTCAGCAACTATTCTATTGACAATTACATGTATATAACTTACCATATAGAAATTATCTTGGGATATGTATTTACAAAAAGACCTGTATTTCACCAATTTACCCAATATAGGTCCAAGAACTATTTTGTGGTTGATTTAATTGGGTTTTCTTTTTTTTTCAAAATAATTTTGTATATTTACAATCGAGGAAAAACGTACACATGACAATGAACTTCTTCAAAACTGGTGCCATTTAAACATTCAGTAAAAGAAGTCAAGGTTTTTTCAATTTAAAAATCGTTTAAAAATGCCGAGACAGTGACAGACTACGGTCTACTTGTAACCTAATCGTTTGTACGAGTACATGTACTTGGCCCAATCCCACAACGTGCTCCATTAATTACACATTTGGCTGCATTACAATTCACATATTAAGTTGTACTGTTCACTTGTCTAATTACAAAAAGGCCAGAACATTGAGAAGTTCGCTAGTCCAAGCTAGTCCAAGCTGGCCCAAACCAGTTCTATCTAGTTGTCACCTCAAACTACAGGACTGTATGTGCATCCTCGTTAAATCAGTAAAATTTTAAGATTAACATTCAGTGGGATAAATGCAATTTCCAACCAAAACAAAGACAAAACAAACTGAGTTAAATATCAAAATTATACATGTTCTTTAAAAATCCCAAGCTTTTACGTGTATGGATTTTTATGTATGCACCAAATCCTGTACAAGAAACGCCATTAAAACACTGAAAGACAACACATTTAAATAAATCTGCAACATCTGAAAAAATAAAACTGATATTTTTTTTTTTTAGTGAAACCCACACTTGGATAGCTCGTCTTTTTGTACAATGATCAAAGTTAATTCTTACATGTTCCATTCAGAAGGCGCAAAGCTCTCATTGCCAACTTCCAATCCAAACCTACTCCAATACTTAACTACATTGCATGTAATGCAGGGCTCTATACACAAACGTGCATCACCTGTGCACTGTATTGGACATGCAGGCGGCAGACCCACCACTAGGCGATGCTAAGTACCCTCATTTCCTTCATAATTGTCAATTCATTTTCCTCAGAATTGTCAATTCATTTCCTTCAGCATTGTCAATTCATTTCCTTCAGAATTGTCCATTCATATATTGTTACCGCCGTAACATTACAACAGGAACTCTGCAACCCAAAACCACACAACAGAAGTCACTAGTGTTGACGGTAACGTGTCACACCTCGCAAAATTTCCACTCCAAGTTGTAAGTTCTAACTCAGGAATTGACATTCCCATTCGAGCAATGCTTCAGAACTGAAATTCAACACAGCAGCTCCAAGTTCATTACAAAGCACAACCTGTTGCATGAACGGTAACACGAGTCACACTCACAAAACAAGTTAGCATGTCACAACTCTAGTCACGCGAGTCACATCTTGGGTTTAAGACAATGCAAGTGTCGGCCCTGATCAACTCATCTTGAGTTTTTATTTTATGATTCCTAAACTATATGAAGTCAATGATAACAGAGTACTGGGTAAACAAATGCATGCTGGACGCTCAAAACCCTTCATCTTGCAGCAGGAAAACTGAGTAAACAAGAGCAGCGATCACCTTCCAAGTAAACAAAAACAAAAAATAAATTTGCCCTCTTAAAAGATATCATACACATTGCAACCAACCCACACCAAATTACTATACAGCCCTTATGGTTAAAACAATTACTCTACCACTTGAAACCCCGCCCTCCCCCAAAAAAACAATCAGGATATTTTACTGTATTTTACTTGTTTCTAAAACTGTATAAAAATAAAATAAATGCGCTAGATTACTTATAATACATGAGTCAGGAAATCTTGAGGTGGTTGGCCAAAAGAAAGGGGGGTATTAGCCATGCCTTTGATTTGTAGCAGGAACAAGACAACGTAGCAATCTCTGGATATAATTTTTACAAGTTACAAAAGCAACATAACATCTCTGAGTTTTCCTCTTTTGGGTGCAGCAAAAGAAGCACAGAAACTATAAATATTTGTCCAAACATTTCTTTGAATCTAAAATCACAAAGAGCCTAGTTTCAATTGAAGGTGGTTTTTTTATTGGACCCCAAGTGAGAATCTATTTTCTTCTGAGTCACTGACCGACTGACTGAGTCACTGACTAAGACAAACTGAGATCACTGACAGACCAACTGACTGGCTGACTATCAACCAACCATGCAAGCCTAGTTCCCGGTACTTCCCATCATAACTTCTGAAACCAAATATAATAAAGTGGCCAAAAAATATTCAAAGGCAAAAAGTGTTGTTTTTTTTTACGTGTATTGTCAAGGAGGATTTGCTACTTCTTGTTCTCCCTTGGCCCCCCCCCCCCCCTTAGGACTACCAAATCTACAGTAATGCTGGTAGCGCATAGCCAACAAGGTAAACTTTTTAACACAATTATTTCAGACTGTTACAAGAGTTTTGTAAACATGCGTATGAAACACTATACACGGGTTCAAAAGTTAAATCAAGATGAAATCTGTTCCTTCTGGGGGTTTGTACATGTTGTGGTGTCCCATCCCCGCAATAAAAAATATCAAGGTCGCAAAATTGCGTCCCTTTTTGAGCCCCCTATCAGCTTGCCCAGTCTGTATACTATCCTTCTTTAAGCACAGACTCCATCATTATTTGTTTTTTTCCATCCTGAATTACATACACAATGTAATTCCCAACCAACACCTCCATATATTTTTCAAAAAGTTCATTTGTCCGAATAAATGGTTTCCATCTTTTTGTACAGAACCATTCTTGCACGTTCCTATAACGTCTCATTTATGTGCACATGTACATGATCGGCAGCAATGAATGCAAACTCGGATGAGGAATAATGTCACTAATGTACTGGTTCATGGAGTTTACGGAACGGCAGGAAACATGAATGCACAAAAGTGGCGGGTGAGTCTCTGTACATTCTCGGCAGATATCAAGCTACATTCCCTGGTCAAAAGTCCAGTTGAAACCGGTTCAGCCGGTTTCAACTGGTTTCAACTGGTTTCTACTGGATTGGTTTCAACTGGTTCTAGTTGAACTGTAATAAGTGACTGGTTATGAACTGGTTTAACTGGTTTTGAACTGGTACAAAATTGTATAACCAATTTCAAAACCAGTTAAAGCCAGTTTAAAACCATTCACCAATTTCCTGTTCAACTGGTATCAGTTGAACTGGTTTCACCTGGAATTTTCACCTGGGAATTGAACTTGGGCAGCATTTTGGATTTAGATAATGCCTTTTCGTTGTGCAAGCTTTGATTCTAAGAGTTTATACAACATCCCTGCCCATTTAAAGCAGTATAGTGCCACAGCTGCAAATGATTACAATCAAACTTCTTTGTGTAGAACGTGCTTTTGTGAATTACTGACTGAACTGCTGCATTCGTGAACAACAGCTTAGTTACGCTAAATAATCACAAGACATTTCAAAATACGGGCACTTTTGTTTTTCCAATGTAAACACCGACAGTTTAGATACCAGTTCAATTAAAAAAAAAAAACCTTTGACATCTAGTGATCTTGCAAAAGATACAGTGTAACATTTGTGGACAATTACGGAATTCCAGTAAAGAAAGAAAAAACTATCTTGTGACTAGACTGACCACAGAGAAATCCGTTTCCTAAAACCCTCAAACTTATCTTAAATCTACTAGCTATAAATATTTTTATCATGTTTCAATATGCGTCCGTAGGGATTCTTTTTATATCTTGTACATATGCATATATATAACACCCATGATATTGTGACTGCCACTACTTTTTTTTCAGTTTTTTTTTTTTTGGATGCAAAACTTCTTTTGCAACAAATACACATATAAACCCAAAATGCCGTGGCAAGATTTCTTTGTACAGACTTTACATGTATGTTCTAAAACAAACCACCATTTTTTTGTTTTAGTTTTTTTTTCTATGCTTTTCTTTACATCTAGTTTCTGGAAAAAGATTTTTACATGATTTTTTTTTTTTGGTTGTCATTGTTTTTTTTTACGTTTTTTTTTTTCAGTACGGTCATGACAGGTAACTGTAACAAGGCTTCAAATAAAGTCAGTTTCCATTTTTTTTTCTGTTTAATTATTCATTTTTTTTCTTCAAATTTTGCTTTTGTTACAGTTTCCCTTTTACGTCGCCATGGTAACAAAATGAGCAGTACTCATCAGTCTGTTGTTGGGGTCGGTCAATTTCGATTGGTCGTTCATCCAGCTCATTCACTTCGTCCAAATAGTCTCCTCTGATTGGTCAAACTGGGTTCCCCATTTGCTGGTATTCCGTGTCAGTGGTTCTCACTCCTCTGTCGAACAAAAAAAATAAACAAAACATAAATCAGTTACAGCTGGAAATTCAAGAAAACTACAAATTACAACCACTACTGCCAAAGACGTAAATGCGACATCTTAATCCTTTAGTCAATGCGACATCTTTATCCTTTAGTCACTGTAGTGCCCCAAACCACCCTGCCTATTACTCACTAAAGCACCAGAAACCACAGCCCTGGAGCACTTTATGGTTTTATTGATTTTTCAGTGAATAAATACATTGTATTACAATGTAATACAATGTATTACAATGTATACAAAATGTAGTACAGGTGCTAATGGGTTAACCAATACAAGAATTTTGACAGGATAATTTGTCATTAATAATCAAATTTTTTTATCTAAATATTTTTTTTTTCTTATTACTTGAGCAAAACATTGAAGTCTTGATCCAGACGTGTTTTTCAGACATTTCAATAAATTACGCCAAGAAAAGAAGATGCCACTTTTTCAAAAAAATATAAAATAACTTGGAAGCAAATGAGAATAACAGACAGAATCGGGAGATAGAAATCATCATTTTTGGCCTTTTCAACAAAAAAAGCAGATGGCATGCTAAACCGAAGAACGTAAACATGAGCTGGTCATGTTAATGCATTTCAAAAATGCTTAGCGTCTTTGCTTAGTAGTGGTGCACTACAATTTAAGCAGATCTGTACCACTGCTACATGTGGACAAGTCAAAGCCTTAAGCAAAAAAAGAAAAACACAAGAAAACTTGACGTATACACGCACACCGCTCTATGTACAACATAATTGGTGCAGCTTATTTTTGCCATTGTGAATGCAATGACTTTAAGTACACAAAGGCTAAAGTGAATGTGAATGCTTTACTCCTTGAACGTGCAAGCTCTACATAATTAAGAGATGTTATGGAAGAAATAAAATCGCTTGAAAAATACAATTGCTCGACAGATCACCCAGGGATTCTAGATTTACTGTATCACAAGTTGAAGACGTTATTTATTTTATTTATTTTATTTTATTACCTTCATTGCACAAATACATTAGAAATGACATGTGGTGCAAAAGGGAAACCCCGAACAGGCACACAGGCCCACTAAATGGGGACGTTATCATTAAAGAGATATTTGATCAATTAAACCATAAACCAAACATCTATTTCATTTTGCGATTTATTTAAAACTTCCTCGCACTTTTCCCAACTAGCCAGTGATGAAATGTCAGTGTGCCAAACAAGTGAGTCTTAAACACCATGGATAAAGTAACACAGCCTGAAGTATAACCCCAATGAGAGCAGCCATCTCTAACTTTCCAACAATGACTTACAAGAAGCCTGGAGTCTCTATGTGTGCAAGCCTGTAAATAGGCCAAAAATCTGTCCGCCGAGCTCATGAATAAAAGTTATACCCTCAAAATATTCTATATTAGAGAGTTTTGAGAGCCATAAAATTGGGGAATTGAAGAGATACGGTATGGTAATGAACCTCTGGCCCGGACTTGGGGCTTCCAATTCTGAGCAGTTTGGATGCTATTGGGCTCGAAAGTGGCGCTATTTTGCCATGTTGTGGAGGGATCGTTTTTCAAGATGGCTACTTTTCCGCTTTGGGTGAGAATATCTCAAAAAGTCAATGGTCAACCCACCAAAAATGTAAAGAAAATGAAAGATGACACATTGATAATCATTTTTCTGTGCAGCTTGAATACCTGTGAGAGTTCTGAGTATTTTTAACAGAATTTTGAAGTATGCGCATTTAGCACTAGTGTCTATGGGAATTTTTCTTGCAGGGTTGCACCCCTATGGCAGTAGATCACAGTACAAGTGGCATACATGTACATGTAGGATGGTCCTCAAGTGTGCAGCCTTGGAACGTGACTTTGAGACAATTGTTTTAGTCACATTCATCAACCTATACCAACTATCTTCCCATGACTTTATGTTTAGCACGAAGTGGTGAGAAAATATAAAAATATGGTGCAGGTAACAGCTGAAGCCTGGCAAGTGAAAGATATTAGAAATCAAACAGCAAATAAATACATATTCACTACAAAAAAGGGCTACCAAAGAAAAGTGTGCATAAGAAAAACATGTATGTAAAAGAAACGTGTCTTGAACTTTATGACTTTTATTGTTGGTAACCAAACATTTTAAAATTTGTTTTTCCACTAGCGCCCATGAAATATGAAAAAAAAAAATGTGGTGCGTTCTGCGTCTCGTAGGCAGAACGCTCTATGCTTTATCCCTTGCGCTCATGACATAACTGATATGAAATATTAAATCAAACTCAAGAGATCGAGGGAAAAAAATATCCCAATATCACACCTAAAACCGAAGACCTTAAAGACAACATAGGTACAAGTTCAAGTTCATTTCTGATAACGCTAATCCACATATACATCCATGCATGCCATGTTTTCATCAAATACAAAAAAAACTGAATATCTACAAAATGCTAAGATGGTGCTGTGCTGTTGGCTAAAGAGTTATAAAGCGAGTATCTAAAGAGAAACTAACTACACATTTAATTGCTACAGTCAGATGCCACCACCGTGTACAATTGTATTTCTAATTTTTTTCCCATAACCAACCAAATTTGCTAACTAATTTTTAAAACTGCTTAAAACTAAAATGTCACTATGTACATGTATTCCTGTGAGCAGACTATGCTAATTAGTACTCCTGTAATTTTGTAACAAGTCTGAAGACGCAAGCAAAGAAAGAGTGTGATGAATATTGTATTGACTCAACGAAAATAGGCGATGCAAAGCTGCTGGATATGAAATATGAATATAGCTAGTTGGTGCTAAGAGGGGTGGGTGGTGCTGGGGAGGGGGGGGGGGGGGCTACCTTGACTCACTCTATGGATGACACATCACTCCTGATCTGCCCCAGATGAGGAACAAGGGCACTGTGATTACAAAGGAAGTAAGAAAGGACACAATTCATCTCATTGGTTTATCAAAGGGCCCTTTTTTTTGTTACGCTAATTACTGTTCACTGCCATCCAATGAGTAAGTAAGATAAGACTTGAAGGACCTATTTGTTAAGCTCCGGCTCATGTGTCGTCCAATCACAGCCCTGATTGAGCAACCAAATGTCCGATAGATGTCTGCTGTAAAGCGCCACCTTGAGACAATAACTGTACAGCATGTATGATTGACAGATGACGACAGTTTCAGGATGATGGAAGGATACATGATGAGCCTCCCCCAACCGAGTGAAACACTTGTGAGTTGGGCTTTGCGACACCGCATTGGAATCAAACAGGACTGATTCAACAATTGGAATCCTGACTCCACTTTGTCCAGGAATCAATTCCTGTAATCATACTTTACAGGGTAAACAATCAAAAGTCAAATTGTGTGGTGAACACATCTTGTATTTCCGAACAAAGAATTAGCTATGTTAAAAAAACGTACTCGCTACATGAAGTCTATCGGCGAAGTTTGGAATTCCGGGGTTTAGGATTCTTGAGTAACCACTTTATAACCCAGGGGTGGCATAAATGCAGTGTGAAGGCCAGATTGTTTAAAACAAAAGTACAAGTTGAAATTTTCCCTTTGTTCGAAGCTTCCCGAGTTCAACTATTTCGTCAAAGTTAATTCCACAACAGAATAGTTAAGAACCTGATTGGGGAACACAAGAAGACAGCATACACGAGTAGTTTCATAGCTATTGAGGAATAGTTCTCAATATCACCAGATACCTAGGGCGGACTACGTGTTCAAGTATCTCCCTAAACAGGAACAAAGGGAGAGTTGGGGGACCAATGGGAGGGACATAAGAATGCATTGCTGGTAACGTCTGCCGCTTGCGTGAAGACACTTATGTGTTTAATGCTGATTCAGAATAAATCACTCGTGCGTACATGTACTTCACAACATATGCCAGTACGTGCCCATATAGACCTTTATCATGCTGCCACCATTTCAGTCATGTTCCCTGTATCCAATAACAGTCATGAATGATATTTTTTGTGTGCAAGAAGGAACCAGACTATTTTTCCTTCCAGCCTCACTTTGGTTACGTTGATTTGAATGGGAAAAAATCAACATGGCGGCAACATGAGAATGGTTGTGTCCCTTCTAGTGGGGCTCCAAAAAGTAGTGGCGAAATGCTACATGTATCTAGTGTTCGTGCACGGAGTCTAAACAGTTTTCAGTGATGGAGGTCCAACATCAGGCTTTTTAGACGATGAAGTCAAACACGTGGAACGAATACTACTGGCAAAAGATAACTACTGACATAAACTGTTGAGCCAGATGATGCTGTATCTGGCCTGCATGCATGACAATGGATGCAATGAGATTTCTAAACGAGCATGATCATCTACTGGAACATAAAAAGCATCACTAAAGCAGAAAAATTGTCTTTTCCCTGCTTTTGAATAAATATGTACAGACATCTGTAAACATTTTCCCCTCCCTATTCCAAGTATAAGAAAATTAAAAAATGGTCAATCTTTGGATGAAGACTTAAGAGTAATTAAGGTTGTTTCATTAGGGAAACTAAAGAAAGGACCCAGCAACTGAAGATAAGGAGAAAACATGCATGCAGATCTGGGATGTCCCATGTTTTTGTTTTTATGTTAATTTTGATTTCTTTCTTGTGACGTGCATACTGCATAAGGTGTCACAAAACACTAAAACCAAAAGAAGTTATTGTGCATATCACTAAAAAAAGAAGAACGTCAGCTAAGAATTGATTACTTTCTTGTTTGTGAAGGACAAAGAGTAAGGGATGACGAGATTCTCCTTACCTTTAATTTAAAAATTCTTCTAAAGAATCCTTCCCTTGGGGGCGGGGGCGGCTGATCCATCAGCAGGTCTGGTGTCCTCGTCATGTTGGGCCCAAAGTAGTTTAACTCTTTATAGACCTCTGTCTCTACCATCTGTCGACGGAGGAAAAATAAACAACAAACAATAACCAAAAAGATCAGAGACAACATCAACAAGAGGAGGAGAATTGGGATAGGAATCCTGGACTGATTTCTGAAGAGCTGGAAGTCATCAAAAATGGTTTTAAGAAAATGAATTTATGATGACTGTGGCCATCATAGAAACTGGTTGCTTTTGTTTTTCTTTAAACATTTATAAAAGCTACTAAACAAGCTTATAATTGTTCCACAAATTGTTAAAATTTACACATTTTTTTCAGACTGATGATCCAGGGTCAATTATGAAATTTGAATCAAGCACATGACAAATTTGACATCAGTTGGCGTCAAGAATCTAAATCTGACCTCGTTTTGCCAGGGAATGGTCACGCAGCCCGAGTTGAATTTGCTGTAGAATTTGTCGTCATTCTGGTCCAAGTTGACGCCTTTTACTGTGGAGAACTGCTCAATATCCAGTACATCTTTGGCATACACTGCTTTGGGCTGTATGAAAAAAAGGAAGGAAAAAAATTCAATCAGTCTCAAAGCCAATAAGGAATTTCGCTGGTCCTTGTAGGTGGAATTTTCTGTGTGGAGGATGTTTTTAAAAATGTTTAGTAGGGCCAACCAACATTAGACAGCTTGGGACAGGACTTACGTCGGGCACAAATGGTGGGTCCACCTTGCCAGCTTCCAGACGTGGAAAGAGGATGCTGGAAAAGAAAGGTTCGTCTTTGATGTCTTGGGCCGAGTTGTTGCGGAACCCCAGCCTACTCTCCACCTCTTTCTGGAGCAACTACAAAACAAACAAGCAAAAGACAAAACCTTTCTAAAACTTTTAACAGTCCACTGGAAATTTGTATATTCCAACGAGCATCTTGCATATTGCAAGCATTTTGGTTGGTGTTCCCATGTTGTGTGTCCCAGTTAAATTGTGGACAAATTGGATTATTGTGCGGCAATTACAAAACAATCTAAGACAGTGCTCAATCAATGCATTTTTAATGTTAACTTCCTACAATAAACCTGCAGATGTTGTGACATTGATTTTAACAACATTGCACAGTTGGGTGTATTGCATTAGGGGAGAATACAAAATTAAACGGACAGCAAATCGATGTTTACCTCGAGGTTTTACGAGGTTTAACAGGGTTTGGTGGCGTACCTCGGGGTAAAACCTTGAGGTTCAGGTTCACCTCAAGGTTTACATGGTTTTAACAGGGTTTGGTGGGTTACATCAGGGTAAAACCTCGAGGTTTAGAATCACCTCGAGGTTTACAAGGTTTAACGGGGTTTGGTGGGGTACCTCGGGGTAAAACCTCGAGGTTTAGAGTCACCTCGAGGTTTACAAGGTTTAACAGGGTGTTGTGGGGTACCTCTGGGTAAAACCTCATGGTTAAGGTTCACCTCAAGGTTACAAGGTTTAACAGGGTGTTGTGGGTTACCTCAGGGTAAAACCTCAAGGTTTATGTTCACCTCGAGGTTTTACGAGGTTTAACAGGGTTTGGTGGCGTACCTCTGGGTAAAACCTTGAGTTACCTATTGTTTAATTTGGCATTCTTCCATTATTATTTCCAGCATGACACAAAAAATGTGCAGTTTCCTTTTTCATAAAAATTGACCATGGACTACCACAGAACCAGACTTGGTAACTGTATACCTTTCTGCATATGACTTTTGCGTCTTCGCTGAATTTGGACGTGTACTTTTCTTCGTCTTCTTTGACCCTCCTGTCCACTTCTTCTCTCTTCACTTTCTCTTTCCTTGCTCGGAAGGGGGCCTACCAAACAAAAACAATAACAAAAGATTAATTAACAAAAACAATATCATGAATATCGAATGTAGCATTCCAGTAAAGCATTAAACTTTCGTCTCAGGGTACCGAAATATCCTTTCTTGCACTGACTGCGTAATAAAAGACAAATCCGGGCAAGCGATGCTTATCACTCATGAGGCCCCCTTCAATGGAGAAACCATTGTGCACACTATTGAACAAAGCAACTGTCCCATGACAGATTATCTGGACAATAGCTAGCACAATGTTTTTCGACATTGAAGGGGGCCTTCCTGATAGGATTTATAGCGTGCCAGGATTGGACTATAGGAAAAGAAACTCATTCACAAACTGAAACTTGAAAGATTCATGATCATAATTACAAAACGACTCGTACTAAACTATGACTGAGATAAAAATATGTACTAGTCATGAATGCCTCTACTAGCTTCTAAAGATCATAAAAATCGGTCATTGCATTTCTGAGGTGAAAAGGGAAATCCCCCCACCCTTCCCTGCTGTAAGATGACTAAAACACATGTCTCTGTTTACGGTTCAGATACGTTGGATCACAGTGCTTAGTGACATCGACCCTTGGCCAGATTTCTGAGGGAGGTCACTGTTACTGTACTCACCCTTCCTTCAATCATTTCATAGATGATGCATCCCAGACCCCAGTAGTCAGGACTGTATGTATACCTCTCATTCTTGACGACTTCAGGAGCTGATCACAGACAACAAAGGGGAAAAAATGACAAAAAAGACTCGCAAGATCACTAAATGTAAGCCAGTGGTTACTTTTCAGTTGCTCGTCCCTTTGCTATCAATTGGGGAGCAACAAACACAAGCCATTTTCATGTTTAAAAAAAAAAACATTTTTAAAAAATATTTAGAGGCACAACCCAGAACAAAAAGCCAGGTTTTTTTTCAAAGGGTTGCAGACCCAAAAATAAAAGAGAAAAAGTTTCTCGTCCAAACAAAATATACAAACTGAAATTTCATTTGAACAAAAAAACAAACAACAAAAATGAGGAGGGAAACCATATTTCCTGGCTAAACAAATATAACAAGGTTATTGCATAGAAATTGTAAAAACCTGTGTTATTTTCACTCATACAATTTGACTTACCCATGTACCCAACTGTTCCTACCCTGCCTCGAATGGATTCTCCCTCCGGAATTTCAACAGCCAATCCCAAATCAGAAATTCTTACATGACCTGAAAAAAATGATAAACAAACAGGATTTCTCTAAATGAGGTTTATCGGGTAGGAGACAACATAGGTTACCAACTGAATAACATCTAACAGATGTCTGATAAGCCACGACTTAAAGGAAGAGAGCATGAATATCAATTTGCATTCCAGTCACAACAGCAAACTGACTTTAAAGTCAATGCAAAATTGTCATATGGATGCATTTATACAGTACATGTTATAAAAAAATCAGGCCTATGAAGGGAAAACCCAAATATTACAGCTCCTGAAACTTGTTTAACCCCGACTCTCTGAGACTGGGGAATGACACCCTTTGCTGCTGCAATGTGTAAAGAGGCAATTGATGTAAAGTGCATTGCTCAAGGACACAAACCAGACCACGAGCCGATCAATTCAAATCACAGGTCAAATCTGAAGATAGGTCATAAGAAATAGGGGAAAAATTGTTGCAACCTGACGCCACTTCCGTGATTGTGTACAAAGTTTATGGAGAGTCAAGACAATTTCCTAAGTATTTCCAAACAAAATTGGAAATGCTTCTCAGTCCCAGATTCATGTCTTATCAACATTTTTGCAACGAATGACCTTAATTGAGATAATATATGAAGAAATAAGTGACGTCAGGTTGCAACATTCTTCTGAAATAGGGGATGAGCAATGAGGACGGAATGCTTCTGTCAATGTTGACTTGAAAAGCTTGATACTTGATTGAAACTCGACTACGATCAATTTGTGATTTACAAACACATTTGTCCCTGTACCGCCCAAGACTGACCTGCCTATTACTCCCTGTACCGCCTCAAAACCGCCCGAGTATTCAATGGTTTGATGAACAATCAGTGAATAAATACAATGTAATACAATAAAGTACAGAATTTCACTACAGTCCCCATGGCACAAGGTTAGGCATGAATCCCTCTCTTTATCTTTGAACCGGAAACCTAGGCTACAAGCGATCGTTACCGTGGTCATCCAGTAAGATATTCTCAGGCTTCATATCCCTGTAGACAAAATGGTGTTGGTGAAGGTGTTCCAGTCCGCAGGTGATCTCGGCGGCGTAGAAGCGCGCTCGTTCCTCTTCAAAGCCCGGCGCGCCCAGATTGTGGATGTGAAACTTCAGATCCCCACCGTTCATGATTGTCAGCACCAAACACAGGGCATCGCGGGTCTCGTAGGCATAGGCCAGGCTGACCTGTACAAGTGAATTGTAGAAAAACAGGCTTGCTATTAAATACAATTGAAAATTTCATTTCTACTTTTATAATCTTTCTGTTGAAATGTGTTTTAAAGCCAAAAAACAGCACATTCAAGACAAAAGTAGTCTTTAAAGGCTTACAAATAAAGGATGGACTGAGTATGTGCATATTATGCACTGACCTGGGAATAAGAAATCTGCTCAAAAGTAGCCCAGTGCCGTTTTAATTTTATCAAGCAATTTCAAATCACACTCAGGTTAACTTTTTACTTTTTCAGCTTCAACTTTTTATTATCTTTTCAAAATATTTGTCCCAAATCTTACCACTGGTACGTTTCATTCACTGCACCGTTCGACTATTGTCAAAACACTGACCTGTTTTTTTGCAACATCGTGCATGTACAACTGGGTCACAACGTAAAAGAAAAACATCTCATATGTATGGCCCGACATACATCTCTGTGTTACATCTTTCAAGTGATGTGTTATGTGAAACAAGGACGAAGGCCAAACAGTTCAAAAATGCGGTCGGGGTAAAGCTGATCCGATAACAAAGGGTGCGCATGAAGATATCAGCCCTGCAGTGCACGAAGATATTAGCCCTGCAGTGCATGAAGATGTGGTGGTGCCGACAAGCAAATTATACGGTATCAATCTTATAGCTCCTTTGAATTGCAGCTATCTTTGAGGCAGATGGCTTTTGTTCCACAGCAATATACGCACAGCTAGACATCTTGTGTGTCATTCTTATGGAATAGACCTGGATCACAATGACGTCATGCTTCAGTTACATGAGCTCCTTCTTATGGGAGCTTGTTGGCTTTCATCCCGCCTGGCTCCCATAGGAAAGCATGCATGCAAACAAAGTGTGACGTCATTACATAGATGACTGCTAATTGTCTATTATTGACAAAGGCATGTCCCTTAACGTGCTGCACTGAGATTTTTTGGCCCTCTACCATTGTGACCGAGTAATAGCTTTATGACTCAAGAAAAGATTAAAATTCTT
Source organism: Patiria miniata (assembly GCF_015706575.1). Lineage (NCBI taxonomy): Eukaryota > Metazoa > Echinodermata > Asteroidea > Valvatida > Asterinidae > Patiria > Patiria miniata. The sequence continues at coordinate 4,579,351 of NW_024037071.1, forward strand.
GCAAGTTTAAAATGTTCATTCAGAAATCTTGAGTTCACTGACATTACGACAGCAAAAATGTAAACAGGGTGGACTCATCTGCCCCTCCTCCACCCCGACCCCGTTTCCCCAATATAGCAACAACAAAAAATTTCTTACAGAAAAAAAAATCTCAAATAAAACAGTTTTTGTAAACAACAAATTTTGAACAGAGGGTAAATATTTTCAAAAAATCGAACACATAAAGTCCCTGCAAGCTTCCCATGGCATTAGTGCAAGTACAAAGAAAGATTATAACCAGTCATGCGAGGACACACTACTGAGAAAATCGACCACTAATAGCGATCACTAAATTCTTGGACCATGATTTCTGAAAACCCTGCCCCATACTGACCACAAATCTGCTGTTGACTTTCTGCAGTAACAACTTCTCATTCAGGGCCATGACCTCCCCCTTCCGTTTCTTTATTCTCTTCTTCTCTAGTTTCTTGCAGGCGTACATCTTGCCTGTCGCCCGCACTTGGCATGCACATACCTGCAAGGTCAAAGGTTAAAGATATACCGTGTTAATGGTGGTGGTTCAGGCGGGGTGGGGATGGGGACAGGGTTGGGTACGGGGTTGGGTGGGGTGGGGTGGGGTGGTGGAGATGGGATTTGGGTGGTTGAGCACGATGGTTGAGGGTGGGATAGGGTTGAGGTGGGGGTTGAGGTGGGAGTGGGGTGGGTGGGGTCGGGTGGGGTGGGGTGGGGTGGGATGGGTGAGGGTTGGGGGTTTCAGAGAGAGATATGACAGACACTTCAACACCACTTCCATATGAAGGACAAGTTGCGTGCTGAAGGCATGCAACTAGGAAGTCACACAAAAAAGAGGAAATTCACATCTTTCCAAGACTTTGTACAGTGTTTTTCCATCTTTAATGGCACACATGGGAAGGCAAAAAAAAAAGGAAATCAGCTGATCCGAGGAAAAGTGGCATGCCTGGTGGGGGTACCGGTCCAAGGGAATAGCAAAGTACGAACAACTACTTTATTCTGAATGTGCAATAACCTGTACCATCTTTGAATGAGCAACGGCGTACAGCAGCAATGCGTTACAGTCAATCCCGACTCTCCCTTTATCATCAAGTGAGGGGGTACTTGAGTACAAAAACGTGGGCAGGGTAGATCAATCATGCTGGTATGTCATTTTACTGACTGATTGAAGTTTTTTTGTTTATTCAGCTCTTATTGTAAAATGATGTTGTCGGCAGTAACTGAAGTTTTTCATGGGGGCTGATGGCTTTGGAATACGTATGCTTTCAAGAACATGTGTAAATATGCATACCCTAAGTTATCTTTCAAAGGGGAAATTAATATCAAACGCAGTAAATGTGCAGGCAATCTTGAACAACATGATGTACATGTATATTATAAATTAATACATGATAACTTCAATTTCATATGTACTTGTACCATAAACAAATATCCGATTACTCGGCTGTGGTAAATAATTTAAACAAAGAATGACGCACGTTATGTTACAAAAATACATGGACACAATATGCAAGTTTCTGTCATGTACTGCCCACTCTGTGTATATTGCATTTAAAGTAAAAAAAAAAATACTATGAATGATGAAAAAATCCATGTTATAAGATTCATTTAAGTAAATTGTTTAATGTTAATCAACTATTTAGCATAGATGTTTCTAAAACTGAGTAAAGAAGAAATCAATAGTATTTTTTAAGCTAATCAATGTGTTTTTAGCTAACACTCCAAGACTAAATCTCTTGCGCAACTGACATTTTGTGCATTCTGTAAAAAACACTTTAAAAAAAAAAAAATTAAAATGCAAAGAATACCATAAGGCATGACTATATAAACAAACAGATATTCATCCAACAAAAAAATGAAGTGAAATTAAAATGCACAAATAAAATCATCAGGCATGACTGCATAAATAAACGAATATTAATAAAAAAAATAATAAAATTGACAGTCCAAAATGAAATGAAAGACACAAAGAGTGAAAATGTCAAAGTCCAGCGAGGAGTTGATAGAATGGGTAAACAAGATGATGAGGCGGCCGCTCATGTCTCGCGTGGCATCAAGCCTTGAAATATATACCCAGAACCCAGCGAATTCGTTCCTCCCCAACCCTACTCGTTTTCTTCTCTCTGTTTCCCCTCTCTGAACTGTCAAATGCCAAGCGGTCCCGCCGCGGGATAAAACATTGCCCACTCCGGGCCAGGGAGATGGATTCCGAGCGTCGGCTGAAAATGTGCCATCAGTCACGCAGGTCACTGTAAACAAGCTGCACGAGAAATAGCTGTCCTCGACCAATCTAGGATTCTTAGAGCGGATTTTTTTTTTCTTTTCCCCGTGTGTGAGTCAAGTAGTGTATCTTGGGTCTTGATTTTGGGCGCTGCTTAAACAGTGCAATATTAAAACTGCTCTTGTCAGGCACGAGTGAAAGTGTCGTGTGAGGATTGCAACCCACAAAGTAGACTAAACAAACCTCTATCATCCGTTTCAGTTTTGCGTTCAGAGTCGCGCCAAACTAAATCGCATCAGAAGCGAGTCAGGTCGACTAGAATACATTTTGTTTCAGACAGGAAAATTGTAATTTTTAAAGTACACAGAAAGTCCTCTTTATTTTTTTTTGTACACATGATCATTAAGGCCTCAGGAAACTGAACAAAATATCTTGCTTTGTTTTACTCCAATGTCCCACTCTCAAGTCCCAAATTTGCAGTCAATTGCACCCCATTAGTGTGGAAAGACCCCACTGTCATACACAAGTTGCTAGGAGATACATGCACTTTAATACATGGGGGAGAACCACAATACTACGTTTCACAGATTGAACAATCTAGTTAATCAATTCTTGGAAAAACCGCTCACCTCGCCGAAGCCGCCCTTGCCCAAAACTCTGTACTGTCGGAACGTATTCTTGGTCACAGCTTGGCTGCGGGATAGAAGAAGCCAACAATGGAGACAGAAATTAGCATAATTTCATGTTCGGCGAATCTATGCCGTGCACAAGGCATCATTACAGTGTACAGCGGCGCATGGCAGCACAAATCTGATCCATCCGTAGTAATAACGGGGCGCCGCGTAACTCAAGTCAACTGCGCAATATTATATTACACGGTCAGTGTTCTCCAACATGTAGAACAAACCTGGCGCCCCGCCATGCTTTCTGCGGCGCCCGCCATGTTTAAGAAGTCCCCGCCAAGCTTTAAAATCCTGCCGCCAGGTTTAATTTTTTTGACTCTACAGTGTACATTTACAACTAAAATAATTGATTTCAGTTGTTTTTTCACACATTATGTATTTCGATGTCATCCCAGCCCGATCGGGGTTGTCTTAAAATCTCGCTGAATCAATCACACGCCGCGGCCGGCCGTGCAAACACCAGCGATTCCCCATGCACTGTACGTACTACGCGCGATGTACACACACTGACAACTGAATCCCAGTTCCGGAGTGTGCCGATACTTCAAGTAGCGACAACCCCGCCGCAAAAATAGATATCTGTATTAGTACACACACACACCAGCAGGAGTACGTACGGCAGATCTTACGTGCAGCCAACCGACTTTCTTTTTCTCAGTGCAATTGCACGCGCGGTACACAATACGCATTGATGTTTTTGTACGAGGCAAACGAGCTCGAAGCCAAAACACGCGTGCACATGGTGTTCCGATCATGCCGATTGTCAAAAGTTATAAATCATGTAAATGGCGATCGTGTATGGGCCCGGTTCCCTAAGAGAACAAAATCCACTTTTAATTTATTTGACTTACCAAACTAGTTGGCGACATTTAAGAACATACAGGTAGGTCATAAATAGAGGGAAATTTGGGGGGAAAATGACTCTGACAACGACAAAACGCAACATGAAAATAAAGATGACGATCGCACGCGCACGGCACCGGCACCACCCATAAAATCGCGTTAAAAAAAACGTAATTTGTATCCCATTTTGTTTTTCAAAATTACAAAAAGGTGTCATTTGATCTGAGAGAAGTCTGCTTTAGGTTGAAAAGGAAATTTTTGAATGCTAAATAAATCGGGGGAACTGGCCTGGAGAATCGCCTCAGATTGCACCACAGAACATCTAGAATCCAAAAATTTTCCGGGGCCCTTAAGCGGGCCCCGGACCCCACGCCGTAAGGGCTTCGCGCTTCGCGCTCGCAGGAGTCCCCGCCGACCCCAGCGCCAACCTTTAATTTTCAAAGTTGGAGAACACTGACACGTGCAGGGACATGTGTGTCATTTGACGGAACTCTTATGATTTCGTCCGTCGATTACAGCCGGGATTGGCTATTAATTAATACGGAACGCAATATGGGATTCTAGGGAGGAAAACCCAAAGCTCAAATATATCTTGGACTGAGTAGAACATGGGGCTGACAAAGAAAAAAGACAGAGTAAAGGTCCGACGTGATGACTGGGTTATTTTTAAATATTAACCCAGGCCAAGGCTGTGCATTGTTAAACATGACAAGCAACGTGAGCACGTCACCAGGAAGAAAATTATGAATATGATTAGTTGTGTCTATAGGCAAATGATGAGGAACTTGGAATGTCTGTGACGTGCTGTCAAGTGCATTTCGGTTCTACTCTGAATGAGGAAATAAAGTACATTTTAAATACGTGCATGCAACGTAAATGTACTTCTCCATTGTCCATGTAGTACAAAAATGTTATTGTACATGTATGGTATACACTATCTGAAGAAAATGTGACAATGTGTTGTCTGCAGGACAACATCATTGACTCATTTGCAGAACATGATGTGAGCTTTTGTGTTGTTGGCCAGTCAGAAACTGAAGTCTAACTAAAAATGTAACGGTAACGAGAATATGTACAGGAACATGTAAGAAGCATGTTAAAACTAGGACGTTTAAAACCCTAACCCCCTCGAGTGATTTACAATGTACATACACTAGGAGCCTTTCTCACTCTTGCAAAATCCAACACTATATGGTAAACTCTACTCCCGAACTGTTGGTCTCTGATTATTGTGGTACACCTGACCATTCGTAAAGCATAATCAGTTTACTAGTGCAGTCCTCACTCCAACAGAATCCAACAAAACATGCAGTTAGATTTTGATGGGTTGGGGTGGTAAGGGTTAATGGAGTCAGTCACATTGGTACAACTGTAATTTTATTGATCAATTAAAGCGTCAAGCCCATCGGAAAGGTATGCAAAGCGCGCGTCACATGACCTGTAGGGCGTGTGTGCCGCAAAAGAGCATATCACTAGAATCAAAGGTAACAATACTGTGAAGTTTACTTCACTTCTTGCAAAGTCACAATTTGGGCAAGTTTCTCATTTTGATTTACTGGCTTGACGTAACAAAACAAATGTTGACTGCTGTGATGCGGGAAATTTTGTTTGGCTAATTTTTTTTTTTTTTTGGGGGGGGGGGGGGGGGTTTCACAGCTTTGCACCCTCACCTTTTCTCCTGCACTGTTTATCTATTAGGTGTAGGAAAGCCATCTCATGTCACCCATCCCTCCCCACCCCCTCCTTTCAGGGTTTTCTCTGTCCGACACATTGACAGACTTTGTACAAGAACTGCACACTTTTCAACATCACTCAGACTTCTCCGGTTTTTTTTTCTCTCTCTCAAACCACAAAGATGGATGCGCCGACACAAACGTCACACAGCCGCGCTAAGAAAACAAATTCGAAAGTACACCATATTCTGAGCAGATGACGGGCTGCCCTTTTAGATGCAGATAAAACGTAAACAGAGGAATTATCAGCGCTTCACTGGCCTAAATAATTGAAATTTTAATGGCCCGATAGCAGCCACAGTCGAGTAATAACTGCTGACAAAAGGGCAGGCTGTAAGAGGTTACACTGGTGTCATCCAAAGGGCAAACTCATTACAATCATTTGCTTTGAGACTGAATTCTCAATTCTGAAATGCTTATTTTCTGATTTGTCACAATGTACAACTCGTGTTTCCTTTTTTTCAGTAGACATACTTTTAAAATTTTAGATGACTTTACAGTAAGTTTGAATGAGAATATCAAGCTTACACAAGCACAATATGAATCATGGTACATCAAGGTTTGATGTGCAGCTTGGACATCTTGAAGACTGGCATTTTTTTCCCCAATAGTCATCATTGTGTCTACATGTTACGGTAGTTTATTAACTGATCTTCAACTTAACATCACAACATTTTAGAAAGAACACAATCTTCACAAAAAGGGTACGCAACTTCATATCCACTTGTGTCGTCCGACAGAAAATGAAATGTCTATCATGTCGTAGACAAAATATAATTAGACAAACAAAATTCATCACTGGCATGCTTTTTTTTTCTGTATCATTTATGTTATAACGATTACCTCAATCGTCTGTGTCATGACTTGCGTCAATTCAAGACCGAAATAATTTGGTCCTATTTTTACTTCCCCACCACTGAATCAACTCCCACATGTCTCGGCAAAAAAATTCCAGTTTGCGTACATCTATACAACCGATGTTCACGCTTAAGCATTTCTGCCAACAGCGTTTTACTGCTTTCAAAACATGGACCGTAAAATGCCATGATGTCACCAATATCGTGATGACGTCATTGCTAGAGAATGTCATAACATAGTAACGTTTGTGTGTCCATCCATTTTATGGCATAGAGAAAGCCGTGTTGTGTTCATAAACTTTTACTTGCTTTATACCCAAAAAAGGTTTGCTATGCAAAGATGAAGTTCGGCATATTCTCACAGCCACATGAGGTCTCAAACTCAAATACAGGTCTCAAACACAAATGCAAAAATATATGAGAATAAAAAATATATTTACATGTATACACATGTCAACAAAATATATCACATATAAAAATATAAAAAAATATATATCTTACCCTTCTAACCATTTCCACTGTAATAATCTGTCAAAGAACATACTGTTTTGGAATTCTGTGAAAGGTTCTCCCGTCAGGTATTCTCTCACCGCTCTGTCAAAATAAATAAATATGAATATTCATCAATCCAAAAGTAATCCATGTCATCCCAAACTGCAGCTTCTGATGAAGGCCTCTCACCAGAATCGCTAAAGGCATCCCCCCTCCCATCCGAATAATTGTTTGGTTGTTTGTTTGGTCCCGTCTCCAAATATGCCACAACAAATAGTGCAACGTATTGTCCAATAGTGTCCAAGCGTGTTCAGCAACGTCCCCAAAAGTCACATGGTGTCCCCCTCCCTCTCCCCTCCCCCATAATTTTTGCAGTGCCTGGGTGACGGAACAAACTTCCTGGCTATCTCCCAGCAGAGAGGGGTCTGCAGCAAATCTGTTGTCACCCCGCCCCCTCCCCCTCATTCACATTTGTCTAGCAACGCCCCAGTGGCCTCGTAGCTGTGGATAAGCTTGTCTTGAATCACAAATGGAACATACATGTTCAGCAATTTATCCTCTTGTAATCAAATCACCATTGATGAAATATTAGTTATTGGAAAATAAGGTGAAAAAAGATGATTTGCTATGGATTTTACATTGATGCATTGCAAGACATACATGTATCCATGCTGTTCACATACATGTACATGTAGCGATACATGTAGCGATACATGGACATAATAGATAGTGAGTCCCATAGTAGGATGTAACACGATCATAGTTCATACAAACTGATGACATGGGCTCAATTTCATGCTTCTCCATACCGTTAGCAAACAATCTCTGTTTACTGTAGCAGAAAAATATGCGTTACGGTTAGCATCTTTCACATGTTAGCAAGGAATTTTGGCTTCCAGGTTTTTGTGCTTACATGGTTAGAAGAGAATTTTTGTTGCTAGCACAGTTTTAGCAAAGAATGGTGACCACAACCGTTCTTATGCTAAGAAAGTATCCTAAGGACAAAATGATCATGCACGACAGGGACACTTACGTCCTGCAATCGGTGAAGATTTCTTTGCTAGGGGAGTTTTGGAGGGCCTCCTGGCATGACGTCATCTCCTCTGTAGTGATCTGGGAGAGCCTCTCAGGGGACTACAAATTGGGAATAAAAGGAAAGAATACACAAATTTAGATCATAAATGTGAATAAATGAGATGAGCGTGTGAGGCAGAAACCAGTGATGAGCCATATTTCGGTTGCTGCAGACTGTGCACTCATTTTAGTTTGGCAAACCAGACTTGCGCCAAACTACATGTAAACCCCCCCCCCCCCGAAAAAAATCTGCCTCCAGTTATCCGACCAACCCTATTTTTAGGCAGTGACTCTAACAATTTTATCCGATTATTAAATAATAATAAATGAAAAAAAAAGACCCCAAAAACCAACAAAAAAAATCTTTTCTGTCATTTTTTGTCTTCACAAATACCTCTCAACAACCCTTTTGCATCAAAAATGCTTATATTTATTTCTTTGCCTACTTACATTACCTACTAAATCCATTATGTGCCACTGCATGATCATCAAATCGGAATACAGGAAGCAAGCTTCTCCCTCAGGGTTTACTATAGTCTCAAGGTTGAAAGACCCTGGGAATGTGGTTGATGCCTACCCCCCCCCCCCCCCACCCCTCACCCCACCAATTTTTTTTTATAATACATATTCTATTTTATACCAAACATATATTATGTGCTTTTTGTTTGTCATACTTTTTCCACTTTTTACAATAAGCATTTTGCATTACTAAGACTCTATCCAAATTGTGCATAATAAATGTAAAACGGCAATTCATATTTCATGTGCGGTGGTCTGAAAGCTCCTTATACACAGTCCATTTGCTAGACATCTTAACGTGAATGACACTGAATGATTGATTCGCTTGCCACATTGCTCCGAGCCGCTGCATATTTCCAATGTCATTTCTCATTTGAGATTTAGCACTTCTTTGATTCCATCAGGCCAAATACCAATTTCAATCGGGGCCATTAATTTGAATTACAGAGAGTCTATTATGGAATTAACGGCCTAGATAGGAACACAACACAGGGTCCCTGGATTTGAAATCTGATTTCAAAAGGACAACGGTTTACAATCACACCTAAAATTATAAAAGGTCTACTCCTCACGAGTGACCATTTAAGACTAGCAAATATCCAACACACGCATGTATGTCATGTATGTGTAGTACATATCTGAAGAAGAATGACACAGAGACCATTTGAATAAATGTACACGTGTACATTTTCTTATGTAGAATACATGTGTGTACATGTATACAAGCTTTTTCCAATTTTTGGCCTCCAGCAGAATGAGGAAGTGTGCATTGTTTGTAATTTCATTACAGGGACTGGGGAGATAAAACTTAAAAAAAAAAGCATTAGTCATGTACATGTAAGTGCTGATAAAATACATGCACAAGGTGCCTACTTGTATGTTAACCGTGTCCAAAACAGAAATCGTTGGCAGTAACTATAACCACAGCAACTAAACATTCAATTCCAATGAGGCCTCAATTTACTGACCCAAAAAATGCTTTCTTGGAAGAAGAGGGAAACATGCCTTCTTGGAAGTTGCTGAATTAGATTGGGGTTCTGGTTTTCGTTTGGGAGGCAGACTGCATGGAATTGGAACAATGGGAGGCATGGGGAGGGGTCTGAAAAAAAATTGGCAATTTTGCTTTATGACAGAAAATGTAAGAGCGAACATGGATGTTTTATTGTGCAAATATACTTTCACATTTATTCTTAAATAAATTTTTTTTTAAAGGTCCTGATTCAAATTCCTATTTTATTCATGTGTGTACAATACTTGTATTTTGTTATTACAGAAATCAGTTTTCATGTACATTTACATAATTTTAGAGAGATTGTGGTATTTGTTATTAGCCCTCTAATTTTTTTTGATTTGTCATTTTTGATTACATGTGCATGTACATGTATGTACATGTACATACATACATAAATGTACAATTTACATGTGCCTATACATGTACCAGCACATGTATGTCCGTTTCACAATAGGATTATAAATATATTCAAATGTATAAAAATGAGAAAATGCTAAATTCAGCTAACACAAAAGCTTCACTTCCCTTTTCTCTGGATTAAATTTTGTTTTAATTGAAGAAAAAAAAGTGGACTGAAAGTTCCTCTCCCTGGAGATGAGCTCGGCAAATCCGCACCTGGCTGTTGCCGTGACAACCGTCTTGAGATCCAGCCTGCCCCTTCGATCCGCACGGACGACATTCGACAAACCCAAGCGCGGATTGTCTCACAAATATTATCACTACAGTTTGGTGGTGGTAGCGGTTGGGGGGGGGGGGGGGTGGCGGGAAGGGAGGCGGGGGTTGGGGGGGGGGGTTCAGAAAAATTCCTGAGAGTCCCCACTCTACTGGGGAGCCCCTTAGCCCACTCAGGGACGACTGTCGCATTAATTGCTTAAGTCATTGATTTCGGGCTCAGTGTGCAAATCCTCCTCCTACGCTCTGTCAATCTCAAAACATAACATGATCCTTATCTCTGTCTCTCTCTCTTTAAACAAATACATGTACTGGTCATATCCCATATACAACGTATTCTCAGTACATGTACAAGTACTGTACATATTGAATATCCCGCGAGCGCCAGTGGAACACGGAATAACGTAGTGCATCTGTCCCCTGCACATGTATGCTACAAGGCTGAAAACGGTGTGGCATATATGGAACACAGACGTACATGAGGTACTCCTTTTTTGTGTTCCAACAAAGAGAGCAAGTGAAATCCCGGATACTTAATTTCCGAGTGAAAATTACTGAAACAATTACATGATAAAATTGTAAAGTTTGTACTTCTGTGCACATGTGAAATTATTTTCAGCCTCTTTTTCTTTGTGTTTTTTTCCTGTTTGATTCCTATTTCCTGGTCTGCCACCCACCTGTCATAAGAAAACTTCATCCCTCCAAAATAAAAACTATGGAAATGTTTTATTTTAAAAGGCAAGGGAGAGTGGTTCAAGTTATGAAACAAAAGCTTGCAGATTTACCATAACCATTTCTGAACCACTCCAATCATGGTTGGGATGCAGGCTCAAATATGCCCCAGCCCCGCCCCAGCCCCCCCCCCCCCCCCCCCCCACACACCCTATACAAAGTCTGCACCTGTGGCAACGTCATTCCACCTGTCACATCCTACCACCGTGCCGTGTTCTGAGGAAACCGACATCCTGAGTAGCTATCGGAAAACCAGCTAAAGATACAAATTGCTCAAAACTACTGAAAGAGGCATTGAGAGTGATTACTTTCTCAGACGGTTAATAGTTGTTTTTTTTTTTTGTTCCCAGAAAACAATGAACTGAGGTTCAACCCTGTCGCTGGGTTCCGGTTGAATTCAAGTTGTAATAATATGTGGGGTTACGAAGCAATTCTGTAGAGGAAATCAAGCATATAGGTTGACGCTATACTTCATGAATGTCCTTCTCTCCGGGGTTTTATACAAAGTACATGAACATTATGCAAACAGTCAGACAGGAAAATGATTGGGTCGCAATAACAACCGCTTTAGACTGGCCATCCAGTCTCACACCAATCTAAATGTGTTAGCTATTCCTGAAATTTAAAATAACACATTTGAAACAATTAGAAGAAACACAACACAAAAGATCTAGTGTTGCAGTCATTTCAGCCCATGGAAAATTAGTGTACATGTACATTGTATAATTATGTGAAGTTTGCCTGTTTAGAAACTGAATTCTCTTTGGGTCGAGTCGAGTCCCTCTCATGGGTGTCAATCGGTGGGGGACAGGGGGGACATCCCCCCCCCCCCCCCCCCCCACTTTTTAAAGTAAGGGGTATATTATATCGTTTGTATCCCCCCCCCCCCACTTTTTTGTCTCCGAATAAAACTTGTAACCTACATTTGATTCTATAGCTCAGAATATCTGATTCAATGACTCCAAACTCGAAAATGATGTTTAAATTGGTTATAAAAGTAGCCAGAAATTGCCTCAGATCGCACCACAGAGCGTCTAAAATCCAAAACTTTTCGGGGCCCTAAAGCAGGCCCGAACCCCACACCGTTAGGGTTCGCGCTCAGATTAGTTCTGTTCAATGTATGTCTCCCCCCCCCCCCACTTTTGAGAAGCAATTGGTCCCTTTCAATACCTTTTAGCTTGGTGTAGATCTGGAGCACCAGTGTGGGAGTGCTAGACAGACTGGAGTCGAACCTATGACTACTACCGGTGCATGTACATGTATGTGTAGCCCAAACAACAGCCATAACAGGAAATGGAAAAGGCTGTTGCCCATTCCTTCATCATATTTATAATGGAACTCCCAGCCAAACAAAACACCTTGCACGGAAGGTACGCTGTACTTTATCCACAAACACCCCCCCCCCCCCTAACTCCCCCTCCCTCCCGTTCCCAAGGAAGCTCGCAGATTCAAGGTTGCCAGACTTGTCGCCATTAACGATGCCATGACTTATTAGCCCATCATTAGGCTCCCTCTTTTGTATAATTTCAGCCAGGGCCAGCTGGCTCTCAAGCTAGCTTGAGCCGACACGACTGGCAGCAGGAAATGTGCTAACCGACCAAATGTAAGCTGTGGATTTATTTTAAGAGCAGTATAAATTTTTGTTGGCTACACCAAAAGACACTGGCAAAACCTAGATCAGCTGTGTGAACAGATCGGAAACCGAAACAATTTTGGTTTGCCGAGACATGTTGTAAGTTGACTACATGTGTAAAGTCAATACCCTCTGCAGCAGCATACGTATTGCAGCAATCAGCAGTATGGCTGTTCAAATGTTTGAATAATACAGGAAGAGGAAATGTTCTAAACATATTGCACATGTTTAGGCATGTTAAGCGAAACCTATTCAGCTGATATCATGAATTTGCAACCAGTCATTTTTAAGGAGACTAAATTTAAATCGCACAAAACTGCAATATTTTACTGGTCCCAAAGGGCCGTCGTAGTGTCCTCTTTGTACGTGTACATATCTGACTGACTGACTGACTGACTCCCCGACACTTGTGAGCCGGGCAGTGCTATCGTATAGGGTTACCCCATAACACCAACGAATGGGGAAAATCGCACCCACTGTATACATAAGATGCATGAAAAGACTTCCAGTGAAGAGCCATTCTCAGTCATTTGAATAAAATTTTGTGAACTCTGGGACCAGCTCATTAGGTCTGCCTTGTCTTGTTTAAAAAGGAGAGAAGAGTCAAGGTAAAAACATGTTTCTTGCGTTCTGACTGCAGTAAATGTACATATGTACATGAAACCAAATGGGCAAATATTGCTCTTGCAAGTGTGCAATTCGTGTCTTTTAGTATTATTTTGCCACCTTTTGGTTTACATATTAAAATGTTTGTGACGGCAGCATCGCAGCCTTGATCAGAACAACAACTGCTTGACCATTAATGCAGTGGGCAATTAAGTCCGGTGGATTGGCCAACAACTTCAAAGTCAAATCCATTCAGGCTAGGAAGGCTCCGAGTGCAAGAAAGTACAGAGGAACTCTTGAGCAGCCCACGGGTTTCTCCCTGAGCCCAATGGGTTATAGAGTGCAGTCAACTGACGGTTAAACCGTCTCCACAGATCATATCATTCATGTTGTATTAGTACCGCCTTATCTGATGAACCTTTCATTATGAGCAGGGTACAAAAACAAGGCGTTGGCGGTGTGTTGGAAAGAACACCCAGGGTACTTTTAAGACGGGTATATTTCCACCCGATTAGGATCAGTTTGTATCAGTTTTGATGAGGGAGACAATCACGGTGAGGGGACGGCAAGTGATGACTTGAATCAAAGTGTCCTTCGCCCGCTGTAATCTGTAAGGTCTAATGCCAATCTTTTTCCGGCATCGGGCACATGTGGGTGGTTTATGCACCTTTGTGGGCAGTGCTAGAGATTGTGGGGGATAGTGAATGACGTAAAGGGGTCACATGAAAACATTATGCTCTTTTCGCTAAACAAACTTTTCACAGAAACTAACTTTTATTGGCCAGGGGTAAATATTTGCTAATTGTGTAAACTCTTGTCATAGTCAGTTGGGAAAGTACTACACAAAAAACACAAGATTTGCCCCCCCCCCCCCCCCCAAAAAAAGAGAGAGTCTTGAATCATTCCTTAACCCTAACCCCTTGGGCTCTTTTACTAGAAAGCATCCTGAATCCGCTGAAATCCATCAATTTTGCCATGCAAAAAAAATGTTGGTGGCCAGTGAGTCCATCAGAATCCATCAGTTAGGCTGGAGTAAATCTGTTGAGATCCTGAATCCGCCAAAGTCCCCCAACAGCTCAATACAGAGGTATCCTGAATCCATCAGAATCCTGCAGTTCCGCTAGGCTTACAATCCTGAATCCATCAAAATCCCCCAGTTTGTGCAATATGGCGGTATCCTGAATCCACTGAAATCCCCCAAAACAGGGGTGTGGATTTTGATGGATTCAGGTACGTCAGGGTTAAGACTTCTCCATTATATTCTCTCTTTCAGATCTGTTCCGTCTTTAGTTGTACTACCAGAACAAAAATGGAATCTTGATGAATAATTTAATGAATACACTTACATCTGCATAGAGATATTTGAGGAAAATTTCATTGCCGAGACTTGGTCTGTCCTCTGGTTGAGCCACTTCATAATCGTTCTGAAACAAACGAAAAAGAACAAATATAAATGATGAGGAATTCAAATCTGACAAAATAAAAAGACGCCTGTATCACTGATCATGTGGAGGGAATGTTCAAGTCTACATGCAGCAAACTGATATTGTATAGACTTGCATCAACTCGCAGATAATTTAAAATTGTTCAAGAGCTGAAATATTTTATCACTTAGAAAAGGACAGGTGCTATTTTCTCCTTTAGCGTCCCCACCCCTACCCCAAAATCCACCCCTTCACCTCCACCCCTACACCTCCACCCCCACAAAAGAAAATGGGTATGGGAATATTGGAAATGAAATCTCTCACTGGCTGAGCCCCATAGGCAGAGTGGTCTCGTGTTGCCCAGTAGTCTAGTATTTAAACAACAGGATTATATTTCAGATGCAGAAATATTGGCACCGACAAGATTATTCAACTCGGTCAAACACTCAAATGTATTGCAACCGTATCTGTCAATATTATCTTGGTAAATAATTAACCGTTATCCTTCAGGAGTTATTTTGGCAGTATCTTCCTAATTTCTTTCTTAAAATCGATCTTAGCATTACGTGAAAAATATATTTTTCGATTCACGAAGACGAAATTGGCTGGCATCACTTCTCAGTTTTCGATCTCACAAAATTTGTTATTTCTCTTTTTACTCTTGTAAAAATACCACACTGGCTGACCGGCATAATATTGACAATCCAGTCTCACTTTACGCAGGCCTGAAAGGCAAAGTGACTCTCAAGTGTAGAAGGGAGCTATCGGGATATTTTTTTTTTTTTTTAATCTCGCTGTAAGTACGTGCAACAATGGCTGCCAATTTCCTCCAGATTTGACAAGGCTGCCGTGAGAAAAAGTGCACATAATGCCGGAGCCTTTTCAAACTGTCAGCTGTTTTAAGAAAGCACTATAGCAGTGAAGGGAGGATGTACGAGTCGTACTGGTGCAGATTATTTATAGTCCTGTATGTAATTTCCACCCACGCTGTTTTCTACCCTTTGCTCCATCCCCGTGTCGTCGTGTGGGGGGGGGGGGGGGTGTTTGGCCCCCAGGATGCAGCTGACAAACGATGAGGACGATACTAGCGATCCCAGGGTTCAATCCCAGGGTAAGAAGGGGAGTTCAAAGGTCACGGCAAGGATGCAATAACAGAATTGGGTGGTAATCTGGGAGTTATTATCTGCGTGACGGGTCAGCGAGTGTGGAAACGCCAGCAGATCAGCCGAGCTCAGTTATTTTATCATTTTCATCTAATCATGATCTGCATTAGCGATGCAACATTCGGTTGATTGAACACATACATAAACGCCAGGGATTAAATTTCAATATTTTGTTCAACAACGTGCATATGCTGCGATGATATAATGCCTACCATTTGAATAAAG
This sequence comes from Patiria miniata, assembly GCF_015706575.1. NCBI lineage: Eukaryota > Metazoa > Echinodermata > Asteroidea > Valvatida > Asterinidae > Patiria > Patiria miniata. Next base: position 4,595,252 of record NW_024037071.1, read on the forward strand.
CTGGTTCCTACCGCTGAATGCATTTTTTTGTTTCACTACCAACAAATGTCACTTGCAATCGCTGCGCAGGGCTGCAAACTGAAGTCATCAATTACTTTCCACACCGTTTTTTTTTTTTTTTATTTCAACTACATGTACACGTTTTGGCAGATGGCTGCTACATACATGTGACGTTTCCATTTTAATAACATACTTTTTAAAAATATTCTCTGTAATTTTTATGCAAGAAAAGACCTCCACTTGATTAGAATTTGGTTAACAATTTGAAAAAAAAAAAAAAATTAATGAAAAATATAGATCCATGTATGCGTGCCAGGACTGATTCCAAGCAGCAAGGGGGAATATATTGTTTTAAATTGTAATTAATTTAAAAAGGGAGTGTCATGCGTTAACTTTTTTTTTTCTTTTTTTACTCTTGAGTGTGTACACATCAGTTGTACGTTACCATCGGATTTTTTTACATTGTTTTTTGTTTGTTTTTCCTCTCCTTTTAAAAACATGTAAGAAAGGATATGCCTGAAACCAAATAATGTCAGGTATACATTTGCGCTTTCTTATGGGAGCCATAAGAAAGCGGACATGTACAATGTAAACAAAGCGTGACATCATTATGTCGCTTAGAAGGGGCTGACACCACGTGACCTTTATTTTCTACAAAATAAATGCACAAATAAAAGGTCAATAAAGTACATGTAAGAGCTGATGTGTGTGTGGGTACTGATGTGCACTTCAGAGACATTTCCGTTGTGGGATTGTACTTTGGTGTATTCAAGATACGTGACATGTCAAATACGTACGCCCCGGCTTTAGTCAGCTGAAAGTGGTCATACGTACTGCGTGTCACACCACCACTCTTTAATGGGACAAGCATGCTTGTGCGTGTCTGTAGAACATTTAATGCCATTAGATGGGGTGAATTGTGAAAGTGTACTCTAAATTCAACGCGCATACGCCAACAACGTCATGACGGTTAAAAAAATTGTCACGGCAAAATTGCGCAAGCGTTTGCATTGTTTGCGCAGAGCAAAATGAAATGCTCATTTACTGATTGTGTGATTCGGTTTTGGGTATATCGGCTTCGATAACGCACCTGTATAGAATACAAACGCGGATCAAATAGCCGTACAAAAGCCGTACAAAAGTTAGAGTTTTCCACTGGTTTGTGCACAAACATGGATCACCCATCGGGGATCACTTTGAACATCAAGTCAGTGCTCTAGTAATTTAACGTAGCTCTACGGTTTCAATGTATACTTACAACTGCATCCAAGAAATTGATAGCTGTGTGGTAGTCTTCATTTGTCGAACAAAAGTTTTTGAAAAGTGCACGTCCAATTGGTTGTTCTTCACATATACTGTCAAAATTTCTATCTGCAGAGCAAAAAAAATAAAACAAAGAAAGAGACACAGAAAGGAGATAGTTACTAATTGATATCTGCAATTTCCTTAATTTATTTTCAATTTATTTTCACTGCAGCTTCATTTAAACAAATTGCTTCTTTCAACTTCAATCCAATTCTTAATTTCACACAGTATTTCATCACAAATACTGCACAGTTGACTGCCGAGCAGTTAACTGTCGAGTAGGAGACAGTGACCTCTTAAAGAAAAATACGAAATTTACATCAGAATCAGTTTCCAGTTTTTTTACAAATACCCCAAAAGGTTAATTGAAAGTAGCAAATTTCAATTGCTGTTTGTAAGGAAGTGACGTTTAAACATTTAAACAAAACAAAACTTCTAAATCCATTTACAAAGTTTCCAAAACATTGTAACGAAACCAGAATTATAAAAAAAGGTTCCTATGTACTGGTATGTTCACATGATCTTATTAATAAACATAAAACAAATAATTAACAATGTTTTCAAACCTGTTTAATTTACAAAACCTTAGAAGCACCGCTGTGCTTGATTACATTCGGGGTACACAAATTTAATGTTAATTTTTTACTTTTTCAATGACTGCCTGCTATTTATTATGTCAATCATTGTCGATTTATCATGTCAATCACTCCCGTCTGCAGACATACATGTAATGGGCAGGGGTCAGCCCTTGTGAAATGGAAAACTTTTTAAAAACCTTTCAGCGGTTCTTAAAACTATTTGCAAAACGTTTACAATTTTAAACACAAAGTCACATCCTTAGCAGTTTGAATCAAAACAAGAAGATCGTAGAATCTTTGAAATCCAAGATGGACAAATTTCAAGGAGCTGCCGAATATAAGCAAATTGCTTAGTAAACTTATGTGCATAACAAAAAAATCAGAGGGAACCAATACGGGCCAATATGGCGACAACAGACACACAAAATGCCATGCAATTTATTTGACATTACATGTACCGGTAGTTTGATAAAACAAATTCTATAAATCAAAAAAAAAAAAAATCTACTCCCAGTAATATACAATGTAAGTCACCGCTGTGGAAATTGAATAATGGAAATATCATGTGCAGCAATGCGCAACAAAGCACAATGAAGCAGCACAGCGTTCAAATGTTCTATTAATGTCTGCACTGCAACACAAGATGGCCGTACCCTCTTTGTCAAGTGTAAAGGCCGTTTCCAAATTACTTGGCTCTGGCTGGCGGTAACACACGTATCTATGTGAAGCGGCTTCAGCCTTTTCCCATAGGCGCTAATGTCATTACAAGCCGTAGCCAAGTAATTCAGACGCGGCTACAGACATGGCACAAAGAGGCTTATAATTGAATGACTCCACAGCGGTTCAGTAATAACAATTTAAAATGGATAATGCCATGCTGGACATCTGCTTGGCAACACTGGCTGTGCTGCAGGGAACCGGCTACTGCTACGGGGAACCGACTCGACGCAGTTAAATCATTTCTAATGCAATAAGCTAGGGCCCCACGTACATGTACATGTACATGTTCGCCCTCAGAAAAAAAGGCAACCCAAAAAAAACCCTGCCCCAAACATTACGAGTACCGGTACGTGTTTCTGTACCAAAACCATTATGTACAATGAACATACATGAATGCACATCGAGTTACGACACAACAACTAGGCATAATGTACAATGTACCCCGGTACAGTAGGTAACTCATTCAGAAGATGCTGAACGACATGTATCGGGGTACATGTACATGTACATGTACATGTACATGTACATGTACATGTACATGTACATGTACATTTATGCCTTTAGGGATTTCTAGCTCCGTTTCATTTACATGTACCGGTATTATTCAAGAAGAAAAAAAACCATTCTACTATTCTGGATTCTCAGAAATAAAAAAAAATATACTACTTGAACCAGGAAATGCTTCCTTGCAAACCCATAAGTTCTGTTCTTCACAGTTGCTGAAAACCTTTTTGTGTGTGTGGGTGTGTTTATTTGCTTGTATTTTTATTTTGCTTCTCCCCTGGATATATGGACAGTACATGTAACAATTGTTTCATTTTTTTCCCCCGTTTCTTTTTCAATTCTTGTCTTCTTTTCTTCTTGCTAGTTGCCTTCATGCATGACAGGATAACATAAAAATTCTCGGGCCTGTTCAGGCTGCGTGGGTTTCATTGGGTGACGTCAATGCATGCTCCATGTGGCATGGCCAAGTGGTACATGTATACATGTACATATGAACATGTATACGTCTTACAATGCACATCTTGTACCACACATGTAGCTGTGTAGCAATCTTGTTGCATTAGATGTACACAATGTATAAATCCAGGGACAATGTGTACATGTATACAATGTACTGGTACATAAGAGTTTTAGGGTCATTCTGTACGTTTTCATGGCAGCATTTATATTTTTGTACATAATCCATTCCCAATCCTTCCAATGATACAATGTACATTACAATAAGGGTAACATGCATGTACAAAAAAATTGCGAATACATGTACATTAAAATGCGCATTTTTGTATACATGTATGCAGATAGTATAAAATAAATACATGTGGATACATGTAACAAGACATCAAGTGACTCAATCAAAAATAAATGTGACTTGGAAGCCTTACATGATCAGCAAATGATGGGGGGGGGGGGTTGGATGAGCCAGGCTCCATTCATCAAAACATTTGTTTTAATCTTTTTTTCCAGTTTTGCTAAATATGAATTTTCTTCTTTTCTACATGCTCATTTAACTCCTATTTTAGATTTCATCTCTTGTTTGGAAAAAAAAGCTCTTAAAGATAATTGTTGAAGGGGGACATAAAAAAAAATATGAGAACTACATGCATTCAGATGATTGATGCATGCGCATTATGGTAAGTGACTGTACTATGTTGCAGAAAATAAAATGCTTGCTGCCAAGGTGACTGCAGTTTAATTCACTCTCCTTGGTGTTCATGTGCAAGGCTGACAAGCTTGGGCAGTAATACCCGGGATTTTCCATCCTTATGTGTGACCTTATTCGTCCATCACAGGCAATTCAACATCAGCCTTGGGTTGGATGAAGCCGCACAGAGGAGGATTCCGAGAGGAGGATTCCGTCAAAAGAAAAAAAAGAAAAAATCTGCCAATAGCTCGAGCTTAGAGTGAGCAGCAACGCAGCTCACCATCTTCTTCATACTTTGAGACGTGGGTCCATAATCGTATTCCCTGACCGATGTATACCACTGACATGAAGCTGTCAAAGATGCACTCCTGTGCTGTTTTTAAGTTTAAACTTTAATCCCGAAAACAGATTCCATTTTTTTGAACTTCTATTTTTCTAGCAATGTGAAGCTTTTCACTTTGGCACAAAGGATATTCACTTTTGAAACATGGAAAGAAAAACATTCGCCCGCGCATAGTTATTGGTTAGGGTTCCTGACTCATGATCAGAGGGTCAGGGGTTCGAATCCAGCTGCTGGCCATATGTTGTGTCCTTGTGCAAGCCCCTTTACTCCCACTTGCGTCTCTCCACCCAGGAGTACAAATGGGTACCGGCATTAGCTGGGGAGTAACCTGTGATGGATTAGGGGAATACAAAATATTCTCTGTCATTGCATGCCACTGAAACCGGAAATAAACGCCAGCCTGATGGGCCACATTGGCTCATGACAGACTAAATACCAGAGTAGTAATAGAATAAACACATCCGTTCTCGGTACAAAAATTTGCGTGATAAGTTTTCATAATATTGTTGATTATATATTGAAAGATGAATTAGAGAAGTTCAAAGCAGAATACAGGTCACCTTCTAGTAAAAATTCTTTTTCCGACAAAGTCAAAGCTTATTGATAATTTGTAAACATACTTTTTACACGCCTGTGTTCCTGGCAAGAACTTACATATGTATGTGTTTCGTATTAATTAGTAAGTTTTTATCGATTTACATTCTGATACTGATCAGGCGCGGATCCAGAGGGGGAGGGGGGGGGGTTGTTTGGGGGTCAAAGTGTCTACACTTCAGCACTGATGAAAAAAAAAAATCTTACGGACCTGACCCCCCCCCTGCAAAAATTCCTGGATCCGCCCCTGCTGATGGGGCCCACTTTTAAGATAAACTGATATCTTTGACTTTGAGCTAAAGATTTTATGCAATCAATTCAATGTTTCATGTACGTGTAAGCCTACAAGCAGGGCTTTTAAAAAAAAAACCACACACACACACACAAATTCCAGTCGCAGGATTTATTATTTTTGTGGCGCATCACTGGGTGAATAAATCATAACAACAGACAAGTGGCAGAAATGCGGCGCGTAACAAATCACATGGCTGATCATAGCGTCGACGCTTAGGACTGCCTTGTCTTTATGGCACTGCACTTCACACAAACAGTGCAGTACCATGCATGACCTTTGAAAGAAAACAGCCATCTTGAATGGCTAAGATTCCAATGACTCTCTGGAATAGCACTTGAGATGTTGCATCTCTTATGGGGATAAAAAGAGCTCCACAACAAGACATTCATAAGATCCTTAAAATCTATGAGTACATTTAGGACTTTCGAGTTTAATCCCCCCCCCCTCCCCCCCACAAAAAAAATTTTATTGCTATTTTTTTCTAGCAATATAAAAGTTATTTACCTTTGAATGAAACAATCAATGGGAAAAAAAAGAAGTAGGCCAATGTTTAGTTACGGAATAATAACTTAAGAAATTTGGAATATTGGCGGGCCGGAAATACTTTGGTTCACTCAGGGTAGAATGGTTCCCAAATCTATAAAGTATGTGTACCGGTAGGTACGAGTACCGGTAGGTCTCATGAAGTCCCATCCCAAAACAGAAGATCCTCCCCCCCCCCCAAAAAAAAAAATTAGAAGTTCAAGTGTACAGGGTCTACATGTACGTCCATAGGTTTCAAAAAGTTGGATTTGTGTTGTGTTTCTGTTAAGCTATTTGGTATTTGCTTCACACATGTACATGTTCATGTTCACTTTAATTTTAAAAATCACAACCCTACCAGCAACAAAACAATTATTTTGCAACTTGACAATCTCTGAGTTTCCTACATGTACATGTAGCTTCACTCTCCACTGCTCTTGAGAGGAATGGAGAAGAAAAATGAAATTGCAATTAATGAAGGGGACAAGCAATCAGCGAGACCTCATGAATCGCCCGGCCGAACACAAAAGGACCGAAACCATCAAACAATGAATGTCTGTGACTTGCAATTTATTTGGTAACACAAAAATCAAATAACATCAGACAGGAAGTCCTGCACCGCTTCTGGGGGGGGGGGGGGGGGGGGGGGGGGGGTAAAGAGATATTACATGTACACAAATGTACAACTTATGTGTAAGGAAGATGTATGTTACATGTACAATGTACATGTACGTCTTCCGTTTTCATATGAATGAGATTTCTCCTTTCAAAAGTACGGTGCATGCATACATGTACTCATGTACATGTACATGTATGAGAGACTGTGCAAAAAACTCCTGTAAAGTACATGTACATATGTACACAAGTACACTCTAAAATCAATACTGATTTTAAGTCCATTTGTAAAAAATTCTCATTTTTAATAATAATCTGAAGCAAAGGAAAGTGCATATGACCTTCTCTGCAGGATAAAACACTTGGGGGAAAAGACAATAAATGGAGATTTTATTCCTCAATGAATAAGCTTTGGGAAACGGAATATGTGAATATTGGTTATTGCAGAATTTCACGGTTGGTATTTGCTCAAAGATGTTTGATTTCTTTCGTTTTTAAGTTAAAATTTATTCCCCCCGAGGTCAGCGTGCCTTGGCTGTGCTTACTGCTGACAGACTCTCTGTGAAATAGACGCAGGCTCTGTTAGAAGAAAACCTGAACGCATCTGTTATTTGGCCGGGAAATCTGGAGCCGATTCCAAATAGTAGGATGACTCTTCTCTTTAATGAAACCCAAGAAACCCAAAACGTCAGTTGCCAAAGCCTGGTAAAACCAATTACATTGACTGCTAGCACAAACTGTACCTTCTCAGACTTGCGTCACCTTCTCAACTTACATTTGATTACTTTTTTCCCCCCATGATTAGATGCACATTAGGTACATTGTAACTTATATTACTAGGCTATAAAATTTGAATGATATACATGTAATGATGTATCTGTAAACCATCATACCGTACAGCACTGATGAGATGGACTACTGCATGCCACATGCGTAACTCGTAATGCATAATTGAAAGCATATTTTCCTGTATTATTAAAGGCTAACATACATTTTGCAAGACTGTTCATAGGGACCATTACAAATGATGCACATACAGGATACGCATGCCTCTTGGAATAAAAGTCAATCATTTCACTTTTTCGTGCAATTATTTTGAAGTCCCACATATCCAGAACTCAAATGTCTTGATCGAAAATGCACATTTCCACCTGAAAATGTTGATGTACATGTGTAAGACAATTTTCTTTTCAAACCGCACACATGTACATGTATATCCTGTGTGTGTACCACCTCTAGGGTACCTAGTGACAGACATGTAGTAAGCAGTAACATACTGTATAAATGTTAACGTACATGTACATGGTGTACATGTATGAACATTTATGTACATGAAATAAATAAGCAAACATTATACATGTACATACTGTACAAAAACAATGTGCTTGCTGACTGTACATGTACTACGTGTGTATGTACCAGCATAAATCTGGACCGCTGCACACAAGAATATACATGTACATGTATGTACCCTTTTTTCCCCTTCAAACATGTACATGTACATGTACAAATGTACATGTACATACACTGTATGTGCACTCAATGCAAAAGTTAATCACCCAATTCAACTGTTCATGAGGTCAGATTCTCATAATAATTCAACTTCAGGAGGACTGTCCGTTTACTATATGTAAGTACCAGTATACATACATGTATGCAATATGCAAGACCATCAAATCAAACCAATCAAACGATCTCCATAAGTCCTCAATCTACATTGTGAAATTCTGCTGGCATTTGGAGCAATATAGTAGGATTGTCAATTGTACATTTTTGACCTTCACTGACAATTTAAAACTACAACTCTAGTACATGTACATGTACATGTACCGGTACATATATGTAAATGTACATGCACATATGTACATGTACATTGTGTAGGCATACATGTATTACATAGGAGATTTTGAATGTTCAATGTAGGACGAGAAGACAATCTTGAAAAAAACTTTAATTTTTCATCATTACCATCAACATTTTTCAGATTAAATATACATTGGGCCTATTTATTGATGAATTAAAACAGAACAAAATCAACATTTGGATTGTAAAATGTATAAAATGTACATGTGCAAAAAATATGCTGTACATGTATATATATCATTCTAACACAAACTCGAACTGGCACTATCACTGTCAGTTCTATCTGTAATGTTAGTCACTGTTCTTGTGTTTATCTGTTCAAGTTTTACTGTTTACATGCTTAGCAATCATTGTAAATATTAATTATTACTGTAAACCAAATATTTTTAGTCCTTGCACTTTTTCTTTGGTCACCATCTTTTTTAACAATAAAACCGAAACGAATGAATGAATGAATGAATGAATGAATGAATGAATGAAAATCACATGCAGACAGTCAAACGCTTTCAAGAACTAAAGAAACACTTACACCATGGAGCTATTTATAAGAAAAAGATACACAATACCAAATTCAAGAGCAAATCTTTCTTTTTCTTTATTCAGAAAAAACTAGTAAACATTGGAAAATGTACAACGCGAGACATTTATTTCCCCACTTTGTTATCACCCACCCCCTCCCGATCCCAACAACACCACACTCCGGTATTCCTTAATTAATGTGGCGCAGACGTCAGCCGCGAGTTTTACTGTACGTCTTGCCCGCTGTACAGTCAACCCTGCCCGCGAGTTGAATATTCCTCAGTAGCGCTCTGGCATAGCTGGCATAGCATGGGGTTTTCAGTGAGTCTTACCGTACACAGTAAAGGTCGGGTTACTAGGCCAATGGGAACATTAACGGAATGAGACCTAAGGTCTAAAGGTCTCATCTGTGACATCTCCAGCATTGCTGTATTGCGTCACCGTACACATTCAACTTGTGTATGATGCCGGTGATTACATACATGTAGTACAATCGGCGCACACATAGCGATGCTAAAAACCATAACGCTTTAACATACATGTAACATGAAATGATTGCTCCATGGGAAATTATATACATCATGTACATGCGTGGGCAGTACACTGCATTAATTCTAGAATATTTTACTACATGTATAGATGTACATGTACTGCAAGCCATTAGGTTAAGATTGCAGTTTTAATTTTAACCCACAACCACACACTTGAACACACACATTGTCATGCTTCTTGGAATGTTCTGCTCACTGCCATAGGGACAACAAAAATTGTTTATTTCCAAAACTGCTTTTATGCAAACATCATTTCCTTAAAAGCCAACTTACATGTAAAACCAAAAAAAATGGAAAAAGCTTCAGGATGTGACGCCCACATGTTCAAATGTTTCAACAACAAAAATTGTAATCCGTGTACAAAGTTTCTAAAATGTTTAAATGAAACCTAAATTATAAAAAAGGGACCTAATGTTCATGAACGTTCACGCAATACTTCCTTTGAATTAAACATTCTATGTAGCACCAATAATTAACAACGTTTTCAAACCTATTTAATTAACAAAACCTTAGAAGCACCACAGCACTTGATTACATTCAGGGTACAGTACATGTACGTGTAGTTAAGTTTTTACTTTTTCAATGACTGCCTGCTGTACATGTTAGCTTTTTCTAAAATACCAGTATTTGCTAAATGTTTACAAAACTAAACGCAGTCACATCCTTAAAAAAAAGGTTCATGAAGGTCCCTACTGGTGTCCTTTTTTGGGGGTCCTGATATCACTTTGACACAATACTTACATCATGTACATGTAAAATGATTCTGTTCTTGTTTGTTTTCATTCCAAAAAGATTTTAACCATCCTCAATCCTGCAAAATCCTCCAACTGCCACCATGTACAATTTGATTCAGCCTCAATCCTCCAAAATCATCTTTTAGGCTTATTTATTTAATTTGTTCAGTGGAGGGGTTGACCTTTGCCTCAATCCTCAAAAATCCTCCAACAATCACTATTAACCCTAACGATCCCCAACCAGCCAAACTCCAACACCAAGGTTTGTTGAGATCTGTTAGGATGAGTACTGCACTATTAAACTGACTGTGCTTTACAAAGGATTAGGCATGTACCACAAAAACTGTGCACAGTTTACCATATGGTGTTGGGATTTGCAAGGATGAGGAAGGTTCCTAGTAAATCACCCTAGGGAGTTAGGGTTAATGGGTTGAGGCAGTGACATGAAAATGACATTCAGAAGCAGCACGGATGATATCGAATATCACGCAGGACTGAACATAAACAATGCAGGGTACAGCCTACGAACTCAAAACAATGCGTCCCCAAAATCAACTTGACACTTTTTTGTCATTCAGCCTCAATCCTCCAAAATCCTACAAAACCGCCAGGATTGAGGAGGATTAGGCTCAAGGTGTGATCTGAAAGCAGGTCCCATAAGAAATTACAGCAATTATAGCACTTGTCAATTGAACGCTTCAAATATTCAAATTTTAAACGTCTGGAGACGCGATTGCAATTGCCGGTCTGTAAGACGACAGGTGCAAATAAAGAGGCAATCAATATCAATCATGTAAGCTTGTCTAGTGTTGGCTTAGTCTCGACCCCAGACTGGATTTACATTTTGTTTCCGTATTGCAGCCCATCCCTGTCTAGCCGCAGCGTTGGTAGAGGGCGCTATCAACAAGATGAATCGAACTGAATCTGTGTTCAAGCTAATCCGCTGGCATCAGGTACATTGTATCCTAGGAACTTCTTCTGAGGTTGAAGTGCCAACATTCCTAAGACTGGATTTGATTCATCCAGTTGGTACATGTAGTGCCCTCTACCACTGGAGGGGGCTTGACCGCTCGAGTCAGGGATAGACAATTCCACGGTTATGAGAAGAGGTGTAATGTCCGTGACAGACCCAGTTAACTATATCTAACTAGGCCAAATAAAAATACTTCTGCTTCCGATTACGATACATGGCATTTGAAAATAGGTTAGGTACATGTACATGTATGTAGGGAATTTTTTTTTTTGGGGGGGGGCAATTTTTTTTGTGTACAGTCATATGGGGGTGTCTGCAAGTAGTCAAGGGTAAAAGGTAGTAATTGATGGTTTTCAGGTTTTTCCCCTCATCCCCCCCCCCCCCCAAAAAAGGGAAGGGGCTGTCAGAATAGGGTAGGTAGGGTAACCAGAAACAGAATATTTTGGGGTTTATTCACGGCCATTACATAATGCTAGTATTGCCCGGATCGGGAATGACTGAGTTATTAGGGAAACACAATGGACCAGTGCTTGGTCTGCTTGTTCCGATAATCCTAAAGGTGTGCATTCACAGGTATTTCTGGAACCAGGTACACGTTACCACAACAGTACGATACCCACAGACTGCTTTTGACAACAAACGCATTCAAAGATTTGTAACAAAACTCTCATCACCCGGTACATTGTCAAGTCCAGGTTGGATGAATGATTCAAAATAAGGCATTCACTTTTGGTGTAGTGATTTTTCCAAGAAACCTGTCAATACACCATGTATTTTATTTGAAAAGTGGTCAGCTGATTGTATGCAGTTTCTTTTGTGGTGTTTATTTTTGTGTGATTTCGTGTGTAAAAGAAAGCTATATAATGGGCCCATTCTTCCAGACTTTGCTTTTTGTAAAATGATGTTATTTTTATAATCACTTCCATCAGAAAAAAAAATGATTAAAAAAACAAAAAAATACTGAACACATTGGGTGCATATCAGTGAATCTAATATGTAATCCAACATAGTGTAGAACAATTTTGGGGAGGCATGGCCAATAAAAAAAATGTGTGCCAAGTTGAAACATACCTATAGTTTCCCTGAGTTCTTGGCACAATGTAATATGAGGGAACTTGAGTAACTGCTTCCACTTCTTGCTCCTCCCCTTCCGTTTACCGCCTCCACCTGCAAGGGAGCAACAACAATAGCAACCTCATGAATAACACAATGACATAATGAATATATATGCATTAGAGCCAATGAATAATTTTATGCGTCGGAATATGACCAACTGTTTCCAATCCTTGCTCCGCCCCCTCATTTACCATCTCCCCTGCAAGGGAGCAATAACAATATGGCTACCTCATGAATAAAACAATGACACAATGAATATGCATTAGAACCAATGAACGATTGGATGTCTCAGAATATGAGCAACTGTTTCCAATTCTTGCTCCTCTCCCTCATTTACCATCTCACCTGCAAGGGAGCAATAATGCATGTAGCTACTCATGAATAAAACAATGACACAATGAATATGCATTAGAGCCAAGGAATGGCTGAATATGTCGGAATATGAGCAACTGTTTGCAATTCCTGCCCTGCCCCTTCCGTTTACCATCTCCAGCTGCAACGCGGCAATAACAATAGCAACCTCATGAATACATTTTTTTTGTTTCATCCCCTTCTGTTTCTCCCCCCCCCCCCCCTCGAGTGCGCAATAAAAGCAACTTCAGGAGCAATGACACAATATGCATTACAGCCACGGAATTATTACTTGAACAATTGTTGCCATACAGACCAATTTTGCAATTACGCTGACTGATTTGTTCACTCTTACCAACCAAAATAATGTCACACGATGTGGCCCTGGGGCATGTACAGTGTTCAAGGGGTTGCAGGTTCACATCACGCATTAGCCAATTTCTTCACTAAACCACAGCATTGCTTAAAAGTGAACCTTGTCAGTTTGTTTTGGTTTGTTTTGGGGTGTTTTTTTCAAATGAGTGTTCATGCCATGCAAAACATTGGATTCTGCGTAGAGTAACTCTTCACCTAAATACAGACCGAGAACATGGCAGTGTGTTTCAACTGGGCTGCTGAAATCAAATTACAATACAGGTAATTAAATTGGCACCAGCTGCTACTGATGCATCACCACCCGTTATTAATTTACAAACCAAAAAAACATATTGAGAAATAATTACATGTGGACTGCAGGTCGACAGTGCAGAGAAACTACTTCAGCCAACATTCTGCTGTCACTGGGTTATTCATTGTTTGCGGTCTTTTCAAAAATTGGAATCCATTTTGAAAATGGACGCATCTCAAAGTAAAAATGTATATATATCAACTACAATGTACACATTGCTTTCGAAATATGTACTATGTATAGTTATAAAACTTATTTGTTTCTATAACCATGATAACATAAGATTTACATTAGAAGGGATTTTCAGGTGAAATGTCTTTTTGTGACTGTGTGAGACTAAAGCCTTTCTTAAACACCTACTGTATCATGTAAACTGTATTTTTCAATTGAAATAAATGTACCGATAGGTTTCCGGTACCAAATTTGAAAATGTGTACAAACAACCCATACTTAGGTCTATATTCTTAATCACAAAGCTTGCACACTGTTCACTGGCTGCATCCAGTGGAAATGGCGTAACTGATAATACTTTGACAATGCCGGCATGAAAGAGAGACGTCTTAAATCACAGACGCTGCCACTGCAGAGTGTTATTAAAAATGCATCGCTCGCTCGACCACGGCCACTAGCTCGGGTAGGCTCAAGTACTGTCCCCGCATCCAACACCCGTCATGCAGAGACGCTGTCACAATTAAATATGAAACTGCAGCGCCGTAGACGTGCACCGGCTACTGCACATTGTCTATGCAGCGGCGGATGCCGGAACATGGTGGATCCGAGCCATATTGGATCAATTCACGCAGGCCTGGGTACAAAATAAAATTCACGATCCTGATCTGAAATGGTTTGGGTGGGGAGGAGGAGGCGGGGGGGGGGGGGGGGGGAGACTTGACTGAGGGTGGGGGACATTGAAGCAGGTGCAGAATTCGGAACAATGTCGCAGGTCAACACAGGTGACCTACTAATTGGGATTTGGCGGATGGTTTTGGCTATGGGTCATTGCACAGGCATTATTTATAATGTATAACATTGTATTGTTTTCCTGATGAATCAATGAAAATATACAGTGCTACAGTTTGGGACGGAGTAACAGGAGGGGCGGTTTAGGGCAGCACAGGGACTGTAATGGCTTTGTAAGTCCCAACAAGGTCATTTTTAATCGTGCCAGGGTCCAACTTAAGCAGATGAACGGATACGTACATAACAAGAGTCAGTATTTGAATTCTATCACAGAGGATTATAATTAGGTATAAAGTGGTATGAAGCATAAACGACAGTACTTTAAAAATATCTTTTCCAACTGGACTAAAATTTTACAGATCAAAGCGTGAGTGTCATAAACACACTGTAGACATGTATGCAAGCGTACACTAGTATTGCCATATTGTTTTATCTGTTGCTGTTGGCCAAATAAATAATAATACTAATAATAATTAACACATGCATCATCAGGCAGCCAAGGTCATAACCCCCTTCACCCCCATGGCTGTGAGAAGGTAAAAAAAAAAAGTGATTATTTTAGGTTTCCACATACATGTAGCAATATTTCTTGATTTCCTTTTGAATTGTGAAGTAATTTATCCTTTGGCTAAACAAATTTCACAGATGGTTAAATGTGTTTTGCCGAAGGATACAAAATAAGATTGCATTCAGATGGGCAAGTT
The DNA here is from genome assembly GCF_015706575.1 of Patiria miniata. Taxonomy (NCBI): domain Eukaryota; kingdom Metazoa; phylum Echinodermata; class Asteroidea; order Valvatida; family Asterinidae; genus Patiria; species Patiria miniata. The sequence continues at coordinate 4,610,307 of NW_024037071.1, forward strand.
TGCTGCCACACAAATTATTTTTTGCAACAAAACTACCGTAGCTCACAGATACACGACAATGAATACAAATTTTTAAAAACAAAATTGTAATGAGCTTCCATGCATACATGTGTTGCCCTATAACAGTCATTTGTGCACTACTACACGTACACGTTCAATGTATCTGAGAAACTAAGGCTACACTGGTACTACAAAAATGTGCATGGACATGATTGAAATTCCATGAGAACACAACCAAATTACAATTGGCCAAAAAATGTATACTTGGGTCAATTTCCATGAAATTTCTATACCAAAAAAAAAAAGGAGTGCGAAAAACATGCGACCGTTTGCTAGAAAAACTGACACAGACATGTGTACGTGTACAGAATGCCAAATCTTGCTGATCGGCAATACCGTAGTTAGTGCTGAATGCACTGCACGATGCTGCACACTGGGTGTGGATTTCCACAGTATAATAATATACAATCCTACAAATCTGTGAGTACACTGTACATGTACATGGACGGGACCTTGTGCGGCAGCCTTTGCCAATCTGAATGCAATTATTATAAGCATGGTCTTGTCGCGTACAATGTACATGTACGTACTTCTATACATACTGATACACATGCCATACATGTGTGTACGTGCACCTACATATGTACATGTACATACATGTACATGTACATTCATTCACATACATGTACTGTACATGTACGAATACTAAGGGTAATATAATAAAAATATAGATCTTGTGTCTCCAATAACACTGGAAAAAAACTGGAATTTATTTTCTTCTTATTTTTTTTTTTACACATTGGAGGACAAGTGGACAATTACATGTAATGCATCAACTACATGTACATGTACATGAACGTCCTTCTTCATTGTAAAACTGACACATGATCTGTTCGTTAATATTACAGATAATTTCGAAATTGCGTGACAACTGCGATTCAAGCTACAAACCGGCTGATATTAAGAAATAATACGGGGCGCTTTGGTGATACATGAAGTCCACAAGCTTCTGGATTCATGACATGGTAAAGACATTATCTGAATGACTGGAGACGACCAGGGCTAAGCCTGAGGTGCTAATTTTCACCGCGTATGAAACACTGTGAGCGGGAGAGCTGCTGTCACAGTATATGAACCCTGAATGCTGCAGATCACTTGTTTTTATCATGGATGGTTCAGTATGGTTTTACCAGAGGACTTGCAGTGTGTCTTATGTAAACCCTCCCCCCACCCCACCCCACCCCCTTTTTATTTTGGGCAATACATTTAGCAGTTCTCAATGCAGAGCACCAGACAAGGTTAATAATATTACCCCAAAAAAATCATTAAAAAAACTGCTTCCCACATAAAAATAAAACAAACCCATAATAAAAAAGTATTAAACCTTACAAGTTACCGTACATGTATGCTGGAGGTTAACACAGTGAGGTCATTATCTGCAGGTCATTCATGTGGAAACCGTTCAAAATCTATGCACTTTATTCCGTATTCTATTCACGCAATGATTAAGCAATGTATTTTTACTTGTCATTCCTGATATAATTTGGAATTCTTTTGTGGGGATAATGATGTTTTTCGATTAGGAGGTTTCCTAATGTATACATTTTTGCATAATTTATTTACAAATGCACATGAATAATGTAAATAAGGCAAAGAAAAAAATACCTGTGTTTCCGGTTACCTCACCTAACCAGAATAACCATGCAGAACCTAAATCTTTTTATTACAAAAAATGTTATGGTACCGACCCACCCTAGTTTTGGCAGACATCGTTCTGCATTTTTAAAACTGTTATTTCCTTTTGTGTAATGTGGTTGGCAGTGCAGTCTTGCTGCGCCATGCACCAAAGCCAATAAACAGCGCAACAATCTCAGAATAAACAGTTGATTGTTACGAATGCATGCACAATTTTTCTTTTTTATTAACCCTACCGGTAAGTCCCTAGGCCTTTTTGCTAGGATGTAGCCTCAATCCTGCAAAATCCTCCAATTGGCCTCATGAAAAAATAGCATAGCCTCAATCCTGCAATTCCTACGTTGTTTCTTGAATATGGTCCATGGAGGGGTGACCACTGCCTGGAGCAGTGCGGAGGATTTCAAGCATAATCCAGACCTATATTTTATGCATGGCTGAGCAAAAGCAACACAAGGTCCGGCCCAAGACCTTGACAAAGTGTATCCTATGAAATCAGTAACACACTTTTGCCATGTAACCTCAATCCTCCAAATTCCTCCACTTTGGCAAAGAGGATTTTCAGAGATTCAGGGCGGTTAGGGTTAACCGACCACATTTCTTTTCTTTTTTTGCTGTAAAGTTGAAAAAGTCGCAACTATGAGACAAGTGCTCAGTGGCGGTACAGTTTCGTGACTATAAATCCTCCATTTTGGACACTGATCAACATAAAATTTAATGTGAAAGTATTACAAGGCCGTGTCCGAATTACTTGGCTACGGCTAGGAGTTACACACGCGCCTATGGAAGCGGCTGCAGTCACTTCCCATAGACCCATGTGTTATTTCCAGCCATAGTGATTCGGACATGGCTCAAAATTAAGGCCAAGTTCGCGCAAGGACTATAGTTGACCAATGGTTAACTAACGTTTGCCCGAACTCTGTCTCAACGGTGGTTGACTACGCTAGTTGACTATTTGGAACCAGGCTTCTGGGGTTGGTTGCTTCGCTGGTAACCAATAGCCGTGCGCATTCATAACGCTAGCAGAGAGCCTGGATCCAGAAGTTTTGCAATGACATTTTGACTAGCGTTTGACTAGAGACGTTCGCACGTTGCTATTAATGCGCAGGCGTAAGGTACGTCACAAATCAACTACTAGTCGACTAATGGTCCTTGCCCGAACTTGGCCTGCGTTAACCATTTGGACACCCTTTTTTCAACATCACATCCTGACTAGTATGAGTGTAGCAGGTCTTTACAAGCACATGAAAGCAAAGGATGATATAGCATTACATAAGTAGCCATTTACCATTTTTCACCAACAAAAATAGATGTGTTCAATCAATTTTGGTACCACATTTTAATTTAGGGATTTTGGCATGCATGTTAAATGACAAATTTGACATACATGTAAAATGACAACTTTGACATGTCGCCAAATGACAAATATGACATGGTACATGTCAACTGACAAATTTGACACGTACTTTATGTCATCTTATCCAAGCAGTTTCTTTGCCTACATTTTGTAAGTTCACATTTTGAAACATGGAGAGTACGCAATTTAGGAACAAATGTTTTTTTTCTAAACTGGCTATTTTGTAAAAAAAAAAAAATTTGAACTTTAACTGATAACTTCATAATTTACATATAAATGTACAATGGTACATGCACTTCTAAACCAGGAAATTTAATCTTTTTTAAACTTAAAAGAAAAAAATATGAACATGCAGGGCGTAGAACTACAGAAAAGCTTTGTTTCATACTGTACATGTACATGTACTTCAGTTTAAGTCAACAGTTGAGTGATAAGGTGATACAATGTATACTGTACATGTACCAGTACAATGAAAATGTACATGTTCATGACATGTACTTAAGGTCAAATTTAAAAAATAAAAAAAATAAAATTCTCCCAAAATTGAAAAATTGAAATGAATGCTGCCATTTCAAAATTACTTCTCCCACAGTTGTCAAGGTTGAGCACTGAAAATATGTAAATGCCCATTGTGTTTCCATAGAAAATTAACCCTCCTCTTGCTTAAGAGGTCACCAATGGTCATTAAGAACCATAATTAGTAATTAGCACCCACAACAGGAAACACCTGCTCGCGTATCATGGCCATAGGCCAAAAACAATAATGTGTATTTTAATTGTACTCTAGTGTAATTACAGTGGGAACATTTCTGCAAAAGTCAGTAGTGTACAGCTCATTTCATACAAGGTTTTTTGGTATTTTTTTGCAATCTTGTAAAAAGTACAATAATAACTTTGTTTATGAGGTCCCAATTGGCTATGGGTACAATGTCGTGATACAATTTCATCAAGTTCTGAAAAGCTTCTAGCCATTCTGAAAATTGTAAATATTCCACCCTAGGCCCTGTTTGGATAGGAACCATCCTTAATCCTGCAAAATCCTCCAGTTGCCAACGTGTAAAAATTGGATTCAGCCTCAATCCTACAAAATCATCCGTTATTTCTTGAATGTGTTCAGCGGAGGTGTGACCATTGCCTCAATCCTTCAAAATCCTCCAACAATCACTGTAATGGGTTGAGGCACTGCCGATGACATTCAGAAGCAGTGCGGATGATATTGAGCATAATGCAGGGCTCAATTATGCATGTCTGAATGTAAACAATGCTGGGTACAGCCTACAAACTCAACACAACGCATCTTCCAAAATCAACCAACATTTTTTTGCCATGCAGCCTCAATCCTCCAAAATCCTCCAAAAACTGCCCAGAGGATATTGGAGGATTGAGGAGGGTTAGGGTTAAATACTATCAGCCTGAAAGTTTTGATTATCAAAACATGTGTAGGCCTTAAGCCTGGTCTCAATTCTTAATGCAATGGTTCGGGACATGGATTAGGCCCTATCACTATGCGCAACCAATTAAGTCGTACCGTACCAAGTGACCTGTAAACACTGGCCACACATGACTCAAAACTCACTAATATGGTCCAATAATTGTTCCAAACATCAGTCTTCCTAAGCCAACCACACCCTGGGGAAATATGGCCAGCAAAACTGCCAGCGTGTGAAGTACAGAAAAGGGGAAACAAACAAGGAAGATTTGTAATGCGGAAGCTGGCAGCAACTAAATATCGCCGACTGATTTATCGAGTTGTCAAGTCCAAGAAATATTGGTAAGACTAATGCAATGGATGCATTTTTGTCGTTGTTACTTAGTCACGGGTTGGTAGGCATAGGGAAATATGGATGCCACAGGCCTTATATTCCAAGCATATGGTGAATAACTTAATTGTGTAATTAGAATTTGTTAATGGCGTGTTTCAAATGTCAGCTACCCAATACTACATGTAAAATATATATGAATTGTATGGTACATGTATGTATTAATTACCAGGGGCTGTGGGTAACGTTTCTGCCACAAACAAGACTTGTTTTGATATAACTTTTTAAGTAAGATTTTAATTATAATTTTAAACAACTCAATATCAAAACATCTACATGTGCATACATGTACATGCACATGTAGATGGAATGCATCTAGTATTCAAACCACTGCACAATTAAATTTAACAACTGCTAAATTATTCATAACACGTAGTTGGTACCAGGAAATAAATATTTGTGACGAAAAACTGACGATACTAGATATTCTTGAACATTTTTTCTATCCCAGCTGGCATGAAAAGGAAGTTCCCATTGCGATTTTAGCTATTTAAGTTTCAACACTGAGCAGTGTTCAAACAACTAAGGACACAGTGCAGGCATCAGCTGGCACAACAATATCAAGCAAATGTGAGGTGCAAAGTCCAGATCAACAACTTTTGGATGTCCTTGACCAGAAATTGCCGCCTGAATAAACAAGAATTCTAAACAAATGAAATTATTGAGTATATATCTGATGGACTGCCTCCACTCCTGATAGGAAACCAGGCACAGATGTGAATTTATTACTCAAAAACCATTTCAATTTACATGCACCACTAGCTGACTAGTCCAGTATACACATGTGTGTGTACATAATGTACACATTGTACCTAATGTCCCCTTCATTTCAATTCAATCCATGGAGTTATAATAGTTCTCACAAACTTCATGTACTACACAATGACCCAAATTGTCATACACTAGATCCATCCGTCCTCGTACACACATACTGTAGGTGATGTACCTGTTTATGAATGTATTTGTGGTGTCAAAATCAGCACAATGAACTCCTGTGAGAGCCACTTGGGAGTCATAACTAATTACTCATACCACAGGACCAATTAATAACATCCGCCAAATTCAGATTTTTTTCCCCTCAAAGCTAGTCCTTGACACGTTTCCACACAAACCCTATTTTTCTGTGTTCGATTAGTCTGGGTACAGCCCATGTTGTTGTTTACACCAAAGAGGCTAGGTCCTAGTTCCAACAAACAAAGGTAAAACCACCAGAATTTACCACAAGAGCTGAGTCATACCGGTTGCTTGTTTGAACAACAATTCTCCTAATGTCCAATTCCTCTGAAACCTAATTTTCTTGTATGCAAACGAAACAGTAGGCCTACATTTATACGCAGTTACGATCTACATGTACATGTACAACTGTGAGATTCATGACCTCTTTATGTGGGTTCAGGGAGGAAGCAGCGTTTCCGCTGTACATAGGAACTGGCATCTGTGCATACCAATATATGATGATGACAGTTGAACCCAAACACTGTGGTGTAATTGTAGACTGACAAGGATTTGTCTGCTTTCAAATAGAGACAGGGCAGTTGTACACACACTGTATTTCCTGTGCTGGTCCAAGTTGCTAATAAAATAATACGCAGTGTTGCAGACTGGCATGAGAAAAAAATACAAAATACATAATTGACATGAATTTGCAACAATTTGACACCCTAAGGCCAAAAAAAAAATAGTTCTGCTTCCGTCCCGATTACATGGCATTTAAAAATTGGGTAGGTAGGTAGGGATTTTTTTGCAAATTTTTTGCAAATTTTTTTTGGTGTACGATCATATGGAGGCGTCAGCGTGTAGTCAAAGGGTAAAAGGTAGAAATTGATGGTTTTGAGTGGGTTTTTTTGGGTCATTTTTCCAATAAACAAATTAGGGTAGGGGTTGTCAGAATAGGTTAGGGAAACTGGAAGCAGAACTATTTTTTGGGGCCTAATTTTCACACCCCTTTTCCAAAACCTTACTATATCCCATGTACATGTACATACATGTACGCATTTTGACAAAATAATAATTTGTGGAGAACATGTCGAAACTGTTACTTTGTAAACAATTGTAGGCCTACTATTCACATTGCAGAAAAACATGCAAAACAAAATCTGGCCAACTTTACGCACCCTTTAGCCAACTAAATTCTCAAACAAACTTTCATGAGGCAAAGACAAGGGCCTCAGTATTTCACCAGCCCAAGCTTGAGGTCTCAATTCAATTTTTTAAAGGAGACCTTTCTTCAATATTTGCACCTGAGAGTGATGCAAAGTGATTTCAATTTGAAGCCTAAGAATGCAATGGAAGGCCTACATGGTATCCACCGTTTTCAAAAGATTGACCATTCAGTAGTCTGGTGGCATGACTACAGTGACAGTATATAAATAGAGACTAGGTACCAGATGTTTCTTTTGACACAGTTGATTGAAGCAGTACTAAAGGGGTTGTATTGGTTGTTTCACGTCCCAATTTTTTGGACAAGGTCAAACAAAGCTTTAGCCATAAGTAGAAGGCCTTTTAAAATTGGAGGATTCAAAACTGTTAGGGTTGATCCATGAAATCGTTTAACATTTAATACAGTGCCCATTACGTACAGCTGTTTCATTTTCAACAAAATAATTGTTCAGAATTACACATGCACTTTACACAAAGTACAATAACTACATGTACATGTATGTACACGAACATGTAGAACATTATTTTGTCACAGACATTGTCATTTCCATGTAGGCCGAAAAAAATGCAGTTGATTTTTATTTTAAATGCGTCAATACTCTATTGTCATGATTGTACTAAGCTGGTTTCTTAATCAGTGCCCAATGAAGCGCTAACAGTCCCTCAAGGCCAAGATTTCAGAAGACCTTGGGCATGCATTTATAATTGGGATGCTAGAACTAGGGATCCCTTCAACATGTCATCAAGGAAAGTACAGGGATTCAATACCTCTGTGCCTTTTGCTGCTGTCAGTCTAGAAAAATAGAGTTGAACGTCAATAGTTTTCAACATCCAGGTCTAGATTTTGAAGGCTGTTGTTCCTTGAATACGTGAGCAACAATGAAATGACTTGCACAAATAAAACCTACTCCCGCCTCTAAAGTCTGTCACACAAAGTTGAAGTTGATATGGAGCTTACTGTATTGTGAAGATATGTATCGCTGAACTTTACTGACGTCAGCAGACGGCCATATTTATAAGGAAGTTTATTCACTTTTACGTTTAACAATGAGGGGCAAAAGGCCCAAACTGTTATGGTTCAGTGAGTGTTTAGAAGTTTTTGTGCAAACTTTGAATGAGGAACCAAGAGTGTATATTTTTCAGGGTGCTGTTGTGTAAAAAAAAAAAAAAAACCTCCCCTCTTAGAATAACATACATTAGCCTACGAATTTTGAGCAAGTCATATCATAACCATATTTGGCCAAAAAATGCAGTATTTTCCACAACCGAAACAGCTTTTAAAGATTAATAAATAAGTAAAAACATGTTGTGATGCTATTTGCTATCTAAAAAGTAGTGGAATAAATGTATTTTGTATCTATCACTCAGTACCATCAGTGGGTGTCAATGTTCTAATTCGTGCTGATCTTCATACTGTAATTTACAATACAATTTATTTTGGAACATTTCTGCATGTACATGTACGTTATGATTAGACGAATCAACAACTGAATTCAATACAGGAGTGGACATTTTCTGGGGAAGTTTTCCAATGCAGTCACAACAGTTTAACTTAATATCCAAAGAATTAGCATTTATAACTAAATTAAGTTAAATATGTTTTTAAAGGTAGGGCCTAGCGGACAACAATGTGCATGCGACATAATTTTATGAAATGGATTGAATTGTGGGCTACTAATTTCTAGTAGTACAGTAGTAGGTATCGTTCCACTGACCTGTTCAATGTTTTGTTTTGAATGGTGCCAGACAAACAAGAAACAATGCTGCGTGTTTTAAACTCTCAAACTTCAATGTGCAACTCCCTGAATCTGCCTTACATCAAATGTAAACCCACACGTCTGAGTGCTTTGGAAAGAATGCTGCATCCTGACGCCACTTTTTCGTCATTATCTCAATGAAGGTCGGGCATAGCAAAATATCTGTGACTGAGAAACACTTGCAATATTGTTAAAAAATACTTTGAAAATGTACTTGACTCTCCATAGACTTTGTCCAAAGAAGTGACGTCTGGACACTAGGCCTACATTCTTTCCGTTATTTTTTCACAGTCATGACAGTAGGAATTTGACATTTTCATTTTTGGATTTTTGCAAATGTTTCCTAATCTTTAACAAGTTTTTGGTTGAATTAAAACATAGGTCTACACATTCAAATAATACCAACCTTCACGTGCTTTCAAATAAACGGTGTTGGCCACAATATTTTCTAACTCCATAACATAAGTCCCCCCTCGCCCGGGGCGTGCAATTAACCGCGGTCAGTGTTGAGCTGAAGCGAGTTTCGCCAACAAGAGAGTACCGTCAAAAATTCACTGGGTGTGGTGGCGAGTCCCCGCTGAAAAGCAACCCGTGCGTGAACGTCCCGTAGCTTTGGAAAATCTCACCAATATCACACTTTTATCGTGTCGTCCCAGCTTCAAAATCCCACTTTCTTCGTACCAAAACAGCAGTGAGAAGTCAGCACATGATCTCGGGGATAACTCATCACATTATGCAGGCTGCAAAAAAGTGAATGTTACCGGCACAATTCGTTAGTAGAGTTGGAAAATCCGTACAATTTTACACTGCGATACGTTTAATGACATGTACATGGATATGTACGTACGGAGGCCGTACACAACACACGCAACATCGTCCCATTTATTTGCACACAAATAATATGTACAACAATATGGCTGGCCTGTTGGCCAGGAGTATACCATTTTCTGACCGTAGGGGGCTTCTATATCATTTTAACCACATTATCGCATCGAACAATTTCAAGTCAATTTATGACCCGAGAGCCTTTGTACAGGATGTTCCCAAAATTATACTTTTTTTTCTTCTTTCAGCTACAGAGTGTATAAACATCTATAAATTCGCAGACTACTTTTTGAACAATAAAAACAAAAAATTTAATTTCAATTTTGGCCTTCACAAGCGCGCGGTTGCTTTGAAGTTCATGAACATTATCCTACAAAAAATTTACTTATGACAAGTTCTTCGACTTCTAGATAACTTGAAATTTCAATAAAAAGGTAAAGTCAAATCTTTACACATTTCCCTCGATCAATTACACAATTAAAGCGTTTACATCCAGGGGGCGGACCCAGGTTGGCTGAAAGGGGAGGGGAGCAACAATCATCAGGAACAGAGAGTTGATTACAATTATACAGTTATTGTTTAATTCAGTTACATGTTCTGCATAATATGACCTTAGAAGCAAAAGTCTTTTTGTGTTCAGCTGAGCTGTGACGTGGGTGGGGCCAAACCTCCCCCCCCCCTTCGTTGTCCTTATTTCTCCATGTCCTTACATATTATTGGACCCCCAGCTTCGACCCTGCAGCAAAATGTGTGAAGAAGTGAGGTGGAGTATTATCTAAACACGCATGCGTCACTAGGGGTGGGCAGTGTGACCTCCCCGAAACCCCACCCCTCCCCCACGTACCCCGCCCCTTTTCAAACTAAACCCTGGTTCGGCAAAATCGTTGCGCAGCACCACCTACCTATATAGTAATTAAAGCTAATTTTTTTTTGTGGGGTCAATTTCCATCCGCTTTTGAACAGGTCTCCTTTCAGAATATTATTATCTTACCCCCTCCTCACCCCCCCCCCTCACACACGCTCCCCCCCCCCCCCCCCCACACACACACACACACAACCCCTCCCCCACCTCCACCCCACCCCAAGTGTGTATTTGCCTGCATCATATCAGGGATCCCCTATTGTCCCACTTTTGTTTGTACACTAACTTTTTTTAGGAAGACCTCCCTGCACGCTTTGTATCGCCAAATTGGGGACCCTTCGGGAATTGGGGACCCTATATTGTCCTCTATTGTTCAACGTCCCCTGTTGAATGCAGAAACAAACTCCCATCCACCCCACTCCCACCCACCCCCACCCCTACCCTCAACCCCCCCCCCCTCCCCAAATAAAATCACTCCTACTTTCGAAACCTCGATCCGATTTCTGGAAAGTAAGTCATGGTTAGTTGGCCATTTGGGTCACACCGTACCTCAGTGACCTTACCCATCCCCCATTCCTATTTTATCCTGGGAAGATCATGGAGCACCCCTTCTGACGACCTTTTTAATTCACACTATTATCACATCATATAATTCCCGCCATCTCTCCCTGTTCTCTGCCGCCCAAGTAGCGTATCTAGGCTTTTGTTTCAGGGACGATCATGTCTTGAGTAAAACTGTCTGGAAAATAAGGCCCTATACTCTTTTTTACGCTTTCAGCTACCTTTTTTAAGTTGCTGAAACAATCATCAGTCCTCTCTACCACTCCCCGGTGTTTATCCTCCCACCGAGCTCCTCTCGTGTCTTTCTTCCTTTTCTTGTACGATGCCCTGTAACAACATGGTCAAGTCTTCGCAAGGCTTGACCATCTTGAGATGCGACCACACCTAAACAAAAGCCTGTAGCGCTTGTCTTGGGAGGGCAATTTTTATATATATAAAACAAAAATCAGGGCCCCGGCCCTAAAACTAGGCGTGTTTGTTTGTTCAACAGATCAGAGACACTCACGAGTAGACTTCTTGAATGCATTCATTGTTCATGAATTAAAATAAAACACAAAACTCAAAGATGTGGCTGATGAATGCAAATTGACACTGAATATACGAGGGCCCTAGTGCTTTGAGGATAAAAGGGTCGTCAATTCATAGTTTCATTCATGGCTTGGCACTGATAGCCTCGGTTTCAATGCTAATTTGAAATTCGTCTTTTCAAGTCCCCTGCAAACTGGACCCAAGTTACGCCCCTCATTTGCCCCCCCCCCCCTCGTAACTGTACCGAACTTAAAAAAAACAAACGCCAATTGGGCCGCGCAAAGTAATATCATGGGGTAGAACCTAAACGGAAAATCTTGCAACTGTTCGCTGCAAATTAACTTTGGTATTTGGGCTTTAATATGGCAAATAATAGTTTCTAGGCTTAGTTTGGATAACTTGTTGAAGGATAAAGCCGGATCAACTATATTTAGTGTCCTATCTAGTAGCCCGTTAAATGGGCGTGGGCCTGGGCGCGGCCACCGACTCGACATGCTAAAATGATCGGCAGTAATCGTCAGAGGGCGCTGTTAAAAGTTAATGGACTAAAATCATACCGATCCTCCGATCCATGTCCAACTAGGACAGTTAGTCATGCATTGCCATCCATTTCATCATCAGCTGCTTATCACAATAAAAACAGAAAGTCACCATTATTGAATGAGTTGTATGATGAGTTGCAGTACCGGAGAAACTGGGTTTTAGGTGAGCCCGTACTTAGTGTCAGACCGGGCCGTAGGCCTATACCAACGACGTGGTGGTCTATTTTGACGCACTCGCATTCAATTTGCGTTGGACAACGCGCGCGCGTTGCAAGCGTTACCTGCGCAAATTATGGTGACTCGAGGATACCACTTCTGTATTAAAAAACCTTCAAAATGTTCAAATTCTTTCTTGACTCTCCATGACTTTGTACACAACCGAGTTGCGTATGGTCCAGACCATTGTGGGGCGCAATCGGTCGATCCGCGCGATCTGTCGTTCGCGTTGTGCGATGGGTCGATTTTGTAAGATATCTTGGACTTAAGTTTAATAGTTACCTTTGTAAAAAAAACATTGTGAATTAGAAAGAAAAAGTGTCGACTGATTGAGCGTCACGATCGACCGATAGCGCAACGCGATCGACCGATGGCGCACATCGACCGAACACGTCCAACATTTACTTCCGTACATTGCATGACAGATAGGCTGGACATCACATGCATGTTTCTGTTTCTGTTCCAAGACGTTAGAAGGTTGTCAATGAACAAGCCTGTTGTGCATTCATTGACTGTATTACTAAATTGAAATAACAGAGCTCCTCTGATGTACCAGCATAGCTCCACTAGTGTGGTTCGACAGCATAGCAATATCCGAGCCTCAATAACTGGGCTAGAACCAGCAATGCATAAGGTCTACACAAAAAAGGGACTTTCTTATAATGTTAGTTTCCTAAGATTACACTATGACTATCTGATAATTTATTCATTCTCAGACAGTGCAGAGCCTATAGTGTTTACAACTAAAGTGACTCCCTGCTGGATATTCAACAGCTATGCAGCATCCAGAAACCAACCCTGCTGGCAATTCAACAGCACCGCTTGAGTGGGACAGGTGGCTGTGTGAGATTGAGCATTCGTGGCGGGATCAGGCAACACGGGAGGTGCAACACAAATTAGGTAAACCATGTCCATACTTGCAAATTGCAAGGCTGCGGCTTGAGAATACACATGCACCTATGAAAAATACCTATAAACAGGTCCAAAAAAGTCAAATTTAGCAGGGAAAATATTGAAGCTTTTACTGAGACAACACTTAGAATTTTTCAGACCAGTCTCATAAGGTTTGTGCACAGGGTGTCATCAAGTGATGTCTAGGTACATTATTTTTCCAAATTTTAAATTGCTCATAAATGTTTTCTTACTGAACAGAGAAAGCTTTTCGTTCAGTGGATCCTCTTCAGCTTCATGCCTTTGTCCTTCACCTGTTGGACAAGAGCCAAGATTTGCGTCGGATGAAGCCATCAACTTTAGCTCTTATCGTCCTGAAAGAGTTTTTGCCGTGGGTCAAGAAAAACAGCCATGTGCTACCCAAAGTAGGTATCCCTACTAGCAGTGAACGGACAATACGTAAAATAAGGCCGAAATGGTGAAAATGATTAATCTCTATATTTTCTGACGATCTTTGGAATTTAAGAAGCATGTGGACAAAAGGAATGAGAGAATATCTTGCTGGTGCAACACAAACATGCAAACCTTTAGGCTTTTTGTGAGCTTAACAACTTTGTGAACTGTATTCGTATTTCAGGACCCGTCTGCTATTATCACCGATGGCATGAAGTTGCACGCCTTGCGGCTGGCAACAAGTGCACACATCAACCTGTTTGACATGATATGTGAGCTGTATCATCTCAAGTGCAAGGGCAATGAGTACTTGGCCACACACCTTAGAATACTCCTAGCGAGGAAACAGTTCAAAGAGGTAAAAGAACACGTAGATGAAGCAAGCCTAAGAACGTTTGTCCAAGGGCCTGCAAAATTCTGTTCAATTGACTCTCAATGGCTATTCGCTGGAAGTCTTTTCATGCATAATACACAATGGGCCGGATTTAGCCTTTTAAAACCTTGGTGTTTCCCTTGCATTCTTTGCTTGCTAAATGTGATCATAGATTGTCTTCTTTTTTGTCTCATAGGCTGGGGTCGCGGCCTACAAGCTTCAACTTCAACACTGCTTCAAAATTGAGGAGGTTGGGCTTCTCTTTATAAAAATTTTGTTAATAAAGAACGTTTTTCAAAATCATGAATTGTTTTAATTTACTCCAACCTGAGTTTCAAGATGCTCCTTAAAAGTAGGCTTCCCATATTTTGCCGCGTGTCTTCCAGATCTGCTTGCCGCTGGTTTTTCAAGACAAAGTGAATCTCGTCGAGAAGTACATTCAGGACAGCAAGGAGGCACAGGAGGAGCTGATACAAAGACTGGACTCCTTCTGTACCAGGGATTCCGATCTTCAAGACATCATTGAGTAAGGTCAAAACGTAAAATGACCCAAAACACCACAGACCAGGTTTCGTAGGTGGTCTGTGAAATAATATGTGTGCACGGCTCAGATAATTCACTCTCTAGTTCATCTCACGTTTTGTTCATGTCAGCAAAATAGTTGTTCTTGTCACCAAAATCGCATAAATCTAACACAATTAGACATGAAGAGTGCCACCTTGTGACCCATTGTGTCCACTCTTGCCAGCCTTTAATTGTGTCCCACGGTGTCATCAGGTGGCGTCCAGTCGCCACTCCTACCCCCTCCCCAGCCCACGACCCCCCCCCCCCCCCCCTTCCCTTCCCAGTGGTTCGCACAGGTAATTTTAAAATTGAGGAAATGTAATCCAAACGTTTTTTTTACTTTATTTTATTTTTGTTTGCAGTAAAATGGAAGCCCCTGGAGTGAAGAAGGAGAAGTTACGACCCAAGTACCTCAGCAAACTGATTTTGCGATTGACAAAGCTGTTCAAGCTAGACCCAGCGATCTGTCCCAATACTAACTACCACAAGGATCTGAGTGCAGTCCGGTTCCTGATGTACAAGAAGTACATTGAGGTAACGCATTGGCCATTAATTGGCTACCTATTGTCCAACAATAGACGGATGTACTAAGCCCTGGCCACTGTGCTAGGGCTGTCCTGAATTTATCAAATATTTGAATATTCTATCGTCCGCGGAATGTTCCATAGTGTATCTTGGTTCAATTATTGGAAAGATAAAAAACAGCGCATGTACACACACTTTGAAATGTTAATTCAATCGTAAAGTTGCTGTGCTTTACTGTCAGATGCCACATTTTGTTGACAGTAACTTTTTTGTCGACAGAGGATCCTGGTTATGAAATACTTGCGCAAAACACTCTTGTGGCCGTATGATTGATCACCCCACGTACATTTTTCCAATTTTTACTTGGCGTGCAGCAATCCTTAGATGCTGAAAACTGGGATGAGCTGATAAAGAGCACTATCCGAGACAACGAGGCCTTGCAGGAGGAGTTTATCAACTTGCTCATAGAGTACAATGACCCTCCGGCTGCTGCAAAGTGGGCAGTGCATTATGGGATTGATCGGAGCAAACTCGCTGCGGATGTGGCTGGAGCAATTGAGACTTGGTAATGACATGTAGATGTTGCATTATTGAAATTAGAAATCAAAACTTTTATCTCAGAAAAAAACTTGCTTAGCAAAGTATTGGCTGTTTTTTCTTTGTTGCTCTTGTCTAACCTTGTGTCTCATTTTGGAGCAAGTTTAACAAGAGTTATTGAATAGACCTCCCCCCCCCCCAAAAAAAAAAAAAAAAAAAAAACAAACAAATAAAAATAGTACCATACTATTACAGCTTTGCAGACAATTGTTTCACAGTTAACCATTCTTTCCTCTTGAAGTTCCTCCTTTTAGTCTCCTTCCCTCTGTGAGATGGTCAGTATGAAAGCATCATCATTTGAGATATTATTGGCTGGTCTATTTGATGTTCTTGTTTTCAGCCCTCCTCCCTCTGATGAACCAGATAACTGGGATGACAATGTCGCAACACCCAAGGTGTCGTTCTATCAACTGAGCCTACCCCTAGAGCGCATTGTCATGGTCGATAATGTTGGATTACTTGAAGTGTGTGAGAGGCATATATTTCAGGTATACTAATCAAGTTATGTACATGTACATATAAATTGACCTGTTAATAATTAGTACCTAGTCACAGCAATCATCTTGCATCATGTGACTATCCTATTGGGTGGTAATTTGTTAGTAAATGTTTGTTAAATTTGGTGGCAGGAGTGGGATTCGATGGTGGCAGAAGTGGGATTTGATGGGGGCAGCCACAAGTCACCACACTTATTTTATATTGGGTAGTTAGGTCCCTGTCAGTTTGTGTAGCCTTTAATTGCGTGTCTGTGTACTTTGTATGTGTAAAACTAGATATAATATGCTCTTTTAGTATATCAGATAGAGTGGAGGTTAAAATTATAGCTACAGAATAAAAAAAAATGTGTAGAATAACATTCCTGTTGGCTGCATGAGCAGAGTTCTACAGAAATTCTCAAGCTATACTTATTTCTCTTTTGGGCACATATTGATGCAGGATGATCAGCTGGTTGGCATAGACATGGAATGGACGCCGTCTTTCACTGCCACCCAAATCACAAGGTCAGTATGTAGTTCAGTGTTGTAGTCTTTAGAAGTTGTGACGTCATTAAGAGCAGAAATTCGGCTAAAGCTGGCCGAAGCTGTTGATTGATTAATAGCTGCCATGAATTTCTCTTACAACTTCAGGTTAACAAAGACACGCTGAATGGTCAGAATCTGGAGGTCAAGTCGCAGTGTTGATGTGCATAATCTGCACACATATCATGGAAGCTTGCCATGCACGCGTCTATTCCATAGACTGATTAATAGGCCCTTACCCTGCAAACATACCTCACTAGTTGTTCTAGCTGTGCCACTTCTGGCCATGCTAAAGGCTGTTCCTATTCCCTTGATCATGACAGGGTTGCTCTTGTTCAGCTGGCAACCTTGGACTGGGTTTACCTTCTTGATATGATAACGCTGATGGCCACTGCAGCTGACCGAATCAGGTCTTTCTTCCTTCGATTTCTCTCAAGCTCTCAGGTGCTCAAACTTGGTAAGATCATCAAGGTTTCGAAATCCTGACTTTGTCACCAACATTAGCTTCAAACAATCTAAGGCCCCTTATCAAGGGACTCTAGCTCAAAAATGCCCCATGATCTGATCTAGGAACATTACTTTTTCAAAATACGAAGCCAGAATTTAGAGTATGTCTATTTGCATGCTGCTAAATGATTTTAAAGCAAGAGATGCAGCCAGTTTTTGAGACAAAATTGCCATTTTGGAAATTCCAATAATGGAAGAAGTTGCAGTACAGGAGTAAATGGGTATCTTTGAGGGCAGAGATGGTTACTGCGACTGGTTTTAGCTGCTTGCGCCAAAATGGCAACATCGAGCTGTGTACTCTCCGGGAGCTGAGATGGTATTTGGAATGTTTTATGGGCTCCATGAGCAGGGGTAATAATGATTATACACTACCTTGGTGACCAACCGTGCTGGATATGTGCACTTCAGGAAAGGAAAAGAATATTACTATTTTTATCTGATTTGAATATCTTGCTTTGTCTGGCACAGGTTTTGGCATAAGCGGTGATTTCAAGATGCTAACCAAATCGTACCCCGGCCTGAAAGGACCCGTTGCAGCTGTCCAGAGAATGGTGGATCTAGACACGCTTTCTAAGCAGGTAAAGATTGTTTGTGCAGCGTATATCGATTGTCTAGCGGACCATTGCTCATCTTCGGCTTAAATTGATCAAAACAGCAGATTTTAACAAAAAATGTCGAGGGATCAATGCAAAGACGGATGGAAACAAAGTTTAAATTCAGTGACTGATTAGTTATGGAAACTTTGGCATCATTTATGTTAACCAATTGATGCAACTAAAACGTCAGGTGTTTGAATAAGAGGAATAGGAAAACAAATGATTTTTTTTATTAAAAACAATATCTATGTGTGGGCCTAATAAAAGATAATTTCATTGTTCTGTCAAAAATTGATTGATTTTTAGATTCTGAAAGCTGAGCCGGACTTCCTGAAACGGGCAGAGACATCAGAAACCGATTCTAGTGGCCCCTCTGTGAAGGGTTTGAGCGAGTTAACACTAATGTGCTTCGGCCGAGCTTTGGACAAAAAAGAACAGCTCTCAAATTGGGAGAAACGGCCTCTGAGACCATCACAAGCCCAGTACGCAGGTAAGTCACAAGTCATCACAAGTCATCACAAGTCAATCACAAGTCATCACAAGTCATCACAAGTCATCACAAGGCCATCACAAGTCATCACATGTCCATCACAAGCCATCCAGTCTCAATCCATTCCTTTTGTTTTTTGTTCATCTTCTGTTCTTTGTGACTGGACTTGTGACTTGACTTGTGATTTACCTGCGACCGTAGTTGTGATGGACTTGTATGATGGATTTTGTTTTGCATTGAAGGGGATACAAAGTCAATATTAAGTTTTGCCCTATTCCGATGTAATTTTGTAAGCACTGTGTACTAGACGCTGTCTCAGAGCCTGTGTGAAAATAATTTAAAAGCTTGCTAGGGTGGGATTTGAACCCATGACCTTCTGCTTACCGTATTGTTTCTGATAAGTGAAGAATTTGTCTATTCTTGACAGCACTGGATGCATACTGTCTGTTAGAGATCTACACATTCCTGAAGACCAAAGTCAGCGACGCGTGGCTGGATATCGACATGGAACCGACGTATTGCTCGAAGACACCCAAGCAACCCAAATCAAAAACCAAGGAACGCAAGCCACCAAAGAAAAAAGCGACCTTACATGGCTTCAAGGTGAATAAAAAACCAATCAAATGAAATAATAGAATAATTAAATTTAGTATTCCAATGGTGAGCATTGTACCATGGTGTTGGGTTGTGAAATTTCATTGGTCGAAGACTGTCCACTTTACAAATTTCATACATTCAGGCATGTTGACCTTTTGGGCTTGGCGGAGTGTGTCAGCTTATGTACCCAAGGTTCATCACCTTGGACGTTCTCAAAGACTTTTTGTTTAATGACTCTTTTGTATCTTCTTTCACCTTCTCGAGACAATACTTCTTTTTGTCTCAAAATTTGTTAACAATCTTTCACATTCACATTAACTTATAGAAATACATTCCTTTTTCTTAATTTCTGTTCCTGACAACCATCTTGTGTTGTACAGAGTGTAATTCAAGATTCTAGCCAGCCCCTACGTCCGGGTGATTTGTCGGTGGTCTGTGACACCATGCTGCAAGGTCTGGGTCGGCAGTTGAGGGCGTGCGGGGTGGATGTGAAGATCTTGGAAACATCAGATGAGCATGATGAGGCAGCCAGGGTAAGATGATTAACATCCTACAATGAGAAAGCAAATTTCACTTTTTTCTTTTTTTTCTACATTAGCAATCCTTCTCTACACATTTTAATTACTTTCAAATTAATAATTTTGTTTGGAGGGCGATGTTTTCACAACATACTTCTGTGAATCTTGCTTGTTGGAATCACGTGTTAATGCGATTAAAGAAGAAATATTCATTTATTCTCAGATTGCGTTCAAGGATGGTCGTGTGATTCTGACATCTGGCACACCCTACCAGACTGTAAGTGTTACATTTCCAGCTACATGCTGTCCGGAGGTTTCTGATTTTAAGAGGCTCTCAAACTCGGAAGAAGCACTGCCCCTTTGGGATGTCATTTTGTTTACATTGTTTATCTTGTGTCAATAACATTAAGATGTGGTTTAGTCCTTTGATGATTTGAATTCTGCACCACTGCCATGTTTGAGTGCTCAAAAGTATAGTGCTGGCAGATCCCAGTTTGTGTTTGGTCGTGTTGGTTAAGGATGAGGCAATTGTTTGGCGAAGGGATCACTAAGATACAAAAAGCTGGCAAAGGTGTTGAAATGTCAACAGTGCAAAGGCAGTGGAAATTCTGGCCTCTCCCTCTTGTTGAGCGTTTCCCTCATGTATCCCACAATGGGTGTGGAACACGAGAAATGTATTGCATTTGTGTTCGGCCTTCAAGTAAACCCAGTGCACAGTAAAAAATGGACTTAGTCTTCGTTGAATGTAGAGTACAACAAATATTGTATAGTACAACAAATATAATGTGCTTTATTTTTGGTGGATAGTTTGGAATTAGTTTCTCAAACTTCTTATACCACGGGGAGCTTATATATCGACTATCCACCCTCAGACCATATTATATTTGTATCCTCTTCATCAAACTTAAGCCTCTATATTTTGTTTTCATAGTTAAAATCTCAGGTGGGCGAAGGAAAATGTTTGGCTGTGGACACAAAGTGTAATGCCAGACAGCAGACTGTTCATGTCTTCGAGCACTTCAACGTCCGCGTTCGTCAAGAGGATGTCTTCAGTCGCTGTCAGGTAAAACAGACTATGATTCTAAAGGGTTTGGATTGAAACAAGTATACTAAGTGATAACAGTTATCAAACCATTCAAGTCAGCAATTTTTTTTGTGTGGATTAAGTATAAAACCCTGAGCCCACTTTTTTTGCAATTTTATGAACTTGCACAATTATACTCAATAATGTATCCAGGGTTTGGGTCTGACAGGGGAGAGAGTGCAAAAGGTTAATTTTCTTTCTGGAAAGTGGCCCCATTCCTTTTTAGGTGGTAAAAATGGTTAAAAGTTTGGGAGGGTGCGTTACTGTTAGTACCGGTTGTGAAGTGCTAAGGCTATTATTTCCTTTAGAAAAAATCCATATCTTTCCTTGCCATTCTTATTCTTGTATGGCTCCCTTTGAAAAGTGATGCTCTAAATTATTTCACAAGTTTAACTTGCTTTCTTTCCTTCAGGTCTGCAACCACAACATGTATGTGCCATTAAACAATGAGGACATGAAGAGACTATGGAACAAGAAGAAAGAACTTCTGGCTATGGGAGGCATTGCCGCTGGGGTTCCAGCTAGCTCGGAAGGCACTGCCGCTGAGATTCCAGTACGCGCAGAAGGCACTGCCGCTGAGATTCCAGCAAGCTCAACAACAGGCAGTAGTGCCTCTGCCAAATATCTGAACCGCCCTTTACATGGGTATGATTCTGATGAGGATGACGAAGGTTTGTTCCTTGATTTAGAAGAGGACTTTGAAGGTGGTGGTGGAGACTACTTCGACATAGCCTGCCCTTGGGTGGAGGCCAAACCATCCGGGACCTCATGCTCTTCGGCCTCACTAAACGAGAAGGCTGTTCCCTCAACGTCATCAGGTGGGGACTCATCAGTTCCACAAGTCACCTCTCCAGCAGACACTCCAATGTCCAAGACAACTCATCCCACAAACTCTCAGTTGGATCCTTCCCTTGAATCCACAGGAGAGGATTCAGAGGCACAATCAGCTAAGGCTCCCTACATGATGAGGAACTTCAATCCGCATTATAGGCCTCCGACCGACAGTGGCCTTGAGAGAACTGTCGACTTTGACAAGGTGACCGTCGGAAATAATGTCCAACTTCAGGTGGAAGGCGTCCCCGAAGGGATCGTGGAGAAAATCCAAAAATTCTTCTGCTGTGCTGGTTGTGGAAAGGTCTTTTGGGAGGGGACACATTTCGAGCGAGTAGTCTCGCAATTTGCACATGTTTTAGATATGTCAAGTGAGCTAGATGCCTAAGTCTACTTTCATCTTGAACTAACTCGGACATTATTTGTAATATTCAAGTAAGATTTGTAACATTTCAATCCAGTTCCAGTGAAAATTAACCTAGGATTTCAATTCATGTAATTTTTATAAATATGCCATTTGATAAATTCAGTGGAATAATCAGATTAATCTTTCGGGAAACAGTTCCCACTGCATTTTGAGCTAATGCGCCTATCAAATTCCCCCCCCCCCCCCCCCCCCCCCCCGTCCCCCCCTTGCGCAGCCCTGGGTGCGATGTCGGGATTTGGTCACATTTTTCATGCCCCAGGGCGGGGATTTTGGTCACTCAAATTACATTGTTACCATTGGCGTGCTACGTGGAAATGCATTTACTAGTGCGCCCCACGACAATCCCCATGTCTTGATAGGCACATAATTGTTTCTCCGAATGGCATATATGCTACCAAAAATAATGTAATGTATTAATCTGTGTATTAATTATCAAAAAATGTTAATGTTTATATTTTCTGAAATTAAGCAAAGTTGTTAAATCCGCAGGCTAATTAATGAGAGTTTCAATTTACTGCATGTAGTTTTATTCTTGCCATACTTTTCTTTGATCTGGTCTGGGATACAGGATTTTTGACACCCGAGGGACGCATGGCACCTTAGGCAAAGCTGAGGGTGCCATGTACCTGCAAGGGTGTACAAAATAAAGTCACAAAATCGAAAAGGTTTAAGATGTGACCTTTTCACACTGCAATATTAGGCTGTGGTTTATACTTAATAAATATAGATTTACAAAGAACTGCATCTTGATAATTAATTGCATATTGCTTTTTTTCTTTTTTACTTGTGAATGAATATTTTAAGTGCCTTGTAAATGCAAAACTATGTGAAAGTGAAATGTTATCAACTTTTAATGTTAGTGTATGCCCTAAATAAATGAAATGCAGAATATTACATTCTTTTGAATAGTTCAGAAAAGTCATTCTTTTGTTTTGAGTGTGTAGAACCTAGGGTGTTTTAATTAGGGTGGCAGATTTTGTGATTAGAATATGCATAATTTGTTAGAAAGTTGTGGGCGTGGTTTGAGGGTGTAAGAGGGGGTGAAGGAATTGAAGGTAAAAAGGAGGGGAGTGACGTATCAAACGAATGTTATAAAACTGCAGGGGCGCTTCAATTACACATTCATTTCTATTAAAAACTATAACTAGTTTATTTGCCGATTAATGCTTGGACCATTTTTGGCAAACATGACAGGCACGAGAGGGCGGGCTTCTTACTATTTCATTTCAAGATGGCGGCGCCCACGGCGTGATGTGGAAAACCATCCTGCTTGTTTTGAGCCTTTTAAATTAATATTATCTCGTCTCAATGAAGGTCAGTTTTTGCAAAAATGATGAAAAGACAAGAATATGGGACTGACAAACATTACAAATTTTGTTAGAAAGTACCCTGAGAAATGCATAGGTTGCTCCGTTCATTAACAAAAAATCTCAGGACTTTTCTGTTTTCATTTCACGTGTTCAAAATCCCGGTTGGCTGGTTGGTGACCTTCCACTAGGCCCTACTTGCATTACAGTCCCGAAAAATGAAAGCATGTAGCATCTATGATCTGGGAGCCACTTAAGCAGTTGTGTGCAAAGTCTATGGAGAGTCAAGAACATTTTCTAAAAATTCCGTAACAAAATTGGAAGTGTTTTTCAGTTTGAGATTCATGTCTTTCATTTCAACATTAAATGAAGAAAAAAGTGGTGTCAGGTTGCAACATTGTTTCCCCAAAATTTAACGAGCTCTATATATGTTCAGTAAGCAGTTCATCCAAGAACTCCAGTGGCAAGAAGACAAAAGTGAGGAAAAAATGGAGCCCAACACGAATACATGTGTATACTGTAGAAATTTTGAAAGTCCAGAGATATGAACAGAGCGTTCCTATTGCCCTATATATAGCGATTTGGTGATGGATTTTAATATTCTTTATGGCCTTGTAAAAATGTATTTTCATGTAGAAGTATTTTTGTCTAGCTTACATGTAGTAAAGCCAAACTTTAATCAAGAAGAATAATATTCATGCTATTTAATCATAATATTCGTGCTATAAATAAATCTCTTTAATCATCTCCTTCAGCAGTTTTTGCAATATTATAAGTATCAATAGACAGACAAGCAGATGCGTCCCACTACACTGTGGCCTCTCAGGATAGCCTTCCAAAAAGCCTTTCAACTGACTCCTCGTCCAGCGAAACCTTCCCTGAGATTCCCTGGCAGCGTAAGGCCAGCAAGTGCCATCGGTGACGACATGAAGCTAGATACGCCAGAGTTCCGTGCCGTCTTCACGCCCGAGTTGAGACAACTGGCCGAGATCTTCAGGCTAAACAACCACGAGTTGAGGATTGCTGGCGGTGCAGTTAGGGATCTACTCACGAGGGTGCGTTCAGGGGTGTCGCTAGAGGGGGAGTGTGGGGGTGTTACAACTGACACTGGGATTAGTTAATCAGATAACAGAAATATCAGTGCAGGCCTAGTGGAGATAAATGCTTGGTGTAGAGAGGTAATCATAGTAAAGTATCTTGCCCAAGAACACAAGTGCCATGATCCTGTCAGGATGTGAATCCACATGAGTTAGACACCGTAACCATAATAAGACTAGAGGCTGAACTTGTTTTATAGAAATGAATCTCAAGAGCTATTGCAATGTTAGGGAATGTGTGATGATTTGTCTCTTGGTCAACAGAAGCAACCTGAGGATATCGACTTTGCCACCACGGCCACGCCCTGCGAGATGAAGGAGATGTTTGAGCGGGAAGGCATCCGGATGCTGAACACCAAGGGAGAGAAACATGGGACCATCACGGCCAGACTCAACGACCGAGAGAACTTTGAAGTGACCACGCTCAGAGTGGACAGGGTGACAGACGGACGGCACGCTGAGGTGGAATTCACCAAGGACTGGAGGACAGATGCTGAACGGCGAGATCTAACCATCAACTCTATGTTCCTGGGTAGGTTAACCCTAAAAGAACCTGTTTTTTTCCATATTACAGCTGGGTTGGGGGATTCTACCCCCTCCTGAACTTGGACATGTAAAAACTCATTATACACGCATATATAGAGGGAGAATTCAAATCCCCCTCCCTTCCCCTTTTAGGATTAAAGAACAACTCAGGCATGCAATTGGGTATTTTTAAAAAAACGAGGGAATTCCAAACCACACAAAACTTTGTACAGTATTTTTCAATTTGTAATGGCATGCAGGAGACGTAAAAAACAAGGAAATCAGCGGATCTGAGGAAAAGTTGCAAGCCCGACAACTAAAACAAGAGAAGAAAAATAATTGTTCAAGCTTATTACAACTTGCTCTAGTTGTTAATGTTCACTTGCTTCATGGTTCTTTGCTGTTGTCCAGGTCTGGATGGTACATTGGTTGATTTCTTCAATGGCAAGGCGGATCTGGAGCAGCACAGAGTGGCATTTGTGGGAGATCCAACGGCAAGGATCAGAGAAGATTATCTTCGCATCCTGAGATACTTCAGGTAATAACCAACATCGCAATATGTACTTGCCAAGCTCCGTCTGTAAATCAGTATTTAGACTTAAGGAGTCATTGCATAAAATATGCAGGATAAATGTTGGACAGTTTTATCCACAGCGGGTCCTTTTTATCAGGTGTTAGTTGGTAGGGGTGTGCATCAGAACCGAGTACCCAGATACCAGACTGCTGATGTCAGGAACCGGTTTTAGATTATGGGATCAGGTACTCTACCAACTTTACAAATTACTTAGTAACTTCTCAGACAATGAAAAAGAAAGCATTTGAAACTTTTGAATGCCATTTGTGGGAAACTTTCAAAATTCAAACCAGGCAACATGGAAAACCAAAACAGATTTCACAATTGTGTGCATTTCATTGTGCGACAGATGACCCTTGCAAAAGTTAAAGCCCTTCAGACAACTTCCAGGATTTGAATTTTGGGGTTGGGTTTCTTTCACGGGTACCCGGGTCAGTACCGATGTTAAACCCAATAGGGTACCTGGTTCCTGTACTACCTTGAAGATACCCACCACTACTTAGTTGCTAAACAACTTTGCTGAAATCTCCCCATGATAAGCTCTGAACAATGCTGATAACTTTGTTACGGGAACATTCCAGAGGAACTGTTCAGCACATGACCTTGTCAGTTTACCATTTGAAAAGTCCTTGTGCCAACCCACAGATTTTACGGCCGCATAGCAGATGAGCCTAACCTGCACTGCGCTGAGACCTTGCAGGCCATTCGGGAGAACGGCGACGGCCTGGCGGGCATCTCTGGGGAGAGAATCTGGTCTGAAGTGAAGAAGATCCTGACGGGAAACCACGCAGCGAGTCTGATAGAATGCATGCATGATCTGCAACTCACCCAATACATGGGTACAAATACAGCTTGTATTTCCTTCTGGTTTGATCAATGAAACTGATTTTGCAAATTTGAAAGCTGATTGAGCTTTAAGTGACCGAACAAGTTGGGATATCTGTGCTGTTCTGGAACGTTCGGTTAGGATTTAGAATTAGGATTTCTCTCAATGAACTGTGTACCTGAACAACACCCACAACAAAATGGCATTTTATTTGGTCTTGTACTTAATTAAGAATTGCCTGTGATTGATACCTGATGATATCATCGTGGCATCACAGACTTCAAATCTTGCGATATTTGTTTCAAGTTCATGCAGCACACTCGTAAAAAGATTTTAAAAGTTTTCATCTCGATTTCAAGCCTAGAAGCATCTGGTTTTAACAGAAAATATCAAAACAAATATATATATTGGCCCTTGAAACTAATTTAAAATTCTGTTTCAGGCCTGACAGGAATAACCAACATCACCAATTTCCGTCGGGTCTGGGAGCGGTCTCGATCACTAGACCCCAAGCCAATGACTCTCCTGTCGGCACTGCTGAGGTCCCAGATGGAGGTCTTGGAACTCGAAGCTCGTCTCAAGATATCGGCCGATGAGAGGAAAACGGCACTTTTCATTGTCGCTGAGAGGGACGACAAGTACCATCCAAGCAACCCACTGAAGCCGTATCAAGACATTGTAGTCTCGGTAGGAACACACTTGAACCCATTAGTCTTGTACCGCCCAAAACTGCCCTACTGTTTTCTCCTTGGAGTTGTACCGCCCCAAACCCCCAGGCACTCTATGATTTTATGGAGTCTTTTGGGAATAAATACAATGTAATACAATGTAGTACAAGTGCTTCAGTCAATAAGACACAATGCCCTGTGACTTAGGTCAGCTAGGAAACCACACACAGAACACCTTAACAACAGATACATCCAGAAAACAGAAAATTTAAAGGGGAAAAAAGGGAGAAAGGGGAAGAGAACTAAAGACAGTTTAAGTCAATATTGTACTTAAATTTGTCTTAGTTTTATAATAGAAACGGCAGGAAACAGGGCCCTGCTCTGTCAATTATGTATACAGTTTTTGAACAGCGCCCCCAAACGTCAAATGATGTCCACTACGCCCCCTCCTTATTTTTTGCGTTCTTCCATTGCCGGTTAATGCTTTCCCTGCCCTCAAAAAAAAAATTCCTGGCAATACATTGTTTATTGTTAATTGAAATTCAAACTCGTTCCCATCATTTACTCTGTTTCAATCTCGTCAGTAGACCCTGGGAGAATATCTTTCCCATATTGTAATTGGACACTGCAATAACAACAAATTTGCATCTTGTATATGGTGCTTTGGATTTTAAATTAGGGTTTGGGATCACACCGTAAAATGATCGTTTCTTGTCAAACCATTGTCCGTTTCTTTCCTGCAGCTCCAAGGCAAAGAGAAGAACGTTCTCGCTTACACCCTGGAAGTCTTGAAGTACAGAGGAGAGAAAGACCTCTTGGACAGACTCGGCCATTGGGAGATACCAAAGTTCCCCGTCTCTGGGAAGGACCTCATTGAGGCGGGGGTGCCGAAGGGGAAGGAATTTGGGAAATGCTTGGAGCGACTTAAAGAAAAATGGATGGAGAGTGACTTCTTAATGAGCAGAGAGGACTTGCTGAAGACGCTTGCCCATACACCGAAGAGCGATAGGTGATGCGGGAAGAAGTTGTAATTGAAAGGACTTGCTACAGACATGGCAAAGATCTATAATCTGAACTGTTCAAATTTGGTGCAGATATTCATTTGTGAGGACAGAGTTTGGAGAACTAATTTAACCCTCCTATGCAAACATACATTCTGTGTCAAGTTGTCATTTCAGTCAAAATGAAACAAGTGACAGTTTTCAACAGTTAAGAATTCACAGCCTACATAAAGCAGGATTGACTGGCTGGGACTGTTTAAGTAACTTGATACAGCTATGCTTTGACTCCGGGTGAGTGATAAAACAGCTGTGACCACAACTTGCCTGCTTTGACCCAGTTTGACTAGTCACAGTGCTTGCTTGACATATGATCTGACTGCTGGTGACTAGCCTTTGTTAAAAAGTATAGACGCGGAAGTGAATTTTGACTGTCTATGACTGTTTAAATATCAGAAGTGTTAAATAACAGAATGTACATGTATCTGTACTCGGCACCATGGGCTCCGCAAATGTTTGTGTCATAAAGCAATTTTTTGCCTCCGACACCAAGATTTCAAGATGTAAATTAAAAAACCAACAACTAAATTAACATCTCCCAGTGCAAAAAAATATCCATTCTTCAAAAGTGAACTACTAGAAAGTGCAGTCTCTTTTGGCAAATGTTTCAACATTAATTTATAGATGAAAAGTGTACTCTTTTTATTTCAGTCAAAAATTGTTTAACAATTGACTTACAATTATTTTAAATATTCCAACAATTTCACAATCAAAACTGAAATACTGGTATTTGCAGATGAGGATTTTTGAAGGAGCGGACAGCCTTTAATTGAAAACCAAATGAAGGAGAAACTTTTGTCCCCACAATGTTTCAGTTTGATATTGCAAACAGTAATATTGGTCAAGTTTTCCCGGCACCTTTTGTGAACGGGAGTGATTTACAACACAGTTTCAATCAAGTCTTTGCCTCAGAGAGGCTACTTTCTGACAACCTGTGAATATTGTTCTGCAGTTAATCATCTGTGCTGTATTGTTTACGTAAGGTAATGTGTATATTATACAAATACAATATGCATTCTGCGGCCTTAGAAAAGCACAAAGCATCACTGATCACTTAAATCTTGTTTATAAAAAAAATTAACAAAAAAGTAATAAATAAATGCATCAAACCCACAAAAACAAATGGAATGTTGGCTTTTTACCTATGATGCACAATGCATATGCAGATTTGTACAACTACATGTAACCACATATATTTTGTTATTCCCTGGTATTATAACATACATCATAGTCATTTCTGTTCTCTGATACATTCGTAATCACTTAAAGAGAAATCCTGAGTTTATTTTTCAATTTTTTGAAGTCGTGAACGCCCTTGTCTGGAATAATTTAAGGCACTAGGTATTTAAAGAACTGCACAAAAACTTAACTTCATTTAAATTTAAAAAAACCGATATTGTACAATAACAATCAAATATGTACACTTTTACAAACTGTCTAATTATAGATCTTAAAGACACAAATAGTTTCATATGCTTGGCATGAGACTGACAATGACGACAACACCCATGAACAGTGTGAACAGCATAAGTGGAGTCAGGAAACCATACACTGGCCATATAGCAATGTTGAGACTGCAAAAGTAAAGAAAGAAAAGAGTGTAACTTGCATTTACAATGAAAACCTCTGTCAAGTTGTGTGGCATATTTATTTGTTTAGGCAAATTATCTTGGTTTTAGCTTGTTGTCAGTAAATTGAAAGTGTAAATTCCAGTTGTTTTTTACAACTCAGACAAACCCACTTTCCAATTGTATTAATTCCAAGCACAGTGCTACAATTGTGTGGTTATTTGGAAAATAAAGGGTTGCTATTAAGTGACCAATATAGTTGATAGCCATCATGGGCGTCACCAGGATTTGTTGTAAGGGGGGGGGGGGCAAAGCAAATTTGTTCCCCAAAATCCTTGTACTTTCTCTAGCATATTCTCAAGTGATCATTGAGATGGCAGGGGGACATTTGCCCACTCCACTAGGGTTGAGAAGCCTAATCGGGACTTTTATTATATTCAACACTCACCAAATTCCCCCTAAGACAAAGGACCCAGTTGCCAGAGGAATAGCCATGGGGGACGCCTTCTCCCAATCGCTGATTTTCTTGATCCAGCTCAGGTATACGATGAGATATGAGCCGATACTGACGTGAAAGGCCATCAGAATAAAGCCCAGATACAGCCACGTGCTAAAAAAAAAGATCAAAATAAATATTAAAAATATTTAAGGTTCAAATCTGTCCACAGGTCTGGTTCAAAGGAAATCTGGTGTTTTTTTTAATTGACGATAAATATTGGAAAAATCTGTTTAAATCTAAGGCCCCCCCCAAAAAAATATTCGGTCTCTGGTCAGACCAAAGTTCCGGAATTGACGCGGCCACGTGGCTTTTTTTTTTTGGGGGGTTTTTTTTTTTTTTTTCTTACAAGCTTGGATTGTACAGACAAGGTGGGTACTATTTTGCTTTTTTTGGTGTCATGTACATTGGTGTCCTCCATAATTTGCCTTGGTGCTTTCGATCATTTGTCTTGGTGCAATTTCCCATTCCTTGGTGCTCTTTGGTAAAAAAAATTGAGGAGGTGTGGAAATAGAGGGCGCTGTTGGAGCTACCGCGGAACATTTTGGAAAACAAAAGATCGACGTGCATGATTAAAATCGACGCGCGCGCTGACCAGAGACCGACTTTTTTTTTTTGGGCCTAATGCAGCAGCCATAGAGCTGCGCAATCGATGGCGGACAACGTTTCTCTACCTGTATATTCTACGATCTTCCTTGATGGCTGGAATGAGATCTGTGTAGTACAGGACAGCGAAGGACCCTAAGATCCACAACAATGTCTGGATGTTATACGGAGACCCCGGCTTTGTCTCCATCGTCAAGTCGCCCATCTCTCGTCGTCTCTGAAGTTCCTCCAACCTCTTTGGATCAATGTTCTTCAAGTCTGTGCAACAAGACAATACAAAGCAGAGGGTGAAAATTAGGGTCTGACACTGGATATTTCCCAACCATTCATGACAATGGTTCACTAGGCTCAAAATTGAACTCGTAAGACTTTTTAAGACTGACAAATCCTACTTCTTGTCCATGCAATCAAAATGGATAAAAAACTGTGCGCACTAACATGAGCGAAATATAAAACTGGCTAATTTGATTACAATTAGGCCAAATAAAAAAGGAAAGAATGTTGCAACCTGACGCTGCTTTTTTCTTCATATATCATCTCAATGAAGGTCAGTAATTGCAAAAATGATGATAAGACATGAATCTAGGACTGAGAAATATTTCCAATTTTGTTAAAAAATACTTTAAAAAATTTCTTGACTCTCCATGGACTTTGTAGTTGTACACAACTGTTGAGGTAGTGTCAGGCTGCAACATTCTTTCCTTAAAAAAAACCTATTTAACGTCCCCGCCCGCCTCTTTTTTGGAGTCCGCCTTTTTTTATTTATTTACTTTTTTTTAAAACCTAACAAATGATAAATTTTAAACAGTGACATCATTTTGGCCTCTTTGTCTTTTGCACCTAGCCCATTTCCCCAGTCCAAGTGATGGTTATTTATAAAAAAAACTGCACGTTATTTGTAGCCTTGTTGCCTAGTCTGGTTCCGCGCTGAATATCGTTGTAATGTTACATTCAGGGGGCGGGGAATCAGACCTAATGAAATGTCGGACTTTACTTCCCTTTAAAAAAAAAAATCCTCTCTGTAGCCACAACTACAAAAGACAACAAGGCTAGGGCTATTAGTATTACTAATATTAGGCAGTATAAAAAAAGCCAGCGGCCATCTTGAAAAATAGCCCGAAAGAAAGGGCCTCCTTCACTTCAGTTTGTTTCATGTTTTTCAAAAAGGCAAGGACGCTAAACATTTTTTTAACTTGGCCTTAGGGCCTACATATTATATTTCTAAGTTATATTCTGTGCATGAATCAATGATCAGTTAATTTTGGGAAAATACTAAATAAAATTATTTAAAATTAAAGCTCGACTGGTTCACTGCCCCCCATACATGCCATGAACATTATAACAATGTTTATGTAAATTCTGACCTTTGCCGTACGCTGCCATAAACACTTTAGCAATTCTTCTCCTTCGCAGCTGGAACTCATCCTCTTCTTCAGCCTCAGGTATCGGTTGGTCATCGTGACATTCAGACATAATGGCGGCTATAATTTATTTGCAGCAAAACACAATTTTCACTTTAGGAATTTGCGAAGTTGTTGTCTGTCGTACGCGTTGTCAATGTGCATTGCGATTAGTATGGTCCTCTTGGCAAACGGTGTGAAATACACAATAGCCGATACAGGTACCCAGACCTTGCTCCAATCAAACAAATAGTAATAATGAAAATTGTTCAAGGCATTAATCCGCAGTCGGTCACCGAAGTCCGGCTATTATTTCTTCCATATTGGCATTTCCTGTCCTAGTTACAAACGCGGCCACTTCAGTGCAGAATAGATATGCGACTCACTGTCACTCACGACTTGTTTTTCCCGGAACAGACTCTTTTGCTTTTCTGCGGTGCCGAGAAGCACCAATCATGAGTCTCGGAAGTTGGACACAAGTTTTGAAATGTATTAAAAAAAAGGCATGCTTCGTGTGTACAGGCACGGGCAAGCAGGGATCATATTATAATTCTACTAAGTGGAATTGAACCAGTGAAAAATAAAACTAAAACAGTGAAACCAATGGTTTGATATCATCGTCTCGTAATACAAATTACAATACATTACTTAAACGTATCGGCTCTATTATTTGGCACGCAAATGCCCGTTTGTGAGCCTGGGTTTAAAGTGATTAAAATAATCACTTGATCTGAAGTTTATATTTGAAGATTTATGAAGTTTATATTTGAAGAATAATCACTTGATTTGAAGGTTAATCTTAGCAAGAAAAGCCCAGTGTCGGGCTAGAAACTAGAAGACTGAACCAGCATGCATGTGCGTCGCCTGGCATTTCTAGACGGGTCAAAGAACACCCCCCCCCCCTCGAAATCCCTGTACTTTTCCAGCATTCTCGATTTATAACATATTAGCCCCTCAACCCATTTAATTAACAGCAATATGACTTTGCGCCTCTTTTTCTTTCTTCCCCCTTTTCTCTTTTTTTTTTGGGGGGGGGGTTGCTTTTCCGGGGGGGGGGGCAACTTATAAGCGCCCCCCCCCACACGCGACGCCCATGCCAGCATTCTAAGCATTATTCAATTCAGAGTAATGCTCGAAATATCCTTTACGTATAATTGTATGACCATACACTGCCTTGTTACTTTGGGTATTAAGTCACAGGTAATATGCAGGGTGTGGTGAACGAACATCTAGTGCTTCTGTGCAGCCTCAATGCCTAAAACACATACTGTAACAGTTATTGTGCAGAAAAAAATATTCCCAAGATTAAATCTGTCTTGACTCATACATCAAATCAAGAGGTGAACCAAACCTAATAATTATGAAGCCTATTTATGAACACACACGTCTTCCACGGATCCTACCCATAAATATAAACGACTCCGCCAAATTCTTGAGACGCGTGATATAACGGCCCATAGATAATGGCATTATCATGATTACTTGTCAACAAAGACCCAGACAGCTTAACCGCTTTACTGTATTCACTGGGCGCGGTGGCTTTCAAATTTGCAGGGCTCTGCGCTCGATCTGGTGTGGAATTTTGTCACGCCAGCTAATTAAATTTTTTGAATATTCATGATCCTATGGGTTTTTTGGCCGCTTTCATTATTGAATTGTGACATGTGACAGCTACATAACCGTGTTAACGTCGAGCACAATATCTTGAGCTTTAAAATGAAGAATGAAATGTAGCATTATTGGTTTGCGACCACATCTCCCGAAAACTGTTGATGAAATCCTAATTCAAAACGGGATTTGGGTAAACGCTTTCTTCTCGAAATAGGTGTCACTAGTTTATTTCCCGGGTAAACACTTCATCTATGACGACAAAAAGTGCACGATCTGTTGTACCATGAAGTACCGGTATTCATTTTGAACAATTTTGGACCCATTATATCTTACATATTAGGACATTGTCAGCAGCATGATGCTTTAATATAGTATTAATTTCGTCGGATTTGAACAGCGCCCCCATTAAAAGTATAATACGAGCCCCCCCCCCCCCAAGTATTGATTTTACCGTACGGAGGCCAAGTGCCCGGACAAAAAACTGTTTACATAACATTTCTGCATTGATTTGCCGCTGATGACACCCCCCCCCCCCCGCAAAAAAATCCGACTGGATCCGCCCCTGATGTTCAAAACTAAATATGCTATAGTTTTGTACTGGGATCCCCGATTTTATGGAATTCTGTTAGAAATCTCCTAAAACTTTCCATAGCCCCTATGCTTGATTTTCTGCTATTCTTTTATTTTATTTTTTCAAACAGCCTGTCACATCACATCTAGCCGAAAATCGGCTAAAACGTCACCATGTACGGTGCCAATGTACAACATTTTTCGTCTGCTCGTTTTTTTTTTACCAGACTCCTTTGTCCAATCAAATTGGCTAGATTGACGAGAAGACGTCACCTACATACTTCTGACCAATGAGAGACATGCCACGCGAGCCACGCGAGCCACGCGTGCTACGTCACGGATCGGAACGCCCTCTCGTCTTAAAAAACAAAAAATAGGGCATCTTTTTTTTTTCCACATCGATGCTACTCCGTCTGGAAATGAAGACATGCCTTCATAGTTGTTTCATTTCTTTCAATTGACAATTTTCATTCACATTGAAATTGTTGGCATTTTGTTGAATAGGTCTGAGTGGAGAAAATTTAGTATGCGGAGAAATACGCACTGAGTACTTCGACCCAAGGCAGCGCGAAGACACCGGTACGGAGCAACAGCCAGCGATATAAAAAAAAAACCCGACCCTTTTCACCTCCATATCATTACGCCATGGAAAATTACCGAGAACGGGGTCAACGGACATTGCATTGGGATGAGGCAGCTCACATGTCTTCCCGCTATTTTTGGTCAGTCACCAAAAAATTGCCTCAAATTTCACAAGCAAAATTTGAGACTTGAACCTCCGAGTCTGCCGTCCAGCTTCAAGCCCCCAACGCGGGCACTTGTACATCATACCCTGCAGTCGTCATAGACGCGGAAAAACATCATTTTTGGGTCTTGCAATTCGACCAGAAAATTGGCCTCATGTACGGGGTCACTGCAACTTTTTGACGCAGACATGTTGCGTCGTCGTCACCCATATTGAAAAACTGACTTGAACTTTGCTGTAGGCCTACATAACTTGTCATAACTTTTGTTATACATAACTAATGCTCATTTTGTGCTGAACTGAACTGAATGGACATATGGAATTTTTGTGAACTCATAATTTTGTCGAATGATCTGAATGACGTTTTTGGAGTTCGTCGGGGTAAGTCCAACTTTAAATAAGGAATTGTCGAGGTGAGTGAAAATAAGCATAATGTATTGCATTTTGTACATGGGGTTGTGTTTTGCATTGTTGAAAATTGTGCGATAAAATTCTGCAATTCTTCTCTTTAACTAGCTGTTTAAGTATCTTTCAAAGAAAACTGGAATTTCGATAAGCAACAAGTAATCATGTGTGTTTGTTGCCAACGAAATGGCGTCCATTTTGGACTTCATTGAGTTTGTCTTTTGCATTGCTGAATAGCCTTCTGTAGTTGAAATTCCATTCCTGTAGGCGAAAGCCCTTTGGAGTTAGAGTAATTTGCATATGAATACCCTTCAACGCGTTTGTCAATTATGCATGCCTTTTGGTGCATTGCGCTTTTCACGCATTGTTTCAAAAAGCTAGCCAGTGGTGCAAGTCTGCCACGTGAGCCGCTCGTGGCCGACGCAGTGTGGGCGTGTTCATGTAGACTCCGGTGATTCTTATTGGTTGAAAAGTTGAAAAGGGCGCGCGCGTGGTATGCGGCCAGGTGCACCGTCTTTGATGCACTTTGAAAGCATTCCAGCAAAGCAGGGCTAGGGGCTTATGGGCGTTTACTAAGGTTGGGGTAAACATGTTTAGATTTTCGTAAGGAATGGAGGGTTCCTTGGAATTTGGGATTGCCTTTTTGTTATAATTGTATAAAATTAAACACACTATTTTGAGTATCAAATGGCGGCATTCCAATGGACCAAAATCAATTTCATGGACAATGTATCCGCGGATCTCAAATTTGTAAAAAAAAAATACAGAAAATAATGAACTTTACACCATTATCTTTAGGGTATCTTGTATATTTTGATTATGATTGTATAAATTTCGATTTTAAAACATAGCCGACGGCATTATTTGAAGCTCAAACGAATTGGAGAAGACCTGCAGTTGAGATCGAGACTAGCGAAATTCGACGTTTGGAAGAAGGCAAATTATAAGGCAAAGTTATGATTGTATTAAATGAACGATTACGATTCAGGTTAAGGCGTAGGATTAAGGCGGGGTGGGTTGGGGTATAGGCACAATGCGCGCGTAGGCAGCCGAGCACACCAGCAGCAGCGTTAGGGAGCGTGACCTGGCACAGCCATGGTGTAAAAATTAACTTATAAAAATGTTTTAACAAAACAATAACAAAGTTATAATAAAAAAATTATTTTCGAGGCACAGTAAAGATCATTTGGCAAATCGTAGCTTGATCCTTAAAAATGATTAACGGTATATAGTCAATTAAAAATCCGTATCGAGGTAGTGTATTCTAATGAAAAAAATACAATGTTATAGAGAATAAACCTCACCCTTGATGGGTGGAACTTTTGAGAAATACGACACCCTTATGCAACTATTGAGAAAGACGTCACCCTTGATGGGTCCTATTGAGAGGAATGACACCCTTGATGGGTGATACTATCGAGAAAGTCCTCACCCTTGATGGGTGCATCGATTTTTTTTGATTTTTGATTGTTTTTTTATAAATAAGTAGACCCATGTTACTGAGCTCTGAGGTTACATGGGTTGATGAGCATTCGTCATTTATAAACCAGGAGCTCAAATTGGGATAATTTTCACGATTTTATAATTATAGGTATATGATATCGTCTTCCCGAGAAAGTGTTCACGGGTTGGTGATATCTTGTAGGTGAGATGCCGTCTTCCCGAGAAAAAATATTTCTCGGGTTGGTGATATCTTGTATATAAGACATCGTCTTCCCGAGATAATGTGTCATCACGGGTTGGTGATATCTTGTTTGTAGGGTGAGATGTCGTCGTCTCGAGAAAAAAACAATCTCTGGTCGATGATATCTTGTAGGTAAAATATCCTCTTCCCAAGAAAGAACAGATTTCTCGGGTTGAAGATATCGTGTTTGTCAGATGTCATCTTCTCGAGAAAAGGTATATCTCGGGTAGATGATGTCTTGTAGGTAAGATATCATCTTTCCGAGATATTTCATCACGGATTGGTGATATCTTATAGGTCAGATGTCGTCTTCTCGAGGAAAAATATTTCTCGGGATGACTATATCTTTTGGGTGAGATGTTATCTTCTCGAGAAAGTAAAATATTTCTCGGATTGATGATATCTTGTAGGATATCGTCATCCAGAGATCAGTTTTTTTGACGATATCTTTATCTATTTACCAATACCAAATCAGTTAATTATTCTATTAAAATGGATGATATAATGTCTATATCTTCCGTGATAAAAAAACAATTGGTTTTATCAAATCGTAGCTACAACGAAACTTTTAAAAATAAAATTATTGGAGAAAAAAAATGAGTATCTTTTTCTGAATAATAATCTTGCAAACTTCTTTTCTAATAACACATTAACTAGAAAAAAATATGAAAATGTATATCACCAGTTTTAAATCTTAAGTTCGGAAAAAACTCGATGAGGTTTTTCTTTTTAAAGAAAAATATTAAGGCAAAAAGCTACATGTGGTTAAAATATAAACATGTAAAAAAAAAGCGAGTGGTTATAAAAAATACTTAGAATAAAATAAGTTAATGCATGCAGCTTTAGCGTACCGCAAAATGCGAGCAGCTTGCAAGACAATTAGGAACTTTGGGAATTTGGGAGGGAACGAAAGTCGGCGTTATCTTGACAATGCATTGTGCATTGGCAAACATAACGCCATTTGAAGTATGAACAAAAGTTAAGTTTTAAGTTTGGGATTTTATTTGAATAATACAAACTGAGGAATCGACGATTAAGACGGACGATGAAGATATCAACAAAAATCAATGTCAACAGATATCGACGTCAAAACAATGGCACTGCATTGAGCTTCGCCGCATCACAACCATATTAAGTTTGCTGATTATTTTTGTATAAAGACAAAGCAATAACCTTGAAGAATAAATGGTGTAAAGATGTTCATTAAATGCATTATTTGCAACTTTTGCGAAATAATTATGTAAACCGTTGTGTTGGAGAATTTCCATTGGAATGCCGTTAAAGTAAATATTTGAGAAGGACGACACACCCTTGATGGGTGCTACAATTGAGGACGACGACACCCTTGATGGGTGGTATTATTGAGAAACGACACACCCTTGATGGGTGCTACATCGCCAACAGTTCAACAGAATTTTTAATGTATAAATTTGTAAAACCAGTAATGTGTTTAACACCCTTGATGGGTGCTACTATTGAGAAACGACACACCCTTGATGGGTGCTACTATTGAGAAACAACACACCCCTGATGGGTGCTACTATTGAGAAACGACACACCCTTGATGGGTGTTCCTAACAGGAGAGAGACCACACCCTTGATGGGTGCTACATCGTCAACAGTTCAACAGATTTTTTTATGTATAAATTTGTAAAACCAGTAATGTGTTTAACACCCTTGATGGGTGCTACTATTGAGAAACGACACACCCTTGATGGGTGCTACTAACGGGAGAGAGACGACACCCTTGATGGGTGCTACATTAACAACAGTTCAACAGAATTTTTAATGTATAAATTTGTAAAACCAGTAATGTGTTTAACACCCTTGATGGGTGCTACTTTTGAGAAACGACCCACCCTTGATGGGTGCTACTATTGAGAAACAACACACCCTTGATGGGTGCTACTAACAGGAGAGAGACGACACCCTTGATGGGTGCTACATCGCCAACAGTTCAACAGAATTTGTTATGTATAAAGTTGTAAAACCAGTAATGTGTTTAACACCCTTGATGGGTGCTACTATTGAGAAACGACACACCCTTGATGGGTGCTACTAACAGGAGAGAGACGACACCCTTGATGGGTGCTACATCGCCAACAGTTCAACAGAATTTTTAATGTATAAATTTGTAAAACCAGTAATGTGTTTAACACCCTTGATGTGTGCTACTACTGAGAAACGACACACCCTTGATGGGTGCTACTATAGAGAAACAACACACCCTTGATGGGTGCTACGAGAAACAACACACCCTTGATGGGTGCTACTATTGAGAAACAACACACCCTTGATGGGTGTTCCTAACAGGAGAGAGACCACACCCTTGATGGGTGCTACATCGCCAACAGTTCAAATTATTTAATACAGATTACTAATGTATAAAGTTGTAAAAGCAGCAAGAAATTTTGTTTTGTAAAGAAGACTAAGAGAGTTAAAGGTAATAGTTATATTTTTCCCAAGGAACCTCTCCGCATGATTCTTACTTTAAAAAGGTACAATCTTACCAAGCGCCAGAAGGGAAAGAAAGGAAAATACATCTGCTTGGATGTGTAAAATGAATAGGAGATGATTTGTTTCTATATGCCAACTTTTTTCGGTGTCGGTGTACGATTCCAAAAATAATCATGTATTCGAAATGAACACTAACGCGCTCTCGGCTTGAATAAAAATGACTTTTAAAAAGATAACATGTATAAATTAAAAGGTATAAATCCTCAAGAGTAAAATAAATCAATGAGGAGAAATTCTAGGAGCGGAACCGTGAAATCGAAAAAAAGAAACCAGCAAAATGTATCGTTCTTTAAGGATTACGAGTTTGTGTTGAGTTCGAGCGCAAACAAAGTTAGTGTCAATCATTAAATCTGGTGAATCACTTGTCCGATTTGTGTACAGAAAGAAAATACTACGATGAACAACACGTGTATCGTTCGTTCAAAAAATTATACGAGCTTTGTTTAATCTTGTACAATAATGTCTCCTGCTTGACATTAAAGACAACGATTGTGATATGTATAGGGTCATGTTTGTACGAAATATCCCCCCCCCCCAGTTTTTTCCCGTTTGGGATTTTTAGGACCATGTGTACGAATCAATCATTTTGAAATTCCAGTCGCGTGTATCATGTATTTTCTCTTTGTAAACCAGTTATTCTCATTGTAAAAAATATCCTAGGGCCATGTGTACAAAACTGTCATCGCCGTTTTGTAGAGATTTCTGCCAAACCCGATTTTTCTTGTCTATAATCTTCTGTACTGGTGAGAAATTAAAAAAATATAAAAAATATACTGAAAAAGCGAATTTACCGTTCGTGAACGATTACGAGTTCGTGTTGAGTTCGAGTGCGAACAAAGTTAGGGTGGGGCCATGTGTAGTAAATCGTTCTGCTCTTCGAAATTGCAACATCTGCACATTTTTGTTTAATCTTGCTCAATAAGGTCTCCTGCTTGAAATTAATGATTGTGATATGCATAATAGGGCCATGTTTGTACGGAATATTTTTTTACCGTTTGTAACAATTCGTGTTGGATATTTAGGGCCATGTTTACGAATCAAATTTTTCGAAAGTCGTGTGTATCATGCATTTTCTCGTTGCTCTACATTGATTCTCATTATGAAAAAATCCTAGGGCCATGTGTACAAAACTTCCATTGCCGTTTTGTAGAGATTTCAAACCCAAATTTTCTTGCGTTATCTTCTGTACTTTACTTATACGACAAATTATTTACAGGATTCCAGGGCCATGTGAACATGTCTTATTTTGTTTGTAAAAAACAAAAGCGTAACGCAAAAGAATGTTTGATGTCGAAATCACATCACGGGGCCATGTGTAGTAAATCGTTCTGCTTCTCTTCCAGTCTGCAACATCTGCAGATTTTTGTTTAATCTTGCTCAAAAATGTCGCCTGCTTCTTGACACTGCTTTTTAGATAATATTCGGGTCAACCTGGCAGTGACTCATGGGCGGGACTTGTATCCCTTCCTATATGTTTGTGTACAAAATCGCTTCCCATATGTTTGTGTACAAAATCGCTTCCCATATGTTTGTGTACAAAATCGCTTCCCATAAGTTTGTGTACAAAATCGCTTCCCATAAGTTTGTGTACAAAATCGCTTCCCATAAGTTTGTGTACAAAATCGCTTCCCATAAGTTTGTGTACAAAATCGCTTCCCATAAGTTTGTGTACAAAATCGCTTCCCATAAGTTTGTGTACAAAATCGCTTCCCATAAGTTTGTGTACAAAATCGCTTCCCATAAGTTTGTGTACAAAATCGCTTCCCATATGTTTGTGTACAAAATCGCTTCCCATAAGTTTGTGTACAAAATCGCTTCCCATATTTTTGTGTACAAAATCCCTTCCCATATATTTGTGTACAAAATCCCTTCCCATATGTTTGTGTACAAAACCCATGCTCCCATACTGTAGCAAGTGACTCGGTCCAATCAGTCACAGTGTTGTACACTATATATGTTTAATTTGTGTAGAAACAACCCCTCCCTTGTCTTGACAATTGAACTAAATTTTTAATGTATAAATTTGTAAAACCAGTAATGTGTTTAACACCCTTGATGGGTGCTACTATTGAGAAACGACACACCCTTGATGGGTGCAAACGACACACCCTTGATGGGTGCTACTATTGAGAAACGACACACCCTTGATGGGTGCTACAAGAAACAACACACCCTTGATGGGTGTTCCTAACAGGAGAGAGACGACACCCTTGATGGGTGCTACATCGCCAACAGTTCAACAGAATTTTTAATGTATAAATTTGTAAAACCAGTAATGTGTTTAACACCCTTGATGGGTGCTAATATTGAGAAACGACACACCCTTGATGGGTGCAAACGACACACCCTTGATGGGTGCTACGAGAAACAACACACCCTTGATGGGTG
Source organism: Patiria miniata (assembly GCF_015706575.1). Taxonomy (NCBI): domain Eukaryota; kingdom Metazoa; phylum Echinodermata; class Asteroidea; order Valvatida; family Asterinidae; genus Patiria; species Patiria miniata. The sequence goes on from NW_024037071.1 coordinate 4,652,144, forward strand.
CTACTAACAGGAGAGAGACGACACCCTTGATGGGTGCTTCATCGCCAACAGTTCAACAGAATTTTTAATGTATAAATTTGTAAAACCAGTAATGTGTTTAACACCCTTGATGGGTGCTACTATTGAGAAACGACACACCCTTGATGGGTGCTACTATTGAGAAACGACACACCCTTGATGGGTGCTACGAGAAACAACACACCCTTGATGGGTGTTCCTAACAGGAGAGAGACGACACCCTTGATGGGTGCTTCATCGCCAACAGTTCAACATAATTTTTAATGTATAAATTTGTAAAACCAGTAATGTGTTTAACACCCTTGATGGGTGCTACTATTGAGAAACGACACACCCTTGATGGGTGCTACTATTGAGAAACAACACACCCTTGATGGGTGCTACTAACAGGAGAGAGACGACACCCTTGATGGGTGCTACATCGCCAACAGTTCAACATAATTTTTAATGTATAAATTTGTAAAACCAGTAATGTGTTAAACACCCTTGATGGGTGCTACTATTGAGAAACGACACACCCTTGATGGGTGCTACTACTGAGAAACAACACACCCTTGATGGGTGCTACTATTGAGAAACGACACACCCTTGATGGGTGTTCCTAACAGGAGAGAGACCACACCCTTGATGGGTGCTACTTCGCCAACAGTTCAACATAATTTGTTTTATGTATAAATTTGTAAAACCAGTAATGTGTTTAACACCCTTGATGGGTGCTACTATTGAGAAACAACACACCCTTGATGGCTGCTACTATTGAGAAACAACACACCCTTGATGGGTGCTACTAACAGGAGAGAGACGACACCCTTGATGGGTGCTACATCGCCAACAGTTCAACATAATTTTTAATGTATAAATTTGTAAAACCAGTAATGTGTTAAACACCCTTGATGGGTGCTACTATTGAGAAACGACACACCCTTGATGGGTGCTACTACTGAGAAACAACACACCCTTGATGGGTGCTACTATTGAGAAACAACACACCCTTGATGGGTGCTACTAACAGGAGAGAGACGACACCCTTGATGGGTGCTACATCGCCAACAGTTCAACATAATTTTTAATGTATAAATTTGTAAAACCAGTAATGTGTTTAACACCCTTGATGGGTGCTACTATTGAGAAACGACACACCCTTGATGGGTGCTACTATTGAGAAACGACACACCCTTGATGGGTGCTACGAGAAACACACCCTTGATGGGTGTTCCTAACAGGAGAGAGACGACACCCTTGATGGGTGCTACATCGCCAACAGTTCAACATAATTTTTAATGTATAAATTTATAAATCAGTAATGTGTTTGACACCCTTGATGGGTGCTACTATTGAGAAACAACACACCCTTGATGGGTGCTACTAACAGGAGAGAGACGACACCCTTGATGGGTGCTACATCGCCAACCATGGTTCAACAGAACTCATGGTCCCATATGTTTGTGTACAAAATCCCTTCCCATATATTTGTGTACAAATCCCTTCCCATATGTTTGTGTACAAACCCATGCTCCCATAGTGTAGCCAAAACCTCTACGCCCTTGACCAAGTGACTCGGTCCACTCAGTCACAGTGTTGTACACTATGTTATTGTTTGTGTAGAACAGCCCCTCCCTTGTCTTGACAATTGAACTAAATTTGGTGGATCCCAGCTCTATGGCCCAAGCCGGGACCAACCGGCCTCATCACGCGTGTGTATTTTGATAAGCTCACTCGTCGCAGGGTACTAATTAAAGACAACGATTGTGATATGTATATAGGGTCATGTTTGTAAGGAGTATTTTTTTGTGTGCGTGTAACATCGTGTTTGATATTTAGGGCCATGTGTACGAATCAAACTTTTTGAAATTCCAGTCGCGTGTATCGTGCATTTTCTCGTCGCTCTACAATGATTCTCACTGTAAAAAAAAAAACAACCTAGGGCCATGTGTACAAAACTTTCATCGCCGTTTTGCAGAGTTTTCTGCCCCAAACCCAACGTTTCTTGCGTTATCTTCTGTACTTTATTTTATTCACAGGATCCAGGGCCATGTAAGCATGTCTTACTTTGTTTTTGTAAAAAAAAACCCTTTGTGTTGCATTATGCAAAATTATTTTAGGGCCATGTGGTGCAGTGTAGAGATCTTATATTCCTCCATTCTGTTCTCAAATAGCCGTACGTGGATTTTCTTGAAAAACTGCTTATTGTGCATTCACATCAGCCCGTCCATCTTGAGTGCCGCGAGTCATTTTGTAAAATACTCTGAGGGACATGTGTTTAAGTATATCAATAGCCATTTTGAAGCTTGAAAAAGCTCATGGATCTACGTCCTCTTGTACACTCTAAGCACCTTGACTGCGGTAACTTCACCGTGGTTCATGGAGTCCCTAGGGCCATGTTTAAAAATCTACTTTATTTGTCTGTGTGACAACAATTTTCTTGGAGATGCATTGTTTCATATAGTATATCAAAAGCCATTTTGAAGCTTGAAATTTGAAAAAGCTAATGATCTACGTCCTCTTGTATACTCTACTGCTTTCCTCGACTGCGGTAACTTCACCGTGGTTCATGGATCCCTAGGGCCATGTTTAAAAATCTACTTTATTTGTCCGTGTGACAACAAGTTTCTTGGAGATGCATTGTTTCATATAGTATATCAAAAGCCATTTTGAAGCTTGAAAAAGCTAATGATCTACGTCCTCTTGTATACTCTACTGCTTTCCTCGACTGCGGTAACTTCACCGTGGTTCATGGATCCCTAGGGCCATGTTTAAAAATCTACTTTATTTGTCCGTGTGACAACAAGTTTCTTGGAGATGCATTGTTTCATATAGTATTTCAAAAGCCATTTTGAAGCTTGAAAAAGCTAATGATCTACGTCCTCTTGTATACTCTACTGCTTTCCTCGACTGCGGTAACTTCACCGTGGTTCATGGATCCCTAGGGCCATGTTTAAAAATCTACTTTATTTGTCCGTGTGACAACAATTTTCTTGGAGATACATTGTTTCATATAGTATTTCAAAAGCCATTTTGAAGCTTGAAAAAGCTAATGATCTACGTCCTCTTGTATACTCTACTGCTTTCCTCGACTGCGGTAACTTCACCGTGGTTCATGGATCCCTAGGGCCATGTTTAAAAATCTACTCTATTTGTCTTTGTGACAACAATTTTCTTGGAGATTTATTGTTTCATAAAATGTATAGGGCCATGTGCAGATCTTACATATTCCTTGAAATATGTAACGGTCGTGAAACGTAATCAGAATGATATGGTTTCAACGATTTCACGATTATTTTGCGACATTTTGTTGAAATGTGTCTTAGGGACATTATTGTTTCTGATTTGTTCTTCCATAATATCAGAGTCGCAAAGATCGACAACTGCCTTTTGTGTTAGGGCCAGTGTGTCCATTTTTTTTTCATTGTTAATCAGGTGTAGTGACACCTATAACGTTGGATTCTCCTGGTAATCGCTCTGTAAAGTGTAAATAACTTGAATGTGCAGGGTGAAACAATGTGCATCAACTGTTTTTAACAACCACACCACCAGTGGAGGTTTTGATCGATGGTACTTTTCAAGTTCTGGTAAGTCCGATCCCAGCTGGTCGGCATTGTGAATGTTGTTTCCTTTGAACCGGTGCGCGGTGCGCGGTGCGCATTGCTGGAGTTGTCATTTTCGCGACCAGTAGGCCAATTGTATATTTAGAATAAACTAAGCTTTCATTCTCAACAGTTGAACCCATTACAGTGGTCAGGTAAGGGCCACTAATTGGATTATCTCTTTCTCAACAGTTAAATCCATTATAGTGGTCTGGTAAGGGCCACAAATTGGATTAACTTCACCGTCTGTGTGTATTATTTTGCACCCAGTTAGGCCTAGAGATCTAAGTAGCGCGCGTATACCTAAATAGTTTCCCCTTTTTGTATGATTGTATCTTAGTGGTCAGGTAAGGACCATTAATATACGTTTTCCTTCTCTTTATACCACAGCACCGGTCACAAATTTGATCAGGATACCACTGTACATTGTAGTAACAAACCTAGCTCCGCTAGGAAGACTGTTTTTCTTTTCAGCAACATTTTAGATTTAGGAGGACCAGTAAGCCAGAGTGCTCGTGTCAGGAACTGATGACGCGGAGGAACCGGAAGCAGGGAGGAGGAACACTGGGTGGCTGGATGACCCTGCTTATCGGGCGACCCATTCCTGCTTTCCCGGTAAAATATTAATGTTATTTTCCTTTTGAAAAATGTTGTGCTTGTTGTGTCTGCGATATTAATGATACCTTATTTTAAGAAAATACGATAAATCTGGAGGAAAATAAATTTAATGTGAAGTAAAAATCACAACAGGCGCATCATCTCACACACATTTTCTTACATGTGTTCCTTCTAATCTTCTGGCAGAGATGACGGTGTGCAGGATGGGATGTCTATATCGAAAGGAACCGGAAGCAGGGAGGAGGACCGACGGAAGGACTGATGACCTGCTTATAGGGCAATTCTTCACCAATTCTTGAGGTAATTGAGCAAAAGCGATTGATATGTATTTATTTTCAATTTTTGTCCTAGTGTTTGGGAAGTGGCGTATCAATTTTTGTGACAAATCTTCTCAATTCGATAGCTGGATTGTGCTTCGAATGTGAACAAAAAATGTAATACATTAGATATAGAGTCAAGTCTCGTTATAACAATCTCAATCGGACCTAGCCAAATTGTTTGTTATATCAGAATTTTGTATTAAGAGGAACATCAGTCCCATTCATTGTGCACATAAATGCACAGTCGGGACCAAGGCTTTGTTTGTTATAACCAGAATTTTGTATTAACAGAGTTTGTACTAACAAGAGTCAACTGTATTTCTTTTATCTTTGCAGATTCATCTTGCTTAGTATAAGCAGCAGAGACGATGAAAACAGCATAACAGAGGAGAGAGATCCCCCCCAAGTCATTTCCCCAAGAGGGCCCCCCCCAACTCTTCGATTGTGCAAACGCCAGCTGATGTGCCACTGTCTTCCTACCTGGCCCCCCCCAAAAAAAATCCTCCCCCCCCTAAAAAAAAATCCTCTCCCCCCCCCCCCCAATGCCATGTGACGTCACTTTTCCTCTGTGAATGATGCCATTCAGCAACAGACGAATATTCTGGACCCGGTGACTAAAGAAGGTGGCCAAACTTTGAAATAAGCCTCTGTACTGATGACGTCACACTTTGTTTACATGTGCACTTTCCTATGGAGCCAGTGGGGGCCCACGATCCACTGAGCACCATAGGAAAGCACACACGTAAACAAATGACGTCATTAGTACAGAGGCTTATTGAAAGGTAAATGCCTAAATTGGTTTTTTTAAACTTGTGAAATTGTTCTCGAACGAAAATGAATGTTAGAGTTGGTGAAATTAAATGAAAAACGCTTTAAAATAGCCAGAAAAACTAGATTATTTCACAACTTTGGAAATTGAATATCCCCGCTATTTTAAAATATTTGATTGCAAAAATCGCTTGATTTGAAGTTTATAAAGTGGACATCTTATCAAGAAAACCCCGGTGGGCTTGAAACAGAACACTGAGCCAGCACGGACAATATGTAGTGTAGATTCTAAGTATCATTTAATTCACTTAATGCTTGAAAAATTATTTACGTACAGTACTAATTTTGTGACCATTGCCTTGTTACTTTGAGAATTTAGTATAAAGTGTAATCAGGTAATACAAAGGCTGTGGTGAACAATCATCTAGATCTCTTGTGCAGCCTCAATGCCTAAAACAAATACTGTTCAAGTATTGTGCGGAAATAAAATGTTCCCAAGATTACATCTTTCTTGCATCAAATCCTGAGGTGAACCAAACCTAATACTAAGGGAGCCCATCCGAACACTTAATTACGTCTTCCACCACTCGTGCAAATTAGAGATTCATCGAACGAAAACTTATAGGAATAAATAAAACTTTCCTTTTTAATACGTCCCAGTTTGTCGGGCCTACATTAGGGCTGCAGATTCTGTCATAAATGTGGAAATGTTGAGCTTCTTTTAAAGCATACATTTTGAAAGTGTCAAAAATGCTGCTGAGTATACTTCAACATAATGTAGTCGGTGTCCCAATAATATTGACTGTCAATTAATAGGCATCGCCACTCATGAAAATTGTTTTAATACATGTACTAGTATTGCAGGTAGAAAAGTAAATTCGTGCAGATATTAGAAAAGTCTCAATTTAATCAAAACGCCTACATTCACCTTTAATTACAGAAATTTGATTTAAATAAGTCACAATTTGATATTATTTAACCAGATTTTAGCAAATATTCACATATTAGTTATCAGTTTAAATTCAAATATATATAACTTTTTATCCTCCACCACTGAGCTACAAAAAATAGAGTTGACGTACTCGTTTGGGCTCATTCTTTTACAGAGATTCAAAATAAACTCTTTAAAAAAATACCAAATTAATTTAAGTGTTGTCATTTTTATATACAAGTAGAATGTGCGCTAAACTTAGAGTGGTCCAAAAAAGTTTACATTTTTTCGGAGGCAGATTTCTCAAAATTGAAGAGACATGTTTCCTTAAGATATATATATTAAGATATTCCAAGTTAAAAAAATAGCGGCCATTTACGGAAGAATGGTCAAAAACCTACTTTGTCCACATCTGTGTCGGGTGTGTAGACCCAATTACAACTATTGCAGTTGTGTGCGCAGTGCTATTGTGTTGACCATATCTCATAGACTTGCATGTGGACAAACTTTTTTTTTTACAATCTTCCTTCAAACCATCGCCACTGCTTAACTTTATAGGCTTTATTTTTCTGCGCCGTTTTCACCAAACACCACAAAGAGGCTATAGTTTAGGAATATCTTGAACCAATTTGAACATGTCTCCCAAATTCCAAGAAATCGGCATCTGGAAAAGTGTGGACGTTGTTTTGGACCACCCTGTTCACATTACTTTGTAACGGATGCAGAAAAAGCCATCATACATGTAGAAACTGACAGGCATTTAATATGAACGGTGCGCCACGTGGCATAATTCTACATGTTTGATTTGTACTTCAGCTCCAAATAAGATTATTCTTAAAACTGCTTGTGACGTTTAAGGTTAACGGGGAAGATATGTACCAATATAATGAGATCCACACCCACATAACCCAGACAAAGTTGCAGAAGTTTTTTTTTTTTGCATAATTATACGGTATGTGAAGTCATTTCGAGGCGGAAATGACCATTTTATGAAATTTTCTGATGCAGCAACTATAAATTTACACACTAATTTATCAAGTAGGTGGGTCCTTGTTTGGGGGTTGAAAAATCTGGATAGAAATTTCTACAAGAAAGCATTTCAATATGCTTGATTGTAAACAAAGCCTCTAAAACACATATTGAAATTTGCCTTTTTTGAAACTCCTCTGATCAATTGCAAGTTTGAAATTATTCTTCAGTGTGTGCAGGCAGGCATAGCATGCACTTTCTTGCACACATTTCCTCGTGAAGTTTAACGCAGTTGGGTCATCTGGATTATATCACCTAATTCTTCTCCCAGGGGTACTAGTGGCTTCGAAAATCGTATATATGATGGGATCAAGCTACATGAGTCGTTTGCCGAGAATTTTCATTTGGAGATACGGGCCACAATAGGGCCACTTCATCACATCACTTCATCACGTTTCATGGTGTTCCGACTTCTATAATTTTGAACTACTGATGGTATCAGCATGTGGTTTTCACAGCAGTAATGCTGAGATTGTGCGCTTTTAAAATCTGTAATAAATTTTTTTTTGACTGGGGTCGACAAACGACTCTTTAGCTTGATCGCATCACATAGGTTTTAAATTTCAAGCACCATAGGAATTCGGTGCTGCCAAGGCCCCCCCCCCCCCAAGTTCTGCTTCTTGTTACCCTACCTACCCTATTTTGACAGCTCCTACCCTATTTTTTTTTGGGGGGGGGGAAAATGAGGAATAAAAACCCAGAAAACCATCAATTACTACCTGTTACCCTTTACTACATGCAGACACCTCCTTATGATCGTAAACAAAAGAAATTGCCAAAAAAAGAGAGAAAATCCCTACCTACCCTATTTTCAAATGCCATGTAATCAGAAGCAGAAGTAATTTGTTTTGGCCTAAAACATAAAACACAAAAAATTGCAAACTTTGTCAGGGTGTTGTGCGAGCAGACTTCAAATAGTCCCATTTCAAATAGTCGTACGTAAATTTACATATCATGCATATGCATAGTGTTCTTAGCTGTCAAGGCATATCATCAGTGTTCCAGTTTGAGAGGCACCACCCTACTAAGGCCAATGAGTGGGAGGATCAGCAGGACTCCGCCCATCGCATAGCAGATCGTAGGCCCCATACTCCAGAACCCTGGTCACAAAATTCAAAGAAATTTTATATTAGCGTTGCAGTGAGAAAATGTTTCTCTGAGACACAATCATACGAAGACCCTCTCAAGATCTTTCAATACTTTTTACAGTTTCACTGCCTCAATATAAATCATTTAAAAAATTATTTTAACATAAAATCTACCCAACTGATTTGTATGCAGCAGTTGAAGCAGAACAACTTTTTGCTCGCTCGGATTTAAATTAAGTCTGATGTTCCCATTTGTGTGAGGTCTCAGAAAATCAATTATGATCCAATCTTTGACGTCATCGTCAAATCAAAGTAATGATTGATTGATTGATTGATTGATTGCTGAACATTTATTTCAACGTTGTTATGTCACTAGAAATATTAAATCGTTATGTTAACATTTAAGCATACAAAATATAATACGAAGTAATTTTACACAACACCGTTATTAACATAATGAAAATATATACATAATCCACATAACAACACGGGGATAGGGTGAAGCGATCGCTTTTGTTCCCTGACCTGTTGGACACTTACAGACTGACGGACAAACAAACAAACAGGAGTATCATTAAGCTATTGCTGTATGTTTACAAAGTATCAACAGACTACGAATAAAATGTAAGAAGTTGTGTTTTTAATTTTTTGGTAAATGTAGATAGAGTTAAAGACGTTTTAAGAGGGATACTTGGACTATGATAACATCAGGCTGATGTTTGTTAATCTTGGTTGAGGTATAAAATTCATGTATTGTAAACTTTGGACAGGTAGACATCCGTCAAAATTGTAGAAAGACAAATAAAAATTTAAGAAAGACAGACAGAAACAGAATCAAGAAAGACGGATGAAAGACAAAAAAAGTGTTTTCATCTCATGGATCCTCTAAGAGCAAGAGAGTCTATACTTACACACTGAAGCAAATATTGGTCCTAATGCTCTTGCAAGGGCACCGAGGGATCTGAAGATGCCCATGATGGTGCCTTTCTGGTCTGCTGTACCTGAAACACAAGAAAAAATAACTAATAATGGATGGAAAATTGTCGGGTTGGTGAAAATGTTGAAATCATAACGTGTATTCCTAACAGCTATGGGCTCTGTGCGCGAACAAAGAGGGCGCCGTTTTACCTAGCAACAACATCCCATGGGTGGGACATTTCACTGGTTGACGCGCACCGTTCCTTGTGTGTGACGCACGTACACCAGGGGATTTGTACTATGTACACGAAGTGGCCGCGCTTTTGGGCAAATGAATTGCAGTCAGGCAAAATGGCCTCGGTCGGTCACCCCCCAACTGTACTTTCTTTGCCGGTGAGGGGGTACTTGTGAACGTAGCAGATAGAAGACATGAGAAAGTGTCAAAAGCGGATGTTGCATGAACTCAATGAGTTTGAAGCTTCTGTAGTCTTGAGACATAATGACATCACACTTTGTTTACACACGTGTGCTTCCTCATGGAAGCCAAGTTTGGATGAGATCCACCAAGCTCCCATAGGAAAGCACACATGTATGTAAACAAAATCTTAACAAAAACAAAGGCTGTTTCGGCAAATTGCCCTCAAAAACAAAATAATTATTTATTTAATAATCTGTGAAAACAAAATGATCTCTGAAATAAAAATTATGTTTAAAGGCATTTGAGCTGGATTGGGTTGATATTATGGAAAGAAAGTTGGATGCACTTACCGTATGCAGACACAACAGTTGTCATGCAGGACACCACTGTACCTGCAGCTTTTAAGGAAACAAATAACAATTTACGGTTCCAGGGGAGGATCCAACTTTGGCTTAAGGCGTGGGGGGCGGGGGGTTATGAGGCATGTGCTTCTTTTTTCTGCATGATTTTCCTTTGCTTGTGGTGGGGAGGGGAGGGGGAGGGTGTGGGGGTTATCAGGCTTGTGCTGCTATATTTCCGACAAGATTTTCTTTTTTATTTGCAGTCTAAGGGAATGGGGTATCAGACATGTGATGCTTTTTTTTCTGCATGATTTTCCTTTGTATTTGAGTGTAGCGTGATTTTAGGTTTCTATGAACTACGGCTTCATTGGTAGTATTGCGCATGCCTATTAAAATTAAAGTGAAGATAATTGGGAGGTGACTGGTTGTGTGAGAGGGTTTAACCAATAAAAAGGTAAAGGAGTCCGATGTGCACATTTGTTCCTGTATGGTTTTACTTTTTTTGTGGCTCAAAGGGGGAGGGGGACCCCACCCCTCCCAACCTATTCTTTCCCCCCACAGATCCTCCTCCTGGGGTCTTTTAAGGTGAATCAAACATGCAGACGTTTGCTCTCTAACGTAAACACTTGTGAGTCACTTATTGCATCATGATTCCAATTTTTTGATACAATGACAGTGGCAAATATAAATACATGTACATACATGTATATCAAAAGATTTACTTAAAATGGACAGGGGTCAATTTAAGTAAGCTGAGCCATATTCTTTCAACAAACTGGACTTTAAACGCATACTTAAGTTTCACGAATACTTACCAAAAGAGAATAATGCCAAACCAATATATAGAAGTGCGATCGACTGTGCATAGCCAATGATGATGAAAGACGGAATGAGAACGACAATCCCCTGAATAAGGAAAATCATATTTGAAAACACTGAATGAAAACTGCAATTATGATTTAAAAATCATTTTGGTAAAGACCATATACTTATATGCCCTTCTTTTAGAAAAGCAATTAATGACTTTTTTTTACGAGGAACCAATATTCTTACATAAAATAAATACTTTGACTGTACACTTGACATCTCTCACATTCAGGGTAAAGGGAACCACTTGTGTTATTATAATGGTCAGAGTTTAAAAAATGCCAGCTTGATGGCTTATAACATCCTTTGATTCTTTTGAATTCTACTGTGTACTTTGGGTAGTATTTTTCGAACAGTGGTTTAAGATAGAGCAGATCATTTGCAGCTATCCAAAAAGTAACTGACGAAAAGATTGTTTTAAAGACTTGGTTTAAAGATAGTAATGGCAATAAACTCCCTGTGAAATTATTCTTTCTGGCATGCTGTCAGTTTGAGTGCAATTCAAAACATGACTTGGCAACTTTTGAATTGAAATCGAGATACTAGATTATTGTTTTCTTGGAATATACAGCATTCACACAGCTAAAACTTCATCAGGTTAGTTGTTAAGCACCCGTCTTTAGATTTTGAGCACTTTCGTTGCTTCAAACCAAAAGAAATGTACAAATGACAAATAATATACTCTACCTTTGAACATCAGCCAATCATCAAGGCCAAAATATGACCTGATGGTATAAGATTAATTTCAAACTTTTATTTCACTTACAATAACTGCTACCCGTTTCTCCTTGCCTGGGCGTATTCTTCGAACACAGCCACCTGTACATGATAAAAGAAATGATAAACACTAATCGTTTTTATTAGGGCTATAATTAAAAACTAATTAATAATAATAATAATTGTGCTTTATAGCGCTTTCCATCGTATCAATGATCTCTAAGCGCTTTACAAATATTACCCCGTTCATTAGGCCATGGGACCACGCGGCAGCCGATATCTGCGCTCAATCGGTCCTCGACCCTCACAGGTACCCATTTATACCCCTGGGTGGAGAGAGGCAATTGTAGTTAAGTGTCTTACCCAAGGGCACAAACACCATGTTCCTGGTACGGTTCGAACCCACGCACCTTCGTACATGAGTCGAACACCGTAACCACTGGACCATTAGGGCTTCTTATACAGTTGACTTGGTAATCTACGTGGAACTGTGGAAACAGTTAACTCACCTTGCACAAGAGCCATGAAAGCACCGATGAAGACAAACATCTTACCCTGTTGCATACTAAGAGAAAATACAAGCACATTTTTCAATTAGTAATAGACTAATTTGGTGACAGCCATTTTCTGACATGGCACTCCGGGCCCCTTCTACCAATAGGGTTACCAAAACGTGGGCTTGCCTCATCTTTAAGAACGTGTGCTGCATGCACACGGGCGTGGCACCACGGCAAAAAATGGCTTAGATTTGTTTGGTGATATTACGCTATAACTTCTTCCATTCTAAATGCTCAAAGACCATTTTTATACTTTTGCACTCACACCAACTGATAAAACAACTACTTTCCCAACTCATATTGCACAGATTTTGTCATAATTTTTTTTAATGAATTCCCAGGTGACATTGAAATGTAAAGTTGAGCGCAAAATTGATTCATTTGTGGGAAAAAACTCTATTGCACTCTTATTTCAAAAAAAAAAAAAGTTTTCAAAAAAATAAAACTAATCTAAGATAACCTTTTACTTCTTCAATTAAAAAAAAAAATGAAACAGTTTTCCTTTGTTTTCCTACCAAGCCTTGTCCTTTACTATCCTAGCTTTTTGTGGAGACATTTGTGATGTCTCTAACTATCTAAGGCCAATAACAGTCCCCACCTACCTTGTGTACTGGAATCGTCTGTGAACCAGGAATGTCAGAGTGAACTCTAACCCCGAAAACAGGAAGAGATACAGGAAGTAGCAGACACCAAGCAGACGAAGCATCTGAAGCTCTGGAGAAAGGAAACAATCAAAGAAAAGGAGAATTGATTACCAAAATGAATAACAATTTCTTTATTGGAGAAATACACACCAATGTACTTGGTGTCAAAAAGGGTTTGTGACTATATGCTACCTGTACGTTTTTGTCTTAATCTCAGATTTACCCAATGTTGGAAAATACACAGAAAGCACAACTCGGAATGATTACATCGTACGTCAAGGTCACAAGCGAATTTCGAGATTGAAGTTTTGGACTAACAGGAGCTCACAATAAAAGGTGCATTACGGCCTAAAATCCTCGAAAATGTCATGTTTTTTATTGTTTACTTATCCTATTACAAGGGTCTGGTTGAAAGGAAACTAACATAATGTCTTACCGTTCCCAAGAAAAGTGAAAAAAAACACCCTTGTTGTTTACATTGGACGTGGTGAGCATTTTGTTGGACACGCATACGTATTTCTAGCCATGTCCACTCAATGTCAGTACATGTGTGTGTGTGTGTCACAAAATACACACAACACCAATACACAAATGTTGTTTCTCGCACGTCTGCAGAATGCGATGCACTGGTGGAACACGTGCGGCAGGATTCAAGACTAGCACCCAACAGCTTGCTTTTTGAAAGTCAAAAAATTTCGACCCCTGAAATTAGTTCTCACAAGAATAACACAAGCTTTTACAGGATGGTTGTGTGGACATTTATATTTGATTCTTAAATGCTTTTTCCAATGAACATCATTTCGTTTGAAATACATTTGTAGCCCAAGTGGTGCATTTCAGGATGTGTCGTCCTTTTAAGAAACACAAATGAATGGACTTTTTTTATGCACTGTCGCCCTCCCTTGTGACCCCGATGAGATCTGTCCAATACTTACCAGACGGTTTTAACTTCTTGACGGCTGAGAAGAGGAACAGCGAGAGTGGACTGATGAGATCGCAGGCATCCTTGAAGCTACTTCCAAGAGACCCCGCCTATGTAAAGATCACAGGTCACATGTGAACAAATGAATATTCATAACACAATAAAACCAGCGTTTATGAATGGATTTGAATGGTGAACAGGCCACATGAATCCCAATTTGTTTGATGCGTAAGGAGAAAATTAATTATAAACTGCGAAACTGATAAAAGGAAAAGAAACAAAATTTAATATCGGGGGTTTTGCCCCTTCACCAACGTATTTTATGAAACAAAATTTAGGGTCCCCCCCAGGTCTACTTACTCGCTTGTTTGTGGGTAACGTCTCCTTGAAAAACAAGAAGATAAAGATGATGTCAGCCACAGCCAGCGTGATTGCAAACAGGGCCGGCTTGAAGTATAATGCCTCTCCCTTACCGCCAGACGACATGGCAAAGTAGGCACCTATCATAGGACCCATGATGAAACCTAAGGAGAAGGCTATTCCTATCAGTGCCTGGAGAAGTGGGGCAAGAAGAAAGGCGGAAGGGTGGGGAAAAGGGGGTGTTATACACCTGTTTCACACTGAAATTGAAACTGAATTATGCCAAACAAGTGAATTACATTTTAGTTTCTGACAAGCAAACTGAAACATGCATGTACTAATTTTCCTTTTACAAAATGTTCATTTTAGTTTCTGACAAGCTTAAAACTTGCATTTTAGTTTCTGACAAGTAAACTTAAACATGCATGCACTAATTTTCCTTTGACAAGATTTGGTAACACTTTTCGACACTTTCCGCGTGTAGTCGCCCCTTACTGGTTCAATGCCAAACTTAATCTAAATGAAGGAATTAGGTGATGTAACTTTGACAATTTTGGACATTAGTTTTCTGACTTACCATTCCTTTGCCTCTTGTCGTGGCTGTAGACACATCGGTGACAATGGTTGTGCTCAAGCTGACGTTACCTTTACTGATTCCACCAATGATGCGTGCGATGACGAAAAGCGTAAAGTTGTGCGAAACGGCCCATATGCAGTAAGATATGGTTATGCCTGTCTGTATATGGTAATACAACAAGGAAACATAGTCAAAAAGATCATTTGTAATTTGAAAATCGGACATAATTCTCATTCAGTCGATTGTTGCTACATGGTGTCATACACTGAATCAACAATTCTGCATGTGCGTCATGTCAACGCGCTTGCACTCATTCATGGATTCGGCCAATTACAAACCAACTGCCACTGGAAATTTCCAAAAAATGTGTCGCCCGACACGTCTTTGGAAATGACCTTCTTTTGTTGTTTTCTTGAAAATGGCAGCAAAATTTCACAGGGAGTTTAGTGCAAATACTATCTTTAAACCAAGTAAGCTTTTTCAACAATAATTTGGTTGGTTACTTTTTGGATAGATACAAATGGTCCACTGCTAAAAATAATTTTCTTAAATTTCTTAATATAAGAAAATAAATCTTGTTTTAGAAAATATATAGTCGTACTCATTTTGTTTAGCAGTGTCTACTCTACCTTTAAGTACATCGGCGAAGGGCAAAACTAAATATTGAATTTACATTTCCCAGACACGATACAAAATAATGGCTTTTGTTGTCGTGATACAGCTCTTACGGTGTCTTACCATTGTTAGTAGCATCAGAGGTCTTCTGCCATACACATCAGATGCAGCACCGATGACAGGACTGGCAATAAATTGCAAAAATGAGAACAACGATCCAATCACACCTGTGAAAAAAACAGAGAAAAAAAGAGTCAATATTTCTATTTAACCTTCCTTTGTTTGATCAGTCACAGACAGTCAAAAATCAATCCTGTTCCCCTGCCATGCCTTTTACACTGGCTAGTCACCAACAGCCACATTATATTTCTTGTAGGCACACTGTGACAGCCAAATTCAATCAACAGACAAAAGCAGGTGGCTGGTATGCACAACTGGCCTATCAATCGCCTGCAGTCAAAGCACGGCTATGACAGGTTTCATAACAATCACAACCAGTCAATCCTGATTTATGAAGGCAGGGAGCACTCAACAGGACTGGCCATGTTGAAATTGCCAGCCAGAGAGGGAGGGTTTTACTGTATGAGGGATATTGTCTATTTTTTTGTTTTGTTGGGGGGGGGGTGTGTTAGTTTTCAATGTACAAATTTTGGCTAAAACAGCCTTTGCAAAATATGGAATGAATTCTTACCACCAAATAGAACAGAATTATATTTGTGAGTGTCAGGAATTCCAAGAAGGTCCCTGAAGCTGTCGATTCTGGATCGTAACACTGGCAGGAGACCACCCTGTGTAAGGAAAGATGTGAGAAACAAACAAATTA
The DNA here is from genome assembly GCF_015706575.1 of Patiria miniata. NCBI lineage: Eukaryota > Metazoa > Echinodermata > Asteroidea > Valvatida > Asterinidae > Patiria > Patiria miniata. The sequence goes on from NW_024037071.1 coordinate 4,668,259, forward strand.
TGACAATAATTAAAGGTACACCATTTGCAATCATGAAAAAAACTACCAAATTATTATGAAATACCTTGCTTCACTGTCAGCGAACAAAAGTCTTAAGCATCCTGTGATATCATGGCACCTGGTGTGCTTTAATTTTAAGAAAAGTTGAATTTTTGTACTAATTTCCAACGATGGTTGGCCAACCATCATTGGAAAAAACCCTGACTTTTTTCAAATTTTGCTCCCAATTTACCAAATTTAGTTAGTCCATATTTTGGATGCAAATGGTTACACATCTGTGAACCAGTGCAAGCCAGCTAGCCTGAATAGATTTTTTTCTAAATGGCTACTTTTCTAGCAATACAGAAGCCATTCACTTTCAAATGAAACATGGGTTGATCCTGCATTTCCTAAAAGAAATAAAATTTTATGAAACGGGTGAAGTGTGCATGTCCTTCAAATATCTATCATCAGGCTGAAAACCAATTAGAGAGGTACCATCACAAAAACAACTCAACAAACAAATAAATAATTCAATTCTTTAATTGAAAACAGGTGTATTTTTATTTGCAAACTACTCCAATGATTAACCAAGCATGCAATAGTTTATGCACATGTGTGTTTAACTCAGATAACCCAGGGCCATGCGAATACACATTATTTTTATAGTGCAAATGGTGCTTCTGAAGACTCCTTGGTTTTATTACCAGAAAAAAACCCCAAATTGAAGAAATCAACCAACCTGATCATGTTGTGCATAATAGTCCAGCAGAGATGGTAGTAGGGGTAGAATCATAGTGAACGCAAGCAGGTCAATCAACAGGCTTAGGAACACCATGGAGATCATTCGATGGTTCTCATTGTCCTCCCGTCTCTTCTGTGCATCCAGCTGCCGGGGGGTGAACTTGTAGTTGGCGTTATTGCTCTGGTCACTGCCATTGGCACTGTGCTGGTGGGAATTTTCCTCCACCATGGTGCTGCACCAACTACGCGTATAGAGTACTGAGTCTTAAGCCTGTATTTGATTGGAGAATAAATGGCACCTGTCATAAATATAAATGTTGTCCTGTTTTAGCATTTTAGTTATAAAAAGTATAACAAAGTCGTATTTTCAGATCCAGCTCAACTACACATAGGCAAGCTTTGTATTGTCTGCTTTGAGGACAATTCCACTGTAACTCGCGTTACATTTGGAGGGGGTCGTCTGTCAACTCTGTGCTGTTATTCTATAAAGTCAAAGCATTTAGGCTCGATTTTTTTCAATTCATGTACATGTAATAGGTGATTTGGTTTTTATTAATATTTTCATACAAGAAATTGAATTGATTTTAGTTTGAAAGATAATTATGATTAAAAGCACTCCAATGGGTCAATACCCTCCTCAAATGGTTCAATACTCTCCTCCAGTTATCAATGTTAATCTATTTGAAGTCATTTACAGATATTTAATGTTACACAACTGAATTTACATTATTGATTGTAATCTCCCAGGGAATGCCAAAGTACAGAGTCCGACAGCCTGTGGAAACTGTTTTCCAAACGATTAATTACATTATGTATTTCAAGGATACATAAAGAGTACAGTAATTGGGCTTGGCAATGTGAATACATACAAGCGTCTTACTATAAACTCAAAGATCGGCACATAATTAGGCAGTTTGTCAGCATTACATACACGTATGCAACATCTATTTATCTGCTTGGCGTTTTTTTACTGGTTGTCATATTGTGTATCCCGCAAATGAAACAAGGACAAAGACAAGTGGACGTAATTGTATAAACATATGGTGATTTCAAGTGGTGGAGTATTTTGCATATTAAATATCTTTTCCTGCAGTAATTTTTTTGGGCAACAATTATGAGCTGTACTGCGATTAGTCCCATAATGAGTCTCAACAACTGGTGTTTCTCCATATTGTGAGCTGCACACCAATGTAGCTTGGGTAGCGCCAGCTCTAAGGCTCATGACATCAGAAAATCCACATTTATAGAATTGGGGGTTAATCTTATGACTTAGAATTAGATGCTGGCTTCATTTTGCAATTTTAAAGGGCATTTTGGTGCCTTTTTGGTTTTATGCTAATGTGAATTTGCATATTCATGAGCAAAAGTGTGATGTCATTTCACGCAGAAAAAAATCCTCTAGAGCCACGAATCAGAAAAAGGAAAAGTGATACTCTGCAATTAAATGTAGGAGTAAATTTCAATAAAAGAAGAATATTCTTATTTTTGGGATGAAAAAAAAAAAAAAAAAAAAAATTTAAAATGCGAAATGGGCACTACAGTGGCTTGAACCCGGGATCTGTCACTTATGAATCAGGGGCGCCATATACGGATTTGATGTGTACATGTACGTATTTAAACAAAAAAATATCTAAATCCGTTAACAAATTTTCCTAAAGGTTTCAACGAAACCCCAATTATAGAAGGAATCAACATACACACACAAATAAGTAACAACGTCATGAATGTTTTCAAAACCTGAGAAGCACGGCAGTACTTGATTACAATCGGCGCCCCCCCCCCTCTGAATCAGGATACATGTACGTAGTTAAGTTTTTACTTTTTCAGTGCTGCCCAATATTTAATATGCCAATCATTGTTGATTTATCATTTCATTCACACATAATGGATGGGTATCAGCCCTTGTGAAATGGTTAAACGTGTTTAAACTGTATTTCAAATATTTGCTACACATTTACAAAATTAAAAAAGGGAAAAATGTTGCAACCTGACGCCACTTTTGTCTTCATGTATCATCTCAATGAAGATCATTCCTTGCAAAAATGATGATAAATTAAGACATGAATCTTGGACTGAGGAACATCTCCAATTTTGTTAGGACAAATACTTACTTCTTTTTTTTCTAAATCTTCTTGACTCTCGATCTCCATTAAACTACTTTGTACACAATCATGGCAATCGCGGAAGTGGCGTCAGGTTACAATATTTTTTCCAGTATTTCAAAACATTTATTTTACAGGGCAAGTACCGACTTCGAAACAGTTATGGCTTAATTGAAATAGCGAATTTAATTAACACAAGACATTCGCAAAGATGTGGCGGGAGGATGCTGTGACTTACCAGAAAATGTGTGTCTCTGCTTTTCGATGACACGTTACTTAATCAATCCGAACATCATCACTGCAAGTGCAACTGACTGCGAATTCGTTTCCGCATAGTCTAGTATGGTGCTAGATCAACAGTTATTATTTAATGTTGGAACAAAAAGGATTTCATACTTTCTGCTAATTCTACAAACCGCCCTCTATCAATAGAGGGCGGTATGTAGAATCAACAGAAAGTATGATCACATCAAAGTGATGTGGTGCAATATCGTCAGTCGCCCTCAGTCAGTTCTAACGATATTTCGATGGAAATTGTTCTACCAGTTTGTTCAACTTGGTTCCTCCCGGTGTTTGAGCGTGCAACCAGGCTCTCTGCTTCCTCTCACCCATACACTCTAGCTGTGCCGAGATGTAGAACAAAGAGATACAATGTACTCTAGTAGCTTGCTCCCACATTCTGTATCTCTTTGGAACTACTTGCCTAGTGGCTGTTTCCCTCCATTCTATGATCCTGTTTTAAGTCTATATCAATACCTACCTCCAGCTTTCCTGATTGTTTTCGTCTTTTTTCTTCTTTCTAGTCCTTTGCCAAGAGTGGTTGTTAAAGCCTTGCTTGGGGCGATTTTTGAATTTTAAAAAAAGTTTGTGAACGCCCCCTAAAATCGGGGCGGGCCCTAACGTGCGTGGCGCACTTTGACTTTTCGTCTCCAGTGCCTTGCTAGAGCAAAACTTTTACCTCAGATTCCACAATATGTGGTATTTCAAGATTCAACAATTAGTGGTATTTCATTAAGCTCTGAACATTTTCGTTCATTAACCGAATTAACTACCCGTTATGGTACTGAGTTCAGAAAGCAATTTTACTTTCGCGCGATTTGCCGATTTTTTTGTGTATGTAAAGTGCATCCATCCCTTTTTAATTAAAATGCGCCACTTGAAGAAAAAAAAGCAAATAATTTTCTGACAAATACGTAGTTGGATATGTGAGTGGGAACACTCTGCCGATGAACGGGAATAAAGTAATTGATTGATTGATAGATTGATTGATTTTGTGCCCAATTCCCGGACGCCATCTTCTTCTTTTTTAATTTCGGAATAAATATGAGGACGCTCAAATTGTTCACAAAGGGGTTAACAGGTATTATTAAAGAATATTTTACTGAATAAATTTGAAGCTTGTGACTGGACACTGTGACTCTAGGTGGCGCTGTTCATGATAGAAACTTGTATGAATTTATCATTTACATGAAGCGTGTTCACGTTCATACCTGTCGGTAGCTCAATTCGGTTTGCTTATCGTATATAGTCCCCTTAAACAAGAGCCTCCACTGTCAGTGTAACCACGTTGACAGGAGGATATTTTTGCTGACATTTTAAAGCTCGGGTGGGAGGAATACTTCCCGATTGCCCACCCCTAGTAGGGGATTATCTGCCTCCCACATCGGAATCGACGCCCATGGTTGTAATGTATTTCTAATATTGTATTAATTGCTTTGAAGTTGGTATGTTCGTGCGAACTTTAACCATGTAGATCAATTTATCAAAAAGATAACAATGTTAACGACTGAAAATAAATCGACCTTCCATTGTCATGTTTATGGGCGATCATCGGTCCGGTACACCGCGGCCTCAAAATGAAGTTCCTCATCAGACCAGTTGTTTCATTGATGCATATTGTGTCGAGGGTTTTGTCTCTCACTATAACAACTCGGCGATAACGCGAGGGTTTGTGAGGGTGTGTGGACGCCACTGTTGTATGTCGCTTACTGCATCACAACCAGCAGACATGGACCTCCCCAGCCCGGCCAGCTGCCGATCATGTCACGAAAACAACGCTCCATAGGAACGTCAAAAGCAAGTTATGTTGATCAACTATATAGCTATTAATTTCGCCTTGATGACAGTCCCACTAGTGCGGTTGCGTACTAACAACTCCTCCTTATCAACACCCCATCAAGAACAATCGCGATAACCTAAAACCAGAGTTCTTGTTTTTAGTTATTCCGCGAGGAAAAGTCGACGGCGGGGCCGGGAATCGGGCGGGCAACAATCGGTTGGATCTTTGGCCCGACTCGCCGGTATTTGGCAACCGGTGTTTGTCTTACAGCGCCGCCAGGGCGCACGGCGGGACGACAGGGTTGTGTACGCTGGAGGGCTCGTCAATTCAATCTCTAAGCACCCACTTGAGTGGGTCTATAGTTGACTGATTACGGCCGGATAGGGCTAGGGTTGTGTGAAGTCTTTTTTAAGGACACTAACGATTGGATTTTTTTTGCTGTCATCACATATATATTATAATTACAAAAAAAATGGATCAAATTAATCTGAAAACACAAGTGTTCTCTTAAAATTTAATTTCTAAAGTGCGTAATGCAATTTAGTTACTCCTATTTGTTTCTCAGGCTAAAAGACGTTTCATATAGCGTCAAATTACTCAAATGATACATGCGGAACATGAAATAAGTGAAAACTTGTGCCTACGACGACAATTTATTGAAGTCTGAAACCGGCAGAAATTGGCCTCAATTCCCAATTTCCTGCCTCACTACTTCCCCTTTAAGCAGTCAATAATGGAAGTAGTAGATACACATCGTATGGGTTGTACTTTTTGCCCATTAGAACTGCCACCGAATGGGGCCTGTTTGACTGACATGGTTGGGTCAACAGTTCGGCTTGTTGAGGACTTCACCTCCCCTGCCGCTGATGTGCTGGGCAACCGCCAACACTACCGCGCTCTTATCGGCTTGTCTAGTCGGATCATTGTCCCAGTTTATTTTATTAATAACCTGCATTAATTCGGCTATCTGCATGGTCCGCACGTGCTGTCCTAGTTTCTCTCCTCTCGTTATTTGTGTTTTGTGCACACACATATCTTACATGGCAATACTGTAAGTTTGTATGTATAGGCTTCCCATAGGCCTGCAAGTCGGTGTTAGATATACCGTGTGTCCTGAGTAAAAGGAAACCGGCGTTTGGGGTTAAATTGTTCAATAATTAATAAGCATTTTTCAGAAGTGTATACTTTTTTGAAAGCTCATTTTGTACTCATTAATTTGATACGAGCGAGATGATGACTGCTTCAAGCCTGTTTTGCGCAAAAGAAAAACATGCAATAAGGAAGGCTAAGTTGAACTAGTCAATAGGAAAAACCGTTCAAGATTGCATAAAAATTTTACAAAAATGACTTGTCTTAGGTACAAGGGGAAATACCTTGGGGAGCATAATCATAATCCTTAGATTAATCTTTTGCCGTCGTTCACACTTTGCCCAGCGGATGGGGAAATTATCCAACCACGATCATCAAAACGGGTTGGACCACGATGTCTAATAAGTGTTAAAACAATGTTATTCGGTTTTGAGAGAAATTATGGCGGTCAAAAATCCCTGCGGACCACGTGGATCCCTTCTGTGAAATGGAAGATGATGTCTTTCTGTCCACACAATCACGATAGCAAGGTCTTGGTCCTGCACTTCTCTCAACATGTTTACTTCGTGCGGAAATGACTTTAACAAATATAAAAGTGCAAGTAATAGGGCTCCCCTTTTTGACCTTTAAACAACAAACTATAGGCCTACAGATGTCGTCTCTTTTTCTGATGGGTATATTTTGGCGATGGACAAAACGAAATTTGAGAACCATGACGCATAATCTGCTATTAATTGCGAACGCTTGTCTTATTTTGCAGTGACATCATCAATACTGGAAGCCATATCATTGCCAATTCTATAGGGCTGCACCCCAAGATAAAATTCCCATAGACACCAGTGATAAATCCCCATACTTCAACATTCTTTTAAAAGATACTCGCTCTCATAGGTGTTCAGGCCGCACGGAAAAATGATGATCAAAATGTCATCTTTCAATTTCTTTTCAATTTGTGGTAGTTGGCAAATTCTCACCCAAAGAAGACAACCAGGGCCCTACTCAGTAAATGAGTGATGTTTCCCAAACTAGAACATTAGCCATTTTGAAAAAGGATCATCCACAGCATGGCCAAATAGCGCCACTTTCGGGCTCAATGGCATCCAAAAAATGTTCAGAATTGGAAGCCCAAGTCGTCCAAGGGAAAATAGAAGATGAGTATCATCCTCGCATAAACTTAATTTATATTTTTGTATTACTCTGAATGGCTTAAATACATTCCATCTTGGCATCTTCACACAAAAAGAGAACACAGTGGTGTAATTTCTATGTCCATTATAAACGGTTTCAGTCACTAACTTGCAATTAAAAGCAATCATCGCATAGACAACATCAATTACACGTATTGATCGCTAAGTGTCTTGTTTTTCAGCCTTAAAAACTCCCATCGAGTAGTTAAACACTCAAATATTTGTCAACAATTCGGCCACTTAGGGAGGCCTATTAGAGAGGTCCCGTTATAAATAAGAGCGTCGGTCCATGCATGGTAGTCCCAAAATGGCAGAGCAAACATCAAAACCAATTTGCGAGCCGTTGCAACAATTTGCCCAGCAATGTTGAGCAGATGACTCCAGGGTTATTGCCACACTTAAAAATACATCGTCTGAAGTCTCCTAAATGTCATCCGGATATGACAGAAGATAAAAAGGGGTGATTAATTCATCAATGCAACGTCTTAATTTTGATGCTAATTGTTGTCAAATTCGTCGTCCGGATGCACTTAGCCTAGGTTTAATAAAGACCAGTCGATGCAGGGACTAAAACGATTGGTAAATGGCCTGAGGTATAATATCAAATTAATGAATGTGCTCTTGAATAACTAAAATAGTAAACTGAAATTAAACAATCTATTTACATTTGTTTCAACTCGTATACGCTCCACTTAAATGTAAATATAGGCCCTACCCAACATTTCTTTGTTTTAGTTTTGAAATTTAAAAGCTGCTGATAATTAACTCGGAGCAGCATTAAACTCGTTTGAGAAATGGACGTATTGGGATTGCTGTTTGTTGTTCATAATTAGGATCATGATTATGTAGCTCAAAACTGGATGAAGTTCTTCAAGTCATGACGTGACTTGACGTAAACGAGGAGCCGAAGAAGAGTTTTTTTTTAATACAGGAATGAGTAAATAGTGATTTTAATTAGTTATTACATACAATACGCCTGGTGCAATAAATTGCATTTTTGGGCTAGAATACAGGCAGTTATTTCCTCTCAGTGTTTGGTGTCCCTCAAATGAAAAAAAAAAAATATTTCAAGGCTTTTCTTGAAGTTGTCAAGAAAAAAGTCCACTTTGCAGGAAATTTCCGGTTAATTTATGAGTCGCTTTCACAAGTTTGATAAGAGAACTGGTCTATTTTTCTGAGAATCAGTACAAGACCATTTCCTGGAGTCCCTTCCTACATCCTGCGGACCACCGGGGTAGAAAGGAGCAAGCAACGGCGCGTGTAGCGCACGTGGCCGGCACGGAAGCGATAAGCCAGTTTTACGCCGTGCCACACGACCCCGCAGTTATAAGGCGGCACAATGGTGTAACTTTCCCCCGAGGGAATGGGCATCTTCGCGGGCCAGCTTGATTCATGAGCGCCCGCTGATGATCGCTGCAGCCCGTAGATTGTGCTGACAGTCCGATCGGCGGCCTTGACTGCCCATGTGATTTTGATTTATCTCAATAATGCACTCAACTTGTTTCGCTTGGGGGATTACTGAACTGCCCTCAATCTTCCATTGTTGATTGCAAAACTTAGATGTAAAGGGCCACGATAAAGATTTATCACTTTGGTGAGGTCCCCAAAGGATCAACCATAACGTCCATATAAATACATTGTAAAATCACTGCATATAAAGTCACTCTTTTTCGGCGTTGTAAGGAAAAGTCACTCTTTTTGGCATTGTAAGGAAGTATACCATTCAACAGAGTCTGGGTTTAGGCAAAACTAGTCTTTTCTCCAACATATCAATATGAACTATACAACTTCAACATGTTTATTTCCTATTCAGATGAAAATTTGTCCCACTTCAGTTTCGCTTAATATGTAACCATAGAGCAAGGACAACGGGCATTCATATTTCTAAAGGAATCAGGGATGGGTTTATCGTCTAAATAAAAAAAAATACGATTATTTCAAAAGATTGTCGCACTATATTTGGACCAAAATGTCTTCAAGATCTTTCTTTAATATACCAAATTATGGTATTCTGCGTTTAATCTACAACCATACTAGTGTTACTTCTTAGCAGAGAAACAATTTTACAATACAAGTTTAAAAAAAAACCAATCAAAGTGGGAAAGGTACGTACGTAGTAAAAGTAATATTTGGAATGCAGACCCAAGTCCCATTGATGATTACCTTTGTTGTACCGAAGAAAGGATGTAACTTGTAAGGCTATGGAGCGCCGGCAACTTCAGTCCCGGAAGTTGCTACGTGTGGATTTTGATACCGAGGGCGCCCTTTGTAGATAGGCCAAGGGTGAAGAGAGACTGCACTGTCAAACGTCAGTCACTCGCTTTTTGTGTGAAAGGTTAGCTACTTGTAACACGCACAAGTCTAATGCTAGTGGAGCCTCGTTTCTGTTCTAGTATGGCCGTTCTTTGCAAAGATTTCATTTTGGGATTAGGTTAAAGCATGCATGGTGCTAAGTGAGACGTCGACAGGCTGGCAATAATAACAACAGCGAATACTGTATAAACGATTACAAAACAGTATGGGGTAATATGGAATTATAGCAACAATAATAAGAGAAAGTATATAGACATGGAAATGATAATATTCTGAATCGATTTAATTAGTATAATTTTCTGGGTTCTTGGACCAGTATTACTAGGCTTATAGTCCCTTTTCCCTTCTCTTTCTCTCTTTTTTTCTGTCAAATTGTGATACACAAGATCGTCACTGCGTGCAGTCAGATCGTGGAGTTAAGGTCGCCGGGACCTGAAGATTTTCAACCGTTCAGCGCGGACTGACTAATCCACCGTACCGACGCGGGCTTGTGACATCCCCGAGCAGAACGCCGCTTGGCAAGCCCCGGCCCCACGCCGCTGAAAGACGGGGCGGCACTCGGTCTGCCAACCGCCCGTGGTGCTAGCGTTAAGCCTACCTCAAGCATAAAAAAGAACCTCCGTGGTTCAACTCTACCATTGCTCGTGTGACAGCTGATCTGTCCTAGATTCACTGATGCGGCACGGCATGAGTTAAGGGGCACAGACTAGGCCCCTCCATGGGGTACACAACGCACCCCTGAAAAAATACAAGGGCCTAAACCTATAACGGAAAATATTGGGGACTGGCTTTTTACACGAGTTGCCTTGTAACTTGTAAGTGGGCTGCCATTAACGGAATCGGTTAAAATATTTCAAGTTGTTTATAGTGCTCTCTGATATGATCTTCATCGTAGTAAATAATTAATTAAAAACTTCGCAGGGGTTTATTCGGATAAGGAAGAATATGCGAAAAAGTTAAATCTGTTCTAAAAAGCGGGAGATCAGACGAACAAATAAATGAAAATATAAATTGAAGTATAGTGTGCTCAGCAGAATTTGTAGCCGAATTTTCGGACAACTTGTTGCACATGCACTTGTCGAGCAATATGGGACGTCGCTTTGCATTATTTAGGTCTATTCCAATTAATTAGCCGTATTTCATTTAGTTTCTCGTGATTTCGGATAATTTTTTTGCAAGAAATTGCTGATCAGTAAGAAGGGAGATTTGCTGTCCACAATAAAATCAGTGTCTAATGCATGCAAGTTCCGGTTTTATTATATTTCTTTTGTATGAATCATATTCCGAGAAGAAAAAAAAAGTTGCGGTGAGGCATATGTAATGAATACGTCACTCACTTCAGTTGTCTCTCACACCTCTGATTCAGAGATGTTCTCTCAAAACTTTCCCGCAGAAGATTTTCGGCGGACGTGCAGTAATCTGTCTGCTTCAGCCCGGCATTACCACGGATAAACATGCCGTTTCCTGTGCGAAGATATGGAGAGATAGATTTTACTAATATTTGTTCAGCTTAATCATCGCGGAGGGAGAAAAAGTAGACAAAGCAGTACCCGCTCTTGCTTTTAAATTCAAACTTTTAACACAAAGTGCACAGTTTCCTCCTACAAGAAGCTCCACTTTAGTTGGTTTTTACAATGGACTCTCTGCCCCTGTTTGATTGTTTATTTCTTGGGCCATGAGAACATGACAATTATGGGCAACACATTAATGCATAATTTTAAATGCACCAGTTCAAGGGCTTACCGTATTTGGTCGAAAGAGGGCTGCACTGTCCAACGGCGGCTATTTGACTGGGTTTTTAAGCAGGCCTACAGCCAGCATTTTTGCCAGGACTGCCTCGCTTCCGTGGATTCAAACAATGAGCGCCCTCTAGCGGTTGCCAATCTCTTGACTCAGCGAGGCTGTGAGAGTTCGCATTACATCTGACAGCAACAAGTCTACCCACAATTACTTGTTAAATACGAGCACAAACACAAGTGGAGTAAGTGATATGGCTAATCACACGATCTGTCATATCGGCTTGACCATACTGACATTAATTTTGTGGCGGCGATTTCGTCTGAGGCCTGGGGTATACGGGTGGAAAGGGCCCCCCTCCCCCCATACACACACAAACGAGCCAATTTTTGATCCAATTAATCGTTAACGATATCAAGGAAGTCGTAATAAAATGTCCAGGATCGTCCCAGTTTTCTCTTTCTATCTTCAATGTGTGTGTCCTTGGCCTTGGCACTGACTTCCTGTAAACCATGAAGCACTTAAGGCTTATCCTGTCCGGCCCCATCGATAAAACCCATGCGATGAAATGAACAGCCTAGATCTGTATCCCGTCAAGGAAATACAATATTCAGACAGAAAAAAAGGTTGAAAAGTGCATTATGTGCGGGGATGCCTTTTGCGGTTCTCTCTTTCATTCTGTACTACCTTTGTCTTAATGAGAGTGCCAGTGCCAGTGCATTGGCAGTGCAACTCTTGCTGAAGGATATACTGGATTGTGGGATGGGATACGGATGTCCGAGTCCCTGTGAAATTTTTCTAGGAACAGAGGTTGTGAACACCAATATTCAGACCCCCCATAAAAAAAAAGAAAGTTCATGGAAATGTTGAAGCTTTCAAGAAGACACATATAGACGAATCACGTGATCACTGTTCACTCATGAGGCCCCCTTCAATGGTGGAACCATAGACCATCATCATGTTGCGGCCATCTTGATTTTCCCCCCATTCAAATCAACGTAACCAAAGCGAGGCTGAAAGGAAAATAGTCTGGTTCCTCTTTGCACAAAAACCATTATCATTCAGTACTGTTATTGGATACAGGGAACATGACTGAAATGGTGGCAGCGGACACGTGATCACTTTGATGACATCATGAGGCCCCCTTCGATGGTGGAACCATTGAGCACGCTATTATTGTACATGTAGTCACAAGCAACCGACATTTTGGTTGGTGACCCAGGACACAGTATCATCACTGCCATTTTCTAAGCGCGGAAAATATTGGCTCAGCTTAGGCCAAAAAAATTAAAAAATCGGTCTCTGGTCAGACCAAAGTTCCGGAATTGATGCGGCGACGCGTTTTATGTGTTTTTATTTTGCCTTTTTTTTTTTAAGCTTGGATTGTACAGACAAGGTGGGTACTATTTTTCTTTTGTTGTGTCCTCATATACATTGGGGACCTCCATATTTTGCCTTGGTGCCCTCCATCATTTGCCTTGGTGCAATTTCCCCATTCCTTGGTACAAAAATTTGAGGAGGTGCGGCAATAGAGGGCGCTGCTGTAGCTACCGCGGACAATTTGAAGAAAAAAAAGTTGACCCGCATGATTAAAATCGACGCGCGCGCTGACCAGAGACCGACTTATTTATTTTTTTTGGCCTTAAAAACACGCCACTAGCCAATGTGTCATGTCGTGTAAATTTATTTTCAACTGCTTCTCAGTTAATTGTCGCTCAGCACATTATTTTTAAGCACTAGATTATGCTTAACGATATCATGAAATTTTGCCCTGAAAGTTGTCTGCAAAAGGACAGCGATACATCGATCACGAGCATGACTGGGTATGGGGTCCCTATATAGCTGATAACCAGGATTGGAGGGAGCCCGCAGGGACCGTGTCCCGCGGGCCATAGCATTTGCAGATCAGCTCAAGAAAGTGACTGGGGGAAAAAGGATGATAGTGTAGAAATTGAAGAAATTTGACAGTAATCATCGCTTCAATCATGGCCTTGCATATGCCACAATGAATCAATGTCACAAACGAAACAATCGAGACATGTCATTGAAGTTCAAGGACATTTTCGGGATCGTGCCAGATTTTAAGGCTAGCTTGTAGGCCTTCTAAGAATAAAGAATGCCTTTTTTGACATTGCAGGTTTCCAAAATATTGTCTACAAAACTCTTCTGTTGTTTCCTTTTGCTAGTCCCAGAGGCTCGGCATAGTGCCCCTGTACTTATCTTACTGACTGAGTGACTGAGTAACTGATGACTGATGACTGACGACTGATGACTGACTGATTGACTAACTGACTGACTGGATGACGGTCACTTGTGACTTGGACCGGTTGAAGATTGGTGTAGAGAGCCGGGCGGCAGTGCGATCGTACAGGGTTACTCCGTAACGCTAAGGCCAAAAAAAAAAAATCCGGTTTCTGGTATGCGCGCGCGTCGCCGTAGCCATGCGCGTCGGCAAAATGAAAAAGGTTTTTTTTCAATGAAAGATGATGTCTCAAAACCGCCAAACTCACTGGTTTGACTGGAATCCTGCTGCTGCACAATTTTAACGTGTTTTTAGATTGGGTTATGGTCGAGAATAAGCTTAATGTGGCCTCTCTGGACTCCCATATATTTGCACTAAGTTTAGTCGGGCACCATTTGCAGTCATCAGCCGACATTTGAAGCAAAAAAATCAGGTAAAAAAAAAAAAAAAGCCGCGTCGCCGCACCACTTTTTGGGCAAGCTCAATACCAGAAACCGGAGACTTTTTTTGGCCTAATGAATAGAGTAAATCGTGCCAACTGTGAAAACCAGATACATGAAAAGACTTCCAGTGAAGCAATTGCATAGAATTATGTATGTCCTGGGACAAGCTTACATAGAGGTGCCGACTATTGTTTCTATACGGCCAGTGACATTCTGTAATTCGTCTGCAGCATGTACTGTTTAATATGAAGTGCCTGGTAATTTATTGAATAACTGAGTGTTTCTGATTGATTGACCAGTTAGTGTCATATTTTGATGGATGGCTGTAATGACTGATGTCCATGAGTCACGGGCTCACGGCGTTCAACTCCTGGAAAAGCCTTGAATGCTTGGTGCGTGCACTTGACGGGTTCCGACGGTCTGGACCTGATTTTAGAAAACATTTCTGGTTCCTCTCTGCTAGGATTAGATGCTGATTGGAAATGTATGTGGCAATGCTTTTAAGTTCAGCTTGATTGATGACAACGGCGAACCATTGCGAGTTCCAGCGAGAAAACTGGTCATCTGACATAAATAAATAGCGCTGTTCACATCTACGTCACAACCAGTTTCAGGAAGTTGATAAGTCGATATCTATGATTGGTTGGTTTATAGGAATGTATAACGTTGCATTGTAAATTTGGACCAATCTGTGTAGATTTAATATAGCGATAATTTTTTTTTTCGAATTAAGGCCTGCACACTCATGTATTGAAAGGTTGGCAATTTCGTCCATTTGTTTGCTGGAAAACAAACCAACCCACGATGAATTAATCAGGTGTTTGTAACAGACCCCTGCATTTATCACCGAGACTTGGTCATAAAAATAACAACTGGTCGATCCCCGATAATCTAATATCACGTTAGAATTGCAGTCATTTACGCGAAACCATGCTAACCATCCATGACATTTTTTGACATTGAAGACTGTTGGTCTGTTCCATGGTCTGATCTGATTTCAATCTCAGGTCGCCAAAGACTTAGGTTTGCGTGTTATCAATTTCTTCCTAAACTCACATGAGATGCTATCGATGCAGCCACATTTCTTAATTTCATGGACGGCAAAAAATGTCATTTCTGATACATCCATGGCAAATGGCGAGTGTCTGAATGATCCAGACAGAGATATTTTCACCTTGGCATTTGACCAAGCGGCAGTCAAAGGGTACACTCACCTGTTCCTCTGCATGATATCAGTGGAGCCGGCATAATCTCCCGAGAACCCTGACTTATTTACAGCGTCTTCTTAGAACCACAAAGTAGACATTTGATGAGCACTGGAAGTCGCCAATAGCTTGCTCGTACGGACAGGTGGTCAAAACGTTCAAAGATGGCTATTTTAAGATGTGCCGTCCATGCTCTTCAGAAAATACGGGTGTTTGGTCTCCTAACGAGCTTTCACTTCTTGCGTTTTATTTTAACAAAAATAAACAGCTTTCGTTCTGCGCTCACATTATCCGCTCTGCCAGTAAACTGACTCCCCAAACCCTACATTATCAATGCTGATTGGGAGGCGAGAACCAGTTCAAGAAGCCATTTCATAAAGAAAACCCCGCTATTTCATAAAAAAACCGGTTTTGTTCCTTCGATGTCTCATCCAATAGCGACTAACTTTTGTATTGCTAGCGAAACTAGAAAAAAGACGGATATAATAACCCTATATCTCATTTTGGTACTTGTTTTGTATTCCGGTGTTGGTGAAACGATTTGAAAATCTATAAACACACATCGAACTTTGTTTCTCTATTTCAAAGAGATTTTTGAGGTATTTTTTGCATAATTATTATAAAGGTGCTCATTAGATTTGGACTGTCAATCTTTTCATGACTTTATACTTGTGTCGTGATCGCCATGTGTGTAATTTTGGAGCTAGTGTGGGACCTGATATCTCCAAGTGAGTTTGTCGCAAACATTGTATGGGGCGCCAGTCATTTATTGACAGTTTGGCTCAAGATTCATCACTTGAAATGCGTAGCCTATGGACAAAACCGATGGCGATGAAAACCGACGCCGCATTAGATGTTATCAAACGGGGTTTTCTAAACGATTTTCCAATGGTGTAAGACATAATGTGGATTTCTAGTGATCCAGACCATGGAAATAAGGAAACAAATCTAACACTTTGGATTTTTCAAAACTAAATCTGGCCGGATGTGCACCTAAAACCCATGCACGAGGAAGTTTGTGAATGTCATCCTGTATTAATTGGACGATTCTCAGATACTCAGGGAACGACTTGCCGTACCGCCGTCCACCAAGAACGGAAAAGCTTTCTCACCAATTATGTCACCCTCGTAAAAAAAACACCCCAAGGCCATCAGTCAATAGTACTCTACAACTTGATAGAAGTCTCGAGATCTCACAATCTTCCGGACTTGGTCAAATATCCCCACACCATGGTGGGGATACGTGGTAGGGGCCTAACACTAACAGCTAGGTAAGAGAAGGGGAGTGGGGCGAGGGGGGGGGGGGGCAAATGTCCTAAGGCTCCGTTCCTGCGTCCCATACTCTCCTGGGACCATCCTCTATTTCGTCCAGTCAGCATTACGTGGAGGCCCAGTCCCTTAGCCCCCACGCGACTGCGACGTCCCTGTGTGTCATCGCGCGCAGCCAGCAGGAAATCCTTCATTCGGAAAAAGAAAACCCAACTATTGCTCAGTCCGGAAACATTGATAACGGCCCTTAATTGAAATATAGAGTTATTAAACGCGTTCTTGAGTGATGGCGGGCCGTGCTTGCCCGTGCGCCAAGCTGACGCCGACGGGTGTTACACGTTTGTGACAAGCGTGGCCACGTGTCAGACTCGTAAAAGGGGAAAAAACGGCTGAGCTGAGATAACAGTTTTGATGAGTTAAAAAAAACCCTCCGAATTATATGAAACTAAGTGTCTTCTGCCATTCGCTGTTTCTGTTTCCTCATGTATGGGCAATACAAGCCCTACTTGTAATTAGCCCTTGTTTGTGATTTGCTAAGTTCTTTCACAATTTATTTACATATATTTATACAGTGCATGTTTTAGGGAATAAATAATTAAACTCTGTGCCATTCGAATTCCACATTTGTTGGGGTTAACTTACTGCACATTAAAACACACCGCTGCAGAATGCAGATTTTGTTGTGCGTGTCTCGAACTCCAACAACCGACATAGTGCCGGTCTTACTTGAACACCGAACTTCCTTGTTTCGTAGCATAGGCTAACGTCGATGAAATTGTAATCCAAGTAAACGTACAATCGCTTTTAATTACTTAAAAAAAGTTCATCAACATCGTGGACGGACATTGGGGGCAGAGCAGCATAAACATGTGGGCCAGCGCTGTGGGTTTCTCGGCACATGTTTTCCTAGCCCCATGCATGTTCCGACGGACCGATTGATAGCTGAGTGGACGATTAATCTTGCTCTGTGTGCAATATCAATTGATCAATGCACTAAATGAAATCTTAGTATCTACATAGCAATACTTTTCACTTGTAGATGCCTTTGACGCCCTCCATTGGTGACATTGTAACAAGTGCGATGAGTGACATGCGTAAATGGAATGTTGATGAGTGCGTTGCTTTCAAAAAGTGCACGTGCAATTCTGTTGCTATCAACGACACCTGCCCCACCCATGTCCACTTCCCTTTTTTTCTCACGCAGCTCCTGTTGCATCATGGTCTCAAACTTAGAGTCACAGTATAAGAACTTTTCTGGGATAAAGTGTGGATACTATATCATGATGTACCGTCAGTATCTCAACCGTGTACTGAAATAATGTGTAGTGCTTGAGGTTGGCCCAACAGGCACCGTGACGAGGCACGCCTAGTAAAGCTGGTATACCAGAGCGACCAAATTGATATTTCATTGATTCCGAATGCCTATTTTACTTGGCGTTACGGGGTAATCCTATACGATGGCACTGCCCGAAGTGAGTCAATCAGTGAGTAAGACATGTGCAAAGTAAACACTAGGCCTGCTCTCTGGGACCTCAGTGCAATAATGTGAATATTACCATTTTCTCACCACCAACTTTCACGAGCGGAAACCCCACAGTGAATAGTCTCAACCTAGCCCCCTTAAAGGGAATATACAACATTTGCAAACATCGAAAAATAAAACTACCAAGTTTTTGCGAAATACCTTAATAGGATGTTGGTAAATGACAGTCTAAAGCATCCTGTAAAATTATGGCACATGGTATACTGTCATTTTTTCAGAAAAGTGGTATTTTTGTATCAATTTCCAACGCTGATCGGCCGATCAGCGTTGGAAACAACTGGCTTTTTTTTCAAATACTGGCCCCAATTGACCATTGCACTTGTTTGCAATCGATTACAAACCTATGAACGGGTACGAGCCAGCTAGACTGGTTCCCTGACCTTACAATTCCCCAATGTATGTAAACTGCTCTGTTTCTTCTTATATGGAGTCAGGGAACCAGACTACAGGAAAATGATCGTTTTTCTTGGTTTTTATAGCATTTTCGAACCCAAAACCTCCAAAAAGTCAGTGTAACTATATTTGCTTTATATTTCCAACCCCCAATTCCATCCATTTCTGAAAATTACAGCAAAAGCAAATGATGTATATTCCCTTTAACTATGCTTATGGTGGTTCAAATAAGTTTGCGTAAATAAACATATGAGAGAAACGTTCTTCTCGTTCTTATCTATCAGTTTAAAAAAACACACAAGTCTTACATCATTTTGTTCTCTTCTGGTTTGGGGAACCTGTTTACACGCACTCTTTCTATTAGTTAACCTTGAAGAAAGGAACGTGCCGTCTCCTCAAATAAAAAAAAACCTTCCCTCGTTGCTCACTTAAATGGGCCTTTTAATCAACGTCGACAGGACTAGATAAGGGCTAAGCAACAATAACTTCCTTAGAGCGCATAACAGGAAAGCGACCCATTAATACAGGGGCCTAGAGCGCGTCCTCTCTCTAGCGTCGAGTATACAGGCCGCGCTGCTGGCACAACAACATGCCCTGTGAATTACCGACAAGTACCGGGATCTAGTGTGAGCTCGTGCAAGGGAGCCAGCAGACGGCAATCTTATTTTTCTGCAGCCAAGTTTAGTCACATAGGCATGCATACACGTTATGAAAAGACCAAATTGCGTAATTTTTTGATGACTTTTGTAAGGTTTAAGAATTGGAGCATTGACTGAAGTGACTCCGTGGCCTAGTGGTCAGTATTGGTGGTTTTAACTTTTGAGGTATAGGCCTTCATACCTTACGCCAAATGTTTGAACTCCCAATGCGGTCCTTTTTGTGTGTGTTATTTCTCCCCAAATGCGAATTTTCCTTCTTTTTAATAGGCCTCATCGTATTTAATGAAGTCCTACTATTAATTGAAAGAATATCACTTTTTATATCCGACTCATGGCACTTGATTTTTTAAGGGAAGTAATGTCAGGGAATTGGTTATAACAAGTGACGCGTACGCATTTTAGTCAACGACTACAAGTGGTTAAAGAAAAAAAGGTGACTGCTGGCAGGGGAGCCCATGCTTTATTTTCTGGGTGTGTGGAGACCTTTCCTGGCGTGATGCTGCGTAGTGTCCAAACTGATGGAGTACTTCCTCATAACCGTTCGATTGCGGAACGCGTTATAACTAATCAGCTGAACATTAGAATGACGAGGGGAAATTGATGTAAAATAACAGCTTCGCCAATACAAAAGTTTACCTATCCCATCGTTTGCGGTGTCATTAATTCACGTCCGTAAAGTATACTGACGGAGCTGTCTGCAAAAAGACTATCAAAATTGCGCTAATTACGACAAACAATGTGACAGCCCTATTACCCTATTAAACAGCAAGTACAGGAAGCATCCATAAATAGGTCTAAAAACTTAGAAAATGACTTGGGCCCGTTTCAGAATTTGAGCCATTTTCCCGGGATATAAGGAGTTTTACCTCACCAGTACACAGCAACTTTTTGACCCACCACCACCAAGTTTCGTCCACATTTTGTGTTTTGATACCAATAAAGAAAATCCCGACTTCAATTCGATGATTTTAAGGCTGTTTATTTGCTGGTCATCTGAATAATGATTAAAAAAAAGTAATGCAATTTAGTGTTTAAATATTCCGAGCACGCTTTCAATGTAATCACGGAGGCCCCTTTCAATGGCGAAAGCATGATACAAGTTGTACAATAGCCGGCACAATACTTTCGCCATGGAAGGGGGCCTCCGCGAGAACGAGTGTAGCGTGCTCGAAATGGCAGTGGCCTTTCATACAATGGAGATGGGATTGTTGCGCCGTCAATGTGCACTTAGTCTGCGAAATTAAAGCCATGGTAGTGAATATCGTAGTTTCACAAACAAAACAAAAACAGACCATATGTGCGTTTTGTCTGAGCTTGGCGAGCCTGTGAGGCAATGACTCAACCATTTTCAGTAGACAGCAAGCCTGTTGGTTCATGCTATCAATTGCCCCTGTGTATTAGATCCTAGCGATCCTCTGATGAATTACACGAGGGTCTTGTGGGTACACCTGCCCGCGAGGGGGCAACTTATGCCGGGGTTCGTCAGGGAAAAAAGACGTTGAGGGTCGCATTATAGGATGATGTCATTTCCGCAGTTTTAATACCCCTCCGTCCAAATGAAGGAGAAAAAAAAGTAAAACAAAATCCTTCTTGTTGATTGATCACTTGGCACGTCAAAGCAAATGAGCGACTATCATCTGTGGGAGAAATTTTTGAGCCACAAATGTAAATTTTTCTGACAAAGTGTTTCACGCCCCTTTCCGTCGTCTGTGACTTGTTCCGGCTGGGGTTTTGAGGACAACGAGTGTGTTTGTTTGTAATTGGTAACCGGTCAATTTTTGAAAGAAAACTAGGGAAGATTTGTAATGCAGGCCCCATACCAGTCTAAGTCAAAAGTGACAGTCATGGGGCAAGTTCGCGCAAGGACTATAGTTAACCATTGGTCGACTAACGCTTGCCCGAACTCTGTCTAGTCGACGATGGTTGACTACGCTAGTCGACTATTTGGAACCAGCCTACTGGGGTTGGTTGCTTCGCTGGTAACCATAGCCGCGCGCGTTCATAACGTACAGCAGGGAGCCAGGATCCAGACGTTTTGCAATGACATTTTGACCAGCGTTCGACTAGAGACGTTCGCACTTTGCTATCAGTGCGCAGGCGTAAGGTACGTCACAAATCAACCACTAGTCGACTAATGGTCCTTGCCCGAACTTGGCCATGATTGACAATTTTGATGGGTTGACCATTGACTTTTTGAGATTTTCTAACCCAAAGAACACCACCCCTAAAACGAATGATGTTTCCCTAACTGGAAAAGTAGCCATTTTGAACAAGGATTCCTCCACAACATGGCTAAATAGCGCCACTTTCGGACCCAATTGCAGTCACAATACTCAGAATTGGAAGCTCCAAGTCCAGGCCAGAGGTGGTACAGTCCCACATGATTGTCTTCAATTTCCCAATTCCATGGCTCTCAGAACTCTCTATAATATAGAATAATTTGAGTGTATAAGTTTTATTCATGAGCTCGGCGGACGGATTTTTTGACCTATTTACTTGGGTGATGCCTTACGGGTAATCTTATATGGTAACTAACACTGCCTGGTATCGTGGTCAGTCAGTCCATAAGAATGGAAGAAAGATGACCATATAAGATTCTCACCTTTACACCTCGCAACTGACGCGTGTAGAGAGAAAACAGTGATCATACATTTATCTATTCATTAAAAAGTGGTAAAACTGGAGTGTCCTATATTAATAACCTTAAACTGAGCAAAAGTGCAACATCAAAAATCGTATGTTGTAACAAGCGCTATGTTTAGACTGGTGACTCATTGCTAATTTAGTAGTAGTTACTAGAGCATTGCGTGATTTGAGCTGATTTTCATCTACGTATAATTTAGTCAAGCCATAACCAGGCATTCCCAAAAAAATATACAACTGGTCATTTATTTTGTTAATTTTGGACACCTTGATCCACCCCTCCCCCACCCATGATCCCAAACTTGTGTGTGTTTACCCTCCTATGAAAACCCCACACTTCGCCACTTGAACAACCGTCAATTGGTGCAGCGATAAGACGGGTCATTTATTTCGCGGGTGAGATGGCGGTTTGGAGGGCCCGGGCGCCGTGTGGGACGCCAGCCGCTACGGCGTAAAGAATAGCTCCGTCTGGCCCAGCTAGGCCTATCTAAACCCCATCATCAACTCGCTTGGCTGGTTATAGGCTTGAAGCTTATTGGAGCATGGTAGCTGATAGACCCAAAACCAGAGGTTATCACTATCAGGTAGACATAACGGCTCTGCTGCACGTCAAAGCTCAACATCACTTCAATTAGGAGCTGTATCAATCTAATTGTACTATTAGTTATCAATTATCAGCCGATTTTCACAGACTTGAAACACACCATGGGCGGTGCAAGTGCATGTATTTGTCACATTAGCAAATAAATGTCAGTATAATCGTTGTAGCGAAAACATGCATAGTCATTCATATAAATTCAGGAAAAAAAAGTGTTGCCTTAATATCAATAAACAAGAAAAGAGTATTATAGTGTAATATTAAAAAAGGACACGAAATCAATAATCGAGCAAAAGGGCTACCAATAAGTAACAAATCAAAGAAAAAGGAAACGGCAGTCACCAGAGACAAAGAAAACAACAGCAACATGCGCTTCAAGATAAGGAGGGTACATGGACACGCCCCTCTCTCCCTCCCCCTGTCCCCAGTTGATGTCATGTGATCCCTTTGTGTCCCTTTCCAAGCACGGTATATCACTGTATACAAATTTGCAGAGGCCCCCTCCAATGGTGAAAGCAAGTGCCCAATGATAGACAATCTGAACAATATGCTTACGCCATTTAAAGGGGGTCTAAATGAGTGCTCATTGTACTTGGATTGGTCAAAATAGATGCGTAACAACATGCAATATACAATGATGCAAAAACACACAACTCGGCTTCTTGACAAACGATTCCAACGCATCAGACGGAGATACGGGAGTGGGGGTATCAGGTGTGGATGGGAACACCCAGCTATATTTTATTCCATCGGTGTCCCCACGTAAATTAGTAAAGACCCTCGGTTCCCCCTTGGTAATTATACCCACACCCGTACCACTCTATCGTTCCACAATGCACCTTCATCATGATCTCTAACCCACATTTTCAGATGTAAAAACAGCGTTGCTGAATTCTTTTTTCTATTCTGAAACTTTGACGACCTGTGCATGTGACTTATCACACTGTGTGCATGTACTTTTCCAATCTTTTGCGTATAACCAAAAAAAAAAAAAAAAAAACCAGAAAAAAGAAAGGAAATAAAAGAAACTAGAACGAGGCGCACTTTGGCCGCTTTTCCCACACATCTCTCTGATCATATCTGATCATATCCTAGTTATTCCAACAAATGCTCGATATCCACTGTGTATCAAAATCTCTTTTTTTTTGCAGTCAGTTAAATACACGTTCTAGTTTTTGGAGTGGTTTTTGGCGACAATGGGTACTTGTGGTTATGAACGGGGTAATCAGCTGGCAAAACATTGTCAATTGGGTAGAGCAAAGACCATTTTGATAAGATCGGGACCCGCGAAGCCCATCCTTTATTTGGCTGAAAACTGCAGGATTTCCCGAATACATGTGTCTGTGGTGTTTTCTTTCACAATAAGTCAAAAAATCCATTTCCATCTTTTTATAAATATTGTTAATTCGTTTGACTTGGTATCTGAATCTTTGAATGATAGAGAAACCCGCAATTATATAGATGAGCTAAAAGGGCCCATGCAATGTAATTACACATGTGTATTTTAATGCAGTCCTTGAAAATGCACCTTTGTGTCTCATTAAACCATATTTTCAATTTATATTTTGCCATTTCAAGGGTTGTTTGTGCTCATGTAAATTTCCATATTCATGAGCAAAAGTGTGATGTCATTTCAGGCATACACCTCAATGTTACAGTTCAAGTTTCAGCACCAAAAGTTGCCAGAATTTTGAATAGTTGCTGTCGTAATGTTTTCTGTTCTTTGGTGATTCGCTGCTGTGTCAGTACAGGGCAGTAAGCCAATGAGCAAACTTTTCTCACAGATGTTTTCAATGAGCACATTTTTGGGTTCACGATTTGAACAGAAAACCCCTTAATTGAACATTGTCTTCCTAAAATGACAATTTTAAATGTTTCAAGAAATGCACTTTTTTATAGTAAAGAAGTGCACCTTTTTTTTTAGAACAGGAATCGTTTTAAACAAAACGAAACGACAACTTTCATGCTGATCTCGATAATAATTGTACAAGTAAGCCTATTGGTCATTTCAGTGGACGCTGACCTTTTTAATCCAACCGTTCCAGTAATGAGCAACAACTGTTGGGGTCTGTTCTCATCAGAATCCCAGTGAACAGTCATTTCAAGTTCACTATGGTATACCCAGTTCCACAGGTGCATGCAGGCAGGTGCTATGTAATTTCCACGAAGTTTGAGTCACCAAAGGCCGAGGTCAGATTATTATAAGAAATAAGCACAGCTGTTTAAGCATTAAACCAAGACGTTGTGCTCTCTTGGCGTTCACGAATTCTTGGCTTCGTCTCTGTATTGGCTTCAGACTCAAGCTTCACTATTCCCTTCCCCTCCCTGAATTGACAGACTCCAGGACAATAGTAGTCCATTTTCTGCTACGGACACCAATTTCTATCACAAAAGGCGAATGTTTCGGGCATTTCCATTGGATTTGAACATATCATTGTTGTTAAGGACTTTGGGTTGGAGAGGGAGACGAAGTTGGAGACGAAACCAGGGTTTCGTAAACCCCAATAACACGATATCCATGGTGATGGCGGGTTTACGAATCCTAGTCTGAGTATCACCTGTTGTCGAACGGAACCAACGTCTGATATATCTGACCAAAGCACACTTTATGCGACCCCGCACGACAGGCAATCGGAGTTGACTTTAGATATTCTGACGTCATTTCGATCAGAAATATGGACTAAGATGTTGATTGGTCGAGTTTGCTGACGCAGTCTTGTTTTGCATAATTAATCGCCAAATCGGCCTGCATTTTATAGACCCTTGCAATGCTGTGCAAGGGCCGGGATATTTCACTTAGACTAACGAAACCCTGGCTTCAGCACGAATATACCGGTCTTGTCACGTATTTAAATGTTACATAATGTGGCTTTGACCACAGAAATCATATCACGAACGCTTTCAACTTAACAGGATCAAAAAGTGCACAAACGTCTGTTCAACTGATCCAGAATGGATATGCACTGGAAACACTTGCATTGATTTTCTTAAAGGGGTCATGAAGTGAATTTTTCTTAGAACATATTGTACGCAACTTTCCACTCCTCTTAAATGCATGAAATTATTTGATATCCCTTTTCGGTTAATTTCATTAAAAAGTGCACTTGAGTTCAACATTTAAAATTGCCGATGCTTTTCCGGACAACTGAGGGCGCTGTTGCTGTGATGTCATATCAGGAAGAAAATGTTCAGGCTTGGGATTTCTGTTCAAATAGTGAACCAAAAATGTGTTCACTGAAAACATTTATGAGAAAGGTTTGCTCATTGGCTCACTGCCATGTACTGAAACAACAATGAATCACCAAAAAAAAAAGAGAAGAAAATATACGACAGCAAAATATCCTAAATTCTGGCAACTTTTGGTAATGAGATAACGGTTACATTGAGATTTCTGCCTGAAACGACGTCACACTTTTGCTCATGAATATGGAAATTCACATTAGCATAAAAACCAAAAAGGCACCAAAAATACCTTTGAAAATGACAAACCGAAAATTGAAAATCGGTATAAATGGGACACAAAGGTGCATTTTTTTTTCAGGACTGCGTTATAAAAACAATTACATTGCATTGGCCCTTGAACAAAATGAGCCGGATTTATGCCATTCATTTGCGTGACGGGATATAGGCCTATATTTCTATACGATATTTCTATGCCGGGCGAGACCAGCAAAAAAAAAATTGAAGCATAGTGACGAAATGTTGTGAACACGTGACTTCATATAATTTATTCACTTTTACACAAACTGAGAATTTCACACTTGTCCACATCTCTCTAATAATGTCCGATCACGTTTTGGTCATAGACTGATAAGTCGTAAACATCATTATTATTGCCAACGCAAAGGTTATGGAATGTATTCAAAATTGTGTGTTTTTTACAAAAAGAAAACGTACAATAAATATTATTCCTGCAGAAACCATCTTCAAACAAAACAGCAAAATGAAATGACAACGCTTGATGTCGAAACGAAGGCATCAACTGCAGACTAAATATCCGATTACAGAAACACAACAAGTTATTATTCATAATAAATTTGAGACAAAAGATTTGAATTATAGAAGATTTGGTCATAAAAAGGAACGGCAAGTGTCAGTTTTCGATATCATGATAGTATCCCTAGTTGTAAAACATAACCCAGATTTCTTTTTGTTAAATTGATTCTTAAGACATTACTTATACCTTTAGATCAATCTTAAGATGAACCTAGCTCTTCAATGGACAGTGAGTTTCACAATTTTTCTCCGAAGTATAAGGAACATCGAAACGAAACCATTGTTCAAACGTACGGTGCAAAATGGCACAGGCAAAAAGAGTATAACTCATCCTGATCTTTGACTTAGACCAACGATATTAACTTTAGTCTTTAAAAGACCGCTAATTCGACGCATGTTTTGGGCTTGTGTAGACCAGTTTCATCCGGCTTGTAACACGGAGTAATGCAGCATTGCTGTGATCTATCGTGAAGTGCGTGCACAAGGATTCCTCGAAATTTTGGTGGAAAAATTCCTCGAAAAAAACTCCTTGTGCACGATCAACTATTGTTGAAGAAAGGAATTTTTGTTTGCTTGGGTTGGGAATTACACCGAGTTAATATCGATTGTCATAATTCAGCTTCAAGAAATAGACTGTCACTATTTCGGCAACTTCTGTAGTTCAGAATTGCCCCGAAATGTAACGTCTAAAACCTGAAGTCTAAAAAGAATTAAACAACATAAAAACAGGGAAAAACCTTCACTTCATGCATAATAATTTATGATCTGCATTATAAAAAAGACAACGGTCACTGATTGAGTAATGAAAGATTTAGACCTTGCTCAAAGCCGAAGAATATTTTCTAGTGGCTTCTTTTTGATAGAAACATAATAACCTATACAAAGTGTACATAAATATCTCAAATTTAAATGACCCAAACATTGTTTCACAAAAGCAAAAAAGACAAAAGCTCACATCATATTCACAAGAGTTCGGAATTGCAGTATGGAATCAACATGGCGAGCAGGCCCACATGTTTCCTTCTGACTGTCCTGGTTCGAGCCGAAATTCGGCGGGTTAGCAGAGAGGTTATCCATGGTACACGTTAACTGGATGATAAGTCATTGATATTGTTCCTTCATGCCTGCTCTGTTGGGTAGAGAATTGACGGCTGTTATGTGCCCACGGGTAAGACCAGTGTCAAATGCACAATACACGAACACAGCAAACAGTCGTGAATTAACACTTGCAGATTCGTCCAAAATCGTCCCAGTGCCCATTAAATCGCAACTCCGACGGCTGTTTCCTCCTTCCTTCAAAATTCGTAGTTTATACCAACCACAACTAAATTGTACATCTACGGTTCAAGACTAGTCATTAGACTTGCATCAAGCTTCTTTCTCTTCTAGCGAGTCCGCCTCACTCCCACCTCCGTGCGTGAAGGCGCAGGCTGCGCCGTTGGAGAGTACTTGTTCGCGGCTGAAGTCATCTCTGTCCAAATCTCGCGGTTTCTCGTGAGAGTTCTCGTCACCTTCTCCTTTCCCTGTTGGAACTTCCTGTATAATTGTGGGGGACAACGGAAATCACCATGTCAGTATTAATGAAGATTGTGGTACACTCGTACACACTTCTTTCGAATTTTTGCAGTGATTTGTAAGGCTGGGGGAAATCATGCAGGTTCCTTTCTTGTTTGGATACACGGAAAGGACCCTAGTGATCCTGTAAAAAAAAACCGGGACAGATATCTGTACAGATATCTTAAATGTTCTGAAAAGTAAAATCGCATATTACAAGGAAATTTTGGACTTAAAATATCGAAAAAGAAAGACAAGAAAAGCAAAGAGAAGAGAGATGTAGGCCCTATTTTATTTGAAAACTTCAGAAGCGCCAAACGCATTGACGACAACGAAACCAGTCCGGGTAAGTCAACAGAAACGAATAGAAACAAGCTTTAAGTTAACTTAAGGGTCATGTCACAAAATCGCAACAGATTGCAACCTAGATACAAAGCTCATTTTGAAAGAAAAATAAAATCGATATAACACTGACAAACAGTTTTGCTTTATTAGTTCAATGGCTGCGCCAGCACCGGCTGCGGACCCTGCGTATGTACCTAGCAAATATTGACAGCGGCCGGCATAAGATCTGTTGGTCGACGCGCCTTCGCTGGGTCTGGTTTTGTTTCTGTTTAGCGGAGCTGGGGTGGTCGCATGATGTGGTCGCGCTACTTTTGTTTAGTGATTGCTGCCCAGTGTGTGAAGGGATCCATTAAAGTATTTGCAAACAAGACGGTAAATCGGCAATTATCACGTCTACTTAAAGTCGAGAGCTTTTTTTGGGTGGTGGTGCGGTGTGTTTGGTTATTTAAACGTCATAAGCCGACACATTTGGAGCACTTAGATCAGTATTAAAAGTCAGGTACATGTACGCAAGGGACAGTCCATTTGACGAAACTAAATAATAGTTGATTCACTTGAGAGACGCACTGTTTAAAGTATGAATTCTAACAATGACGAAGCGTCGAGATTTGTAGGACAACAATTGAAAAAAAATGAATGCTTCATTATGTTGTACTGAACTGCTTGCATTTTCTTTTATTTTTGTATACTCATGAAGAGTGTCTTTACCACATAGGCCTACGGGCCAAAAAAATAATAAAAATAAATCCTGTTTCTTTAATTTTGTTTTACAGAGCCACTAGCTTTCTGTGGATACTAATTTCGTGTCACTGCATTTTAGGATATGAATTGTTTAAGAGCTGCAAGTGCCTCCCCTTAAAAAAAACCCAAACGAGTCTAAGTGACATAATCGAAACAGCTTTCGAGTTTCCAATTAGAGAAATTATAAATACTACAAAGTATTGCTCACCTGCTTGACCCTTCTCCATTTTGCACGTCTGTTTTGGAACCATGTCTTGACCTGCAAAGAACGAAACAAATCATTCATATATATGACGAGAAATCATCGAATAATACGACTAAGCTATCAGTGAATTTGTTCAGTTTGGACATAGAGGAAGGAATACCTCCATGGTTGGGACAACACCTAGTGCCGAACTGTCTGCATGGTAAATATCTGTATCTGTTCTAGAATCGCTGAAATCAGTGTTGTGTTCGAGTATACATTTCCACGAGAGTACGAGCACGAGTGCGAACTCCGTGCTAGGAGTAAGAGTACGAATACAAGGCATGTTCCCCCTAAGTGAGTACGAGCACATGCACATTTTGACAAATATGAATACTTTTCCATACGAATCCACGAGTACGAGTCCGATTGACTTTGTGTTGTCACACTTGGTATTAAAACTGTTTCTATTCCAATAACGAAGATATCGGGGGAATCTTGCCCACGTGTCCAACATTATGGGAAATCTTTTTTTTTTTTGGGGGGGGGGGCATTTTTAAGGAGGGGGCTTTTCCAATTAATTGGTCGAATTTCATTAAACTATGCAAAAGCCTACCAAACAGTAGACAGAAGTTTATAATGTTGCTTCAAAGAGGAGTCGATAAGATAATCAAAACCTACAACATTTTGGATTGGGCCTTAATTTCTAAACCGTTTTTGGTCGAATTTAAGTGAGTGCCATGCAGGTGTCTTTTTTTTTTTTTTTAGATGACTTGTGATACTTTTGCCAACTTCAGACTCAATATGACTAGAATTTTTTTGGGGAGTATAGTTCCGCTAAGAATCTCATTAATGTAAAAAAGACAATGGAGCAACCGCGTAAGCTCTGTGGAATTTCTTGGCGATTGATATTTGACCCATAATGTTGTACACCATAGCAGGATTGAACACCATAATATAAAGCCTCAATCGATGTACAATACAAGCCTCGGATTTCCATATTGGAGCAAAATGTTCCAGCAGCACAAAGTGATCACATTCGGTATTAGTGGCCATGACAACCATCAGACAAGATGGCGTGTCTCAAGTGGGATTACCGCTCTAGATTCAAACGATAAAACTCTTCAGCCCCCTTCATACTTCTTTTAGGACCCCTCACTGCAGAGCCCCCAAATCAATACCAATAAACATCTACCACAAAGAACTTATCAAACAACTTGTTTGATAATCTTTTAAACCGGCTGGATTTGGGGGCAGCTAGCTACCTAAGCAGTCTCAGAAGCAGGGAGGGATGGGGCCAGTGATGTTGACCCAGGGTGAAATTATCCAATTGAAGGGGGATTTCGTGGAGGTAAGACCGGTAATACGGGGTCTGCATTGCTGCCTAGTATTGACTGTCGGTCGCCGTGGAGTAGCCACTTGGCGCGCCGAGCAAATATCGTAGCCATTGATGGCGTCTAGTCTTACCACCACACCAAATGCAGAAAACTTTCTCACAACTTTTTCCTCTTCCATCACCAGTATATGGACTGTCTATCATTTAGGAGACAATGCTTATCCGTAACTATAAGATGCTATTTAAGTTCTCAACTGGTTGTACAAACCAACTTCAGGGGTTAAGAAAGACAAGTGGTCTCCTAGAACTGACGTTTTCGTCTAGGAGGCTGGGGTGATACTAATGAGACTGCGCGGCGCACTGGTATGACCAGGGTATGACGGCCTAGCGCCTGTGCAACAGTCGACATACTGCAGAACGGTACAGGCAATGGGCCCGTTAATACTGCATACGGGTCAGGCCGTAGCCAGCCTGGTGGAAGGGGTGGGTTGTTAATACCACGAAGTGTATGGACCTTTTCATGTCTTAATAAACAGTTGATTACGCATGGAAATACACATTTGAGTAAAACTCAAATGTCAATCGCAGACTAGGACAAAGTGGACCTGCGGCCGATTTGGGGAGGGGGGGGGGGTCGTCCGAAACCCCCCCCCCCACCTCCCCCCTTGCATACGGGCCTGCAGTTCCCCCTCCTGAGACATCCGTCTGTCATTCGAAAAAGCGAATACAATTTCACCTTGTGACCCGGGTGTACGAGTCTCGAACATGGGTAGGCCTACTCAAAATTAATGCAACCCCAAAGTCAAAGAAAAGTTTTAGTACCACAACCCCCTCTCTCCCTAATGATAAACTTTGGGCCCGTATTAATTATGTTAAAATTATTGTATGAGATCGAACTCATTCTACTAAACGGCGAGATGATTGCGTCATTTGATCAACTGACGAAAGTATAAAATAAAAATCAAGAAAATCATGAATTTGTGAAACCACGCTGGCATTCTCACATGTCACGGAAAGCCGAAAGAAATATTCGCTCCCTTACATTGCAAGTGATAGACAACTACTTTGTTCCAATTTTCCAACCAACACCTATATTAACTGCCATTATCGCTTTGGTGAACTCCGCGAACTCCCATAAAAACAGAAACCGATCATCACGGAATGATGTGTTTTCTCGCCTGATGTGTTTATCTACTTGCTCAGCTCGTTTGGAGTCACACGTCTAATCGCAGCTTATTCGCACATTAATCGTTCGCTATCAGTCGCTCACGCGGCAACTCAAGCCGCGCCGACACCCGTGAAACCGACCGGCGATAGCTCTGACACGCCGCGCTGATAAACTATACCCATGCACCCGGTGATAACCACCCGTGTTGAAGCTTGAAGCTGCCTTGTTCTCACACCCTTCAAAATTCGGTTCTGTCACCGTCATTTTGTGTGTCTCACTTCAATCGTTAATCTTGATTCAAACACACTGGATTATATCAACCATTGTTTTACGTGGATGCTGATTGCGATAAAATGCAGGTATAATCAGCCCCGAACAGCAGCAGCCGCTAGATTTTCACGCGTTTGCAACGCCGATAATATCGCTCCACGAACTGACACGACGAGGGAGAGTGTTCGTTCCAGATAAACTCCGACACTTTAATCGTATTTTTATCGCCTCCTTCACTGCGAAGAAAACCACAAGGTTTATTTGCGCCATCTAATTAATGCCTCATTTTAAACAAGGAAAAACTTCCTCTACTGAAATGTTTGAAAAAAATTCTGATGCATGTAAACCAGATTTAACCGTGTTCTGTAAATTGAAGATTCATTCATCTCCGACAGAGAGATTAAAGCGGCTAATACAAAGGATTGAAATTGTTTGATTCTCTTGTCTAGTTTTCACATCAGAAATACGTCACATCATGCATGCTAGGGTTAGGCCTACAGACGAGGAACTTGTACATAATTGTAATGGATCGCGACGCATCACAAGTCCATCACAAGTCATAGGTCAACTCGCAAGTTTAGGCTATTCAAATGAACTGTCACGTTTGATATTGTTTATCCATTTTACTATACTTGTGACTGGTCTTGTGAATTAACTTGTGACCAGGTTTGTGATGTTTGGCGATCCGTCACAGGTGCCTTGATTGCAAACAATTGCTTTACCTGTCTTTCGCTGAGTTGCAGGAGTTTCGCCAGCTTTTTCCTTTCCGGCGGCGAGAGATACTTTTGGCTTTCAAACTTCTTCTCTAACTCCATCGTCTGGTCGTTAGAGAACCGAACCTGACCGCCTTTCCGCTTATGCAACGGCCTCTGGATGAAGGGGTTCCAGAGAAATGGTTTCCCCGGCACTGGAAAAAGAAAAACAAAAGAGGAAGCACGGTTATATAATCAGAAATATGGAAGTTTTGGAGGCGTCTATAGGTTTCTTAAAAATTTGGTCAAGCACATGGCACGGTAGTCCATATAGTCACAGGTTTAACATCAGGTCCATAAATTCTTCCTTTTTTTGGCCTCGTGTAATAAATTCGTTTTAACTACTTTTATCTAAAAACAAATCTTTCATGTTCAATCTGATAAAAGTGCGTGCAATGGAACAGTCATCATTTTGATAATTCATAGCAATGGTATAGGCCTAATAATTATCAGGAATTGTATTTTTCATCACTTTATCATACGAATAGCTTCAATAAACCTTGTTTATTTGCACTATTTAATTTCCAACTGACAAGTTAGTATTTCAAACTGCGGTATTCCAACTGCGGTATTTCAAAGACGGCCTACACCTTAAATGAAAGATCCCGATTCGGCAATATAATAGTCCCATCAGCTGTAATTTTTTTATCTCGAAAGTCACATACAAGACATGCAACAAGACACGCACTGGCGACAGAAATGCTGCTCTTGCGCGGACATTTCTTGACAGACAGAACGCTTTGGAATGGGTTGAACAGAACAACACAAATGGAACAAAAGTTTAAACAAAGACATTTTATCGAACAATTCCATTTCCAGTGGAAGTCAATTTCAGTGTACAATGTACATCGTGTACTTTTTATGTTTCTCCCCCTGGGCCAAGAACCTCCAAGTGTGGAAAATTGGCCATTGGCATATTGCTATTGAGGAAGGCCATTACTGGAGGAAATTGTCAATTTTGGCAACATGCGATAGGCAACAAAGAAGCTGGCGGACAGAATGCCGCCTCGGGGCAAAACATGAATGGAAGGTAATACAGGGCGAGAAGTGAATGGAAATAAAAAGAAATCCCGAGAGAATTTTCAAGATTGAATTATCCGATGAGTTTGCAAATATGAGTTCGGGATCTCGGCACACACTTACAAGGGGCTGTCGTGACGTCACAACACAATGTTGACAGGACAAAACAAAACCTCCTTGAAATTCAGAAAGTAGGAACATTACAAAAGACCCCTTGTAATGTATTATGGCCATGCAATCACCAAAGATAGAATACCTCGTAAGTTCTTTTTGCCTGATCTCATGAGGGAATGGTAAGCTGATCGAACTAGAGAATTATCTTTAAACGACGGCCCCCTGTTATAATGAATTGTTCAAGTTTAGTGCTGAAACGACATAGAAAGAGACACAACAATCATTTCTACCCTCACAGATTAATCTGTGAGAACATATCAATGAAAGGCTAAGGGTAATGACATTGAATTGTCATGGATGAACACAAGATAACATGACATGGAATGAAGGCTGTGTTTTCAGCATTTAACACATGCACGCCTCATAAAACACTACCATGACATTATGACTGGCTCCCTCTACTGCAAGCGGCAATTTTGTTCATCAAAGTTATGACTCAGTCTTAATAGAAGGTTAACCACTTGAAGTTCAACACATCGATATGGAATTAAATATCAAATTATGTATCATCGAAATCAAATTCAGGGTAACAAATGAGGTCGATTAAAAAAGTCAGTGTTTGTAATTTTGTTGGAGTGCGCCACTTTGAATTAATTATAGAGTCACCTCGCAAGGAATGACTCAACCACATCGTTGGCGCCAAAACTGTTTTCAACTCCAGCAACTGAGCAAGCCACAAAAAAAGGACTGCATATTACATAGACGCTAATAATAATGCGACTCCGAGGTTGTTGAAGGAGTTGAAATCCGCACATGTCACTCAATCCCTTGTTATCCCTCGTTTAAAAGTGGAGCCGGCAGCTTGAATCGGATGTTCTAAGCCTACAGCCAGAAACCCCGCTCAGAAAAAAAGACCCCAGGTCTGTCGGGAAGTGATCTGTACGGATTGTCTAATTCGGACAATTTCCCCAATTTGAGGGTGCGCATCAACACACGGCCTTTAGCCCAGCCCCTTGGTAATTACGTTTCTCTGGTGTGCTGTCTACTGACGATAGCATACACCACAGTGTTATTACAGCCTTAGCGCGTCAGGGCAAGCTGGTTAGCTGGCTGCAGCGGCGCTTGATTGCTTGCCCCGTGTATCACTTCCTTTGGGTGGCCCGGCCGGAGCTTTTTATCTCAGCCATCCAGCTGCTTCTCCCCGAGAGAGTTTTGATTTCCTGCTGGATAGCGGGCCTGGGACGGATGTTAAGTGCCCCTATACCGCTTCAAATTTTCTCTGATTTTCTTTTATCTCCTGAACACAATTATTGTTAATACTTCTCCCCCTATCACCACGTTCCTTGATACCCCATTGAAGCCGTTAACTGGACAGACCATCATTGCACTTGGGTTCTTTGTTAGAATGAACATGGTTGAAGGATTTTGAGGATGTACTTTTGATGAGGAAACTGTGAACTAACTATAACAAGCAGAAATCGCTAACCCTGATATGTTGTTGCAAGGCCACGGGCACGCGTTGGTTTCGAATTCACACTAAACAGCGCCGTCATACAATCAGATGCTCGCAGATTGCTTTTGGAACGGAAGTTGCAATAGTCGTTGATTGGTTGTCTATGAAGGTCAACGTGAAATCAGAATGAGCCTATACTCGCCATCAACATGTACAATTTCAATGTACAACACTTCCCTCTTTCCTTTGATGGTTGTACATGTAGTTAAATGCTATGAACTTCTTACATCACTAGGCTCAATTTTCAAAAAGGGCATTGTTGTGTCAATAAATAAAGTTCTCCTGCACATCCCTCCCCCCTTCTGGAAGGCAGCAGAAAACCAAATCATGAAAAACATGACTAATGATTACTTGCTCGGTGGAAATAGTTAATGTTCCTAAAATGAGGCAATTTCCTTCCGGCGTTTCAAAGAGAAAAAAAAAGGGGGCAGTAAAAAGCCTCATGAAATTTAAGGATATCGTCAGAATTTGGCCCAGTCTATTTGGTAGCTCACTTGGATTGACACTGTTCAATCCATAACTCCAGAACAGGTGCAACGCCCCCGTAACACCACATCTGCTATGAGGGTGTGCCTAAATATAAAAAATAAAACTCTGTAGTTACTATCTTGTCACAGTGTTTGTGATAGTGCTACTCGGTATTAATATCGATCACGTACGCTTTATAAAAGAATGAAATCCACATGTGTTTCTTATCGAAACCTT
This sequence comes from Patiria miniata, assembly GCF_015706575.1. NCBI lineage: Eukaryota > Metazoa > Echinodermata > Asteroidea > Valvatida > Asterinidae > Patiria > Patiria miniata. Next base: position 4,704,162 of record NW_024037071.1, read on the forward strand.
CATCTGTTTACAGTTTAAATAAATAAAGCCACTGAATTAAATGGTCGATCTGATGCATTTTTCTTTGGAACACATTGTGTGCAACTTTTTACTCCTTTGTAATGTATACCGTAAGAAAACTATTTGATATCCCTTTTTGGCTAATTTTAAAACAAGATGCACTTCTTCCATGCCTTTCCGGACAAGTGAGGGCGATGTTGCTGTGATGTCATTTCAAGAAAAACACTGTTCAGTTTGGGGGTTTTCTGTTCAAATTGTGAACTCAAAAATCTGCTCATTGAAAACATTTGTGACGGAAAAGATCGCTCATTGGCTGTCATTACTGACACAACAACGAATCGCCAAACGAAAGAACATTTACGACAGCAAAATATCCAAAATTCTGGCAACTTCTGATGCTGAAATAGCTGTAATATTGAGGTTTCTGCCTGAAATGACATCACACTTTTGCTCATGAATATGGAAATTCGCATTAGCATAAAATAAAAAGGCACCAAAATACCCTTGAAAAAGGCAAAACGATAATTGAAAATAAGGTTAAATGGGACACGAATGAGCTTTTTCGAGGATTGCATTAAACACACGATACATTGCATGGGTCCTTTAAAACAATGACTGTTCCCAATTCCGGTATGCTATCAGTTTTGCGTAATAATTTGCCAGTAGTTGGAGTTTCACTATTACAAGTGCATGGGATGTGAATGTTTTATTGTTACAATACGGGGGACGTAAAGGTTCAACTATTCAAAACAATCAGGCAAGCAAACAACCAAACAACCAAGCAAACCACCACTCCTGCCCCCCCCCCCGAAAAAAACCCGTTATTTTTCACCCATGTGACGTGATGACGTTGCATTTACCTGAGTATAGTTACAGGGATTGCGAACCCTTTTCGACGCTATATGATTGGTTAATCCCTGGTTGTTAATGTCTACAATGCATGGTAATACCGCCTAATGAATCCAGCCTTGCTGAGCCTTGCTGGTGGTTCTGCTAAGTCACTGCTCAATGTTTTCGAGATGCACTTGTGGTTGGGGACGAGGGTGAACAGAGAGGTGTTTTAAATTGAAACCAGGCAGCAATGTCATTTTCAAAATGTGTTTGCCTAAAAATAAAAAAATTTCAAAGGTGAGGCTTGCGAGTTGGTTCCAAAATATATCCAGCACGCATCTCTAAATATATACCGGGCTTTAAAAATACCCTTTGACCACTGTGAAATAAAGTTGCCGACAAGACGCACGGTCAAGTCTGAAATAGTAGAAAAAAAGTCTGAAATGATACTTAACTTATAACTGGAGCAATGTACATTGCATTTGTGCTAGTTACCAATTAACAATTAACCTTCTTTACAGAAAAAAGTTACCTAAACTATAACCCTTTTGTGAAACCTTTGAATATAATATTGCCTTCATTTTTATCTTTGGTTTGAAGTTGCATAGAAAAAAGTTGAAATGCGAGGTCCATCTTCATGCTTCAAAGGCTGTAAGGTATCCATAAGATAAAAGACATTAGATAAAGAACGAACAAGATGTCATAGACAAAGACTTGCGTGGCCAAAGATTTAGCAATTAAAATAAGACCCTAAGAAAAAAAGCTTTCAAAATCTTGACTCATATCAAAAGACAATGCGTCTTCAACCTGTAACACACTTATTACGCAACCTACAATTTGCATAATGTAGCTATATGATTGCATACAGAAGCCTGTTTGCGGTTTTCCGGCCGTTGTTCAACACTGGGCAGTGGGCACGACTATAAAAAAGACCCCATTTAAAACAATCCAATTTCTACTGTGAGAAAAAAATCAATAGAATTTTCTTTTACTGTTTGAACATCTTGTGACACTTCAAGAGCTCTTTTCGCACTGCGTGTGGGCGCTCAAAAATTGACAGACGAGACAGTGGAGGGGATTTAAGAAATGGACACAAAAAAAAGTCAACGAATTCATTCAGTAATGGATTGGGCTGTCAACAAGCAAACATCCATGACATGCCGTTCATAATGGTTCCAACATCAATGGGTGAAGTGTTTAAACGACAACACACTCTAACAATAGCAACAATGAGGGTTGATCAAACATATTACACCTCAGCCAATTACGCGGTTTTTCGTTGGTCGTTTAGCGGGCGCTTGCCGCTTTATCACGGCCGTGTGGAACGGGGAGGGGATGACTGACAGGCCTGGTGCGTCCGGCACGGTTTCCGGAATTGACGTGTCTTTAGCTCTCTGTGTACTGAGTTTCAACCCGAAATAATGCAGGAGGCAGTGAAGGAAAGTACCGAATGTTTTCTCTCAGCGTTCTTGTCGGTGTTGTGTTGATGCACCGCGTGCTTTGTTTGATCTCACGGCTTTTTGTGTGTCCGGTGTGAATCGGCAAACATTTTGTCAGGGCCGTGGGGAGGTTTTAGCGACACATTGTCAAAGCTTTTGGTGTTTTCACACAGTTCAGATATTCCACTTCTCACACTTGTTGACTTTGATAGGACCACTCAAGTTGTTACGGCAGTACACACAGAAACCTGAGTGGCTATATCTGCCCTGTCAAAAGAAATGACTACATCCTTCAAGTTAAAATTACCCCATTGTTCCCCCTAACACAACCATTATGTAACCTAATGAACTATTAACCTGATAGATATTTGGCTCCGGAAAGAAAACGAAGGTTTGTCTTCGATGTAAATGTTTTACTTGGTGAAAGTTCCGTAAAAGCTTTTAGAGATTTCTGAAACGTAGCTTATTCAAGAGAAATGCAATCGGAAAGGAAGTCGTTGTTTGATAATCTTCAGAAAATAAAATTCTGCCCGACAATGCCTCCACACCAGATAAACTTATAGATGATTCATAAAACAGCAAAGCTTTGTCTAGATTAATACACATTGTGGGTTACAAGAAGCCAGTGTTGGTTGAATATCAATACTCAAATCAGTAATGTCTTGTTAAAAGTTGCACTGTGCACTGTTTATGTGATGTTTATAAGCGATAAACCGACACCTTATTGAGGGGAAGTAGCGACTATCAATCCATCAATCAAAATGGCTAACTCCACGCTATAACGCCAATACCGGGAAAGGTCTAATAGGTTAATTCATACAGTCAGCTCTATTTTTCCTCTATACCAAAGTGAACACGGCTTAGATAGCACCCTTATTTTGTCTGGATTGCCCCGCGGCTATATTTGCACGCTACTCGGTATTAAGAGGAACTTGCTGGGGGTCTGCGGGGAGTCCAATAGGAAGACAGTAGTTCATTACTGACTCTTCCTTCAACTCCACGTTGACGTTCGGGGTGTATTGCCCCTTTGTTTCTCCCCCAATTCAAGTCCTTCTTTCGCCTTAAGAATGCCTGTGTTTCTAGAAAGGAACCAACTCGTTTCATTCCGGATGTTCTTGTTTAAGAAATAAGCTAGGTTAAACCTGAGAAGTAATACTATAGTTTTTCATGCCACTGACTAAAAAGTTGCATTTTGTAACCATTACTTTTTCTTAGAAAACATAATTGGTTGAGAAAGCTTCACATTCCCGGGAAAAGCCAGCTTTTGTATCATTTGTCCGAAAAGAATATTGTTCACACGTTTTCCTTGCGAACTCATTTATTTCGAATATTCATGTTTTATGTTCGCACAAAAAAAAACACTTCGACATACCCCAGATAAAACGAAAGGGGAAATGCTGATTTGTTTCCATGAATCACACATGATTAATTGTAGGTCGCGCGTCCGATTCATGTTGCATGTGGTTATGATCGTCATAATCCTGATTTTATCTACTTCCAAAATCATCCAAAATGAAAAGGAATTTTTACAAGTTCCCCGATCAACTGTCAGTATGGAAGGTTGCCCTACACTGCAACCCTTCTCATCCCTCTGCAGGTAGGGATTCTCTTGCACGTAACCACAGCCCCCCTCCCCCAATCAAACCGTGCTTGACTCCCCATTGACATGACGGGCCGGAAACACTTGTGACAATGGATGAGACACGGCGGAAAATCTGATTCAGTACGTGCCGCAGTAATAGCTGATCGCTGGCTTCCGGTGGGGGTAGGGCCAGGTCTCGGAGGTGCCGGGTACCAACCATACCGCTACAAACTACACAGCGTATATAGTTCTTGAAATTAATATGTCTTTATCCAGGTTGCTGAAAAGTAGGACTACACTTTCAACGCTTTTCCGATGGCATACGATGTAATTAAAAATATGAGAAGTCGAATGACGAAATAAGCTTGAAATCACAGATTCAGTAGCAATCGGTATACGTACATCGCGCCCCTCATTATCATGTTCTGAATGTTTCTGGTCTTTTTTTTTTTTTAAATATTTAAGAAGAATATATTTACATTCCTTTTGCGGTTATGTACACTTGAAGTGAACGCATTTTGTATAGCTTGGTTTTCAAGTACTTAATAGGCGTCGATATAAATTATTCATTGTTTTGTTAACTATTTGATCATCTCCCGAACAAGCGAATAACTGTTTACATAAATATCAACTTGAAAACACAATTTCGTTCCCTTGGGCAAAAACGAGGATCAAACACCTTGTTCTGTATTCAAATCTAAAGTTGCCCTCTTTTGTACCAATTTGAGTTCACCATAACACACCGGAACAGGAGGACATGCACTTGTTCAACGTTTAATTCGTGATAAATTCCAACAGCTTAATGTTATTATGATTCGCTGAAAAACGAAACACAAGTACATGATTCTGAAAAAAAATGTTCCAATGGCAAAATTCGACGCATGTCCAATTTGTTTATTGCTGATATAAAACGCTCCTAGTAAACTGACCTTATCAAAATCGCTGAACATTTCCTGAAACTTTACCCTGATTCGGATGTTCATTCGTTTCATTGAAATATCGCATGTCACTTCCTGATACTCGGTATAAAGCATTAATAAACCATGTCATATAACGTTGAGGATATCGTAGGACAGACAGATGTAACAACAGAGATAACAGTCTCGTTGGAATGGCGAAAAAAACGTGCAAACTGAAGGCACTTATAGGAACATTTACAATTACCTGGAAACATACCTACCGATCTAACAAACAAAAGTCCTTGCTAAAAATGAAGATAGGACTGGTACAAAAATACCCTGAAAAATTATTCCGCCTGAAATGGTATCATTTGGAAGAAAACAATAAATGAAAGTGTTTTAAGAAAATGTGCCCGCGCGGGCACATGTCTTGAAACACTGGGAAACCATATTCTAGTCGTTTATATGGTAAATACACGCAAAATATTTAGCTTTCCGGACTAATAATTATACCTTTTCCAGTCAATAATCCTAACTGAAGTGTAGTTATTTGACTGGGTTTTTTTTCAGTTGCAAGCTGACACAAACAAATGCGTTGGCATGCAGGTTTGCTGTTTTCTAAAATCCGACGACAGCTACTGCTTTTGGAAAGTTATTAAGCTACATATGAATGATTGAAAACAATCGGCTTCAAAATCACGAAAAGTGATTGGAAAACAAAGGTATTGCCGAGTTGGGAGACCGTGTTAAGGCTGGATAGCTCAGTTGGTAGAGCGGCGGTACGGTAATCCATGGGACTAAATCAAAGAAGATAATTATATAATTAACAAAAAAACTGGACCGGTCTGACTGTCTTAAACTTCATCATCAACAGAGGTGTCGTACTCTTTCAAAACAATGCTAAAACAGAGATTTGCAGTTTATTTACTGAACAACAAATTCGTCTAAAATGTTATTGCCAGACACCGGGTCCTTTTTGAGCCAAAGTGGTTGGAGTCTGCGAATAATCATTCAGTGTGTACCGAGTTCCAGTTAGCAATAAGAAAAGCACGAGATTTTTCAAAACGACTACAAGCGGTGAATCATTTTTGACTAATACTTTTAATATATTTGCAGTACAGAGTTATGAATCAAAAACATGATTCTTTTTAAAGGAATGGAATTAGTGAAATTACTATAAATTTGTTGTGAAATAGTGCAGGCCTACCTTTCGAGTAAGGATCGTGTCTATCGATTAGTCCGTGTGGGTAGTCACCCCGGGCGAACGGGTAAGGAGGCGGGCTGGAGAAGGCGCCGGACCCGTAGCTGATCGGTGTCGGTGCGGCCAGCCCGGGATGGACTGCCTGTTCGTAGTACGAGTTGTACGCTGAGTTCATGTGCGCCGGGAAAGTTGGACTTGGTAGTGTCGGTGTCGGCCGCGCTGGCCCCGTCATGTTCAAGCGGCTCCCCAGGATATTATCGATGTAGAAGGGAGTGTGTGACGGCGGTCCGCTACCGTTGTGGAGCGTATTCAGGGACTGAATACCGTTAGGAGCTGACAGGGGTGCAAGTCCGGGACCCACCAGGCCATGGTGGTGGTTCATGTGAGGGTTATGAAGGTTCATGCTTGATGGTGGGGGAGGTCCAGGGTACTGTAATGTTGACATGGTGACACGAAATACGGTCGTAGAAACAGTTCTGGATAAACTGAACTTAGTCCATAGATGATCCTCCTTAGTAGTACTGTAGGCCTATCATGACAGCAGAATCCTTGTAAACCTACATCGAAGAGTAACCAAATTTTGAAGAGACCGGATAGAAATGAGCAGAAATCACGGCTGTGTTCCGGCGAAGAAAAGTTGTGTGAAGAGAGCGTTACTGTGTTTTTGGCCAGAACAACTAACGGACACGACTGATCAACTAGCAGAGAAGTTACACTGACGCGGTCGGGTTGCTGGAAGCCCCGGCTATGCAGCACACGCAACTGGTGAATGGACCGGAGGGTCGCGGTGCTTGGCCCTGTGTGATATGGCCTCGGCTCGGCACGGAGTACAGTTGGCAATAGTACGCAAACTGTCAAGAACTGCCCAATTGCGAGTGTGTGTATCCTGTGGACGACAACAAGGATACTGACAATAAGCCAGAAACAAGGGGAGGGGCTACATAGCTTCAGCACGTCACATTGTTTTTTTTCTGGCTCTTGTTAATTCGGCCGGCTGTCAATTAGTCATTTCAGCCATTGCATCCGGGCACTTTAACCTAAGCGCACGAAGCAGGTCGTTGATTGGTCAATGAGAGATGTCGTTGCAGTGACGATGTAAACAGTAATATTGCTGCTGACCGTTTGCTGGAGAACTTGAGCTAAATGTTTGCATTTTTTAAAGAAATGATGCGTTTTAATTGATCTATCTAGCAAACTAGTACCCTGACTGCCACAGTGCCATGTCACGGCATAAGTTTTCGCGGAGCCTTTATCGACGACAAGTTTGAATCAAGTGAACGACTTTGATATTTTTGTAAACTTGGAGCGCTGATAACGGCTGACTTTCACTCTTTTCTTGTCACCACAAGGCTAAGTGAAGTGATTGAAGGGAATTCCTCAGTGATTGAACAAGCGATTGTCCTTGTCCATGGCTGGAACTTCTTTGATTTGACAGACTACGACAAATCAATATTAAAGATGACAGAAAATTATTGAGTGACAAGTTACACATTCGGCCAGATGGTTTGAATCACAATCCTCGTGTGATTTCTGCTGGGGGCGTTGCCTGCCGTGTCAGGCCTTCACGCTGAAACGTCTTCCAGTGTCACCTACAACCAACATCAAAAATGGAAGATTGGGAAAAATGCCCGATAGTGAAGTTTGCTGAGGCCGAATTTTGACGTCACCGTTGGCGGCGCCATGGCATGACTAACGCGTCTGCTGGTTGCGGGCCGGTGTCAACTAGCATTTTCCTCTTACCCCTCCGAAATAATTGACAAAACAGAGATAACAAGGCCAAAAACTTAAGCAAAAACAAAAGTTTTTAATTTAGCAATCTTGGGAGATTGATGTCCACTGCGGGCGTCGCAACCGTAGCCATATGATTGGCGGCCCACGGAGGAGGGGAATGCACTATGCGAGGAACGGTCTAAGCCCCCCAAGCCTTCCCGCAAGGAATAGAGGGGAAATGAGCCGTGATTCACCCCCTAAACTCCGCCGGTGCCTCGTGGTGTACCCCTCTCCGTCCCCTCTCCCCTGTGGCCCGCTTGTTTTACCTCAATCAATCAAGTTACTGGCGAACCGTTCAAGGGTGCCATGTTCTGGACGAGAGTGAAAGAGAACCATGCAGAGACGGTGTGGAGCTGAAATAAGAACACGTTCACTGAATTGAGAATGTCTCTTTACACCCTGATAGAAAACTTTAAAGGTATACCTTCAGGGCGGATCCGGGGGGGGGGGGCAAAGGGGGCCATGACCTTCAGCCAGATTTCGCCAAAATGTCTGGCTTTAGATTTTTTCTTGTCTTATTTCAAACGTCTGGGTGACAGGAAATCAATATTACGTTGTACATTTACGGCGAATACATTGACAACCCCCATTTGCTTACATTTGACGTGACAGCGGTTTTTGGCCATGTCTATACGTAATTCAAGCATCGGAGTTTGAGCCATGTTTGTACCGGTAATTAAAAGACTGGCGCCGCATACAATGCTTAAGGAAATCCAATGTGAGATATCAGGTCCCATGCCAGCTTCACAGAGATTCTGTAGCGCACACGCGTTTGACCAGCGTTTTGAAAAGAAATATGTTTGACTTGAATGACGACTGTAGCGCTCCTAGACGTCTTGCGTTTTGAGGAAACATAAACTGTTTACCCCAAAATGCCTTCTCGCGCAAATTACACGAAATATTCTACTCTTTTTAACAAGCTTTCCAATGACTATTATCATCTTGTGGTATAATGGGCGAATTCTCCCGGAAGTGACGCTGATGTTGCAACCGATGGTGGGATTTAATGTATAGGCAGTAAGATGGCGAGTTATATAATATATCGTAAATGGGATTTTTTTTACACATTCGGATACTACATTGAACTCGTCATCCTGTTAACCCAGCTCTCTTGCAAATATTCTTTTGTAACGTCGCTACAAGCGTCCATGTTTACGGAATCGATAATCTGCTTCCAGAAACGAAAATGTAACTTTGATCGTCAATGTTTGTTTGAGTAAATTTTAACCACGTCGGTACAGACTTTCCGTACTGAGAACGTGCAAATGCAGGATTTTCGGAACCTATATAGGACACAATTAATCGCTATAATTATACTGGTCGTTGTAATTAGGATTGAGCAATAATACAACTATTGTTCGACTTTGAAAGCTGATGAGTAATATCAACCAAAATATTATATCGCACTTGCTATATTTGCATAATTATAACAGCAAATTTCTGTAACTTGTATAACGAATGTCGGTTAAACAATCTGGTTGACATTCAGACTCGGCTGTGAACATGTGTTCAGCGTGCAGTGAACATAAGGAAAGGAAAGCAAAAACCTGTAATCTACAATTCAAATAGGAAAAGGGATCGTGATTAAAAATGCAACCTTTCTGAATGAAAAATGGGAGTTCATTCACAGAGTTCTGAGTACTGATCGAACTACGAATCATTATGAGTTCGGAAGAAGACATTGCCATGACTTCTGGAAACAAACAAATTATAAACACCACAAACAATCAAGCAAACTAACAAACAGCCCCCAAAAAACTAACATACAGCCCAACAATCCAACAAACACCCCACCAAACAAGCAAACATTCGAACAACAAACAATCCAACAATCGCATAGATCTTTCGGGTAACCCACGCAAGCTCCCGCAAAGAATTTCTGATTTTTAAAAGTCAGAAAAGAGGCCTCTTGTTATCAACTAAATCCAGCTTTTCTCCATTCATTAATGTTCACAATTCCTTGCTTTCCTTAGTTCGTTTGGAATCATTTTGCATTTAAGAAAGAAACAGTTAGCATATTATCTGCTCTATACATTTATAGTGCCTTAAATGACGCCACTATTTTTTCCAGCACTTGCAAGGATGCTGCATGTGCACACCCGGTGATTAACGTTACTTGCAATCAACACGAAACTGTAGTGAGCATTCATTTCAGAAAGTTTATTGATAAATAAGCAGTCAACAAAAGCGAATAAGCAGTCAACAGAAAACGTCAGACAGTTACAGCTTATCAAAACTGTCCATTGAAACACTATTTCACTTTCGTAAAGAAGGGGGCGGGGTCCTAAAACAAACGAAGGACCAGTTTTTGAATTCATATATTCGTTATAAAACCACCTTTCAAAAGGTGCTTTAGTATTCGCAAAATGAGTCCATGTATTCCGGCAAATTTAGACCCAATGCCATACGTGTTGCGGTAAATTGGAGACATTTGTGAGTAATCGGCGAAGAACTTGAAATCACGCAGGCCTCTCAAGGTCTCGTAAAAAAAAAGTTCAGAAGAAATTCAATTTTTGATTTGGCCAACCAGCCCCGGTGTCACATAATGATAACGGTGTCAGTGCTTAGTGCAGCAATTAGACTGAGTGATTGTAAGTGACGTTTCCCTGCAATATATATCTCAGCTATGACCCGAATTGTTACAATAAACCTCGCGGATGGGGTGACTGTTTTCAGGACAATTAAGGAACGAATTTAAGCTGGCATTACAAAACCGGATGGTCTAATTTTCGAATGATTTGATAAGGGAAGAGCTTATGAACTATGCGAATTTGTATTAAAAAAACCAAAATCAGAGTGTAAACCTCGGCAAATATAGGTCACACAATCACCCCTTTACAATGTACATTACTTGTTGGACTTTTTAACAGGTGTATTGAAGTGATACCAATGTTAATTGCTATAAGACTTCGAAAAACCTATATACACCGAATGATTTATACAGGCCATTCATCTCTCTATCAAATTTCACTGAAATGCTGTTACATTTTTGTCTGTTTCCTTTGAATACGGGTTTCGAAGCGCTAGCGGGTAGTCATGACGACGCAATGAAAACACTAATGACGATCTTGGTGACGACAATGACAATGAAGACGAAGGTGACAGAGAGAAAGGTCACTGATGATGATAGGAATGTCAATGGTGATGTCATGGTGATGACACAAAAAGTGACAACATCAATGAAGAGGATGGCAATCATCGATGAAAGTGACAAGTGTGACAATTCTGATAATAAGAACGACAACGGTGGCAATGACGGTGGTGACGACAATGCTTATGACCTACAATAAAAGGTGATGATGATTCATATATCCAGAATCTCTCATGGAATCTTTAACGGGGGAATTGTATAGTTCTGTAAATCAGCCTGCACAAAAGCACACGATTCCTCGCTTATGAGCTAGGAATGGCACGGTATATCTTTAAACGAACGTCACAAATTAGAACAATCTTCAATCTAATTTGGCGAAGTAAACAGGAAAAACAAAGGTCATGACTGAACTTTAAAAAATGTTTACATGTATTCGATTTCACGAGACCGTACCCGGGGTAGCGTGAATTTAGGACTCTATGAAATACGGACTCATTGGGAGTATTGATTATCCCTATTAAGTGAAGATTTTGGAGAATGACTGGCCACGTGTGAGGGTTCAAGGTTCAAGGTTCGTTTATTTTCCACAGTATCAAATCAATAAATGACATGAAATAATTACATAACAGAAAAAGAATTACAAATAATACAACAAAAGTGATATTTTAAGGACACTGCAGAGGGTCCCATTGAGAAGCAGAGCTTTTAAGCATGGGCCCCAGACAGGCATGCTCATTGGTTCAACCAATAAAAGGGTAAAAAGGGACCAGATTTTATAGGAGTCTGATTTTCAATATGACACCGGGATTAAAACCATGTTTATACTGCGAATAAATGCACAACTTTCTGCACCATGTTGTCCTTTTGTTTTTCCTGATCAGTATAATAATATTCTTTTCAGTATATGGTTAATACAATCCCATCAAGGAAATACATTGAGCACAGTAGACAGGCGCTTGTTTCCTGATTGTGGCGCACCAACTTGTTATTACAAGTGCACATGTTAGAACTTATTTATTGGATTTCTTCCTCCTTTTGTCTGTAATGCCCGTCTGTTTCCTCAGTGTCAGGTTTTGAATAAGCAATACAGGCCGACCGATTACCGGCAATAACAGGATATAAATGGCCAGAGAGGATGCAATCGTTTTGGTTTCATGTTATACCACGAAGGCAATTGCCGTGTGATTGTGAGTGATACAGCATGGCATTAGGCTTTGATTTATGACAATACAAAAGCTGAAGAGGACTTTCATTATTTGTAGCAACGTGAAGAGAAAAAACTTTCGTTTTTGCGAACAAGGACACTGACTTTTTTTTCTGTTTCAGATATCTGGGATATGTATCAAAACCACCACACGGTGCTAAATGCAGCGAGATTGCACTTTTGTTTAGGAAATGAAAATGCAATATAATTGAACTCGTCAGCGGTCTCATGATGGTTGCACTTTATGAAGCGTTGTGGTTGGTTCTCGGAAAGAATACATTAATTTTCTTAAAAACAGTTACAGGAGCTGAATTAATTGTGGATCAAGTCCAACATTTATAATGACGTGTGTCCTTCATTTCATTTGGGTGAATCAACAGGGGAGTAGGCATTTATTTCTCAAGCTACACAGGTGACGAAAGGCTCGATGCATTTGATTTTGAAGTTGAAAGAACTGTTTTATTCACTTTCTTAGTAACTAAGACGAATGATTCGGGTCACGATGCGACTACCCCTGCGATGAAAACCAAAAACTCTCCTTTAACTTTAGCTTCGAAGGATTTTCCCGATTAGACAACCAGAAGCATTCAGAAAACCACTGAATAAATTATACCAGTACCGCAAAAACAACACCAAACAAACCTATGAATTGGAAAATTAATTTCGAAATTGAAACTCGATAATGAGAATTGGGTCATTGATATCACGGACTATTTTGTGCAGGAAAAGGGACAACTTGTCTATATTTTTTAGGAGTCGCGACACATTTTCAGCAATAACAAATGAAATTCATAATCAAATTGACGCTAAATTTGAATCAATCGTGGAACTTTTGTTAGGGGATACAATGAACATACATGTACGTCAGGAATGGGGCTTAATATGATCGAACCATGCAACTAACGTGAACTGAGCTTGTAGTCTGTAGGCCTATAATATATGCAGGTGTCCTTTTGTCTGGGAATAGTTATAACCCTGATAACTGGCATCCTCTTTCCTCAGGAATCTGATGGCGAAGCAAACGACTCTATTAAAGGCTGTCACAGGACAGTCCTAATTTAAAGTACAACCAACTCTCCCCACAATGTACACTGACATTGCTCACCAAACCAGCACCCTTTTCCTTCATATTTTTTTTTGGGGTCGACCGTCCCGCTGCATGCGTGGCACAGGAAATGTGTGGGGACAGATAACCGTACGGGATGATGATTGTTTTAGCATGGATTGAGGAAATGGTCCTGCAAGTATAGCAGACACTGATAGGCACGTTGGTTTCCTGCCAAGGTTGTTGAACATGTGTCCAGTTACCAATTGAGTATTGGTCTTTTTTTTCTATTGTCTATTATAGTGTACTGTTGAATAGCTAAAGTTAGCCTAATGCGCTGCAATGGGAGGCAAATGCGATCTAGTACCTCCATGACGTGATGAAAACGAAACGTTTGAAGAAATGGGACACGCCTATACAGAAAGCCTAAACGATAGGATGAGTCGTGTAGGATTTAAATACAGTTTATTGACATGTGCAGCGGTATTTCAGCTTTGCTAAGTTCATGACGAAAATTGAAACACCTTAAAATGTCAGACATAACGTGGATTTCTTGTCACCCAGAATATTGAAATAAGGTTCGTTAACAAAATTCAAAGAAAACTTGCCGAACGTATAATACCTTTAAAGAGGTTTGGGGTTATTTGATTTTCACACATTTAACTTCATGTTCAATTGATACATGAAAGGCCTCAGACGTGAAATGTCAAATTTTGTCAATGTTACTTTTCATATGATTAAAAGGAAATACAACTGAGCAACATTGTCCCACAAAACGTTTACTTAAACCATTCAACCATAACAAATACTAGTTTAAGAGCTTAACTTAACCGAATCTTGCTTTTTACATGCAGCTTTACTCCGACTTCCCAAATTAGATTTTTGTAAATTCACCAGCGGCAAAGGAGTAATTGCTTCTTAAAGATGGACCCTTAAAGTCGTCAGATGAACCCTGAGTGATTACGATGATGCACACGGTTATCTCTGACTCCGGAAATTGGAAGCAATCTAATAATTTGAGCACGGTGACTCGATACACCACTCTTAATCTGATGGGGCCATTTTGGCTTGTCCTGCAGGACGGAGTGGATCATACTGCTTACACACCTGTTTAAGCTTGCAAAACCTCTTTGTGATGAATAACAACAAAATGAATGTAAAACAAAATATGGGTCCAGTTTGTAATTTTGCTTCATAAACAGCTTATTAATTAGACTGGGACCATGGTCTCATGATAAAAGGATAGACAACGACCTCGCAACTTCCCAAGTTCAACTTTTCTTTTTTATAAACTTTCCCCAAACTTATCAAAAACCAACATGTACCAATTAGCATTTCATCGAACTTATTATACGAGACTTCAACTCTAATCAAAGATTAATTGAACTCGACAAACATAAACCTTTCTCCAAGTTTATGTGAAAAACAACACAATCAAGCGTAATATAAGTGACAAAAATACACAGAAAGTCAAGTGTATAACTAGCATTTAAATGGCTTCAAATCTGGCATAGGAAAGCTGGCTCAAAGCCTACATGCAATTCAGGAAATATTAAGAAACAATAGCTAGACTAGTCACACTTGCCACGAACACTCGTTCGTGGCTAAAAACTTCCCGTCGTGCTCTGTGACTGCGCATGCCCAGTGATATCGCTGGCAATGATCATGGCGGAAATGTGGGCACCAACGATAAAAGATAATTTTGATAGCTTATCCGGTCTCACGACCGGCCTTCAACCCACCGCCTCATTCTGTTATTTTTTTCGGTTTAAGTGCAACATTGTACTATTTTTCCTCGTTTTGCTGCTATGTAATTTCGCTTTCGTTTTTGTCAGAGAATTTGATGACTCGCTCTGTAAGGTTTGTGTTACTTTACAGCACTTTTTACAATTTGGGTCAGTACATGAAAAAAAATATATATGATGCAGTCTGGAAAGACTCACTTTCAGTTCTCACGTGACAAGTACATCAAATTCTAGGTTTCTCACAAAACCGGGTTAACTTCGGGAGGAGAGACAAGTCTTTAAAGAGCAGCAAATGGCCACTTTGTACCCCATGAGGGCGCCATGTATGGGTATAAAGGTTGCAGACCAGGGAAATTAAGACAAAATCCGACCATTTCTATACTGCAAACCACTCTCTGAATAGCGAGTTTTGTAGCCCCTCCCTTGACAGTGTGTAGACTGAAAGGTCCCAGCTACAGGCTTTATTTACGAGTCGGCCACATTGAATTGAAAGCAAGGTAAAATTCTCATGGTTGTCATATTACGGGTACACACACAATTTCACAAGAACTGAGAAAGAAAACATATATGGACTTGCAGATCCACGCGTCCGAAATCCCTGAAGATTAATACGACAGTAATTAGTTTCTAATATACCGTTGGCTATTCTTCGTTTTCCCAGCTATGACTTACGTAGAACCGATGCCGATTCTATATACGATACCATATCAATTTACGCAGTAGGGCATCCTAGCTCGCCCCATCTTTATCGTGAAAAGATAGATTGCCTCGTTAAATAGATGAGCACTGTTAGGGGGAGACGACCGATCGGCATGCGAGATGGGCCAGGAATAAATCACCGGGGCCCGTGCGCGGCGGGTCGGTGGAGCAGTGCTGCGGACACGCTCGCTCGGAACAAAGTCTCCGTGGAGTGCGCGTACGGCAAGACAAATTGGGGCGGTCTTGGAGTTTGCGATCGGCGCTTGCGATAGGAAATGCACAGAAGGAAACACGTTCATTGATTGCGAAGGCAGATGATCGAACGGCTAGTGGAAAATTATCCACTATCACGGTTTGTCAAAGAAAAGAAATGATTTTTCTCTCCCCCGATTGTCCCTTTAAGTTAGTACAGTCGTCAGCTGATTTTCAACACACCAAAGTTAAATTTGCAAAGGTACCTTCCTTGTTTATGGAAGTATCCCGTCATCTACCACATATTATCCTTAACAGAATCAAACCAGATCAAAATTGGTGAAGACCGTGTAAAATAATCAAAGGTGTTTGTCTTGGTTTTATGTGCTTAGTCTCTTTATTGGGATTCAGAGACTTAATCTTCACGGGAGGGTATCAGAATTTAAACACTTCACTGTCTGTGAATATTTTTCTAATTTTCTCGGACTGCGTATCGATTGTCTGAAACTTGCTATTTTATTTTATTTGAACTAAGAACCAAGTTGTTAAAAAAACATTGAACAAGCAGGCCTATGTGCTAGGCAGGCTAAGAAAACATGTCGCATCACGTGGTTATGTGTATGGACACGGCCGGATCGGCAAGCCACTGAACAGCAAGACTGAGTGACAGATTGTGTACATCGTATTGATAGACAGACGTGTGACCAACAGACAGTAGCCCGTAATGATAGCAAAGAGCTAGGGACTCAACCATACTGCAGCAACAGCTGTTAATTTATCTAAACTGTTGGAAGCATTATTGTAGTCCATAGCATAGATATCGATAGGTCTATCACTGAAATGATATCGTCTACAAATATCCACATTTCGATGTCTTCAAATTAGAAGCAAATATAACGGTTAATTAGTCCATGCATGGGGAAATAAGCTAGCGATACCTCATTCATAATGTTGTTTTAATCATCCACTTAAAACGAAACCATTATCAAGAATTTGAACATACAAAAATAAACAGTCGTGCATCAGTCATGAAGCATTTGTAAATCGATAGTGTGAGCAGTCACCGTTATGATCGCTTGGTGTTTGATAAAAATCAGATAAAACAAGTTGATACTGGCGAGGCAGCAGAGACCATAACGAGCCCGTAATGATGGGAAAATGGTAAAATATTGCACCAGAAGGCAAACACTGTCCAAGGATTGTCAACACACCGCTTCAATTAACCAAGTTTTTATCGGAGTCCATCCCCGAGTTTCGCAGCTGAGGCGCGCTAGATAAACACGTCGCAGTATCAGTTTTCCTTTTACAACGAATCGATATTGTTTCAAAAGTGTGGCATTTAGAAACCAATTAATTTGGGGAGATTAAATCATCTGGAATAATCAGTGAGCAACGACATGTGATGATTAGCGACAAACATGCCCATGTAGTCCCATTAAAAATTGCTTTGCTCAAGATAATTACGATGCAAAACGAATTATAAAACAAACCACTGTATGCCTAATCCTACGATAACATTAATTTGAAAAAAGAAAGGGGGAGCGGCTGAAACGTAATGTTAATTAGTGGTGGTTTTGCAAAAAGGTCTTGTTTCGTTGTCTTTGTCCATGAGTGGATCTGGATTTCGTTGTCTCAAGGCAGCTGGTAAAGCGATCCCTGGCGGAGGTGGGCGACAGAGGGCGCTATCGACAGGATGAATCCATATTGTAGAACTTTTGCACTCGGCTACGTCGCGAGATCTTATCAAGCATGCACGCGCATTTAACAGCTTGCACACGACATATGGAACATCATCATTAGCCAAAACGAATTGTGTACAATTAAAAACAAAACTACGTGCTGACATGAAACTCTGCCCATGGCTGTAGGCCTTTTAAACATTGCTCTTATATAGTTATAGGCCTATTATAAGTATTGGTCTATGTTCAGTGTTTTATTTATCATTCATTCAAGGCGATAAGCATGTAGGCCTAGCCTGTACGAAACCACAAGCAAAATTACAATCGGATATGCCTACTGAGTAGCGTAGCAGCCTACTCCGAATCACACTTGACATGCATGGTTGGTTGTATATTTGTACATGAAGGGCAACAACTAAAGGCCTACGTTTTTGCACTGCATTCACAAATATTTCACAAATGAGACTCCTGGGCATGTCGCTTGGTTCGACTGTAAATAATGGCGAGAGGTGCGGTTCCACATTTATGTGGTCATGTTAAAACATTTGCCTTTTCTCCGGTCAGAGGTGGAATCGAGAATGACGCGACGCCAAACTATTGCGTGCTATTTACATGTACACGGAAGAACTTTCCACCAATTACCGCCAGTTATTCACGCGTTCAGCGTGTGACGTAATCGTAAACAACCACATAAGGGATCTTCTCAAAAAAATCTCGAGGTGTCCGCGCGTCCATAAACCTGATTAAACTGCGCTTAATCATCATTTAAAAAAAGGACTATAGAGTTTGAAAATGGAAGTATGGGCAACTGAACTGGCTTTGAATATCCCAGGTGATTGGAATAATCGACTGGAACCAATTATATTACTTCTATCCTTTGATGCATTCTTGATTAATTTTGGGCTCAATTAACCAAGTCCATTGGATAGATCTGTCAAAGTAGGTCTTACTTAATAAATAATTCAAATGTTTTTCTTTATCAATTCAGTGTTTTATTTGGGCACTCGAGTATAATAATAGCACTGATTAAAAGTAGCAAAAAAAGGGGGTCGAAATGACCCCACGTAGAGCCGATAATGGGGCAAAGTGCAGCGAAACGCGCCAAAGAGACAGCCCAACATCAATATTGTTGTCATCACACAATTCAGTTATCTCACATCTCTGTCATCATTAGATTAAAAACCGACTATAATTTTGACCGAATTATTGTGAATAGATCACACACAGGAATCGGTTGCCAAGCATGTTTATTGTTTGACCATCAAACTGGAGTTTGTTGTTGTTATTGAGAATCGTACTGGAATAATACAAGACCACTGTCTTTGGGTTTTATTTAACAATCGAGATGTGAATCAAATCGAGATGTGGGAGTGAAGTTGTTGTCTGGACAAGTTTGTTAGTACAGGCGCCTGTGGGGTCCAACACGGGGTTACATTTATCATGATTCATCGCAACTTGTCCTGACATATTGTCGATTGTCTTCGGCAACTTGACTTGGCATTGTTCGCGGCAATACGGGCGTGATAACGGGACCCCTTCTTTTGTTCGCTCACGTCGGTTGCCGGTGACTGTTTTTCAACCCGGGAACAACTTCTGTCAGACTAGGCGCCTAGCTGTCCAACAAATCCAGGTCATTTATCAGGCCTCATCAGTTCCATGTCACGTACCTGTCGGTGTCTGAATTCAAAGGATGTTATTGTTCATCTTTCTTTCTTTCAAAAACATCAAGGCGTGATGGAAAAGCTTATTCACGTATTCTCGAAATTTCATTTTGTGTTTATTCTAACAATCTATATTGGAAGGAAACAGTTTGTGAGGTATAGAGTCATACTAAATATATATTACTGATGTTTGACAAAAAATAGTTGAGGCATGACGGCGAACAGTTGGCTATAAATCACTGACGGGATTGTGAAGATGTCACAATGACGGACGCTCTGCGAGCACAATGGTGCCAAAATATGTTGTCAAGGATCAATGGAGTGATGTCTATATTGCGGTTTGAATTATTTCAAGATTTCCATGATGTGTGGGCACGGGTGGAATTTGACGTGAAATAATTACCGCTTGTGAGTTGCATTGCTGATAGAGGGAGCTACAAACTCAAGTAGTAGAAGTGGTAGTAGAAACATTTATTTCAATGTTGCCATTTCCACACAATAAAATGTTACAATGCCGGGTAAACATATATTATACAGAGCAAAATGCAATGAATTATGTAATTGTGTATAGTAATGTACATGAATCAATACTAAAATAATTTTATGACAACATGCTAATTATTAGTTACGAATTTGATACTTTTTACGAAATTTGGAAAAAAACATAGTATGTTATTATTCACATATGGAAATAGTTTACATGCTTCGGATCGGTTCTATTTTATTTCATTAGGTCCATCAGTTTGTTTAACAAGCAATGACCAATCAGCTATCGGACTTTTTGCATGGCCATCAGTCCGGTGCAGTTTGAAATTTTGACTATGAACAATAGAATCATTGGTTGTATTGCGCATGCCTAAGTGAAGATAATTAGGACAGTAACAGGTCACGTGTGGGATAAAATCCATATAAGGTAAAAAAGACCAGATTTAAAAGGAGTCCAAATTTCATATGACACCGGTGAACTAGCAAAAATGTGTTGAAAATCGAATGAGGGCGTTTTGCGCGTGTACTTCTCTCTCCCAATCGGCTTCGCTCAAAAAAATGAAGAAATAGAAGAACGAAAACGAAAAAGCGGTCACTGCATCGTTTATTATTCAGTGATAAGGCTTTTTAAACCACTTTTAAATTTCACAGAAATCAATGACAAATACTCTCATTTCCAAAGATCGTGGTTTGGGTTGGTAGGCAACTCGGAGTCTGCCTGAAATGGAAAGAGAATCTGCCCGCTTACTAGGTATATCGCCCTCAACGGTCAGCCGTCTTATTATTATTGCTCAAAGAAGCTAATCGTAGATAGCGCCCCCATGAACCAGTTTGCAACAACTTCACTCTGTGCAAGTGCAGAAATGAACTAGAGACTGAAGGTGTACGCCCGGCCAGTTTTTAGCTGAATGTGAACAAACAGGGCAAGGGGGGGGGGGGGGGCAGCTAAACCCCATTCATCGATAGGGGGTGCCCTTTTCTATTTTTTTCCTTTTCGTTGAATGTTACACCCCCAAGTTCCGGCACCTATATTGCATGGCAAATGCAGTGTTTGTAGGCCTTTCCGATTCTAAAAAGCGATCATTTGACCCTCTTATTAGGACCTACGAAGAGTGGGGGAGGGCGCATGCCGCCGGCCCCCCGCCCCCTCCGATACCGCCGCCAGTGCTTCGTGGGATTAATCGTTCATGAACACTTCGGAATATTAATATGGTGACATAATCGCCGACCAATGACAACCTTGTTTTCCAGCAAGTTGACTTAGTAGTTCCGGAATGTTGAATTTTAACTTAGTTGGCACATCTCACAACGAAATTCTGATTATCTGAAATATGAATGACACATAGCAAAGATTCGGACCGAGACTGCGTTCCGTTCCACAAAGCGTCGGCAACGTTCGCGATGTTCTGTGCATAACTAATGAGAAAATGTTAGCAACATTTGCGTTGTTCGCGGAAGTGGAATGCGCAACTTTGTTTTCTAGGGTCGTCTTAGGATTTAGGTGCTCCGGTAAGCCTACTCTGGCTAGTACTAGCGAGGATGCTCAGTAAACGTTGCTCTGCCAATATCGTACCAATCGGTTTCTTTACGCGGTATTCGAAAACCCCTTTTTGTGCCCAACGAAATCACGAGCTTTTAAGATGTACGGATCAAGACCTATTAATAGCGTAAGTCTTTAAGCCCAACCCATGGCCGGCTCGCAGGCGGCCTTACTCAAAAGATTGTCTGTCCGCGCATGAAGCGATTCATGCACCAATATTATAGGTAGCCGTCAGGGCAGCCTTATACAGAAAGATGAACAAATTGACTGTGTATAGTGTCCGACAAAAACAACCAATCTCCATTAAGTGCGTGCGCGACCCCAGTCCATAATGGCGACACAACGACAAAGACGGATTAGCGAACAACGGATTGGGGGATTAGGGGGATTTGCTGCCACTTATGTTTTACCAGCCAGGTAGAAGAGAAAACAATATCAGTCGTAAGCAGGTCGATTAAGAACCTGCACTCTGAGACGCTTGTACATTTAGCAGGCAACTTAACAGACATCCCGCATTGTCCGTAACAAAGTCTTGTAATGATTCCCTGGGCTAGCGGTGTATGGGACACCGTCTACTCGGCAGACTTGATGCCGCTGTGTCGGGACGGAGAAGCCTTGTTGCCCCGCTATTATCTCCTGTCCCTCATCGGACTATTAACTTCTAACGGCTCCTGTACCAATCATTTTGCTTTCAAGGTTCGCATGTGGGGTTGGATGTGGGTGGGTCATAAGGCATCGGGCATAGATTGTCAGCCAATTTTTTTTTTTGAAGAAATAAGGACGTGTATTTTCCCTCTTCAATTTGTCGCGGTTTTTGTCTTTATCTGAACTGGTCATAGTGGCGTGACACTGAAATGTAGCCCAACAAGTGCAATTTAGATTCATTAATCATCGGGAAGCCATGTGAAGTCAGGGCACCGCCCTCGATTCCTTTAATGAAGTTCATTGAAGGTTACATCAATCAAGAGATTGCCTGATCAATTGGTGCCTCCAGGCCTGAAATAGTTGTGACAAAATCTATTCTTTGGAATATTAGTGATATTTAAAAATATTTAAAAAGTGCACAAACCCACAAAGTTGAGCTGAGTGGTGGCGCTGTTCACGGTTGACGCTTGTACGTCTTTGCCACTTTTTGTAGCTCCATGAGCCAGGATTCCCATGTAGTATATTTTTGGGGAGGAATTAATGTAATGCGCCCAAGAGGGAAAGAGACTGACAGGTAATTTGATGGAAAATGAAGATCGCTATTATGCAAAAAATAATGGCCGGTTGTTACTGAATAATCCTAGATTCAGCAAAATGCGTCTTGAAGACATTGTTCGAGAAAATAACTAAGGCCTTTCAAAAATACTCCATGGTGCATCCCTCATTAGTAAAGATTGAAGAGCAAATGCCTCATCACGGTACAGATTCGCATGGTTTCATTTCGATCAATCGTTTGTTTCTTCTGTCAATGTCAAGTGATGTAACCTTGCGTAAGCGTGCACGTTGACCCGAACTGCCTGGCCCGTACTGCTGTTAGCTTATTTGAGATATGGCGGGCACAATAGGAGGGTGCTGTTTGATTTAGGTAAAGTCTTTTGTATTTGCCCAAACCAAATAGCGCCCTCCTATTGTGTCCGCCATATCTCAAATAGGCTAATTGCACTTAGGCTGCCGGGTCTAGCTACAGCAGGCAACAATCGACGTCCATTTATGCCAAATAGTTGTCTTGTCATCAAATAAAAATTAAAAAAAGATATTGAGGACGACTCAGGCTAGGTATGTTTGTAATATGCAAAGGCCAATGACTTTGAATGCATGCTTAGAAAAATAAAGCATTAAACACATTAAGGCATTACATGAATGAGTGGTTTTGACGAATGACTATTCGTTTCTGCAATATAGCTTAGTTGGTGAAGTTGGGCAACGTGTGAATTGTACCAATACCTTGTACACTAGTAACCAACGCTACTCTGACAAACGAAGTAAAAGTGTGGACAAGTATTTTGACGCCTGTAATTCATGGTAGCTTATTCAAACTAACGTTCGGTCCTTTCTTTTACAACCAATGATTTAGTTGGTTTAGCCAGACGCCCAAATGAGAGTGTTACAATTTGAATTCTGTAGAATCTAAAGACTCAAAGTGAATCGTAGGCTCGTTATTGTTGCTGTACTACCGACTGGGACCCTGAGTGCAGAAAAAACATGCAAAATAAATTCAGGCCAACTTTACTCACTCTTTAGATGACAAAATTCTCAAAAACTTTCACGAGGCAAAGACAAGTTTCTCCGTATTTCACTAACCAAGTTTGAAGTCTCAATTCAATTTTTCAAGGTGTCGTTTCTTCAACATTTTGCACCTGAGAGTGAAGCCAAGTGATTTAAATTTAACTCTTTAGTGGTCTGGTGGCAGACCCTGGAGAGATGTGTTTCGAAATAGAGACGGGGTACCAGTTTCCTGAAACAGTTGATTGATGCAGTACTAAAGGGTTGTTGGACTGGTTGTTTCAGGTGCCAGTCTAGTTTCTTGTGTTGCATGTTTTTAATACCTTAAGTTTTGGGACTCTCATAATATACACAGTCTTGAGAGCCTCAAATTTTCGGACTAGCTGTGCTCCAGACTGATTGTCAGATCTCATAGCTCAACAGTGGATTCCTGCAAATTGGAAAAATAATTATCGATCTCTTCTAAAAGCCAACCCCTTTATGAGGGGTTCCTCTTTTGGATTTGTACGTAACTCTGAGAAGTAATTGACGTTTGCTGCCAATATTGGCAAGAAATAAAAGAAGATGATAGACCCCAGTCGTGGAATTGCCTGCGTCAGCATTATGACGCTAAGAACATCAATTGGCGACATGCGTGTGCTCTCGTTTGCTATTCAGCATGTCTTCTGGATTGCCATAATGTGAAAACACGTAAAACTCGGCACTGTGAAATACTGGGTATTGTTAGGAGCCGACGAGTTTGATAGATTAGTGTACCCGAGTGTGTGTGTGGATATCCCTGCTTCGTCTCTTTCCAAATCAAAATCCAATACACAGGTACGATTGCAATGCGCCATCCATCTTCGGTTGTCAGTTTGCTATGAATAACGCGTGTTAGCTATTGTCCGAAGCAAGACAATTTGGAGCCGGTCTTGGTCTCGCATCAAATGCCCTAAGTTGTCCCCCTTTGTACCTGGAATTGCCCCTCAGTTTCCCCCACAATGGCAAACGTTCCCCGCTGGCGATGGGAAATCCGTCGGTGACATATAACAGGCAACCGCGCGACAGGCTGGCCCAACGGCACAGGAAAAGTGGGATAAAAATTATTGAAATGAAATACTATAACCAACAAAAATGAAGTCATTGTTGGCTTGACAGGAATTTTTTCCTTGACAATAATTGTAGCTAAATCATTGATACGGAGGCGTTCCGATTGCTGCAGCCAGATTGAAATTGACACAATGAATAAAGCGTTGACTTGATTCAGCGTTGACTTTTTAGTAACTTATCTAAATCGGTTGGTTGTGAGTCTTTCCCGTCCATTTACCAGCTAGTCTGAATGCCACACTGTGCAGAGTTTGTAAAACTTCACAATATAAACCATGAGTGTATCACGCGTGTATCCAAATTGAAACTTATGAACAATTTTGAATTCGAATGTTGAGCAGGGGTGGATCTAGCCTTCAATAAACGCATGGAGACTAGAGGGGGGTTGATATTGGAGTGAAGAGGTGCCTCAGATGTAGGAGTTCGGGGAATGCCCCATCCCCCATTCCAAGGCAATTTGAGAATAAATTTAACTTTGAATCAAAATGTTTATTATTATTTGCCCCATTTTACTCGCATGTTAAAGAAATGCAGTGGCTGAACGGCAACCCCCAGATCTGCTACTGTACTGATGAGGTAGTTTAGATTCTTTCACATAGCTAGCCTAGTGACAGAAGATAAAGCTTGTACCGGTCATCGCGTGCGATAAAACCAAAATCGGACACGAATGATATCGGGCCCTTTACACGCGTTCGATGCGTCTGCGTTCACGTCCCAAGTGCGTTGAACTGTGTTCCAAATTGTCACACCAATGGTACATCCCTCTGACCGGTTCAAGGCACATCGGATCTTATGAACTCTTTGTACCTCCTTATTTTTTTTTGCGCAAAATATAAAGTAACAAAAACTATTCACCTGTTGAAGTTGTACAGTCCAGTGGCTACTGCATATCTTTTACAAACATGCAGAGAAACATGCACAATTTCTTGATTCTCGTTGCACATTTTTGTACACCACTTTCAATGATTGTTTTCTTTTGATTGAAACCACTTTTGGCGGGAAAAAATTCGCAGGGTATTTGGGGCTTCACTTTCAGTAAGGATTTTCTCATTGAATCGTACGTTACCGGGTATTTACCAATGTTCCTAGTGTCGGTATTGTTAGTCTCAATAGTCCTCACCTAGTGCATTGTATCAGGGATTCCACTGCCTAGGTCCTACTAGAGTGAGATTTATAAATGTAAGCTTTCTGTGAAGAAATATTGATAGTTCTGGGCTTCTGGCCGAGCAAATTCAACTGAGGATGGGCTGCAGATAATATTTATTACGAAACTTGGGGAAAACATACTTCTTTCAGAATCAACCATGGGGCTCAATTTTGACCAGGGAGTTTTTACAGTGTTATATCTAGTAATCAATCTATTCGCGTGCACAATTAAATTGCTATATACATGCCTCTGAACGGAATATAATTGCTCTCCATGCAATCATTTCTTTTTCAAATAACCTTGTGGAGTCTTATGTGGTGATTTGATTTATTATTAGACTCAAATGATGTGGTGTACGTGAGGAGCACATCAGAACATCGACATCTTGACGTCAGATGTTAATATTTAGAAAAGGCCTTCCAGAAACTATTTTGATTGAGTCTCTGTTTTCGCTCGTGTGGGGTCTTTTGATTTGCAAGTAAAACACATGCAAGGGCAGATCCAGGACACAAAAAGTGGGCAAAAAAATTACGCGTGGGGTACGGGGCCCACTTAAGGGCCCCGAAATTTGTTTGGATTCTAGATGCTCTGTGATGCAATCCAAGGAAATTTCGGGCCACTTTGACCAATTGTTTTTAGGAAAAGCTTGTGGTGTACGCAGTGCCTGCCTTTATTGCGACGTCACTTTAAAAAAAAAATGGGTTCGTTTTTTTTAGGGGGGCATGGCCCCCGTTGGCCCCCCCCCCCCCCGGATCCGCCCTTGAACACACGGAGCTCTTGTCTTTGTTCTTGTGTCATTGTCTTTTTCCCTGTCTTAAGTCTCCGGGTGCAACTGAGACAAGTTGCCTCGCTAAAAGTGATAACTTTTCATAGAAAACGAGCGCCGCACATCAGAACTACGGCTTAGTTAGTTGGACAAACCCACCAGTTGAGTAGTCCTCATCTTGAATGATCTTGCCCGCTGATCAGTGATCTTTTGATTTCCCCTGGTGAACGGTGCGTCTTTAACCCGTTTCTGTCGGCCAAAAGGTCTCATTTGACGGGCAGGAATAGTCCACACAAACCGCCCATTGCTCGTCCCAGGCCATGACTCAACCTCGTAATGTGCCGAGTTCGCCAGCAAGAAAATTGCCTTCTCCAAATTACTCTAAAGAATCTGACTGCCTGGCGTGACTGAGCCCCCCTCTCCTCCCCCAATCAACCCTATTTTGGCAGAGAGAAGCTGCCAGCTAGCCGTTAATACCTCCGTAGCTCGCGGGCTTTGCCTGTAGTGGGTGCGATTTCCACGTTTTCGTCATTTTGTCGGGCCCCGTAAGTGCGATTCGAAATCAATCTGGCTGATTGAAGAAGCGTCGTTACTGTGTTTCATCTCGAATTATCGTTATTTGATGGGTCTCTTCTCCTATCACAGTCAGCTTCAGTGCTGCTTTTAGACTTGATTTCTCTCTGTCTCTGACTGAGGTATACTCGTGTATCACTTTCCTTTTAGTTTTATATCCGTATATGCATTATTGCAATATGCCCCCCCCCCGCAGGCCCATGGGCTAGTGAACAAAAAAAACCAGATTTTCTGGTGGAATTGAACTCTTGCCAAGAAAACAGATGTGCACAAGATAAAGTGTACTTTACAAACATGCTTCGCTGGAAAGGTATTTGAAAAATTGAAATCAAACGAGAAGGGTGTGTCTCCGCTCATTTGAAGTTTCTTTTGTCTTGCACGTGACTTGTTTTTATATCCAACATCAATAACATTGATAATATTGATAACTCAAGAAAACTCTATATATTTTGATTCCAGTCAAAATGGACTGCAAATGGTACAAATGAACTAAGGCACACAAGGAAATCAGAAAAAAAACACGGCTTCAAACATGACCTATAAGAAGGGACAAAGTGCCGATATCATTCCAACATACGAAACAGAGCAGCCAATCTGCCAAAACATTATGTCGCTTTGCTTTTCTCGTCCATCTTCTAGCAGCTTGTACTTTTGTGACTTTCATTTACTTTATGGTAACGAGACCAAGGATTCCGACAAAGCCCGCTATAGAAACTGTTGCTCACGAGCATGAGGAAGGTTGAATAGAGATGTTAAGTTTTAGAGGTGATGAAAGGAAAAGCTTAGAAAGAAATTGCAGAGAAACCCCACTCTAGATAAAGACATGAGCGGGAATCTAACCCAGGCCGTAGGGTTGCAGACCAGTATTACTGGACTGCCATAGACCTCAATGGCAATTACGCGCACTTCCCAAATTTATGAACAATATTCACAACTTGCTCTCCGAACTGTTTGAGACATACACCAAATTAAAGCACACTTCATCATCTTTAATTTTCTGGTTTTTTTTTGGGGGGGAGTTAACCATGACTTGTTGGGAGAAAATTCCATCCAAAGATGATCAACCCTAAAAGTTCTCCTGACGCCCGTCTCCATTTTGAAAAAAAGACGCTTACAATCCATTGGAAAATAGAGCCATTAATTTTTAGGGTCTAACTTCATCCGAGTTTCACAGAAATACGAGCTCGCAGTGCTTTGCACGGCTTGTACCCTTCTTTTTTTCAAATCCTCAAGTTCACGGCCCTCAAAATGCACTAATACCTGAGAAGTTGAGGGCATGCATATCGTGATTTGGTCGGCGTAGGCAATTTCGGGCCTATACTGACCTGCACCCTTAGAGGTAGAAGGAGAGGAAAGAACTACTTCCCCGACCTGCCTCCCACAAACTGTGCAAACAGCAAAATTAGAGATGGCTTAGAGATGGTTGTAATTACACAATGTAGATAAAAGTTTCATATAAAAAAGCGCTGTAAAGACTTGATCAACCCAGTAAACATGGATTTGTTTTAGCATTTATATACGCCCACTTTGTCAGGTAGCCGCCACTACCACTAGATGCTACCCAGTGCCGAAAACATCCAAAGTTTACCGAACACAAATGTTCGTGGACGCTCCGTTGTCATTGTACGTCTGCTCAGGTGTTTAAAGACAATACTTGGTACGATGCATGTCTACGTCAGACCTCGTTTTCATTTGATGGCAGCTTTCTTTTCCTGCCTTAATTGCAGTTCATGGTGATACCAGTCAGCAGGGGGCAAAAATGATAAATTTATACAATGATAAAAATAAGCAAATGCGGTGCTTCGACTGCGGCCTACGTGACGTCAAAGTAGAATGTTTTTCTTCTTTACATCATTAAGTTAAATAAGACGTTCTTCCTCTATATATCTTAGACAGGAATGAATTTGCGATGTCATCGGTGCTCGAAATGTTTTCGTGCCGAGTTTTTTTTGTATTCGTTTTCCATTGAGCGTAGCCTATGCGGGCAATAACACATATTCGTATAGGACCTACTCATTCAAGGGCGGACGCGTGGAATTGTAACGATCAGTTTTACTAAAGTGACTTTATCTTATGGAGTTAAAACTTTGCATATCATCGGTAGCAAGAGTGAAAGCTATTATGATCACACATGTACTAAAGTCGATGACAATTTGTATATAATTGTAGTTTGGGGGAGTGGGGGGGGGGGGAGGGGTTAGAAAGGGCGGGATCCACCACAGCTACAAGATGATTAAAAAGATCTCTTATAGATATAATATATTGGAACATTTTCTCTCATGGTAGTTGGCTTCAGTAAAATAATTTCCCAAACGGGACAGGCTAAGCAATATTTCAGGTGTGATAATTCGGAAGATTTGGTATTTTTTTGTTATTTCGAATATGACGAAAACTTCTCCTCAAACCGCCTCCCGTTCCCACGCCGATGAGTCTGGCACGAGACTGGCTCATTACGACCGATTTTTATACAGCTATACGGATGAAAATGTCCCATGAGCAATCAGTGTTAATATACACGCAGCCCCTGGCCCCTTATGGTGACAGGAAGTACCAGTAGGGCTAAATTCACAAGCTTCAGCCGCTCATCAACCCACACCTCCCTCGATACACGCGGTCAAACCGCGGGCAAGTTCCCCATCCACCGAGTGACGATGCATTCTCCTACCGGGCACTCTACTCTTCCACCGGTACCCCGGATCCCTTTTCTATAACGGCTAGCAGCGCCCATGATGGATCGGTGTGTATTTTATTCCCAACTTCATCGAGGCTCCAGCGGACGGGAAATCAGCGACAGGCGCTGACAGCATGCAATAGCCTCAAATGGCTGCGATTACCATTATACTCGTTAGACTAATCTCCTGCCGTTACAGGACCCTAATCATTTCTAATTATTTTGCACTTTTTCTTCCCCTGCTACATCTCCGATCGAGACGTAATCTTCGCCTCAACGGAGCAGGGCTGGCGAATTAGTTTGGCTAGGCCTGTTGTAAAACAAGGAGAGAGAGACTGCAGTTAGTAATGAGCCGCTCCCCTCCTCCCCTATACCGCCCCGGGCGCTTCCACTATTACATGATGTCTGCTTCAACCATCAAAAACACGGACTTGAAACTGTATATCACACGGGCTAATCGAAGCGAGCGCGGCGTTTGCTGCCCCGTAAGTATCGGCCACATTTTCTCGAAATTGGAAAAATAATTACTAGGAATAGGATCCCATTTAAACGTCAATTCCAAGATGAAATCTTTTATCGGCGTAAGGGTATACTCTTCGGCTCGGACTTGGCGAAGATTGGAAAGCCAAACTGCAAGGGAGGATTTTATTGTGCGAGGCCGGAGGGAGCTATAATGCAACCGTGTTATAGGTGAACATTGAGGCCAAAATAAAGGCATAATATAAAGAGTGTTTATACTTTGATGGTAATCATTCGTCGAGTTCTAGTGAAAAAGCATACATGGACTATAGGAACTTATTGTATCATGGATTCCTTGATAATCACCAATGTCTATGTTAAATTAGGTTCTGTTGTGTAGCATTTTAGCTTAAACACGAAAACCATTTCATACAATGTTAAAATGATGAATATGGTTTAAAACCTCTTTAAAATATTTCTAAATCTGACTGCTAGATGTGTAACGTGGTAGCGACTGAAAAGAAAGTCCAAGTTGTTTGAAACAATGTAAATGTTGTAATGTATAGCGAGAGCCACTATGTCCTTATAAAATCACTAAACTAGTAGACTTGACACAAGCCACAGTTGTTGACCTGCAATGTTTTCGTGGCAACTAGCCAATCTCTACAGCCGCTTCCTCAAAAACAGCCCAGTCCACCCGTAATTAAGACAAAGCGATAGCCAATAGAAAAATGACTATTGTTCGAAATTATCTTACCGAATGATTAGCCACACGATGAATTAAGTAAATCCAAAGTGCCTCGACCCTCCTGTGCCAGCAGAGTGGGGGTTGTAAGCGCGCATTACGGCGACAAGTTACACAAATTGATATTGATCGTAGATACATGACGATTAGCCAGCGAAAAAGGAGTCATAAACCCTGAAATTAATTTCACACGCCTGGTAACGGTGAACACATCAGCACGGACTGGTCCCTGTCTCCCTTGATTATTCCGCCCGTGTAACACGCGGGGAGTATCACTTTAAACAATATGTCGCAAGTCAAAGAGTAATCCGTCAGGGGAGATGCTCGCCGAGCAAGAGATGTGTCTGGAACGACAGGCAAGCTCTTTGCCTAATGAGAACCACGAAATATTTAGACAGGCGATTTGAGCAAGACAATCTCAGAAAGCTAGAATTGAAATTGATGGCCGGAGCTCATCCTGCTCTGTCATAAAATAGTAGGCGGTGCCGGACGCTTGTGTGGTTATGGTGGATGCGCGGTCAAGTTGAGTGTTATTCTGATGGGCTGGGGCTTATCCTAAGCAATTATTTAATATTAATTTTAAAAAGCAGCTCTTTAATGTTTGTCTTTATTTCCTAAAACAAAACTGAAGGCTGTTAATTTAGAGAGTAACTTTCCTCCGTCATATCAGCCTTGTATAATAATTTGATAATATAAGGTCATTTTGTTTATCTTTAAGTCTTATCGAAAATGAGGCTCCCTATTTTTTGGGGGAAAATAGCGTGAATCTTTTTTAACTTGCAAAGAACAATAAAAACAATTACGCGCTTGTGGTACACCATTCTTTAGACTTTTGCTAATCATGGTGGCGGTAAGTGCTCTATTTTTTTCATGGTCCTAAAGGCGCAAGCCTAATGTCCTCTTGGTACCTCATTGACTGACTGACTCCTCGACTGACTGACTCCCCCTTGTAAATTTGACTGTTACATATTTACTGACTGTCACTGTTGACTTACACTGGCCTACGAGGCTTGCCTATAGCATCTATTGTGTGAACCATAATTATGTTTGTCTTCCCATTGCTTTTTTCCCCTAGCAATTTGAAAGTAACTCAATTTTGAATGAGGCATCGAACCAAACAAATCTACCGACGTTAAGCTATTGACTTAGTTCTCTACAAAATTCGAAATATTAGCTGCCACTCAATAATTCGGCTCACGCAGGGCGGGTTATTTGTGCACAAAATGAAAACCAGAGGGATGCAGACGTCCAAAATTGGAAAAAAATGTAGTTTTTTTCGATAAAACAAAACATATACATGTACATTGAAAAGTCGTTATAGAAGAAAAACAGATCAATTTTTTTGAAGAGTATGAAGTAGGCCTATGCATCTTTAAAATGTCATAATTTGCCATGTGCTTATAACGTACCATTTAGTCTTTAAGATCGAGTTTGTGACTTGAATACATTATGAAACGATTCAGTTAATCGCTTGCAGTGTAACTCTGGATTAATGTCATTTTCCTGTTGGGCTTAAATGTTGCGCGCGGCGTGCCATGCACATCTACGTGACGCGCTGCACAAACAACGGAAAATCATGTGCAAAATGGTGCTTGAATGAGTTAATGACGTCATGCCACGTTCTAAACCAATAACCAATCTACTATGTAACAAACATGAATGCTTTAAAGTTTTTTTCCCTAAAAATGCGTTAACAGATTAAAGAAACAACACAAACACTGTTTAGTATATATTGCAGGCCAACCTAGATGATAAGTCAACGGAATATCGATATCTTTGATATCTGAGCATATCGAGTGATTAATTATGCAAAAAAAAGACTGCGTTTGGACCTCGAGATTCTGACCATTCAGCGGGCGCCTTGCATACGGGTCCTCCGTAACCCGCTGTTGTATTACAAAAACGGTCAGCCCAAATTGACCAATCAACAGCTAAGTCCACATTTCTGATTGAAATGACGTCACATTGGAATAAAGTCAAATCAGATTGGCCGGCGCGCGGGGTCGCATACGATGTGCATGTTTCTGTTCCTT
The DNA here is from genome assembly GCF_015706575.1 of Patiria miniata. Lineage (NCBI taxonomy): Eukaryota > Metazoa > Echinodermata > Asteroidea > Valvatida > Asterinidae > Patiria > Patiria miniata. The sequence continues at coordinate 4,736,914 of NW_024037071.1, forward strand.
GCTCTATGCTTAGATATATCAGACGTTGGTTACCGAGAGGACTCCGTTACTAAGAAATGATTAGAGATTTGATAACAGATTTCATAATGTATTCAAGTCACAACCTTGATTGTATAAACTAAGTTACTGGCATGTTATAAGCACATGGGAAATTACGACAATTTAAGATACACACCTCAATGGTAGATACTAACGTACTTGATATGTACAGCGATATCATTGTTGTACGTTGTGTTGATCATTCTTTTGAATGTTTTATTTCTTTATTCTGGTTCATGAAACCAAGGATTCCTCAAAAGTGCCCCGGTGGCTCAAAAGCCTGCATGAAGAAACCTGTGGAGAGGAGACAATGAGAAGAAATCATATACAGTCTTATCAGAGTCGGGAGGAAACCCCAGAAGAATATTCTGAGCAAAACCCACGGAATCAGGTACGGACTGAAAACCCAATCCACATGTGGTCCGGGCAGGAATCGAACCCCGACCACAGCGATGGAAGGCGAGGAAAGTAACTACAGCGCCAACCTGACTCATATAGTCGACGGCCAGCGGTACACTTATAGTTTGAGAGGATTCGTTTCGTAATCGAGCATAAAATCTGGAAGGCGGTATTTTCTGGTCGTGAAAACGAGAGGACAAACAGCCAATTATCAAACACTCCATTAAAAAAAACCCCGTTTCATCGTCTAAAAATTGCCCGAGTCGTGTACTTAACATAAAGGGCCCTGGGCCTAGGATGTCCAGACGGTTTTTGTGTTAAGGTTTTGTTTTTCTCTCCCGACGAGGGATTGAGTTTCATCTCGGCGCGTCATCTGAGCTTGTTAAACGGCCCATCTTCCAGGGGCAGTGCGCTGCTAATCTCGACTGGTTGTGTGTGTGTTGTCATCAGGTGCATATGGCCCAATTGGGTTCCGGATCCCTGTAAGCACTTCCCCATTCCGGATATCGAAAAGAAAGAAACAGCCCGTAGATGTATCATTATCACTCGGATTTCTGTAAGTGCACGGTCATTAAAAAAATGGAAAGTGGCGAGTCGGGATGAAGAAATCAACGATGAATAATCGGAGCTCATCTGGTTTGCAATACTCATCGGAAATCAACCGGTTGGTATTGTGTTTTCCGAGTGCTTGCAATACACTTAAGGACGCAAGAAATTGCCTCTTATGGGGTATACAGCTGTGCAGTGCATCTACGATGACTCTACACCAAGCCTGGTTTTTATATTTATGAGTGTCGCAAAAAATAATACAGCATTATGAGAGTGGTATCGTATCGGGCCGGTGACGTTGTGAATAAAAAAAGATCAGATTGATCGGAGCCGCTTGGTTGGTCAATTGGCTGGTCGGTCGGTCGGTCGGTCGGGTCGGTCGGAACATTTTTATAATACATGTACATTGTAGTTCAATTACTGCATAAAAAAAACCCAATTTACTATAGGTACTTTCAAAAGTTGAGTTTCTTTTTAGAAACTGGGTATTTCTTTACACAAATAAACGAATCAGACTGGCTCTTGCTTTGGGGGTGGGGTGGTGGTGAGACAAAGTATTTTAGAGGGTTAAGGCCTTTTCTCAACCATGTAATAACTAGGGCCGGTGCACATACCTTCCAGTTGAATTAGACATTTTATTCACGAACATAAACTTACAATTAATGTGTTTCAACAAACAACTTCTTATTAACGTTTGTATGTGATCTCCACTCACAGATGACTTGGGATATTCACTTGAAATTCACAGATTATGCAGGTTTCTGGAATGTCAGCCTCAAAGAAAGTTAAAAACTATTAATAAACTATCACCCACATTGTCGTGTGGGTGTTTGCATGAACAACTTAAATTAGACGATTTTTACCTAGCCCCTCGAAAGACCCAAATATAATGAAATAAATACTACAAATTAACATCGTTATATTCAGAACATCTTTAGTTTATGTACATCACTGTCCTCAACACATCACATGTGCGATCACTGTGTCATCTTAAAATAATTATGTCGACATTTAACATGTATTTACACAAAAACCATTAAGTGATGTCTTCGCGTAGACAACATTGCACTAAGTGGACACACCACCAATCGTTATTTCATAGTAATATCGTATACATATGCTTTGTTGTGTCCTCCCACATTGTGGATGCATTCAAGGAGATTGTGTCGGTGGGTGTGTTGTCTTGGTGTTCAGTTAGTGTTAAGTGGCAATGCTTGGCACTGAGGTCCGGACTGGTACCGACGTTGGTGCTGATGATAGGTGCTGGAAATGTGGGGAATAAGACACGGGGAACTGGAGAAGGTGGTGCCGGGATAAGGCCCCGGTCTCAGAGTCTGCGTGTGTGCCTCTGGTGGCCGAGGATGCGTTCTCGTGGTATAAGATGGGTACCCGGACCATCCTCTGAGCTGCTTGTGCCTGGGCTTGGACCTGAGCGTGAGCCACGTGAGCCATGTTAGCTGCCTCTAACTCAGCTGCCATCTGTCGCTTCCACTTGTTCCTCCGATTCTGGAACCAGATCTTGACTTGCGTCTCCGTCAGGTGCAGGGATGCGGCCAGCCCGGCTCGCTCGGAGCTGGACAGGTACCGCTTCATGTCGAATGTCGTCTCCAGCTGGAACACCTGACTACGGGAGAACACCGTGCGAGTCTTCTTCTTCTTCTTGCGCTGGCCCAATTCGCCCCCGTCTCCCACGGACTTTTTGCCGGTGTCGCTGTCCACGTCGCTGACTCGATCGTCGGTCTGGTCGGGGCTGTGGGTGCGGCTGGGTGACTGAGAGCCGCTGATTGACTTGGGGGAGTTTGGAGGGGAAGCCTGGTGGATGCTTGGTGGTGTTGGGCGGGGGAAAGACGGCTGGTGCATCAGTGCATCTGGAGGGAAGGAAACGGACCAAACAAAGAACAGTGTTAGAAATTGAAAATTTACATCAGTGAGAGACTTTTGTGAAAAATGTTATTTTGAGAAACAAAAATGTAAATTGAACCAGATAAAAAAAATGGGTTTAAGTTTGGAAATGAACTGTTATGGACGGGCTATCTCTTCAAATTTTATTTAATGTGTGAAGATTTATGATTTGTATGGTGGCTGTTCGTATTTTTGTTCAAATAAAAATTAAGAATTTATGAAATGTAAAATTTCATATATCCCCTTTAATGCTGAAGGTTAATATATTTTTTAGAGACATCATTTGAGTATTTATGTTCTTGTTCTTGTTTCAATATATGCTTTAAGTCTTTAGTTTCAATTCATAACAGTCCGCGAGATGTCCATCAAGATCTTTTATATAAATAAATTCATTATTTGAATGCTGTTTTTATAATGGAAGGACATTGGAGCCCTTTGACGCACAAGGGCTCGTTAGGAATACACCTGTTTTTCCTCTTCTTTTTCAGGTGGAACATGAAGTTGACTTAAACTTAAAGGTTTTTTTTTTTTAAATACAATTCGCCAAGCTAACTTTCAATCATAAGTCTTCATTTTCAACCACCCAAGAGCACAAAACAACAAACTCGGAAGATAATTAAAAAATATTTAGAAAAAGGCACTCATATAACATTATAGCGATTTGATGTAAATGGTTTCAATTGACCAGAAACCTGAAAAAGTCTCCGGAAATGCGAACATCTATTACTGAAAACTCTGAACACTCCGAAGAGTGGCATGTTTGTCAGGCAACAACAAACTTCCACCAGTCAGGATCGTTGGATTCGGGAAACGATGAAATTAGAAAAAAAAGTTATTGGAATTGTTTTTGAACGCGAGTAAAGCGGCGTGCTCGCAGAGATGTTGAAAGGAGTGTGCAAGAAAACCAAAAAAAAAGAGAGTTCGAAATAACGTCAAATGACGTCAAATTTCACTTGAAAAAAAATTGAACGAATACGAGAGAGGAAACCTGACGTGACATCAGTCCAGTACAAAATATACCTTCAGTGTCTCATTAAAAGTCCTAATGCGCTCTGATACGAGGTGAATAGAAGAGATTCATTTGCGGCTTATTTTTTTGTAACAAGTGTTTCAAACTTTATTTCATTTATATTTTACCGGCTGCCACTTTGCTGAAAGATTGCAACAACACTGACATTATTGTTGCCATCTTAGAGAAAACAAAGAAGAAACAACCGAATTCGAGTTAATAACTGAAGATTCTTACGATGCTTTCCAATATATTAAAAATCCTGTTTTAGGTGGGCATTTGTTGCTAATTTATCATTAAAGTTTTTTTTTATTTACAGTGAATATGTATCCACGGTAACCACAAAAATGTTCACAAAGCACACAAGTGGGACGAAAAAAACACACTTCGAATTTTGAAAAAGAAGTCTCCTAGTTTGTCTCTCAGTAAAACTAATTACAACAAATTTTTCGCCAAAGGGACCTTATCAATGATCTTCTATTAAATTGACGTCGAACGAAAATAAAGTTAAAAATGAATGAAATTTGAACTAAGATGTCATAATTGTCTGTGTTTGAATTGTTGTCTATATAGCAACCAATGACCGATTTTTAAATGGTTAACATTATGCTTTTACAGCTATGGTCAGGCAATTCTGCAGTGGCGTCATTAAGATCGAATTGAGTGTCAACGGATCTAAACTAAATTCAAAAAGTTTAACTTGGAAAATGAATCGCTAGTGATCTTCAAGTAATAATCTTCAGATACTTTTTTTTTTTTTTTTTAGATTACTACAATCAAGCTAAACAATTAGAAAACAGTTAGAGAAGTAATGATATTCAGGAACGTTTTAGAAAACTACAATCAAGCTAGAGAATTAGACAAAAAATAGAAAAGATGACTTTGACTTACTTTCATATGCGTACTGAAGATACGCGTTAGCGTGCAGCCAGGGGTACCAGGGTCCAGGAGTGAAAGGCGCCGCCGGTGCTAGGTGGAAATCCCGCCGGGTAAGATCGTGCGTCACCCCGGTAGCCCTCTCCTCTGTCTCTCGGTCCGGCTTGTGGAGTTGAGGAACATCCCGGCTTGATACGATTACAGCGGCCGTCGTAGAGGCGTCCTCGCACGGGGACTTGGGCGATTTACTGGGCGTAGGGGAGGCGAGAATACTCTCGATGCTGAAGGGTTTACTGGCCATTGATGCCCGTCGAGCTAGCCCGTCTCTCACGGTGTTGGCAGTAACGATGTACGCTCTGTTCTCCTCGTGTAGTGTTTTGGGAGGTATCAGTGATGATTCTGATGTAAGGATGACACATTCAGTCCAGTTTTAATGACTCGATGTCTCCCGGAATCAGTCTCGTAAGGAGGTCGGGAACGGTTACGACACGGCCGTGGTTGATTGGCCCAAGTGCTGCCGTGCTGGTCTCGTCAGTTGGTCTCGTCGCTCGTGTACACCAAGCTTCCCGGGAAGAACTAATTAGCGATAGAGCATGTGAGGATGCGCACGTGGGAATATAAAACAAAAACAAGTGGGATGGTCCGGGGGTTGGTAAAGCACGAATCAGAGACAGATCTGGTGAAACTGTAGAAGACCCAACAGCAGGCTGATGCGAACAAAATGTAATTGGTGGCCGCGTACCACCACCGAATTAATTTAGCTCTGAGCAGAGGGTTCACCTGTGGGTTGAGTGTTAAAGGTTGGCAGGTTTTTCCCTTCTATTTTTGTTGTGTCGTTTTGTAGAAGAGTGATGTGCTGTCCTCCCTTATAGCCCGGGGGTGATGGGATGATGTCACTGCCTAGCCCAGAACGCACCCATCCGAAACATCCAAAGCCTGGCTGGCGCCGAAGACCGATTCGGATAATAATATCTTAATAAAGATACTGTGGAGGGGTTAAATGGGCGACAGAGGGAACAACAGCTACGTCAATGGGCTGGAAGAATGGACGATAGGATTAAAGAATAGACGGTAAAGATACGGCTCCTCCCACTCACGTACTCATCTATCCATGTCCCTGTTGCTTTGAGTCCCGTCTCACAAAAGAAACATTACACAAAATCCCCAACAATATCACACCCTCAGGACTATTTTATTCACCACAGGTAATATTTCATTTGGATCTATAAAAGGTTTTGTGGCAAGCGTTGAACTCATCAACAACGACAGAAAGATAACACATGATGCGGAGTTTTAAACCACTAAAAACAAACAACTTCTGCTAAGCGCTTTTGATGGGAGACTGACGGGTGTTTTACAACTTTGAAAATGCGTCAAAGTAGATGCATGGCATTTTCCTCTCATTCCAACTGATAGCATACTATCATGCATGTTAGGTGGACTGAAGGCCTGTCTTCGATCTCACTCGCACTCAGCCCTAAACCCTATACATAATTGTAGATCCTTTTGCTGCCTTAATTTGTGTTACTTTTCATTAACCCAGTAATAGAGGCAGGAATTGTATTGATTTAAAGGCAAGCTATTACCGCAAATTGCCTGAGCAGATAATCAAAACTGTTGATTTAGCCCCCTTTGTTATACTGGAGAGCTATATGGTCAACCCCCTACACACACCCCACCACCTCTCGAAGGGGGACGACAAGCCCAAAAGGGAGAAAGACATTGCGTCGGTGTGGCTTGGGTCGTAAACAGGGAGGGCGGGCTGGGCCCATTACTAAGTGAGCAACCGACGCAGTGGGTCGAATAGCGCATTACCATGTGAATCGCGGTGAATGGCTCGAGACCGTAGCTTGATAGCCTGACTGTCTCCTCTATTATCCACACTGATCGGTGTTCTTTCACAGCATCATTAGGCCCATCATCTAACAACAAAGATGAGCCCTAGCTGGGGACCTGGAGGGCCCGACTTGATGTCTGGGTAGGTGACCATGTACTCCCCTGGTTTCTGTCTATTATGTGGCGTCTGGCCAACGTATAGCACACGGAAATACTTTCAGCCAATCACAGCTTCACTTTGTCACAAGTGAAATCAACTCACCACTAGCTTTAGCCTATCGTCTGTTAATTGGGCTCAGTTTACTCGGAAGCATCGTCTTTTTTCTTTTCTTGTTTTCTCTGTCTCTCATTACTAATGACCAGAATGTCGATCTGTGTGGTTATTTTTGAAACAAGCGAGCGGCGATTTCGCGGCTTCCTTGATTGGCCAATGGATGGCCACGTGAGTCATGTGTTTCAATGTAAACACCCTATCGACGAGAGTTGCAAACATGGCAAGGCGCAGTGAAGTCAGAAAGGTTTTTTAATCTCTGGTCAGCCTAGACTCTTCTCAAGATTGCTCTAGCGGCTTGGTCAGTGCAGTTTACACTATATGTTCAATCCTCAATACTTTCTAAAACACGGGCCCTCGTCTACATGGATTTATACTCCAGTAAGACTCGAGGGACGTGTATAGTTGGGTCTAATAAAACATTTGAAATAGCTCGAAAAGAACTGAAATGTTATACCCAACGATAAATGATCAAACGAAAACTTCATAAAGACATGGGTTTTTTTAATTTCCGCCTCTCCCCATAAACCAACTGTTATATCTTTTGTCAAGCCAGGCCATATTCTCTGTGGTCACCGTTAGCCAATGCTAAAATTACAATCAACGAAAACATGTTGCCGTGGTTATTATTTTTTTGGCCTTGTAATAGCTTAATAATGAGCATGTTCGAAGTCATCAAAGCCTTACAGACGATTGGTCAAAAGGGTTCCTTCTGAACGCATGTTTGTTTTGTAAAGCGTGTATTCAGGAAATATTCGTAATATTCGTGTAAAAAAGAGTTTCGGTGCACTAATGACGCAAATCGGCTCCGGGGGTAGGGAGTTGTATGTTCTCGAAAAAATATGACTTTTTTTCGCGATAAACAGAATGACGTCACGCTTTGTTTAGATTGGCGCTTTCTTATGGGAGCCAGGTGGGTCGAGAAACATAGCGTGCCGTCATTATTTTTTCAGGTATACTGGCCTGTAATTTAGGTCGTTTTCACAAATCGGTTCCAGTGCCATATTCAATGTTGTAAAGGCTATTCATCTACCATAAAATTCATCAGTTACAGAATTTAGGATGACGCTAAAATCCATTGGATTTGTCTCCTCCAATCAAAAACAAATCATGACTGTCGATTCTGTCTCTTAAATTGAATAATATAGACTGGCAGTTCTTAGAGTTGACAGTCATTATCCATGTCATCATCAGCAAGTGTCATGATTGCACTTTTGTTTATGATTGAAACGGCTTCCAGATGCGGCCGTCTAATCAGTATAGTGATAGTTTGCTTCACACCTTCTTGAAAACCAAATCATGGTTTTATTACTGCGTTGTACTGGCAGCATTTAACACCGTCCCGATGCTGTCTGGTACAAAAGGGTGTCAAACAGCATCAAGAGCGCTCAACTAGATTACTGGTTATTATGACATGATGTGTAATCAGTATGTCGGAATATGTCACCCGTCGAAAAGATCTTGGGCGATGACATGTCCGCTTTCTGATTTCGCGGAGGTGTTACTAAAGGGCTGGCTTCATCCGTCAGGTAGCCGTATCGGGCGGCGGACCTGTACGCGGTCATCAACCCTCTGCTTACTCCCAGCGGACTTGTCAGACACTATACGCGTCAGTAGGTCCATGTCGGCTCATCCATCACTGAACAATAACACTACCCCCCAAATCGGCAGAAGTCTACCAAAAATGGGTCAGTACATTAAGGGAGCAGTGGGTTACACACCGACGCGGCTGGCCGGGTTCATTGTGCACCGTCTGGTATTGGCGTCGGCACCGCTTACCCGCTTTGTCAGATCTCACGGCCGATCTGCAACAATTTACCAGAAGAAAAACCACTACAAAGAAAGAAAAGCGTGTACAAATACTGAAAAAACCTCCTCCTTGAGCAACAACACACAAAGCAAACTATTTCGCCTTGTTCATAGGCTTTGAAATGAGGGTAACTGCGTGTACACAAACTAACCATCTGCCGACAACCATTCTTGCATGCAATCGTTCCCCTCTCTGTCAATCATATTTTTGAAGGGAAATGATGGATGATGATGGCATTAGGCATTTTAAGTGTCCTACAACAATTGGATGATCGTGGCAAGCAATGTGAATAAATCATGGGTGACAAACGGCGGACATGTTTAAACAGTGGCCGAAGGTCCTGCTGATGCACCGTAGACGCCGTGGTAGCCTGAACTTCCTAATGCATACACAGAGGCTAAAAAGTGAACGGTGTTGCGTTATGAGGCGACATGTTGTTAACCACAAAATACGTTTTGATGTGTAAATAATAAAGTGGCCCTTGATGGCGTTTCGTTTTTCTTGCAAGTTACTGGTGTCGAAGCTTACTTTGGATACTCCACTATTAAACGCACTTGGGCATGGTACTTGTGGTGTTACATATCTATCTAAGTGTTTGCTCTTCCCTTCCGAACCCCCCCCCCCCCCCCCTGAAAAAAACTAGCAATAACATGTGTCAGGAAATGGAATCAGGCGCCGAACCTGGGCCCACATAGGTCTATAGACCTTACTTTTTTCCTAAAACCATATCTGATAACCACTCTAACGAAATAATAAATTATCTTCTGCTAATGTTCCATTTGTGAGCTGAAATCATCATCAATGGCCACTTTGAAATGGCACATTGAAAATGAGTTCCATGGGGACATGACAACACTGCAAATAGTGTGAATGGTTTGAGAGGAATGGAGCGGTATTGCGAGACACTCTATATGGCCCTATCGGTTCATATACGGCACTCTCGTGTAGGGTGGGAGTAGGTGGCGATCTCGCAGGGGACAACAGGTGTCATATTTATTGCACTACTTTAATGGGTTTTGATTTCATCTCAACGGGGACGATTTCGCGGCAATTCAGTCAGGCCTGATTTGGTATCTGTCATAATGCTGAGGGTCGGTAGAAGAGAACAACTTACGGCCAGATTACCACTGTTAATGTTGATGATGATATGTTGATGATATGTCAATGTTCATGTTGTTAATGATAATGCATTGGAAATTACGTACTTTTGTCCAAGTAATGGCGTATATATAGTTATCCTTATTAACTATTTACTGGTACATCCTATTATCACTTTAAAGACGAACAGAATGACCAAATGATGTCGTAAAATGTGATGTTATTCACAATTCATATAAAAAGGTGTGGTATTTTTTTTATACAAAACTTATGGTCCACTTATAGGATGACCAACGACCGACCGGCCGTTGCTAATTCGGAAAGCGCTGGGGAAGCCAGATGAACCTCAGTTGACGCCAGCGCACTCTTCACCCTTTCTATTTTCTTTCTTTTAATTAACATTCATCTGTGGAGGGAAAGTGGGGTGCTGTGGTCCAGTGGTTACGGTGTTCGACTCGTGTGCCGTGGTACATGGGTTCGAATCCTGACGGGGAACATGGTGCTTGTGCGCTTGGGCAAGATACTTTACTACGATTGCCTCTCTCCACCCAGGTGTAGTAAATGGGTACCTGGTAGGAAGCAATTCTTTCAATGCTTGTATGAGCGCCGTAATGACAGCCGTGCTAAAGCCAGGGTATAATAAGAGTGCCAGGAGCGTCACTTCGTGAGCGCTATACAAGAAACCATTATTATTATTAACTATATCAACGATGGATAAAAAACTTTGAGTACGGTGAGGAGGTTGAGGAGGCACCGTGCACACCCCTCCCTCCAAGTATGAAAGGATAATTAAATCCATCATTAGTTCCACCGTGTCTGAGAACCAACATCATTATCAATGATTTCCATGCATAATGCACGATATTAAAATAAATACCTTAGAACTAACCCGTGCTTTGTGAGATAACCGAACGGACAAAATGGAAGCAAAGCAAATGATACTATAGACCTACTCTTTAAAACCTTTTCATCATGATTTTTGCACTTGTTTAGAAATGTACGATATCTATAGCAACCAGTAAGTTCCATTTTATAAATCTTGTTATATTCCTGTCTGTGCGGATTTGTGTCCATCTATCAACGAGGTAATGCATTAGTCGCATTTGATCAGATCTTTATTAGGTCTTTCAGGGTCTTCACCGTCAACAGGAGCCCCGTCCAAGAAAATCTTAAAAACTGATTCCATTAAAAATTAAGATCGCGTAATGGTGTAATCCAAATGCCATTAGCTTATCGCAAGTATCGAAAGATGGAGTTAGGTGTTTGGGCCATGCGTGCAATACAACGATTATTGTATGCTTTGTGCTCCATATAGCGCAGCTATCAGCGTGACGCCGCGGTGAATGATGAATTACTCTAATAACCTAAAAAGTCACTTTTTATAAAGAAGTCGTTTTCTTATTATGAAGTAGATTTTTGTGTGTGTGTCTCCCTTGGGTTTAAGTCAAATTGTCAGAGCCAATGCTTTCTTGGAAAATGAGACTCGAAATTAATCTCATTTTTTCTACAATCGCATGTTTGAGCAAAGAAATTCCGTGGTTAACAATTTACTGCTTTGAAGTTCTAATGCTCAAGTCGGCAATTCATATGATCTCAGAAGTTATTAACACTCGCAGAACGAACACCAATGGTGATGATACTTTTTTTAATACATGTGTTCACTCGAACAGCAGTGTAAACATGTGCAATATACGAACACTCAATATTCCCCGAGTGGGCACGAATATAGTGCCAACAAAGTGATGTAAGTTGGACAGATCGTGATCTGTAGCTCCTCTGAAAAAATGATGTCTATCATTAGAGAAAAGGGAAAGGGGTGGTCTCACCAAAGATGTGACAGCGATTTAGTTAATTGTCGCGGTCGGTCGGCTGCCAAATGAGCAGCCGGCACCAGCTCAGTGGTTTACCGCGGCTGGGAATTGAAGAGATTCAGTCGGGGTCCAACAAAAGCAAGTGTCTACACACGCGGTGGGACACGTATAATCTCACCTGCCAGAAGGCTCAGACGAGAGTCTCCGTCTGCACACTCTCTCCTTCCTTTGCCAGGGAAGAGACGGTTAAAAAGGAGTTATGATTGTGGACAAAAGGGTGCTAAATCCCGAACAAGAGGTATTGATGGTTGTCTTTCTTTGGCCGATTAAAGGCGCTTCTTACCGTTAAGGGCCGGCTATTGTCCAGCCGGCGTCACCGAGTCAACAAAGGGGAAGCCCTGTGAAAGCACCATCCTTCCCAGCCTGGTGCCAACCGCTTGCCTAATCCATAACTCATCTCGGCAATACGGACTCAAAATAAAAATGAAATTGTTAGTCAACAGAGCGTGGAGCTAGACCCCTTGTAAGAATTTCATAAACTGCGATTTCAAAGCCCAGTGGGTACGGCAGAAGTCATGAATCTTCCATTGTCAGTGTAGCAACACGGCCCCTGACACAAAAAATGGACACAAAACAAAACCACAGACGGGATAGGGGCCTTGTTCAGCTCCTGAAAACAGTCTTTGTTACTTTTATTATACAGCTGGGCCAAGACTGACTTTGAAGATTGGTAATTGTTCGCCTTAAAGTGGAACAAATGTAATATTTTATTCACTACGTCTGTTAGGATTATTTTGGGGTACGAATTTATACGAATAGCTTCCGACGGATTGGCGCGAAAACTGAACAGAAGATTTGGTTGAACGGGAAAGTTCTGTCGACTACACAACCTCCTATACGAATTTCTCATCTTGGTTTCAAAGACACACATATATTTTTCAAAACCAAACCTGACAAGACATTTGACAAATGAAAATCACTAGGCCCTATTTATTATTTTTAAGAGAACTCATTGGTCTTTCCTTGCAACTTATCACTAGTTCAAAAAGCTGATTTTACACGGAAATATTCAGCACAATATGCCCCCCTTTTGTATGTGTTTACAGAGTCATCAATGTTTATATAGAGTCTTTTCTGAGACGCAAGACATTGTCGAGATTTCATCCCATCATGTCCGCCCCATTGTTGTCAACATCCAATTAAGCCAGCCTGGGGTGCATCATCGAGGCTGCATCATTCGCATCTCTTCGTCTTTTCCCCTTGTCCTTCTTCACCCACAAAACGGCTGCCCAATCCATTCAAACAGCAAGCTGTTCCACTTTTCACGGCCGTTGTCGGGGCACCAGGATGGGTAGCCGACGCCAACTGACAGATCAGCCCGTAATTTGGTGGCGCCGTCCCCTGTCCGTTGAATGAATAGCCTAGTCCACATCCATATCCTCGGTCTTTCCCCGACTGCGACCCCCTTGTTCGCATCATCGAATCGTTATGTGTCCCTTCTCCACGCGCATCCCTCATCGCATCCCGGCCCTAAACAACACTACACACTTTTTTTCTTGCAGTCAATCAATACACCTCAACCAGACTGGTGCACGCAGCGCTGGGTTTCTTTTCAGGGCAATTTGTGGTCCCCTTGTGTCCGATTTCCTGCGGTGAATTGGTACCGATTTTCTTGACTCTTTCATTCAAAATGGGAACGAATAATAAATACAGATAAGTTGAAAAGCCGAAAGTAGGGTTGCGATTGGTGGATCACGCCAGGGGCGTAACCTGGACCTCTGCAATAAATGGGTGAAGACTCAAATAAAGCCGCTGTTAAATAATTTTTTTTCACAGATATATAGAACCCATACCTGAATATTTAAGTAAAAGCCCTATAGCAGGACTTCGCACACATGGATAGAAAACATTGATTTTCCCCTTCATTTTTTTTGGTCCCTTTTGGGTTTTGCCGATATTAAAGCTTTGGCAATTAGTCAAAGTTAGTCCTTCTGTACTTATTTTTGCGTGAATGCTTTTTATTACAGGATCGAATTTGCCTCATTTTCTCAGGGATTCTCAGGGATTCTCTCGGAATCTTTATAGTTTGTCGGTTTCTTACCCTTTTCATCTGTATTTCGTATTTCAAAATGCCTGATGTATTTTTGTTTTAAACAAGGGAAACGTTACTTGGTCAATGGTTAGTTGTCTAAACGACAACTTAAGATTTGTTTGCAGCTCTTTCGCACCATTTTTTGTTTATCGTTAGAGTGGGTCTATAAAGCCCGGTTCATACTTCATGCGAAAGCGAATGCGAAGCGAATTTGACGTCATAAAACATTCGCTGAGAAATTCGCCGAGTTAAAAAATGTTCAACTTTTACGAATTCGCAGCGCGAATACTGCCAAGACGTCACAATTTTGCGTTCGCTTTTGCTGTTTTTCGACGATTATGAACCGGGCTGTATGTCTGACATTTTAAATTTTCTGATGTAAAAGAGTTGAATATCAAAACCTTTAAAGATGTTTTCGTGATTATTTTCCGTATATATCTGAGCTCTGGGTATTTTTGTATACGAAAAGTACGATGGTTTCACAATCTTGGTTTGTCTATCTATTGTTTGCGCTTAGACCAAATGCCAAAACGAGTCCAATTAGTTTACGTAAGCCAGATGTTGAAACTCAACAACCGCGTGACACGTGACCGAAAAACAAGTCTCCCGACATCTCAAGAACGTTGTAGAAACCTGCCATTCCAAATTTCCAAAATAGGTTATTAACTTGTCCCCGTTGTCCAAACACAATAGGGAGGACTGATTAAAAAATTGCTCTTCCTTTTGGCTGCGGGTAGAATGTAAAGCTTGCCAGTTTTATATTTCTACGAGAACCGCAATAATTAAACATAATCTGTGCCGTCATTAGGGTTAACAAGATTGGTCGTCAGTCAATCCTCCTAGGAGTGGAACCGACTTGGCATTTCCTAATTACTCTCTAGCCTTGCTTTAAAAAATGTTCATCATTAGCGAGGAAAATACATAAGACATGAAAACGTGATTGCGTCGCTGCCTCTCACCGTATCAAGAAATGAAGAGATAATTAGGCCCTGGCCTACTAAAGGATGAGTTGAACAGAAAATGGGAAAAGAGCTGGGGCTGCTTGAAATACCTCGTTAAGAAAAGAATTTCCACAAAGACACACAATTTGCGCACTTTTTTTTGTCCTAGTGAATTATTACACAAGAACAGAAAATGACATGGGCATCGTAATTGTTGACCACAATTTTCCATCGCAAGGACGCGCATCTTAGATGCATGGCCCTGGGCACGGTGCTAGTGCTCACAAATGACAGATGAATTTTTTTTTTTTACAAATCATCCTCGGCGAGCGGAGAAAACATGACGATGAAGAAATAATGAAGAAACAGAAAAGCCCTTCCCGTAGGCGCTATAATTATTGTCAAGTCCCTCCAGGAGCAAAAGTCATTTTTACCAATTTTGCTGCATCTCTGTTTGATAATAGACGAAGCCGGGGTGACAAGTGATCGCCTACAATCTGGCCAGGGACCATCGATGGCCAGCGCGCAGCGGGTCGAGTTCACCTTGCTGGAGGGGCCACGAGCGACGAGGAACGGCAGGCTGATTCGGGCCTGGCCGGGGACTGGCAAACCATTCACAATCATTGACTGAGCTTACATAACAATGTCATAATGTACTTTTTATGACAACAATCGTATACTGATTTTCAGAAGACCCATATGACAAACTTTTCTTTAACTGACAGGCAGGTCCGGTATAGCGATCTGTTGAAGCTAGCTGTAAGAGTAAAAGCCTTACGCGTCAGCTAATTCCAGATCATTGCTTTGCTCATAAATGCGCATTAGTAGGCCATATGAAAAAGGGGCCGAAACAGGGCACCCTTATAAAGGGCAATGCGAAAACAGAAATTATTACGCAGCCCCAATGATTCCGTGCATAGGAACCATTGTTGATGGGATGAATGTATTCATTTCTTTCCAGTTGATAAAGCCAATTATTGGAATGCATAAAATCAACGTCAACTCGTTGGAAATTAATACAAATTGTCAATGCATGAAAGATAAACCTCCGTTCAGTTGACCCCTTTCAACCAGTTAACTTTAAAATAGTGAATTAATTGTTTTACAGCGAAATTCTGCTGGTTTCCTCGAACGAGAAAAAAATCAAAAACAATTTGTCAAATATTAATCCAAGTTGCTCAGTAGAGGCTCTGGACCTGAAACGTGACTATCTTTAAAATTGAATTTACTAATAATTAAAAACACCGAAAGAGATCCAGTATAGGATTTTTACTTAAAAATTTGCTATTCGTGCGATCATTTCGAGTTCATCAAATTGAGCAAAAAGGATTCTCGTTCTTAACTGCCCTTTTCCAACATTTTACCTTGATACTTGATCCTTATTAGTGTCCTCGTATATACAAATGAAGAGAAATTGGTCTTATGTACACTGCCAAATTTAAAATACAATAAAACACAAACATATTATATAAATATTAATTCAATACAAATTCAATACTAACTAGATCAAAGACAGACACATGATCACAAACAACCACAAGATCATATACATAACCAACGTATAGGGCCTTTATATACCAAACTCTCTATGATGCACCTCATTAAAAACGACAATAGAATAGGGCTGAGGGAGTTGCGCAACCCCCGGACAAGCAAACATAAAGTCATATCGTTGTTAATTTAATGGGGTGGGGAGGGGGCAAATGTCCCTGCCCACCCTCGGAAAAATGATCAATCGGGAAAACGCTGGAAATTAGGGATTTTGGGTTGCCCCCTATAGAAAAAAGTCCTGGCGACGCCGCCCATGGACGTTGTATTCATCATCTCTATTGATTCTAACGACTCTATTGACAACTGAGAGAAAACTCTTCTCATAATTGAAGACAAGTGTATCCATTGTTACCGTTCAGAATTGTACTGGCCCTCTTTACAACACAATTTAGTCTGTCCAAAACTTCAGAAACGAAACTGCCAAAATAGTATTCAATATCCCACTTGAGTGTACGTGAACAATAGGATTAAAGTCATGTGAAATCCTCATTTTTAAGACAAGATGAACTTTCCTCATTTACTTGCGATGGTATAGACCTAACCAATGCGCTGTCAAGCTTTGCGTTGAGAAAAATGAAGATGCACTTTCGCCATTTTATCAAAAAGTTTAATATCCACTGAGCTGAATCTTAACGGGTAAGGTTTTTTGTCATTCTTCTTTTGATTATGGTGTTAATATTGGAAACAAACAAAATACATGAACAGCAGATGAACGGCGACATGCTTTTCGGATGATTCTCCAGTTTTAAAAGTAAATACATTTATATGAACGTCTTATTAGTTGTCTTGTTTTTCAATTGTCAGATTTGTCAATTAAATGAAAAAGGCAAGCAAACCTCCATGTTAAGGATGTAACTGCCTAAAAACGTAGTACAAAAAAAATCACTACTCTTCGTTTGGTCCTTCAGGGCCCTGTTGCAGTTTCCCCTTTTTAATTAATTTGATAAAAAAACATGATGACCATTGTTGCAAAAATGGAGCTAATATGAAAGTGTCGAATGGAAATGCGAATAAGTCCTGTGTTAAACCTGTACCTGTCAGTAGGCCTATAATTATGGTTATTAATTAGACTTATTTATGGAGCCTGCAAATGTTGCACAGATTTACATCTGATGAAGTAGTTGTAGCTAAGAAAACTTATGCACAGTTTCACTCTATTTAGTCATTTAAAGTGCTACCTTACTTTTCCATTAGATTTGTACATGGTTACGATACTTCAAATACCTAAACGTGAAGAATTGCTCAGGCGTGGGACTGATTTCTTGTCAGGCGAAAATGCTGGGATATTTCTTGCCGACAAGGTGTGACTCCTGTACACCGCGTAAACTCATTAATGTTAAACACGGTATAATTACACCGTCGACGCGCAATGACTGAAGTCATTAGGCGACCACCGGGGATTTTAACAAGCAGGCAAGGCCGTCACCGGTTCTAGACCCGTCTCGCTCGGCGAGCTTGACGCGTGCGCGCCCGGTAGTAACCCTCGGTCTTCACGGAGCTGCGAGCTGGACGGGAAAGTGCATTGATCGCGGGTAGGTGACGGGCCAAACACCCACGGCACGGTCCGGCCTTTTATGCCGGTTAAATTAACCGTGTTATCACCCCCGCGTTTGACGATTTAACCCGCAACTTAGCAATGTAATCGAGCAGGATTTTGTAGGGTTGTTTTAGTGTTGCAAACAAAACAGAGTCTTTGAAGCGTTGTGATAAAAACAAGTTTGTGTATTAGCGATGTGGACTTAGTTATTTGGATATTAGATATTAATAATCTCTTCCAATACTTGCCGACATCATCGATGGTAATCAATTATTTAAGTGTAGCCATTTATCAATCATCTTAAACAAATCCATCTGAAACCAACTGTTTAAAATTAACCTTTTGCATAATTTTCGATTAATAACATTTTTTCCCAGCATCTTTTGAATTTCGTCACTTTCCACATTTTTTTTCAGCCTGAAACAACCAAAAATAAGGCCATCAATTTATAATGTATTCTTTGTCTTAAAAACAAACAAAATATTTGATGCGAAAAATGAAAGGTTATATCAAAAGTATATCAAGCCCATAACGGTGGTTTCTACCCACATCAGAATAACATCCCTGTTGGAGATTCACTGATTAAAAAGGCAACATAAACATCAAGGACCAATATTTTTTTGGAATGGTCTCTCTCCACTCCCCACTCTTAGGTCAATTTTTTTTGGAAAACATTTCTCAAGAAATATTTCCTGAATAATTGCAAATAAAACAATCTTAATGTTTCATTTGTTTGTAATATTATATCTACACATTATTTTTGTAGCTACTTCATAGTCATTTAAGTCTTACAGCTATTTATTTAAGTCTGATCTTTTTCATTTCGCTTTAAATTCCAACTAGAAGTTGTTTACTTACGGAGACTTGGCCAAGTACAAGCTTTGGTTTACCGCCAGCCTCCGCCAGTCATCACGTTTGTTTTGTAAATCCCGTTAATTAAACTATGCTCATTATTATAATTGTGATGAATGGAAATAAATCAAATCAAATCAAATCAAATCAAATCAAATCAAATCAAATCAAATCAAATCAAATCAAATCAAATCAAATCAAATCAAATCAAATCAAATCAAATCAAATCAAATCAAATCAAATCAAATCAAATCAAATCAAATCAAATCAAATCAAATCAAATCAAATCAAATCAAATCAAATCAAATCAAATCAAATCAAATCAAATCAAATCAAATCAAATCAAATCAAATCAAATCAAATCAAATCAAATCAAATCAACATTAGTGAGTTTGGCTATTGTCGTATCATCGCTTATCAGACCTACAGATGCGACAAATCTGCCGTTTCATAACAAGCGCCTCAACTACACTTATTTTGATTGGTTGACTGGTTGAGAGCCATGATCACGTGCCATGTTTCCAAGCATTAGTGTTGTGTTGCGTATTTTCGTTGTGTCTCATTATCGTCGGATGCCCTGCAAATAGACGTACACCGATTTATTTTCAAAGATGTTGAAAACATCCTTCATGACATTTGCTTTCTGAACTGGTGACAACATTGTTTTTGTAGTGGTTCGTTTTTTTCTAAATGTTGCTAACAAAATACTTATAGACAAGTGAATGTTGGGTTAAAATAGCAAAACAGACCTTAACGGACCCAGGTTTCGTACTACCTTCGGGTAAATGACCCTCCATATACGCACTGTTTTACCTCGAATTTCAAGCTTTAATGAGGGAAAACAAAGATGCAGTCACTATTTATGGAAATGTCTTTAGTAAAGCATAGTAAGCATTTTGTTCAATAACTTGCCTGGCTAGTTATTTAGGTTACATAATTGTCTTCGACTTGAAATATTGTGTAGAGGACAATACAATTTTTAAAAAAGTTTGAAAACTGACAACCAAAAAACCGATAAATCCGATAATCCGCGGTTCGTGCCTGAATAGGCAGCTCCGCAATTTGGATTTATGAAACTCAGTAAAATAAAACTTATTTCAATGTAATTCCAATCCTACAAAATAACGTTGAAGATTTGAACATCTTGTGAACTATTGCGACATCAAGAAAAAAACGTAACTCTTGAAATAAACGTTTTAATATGCATTACGGGACGTCGTTCATCGTTTCTTGATTTGTGATTTCTGGGGGGTCATTTTGCGTTCATTGCGATTCATTTAAGTAACTGAAATGAAAATGGCAATAATCTTCAGGACTATTTCAGGGGTGATCCTCTTTGGATGGAATTTTCCTCCCAAAGTCATCAGATAACCCCCCAAAATTTAATAGAAAATTGGAAGATGATGAATTAAGCTATATGTAATATGATGTGTGTCTCAAACACCTTGGAGAGTGGTGAGTAGGCTATTCTAAAATTATTTTGGGAAGTGCGCGTAATTGTCACTGAAATCTATGGCAGTCTATTTACTAGTCTGCTACCTTTATGCAGGCCAGTAAATCGGTCCAAAATTGCCTACGCCGGCCAAATCACAATTTGCATGCCCTCAGTATTTGAGCATATTGTGTGCCATGAACTGGAGGGTTTGTAAAACATAAGGGTGAAATTTGGATGAGATTGGGGCCCTAAAAGCGCTCTATTTTGCAATGGAGTGTATGCACCGTTTTTCAAAATGGCGATGGGCTTCAGGAGTGTTTCAAGCGGGGTGATCATCTACGAATAGAAATTTCTCCCCAAAGTCACATTACCCACAAAAATTGAAAAGAAAATGAAAGATGATGTAATAAGCTTTAATTTGATGTGTGTCTCGAGCGCATTGGAGAGTTGTGAGTATTTTCCCCGAATTTCTGAAGTGGGGGCATTTATCATTGGGGTATATGGCAGTTTATTTACTGGTCTAAATCCATAGATGGGACAGTGGGTTCGAGCGAAAGAAAACACGTGGTACGCCCTCTTGTGAAATTGTGAGTTATACATAAGAATGAGGGCGCCCTTTTCCAATAACATGCCCAGATTTATGTTTATCTGAAGTCTCTCTCTTCACCATGACAGTGAAGCTGTGCCTATATTATGTCTATTTAACAGATGACTTGCAAATGTATTTTTGTTGGTCATCTTAGCAGATCACATATAATGTTGCATGCACATAATGAAAGTTTTTAATGTAAACAAATACGTACTTATCATGAAATATAAAATATATTTCCTCGATAACCATTGTGCCAATATTTATAACACATTTAATACATTGTACCTCCAAAAAAAAAAAAATTTGGAAATCAAAGAAGACCTTCCATAAAAACCAGGAAGGGAATTAAAAATACCTTGGAGATTTTCTGTATGTGTGCGCGCTTACCTCACTCATGACAACCTATCTCAATGGCGCCCTCTATCTAACCCTTCTTCCAAAGACAGTTCTCAAGGCACGCGCCGCAGCTTTTATTCTTTTAATGTAGAGGGCGCTGTTTACTAACTACCTTTGAGACACAATCGAAAGCTTCGACCCGACGACAAAACAGGACCTTGTCTTACACTCTGTTGCCGAGTTATAGGGCGGTCTGTTCTTGACGCGGGTATATTGTTCGTGCATGCAAAACCCCGACCGACGGATAAGTGGTATATATGTGATGCTGTTCCGAGTGCAGTGTTCGTGGGTCGTGTTCCCGCCGTTCGAACGCTTTCGGGCCCGAGAACAATATACCGGTGTCAAGAAGAGACCGTCCGAACTCGGTCTCAGAGGGTCGATATGACCCGGAATCTGATTACTTTAGAGGGCGCTGTTTGCGTATACTGTAGGGATTGGCATTAGCCTCACCGTACTACATATTTTTATGAGCAAAATGGAAAAGGTTTTTTGTTAGAGGTGCCAACGTAGTGGACTTAATAGTTCACATTGAACGTTAAAATACGTAATAAACGTTAATAAAAACACCATGTACACGATATAAATCCATTACTTGCCAATGCTGTATCGAATCAGGATACAGGAAGCAACTTTCCCACCCAGTGGTTACCAGTGGAAACGAGGTTGGAAATAAAGTAACCCCTGGGAACGAGAATGCATCAAAATCATATTAAAGATAGGTGTCATCATAATGTCATTAAAACGACTGTTTGTGACCGGCTTGAAATTAAACATAAAGCAGCAACATCATTCTCGTCCAAGTAGGTATTAAAGTAAGAGCCCAAAATGGAATTATGCGGTCATTTTTCAGACATGTATTCACTCCCGGCCCTAAATGTTAAAATTTGTTTTTAATTTGGAATTAACTTTTTACCAATTACTCGCACTCAGTTAGCTCACTGCTCACACATCAAACCTGGTTGAGATTTTCCATTCATTTTCTAAAGGGGAACTGTGGGTTAAATTGGAAGGCATGAAAACTGTAATTAGATCCCCGGGCCCTATTGGCAATCTTTGGGTCGCTTTAGTGGCATACAACAGTTATTTACAAATCGTGAAATGTTTTATTTATGTTTTCACAGCAAGGAAAGGTTTTTTAGGCGTCAGTTAGAAGGGTCTGCGAGTAGAAGTTGCCGACGTACGCGGGTCATGTGACAGAGCAGTACACGTATAGAACGGGGCGCTCTTCCGTATATGCGATTGGGATAAGGTTTGGTAGCAATCTTCAAAGTGCCGACGAGGGTGCTCCGAGCAGTCCACGCATTGCACGGGGGCGCTCTTCCGTTCATGTTATGAGCATATCATGTCAAATGTCAAAGCGCATATCTAGATAAATAAGTGTGACAAACGCCAACACTGACTGTGACATTTTAAACATGTCATCCTACACAAAAACTCTGCAAACCGTTATTGCTGACATCTTTCTTTCTCCTGTAGTTACATGGCCTGTTATCGATAGCAAAATTAAGATGTGGTGGACATAAAAGGAGGGCGCTGTTTTGGTTCGTGTAAACTCTTAAGTAATTTCCTGAATTCAATTTACCAAAACCAAATATCACTTCCTACTTTTATCGTCATATATCTTAAAATGAAGCTTAGTTTGTTTTTTCATTGCGTAAGTGTCAGAGATTATTTATTTTTTTGTAACTTAGCAATGATGTGTAAACAGGAAACTTTGAAAATACTCTTGCAGTTCGACCGGTCACACAAATCCAAAGGCATAGTTGATAAATTACTCGAATGTGAAAAACATGAAAAACATCCTACGTGATTTGCAGTCACCCTTGATTCCCTGAACAGCGGAGTCAGCGATGTTTGTCAAAAATATACTGGCTCGGAATTGGCTCCAAATTGACGGAGGATTTAGTCCCGGCGAGCGATAAGTGGCTACAATATCAACCATAATCACCCGCGCAGCATGGGTCGCCTTCCCGCCAAAAACACCAGCGCGCGCAGACGTAATTGGCGCGCCGCTGAGCCAATCAGGAGCGAGGCTGGCAAACAGGGGAGTAGGGTTGCAGGAAAAGTTGTTTGTTATCGGCTGGTAATTGGCTGTTTATCGTCTTGATCGTGTTTGTTCCGAGCCCAATCAGCTCCGGTAGGCCTACTCAATGGTCCTTACTTCCCATCCGAGCCTTGTTTTTCTCTCTTTCCCACTTTGGGACGCCTATGACAATTTCCCTAAGAATTTATCACATTGCTTATAGATTTTAACCGACGGTACCTCAACCTTTGCAGTAATAATTACCCCTGTGTAACAACAACAACAACAACAACAACAACAACGAACAGTCAAGATCTGCGCTTTGTTAATGTTGATATGAACACTTATTCAGTTATCTTTTCTTTACTATAGCTTTCCATCGTTCATTTTTTTTGGAAGGGCACGCCATCCATTATTTTCGACATTGTTGGGGTTATTTTCCTCTCATTCGTTTTTTTTATCGCCGTGTAACCCCATAGCGATGTGATCGTGACTCGAGCTGGCTCACAGGGTTGCTGCACTATTTCGACTGCGAACAAACAACTTCATAAAACGCGTAATAGTTTGACAAATAGGTGATATCGATAATTCCAAATTTACAATTCCATTCTGTGTGCTTTTTTTTTTTTTATATTATATCCATCCCCAAAGGAATTTTTATGTTTCGTGACTTTCTTATAAATGTGACCGTGCGTTTTTTGTCCTCCTGCTTTTGCGATGGAAGGAAAACAGTTTGAACTCAGGGTTTGCACTCTGGTGCATCAGTAAAATTTTATTGGAAAGAGTTTTTTTCTGTAATTATTTATTTTAAAAAAGATTTACTGGTTCACCCAGTCAAACGCGGATTATTGTTGTTAGTCGAGATAGTATTATGTTTTCAAATTAAATTGGTTCTGTCGACATGTATGCAACTTGAATAACTGGAAATGAGTTACTCAAATAATCCTTTTACACTGCTTAGGAGGGATTAATTCGGTAAAATAACAATTATAGACAACACAATAATAAACATAGGTGATTAAAGTGCCCAACGCAATGTGATTTAATGCAATACATGAAACTGTACCTTTGTGTTACATTTAACATCACTTTCAATTATCGCTTTGCCATTTGCAAGTGTATTTTGGTGCCTTTTTGGTTTTTGCACTAATGCCAATTTCCATATTCATGAGTAAACGTGTGATGTCTTTCATGCAGAAACTTCAATGTTACAGTTATTTCAGCACCAAAAGTTGTCGTGAAATGTTCTTATCTCTGGTATTCGTTGTTGTATTATAGTACATGGCATGCGGTAGGCGTGATTTTTAGACGAAGTTTTCAAGTTTGCGAAAGTTTAACCAGAAAGACAGAAATAAACGATCAAATTTACTGTTGTTGATCTTCGGCAAAGTGTACATGTGTTGTGAACGGCACTCAACTATTACACGGCAGAGCATGTCACAATAGTATTTGGATTCGTGGATACCTCATTCCCCCCTCTGGTTGATTCACTTAGGCCTAACCGTTATTCCCAACACTGAGAGACGTATAGCATAATACTTTATGTGTTCAGTTATTAACTTGGTGCGTAATTCCACATCTCCTGATGAATATTGTGCTACTTCTGTTAATGAACCATATCAAAAACCATAAACCATTATACCACCGCACTTTCATAATGGACCAAATTAAAAGCCATAAACCATACAGCACCTGCGCGGCACTGAACTTTTAATAAATAAAAAACACACCACCGCCGATGAGACAAAAGCTTGAATATCCTATCACACTAGGCCTACGGCGGTTTTTACCCCATATCTGCTAAAATCCATTTTCAATAACTGTCGGCACAGTTTACGGCCCGTCGTTAATTCCACGGGCGTAAATGGGCCGATATTTTATGCGCTCAATTTGCCTGCATTTTGTCGCGGCCGTAATGCGAACCGCACGGTAAATTCAACAGGCGAGATGAGTAATGGCTGAACCACGTGTGGGCGAAAACACACCTCAAGTTTACCAAAACGCTTCTAAAGTTGTTCTCTGGTCCTTGTTTTTGCCGGACAAAAAAGGTGTCTGATCTTTCATTTAAAAAGCAGATTGGGGAGATGCTATGTCATCAGTACGACTACTGAAGATGAGTAATAGAAGTATCACACATCTTACCTATATACCTTGCATGGCAACATAATAACTATAGGTAACATGAGCAGCAATTGACTTACAGCAAAGGTATAACATTCTCACAAGAGATCCATTGAATCCACGCTGCAGGGCACTAAGGCAATGTTCCCCTAGATCACCTCGACAACTAATATACCACTCCTTAGCTCTTAGTGTATCACATGACTTGTCCTGATGTATATTTCCTTTAGAGATGCCATCATTTTGTGTATAATTTCTGTACTTCAACATTGAGAGTTCACATAGAACGAGATAGAGATAACATATGTTTGGAAAAAATATGTTAAAGCTATGAACATGACAGATTGAAGCATAGTTCTATAGATAGTTTCAAGTGTACAAAAACATGATCATGTATTATAAATTTGTGCCAGCACCACTTTGATTGAAAGTTCTGGCCGGCAATTATAGAGAATTGATTTCGACTTTTGACGCAAATCCTTTCTCTGAAATCCATCGGCTATAGCATAAATCGTCGGTGTAACGACTTGCATTCAGGCCGTTTATCGCCGTGCAACCCTCCGTGTGCCCCTGCCGCCCGCGGAAGCGCTCTTACAAATAAGGCATTATTATTTATGACTTCGATAAAAGGGGTATTAATCGCTCCAGCCCCGAGAGACTGTACTTAATTTTCTCCCTCCATTTTTTTGATTGCGGTAGGGCCCAATTGTCCCGAACTTAATTGGTTTTTAATTGAGTGTCATTTGCATTTTATTTGGCCGGTCTCCCCTTTGAATTCATCCGTGTAGCGCTGATGTCATGATACGGAGCCGGGGCGTTTAATTTGTCTCGAAACAGATAAACTACCTTCTAATTATGTTTTGATTCCACTTCTTTTCGTCGAGCGGCAGACGGCTGATTCGGTTAAGTTTTTGTCAGTGTTTTATAGGTGGAAAGAATTTCCGGCAGAAGATTACTTTGGTGGAGTTTTGCATACTATCGTCAGGTCCCTAATGGGGAAAGTGTAATTGTTTGTGTTTCATGGCTAAGGTGTTTTTACGAAGACGGTTGATTATCATTAAACCAGCGTCGGATGATGTATTATTTAACAATCGTGTTTTTGTACGAGAACCGTAAACCACGCGTCTTATAGCAATCTTGAAGTAGAGCTAAAATTCTACATTTACGCGAACATTTCACACTTTGGATCGCGACCATATTTTTGGGAAAAATGAGTGGTTTTTCTCAAATGATTATCAGTTCTCCAAAGTTGTGGTCCACCGTCGGTTTTCAGGGAGAATTGTGTTATCCAAAAGTAATTCGAATCAAAAGTGCGTTGTCTTGTCAGTTGGCACGAATGTTTTCATACTCCAAGCTTGAAACTTTCCCAACTACAGTAATTCAAATTGGCCGAGATTTTAAGGATGGCCGAGGCAGAGTCTATTTTGCAACAACAGCAATGTGAACACATTTCCAACCGCTGTACCTTGCCGAAGTTTCACAAACGGGACCAAACTTCCAACTTCAGAATGACATGCAAAATGATGCACGCAACTACATGCAGCGACACCACGGCACCGCATCAGGCTGAAATCACTACCTCCATTAACTCACACAAATCGCTTGTTTCGGGGAGCACTTTGCTAAAAGGCAGTTGGTGCGCTTGTAAAAAGCAAAGCAAGAACGGCAGAGGAAGAGGAGAAAATCAACGCTTTCAGCGATATAGCCGACAATTGCACAGCTTCATTGTCGGTGCCTTTGCTGGGAATTAAACCTGCTGGGAATGCAATTACGTGCAGCCATTGGATAGGAACGGCGTAGTTTATTGATGCAGATTAAAGGCACAGTTTCCTCGGTTTCATAATTGATTTTATATAACAAATGACTGCATAACTACGTCGTGGCTGATCCATAATAACAATCTTACTCTTCGATTTGAGTTGTTGTATGTTACTTTTGGAGTTTATAATTATTGTGCAGTAGTTGTAGCGTAATTATCGGGCGAAACAAACCATGGACGATTTAAGCCATGCAACTTTTTCATGCATATCTATTTAACCTTGTTTGCGATGGGGTTATCTGGGTAAGATTTGGCACCGACCCTGAAACTCACTTGCCAAGTCTACGATATAGATTTCTCCTCAACCGGCAAGGCGAGACTGCCGCTTTAACGGTTTGGTCCCGCGAAATGATCATCACTTTCGCGCCTTTTTGGAACGAAATTGGCCTCCGAGCAGAAAAGTGGCGGGCTTTTGGCTCGCTGCACCGCGGCGCAGGAAGCTCATTAAAAACCAGTTTAGAGTTTATTTTCCGGAGTTTTATGACTAGCCTTTCGACATGCCGACGATATTTCGCCATTTAATCATCGGTAATTTTCGTCAGATTGCCTGATATTGAACCAGACAGCTATGTATCTTAGCAGAACGTTTACAATTCCATCAAGACGATTCTGCAGGCAAAACAGCAATCTCCCAGATCAATATTTACCGCTGAATCACAAAGAAATTATATCCAATAAATTAGACTATACCTAAGAACTCAGTGAAAAAAACTCGGTTTGCCGGGTGTATTTGGTTTTTTTTCCCAAACTAATTATGAGCCCAAACTACAAATTGCTGCCAACGTGTATCGGCTGACGAATCCAAGAAAGATTCGATTAATGACAGGTAATGGACACAAACAGACGTTCGAACGTTTTCTATTCTGTCGAAAGTTCCAATGATCAATGGCGGATTTTTAAGATTTAAAAGTAGATCATCCACTGTCGGATCAATGTGGTAGATGATGATATCCCCATTAAAATAAGCCATCTTTTTAATTACTAATCAGTCAGAGGAGTGAAGACGACTCTTTTCCCACCCATTGGTTTACTCCACGCATCCCTATTCCCTCCATAGATTCGTTCAATATCGATAGAAAGATGGCGCCCCGAACGATGGAGATGATTTTGTGATGACCACGCAAGCTTGTCTTTTTTTCGAAGAACTTTGCCGTCAATTTCACTGAGGAATGAGATGAAGAGACACTGACAGACACACATGCATGTAAGTTGGCCTACACTTGGAGAACCAATGTGAACTAGACCTGTCTGTACTCCATTTTACTTGCTATTTGAATTGTCGTTCGTCCCCATACCCGAGGGCGATGGTGACCGCTCATCCCTTTCGCCAACATTTGTGAAGGAAACGCAGACGTTGCAGTGCATTGTGGGAAGTTCACTTGCCATTCTCAATGCGCGAAATATTCATGCGCATGTGTCATGCGCAGGCGGAAGCGTTGACCCCGGGGTCACTGCACGGGCAAAGAAATCCCTCCAGTGAGAACCCAAGTAAAAAAAAGTCACTATCACTCGCACCCAGGGGAACGGGCAAACAGGAATACGTGCACAACTTACATTTTGACCACGCCGCGATCTGCTTCAATTTCAAACTCGGTATTGCTTCACCGTGCTCGTTCAGTCTCATGTTTATCAGTGGCACTTCATTCTCATCATTCTCATGCGGGGCGAGATTTCACGAGATGTCATGTATGGAAACAAGCCTTCGTACTGAAGAAGTATTGTCCTTGCGGAACATCAGGCTACAATGTCATTAAAACAACGAACGCCTGTATGATCACATGCTCAAACGCGCATAATAAAAACAGAAAGGCGGCTTCGTTCAAAATCCATTTGTTTTTCTTCTTCTTCTTCTTATTATTAACGGTGAAATGTCCCCATTCATATGAAAAATATTTAAATTGTAATAAAAGTCAGACGCCCCCAACGTTAGCTTTCTCCGAGAGGGGGTGAGTGACAGCACTCTCCAGTCTTTTGGGGGAATTATGGGATTGTTTTCGTACCGTCAATAAGTGTGACAGACCTTTTTAAGAAATTACTGGGAATAATTTGTGTATATCGCATGAAATGCACGAGCAGTAAGAGATGAATTTACAAGGATAAATACCACTCTTTGTTGTTTTAGTGGTATTGTAATTGCGAAGTTCCACCGCCAAGGATCGGCCTGGCTACCGCGCTAGTCCCAAGAGACCTTATATCCCCGTAAAGCCGCGCGCGAAATTGAGGTCTAACACCAAAATCTCGAATTTCCACGCCGCGCTAAGCCTTCTGTTATGTCCCGACACTTGCAAACACGCTGACGGGCATGACTTGCCATCCTCGCCCGCTCTTTCTCAGGGTGTTATTGTTACAATTCTAATTTGGTGTTTATCCTCGGTACGGGAGAACGGCCCGCGAGGGGGGACGGTAGTGTGATGATACCTTGATGACAGGCCGGCAAATACCAACCGTATAGAGAGGGAGACTTCAGCGGTGCTTTACCGTCTATCTCCCAACGGGGATACCTTGCGTAGCCTGGGGGCTTGTTCCGCTGAAAGCTCCCCCGTCCTAATCCCACGATTTCGCCCTATCACCGCGCGGTGCACAATCGCTATAATTACTCCGCAGTTACCAAGGTAATCATGTTTCGATTGCTTAAGACACACATTGATATTGGAGCGGTTCGGGTAAGGCAGACCATAATCCATTATTAAATGTTTTGCTGACTGGCGAGGGAACCTCATTACAAGGGAGATCAGTGGATTTTGTCCCAGTCAGTTGGAGCGTAAGCCCCCCTTCTCTCTCCCGTATCCCCTGCCTCGTCAGACGGGCTTAATAGGCAAACTGATTGGCAATGTGACCAGTCCATTAAATTTGATGCGCTTCAGAATCCTCTGTCCGTTTCATTAGTGAGTTATCAATCTCCCTTTGCCCCAGTGGACCCGTGTCAACACGATACTCGCCCGGGTGTGAGATCGTACCAGGCTTTTACGTCGCTCCTCTGGCTAGCCGAATCAAGCTGATCCCGTCCCCGGCAGTTGAGTCACTCCAACATCGGCGCAGGGTTTTTTCCCCCTCTCTTGTCAACGTTTTGACACAACAGGAGAGCCAGCTAGCTGTTGACTCAGCCAGGAGCGGATGGAGAGCTAAGACAACCCACAACAGTTTCGATAATGACTCGAGACAACCGCGTCAATCAACGCTCACTTAATTGGCCTTTTGTTCTACATAATGATGAACGTCCTTATGTAAATAATCGCCTTGCATTATTTTCCGAAACTCATCATATCCGTAGGCGTATTATCACAGCGTATATAGTGTATGAATTCGTTGTATACAAGACGGAGTGATATAGAGTATACAGCCTATTGTTTGTTGAGTTTGTTGATCTGTTGGGTTTTTAAGCATACAAACAAGCAGACAGATAGTGGTTTATCGATTTTATTATTTTTTTTCTTGACAAACAAAAGTGTCCTGTTCGTGACATAATTAAGAGTAAACGTTACGTAATCACGATGCGCGGTTCAGTGCTTGGTTTCAGCGTGGTTGCAGTGTTTAAGTTAATGAAATAGCAGTGATATTGTCAAACGATGTGACAAATATGTTTATATGAAAAGAGGCCGAGTTTTCAACCCTTTGTCTTTGGTAAAATAGATAAAGCATCTTTCCAATTGGTGGACGTAATTTCGTAAACCAAGGAAACACGGGAGGAACAACTTTTAACCTTCTGCTCATGATAGTAAATCCGAAACAGACTAACCAAAGTTTACGCCAGAATAAAATGTTATTGGCGTAATGTTGGCGCATGTGTCGTTGTGACCACTTCAATATTGCAAACCACGTATATCAAGTTGAGTTCTGTTAAAATTCTCGGCTTCATTTGAGAACCTAGGTCACGACCCCTCCGCACAAAAAGGCTCAGAAAAAGCGACGACAAATGGTGCAAAATTAAGTCACCACTCGACTATCCACAAAAGCCCCCATCAAAATTGCATACAAACAAAGCCATGGGAGCTACAACAAGTTTTCTTTTGCGGTACTATAAAGAACAACGTGTTGTGTAGTAATTATGAAGTTCACCACTTCACGCGAGATGACGGACTGAAGTGGGCGGCGGCTCGTGTTTCAACGGGGAAGAACCCGCCGCGCAGTCTGCATGAAAGCCGAAACGCTCCCGCTTCGGACAACACCACTCCTTCCCCACTGCGCCTCCCCGTAAATTGCCTCTCTTTAAAATTACAGATAGATTATTTATCCAACCAAGGGAAAACTTTGACAGAAAGACGACTTGAACTCAAGATACAATTACATGGTTTTTTTTGGAAATGTTACCAAGAAAGCAATAAAGACACATTTTTTTTAGTAAGACACGTTCACATACATTACCAGTCGGGCCTCATTGGCTTACTATTCACGGCAATTCGTTTTACACGATAGGATATACTTTGCAATGTGTTTATAGACAGAAAGTGGTATCAAAAAATCAGTCGTGTCAGTGTCAGTGTCGGGCCTATCATTTCACGCTGTCGGATTTAGGTGCGTAATCTATTAACATGTCAAAAATTGCTGAAATGTTGACTTGTAATTAACTCGAAACCTCTTCCATTTACCAACAGGTGCATAAATACTTTCTTTCTTTTTGCAGTCAACAATCCACTTTCTTTTATTTTCCCTCAAAATACCCCCAAAATTCAAACATTACAAGTATTTTCACCAAAAGAAATTGATTCGTGCGAAACAGCACAAAATGAAGGTACCTCTTATTTTACATAATTATCTGAACTCTTCAAAATGTTGTTAATTATCTGTGAGGCTTACCACCTGCCTCAAAACACGGCATATCGACGCGTATAGACCCTTTGCAGACGACAAATTGGCAGCAACAAGTGTCATGCACCTCCAAGATGTCATCAGTGTAAAGAGTCTGTAAAGAATAAGGGCGTTGATAATGGCACGGATTCAAGACATTGCCTTTAAAATAAAACTAGAATCAAAGAGTTTGCTAGTTCCAAAAAACGTGCCTATGTTGCTAAGAAAAACATTAAAAGATGAAAACCACGGAGAACTCGATTGTTTTTAACCAGCAATGAAAACACACTGAATAGTCAGGCGTGTTGTTTTCCAACAATAGATTTGAAGCCATGGTAATTTGTACATCGTCTATAATATACGGGTGGTTTATGTGGTGACAAAATGGTTGATCATTTAGCACGTGTAATCCTGCTGTCTGGGCCGCTAGACACATGCAAATTAAATCAAAGTGATAAACGACATTCATCAATTTAATCCCATCCATTCGGGCCTTTCTCTCTGATTAAACACATGCAGATTGCAATCATCACAGACGGCGTGCATGCATAATGCTTCTCCCAGTAAAAGAGATCAGACGGGAATTCTCGAGTCGGGCGTTATGCATGACATCGTCTGCGGACTCTTTAGTAATCAGGCCTGTGTGCATACATACCTTGGTAACAGTTTGATATACTTGACTGTCTGTCACTTGATAGACATGGCTTTTTGTTTGACCGTGAAATGCTTTCTTGCTTAATTCACGAAACCTCACAGCTCTTGCGAAGCGAGCGGCGCCTGAATATCAGTTGGTACATCACTTGCTTACGAGCGTTGGATTTTGGGCTGCAGGCTTAAGTATTCCTCTCCTGCCATGCCTTTTACACAGGCTAGTCACCAACAGTCAGATCATATTTCAAGCAAGCACTGTGACTAGTCAAATTCAGTCAACAGACAAAAGCAGGCACTGTGGTAGGCAGAGCTGGCTTATCAGGCGCCTACAGCAAAATCATAACTGTGTCAAGTTACATAAACGGTCACAGCCAGTCAATCCTGCTTTATGTGGGCTGGGAGCTCTTAACGGTTGAACAGAGTCACTTGGGTCAGCTTTGACTGAAATGACAACTTGGCACAGAGTGTGTGTTTGCATATTATAGGAGGGTCGCTCATAATATTTGTACCTTATCAGCTCTAACCCTTTCTTGATTCATTTGATTCATAAATCAACGAACATAATGGTGCAAAATCAGTTCTAACCCCCTATAGATCTAAACTGTGGAAGCTCTAAATTGACTAACGTACGCGAGTACTGGACAATTTGATCATGCATTGTGAATAAAAGGTAATCCAAAATACACCATGAAAAAAAAGAAGTTATAAACTTAATTACCGACAGAGTGTGTGGTTGCATCATAAATGGTGATTCGTCTTTCCCCATATACTGCTTGATTCCCTGTACCTTTTACCAATTTGGCCGTATTTCGTGGTGGGGTGAGCGATCTAAACAATGCGCCGTCACACTGGACTGTGTTGTTGAATGGCGTGCAAATTCAACATTTGTTCCACAAGACGAGCCATGTTACCATCCCGAAAACAGTTTATCTCTATATAGATACATGTATATCTCTACAGTAGATAGCATAAGTTATGACAGATATACCAATCAACATCATCGCAACCGTTGAAGTAATTGGTCAAGGTCTTGTGTTTTTTCCCCGCGTATTTCGGGTATAACGAGGAATGCAATACAAAAGGTAAACGATCAAGCAACGCTTGGTAGAAAACGTGTCACAGGGAATTCTGAACGCGTAAAAAAGCAATTGCCACAAACTGCAACAACTCGCTTCAGAGACAATTTAATGGCGCACAACAATCACTCAGTGAATCTCTGGAGCTTTTACTGCCACACGCTGAAGGCAGGAAGGAAATTGCCAAAAAAAATATAGAGAGAGAGAAGCCTACACGACTTGTGATCGTGTTTGCTTGTCGTGACACCATTCAACCAGAAGCTAACACCATCAGTGATGTTACAAACTAAACGAGTGACCTTAAAACACAATCCGTCCCGCACCGTGTTACTTCCCCCACATCCACCCATCCGCACACAAGACTTGTCTCCGCCGTGCGGAGCAAATTCCCCTGTCCAATCAATATCAGCAGCTACAGATAAATAAAAAGAGAAGACAGACCCTGCTGCTGCCCGTGAAATCAATACGCCATCGATTGTTGGCACCGTGTATATCTTGATTTAATTGCCCGTGTATAACTGCCTGCCTTTCCGGGCCTGGCTGTGGTATTAAGCCTAATTGAGTTCTGTGCGATTTACGACTTAATTCGCCGCTCGCGGCAATCATTTCCCGCCTGCGGGTTTTTTCCCCCACCTCTATCTGCCTCCTCTTTTTATATGCCCATCTTGCATCTCCCCCCCCCCCCACCGAACTGTAGCGTTTCGCTCAGCTCAGTGAACACGGTAAAAATGAAGACTGGCGCGATTCTGGCAACTTTAATAGCCGAGGATGAGTTATATATGACTCACACACAACAGAGAGCACGCCTGATTTGAGCTGACTGATTTTTGATGATAACATTACAGGCAACTCTGGCGACCCATAAAAAAAGGCGGCAATCATAGCCAGAAAGGGTCTGCTTTTCGATATATTTCACTTCTGACTTTTTTGACATCTTTGTAGAATTTGTAGTTTGGAGATTGAGACATATATCAATCAAGAGTCCACGATTAATCATTATTTTACCAACATTTTAAAACCAAATTCATGAAAAAAATGTTATAATTTGTCCACTTAGCCAAGAAACTAATTGCAGCATTTTGTTCTAGTTTAGATGTGGGTGGTTCTGTGGGTTGGTGAGTGCCATGACTTGTTTCACAGCATGGGGTTAAAGGTGAAGTTGACCATGGCCAACTTCATGTTTATTGTTAAGATATTCTGGCTTCATAAAGGCCTGCGGAAGTTTTAATATTTACATTGTCCCTTCTAAGAAAATGATAAGTGAAAAAAAGTAACTGGAACTCGGGAATTACTCGCGAAGTAGAGGAGGGACATCCCAACAGGGAATAACTGAAATGTAACAAGAAATTGGCTATCACCGCCCAATAATTATTATTTTCCTATTATATTGAAACGCCGCTATAATGAACACCGATGTGACAAACATTTGGCTATTACGAACATTTTCTATCAAGACTTTGTACTTTCATTCAAACATTCCCAAAGAACTGTCCTTAAAATGTGCTAATTTGCTAATGAATAAATATTTTGATTTCGAACAACCTTTCGATTAGCAGTAAATTACTCATTTGGTTATAAATTGGATTAAAACCTTAGAAACCTTCGTTTTCTGACTCTGTCACTGTCGGATTCTGAACAATGGGGGCGCTATCTAATCCGTCATTGAAAGGATCACCCCTAACTGTTTTTGATGACTGGCATTGGTGGAGGTTTTCATACATAATAAGTAACCCATTTCATAATAATCCAGAACTTTTAGGTGACGCATAGGGCTTCTGGTGTTCACTTCAACTCATTTTTGTATAATCATCAGAAAAAATCCCCTTCCTTCATTAATTTGGTTATAATTTGGTATCTCTGAAACTTCCAAACTCTGGATAAGAAAAATGTATAATTGTTTAGTCTCCAAAATTATCCCCGAAACAAGTTAGTTTGAGAAACTGTGAATAGCAAGTTGCCCACAATCGGCTCTGACATCACCGCGTCTGGTCTCAGCCCACCTTGCCGTCTTGAGCGAGGTTCCTCCCGTGCAACCATCGCTTTCCATTCACGCTTCAGATGTCCAGTCGTATTCTGATGTGTCTGTGTGTGTTGATGGAGTGGGGAAGGGCCCAAAGCCGTTAATAATGAAAGTATACAACTGAAAAATTCCTGTGAGCTTTTAAATAATCTCATGGTCAAGTTCGTCTTCGTGGTAAACTTGTTTCAAACAAACTGAGAGCGGTTGATTGGCGTAAATCTTAGACTGTTTTAGTCCCTTGACGGCCGGCAAAGATCACTGAAATATAACAACTGATGAGAAACACTATAGGCCCTGTGTCACGGATAGTTCACCATGCATCTCCTTTTGGCAACGGATTCCTAACGCTATAGGCCTAAATGGATAACTCGAAAAATACCCGTAATAGTGTATAAAAGTGTGCTCACAAACCGCGTTATTGACATTATTTCGACTGTTTACCATTGATGTATTATTATGTTTATTCCCGAATATGATGCCAAAAGTAATGACACCTTCTGAAACGGGCCATGCTCTCACGTGGACGGCAATCTCCCATCTCTTGTAGGTCCAGCAGCTGGCCAAGGGCTACAGGAACCACCATTTGTCTGAACATACGTGATACTTTATAACATGGCGCTTCATCTTGTTGAATTTTAGGGTGCATCCTGGCTCGGGACACAACTGGAGCTTTTTTGGATGGTTTATTATACCACATGAGTATTCAACATGCTATCGGTCCAGTCACTACAACTTGCAGGGTTGTTGTTTTGTTTTGATATTTACGTTATTATAAGCGGCAGTGCAGGCAAAGCTGGCGGACATAGGCCGGTCTATGTCCCCTGTTGACAGGTTGTTAATTTACCGAATTGATCGTCTCTTTCACGGCGTTTCAAAGCGGATATCATACAGCTCTCACCCGCAACAAAAGTAGCTTTCTTTGGCCGGTGTTAAGACCACTTTGTCCGGCCGGGGTTTTGCCCCCCTCCACAAGGCAGACTTGTCAGTAATCGAGGCGTAGGGCCTTTTGTGGGGCTTAGTCCGGGGTATAAGACTTAAAGTGAGCATCGCACCGATCGATCCAGTGTCTATTCTCTTTCCCCAAACCCATTTAATTTGTTAAATAGTTGTTTGTCCGTGGGATAGTCTCCCTACGGGGTAAAAGCTTGCGAACAAAACAAGACAGTTTAGCGCTGACCAATACCTTAATTCAAGCGGGCACTGAGGTTGAAAAATTGCCTCATAACAGGTGTATTGATAGAATTGAAAACGGTGTACAGGGAAAACTTACATTGATCAATGAAGGGAAAGGGAAGGGGTTGAGAAGGAAATTTGAAATAAACAAACATGCCGAGTTGAATTTGTCATTACCAAGAGGGCTTAATCATCTTATTTTGGAGAAATGCACTTTCTCAAAATAGAGAAACATTCTACATGCTTGAGGAGTAAGTTTTTGTTCTTGCTTTGGTACTGCGCAGGTTCTCTGCAGGGAAGTTTTAACAGGAGGCTTTAACTATTAACTTGGGTATAGGCCCTATGTGCACCCTTCTTCATCTGCGTCCTTTTCTACATCTTGATAGGTTAATCTTGGTTTCTAGGCCTTTGCAATGTTCTTCCGAATCGGTTTCTGTAGGTCTAAAGTATTCAAGGATTTTCTGTATACGTCTCATTCGTGGTGAAACTGTAACCATCCCCTTTTATTGATTCCCGACCAATCAAAATGCTCGGACACTTAATAGCTCATCAGTGATCGATACCAATAATCATCGAGAAAATTGCTGGGATGATTTCCCCTTGCGTGGCCTCCCATTAACACCATCTCACTGAAGGCTACTCTTCGATTGGATATTTTTTTATGAGCAGCGCTCCTAATGGAACTTCGGGTTACGAGAATGCGCGGGGAAAGTACAAAGGGTTATGACGCCAGTGTTGCCATCATAATAATCTAAATCTATATTTGGAAAACCTTGTTGCTAAGGCCACGCGCGCGTAATAAATGACGCGCTAATTGGTCATCGCGAATCAATCAAAACAGGGCAATTTAAAAGTTAATCCGCTTTTAATGCAACAAAAGACATTAATCAGGATGTACATTAAGTCGTGTCATGGCGGGCATTATTATGACCGATTTCAGGACCCGACCACCCCAAATCCCCTCTGATCAATCCCGGGCATCACATAATTGAAGCCGAGTCCCTTTCCGTTATGATGCCATGTCATTACTAAAGAAGACCTTGATACATGTTATATTACCAGAATGAACTTTTAAAATAACACCCGGGTGGCCAAATATAATGGCTTTACACGGGATTTCGGTGTTTTGAAAAAAAAAAAGGTTTAATGTTCTCCGTGATGGAAATGTTAAAACTGCCGGACGCTTAGAGAAACAATTTATGATCTGAAGCGATAACTTTCTCGGGGTAATAGGTTTTTGTCGGGACCTCAAAGGGCCCTCTACCCGTTCACAATCCTTGATACTTGGGGGTCTTCCCTGGCAAATCCAGGTGGGCTTTTGTGCAGAAAGACAAAAACTGTGGAAAGTTTTGTTCCTTTGGAGCGAGGCGATTGTTGTTAATTTCCCATGCCATTTCACAGCCGCGTTGCCTTCCATACAATACGGGCCTGCTTATACCGCCAGTAAGATCAAGGTATTGACAACCATGTCAACCCTGATTACCATGTTAATTGGGTCGTAGCGGCATGCTTAAGGGAACTGACACCCCCTCCACACAAAAACTTTACCAAACCTCTTTTGATGATACTCACCCGGGTTTTTATTTATCGCCCCCTTGGCTTCGCCGAATAGGGGTGACATCAAAAGAGACAATTTGTGTACTTTGCTACCAATTGTGGGGGTGAGAAGTATAGAAAGCGGCGTTTCAGAGGAGATTATCGGCGATTTGCCTCACAAAGACCCCGTGACGATTCCCCGTGATCCCTGACCCCAATAACTCCCCTACCCACCGCCGGCTGCCCCTTGCCTAATAACATGCCCCAGTACCGCTGCTGAACCCAGGTGAAGTGAAACTTTTTTGGGGGTGGGGGGGGGGGTCTGGAGCGTACTTTATTCGATTTTTATTTTAAGTGAAGTAAAAAAAAAAATCGTAGTTAGTTTCCTGGTGAAATTACACGCATCAAAACTGACAATTTACCGCTGTTCATTAGGTGCGGCCCACACCACACTACTTGCTTTGTCCTGTGAATTGATTTCGATTTTCAAGTCAAATGCCAGCCCCCGTATTAATCGAATTATTGAAATCTCGCGCAGCCTGTCGGGAATGATTAATGAGACAGGTCGTTTATTGACGTGCTACATCTCCGACACCAAAAAGGTGTTGTTACTTTTATCACTCACGTCAGGCAAATATCACAGAACAAAAATATGTTTAAAACTTTCGTTTGTATTTTTAGTCGGTTGGAACCACGCTCCTTCATTTTCCCTTTGAATGCACTGCAAAAACTACAGTGTTAAATTTACACCATTGGTATCTATATAGGACCATCTGGTGTTAAATTTTACTGGTGTTGTCCTATATAGATACCGAATGGTGTTAAATTAACACTACGGTTTTTGCAGTGTGGTATTCGTGGTATCTTATTTTAAAAATGTTTTGTTTAATTTTCGTTAGTATTGAGTGAAGCTCAGCATAACACTTACCCATGAAATGTGTTTAATGCAATCCTTGAAAAAGCACCTTCGTGTCCCAATTAACTTTTAACATCTTGGTTTTTTATGGAAATGCAAATTTCCATATTCTTGAGCAAAACTGTGGTGTCATTCCAGGCAGAAACTTCAATGTTACAGCTATTTCAGCAAAAGTTGCCAGACTTTGGCCTACATTTTCTTTTCTTTGGTGATTCATTGTTGTGTCAGTATACATGGCAGTAAGCCAACGAGCAAATTTTCTCACAAACGTTTTCAATCATTAAAAAATTGGGTTCACAAGTTGAACAGAAGACCCTTCAGTGGCCGACATCATATTGAAAAAAAAATTAGGTAACACTATATTGAAGAAATTAAACTAGAGTTGCAGATACGATTGGCAGGCTTATACCGGTACAGTGTTTCAAGGTGTATATTTCACTGCTTAGATGACTGGTTGGCGTGTACAAGACCAGTGACAACACGGACTTGGCTTTATCCGATCCAACACTCCTATATATATTTTTTCTCTTCACTCTGAGTATGGTTTTCATTTAGGCATAATCCCAGCGAGTCCGTAACATGGAAACAACAGCACCATTCAAGACACCGTCCGCTAAATTGTCTAAGAAAAAAATGAAGGTATTTTTAAACGCACGGAGCGGAAGAAAATTGAGAGAGTAGTGCAGAAAGCCGCCACGGAACTTAATGGTAGCATCAGCATGGTATAGATTACGCTCCCAAGGCATAGGCGGTATCCATTTATGATCCTAGGAGGAGTATAGACACCGTTGGAGCAGCCATCAGTTGCGGCCCCATAAGAGCTCACAATGTCATTGCCAATCTATCGCTGGGAGATGTGCCCCATTGGGGCGCGCCGAACTCCTCGCTTCACCGAACGA
The DNA here is from genome assembly GCF_015706575.1 of Patiria miniata. Classification (NCBI taxonomy): domain Eukaryota; kingdom Metazoa; phylum Echinodermata; class Asteroidea; order Valvatida; family Asterinidae; genus Patiria; species Patiria miniata. The sequence goes on from NW_024037071.1 coordinate 4,776,929, forward strand.
TTACCGAATCCCTGGGTATTTCACTCCGTCAGGGATGCTTCCAATATTCATCAGCTTTCTCTCCCCCTTCTCGGTAACCAATTAAAGCGATATGTTTTAATGGGCTTGCTTTTAGAGGAGGCCAGGACGGGTGTTCTCTTGCCCGTCATCAGGCGAATTGCTCCCGGTGGCAAATCAATCAGAAAGCACGGTGCTCAGTATAACGGACCGCAAAAAAAGCGTATTGTCTCCGGATAATGATCCGTTACGTTTCGCCTTCAAAATATCAAATACCCCAATGATGTGCATGACAGATTCATCAACTTATGAGAGTGGACGCAAATTGCCATAAATGCCCGCTGTCGGATCTATAGCAAGTGGACGGCTTGAGAGACTTCGAAATCGGCTTTGAAAAACAAGTTGTTTTGAGGGCTGCAAATGGATTTTGCAGTTTCTCTTTGCGATTGACTGAATTTGATATGGCTGATCCAAAAAGCTTTCAAACTAATAGCCCATAAGTTGGTGACGATTCAGCTCGTTGAGAACATCGTGTTGAAGTATAGCTGACAAGAAGAAAACTATTTATTTTAAGTAAGTAAACCAACCGGTGCTGAAATGCAGAAACAAATGGGGCCATGTTGAAATTCAAAACCTTTCTTTCATATTTTTTTGGCATTGCGTGTACCCCAGTTTACCCTCCTTTGCTGCTTTATACCACTCACAGACTTAGGCGTTACTGCTTCACTTCGACCAATCAAAATAATTAGACACTACACCGAGGAACACATTAAGGTTGCACCACATGTGTAATTTTAGCCATTTTAAGTAAAATTGAAACCCTGGAACGTTCGGTCATGGCTGAAGTTTCCCTAAAGAGTCTATAATTAGTCTAAGATATTTTCTGCAGTTTATTAACGGAAAGGATTGGTATTTCTATCTCAAACTTTCTTGACGCCTAAGTACATTAAAACCCAAGTAGTTTAGAAAGCACGAAGTTCACTTTCTTCGATTTATGTTTACGTTTCGCCTTTATTGTTTAACTTCGACGATTTGCTCTCTGTGCTAAAGGAATCGGCACGTTACTATTACATTGTTCCAAAATCTTTGCATCTTTCTTAGAGGATGGGAGTCATAAATACCACAAATTTGTAGGAAATGTAATTTTCAAGTCTTAAGAATGATGATTTCTTTGAAAATAAATTTGGTTGATAGATTTTGCAAATTATTGGCTCATGTTTGTACTTTTTTGTTGTCACGGCAGCCTGTTTGTGTAAGAGAGAAATGTCTCCTCCAATAAACTCTAGGTCAACAACCGACCCAGCAACCCTCTCTTTGTCAAGTTAGCCAAGCTAAACTTTCCACGCACAAACAAGGACAGAAAAAAGTTTAAAAACGCCGAACCGAGACGGCTTTTCCCACTGGAATTCTTTCGATTTTTCGAGGGTCAGCGAGCCGCCGGTCTCGGTGCCCCCGAAGCGTGACGGCCGAGGGGCTCGTGAACGAGCGGTCCTTCCTCCCGGACCGGCCCGGTCCCTGGTATAAAGCCCCGCTAACACGGGGTGCTAGGGCGGTGTGAAACCAGCTACGTGGAGGGTGGTATCCCGCCGAGTTGAAACGGGGTGACACTTTACCGCTTGATCTCAATTTCCCCCTCATTTTACGATTTGGTGAGATCGAAAATTGAAATAAATACATTGTGTCAAGTTGATTTACACACCACTATCTGAGTAAAGAATTGATTTACAGCTTCTAATGCCCCATTGTATGTGAAACTTACGGTGAGCGGAATGACTGAAGATACTGTACACCAAAATGTATCACAAAGAAGGGATCCTTATTCCATCTCTGTAATTGCAGTAATGGTTAGAAGATATTAATGGAAGCATTTGGCGTTTAGAATTCCAGTAAATTTCTAATGCTCACCAACAAGCATGCATGCTTCTGACTGTGGCTATTTATAAAGAATCTTTGATAAATTTGGAAGACAATAAAAAATCTAGGATCTTCCCTGCCTGCTGGCTATTTACTAACAAAAAAAGTATCTATCTTGTGATTTGCTAAAGCCTGAGAAAGATCAATTTATTCAAAACATCAAACATATAGTTAACCAAAACCAATAGAAATATAACAAAAAACGGCTATTTCCACTGCCGATCATGTTCATCATGCAAATGCACAATCTCTTCATTTGAAGCCCCAACCATGCACCAGTGTCTGTATCACCTGCGTCAAGGAGGCCGTGAATGGAAGGCGTCAGTCTAGAGGCTAGGGGGCCATGTCAAAGCCTTAACCCTCCCGAGAGCTGCCGCTAAATTGACGCTTTCGGGCCCTTCTGAAAACCACACCGTGTACGGTGAGGGCAAAAACCTCAGTGTCAGTTGGGAATGGTGTATGTGCTACTTACCTTGAAATTATCAATCTACCAAAGTGGCTTGGACATCAACGATACAGTTAAACTATTCACGCCAAAGTTTTGACAACGCATAGTTGAAAATCTGAATACTTCTACCTTTTGTTTTGAATGTTCGTTCTGACAAGAGATACATGTCGAAAACTCATTGTCGAAAATTCCCTGCAACCGTAACTCAATTTTGCCTTACAAGGAGCCGATGTGAAAACTATCTGAAGATCAACCATGATGGAATGCATTTTGTTGTTGTTTTCTTCTTTCTTTGAATATTGGCGAAATATTAGTTTTAGTGGTTGCCGTTAAATTTCTCAAGGACAACATGTACCTGAAACAATATCATTGGACAGAATAATGTGACTCCGAGTTGTTTATTCAAAACTTAACAAGTGCCATTGTGCATTTTAAACCCCCCATAACAGCGGAACGCTTTTCATATTTTCAACCAAACCTCTTGCACTCGAAGGCCACTTTCATATCTGTCATTATCATTAATCGTCCAGTTGCGCCTTTATGGCAGGCCTCCAATACGAAAGTCAAAACAAAAGGCAACTGTCAACTTTTTATCTTTTTTGGTGACAACACCAAATAGCTAAATCAATTTTCTGCTGACAGCGGTCCGGGTTTCGGCCTTGATGACACTGATCGCATTACATCAGCCCAGGCCCCGGCCCGTAATCAGTAAAAACAACTAGAAGAGGCTAATCAGTCGCGAGTCGTAAATTCTCGCCTATAGTAAGGGGCGCCAGTAATTGGGTCCTGATTTAGCCGGAGCAAATCGGGCTGGGATATGGCCAGATTTACGCTGGTTTGATAAATGACTATTGGGAGGTGATGGGTGACGGTTTTGCGCAGAAAAAAAGAGGATGTTATTATATACGGCATTGAGGAAGAAACGAACTGTAACGGTGAATGGGAAAGTGAGGCTACAGCTAGCAATCACGCATGCTCCCTTATAGAATCGGCTGAATCCACTTCCCACAGACACGTGTGTTACTCCGAGCCGTAGCCAATTGATCGGACGCAGCCAAAGTCAGTTCGACATTTACAACTGCGCATGTGCACATCTAGGTTTGACGGTTTTTGTTTTTTTACATGAAAACAAAGCAGACATAATGTACATGTACATGTAGTATATATACGTCTACGGGAGGAATGATAACGAATCTGCAATTGAAATACTCGGCAAGACATGGCGCTATCTAAAGTTTTGCGAATTTTCATACTTTCATACTTCAGAACAAGCCATTTTCTTTATTTTCGTTGGTACACTCCGTAACTTTGCACGTCCAATTTTATAAAGATACCAGGCAAACAAATATTGCAGACAAAGTTGCGAAAAGTACAAGGGAACCATGCTCAAGCAGTATAAACCCCGTGGCATTTTAGTTGGTAACCTATTCCTTGCTCCATGTGCGAAGTCAGTGAATCCTTACTGACTGACTGCACTGAATATCTGACATCTTATGTAAAGAAACGGCGAATATCAGTCCGAAACATCTGATAGACTTTCCTTAAGTCTCAATTCCATGGCGCTGATGATCTTGGTCATGGAAGAGGATAGACGGAGACATAATGGAGAATTTTACCAGTTATCTTGATTGATAATCAGCCTTACTTCCAGTTGTGGTTGCAACTGACCAAATGTTGGTACCCAACGATTTCGTTTATGCAACTTCCTTTTCTTGGTGGGAGCTTATGCACGAGAACATGGATTTATATCTATTCACACAGTTTCCCTGTCCAAGAGATATACATGTAGTATTGTGTTGCTTGTGTGATTGCATTTGATTGAATCTCCCTTTTGACGTGGGATTCATGCCGCATTCGTGTCGGCAGATTTAACCCACTCTTCACGCTCGCCTGCCCAGTCACTGCTTGTTACCCGTGATGTAATATTCGCGCCTATGACATCTCGCCTTCGTGTTTTTTTTACTCCGTTAAGCAATCACATTTGACACGATCAACAGTCAAAGCGAGCATTTTTTTTCTTCACTCGCTCTTTTTCTCGCTGGTCCAATTTTTTCCCATTTAACAATTACGCCGCATGAGCGGATGCGCAGAGGAAAACATGCCTCTGTAATAGCCGGCGACCGGACGGAAGACTTTTACCACCGGGCTGCGCGATGGGTCGAGTGACTCGGGTCGTAGCTAGCTCGGTGTCATCTGCGATTGGCGCGGTCTGAGCTTCTGGAGGTAACTACTCAACTACCAGATGCAGGTCTGTCATGCGTGCACCGAGTCACCATAGTGGTAAAGAAACCTACCAATACCCAAATATTAATGAATGTGAAGTCACATGCGATACCCGAGGCATCTTTAGTAATTTTCTCCCGTGACGGCTGTGGTTTTCTGCCACAGACTGTGCCGCTCTGGTTTAGGTAGTAGCCCGGTGCTTACACCGAGCATGGCCTCAAGGCAAAAATATGCGGCAGTCGGCATTCTATAAGGCCTGAAAATGTTAGCCTTTATGTATAGCCATCCTACTGTTTTGTACCTTTGCCTAAGAATGGAACAAGTAGGCCTACTTTGTTTTATTTACTTGAGATTAATTTAGGGAATAAATGGTGTCTCTTACTGAAGATTTCTCAAAGAATAGCAGTCGCCCCACTCCAATATACCTGCCCGCACAGTCTACTGTAGCATAGATCAAGGACCTTATTGCTCATTGGTTGTAGTTTACAGTATTTAAAGGCCCATGCAATGTACATGTATTTTCTTTAGCTGTCCTTGAAAATACACCTTTGTATCCCATCTATAGCCTTATTTTCAATTATTGGTTTTTTTTTCATTTTAAAGGATATTTTGATGCCTTTTTGGTTGTTATGCTAATGCAAATTTCCATATTCATGAGCACAAGTGTGATGTCATTTCGGGCAGAATGATAAAGTTATTTCAGCACCAAAAGTTGCCAGAAGTTTGGATACTTTATTGTTGTAAATTTTCTGTTATTCGGTGATTCGTTGTTGTGTCAGCACAAGGCAGTAATCCAGTGAGCAAACTTTTCTCACAGATGTTTTCAGTGAGCAGATTTTTGGGTTCACAAATTGAACAGAAGCCCATTAATTGAACAGTGTCTTCCTGAAATGACATCACAGCAACAGCGCCCTCAGTTGTCCGGAAAAGCATGGACAATTTGAAACGTTTAAAGAAGTGCACTTTTCAATAAAATTTACCCAAAAAGGATGTCAAATAGTTTTCATACTTTGTACAGGAGTAGAAAGTTGCACAAAATATGTTCCTCGGAAAAAATTCATTTCATGAACCCTTTAAACTAAATCCTCAAATACTTGTGAACAAAATCATCATTTTGGAGATTGCTATGTAGCAGAAAAATCCTACGGAGTGAACTAATGCGCATTAAGCGGTAGTATTGAAAGGGTCGACCAAATAGGCCTAAACATGTACCTGTACAATGATCACCAAGCAGTTTCGATAACATGACTCCAGGCGGTTTATTGTAAAGTTACCTTCGACAATGCCACGCCGCTGCACCTCCGCGGTGGTACGAGTCAAGTAACCGTGTCAGTGTCTCTTTTCACCCCGGACAGTCCCCCATGGGCTTAGCCGCTCCACACCGGTCGGCTCGTTTGTGATACAGTATCATTTTTTTAATCAAAGAACAATAGGCTGTCTGCCCAGATTAGCCGACGTATTTAGCACCTGCAACGGCAACATATCATATCACTTCTTTTTTTTTTAGTACTGCGGGATTTTTAACTTCAAGAAAAAATATTTTTGGAATGTGACGGAATCTGGGAGATCGTCCGCGCTGTGCATGTGTAGAAGAAATGATTTGCAGGGTTCTTTTTCCAGACTTCATCATTTCGTCACAATAAATGTTAAGGAATTCTGCTGCGGTTGAATGATTTTTGGAGGAATGAACTGAGACTTTGCAGTTTGGTTTGAAATCAGGGTTGAAATCAGACTGGAGCATGAAAAACTTGGGGATTGCCCGAAAACATCCTCTATCAAAATAAAGAATACATGCAAGCTTGAGCCCACATCTTTGTGCTATTGGAACTGTAAGTTTTGTTTGAAATTAAAAGGTTCGTTTGGTTGGAAATCCACCCTAACCCCCCCCCCCCCAAAAAAAAAACCACCACAAACTAAACACACCAAAAACCCAGTAGGCCTAAACCCTCTCGTCTTTTTTGGAACAAGTATGTCTTAATTTTAGTAGATGATACGCTTTTCAAAATATAAATTCAACCTAATACATGTAGTCTACAAGAAAATAAAAATACAAACAAACAACAAACAACCAATGGAACAAATATTGCTTGCGAGGATCGAATACTTTATGCTCACTTTAATTTGTTCATCCATACAAAAGCTTACATTTGCACGTGTCAGAGGAAGTTTATATACAGTCTGTACAAATTATACAAATATTTACAGGAAATATTAACTGCTAGACGAAAATTCTGGCAATCAAAAATTGAAAATGAGGTGTGGGCGAATTGATTTTTTTGACAAAAGAGATATCCCGCAGGTATCCGCAACAAAAATCATGGGACCTATGTCATACGTTTGAGTAACTCATCTGTAAAAAGACGAAAGCAACATTTGGATCAGTTTTTCTTTGTCAAGTTCGTTAGGTTTGAGGCTTTGCATTGTGAGTACAACTAGGGAGAAAATGAGCAGATATATGCGAAGTGAATGCCTTTAAAACAAATAGCAGTTGTGAGAAGAACCGGTGTTGTTTAACAGTTGTCAATAGCAACTTAACATGACGCATCCATAGTCAGAGTGAGAACAAAAGAAAAGAATATAAAACACACCAATAAGAAAGGCATAGCACAACTAGATTGGTGAATGAATAGAAGATGGCACTTCCAAAGACGGGAGCCAAGATAATTTTTTTACAGATATTAAATACAACGGAGTCTGGGTACTAGGTTTTGAATAAAAACAATCTCATGCACCTTTAGAAAATGTTGGCATTTCTACTTTCATCTTTAAGGTTTTTTTTACGATTTTCTGCTGGAACGAGCTGATAGCTGGACTTTTCACGACCGACATTTTCTAAAAGGCATTCTCAGAGCATTAAATCCCATTGGTGTTGCATGTATTATAGAGAATAATGCAATATTGTTAACGGGAAGAGTTGGTTAGGAAATTGTGATTTATGATGATATCGTCTGATGAAATTCAATCTACTGGCGTCACTGACTATTATCTAGGCCTTCGGAATAGGACCACGTCCACAAATGGTCGACGCGCAGTGTTCACATTGTCCTCCAAAAGTGCAAGGAATTCACAAGACTATGGAAAATGCTTTCTGTATTTTTTTTTCATGAGAAAACACAACACAATGTGGATTTTTTTTGGACTTCGTTACTTTGGTTGTGCAAAACAAATAGAAAGATCGAACAGTGAAAACAGCCTGTAAATCTCCCCATTTGTTATATGCAAATCCTTAAAAAATCATTTTGTTGTTTTTCTAACAATCGTGCATTGAATTTTTGCGTAATTGGGAAGGAAAATGTATTCAAAACAAAATGAAGGTTAAAATACGTTCTCCGTCGGAATAATGGTTGGAAAGATGAGCTTGCTTAAAATATAACAAAATTCCCCTCGTACATGCACATATCACGTATCCGTTACCTTTATAAAACATAGGACATTGAGTGAAAAAATACACAAAGTTCACTTGAAGTTGAATAAACAGTAAGAAGAGTGTACGGCTGTCATTCAAATGAACCCATATGATATTTAAGTCATAATTGTTAAACTATTGCACCTAAAAGTTTCTTTAAAAGTTTGAGAGTTTCATAAAAACCTCTTAATTGACGGATAGAGGAAGACCATGCAATTTACTATAGACTAGTTGGTTCTGGATAGGTTGCTCAGTGTAGGTGATCTCTTTACTTATTTTGATAGATTGTAGCAGTAATTATTTGTAATAATGATCATTAATATTTTACACTTTAATTGTTCATACAATTTCTGTTTACATATGTACATAATCACAAGTAAATCACTTTTTATTAGAGTTTATAAAGTAGGCTACTTGATGCGTTCTGAGACATCAAACATGGCCAAGATGCGAGTAGAAGTGATGGGCGTGAAGAGTAGGATAAGCCGGTGAGCTGACCAGGTAAGGCATAGCCCCCGCGGCCCCGTGCAAGTACGGTAACTGTGAGCCGTACATCAGCCCCGAGTTGTAAGTAGTGTGAAGACCGACGTGGTGTGGCGGCGGCGACTGGGGGTTGTTCGTGGGGGCATTCGGGTCCATCCCCGGGTTCTGCTTCTTCCACTTGGTGCGTCGATTCTGGAACCAGATCTTGACCTGCGTCTCGGTTAAGCTGAGGGACAGAGCCAGGTTGAGCCGCTCACACACGGACAGGTACCGTGTGCTCTTAAACTTGTTCTCTAGGGCGACCAGTTGTTCGTAAGTGAACGCCGTGCGAGCTCGGCGCGGCTTGCCGGCCTTGCCCGGGTCTGAGTCCGATCGCTTACGCTTCTTGCCCGGTGAGCCGTCAGACTTGGCGTCGCTGTCGTCGCTGTCAACCTTGTCTCGATCATCGGATGCCATGTCGTCATCGTCTTCCAAGGATCCGTGCTCCTCCTCGCTGTCCATGCTCTCCCGGTATGAATCATCTTTTGCTGTCTCCCGTTCGCACATGAGATCTCCCGGAGATTGCTCTGATTCTGTGAAGATAAGAAATGTGAACCATATTTCGTTGAGATGATGTATGCCCAAATCGAACCAAATCGACTAACTTTTGGAAGTGCCTCCTTGTTCATGTACTGCCAAGTTTTATTATATTCTTTTTTCAAGAGGCGATCTTGGTTCAATCTAAGACAGCAGATGAATACAGTACAGAAATGCATTCTAAAATTTCCAAACCAAAAAAAAATTAGGAAAGTGACATTTTCCTCATCCGTTTATTTGTTTAACGATGAGAAATATTGACCCTTAAGAAAACTTATGTAAAAACCAGTTTAATCTACATTGCTGTCAAATTCTTTTCGTTATTTGGCCTAAGTTTTAAACCATTTATGTAAATCTGATGATTTAGGGTCAAAGTTATAATGGTTTCCAGGCAGTATGACAAAAATCCAATTGTAAACTTCTTTAAGTAAACAAAATTATGAAACCAACTCAACAATTGAATCGTTCCAAATTTTAACTGCTATACATAAAACTTGAGGGTGGTCCACAGATATTCTGACAGCATTTGTTCCTAGAATAGTAAAACCCCTGATTGCTTGAACAACATCCCGTTGGCGAAATGACTCCTCTTTCCAAGCCCACACAAGCCCGCTATACTAGTCACTAGAATTTTGAGTGTACACCGTAATTGTATGACAAGCAAACGATTGGTCGGATCTGAAGCGTGTGCCGCCGAGCCGGGGTTACCTGAACACACAGCCGCCCGGCGGTATGCCTTTGACGCTACCGCCGCGCTATTAGGTTGTTTTCTTTTAAACAACTTGGCTGAGTCACCGCGTGTTTTTTTTTTTTTTACAATATTATCATCGGGGATCAAAAAGGGACATAAGCATTCCAAAAATGTCACATTGCCATGATAAGTTTCTCCAGTAGCACAAATGGCTGCGATGAACTGCCAATTCATGCAAATCCGATGTAATCTTACTATAAGAAAGTGTTGGCTTCGCTGGAAGCCTGCGTTTATTCAGAGAAATCTTCAGCAAGTTGCACATTGAACTGAAGCTACTACACATCACGTAATTTCTTATTTGTTATCATAACATCTATGGTTAAATTAATTTTAGTTTAATAGGTTGGTTACTGACTGAAAATATAACTGACAATTGGGACGGAAAACAGATATGAATTCGACTTCTCACTGGGACGCTGTCATATTTTCAAAGTAAAACTGCCACTTGATGACAGATAGGCGCCCTTCAAGGAAGTTTCAAATTTCACAATACAGCGAGAAATCATGTCAACGTAGATTTTGGTAATTTGGGAGACTGTTGTGTGTTTGTGTTATTTTCATTCAATTAAAAAGGTGGAATCATAAAAAAATACTATATTGATGTGTTGAGCCGCAAATGTTGTTCAGGCAAGCCATCAGAATGATGCTTACAGATCTCATAAAATGAGCAAGAAATAGTTGTGGAATTAACCTTTTCCAAGGCAAGTTACTTTTGGTCAAACTGAAAAGCGAAAAAAAATCCTAAATCTTGACTTTTTTCCTTCGAGGCGGTCCGTCACCTCAAAATACCATGTCAACAACCCCCTGTACAGAAAGAGGATGTGTCTGAACCCAGCAACAGACCGCCTCTCTAAGGCCGAATTAGGTCGTCAGTCAACGCCTCCCAACGCGTGGAAACGCGCGCTGTGGGATTGTTGGAAGTTTCCATTTGGGCTGTAGCTCAGCCGTGACTTGTGAATCATTAGTTTGAAATCCTATCGGGCTTTATGGCGCTGAGCTTGGCACCGGAGGTTCCGTTCGGATGAGGGAATACGTGGGAGGGGGACCTTTCTTTTTAGCCATTTGGAAGGGGTAAAACCGGGTCCAATGTAAAATACATGTTCAAATTTGGAGACCAGCTCAACATTTAAGAGGAGAGTTTTTCCTGCAAAGTTTTCATTTCGCTCTCTGTCGATGCGTAAAGAGTATTTAGATTATGTCTTACAGACTTTTTGATACCAAATTCAAAGGCGCAAAATATTTAATCTCCACACGACTGAATTTTTTTTTACCATTTTGTCTTTCATTCATTCGGTTAAAATGGTTCGTCTCTATTTATAGCTGCGTCTGAATTTTCTGCCATTAAACACTGGATAACGGTTATATTCTTTTTAAGTCGAGTGACCACACTCGCGATTTTCAAGAGTGACTAAAGTAGTTTTGCAGAGAAAATTGTGCTTTAGTTAATAAATAAGCTCAATACAGAGTAAGCCAAAATATAATCTCAACAATCTTCAATTCACACTAGGAATTTGGTGAGGCAGTAACCGACTAATCTTTTCCTTTCCCAAATTTGCATATGAAAGTTTATTTTGAAATACCTTTTACTTTCAGTATGGACCAAAGTCAACCTAGTTTAAAATATTCTCTATATGGTTCGAATTACTTTGAACCTTTTGGGATACACGGCATTAATAATCGCGTTTGGAAAATGTTTTTTTTTACGCTCGCCCTTCCGTATAAACGACAATCAACCATGCAATCTACTCGGTGTTCAATCGAATCAGGTCGACTGGGGTTAACCGCGGGATCCTTTGATGCCATGCCGGCCATTTCCCCTGATGCCATTAAATCCCCAAGTGCGACAAAGTGCCAATTAAAAAGCCCCTTGCCCCTTGTCTTTTACATCCCACAAAACACCGGTTATCAGAGATGGTGATAATTGGATTTTGGAGGAACAGAAGCTCATCACGGAATGACAACGATCACCAGATGGATTCGCTTGACTGGCAAAATGTGATCGCCAGATGTCCAACATTAATACTATACATTATCATGATCCATCCGACCGGTTATTCTGAAAGCCATAATTAGCTAAAGACATACTAAAAGATCAATCAGAAATTAATAGCGTATGACGAAAACAATCTATTTGTAACAGTATTTTTTTTGGGGGGGGTGGGGGGGTGATTCTCATTTACTCTTTAGCCTTCTCTTTCCTGATGAGTAATCATGACATGATATGAGTTGAAAACGTAAACAGACACAATATTCTCATGAATTGCTAGCATCTGCATGTACGTGTATTCAACTCGTCTGTTTTACATGCATTTTGATGTTCACTACAATTATGAGGGGACATCATTTTGCATATCACACTGGTCCATCATACTCACCAGAATCAACGTTGTTTCTTCCGTTGCACAGTTGTTCCCCACCAATCCAGGACGAGGACCAGGTGTAGTCGTGCGCACTTGGCGGACATGATGTCGGTACAGCGGGGGATGCAGAGCCGGATCGCGGATGACAATGTTCCGAAGAGTCGGTGCGTTCCTCGCCACAATCGCACTGCCGGGGCGACTTGGGGACCGGCCCGTTGAATTTGTTCGGATTGAGAATATCAGCCACGGAAAACGCTGTGAGTTTAACGGGTCTATTGAGCGCTGGAGCCGGGCCCATATTCCTTCCCTGGTGCTGGTGATTTGGAGTCTGGAGATGTTGGTGTTGGTTCGGTGAGGCTGACGAGGACGAAAGTGGACGAACAATCTCGGCCTCAATGTCCGGTGAGTGGAAAGGATTCGCTGGCTTCATCTCCTCCGAGTCTGAGACAGAGTGCACACGCCCTTGATCGGCACCCATGGGTTGACTGGACGGTGTGTGGCTGATGAACAGAGCCATTTGGTCTACCTCTGTTTCATCCATCGTCCCTTGATGTGTCCGAGGGTCCAGGCAAGACGGGGTATCCGCTAACGGAGGAACAGCTTCACCAACCAGCGTCTGAATCATCGCCCTCAGATTGGAGACAACGTTTATAACACTCAGTCTCTTCAACCAATCTCTGATGATTCAATCAGTTGTTCAAATTTCAGTTCCCAGTCGACTTGGCATATGGTTTTATACAAGGGATGACAGACTTGGGATGTGCAGGAGTGGATTCTGTGACAGGCATTAGGTAAGCTCAGTTGTCTTGTACCAAACACGTTGCTGGAGTTCGACACAACGAGACTTACTGTACACGTGCAAAGGATGACCTAGTAGTATTTGGTGAATGTGAGTAGCGCCAACACAGTATGCACGGAGGCCAGCCAAATTAGATTGAGAGCCTAGCCCGCATGCGCAGTGACTCGAGGTGGGCGGAGACTTGCCAAACTCAATGGCTCGCCTCGCATAATTCGGTTTAGTCATTAGCGGCGATCGTTTTAATTGGTCGGCAAATTAAGTGGTGTCACAGGGGAGCTAGTGTTGGCTGTTGACCCCGCTCACCGCTGGCAATTAGCTGGCTAAACACCGCGCTGAAAGACCGCACCGGGTTTTACAATCGCGGACTTTTCCGCTCGATCAATTGCATTTACACAGTTGTTCGTTCCCAAAGCCAGACTTCCGCGCATTTTCCCTCTGTTGCGTTTAATCCTTACACCCTTTTCTCCCCCTAAAAATAATCGAGTCATAAATGTACATTTTTTTTCTTTCTTTGGGTTGGTTTGAGATCAAAAGGTGGATGCCGACAGGCTTATCAGGGAATTGGCAGGCAGCGTTATTGGCAGCATTTCCTCCGTGAAAGACAAGTTGCTTGTGTTTATTGTGCGGCCTTTGAAAAGAGATCTTAAAATGGAATTGGCCATCGGGGAAAAGTAGAAGTTGTGGAACGACGGAAAGACCGAGAGAGCACGATGGTGTTGGGACCGGCACTGGGTTTTTATGGGGAATGTAGCGGTGTTGTGATACGCTGCGGCGAAGCCATTAGATTTTACCACCGTATTACGAGTCAGTGGAGCGTGGGATGGGGCAAAAACACATCTCAGTTTACGATTTTCAGGTTATTTTTTTTTATTTCTTTGCATTAACACTCTGAATCGTGTAGGCGTTGGCTTAAATCTACTACTCTCCTAATGCGCACTATTAAAACATAAAGGCTCCATTCACCACGCATGGACTATCAGAATTCCCGGTAAATCGATATAATTGTTTTCAGAGCGTTTATCCAATTGACTTTCGCCTCGCTTTTAATTTCACGAAAAGCAATTATTCACAGGAGAAAGCATAATTCTTTTGATGGCATCTGCCGAGCCCGTGTTATTTTTTCCCCCAGTGGCGATCAGCAAATCACGCTAAAAGCTCCCCATTCCGGCGGTGAAGGAGCAGGACCGTGCATCGCTCCGGTGATCGCGGCCCGCGATGGCCGGCCGGACGCGAAGGATACATAAATTCATTAAATATTGAAAAAGAGGCAATTACTTTGGAATCAATGCATACGGGGAATTAAGTCAAGGCAGACAATGAGAGGGGAAACCGACCGGCTATCTACAAAGCCAATTGCCTCATGAATACTAATAAGGAAATGAGTGGACGGGGGGGGGGGAGGTGTGCGTGGTGTGTACAGGCTCAGTGAGTGTTATTACAAGGGAGGATTTGGGCTCCAGTAGCTCAGGCCGTGCAAACACACGTGTAATTGATAGTCGTAATCCTATTGAACCCGGCCCTTCTGTGCCACCATGGCACCCTGGTATAGCACCTTGTCTTCACGCACCCGCGCTGTTCAGCACACGCAAGCCAATTATAACAAGCTGATTTTCAAGGGGGGTGATAAAAAGGCATTATCCCCAGATCTGAAAACGCCAATTCGTGGACAAAACAAGCAATATTCCGTCTTAGCCATGATACCACCACATCAGAAGCCGACCTGCCGACGTCTTAAAGTCCGCAACAATTAGCCCTCGAAATTGGCCCCTTTCTTGGCTAAAGACCCCCTGAATCACCCCCCTTGGCCCTCACAGGGGTGCCGCTACATACAGTGTTTGCTCCACTTTCTCTCCCAAGTTTGGGTGTCACCAACAGCCGGACAATTACAAACGGCAACATCAGAGGAATACTAATGACCAGCCAACAATCGACCCTATTTTCCCACTTGCCGGACGCCACAAAACACTTTGCCCAGGAAACACAACAAAGCACGGTGGTTTGCGTCTTGGAAGCGCTGCCACAGAACCGAGGTGTCAATGGGGCTTCCCGGCCCAATTTTAGAGAAGAAAGGACTAATTAAATAGATCGGGCGTCCATTACAAAATGCGCGAAAACGCGCAACTCTCGGCTATTGTGACAGGCAAATCCAAAGGTGAAATCAGCCTAGCGCTTTCATAAAAGTGTTTGCTGGAGTTTTCCTAAACCCTTGTATTTTACCAGGGTGGCATTTTAGTTACACTTATAACAAGTACACACTGCAAAACTGTACGTTTTGATAAACTTGTACGAGTTTAAACTTGCATAAATCGTTGCATTGTGCGGAGGCACAGACATGGCCTTCACAGTTCCCATGCAAGGCTGTAGCCCACAAACTACCGGAAAGCATTTTCTTCAATCATTATCAGTTATCTCACACAACAATCTCATAAAAAATGCGTTTACTAATTAATAAGATTTGAGCGAATATGTGCAGGTTCCAAATTAACAACATCATTATTAAATTCTTGCCTTGGTTAAAAACATTCCGTATTGCAGAGTCAACTGTTTCTGAGTAGACCTCTGCGAATATGCCATTTCCCGACTTAAAAAAGTCATTAAGAACGAAACCAGATATCGCCAAAATCTCAATTTTCTATGTGGCGAGATATCATCCGGACTGTGTAGGCCATAGCTTTATTTTAGCCGCACCCCATCATCGGCATATCATGCACAATATGTCAGCACCAGGTTTTTTTTCAGGTGCTTACCCGGCCCTTTACGGAAACACACTACAGCAGCACACGTGGTAGTCGTTACCTATGTCTCGAGCTGCCGACAATTATCGTGGCGCGAAGCGTTAAGGCGGCGTTGGTCTTGGACCCTTCGCTCGACGAGACTCTCAGTCTCGAATATATAAAAACCAGACCTCTTTCAACTCCTGAAATAATCACCTTGGGGATTCCACGCTTGAGTTTTTAATTTGGATAATGATTTGCAAGTCATGAGACTTCCGACTTGGGAACATTAATGAGTGGTTAACAAGCCTAGCCATTCCAACTTTCTTCTTAAGTTTGGAAAGTTCCAACCCGTCAATAATAGGTTACATTTTTAACACTAACTTTTCATTGAGCTCCAAATGTATTGCAATACCATTAACTCTTTAGAATTGCCAAAAGGTACTCTCAAAATTGAAAGAAACTGTTCAGTCCTTTAATTTTATTTCACAATTCACATTGTTCAGAGTGAAATCAGGATGTTGTTTTTAAAACAAAACTGAGATGCATGTTTATACATTTGCCTATACAACTGCGAAAAATAGATTTCATGAACGACGCAGTTTTCTTACTAGAGGATTTTTAAGATTTGGCCAAAGGCAATTTTGAAGTCCTTAGATTTTTATAAATCAATTTGAATTATGTAAAAACTCATGATTTTAACTGTCTGTCAACTGAATGGGATGAGTGGTTGTCGCTACATGCAAGACTTTGATTTTGTGATTTTAAATTTTCAGCAGAAGCGCCCGTTTACTCTTTAGCCTGGATCTATAAAAATAGTGAAATTTTGCTTCAGTCAAACCAGACGACGGCAAGCTGATTATATGTTTCAGACGAAAAACACATTTTGTTTTGGAAATACAGACAAGAACTCAAGTTCCAAGTTTTCAAATGGAATGAATACTTATTTTTTTGGTGACAGTCATGTGATTTTCATCTTACTTCCTCGGTCTAGTTTTCTATCCACATTCTGGTCAGTGACGTTCAGTGCTCTAAAATCTGACGTTCCCGTCTTTCCATCTTTACAGGAATATGTTTTTACAGAGTCAGATTCTGCCAGATATTTATGCTTCAAGATGACAACATTTAATTGCAACACATCGTTGGCTTTGTAGACATAACATCAGGGATCAGCGTGTAATGTTATTACACTGTCCACTTCTGCGGAATGACAGCTTTTCATTTTCTCCCCTTTCCCACCAATCTTAATTTTGAGGACCGGATATTTCCCTCAGCTTCGGTCATTGACTGCAGACTGCTGACTTATTATCCATTTTTAGTTTACCGACATGCTGATAATGCACTCATGTGAAGATGCACATGCGCCTTAGGAGACTTTCTCGTTTCAAAAAATCTAAATAAACGCTTTAAAGTTTCACAGCCTCGACGGCAAATAATCTCGCCATTGCTGCTTGTATATTTCTCTATAGCATTACACCATTTTCTCAATCGTTAGAACGATAATGCTTGGAATACGTGTCTTGTCCGAGAGTAAATTCATCCCGGTGTAATATGAGCACGCTTTGACTCGCCAACAGCTAATTCGCACCAAGATTGCATTTCAATCAGTATCACTCGACGACATATCACCATTCCCAGATCATTAGCGGGTTCTTATTTGCCCAATTACCCACAGTCAACCTCGTGGTAGTCGGGCCGACAGCCGAAGGTCACTGGATGTGTAAATGAGACCAGTTGCAGACCAGTCGTGTCCAGACTACGATGACCTTAAATAAGGTTAAAGTGTACTCGTCAACAAATTCGATTTCTGAATAATTTTAATCATGTCAAGATTTTACATGCAGTGCTGAGCGTACGATCACTCTCTAAATTCCAAAGAGTGAAAATTCACTCCATTCGAGTGGAGATTCACTCCCACAGTCGGAAACTAGGGACTAGACGTTTTAGAGTGAAATTCCTTCAATCGTAAAGATCGACTTCGACTGAAGTGGTTCTTTTTCAGACTATTCCAATCGAAAATGAGAGTGATTTTCATTCTAAAACGTCTAGTCCCTAATTTCACTGATTGGAATTTAGAGAGCAATTCTTCTTTCAACATCATCTTCTAGTGCTGGCTGAAATATTATTTCGTATTCTTCGAGGCTTCCAGACCGTGTTCTAAATCAGCGATCTTAAAACCACGGTCATGCTTGGACCATCTCTCTAGCGTTTGACAAACCGAGAAATTTGATCTCTCAATCGCACTGCCCAACCAACACACGAACAAGCCAGGTGGATGGCGGAATAAACACCGCCTAGATCTCATTAGTACGAAAGCCCTGAAGTGCCATCAAGTATATATTTCGCCAAGTTCGTTTTTATGAGTTATATATTTCGCCAAGTTCGTTTTTATGAGTTATATATTTCGCCAAGTTCGTTTTTATGAGTTATATATTTCGCCAAGTTCGTTTTTATGAGATACATTTTGTCGAAGTTCGTTTTTATGAGATACATTTTGTCGAAGTTCGTTTTTATGAGTTACATTTTCTAGAAGTTCGTTTTTATGAGTTACATTTTCTCGAAGTTCGTTTTTATGAGATACATTTTGTCGAAGTTCGTTTTTATGAGATATATTTTACGGAGTTACGGAGTTTTCATGAAGTTACGGAGCCCCTAAAGGGACATCCAAAATTATTTTCTTATCTCGTGCGCACGACATAATATCTCGTGCGCACGAGATAATTATCACAGGCGCACGACATATATGACGTGCGAACGACATAATATCTCGTGCGCACGACATAATATCTCGTGCGCACGAGATAATTATCACGTCCGCACGACATATATCTCGTGCGCACGAGATAATTATAAGTATTAACGGAGCTTGCTGCACTTGCAGCGGACGAGTTTGTGTGTAACGAAAGCAGCGTGTCTGGTACGCTGCCCCTAAAGGAACATCCAAAATTATGTTTTTATCTCGTGCGCACGACATACTATCTCGTGCGCACGACATATATCTCGTGCGCACGACATGTGCAAGCTCCGTTAATGCTTATAATTATCTCGTGCGCACGAGATATATCTCGTGCGCACGAGATAATTATAAGTATTAACGGAGCTTGCTGCACTTGCAGCGGACGAGTTTGTGTGTAACGAAAGCAGCGTGTCTGGTACGCTGCCCCTAAAGGAACATCCAAAATTATGTTTTTATCTCGTGCGCACGACATACTATCTCGTGCGCATGACATATATCTCGTGCGCACGACATGTGCAAGCTCCGTTAATGCTTATAATTATCTCGTGCGCACGAGATATATGTCGTGCGCACGAGATATATGTCGTGCGCACGAGATATATGTCGTGCGCACGAGATATATGTGGCGCGCACGTGATAATTATCTCGTGCGCACGAGATATTATGTCGTGCGCACGTGATATATGTCGTGCGCCAGTGATAATTATCTCGTGCGCACGAGATATTATGTCGTGCGCACGAGATAAAAAAATAATTTTGGATGTCCCTTTAGGGGCTCCGTAACTTCATAAAACTCCGTAATTCCGTAAAATATAACTCATAAAAACGAACTTGGCGAAATATATAACTCATAAAAACGAACCTTGCGAAATATATAACTCATAAAAACGAACTTGGCGAAATATATAACTCATAAAAACGAACCTTGCGAAATATATAACTCATAAAAACGAACCTTGCGAAATATATAACTCATAAAAACGAACTTGGCGAAATATATAACTCATAAAAACGAACCTTGCGAAATATATAACTCATAAAAACGAACCTTGCGAAATATATAACTCATAAAAACGAACTTGGCGAAATATATAACTCATAAAAACGAACCTTGCGAAATATATAACTCATAAAAACGAACTTGGCGAAATATATAACTCATAAAAACGAACCTTGCGAAATATATAACTCATAAAAACGAACTTGGCGAAATATATAACTCATAAAAACGAACCTTGCGAAATATATAACTCATAAAAACGAACCTTGCGAAATATATAACTCATAAAAACGAACTTGGCGAAATATATAACTCATAAAAACGAACCTTGCGAAATATATAACTCATAAAAACGAACCTTGCGAAATATATAACTCATAAAAACGAACTTGGCGAAATATATAACTCATAAAAACGAACCTTGCGAAATATATAACTCATAAAAACGAACTTGGCGAAATATATAACTCATAAAAACGAACCTTGCGAAATATATAACTCATAAAAACGAACCTTGCGAAATATATAACTCATAAAAACGAACTTGGCGAAATATATAACTCATAAAAACGAACCTTGCGAAATATATAACTCATAAAAACGAACCTTGCGAAATATATACTTGATGGCACTACAGGGCTTTCGTACATTAGGGCACTTTCCCCGTACAGTTTTAAAACGAGATATCGTTTAGCCCTATATAGATCAAGGAGCTATGGTTTGACAGCCACGCTTTCCACGGGGAAGTAAACAAAGCAAACGCAGCTTGATAATCCAAACCTTTGCCCGTGAGATACTTGAATCCAATTCTCAGCGAAACTTGACTGTGCATCTGGAGTGATGTACAAATTTGCAGCATATAGGGACTTGATTGCACGTCTAAACATTCAAGCTACCGTCTTTACAACGAATGATTTAATAAATTATACACGTCTTAAAACATATAAGGACTTCTATGTCATTCAATTATTTCGAAGGAATAAAACCGGTTATAAACCTTAGCGCATTGATTCAGTCTTTTGAAGGCGTGAACAAATCAAGAAAATTTGGTTTCTAAACTTTTGTTTCTTAAATTGGTCATGTAGTAGGCCTATTATGTCTATTTTTAAAGGGAATGCAAAGACCAAACAATTATGTACTTGCAGCACAAAAGTAAAGTCGTTCTGTTTTCGGCCGCCGACAAATATCAAACTCACTCAGTGTCCAAATCTCCGTCTTTATAAAAAAAAATAATACTCTTGAATATAAAAATCAGCAGTTCGGGAGCAAACTTGTTTAAGCTTGTCTCACATTTCTTTCTCAAGCTTGTCACATTTCAGACAAAGGTAAGGTATATGCCAAGAGTGTCGAATAAAATTAATGTATAATTGATTCTTTTTTATATAGTGAAAGATCGTACCTCTACTAGCAATAATTCATTGGGCTGGTAAATATTGAGTTGTTTTTGCGTTGCAGATTTCGCAAAAATCCCCTTAAAGACAGACAGAACAAAATTACTTTTAGTATACAAATAAATGTTGACTATGCGGCCTTACTATTTGTTTTTACTTATTAATTTTGGACAGATATTGCACTTTTAAACAAAGTGCATCAAACCTACGAATATTGCCCAGAATCCGTGCCTAAATTCGGTAGAAAACCCGCTCTGCCCGCGGCTTAGACTGGTCGGGCCGGTCTGGGGCCGGCGGACCGCCACCTTGTATGCCGCAGTCATCGGGCGGCAAGGCATCCTAAGCCGTTTGATTCAAACACACCTCACCTCGGGCCCTGCAAAGTCGCTCTCTTTGAAAACGACCAACACCCCGCCATGAAGGAACACACCGTGTATACCGGGGCCGTGTGTTTCGCCTCTCTTCCCCCTGTGTAAATAATACGCGTAAAGAACTGGCCGTTTGATTCACCAGTTTCGGTTCATGCCGCCCTGAAGCTTTTCTTCCAGAAGACAAAACTAGGTATCGAGCTGTTGAGAGGCAAATCGTATTACACCGGTACATTTCCACGGGAGCAATCGAGGGTAAAATGCTGAAAATGACTCGGCTATTAGTGCTGATTAAAGGTTCAAAGGCCTACACGGTATACACCGTGTATGTTGAAGTCGAAGTTATAGCCCACAGCTGCCTGTTATGGCATGGTTAGCGATACGGTAAAAACGTATCCAGCCAAGAAGTCCTGAACAAAAAGGGTAAGATTATTTCATTGAGCTCCTTTCACAGAAAGTTGCTATGAGCGCAAACAATTATGTAAAGCAAAATGAGTTTCCAACTAAAATGCCACGCAGTGTATTTTACTTGTAACTGGTTCCCGGTTTATTCATGCTCAGCAAGTAAATTGCTAAGCCTTTTTTGCTTAGCGCGGACCCCAATAAATTTGGGTCCGGATGTCTTGAACTTATCATACCGGTACGAGAGCATCTCTGCAGTTTATATGTCAATTATTCCCCTATCCCAAGTTTAAGCCGAGTTTTGCTGCTTTTATCAAAATATTATTTCATCCAGTTTTCGGTTGCATGTACCCTTTGATAACAATATACAAATTATAAAAAGGTGCAGGAAATATTTTCTAACTCGAAGTTCTGGACCTGCTCAAAAAAATATTTGACGACTGGTCACTATTGAATGCAGACTACGCCTGAGGGAGTTCACAAAGGCGAAATGAGATTAAGACTTCATGGTCACGGCGATAATTATACGGGACAAGGGTCACGATTCATGTCCGTTGGGCCGTGTAATTTGACCAAAACCCAGTAATTACGCCTAGAAATATCACCATTCACGACTCCGGAGGGCTAAACACTTCCCCTGGTTTTTGTTCATCTTCGTTAAACCGTCTCTAATGACTTCCCGTGTATAGCTTGCCGACAAAATCAGACGACGGTGTTTGCATGAAAAATGATTTAGCTACGGGTCAGTGATTAGTACTGTCGCGGTGGCGGCATGGCAAACACAGACACCGCAACAGCTGATTGGGACTCTCTCTCGAATTTGGTCAAAAATAAATTGAATGTCTACCCATTGTCCTCAGAATTGTTTGTTTATTATCAGGAATTAGCAAACCACGTGATCATCGTCTATGTACACAGTCACGTGTGTCATTAGCCGTTCTATACTTCATTACATCGTTTCATCATACATTATTCTATACAGTATAGGGGGCCTACTTCTTCAAAACTGAGCGATGTATTTCGTGGTTCGACCCCAAAATGCAAACGAATTGCAAACTACCCTTTTCATTGATGAAATGTTATCCGGTTTACGGTCTATAGTTAGTAGAAAGTTAATTTGATACACAGCTTGTTTTGTAGCTAACATCCAGTGTTCTTGTATTTTGGTCAGGCCCATGGGTAATTGAACCATGGATCCTGGGCTCGGCACACAATGTCTGAAGGCACTAAGTCTAATTATTGCAATTTAATTAACACATCTTGTCCATTCAACCCCAATCAATGATACCCTAAATTAACTGAACACTGTAAAACCATTGTTCAGCCAACCTTTAATGATAAGTCTTGGCACCAGACACGTGTCCAGTAGCCAATACGTGTCACAGTGACCAGGCGACACGCGTCTCCTTCCGCCACTGGACCAATTCCTGAATCAAATGATTACTCCATCCGCATGCTTGTTGAAAAACATGAAACCAATTAGTATCCCTTACAAAAACAATCAGTTTCTTGTGGCTTGCTCTGCTGTCGACACCTGCCTATAATACGTAAGTGGATTTTGAAAATGTTCATTTGCAACCTTTTGATCTAATTATTATGTAAATAGCGGCTCGAGTTTTGTCCCGCGATACCATGAAAATACAACAATTATAAAATTTATCAGCTGGGGCTAATGTAGCTCCTATAGCTACCAACTACTACTTGTACTAAGCTACCAATCCAAATTTCACACTGTGAAGATTGCTTGTAAGTGCAGCTGAATTTTGTTCAGCAAATACTGAGTTGTTAAGCAGCTTTTGTTCTCAACATCTTCTTGGAATTGGGCCGATGGCTTTTGCTTACAGCAGAAGGGCAACCATTCTTGAGCAACTTTGGTGCCGTATATACTTGGTTGGAACATATCTGCTTTCACGTACTTTTGTTTTAAATTAAGTTTTAAAACTATAAGCAGCTTTTGTTCTGAACATCTTCTTGGAATTGGGCCGATGGTTTCTGCTTACAGCAGAAGGGCAACCATTCTTAAGCAACCTTGGTGCCGTACTTGATTGAAACAAATCTGTTTTACATACTTTTGTTTGTTTTATAACTATTCAAAAACACTTTTTACATTTTATCCTATAGTTCTAGCAAAAGTTGACATAAGATGCAATCAGATTGACTTCAAACTAGGCACAGACAAAGACCCCAAGGTTAAGTTGGCTCTAGACAAGTGATGTCATGATGACGTCATCAACGGGTGATGTCATTTTGTCTTTATAGAACTGTAAGTCCAATTAGGTTGGAACTTGGTATGTATAGACAAGGACGTAATACAGACAAAAGTGGGGTGACGTTATGATGACGTCACTGATGAGACGTCATCTTAAAGGTGCATATTTTAAAGCCATATATCCGGAGAACTAAACAAAAACAGCTTAATAAGTCATGAAACTATGTTCTTGCGTATAATTTTCCTGACTGCATATGGACGAAAACAAAATATAAACTCATAAAAAACACAATGCAGAAAAGCCCTAGGGCCCTATGTGCTGTTCATCGAACAGACATAGATCTAATTTGTTTCTCTTTAATCTTAAAATCTACCCGGGTATTTGAGTTTGTAAGCCCACATTTTCTCAAAAGTGTCTCTGACGTTAAGGAACCTAATCTCAGATAAGAGATTTGACGTACAATTCCCGCAAATGCTTGATACGCCTGTAAGCTACCTTGAGCGATTTTTTTTGCATATCGTTTTCGCGCAATGTGTTCAATGTCACTCATGTGCCAGCAATATGGGCTACCGAAACAGGATCGGGTACCAGTCTAGTAGCACTAACCGCAGAGTCGACATCCCGGGGTCAATGACCGCCAAGGGGGTCAGAGTAAATACGAAAAGAAAAGGTATCAACGAAAAAGAAAAGGAAAAAGAAAAGGTATCAATCTTCAAACCCCTTTGAATTCAAGATACAGGCCTAAGTTAACTAAAACCGATCCAAATTTGTACAATTTAGTCGGGATACAGCATCGGCTTTTAGTGAACAACCATATACGCTCTGTAGCGCACTTTTATGTTCTTCGTTTGTCATGTTAACGTCATTCGAACTCCGGTGGACTTTCAAGACTGTTGTAGTTTTCATTACAAACTTCTCTGATACTTTTACAGGTTGCTTTTCAAGATCACCCTTTTATCAGTGAAAACAAAGCTGGGCGGAAAAGAAGAGTGCCTTTCCATCGAGAAAAACGCCTTGCAGTTTTGCACGTGGAACTTGTCTTTTGCCGCGACATCCCCTCTGCATCGGAGTGAGTTCATCTCCGGTTGTTTTGGACAACTCAAGCGTCCCTTCTAGTCCTGGGTATTATAGTGGGTATGTTACAGCGTTCGACCCCACGAGACTCTCCGTCTGTCACCCTCTAAATGAGGTCGAACAACCAAACCACCTTTAGTGGTAGGATAGAAACCACAGGTGTAGTATTGGTTATCGGGGTGAAGACCAGCGAATACACTGACTCCAATGACAAACACACTCGCTTCAAAAAATCGGGAAAAAATACTGAAAACTCTCAGAGGTGGTCGAGACACACATCAAATTATTGCTCTCTTCTTGCGCTTTATCGTAACCTTTTTTTTGGGGGGGGGGGTTGTTACCCATGACTTTGGAGGACCATCTCTTAAGGTAGTCCTTAACACATCACCGTTCTGAGTAAAGATCACTCCACTCAATTGCAGAATAGACCAAGATTCGGAACCGTCTTCATCCTGACTTTTCTTAGAGACAGGCCTACATGCTCAATTCTGGTTCTGAGATGGGACCCTTATAGTTATACTTGCTAGAAACCCCCACTGGGGGTTTGTAGCAAGTGCCACAAAACTCTACCAGGGCCACAAAACTCTCCATTCAGATAGAAAAAAAAATTGTGATTTGGCTAGCTTGGGCAATTTAAGATCTATTTACTGGTGTGTTACCCACAGTTGTATGGCCAAACCGAATGGAATTGGGACTGTTTTGGGATCCCATGGCCGGCATGCGGCATGGCACGCATGTGCCTGGAGCCACCAGGCCGGCCGCATACAGCGGATCCAGCCGACCAACACGGGGCTGACCGGGACGGGCCTTGCCCGCCATTCGGGGAGTCTCGGCGCTGGGGCTTTGAACACACTTCGTGTCTCCGGGCGTGTTATTTATGCTGGGATGAAATTCCCCGTCGGATTATTGTGGGCGGCTATTTTGGAATCGATCGGAGATGTTATCTGCTCTTTGTCGGTGCCGAGGTGGAAAAATAACAGCTTTATTGGCGTATTAACCTCTTGCAAATGCCCGCTGTACCTCGGCCATAAACCAGGCGCTATAGGGTCCCTATTAACTGGCTGAAATTAATTCATGCACACACCGACCACATCTGGTTTATCGATATCCCAACTGAATTATCGAAGTGTTGTCACCCTGCTCAACGGAACTGTTAAACTTTTTGCAGTGCTGGTAGTTTGATTGTCTACTTGTTATTACATGTACCTGCCTGTCTTTTTTGTTGAATTTTGGGCAATATTTTTCTTTGGCTCATCATATCTGCGCGTTGAAGTTGTTGTGTTATACGCAAATTAAACTAACACTCAGAGTGCAGGTTTGAGTTCTGCACTAGACTAAACCCAAATCGATTGTGACATTATTCATCTTCCCCATCACTCTGTTTGGTTGTGACAACTGTGCTCAGAAGTTCGGGAAAATCCAATTTCTCAAAGCTCGAAACATGAACATGTTCCCATGATGGGTACATCATGTACTCATGATTGATACACGAACATGTAACATGACATTTCGTCCCCACTCCGTCACAGAAACCAAGAATCCAACCGAAAACTGTCCATGGACGCAGAACGTAACGCGATCCAGTGTCAAAACAAAAATCATTTAAAATGTCAACAGTCACTTTTGGTCGGCGGTCCGCGGCTCAAGATGGAATGTAACCCCGATACTGTGCCCGGCGGTATGGCCCGGACCCCCGCTACTGCCAAGTCTCGCTAAATTAAAAAATTGTTACAAGGGGATATGTGTCATATTATGATCAAAACCACTCACTCAAGATTTTATTCATCATTGTTGGAAGCTAAAGTGCAGTGCATTCGCAGAAATTTATGTCATTTAATTGTAAAGTGCATTGATACAAAGTTAATAAAAATAACATTCCAAGCAATGCAGTATCTATGTCATAATGACTTCACTTACTGGAGAAAAGAACAAACACAAGCGAAGTGAGTATCGCCATTTCAATTCTACAACTACTAGGCGTAGTCTGAATCACCCACACTCGCCAAAAAGTTCTATCAGTTAATCAATCCATTAATAAATATTTATTAATCCCTATAGCCAATTAAAAACAATTTCATTTCGCGGACTCTAAAAGTATCAAAATGATAACGCATACGACAAAAATTAAGTTAAGTTTAATTAAAGTTATTTATAATACAAGGTTCTACGAAGTTGCTATTTCTTTGGCTGGAATCAGGCCAAATAAAAAAAAATAAAAAAACAGAACTATTCCAAGGAGTCCACTTTTTCTTTCTAATTTTTTTCCCAATCGCGCGTGGACCAGCACACCGCGAGGTCCACTATCGCACCGCGTCTCTTCGTTCGCACCCCGGCAATCACCGCGTGAGACACGGCAACTGTCTCGGCATTGCGCGGACTCAAAGTACATTTAGCTGCCGATCCGTGGAACTTGCTGTACCCAAAATAAATAAAATGGTCTCGAAAACTTCAATTTATATCTGGAATGTTTCTATATCTATCGTGGGTGAGTACAAAAGAAGATCATCGCTCATGGTGGATATACACCAAGCAGTGTTAGCTGAGACAACTGTTGTATTACAAAGAGTATTATAGTACATTGTACATGTATCTTAAAATGGCGTATATAGGGACGGTATATCTTGGGATCTGAAAAGACTATATGCGTTGATCTCATAAATAAAAGACAGCAGACTTTCACTGCACCCAAGAAAATAATCTCCTCATGCACATGCTCAATCGGTACACGAGTTCTTAAATTCTGCAATCAGCCTCAATACCTAAAAGTTTGACACAATCGTACTTGTTGCTACATCAAGAAATAAAGAGAACATTGGTGTATTGCTTACATGATGTAGAAAGTCACGGTGTTCTACGTTCCGACGAAGGTGATATCCCACTTCTGCAATTTTTTCGTCTCCTAAAACGAAACAAAAATGTTACTACTTCTGATGACGTCATTCTCTTTTTTTGGTTTAACGATGTCGCACTTCACGTCCCTAAGCTTCAGAATCGCGAGCTGTTGATGAACTGCGTACAAACGAAGTTGAAATTGAAGTTAATATAAAATGTAACTATAATATGACCATGTCAATTTATAAATTACCGTTTAAGTTGTTTTCTTCAAAATAATTATGTTCACTGACGGCAGATTGTTAACATTTCATACAAATCATTAAGACTTTGTTTTCACTTTCGAATTTGTTTTAAAAGAGATAATTTTGAGATGTTCCCAAACTGAATATAGGCCTTATCAATCAAAAAAATATTTAATATTTATTTGTTATGAAAGCCCACGGTAATACCCAAATTCGACATGCATATTTACAGTAGAACCAAATGAACCAAATTATAACATCAGAGCGCCCTCAAGCGGTATCTTAAATGCCAATCTGATTATCAAGTGCCAATTTCAGCGATTTCAATCTTGGCGCGAGTCCCGTGGGATTATGACCGAGTGTTGAGGCCAGTAATTGGACGGAAGGGAAAGTGAGGAACGGGCGTCACTAACTGAAAAGTTGGCCACATTGGTTGATAAAGTGGTTCAGTGTGTAATCGTAATAAGTCGGAATCCTCAGGGATGATTTACGGGGGCCAGTTGGGGGGAATGACCGAGAGGGGGTGGTGTAGGGTGCAGACTATTTTGGGAAGTGGGTTCAGTGGTTAGGTATTGGAGTGAGATGGTTGAAACAACTCAAATGTGTCAATAAAGTCGGCCAAATGCACACGGTTTGGTTCGTGATGGTGGTCCTGATTGGACAAACAATCGGCATAAACTAATCGTTTATGGGATTGAGGAGTTTTGTTTGAGATTGTTACCCGTTTGGGTGATATTTTGAGTGCAGTGGAACCTTTTTAACTACGATGACATGATAATGTGGCTATGGATTTTATTTCAGGCAATTATAATTATGATGTCACACCTTGAGAAATCTGTCTTGTAAAAAAACCGAAGCTGTTTTGTTTTGTTCAACTGCGTGATCGGCTGTTAATCGGTTTGTCGGTTGGTCCATTGATTGGTTGAGTGTTTGTTGCCAACTCTGGTGAGCGGTATAGGCTGTGTGGGTGTGACAGTCGAGGCTGTCTGTCCGTCGCGTTGTTTGTTGGTTTGTTGTGTGAGTGGTCGATGGGTTAGCTTGTTGATGATAAATTGACTGACTATTCTTTAAACAATCCTTGCCTGCTGGTGGTCACCAGTTCTCATGGTAACTCCACTTATCTACAGCTCATTGCAAATCGTATTATATACAAATGTACCGCGTATCACACCATGGTATCCCAATTTCCCAATTGTATTGTGTTTCTGTCAACACGATCATGAGTTATTCAGAAGTCTCAAATCTGGTCCCCCCCCCCAAGAAAACCAACTACAAGCCAACTTTATCATCTTTTTCACACAGTATTTGGTGACCAGCCCGTTGTTTTACTCATACTCAGTGTACCCAAACACCCTTCGATCGCGTAGGTCCCGTTTCTCACGTGGACGGCAACGACGCGGGATTCAAGACCACTCTGTCTTCGTACAATTACCCCCTTTTTCTATTTCTTAGGACCGCCAAATGTGCTTAAATTGTCCCATGGTGGTGTTTTCCCCGATACTTTTGCCACTATAATTGCAGCGTCACGCATGCGGTATAGGTATATGTTACCTTCCAGGGTTATTTGTGTAACCTTAGAAATATTTCACTCGTCAAGCGTCAAATCGAATGAAAAAAGTGTCGTCTGTTTGTGGTGGTATAGGGGAAAAGATCATTGGAAATCTTGCAACAAATGGAACATAATGTTTCCAATTGACTGAAGAAGTAGTTTGTCTTACTCTTTCGCATGGGACATATATTTCATAATGCTCTTCCTTGAAGTCATGACTTTTCAAAAAGTATGGGCGTTTAGATGAAATATTGGGATTCGGAATGTTTTTTTTTGCTCACTCAAAGCAAAAAGGTACAAAAAAAAATGTACGGACCAAAGCAGTGAATCGAATACTTCCCGTGATCAATATAAGTCCCAAACTAAAATTGTGAATACTTGACAAAACCAACCAGGGGTCGTGTTTATCCCGATGGATTGCATCAGTTCACGTTGAGATCTCTGTTTTATTTATTTTCATATCAACCTGCGGGTTCAGTTTAGCATAGCTTGACTCTGACCTTCCAGGAATATTTAGGGCTAAGTGCGCGGCATATTTGGAAGGAAAGGCCTCCTGTCGCGCCCTGCCGAAACTGTGTCTTTTTTCTTTCTGGCTCAGTGTCTTGAACCTCGTGGGCTTCCCCGTGGCTGTTTTTCAAGAGACTGTAGAGGGCCTGCCAGGCTAGCTATTAGGCTGCTATTGTGACGCGCGTGATAACCCAGTAAGCGGTTGGCAGGGCATCCCACGGCGCTCAATTAGACGTATTGATGCGCCGATACTCCACCGGTTCGCTTTCCCGTATTGGCCCTATCACGGTAATTGAAAAGTAATATGTCTATTGCTAGCAGCAAGCCAGACAACAGACCAGCCGACAAACTTCTCCTCTGGATCCAAAGTCCGATGATTACCCGTTTGATTCCCTCTTTGCCTCGATTTCATTCGGACCACGCGATTCTTTAATTTGCGCGATATTTGATCAAGGTGGCTCGCCGTAAAACACATTAAAGCAGCCAGCGAATTGAACCTTATTTAGCAGAGGTCCGAGAGCGTTTATACCGACCGTTGACGGCCTGATAACCCAACCGATTGCCATCCAGTGATTTCATCCTGCCAGGAAGGAGCTCGGGCTTTTTTCGTCCTTACTTCTGCGGCTAAATCGGGGGTTCAATTTAGGAAAGTGGAAATGATTACTCTCGCCCCGGGAGACACTCGAAACCCGCTTCGATAATTGAGCGAAAAATTAAATTGTTTCCACACCGAGCCAGGAATGCCTTTGAAGCTTGCGCTCGCCGTGGCTTGATGGAAATAACCTGGGCGTCCGCTGCCTGCTAGACCCCCATAGCGGAGCGGTCGCGCTCCGCTAAACTTGTCCCCCGCTTAGCCGGTTGGAAAACTCGATGGCATTAGCGTTCCCTGACCCTAAACCGAACCTACTATAATTCTGCCTGGAGAAAGCTCACCGAAATGATACAATGCTCCCGCTGTGTCTAAACATGACAGAGGTTTTCTTCATTCTCTCTCCTAGCTGAGCTGAGGGAAGTTTGACAGACGGGGGACGTGATGAGGTCTCTGTGGAAGATATGATTGTCTTGTTCTGTTCGCATCGTGAAATGCAGTAGAGGATCCAAAGTAATACTGAGGGAACTTTACGAATATAAACAAGTGAATGTAAATCAGAACTATTGCGCACTCATGAAAGTGTTAACTTTAATGAAGACAAAACAACTTGGTACTACATCGGAAATGTTATGGGGGTAGGCTAAATGCCGGGGAAGATAACTTATGTGGAAAAATTGTATTTGTTTCATAGCTAAAAAACCAAACGATTCCCAACTGGACTATCTGTGAGAACTGTGCACATGCATAGTCTTTTTCAAAGTCTCTTAATTTAAAATTTCACTCAGCCTCAAAAATCCTTCATGATCGAAAAGTGAAACCCTCAACATTTAAGAATTAAACCATGAGGAATTCAGATTGAACATGGGAAGACTCTTGCCTACCCAGGCGGTGAATAAGGGGAGGGGTATGGACAAAAGAGAATAAGTGGATGGTTTTGACCATATCGCGTACGCGTACGAGCATACGGGCCAAGGTGCAAGGGCAACTACTCGTAAGACGGTGATGGGTCCACAGTAACAGCCGAAAAAGTATTACTGCATGAGCTAAGTATTAAAGTTGTTGAATTTCTGACGACAAAATGAGACAGAGAATGTTAACTCCGACTATTTTTTTGCAGACGATCAGCTTTAGTGAACCAGAAGAATGACATTATGATACAGTAAGTCATTGTTTCAGACCTGCCGGACATAATTGGCATTTTATTTAACAAATTAGTCCTTTATAACTGAGAAATAATAAATATTTTGAAACGTTACTACATTATTGCCACAAAAGTATACAAAAATTAGACCTTTTCTTGAAAACAATGCCTAATACTGAAACAATAATGCTTAAATTTTGAAAGTTTAAGATCCACTCTTTACACAAAATGACAGACACTGAGACAAAGAGTCAACAAGTCACTACTTCAGGTTCTGTGTTGTGCCTTTATAGTCCCGTCTGTCGGATTGTCAGCATTGCTAAACCATTAAGTCATTCCTGTCCTAGTTATAACGAGAAGTTATTCTCTCCCTCAGAACAATATCATAATTTCTAGTTGTGAAGTGCATCCCGACCAAAAAGAAAATAATGGATCAACAATTTCCCCTCCATCCCAGGGAGCTATTGAGAGGGAAGATAAATGATATGCAAATGGTGAGCCGGCAGCCCGACACACTAAAGACGTCGGCATTAAAATTTCATGGAGAAAAAATTGCTGGGACAAAACAAAACTATAGCATTAATCAGGTAGCGCATGGCTGGTCCTACGAGTAATCAGGCCCTTAATTTATTGGTCACGGTTTATAAGTGGTCCGCAATCAGGGCAAATTACGACCGTAATGGCACCGTTGAGATTTTGGTAACGAGACCTGATTAGGCGGTCTGATACCGAATTCGCCGGAGATGATGCATGGTGGACGACGTTAACAGTCATAATTTGCGAGACTGGGAGAATGTGAGATGCATAATTCAAAGGCAGCGACCGTGGGGTGAAAACCATGTTTTCTTAGCTTTATAGTTTCCTTCTTTTGCCCACTTCCGATGAAGGGTTTTGGAAAATCTGATTTTCCTGGCATCGCAGTTTTGCTGGTCAAGCCTACAATCACTAGTTTCCCCTTTGTACTGATTGACTGACTGACTGACTAACTCCCCGACAGACTAGACTGTCGCTTGTGAATTAGACTTGCTTTTAAGTCTCACCTTTGCCCAATAGTTTGACTCGGATGACAAGTTGGAAGGATGATGTCAGGTTTTTGAACACATATTTAATAATCTTTACAAACAACAACCTATAAGCCTCTGTACTGATGACGGCACACTTTGTTTACATGTGCACTCTCCTATGGAGCCAGTGGGGGCCCACTTAGCATCATAGGAATGCACACATGTAAACAAAGTGTGACGTCATCAGTACAGAGGCTTATTCTCTGATCCTTTCAAAAGAAAACGACCACAAATAATATCACACGCAAACACTGGTTCTTTTCTTCAGGACGGGAAAGGCCATCCGAGGGCGCTGTCCTCAATAATTGAAGATTGACGGCTATTTCATGGCGCAACCCAAGTGCAACAGAACGGATGAATCGAAAGAAACCAGGGGAAAAGCCCGATTTTAAGAGTAACTGCGGAGCTAAACGCATCAACATTTGACAATTTTTTTAGTTCGGGTGCTGTCAAATGTATGGAGGCAATATAAACCTTATCTGCAAGTTGCAGCTGTTCATGTTTTATAAAGATGAGACATTATACTAGTTCGCACATTAAGCATAAGAATATTACAAGAAATAATGCAGATTTATAAGAATACTATAAGAAATAATGCAGATATATAAGTTTTCAAAATTCAAGAAGAGTTTATCCTTTTTGATGTTGTTTGGATATAGCTAATTGTTTAATCGGGAGGGGAATCGTCACATATTGCTTCATGCGAGAGCAGTGGGCCCATTCTGCCATTAACAACTTTTTTTTGTAACCTTCAATAATAACACATTTACAGGTGATTGTAGGCAGCTTAAAATGGCCATGCAGTACTTTCGTAAATAACAAATAAATGATTCTGTCTGATAGTTCAATACATAATTATTTCATTATTGCAAACTATATATACAGAGGTATTAGGCGTCACTGCTTTAAACTGGTAATAGAAAAATAAAATTGTCGATGATATTTTCTTATTTCATTTACCTCAATAACAGACGCACGCATATAACTGGTGTCCTTTGTCATACAAACTGGTGTCCGGCCTAAAACACTGGTCACTGTTTAGTTGTAGGCGGGGCTGCCCATTTTACTCAAGCCTCGATGATACTTAAGAAGGCCAATCGTGGCACCTCGGCTAACAGGTTTATGCATGCTGAAACATGCAGGAAACTTACACATGACGAGGGGGATACTGGGCGCCCCCATGCGGTCCAACTGCGTTAGTCGACATCCAGGGATGCATGCCGAACCCAGTTGGAAGGTGATGAGGGAATACTGGGACACCGTAGACTGCCTGGGCAGGGTAACAGTTGTCCTGCAGCGAGGGCGCCACCATTCTGTGGTTATAGATAGGAGAGGGCGGTAGCATCGGGTACGTCATTGGCAACTCACTGGACTGTCTTGTGTTACTGGCGACGGCAGAGGGCGTGCTCACACTCGGTGGCGGGGTTGGAACCACAAACTGGTCTGGCTGTGATGCTGTCGGAGGGCATTGCATAGGTCTGACAACCTGGGTACGAGATCGACGTGATGTTGGAGGTTTGGCAGGTGTCAGTTGCTTCTCGGGATGTTGTCGCTTCCAGCGCATGCGTCGGTTTTGGAACCAGGTTTTAACCTGCATAAAAAAATGGAATGAAATATAGAATTGACAACGTTACAATTAGTGTACATAATGCCTCATGTTTGTTTGTTTGTTTGTTTTTAACTTTCTCCTGAAACCAAAGGGAGCTGAAGCTGAGGTTTAGAAAACGCTCTCCTACCTGTGTGTCCTCCAGTGCAAGTTGTTGGGCTAGTTCCCTGCGTTCTCGTACAGTCAGATACATGCTTGTCTGGAAATGAGCCTCCATCATGTCAACTTGCTCCTTGGTGAATGTCGTTCGGCCTTTCCTCCTCTTCAGCTGGGGCCAGTTGACGTTGGGGGCGGGCTCTTCTGATGCTGGTCCT
The DNA here is from genome assembly GCF_015706575.1 of Patiria miniata. Classification (NCBI taxonomy): domain Eukaryota; kingdom Metazoa; phylum Echinodermata; class Asteroidea; order Valvatida; family Asterinidae; genus Patiria; species Patiria miniata. Next base: position 4,811,632 of record NW_024037071.1, read on the forward strand.
AGAAGTTTTCAGACAAGGGAGTTAGACAGTTATGACACAAAAAAGAAGTGTCTCGGGGAATGATCTACCTGTGTGACCTCTTGGTCAAATTATTGATCGTGGTCCATTTCATAATTGCAATTTAGAATACACAAAGTAATCAGGTATAAATCTACATGGTTACATCCCAAGTCCATCCGATCAAGGTTCAAACTTTGAAAGCAGTTTCGATATCCCCTTTTCTTTTCTTTTATCGCATACCCGTAACATTAAACGCCACAGTACTTTCAGTTTAAATTATACTTTTTCTTTATGTAATAGTTGAAGAATTCTACAAATGTTCTGTACTAACTTTTAATACCGCCGATTTCTCCGTTGGTAATGGGTGCGACGGCCAGAGTTGGACAGCTACTTGGCCGATGACCAGTCATCATGGAATCTTGATAGCCAGGCCCTTGACTACTTGAATACATGGAGGTATACTGTTGGACCTCAGTGGGCGGGCGGTACGGGTGAACCTCTGTGGCAATCTTGAGGAGTCCCCCGCCTTCGGTAGTTGATGCATCTTGAGGATACAGAGGGAAATTGTCGTTTCGGAAGGAGGTGACCACATGGAGAGGGGTCATGAGACGCCTGATTGTAGCCGGGTCCATGGTCTGGCTTATCGGCCAAGACATGAGCTGTGGACTGGTCATTCTGTGGTACACCATCTGGGAACTCTCGGACATGGCTGGAACCGAACCTGGCACCGTCCCAGTCGATATTATCGGTTGCTGGACGGTGGAAGTAGCTTGTCTTTGACAGAGCGAGGAGGGGATACTACACGCAACGATGGAGTGATTGCCGAAGGTGGATCCTTGCTCGGCGAGGTAGTTGCTTCGGTTTGTCAGTGTTGAGACGGCGTCCTGGCTGTTTGTGAACATGTCATCAACCATGGTGTTTTCCATTGTGTTTTGCGTCCTGTAACCTCGTTAAAGGTTAACACCGATGTGTGATCTCTTCTCCAACTCGGCCTAAATACAGGAAGTGACCGCCATCAATGTACGTTAACAGTCCAGGAAGCAGTCTGGACCTCTAATGACATAAGCCTTCAATAGCTGCCTTCCATACCTCGAAATCCGTTGATTATGTCGCTTTTGTTCCTCAAAGAATGCGCACAATTAGGTCAGACCGTTCCACAAGGGACGTTTAGTAACGCTCTCAGTGGAATTAGATGACTGAGCGGTGCTTAGGGTGTTGTCCAGAACTTAATTGTTCTTTTTATGAGCGCGGGGCACAGTTTCTCAGTATTCCTTATGCATTGTATTTGCGTGTAAGTCTTTGATGTTTAAGGCTAATATACACGTAATGAGCTTTCGAGGAAAGGGTCGATTCGCCCGAATTGTCAACAGCAAAAGTCAGTTTCCCGCCATGCTGGGGTTCTATAGACCATCTGACTAAGCGCCAATGGTCTATTCAAGCTTTTCATCTTGATACTTTATAAAAATCCATACAAGAATAAAACTATAAAGTACAATTATTTTGAAGTCGGCATTCCTGTGCGTTTTTGGCACAGCACCGTCATCAATTTAAATTTGGTAGCTAATAACGACGCTATTAATGAGACCAGTCCGCGGAAAGATATCAAAATTATTTCAGCTTTCGCAAGCAGACCGGGTCTAGTCTTTTTGCTTGCATTTCGATTCAGTTTCTTAGTCGTTTAGTCATGTTTCAGGAATGTAAAATTGGCAACAATTAGCCCCCAGATACGAAAATATGATCATTTATTTTCGATTTGAGTTTATGAAAATAATAATAATCAATTATGCTTTTGAAAAAATCGTCCAAAATCGAATATCGTTAAGAATCGGACATAATCATGGACAATCGGACATATCAACGTACAGGCTGTTTTAATATTCTCATGTGGGCATCTCATAATATAGAACGTCTGTCATTTAAAAAAAAAAAGGGAAGGGGCGGGAGACAAAGATTTGGAAGTGGGTGTGCCGTTTTCCCAATGATGTTGCTCTGATATTTTGTGGAACATTTGCTCTTACGTTGTATACGCTCTATCGTTGCACCAGATGCAGCTATTGTTATTTTTTTCTCAAGGAGCATGGTTACACCCAAACAGTGACTACCCAAAGAATATCCCCGCAAACAATTTCAAGAGGGAATAGTTCATGGAAGGCGGGAGAACTAATCTCGGAAGGGTTTGGGTACCGAATGAAATGATGTCCTATCTGTAAACTACGTTACAAATAAAAGTACTGCAGTGTTTTTTATTGTCACATCAAGTTTGTATGGGATTACAATTAATACTGTGCTTGGCCCTTCCCCCCCCCCCCCCTCCCCCTGTATCATTACCCTGCATTGTAGGCAGCGTATTTTTCCCCTTGGAGCCATCTCTGAATGTAGGTCTGCCTCAATTGCCGCTTGAAATCACCGCTCGATAACATTTTATGGGTACTTTATCTGGGGTGTTTTTGTTTTGTTTTGAACTTTTGCCACGTGGGTATTTACACTTAATATGTGGGTTTTGTTCACATAGTGTTGGGTGCTGACGGGCTTACTGACCAACAAACAGATCTCGCGTCAAACCAACATGACCAACAAAACTATTTCGGGAGTGCGCCCTCTTTTGATCTTAGGATGGCAATAATCAAAGTCAGGTGCTCAACAAAACTTGCACAAGCAGCTTGTAATTCCGCATTAAGACGTAGGGTTTAAGACATTCCAACGTGTGAAGGAAGTTTGGCAGTCGTAAGATTATGCGGCACATACAAACTTATCGCGAAAATTCACCTATGCAAATTGGGGTCAACACGCCCCTCATTATGACGTCAACGTTGAGTTCGTGCTTGCGCTCATGCCATCAATTTCAGCCCGACTCACTTCAGTTTTATGAATGAAATCATTATGCATCGGAGAGTGAACATGCCAGAAATTTACAGTAGAAAAGCTCATGATATCTGCTTTCTTTTGCCGAAGAAAGCGTCAAAATCGATGAAATATTGCCTGAGTTTTGACAGTTCAAACATTTTTTAGCGTGTTTTTTTTTAGGAACCAAAACTTCTTATTTTTCGACGGAGTCCATCTTTTTAATCCTAAATTTCTTTCTTCTCGAATTTGGTTGGGGAAAACCTGAATTAGTTCCATATAGAACAGGTTTTCAGCTTTTTAGTGGTGTGGCACATGTGGGTGGTCGGTCTGATACGGCGATGGTCGCGAGCAATATGCATAAAAATTGCTCGCTAGAACTGCCCAAAATTGCGAATGATAGTGAAGTAATCACGTGATATAAACACGTGCAACGTGCATGAGATATATATAGCTCAGTGGAAGACGGTTACGAAGATTAAAGGGATCCCGTTTGATTAAAGGGATCCCGTTTGATGAAATGTGTGTGTGTCTCTTTTTTTCTGTCCCTTTTCCCCTGTATCCCGATGCGACGGGGTTGGGCGGTGGGTTGGGGTGGGGATGGCCCGCGGGTGGGGCGGGGGAGGCCTGCAGGTGGGGTGGGGGCGGGGGGGGAGGGGGAGGGGGAGGGGGAGGGGATGGGGTGGGGGCGGGGGAACAAAGACACAGTGGGTGGAATACGCACATTCTTTGGGTGAAGGGCCATTGCATATATCCAAACACCTTGAGGGGTGGGGTGGGGTCCCCTGGGTGGGGGGAAAGGAACGGGAGGGGGGTACTGAGAACCAGGATAATGGAATATTTCCTGTCTTTCATTTCTAACACCTGCACCATATCAGGACTCCATGGAAGGGGAGTGCACATAAGGGGTTGCCGGTGGAGGGGGGGGGGGCGTGGGGGAGGATGCCTCGTGAGTGTAGAGGGGGTCGGGGGTAGAGTACTCAAAACCAGGAAGCTTAAAATCCGGGGGGGGGGGGCTCAAAAGGAGGAGGGTGGAATTTCACATTTCCTTTTCTTTTTTTCGGTCCTTGCAACATATCCCGACCCTAGTGGCCGGTGGGTGGTGGGGGCCCCCACCAACACAGAAATCTTGATATGCAAATTAGGTAAACAGCGCCGCTCATTATAGCATCATCATGAAATTCTTGCTGACGCGCATGCCATCTACTTCGGCCAATTTTCGGCCAGACTCCTTCAGTTTTATGAATAATATCACTGTAGGCCTACATCGGAGGATGCACCTGCCAGAAATTTACATGCTGAAAGCAACAGAATGATGTCCGCTTCCTTTTGCCGAAGACAGCGTCAAAATGAAAGGGTGAGTTTTGACGATTAAAATATTGTTTTCGCGTTTTCCTTTTTGGAACTCAAACTTCGTATTGTCCAAGGGAGTCCATCTTTTCAATCCTGTTTTTCTTCCTTCCAACATTTTGTTTGAAATCAAATGAATTAATTCCGAGTAGTTGAGTTTTTTAGCTGGTGAATGGTGTGGCCTAAGTGGGTGGTCGGTTTAATAGTGCGATGGTCGCGAGCAAAATGCATGGAAGTTTATCACTGGAACTGCCAAAAATTGCGAATGATTGTCAATTATTGATCACGCCGGCTATATCCGGCCCGCCGGCACCGCGCGCGTTCTAATAAAAACCCAAGATTAATAAAATGATCGGTTACACCTCTATGTTCCGACACCCCTATGTTCCGACTGCACATATTCCTATTCCTAACCCTAACCCTAACCGGGAGTAACACAATCTAGGTTGTCGGAACATAGGGGTGTCGGAACATAGAGCAGTCACCAAATAATCAAGATGTTTTGTTTTCTGATAAATGATGTGACTTTATTATTGGGAATACCACTTTCTTTTTTTCCTTTCCCCTGCCCTGGATACCATATTCCGACCCTGGGGATGGGGCGGTGGGGGGGGGGGGGGGGGGGCGGAGCGTGGTGTTCAAACCACGCCAAGAGGGCTGAAATTGTTTTTTCCAACAAGTGAAGTTTGTCTTTTAATTTGGTGCAATGACGTTCCCGACCAGACTTTCTTTTACTGCGATATCATGGACCGGGCCGGGGTTGAGGCGGGACCGTATCATAAGTCCGACGCCTCATAGGTCCGACGCCTCATAAGTCCGAAATTTCGGACTTATGAGGCGTCGGACTTTATTTATTCCGCCTCATAGATCCGACGCCTCATAAGTCCAACGCCTCAAAAGTCCGACAACGGAAAAACGAGTGTCGGACTTACGAGGCGTCGGAGCTTTGAGGCGTCGACCTATGAGGCGTCGGATTTATTAGGCGTCGGACCTATGAGGCGTCGGACTTATGGGCCTTTATTTGGTTAGGGGATGTGATTTTGTCGGACTTATGAGGCGTCGGACTTATGAGCGGACCCCGTTGAGGCCGGGTAGGGGTTGTGGGGGGGATTTCCCAAAACAAAGAGGGTGGAATGTCCTTTATGTTCTTTTAGTTATTAATCCTAAGACGTGCTGCTCTTGGGGGGAGAGAGGTGGTGGGGCCACATGAGTCGGGGGGGGGGGGGGGGGTTAAGGTACTCCAAACCAGGAGGGTTGAATATCCCGGGGAGCATCAGAAGGGGAGGGCCTGGAATTTCCCAATCTTCTTTTGTTTTCATCATCATCATCATCATCATCATCATCATCAGACGTGGTAGGCTACTGCCCGTTGACGCAACAACCGTCCACTTCTTCTGGGTTGTGTGACTGGTGAAGGGGTGATTTCCTTCGCTGAAGGGTCGCCGCAGTTAGTTTATCCACGCTGAGACCGCTCCATCTGGTGAGGCCGTCGATCCAGCGGAGTTTGGTCATTGCATTATATCCCGACCCTTGGAGACAGAGGGTGGGGGCCCCGACAAACTATTCACAGAAACCTTCGTATGCAACTAGGCGAACAGCTCCGCTCATGATGACGTCATTGTCAAGTTCTTGCTTCATTACGCGCATGACATCGTCTTCGGCCAATCTCACTGGGAGTCCATCTCTTCAATCCTATTTTTCTTCTTTCCAACATTTGGTTCGAATTCAAATGAATTTATTCCAAATAGTTGAGGTTTTCAGCTGTCGAATGGTGTGCCACATGTGGGTGGTCGGTTTGATAGTGCGATGGTCGCGAGCAATATGCATTGGCATTTTTCGATGGAACAGCCAAAAATTGCAAATGATTTTCAATAATTGATCACGCCATCACCGCTTGCGTTCTAATAAAAAAAACAAAATTAATCTAAAAAGCAAGATTTTTTGTTTTCTGATGAATGATGCACCTTTATTACATTATTGGGAGTAGGCCTACCCCTTTCATTTCATTTCCCCTGTCCTGGATATCATATTCAGACCCCCGGGGTGTGGCGGGGGCGGGGTGTGCGGTTCAAGCCATGCCAAGAAAGCTGAAATTATTTTCTTTTCCAACAGTGATTTTTGTCTTTTTACGGTGGTGGTGCAATTACGTTCCCGACCAGACTTTCTTTTTTACTGCGAGAAGGGACTGGGTTGGGGTGGGGGGGGGGGGGGGTTGAGGCCGGGTAGGGGTTGTTGGGGGTCGGGGGATTTTCTTCCAGTGATTCTAAGTTCCAAATCTGCATGCCCAGTGGGTGGGTGTGGGAGTGGGCAGGGCTGGTGGATTTACCAAACAAAGGATTGCATATTCTTCAAGTGATTTTATTCAGACTTGCTTGCCCGTGGGTGGAGGGGGGGGGGGGACGGGTTGGATTTCCCAAAACAAAGAGGATGGAATATCATTCCTGGGAGAGAGAGGGGGAGAGAGAGGTGGAGGGGTTATAGTACTCCGAACCAGGAGGGTTGAATATCCCCGGGAGAGCCGCAGATTGGGAGGGCCTGGAATTTCTCAATCTTCTTTTGATTTGGTCCTTGCATTATAATCCCGATCCTTGGGGCAGAGGGTGGGGGCCACAACAAACTATTCACAGAAACCTTCGTATGCAAATTAGGTGAACAGCGCCGAATTTTATGACGCAATCGTCAAATTCTTGCTTTAAAATACGCGCATGACATCGTCGTCGATCAATTTCGGCCACTCTCGCTAGGAGTAGGAGTCCATCTCTTCAATCCCGTTTGTCTTCTTTCCAGTATTTGGTTCAAATTCAAATGAATTTATTTCGAATAGTTGAGGATTTTAGCTGTCGAATGGTGTGCCACATGTGGGTGGTCGGTTTGATTGTGCGATGGTCGCGAGCAATATGCATGGACATTTTTCGAAGGAAATGCCAAAAATTGCGAATGATCAGTTAGTCTGTATACAGTATACACGTACGTACGTGCAGCAGAGCAGGGGATCTACCCGATGTTCCCCAATACCGATGTTCCCCAATACCGATGTTCCCCCAAATCCATAGGATTAGGGTTAGGGTTAGGGTTAGGGTTATATTGGTAAGGATTTCGAGGAACATCGGTATTAGGGAACATCGGAATTGGGGAACATAGACATGCACCCGTGCAGGAGCTATGGAAGAAGCGTTACAAAGCAAGGATTCCGTTTGTTGATGGCCTTTTTTTTCGTCCCTTACTATCCCAAAGCGACGGGACGGGGTTGAGTGGGTGGGGTGAGGGAGGCCCGCGGGTTGGAGTGCAGGTTGGAAGGGTGGGGAGATAGGGGGCGGTGCACCGGGAACACTCCATGCACATTGTGTATTGACCCTTTTGGCCTTGCCAATTATCCCGACCCCTTGGGGCGGGGCGGGGATAAAATTTCCTTTGTTCCTAATTTTTCCTTTTTTCCGTGCACCATTATCCAGACCCCGGGGAAGGGGGCGTTAGGGACGGGGGGAGGGGCGAATGGGGGATGGGGGCAAATGGGGGATGGGGCCGCGTCCCCACTTCTACGCCTGTGCAATTAAGCGTGCGTGTGTGTGGGTGTGTGTGTGTGTGGGGGGGGGGGGGGGGGGGGAGTTTAGAGTACTCCGAATCAGGAGGTTGGAATATCATGGTTTTTTTTATTCACCCTTTGCGCTGTCCCCTGGCGCGGAATGGAATCGTCACCGACACCACGAAGTAACACCCATCTACATACCAGTAAAAACTGGCAATCGGAGAAAACGGCAACTAAAGTTGAACGCCTTCTAAAACAGCACTTTGCGTCAAAACGACAGAGTATTTTCAGTTGGGTTTCTCGTTCTGGACATTTGATGAATTGAATTTATTAAATTTGCTGTTTTTCACTCGTTTGTGTATTAAATAAACAAGAAATAAGAGAAAAAAGATGAGTGTTAGTTCGTGAAACCAAAAAAGCTGCGAAACTGTAAATTTTCGTTTTCACGAAGTAACGCTCTTCAATGTATTTAACATGAGGAAAGTGCAACTTCAGGTCAGCACGCGCGCGCTCATACAACTTGCTACAAGAAGAGTGTTACTTCGTGAAAACGTTTTTGCTCACTTATGAGCAGAGTGCGCGCCATGCATTGCAATGGAAAATGGAACTTGAGTGTTACTTCGTGAAAACGAAATTGTCACTTTTGCGCAAAAGTTGCCATGGATACTTAGCGTAATTATTAAAGTAAAGCTCTTGAAGCTTTGGAACTTCGTGCAATGGTAGGCCTTGATGAATAATGTTAAAAAATCCAGAAAACTGAAAATCGAAAAAAATATGCTTTAACACGGTAGTGTTACTTCGTGGTGTCGGTGACGGAATATGGGGTGAAAATATCTTATTTTCATGCAATGATGTTTTTGGGTTTTTTTTGGGGGGGGGGGCTTTATACGAAAACTTAAAAACAGTAATCATGAAAAATATAAAATTTAATAAAAATGCAAATTGCAGAAACGAATATCTCATATCTATTTTGTGAAAATGTTGTGGCTCTGAAAAGAGCCGTTTTGGTTTTAGTTTGTTGATTCGATGATTTCTTCGAAGGCTTGGCCGACACTTTCTTCTGCTTGCTCGATGTGTTCTTGCTGGCTGGCTTCTTGGCTGGCTTCTTGGCTGGCTTGGCTGGCATGGCTTGGTGGAGGATTTCTTGACAGATGTATATTTGACTTGGATGGCGTTTTCTTGGCAGCTTTCTTGGGTGACTTCTTCGGCGCGGGTTTCTTGACTTTATTCACCATTTTGGCTTTCTTGGCTTTTCTGCAATCTTGGCTTTCATTTCCCGTTCCTTCTTGGCCTTGATTCTCTCCTTCTCCTTAGCTGCATTAGCCTTGGCCGGCAGCCTTCTCTTTCTCCTCGGTGGTGTCAAACTTGAACGTACCAGCGGCTCCCTTACCTGCCATCCGAGTGAGCCTCCAACTTCATTGATTCATGTTTTATTATTTAAAAGTTTACTCTAGCATGGCTTATTACACAGAAATTCTTAGGGTGGATTATCTGGATCCGCACGTCCGTACCCCCGTGGGCGTACCAAACACCTCCCGCATGCAAAAAAAACCATATCTTTTTTCGCCTCTTTGGCCGACGTTCTGACTTGGTGGGTCCTTTTTCCGCAAGTTCAGAATATTTTCTCTAAAAATTGGTGCAAAATACATGTATTTGAAATGCCTTCCTTTGTCAGAAACCAACAAAATAGAAACTGCATTCTCATGTTTAGACGATACACAATGACATCAGAGGAGAATAACAATCAGTACTGACGAACTATTCGCTCACAAGATGCCTTTGATCACTAGTTCTCCATAATTATTTAGAGTATTTTGTATTCGGAGTATTCATCATTTTCCATCGTTTCTGACCTTTCAATAACATTGGACTTAAAGGGAAATCTTAAGGGCTCCGCTAAGCCTCATATCATGAATTATGTCAGACGCATATAGGCCCCAAGTCCGGCAAAATCTAATATAAGGCCCATAACTGTTATAAAATTCCGACGCCTAGGTCCGACACCTCATCAGTCCGACGCCTAATAATTTGGAAATTTCGGACTTCCGAGGCGTGGCGGGGGTCCAGGTTTATCATCGGAGGAGTCGGACTTGCGATATATAGGCCTAAGGCCCCAACCTTGATAGTATAGCCTCCCATGCAGCTACGGAACAACTCGAAATTTGGTTAATCAGGGTATATATATATTGTTTTATTTCGTAGTACTATGCAGTTTTCTTTGACCATGGAGGGATGGTTTGACTTTCAGGTTTTGAGTTATCAGTGTTGACTTTATCCAGATTTCGCTTATTCCAATTTGTCAGCGTTTTCACGAAGGGGTGAATTTGCCGCAATAGGTGTTGGGGTTTAACGGTTAGGGTTAGGTTTGGGGAACAGGTATAACATAATGCACCCGTTGAACTTGCAGTGGTTGTCAGAAAAGAGGTTTTAAGTTGGTCACGATTTGGAATAAACATTTCGCATACTACTGACTAACTTTTGAAACACAGATGAAACTTCAAAGATGTACCAATTACAGAATAATGGAACAACAATTGCGAGGTACCGGTATCGTAACTAATCCCCATAGATGTTTGTCTGGTCGTGAAAACTAAATCCCACACACTTGTTGTTTTGGCAAATTGCCGATACCCATTCCCCACCCTTTGCACGAATTTGTCTCTTCGTAAAAAATCAAAAGACATTCAGGTGAAGTTTTCTCAACATTGATTGTTATGATTTCGTTGATTTTATCTGATTTTGACCCAGACTTCTTTCCAAAAAATGTTCGTTGCGTGCAATTTCAGCCGGAACAAGAATTTTGAAAAAAGGTATGATTTTTGGATTGATAATTTAGTCCCTCCGTAAAAACGCTGAAAACCTTTTGCAATTTGATTCAAAAATTTCAAAACTATTTTTTAAAAGACTTAAATCTAAACATTAATGTGGCCTGACGTTGCGAACTTAGCAAGTTCTTCTTCAGAGGCTAATAAAACAGAAATGACAGAGGCACATGCATTAACAAGGGGGTGCACACAAACATGCAGGGGTGAAAGAAGAAACACAAAAGGAGGATTAGGTGGGAAAGGTGTGGAAAGATGCAGGGGAGGGTGGATGAGAGAACAAAGAAACAAAGGGAGATGGCAAACCACAAGGGGTCTGGTATGAACAGGGGAGGGACCAGAAAGACTTGTCATGCTTACTGCTTACTGCTTACTTACTCTGATTCGATTTTTAAAGAACGGGTTTTTGACTATGTATTAGCCTGGGGGAGATTATAATCTGGATTGTTTGTTTTGCGTCTGTTCTTTGACGACTCTTCGGAATTGCCCCCATGATCTACCCCTTTCGTGAAGTTGGCATCAAGTGTATTTCCTTTTATTTTCATGCCTTTGTTGTTATAACTTCTCGACATTATTGACAAGTGGTGAACATTCATATTCGTACTTGTATTAGTCATCTAAATTAAAAGCAAACACATTCTTGTCCTGGTGTAAATCAAAGAGTAAAAACAGTAAAAACAGCATGCAAGAACTGACAATAGTAAAACTTACATTTAAATTAACCTATGAATAAAATATGCCTGTAAAACACAATAATTTTTAAAATGATAACATAAAGACTGATAGCAAAAAGACACGATGCCTATCCGCCCTGGGCTAGCACTATGACAATGAAATATAACTTTAAAAATATGCCGGGGAAAAAAGGATAAAGAACTTTAAAAATGTTTCTTTTTTCCATCGTCGTAAAATACTAAAAACCACAGGTGCAGATTTTGAAAAGTTATTAAACGTAAATAAAGTTATTTTGTACTGTGTTTTCCAGTGGCTAATTCACAACAAATGATGTAGAGATCTAAACGGTCTTTCATATTTGCTGTATTATTATGTAACTTTGAATATACATGTAATGCCAAATTGCATTTTGGTCAAAAATAAAATGAAGCAAGCTTCGAGTCGAACTCCGATTTGAAAAAATTGACTTGAAGCTCGCCGATCCATCCAATACATGTACATACACGTATACGTATTTGTATGCAGCATGTATGCATAGTGCCTTGCCGTGGCGTGGGAACGTATCAGATTACATATCGGCCGACCGCAATATCGATCGGTTCAAAAATAGATGGTCCGCGCGGGAATTGACCTGGATTGACCCGCAAACGTTCGGGTTGTCTGTGACGTAGGCAAGTCACCGACATATTTTTCTAAAAATGACTGCAAGTGCGCAGGCGTGCAAATTCCCGCACGATGCATAGGCCAAGTTCGTATGTGTGCGGTGACGAAGTTCTCTGTAAGTCTGTTAAAATTAATCATAAAACTCACAATAAGCTGTTTGTATTTGTAATTAGCGTCAAATATTGTGGTTTAATTGGAATACATATTCAGGAGGTCTTAACAAGTGATCCCTCGGCAAGAATCCGAATTTTCCATTGGTCCATGATCGAATACGTTGCATCCGTTTCGTGAAAATGCCAAATCAGAAGAATGTCGGTCGTTTCGTACCCAAGTCGTTTCGTACCCAGGTTGTTTCGTACCCAGGTCGTTTCGTACCCAGGTCGTTTCGCACCCAGGATTCATGTTTGTCTTCTATATTGTAGCGTGATTTTCTTTGGTTGCTTTTCAGTTTTTCGAATTGTACTTTTTATAATTAGGCCCAAAAAAAGAAAGAATAGTTCTGCTTCCGGTTACCCGACCGACCCTATTTTTAGGCTGCGACCCTAAAAATTGTATCGGCGATTCCAAAAAAAAAAAATTAAAAAATGATTGAATAAATAAAAATAAAAATCTTATGTCTTGTCTGTCTTTACAAAGTACCTCTCAACAACCCTTTTGCATCAAAAAAATGCTTGTATTTATTGTTTTCTTACTTACATTCGCTGTTTTTTCAAAAGAAAACTCCGTTATTTTTACAAATTCACTGCGCGATTCAACTACATGTACTTCGCAATTCGATGTCTATAATCACGTGCATAATAAGCGCAATGCGGCGACGACTGGTTCCCGCCGCGCCGCGCAGGGGCCAATGATGAAATGCGGTAACTAGTCTGTGCACAGCTATGCGATCGATAGCGCTAGCATGGCTATGCAGGCGCAGGCACGTGCTCAGCGCTCTGTCAACTGGTCGGATTCGACATCGTAAAAATGCTGAGAAAGACATCGTAAAAATGCCAAGAAAACACCGATGGAGAAAGAACATTTTTGCAAGTTAATTCACAGATTTGATCTAGCTTGTCTGTGTATGTATTTTCCGTGTTTGCATGACTGGCTTAATCTCCTTTGTGCATCATAATTGACTGGGTACGAAACGACTTGGGTACGAAACGACTTGGGTACGAAACGACTTGGGTACGAAACGACTTGGGTACGAAACGACTTGGGTACGAAACGACCTGCTTCGAATCAGAATACTGCACTAAGTATTCTGATTTGGCATATTCAATAAATGACTACACGCACACAAAACTCAAATGAAAAGATTGTGAAGTTATAAAGTACAGGCCTTTCTTTCGTTTTACTTCTATTCCGTAGTGACTAAGGTTTTTCACTGTTTTTTTTTCAGTAAAAATAAAATGACTTCATAATTCTTCAAGTTTATCTCAAGTTCAAACTGTTCAACTTATTTTTCTAATGTAGTGGCTAGTGCTACTAGTTGCTATCGTTTAATACGACAGCCGTAACTGGTAATGCTATTTTCAACTGCTGTCGTTACAGAACCATTTGGTTCCCTGACCTAGGCCTAGTAGTAATAGAATTCAATACAATTGTATAGGATCATTGTATATACTCCATGGGCAATACTTGTTGGGTCCCAAAACGAGACAGTTTTTCTTCTAAATAAAACACAGTGTAATTGATAAAAAGAATATAACAATTAAGATAAGACTAACTTTGGAAAAAAATAAACCGCTTTGTATTGTTGTTTGTCAGATAAACATGTTGGTGTTGACTGGAGTTCCAGATGGCCTGTTACCGATTACTGACCCCCACTCGTCTTATCTTGGTCGTCTTGACTGTCTGCTTGACCAGCTTCATTCTCTTCTCCATCACTGACGACTGTACCTGCGCCAGCATCGATGTCCTGGTGCAGAAAGTACGCAATCTCCAAGAGGAAATTAGGACTAAAGATGATGCACTTACAAACTGCAAAACGGCTAAGAGAGGCGGCGAGGAGGGGGATGATGCGGTGGGAGACGCGAGCTGGGACCCTCATGTCCTCTGCATTCTTGTGCCCCACCGGGATCGCTTTGAAGAGCTGATGGAGTTTGTGCCGTACATGGACAAGTTTTTATCACAACAGATGGTGCGGCATAGATTTGTAGTTATTAACCAGATTGACGCGCATAGGTGAGTCGATTGCCTGACTGGGGAGGAAAGGAGCCGGGGGTACATGTAGGTGGGGGGGGGGGGGGAGCTCTTGTGATGTAAGATGCATTTACAGACAGAATGACAGAATTGTACAACTACTACTAAACTGGTAACTTAGTTTTAACCCTAACTCTCACAGAGTCTTCAAAATCAACAAGTGTGTTTGTAATATTTTGCATGGAGCTCAACTCTACCACAAATAATCTACATTTGACTTAGTTGCCTTGGAATATTAAATATAAAAATGTTCTATTGGGACTTTGCAAATTGTCAGGGTTTTTTTGCTGGGGGGGGGGGTGTACATTTTGGAAGGATTTTCTAGTGTGGTCATGGATACACAAGTTGGGGGTAGTCTCTGGATCAGACATTCACGCGTGCAGAGCCACGGTCGAATGTCTGATTATCCTAAAATGCAGATTTTATGCAATCCCTCGTGGCACAGGAGAGAATCAGCCAACAACTCTACTCACATATGGTCCGAGCCGGGAATCAAACCCAGGCCACAGTGGTCAGAGGCGGGCACTTTACGCACGAGCCGACCATCTTATCATGTATCTTAAGTATGTGCCATCCATGCCTTTCCCTGCCTCAGATTTAACAGAGCATCACTTCTCAACGTTGGCTTCAAGGAGTCTCGTGACAAGTGCAACTACATCGCCTTGCACGATGTGGACCTTCTTCCCAGAAACCCTGCCATCACATACCACTATTCCAATGTGAAGGATGGGCCTTATCATGTGTCTGCTCCAGAACTTCACCCTAAATATGACTACGAAGAGTTCATTGGTGGAATTATTTTGATGTCGGTAGAACAGTTTGATCAAGTAAGTATTCATGATTAATAGTAACCTTTCTGAATTCCTTAAATACACTAGAAGGTTTTGTAAGATTTTGTAGGATTAATGCCCAGCCAGTATTAGATAATACAGGGCTTGAAATTGCAGTGGAGGAAGGTTCCACTGTAATAAGCGCAGGGAGTTAGACTTGCAATGTAAAGGAGCCTATACAATGGAATTTGTGTAAAGGTAGAGTAGATCATTTGCAGCTATCTCATTGTTTATTGCTGACCAAAGAGTTTCCTCACAGCATGGCCAAGCTTTCTGTCAATACCCTTTGGCAGTTCTTGCAGTGTACTGTGGTTCACCCCAAAGTACAGTGGCAGATATTGGCGGGCTGTGCAAAAAACATGGGCGAGTCACTTTTTTTCAAATACTGAAGTGATTTGGAGGATCAGGTAGAGAAAGGGTTAAGTAAACTTTGTCAAGCAGAAAGTGGTTTTATGAATTTGAGATTTATATTATATTTATATTATATTATATTTGTATATGCCATGATGAAGACTATATTACGTTTCAAAATGAAAGAGTGCTAATATTTTTTTCTTCTGATTTTGCCCAACCTGTCATTAGTTGAACGGTTTATCCAATCGATTCTGGGGGTGGGGCAGAGAAGACGATGAGCTGTACATGAGGATACAAGAAGCACAAATGAAGGTTAGTAACTCTACCTTACCTTCATCAGTCATTCATTCATTCACTCGTTAGACAGGCATTTGCCCGTGGTCTCCTCCTCAAATTATACACAGTTTGGATCACTGGCTCCGCTCCCACCACAGCCCGTCTTTCCAGTGCTGCTGCCTATAGTTCGTTGGTGTCACACCCAGACCATTCACGGATGTTATCCAACCAGCGCATCTTTGGACGGCCCACGGAGCAACGACTGCCTTGCACCCGATCACTACCTTCATCCTAACCCCAAAATCCTTATGAATCAATCAGGGTTTTCTTGATGATGTCAAAGGATTGAGGATCTTTATAAACTTGTTGGAGTTGAGATTTTTATGTGTGGAGTATTGTGGTTCAGTGTAGCATTTTGAAAAGCGATGCAAGAGTTTTTTTTTTAATGAAATCTTTGAATTTCACCTTCGTGGCCAATAAGTTATAATTTTCGGATTTTGTACATTTCAAAAGGCACTTCCAGTTCTTTACGTTAATGTGAATATCTTTATTTGAGGGACAAAAGGTCATGTCATCTTGGCAGAAGCTTAAGTCTTATAAGCTACTTTGAATATTAAAAAAATGCCTTATTTGTTTTATGTGTGTGGGCAATTGTCGGGGCATTGTCAGGTCAGGGAACCAGACTAGCTGGATTGCACCCGTTCACGGATACATGTATGTGACCGATCGCAAACAAAATGTGGACTAACTAACTTCAGTAAATTGGAGCAATTTAAACTAACTTTATAAATTATTGAAAGTTAATATCATAAATACTTTGATGTTCATGTCAGTTTTTACTCATTTTACCCTCGACAGATTACCAGGCCCAAAGGCATTACCACTGGAAGAAAAACATTTTTCCACATCCACGACAAGAAACGAAGGAAAAGGGACATGAAGAGAATCGGCAACCAACATAGGGTAAGGAAATGTCAACTGTGCAAGTAGTGGTGGGAGAACTCGGAGATCTCAAAACCGGTTATCCTTTTTTTTTTTCAAACCGAATAATGGTTATCTGATTTCAATGAAAGTTCCCATCCAGCTCACAGTCTTGCCAACAAAAATGTGACGGGTGAGGCGCCGCATTAAATGCCCTCCAAATGACTGGGTATAGTTTGCAGGATTCAATGACCACTGGGCCTTTACAAAAACACTCCAGAGCTGTAATGTCAACAAGAATGGATGTGAACTTTCTGCTAAGTCAAATGGGTAGGCTATTCGTATACTTTAGACCAAAGGATTTGCGATGAACTTGTGATAGTCTTGAGTAGGAGTTACTATCAGTCCAGTAGGTTGGATTCCAGTGCCATATTTGTGAACCAAAGTCAGGGGCTTTAATTAGGTTTATCGCACGCAGTGAACAAAAGGATTGTTTTAACCCCCGACTTTGGTTC
The DNA here is from genome assembly GCF_015706575.1 of Patiria miniata. NCBI lineage: Eukaryota > Metazoa > Echinodermata > Asteroidea > Valvatida > Asterinidae > Patiria > Patiria miniata. Next base: position 4,828,592 of record NW_024037071.1, read on the forward strand.
ACAAAAATGGCGCTGAAATCAAAACTACTGAACCGAATCGGGAGTTTTTGTTATCATTTTTCTTCTAACAAAATTTCCTAGCCATACATATCAATTGTTTAGGTCTCTGGATATTGGAAGTATGAGGTTGTGTTTTTTGGGGACCACCCTGTATATTTTACACATAAAGCAGAGCTGACCAATGGCAATGAAGGAAAGATACATATTGAAGAGTGTCACACAGCCTGTAAACTATCACTTCTTGGTTATATTTTCAGGAATCCTTTCACAGAGACAGAGAAACAGGGTTACACAATGTCCAGTACAATGTGCGCAGCCGTCAACAGCTCAGCATCAACGGGGCCAAAGCGACTTTGTTACACGTGAAGTTTGACTGTGATGTGGAGGCTACCCCTTGGTGCGATGATTCGTAGACGTCCAACTTGGAGCTAAACCCTATTACCTTCTCAGATCCCTCAAAATCCATCCGGATGTTTTGTAAGATTTTGCAGGATTGAGGAAAGCAGAGCCCAGCCACTGTTATGAGTCCGAAACTGGCTTCCAGAGCTACGGCTAAGTCGGTTGTGAGGATAATCCCATGTAGTTGTAATGATTGAAGACCTAGACCATAGCTCTAGATTTGGATGCTGCCTTACTTGATGCCTGTTAAAACTTTTTAAGTGTAAAGAAAGTGTCATTGGGCTCCTGCATGTATAGTGGAGGATTTCGGAGGATCTAGGAACGGCATTAGCAAGTTTTCCTTTGTAATATTCACTATGAACTGTGGACTGTAGACTACGCCCCGTGACCACTCGTGAAAGTTTGTAGGGGAGACACGTGCGTTCGTTCACTTGTTTCCCGTGCATATGGCATGAAGTAGGGACGATGAATTTTGATGTGTCTTCGTGGGAGTGGCAGGTGTACTGTAGCAGTGCATTCAAGCCCCTCGCACTGGTCCCCCTCTCTTTGTAAGCGAGCGAGGGGGTACTTTTGCATCGAGTCCACCATGAGTCTACTGCTGTAAACTCCAGGCTTGTTACCGTAGACTAGAACACGGTGTGATGGCTGTGTTTCCAGCTCCTAAGTGTGTGTCAATGCATTGTTCCCTGTTGTCAAGCTAATTTTTTAACATAGTACAATCGAACCTCGTTAGAACAAACTCTGTTAATACAAAATTCTGGTTATAACAAACATAAAGCTTTAGTCCCGCCTGTGCATTTATGTGCACAATGAATGGGACTGATGTTCCTCTAATAATACAAAATTCTGATATAACAAACAATTTGGTTATGTCTGAACGAGTTTGTATTGACGAGACACGACTGTACATGTATTCCCTGCCAAAACATGTGGGCAGTTTGATTCGGCTAAATCCATGAGCTTTTTTGTCATAACCAAAGGAATTTTATATAACCCTATGCACCTCCATTGGGTAAACTGTATGCTGCAAATATTAACAGCTTGCTTGTTTTTTTTTCAGTTCAAACACATTATGCAAATAACCGTATTCAAACCCAATAAGTACATGTAGTGTTTTTGACGTCTCCGATAAACAGTTCATGCAGTCTGACGCTTACCAATGGTCTCACCAAGATTATCAGGGTCTGGCATGTGATCTGCTTGCTCCCCCCTACTTACAAAATTTGGAGATGACAAATTGAGCTTTTTGTTGTTAGACTTAGAACCCCCCCCCCCCTGAAAAAAATCTGGACCCTATTAATATCACTGAGAAATCCGAAGGACACTTTAGAATTTGGCGATGTACAAAAATACACAAAAAAAGGAAGGCCTGATTTCTTCAACATTGACATTCCATATCATGGGTTCTGCATGTTAACAGGGTATTATATTGTGCTTAAGTTTATAGCTGGACAGAATTGGTTGAAAGCTTCGAGAAATGTATTACAACTGACCAAATAAAGCTTATTATTACAACCCTTGGTTTCCATCCCACCAAAGCAGGTTCTGTACCGCTCTGTTCTGAATTATATGAGATATTATTAAAGTTAAATATGAGAGGCTGAATTAACTGTTTATTCATATTTTTGCTGAAGAGAAAATGAAAGTTTTAACCACAAAAATACGAATGATGTAATGAGTAGTTGTAATATGAACCATAAATAGTTAAAAATGTATTAGACTTTTTGTTCCTTTATTTCACAAGACAATTGTGACAGTATCTTACAAAATGAGTCCCATGTTTTTCTTTACTTGGGGCCTACCTTTTATCATATCTAGTCGAACAAGCATAATCTGCTCAACATGTTGGTATTATAAAGATGCAGATATGAACTTCTTTTAAAAAGCAAGGCCTAGGCTTATCACAAACAGCCCGCGATTGTGATTCATTTTGTTGGGTTGAGTAAGTATAAAATTCTGTTTCTGTTTCACAGAAAATTATACCGTATGCAATTTTGTTTATATAGCTTATTGTCAAAGATTTTGTAACATCAAATTTGAACTGATTATAAAATTACTATTGTAATAATGACTATCCTAGTTGTTGCAATAGAAATATTAATAACGGTAACACAAATGTTTAATTTGTTATTTTTGTTATTTGAAGGATATGATTGTGCAACTCGAATAAATAATCTTGTGATTTTAGCTTAGCCTTTTAAATAAGCTCCTGCAGGAGCTTGTCATTTGGTGGTCTGTCTGTCTGTCTGTCTGTCTGTTCCTGGAAAATTGATCAAATTAAGCCCTCTAAGTTTCCCATAAAATATAACTACCAAATTTAAATTTTCATCAGCAAAAAAATTAATTATATTAATTATTCAACAAAAATTGCTACAATTCGGAAAGATGTTTATGCAAATGGGGGCAAAATATGTGGATTAGTGTCATAGTCACGTGGTATTTATTACAAATCACTATAAATCTAAAGTATGGTACGTGTTCCATATGTGCCATCGAAGTCGCATTTTTTGGGCTCCGACACTGTGACAGGAATCGTTTTGATAGAATTCATGCAAGACTTTCATGCAAGACGGTCAGAGCTTACGTGCACTCGCACTTGTTTTGTTCTAATTAAGTTAAGTTGAGTTATTGGGCGGAGATAATAATGTCGGTAGAAAAAAAGGGTAAATGCCATGAGTGTCTTATAGTGTACAAAACATGTATGACGTTTCTCAAGTTTGCTTTTTATTAAATATTCTGTTACTGGAAAAAAAGAAATTGTTTGACAATATTGACAGACGGCCAAAAAGTACACTGACAGTCTTTTGCGCGCGCGCTGCCTAAACTTTTGTCTCTAAAAAAATATAGGTGGCGCTGTTTCTTTATTTATTTGGGTTTAAAGAATTGGTTCGCGGCGCCAATTTACGGATTACATGCAACTCCGTGCGCGTATGATGCGGGAACCATGCAAAATGTCAATATGGACAAGGATGCTGTCGAAGAAGCGACGGAAAATCCGACGATTTTAGACTGCGTACCGACGGATCAGTTCGGTCTGAGAACATTCACAAATGAGCAAGGCAAACAGGAGTATCAAGTGGTCAAATTTGACGCCACTGGGGACTCTGGGCTGGTCGTGACAAATGTTCCCGTGACGTTACCTGAAAATGTCTCGGTGCATGTTGATCATGCAGGAAGGTAGGCGAAACGGAAGGCTTTTCCGACAGACTACGAAGTATTTTGCCTGAAAGTGAAACTAAAAAGTGATAGGCAAATGAATATTGCACAGTGACCATGGTGACTGGGGGGGGGGGGGGACTTAAAAAATTTACCGTGACAAATCTTAGTCTGGTTCCGAGCCATTAATGTGACTTCATTATATTCATGATATGGGAATCAGACCATTTTACTAGCTGGAGTTACCCAGCCCTGAGTTTTATCATTGGGTTGTCTATAAGGGCTGGAGCGAATTTTTCTCGTAACTTGTAGTATTTGCAAAAAAATTTGGAAAATGTTCAATTTTGTCCCCGTTACACACTAATTGCAACTGCAACTCACCCCAAACTTGCCTGGAATAACCATTACACAGGTCCTTGAAGTAAAAAACGATCCACGATGAAGATTCAGCCTACAATTGCAGTGAAAACAGGAGGAATAACCGCTAACCTGACAACCTTTCAGGCATGGCCAGGACTGCTATTGGTTTGTGCACAAAAAAAATTGTGTACAATGAATGGCGGTCGATTAACAGGCACAGAGAGCGATCGCTGTCAACTACTCGTTTTTGCCGGCTGCGCTGGCGTTGGCGCGTGACGTCACGCGGAAGCGTAACACCCGATGACTGTTTCATGCACTAGTATAAGGTTTACCACTCGCATCACAGCTTTGGTACTGGAACCGCAACCAATAGTGCATGAAACAGTCATCGGGTGTTACGCTTCCGCGTGACGTCACGCGCCAACGCCAGCGCAGCCGGCAAAACGAGTAGTTGACAGCGATCGCTCTCTGTGCCTGTTAATCGACCGCCATTCATTGTACACAATTTTTTTGTGCACAAACCAATAGCAGTCCTGGCCATGCCTGAAAGGTTGTCAGGTTAGCGGTTATTCCTCCTGTTTTCACTGCAATTGTAGGCTGAATCTTCATCGTGGATCGTTTTTTACTTCAAGGACCTGTGTAATGGTTATTCCAGGCAAGTTTGGGGTGAGTTGCAGTTGCAATTAGTGTGTAACGGGGACAAAATTGAACATTTTCCAAATTTTTTTGCAAATACTACAAGTTACGAGAAAAATTCGCTCCAGCCCTTATAGACAACCCAATGATAAAACTCAGGGCTGGGTAACTCCAGCTACCATTTTACAAGTTCGGACTTTATTTGTCTTTAAATAAAAATTCAAAAGCTAGGACAAGGTGCATGAGGAGGTAATTTAAAATAATAAAAGAAGAATATTCTAAGTAGACGTTAGCCCCATAAATGTGGCCAATTTACTGGACTACCTCCATAAATAAAGGCCACACTTCCACCATGTACAAAAACATGTCGAACTTTGTCAAATTTTGATTTTCACATTTAGGCTTAGATTGTAGTTAATTTTTGCTTTAGACGCATACTCACCCTCTTTATAGGCTTATCAGAAAGTGCTGCCTTTTTCAGATGTCTATTTTTTGTGAAATTTCATGTTGAAATTTTGATATGTTGAAATTTCACGAAAAATAGACATCTAAATTTATGAATGAATTTTATTATTACTAAGTACCCGTATTTCTTTCTATGAATGATAGGCCTAAGTTTGTTATTAATTTTCCTATCCCTCCTTCAAGATTAACTCTTCAAATCAGTGGCTCCATTGACGGTCTAACTGGTGATTTGGGTGGCAGTGGAGATGCAGTCCCAATCACCACAGGACAGGTGGCTGAGACCCCAGCCAGCTTTGGCAAGAAGCTTCCCCCGATGTTGTTACAATCGCCCGAGGCACTGCCAAGCGTCCGGACTGTGGACGGCGTCTTGCAGATGGGAAGAGTCTCGAGCATCATGGGTAACGTGACGGACTGCCTGCGAATGATGCCAGAAGCTGATCCCCTGGATTGTATGGATACGGTGGTACAGACGACCGCCACACTGACGTCGACCCCTACCAGTAGCAGCTTCACCGATGTCATTGCGACAATGCAGGACTCCATTCCCAATCCGAACGGAGCATGTGCCATGCCTGTAAATGTTCAGGATACGGGGGATGTGGACACGACATCAGAAGCGACAGGAAGGGTTGAGGACTCCATCGTCACATCCAACTCTCTGATTGATTCCTCAGAAACAATGCGGCCGGTGTCCATCACCGAAGTTATGGGTAGTATAACGAGAACCTCAGAGTCGCAAGTCACAGGTACCCTCACCGGCTCAGTTCCTGTTGATAATCTGTCCTCATGTTCCTTGCCTTCCCTGGTCAGCATTGGTGTGCCAAATGTGGAACTCACCACAACAGGTAAGACATGTTGTGTTTAAAATTTGTTTAAAGGATGGGTTTGTTAAAAACATAAACAGGAGCTTTGATACCAGTTGGAGTACAGTTCCAGTCAATATGTGTATGATACATGTAGCAAATATACTTTTGAAATGTTTGAACATTTTGTTAAAATTGTGGTCATCTCTCCATTGCTAGGTCAATTAGTAATCAGTCCAGGTCCGATGGTCTACGCTGATCAATCCAACAGTCTTCTGACAATGCCAGCCTCCGTTCCTGAGATGACTAGCCCTCTCAAGGAGAACACCATTACGCCAAATGTGCTTGTGGAGAACCCACCTGTTGTCAAGCCCAAGGTATTGTTCAAGGACGAAGAAGTGATGGTGTAAATTTTTAGCCAAACCCTTTCAGAGGCAACACGGCTTTGAAAGTCTTTGGGACCTTGCTGTATTGCGCCAACACCATCAGTGCATAAAAAGCCAATTCCGAGACAGTTTGAGGTCATACCTTTGAACAGTGCCACAGTTTTATACTGTTGTACTTGGCACCCAAAGACCCTGAAGCATTTCAGCCTCAAGATTTTTGATCTGATGGATCTTGTTTACACTGAGCAGACTTGTCATTTCAACAAATGTTCCATGTTGTTGCGCTGAGGTAAAATACTGTAATCAGAAACGGAGCTTAGAATTGATAAAAATGGATTATCTGGTTCAGGTCTGGAATTATATTATGGCGACAGAGGCTTTGGTTTCGCTAACCTTTGGCTGAACTTACGCACTTACGCACTGCAGCGCACGCGCGTCTGTTCTTTATCGACATCATTCACGGAGCGTGCCTACTCCCATCCTAACGCGTGTGTAGAGAAATGCAGTATTCCTCTTGCCCTAACGAGGTAAGTTTTTGTCACTTCGTGAAAACAGAAAAACACGGATTTCAGGATTTTGTCAACACAAGCGATAATTACAAAAGAAAACAATATTTCGCTTTGAAACTCGACCAAATTCGCCTTTTTGTCAAGTGCAATAAATTGGTCAGCAAAACTCAAAATCGAAAAATTATCGATTTTGCAGGTTGAACACTGTTGAATAATGCAGAAGTTCTATTCAGCAGGTGATTTCAAGGTACAAAGAATCAAGACCTACAAATGTTATCAGTTTAATTTTTTTTTTACTCAGGTCAAAAGGAAAGGTGGCTGGCCCAAGGGGAAGAAGCGTAAAAAACAACTGGTACCCAATGTCCCTAAAGCACCAACCACAGCGTGAGTACTATTGGCTGTCTCAATCCTCCAAAGTCTTCCGCGCGGTTTTGGAGGTTAGAGACTGAATTCAACATGCATTTTTGGAGGATTGTGTAGGATTGAGGACACATGGATATTCAGTATGGGTTGAGTTTGGAGGATTGAGGATGAATGGTGTTTGAAGAAGAGGAGGATTTTGGAGGATTGAGGCTGAATGCATTTTTAGAGGCAGGGCTGTTGGAGGATTTTGAAGGCTTAAGGCAGTGGGTATGGGATCTCTATTTTTTGGAGGATTTTGGAGGATTGAGTATGGCTCCTTGCAAAAAGGGCCTAGGTATTATGGTTATTGGATTAGTCTGTTTCTATCACAACTAAAGAAGAACTTAATATTTTCTTTTCTCCTGTCCTCCCCGATTGCCCACAGCTATTCTGTTTTCCTCAATGAGCAGCTGAAACTGATGAAGGAGAAGCACTCTAAGAAGCAATTTCCTGAGATCATCAAGATTCTGGGCCATACCTGGACTAAATTACCTGAAGAAAAGAAGAAGGTAACATGTACAGCTAAGTCTGGACTTCTTGATTTGGACTGTGACAATCAAACTTGATAAAATCAAAGATTGAAACATTCACAGCCTGTCAATTGTACCAATATCAGGCCAGGTAACAGAACTGTTAAAAGTTGTCACCTGATAGATTTTGACTGATAGGGTGCTTCTCTCCAGATTGTCACTAACAGAGGGAGGGTTAAGGTTGTGTAAACAAGAATGCGTCCAGCGTTTTTAGATGCTCACCAAGTCTAACATGTTATCTTTCAAGTCGGGAACAATTGCAAAGTTTACGTTATGTCTGCACATGGGGCTGTGTGTTGTATGCTAGTCCTCAAGCTGAATATCATCACAAAATTCAGCAACGTCTTGAAGGAGTTTTAAATTAATTTTCTCAGACTTGCCTCGCTTATATGATGTACATGTATTTCTTTAACCAATGCAGAAATACATGAATGCAGCAGCGCTAGACAAGAAACGCTACATTGATGAACTTCGTGACTTCCAACACAGCGAGACCTACCAGATGCTACTCAGACGACAGGTGGCCAAAAAGATCAAAGACTTGACGGGTGTGTATTTTGCTAAGAGTTTAAAAGAACATCAGTTAAAGATGCCGTCCCTGTGTTCCCCCCAAAAACAGGGGGAGTTAAACTCCAAAATATAAGGGACAGTGTACCTTTACCAATTCGCTAACTTGCAATGTTGTACACCCATTAATTTGACCGTCTTGATGCGAGTAGTACTTTTCGGTGAGGTTTTCCTGATTTCTGCATGATTTCCTCTTTTGTTACAGGTGTTGAGGGTGCAACCATTGATCCTGACGTCAGCGCTTCGGTTCTCAATGAATTACAATTAGAGGTGAGGTAGTTTCAATCAATTCAGAGTACAGTCGAAGGAATGACTTACTTGACGATCCAAATTTCATTCCTTAAAGTCTGCAGTTAATAGAGAATGTAAGTTGGTCTCAAAACCTACAAGATTTTACAAGAATACAACACATCCGGGCACAATGATGTAAAGGATCTAGAAAGTGTGCAACATGTTTTTGTTTTGCTTTTATTTTGTGACCTGCTTGGGCCAATTTAATCCGGGGAAATAAATGGGTATTTCAGAAAAAAAAAAGCATTACAAGTTGCAGCATATTAAAAGTATCACACAGAGTATGCATGGTTTATCTGAATGTGCCTAAATCTTTATCGACTGGGGTTTGAAGACGTTATTGTATTCTGCAGGAGGACGACCCGAATGACCTGCTGTGTAAGATATGTGACCAGTGTTTCAGCTCGGTGCATAACAAGAGAGAACACATGTATGGCAAGCAGCATCTACTGACACTGACTGGCAAGCTGTGTGAGTTAAACCGTCTTTATTTGTAAGATTACAGGTGCACAAATTGTTACACGATGGTGTAAGATTGTAAAATTTCATTGGTTGAGAACTGTCATGTGACCCACTGTAGGAGTTCGTGTATGGCAACCTGATGGTCTCCAGAGTACATAGACCTCATGGCTACCCGTTACATCACCTCTTATCATTCTTAAAGATTTTTGAATATTTTTGTCCCTGCTGCTTTGCACAACACAGCTGAAATAGACCCTGTCATCCCTGGGAACAAGATTTGGAATATACCCCTCAGTGGGCGCTTGTCAACTCGGACCTGCTTGCATTTGTAACGTGTTAGTGTGTTAAGTCACTGGATGATTTGTACGCAGATAATAAATTTAGGGTGGGAGGGGGGCGCAAAGCTAATCGTCCTTACCAGCAGCAGAAGCTGAATTGTGAAGGATGCATCTACAACACGGTCGAGTAGAAGCCATGTCAAGTCACCTTAGGCTGCCGCCATACGACCCACGTCTGACCACGGAGCACAGCCAGGTAGAAAGTGTTGATTTTGGCAGAAGCAGGAAAACCGGAAAACCCTGAGAAAAAAAAACACCCTTGTGGCACAGGAGCGAATAAACGAACAACTGTACTCGTATATGATCCGAGCCGGGAATCGAACCTGGGCCACTGCAGTGAGAGGTGAGTGCTTTATATACTGCACCGTCCATGCCAACCAATTTTTTCACCCATTCCTGTTCAGCGAAGTTATTTTCAAATCTGCCAAACTTCTTCCTTTTAATGACAGGTGAGATTGAGAAGGAAGTTCTGGAGATGCAAGACAGCAACCAGTCTATACTAGACCCCCCACCCCAACCGATGGTAACGGAGCAATCCTTACAGCAACATACAGAGGAGAGTCAACACACGGACCAGGCAGGAGGGACCAGCAGCATGCCGGATACCAGCCATCAACAACAACAACCCCCCACTGTGCCAGTCAGGATCGACATTGAGCAGTTCAAGGAAGGCTTTATGGAACTCAACCTTGGTGTGTGTGGATTTGTGATCATATCAATTCACTATTGGATCTTTGCCCTTCATCGATGTAATTTCATAAGCATTGTACACTCAGAGGGATTATGTGATAAAAATGTACAAGCAGTCTTGGATGGGACGTGAACCCGTGACCTGCTGCTAAAGATATTAATGTCAAACATTTAATTTTTTAGGCCAAGCCTTAACCATACCCCCCCCCACCAAGAATTATAGCATTGTTTTTATTTATTATTTATTTCTGGTAAGAAACCAAGGATTCCTCAAAGACGCTCTAGCCACTGTATCTCGCAAGCCTGAAGAAACCTGTAGAGAGAAGTTGATGAGAAGAAATGATAGTTTTAGAGGTGGGAGGAAAACCTCGGAAAAATATTCTGGGAAAAACCCACGGAATCAGGTAGGGACTGAAAACCCAATCCACACATTGGCTCAGGCAGGATTTGAACCCAGGTCACAGCAGAGGAAGGCAGGGGAAGGAACTTCAACAGGGAGATTTTGGATAGTGTGGAAGGCCCTTATTCCCATGAAGACTTATCATAGCATTGTTCTTGGTTTCTCCACACAGATCGAGAGATTGAACTGCGGGAGTTGCGGTGTCGTGACCAGGAACTGTTTGAACTCAACATGCAGCTCAGTGGCCAGTGCCAACAACTGCAGGTACATCAATTAGGTCACTTTACCCGTGTCCCTTGGACTTTTTCCCCCTGTTATTTTGAAGCAGTATTAACAAACTTCTTGGTTGATGAGCTTCAAATTCATCAATTGTTTTTTTTTTAATTTGGAATTAATTATACCACAATATTATTGTTGTGTAAAAGTATCTTTAAATTTAGTCTGGAGGTCTAAAAGGTGTCTGAAAACAAGCCCCAAAATTACCAAAATGTCACGTTCAATGGCTGGTGTCTAATATTTAATAAACAAATATTTTGAGCACACTTTTGTTAACCTCCTAGTCTTGTGGACTTCACAACCCTTCAAGTTTTTCAAAACCACTTTTGGTTCTGCCCATAGAGTCAGCGCCCATACTTTCTGATTCCTTTCTTAAACTTAGGATGCAGTTACCAAGGCAACACTGGAACTCAACGAGCTGAAGCGAGTGGACACAACTCTCAGGGCCAAGCTAGAAAGCCTGCGCATGGTTCCTACACTCTTCGGTGTCATCAACTTTTGACAAAGGCATTTCTGTTGGCATATTAAGTAAATCTTAGAATTTTGTGAAATAGCATTTATAAAACTGTATTAAACAGATGCTTATATTTAAAAATACACTTTATTTCACATTTCTGTCCCTTGAATTAAGTTATTGACAGATTGGGAGACTGTTATTTTTATTTGTTGGGTAGGCTGCTTGGATCACTCTTGGAGGAAGAATACATTAAGGAGTGCATAAGAATTATAAATTCATAGATGTCAGATGTAACATGGACAGGAAAAAGTGTACCCCAATTTTATTGAATGCCCCATGTCTATGCTGACAGTACATTCCCTAAATGTAACGAGTTACGTGACGTACGTGCCGGCTGGATTTTCTGACCTTTTTGCTACAATGAAACTGCTGTCGTCAGCCTGGATAATTCCACTTCGGAGAAGAGCTGCTTAGATTGCGGCGGATCAAATTTAGTGTTCTGTGAAGGATTTGTACATTACCGCCTGGATGAACTATTATGAGACATGCATCGCCACATTACTGTCTTCTGTCATGGTTTTATACTGTTAAATCTATGTAGTGCAGTGATGCATAATGTGGAGGAATCAATGAACCATGGCACTAACAAATACAAGTGAGATGTGGTGATGCTACTACTGTTTGGAGTCTTTCCCAAGATGGTTTGTAAGGACTGAATTTGTTGAAAGTTTTAACAACCACATGAACCCCCCCCCCCTTCGCACATGGCATAGTTGTGTATACACTTTCAATTATGGACATTCCACCGCCCTTTTTCGTTTATACCTTAACTTTTGGAAGGCACCCAAGGTTGACATACACACATTAAGCATTGTTTTAGCAAAATGGCCAGTTCTAGTGTGTTTATTAAAACAAACATCATTTGTGATACCATTTGAAGCTGCATGGTACTTTTTTTCGACAGTGACAACAAACCAGTAGGACTAATTCCACAGTGTGTTTTGTAGTTTCCCTTCAAGAAATGTGTTTCTCAGTTATTTGATACTACTGGTACTAACTGCAACACTTGTTCGTTGTCGCTCATAAGGATTCCTACTACATTTATCTCACCACTCCTCAATGTCACTTTGATAACTTTTAATTACCGCGCGATTTTTCACGAGGTGTGCTTTTTTTTTTTTTTTAATGAAACAAACAAGTAAGGGATTTAGGGATTGAAATCAACTTCTTTTTCTTGCCTTTGATTCTTGATTCGTTAAACGAGGGATGCAGAACAGATTTAGTGTTTAGGGTATTTATTATTTTTTTCCAATTTCAAAAATATTTCGTTTGTATCATTGTATATATTTGTGGCTAAAAGCCTGACCGTAATACCTGTACAGTGTAAATACAAATAAAATGTTATTTGTTCAAACAAAAAAGGGTAATTAAAATTGCTATCTTAAACCCAAAGCTATTAATAAATAAAAAGACAAATTAAAAAGAGTTTGTAAATGTTATTTTTGTCGTGATTTATTTGCATAAATCGGAATCAGTTAAAGACAGATTTCATCTAAAATATATATAAGAAAAATATCGTAGTTATTGCTACACATCTGAGACTGTCTTTGAACACTTCTTGGTTCTTATGATCCATCATAGATCGGATATCCACTGACTTCAGTCGCCCACTTCAAAAGATATTCTGTTGACCTTAACAGTTTTTTTTGTGTGGTGTGCTTTTGATCATATTCTTGTGGAATTTGGGCAATACATGCGTATTAATATCAATGTGTAAATTATTTTTATTTAGTTAAGAAATACACATGTAGCTGTTCCCATAAAACACCCAAATTGGAGTGGTGGATACTATAGATCCATTGCATAAGGCGCCCTCTCCTCGGTTCCTCTGTGGTACGCGCGAGTATAGCATTTGGTACTTCCATTGTCACTGAATTATATTTGGCCAACTCCGGAGAGACTCGCCCTGTAGATTGTTTCTCGTATTGCAATCTGATCCTCCCTTTGAATTTTGTCATGTTCGAAACGGGCTTCCAGAGCAACGGCTACGTCGATTGCCAGTATAGGAGAGCGGCGGGCAATTTGGTCGGCGCAGGTAGTCGGGTTGGCGTGTTGGTTCTTCCCTCACCTTCCACTTCTCCGTTTTCGAGTCCTGTCCACATGTGGATTGGGTTTTCAGTCCCTACCGGATTCCGTGGGTTTTCCTCAGAATAAATTCTTCTTGGGTTTTCCTCCCACAAAAACTGTAATTTCTTCTCATTGGCTTCTCTCTACAGGTTTCCTCAGGCTTGCGAGCTACAGTGCCTAGGGCGCTTTTGAGGAATCCATGGCTTTATTACTAGCAATAAATATACTGGACAAGGGATTTGGTCTCGGGCCCCAAAATAACCACGCCTAAACTCAGTGAGGGCGCTGTTTACAAGTGATATCGTATGGCGCAAAACACAGAAGCAAAGACTACTACTGCCATCGCCTGAAATCGACCGCCAACTCACTACATTTCCATTCCCAACCACCCCTGCCTTATTGTTTCTGGATGGATGCTTGTCAATTGATTTTTTTATGGCTTCGTGTTATTTCCCCAGTCCTGACGATGACAATGACGATAATGATGATGAGTGTAATTTTCTCCGACGTAGTGTGCCCTGTAGCGGAGCGCAGGGCCTCACCTTGGCGGGTGCAGTGTTAACACAGCGCCCCGGGGGACGGCCTGGTGTCCATCCGCTGAAACAAGCCACCGTGAATGAGGATATGCGCTATGTATATTCCAAGGAAATAGACACCGATCGTAATATGGGTGTAGCCTACGTCATATTGTTTTAAGCGGTGACGTCAGCGATGCATAAAACGCAATTGACTGACCCATGCCCATTTCCTTCTCAGTTCGAATGACGTACAATCGTGGACACTAGTAATAGGCAGATGTTTATGCTCAAAAGGCCCCACAACAAGAGTTGCAAATCTGAATCATCTGTAAGCCGTATTTAGACCTGACAAATTTTGCAGACATGTAGATTAGGGGGGGGGGTATTAACGGGGGAGGGCCGGGAGAGGGGGCTCAAGCCCCTTTGTCCTGAGACCGAAAGGAACTTGGTATCACGTGTGTCAAAATACACACTTTGGCACAGTGGCGTAACTGAGGGGGTAGAGGCACGAGGGACTTTCGCCTACCTCCTTTCATACCCCCCCCCCCCCCACGCCTCAGATCTTGGGGAAAACAAAAAAAACGAGCTGTTTTATGTGAAACTCGAGTGCCTCTCTCGAAATTGCGGTAAATTGGACCCTGAATTGCTTTTGTATCCCTGAAGAACACTGCTTGTTTCTTCACACCAATCGTTTTGTATTGCAAAATAATTGTTCTGTTAGTAAAGTTTGTATACATGGACTGCTGTTAACTGTTGCGTTTATGTTATTAGTCCTAGTCACCCTTGTATGTACATCGTCTCTCGCAATAGTAGTACATGTATTTGATTATACTGCGCCCAGTTACAATGATCAATGAATACAATGATATACGTATCAAAAACAGAAGAAGTTAGTGGTAGTGTTTTGACAGACTTCGGGGAAAAACAAATCCTATATCACCGCCAGTGCTCTCCTACGCTCGGTCGTCTCGGTCTAGAACACATTACATTTCATCTATACAGGGCCTTTCGAAGGCCTAGCAACATAAGAGGCTATCGAGTCAGCCCAACGTGCCTCGAACCTGGATACGAAATCGCTCACCTGCCTGAACTGTTTGACTGTACAGTTACGATTGCACTAATTAAGGTGAACTGTAAATTCGGACGTAGCCTACATTGTCACTGAGACACTTTAATGATGAGCTGCTGTTGGAAAATTGAATGTGATACATCACTAAAATGTGACATCTAAGGATTAGAAACAATTATACAGACGTCGGACGTACGTAAGATTTCACGGAATTGCCCTTGTATAAATTGATGTTATGTGCGCATGTGTTGTGCGAATTCGGAAGGGTCTATGTTTGGTCGCTGGTTAATGCAAAGTCATAAACTGAGAACTTAAAGAAATAAGAGGGTTAACAGCGCCCTAGCTTGGACAGGCGAGGTGGGTACAAGCTGACGGCCATGTGTGCATGCGTTGATGATTGCGACTTACAGCGGCCTATGGCGCCACTGCACTCTGCGTCCATGCCGAGCTCCGATCCGATCCGAATCAACGTACCTAGGTGGTTGATGTAGCCTACTGTCTCTTGGGTTCTTTGCTTTCGTTTTCCTAATCATGAAGGCGGATGTAAGAATGCTGTAACAAAATTACCCAAAACGTGTGCGTGTTCAATCAACAACTATATCATTCAAAGATGTATGTACTTGTATTTAAGTTGACACCCAAACCAGTATCTATTTTTGTGGCCCGTCCTTTCACCTGCTACGTTTAATTCCGGAAAACGCCAGGCCGCCCTTTTGGCTTCCTACCTCGGACAATATTCATCTATCAGTCTGATTGATGCGTTGGGGATCCGTTCAAGTCATCCCATTAAGTGCATGTGTAAACATGGACGATCGTGTAATCGTTTACGATCGGTCTGTATTGAAAACCCGGCCGGACTGTACCGCTGTGCCGTGGCGTGGTGGATCGGATCGTCACGACCCAGCGGCAGACACACGCGCGCCGGCGCGTCCCAGCTCCGCCAACCTGTCGTATACCTTTCACTCCCCTTTACTTGTACAATGTAATTTTCTCGCTGCGGCGTGTCTCTCCAGTTGAGTCGCAAAGCCGACCAGCAGGTCATGAAATCGACCAGAACCACCTGCCAGATAATCGAACTTAATTTCATGCGCGGGGATATGACGGAGGAGCCGGCCCTATAGGATCCCCGTCATTCCTGGCTTGTTGCCCACTCACCAATTTGCAAAATCAGGATGTGGTTAGTCACGCATCACACGGATATTTTTTCTTCCGACTGGAAGGTTTTAGTTTGCGCATCATTCCGTGGGTCGATACAGATTTAACGACCTGAATGTTTGGATTTTCATGCGAGCTTTTTGGTACTTAACTTTAATACAAATTCTATATATTTAGGCATGGATTATTTTGTGTGCCATACTGGCAACGCATGTGATTTCATCTCAGCGGTCGTGCCCAACTGCCTATGGTAGTGACCGCGTTCTGAACCACAATGGTCGATACGCGATTTAAACGACATTGACTCTTCTTTCTGTGTGCAAGATGTTGGAATGTTTAAATCCATCTCAGAGTAAGGAAATGATACTGATTTTTTTATCTCATAAACAGTAACCAACGGGTTGTTTTTCTGCCACAAAGTAAACCTGGCATAAAAAGAAACTAGGCAGTTTTATAATCATCCTTGTTTGCACATTTCTCGGTAAACAAAAATCCGAAATATTCGTTTTGTCACGAAAACTTTCCGGTTCAATTTGAAACGTCACTTGGGAACACTGTGTAAGAAATAACGAGAGCACAAGCGCTGAAGCTCCCGCTCCGAAATCCTAAAAGTAAAAGTTGCACTTAACGAGATTTTCAATGGGCATTGTAATTTGCAACACACGATTGAATGCAATGTGCTGTCAATGGCGGGGATGGGGCTAGCTGAGGATATTAAACATCGAACATTCTAAACGAGGGTACCCCTAAAGTCTGTGCGTTCTTGTCGCAACCTCGGTATACGCTACCACTATAACCGCTCTCGATTATACTTGGTTTCACTTAACAATAACCCAGGGGCCAAATGCAGAAATGTGCATAAAGTGCATCCCTAAAGCGTATTTCATGTGATATAATATGGTATGCTGATATATATTTGGCTCTTTAAAGCACATTCCTCATGTATGTAGATCGTTACGTCACCAATTATTGAAGCACAATTTTCAGTTGAGGTAAGCGTGCCCTCATGCTGTACTTACTGCTTACGGTATCCGTGAAATATACCGGGGCTCTGTGAGCAGAAAGTTTGTAGCTATAAGCAGCGTCATAGGTGGTGAGCGATTATTTCAGTCAAAGTAATTGATGGCTTTACTTAGCGATTGTGCTTTTTCGTTTAGCGCGGGGTCTCTGTGCTTTTGGAATACCTCTTTGATGATGTATGTTGTCATGGAATTTAAGGTGACACAATCGGAAGTCCCCATTCTTCAACCGACAACATCAACTCATTTACTTCGGCCGTGATCTCATTTTTGGTGCGCTTTGCCTTACGCATTGCGCCCGGCGGCGCTTTCCTGTGAAGTTTATCCGTCAGATCCGGTGTCTTTCGGTTGGTTCCGAAACGAACTCAACCTTGTGCAGTAATGTGGGGCTTTAGATTGGTTACAAAAATAATGCATCACTGTTGTGATGGACGGTAATTAGATATTATGGAAGGAACTGCTAATCGAGACAGATACTTGACCGTGACACTAAAACGCTACACCCAACGGCCTTGGTGGTCCATTTCTTCTTAACTTGTGGCCGACATTCTCATCATATAATTCAGGGAAACCATTATCTATACTGGAAGCTTTATACCCTGTATATAGTGCCAACACTCTGCCTTAAGTACGTTTTGATGGATGCTAGAGTAATTTGGTAGCGTTGTTTCCCCCTTGGTTTGTTCATGATCATCAGACATTTGGGCGGAAATCGACAAATGCGTCGGAGCGCGGGCAAAACCGCCGGCTGATGTTTTCCCGCCATTATCTCGGTGTCGAATGTTGCAATGCAGTATCCGAGGTCGGAGTCATATCAGATCTTGTTAGCACTGCGCACTGAAAATCTATAGCGTGGTCGGTCGGTGCACTTTTCCCCCCATTGTGTTTTGTTGTCTTTAACGAGCAAAACGTAACATCCCCCGCCAATTATGTACACCTTCACAGAATCAGCATAACATCACAACAGGAAATAATACTTTCGAAAAAGTTTGAAATACAATCGCTTCAGCTGAATAGCACGCGAAAAGTAACGGTTATTGTACGAGAAAAAAAATTATCTTCTTTTGATTACCGTAAGGCCCGTCAATTATGAAAGAAGTGAAGGCAACAATGTCGTTGTTGCATTTCATAGTGTGAAATTGTCCGACCTTTCCCTTTAAAGTTCCCCAAATGTTTTTCTTCGGAGTCTCTGCAAGCGCGCTTTCAAATATTCTATTCTCGTGAATAGGCCAATATACACTCGTTGCAATTTCAGACAAGCTCGCAGAAAATGAGTTTTATTTTGCGTTCTGAAAGGCCTAAGTGATAAAATGTTGAATAAGACCTAATGGGTCATATATTTTTTTTTGGATGAGCAATGTTTTTATATCACACAAAATGAAGGTTAATCCAAATACTATTTTCAAGAGAGCCCATTTCGTCCACATGCTTTCCGGTCCGATATTAACATGGTGTGCATCGTTTCACTCATTACTACGAGAAACTTTCCCTAGGGCAGTGCAACTTAAAACATGTCAGCCAAAAAAAATACCGCAAAAATTCAATTGACAAAAAAAAGGTTCGATAACTTCGAAGTAACCATGGTTGCCATGCCGACGCCTTGAAGAAGACACACAAGACATTATATCGATATGCGAGGGTAAAATAATGAGTGTTTTGAAGCGTGCTTGAAATTATCCTTGATACCTCAGGCTTCTTATCATGTCGTCCCGAACGGTCTTCAATACTTAAAGAGGAAAAAACCCAGTACCGTCGGATGAGTCGGGTTCCTTTGATGGCGCTATGCAGTTGGGCACGACATGGGACTATAGCACACAGGCGCTCTGGCGAGTAGATGTCTAATATTGTATGCAAGTAGGTGAGGTGGAAATTACAGACTTGAACTCGGGTTGGTTCCGTGAGTCCATTGCGCATATCAGTTGCAATTGGGAAAGATTCTTGGTACTATATTTTTTCTATGTCACCGACGACCACACTGGCAAACAAATTGGTGTTAATCTAACACTTGACTAACCCACCTGTTCATTTATGCATGGTGTTACTGCATGGTGTAGCGAAAACGCCGCAAACGATTATAGTGCAAACCCAGGCTTACAAGCTTGCACGGAATTCGATCGGACACAACACAATTGTACAGTAAAACAAAACTTCAGAGCTGATGAGATTGCATAATTTGCAATTGAATTAGGAAGAACTTTTAGAGTTTATTTGCAAGTTATCAAGCCACAGTGAGCTTCGTTAGAGATTCCCGCGTTTAATGATTAAGTTGGGACAATAAGCCAATTCGACATTTCGCTCGCGCATGTGCGAACTCTCTTCAACAATGCAACAGTTGGATAAATATAACACGTCACGCGGTCCTCGTCCAATAGATGGCAAGCTTACAGCGTCACGTGGTTTTGCTTATCCAAACAATATTGCATTGTTCATTATTGCTCAGTACACAAGATGTCGAATTGGCTAGAAATGGCGCTATACAGAATACGTATAATGCGGTTTTAAACATGCTCAAATATGCATTGAAACCTGTAGATAACCTTAGTGTGCATGTCCACGATTGGCATTGTTTTGACACGAAGATCCAGTCCCAAATGCAGGTTGTTTTTTATATCAAACTGTTGTCTTTGATACACGGACTGAGAAAGTAATTGCCTGGCGCACACCTTTCCCTGTTGAATAGTGCACTGATCAAACTCCAAATTGGAATGCATATTAAAAGCATAAAGACAAACATGCAAAACATCAGTCTGGATGTTCCGAAACGGACAGCGAAGCGCTGGCTGTAGGCTCCTGGGAAATTCCTGAAATGAACCGATGGTGATATGGCTGTTGCTCATCCGGGGAATGCTCTATTAACTATTACTCCATTCTGATACTAGTCGAATAATAGTGGATAATCGCAAGAGAATGGCGGGGAAATATGAGAACGGGAAATGGCATACGGCAATGTTGCACGGCCAGGGCTATTACCTGTTATTAAATCATTAATCGTATAGCCTACTGTGACAATTTGGAAAGAGCTTTCGCGCAACATTCTGAGATCAACCGTCCAAGGCCCATTCAACTCATTATCCACAGCACGTGCCGTGTCGCGCTGAAGCGAAATGTATGGATTTTGTGTGTGTACGAAGGGCGTCCTACTAATACTTTTTGTACAACATTCGGCCACGCGTACCTAAGTTAATTTTAAAAAGACAGAGGTTATTATCTCTTCCCTGTAAAGCTGCCCTCCAGAAAGTAAGCATGAGGAGTAATTTGATATCAGAAAACCAGAACTGCAAATAATCCATCACGAGTGGAATCTTGTCAGGACTGATGCCTATTTATGGGGAGGTTTCCCCAACGGAAAAGGAGGACCGCTTTTGACTGCTTTTGAGGACATTATTAACTTTCATTCGTAATGACTGATCCGATACGTGATGCCGAAGGAGAAGCGCGATAAACGAGATTACTTTTTAATTTGAAGCTTAGTATAAATGCCTTCGTTATTATTCAGCTCACCTTGTTATAGGCACCTGCTATAAGCTGGGATCACACGTGCAATGGGAAGTGGGTGGATTATATTCCCTCTGCATTAATTAAAGAAAATCAGTGACACGGACTTTGAGAAATTTACATCGGGACGACTATGTTGTACGTGCTCTACACTGCGTGACGCGTATTATGGCCTGTCTGCGATAAAGACTATTGGGGTTATATAGGCCAACAATATTATCAATCTTTAAACGGTTTTGTTCAGAAATAATCATATCAAGAATTAAAGCAAACTGACTAGGTTCAGTAACAAAGATCATTAAGTTGAACGAAGAAATTGACTGGAGCGGAATTTGAACTTTAGTGCCACTTTCGGAGTACCGTACGGTCAATCTTCATATCGCTTTTACTTTTGAGTTATTATTCATGCACGCATGCGCATTTTATAGTGTACATTCAAGTTGGGCGTGATGGCAGTCCATTACGCCATATCGTGTCCTTTTCTTCAGCCAATTTTGACTGTATATCGATATGATTACTTTGAAAGGTTTAACCCTCGAAACTATGAAAACATGTCGCCCTACGGGATGTTTGTTCGGTTTATGTAGCCAACTGGTCTTTACGAGGATTGAATTAACACAAAATGTTAGAGGGTACTTCTTTGTTTTAGCTCGAGATAAACTTGATTAATATATCACAGAAGGCCCCCCAAAAAATCTTTCGGAAAAAAAACCCAGAAAGGCGAAAGCACAATCGTCGTTTTCCTCCGCAAAAACTTGTTTTGACCTGATACAGAATGAACTCTACGTTCGTTTGAGGCGTTGCGATTGAATCATTTGTCTGGTTGGCATTTTCCTTCGGGAGGCAGACAGACTCCTTACTTGATTTGATGTGATTTAATAACCAGGTGAGGTAACTTAATCAAGAGACGCCTGCTTGTTTCCTGGCCCTATTTTCCTCGTTTGTGCTATCTAGATAATGCTGACGTGCAGTGGGGTCAGTGCCTTTGCTGTTGTCTTTTTAACACGTACAAGCCCCTACTGTTTTTCTTTCTAACATGGGTAAGAGTCAATATCCTGCATTCGGCTTGAAGGGCTGTTCAAAGATTGCAGTTTGATGTCTTACATCTAGAAAACGGGCAAAGATGATTGTCGCCCCTCGACGCGTATCTTTCTACCCTCATGTTTTGCCGTACCTAGTCAAAGCATGGACTCCTGATAGGCTGGTGATGCTTATCGATTTTGATAAACAACACTGCCTCTTGCCCTGCCTTCAGGGGACCAGACCAAACCAAACATGACTGTTTTGTGCCCTTTATTCCGCTGTAAGGTAATGCATAACTT
Organism: Patiria miniata; assembly: GCF_015706575.1. Lineage (NCBI taxonomy): Eukaryota > Metazoa > Echinodermata > Asteroidea > Valvatida > Asterinidae > Patiria > Patiria miniata. The sequence continues at coordinate 4,850,424 of NW_024037071.1, forward strand.
GTTGACTACAGAAAACTCGGAGAGGGAAAACTTGAAAACCACGCGGTAGGTTGCATTGAGTAGGTTTTCAGCTCAATGTCGTGTTACAAACGAATGCTTGTTATAAGCAGAGTAATGTTGTAATGACTCGAGTCAGTGACTCGACTGGAGTCCGACTCGAGACGCAATGTTTGGCGACTCGACTCGACTCGAGGTCTCACGGGTAACTGACTAGACTCGACTCGAGTCACTGCGAGTAAATGACTGGACTCGACTCGAGTCCCTCATCAGAAGACTTGACTCGACTTGAGTCGAAAGGTAATAAATCACTCGAGTCCCAAAACTATGCGGTGATATACAAAGTGAAGCATGTTGGCGTATACTTATAGTTATCATCAAGTTGTGGCCGGTCATCAAATATAAATAATACGCTTCTAGACCTAATGACTCGAGTCACTTCCTTAAATTGACTCGTCTTGACTCGAGTCACACAATTCAGTGACGCGTTGAAACTCTGTTGTTAATAACCAATCTCGTGTTCGCATCTCTAACAGATAGAACGCTTTCCCTGAATCGAAACACTGAGTTTAAAATGCTTGGTAAATGTCATAAGAAACATAATGTTGACCACTGGCGTTTGCGCGTTATGATACGTGATTATACCTGGTTGCCAAAAAAAAATACGCACTCTGGACAAGACCGTGGCTTTTATAAAAGAGCTCTTGTACTGAGGTACTGTGATCTTTCTGTTCACATATCGTGTTTATCTAACCTTCCTTCCTAAGCCTGGTAAGTTCAGACAGATGTCTGTACTTTCAAACGGTAACTAATGGTTTTCGGCTGGATAAATTTGCAAGTGTTTTCAACTGAACTTCACAAAATAGACATTATGCATCGACGCAACGAAAGCTACATCATGATGAACCCTAGTCTTGGGGGAGCACCGTATTTCCCCAATGAAAGAGAAATTTGTCGTGAAGTACATCTACCTCAAGTTTTTTTGTGGTCAAATTACAATTTTGCAATATTGTTTTTATTTGAGTTATTAATTTGTATCTATTTTTTTTTTTAGATCGCAAAACCATTTTCAAATATTCATCAAACGTTTGGTCTATGTAATTGACATTATTTATCGGCGAAGAAAATGTATTGACTTGGATGAAAACATTTTTGTTTCGTCTTGCAACTTTCATGCAGCTTGTATTTACTGCCACCGTTCGATTCAGTATGCGTTTTATACTCAAATGAAGCGGTCATCTCTCGCTCAATTCTGTCACTTATTTGATTAATGTATCATCTTTAGCCTACACTATAGTTATATGGTGGCATTATACCCGATTGCTTTGGTTTGAAATTTAAGTAATTTTGTAAGTCACTGACAAGATTGGCTTATAATGACAATCTCTTAAACGTGTTTTTTCCCCCTCATTTCGTGGAGTAATCCTCCCGTGCAATGCTTCTATCTTAATGTTGGTTCTAGAAATTGAAATAGAAATGAAATGAATTGAATTGGATCGACGTCTTCAACATTTTGAAGGAGCCCCACCTGGCCATGATGCTAGCCCAAGTTTGTGAATTCGATCGTTGAGTTCGTCCCTTGCACGGTCTCATCTTATGACAGCAAAACGTGTATTAAAAACACTATAACCCGTCTGTACAAGCAGTGTCAATCAAATCTTGCCCGTGTTTTCTCGTGTGTTTGGCGACGTAAGCTAATGACATCGCCTGTGGTCTATGCTTGAAGTATATACGACGCGAAGGGAGAAATAAGCTGGCAATGGAAGTGGTATCCATCATTTAGCTCATCCAGATACTTTCATAAAAACCGAATGTCAGAGCAGTTTAAACTTCCCTCTTTTTGTGAGGGGGGGGGGGGGGGCTCTGAGGTAAGACTTTTCATTAAAGCCACTATTTCTGCGGTTTTGTTTTTGGTTCAAAATGCAGGCCAACAAAATACAAGGCCTGGCGAATGTTGTGCGAAGCGCGCGCCGTTTATGGAGATCTGCGGAAATTAATAAAGACACCGTAACCCCAAGGGGGCAACTCCGCTAGGTTCCCGGTCAGAGAATCCGGCAACATCAATAGCGAGACGGAACCGGCAAGAAAAGGGAGATTGCGGTGATGAACTCCCAACCACCTTAAGAAAGATATGGAGGCTTTTTCGATCTCAAGAAGGAGTAAAGAAAGGTGGGAGATTTAAGTGACTGAATGTGGGCTAAATCAATATTGGCAGTGTGCTCCAAGTTGCCTTGCTGAATAGAATTGTTATCGAGTGGCCGGTGACAGGCCGGCTATTTCACCCACACCTGTGTAGGTGCCTGCGAAGAAATCTTCACTCCACACGATCTTTACTCACGGAAATGTACTCGTCTTGAGTTTCAAACCAATGAGAGATTTTCAGTGAGGCTATTAGAGGTTTAATTAAAGGCTGGATGACCTAGAAGGGTACTTGTGTTGCTGATTATCACGTGAAATCGCATTAGAGTGACCTTTGATATGGGTATGATTATAGTATAGCGCTGTAACTCGCACAAAGGAGGTGGAATTGGCCATGCTCACACATAAAGTCCCGGCGCAGACTGAGTCGATGCAGGGTTTGGATACCAGAGGAATGGCCTGACAAATCGAAAATTTCATTAAGATAATTTTGGACAATGTTGTCGACTTTAACTTGAGCCACGATCCCCAAGTCCGTAAGCGACGATAAGCAACACAATGAAGGTCTTTATTAATAATGAAGTAACTATATAAATTATGCACAAATGCCTATCTAAGCAATACAACACCATTGCCCCCTGACCCCGCCTCAACGCATAAGGCCTATAGCACCACAATTTAATGGTACACAGTATATCATTTGCAGCTATCCAAAAAGTAAGTGACGAAGTTATTGTTGAAAAAGCTTGCTTGGTTTAAAAATGGGATAGCAATAAACTCCATGTGAAATTATTCTTTCTGATATGCTGTCAGTTTGAAGAAAACAATTAAAGAAGGCCATTTCCAAAGATGCATCAAGTGACACATTTTTGGAAATATCCGTTTTGTAGTTGGTTTGTATTTCGGCGAATCGGTGAATGGGTGCGCGCAAGCGTTGACACGACGCACACGCGCGCGCGATTTCTACTATTCGTCGGTTCAGTGCGTGACATCGCATTGTTGCAATCGGTTGAATGAGAATGTGTCGCGGATGCTGATTTTGGTCATAATACAAAACAGGACTCGGCAGCTTTTCAATTGAAATCGAGACCCTAGAATATTGTGTTCACGGTTGTTAAGCACCCGTCTTTAGATTTTGAGCACTTTTGTTGCTTCAAACGAAACAATGCACAAATGACAAATGATTTACCCTACCTTTAAACATGGTTTAATTTAATGCATACATGTACACATTGGTAGCTGTTCTGCTAATGAAAAAAACGACATTGAAACCATTTTCTACTCAGGTGTTTTGTACAAGAATGGACCCTTTTAGTTGCATCGACACAACGGTTTTATCAAAAGAGCCTTTTTCCCCTTTCATAAATACTCGCATAAGCGTTCACATACGGGCAGCACAGCAGCGTTAACCGTTCACCTTAAAATTCTTGTAGACATAAGAATAAACAACCCCCACTCCGTAATTAGCTTGGCATGTGATTGTGTTTTATTGAACGACCTTAACAATACTACAAGGAAAGAAAGCATCGAGAGATTTTCATAAATACCCCCATAAACGTTCACATACGGGCAGCACAGCAGCGTTAACCGTTGCGTTCACCTCAAAATTCTTGTACATAAGAATAAACAACCCCACTCCGTAATTAGCTTGGCATGTGATTGTGTTTTATTGAACGATCTTAACAATAATACAAGAAAAGAAATCATCGAGAGAAAAAAATACTCACTTCTAGAATTGCAGAGTTTTTACAATTTGCACAATATTTGATTAGAGTCGGATGTCTGCATCAGTTATTTGAACAAGTACTGAAACGTTACTAGATATCTTCCATATGTAATGTCAATTGTTGTGACGTCATCGTTAGTGAAAGGTACCTTACACCTTGATAGAATTACGTCTATGGATGCGTCTACACTGCATAACGAATAGTATTGCCTTTGCGGACTTGTTTTGCGCTTCGTAGTGTAAAGAGCTTTCCTTTGACAATATTTAATTCAATTACGATGATGCGTTTTTTTCCCAGAAGAGTGTTTCTTTGTGTCAGATTACAAAACGCTATTCAATTGAACAGAATATTAAATACAAGCCTTGCTAAGGATTGACTGGTAAGGCGGGGAGTGGTCACTGTTCACTGGCATAGTATACGACAGTTCCTTCATTTCTGCAATGGTTCCAGTATGGATCAACCTACCAGATGCCATTGTTGGTCTTCCTATACGACAACAGGAACCACGGCCTTCCGCTCAAGAATACATAACTTTCTTAATCATTTGTATTTTTTTCTTCGAATCAAAAGACTTTGCACACAATGTGTACGGTTATCATTACTGCACTCTGTTATCTTTCTTTTGCTTCCTTTCGGTACAAGTGGGCACTGCTTTTCCAGTTCTTATCCGTTAAAAAACAGTGTCGTTATCTCCAAGAACTTTCTCCTAAAACATAAAACATTCACCAGTAATGGACAAGCTTTCAAATGAAACATGGTGCGACGTTGCGCATTTTACTTTTTTTATGTGGAATTTGTAGAACGGATGAATCTAATTCGTAGCAGTAATAGGTGAGTTAGTAGTCTCATAAGGGCATCAAGTTGGCCATATCATTCCATCTATTTAAACCTTTTGGTATAAACGAGGTCGTTAAGGCTAGTTATTACTCATGATATCCTGAAAATGTAGGCCCATACAGACATAATACCTGATTCCGAATGCCTAAAATAATGGGTAATGTTTGAGCTGTGTATGAGTCGTGTTAGATTCCCGTTAAATAAGTGCACAGTGCATTATACATTGCATTAGATCTAAGATGTCATACCTATTATTGCAAGTATTTCGTATTTCCATGAATCTATTCTATAAAGTCTTTGTGTTTTTTTGTAAGCTAGGACTATTCCAACGTGAATACGTGAACAGTTATTTACAAAGTTTTCATACGAGATTCTGTCCGTCATAGCAGCTACTTGTCACCACTTAAAGGGTCTTTCCAACACGAGCTTCACACTCGAAACGTCACTGGATAAATTAAATATAATTTTAAGACCCTTTGGCTTAAATATAAGGTAGGAATCTATAGCGTTGTTTATTGTAACAGGTAATTTCTACCACTTTTGGAGTTCTACATGTTGAAAAATAAGGCAGTACACACTATCATCCCATTGCGCCTATTCATAAAAGCTTTAAGACTATATAGATGTGCTGTGCTCTATCATATATCAACTAAACGCTACTGGCCATATGGAAACTAAAGCGCAGAACTGATTTTTTATTTTCTAAAATCGAGAAAAACTGTTACAATTGCGTATTTCAGTCAGACAAACGTCGTATCCCTTTCGGGTCGTATTTTCATTGATCGGTACCGTCATTAATTACTTCAGTCATTTGAAAATAATTTGCGAAATATTCTACGATATTTGACAACTACGTGCAACATTTTTTTTTAAAGTTAAAACTATAACAGAAATAAGAATAAAATGTGCTTCAGTGTCGTGATTTACGATTTCAATTAACCAAACTTTGTTTAAATTGAAAATATGGAACAATGTAAAGTCACAGTTCCTTATGACAGGTATGCACGGGATTTACATGGAGTACATCCAGTGTCAAACATGAGTCTTTCAAAACCCATGATATTTAGTCAGGATATTTCTGTTTTAAAATTGTGAAATTATAATTTTGTCTTTTAGCTGCTGACTTGTTAGATTTCTTCGCAACAAAAGGAACTGACACTATATCTTAAACTTAGGATTCCAATTCAATTGCAGTGATTTTTTTTGTCTAGAAAGTAATAATGTCAACCTTTTTTTGCAGTGTTGAGTTCCACACAATGCAAAGCGATACAAGTTCAATTGGAAACGTCCTGTTGGGAATCACCAAAAATATGTTCTTTGGGAGTTGAAGAGGAAAGTTCTTTCAAAATTCTATCGAAAACTGGATTAATGTGTTTTCTTGATACCGCATTGCATTGTGGGCCTCATGGAACCAAGTTGGGATGGTAGGGGCGATAAGATTAAGGCTGACGCAAGAGGGCGTCTATCAGCCTCTCTTTCAGTCTGTCCTTAAGGTTCCGCTGTCCTGTCTCGGCTGTTCTGCAAGCTGTGTCTAATGAACAGCTCCCTAGACAAAACACGAAAAGGTGGAGAAAGAAATTGAATTATTGAAGGAGCAATTATTCATGTGAAAATGAAGACAGATCCCCCTAGGCGTCGTACAGAGCATTTTGCATGTAAGCGTCGGGCGTGCCTGGCATGTTTCCGTGTTAGCTTAAACAGTTAAACGACCGTGCAATTCTGTTTTAATGGCATATAGGTTCATTTGCATTTGCCCCAAAAGTGACCTACCGAATTATTTAAAAAAAAAACTTACATGGATAATAAATCGTACTGGTAAGAAACACCCTTGAAATTATTCTGTCTGGCTTGCTGTCATTTAGACGAAACCAAGAGTGCTATAAAATAACGAAATCTTGTCTCGTGATCAAAACGTTACGCATGGTTTTTCACTGTTTTCTCGAAAAGTGTATAGTATCTACTGTGTTGAAACTTCAAATGATTGGTTTTGAACATTCTTCTTTGGATTTTGAGTGGTGTTATTGCTGGAAACGAACAAAGTGCATGATCAGCAAGTGATTCTATATGCCTTTACACAATTAGGAGTGGAGGCGTCGAATTTCTCCCCAACATTTTTACTTCCTTTGGCGACGACACCAACATGGTTTACTACAATTATGTTTCTCATCGATTTTGGCCACCGGTTTCTATCGATGCTCAAGAATACGCACGGACAGATACGGCAGACATAAGAAAACTTCCTTTTTTAGGACTAGGGAATGTTTTAACGGATGTGCAGCCTTGCAAATGCTATATGCGTCATTGAGAAAATATCAAATCGATTAGTTTTTGTCTGGGAGACACGTGTTATGATAAAGATTTCTTCTAATGCAATAAATACAGTGACGTACATTTTAATGTGCGACAGATTACGCTCACGAAAGTTGCAGTTTAAGGTACCGTAAAGCGTTTTAAAGCCCTTCAGACACCTTCAGTTTTGATACGACCATCTTTGACCCGAGTACCCACGTTTTAATTCAATAGGGTACCGGTACCTGGTTCCCGAACTACCCGTAAGTGCACACCACCAGTACTATTGAATTCCCACTCTAATGTTTGAGTTATCTTGACATTTTACTCAAGAATTTTCCCCTCGCGTTTTCCCCTCACGTCCAAAAGTCGACATTTATAGGCTTTTCTCTGGGTTTCTTTGGGTTTCTAAGCTCTAATGTGTGTGCACTTTTGAGAAACTCTTAAATTCATTACAAGTCATAATCGATTAAACTTAAAACAAGTGAAAATATTTTATGACCTGATCCAGTGGAATGAAAGTCAACCTGTCACTTAATTGTTTTTTTTTAAACATGCAGTAGGAAGTGCATACGATTTGCCTATCATTTTGATTTTCACCGACTTATATAAATGTTTAATAATAGATTAGTTGGGTGAAAAGGTTGAGTTTTTTCCCATTTATTTCAATTGTTAAACATTATGTAAAGAACAATCACTCAAATGTTGGTCTGGGGACTTGTGCCTCATTTTCATGGGTTGATCACATTGGTACTTTTTTTTGCAGTGCTGCATATCAAAGGTACAGACCTAGCACTGAAATATCATTTTTTATTTATGATCAAACGAAAGGCCAATGCCCAACAGGTATTGCCCGTCTCCTATAATGCTCATGCAAACGAGTTTAGCCACTTGTCAATTCAACACCCTCTATCATCGATGAGAATGTTGCTGGAACATGATTGCAGTATCATGTTTCAATCCTTCAGTGTCATTTGGAGCGGAGATAAGTGTTTTGTCTCTCCACAACTCAACATCGCAAAAATGAGTTGTAGAAAATGTCATTCCGAATCCGGATAGGATTTGTCTGCCTATAATAGTGTTTTCCGGAGTAGTGTGGGGAACCTCTAAAAGGGCATAATCAAATAATCAAACATTTAAAAAGTTGCTGTCCTGCGTTAAAAGAGCATAGGATCATTTGCTTTTTGGGTGTTTTTTTTTTGAAGCGACAAAATTGTTCAAAATCTGACGAAGAGTGCAAAGCAACTAAGTTGTTGAAATTTCAGCTCAGTGGAGATTTTGCGCAAACAGAGAATACGTATGCACAGTGCTTGGATTCCGTTGCTAAAGCACAGTTTCAATTGTGTTTTATTCTCGAATAATACCGTTTCAGGCGGATGATAATTTTGTTTTAGTCCTATCTTCACCTTTTGAGCAAGGAATTCAGTTGGTTTCGGGTAATTGCAAATGTATACGTGCCTTTAAAATGTGCTGCAGTTTGTTAATCGCGTTGTACATTTTGCTAATCCCAGAGGTCCAGACGATCGTCTTTGACCTAGATTCCACTGTCACTATGACTGCAACAAAAACCTACACTCCTTAGGCCAAATTTGTAGGGGAAACTGGGAACAGCTTTCAATATGGCTTGCCTAATTTAGAAAGTAAAATGACGTGTGGTTTTTTTAATTCAGTGAATTTCTGTACCATGTAAAACTAGATATCTTTTACGCAGATGTACTTTAACGAAAGGACCAAAATAAAAGATGGGAACGTATCCTAAAGTTTAACAATAACGACTTGCTACGATGCAGGCGAAGGACAAGAGTATCACTAGAACCTACGCTTATTCAAAAACAGGGAGACTGGATTTGCATAATCTTTTCTTGTTTTTGTGAAGTATTCTCATAAAAAAGTTGCCGATAATACTTACTGCTGCTACAGCAGAATCCATTTGAAACACACTTGCCATCAGCGACGGCTTCACACGTCTCGCCCACGACTTCACATGGTGTAGGCAGCTCGATTTCTTCTTGACAAACGTAGGCCTCTTTTGTACCCATCAAACACCCGAAGGAATCACCGCAGCAAATGGCTGAGCCTACGCACTGGCCTGTTCCCCCAGGCCCGCATGATAGGCACTAGATTAGAGAGAGATACGAAAAGGTATTTTTGAGGGTAACCCAAATTGTTATCTTAGGAGAAATTATACTACACACGATTCGGGCAAGCACTAGCGGGCAGGGGGGGGGGGGAGTATGCCCCTCCCAAAAAAGCGAGCACAGGTGACTTTGTTTAAAAATCGATGTTGTATTTTACCACAGGGAATACCCATTCTCGTTCCCTTCACGGATACGTAAAAAAATATGAATACAAAGTAAAGAAAGGGGGGCTAACAGCGCCCTCTAACGTCAAAATAAGATCCAGGCCCACTGCTTTTCGAATTCGCCTCTGCCAGCTGGCCCAGCTCCCTCCAACTCAATATTCTAGATTAGCCCCTCTCTTCCTATCTTAAGCTCCCCCAACCCCACCCGCGTACTTGCGTACTTATAATGGAGTCGATACGCCGGTCACGTCGCAGAAGCGTTATGGCAAATTAACAAGAAAATCCACAGATTTGAATACCAAGTGGTATAACTATTAATATAAAGTACAAAATAAATACCCAGTGAGAAAATTAATGAAGATTTGTCATCTTAAGTAGAGATTTGGTAAATACTTGCCAACCACGTTTGAAATATATGCGTCTATTGCCGTCACTTCAAAACAAATTTCAATGTTTATATTAAAAAAAGTCTAATGCATTCAAATTAAGGTCGGACCACCTGTTATTATCGGTCGTGCCACATAAATTATCGAATTATCGAATTATGCCGCGAGGAATCATTTCAAAACTCGCAAAGCTGTTGAAAAAAATCAATCCGAAAAGCAATAAAAGTACCCCCACAACTCAAGGAGCTTAGCGGGTCAATATGAGGTAAGAATTTAAATACTCCAGTGTCTTAGGTTACTCGTGCAGGGGTGTCGGCTTCCATGAAAACCCAACATCACGATTGTGGAGCAGAAAAAAAAAATTCGACGGTTGGTGTAGATGACACGTACTGCATGCAACGGACGTGGCGTGGTCAGTGCAAGATATTAGACCTCTCAATTAATAAGCTCGGTGTCAGTTTCAGATTGGGTTGTCCCCACTGATGGTGTCTGCGGAGGACACTGCGCCACTGAGTGACGCCAAAATTGGCAATATTACACCCAGAATGCGTATCCCTGCTGACAAGCCTCACTATTACAAGTGCCATTCAGCGCGACATTGAAATGAAGTCCTCCAGCGAGATCTTCATTTTTATTTCAAGATTTTCATTTTCAAGATTTTCTACACTTGGGCTGACGACGTACTTTCTACTTAATGAGGTTGTAGGTGGTTTACAGTGCATAAGCAATAGCACAATATGTAATACAGTTACCCAATTAGAAAGATGTTTTCTTTGTTGAAAAGCTAATGAACTATACTCTCCAAATATGTATCGATATTTGTGATGTATTTTTTAAAAAGCTGTGAAAAAGAGGGCGCTTTGAGGGTTCGTTTGTTTTTCTGACACCCTGTATATACTAAATCCTCTTCCCCCTTTTGACAAAAAATAATTATCAAGCCCTCTTGCCCCCCCCCCCCCAAAATGATTCTGGATCTGCCCTTACTTTGGAGACTCCTTGATCCACCACTGTGAAAGTTTTACTAGTTTCCAACATGTTTTTTCAACCGATAAACAAAATGGTTGTTTTGAGATATTTATTTTACTGTAAGGCAAAGATGTGAGAAAACACTAAAAATGTTCCTCGCCGCGACGTTGTCAAAAATGTTGCCAGTGGTCCAAGTTTAAAGAGGCATTTGTCACCACATGCTCCTCCGTGGGCGTCAGGACTGACTGACCGCATCATGCCCTTGGTCCTGACGGAAAGGATTCTTCACGGCAGTGTTCCCTAAAGCATGTTGAAGCAATCTCGAAAAATCGGAGCTGGCAACCGGTCAGAGAAACTGGGTCATTTATAAGTGTCTGCTTGTCAGAAGTCAGGTTCACTTTGTTTTCTATGACTTCTTGTTTGTTCCACATATGTTGTACATGTTCACCCCCATCAGAATTCTCTTTTATAACCAACAGTTAATTTTAACTCTCGAGTTGGGGGCGATAGTTTCTGAATAAGTACTGAGAAAGAATGACAGAACTACACTTCCTATTGTTTTTCGTGACTTGTCAATGATGTTTGAAAACTCAAATAGTTACGCTTCATCTATTTTTTTTCACTAAAACTTTAACACGGTATTAGGCTTATCTCGATCTCCAGTCTACTGTTATTGTTCATAATTATTTAGTATGGAGAAACAGTGACAGCTCCTTGGAACGGTTTAAGACTAAATGTAATTTCTTTCATTCTCTTAAGTTTTCGTGGCTAGTGATTTGATCTTATTTTTCATCACCAAAACGTCCTCGCGGTTTTCTGTATATTCCCTCACCACAACAGTACCCAGCCGCAAGAAAACAAACCCTCGATTTCTTCGAGGGTACTGTCACAGTTGAAAAGTGGACTTGATTAAACGAGGCCCATAAATCGCAATGACATCAAAGTGCGAGGTAGTATGTACAATGGTTGCCGATAGCAGCGATGTTCAGTGATCGTTAAATGCTTGTAAAACCTACGCGAACTATCAAAAACAAATATCCCGAGAGTGCATATACATCTGCGTCGAGGTTTCAACTCGACGTCGGTTACAAAAAAAAATATCAAAAAGTCTTTATCATGTTGAATTCGGTCAATTCCGTTGAAACTCTATAACACGAATCGGATTTGTGTTTAAGCCTATAACATCTCAGATTAGTTCTTTATATCAGATCGTTTCTCTGATAAATTCTGTACCAGACACCTGGTCTAATAATGCGAAACGTAATCGTTGGATATTTGTCAAATGAGTCTAAGTGTGAGTTTGGAATATTGTTTAAACCATAGGAATATTGATTAAAAACAATTACATCAGGGGTGAGATTGGTAATAAGTGCAAAGCGCTTTGATATTGTGATACGATGGAAAGCTCTACGTAATAAAAATTACATTGATTGCGATTATTATTGACAGTAACCGAAAAGTGACAAATCCACTCAATAATCGGCAGAGGTTTTTGGGCCGCTGAGGGCCTCAGATGCAATGTAGAAAATAAAAAAAAGAAGATGATTTGTTTTGGTTTTGGAGGCCGTTCGGGATGCTTTCTAAGGAGGCGTCGCATGTAAACGAATTATCGGGCAATGCACCCATCGCAAAGCGCGCCCGAAGTGGCAATTCTAATCAATGCTTCGACCCCAATTTGCGAGGTGGCGCGAACCGACACACCGGAGAATCGATTCAAATTTAATATTCCCCGCTGGCCTCCGCGCGCTAATCACACGGAGTGAATGCCTATACGAGTCCAACCGATTGGATTTAGGAATAAAAAAGGGGTGGGCTTACAAGGTGTTTAGCTGAATGTCAGAGTGCCAGGGGAGGAACAGGTAACCAGGGTACACTTTCATATTTTTTCTCTGGAAATATTCGATGGAACGACGTGAACCTTTTATATTGTGTCGACAAGTCAACAGTAAACGGTTTTCCGTTTTTGTTACTTCTGTCGGTCCCGCGAGATCAACTTTCATCAGCAGTTCAGTCTGAACGGCCCGGAGACATTGCACATTCGTAGTTTACATTTCTGGTTGTGATTTCCTTTTTTAACTTCACATTGGTGAAAGTGTTGAGGATGTTTTTATTCGTGGGTTTTAGGAACTGGCCAAAATAATGCCACATACCAAACCCATGCAGATAATGTCTCAAAGTTCGCGTGACAACTATTTCAGAGGTGTACAACAATCATTATTAAAATCCATAATCAGGAAAAAAGGATAACATGGTTTGGAATACGAAAAAGAGGCCGAAACTATCCAAGCTTTACTCTCTATGGCTGGCAAACTTTGAAATAGATACATTTTTTTCAATCGGATTTTTCCATTAGCAATGAAAACATGATGCAAAATTAGATTTTGATATAAAATGGTGACGTTTCCGAAACTACTACTTCTGTCTGTTCATGTGAGCATGTTTTCTTTCTCTTCGCGTCTCCTTTTCAAAAATTACGATCACCATTACCAACAGAAACAAATCCGTTCAGTTTGCATGACGTCCCATAAAATGAATCGTAACTCATGTAAGCTTGCATGGCTCCCCAAAGCCGTCTCTAGTTCAGCCATAAATATTCTTCCCAGATTTGGTTTTGACAAGCAAATTACTGACACAGAGACACTGAGAGAAGATGTCCGGATTGATGTCAGGAGTCCGTGGATATGATACTTTCTTGCTAGCTGCTAGGCCTCAGGTGGATTTCCCTCGTCCCACTTCGCAGGAACATATTTCATGTTATCATGAAAATTAGGGTCACACCAAAACCAACACAATATAGACCTCAATTACAGGTGCATTTAGAGTTTGAAGCCAGTTCATTACAAGGAGATTCTTTAAATCGATTTCATGAACTAAAACATTGTAAAATATTTCACAATCACAAACATACAAACATTTTGCGACCTTATATAAATCACTGCGGGTCCAGACGTGGGTTTGAAATCCAAATACCAATTGTGGACACGGCATTCCGGTCAACGGCTTAATTGGATATTGCAGATTGCCAGTTAAAACCAACAAAGGATCAATCATTTGGCGTCACTGAGTTGAAAACATTTTAACTGATACAATTCTCTCGTGTATTGGTGCGTCACTGATGACGTAGGTAAATTGAATCGAGACATAACTATAATTGGTAAACCATATGTTTTGTACACGATCGCCAAATCGGGGACCTTCGGGGATCGGGGACCTCATCAGTTGGACATAATTGAAATGTTATTCCAGCCCCAATTCAAAGGTTCTCAAAGTTGTTTTGACCTGATCCTCCGCCTCAATGAGCACTTATCGTTGGTGAGATTTAATTAAAAGACACTTGCTCCCCACCAACGCGCACTGGCATTAACTATCTACCAGAAAATACATATTGTCATGGTATGATCCATGCATTCGCCTTTCATAGGGATACCTTCAGTGCGAAATGTCTGAACGGGATGATACGAGCGGTTTGTGTCGGATCTGATGCAATGACTTAAGATAAGACAATTGTCTCAAGATTTGAAAACAGTGCTGCGTGCACGCGTGTCAGATAATGGTCACATTTCCCAATATTAACGTAATCGCGTTATTGTAAAGTTGCCTCTGCTCACTTTTTTTCAAGGAGCCCAAACGAAGTCTAATATATTGCCAGATTTTGCGAGTGTGAACCTTATTATTCTACCAAATGTCAACACAACCAAATTTCAACACAACCAAACACCGATTAGCTAATTTGTTTGTCTCGTGCACTCAATGAACACACAGATTCCACTGTAGGCCCCTATACTGTTCTGGATAGTGGGTTCCCGACGAAAATATTTTCTTCGTCAAAAGTTGATAAAACTTAAATGTGAAAGTTTTAAAAACATTGATTAATTTCCCGAAGAAACCTAAACGGTATATACATATTTGTGCGTGGGTGGAGTAGACGTGTTTTCCAGACGCTGTGCTGCTTTTAAATGAACTCAGCCTTCATCTCTATATTGCATCAGAACGTGTTATTGATGAAATATTTGTCCTTATATTCTTGTAGGAAGTGGGTGTTTTTGACCAGTCTCTTCTCTCCCGACAATTGTTTCATTTTTTCCCAGTCGACAGCCCCGTTTAATTAATCACAATTGCGCGCCTTTTCGGCACCAATCGATTTGCACAGTGTGTGAACTTCACTGTTCAGCAAGGCGTGAAACCGACGTTAATGATTTTTTTTTTTGAATTTTTTTTGGTTTGATATCGAGAGATGTAAGATATCGCACCGTCGCCCTTGACTTCAAGAAGTCAATTCCACCTGCTGCTTGCTAACACTTGTTCTCTAGGAATCGATAGCTGGGAACGGTCGGCCCCTCTTGCGAATGACGCCTATCACTTCCTGAAGTTAATGACTACATGTGTGGTGACATTTTACCCGCCCAGCAACTTCACCTACAGCGTCTTGATTCTTCCACACTGAAATTCTCAAAATGAAGTTGAATGAATTTGGAAACTAGCCAATCTGAGATATCAAGACAACGGGTCTGACAATGGACAATGAAGACAAATAGGCCTATTACCGATTAAATGACAAATTTGATCATGTTACTTTTTACATCGGAAGGTTTTAGATTACCAATCTTGAATCGTTAGTCCTAATATAAACCTAACCTGCATCTTGTCTACAGTAGGTATACGACAATATGATACATTAAGCATATAAATCGTCAGTCAAACAAAAACGAATCCTACCAAATCAAATGTCTAAATTCGTGGATGGCTGGATCGTAGTATATCATATATATTAAAGGAATCTCTTTGAACGATTTATTAGAACGACTTTACTCCTAATTTCGGTAGATATGAGGGTTCAAGCCTTTTTGGGTACATTGACGCTATAAATCAGTTATGCCTATACGTGATCGCGTAAATACCGAGGCAATACTCGAAGACTTTTTCATAGTCATCAGAGATGCTTGCCCCCTCCCCGCACCCCGATTCCGTTTTCAGCTGTCTGACAAGATTAAAACTATTTCAGTGGGTGTATGACTAGAGACAAGCAGGGAGTATTCTGTCACCCGGGCCAGTGTGAAAATGTCAGCTTCAATGAAGAAGGCTACCCCCGGGAGACGCTCGTGTCGGCTGCAAAAGAGGAAATGAAGCCAAACGTACGGAGTGGTTAGCGGAGCCCGGGCTGTTCTGCCCTCACGCAAGCTAAACACAAATATTCCGTCTCGCTTTTCCTGTTCTTTGATCGCATTCACGTCCATTGTCTTCACTCTCTGCAACCTCTAGAGTACAAATTGGCGCGCCAATATCTTGCCCCCGGCACTGGGAAATCAGCAGAAGCCGTGATTGGAAACTTCTCCCCACAAAAAGTGTGTATAATTATGCTCTGGAGTTGACAACGGGTCGCTTCTGATGAAATCAACTCAACACCAAAATCCAATTGTGGACCTGCGCGACTGATGTTTTGATTTAACAAACAAGCGTTTGATCGCGGGTCGTGACGTTTCGGCAATAATTATTTGACGTGACACGACTTGGTTTTTTTTTATCTGTCTCTCTCAGTGCTGTAGCTTTTGTTTACCTATCCGATGGGAGAAGCTTATCCTTACGTGCGTATTTGTATGGACCTTTAATTTGTCAACACAACGTAATCAAGCAAGCACGTGTTTTTCATCAAATCCAAATCTAACTCAATATCCCAGTCCGTGGGAATTGCAAATAGACTGCGTGGCTAGTTTTACAATTCTCGCGCGGCAAACAATTATTGAAACGTTTTTAAAGGAATAGGCGACTTATCTAAGGAAACGCGCTTTCCAAAGGTGCTTGGCTAGCCAATTAAATTGAGTGGGTTTACAAATTAAGACCGGGTCTATAGAGTGTTGCAGTAATATAGTTACTATGGCTCCGCAATCATACCTGTGCGATTATTCGGAGCTAGCGCGAGAGACCAAATATATTTCCTTGGATTCATTTCTCGACGGAGTTAATAACAATTCATTTACTTATTTCCGTCTCGAATGAAACAAGTGTGTGACTTAAATGCGCCGTGATTGAAATATAATCCAACAGTTTTAGAAAATACCATCCAAAGATTCAGACAACATTTCACCCTGTCTAGAATTCTCAGTCTTAATCAACCGCGCAAAAACTGCGTTAATTGGTTTTTTTTAAATTTAATATGAGTAAAGGCCCAGGAGTAGGAAAGACGATCTTGTCAATAATCAAAGCTTAACAAATTAAAAGTAGCAGTGGGATTTCTCAATAAACAAAGATCTGTTTAAAAGCTGACAAATCGCCACGCCCTTCTATTTCACTCCCTTGTAAATAATGATTATTCACAGATAAATTTTTGCCAATATTTTTGCACTGAAATATTTTGTTATATGAAAAATATTTTTCAGTGAATTTGCTCAGTGCGCCCGAATGAAGAGACAATATTTAAGACAAGAGGCTTACAATGCTTCTTGGACATCTAGCAAGAAAACCGCCAAAAGATCTAAAGAGCCATACATTTGTCAGGGTAAGATAAAAATGGAAAACCATAAATTGGTTAAATATGTCATTTTTATCAAGGAAACATTTATTTCCTCATGTACTGCAATTTAAATATTGAAACAAGGTAGGTAACACATAATTAAAGCTTTACGGAATGCCGTATTAACAGATATTATGTGTTTCCATACAATATCAATCAGGAAAAGGGGAAAGAGATTAGACCACCACTAAGGAAGTACATAAAACCAAGTCGTACATAAAGGTCACCGACGACGGCAAAGTTTAGAATGAAGTTTCACCTCACAATCCTTTGCAGTTCAAATTAGTGTTTCTAACACCTGACTGACCACCTGACTTACCACCTGAGTAACCACTTAGCCTGAACCAGCAGTGCAATTTAGATCGAGTCATATTAAAGATGTACTGTCAGTGCCATTTTCGAGTTCCGCCCCGAAAATATATATTGTATTCTCAACTGCTATTTTCTAGCAAAAGCAGAGTTATGCACTTTTGAATGAGACATCGAACGAAAAAAAATCGACCGACGTTTAGCTATAAAATGGACAATTTATTCAGTTTTTGCAGGGTGGACTGGTTCCCTACCTTTATCAGCATTGATGTCGTAGGGACCGGTAACAGTTTTGGATACGCAAAAGCAAACAAAATAAAAACCCTTTTTCAGCGGGTTGCTGACGCCAAAAATAGAAGGGAAATTTTTTTTTTAAAACGGATGAATTCTGCTGAAAAAAAAATACAAATCGAATTTGAAAAGCACGGAAAGTACATCTTTAAAGACGACAGATATAGACCTAATTCACCAGGAAGCCATTTCAATCGAGTTCCCTGAATCTATTTTATAAATTGTCAACTGTTGAATGGGATGGTGCCAGACTATTGGAATGCTTTTCAAGCCCCACTTTCATTGTTTTTAAAATGTGGCTGAAAAATGTTTAATCACAAATGTTAACTTATTCATCAGAGCAGACTGGTATGAATTTGTAATGAACTTTTATTTCATTGTTTTAATTTCTACTCGAAAATTCCAAAAAGGAAGAGTTTACCTCGCTTTCAATTTAAAATGGCCGACTCGAAGTCTATTAAGAAGACAGGTGACAGATTGTAAGATGTTATAACCGATGCCTCACCTGTCTGATTGAGTTGTAACCTGATCTTTTGCCCCCTTCCGGGCAGTCTTGCACCAGGCATGCCTGGCCATGTAACCAGAGCGCCACTAGTACGCCGGTCCAAAGCGCTGCTGCTGCCCTCATACCCATCGGCTGCCTGTATTGCAAGAACAACAAAAACCAGTCATAAAGTACTTGTCGTGAAAAATGAGCGGATGGATCTTGGATGAGTAGGCACTTGAACTTGTCACTTATCGGTGATTATTAGCCAGAGGGCTTGATCAAGGAGTGTTCGAAGGGGCTGGATTCATGAGAAGGGGGGGGGAGGGGAAAGGCCTTAAGCAATGAACCGGAATTGATGGATCGAATTCAACATGGTTCAATTTTTAGGTAAAATGTTCAGATACGCTAAGAGCTTTCCAATGAGAAATTACAGGAAGGTATAGCATATCTAATAATTTTTAATTTTTAATTAGTATCACACCGAATCAAATATCGCAAAATGAACATATTTTTGAAAAGATCACAAAGTTTACAGTAGGCTACGTATTTTTCTTTACAAAATGTTTTCTTCTATAATCCAGTAGCACGAAGGAATGTGGGATTTTGCAGTAGAGCACGGATATAATAACTCAAAGCACGGACAAGAAACGGCGCCATCAATTGTTGATGAAAAAGACTAGGCAAATATCAGAAGTACATGTTCGCGGGGCTGTTATAATTGATTCAATAATGAAGAAACAGGTCGGGCAAAGTGCTCCAGTGAATACGAACATTTCTCACATGGCTACTCAGAAGTTTCTGTGATTCCCAAAGATCTCAAAATACTAAATGTTCATGTTAATTACAATGAATTCATCAGTCCCCACTTGATTGAAGGTTAATTGAATTAAACATGACGTCCTTGTGATGCATATCAGTCTGTTGCGTAGCAAGGTAGTTTTTATTGCTAAAAAGGGCACTCTTTACAAATATTGGGGGGGGGGAGGGGAAAGCGCTGGTGAAAAAAGGGGCTTTGCATGGAAAAGGGCCGTCTTTACAAAATATTGAGGGGTAAATACCCCCCCCCCCGCTAGCTACGCCTATGCATAGAGATATTCGTGGGTTTGCCGGTGTCTTGTGAGGTATTTGACGTAATTTTATGAGCAAACACGGTACAGTCTGGGTTACTCGGGGGGGAACTCAAACCCACGACCTACTGCTTACTAGTGCAGACTACTAACAACTCGACCACCAAAATGAGAAGCATCTATCGTAACCATGGTTAACAAAAATCTCATCCGTGTTATTTTAAATCGCACACTTTTAACTCCCAACCGTGCAGGTAGGATTTTGATTTACTCAGCAACGATATCTGCGTGACCGTCTATTTCGAAAATGCTTCCCACTGAAATAATACCAATTTGAGCAGAAGCAAATCTCTTCGTCGTTTAATGTATCAGCCTTTTTTCAGGTTTTACAAGCGGAATTACCCTTACGAACCTCTCTTTTCTTACACAATCAGTTTTTAGAATCGCATCTCTGGTCGCGATTTTTAATCTCCCAATTTCATCTTCTAGTTTCCGGTTTCCTGTTATGTCTTGTGGCATTTTGATATTTTCCCCCTATGATTTTGATCAAATTGGACTTGCGAAATCATCGAAGCGGAAGGTGAATAATTCGGCCAGCCTTGATGCTTGCCACGCTGCGTTCTTTTACGTTGACCGACTCGCCGGGCGCGATGCACTTATCTCGCTCTGCCGTAACCTTCGCACCATATAAAATCCCCCTTTGGTAAAATAATATCAGGCCGTGATTGAAGCGTGAATTCAACTCGGATTTCATTAAATAATTTGACTTGATTTCTGTTCTGCCCTGTCGGATTCAACGAGAGTTCCCGCGGTCGCGCATGCGTGAATGTCGCGTTACAATTGTTGACCCAGAGTGGACAGAAGAAACAAGGAGATGTAGTTTGATGTGGTTTCAGCCAAATGCATTAACCACCGTGTTTGTTGATTGAAGGATATAGGAATGGGCGCGCCTGTGTTGTAGCAATGTCTACAAAATGTTCATAAGAGCAATAATTGATCAAAGTAACTTTTTGATATCTTCATTCAGTAATATTTAGAGCTCTGTTATGTTAATCACTTACGTTAATCTTAAACATCGCGTAGAAATTGATTAAAGCTAAGAGCTTTTTCTTTCCAACACTTACAAAATCATTGGGGTCATTCCAATGGCATTACCACAATTAAGGGATTTACACTGTACCTAGTCCTAATCCTTATGAACAATAACAAGAGTAAACATGAATTTGATTGAAATACCTTTTATTTTCCACCTTCGGAACAGGTATCCCTTTAAGTTCTATTTTAAATCTTTTCAGCATATTTATAATTCATAAATATGTCAAAACATTACAGTAATTGCACAAATGAAAGACAATCGCAAAGTGTGTTTACAGTAACATATTTCACTGTTTGAAACACTTTGGAAAAGGATGAAATCACTTTGCATAATCACTTTACACACTTTTTACATAATTGTCATTTTCTCAGCAACCCAATGTGCTGTATTCTTGATTTTTTCAGTATTTGAAATAAAAAAGCTCTCAGCTTCAATCTGATTTTCAAAACATAAAAATTCACCCATCACAATTATGAGAAAAAGGCAAATGTTTCAGGGTTGCTTTTTGGGGGGTCACCCTGAATAGGCGAGGTTGCTTACAACTAAGCGGTCAGTTTGGATCGGGCTGGACGATCGGGCAATAATCTGCAGCGCGTAGGTATACTCACGTTTGGCATTGTTCATCCATTCTCATCTTTCGTTTTATTTCATTGCTTTTTTTTCATTGCTCATCTTGTGATGGGGACTAAAGACATCCCGTTGGGAGAAGTCTTTTGTCTAAACGGGTCTTGGATTGGTTTCATATAATGCATCGGTTTTAACAATGGAAAACAAACGCAGATGCGCAAATTGCCGTACAAGTATAGGATTACATTTAATACTTTCAGCTTAAAGGTCAATTTTCTAATTAATTGTCAGCTTATTTTTTTTCGGTTTAGTCCCATTCTAACCAGTTGTTATTTTGAAACGTGTGATCAGACCTTGTCTTTATGGTCATTTATTGTTTTATATATACCTTTTTGTTAGAATTCACAGAGAACTTTGTTATCAGGAGGAACATTGATACACATCGTATAAAGTGCACAACTCTATGTTATTATCAATGACTTAAGAGGATATCGAGTAATGCTCTGGTGTCTAACGATAACTTTCACTTGCACTTGTCCAATGTACTTTTCACGCCAATTGTTCCGACCGAATATCGGCGGAGATTGGAATCATATAGGATAATGGATCCTCACGGTATCAGCTTTCCTGCCCTGGACAGCACCGGTATAACGGCCGGGCCGCGGGCTGTACGGGACACCGTATACCCATTGGGCCGGACTTTCAGAGCGGGCTACCATAATCCCGCGTGACAGGCCACGGAGTGAAATTGATTTGGGGTGTCTCTCCGGAGCGGGGACTGAACCAAATTGTACCGGGACATGATGGTGGATTTCGCCGGTTCGCACCTCCCGCTCGGAACGTGATCGATCACAATGATCACCGGAATTTCCTCCTTGAACGGTCTCGCCATATTGGTGCAAAAACAGAGGCCGCACCTGCCTGCATCTTTTGTGTTACTGTTGTTTTCCCTCTATGGCACAAAGTACAGCGTTCTCCATTTTTTCAGGTTGCACGTTAAGATGAGCTGAAAAACTTTGTGTAACACACATTCTTTTCGCGTTGGTTTTATCCTTTTATTACCACTTTCCTTATGAAACCACGATTCCTTCAAAAGCAAAATTATTATAGGAATCCCAAATGGGTCGAAGACGAAAAAGGAGGAACGGCTGTTTGAGCGTTAAATGGAAAATATATCTTAAAGAATCAGATATGAACGAGAAAACCATCAAAGAACTGCCCCACAGTTAACCTTTCGTTTGTCTGTAAACGTCCGCGCCACAATGGGTAGCCATCAAAATGCATACATTTCAACCGTGGTTGGCAAAAGATTTGCCCAAAATTCAGAGGGAGGTACCTTCATGAACTTGGTTGTGCATGTATTTTGTTATCCAGTGTACAAATAATCATGCGACAAACCATGCAATATTTATATTTCAACTCTGCGGGATAGTTTTTGATTTTGTTTCCCTTCATAAAAAGCCGCCTGTAGTTTGCCTACTGCTGCGGATATAGCCAAATGTCATTCATTGCTTTTGTAAGGCGCTGTTTTTCTAACAGTAGTATTCTAGTGTTCCAATGGTGCAATTTCGTTGGGGAAATCTTCTATTCAGTAACCGTTCAAACAAGTTAGCAAAAAGATTGGGTATTGAGCAGATGAGAGGAAAAGGTGTTAACGAAAAACCCGGAGCTAACATGGGACGGTAAGAGCGATCGAACCAATCAATGTTGCGGGTTGGAGTGAGACATTGCCCCCCGTCTATACCCCCCTTGAACTCCCGGTGAAAGTAGACTACGATCGTCAAATCCGTTCGTCTAAATCCCATCTTGTCATGCCTCGGGGGTTCAGTTATTTTCCACCGGAGATTAACTCTTCCTGATTCTTCTAAATGTCAGAAACTGTGACTTCTTTCGCCAAAACTCCCCCTCTTGAGCACTGATTGAGGACTGCATTATTCTCCCAACAATAATTGTGGTGTCTCAAAGTCCTGAACATTGATGAAACTAGGACAGAATTCCTTTACACCGACCGTTTTAACTGGGCAACAATTGTGCATTTCTTCAAAATGTCAGGTTTTTTTTTTTTAAAGATAGGCCCCAATTGATATGGGTAATGTCAACTGTTTAGGAAAAGCTTGTATACTATATGCATGATCGTTTCGCCAATGGAAATTACTAATGCCATGTAAATCCATTTCACGTTGCAGTATTTCTAGGCGGTCACAATCACATCGTTACAAATGATGGTCTGCGTTCCAGTCTGTTGAACCAGCCTACCGCATTATCACGGTCTCCATGTTTTCATAGGCGTTCTGACATTGACTGTGTAGATCGGAGCTTTAACATAATTATCTAGATCGGATCCACTTCAGGTTTGCCCAGATCAGTTGAAATAATAAACTGTTTTATACCGAAACGATCAATCTAATTCATTCTCCAACTGAGAAAACACAAAACGTCAATACGAATAGTAAAGCTAACCATGTCGGTTTTTTTTTAAATTGTATTTGGAGTACTTGTATGACAAAGTCATATTAAGTGCAGCAAAAGCATTAAGTAGAGGACAGTGTTATCATACCTCCGCCAAGGAGGTTATGTTTTTTTTCGCATTTTGTTGGTTGGTTAGTTGGTTGGTTTGTCTGTAAAGAAGATAACTCAAAAATTTATGCACGGATTTGCATGAAACATCTTTTAGGGGCGGTCCTTGGTATACAAGTACAAATCGATAAGATTTTGGAAGTGATCCGGATCTGGGTCTGGATGCAGAATTTTTTAAAGGATTCTTCACCATTTATGCGAGTATGTTTTATGGGTGTACGAACAATTATGGTGGGGAATTGTTCCGTCTTGGCGGAGGTTTGCGCTCTCTGAGTGCTTTCGAGTTCTGTGATGTGATTAAATTCTCATTTTCAAATAGTTATTTTCATATACTTTCCAATAATTTGATTTTCTTCCTGTTATCGGATGGAAATCCCACGTCTCGCCTGATCCCTTTAAACGATCTCGAAGACATAGTTCTTTCGACAAAATGTATTTTATCCCCGGAAGACTGTCTGATGGCACGATTCTGTCTTCATAAAACATAATTTCACGTAGACTACTGTTTCCCGGAAGGTAAGTCGTTTGGTCCAAAACAAAACGATAAAAAATGCAATGTGATGACAAGTGCATCTTAAAGTTAAGCATAAGTACCTCTCCTGAATAATGGGAATGAATTAAACGATCTTCGTACGTTTGTCAACGCTATTTCACTGACAGGAAACGTTCTAAGTATGGTTCGATTTTATAAAATTGTTCATTTAATTTATGCTCCCAATTGGAATACATGTACATAATTTACGACGTGATATTACGTGTATTTGTTTTTGCTGTGAACAATTTCAACGGCTATTTTTAATCTGAAAAACCAAATAACATACATTACAAGATCTAACCCTTGTTTAGAACGTTTACTGCTTTCGGTATTGCATACACGTAAAAAGTGTTGTCAATTTCCGCGAAACACTGTGTTTCATTCGTAAGAGAAAAACGCGCAGTATTTATGTTAACAAAAGGCCGCATTTTTGAGTGCACTCCGTGTGAGCGCACGGGTCAATAGACAACCACTGAATCACCGAATGATAAGAAAAAAAAATCAAATTTCCGCTGCTTTATTATTTCCATGGAAATGTTGGGAATTGATTTAGCGCTCCTAGATGTAAGCCATCACTCCAAGCGACGCATTTCGCGAGTAATGAAACACTTGAGATCTTTGAGACAGGAAATGCTGTAATGACTTGCGCCTTTCATATTGGGCCGGAATGTATTTTTTTTTGTCTGGATACAATTGAATTCGCAGTAATTGCTTGAGTGGTTAGTTCAGTCGTCTACACGAGATGTTTCTTAAAGGCTGCCTGAGGAATCTAACTGGCCTATACATTCTGTTTTTACCATAGTTGTAGGCTATCTACACGTAAGATGTGTTCATAAACATTTGTGTTCAAAGAGATCGTCGTGGATTTAGTCTCCACTTATCATTTTTCAACAATTAATGAATATTGAAATATTATTCAACAACACTTATTTACAGCATTTGTTATACAAACAATCTGATCGAAAATTACTCAAGTTGGATATTTTTTAATGTGCTATGCTCATATACAATGGAACAGAATGCATGCTTGGCTTCCTCAAAACCTTTTTTTTTTAAAATAGATCTGGCTAAAAACAAAAAGTGCACAAAATATGAATAAAGGCAAGTTTTTTTAAAACATCTTTGCGCAAATCATAGACAATGTTTCTGTACCTAAGTGGGGTCTCGGTGATCATATATCTGCACTTATAAAATTGAGAGTTTAACCTGTCCAGCTTAATTCTTCGGTTCTACCAAATTTCATGTTGGTAAAACAAGGTTAATACTGCGAATATCAGGACCCGATTTGGCAGTAAGTGGGCACGATTCGCACGCTTCGTAGCTAACATCTTGTTGACGTATCCCCTTGGTACACTTTTTTAATACAGTGCAGGAATTAGAGGAAAGCCGACTAACCTAAATGCTCATAGCTCCATGATGGAATTCGTCGAACCGTGCTAAACAACGCGAATCGGGAGTATTAAAGGTTGGTCAGCCCACTCCGTGTACTGATGTTTTCAGTTAGAAGAAGAATCACCGTCCCACAGATGCCTGGATTGTGACTATCACATTCTGTACTTATTCTAATCTTCTTACGAAGAAAACAACTTAGCAACAGATACCTTTCACCTGTAAATGTTTTAGCCTGATTTTTCTTTTATTTCCATAAGCGATATGGACGCTTTTAACATGACCGAGGCGATGAAGAGTTGAACGTGAATAACTGTAGCGTTACGCGGGGTATTTTTCCCAAAGAAATGAAACAAGACATATTATGAAAAGATATGAAAACCATCTAATATGTCACATATGCTAAAATATATCTACAAAAAATAGAGTAGTACGCATTTTGTTTGATCGTATACGCCAAATATATTATTTGATTGGTTTACGGAAAATCCCCAGAAATGTCTTCTTCTAAAATGCAATTACATGAAACATTCAGTTATGAATAGGGCCTATACCGATACAATTTATTTTGCAAAACAAGTGGTTTTCGAGGGGAAGCAAAAGACGGGCAAAGTGCTTGTAATGATCGTTTGCAGTCTGGTAAAATAAAAGCCTTTTCCGCAGGTCACAGTACAATTTATTTTTCTAACAGTGGGTTTTAAAAAACGAACGTACCTGTAGAGTTCCCCTTCGACAATTCCTCACTCCCAACAACAGGTTATTCAATAATCGACTAGCGCCCAGTCAATATTGTAGATGTCTACCTCCAACGATACACAATCACGCTTCTCGCCTTACGCCGTGCTACACCGCCGCTCACAAAATGCACGCACGTACACCAATCATCACACTTTATGCCAAAACTTCCTATCACAATGAGCATGAGCTCGGATGTCACGTGGTTACATGTCAGATGCCTTATTGGTTGCTATGTAATAGTCAGGAAGGCGAGTGGGTTGGAACACGATGTTGTTTAATATTGTTCTGTCACTGAGACAGTCTAGTCGTTTCCTGTTGTTTAGTTCGTGTGGACGTTTTTCTTCTTTTTTGATAGACCTTTCCAAGTACGCTGTACTCACAGAGGACCTCTCCAATGGTAAAAGCACTGTGCTATTCATAGAGATAATCCGTCAGGGGGCAGACTTGTTTTGTACAATAGATGGAATCCAAGGGCGGATCGGGGGGGGGGGGGGCAACCGTGGCCATGCCTCCCCCCCCCCAAAAAAAAACCAACCCATTTTATTTTAAGTGACGTCGCAATAAAGGCAGGCACTGCGTACACCACCATCTTTCCCTCAATAAATGGTAAAAGTGGTCAGAAATTGCCTCAGATCGCACCACAGAGCATCTAGAATCCAAATTTTTTTCGCGGCACTTAAGCGGGCCCTGAACCCCACGCCGTAATTTTTGGGCCCACATTTTGGGGCCCCAAATTGTGTTCTGGATCCGCCCTTGATGGAGCTATGTTCTGTCATTTAAGGGCCTCTGTGAATGTACAGTGAATGGTCCGTACGATCCCGTAATTATCTTGGTTTTTTTTAGATTGGCGATATTTTACTTATTTGATAATCGCTTCAAGATGAGACAAGTTTGATATTAGATATGGCGTATGTGTAAACGACTCTGACACATGACAGATTCAGGAGTATGAAGTAGTTTCAAAAGGTGGAATTATTGCCTTTGGCGAAGACATAGTTCAGACAAGAAGATTCTGTTATGCCGACAGGTTGGCTGAAAGAATCACTGACAAAAAGCAGTTCATTTGAAAGCATGTACACAAAGCTCACATGCAAACAAACAACTTATTTTGCATTTAGAAATTATTGAAACATAATCAGCATGAACCTACTGCCTTTTCACACTTATTTCAAGTGTTGACGAGTCACCAATTAAAAAAATACATGTTTTGGTAGTATAGTATCAAGTTAATTAGTTTCTATCTCAGTTAATTAGTTTCTATCTTAACAAAAGTATAGTGACTCTACCTTTAACCTTCTAAAAGGGTTGATATATAAGTGCAATCTTTTACCGTTTGACGACGTACTGAGCATGGGAAATCAGCTTTTGAGTCGTGTAATGTTTTGTTTCAAATATTATTTCATCTGTTCTTTTCTTCGTGTGGAAAAAAAGTCTGAGCATAGTTAATATTCACAATACGACGATAACCTTTTGACCACGATTTTGTACAGTCCGAAGTAATAGAATGTGGAATCCAAATTTACTTGTTCGGTTATTGGCCAAATGAATGAAAGGAACAAGGATTTCAACGAAAAATGTATTTTAAGGATGCATAACGTATGTGTGGTGCATGCTTCAATCATTGTACTGATGAGAAAAAATTGTAAACGGAGAATTCGCACAGTGATACTTCAGTTCTTGTTATTAAATGAAACACTTGAATATGTTATGCCCGACAGCCAGTTTCGGTAAAAAATAAGCTAGCACCAAAGAATCAAGAGGAAAAGCGAACGCAAACCAAGAGATGAAATAGTTACGGGGAATGCCCTTATTACAAAATTGAGTTAAATGACCAATAAATTATCCTGGGTTTGTCAACTGTTATGTGAAGATCGTGATTCTGAAATAAAGGTCATTACTAACTAATTGCTTCTGTACCCCGAGGCAAGATTTGCGTTAGGGATAATTATCATTCACCGAGTTTGAACACATGAATATTGAATCACGTGACTCGCATAAATCAATTAGGTGATTGACTTGCTTCTTCCTACGAGTGGTATTTTACGTATAGGCATACATTGTACATTCATTGCTTTTTCTGAAGAATCCATTTTGAAACATATCGAGGATTTTTTCCGGAAAAATCGATGAAGGTTGTCTTTATTAATATCAGAACTCACTTTTGTCCTTCACTGTTAAAATTGAGCTTCCGAAAGCTAATAGCTTCTGATATACTCGTGAAGAATTTAGGTTCATACATAGCTGATAATGTTTAATGGAAAATAAGCGAGAGTGTGTATTTTATCTTTTAAGATAGCACAAAAGGCATATTTTCACAATTGATCTTTGGTGTTTTTCTATCTCCGTGGTGCACGCAGTACGTCAGTAAGGAACACTCAAATCTGCCTTGTCAACTCGCGCTCTGCCCTATTGAGCCACTCAAGCATCAGCGATACCTTAAACAAGCATGAATATATTTATATTTGTTTTTTTTTTTCAGCCAGCTTCCATTAACTGCCGAGTTCATGTTTTAGGTTTAATTTTTACAAAAGGGCTGAATTTCGTCATACGCTTCTTCTACCTGGTTACACAATGACCATACAAAAAAAATTATCCAATGTAACCCGTATAACCAACCAACCAATGCACAAAAGGAATGTAATATCGAAAATTATCCTTGACCTTGTCCTGACCTGGGTCATCGTGATCAGGGTACATCGCCTGGGAAAAATATTGAAAGAGCAACAACACATTTATAAAGCATACCTTTTCATAACATTTAGTACATCAGGGCAAAATCAAAATGAAAAAAATCCCCGAATATTATTGTAAAATTGTTAGAATAGAAAATAATGGGATGTTTTATTTAAATGAATGTGTAATTTACACACAATGTATACATATTGAAAGAGTGCATGAAATTCATGATTTTGGGGGGATATTATATTATCCCCTTGAAACTGACACTATGTATGACATTTAGATAAATGAAAGTGATCCTCCCATATAATGTTCGTTATAGAACCTTCTGTTAATTTGATATTTTGACGGAACTTTATACTCAATAACTGAAACCGAACGAGACACCAAAAAGACATAGCATTATCAGAAAGGCACCCGTAATGCTCACACTGACTAAATACTTGAATACAATCTTACTCCCAAAATAAACCCCCAAAACATGGATTGTTACTACTTTAGAACAGAAAAGAGTTCTTAAATTTCTTACCCGAAATAACGCAGGATTTTCATAGATGCACAATGACATTTCGTTCGTAAACTAAAATACATTTAAGCCGTTGAATCCAAAGTACGTCATATTGAACAAATAGGCCTGGGAAATGCATGGGAATCTCAAAATTCAAATGGAAAGAAAATATGAAACTGTGTCCCAAGCCGATACGACTCATAGTCAGATGTATTTATTTGTCTTCGGTTTCTGTCTTGGCTACATTGCTTCAACAAAAGACGTGCACTTCGAGGTTGCCTTTTCTTTAAGTGGAACTTTTGACTTCGCTTGAATTTCATTTCCAACCAAGTATGGAAGAATCCTTGAAATAGTTTGACGATTTGAGTTTCAAAGCTAAAAGTGGGTCTTAAGGTGGCATCGTACTGGGAATGGATACGTGGCTACACCAATTTTGAAATTTCGTTTTTAAATTTATAAACATTTTTGTTTTAAAGTTGGCATGTTTAGATATATCATGTGAATAAAAAAATATTTTAACTGGGAAAAATTGCGAAACTAGAAAGCACTCAGAGGCGCAAACCTCCGCCAAGGCTAAACAAAATCTAATCGATTTGTACTTTTACCAAGGACCAACCCTGTTCATGTATATGCCTGTGTTGGTCTACCTTTCCACTCCCCCACTGTATAAAATTGTCTAGTCCATTGACCTTTGTGGTTAGATTAGGTGGGTGATAAGGCATATGGGTCAGTGTCACGCACACGAAGTTGGTCCCACAGAGCGATCTGGTGAAAGTTTTCAATATGATGGGTACAAATTTCTTTTAAAAATCCTGCATCCAGGCCAGAGGCAGATCCGGATCACTTCCGAAATATAAGGACCATCCCTAAAAAATTGTTCATAAAAATCTTTTGTGAACTTTTTGAGATATCCTGTTCACAGACAAACACACTAATCAACCAACCAATCAACACACAAACCAACGTCGGTGATAGTTAATAATTTTGAAGGACATAATCCCATCAAACAGCGAAAAGAGATACTATTTGAACGTATATAGCACGGCTTTCATGATTTTACTTTAATGCATCGTGGGATCGATACTCCTGCCTAAGGTTTCAACGAATGGAAATATTCCTTTCCCCAGGCTAAGATGCAAGTCCATAACAAATGTCTTCAGGTGTATCATTTTATTACTCAAGTTTCAATGCTACAATGTGTATCTCTTGTTGGACTTCATTTGACATTCAGAGGCGCAGCTTACTATACAAACTTGTTCATACGTAGGTGTTGGGCCCCTTCCTGCAATTGTTTGTTATTATTAACTTTCACTAAACTTCATAATGCATAATTGTCTTCGGGTCTTTTATGTCTTTTTCTGTGTCCATTTTCCTTTTTAAGGGCGGGGAGGGGGGGGGGTTACTACCCACGCCCCATCATTATGTCACTAAACTTATTATATAAAATAAATCACGTTATTGTCAAGCGTGTAGTGGTCTATGTGAATCAGGTGCTAGTGCACTATGGAAAAATACAAAAGATATTTCCTTACACTACAAATATCGGCAATGCCCTTGAGAAAAGTCATCAGGTGAAAAAAGAGTTGGGGGATTCTGGCGATCTGAGACACTCCGATTTGAAACGGTTCCCAGACGTCTAAGAAGCAAACATCCCGACCCACAAAATGGCCGCGTAATTGTGTATTATACCATGACGCTAACAAGAAACGACGTTTCATATCTGGGCACTCCCCACGTCCATAAATTAGACAACAGTTAATTGGGTCAGAGGCTCAAAATGCCATTGTGCATGATGAACTGAATAAATCTGACTAATTATGACTAAGGCTACGACATGAAAGTCTGATGAAGTCTCATATAGATTTCTCTGTGAACATATACCCCTTTTTTACCAAGGGCACTAATGCATTATGTTATGATATACACTTCCTTTGACTATCTCCAGCAAGTTTTTTTTCCCGGCGGAATGGAAGACCCGTGTCCAGGCTCCGTTCTTGGATTTCAATCTTTATGACGAAAGGCACCATGCTAATAAGCTGTTTAATTGGTTCAGTAATCATACATTATACGTGATTTAGAATGCATACGGAATATGGAATACCACAGCCTAGCCGCGGTGTACCGTTAGATTGCAGAGCAAGACAAGGCTATATCCAGAGCCCACAACAGTTTATACAATTGATTTACCGTCCATGCTGTTTAACATACATTAGATTAACAGTGAAATGATTCGCCCCTCGTCATTTTTCCTCCTGCTTCGGCAAAAGTAAGTTCCAGCCAAAAGAGCAAATGTATTTAAGTCGTACAGAAAATAGGTTGTCAATTAGAAAGGTCATGCAATAGTTACCTTTAGATCGCCACACTTTAATTGCGATTAAGAAACAAGGCTTTAGTTAGAATTCATGAGCTTCAAAAGATGAAGTTGACTTGCAAAAGTTGCAATGCAACTCACCCACAGTAGATAAGCCGACAGGCTTATGGCAACTCGAATGATCATGTAATAGGTTCGTGTGGTACTTACACGGGGCGCCACACTCACATTTACTGATCTAAACAGGGATCTCAATTGTGGCGGGGCTACGGTCTGCGGTACAGACGTCTAAAACCAACTGTGCCATGTGCTTCCAGTGTATCTAATTGCCACAGGCACAGATAGAGATAGACATGACATTGTGTATCATGTCCCTCCATTTCATTTTGAGTTTTATGCAATGATTTTCATCAGGAGCCGAAGACGTCAAAGAATTTGTATATATCTGGATAGAAGCCAACATTATTTTGTTAAATGTGCGCTCAAAGACATTTGGCAAATACCGCGATGTCTCACTTTTGCCCTTGATCGCCTAAACCGTATCGCCAATCCAGAAATAAAAGTTTCGCATATTTTGTTGCTCAAACTGAAAAAATTGTAAGCCAAGACATTGAGTTAGACTTAAGTTTCAAGACTCTTTTCATATTTTAACTTCAATTTTACCCCTGTTTTTTTTTTGTAGCAGAGTGGGATTATATGACATTCAACACATTTGTATTACAATAATTTGTGTGCACTATAAAACACAATGAAAGTTAAATCAACTGCTTCCAGTGACGATTTCATAGCAGAAAAATCGGATATCCTGAATGGATTTGATTTCGCGTCAAACCATATGAACCATGTACGTCAACAAGTGGATACCACTCAATTATTGTTTAAGCAATTTTACGGTGCATTAAGATACACTCGAGCACTTGGTATGGCACAGATATAAGCCGCATGAAATTGTGTATCCTTCTTACCTATTGCTGGGGAAAAATGTAACGGTTTAAGTAGGACTCAGTCTTAAGATATCACAATGCCAACTTGTCATTGAATAGGTAATGCATGTAGTTATCCATTCCGTATATTTTAGTCTACGTGGGCTACGCTTTGTTCCCTGCACTATATTATTTGTACACTTAAATGCCTCATGCACCTTAAAAGTTCCCCGCACTTCGAACGTGTGTACCTGTCAGGCAAGTTAGCAAGCTATCTCTGTAAGTTGACTTTTAATCACATGTGACACAGTGTCGGTGTTTATTCGGAGTATGAGACATCATTCTCATACGATGGAATGGTCGCATGTTCGTGCCGCCATCCAGCCTCGGAATCCTGGTATCGGGTTATGTACCGTGGCGTCGCTGTCTAGTTTCTGGATAGCTGCAGGAATCACAGGCCAGGTTGTTCTCTCGAGCTTTTAAAAATACTAAAAAGCATCTGCGTCCTACTCGTTGGACTAATGATTATTTGTGGTCTTGTTTGTTTTTCGTTTAAGTGCTGGAGCCGGACACGTTGCGTAGGAATGAAAGAGAAAATTGTAGATCAGTCACTCTGGAAAAACAAGTTCACATACGAGCTGTCTGATAGTTCGAACGTTTCCCGGTAATTTAATTAATGTACCACAGTAAAGAGGTTATATAATTGATTGAAAACTGTCTATATAATGTACTCTTATTTCCTAAAATTCTCTCTATTTGAGGGAAACTTCCTTCCGTCAGACTGAAACTTAAAAAAAAGTTATACTCGACAAAGAGTGGTCCATGTGGTCCAATATCGATTTGTACCAATTAACATAGTACAATATTCACGACTGAATTTGTCCAACTTCGTGCCAAAACAATCAATGTAGTTTTCAAAGAATTTTTCCAAATAATTTAATTTTTCTCTTTAAATTTCAACACTTTGTCACAGTGATTTATCACCTTTCAAATTAACGAAATACATCAATTAATTTCCAACATAGCCATGAAATATGAACTTAATAACCCAACAATGTTGTTATTTTGCCTCCTCTTCCTTTAACAATGGACGATTTCTTGATTTGAGCCATTGCCACTATATATACAGGAATCGATCATTACTTCCAAATATAGATTTCTTTTCTTTTCCGTTGGCTGGTAAGGATGGTTACACGATTTTTCTATCTGGTTTTCTTTTTCAGTTTCTTTAAAATGTATCCATTGAATGATTAACAATCTTTTCCGGCTGAGACGGCCGCGCACTAATTCAAAGGTAGGCCTATGGTTGGATGATGTATTGTCATTAACTTCTTGAACTTTGAATTCCATAATTCAGGAGTCGACAAACCGAAAACTCATCACAGTAATCCTTGGGTAAACATTGCATAGCCCTCCATGTTTGTTATATCGAACATGATCTCAGTTCTCAGAATCTAATGTATGGATCTAATTTCTGAATCGCCGACGAGTTGGAAGTTCGTGATCCTTTGGGGCAATAATGATGACACCACTGTTGTGCAAAGCCAGATCTATCGAGACAAAGTAAAGTCAGATCACTGTTTCCGTATTACTTAATGTAGCAGTTCATTAGTGCTTTTCTTTGTGCGCGTTCTCACATCGCACACATAATCATGAGTAAAAAGATCACGGACTAAGTCACAAAGTTCTCTTGACTTTGGTTTAGTGTGGATTTCTTTCCTTGGTATAGCTTATCGATAATTGATTTTGACAAAAAGAAGGTCTCGCAGTCTCTTTAAAGGCCAAAGCTGTCAATATTATATCGGATCCAGTTATCGATTTTGTCTTTTATGAAACATGCCTTTTCATTTTAAACGACTAGGCCTATCTTTTGAATGTATGTGTCTGTTCCGTCAAGAAAAAAGGAATAATATCGCCACATTTATATATGATTCATGTCCAGATCTGGCCCAATTTGTGAATACCTGATACTACGTTTTCGATTTTTTTTAACCAGTTTAATACTTTTGGGGAACAACAACAAAGTTGCATTTTATAAACAGAGATACATCATTTGTTTAATTGATTTCATTTCTTTTGGGACTTTGCCCACATGGCTCAGTGTGTAGAAAGTTGAAAAAAGGGTCCCGTATTACCGTGGTGGAGTTGTCTGGGGTCGGAAATAAAATTAAGGTTCTGACTCGATCCACATTTCACGGATTTTATGAAAACAATAGTGTTGAGCAAAAATTAGTACCAGTCGAAAAACAACAAACAAATGCACTCCATGGCTTGTTGCCGGTAAGCCGCATTTGCTTAACTTTCTAAACAAATAAAATGCTTTACTAAGCACCTTAATGAAACTAGCTCCTGGTTTTCATCTTTCATAATCGCCTTTGAAGATAGTTGTTGCATTTCTCATTTGAAAAGGAACATATGGTGGCATTGCGCTTAACTTTTTATTAAAAAAATCAAGCCTTTCTTTAAAGGAAAGAAGATGACGATTTAAACACAGGGGCTCGGCGTGCATACCTGAATGGCTACCGATGCCGCATTGTAACACTGTCTCCTCCTATCTACCCGTACCATCAATAACGTCAGGCCAACCATTATCAGAATGAGTCTCAGCCAAGCACGATTCCAATGTTGTCTGCAAACACTCCAGGCTCATTTCAGCTCGCCTAGGAACTGCGGCAATTTAGGGTCCGTTTTTTCTTCTTTAAGCTGAGAACAGAAGGAATTAGCTCAGTGCCTGCAGTACTCCATAGCATACTGCCCTATGCAGGTACTCTGCAATCTGTTCCTTGATTGGAATCACTTTGATTTATCTCGGTTTTGCATGATATAGAAGGTTTGGCGGTGGTGGTGTGTGTGTGTGGTGGGGGGGGGGGGTATTCTGAGGAAGACAATGCTCCATATTTTACATTCTCACCAGACTTTCTGAGTGCGGGATAGTGCCATCAACTGCAGCATAATTTCGAGGGAAATCTTACAAAATAAATTCTTTGTAATGGTTAACCAGACTAATTTACAAACAATGCATTGTTTGCAGTTCTATTCATACGGAAATACCTCCTCATGCAGGAGCATCATAAAACACCTGTTTCAGTTGCAAGTACATTATAATGTAATATGATTACAAGCGGCTTCCAGTACACGATAAAAAAAGTGCATCGAGGCACTTTTTATCAAATCACAATTAAAGCATGAACAGATTGGCCATTTTGTACATGAGTTACGATTGAAACAAACCAGTTTCTTTAATTCACTTGTAATTTGATTCATGATGAAGTCATCATGACGTCACACTTGTATACACATCGGTGTATCAGGATTAATGTTTCATACCAAGTTTGAAGTTCCTCCGTTGCTCCGCTTGAAAGAAAACTGCAGAAAATTATTCCCCCAACAAATCTTTAATACCAACAAAGTAAGACCGAAGACAAAACCAGAGTGATGGACACAGCCCCTTCATCCCAAAATCAAAAAGCACATTGTAGAATTTCGGACCGTAAATTTAATGACTGTAAACATTTTGTTCAAGTAATTCAGCCAAAAGAGTAATGTTGACGACTATAGTATAGTTTGCATCGCGATGCTAATTCCACTTACCCTATAGATGAATAAAATATGTACATGTATAAGGTGATCAGAAAAAGAGCGCCCCTAGCGTAAATGGGGTCCAGCCCTCCCCCCCCCCCCTCCCCCTCGAATTTGCAGCCAAACCGGCTGGTCGGTCCCCTGAAAATCTAGGCGAGTTGTTGTTGATCTGCCTTTGGTACTGCCCATATAATGATGGTGCCCCAGCCCCCCCCCAACACCACCCCAGCCCACTGAAAAAAATCATGGCTACGCCACTGATTATAGAAGTAACAGCAAGTTCTTATATTCATTCATTAATTTTGAGGCTGGCTTCCCCTATTCCTTGAATCTTTTGGCCCAGGGACTCCTATAACATTAATAAGGTCCTGACCAGAATCTTCGAATCTTAGTAATCTTAGGTCAAGCTAATTGTCGTACATTTTCATTAAGGCATATTGTTTCATATCGAAGTGTGAATATGATTTTTAATTTTGTACATGAGTTATAATTGAAACAGTGACCGATCTAAATGGCTTGTTATAATGACGAATGAAAACCTAATCGAATTTTTGCCTAGGAAAAAAAAAACATTACCAACGCAAAAAAATCGAAGACATAAGCAAAGGGTGATGTATGTGTATTTGAAATAGCGCCACCACCCAAAAAGCTACTCTACTTTGCAGATCAACGAGGATAATAATGGTTGGCATGTCTTCACTCCAAAAAGATGCAGTGTATTTCAAGAGTATTTTCTGAATGAGATCGTCATTGCCTCTGCCAAATTAGAGAGGCCATTCTTTTTTTGGGGGGGGGGGTGTACCTGTATTGGTTTAATGACTGAAATAATAGTGACAAAGGTAAAACCATTAGGATTTCGCTTAGAAAAAGCCACTGATCTCTATTATCCAGTCAGTATAAAAGAGATCAGTTGAAAAGGCCTTTTCATAATGAAGTGTTAAGATAGTTTGCCCTCGAACTCTCTTCGTCGGCACTTGTGAAGTCAGAGTTACCTTGCATAAAGATAATGGCGTCAATGATTTGGGTTTTTTTACGGATCAGATTTTTTACGGCAGGCAAAAGAGGGCGCTCTGTAAAAAGTGTAGTAAGCCTTTTGCCAAAAAGAAAATAGCTCAAGGTTTTTCAAAACCTGGGCTTCATCTCATTCGGCTTCACCTCATTTTTTTTTTAGCCCAAAGCATGGTTGGACAACTCTGAGTTGTGCCTGGTACATTTTAAATTGTGATTTTTCAGAAGCAGGACATCAACCGGCATTTAGCTGGAATCCACAAGTCAGGAGCCGCCATTAAAAAAAAAAACGAAAAGGGAAAATCCCTGGTAGCGAATAAGAATTTGGCAATGTCACAATGAAATAGTTTAATAATCGCCTGCCCAACTTCACCCTGGGTATGTAATAAAAAAATTCGTATTGTATCTAGTGTATCTCGAACACATTAAAGGTTTGTGATATACTTTTCCTGTTTATTTGAAGTGTGGGATGAGTATTTATCATCGTGGTTTGCGTCTGTGGCTGGACATTTTATTTACAAGTTGGAAATGAACGCGGCCTGTTCCAGCAAAAGCGGGCGCTATTCACGATGTAAAGTGTAAAATCTTCGATGAAAAAAATCGCCTAAGCGTAGGCTTATAACAAACTTGCGTGGCGCCCTCTAAAGAACGTAAGTTTGACCAAACCTGAGTAACATTGTCTACTATTCACGCTAACGAGTCACTGTCACTAAAGGACAAGGATCTGACACTAAGTCATTTAAAATTCTATTGATGTAATAATAAAGCAAAATTCTACACTCCAAATTTATATTTCTTACTGTCTGGTTCGTTTCCTGTGAAATTCAAACTATGAGGTTTAACCTTGCTTCAGTCAATTTCTTTGTAATGCACCTACCTTTTGTCAGTTTCATATCGTGGGTAATTTGAGATTTCAAATTCACACAGCTGTTCTCTAGTGTACAGCGTCCAAATAACAATAGTTGTCAAGTAAAAAACGGAAAACTACCCAAAAAGATAGCGCTATATAGAAACGATATATCACAATCATTATACAAGACGCGGACTCGTTGAATTTGGTATGGCATAGATCTGGTGTTGACTAATTTTTCGAGGCTATTAATTACTTTTTGAGTTGACCTTTTCCGTCTAGATCGAAGGAAAGATGAAAGTCAATCAAATGGTGCAGACGAGTAGATTGACCCATTTTGTTTATTTATTTATAGAGGGTTGAGGGACCTCTGCACTTGAGTTGGTATAAATGAAAGGTCCAAGCTCTGCACGTGTTATTGGATTTTTATATCGGACGCGATAGTCGAACAACATACAAAATGTTTTTAAATAGCTATGCGTATCATGCCTTACAGAACACGAAGACATCATCGACAGGTGGACAGAGTACTGGTCAGAACTCTACAACCATCATATACAAAGAGACCCAGTGTACGTTTGCAAGCCAGGAATCGTTAAATGACGATGACTTCCCTATTCTGCGTGAAGAAGTTGAAGCAGCTATAAGATCAGTGAAGAAGGGACATGCTGCAGGTGCAACATCCCAACATGGAGGAGAAGCAGTGACAGATGTCCTCACCTGCAGCAAGATCTGGCAGACTGGAGAGTGGCCATCAACTTGGACTCAGTCACGCATCATCACTCTCCCTAAGAAAGGCAACACTGCGAGAACTATCTGACCATACAGTCGCATCAGTCTCGCAAGCAAAGTGATGCTGCAAGTAATCCTGATGAACAAGCTGAAATCACAGGCAGAAGAGGTCATTGCTGAATAACAGGCTGGTCTCTGCAGTAAAAGAAGCACTACAGAACAAATATTCAACTTGAATTTTTGAATTTGTTTATTGGACAGGAAAGTCGCTCTATTTTTGTTGTAGAGGGACCAATTTTCACAATTGCGATTGGCTCCCGGAATGCTTTTAGGGGTGATCACCTTTGGAGGGGAGAATCGCCCAAATGTCGTTGGTTAATCCTTGAAAAATTTCAGAAACTTGAAAGAGGGTAAATAAAGCTTTAAGCTATCAGTGATAAAGAAGGGGTATTTATTTTTAAAGAAGGGGTATTTATCATTGATGGCTATGAAAATGTATTTACTGGTCTGCACCCGAAACACAGCTTCATAATTGTGTTCGGTTATACTGCAGTACGCCCTGGCTTGTGATTGGGAAATTGACCGTGACTAATACCGCAGAACATGGAGGATACTCATAATGCATTCATCGATTTATGTTGAAGGGTCACTTCACACAACATGGTACAACATTACTTGGCGAATTTCAAAGTTTTTACAAGTTCGAGGTGCGCTGAAGTGAATTTTTGAAATTTAAAACGTCAATCTCTAGGTTTAGTTGTATTTGAGTAAATATAATGTTAACTCAATATGAAATATTCTTGACAAGTCGAAATAAGAACCTATGCATTATAAAGTGTTATGCAGAGACAATATCTAACACTGATATAGAAGTTTATTAATCATCTTTTTCTTTTAGGAAATGACTGGGGAAGTAATGAGTAAAAGTCCAGATTTATTGAGAAGTAGCACCGTTCTGTCTTTGGTGTACCTATATAAAGTAGGATTGGTGTGATTAATAATAACTATTTTCTTAATCCATAATATAGTTTTTCCTGTATCAGATATAAACAAAAAACAATGCGATTGTCTAAAATTAGGACGTGCATTTTATGATTAGTTTTGCTAAAAGCTGCCAAATCTACTGAAAAACATACTTCCCCTTCCAACATGGATAAAAACGATTTTATTGTATTTTAAAAATCAGCTTGATTTTATCTCCTTTTAACATAATAAATTTGGTGACTACTAGTTTGAACGTACATTTTAGACTTGTTTCGACCGTGCTAAATGATGTGCAAGTTCGTCGGTTCCCAGACTTATCGATCTGAAGATGCGTATTGCTTTCACAACCTGTCCGAGGTAGTGTTACAATAATTGTCAAAATTCCGCGCGTAATTGACATTGAGTAGGCCAATACTCTGGATCCATTTCATTGCAGTCTCGAATTTAGTCGGAAAACACTGGTCTAATAGAAGCCGATTGTATGTTTTGATAAGAGCATTTGCACCGTACTATCCGTCATTTTCAACATGTAGCCTATCAAAAATGTTTTTATAGATGCGCGTATCCTGCATAAGTATGAAATTACAATACAATGAAACATTATCACATGAACAACTTCCAATGTGTGACAAACAAGACTGATAGGAAAAAAATATATGGCAATTAGATAACATCCTCTTTCAGATTGATGGTGTAACATTACATTTTCCGTAGAAGTTCGTCACGCGTTTTCATTCGTCTTAGAGGAAGCCCTCCGGTGTGGGGCTTGTTTTTTTCATCACTCAAATGAACATCTTCATTTATGAATAAGACGTGAGTGACAGTGTATCAGAATCACGCAGTGATAGAAAACAAAATGTGAGTAACGCAGAGAGCTTATCTGCCACCTCTTGACCCTTCCAAGAGGATTGTCTTGTTAGACCTTGAACAAGAGCCATTAAGAAAATGCATTCCACAAAAAAATCAATTCACCCTGAAAGATAGTAACCATTAGTTCGTCCGGAAGAACTATCGGTATTTGAAATGCTCGGCTTCTGTGACTAAGCTGGCCTAATGACAGTGCTTCGGGCGAATCCATATGATAATGCACTTATACAAATTTCGCAAGGTGTTGTAAAATCCACGAGATGCTTCTTTTAGAAACTTGTTTTGCATTTCTCGTTTAAATACTTCATACAGGAATATACCTTCCTAGGTTGGGCTATTGAAGACTGTTCAAAATTTTCATTATGTAACCGTACCTGAAGGAATCGGGAAAAATAATCGACATCATCTATGCTGTTACACTCGGCGGGTTTTCCTATTTTGTGTCACGAGAAGGAAGCTCCGAGCTACAATTTTGGCTTGTGAAAAAAGGGGTAAGCGCTAAGACACTATTTATTTTTCAATTCAATTCAATTCAAACTCACATTGGTTTCCATACCAAATGAATAATATATGCAGAGAATACTTGAAAAGGTATATGGACTTGTCGAAAAGGTGTAAGAAGCGAACTTAGGCATGGATGCATCTTCTATAATAGAAGCCTAGGTTTGTGGCGAGATGCCTTGGACGGACTAACCCACAGCAGAAATAGGAACAAGTACACACGGACAGTAATTGGACCAAGACAGAACCTAAGCATGAAAACTTACAGATAAACTAGAAAAGCACGAACTGAAGGAAAACAAATTTGCTGAAAAACCAAATGGAAAGCAAACTATGTCAGATATCGCGAGATGAGGGCTATTTTACAGGTATGTTTGTGTCATTCTGACACAAGGTGGCGCTGTTCGTCACCATTCTTGGAAAGGATCAATTTTGTTGTGTAATAGGCCTTACGACGCAATTTAGAGGTAAAAACGGACTGTATCCTAGGTCCTTGACTTGCGTTTACATTTTTGGACTTAAGCAAATGGCATCGTACGAGCGCCCTCTATCTCTAAAACAAAATATGGCGTATTTGTCAAAATGCATTTAGTTCATTCGTGTCACAGTGGTATTTCTAAAGTGTGGTTGTAAATTTTCTTGCAAAGCATTCTTTTCGTGAGCAGTTAGTGTGTTAAATTGTAACGCAAGTCAATACCCGAAAAATGCGTGGGTCTCTTTGCCGCTCCGCTCCAGCAATGCCCAAGTTTGATCGACGCTGATTTGGACTTCAAAAAACAACGATGCTAAAATGTATATTTAAAAAAAAAATTAAGAATGTTTTTTTAGGGACTCCGTAGATAGGCTGTGGGCAAAATAAAGAGAGAGTTCTCGTTGTGAGGTCAATTGGATACGCAGTGATTGTTTACGAACCTTGATGTACTGCATATATGCATAGAGTTGTCGGAACCAATAAATTCGACTCGGCTTGTCGATTAAACTTTGTGTTTCCGTATAGGCCTCATCCGTTAAAACTAAAATAAACTAAGTAGGATTTTACTAAAAGTACACGGTATAAATCCGTTCATTGTTATTGGGGCATCTAATCGGAATACAGGGATCGAGTTATCGTCCCAGGGTAAGACCGAGGTTGAAATGAAGCAGAATCTGGGAACGAGGTTTAATGTGCCTCCACCTAGCAATTTTATCATTGATATTAATCCATATTGATACGTAGATGTAATCAATGCGTTGCATGAACTGAATAACCATTGTACTTTGAATAAATTAAATGATTAAAGTTACATAAACCTCCAATGACGTGCTCTTCAAAATATTTTTATCCCACCAAATTTTAGGGTTTTTTTTTACAAAATAAACTACTTTATTCCGATTTTGGGGTGTCTGTAACCCACTGAAAATGGGCTTTCGTTTTGCGCACAAATGATGAACCTGCCCTTTCCAGAGCCGATATTGTCTGTCAGCCACTAATTCGAATGTTGGGGAGAAATAACTCAATAACTAAACGTCGGTGGATTTTCTTTTCGTTCGATGTCTCATTCAAAAGTGAATAACTTATATATTGATAGGAAAATAGCAAATGAAACAGTCTATTTTTTTTCGAGGTGAAAGTTAAAAAATAGCACTGGGGACAGATATATAAGGGATGCAAATTTATAGGTTTTCTTGCGAAGAAATGACAACACTCCGTAGCTAGCTAGCCTCACCAAATCGTTGAAAACAGCGGCACAGTGAGCCCTAAAGCCCGGTGTATCTGTTGTCTACTGTCGGTGTACGCTTGTTGACGTCCATAACCCTTCGGTTCCATGCAGTCTCGCGACAAATCAGTCACTTATTAACATTCGAAGGAAACATTAAGCCCCATCCAAAATTGAAAGCCAAGCATCAAAAGGTATTTGTTTGAGCTCATTTTCCAATTTCTGCGCATTATCAGATTTCCCTTCCACATCACATCAAACATCATACCCACTGCTCACTTTTCCTAACTACTTTTTTTTTCAATCAGGGTATCATTGGAATATTTCAAGCTTTTTGTGTTCTTGGTTGTTCAGTTGGCATGGGGATGGTCTAACACAGTGAAACGTCAATTGGGACAGATCAAAAGGTCATTTTTTCGATTTATATGCGGTTTTCTGAAAGTTGTACTTAATTGGTTGGAAGTGCATGTCTGTTCAAAGCGTGATCAGAATCCAACAAACTGGTCAATTTGGCAAGTCATGACGCACTTGGCCTAGTCAGTGGTCAATCGCGAATACCTTGTCCCTTTTCCTTAATGTATTTACTGAAAAATTGTGTCGCACTTTCTATAAAAAGTAATTTTTGTGTGTGCTATTAAGATCTTGTTCTTAAATAGTCATTTTCTTAGCTTAATGCAACTCGCTTACGGAAATGGACTTGATCTCGACAAGTAGGCGATTTATATCATTTTAAGTAAACATCTTTTGCCCGAGTATTTTAACGTCATTTGTTTCTACCGTTTTTTTTCTGTAAAGAAACGTTTTCTAATAGATAATGAATCCCACTGACTTCCGTCAACGTTCCATTTCTGGTCAGTCGAAGTGTCATTATAATTTTCGTTTTTCTGTGTTGTTCAACCAATCTGTCCATCCATGTTTGGTTCGTCCTTCCATATAATTTATCACTTTATTATTTTCAAACATCGTCTATATACTTGAACAACGTTCGGGAGATAATCAGCAGAAACTGCATGTACACATGATTATGTAAAAGATTTGAAAGGGATCAAGTGCAATTACTTCTCCCCACCACAATAATCGCTTGTCACTGTCCAGTAGCTTATGCCATGATTCTAAAAACAAATTCCAACTACTGGTTGTCTCTCTGTGTCGATTTGAATGACGTCACAGAGCTAACCCTCCTTATCTTTTCGCACTAAATTTCAGATATACACATTATTCAACCATTGCTGCACAGGGACGTGACGCAAAACAGATGCTCATAATTAAAGCCGACACTATCTTCAAATATAATCTTGAAAAGAAACTCTAAGTAGGCGTTTGACCTCTTATCTTCTACGTGACAT
This sequence comes from Patiria miniata, assembly GCF_015706575.1. Classification (NCBI taxonomy): domain Eukaryota; kingdom Metazoa; phylum Echinodermata; class Asteroidea; order Valvatida; family Asterinidae; genus Patiria; species Patiria miniata. Next base: position 4,894,616 of record NW_024037071.1, read on the forward strand.
TGACATGGGACTGTCTTATTACTGCGTCGGAAGTCTATGGGCCTAAACGTGGGCTTTCCATCGTCACTCCGTATCCCTAGAGTGGTCAAAGAAAACCATTATGGGTAATACACACCAATACTCACACTTACCCACGCTTTTCATCATGATGATCTGGGAAAGAAAGTCAATAATTTTCGACGTCACTTATTCACTATGATATTACATGGATAGGCCTACACAGGCTTGGTATAATTGCTGAACGATTTGTAAAAACCTAGAACTTCGTAAGCTCATCTTCTCGATTCATATTCATATAATGAGTTATGATTTATGAACTGAATTTCATGGTCTTGTCTCACACCAGCTTGTGTTTTCTAGCTTGTTGTTGTGTGTCCATATTATATGTGTGTTTTGTCCTTTATGTGTCACTGTTTTTCGGTCGTGTACGCTTGTCTGTCAATAGGTAAGGGCACAAAAGCAACTCACCAATTATACCGAAATGTTGTCAATTTGCTCATGTAGTATTTCAGATCTTTGTATATATATAATATACTTCTAACTGCACATTTGTCAATTTTGAAATAAATGTTCCAAATTAAAAGGTATCCTGAAAACAGCAAATTTAAGTTATCCGACATCATTTTTTTGGTTGATAATTTTCCCCTTTTACCGTAACTGTTTTAAGCACTGCTTCTCCATCAAATCCAAAACCTCCTCTGCGATGAGATAAAGAAAGGAATTCAGCTCTAAGTCCCAGAGAACAAAATCCCGGGGAAAAACCCCACCCGATTCCACCCAATCGAGTAAATCAAAAATAAAACATAGAGTGGTTGCTGACCCCAATTGCAACCAGAAACATTAAAAGACTTAAAGACTTCGTCAAGTTAGAAACGAAGATTACTTCCCAATTAGTAATTTCAATAAGAAAATGACAATGGGCCTAATGCGGTGTCGATGATTATTTTGATAATTAGTAGTGTTACTTTTCAATCTGTATTTTTTTACCAAAAGAAAACAATTAACATGATTAGTACTGGGACTTTTGGAATATCCCCGACTATAGGCAAGACAATTTATTGATTTTATTACCAATTGTTGAAATTACCAACTTGGCATATACGTTCGGCTCGCCTGTTAACATGAAGGTGTCACATTACAATAATCACAGTTGTTAAGCTATTTGGTAAATTTATGAGTTTTATTAAAGCGGGCCTGGACAACTGCGATTCAATTAGCCCGGGCTTGTGGAAAACCTTCCATCATAAGCTGATTGTCTTGTCAACGATAGTAATATCCGGCTGATGTTCATTCATTCCGAAGGCATATGTCACTATTTATGAAGGCTTTCTCCAATCCTCCCAATTAGAACTTAGTTTAGGGGAAGATTCTCCGGGTAGGGGTGTATTTCCTTTCGCTCAGTCCTTTTTTTACGTCTAGTAAATATTTGTTTTCCTGATGCATCAGGAACATCCCATGGGGAATCTCAGCTTTTTATACTCGCCTGAAAGCGATATCCTTCTAAAAATGTCTGGTTGGTGTTTTGAAACTTGTCCTCCAGAGAATTTCATGAGAAATTCCACATGGGTTGCGGGAGGGAACGACCGTTCGTGAGATGAACGGCGACTTGTTATTTTTTTTTAATACTTTGCATTTCTTTACTGTGTCGCCTGACACCTCGTCATATATCCACTTCTTAAAAGTACTGTCCTGGTGATTGCTTAATTGAGGCACCTGTTTTCGTTCTGTTATGATGGGGACATGCACAATATGCATTGGTCGGTTTAATAACAGGTGCATATTGGTATTGAGTGAAATCTATTTCACTAAATATAAAATGAAATACATGCAGACTAAAATCCTAAAATGGACACTGTGCCAACAAGTAAAACTCTCAACAATGACAAAGCGATACAGATATGAAGGACAGTTTTTGTGCCCTTTTGCCATTCTTCCTGGAAAATGCTCCGGTTTTCGTTCATTTGTATGAAGTCCGTGACTATAGTAGTCAGTGTTTGTTCCAAGAAGTTTACTTACAAAGTGACGTGTTTTTTGCAAATTAAGGTTGCAAGCTTCACGTGAAAAAAAAAACAGTACTTTTTTTTTACTTGCTCAAGACAACATAGTACCTCATGTCTTACAACGCCACCAAAAGGGCAATCTTATAATTTCTGATAATTCCTCTAAACATCCACGCACGATGCCAACTTGAAAGGCGTATGTTGTCATCTTCGTGAGCATTAAGAACTTCAAGTCAGAAGTTGTTTAGATACGCAACTTACGTATTGCGTCTTTCTGTACGCGTTTTTCTCGAGGGACACAGTGCAAACCCGCTTTGAAAAACAACATCGCCCTCTTACTATCCATTTCTGATTCACGTTGTATGTGTAGGACGAGAGATACAATACAAAGATCTAGTTTGATATTTGCTTAACCTCAGACCTATATAGCGCGGCGAGTTTTATTGGAACCGAAACGGAAACACTGTGGTCATCTGGGGCGTCGCCGGACAAATTGGAATGGGGGTGTGATGACATCGACAACAAATTTGATTTAGCCACAGAACCTCCGTGCGGCAGGATTTTTTTCTGATCAGCCGGCTACTAGAAAATCAAAACAGTGGAAGGGGGAGTGGGGGAAGGGTGGGGGTTCGGTTGCGGTAGGGATGGAGTCAGGGGGTTGGAGTCGAATACCATGCGGCTTTTGTTGCAGACGATTTCTTACACTTTCTGACAGTATGTTGCTCAATTCGTTGCGGTATTTTTGCTGACAAAACAACGATTTTGCAGACAAAAAATATTAATGGGTGGGGTGTTACACCCCCACTCCACCCATACACACACCAAAAGAGTGTATTTGCCTTCAATCGGGGACCCCCTATTGTCCCTCTTTTGTTTGTACTTTTTAGGAAGACCTCCCATATGTTTTGTACACGGTCGTAAATTGTAGACCTTCGGGAATTGTGTACCCTATTGTCCTCTATTGTTCAACGTCCCTTTTGAATGCAGAAACAAACTCACATGCACATATGATCCATACGATACAACTTCCCAAATTTTCAGTTACGAATGCCGGTAGCTTCAAGTCCGATAAAAGATACAAGTTCATTCAGTAATTGGCGCAATCGCTTTTTCCTGTCTGGTTTTTCAAATCTTTTATTCAAGATAATAGTGTTCAAACAATGAAATTAAGTCAAAGTAATCGAGTCTCTTTGAAGTAACAAGAGTATTATATACATCTTTCTTCACAGATATACACGCTATACCCTTTCCGGTATTAATCGAAAGTAAATGCCTGTAAATATATATTAACCTTAAGTATACTTTGTTAATATCAGAGAAAGGTCATTGCTGAAACCGTTCCTATATGCTCACAAGTGAACTACCCTTTAATTAAAATTTGTGTGAACTTACCGGAGGGCAAATTCCGCTCTGCGTAATGGCAGATCAACTTGGCATTCTTATATATCAACCGGTTTTATGCTGAAATTAGTTCACTAAAATCAAAGTAAGTCCAAGATGTTGACACGCTCTACATACTATTTGAATGTTTTTCTTTTAAACGTTTGTCAGATTTAACATCACGTCGACGTCGAGGTCGTTATTAATCACTAAACCAAACCTCGTTCTACAGAATAAAGGAAAATTCACAATATACTGAAATATCTCCAAATTCGCGGAATCGTGTTCCGTTTTTAGTAATGGTGCATTCATTATGTCATTGATTCCCTCGATACGAATCGATAGCCATCGGTGTAATTCATTAGCAGCGTCAGAAGAAAAAATTCATCAAAACATAATAGGATTTTTAGAGGTACTTCTGTACGTGTTGCCTCGGGCTTCGTGTGCTATTCTTTGATGCGAATGTGAAATGTTATTAGACATTTCAGTAGAGACATTGTATTACAGTATCTTCTGGAACATCTTGAATAGAGCCTAGCTATGCATACATGTGCTAAAAATGAGCCACGGTGCTTGCTGCGTAATTGAGTTCTTCGTGTTACATCAACTTTCTTTTGTTGGACGTCGTTCTCACAAACCTATAACAACAACATATCATGGGGACTACATCTCATTCCTTTGACGACCCAAAGCTATATATATCTAAGAGTATACTAAGCAAAAACAGCCGGATAAATATAGCATCAATGAAGTGACCGAAGTATTTATATCCAAACTAAGGGGAATCGTCGAAATATTCTGTCGCGCCTATTCATTATGTTTCCTTAATAAAGATAACCATTTTTTGTTTTTCCTCTTTTTTTCTGAGAAATATGGAAGGATCATCCCAAACGTTTCAGTGACGTGATTCGACTACTTTTGTAGGGGAAGGTGATGTTTTTAAAAGTTTTTAGATTTTTATTACGGCGAGCGTAGAGAAAGCTCGTCGGATTTTTGAATCATAAATTGGAGGTAATGTTCATTTTAGAGAATATCTTCATGATCTTTAGCTATAGATGCATTATGCTCACCGGGGGACTTAAGGGGTGTAATTACAACAGATAAAGCTAGATAGAGTTGGGTATACATTTCGAATTATAGGGGACGCTTCTTGAATACATAGGGACTTATGATTTCTTTTAAAATTAAATTTTAACTAAGAAGGAACTGACTACTCTATATTAAGTACTGATGAAACGTGTTTCCTGTTTCTCACTTTTCCGTACTGTCAAATATGAATAGAGGTTCATTTTATAAGTGAACCTCAAAAATGTCTTTCGGAAGCAGTCAACAACTATAATGTCGAAAGTTGGTTTTCTTGAGTCGTTGGACAAAAACAAAACTCAATTGAAGTTGCTGCAACATCTCTAAGCCCATTACAATAAATGCACTACGAAAGAGAAGGCCCCGGTGCGACGTTAACAAGGTTTCGTCCATCAATTTGTCGTGTCTCGTCCCTCACGGAGATTGAGCAACCCCCGAAGGAACTGGTATCGTTTCGATGCCTATGGTCGTCCAGGGTTTTGTTTACATTGCGCGATGGCGTCACAAGAGAAACAGAGTTGCGGAAACTGGCTTGCCGGGAGCGGATGCAGTGAAAGGCCGTCATATCCGTTAATGATCGCCCCCTCCATTTGTTTTTAGGATAGACAACTCATGACGTGTTAGTCTGTGGTGAAAAAGTGCCGGTGTTTTTTTTCTTTTATCTCTCTCTCTCTCGACTTTTGAAGTGTCATTTTCTCTCCGTTTGATCCAAGCGTGCGTTGTCGAGGAGTTTCAGAAGGAAGTTGCAGTAATCACGCATATCAGTCAGCATCTCCCGTAATGTTATCGTATTTTCGCCAGGCTGAAAAGACAAGCAAAGAAAAAGAAAAGGAAGTGTAAGTTTAGTGGTTTAGTTGATAAACTGCCCGATAGAATAACCGGGGATGTGCCTAAAGTTTTTAAATGCAAAGTCAAATGTATTCAACTCTTGGGCTCACAAGACACTAAGCTCATTCCAAAGTCTCATTCCAGAAGTCATGGTGGTGCATCTTTCATTCACAAATTCGCACTATGAACTGCACTCAATCAATCCATGAATTGGCATTGGTATGTGACTTTTTATTCTGTGCATGGGCCGAATGTGAAAACCACAGCGTAAGTTCACTGACATGAATTCTGGTCATATCTTTCGTAAGACGAGTATGTAGACTAGAAGCTATGTACCTGAAGTGTCTACTCTCATAAAAATGACGTTTTGTGGCCACTTTCGAGAACCCCAAAGGGAGTCACACGGCGTTCACGTACCGGTTCGAGAGCGTATGGCGCGATATACGCAAGACATACTTTATTCTGAATTAGATCCGCATTTTTTTTTAAATTGAATTTTAGGTCATTCCACAATGTATGTACCGGTTTTATTTTAAACTTGCATACACTCAATCTCTACCTTCCTTGGTTTATATCAAGTTATAATTGCTAAGCTAATGGCTTCCTCCTAATTATTCCCAATGCGCACTGACAGAGCGTCATTAGCTTGTAAGTTCTAATTAGCGGAAAATGAGAAATGTCGGCGACTAATTGGCCAACAAAAAAAGGGAAGGTTTACTCGTGATCGTCGTGGTTCATTAAACAGTTCTCCCTAATCGTTATGGCCGGCGCTGCGCCCATCTATTTTCGGTAGGCAGCGATGATTTGTGCCGTAGTGACTTTTAATGGTCATTAGATTGCGCCGTCCGAGATCGTTAGGCACCAAATCGTCCGTTATGTGCAATCGGGTGTGGTCCTTAAGCGGATCATAAAAACTTGAGGAACTTCCATCGAACAGGCAGAGATGATGGAGAGGTTGATCACAAGTTTTCTCTTTGCAAAACCTACAATTGAAGTACTCTTCGTGCACGTTGACTAGGCTGAATTTCTTATGAAATTAAGAACGTTTGCTTCCTGAGAATCATTTGTAACACTTGTATTTATCAACTTTGCTTAATAAATAAGACAATGCAGAGCAAAAAAAAAATAAAAATAGAAATTATTAAATTGATTCAGAATAGCTTTTCACTCAAATTCTTTTTGTGCATCTAGGTTCACAATTGGCGGGTTTTAACCCTTTTATTGGCGTTACGGGGTAATCTTATACGATAGCACTGCCCGATTCACAAGTGACAGTCAGTGTGTCACTCAGTCAGTGTGTCAACTATAATCAGTCAATGTGTCAGTCAGTGTGTTAGCTAAGGTTAGTCAGTGTGTCAGTCGGTCAATGTGTCAGCCAGTCAGTGTGACAGTCAGACAGTGTGTCAACTATAATCAGTCACTGTGTCAGTAGTCAGTCAGTGTGTCAGCTAGTACAAGCATTACATTCACTGTGTGGACTTCCAAACAAAAGATGTCCACACAAACCAGGTAGCAGCGGCGTTATGTGGACTTGCCCACGTCCAAACAAAGTTTCCCCCTCTCTGAAAAACAGGTTTAGAGGCATTTTTGGGTTAGGTTTATCCCTGGCAAAATGAAGAGAAACACTAAAGGGAATCATAGAGAAAAAAATTGGGTTGATAAAGAGTTTTCACAATGTGAGTATAATGATTTTTAACAGGTTTTTTTAATTACACGAAACAATGTCCACACTAGGTATGTAACGTAAACATGTCAGTGTGTCAGGTAGTCATCAGTGTGTCAGTCAGTCGGTCAGTCAGTGTGTCAGCCATGTGAGATAGGATTGCGAGCGCTTGTACTCTCAGATCAGCAAATATAATTTTGTTTTTTCTGTAGACAATAACAAAGCGATTTATTATGTTTATTTATAATTTGTATTGGTATACTTATAGAAATGGACGGTCGTTATACACGGAATACATGACCGTTAGCTGATAAATGCAAAACAGAACCCGGTGAAGCATCAGGCTTTCCACTTAGCCTGTCTGGTCACGCCGGTCAGTATGTTGAACCACTCCAAGCATTGACACATCGTATGTCACTACCCGAAATCATGCCACCGGATGTGTCTAAACTAACATGCCAAAACTGAACAAGTTGCTTGAGTAATAGAAATGGAACATTTTCCCCTTGGCACGATTCAGAGGTAGTGGTGAGATGCGCGCACAGAATACGCTTCTCAGTGCTCGTCTTACACTTTACTGAGATAAGACCATGTACCAACGAGATATACTTCTCTAAGGATAGATTATTACTTTTTTAAACCCCCACCCTACGCAAATTCCATCTGACCACAACCATCCCCCACAAACACAAACCTGTTAAGGTGTTTTATAGGTAAAGAAAACCTTAGTCAAATATGCACACAGCAATCAACTCGGTGAATAATAAAACAAGCTTACAACAACTTTTGTTCCGTGTTCAATTTCCGGACAGCCAGATAAGTATCTATTATTTATTTGGAGCAAACTTCGGCAGTGCATGCATACAGTCCCCTGTCCGTTATCTTAACCGAAACCTCCGCATATATACATAGCCTATTTTTTTATAGTGGCAACTTAATGCGATTTCTAATTATATTTTTGGTGACATGGGTATCGGGAAATCTGCGGGGAGGCTCATGAATTAGGAATCTAATATGCACTCGAGTTTCACGGCTGATTAAGTTCATCTTGCAGCCTATCACTATCTGATTAAGATGTCAGGCACAGCAACTCCAAAGATCTATCTGCGATATTATCGCCTGAGTAGTGGGGAAATAGACGTATGAGAACATTGTAAGCAATGCCTGCAAAGAAAAGACAGAGGACACAGAACGGGAGGGGCACGCTCGAGACCCTTGTGCTCCTCTCAGAATTTGGGGAAAGACAAAAACGAGCTTTGCATTGTTTAAAACCCACGACTCAAACAATAAAATGAGGCCCCTGAACTAACCCCCTCCCGCCCCTCATCTGCAAATTGAATCCCAGCTACGCCACTGAATCCATGCTACGATTGTTTCGTTCACCCGCAATTACTTTTCATAATTTTAGATCATGCCAGGTCGGGCTGGTATCGTGATTGTGCCTGTGGATTGGAAAATCATCTGAAAACAAACCGCGACAAGAAGGCAAAAGGGATGAACCTCCAGGAAATCTCCCGCCCAACAAACACCAGCGCATCCTTCATGTCCTTGGAAAAACACGCCATTGTTTGCTCTGTACTCCACCTTGGAGCGAGGGACGGCAACATTCTAACAAGTTAAATGTCTCCTCTACCCACAACATGACGGAGATTTCTTATCTCCCCATGCGTCAGTCAGTTTTTTCTTCTTCATCTTTTCTCCCCTCCTCCTTCCTCTCGTTCTTGGTCTTTCTTCGTCTTGATGTTATCTCCTCGAGTCATCATGCCGGGACCAGCGGTGGAAACTCGAGACGCTCTCTCTCCTGAGGTAGGTGGCTAGGCAGAGAATCTAGAGCGCGCCCATGAGCAGCAATTTACCATCGGAAAATCCGGCAGGTTCTTCCCGAGTCCAACAGATGATGAGATTAGGGCCCCTCTTGCCAAATACGGGCTGGGGCTGCAACTTGTTAAACACGGGCCAGAGTTGATTTGAAGAGCCCCTCGAGTGCCTCGGAAAAATTCCCTCCTTCAGTACCAAAACCGATTTTAAATAGTGGCATTAAATTCTACCTTGTACATTTTGCTGGACGGATAACGGCGCCGAGCGTAGTGTTTGATTAACGTCAACATATTTGCCCTAGATCAAACAAAGAGAACCGGCTGCATTTGTATTGTTGTTCGGTATTCATAGATGTTGAGGTATCTTTGAAAATGTAATTCCGAAGCATCCAAATTGCGTTTCAAAAGTATCCAAACCTTTCGGACCTAAAAAAAAAAGTTTCAATTACTTAAGATTACTTATAAAATACCCATGAATTTGTTACAGTATGTTACAAATATAGTTTCTGTGGTGTCATTGAATACATTTCTTCATAAATTTAAATTTGTGAATTTTTTGTATTATTATTATTATTATATTTTTTATTACTTATTACTTTTATTTTCATTTTTGTCACTGAACAAGCATGATTCACGATATCATTGTTTTCGTTCGTTCTGTTGCGCAGCTTTCTTAATGGGTGTTCCCCATACGAAAGATCCGTTTTAATATTTTTACCAAAGCACTTTTTTGTAAAGATTACTCTGGGATTGTCGATTCTGGCCTACGTATTTGCCTTAAAATAGAGGAAAATGAATGTTAATGCGGCCTGATGTTGCGAACTTTTACAAGTTTTTCATAGGTAAGAACTCTGAAGAAGAACCTGTTAAGTTCGCAACATTAGACCGCATTAATTTTTTTGACTTTAGCCTTAAAACAGTTTGAAAGAAGTGACAGAGATCGCAAAAAAATAAAAAGGATTTAACGATTCTCCGACGTAATATCAATCTGAATATTTTATTAAGTTGAACTCCTAACGATTTCGTGTTTTTTTCCCCACGTTCCTTGCGCCCTCCTCTCTCAAGCGCAAGCTCTAATAAAGAACAGTCCGGTAGCCAAATACCTATTTTTCATCTATTATTACTTTTCCACTTGACGCAGGGAAATTAATCGTAGATTGAATTTAATATAATTGAATGTATGGCCCAGAAATGTGGAGTGCGATACCTTTACCCATAGCTGTGGGCACGATGACCAAGCGAACTGGTAGTAATTATCACACAAAATAATGGTTATTAATGCCCTAGCTTTGCGGGGGAATTCATAAAAATTGATATTGCCTTTGTGAGTCCCCTGGCTACAGGAAACGGGTTTTCTTATTCCATCCGATTTGCGATGAAAGTTCTCCTCCGCTAGCGCAATTGATAACTTTTTTTATACTAAGAACAGGCACCTTTCTGTAAAACCACTTCATTAATATACAGGCCATTTATTTCGATTCAGTTCAGTTTTTGTGCATAATTTTGTCTACTCAGTCTCGTTAAAGGGATACGAGATAACGGAGCTGATAATGTCAAATAAGGGAAGAATGCAACATTAAACGAGCGGTAGCTTATGGTTGAACCCTTAGAAACCCCGTAAAACCCTTTAAAACCTCGTACAACCTAAAGGAAAATCTCAAGTTACTTCAGTAAAATCAGTAAAACGTTCTTACTTTACACTCAAAGTGAGAAGTTTCTTCGATTTTCTACAAGAATACAATCTTCAAAATAAGATGCACAGCATTCCGGCAATGGCTTGGATATATTTCGGTCCAGGATTTGGGGTTGTATTCCCAGCTACATTTTGGTGCACGCTCGGAGCTAGGTTTTGGGTTTGGGCTACATTTAAGAACAAGGTTGGGCTACATTTAGGTACAGGGTTGGACTACCTTTGGGTACAGGTTTGGGATACCTGTAGGTACAGGGTTGGGGCTACATTGAGTTACAAGGTTGGGGCTATTTAGGAACAAGTTTGGGCTACATTGAGGAATGATGTTGGGTCTACACTGAGGTACAAGGTTGGGCTACATTTAGGTACAGAGTTGGGCTACCTTTAGGTACAGGGTTGGGGCTACATTGAGTTACAAGGTTGGGGCTATTTAGGAACAAGGTTGGGCTACATTGAGGAATAATGTTGGGTCTAAACTGAGGTTCAAGGTTGGGCTACATTTAGGTACAGGGTAGGGCTACCTTTAGGTACAGGGTTGGGGCTACGTTGAGTTACAAGGTTAGGGCTACATTTAGGAACAAGGTTGGACTACATTGAGGAACAAGGTTGGGTCTACACTGAGGTACAAGCTTGGGGCTACATGATTTAGGTACAGGGTACAGGGCTACATTTAGGCACAAGGTTGGGCTACATTTAGGTACAGGGTTGGGCTACCTTTAGGTACAGGGTTGGGCTACCTTTAGGTACAGGGTTGGGGCTACGTTGAGGTACAAGGTTGGGGCTGTTTAGGAACAAGGTTGGGCTACATTGAGGAACAAGGTTGGGTCTACACTGAGGTACAAGGTTGGGGCTACATTTAGGTACAGGGTGGGGCTACCTTTAGGTACAGGTTTGGGACTACATGAGGTACAAGGTTGGGGCTATTTAGGAACAAGGTTGGGCTACATTGAGGAACAAGGTTGGATCTACACTGAGGTACAAGTTTGGGGCTACAACGCTTTAGCCCTGATTTTAAAGACATTTTTTATTACTCCATTAGAATTCTAAGTAGGCCTAAATGTAAAATGTTCTAAAATAGATTACTTCATGATACCAGAAATTTCCACGCGCTTCATATCTAAAATCTAAACATACATTTCTCGGATAAATAAAACGGCAGTTTAAAACCATCCACTTTATGGGATCTTAACCAATAGAAAAAAAGGCTGAACTGTCCTAGGTATATATTAATTATTGTTTTTATTCCTCAAAGTATTATTTATTTTGGGAGGAACGAATCCCGAACTCGCCTCACGGATATAGTCCTATCATATTATTTTGAAAGATTTATAATGATTGAAAAGTGTTTCCATTCAGCTACTAGCCCACACCATGCCTGACATATCCATTACAGTCACCCTAGTGATAAACCTCTTAAAGCCTCGGCTTAGTGCGTGAACAGAGGAGGCCTTGAAAAGGAATGTCATAAAATAAAGAACCCTGTCGTCTTAGATTTACAAAGCCCCCGACATCCTAATGTCCTCCCGCAATCTCCAAGTGAAAGATGAGGGGACGTGTAGAGTGGCAGCTGCTTGGGGGGGGGGGGGGGGGGGGGCGTTGCGATCAGGGTGAGATGAACTTTTAAGTACCCCTTCGAGATTCTTCTGACGCGCTGTGGCCAATTCCTGCTCAAAGGATTAAAATTTCGACCATATGCATGCGGGCTGATATTTGTCCCCGAAGAGTTCATTTGGCCTGTTTAATACATTATCTTGCCTGCATATGAGAGGTATACATCAAAGTATTAACAGCTATACCAAATCTTCCTCAAAGCACTGAATTTTTAAGTTATGTTTATCGAATTCTTTGAAGTGATAATTCATCACCTTTTTGTAGTCCAGAAACAGGTAGTTTTGTTTGTAGAACAGTTTCAGAAATTGCAAATGGTTTGGCGTTTAGGAGTTTTTGTTTTTAATATTGACGGATTTGCACAGAAAATTATTGTGTAGCTGACCTTAGTCAATAAGCAATTTTGTAGACTGACTTTCCGTCGCAATTACTGCACTTTTATCCCGTTTTCTCAAATCTGACTATGTTAAGTGAACGAACAAAAAAATTGAGTTTATGTTATAAAGTTTTCACGCTCCCCAAAGACAGGAAGTTTATAATCTTCGACATTAAAATCATGTCTTTTCGTTACCCGGAATAGGCCTATTTTCAATATTTGTGATTTAATAATGTACACGTACGAAAAAGACTATTCATTCAATGAACATACTCTGAATTATTGATGAAGATTAGGCCTAGACTAAAAAAGACTTTAACATTGCCATTTTGAGGAAAGCCACATTGGCATTTGTATGCCGGACATTTTGACGTATCACTGCATTTTGTGAGTGGTGTGGAAAACAAGCCTCGCAAAACATCCGACGTCGTTTTGAAAGTGACTACACTAGAGTGCATTTTGGTCGACACTAGCTTAAATGGATTCCGTCCAGCAACAATGACACTGGAAAAAATATCCCAGCCCCTCCTTTCCTTTCTTACATTTTTTTTCTTTCGTATCGCTAAACTTAATATCCGTAAAGTGGACATTTCTATATGACTTCTGAAAGTCCCTGAAAAAGAGCGTAGTAATTACATCCCGGAACTCCCGAAGGAACCAAATAGAGATGGATGCTGTTATCTTTTTTATCTGTTTTTTTCTCTCGTGATTTCTCGCGGGAGGTTGTGCGCATATTGGCGCATCACCATTGTTAGTAGGGGGCTGTATAGGACCACTTGGAAGTTCTGTTTGTCTGAGGTTCTGTACTCGCGATAGGCAACCGAACTCTTCTTGTGGTCAGTGTTTTGACAATGAAGGACGGGTCAGTGTCCCTTCCTGTAATCACGGTGTAATCGGGAGACAGCACTCTCACCATAGGACAGGGGAAAAGGACCTCTTAATGAAAGAAGTGGGTTGAGCGATTGATTGCTGTCGAACATCCTGACGTGAAACAGGCAGTGGAGATGTGCCTAAGGAGTTCTGCTAGCCAAGGCAATAAGCGAAATCCATTGCAACAAACACGCTTCTGGTGAATTTTATTTTAACACGAAATTATTTTAATATTTTTTTATAATTGTAATAGATGTTACAATTAAAACATATGAAGATTTAGGCCTAAAAATGTTTCAGAGTATATTCACAAGAAAAAATTCTTTTAAAATTAAAAACAAGGCGCGAAATGCTATTATTCTCAAATTGCGAAATTCTTAATTTTCTTTATCCAATCCCATTTTCCTCCTGAAAAAAAATCTTTTTAACAATTTAAACCGCATTTCTAATAAAACCCAATAGCATTCACAGTGTTAAAATAGTCGTCCAAGTCTACGGTTACAAAGATATCAGGTATACAGTTTCACGCGCGGATCTTTGGAGTGGCTCGAGCAGTACTTTCACGACTGGTAAGCCCAAACCATACTGAGCAACGTCTGTAAACAACATATGCTGGCAGATAATAGAGGGAAAAATAAGGTTTTTTTCTTCAAATCGATGGCCGGACAGTTTTCAACAAAAGCGTATATTTTCATTGCCAGGGGTAGGGTAATCATACGAGAGTCTTATTATATTACAGCCATCTAAAAAAAAAAGGGGGAACAGTTTCATATGCTTCACGTTCTGATATATTAACTTATGCAGCACTGTATTGCTTGGCATTGAAACCATCAATTTCCTCAATATCGATCTAATCAAGAATTAATCATTTCATTGCTATGACCTTCGAGCAAGGAACGTTATTTATACACTGCTGTGTAATTACTAGCCGTATTGCCCACGGGCCTTGTAAAAATGATGAATTGTTAATTAGCTATAATGAAAATGAAGTTTTCCAATCGCGATCTCTGCCTTTAAAACTGACGCGTCTGCCTCGGTTTGTTTAACAAATAATGACTAAAGCTGCTAGAAACTGCTTAATGACCGGATGGACCTGAAATTATAATCAAAAAGGTTCCAAGGCCTTACGTTTTCAGCCTGGCAGGATATTTATCAAAGGCAAAATGAACTCTAAATTTAGAATGATGAAGTAAACTGAAGGTTCTGCAACTATGTGTTTTAAATCGAACAAAATCAGCGAATGAATCTGAATATAATGCAATGTTTTAGGTATTGGGCAAGTTTAATGTTCCAATATCTTTAGTTAGCTATGACAAAAAAATACAGTCTTGCAATAAGTGCGAGATCTTGTTTGACGTCACCACCTTGTTATACACGCTGTATTCCGCAGCCTAATACGACAAAAGAATTCATGTGTGGCACAACTGATCCAAGAAAATCCACATAAAATATTGATCTTCCACCAGTGATGCAAAATGACCGCTGCGAAAGTACGCTCGGATGACTTGTGAAAAATATTAAAGAAGTCCACGCTGAAAGTTGATGGAACACATCTGTCCTTTCTTTCTACCATATGATGAAAGACAATGATTCATGTGGTTCGTGTGAAGGTTTATAAATGCGTACGGAAATGAACACACACGCCATTGTTGAGTGGAAGATCGCATCCAATAATGTTACCTTTATATCTGATGCCCCTGGTTATCTCGAAAAGCGTCTTAAAAGACCACCGCAACGGTACGTGATTACCCGAGGCTCCTCGGCTGTTTTCATAACCTCCATCTTCGCCGAAAGGCTTGTACTGAGTGGCAAATATTCATATGTATTGAGGTAAACAAACGATTTCTTGACGAAACGGTGCCGCGCTATATATCAGTTTATCCTTCATTTGGACCATGAGTAACGCGTTACAAGGTCGACTTAAAGAGCTGTATGTCGCTCGCAATAGCAAATTGATTTCTGGCGAAGAAGCCTTGTTACACTTGAACGAATGGTATGCTTAATACGATTGCTAAACGGCTGCAACGCGTTTTCACGTCGACGATGTAAATCGTCGGTAAATATTGGCAAAGCCTCTTATTTCCTTGACATGTGCTTCCAAAGGCAAATGTTTACTGGATAATGCAGCATGCATTTCACCCGTACTTTCATATGGAGTATTCATAACGTGCTTATATACTTCTTTATCATATTAAGATTTTTAGTTACTCTAGGCTTTGTTCTGCCATAGTTTGAACTGCCACTCACATGAAAAATTCACATTATGTACTGTTTTTTTTTTCAGTCGAAACGTGGTTATATTTACAATTATTAACGTCTTAAGTCAAGGTCGACCTTTTTTAGACTCAATCGTCAATTAGTAAAGCTGATGATATAAATATGAGCAATTACAAGATTGAGATATATAAATATACTCACAAACCACGAAATTGCCATCGTATATAAGACGGACCGAATAAGTCATTCAACAAATTCAACAAACATCGGCCGGAATTAGCTTGCACTCAGTGACGACAAGACTAATTAATCTTCCTATTCAGATTGACAGTTTAAGCGAATAATGCTGTTTACCGCCAATCAGGGCATTGACACTAATTTGCGGTGCAGACAGAAATATTTTCCTACATTAAAATAACTAGTTGTTTATTGTAATTTTTATCATAAGTTGATGCAGTCTTTTAATGCATTATATTTTTAAGTTTTAACTGTCGGGCAATGGCTTGTTACGAGTTCTGTGTTTGTTTTGTTATTTGTTTGTTTGTTTGTTTTTATTTACTTTACTGAATATTTGTGATGTAAATGTATTTCTACCTGCGTTTTAGTGTACTTGTTCATTTATATTTAAATAGAGATTTCAAATAATGTCTATAATTGCGGGCATCAGGAAGATAATTTTCAGGTATTTTTTTAGTGCGTGGCTAATAAATTAGTAGTCTATTATTATTCTATTCTACATATTCTATTCTAAAGACGGATCACGTCGCACTAATTAGGTGATGGCAGAGAAAAGCATTTATACTCGGATAGAGAAAATCTCCCTGTGGAGAACACTATCTCCTTTAACATGAATGATGTATTATAACAAATTCACCATGATTTGCAAAACGTTGAGAGACTAATCTTGCCATGATGTTTCCGGAGCCGGTAAAGTATTGCTTATTTCCTTATCGTGGCTGTTGGAATATGATTGAGATTACTGGATCTTGCAGCCACAGTTATCAACAATGACTGTCCAAACGTCGTCAGCAAATAAATGCCTATTATAACCTCATGTCTGAATATCTTCAACTCTATAATTCCCTTGGTGACCCCATGCGAGGATCTCCGCAAATACTTCTTACTGCCATTTCCAAGTTTTGTTTATATCACATGAGAATATATCAACAACCGACCAATATTGACTCCTTCAGGATAAATATTGACTCGCCAGGATGATCAGCGAATAAGCAATGCTTATTTTTTTTAACAAAAGAGGAACTAAATAACTTGGATGTTGAAGTTTTCTATGTCAGTGTTTTATAACAAAAATCTGCATTTTGGCCCACGCGTTATGGCCACGACGCACTCAGACCACAAATGAAAAACGCCTGGAGTCATTTTCGACCATCGAAAGTCGTAAGTCAAAGAGTTTCCGCTTTGCGTCAGTCTGTAATCCACATCACTGAATTATCGCAGAGAATCACTGGGCTCTTATTTTCTAATTGACAGGTGGTGAGCACTGCCGTAAATACCACTGCCCACAACATATCATTTTACTCTTGAGTGTTTAAGTGTTTTATTATTTTTCACTCAATGCTGTGCTCCATGGCGTGCATCTGGTGAATAGGCGGTTTAATACACGACCGGCGTAGCAAGGATAATATGCTGATATCACTAGCAATTCGTGTATGCCATGTCTAGTATCCGACTCTCTATCCATCCAGATTTGTGAAATCATCTAACCAGATATCGAATTGGACTACAACCTGCGTGTCGCCTGGGAAATATCCCGATGAATCAAAATATTACCGATGGGAAGGTTGTTTTCGTTTGGCCGGCCCACTGATTTGTAGTGCTGGCAAATGGGTCAGAAGCATATCCGCTGCGTCCTTCCACAGGATAGGCCTACACTCTATTGATCTGATATAATTATTCCGGAGTCATGCTTGATTCAAGGACGGTTGCTTCTTTTTGTTTCAGGGAATGTAGAACCAAGACATTTTGTGTTTTGTCTCTAGCAGCACTAACTATTATATTTCCAATTAATACAGTGCTTCTAAATGGAAGATCTCTGTAATCGTATTTGTTAAGTATCGTTATACTATGGGGCCCTAGATCAAACGTAATCAGATGGATATATGTAGGCCTATAACAAGTCTTCATGTTGTCGAAACTCAAGGTACGTTTGTCAATGAACAACACAATATAACAAACTACTGATCCTCTATATAATACTGTGATATGTCGTCTTAAAAATCAAAGCGGTTTACTCTTCTACCTTTATGTTCGTGACTCGTTGAATGGTCAGTCGTATTAGACAGGCCCCAGTGATGACATTTCGCGACGGAAGTCGTGCAAGTAAGAATGACCATTAGGAGGTCTTGAGTCTTGGGCAATCCTGACCTTTTTTTGGGATTAATATCAGGATAATCAGTTGTTCCGAGTCACTTCCGACCCACAACCCTGTGCAGTTGAGGTTTCACTGTATAGGAACTTCGAACCAAAATCGTGTTTTACTGATGACGTTTATTTTGTCTGTATATTACTACTTTTTTAAAAATGACAACTGCGCCATTTAAATATCTGTTTGGCGCACGTTTCATTGACCACGCCTAGCTCAGTTTTTCATATATCTTGGTAAAGTCTGGAGTATTTCTATTGTGGCCTTTTTTTATAGTAACACCTGTGTAGCATAGCAGAAGATAAATTTCTTAAATTAACAATAGGCGTTTATTGACCGAGGACAAAAGACGGAAGCCGTCGATTTTCCTATCGATTGTCTTTTAATGGTGAGTTAATATAATTAATTATATGCGGCCAAACGAAAATGACCCGGTGCTTTTTTTGCAGTTTTTTTTTATTCAATGTGGATTCCGACAGTCACAGATGAAATAAGAAGCGCGCTGTAAAGAAACCATACTTTATAATTTTATCATTCAATTAAGAATCCAAAATGACGAAAGTTAATTAGTGGCACGTGTCCTCATGGATGATTTTGCCATAGTTCTAAATGTGTTACTTGCTGATGCCCGGTTTTTGTAACACGTACAAATAAGGCTTATGCCTAAGTTTGATCTGATGATACTGAGACTGTGCGATATTACAGGACTTACAAGAGTTTTTACGTAGATATAATTTTCTTTTATTTGCATAAATGTTATCTTCAGTTACTTTCAAATACACGTCTGTGAGACTCACGCAAACAAAGCGAATGGACTGGTCATTGTTGGGTACCTTGACGTTGACATAAAAATCGAACGTGAATCCGCGTGAATTGGACGCAGTGTGTCAATCACTGACATTCCTCGGAGGCAGGTGCAATGGTGGCTGTTTTGCCTGACACTATGCGCATGCACTCGGCCACGCATGACGTCACGTATTACATTACAATTGTCCAAATAAGGAAGACGTATCTGGCTTGCAATATGTTGTCGATTACATCATTTTAGTGGTTATTTTCCAACCCACATATTTTCATATCACCACTTTGACGTGAGCACATCGTCGATCTATGCTCTCAGAAATTAACCAAACAAAAAAGATGTTATCGGATCGTATCGAACTGTCGGAACTACGTCCAACCAACACTTATAATACCGGTGATATGGTTTTCATGGTTATGATGGTAAAAAAAGGAAGATTTCTTGAGACACCGCATCGATTTACCGACAAAAATGAGACACTCAATGGAAATACTGCTTCTTCAAGAATTGAATATTCATATCCTATGACAGGAAACAGAGGTATAGTATCCAAAATACCAGAACACCGAGGGTAATACAGAGAAAGACTAGCCGATGTATTTTTGGAGAACTATGCAGAACATTTCCCACACCTGTCATTCACGTGGTCCACATTATCTGTAATTTAACCCTTATATTGGAAACTACGTAGAAATGCAATTTCCATTCTGACTGTTGTGATGACGCAAAGTCCAAAAATATTACAAGTGTAGCCCTTGATTGCGATATGAGATCAATAGCACCCAGCAATTGCTCCTACGTGTGCTGTTCCTCACATTCTTCAATCAGGCGTTAGAGTAGAAAAAAGGTCTGAAAACGAAACAGGTGTACTCTCTGGTGTGTGCGTAATTACACGCTCTTTTGTTCTCTGTCGACAAGACAGACACGCTAGGTATGACGCTAGGGTAAGCGTGTGAGAACTCTCCGCTATGGTAACAATTGCTGGGTGTTCCTGTGAGCGTGAGAAATATCGAGCCTCTTAATTGAGTCGGCGTTATGGATACAATCACTTGGTTACCAACAGCCGCCATTTTATCAACTGAGCCTGAGCCCAGCGTTAATGAGAGTGTCAAGTTAAGTCACTCCGGGCGGGCGTTCTAATAAAAAGATGCAGAACAAAGAAAAAAGCAGTTGGGAAAAACTGAACGGTTCTTTTTCTTTTGCAAAATGTGTCATTTCGATGGCTTATGTTAAATTGTCAAGGGTTGTTGTAAAAGTAAAAGAAACAATATTTGTTCATTAAGTAACTTTTATATAAAAAAAAAAATACCGAGGCGGTCATTTTAGCTTCCGGTGAGAGTCATATGAATAAAGGCATTCTTCGTTCTTGGTTGCGCACTTGCGTCTTCGCATAACTTAAAATAAGGCAAGAGACAATCAAAGACAAACCTTCAGTAGACAACGAAATTCCATTTTCAATTAAAAAAATTAGTCAGCGCTTGCTGAATGTAAGAATAATTTTAAAGATTTTAAGATTGTTGACCTTCGTATATATTTGTGCCGAATAAGTATCAAAGGATGTCAGTAACGTTCCAAGTTCAGTATACTGATCAATTGCGTTCGTTCTTGTTAATAGCTGAACTTCGCTCAAAGTCATCAATTAAGCACAAAGTTGAAGCCCCTAAAAGCTCAGTAACATCCAACAGAAGTTACTGAACTGAAAATCGGTATTCAATCAATGACCAATCCATTAACCTGAAGTCTGAAAACTCACCAACTGCCGTACCTGCAAAACAACAATTCAATTGCGTCAAGTAATTATGACCTACCTGTTCATCACTGTAGCTTGATGGATCCAAGAAGTTTTGTTGGGTACGACCAGCGGTGGGGTCCGACCGTTTCCCCCCTGCCTTCCACCTGTTTTGTCCTCCCATGGAGAAGGTGTTGTGCGCGCTACAAATTATACTACCAAAGACGAGGGCCAGGTATAGGGTGGCCGCTAACGAATTTCTTCCCATCGTCTTTCTTTGTCTCCTGAGTGCCGTTCAGTCAATTAAAGGTGATCTCCTAAGTCCTGTGTGGTTGAAGGAAAAATCGAAAGAGACAAGCAGTTACACTCAGCGGTCACAGGACACCTGCCGAAGTTACAGCCTCAAGAATGATGTTTGCTCGTTGCCCACAAAAACGACATTCGTGGTATCAAGTGTAGCCTTTGCAGTTTTATATGACAACTCAGACGTTGTATCATGCACCCTCCTCTATCTGTGAAGATACAACTTACTATTGAGTGATGTCTGCAGAGGTTGGATATGTAGTACGGAAGATTACTTGTAACGAATAATGCGGTCGGAGCCGAAATGAGACAATGAGAGTAGCTTTTACGTAATTCATCACGTGACCTAGCTGCCAGGCAACACCAATCCTTACCAATCAATCGCCCGCTCTAAATTACCGGGCACTCCGTAACACGGTCCGTGGTATATTACCAACTGGCAGACGACGGCCAAAGGCTGGCCGATTTTCATCTATAGCGAGGTAACAAGGTTATACGATACATGTTTTTGCAGGCGGTTTTGGCAAAGACTCGCAAGAAATATGACGGCAGAAGAAAAAACTCGTAGGAGTCGAAGAAAAACGTTTATTTTGTTGGCACCTCGTGCGGCAGAGGCAACCGGATATGTCGCGTTTTCAAGCAAGTTCTTCTGCTCCGTGTTTCCTTAGTAATGAATATTTTCGTAAGGCTCTGAGTGCTTGTGTCTAACGATGAATGCGCCTTCAGAAACAACTACACCACAGTAGACCACAAGGGCTTGGAGCAATAAAGCCAGAGTATCCATTCACAAAAGCCTTTAAACAACAAACCCGTGTAAGCATAGAGATGGGTGTTGATTTTAACATTTGAAACTATTCAATTAAACAACGGAATATTGGAAAGTGACACCTGCTGTTGTCAGACTGACAGTCTCGCATGCGCCCTCACTTTGATTCAAAGGAGCGGGTATCAATATTGGCAGAAAAAGTTTCTCCCGTTCAAAGTAACACCTACTCATCTTTAATAGTTTTCTGTCTAAGAGAATAAACCTCAACTAGATGAACGAAGTCTAAAGTGTTGTCAAGACTGGTTCTCTGAAATGTTGGCCTTCTCTGCTACATAGGCCTGCATGCAATTATAACTCCATCATTATAATCTAGTATCGAGTCAATCCTTGAGAAATACAAGTTTTCACTCACTTGCCTCTTCACAAATTATTTCCTCCAAGGCAACTTTCGTTTAAATTATACAATGAGCATGCATGCAGTACCAATGCGGGAAAAATATAGTAAAAGCCAAATAAAGAGCAAATTAAGTTGAAGATATCTTCCTGTTTTTTTTTCTATGTGTGCGGCACCCTATATCTTTTTTATTTATAATAATAAGATTTTACAAAGTGAAATCGAACGGGGAGAATGGTCCGTGTAAATAACTCATATTTTCAAAATATTTTACACAAAACGTATTAACGATTTTTAATCTCGAAGTTAGCTCGTGCGTGGTGCACAACTGAATTATCATTCTAGGAAGAAATCCATTCAATGAAATATCAGCAGAGCATGAATAGCTGTTCAAATACAAATACATTACACTTTCCGTAGTACACGCAATTATGAGCATCGAGGAATCTGTATTTGCTAGCGGCAACATTTCCTTTTTGATATACAGCCGAGCTTCAGGTGCAGTGATATATATTTCGAAAGATGTTCATAAAAACCGCAATCTTGTCTACTTGGGACATACATGGCTGTCTTTTAACGGCCGTTGGCCTCTGACTTTTGTTTCTGTCAAAGCTAACGGTTTTACATCCCTATTCAATCCAATTAGTGAAATGAATGTGGCGTAATAATGAAATGTTTTGCTGCATGATGTCTGTCCCCGCAAGAACGTCTGCCCGAAAGATAAGAACTACTTTTGATTTTTTTACCTTGAAGTTACAAAGCTCAAGTACCATGCCGGAGCCAAACGAAAAATGATCGCACGGTGTTAAGAGCTATAATTGGGCATTTTCTTTTCACGGGCAGTTTTTTAGGGGGAGCTTTTCAGTTTGAATTTCATGGCCGATCGGACTGCTCCCCTCTTAATTGACGGTTAGCAGTTTCGCAGGTCTCGTAGCGGCGCAATTAAACGCGAACACTGCCCCGAGCCATTTCTCGCGTGTGCAAATAAAACCTCGCACGCACATTTTGGCAGGTTTTCTCTGCTCCATTCAGCTGTATCTTCTTGTGTGATGTTCAAGCTTGGAGGACGCCAGGAGTGCAGAGCATATATTTTTTTCGCAGAGATCCATTTCGCGCTGCGTTTAGTTGACTAGACATAGCTGCCAGTGCTGATCTTAAGAATTGCTGGATAACGTTACATTGAATATCACAGCTAAAACCTAGGGCATGCACCATTAATCTTGTTCCGAGTCTGGTGCCTATTACCTCAAGACTATTTTGGCAAATCGGCTATATATGATTGTCAGCGTAAAGCTCGTGATCAACCGTCAAGGAGAAATTTGTTTGTAATTGAACTCGAACCATACAGTTAGACCCTCACATCATAAAAAGACTGCCTTGACATTTAACGTTTTTAGCTTTTGTTTATTCTATAAAGGACCGGCCGAAGTGAGTGACACTTTTGGAATCGGTAAACTACGTAACATTCATTGAGTAACCGTACGGCAGCTTTTAACTTTGTACCAACGAACGCATTTGAAACAATTCTACTGTGATTTCAGTCATCTACTTATACTGCCAAAGTTATATTCAATCATTCTGGATATTACGTTGACCTAATTATATATCTTTTGGGATAAGACTGAGCTACTGTAGCTGTGAGCGTTTATATGTTCTCGCTAGGGGAGCTTTTCTATTATAATCGGAGATAAAATCGCATTAAAAATTAACCGAAAACGGCGATTTCTGATAGTTGATGGGACCCACGGCTGTTCGGATTACAACACCCAAATCCAGGCCAGTCGGATAATGATACTTTTTAATAACATTCCGAATTCCCCCAGCGTTCCCGCGCAACACTCGCCTCTTTCTGGGGGAGAGAAAGGTTTCGTTTTTCGCCATAGAAATGCTATGAAAAAAGGTGGCCCAACCTTCAAGTGCAATCGTCAGACGAGCTGAAATGTTGTATGCGATTGAATTTTGCTTTGATTGTAAGCAGACCTTCTGTGAAGGAGCTATCTGATACTTTTATTGCGAGTGGATGCGCACGGGCATCCTCAGCATACAATACGTAAGCCTCATTCAAACCGTTGTGTTTGTATTTGGATTAAGTAGCCGTCTCTTGGAAACTAGTGAAGACGATGTGCCTCAGAGGTCCCTGGTTAGTCCATGAGAGCGGCACAGAAAACCCACAGGACTATACCATCTGATTTTCATACCAAATTTTATCTAACAGATTTCTTGGTGATAGCGTTGGATAGAATGACCGCGCACGCTAAATGAATATAGTGAAGAGCTGCGAAAACAGACGCATTGAAAGACCGTATTCATGACGTTTGTTCAGCCAACGAGACCTTTCAAATATTAGGTTTCTGGATAACAGAACGCGTCGGGACTCACAATGTCCTTAAAACAATATATTTTGAAAAGGAAAAGCGTTGATGAGGCATGAACCCAGTACAAATGTACAGGGTGAGTCAAAAAGAAAGTGACCTAATGAAAACATGATATGTGGCTCGCTCCATCTAATAACAATAACACAGGGATAAAGTACATGTTATTGACTAGTAACTGTACACATTTCACGTAATTTGCATACTATGTTAACAAGTTATGTTTATTTTAATACAAATGTCACAAAATTCAGCTGTCCACCAATGATCATTTACCGCTCAAATACAATGAAACAAGGGCGTTTTCCTGCCTTCATGAATGAACGAAAAATTTGCACAGAAAAACTGAAAAAATCACCATCAATTCAGATAATAATTTCTCATATTTAGACACAAAATCTGACAGTGTTTCAGTCTTGACAAAAAGTATAAAAATCTCATTTCTATCTGAATGTCCGTGTGATTATCTCCGGTTCTCACTCAGCTCAATAGCTTAATATGGCATTCGATGGACAGCTGCAAAACGGATTCTTTTAGTACAACATGCATAACTTCTCATATCATGGATCAATTTCAGTCATTCCTTTTTAACAAATGCGCAAAAGAATATGCTTCGTTGATACGTCAAATTTAATTAATTTTTATGGGGGGGGGGGAATAAATCCAGGTCTCTTTTTTGTTGACTCAACCTGTATATCTGCACGGAAAACTTTCATTGGTGCAAACTGAATTGCACTTAGGCAAGCCTGGCAAACCCAGCATTACAAATGTGAAATTGTTGAAAGACCCATCTCACACGCGCCAGTGTACAGTATGACCATGGTATTTGGATCCCCGAATATACAAGAAATGGGCTAACAAATGGTCGTGAAATGAGCATGTAATACTCCGATAATATTTGCTGTGCCCCATTGTAGATGAAAACATACAAATGTAGGTACCTATACTCGCCTAAGACCATAATTAGATCAGTATAAGATAACAGTCGAAAACGTAGAAGTGTAAACATTTTTTTTTTATACCCTGCTTAAGACGGCTTCATTTTGGAGGAAGAAAACTGTTTTACAAAAGATAAAAAAGTTGCTTCTTGCGTCTTACTCTCCTTGCACAGTTCTCGTTATCAATCTTGATGTATATGTTGCAGGAAGGGGAATTTACTGTCAGAAGTAAAATGGCATCCCCCGGCAGTTTTTTTTTAAATCTCTTTAAACAGGTCGATTTGTTTAAAGAACACATTGCCTCTCGTCATGGCGATTTCTCCCCATTATCTTTTCTAATCGACATCAATAGATAAAGTTTCCCTTGTTGTACTTACATGGACCTATTGCAAATCAATTGACTAGGTGTGCATTCAAACAGCATTAAACCTCGTAATACCATTAATTTTTCATTTTGATAACCAGACGAAGAAGTCCAAATTCTTTCCAAAAACAAATTCAAACCTTCGAAAAAACAAAAGAATTTCTCTTAGCGAGAAGACAAAGGCTTTTTGGGGGAGGGGGGCATAAACAAATCAGCGAGCCATATACTTACCAGCAGCAAAAAGATAGAGCTGATAGGCCTAATAAGCTTGCAGAAAAAGAACCGGTTGCTTGGCTGATTGAGACGTCACAGGGCATTTATGCTGGGGTAGACAACGAAATACATCAAAAGTAACAGTTACAGCCGAGTAAGTGTAGGAATATGCGCACCAATTTTCCCCCGCCCGTAAAGTTAGCCGAGTCCGTTGTCCGGCGTGTGTGTACGTACGGCAAATCAAAGTGCGTTGTAAAGCGACTGCGAGACTGCACGCTTTACCCAGGTATATAATAGGTGTGGATGGTCGGGGGGCGTAGGATAGTCATGACGCTCAACCAATGAAAATCGCCGATTGGCGTGAAGCGTTGCTGACGACTGTGTGACTAGACTCGGCCGTTGACAAAACAGTCCAAATAAACCGTAGAATAGACATAGGTACAACAATCCGCCAAATGTTTAAATTTATTCAAGTGTTTTTTCCTCACTCTGTTTCCGTGTAAAGATTGTCTAAGATAAGGAACATTAACATTGTGCGAGAAGGCCTACAGGAAACGTATCCGGCTGGGAAGTTTTTCTTATAAAATCACCGTTTTGCGGCAATAAGCATTTATATTAATATCGAAATGTTGAGATGTGTGTGTTGGTTTATAGTGAAATAAGCGCACAAAATGGATGTGTTTTTCTTTGCCGCATACGTCCCATAATGCGCATCGTTCCTTATATAATGGTCCCTAGAATAACATTCACTGCAATTGTATACCGTTTTAACACTCGAAATGGTTATAATGTGTATTGTGTAATTGAATATAAATAATAATTACGACATGCACAATACAGTATCGTCGATATCATCAATGGGATGATGCACACGAACACGCTTAATATCATTCTAACATCAATTGTGTGATATAAAAAAATAGCATGTTTCTGTCAGGAACTGACATGCAAGTGATGTACACGATGTAACAATTTTAAACTTAAAATGGCGGTTAATACTGAAGAGACTATATCAAGAAAAAAGTTATGTTGCACATAAACGCTTTTTAATATATGTTTTTCTGACAAAAGCAATGTAGAAAATAATAGTGTTCCATCCAACAAGAGTGTGTTATGCAACCTTCTTTATGAATAAATAGTTTGATAGATGGTGCATAAGAACGTTTCCCATATTAGCTTTTTTCAATTTTACATTATTGAAAGCAAAGCACCTTAATTTCATTTTGTATTTGAACCCAGTTGTTAATATATATTGACAGTAGACGAGATCCTCCGATGGAGGTTAGTTTTCGAATGGTCTTTTACTTTTTATTATACGTTCGATTTTATGCATTTGATATTATATTTGCGATAGAATTTTGTCAGGAAGCCATACAAATAAAAGAATATTTTTTGAAACATCTAAATAAATAGATAAAAACATGAATCATTGTGTTAAATATAATGGTTTTATCAAGCTATTCGTGTTATTCAGCGTAAAGCTGTAACACTTTTAAGTATCAAAATGTTGAACCGAACAAAGGATATAACTTCAAGGCCATTTCGTAATCAACGGAAAATCTCCATTTGACGTTAAGAGCTAATCATTACCAATAATATTTTAATCCAGTGATTAATGAACTAATAAAGAAGCAATGCCATCACTCCCCCCTCCCAAAAAAAAATAGGTTATTCGGGAGGCGATGCACAAATCACTTTCTTGTGTGTTCTATAGCTTGGTAGCTTGTCATTTCTGCATGAACTGTTCGTTTGTGTCCTATCGATGGATTTGCGGTCCACCAATACACGAAACATAAAACGTAAAATGCAATATAAAAGTTTAAACGGCCAGTCATGAAAACGAATGCGGCCAGTTCGCACATATACCCACGCCAACAAAATAACATGATTTGGTTTAAACGCACTTGCGAGTTCTGTGAAGGCCTAAAAATGTCGTAGGCCTAAAAATGTCGTAGGCCTATTTCCACGAACACTGCCGAGAATTCTCTTTGACCAAAATACAAGATTGTTAATATCCCTCAGTGCTTGCTCGGCTTTCAATTCAGAAGCGTGGGTAAGACATAGGAAACTGAAAAATAAGAAAATATCGTGCCCAACGGAAGCCCAACGTATGTTAGTGATGTTTAAATTCAACATAACAAAAACAGTAAGATTATCTCTTAATCGGATTTAATGCCCTCTAGTGATTTCTGCAATGTGTATACTTATATTTGCTAACTTGTTTGCAGTTTATGCTGATAGGTCGAAATGGCGGTGACTGCTCTATGTTCCGACACCCCTATATTCCGACAACCCGCACATAAGACTGTGTACTCCCGGTTAGGGTTAGGGTTAGGGTTAGGAATAGGAATATGTGCAGTCGGAACCTAGGGGTGTCGGAACATAAGGGTGCCGGAACATAGAGGTGTAACCGAAGTGGCATGCATTTAAAAAATTAACATTAAAATGAAATCACCAACCAAAACGGCACCCACGATTTTGTATGTGTAATCTTCAATTAAGAACCTGCCATTGTTCTAACAATCATAGTTGCCACCATTTGCTTGGCTGATTTCTTGAAATTTGGCAGGGATGTTGCTAGGAAGATTATTGGTTGGACATTAATTTGATACCCTTCAATTTTAAGATTGCGCTTTACCGCTTTTTGCCCGGTTTTAAATCCTTCGGCTATGTTAAACGCCAATCCAATCATCGCTAGCAATGGGAATGGACCTACTGCCGTTGATGCTTTCAAATTTGGCACATCTATTTTTGTTCAAGCTCAATTCTAAAAAGGATCTGTGGATTTCGAGCTTGATTTGCGTTTTTTTTCAATGGACAGTTAAATTTCTAAATTTTGCGGACTGATATAAACAAATGATCAATCTTAGACAAAGGCCTAAACGAAGGCCTGTGCGTGTGCTGCAAAATAAATCCCTGTCTAAATAAGAGAACGGTTCGGGCCGGAACTTAAAAAGAACATCCCAGGTTGGGGATAAGGCAGTCAGATATAATTACAACCGCAGAGAGTCTGAAAAACAGGTGCTATCTATTTCAAACCTAGAAAACACGTTATTGTCTTCGTTGTTTCTTGTGAGTACTGTTGATTTGATAAAGCCTGCCCAATCCATGGAGTTTTACGTTTCTAGTGTGCGGTTGCCCTGTTGCCCCCGTTATTTTGTGTGCAAATGCTTTTGTTCAAACCACATACTTGGTTTTCTCTAAATGTATACAGCTGTATTGAATTATGTGAAATATGTCGCGAGACAATTAAATTGTACACCTGCTGATCATTTGGTTAGGTGGACTGCTTCACTGAAACGAAGTGGGTGTCGCCTATTGTCCTTGCTATGACTCGCCAGACCTATTTTCCACGGTAGATTTGTTGGGAAATTCTTATCGAGATTTTGTGTGAATTTGCTTCGAATACTAACCTACATAAGACATTTATCATATGGGTGGTGAGTTTTCTAAGAAAAAAAAAATAACAAGAAATTACGAAGTCTACTAGCTAAAAATATAACAAGAAAAATAAACACTTATAAAAAGTAAGCTCACAATGCAAGCAATTTTAGGGCTTTATCGAGATCCCCCTGAAAAATCCCCATTCTTATGGATCCTCCATTAATCTCCATGTCTTTTTTGTAGATAAAAGGTCACGAGACGACGCCCAAATGCCAGTCTCAATCCCGGCATCGTGTTACCAACCAGGAAACGAAATTGTGAACCGACAAATATAGCATCTGAATGTCGGTACACTGATCCTACGTGAGTCGTATTCAACAATGGTCGAGAAATGTTTCATTGGATTAAGTTTCATTACATTCATTGTGAAGCTTGCTTTCACCAAAAGCCGTTGGTTGCTTGTCACTTGTTACACAAGTTACATTTTTTGTCACCAACTTCTTAGATTTCTAACACAAATTCAGTATCTTTTAGCCCTCTATGTTTTGCTGTCCTTTAGGAGATGTTATGAAATGTTTGTCATGTTGAATATTTGTCATGGCGGTCTCTAGCGTAGGCTCATGACATTTGAGGTTTTCAGTTTCCGCGGGGTGGAAGTTTCGATTTCAGTTTGAAGTAGAAAACACATTAATAAAACTTTTTTCTTGGAAACTCTTCAGTTGGCCATGCAATGGTAAAACAAAATAACCATGTGTGAAAACAATGGTAAGAATCAATACACGGCATGAAGCAGCTGAGTAGATGGTCGCTCAACTCTTTTACACTTGCTCTATAGATTAAGATAGTTGTGCCACAAAACCTTAAACCTCGAGGTGGATGAACTATTTTCCAGTGCGTAAGTCAGATGCAATAGCCATCATTTTCGGAAAACAATACTTTCTATAATTAAATCTAACCAAAGGGTTTTTAGTCCATGTAATTTTTTTCACATGGACTGAAGGGTACTGGCAAAATATTTTGATCACAATATTATTCAAAATATTTTTATCAAAATATTATTTTCAGAACGTGCTTAAACATCCCGATTTCTTCGAATAAACGCTCACTAAACGCTCCGAAGGGAAACGCAGTATAACCCTACCCGGACGTTTGCCCGTCGCGTCGTGACACACGCGAACCTCAGCGTATATAGCGTAGAACCGCTGCAGGCCAGTGGCAATATTTTTGTATTCGCAAGGTACTTATGGTCGGCGCTAACCGTTAATCCAGCCGCAAATTGCCAGGGTCTATGGTACCTGGCAACTCCGCGAGTAGCCCGGAGACTTCCTGCAAGTCAGGAGAAGGTGAAACCGTCACTTTACGGTATCTGCTCTCAAAGTGACACGGCTCATTTCCCTTCCTCGGTCATTCCAGAGGAAAATCACATATGAAATCGGCATCTGTAATGGCCGGAGGGGTGCGAAATCAGCCAGCTTAGAATGTGGTAGGCAAGACACCTGGAAGTCGCGAGGGTGCCGCGGCATGGGGGACTGTGATGTTCCACTCGTCTCGTTTTCATGTCGGTCGTCAGCAAACCAGTCAGCGGAACATTAACGCCGTATCCGGGGGCATGGATCATTAGTCTAGCAGTGCGGGTGATCAGTAGGCCTGCTCACCAATCAAACCGAACCCCATCAATAAAGCATCCATGTCGTTCGAGGTGTTCTTTGGTTTTACAAGAATCCGACATTCCATTATTGAATAGGGTAATACGAACACCGGATATTGTTTAACAGATAATAAAACGAGACGTACAAAGTACACATCTTCATCCCATATGGGATGCTTTGGAAGGAAATTTTTGGGCAGTTAAATCAAAACATTTAGATAAATAAAGAGAGTCGTTTCACTGATCAATCAAATCGTAGTTGGGTATATATATAATGACAGTTTACAACTATCTATGTAGCATAGGCGAGTTCAGTCGATTGAATTAAAGCCTAACCGTTATACTGAATTTAACTTTCAGAGCTAAGGTATGATTTATTAAGTGGTGTATATTTCAAACACATTAACACACAAATTTACTAATTATTTCATTAAGATCTAAAATAACATGATAGTATCCGTCCTGACAAAGCCATTGGCGTCGCTGGGAGGAGTACTTGTACATCAACCATAAGGTAACGGACTAGAATATATAATCCAGAAAATTGGTGAAATATAGCTCCTTTAAAGACGCTTCTGGTTCACCTGTTATGAATATTCTCAATGCATCATCAGCATATGGCAAGAGACCCACTCCCAGGTAACGGGGAAGAATAGAAGGAAGAGAATAGTTGTTTTTATTTGTTCTGTGTGGGTATTTTGTGTTTGGTTTTGTTTTTGAACTCCTGGCGCACCGTAAACCTACTTTGAAATGATATGCAATAAAGGCATTTTTTCCCCAAGTTTACATGTCTCTACCGAAAATTCGAATTAACTTAAAGCATATTTACTCGTACAGTTTTACTATCACCACAGATTTTAGAATAATTTATTAATTGCGTTATTATTAGCAGTGAGGGATGTTGTCCGTAAAGGAGAAATAAAATGTACCGAATATTTTTGGGTTTCATTCTTGGTTCGTTCTAAGAATGACCATTTACTGTCATGCCCACGTCGTTCAGGCAGAGCGATATTCGAGAAGGTAAATGCTTGAAAATGCGAAACGTTTGAAGTATAAAAGCACTGTCTGGTTACGTAGAATGACCCAGGCTATAAATGAAACGTAGCATCACATTGTAGCGACTATTGGTAGCTTAGGGCAAGGTGATCCAGTGTCAAATCATATATCTTAATGCTCATATCGAATTCGTTTTTAAAGTAAAAAGAGAAGCCATAATTACTCTTTTACCACGACGTGTTATACACAGGCAGCTGTAGGAAATTCGATCTTTTCCTTGATTTTGAAGACAATGTTTATACTGACTGAACGATACCGTTAGCAGATCAAAATAAAACGTTTGAGTTT
The DNA here is from genome assembly GCF_015706575.1 of Patiria miniata. Lineage (NCBI taxonomy): Eukaryota > Metazoa > Echinodermata > Asteroidea > Valvatida > Asterinidae > Patiria > Patiria miniata. The sequence continues at coordinate 4,926,788 of NW_024037071.1, forward strand.
TTTTCTTCTGTTGGGCCTTGTTATCAAACTGCAGTCAGGCCTACATCCGTCAAAACACCTTCAAATGTTCAAAAGTGCTTATAAAGTATCTCATAAATACCTGAATCCTAAAAAAAAAATGTTTTGTTCATGACGGATTCAATTCCAAGCCCCTCCAGGGCACGAAGAAATTAAATTTCAACCTAATCTACAATTAAAAACAAATTGGACGTTGTCATTACCACGTCTTCACTTTCTACTTCTGTCCTCAGATTGTAATCTTTATTCAGTTATTCTGAGTTAAGTTTCAATTGTAAAATTTATGGAAATTCAGAGAAGTATCTTACATTAGAGGCTGAAAAGAATCGTATATTTGATTGAAATAAAAGCAACATGTATCAATCACGTTAACTCAGATGCAGGATTTTGTGGCCGACTACATCACAAAAAAGACGTTTGATTTATTGAAAGTGTCGAGCGTCAATCTTGGAATGATCGTAATCAGATTTTGTGGCAGGCTACATTAACCCCCAAAATGATGTTTGAATTATTGTTTTGCTTATTTCCATAAAATAAATAAACGAAAACCCGTCTGTGTGGTTTCCAGCACTGGATCGATGGCCACAAATCACTTTTAAGATCGCTGCATATTTAAAAAGCTATATAATGGAAGATTTTTTTCACTTTTTAAAAACAATTTGTTGACGTCTTCTATTTGTGTATGTCCCTTACAATTCCGAGGAATCTAATTCCGCTACCCGAATCACGGCTTTATATCATTGCATCGGGCATATAATTTAACATTCATACACTTTCCATAGCAATTTATTGTGCTTTGAATACGAAGTTTCTTGCTTCTGGTGGTTTGCATGCAGATCCTAGTCAATTTACATATATTGTGCTCCACTCGATTTTCTGACGTACATTTGAGGTTCAATTATGTGTGAGCCTATAAGCTAGGGAATGCCACTCTATGTAGTATACAGCCAAATCAAATTCCAAAACTCAATCAAAATACCAGAAACTAATCGATGAATAATTATTCGTTAATTGCAACATGCAACCGTCCCATATTTGTATTTGGAATATTTAAGTTGCGATGCACAGTTTCACATTCTGTTTTCAGTCCTGTCTTTGTCACTGTCTCACAGGTCGTCTTTAGTTGCTTTGTTGAAAAGCGATCCTTTGGCATGCACCTTTTGTTTTTACAACTGCGTCCTCTTTACCAATGACATCAATGTTTTAAAATGAGGCTTTTGGACTGAGTTTCAGAAGCGATGCAGGCTTATCTCGGAAGTCACATTTTAACAAGAGCCGAGTCTACTTTGTTATTACTACTTTATAAAAACAAATGAACGAAAAATTATAAGCACCGCAGGAAAGACACGAAAACGGATGGCCAGATATTGAGATTGCATGCTCCTAAAATAAAACTGAATAATCTTTAACAATGTCAATGATGTTTTAGATCACAAATACATTTCAACAAAATGCTGACATGCCATCAAAAGCATCTGCTTATTTCGCACTTGGCCAGGAAAAACATGTATCTATAAAATTATGTACAATCTTCGCAACTTTATCTCCCCAACGTTTCGTTAAAAAGCTGTAACAAAATATGTCAAAATAATTTCATTTTTATTATTACCGCACGTAATACCTATATTTTTTACTTTTCTCCCGAAGTGAGTGTAAACATTTGCCTTTTAATTATTCAACTGGCAATCGGCATATTTGAACTGCCTCAATTTCAGTACGCTCACAAGGATTTACAATGATCACCGATATAGCGCTGGCGGTGTTATTCATAGCGAATTAGTATTTTGCCAACGAAATGGGTTTTTTTTCCCTGAGGATTACGGAGTATTATTTTCTTCCCATCCAAAGGAGTAGGCGAGATGAAATCTCTTGTTTCTAGAAACGGGGAAAAATTACGATTTAATTAGTCTCCATAGACCAATCTATTTACTTTGCCTCGGCATGCTTTGTGCTAACACGTCACTCCATTAAAAGTTTCTTCTCGATGAATCATTGTGGACAATTATGTTGTGTAAGGATTAATAAAAATCAACGCCTACATAGAAGAACGCTCTACGAAAACCAATATGTACTACACATTCAGCTATGATGAAAACAATCTTTTAAACAATCGCAAGAATAGTGTTATTATGCTAATTTGAATTCAGTTCACCAGAATCACTGTTGTCCACGTGTAAGTCTAGTGTAGAGTTTTTTTGTCTTCAAATCAAGCTCAGGAGCTCAGTCAGGCGGATGGAATAAAGCCGTCCGTGGACAAACAGGTTTGGCACATGACATTTTTAAACTACCGTGTCTCAAAGGCATGAATATGCATTTGCAATCATTTTCGCGAGTTATGTTTAAAGATCAATGTTTTTAATACCATTAAATTGAATTTTTGAAATACGCTCACCAAGTAGGTGAAAATTGCTGTCAAAACTGGGTTTTCGTCTTTTTGCACCACCCTGTATGATCCATGCAATCAATTATGTTTTTGACGTCAGTGTGCTGTATACATTTTACAGCACAGACTTTAAATTGCCCGTTTTCTGAACACACCGTTCGTGCTTTATAATTCATTTACTTCCGTCGGTTTATACCAAACACTTTTGTTGAGTTTATCTGCATGCCGGTTATTATACTGGAAAAACAAATTAGGTCGTTTAGTGGTTGGCGTTCTGACGTCATGAGACTTCCAACGCCCGGCAGGCCCGGATGTTCTGCGCGGATATCGAGGCAGGGGTAAGTGCGCGAGTTTGGGGATCTGACACCAATTCCCATCTGGCTTGGAAAAACGCTCGGTACAAAGCTGATGACACGATCCTTCTCAACGACAAGATGCCTGCAAGCCTTTTCTGTTTCTGCGATATTAAATTGACAGACAGTATGATGCAGTTGTAGCAGAGTATTTCTTTTCGCTGATTAGAATACAGCAATAACACTAAGATTTTTTTTTTTATTCCTGGTGTTGATTTAAGTCTTGTCGATCAATTTCTTGTCTGTAATGATTTTCGAGGTCCGAATGCTGACCAGATATATTTGCAACTTAAATGTAGACCTTGGCAAAATCAAAATATAGATAAGTGGTGTTAAGTTGTTATAATGTGAAACAAGTTTTATTTCGCAAGTTTTTCCTGATAGTGAAGGGTCACACCACGAGGGCAGTTCACTCGCGTCATGACAGTTCCAACATTTTTACCAAGTAGTTTGAATCCATTCCAAGTTGAAGTCTGTAACAGTAAGTTTGATCTAGAACCATTGGTCGACTACTGGTTGATCCGTGACGCAACTTGTTCCGGTTCCTCTTGAGCTTACGTAAAAGTGATGACCTCTTATCTAACCATTACCTGCAGGTAGCTCCGTGCCTGCGTCATCTAGTCTCCATGAAGCTCAATGGAGGTGAATTCATCAGTATGAGTAGTACCAATAATGGTCCATCCATCCAGGGTGCTCATTCCTTGAAGGACTCCGGACAAAGGGGCATAGCTCCGGGATATAACAGCATCTCCGATTTAGCTGATCTTCATTTAGACCGCACAAAAGTATTTTTTACGTGTGTTGAATCTCCATAGCAGCTAGAATTCCCAGCAGGATTAGAATAAAATTGTTTTAATGAAATTGCAGGTAAAATAGTCAAAGTGAGAAAATCTCAATGTACTTTGGTTGCACAACTCCCCCAGACTTTCAAGCAAATTGAAGTTGTCCACAAATCCCAGATATCTTGGCGTGGTCTTGTATTTTTTGGCCTTCGTCAGTGGTCTTCCCCGTCCCCTCCCCCACCCCCTCCTTTCAGGAGGGAAAGCAGGTCGAGTGTAGTGGGGTGAGTACATCGAAGAGGACATCCTTTGGTGAATTGCCCTATTGATCTGGCAAGGTGCAATGCTATATAGGAATTAAACCCAAATCGGACATCGCTATCAGATATCCACGCGCCCTCGGTTGTTTGCTCTACAGTCGTTTTCATTAAAACAAAAACTGAGTGCAAGCAATCAATGTGATTCTGTCCTCAATTGAAAATGAAAACAAAAAACCCAAAATGTGCAGACCATTCAACCAACAATTGTTACCTAAATGTTTTCAAATCCTTTTTATCTTCATACTTTGAATAATAACCCCTTAAATAACACTTAACAGTTAACATAAAACAATATAGAAGTAACATGCACAAGAAGCCCGTTCTCGATTCTTATACGAGATAACTTGAGTGTTTTGCAAAAGTTTCCATTTTGCATTTTTAACATTATATTGGGTTTTTTTTTAAATATATTTTATTATATTTTCAACATTATTATTTTGTTAAAGATGTAATTTTGTGACCCCCAACATATAAATGTAGTTTGTTAGTTCTCAACTTCTTGAGAACTAAATGAGCGTCTATAGGGGCTGCAGTAAATACACGGCGATCGTTACAGCTTTCGACATGCAGGCATCAAATTCACCGCTGATTTTCCATTCTACGATTCGAACAAGAATAATATTAATTCAATGGACTGCTTTATTTCAACAGTTAGCCATGGTTAACCCGGCCTAGTCTATATAGATATATCTACATTACCTGAATTAGATTGTAAAATTTAAAAGATTTTTTCCTGTACAGCACATCTGTGGGATTTACTTCTAAAAGTGCGCTGTGGTCCAATGGTTACGGTGTTCGACTCGTGTGCCGTGGTGCATGGGTTCGAATCCTGACCGTGGGAACATGGTGCTTGTGCTCTTGAGCAAGGCACTTTACCATTATTGCTTCGTCCTTCGGATGGGACGTAAAGCCGTAGGTCCCGTGTGTTGTGTAATGCACGTTGGCACTTATCGCTAAGAGAAGGGGTTTGCCCCGGTGTTTCTGGCAGTGGCTGCAATGTGCGCCGCAGCACCTTGTAAACCATTATAAGGTGCTACATAATGGGTCTCATATTTCTCATAAACTTTATTTACCTTTCTTTAATAATTGACATAATTTCCAGCGTCTTGAGTACCTAATTGTTGGTAGACACGCGCGCTATATAAGACTCCGTTATTATTATTAAAACTAATTATGCCGTTTAATATGCGCGTCTTGAATCCCTTGTTTTCGGTTGGGTGTTTTTCTAAATTAGTAAGCCTAATTACTATACGCAGCGGACAAACAGACGGAAAATCGCGAATATAAAAGAGTAGTTTAGCTCAGACTACGGCAAAATAATTTTATCTGCCTCTTGCACTGGTTTCAAATGCACTGATAGTTCAACATAGACATATACATTTCCACCTGATGCGGCACCTAAAGTAGAAATCGCCGTCTTCTTGGTTGAGAATTGAGTCAGTTTATCTTTGAGTGGTAATGCTGATGAATAAGGAAAACATGTTGTGTTGAGTGGTAGAGGCAGTATTTACAGAAAGCTATAGATTTTCCAGAAAATAGCACTGTAGGTTATAATGCGAACTGCTTTCCAGCTAGAGTGATAATATTAATGCAAAGGGTGGGACTACTATTTCGACCGGGGTATGCATTAAATCAACAACCAACCACATCGCTTGTATAGAAATATCCTCCAGTTTCTCGAAAGTATTCATTCCTTTACGATGTGCAACGCAAATTACATTGCGTATTACATATCAGTGGCGAGGCGCTGGGGTGGGGGGGGGGGGGGGGGGGTTAACCACCCTCTTGACCCCAAGGGGGAGGGGGGTTGGAGAAGGGAGGGAAGGCCGGGCATCTGAGCCGATGATGCGCTGAACGCACTTTCTGCATGCCCACGGCCCACTTGCGCGTGGCGGCAAGGTGACATTTCGCGGGGGGAAATTGGTAAGCCCCCATGAAACATTCCTAGATACGCCACTGGCAGGCCTACATACTATTCAAAGAACTTGTTTTATGCGGTTCTTTGGGTTCTTTGATAGAACTAAATGGACATGTCAAGTCTGAACTTAGTAGGTTCTATTGACCATCCTACGCATTGGGCTTCCACCACGCAACCAACACTTTCCCACAATCTTCCCACACATTCCTATCTCATTCAAAAGACGTAGTAGGCGAGCGATTGGGCCTGATAAACAACCCAAAACCGCACAAAAACTACGAAGATGCAAACTCGCACCGATGAAATTTCTTAGAAAAACAGACGTTCCTTACAAGAAAGGTCCCTCCCGATACGAAAACGATGGCGTCATATCGATACAGAGGGCGTTTCCCAATGGAAATCATCACATTTACCCGATCAGTTTAGCAGTATCTTCGGAACATTATACTTAAGTGCCCTTTAAGCTTGCATTTTCAACGGAGTGTACAAACAAAACAAACAATACGCTTGGGGGTATATGGGCGCTAACTGCAAAATGTGCCATCTGCAAGCGTTGGGGGACGCGTCAGTCTTGAAAAAAGTAATAAAGTTTGATGGACAAGTGCGTTTCCGACGACACGTACGTCTGATTGCCATCAGGATAGCCGGCGCCTTCGGCCCTTCATATCACCCCAGACTGCTAGCGAAGCGTCTCAACTTTCATTGTTTTATTTACAAGAACTTCAAACGGGGAAATAATTTCACTACATGATTGTTGGTGAAGGGCGCCCACCGAGCATGATCCGAGTGAAGCCGGACCAAAACACCCTGGTATGTTGCCTTTCCCGAGTAACGCCTACGGGTTGCATCTGCACAGCTGGTCTGTACTTGAGCTAGAAGTGAAACAACACAGGTCGCCAGGGCAACTCATGGAAGATATATCCTGTAAGAGTATTCTTTGATTTGCATATCTGTGTCCGTGTGTCTTGCATTGATAATGATATACATTTCTGCATATACAAGTATGTCAGGTTTTTTTTTTCAAGGCTGATAACTTATTTCAAATGAATTATCAGTGCCATCTTAAATCGTGTTGACCTTTCTTACGAATGGCAAAAATACTATTTGAGAAGTGAATAGCCAAAGGGGGGATTTACTGTGAATGGGTATTCATTCCAGATTTGATTAAAATTTCAACTGAATGAAATTACTGACCACCACAGCCCTCGGTTGACAAAACGAGTAACCTACGATTTTGTAATACGTACGTCACACTAGGTCATTTTAATACTGATTAATTTGATGCAAATCTTCTTTTTTTGTATTGTGAATAAAAATAGCTTTACTTTAATACATATGTTCTGTCCTTGGGCAAGCCACTTCATACCCACTTGCCTCTCTCCACCCAGGAGTATAAATGGGTACCGGCATCAGCTGGGCAGTAACCTGCGATGGACTGGCATCCCATCCAGGGGGAAATAGAAATGTTCTCAGTCGTTTCATGCTACTGAAACTGGAGATAAACACCAGCCTTGTGGATTACATCGGCTCGGGACAGACTTTTACTTTATAATTCTCATGATTTGATTTCACATGAAAAACGAACGAGTCTGTAAAAGTAAATGTGCACATTCGATAGCATAATTGTCAAACAAGTAAATATATATTGATACACGAACCTAAGGATTTGCTCTACTCTAATAAAAAAAATTGCGAGGATTGTGGCAGCTCATTCTTTTACGTAAAATCTGAATAAAATATATTTGTCACTTTTGTTTTCGAATACGTGCATGCTAACATAAGTAGATACCAATCACATGCAGTAAATACATGAACATATCATGTTTTAAAATTCTGATATCGAATATCTCGCCCGGATTTCAAGCATACATGTAGTCATTTCCATGAAGATCTATGTCACTGATATGCGTCAATGACATACGTTTGTTGTTTTCACTAGGCCAGAAATAAGGACCTGATGTGCTCTCCAGATTTCAGAGATGGAATTGATTATGCTCTGCCAAGTTAGAAATAATAACTCATTAATACGAAAGTGCGAATCAATATACAACAAATTATGTCGTTGTTTTTTTGGTTTATCATTTTCAACCAAAAAACTACATCAGGCTTTTTATGTGAACAAGTTGTCCGAGTCTAACCGCGTGTAATATTTAATTTAAATTCCGTGAGACTTCGATACAAGTGTAGGAAGTGGCTCATTCCAATTTTGTAATCATCATAATCGAGGATTTGTTTTTATCTGAAACTGTACTTTAAAAAATTATGTCCTCCGGGAAACTATTTCCAACAATTACAATAATAATTTTACAGCATTCCTGGCTGTTGCTTCCCGCACCAAATGAAAGTCAAACGCGGATTTACAAACGCTCTCATTTTTTTTAAACAGAACCAAATTATATCTCCACTTTTACCCCGCTTGCCGATTCCATTTTCTAGTAAGGAAATCCACTGGAAATCAGTGGTAAGACCTTTGCAAGCTTTCCTGACCGAATATCAAATAGTTATAAATAATAAATACAATAAAATGAATCTGTAAGCCAGCCTAAGGCAGTCTGTGTGATATCGGTGGTTTGTTTTTTTCATTTTAACAATAAAAAAGGTCGATTCTCATTCTGAAGAGAGTCTGGTCAAATCCGATTATAATTGATTTTCTAGAGTCGTGATGCTAACAAAACCCTGTACTGCTGGGACTTACTACTTTATACTTTCGTTCAAAACCATTACACTCTATGCATAACATGCATTACGCTCATTCGTCAAAGTGACCTGAAATTACAACCGAAAACAAAAAGGAGATTTCGGGAAAAAAAATACTGATTAACGCGCCAAAAGCGCCTTAGATTATTTTTCTTTCAGGATCAAGCCTCACACAATTAACATTAGTTTGAAAATGAAAGACGTTATGACATCCGTTGTGACCTTTTCTTCAATATAATCACGTGTAGGCTTGGACTGCAGGTATTGTGTTTAGTTATTGAACAAATTGCTAAGTGAACGGAGGCCGTTTTTAGAACACAAGGACCATTCCATGTTTTGCAGGCTCTTGGTTGTGATCGAGTTCAGCTACGACAAATACGTTTATTTAATTTGATTTGATTTTGATTTGATTTGATTTCCGTGCTTCCTGACCCATGGTAGCCTGACCATAGTAGTAAACCAAACAAACTAAATATAAATGAAGTAAACAATTCAAAAGAAATAAATGAACTGAAATAATTCAATTAAAATTCAAATAAATTAAATTAATAGAAAACCTGAACAATATAGAAGAAAGCACGGAGGCATTTTCTTGAAGCGAAAGCTTGTACAGAAATGCCTTGTGCAAATAATTTATAACCCGAAAAAACACATAGATTTTCACAAAAACATTGACTAAGACAATAACGAGACTGCAGAGAACAAAACAAAACAAGAACACACAAACACACAAGTTTACAAATTGTTGAAAACAATAAACATGGTGAGGAAAAGGGAGAATTAAAAACCTTAACAAATAGCCAATGAGATCAAATTTATCTTCAAGTAAACTTGAATCCTCGATCCTGACTGGTCGGTCCATGGCAACAAGCCGTGTTACAATAGATAAAAATATACAACAGTCGCCCTACAGGTTGTGAAAACCGTACAAAGGAATCATTTGTATTAAGATTAATTAGATTGACAAAACGAAGATTTTAAAATGTCGGGATATGTAAATTAGTATGTCCAAGTTGTTGACACGAAATTACTCTGTACGCACGGGACTTCCAAAAATTGCAATTAATCTTGTGCTTGTGTTCTTTCATAGGCAGAGGCAATTCCATCTTAATATGTGAGGGATAGCAGTTATCTTTGAGTGGCGGGCATCTTCCAAATAGTAGTATCATTAATTGCAAACACTTCAAAAGCTTCACATAATTGACCAATGGTAAGTGTCTGGGTGTTGGGCAGGCGCGGTTCTAGAACCATATTTTTTTTTGGGGGGGGGGGCTAGCACGGTGGATCCACAATTTTTTCAGGGAGGCGTGCTGAAATGTTGACCGGTTATTTTTTCGAGACACTTAGGCCTCCGAAAATCAAATAAGTGGGGGGGGGGGGGGGGGGGGGGGGGGGGGGGGGCTCATGCCATATTTTCAATGGGGAGCGCCAATAAAATCCTAAAATCATTCACACTATATTAACTAATGCACACTTGTCACGGCTATTTTCTTTAGGGGGAGACCGTTCGCATGTACATCACAATCCTTCTTTTTGCTAATGCAATTTTTTTTTAAGGAATTTATTTCGGGGGGGGGGCTAGACAAAATCCCCCCCCCCCCCGTAGAACCGCGCCTGGTGTTGGGTGTCATTCTCAAGCCAATCTTCCTTCCTTCTTTCTCTTAAATGACGACATCAATCACTTCAAATCACACAAATGGGGTTTGAACACTCATCATACGGATATATTGTTAAAAAGGGGAACGAAACAATTCTGACTTCTACCTCACTAACAACCTGAAGCGAGAAGTTGGCCCGCGAGCGTCCAACGCCCGCTTTCAACAGATGCCTTTTGACGTATCTTATTCCCCCTAGACCAAAGACTGCAGTTCGTTTTCAAAAAGGCAGATTGGATCCACAATGACAAGAAACCAAACAAAGACAAGTTGTCCAGGGCACTGAGGCTAGGACGATACCTGGGGCAAATGCAACATCAACATTGTTATCAAAAAGTAGGCATATACATGAACCAACTAACAAAGCTATCCCACAAGAATTCACGTTACTGCATTAAACGAAAACGTATATGTCATATACAATTTCCTAAGATGGCATAATAATAAATGGCAAAATCTTAGGGTGTTACATGTATACAACCGGGTGCGGATCAAGGATTCAGGATACGGGTGTGTGGTATGAAGAAGGGGGGGGGGTAAGTGAGGCGTGCCGAAGGCAGGGCGGGTCAACAAAGCTTTCACCTGCATTTTAAGGCAATTTGAGAATAATTTTAAGAGACTGACGGCATACGCTTTTAAAACAAACGCACGTATTAACTTGAGTCAGAGTTCCTTCGGAATTGTTTCTCCTTTTAATTAAATATATTCCCTTGTGATCAATTAATATTCAGCCCAGCGGATATGCGATTCCCAACGCAATCACAAAATGGAAACTGCAACCTTTGTTTTCACGCTAATGACGTTGTTGATAAATTTGGTATGTAAACAGTCATGCTCTATTAAGTTACATCGATTCCTGGTGGTTTTTTTTATCTTGTCGCTAAGTCGCTAATGATTTCCCAGTGTCTTTCCGAGGAGACCGGCGCCATTTGTTTGCATCATCTAGCGAGAAAGGTGTTTTTTTTTTAACGATTATAACAATTTAGAAACAACAACACTGCAATTCATGTTCCTCTCAAGATTAATGTTTTCAAAATATAATAACCTCAGGCCGAATGATTATATTCTCGCATTAATTGGATTTAACATTTCTTCATAATCTCTAGAACACTACTTGCAGTGTTACCTGCTTTATGTGTGATTCGGGAAAAGAAATGAATGAGCTATATCCTCATTTGGGTTTTTTTTCTACTTGAATCCTTGAAGAGATTCTTTCCTAACTCGCTGTTGGTGGGGCTGTGTCGGTGTTGCGTCATTATGGATGCAAGAAGGTCCAAAATTGCTTACGCCGGCCAAATCACGATTGCGAGTTTTGTATATAGGTCCTGCTCTTGAGAGTTCGTAATAAGAATGAAATTCCAGCTCTCAACCAGTCTTTAAACTTAGTCGTTCTGAGAAATTTGGGAGAAAATTGGACCCAAAAAAGTGCTCCATTTTGCCATTGGGATTGATAGATCATTTTCAAAATGCCGATTGACTCTAGGACTACTTTTGAGGGTTGGTCATCTTTGGAGGGAAAAATCATCCAAAAGTCATTGGTAGCCTAAAAGAAAATGAACAGAAAGTTGGTTATAGAGGGTAAATCAAGCTTGCATTGATGTATGTCGTGATCACTGTGAGAGTTGCTGAGTATTTTTGTTTGTTGGGGTTTTTTTTGGTTTTTTTTTAAGTAGGGAACATCATTGGTGCATATGTCTGTGGTCTGCATCCGTATTTGTTGGTGAAAAATACAGCACCCTCTAGAAGATGAGCGTTGATGCTCTTGAGGGTGCAGATCAGTAAATATGTTTGACATTGCATACACTGGCCAAAATCACGATTACATGCCCTGAAATTCTCCAGTATAAGAGCATTTTGAGGGCCGTGAACTTGACAATTTGTAAAAAAAAAAAAAAGGTGGAAGCCGAGCAGAGGACTGCGAGCTCGTATTAGTGTGAATGTGGACGAAATAAGGCCCTAAAATGACGCTATTTTGCCACGGAGCATAGGCGTCCGTTTTTAAATTTGGCGATGGGCTTCAGGCCTGCTTTTAGGGGTGATCATCTTTGGATGGAATAGTCTCCCAAAGATTGGATAAACCCCCAAAAATTGAACGGAAAATGAAAGATGATGAAATAAGCTTTAGTTTGATGTGCGTCTGAAACACCTTGGAGAGTTGTGAATATTTTTCATAATTTTGGGAAGTGCGTGTAATTATCACTGAGGTCTATGGCAGTATATTTACTGGTCTGTAACCTTGAGTTGCATTGTGGTAAAACGTCAGTTGCGCCCTCTCGCGATGGATTATTCAATATTGTAAAACAAGCCAGTCTGGTAGAGGGCGGGCAGCCAATTCAATAACTCACCTCAGCAAGTTTTTATTTTATTTTTTTAACTACGTATGCGTGCGAAATAATAGCGGGTACCTGCTGGGAAAAATTTTCCAGCGAAAGAGGGCGCTGTACGGGTGCAACTTACTAGTTTAAAAGTAAAGATTGAAAACAAATTAATGAAACAATTTTATTTAAAAACGTATTTCCAGATGTTGTATTTCCATGGAACTTTCAGCCAAACTGTCAACGTAAACTGGCGCCGTAAAAAAAGCATTTTACTGTATGTAGGATGACACGTTACACGCTACTTTCAGAAGTAAACATGGCGAGTTAGCCTAAAGTTATACGTTTTAGAAAGTAACATGTGTTACTACTGGAGAAGCTCGTCTGGGTTTCAACGCTTAACGGCTTCATTTTTGAGATCTGAAATTTTGTATCCCGAAATTTGGATTAGGCCTACTAAAAAGCAAATTTTCACTGTGAGTCTGTGTGTACATTTCAATTATCTTTTTAACGAGCTCTCCAACTGTTATCGTTTCGTTGGAAAAGTATTTTAGTGCCCAAAGGCCGCACTCCAATAGGTAATGCTCTTTAAGGATTACATGTTGGGTTTTGTTAGTATGATACTTAATAATGATATTAGTTTATCGAAAATGTAACTTTTAGCCAACGGCTAAATTGTGTTGTTATGCACTACAAGACTAATACGAGTTTTTGAAAATAAAAAAAATTAACAGATAATCAACAGGCTTTGCAGGAGACGAACTGAATGCTCACAAATAATGGAAAATCCGTAGGAAAGTCACAAAACCTGAGCAACAAAACAGACCCATTATTGTGCAAAATTCCATCTTATGAATACATTGTTCAGCCAGCAAGGGCGCCCTCAACTTGTTATTATAGGCTACACAAATGAAATTTTTTTGACCTTTAAAAATTCTGAGATGTAGTTTCTATACAGCCACGTTCCTCGGGCCGGCTCCTGTTGTTGTTTACCTTATCGCAACAAACACAAACATGTGCCATATAAACTATCTGTTTGTTTTGTTTTGTTTGTTTGTTTGTGTTTTAGGTAAGTTTTGATTTTATTCCCGTGCCGAAAACCAACTGCCGTAAATATTCCTCAATCGTTTGAATTAGTTTCTGTTTTTATTAAATCTGGTGGGCAAAAAAACCACACACCTTGCTCTTTTAGCTACCTTGTTTTCTCTCTCTAGTGTATTTCAGAAAATACGATGACCTACAGCTCCCCGTTTCGCCTCAACACTCACAATTAGACGGTAAACTACACTTTCGTCGAGTGGAGTAAAATCAGATTGCAAGAACCCCCCGGAATTTGGACAAAGATCGAAATCGGCGATAGAGAAAAAATACATAAAAGTGGCAAGTTGAAGAAAAAAATAGGTGCGAGTTGACGTCATCGAAGTGTTTTGCGACTTTCTGTCAGGGGGCCGGAGCCTGTGCTCCACGCGGGAGCGAAATTGTCGAAATTAATCTCGATGTTGTCGAATGTTGGTACAAAGAACTTCCCGCGAAGGAACGGGTGTATTATGATCGCTTCCGACGGCGTAGCGGTTCGCCCTGGGCTTAAGATTATTTCATCCGCCGAGTGAACGCGGCTTCACGGTACACAGTGTGATCGTTGACAGCGCACTGCATAAGATTACAATAATGAACGTTTCGTAGGGTCTTTGTAATTAAAAGACAGTTTTACAACTCTAAATGTGAAGTTGCGACTAAGCCAATGTGGGATGAGCTGTCTCAAAATATCGATTTAAAAAACTCGAAAAATGGATTTGTATATCATAGTATTCATAATAATGGATGCAACTTGTAAAATACCATTTTTGGGGCCCAATTATTCGAATATAAATATTTCGAAGGCATAAAAGGTTTTTCCGGCTATTTATTAAAAAAAATCGTTCAAATTCACAAGCTCTAATATTCAATTTTGTCTGGGAATTTCACACGATTTTACCAAAACCAGTTAAGTCATGTATCATTCTATTTCAAAGTTTGGCCAACCTTTTAAATTGTGTTGTCAAGAGTATTCGTCAATACGCATTGAATTCGTCTCATCTATTGCCATGATAGTATTCAGAGATCAAGTTCGTCTTGTATCAATCATTTTAAAAGTTGTGTTATGCAAATTAGTCTGGTGTTTGCTAACGCATTTTCCTTGTGTCTTCAAGCACAATTTGGCACATTTGCTCGCATGATTATATCGGACCAGTTACCGGAAAGATTGATGGTTACCAAGTAGAGCAAATCAAAGTAAATTTAAACTAGCAAACGAAAAGAATAAGTGGTAAAATGAAAGAAGGAAATGTCAAACCTCGAATCAATCAATAATCCTCAAATCCCTGTGTAATATGCTTAAAATAAAGGTGTTTTTTTTAAGAAGATATAAATCAAAAGAAACAAACAATACATTTATGAAGAAACACGGAAGGAAAGGAGTGGAGAATTATTTCTTATCAGTGGTCTGTATGCCTTCCAGTGAAGATATGGTGGAATATGACGAAATTGAACAAAATAATAATTAAACTGTGGCATGATTTCTGAATAACATGTTCGGTGTAGACGAGACGAAATTACCCCAGGGCGAATATGTGTGCTCATGGCAACAAGGGCGGATCCGGGGGGGGGGGCCAAAGGGGGCCATGCCCCCCCCCCCCAAACGAACCAATTTTTTTAATTTTTTTATGTGACATTGCAATAAAGGCAGGCAATGAGTACACCACCATCTTTTCCTCAAAAAAACATTGGTTAAAGTGGTCAGAAATTGCCTCAGATCGCACCACAGAGCATCTAGAATCCAAAAGATTTTCGGGGCCCTTAAGCGGGCCCCGAACCCCCCCCCCCCCCCCCCACGCTGTAATTTTTTGACGCACTTTTTGGGGGGACCAAAAAATGTTTTCGGCCCCCCCCCCCCCCCCCAAAAAAAAAAATTGTGTTCTGGATCCGCCCATGCATGGCAAGTTGAATTTGCTGGAACTAAATATGAAATTGTATGAAAAAGGACGAAATTAAACATTGGAAGTGCACCAAACGAAATTGAATATTACAATAGGTGGATTCGAATGATAAACATTTAAAAATAGCCGGTGAAACCGATGTTTTGTTTTACAATGGATTAATTTTCTTAATTCTCGTACATCCAGGATCGTGATCGACTGACTGCCGTGGGCATTTTGCCTCAGGTAGGCAGACGAGCTTCCAAGATTTACAAAAAAAAAATCCCAAAACAGTCCCTCGCCGTCGGCAAGCTAACGAATTACTAAAATAGACTAAAACAGTACCGATGACAGACAAGGCAGGAAGATGGCCAGACACTATTTTTTTTTTGCAAAGAGTTCGAAATGTCAGACGTAATAAGACAAAACAGGATGAGATTCCTTTCAGAAAGAACAAATGTGTTTTTCAGCCGTCATGATGATTTGCTTCATCGGGTGGGAGGCAGGAGAATTGTAAGCAGACATCTACGAAGGTTATTTACATCACTTTTACTTGCAGTCATTCAAGTTTTACTCGTTTACTTGTGTTAAGAAATTACATGTAGTAGAACAAAGGAATGAAGCTTGTCAAAACACCGTTGCAACGGCGCTAGGATCAAGCTTCCCGTTCGAGATGTCACTGTCAGTGTTATTTCGGGGTTTCACTCAGGAAAAAAGGAGATTTTGATTTCCTCTCCTAGTTTTCTAGCAATACAAAAGTTTTTCGGCTCACGTTTAGTAAGGAAATAATAAGATAACAAATCATCGGAAATGTTTGGACCGACAATAATTCTTGCAGGTAGACTGGTTCCCGCGCCTTTTAAAAATTGACAAAAATTATACAAATAATAATACAAAAGGAACCCCAAATAATCAAATTTGTTCAGAGAGTTGCACACGCCTTCAATACAAAAGCAGTGTTTTCTGTTATTTTAAGTAAAACACTCGAAGGTCAAACTTTGCAAGGAGAAAAACAATATCAAATTTGTTGAACTACACGAACGGTACATACACTGTATTTCAATAATATAGGAACTGCGCTTTTCCGTTCTGTTCCACAGAGATCGCTTACGTTATAATTGTGAAGGACGCTGACTGTTTTGCACGTTTAGTAGGTCATGGCATGACCTTGTTGTTGGTCATTTGTTGATCAACCTGCAAAGGTCAACAGTACTTTCCTTGCTTAACGAATGATCGTGGAGATGGATCGGCTAGCTTTTCCGTTGACTCGTAAATTGGTTTACAGCCCTTTTGTGATTCTCCCTGACAAAATTCACATCAGTTGGTGATTCCCTAGGTGGCCAGTGTCGGTGGGATTAGATAGAATGTCTTCAATCAGGCAACAATAATGGCATTACCTATACGACGGGTTGGGCGGGAAACTGGAACTGGTACGTTTTGAATGGGATCACGTAGTAGATATTTTGCATAGAGGTTACTCAATTGCTACTGGTACGAAACACATCTCTCTTGACAAACAACGCTATTCTGTGTCTTAACTGTTGATTTATATGTATTTGTCATATTCGTCTTTCTTTCTTTTCTAACTATCAGTCGTAATGGTAGTGATTAGAGCCTGCTACTAGACAGAACCCTTAGGCTAGTACCTCATTCATAGAAGTTTCATTGGTGCAACATGCATATTACTGACTGTGTGCATGGTCTTTGGAAAATGCAACGCCATCTAGGGTAGGTGTACGTTAGTTTTAACTGACATACAGATCCATACGGATCCGGCTTCTGCAATTTAGGATTAACCTAATATTAGAAACCGTATACCATTTACTATCTAGCTGTCCCTCATTATTATATCCTTCGCTTCTTATTTATACACCGTGTTTCCACAATCACCCTGCCGTTTTCTAATAACCCGAGTGCATATTAGCCGAACTTTTGCCGGATGTATGTCAATTTAGAGCGTATCAAATTCGCGGCAGATTTGTAGCCATAATGTAGCTGGTAATATGCGATGTCCACAGAAGAGAAATTGGTCGGACGGAGGGAAATTTGTCCACACGTCAGTCTTGTTAGGTAGTTTCCTCCATATCCGCCACAAGTTGTTTGTTTGCCTCATAAAGACACCTTTGATTTTCTCAAACAAGTCTTTACTGACCCTTGGTATTGTCAATTTAGCACCAAAGCTTCCAAACTCCTTAACAAGTGTTTTGTGCCAAAGAGGCAACATAAAACGTTTATTTTTAACAATTCGATGAATAATCGTCGCGGTTGCAATGAGCTGAAAGCTTAAGGAGTTGGTTGAAAAAATATGGTCTTTTCTGGATTTGCAGTATTTAATTTTTGGCGTCAGAGCTTTCAGGCCCCTAAGTGTCTCATTGCTGTGCCAATGTGGCAACGTGAACGGTGCTTGTGTATTACATTTCAATATTCATTTCCTGGCGATTTGATCAGCCGCCCCTACTTGGTGATCTCATTGCCCACCCCATTAACAATAAGAAAACTTATCTAAGCTAAGAAAACTTTGTCAATTACTTGCTATAATTATAGTGTAATGCATGTAAAGAAAAAAAAAAAAAAAAAAAAAAAGAACTTTCGAAAACTGGAAACAAACAGTTAATGCAATTAAGTATTCATCGCGAAAACGCAGCACTTTTTCTCTTCTTAAAATATTTATCCCATACTGAGCAATGCTTTCTGGAGAATAATTTGTTCCCTAGGAATGGTTATTCCATTATACAAACAGTCATATAAAATCCTTAAACTTCTGGGAATTTAAAAATCTAGTTCACAACAATTTGTTGCTTGGCAAAAGAGTCCAAAAGCCCGTGGCGGTCTTTGGAAGAGAAAGGGATGTTTAAACATTTTGCTTTGCAAAACAAAAACAGACCGCACGTTAATCATGTGTCAATGACACTTCGAAGGTATTTGTTATGTTTTACTACGTCAGCGTAATCAGTACCAGCTGCAAATTTTGGGAATATACTAGACATGCTTTTGAAATTAAACAAAATTAAATTAAATATAAAATATTGAAAGGATAACAACACTCTAAAAGTTAACGGTGGATCAGTCTAGCTTCGTTCGGGTTGAGAAATTTGCAACTCATCCACCGATAAACTCATGCTCTTCTCTATAC
Organism: Patiria miniata; assembly: GCF_015706575.1. NCBI lineage: Eukaryota > Metazoa > Echinodermata > Asteroidea > Valvatida > Asterinidae > Patiria > Patiria miniata. Next base: position 4,945,313 of record NW_024037071.1, read on the forward strand.
TTGTAAGGCTTGGAAATATGATGCACTGTTGCCTGAAGCCAGGAAGCGGTGTGTCTTCTCCTACTTCCATCACTTAATAAGACGACACCAGGGGGGCTTTTGAACATCAGCGATCAGCCAGAAACCGGCGATTTCACGCACCAATCAGCGATGGATTGTCAATTTATCATCGGCTGCGGAGGAGTCCGTATCGATTCGGGAAGAACCGACTTCAATTTGCACCAATAATTTCGCAGCTCTGCGTCTTTTCTTTGTCACAGGAAGTGGTGAGCCGCACACAGGTGCTCTTCAATGCAAAAGGCGAGAAGGCAAAAGGAAAAACATACGCTGGCCGTAAACTTATTAACTTCTGTCATCATCCATATCTTAATGTCATTTTGTTGGGATGTTATTAGTTCGAGGAGCGCCCACGTACGTACGAGACACAATGACTGGCTGGGGATCTCAAGAGAGTAAGAAATTAGCGATACTAAAAGCAGCGTATCCGTGACGTCGGTAAATAATGACGGGCAAGAAGAAAAGGCGGGAAAAGTTAGCCATTACGACACTGGTCATGGTATGATGATTTGATGAGGATAAAAACAAAATTACACCTGCTTATCTCGTCTCATCAAAGTCACATTTTATTGGCTTGATGGCCACTTTGTAATCTTGGCGATTATTTGTTGCTCCGATAAATTGTCTCCGTAAATTTTATTTTATCTATGAATGATTTATATATATTTAAGCCTACACATTTAAACAGCAAGAAATTATAATCCTATCTGCTCGGGTCGAGTATTATTAATTATAAGATTTTGTGCAAAACTGAAAATTCCAAAATAATTTTCTAGAATTTGTTTCACTTAAATTCAATACTTTTAAATGAAATAAGACTTGTGTTTGTCTGCTATACATTTCTTTATGCACAAACGCGTTCATGGATGTCATTATCATGTAAAGATGAGAACGACAGTAAGACGGGAGTACCTAATCATTTCTAATCATTAATATCATCGATTCAATGTTTATCCTGTTCTTTTCCATATCGAACGTGACATGCAATGGTCTTCCATGGGTCAGGCTGATTGGTAGTATTTCTTTCGGAGGAAAAAAAAATAAGTGTCAGAACTCGTTTTGTGATACATAGTTGGCAACGACCGGTGATAGAATAAAACGGAATATTGACAGAAAAAAAATTAGTGAAGGAATCAAAATGAAGTAAACGCAAACCGCACAACCGCAAAGATAAGACGTAGAACTGATACAGACAACATGTTTTCCCAGTTTAATGCTCAGAGGTGCTACACAAGAAAAGTGAAAAAAGAAACTATTTAAAATAAAATTGCGCTTACAAATTCTTCACTGTGATACTTCAGACATCGTTACACACACGCAAGTATTTAATAAACTTGGATCTTACTTAGTGTGGTGCATTTAAATCATGTTATGTACATATTATGATAAAATATCTGAAACGATTCGCTTGTTTTGCCAAAGTCATAAAGTTGGCAAATATTTTGAAATACGAGCACTATAACGTCTTCCGAGAATTAAGCACTGCATTGCACAGTACATTCCAACTCTTTGTGGTTGGGATATTCCATGGGAAATCTATAATCCTACGCAAAAAGGAGCAATAAAAAGCAGCAACAAGTGACAAACACGGGTTCATGTGGCGAACTGCGCTGAACGCGTTATTTTCAAAGAGAACGGAACCAGAGAAAATGCCATTGGGTAATGATTGGAGTATTATTTTCTGGAGTAAATCAGGATACGTTTCCTATTGATTCGGGGAAAATGTCTGCTATTAATTTTGATACATGTATTTAACGAGCATGTTCTTCCACTGGTGAAAAAAAGAATTACTGAAATTGATCCATCTATGAGAAGTTATGCATTTTTTACAGAACACATTTCTACAACTGTCCATAGAATGCCATTTTATTAAACACAGGCATTCAACACAGTAATCAATGTATCAAACCAATGTTCCTATTCGAGGGGTCCGGAAGCGCGCCACCAGGTGGTCAACTTTCAGGCTCCATTCACTAGTTCAGCATTACGAATTGCTCTAGCTCCGGCCAAGTCGTCTCATGTGCAGACCGTTGCGTTATGGAGTGCAGAATGCAATACAATGCACAATAAATGAAATCAATCGGTGCACATTTGAAAGTGAAATTAACAATTGAGCCCAGTGATGTTGTGGGACGATATTAAAGAAACTTCCCATCGAATATACATGAGAGGAGCGTTCAATTGTTACCAGGAAACCCATGTTGATTACAACCATCATTACAAGTCTTTATAGTAAATTTTGGTGGCAAGGGGATGAATTATCAATTCAAATTCTGTTTGTGACAAACAGTGCTTCTTTTGTCCGATGCATAATTCATCTTTACTCCGCTTTTCTGAATCAACCCAAGGGCGAATGCCCCATCCTATAATAATTGAATAACCGGCCGCGAAAGTCCGGTACAAGCCGGATTGTGCTGACCGACAATGGCTGCGCGTGTGTTCTCTTGGGAGAAAGAAAAACAAGTGTAGCATTGCAAGTCCGCTACGATTGTTGGTCCAACGGGAATTATCTGCCGTTGTGTGTTTTTCGAAAGGTAGTAACGTCCGGATACGCGCGAGATTGCTATCTGGACTTGCCTGCCGCAGTATACAGCATCGGACCACGGCAAGGGCAGTAGCCGGACTCGGACTTTTTAGCGAAAATACCGGGACATGTTTTTCCCTCTTCATACCCAGAAGCAGCGTTATAAGGTGGAAGATGGGTGAATATCAGAATGCAATCAGAGTATACATTTCGTGTTTGCTATGCTATTGCCTCTATGGCTTTTAACTGAGTCGATATTTTTCTTCATTTTTTGGCGAACCTATTCTGAGCCGTTTTCATCATTCCGTTTCCGCGAAGTGTTGTTTTCAAATCATAATTTAAAGAAAAAATCTGACGAAAAGCAACAACTCGCGTCGTATGTCCTAAAAGCTCCTTGGGAAAACACACACAACTTTTACTTTAAGCAGTCATTTTCAAAGTGTTTTTACTTTCAAAGTGTTAATGAATTGCATTCTTGGATTTACAGGCTTCGATCATCATCACCGCGCTAGTCATTTTCAGATGTAGGATTTGTAAAATCCATTAATTAATCATCTGGAAGCTTAGCTCGAGTAGAAGGATCCCAGAACAACAGTTTGGACACATGAAGAAAGGACACAGTACCAAAGACAACATTCAGCATTTTTTTACCATTGCTGTCCTACATCTGTAGACCACAAAAAGAGATAAACGCTATTTCCAAATAAGCCAGGATGTTCAACGAACAGAATGTGCTGTATGATCCACTTATTACCATTACATGTAGTGCCCCAGATCCTCGTTTCAAAAATGATATACCCTCAAAATTCACTATGGTGTCCCATATAGACCTTATAGATCGATTTCTTGTTTGGCAACTGATCTCTGCGATTGTAATCAAGAACACGACAGGTGGTTTCATCGAGGAAGCAGAAAACAGCAATATATACCGTACTTCAGCCGGCACTGGGCCGTTGAAGGGTATTAATCATTAATATTCAGATATCTAAAATGTCCATACACCTGTCTCTGACAATAATCCCTCAAAACACATGAAGTTCCAAATCCATCAACTGCTAGTTTAGCGTTGAAGGCTTTTGTATTCCATCTGTGTCTCCGTTCCACGCAAAAAAACGATTGATATCTTCATTAAGCCTTTATCTGCAGAATGACCATCAACTGGTTCAGCTGTAAAATGCACCATATCGCTGAAAACACCGGTAATATGCAACCGTACGCTTTTTATGATCCTTTTGATTGTTATAATTTAGTTAACATAACAGAAAGAAACGACGTCGTGTTGTTTTTTTTTGCCTTTTTGTTGGTTGACAGAATGTCCTTATTGTCTGACTCTTTTAACTAGTACAATGTTCTGTTCAAAGAGGTTTTTTTCGTACCGATTGGATCTTGTGCTATGTCTCCATTCCAATGTCCTATTGGTTTCGATGTTATCTCTGTAGGTATTTGCATCGAACCTATCAATGATTGCGGACTACCGGACGCTATGGCCACATTTGCCAGCTCTGCGCCCAAGAGACTGCGCCAATCACGCACTCAAAAGCTGTTTCATTTTCAAAGAAGATGATCTTGAAAATCGGTCCCTTGAATTCTTTAGCCGATTGCCGTTTTCATCGGGGTTGAAACTTCCATCGATGTTTTCCTTTTCTTCATCGCAGATGCCATGAAAGATTCACTGTTAACTGATTGATAGAGTGCAGAAATTTGCTAATGGTTTTATCCCAAACGCATAGTGAGTTTGTCTTATTTCGTGAGTGTAATCAAGCCCTGAGCTTTACATCGCTCTCAAGGAAATATAAACCCATTTTAATATATATTTTCCCCTGAGGGTAAATGTTTTTACTAGATTTACAAAAAGCTGGGACTAAGTTGACTGTTTGAGGTTTCAATATACCAAGATAAAGTGATTGTCGTTTCCAATGAGGTAGCAAGAGGAACGCCTTCTGCTGCTAAGTATGTGACTTATCAGTCCACGTCGCACCAAAGGTACTCAAATGAAAGTAATGTCACTTATTAAGGGGATGGAAATGTCAAAGAAATCCGTTTATGTTTGTCCGTTTTAATAGAATATGTTTAAGTCATTGGTAAACTATGCAGGCGTATGAATGGTTTAAATCGAGGTTTAATAATGCTCGCAATTACCATTGTGCATCATGGCAGCTCTTAATGTACTCAAATCAGCGATCAGTTTAAAGTCTTTGAATTTAGTTCGAAACTTTTCCAATTTTTGTCCAACATTGGCAGCAACTTCCGCTATATTTGTTTTTGTTATTTTCAGAGAATGTTTATGGTGTTTATTTGGGTGGTGGGCTCCAAGTTGGTGAAATGTCGCAGCAAGGTTGCTTTGAATGCTGGAAGGTCGCCCAATCCGTTGCTTTGTGTGTGGCGATCACAATAATCCCCCAACTATAAAGCAAATACACGTTCAAATAATGAACGCCCAGTTCTGGCATTTACACGTCAATAAAGCTCCATAAATAACAACTTCCCGACAAGTTATTCAATTCGGTCACGGAGGGAGGAAATGTTGTGCCAGGGTATTTGCGGCTCACCGGTTGTTTTTACCGTCGGACACAATCCCCATTTACGCTCCTGAAATTCAAGAATTCAGCAACGATACCTGCTGTATTGGGCTCTTTTTATACGGATGAAATATAAGCCTTTACGCTATAGCGCGGCCTGCGTGATGTATCTGATTGTCCTCAACTCCGAGCTTAGATATCGCTTACTGTAGGCCCACTTATACACCGACCAAGATTGTGTAAGATGAAATATTGTATCGCTTGTCCTGGTGTAACCAAATATTGATTCATTATCTGAGCGAGTCTAGTGTCCCGCTCGGCTATTTGGCGGCAAGGTGCGCCTATTAACGCCAAATTCGCAGGTAATAAAGAGCGGGATGCGTCTGGACAATACACCAACGTGTCTCATGAGGTCATCGCTTGTCCAACTGCGTCCTAGTACATGCACTCTATCAACCAATGGCGAGGCGCTGCCAGACACACGTGACATCTCCGTCACCAACTCGTGTTTTTATTGCTTGTCTTTAGGGACAAGGCGGTTCCTGGATGATGATGTTATAGTTCAACATTGCTTGATAGACCGTACTCCAGGCTAACAGGTCACACCTGACTTTTTACATCTGTTTCAGAGCCTCACGTCACATCCCCACTCACTGCTGCGTGTAATGCTTAACAAGTGCGCTGGTCTCCACTACTTTTCTTAGTCCATTGGCGTATAACGACATAACTGAGTATCACGCTGTGCGACAAACATATAGTCGACCAGTCCGTTAGAACTGATAGGAAAAACTGCAATTGGAAACATTCACGAAAAACTAGTAGCAGAAATAGTACTGATCGCTGGACGGGAATCGGGAGATTTTAAGGTAAGTAATTGCCCGAACTTCTATCAAAGCCGCAGTATCATGTTCATTAAATTTCACATTGAAAGGAGCCCAAAAAGATGCTGTTTAAGATAATGTTTAAAGTAGTATTAGAGATGACACAGTGTGCGCAATGCTTTTATGAACTAGGCCTATAGGCCTATTAGCCTACTGCAAAAGCGTTGAGTTTAATTTTGATCGTTAAAAATTGATCATACTTTATCACATCGAAGGTTTTGAAATGGAAATTTCAAGGCAAACTAGAAATAGATGTTCGACTTTCCTTCATCCCTTACTGAAGAAAAAATGTGAACTGAAACATTTTAAAATCGTCATTTAATATTCGAATTTTTTTTCAAGGAAAGTTGATGATATTAAGATGTTTCATATAGGCCTATGTTCTGTTTGAATGTATCAATCGTTCATTATAGGTTCCACAACAAATTCTCACAAATTTCCTCTGAAATGCACTCCATAGAACGAACCCAAAGAATCGGAACGCATCATTTCTGAATTCCTGCGATAAAGTTTCGATGTGGGAACAAACGCTTTATTATTTTATCGGCTTCTTGTTTGATTTCCCCCCCTTTTTTTTAGGGAAAAGGCTATTTTATCCAAATTTATAATCACTGTGTAAATATGTACGGAGTAAAGTTGTAAGTCACCGAACAATTCTGCCTTGCATTGCTCAATGATTTGGCCTCAATAAATATTGCATGTTCCACCTGCTGTGCGAGGACACTCTATTGACATTTGAGAACCAAACTGGTTTAGTCAAAGAGTCAAGCAAACCTACATAATGCTATACTTGTAATAAAAAAATAATATGTTACATGTTGAAATGCGCTGGTGGACAGTTTGATCATGATAATCGTGTTCCAGGTTCCCTTCTTGCATTACGCGTTTGGGTTAAAGTAACATTACGTAAACATTCACTAATGTAGGCCTATTGATTTTTCACAGTGAATAACTAAATAATTGAATTGATTGTCATCACTTATTGCATGTGTTGAAAATTTGAACTCAATTATGTTCAACTAAAATGTCGAGTTTTATTGGTTACATGCTCCATTTTTAAACAAGAAGTCGTATAAAAGCAGATAAAGGGGTTGGTATTGGGTGACTATCCCCCTCTCCCCGCCACTCCGTCTGACCAAAGTTTATTATTTTGCTGGGGAAAAATTAAAATTTCTTTTCCTGAAATAACGTCGTTATTGGGGCAAGTAGGGAAATATTTGGGGGAATTGTTCCTTTGATGATACAAACATGGAATTTGGCACACAGAGTATGTCATGAGAAAGATATTTGGCTATAGGGCCATCGCAGATTTGTCCGTTGAAAGAAAATAGGTAGAATAGCAAGCAATATTTAAAATTTTCAAAATGGCTGACATTGCTATTCTACCTATATTTTTTTCAAAGGATACATCTGCGATGGCCCTATAGCCAAATATCTTTCTGCTGACATACTTTGACTGTGTGCCAAATGCCAGGCTTGTATCATTAAAGGCAAATTCCGTCACCTATCTGCCGCAGGCCTATACCGTATCTCAGTTCCTTGCTTACAAGGTTTTTTGGTTTCCGTGTGAACGTATTAATTCATGAAATCCCGAAGCAAAATTTCCATAAAAGGCAGGAGTAACACTGGCAATCACCTGGACACAGACCAACCGATTTAATCAGAACATTCTTGCTCAAAATGAACATAGGACTGGTACCAAATACCCTGTGAAATTATCCCGCCTGAAATTATATCGTTTGGGAAGAAAAAAAAATCATTGAAGGTTGTTTTGAAAACGTTTGTCCGTTGGCACACTTTTTATGTGCGTTGGCAACGGATCCCAGCAACGAGATCTCCAAAACCTGTTTTTTCTGTTTTCTCAAAATGTATATACATGTAGTATCCACCGAGCTATAACTTCAACAGGTTAGTTGTTATGCACCTTACTTCACATTTTGAGCAAAATAATGTGTTGTTTCAAAAGATCCAATATAATGTATACACCTTTAACGTGCACTCCTCACGCAACCAACAACATTTTGCCCCACCAACTTTCGTTCTCGAGTTAAACGTTATCAAGTTATTGTGCTGATGTCTTGAACACGTTTTTTCATACAAATTTTATTTGTTATTTACTGTGCCGCACAGGAAACCAATGTCATTTACTGCTCGTAGTTTGAATTATTAACAGCGATAATTCCAGCACGCTTTGGGCTAAAGCTTACAAACATTGGCTAATTACATTTTGACAAACTACGTCATTCTGTGGCCGAGATACGGGAGGCGAAATGGTTCCATGCCTCCGGCCACAGGTAAAATAAAAGGTTCATCTTAATAGGCCCAAAAATAGCTGAATTGTTGGGGCAAATTTATTTCGGGTAAGAATTCACATCTGAAGTATTAAATTTTTGATCTGGAGGGGCGGGTTCCGGGTGCTGAACTAAACCACACGCACTTCGCTCCATTTAATCCAATCCTCCAACTGCGAGGAAGTGACGGCAAAACAAACACGAGACCATTTCATGTTTTGGAACGGAAATTTGTGCTCCGGGCCGCTCTATTGATACTAGCTGGCAGGCAAGCTGGTTTTTGGTCGTCGGGAAATCGTGTCTCAGAAAACACGCGAGAGGGAAATAGAGAAAGAAAGAGGTAGAATTGGGGGCTCCACGTCGCGCCAGCCACACACCGACCTTGATCATATAGACACAAAGGCTTTAATCCGTTGCTTCCCTCCTTTTCTCATCTCATTTCAGTCATTCCGAGCAATCATTCCTGATTAAATTGCCTTTACTTCGATAATAAACGAGAGGCAGCCTTCTATACCATGTGGCAAATCGCATCTAAAATCAATTGGAAAGCTATATATAACGGACACCAAGGTGTAATGGGACGAGTTACAATTAAATATTATGGCTTCTATATGAGTAACCGCGAAAAACAAATTGTAGGAAAACTTAACGCCGTTCTAACAATCAACCCTAAAGGGGGGACACTTAAAGGGTCTATGAAATGAATTTTACACTGGAGAATATTTGTAGCAAACATCCATCCCTCTGAAATATATCAAAACTATGAAAATGCCTTTTTTGGAAAAAAGTGTTGTAAAGTGCACTTTTTAAAAAACATTTATAGTGTTTCATGCTTTTCCTGACAACTGAGGCCGCTGTTGCTGTGACGTCACTTTCGGAAGACACTCTTCGGATTAAGGTTTTTTCTTCAAATGTTAAACAAAAAAACAACAATGAACCACTGAAAGCAGAAAAGTAACAGCAAACCCCCAAATTTCTGGGCGATTTTTTATGCTGAAGCAGATGACACTGAAGTTTCTGCCTTGAATGACTTCACAGTTTTGCTCATGAATATGGAAATTTGCATTGGCATTAAAACCAAAAAGACACCAAAAACGTTTTTAGATGGCAATACGATGATTACAAAGAAACTCAAATGGGACACAAAGGTACATTTCAATTATTGTGTTTAATTTTCATTAAACAAAAGTTATTATATTACATGGGCCCTTTAAAGAGATATAATCTCCATACTAAAGATTTAGGAGATTTCTTTGTTGCGGATGTTATCTTGATGTTTCTGGGCTGTCTCATTATTATTCCGATTTTATTATCTCGGCTTCGCAAGTGTTTGTGTCATATTGTGTTGTCTGCTGTCGTTCTTTACATTGAATGGAATAGCCGCCGGTCATTCTGACTCATTTTTATTTATTTTTTTAAACTCTTAATGGCTTAATGTAACTGATGGATACTCGTTTGTGTAAAAAGAGGTCATCCTTTCTCACGCTTGCATTAACACCTCTCATAAAAGTGCCCGATGTTATTTGGAGAGTGCAGGCGTGAAACCGCCATTGCTGCCATGAAGACTGATCTTAATTGTAGCCGGGGTGTGATATTAAGGCATAGGGTCTGCATGGCCAAGTAAGCCGTGTGTGAGCCAGATGTCACCCTCGCGACCCTTAATGTGCTATCGCTAGTTTAGCTCGCACTCCATTATTCAGGGCTATTACCGCCTTCGTGATATCTGGGGATTCAGTGTTTGACCTCTATTTTGTATGGCGGTTCGAATCCTTTTTTCCAATCTCCGGAGCAATCTCCCATGGCTGTTACTCCTGTGCCTCATGTCCGAGGCTGCATTGAAAACCATCCAGTGGGCTAGTTATTACATGACAGATTAATAGCTGATAAGACACTGCACTTGCTGTAACGCCAGAAGTGACCAGTCTTATCACAGGGCTATCTCACCGAGTAGCCCATCCGACTTAATGCGGACCTAGGATCTCCAACATGTCTTACACTTTTGTTGGCTTCCCCCCCCCCCCCCCATACAACCATAATATCATAAGCTATTCATAAGTTATTCATATCATAAGCTGTTTTCTCTGGAAAACCATGGAATGGTTAATTCAGTGGAATGGTTTGTTCTAAGGGTGTGGTTTAAGCCCATAAATATCAACACTGGTCAGTTTAGATACCAGGCCGAAGCCGCTAAATCTTTTTTTAAGCCTATACTTGTGTTTATTTTTAATAACTGACCACAATGCGTTGCCGGTCAAACCTTTAATAGTCTTTACCTTGGAATTGAGTCCGTAGATTTTACCCAAGGCATGTATATTTATAAATATCGAATATTAAGTCCTCTGTACAGCTGCACAGAATAAAACACAGTTTGTATAGTTGTTAGTCATGGAAGAACATATCCTGATTTCGATTAAAATTAACGTCCAAAACACGTAAAGGCCCTATTTCCAGATTTAGTACTGTGTACGTGTGATAATTCATCTAAATATTAAAGTTTACAACGACATACAGGAAAAGCAAGAAAAGATCAAAATCAATAAAATGATACATCTCTGTACGGTACCCATCCCCACATTGTCAAGTCATTGCTCTTATTTATATTTATTTGTTAATTAATTTTTTTAAATGGTTTAATAAGCTAAACAACTTTTTTCAACGACTAGTAAAGGGGTCTTCGAAATTTTGCTGGAGCCAGATGGGCCAGCTTATATATTGTCCCCTTTGTACTTATACCTGACTGATTGCTTGTCTGACTACTTGGGGAGACAGCTGGGCAGTGCTATTGTATAGGATTACACTTCATTGGCTAAATCCATCAGTCTGCACCTTTTGGAGCGTTTCCTGAATAGCTTGATTGGTCATTACCGGTCGTAGCGGTGTTTGTCCATTGATGTCCGGAAAAGCGACCAGATCAATACACTATACAAGTAGGCTACTACAGGTAACACCTGCACTCTGGGAAATATGAAACACCTAAATACACACCAATAGAGTGACACTTTTGATCTCGTGACGCCGCAGTAATCCACAGTAGCCAATACAGTGTTCAACGTAAAAACAAAATATGGCCTGTGTTGTTCTGTTATTCACTGGACACTAACGCAAAATAGCTTTTTCGTAAACAAAAAAGAAGAACCAAATTATCTGAACATTTAGGAGTACTTCAGCGGATAACATCGCTGCTTCCCTTTGCAAGAAGTACCCCCGGAAAAAGTTCAACTCCTAAACATATTTACATTTACATTACTAATGCCAGCGAATTAATAATACCATCAAATAGGGAATCTCTCATTTATTTTGAAAAAAAAATACGAACTGGGGAGCCCACCTTGCCTCCTTAATATCGCTGTTACTAGTTGGGAGAGACTTTCGCACAACAAAATTCCCAATAAGTTGATGCGATCCACTTCAGTGATAAAAAAACCGCTGGCAACAAAAACTATGTGTGCCGAGATGGATTCACGAATCGATGACACATTCTGGGAGTTAGCCAGAGTGTCCCCGGGCATCGTTAGGGCTGACAAGACGCTTTTCAACAGGCCTTTCTTTCGCACCTCCCATAAGAACAACTTTCCTTTCAGAAATCACATCTAATATACTTTAATGTCCCCTAAGAGTTCGACTGTACCTCGATTGACGTCCAGCCTTCGGAGATGAACTACATGATAACCGAATCTTGTATCAGTGTCAGAAAAGAGGGAGAAACATCGCCACAGAATGGCATCGGAATTCGTATAAACCAAAGTGCAATTCTATATAGCAGTCTAAAACAAATGTTTGAAGCGCTTTTGATATAAATTGAAGACGATACCCAAATTTGGAAACAGATATTGTTTGAAACGAAAATCGTTTGTCACGGGGCAATTTAGCGATTGAAGAAAAATATTTTTCTGCTTGTACCACACTTTTTGGTTTTTTCCCTCAGTTGAAACTTGGCGGTGTTTTTCTTCCTTTAAATTACCAATTTGCTGTTCTTCAGAAATCAAATAATGAAAAATCTAAATCTTCTACATTGATCGTCAATGAGTTTGGGGAAATTCAACAACAATGAGACGAATATGAGAAAGAATTGGAAGACTTGAATCATTATTGCAACTTGCCCAATTTGTTCTGTTATTTCTGTGTGCCCTAAGTCCATCTTAGAGAGCGTGCTCACAAAAAAAAACACAATGCGCATGTCAGGCGATGGCCAGACCACATAGGCCGTATTTTGAGCTCGTGAGGGCGCTGTAACTTGACGTCATGTTGGGCGAACAAAGCAATTCTAAGGTGGTGACGTCAGGGCTACAGGTTGCTATGATTTAAAACTCATATCTTTACAATCTTTATTTTTTTTTAATTGGAAGTGGGCTTCCAAATGATCCGAAATTTTGCTTCAATAAACGTGACATTTCTTATCGTATAGACCTTGCTCACAAAGAAGACATTTTCGATCGTGGTTCCTGAATCCATTTTATTGATTGTAAACTATTGAATGGGATGGTGCCAGACTATTTTATGATTGGAGCGCGTTCAAACCTTCACCATTAATTTGTTTTTAAATGTGGCTTACAATATTAGGGAATGTTAATCGCAAATTTTAAATTATTCATCGGAACAGACTGGTATGAATTCATAGTGAACTTTTATTTTCATTGCTTTGATTTCTACTCGCCGAGATCCAAAATGAAGAGTTTGCCTTCCTTTCAATTTAACATGGCCGACTCGTGAAAAAAATTTGTCCTGTTATCGGCGCCCTCGTTCACTAAAAAAATTGGCCTAAACATTGATACCAAAGCCTAAACATTTTTGAAGACAAAAAAAATATCATAATCAATAAGTCTCTAAAATATGCCTCAGAATGAAGACGAGAGTATCTAGTTTTCAAAATTTTCCGGGGGAACATGCCCTTAGATCCCCATTGGAACGCGCGAGTGCCTTCTGCACCCGTTAACAGCTAATCCCCCCCCCTTTTTTAAGCCAAACCTAGATCCACCCCTAATATCATACTCCCGGCCATTATATTTCAGTTATTAAGCAGACATCACTTGTACAGTCAACTAATATTCAATGTCAACTAATATTCAATGTCTTATCATACCACACGCGAAGAGAGCACTTAAGCTGGTATATAAGATTGTTTTGATAAGGTAGGGTTTTTTGCTTTAAAGAAGCAGAAAATAAGAAACCTCAAGTTCTTCCTCTCCGTGATGTGATGCCAAAAAAAGAGAAGATATTTCCCAGTTTCGGCATTTCGGAAGTGAACAATACTCGATCGTCAAAACAGGACGCTACTTTTCACGTCCGAGATTTCTGAAGTGCCCATGCTAGTCTGGGCACTAACTCGAACTGACGGTAAGCGACAAACTCCCCGCGGGAATGGTAACCATTATCTGGGCTTTCCTGCAATACACACTCTCTTCAAGAAGTCCACGTCCGATTTAATTGGCTGAATTTGATGAAAATGTATTTCCTTAAAAAGGATATCTTTATAAGTGTTGAATGTTTCGATACCAGATTTGTAAAAAATGTTGAACCATACGCTCCTTCATTTCCTGAGAAGTAAACAAACAAACCAAAAAGGCTCAAATTTAATTTGCAAAACTAACGATTTTTTTCTCAATTTTTTTCACCACCTGTAAGTCTGATGAACATAAACAAGCTTAGCTATGTTGCTTATCTGTCAACGTGAATGGTGAATGTTGTGAATAATTCACAATGTATTGAAATAAAGCAATGAAAAATGAATTCAAAATATTATGAACGTATTGTGTTAATTTGAAATGCAACACAGGCATCAAGTCATTTTACCGATTCACTTCATTCGCTAATGTTTGAACTTCATTTTCTGTCTCGTTTTTTGTTCATCTTTTTATGCACGGTGGCACAGTAATTTAACTCATAAGACAGATGCTTTAAAATATTACGGGTGGAATATTCCAATACGAAATGCAACTGAATAATTCATATTTTGGAACAACAATGAACTATTTTCTGTCTTTTATGAAAATTTTGCCAGCGAACGAGTAACGTTCCTTTCAACGTCCCAATGGAAGTTCTTTACAGAAATTTGCATTTTTCGCTCCTAGGCCTACATGCCAGTAATAACAAAAAGGCATGCATGAACAAAATATAATCGGATTAGTACAGATTCAGAAGAAAAAAAACAAATCGCTACCTTTTGGGACTGAGAAAAAAGTAGCCTGACCGGTTTCTGTGTTACCGATACCGTCCAGAGAAACTTAATAGCCTAGGTAGGCGCATTGGGGTGGCAGCCTACGGGTGGGTGATCAAGTACGTATATCAGATGATCAAGATGTCTTGTTCAATAGTTATTGACTCTTAATTCGAACAATGTTAGTCAGCATTTGACCTTATGTTGTGTATCGGGACCCTGTCTTTATTGAGACAGTAAGGCCGTTTGGTTTGCCGTTCCACAATGCGCAATTCACGTATATCGGGTTTCAAAATGCGTCAGTTTTGGAAGAGAAATATTAAGGGCCGTGTTGCCACACGCAAGTATCGGTATACAACTGAACAAAGGCGCAAACACGTGTTTTGTCATGAGGGTGGGAGGCGAGGTCTCTGCGCCTCCGAACAATGGGCTTGAAGCCTGCTGCGAAATGTCTCCGAGAGGCATGACAAAGAACCCTACAAGCAGCGATGAAACAAGATGCTTGTCTCTACTATCTCTATAGAGACCAAACCAAAAAGGTGATGTTGTGACGCTAGCATCATTTCGGATCGATTATTAAAACCGTACCTATGGCCGTATACCACACTCCTGCTTATACAAGGTCAAGTGCGACCTTCGTGAAGACTTCGAGTAATTGAATTCCGCAGTTGTGGACTGATGGGGAGTTCGCTCGGTCAGTCAAACAGAAAGGTTTCTCTCCAGCATCCGACAGCACGAAACTGGCCGTATTACTCACAGCTAGCACGCGATGTCTTAAGAAAGAGCTCTGCAGATAGAAGTATGAACTTTCAGACGAAACTATGAGCTGTTGTGAGATGTTGTGATGTTAACTATAATTTATGTAAACTGGTACATTTAAACGGTACTTCACTTTTGAATATTTCACATAAAAGTTAAGCTTGAAATTCACAAATGTTAAAGTTTTGCAAAGAATTGACTGAATATAGCGGGGAATCTTGGTCAAACAGAATGTAGAGTGTATTTCCTAATCGCGATATATACATATCCGTTTGAAAAACGTCAGCAATAAATATCCACAATTATGAAACTTTAAAGAATAAAAACAGTTTGACAGGTCGTTCTAAACTTCACGTTCCACTTTATTAATTTATTAAGTTGTATTTAACTACATTAAACCTGTCGAAAATGATTGTGGGCAGTCAGAGAAAGATATGATGCTAAAAAGTAACAAAATGGCGTTCATCACATTTTTGGAAATAATACTCTTCAAATAGACACTCATCAATAATTATATGAAATATATATTCATCCCGGATATGTCCCATGGTTCATTTTAGGGGGAAGGCAGTTCGACTTCCTTGCCCTCTTTTCAAGATTTGATGTCGCGCCCCTACTTACACTTGTCGTTACTCATTTAACTCTGACATAAGCGCAAGCCTAATTTTGTTGTGGCTTTCAGACGTTTCTATTAAGGGCGGGCTCGTCTGAAGACAGCTGAAAAGTGCATAGTAAACACACACACACGCGCGTCACGGTGTTGCCCCTATCATGAGAAAATTATGGTGTGCTTGGTATAGCCAATAAAAACATAACATGACAGAGTGCTATAGTCGGTGCTGCGGGGGGAACCTTAATGGAGAAGCGAAGTCTGACTTTAACTCGTCAAATCGAAGGCATGACACTCATAAGGAAGGCCGGCTCCACTGCCTAATTGGCCGTGACAGGTTTCACTCACTCGTAAAGATATCCGAAATGACGGAAAGGCTGTTCAGTGGACTTAAGAACGGGAGGCGGATTTGTGACTTTAATGATTAATTGCACGACCGCATAGAGTTTTGTGAAAAAGGCGTATGACTTTCTTCTTTCTTCAAAGTTCCGTATATATAACTGCTTAAAACAAGAGTGCTCCTTGAAAAAGGTCTAGCCATTTTTAAAAGTAATTTAAGACATCAAACCTGCCGCACTAAAAAAAAACAAAGGTGGATAAAACACTATATGAAGTTACCTCAATAATATTGTTGGTGTGATTCCGGTAAAGAGTTTTCCCAAGAGTGTCGGAGCGGTTTGGTTTCGTGACCAACATAATAGCGCAAAATACCAAGACATTTTGCCCAACATTGTTTGAGTGCGTCAAAGTTTGGTCAAGTTTACTCCCTTTTTTGTGCGGCCAACTTGCAACAATTTTGACGGGTATCCCGTTTTTGTTTCTAATTCCCTGCGTTATCTAGACGTGATTTATTTTTTTTTTTGCAAAATAACCCAAGGGAAGTTTTATCCGCGGTCGTTAATGACCACATAAACACGGAGGTAATAATACTTCAGGATTCTCAAGGCCCATGGAATTACGGCAGCTAATCGCCAATCATCCTGCCACCATATCTGATCTCCTGGGAGTGTAATAACGGCTCAATAACGTGCTCCAGGCACCCGTGATCCGCTCGTACGTAGAAAAATCAACCACAAAACTGCCGTGTGATACTTCAGTTCTATTGGTTCTGGTTCTTGGTTCGATGTGGTTGCGATGGTTTAATTTACGTCTCAGTATTCAGATCAACTGAAACAGTGAGAAGAGAGAAACTTGGCAAAAGAAGTGTTTGCGTTGAATGCTGCTCGGTCGTGACTGCAGAAATACAAAGAACAGCAGCCACACATACAATGTTCAGCTTCATACTTAATGCTGGTCCCCGAGTGTCGGCTAAAAGGCCATGCAATGTATTTTTTTAAAGCAAACCTTGAAAGTGCACATTCGTGTCCCATTTAATGTTATTTTCAATTTTCATTTCGCCATTTTCAATGGTCTTTTGGGTTTTTTTATGCTAATGCGAATTTCCAAATTCATGAGCAAAAGTGTGATGCCATTTCAGGTAGAAACATTATGTTACAGCTATTTCAACACATAAAGTTACCAGAATTTCGGATATTTAGCTGTTGAATATTTTTCTTTGGTGATTTGTTGTTGTGTCAGTACATGGCAGTAAGTCAATGAGCAAACTTTTCTCACAAATGTTTTCTATGAGCAGATGATTTTGGGTCCGCATTAATGAAGAGAAAACCCCTTAACTGAACAATGTCTTCCTGAAATGACATCACAGCAACAGCGCCCTCAGTTGTCCAGAAAAGCATGAAAAATATTTAAATGCTTTAAGAAGTGCAATTTTCAATTAAATGAACCAAAAAGGGATGTCGAATAGTTTTCAAGCGGAGTGGAAAGTTGCACAAAATGTGTTCCTCAGAAAAATTCATTGCATGGACACTTTAAGTGTCTTCTTTGTATCTATCTCACTTATTGGCTCTCTGGCACTCGCTTGTGACCTGGGCAGTGCTATCATATAGGATGACCCCGTGACCCCAATGAATTGGGTAAATCCGGACCATGCATTGTGTAGACCAGATGCATGAAAATATTTCCACTGAATCGAATTCTGAGCACTCTGGTGCCACTTTACTCACCTTGCCTTGTCATGTTCAAATCCTTTAACTTTCGAATAACCCAGCTCGTTTGATACACCATGTAGATCAAAACATCCATAGTTCCAAAAGCGAGAAGTCGGGGTTGGAATGTGTAGATGCTTTTATCCATTTTTGACAGAAGTTGGTTAAGCTATGAGGCTCCGGAGAGTCATAATCAAAGTTGAAATATTCGCTCATCAAAAAAAGGTTGATGGTGAAGACTCATTCAGGTTTGTCATTTGTGACTTTTCGCGCCATTACCGCGACGATTTTCTTCATTTGATGGGTGTTCAACCCATCAAATGAAGAAAATTCAAACCGCGTTTGCGTTAAAGCTCTGTGTATATCATTCATGGTGAGTGGATGTGTTACATTAATGACCTAATAAAACGATGGGCGTCAATATTTATCAATAATTATTCACTCGTCCTAGTAATGACATATCTGGGCAAGTCTTTAATTCCCAACTGTTCTAAATGCGCAGTCACGATATGGTAATCAAATAGATAACGGCCAGACGGTCACAAGAGGTGAAGGATTTCTGCTTTTGTCGATGACCTTATATTAATAATGAGCAGTAATCTGTGAATAAGTTATCTTTTCTGTACATACGCTACATATGTGTCAGGTGCACACCAAAATTAAGTATTTTGCTGGCAGTTTGGGATTGTTTGTATTCATGAGGCGGAACTGTTATTACGCTCAATTGTACGGGAGCGTAGAGGGGCCACAAGCAATAACACATTCGAAATTGGTAGCTTGCCACGTCGAATTACTTAGTCTGGTTCCCTGACCTGACAATTCCCCGACGCCCCGACGTCTATAGGTCAGGCAGCCACCACCGGGATAGAAGAATAAACATGATGGCTTTTTTTCTTCTTTTTTCCTTTTTACAATGTTCGGCTTTGTTTCCGCTTTGGCTTTATCATTAAAAGCTTTTAATGTTCCGATCAATTTTTTTTTTTAATCAATTGCTTCACATGTCATACAGTTTGATATTTCTGTAAAGAAAACGTTAAGTACTGTTTAGCTGGAATCTGTTAAGGACCCAAATAGAAGGCGAAGCCGAAATGTAGGGCACGTCGAGCTTTGGCAACCGTCGTCAGATTCAAAATAAGCAAAGCTCTCCCCTCGTATCGTACGATTCGAGTGAATACCTGATGCACAAAGTCGTCGTTGAATTTCGTTATCTTTTAAATGCAAATCGTTTTTAAACTTTTTAATAAGCATGGACGGTAAATAAAACCGATTTATTCCCGGAAATACCCAAGCGATATCCGAAACTGTTCCAGCACGTGACTAGTATGCCCTTATTGATATCAAAGACGATTTCAACAAATCAACTCGTGCTTCATGATAATATCTCTTCACAGAACGAGGCAAGTGATCTCATAATGGTTAATAATCGTCGTGAAATGACAGATTAAACAAACATCTAAATATTGTCTGATATTGTTTGTGTAACAGTTTAATAAACCAAACCGGAGCAAACGAAACAAAACATTAAAACCTCTAACAGATATAGATAAAAGTAAATACCGCAAACAGTAAAAAAACAAAAAAAAACCAATGTAAGTCAATTAAAGTCTATAATATTGAAGTCATGATTGTGATTGTTTACTACCGTGTTCAAAATTATTATGATTCCAGACTGACGTCATTTTTGTATCTGTTTTTCATCCAGTTTCTTTTACCAATGGCCGACATGAGACTCGTTGTCTTAGCAACCATCTTACTGACTCTTATCCTGACGGGGGAGATCCAGAGATGTAGCGGCCAGATTCACTACAAAGTACCTGGATGGGGACCAGGCGGCAAAAGAAGTTCAGTTTTGGCGGGAAGTAATGTATTACGGGTAAGTTTGGAATGAAGACCTCATTCTGTATTTTTTTAAGGGAGCATTACAAAGTCCATTATACAAGTTTATTTTTTGGTATACTTAATGGATACGTTTCCTCACGGTTTGCACGCTGGCGGTCTTCGTTAACTTCAAACGCCAGTTAACACTTTTTATACGTAAGATTTTATTTCTTCGTTTTTCTTCAATGAAAGGTCGACTTTTAAAAACTGACTCAAGCAAATTCATTTGTTTGCTTCATTCATTTGCCTTTGAGAATGTGTCCGTATGTCTGTATATTTTTAAGGCAGTTTGCAGCAGCAATCTTTTCTTAAAGTTGCTTACACGTTTATTTTCATGGAACGTGTGGGCCAATTATATTTGAAACGCTTGACTTAAAATACCTCCCCTAGGTTCCCCACGCTACGGTAACCGTTTTCACTGAAGTACAAAAGCAAGTGAACGGTTTTCCGAATCTATTTGGCACCTTTTTTTTAAATAAAAAATCGACTATTAAGAACTTACTCTTGAACTTTTGTTATTAGTTTTATGTATTCTGCCTCTGAGAAAATTTGCGAGGAACGAAACGCCAGGTCCTTAAACTGTTTATAACGTGTGTCGATTCAGTTTGATGGCAGTTAGCAGCATTTATTATCTCTGCGTTTTTTGGTAGTTGACGTGCATGCACGTTTCCAATACAGGCGTATACATGGACCTCATTTGGATATATTGCAGTTTATGCTCGATTAGTTACGTGTGTACAGCGTTTGAATAGAATGTCCGAAGGCAGGTGGCATTGAAATTGCTCTGTGTTAAGCAGACACTCTCCGCCTTGGCCAGCCTACGTGATCGGCACCAAAGTGCGCAGCGAGATGTGAGGTTCTTCGAAAGCGATATGGACTCATCTCGAAAATTCTTAATTGAGAGTGTGAACAAAACATTTCATCCTATTATTTTCAATTGTTTCAACTTGAATAGGTTTGAATGAAGTTTAGTGTGTGTGGAACCTAGACAACGTCACCTCAATTCGAGGCTCGAGCTTAATTAGAAGGGAAATTTGCTCATCAAACGTAATCCCAATTTGTATATTCAAGTCGTGGTTGTGTCATTTGTCTTTAATTTGGTGGTTAGTTCGAAGGGATAGTTCGGTATGGGTTTTGCAGGAAAACAATTTGGAGGGTTTTCTTGAGATGTTTGGACCTTCTAATCACGAAGACTGGAACGGGATACTCCCTTCAGACAAGCTATCACCCACACACACCATACATTTTTACTCCCACGTACAATTTGGATGGAGTGAAAAACTTTTTGTATCCGACTTAATCTTCATGTTTTTCGCTCATTTTGAGTGTTTATTGCCTTTTTTTAATTTGGTTAGAAATGTTGTCAATACCCCATGTGTCACTAGTGGAAAGTAATGGGTATTGGTCATGCTACGGGTACCCCCGCACTTAATCAAGTCTGCCTACGCATTTGGGGGAAAAAACTCAAGAAACTCTCGGTTAAAGAAGGTTTCCTCAAGTTGATATAGAACCAATATTTAGCTTAATGACTTTTCAATTATTAACGAAAATGTTCGTCAACGCTGCAGTCGGGTACAGGTTTAAATGCCCTAGGGTAGGGGACATCGCTTTGAGATGTTCGGTCTGAAGAAAGAGACAAACTGAGAGGTTTAAGAGCCACATGTTGTACAATTTCCGTCTTGAGGGTAACTTTAAGTTGTACTGTCTGGTGGTTTGTGTTTTTAAGTTTCATCCCGAAAATAGACTTTGTTTTTAACTTCCGAATTTTTTAGCATTGCAGAGTTACATTCACTTTCGAATGAGGTATCGACCAAAAACGAGGGACCAGGTTAAGTTATGCAATAAGTACTTTGAAAACTTTACTTTGCGGCCCGACATTGATTCAGTACTCGCAGAGTAAACTTTACCCCCCCCCCCCGGCATACATTAATGTGGGGACCGGAAACCTATTTATTTTCCAATGAAAAAAGTCCCGTCTTCATAGGGTTGCAGACATTCAAAGGTCGAAATGTGTTCAAGAGCCTTAACAGCACATCTTTAACATGCCCTAAGGTTGATCGTTGAGGAAATACACTTATCAAAACAATAATTATTAATATCAGAATTGACGTCAGGCGGAACGATTCAAGTTATGATGACGTGGTCCCGTCTTTGAATTCTACATCTTGTCAATCAGCCGTTACACAATTGCTGTCCAAATGCCCTGTCGTCGTTGCTGTCTAATTTATCAAGCATCTAGAATAACGTTTGACAGTCAGCCAAGCCGTATGCGGTCTCGGTATACTTGTAAGTCTTGTTAAGAGTTGAACCATCGATAACACGCACCTTAGGCCTTCAGGCCAGCCAACTTGCCTCTTCTGAATTCAATTAACCGACAAAAAAGCAATGGACTGTAGCAGCAAGCTAAGAAGGGGTAACTGGATCACAGGTCGCCGATAGGACACAGTGATCAGAGACGACATGCCTGTCCCGTCCGCGCCCCTCACCTCCCTCGCAGCAGAAAGGCGCGGTAAACGTTTACGGACTTTGATCCCTGCTTACGTTTGAGCAGGTGTTTTGCCTGTCCTCCCGCGCCAAATAAAAGTGTGTTGGTTTTTTTTCTTTTCCCTAAAAGGCTTTTTTTCTCACCTGTCGCGAGTGGCGGGAAAGTGTCGACTTTCGGCCCGGCGCCTCTGTCCGGAAGAGATCAAAGCGTCACATGGCGACAACGACCCTCAACTCGATACGGGAGGGACGTTTGATTTCTACTGGCTTCAGGATGAATCGATTTCATATTATTTTTGTGAAGAAATCAAAACGATTGTATTTCCGCGGCTGTCGGTCAGTAAATGTAACTGTATATTGTATTCCTTCATATACTCCATATAGAGTGATATACAGCGGGCATAATATTAACGGAGATCAAGTTTGCGATTAGATATGAGTACCGGTACTTGGCGTGTATAGGAGATCATTTTTCTGGTATAAGTCAGATTTAGATTAAGCCATATTAGTCCTAAAATGATTAATCTTTTTCAAAGCAATTGAATAAAGAGATGAGCTGATCTACCACGTTGTAGGCCCTTGCTTTCCCGGGGTTTTTTTTCAGAGAAAAAGTACTGAGGATCGTTGAATTTCAAGCGTGTACGGAAGACTTGTGCAGCTCAGGCAGAGTTGTCATATATAAACACTTCATGTGCTTAATTCATCGGTGATGCGCTGAATTCATAACAGTGAGATACAGATACATGTAATATGACACTGGCGAAACAACTCCACGAAACAGGTTCTTTCAACTCGCCCACCTGACCTGTTTTGCACTATTGATTTTGCGTTAGTTGCACCATGGAGCTATAAAACACATTGCACATTGCCAATAGTGTGTTGGCAGTATAGCCACGTAATCTAGCGATGTAGGTAGCTACCTTTTTCCCAGTCCCCACAAGTTTCCAACAATCTCATACTGATACTCTGTTTATATTGTATCGTAAGTCCGACGCCTTATAAGTCCGAAATTTCGGAATTATGAGGCGTCGGATTTATAAATCACCGGACTTATGTATTCCGCCTCGTGGCTCTGACGCCTGATAAGTCCGACGCCTCATAAATTCGACGTCGGACAAACGTGGCGTCGGACCTATGAGGCGTCGGAGCTATGGACCGTTACAAAGAAAAGTATTTTATCCGATAAGGCAAGAACGAGATTTACCAAAATGTATACAACGATTTGAGCGAGGTTGTCTTCAAACGTGAGAGTGCGCACCGCGTCAGTCTGCCAGCGCGCAGTGGTTTTTATGGCGCAAGGGTTAATGCCACGGGCGTAAATCCGGGGAGGGGGGGGGGTGGGCGTGGTGCATCCCTTAATGAGAATGTGTAATTTCTTACCCTAACACGTGTTGGCGCTAACATTCTCGCATTTTACGCCATGTTTGTATTTATTGATAATGGCTGTCGGACGAGGCGTCGGACTTGTGAGGCGTCGGATTTATGAATTGTCGGACTTATGGACTGAAATAAAAGTAAAATGTCGGACCCACGAAGCGTCGATCCTATGAGGCATCGTACCTATGAGGCGTCGGACTTGATGGGTCTTTGTTTGGTTGGGGATGAGATTTGCCGGACTTATGTGAGGCGTCGGGCTTACGAGCGGACCTGGTACCCTCCGTCTAAATATGCGAATAAGCCTGAATAGGTTACTTTTTTAAGTTCACAAAGGAGTCAAGGTAAGACTAGGTCTTTTCCACACCTTGAAATGAAAGTGCAGTAACTATGTGCATGTATCTTAAACCTCAGAAATTCTTTAACTGTCAACCAAATTCACATGAGAATTCGCGAAATCAAAACTGTCTTACACTCATGACTAAAAGCAAGACAAGAAACCTTATGCATGGTGGCCGGAAGGTCAATGCTGCACTGTTTTAACGATCGCCCATGAAGAATAAACAAAGAGGAGTACCAGGTCGATAAGGTGGATTGAGTTGTGTAGTCATTATGAATTTATTTCTCTCTTTCCTTTTTTTTCAAGAAACGACATTGGCGTCTGGATTCACAACTTGAAGAGGTCAGTACAGAGAAACAACATCAACTCGCCCTGCTTCAACACATTGCAAAATCATTGGTAAAAATTATTGTTCTTTCACTTCGCTCATTCAACATTGAAAAAAAAACCTAGAACAGGGAACTGGAATGAAAAAAAAAATCAATCAGTGATCTCGCATTTAGTCCCTGTGTCAAGTCGGCCTATGCTGTTTCCACGAATGGTCTAAATCTTTAATTCAAGCTATATCTTTAATTGACAGCTAGGGTAGGTTTACCAGCTAACAGAGCACCCAGACTAGTTTTAATTACCTTGTTTTTCTTTCCGCTTGTGGTTCGATTCCCATCCAGGCTCAGAAGTTCGTGGCACCCACATTGAGTGACACGGAAACGGTGCGGGACCAGCTGACGGCGAACCAGTGGAGGGAGGCAGAGGACAATGACCGTCAGAACGACTGGAATTAACATGCTCGACGCGAAAAACAAACAACAAATCGACACCAAAAGACTCTCAAATCAGGGAAGATTAGAAAATATTGGTATCATCCTCGCTTTACAGAGGCTTCATATTCCAGTCACACTCAATTTCAGTTTGAGAATTGAACGGTTGATTTTACACTTCGTACAGTTTCATCAGTTGAGCGTATAATAGCATTTTGCCAAGTGTAACTTCAGCTTGCCAGAATTCATTTATTTGTTTAACTTCATTATGTAAAAAAATACCTGGCTCTTTTTTTTTAGATACCTTAGGTTAAACCTTTTTGCGATGTTTCCTCTATTAAGCTTAAGTAAGACCATTTCTTTCATTTAACGCAAAGTCAAGGAGCCCCTACTGCAGAAATAAATTCCTGTAGAAGACCAAATGGTGCCTTCTGTTGGGTGAGCAAAAACAGATAGATAGTGTTACCAGCAAACTGTGTGTAAAATGGACTCTTTGATTATCTGATTCCGATTAATTATTCACTGGTTTGTGTTGACTGACTGCTAATCTAGTGTTGCTATTAATTATCAGTGTCGAGGACACGCAAAGAATGAGCTCCGTAACAGTTTGTGCTTTGCTCTTGTATTGGTTCTATGCTCTATTAATGAGTCGGCCATATTTAATTGAAAGCAAGGTAAAATCGTCGTTTTGGAACTTGCGAGTGGAAATGATAGCAATGATATAAAGGTAATTACAAATTAATACCAGTCTGCTCTGATGAATAACTTAAAATTTGTAATTAAACATACCCTAATGGTTTCAGCCACATTTAAAAAACAAATTGAAAATGAGGCTTGGAATCATAAATAGTCTGGCACCATCCCATTCAACAGTTTTTAAAAATTTATAAAATACATTCAGGGAACCCGACCAAAAATAGATTCCTCTTGAATAATGTGTATCGCGTCGCCAGTTCGTATTTTTCTCTTTAAATTAAAATAACACACAAAGATTCAAAAGCCTAATCGATATTATCGAAGCCTAACGGTTAAATGTGATCCCAGTTGCCGTATACAGTTAATGCAAAATTACACAAATAGTATTCATACGATCGTGTGAGTTGTGCGTTTGTTCATGGTGTAAATCGAAGACACACACGTGCAACATCATCGGTGAATCGAGGACAGGAACCAAATCGAGGACGACCTCGATTAGAAAACGTGTACAAAACCAATGAGAGCTGTTGCAAAAAAAGTACAAACAGAGGAAAAGGGAAGAGGAACAAAAGAAAATCCTCGATTTACACCATAAACAAACGTGTCTGTACGTGGATAAGTATAATGATTTTTAAATATATCAGGTGGTATATTCACACACACAAAAGTAATAACTCAGACTCATTATTCCTCCCACTATTACTACGTATTTTTTGTGTTTTTAGCGCATTTTAAACCTCGGCTCCCCCCGGATCGGAGACATTATGGCATTTGAGGGAAGTCGATAACGTTCCAGTTACTGTGATTTTAAGAATCAAGTAACACGGTGCATTGTAACTGTATCCAATGTCGCTGCCTTTCAAACGTGTTATATTAAACCTGGTGTTTCAGATTGTGTTCGGCGTCGGTGAGGTATTTTTTTTTCATCGCCTTTAATTACACCCGTTTCACCGATGATTTGATAATAATATTTTTTAAGACTGAGACTGAAGTATATTAAATTACCTCTTTAAGGGATAGATTGCTATCAATCTCTTTCTACTCCCCCCCCCCCCACCCCCCTCCCCCACTCACGATCTAGGCCTGTCGCGTTATATTAATAGTATTTTTGGAATAATGTATAGGTGCTTACGTCAGCTGAAAGCATTGCGTAGATAGATGTTACAATAACACCAGCGGTGTCGACTATAATTGCTAGTATTGCATAGAATAATTACTTTGTAAAACATTTTTCAAGATAAAAGAGGAGGTAGTCTATAATAAATGCCTAATTGTAAAGGTTTCCGTAAGAAATAGTACAAATATAAGAGAGTCTTTGCTTATAAAAGGAGATGTCTGTCTGATTATGAAGGTGTCTGGAAGGCGGTATGACTATAGAATAATGCTTCTAGCCACACCCTTTTTTTTAATATGAAAGTAGAGTACACACAAAGGCCCACTGTATTGTAACAAAAAAGAAAATATGTCGTCTTAGAGACAATAATGTTGTGATTGTGGTGGAAAAGCCGATAGGAAAAGGTGTGTTTTGAGTTACCGTTGAAGGAGTGTGATGTCACGTTGTTGACTGAGATACATGGAAGCGAGTTGAGTTGAAACTAAGGAGAATGGTAGAAAAACTTCTTGTCTCCATAACTGGCTAGTCGAGTCCGAAGGACTAAGGAATTATGACCTTTTGGGCTGCGGGTGTCACAGAGAGCGTTCTTTGTTATTTTAATTTATTATAACAATGAATGAACGAAAGGTTTCCTCGATGCCTCTCCTAGAAATTCAAAACCACTGCCCCCTGACTCCGCCTTCACGCATAAGGTCGATTCCTGGATGATCTCGGACTCGGCTTACAGTGTGGAGTTTCAGCGTGATCTTGAGATGAAGTTGGGCAGAGCCATGACGTGTTTGCAATGTGAGGAAGATCTTGAAATGAATGTTGTACCTCAATGGTAGCCAGTGTAGCTCGCAGGCGATATGAGTAACTGTGTGATGTGATCTTTTAAAATGTATCTAAAGACGCGTAGCATAGTGCTGACTCGCTGTTAATTGACTGTGCTGAAGCATTAAAGTCATTAAAGCCCCCTGAACAAGTCCAACATTGCACCTGCTTATCCGGGAAGCTTATTTATGCTAGAAAACCCCCACGGCTAAGCCATTTGTCAAACGTGGGCTTTTTCCCGGCTCCAGCTTAGGAACAATTTTAGGCATTAGTGTTCCACCTGAATGGAAAAAAACACACTTTGACTCGGAACTAGGCTTATGATGTGTGTATATTTCCTTAAAACTTGGAAAATTAATTTACGTTCCGATCCAAAGCCAAAACGAAAAGCTTCGGTCTGTACACAATAGTCACCGTTGAGTGAAGAGAAATGTTTAGCAGTACTATTTGAAGGCACCGGACTACTCCGTACAGGTACCTTATGATATTCTCGAATTATAATATCAGGCGAGAAAGCAGCAATGGTAGTACTGTTTGTCGCCCAAGGGACGAGGTTGGCATTTTCCCATGATACATCTGGGGTAAAGCACGCACACCCCAACAGCAACTTTTTGTTATTGTGAATCGCTATAGGATTGTCTATGCGAAGATGATTCTTTTGTCCCTTTTCCGATCCTATGGGCATGTTAACTTAACGCCGGTGGTTCGCTTTGCTTTTTAGGATACATTTGGTTCTTCCCCTTTTTACCAAAGGTATCCTGACTTTATGGTTCTTATTATAAGATAATATGGTTCTTGTCATTGCATTCTCGGCGCACCTGCGACATATAAAGACAAACGCGAATGGTAAAACTTTAGTTCCCGAAATTTCTCTGATAAAATGTTGCAGATGAGCAAGTTGTCAGTCACTAAGAAAATCCAACCGATGACTTCATCCTACATAAATGTACTAATTTTACTTTTACTATCAGCCCCCCCCCCTTCAATTCTTATTAAAGAATCTTATTTGTTTCAATGTGTTACTGTAATTTCTAGTCTTTCAGACATGACTTCATTGTTTGCTGATTCTGGCAAGATAGGACATTATGGTAAAACGTTTTCGACAGAGCTATAGATAATTTGTCCAATGACATTCTTTAGCGAGTGAATGACACTTACGAATGGAATAAATCTTTCGGGCAGATGGCTGGCGTAATTTCTGGTACATATCTTTATTGGTTTGGGGAAAAATTTGCCTTGTTCATGTTAACGTCAATAATTTATTTGACTTGGTTTCAATAAAGTATGATAATGTTTTGTTTGATAGCTTTTATCACAAAGTAGGCCTATTTATTGAAATTCTTAGCCAAATGTAATATTTCAGAACTCGGTTTTCGAAATTTAAAAGAAGCGATTTTTTCTTCCTTGACGAACTTGCACTTTACTGACGTCAAAAATAGATGCGTTCTTATGTCGTAGATACGATTTTTGATTTCGTTTTAAAAGGTTGTAGTTTCAAATAGTACAAACTAATCATTTTAATCTTATTGTATTTTAATGAATCTGGATTTTCCCGGGGTTTCACTGAATAAACCAAGGTTCGTTTGCTGTCTATATCTCTCTGAGACCATATTCTCAATGTGTCTACTTAAAGGTGTCAATTTGTATTATTTAAAACAAAACAGCCTGGTAAAACATGTCCCAGAGCGCCGCCAAAGTTATACTCAATTGATTCCGAATGGTTATTTATTGAAGTCTTTTCGGGGCAGGATTTATTCCATTCATATATGACAGTCAGTCAGTCAGTCGATGAGATAGGTGCAGAGATAATACTATCGGCTGGCCCTCTGAGACCAGCAATAACAGTGAACATAAAAACACTTACATAAAAAGATTTTCAGTGTGATTCGGGTTTTTTGAAAGAAAAAAATATAGGCCTAATGATGCTAACTTCATTCACTTATAGCAAACTCTTTCGGTTTAAAAAATAGCGGAATTAGTCTTTCGTGGCCAACTTCTTTGTCCTTTTAACATTTTTGCATCGACAATTACCCAACACCGACATGTGTTCGTAATAATAAATAATTTATTACAATTCCATTCCATGTCCATAATTCCTTTTAGGGATCTCTTCAAGCTTTACGCTTTTTAAGCAGTGACTACCTTCAAGTTCAATGTCTGTAAATACATCCCCCTCCCCCCTCCCCCCCCCCTTCTAGATCCTGCTTTTTTATTTCGGTGAGTGCTTTTCTGTTTATCAAGTTTTTTCCTCTAGCCCTGAGCAATATCGCTACGCCGTTACGAACTAATGTGCTGTTAAAGCAGCAGAAGTGAACGGAGGCCTACACATTTATTAGTATTTGGTGCCGTTTCTGCCAAGGTCGTCCCACGGTTGCCCTGAGGTGAGCAGTATGCGTCAATACAACCCAACAATAGCGGGGAGGGGGTTTTATCGAGCGAGCAACCGATGGAAACAGACAGGCTTCCCCACTAGAGTTCCATCGTACAACACAGGAAAGTAAAGGCAAAAAAAGAGGTTGATGTAAAGACATGTCTAGAGAAAGTGACAGCCACGCTAACAATCTGATAACGTTGGGCCCGGCACTCACTGAATCTGTTTTCGTAGAAAAGAATGAAAAAACACAATCGCCGTTTGTTTTGGCGTTATCGGTCAGTGAAGGTTATTGTACGTAGGCATTGCTAGGAGGCATAGGCGCTATTATGACCGTTCTCAGTAATCCCTCGCTTTAGAAATTATTATGATGATTCTGTTTCTTTTTTAATTCTCGGTCATCTGCAGATCTCAAATAGTGATAAAAGCCTAGCTGACATTGTTTGGATTTCATCAAGCAGATGTCTGATCAGCGTTTTTGACAATGAGTCTTTTACCATCGGAAATAATGGGTAGCTGTCTGGCCTCCCGGGTATGGATCTCAGTGGATTATATGAATATCAAATCTGATACAATGATCTCGATTGGAAATGGACAAGGGTAAGCCCTGTTGTGCACAAAGGGGGAAAACACACTTGGGAACACGATGTTGGGAACTCGTCCACTTTAGGGAATTGCCGGCCTCAAAAGAGCTCTGCCACAGGAGGGTCAGTGACCACTCAATTACTGAACTCTTTTAGCGTGTGATGGGAATGGAGACTAGACCTTTCTCTTTTGTCTAGGGGATTAGAAAGTCATTAAACTAACATGTTTCCATGACACCGGACTCTCTCCGGACCTTCTGTTTGTTGCTGTGTGAAGTATGGACAGACCTTATAGATTTACAGGCGGATTAATGAGGGGGTGAGAATTAGTTTTGTTCAAGATCTCATTAAGAGAGTTGGCTTGAACAGAGACTAGTGTAAAAGATTTTTTGTTTTCCTCCTCAAGAACTTTTTCTTATGCGGGAACCATATCTCCAGCCTGCATGTTAACGACTTAATTTCCGTTTTAAGTTGCTGATTTGGTTTGTTACTTCATAAGAGTTAAATTTTAGTCATGAAAAAGGAGTACCAATTTCGAATTGCCAATTTGCCAAGTGTTTTTAATTTGTCAGATAAGCAGTGGCATAGCCGGGGTGCAGAGTGGGAGAGTACAACGCGCAAGACATTTTAAAAGCAAAATCGGGACGCTGATAGAAGTAAAATTGGGATGGCAAAAATGGATTAACAAAACCCTGGCTACGCGCCTGCACATCCGGGAATTTCACAATCATTATACCAGCTTAGGAAATGGTCACCGGTGCCAGTTAGCAGTGTGGCGAGAACGCCCTCTGGTTTTTAGAATATTTTAGTCCAAGTACATTCTGTAGGCCCATATCCTAGGCCTACACTTTAAAAGGTAATATATACACCATTTTGCAAACATTCAAGAATAAAACTATGATGAAATATCCTACTTTGTTTTCTAAGTTAATACATGTAACAGCATCAAGCATCCTATGAAATCACTGCGCCTAGTATCATTGTGCTGTTATTTTCAAGAAAAGAGAAATTAACATCAATCATCAACGTTGGTTCGGACCGACCCATTACTGAAAACGGGGTGTTGTTTTGCTTATACTACCCTAATTGACAGAATTCACTTTAGTTTGCAAACGACTAAAAAATGATAGTTATTTTCCCGAGTGACAAACTAAGCATCACACTGCAAGAGGGCGCTAGTTAAAACGTATTAACGAACGTTATGGAATGGAGGACTTTGAACGCAAACCTTGCTTTGCGTTGAGAGAAATAAAGATGTATTTTAATAGTTTTCCCAGAAATTGATTCTGCTGAGCTAAAATTTCGACAGGTGTTAAAGATTTTCTCTTGTTAATTTTAATTCACCAACGAAGCTCGTATTAAACGAGAAAGAAAAAAAAGAAAGAATTAATTATCCTGCCTATCAAACTTTATCCATACTTTTATGAAACCATTGTTACATAGGTGTCCATGGAATGCTAAATGCTTTAACGCCTTATGTCACAATTATTCACGTCCGAGTGGTCAATTTTCTGTTCTCATTCCTTTCTGTGATCAAAGAAGGATAGGTTGTCGAACCTCTCCGTTTCTGCGGGTTGATAGATCAAGAGATAGTGCGCCCTCATTCGTTCATAGCCTCCGTCGTTTATTTTGCCGTTATTAATTTGTTGCCGTTGGAGGGCGTCCTTCATTTCACAAATCTCAACCCGTCTGGGGATGATTTTCAGAACACAGACACATTCATCAAGCCACGTTTATCATACAGTGCATTTTTATCGGGGAGGTTTGGCTTTACCTTCTTCATAACAATTCAACATCCAATGAAGTACTAGCACAAGTACCCCCTCAACGATAACAAAAAGAGAGAGAGAGAGGCAGGCGGACTCTTCGAGGCCATTGCCGCAGTAGCTCTTGTTAGGGCTCCACTGATCTCTGTAGCGTGCAAGTTTAACATTTAATCCTACATGTTTCTATTTTAATAGAGATTTATCTCTATTTCAAGACTTGCCACAGTGCCATTTAATCCCGAAAGGTAGATATGTCTACGTCTCTAGAAAATAGAGATATGTCGATTAGAAATTGAGATATATCAACACTGATGTATATTTCAAAATAATTATGATGATACTATTTGCACGCCATACTTCTCTACAAACTGATATATCTTTCTTTCGTTTGTAAGCGTTGAGCGCCATTTTGTATGGGCTGCCACAAGGGCATACATAAATAACTTTGAGTGAAATGCGGCCACAAAATGCACTTACAAGTTTCAACAATTGAACAACGCCACCTTGCGTCAGTTGGTGCACCAGACCGTTGTACATTGACGTGCCACACTTCTCAAATTTCCCGCGTGATTTTGTTTCCCCTAGTCCTTGATATAAAAAGGGTGGTTACTACTGGAAAGAAATTCATTATATTTCATGCTCTTTTTTTTTACATTTTATTCGCTCAACTGATTCTCCAGTACCTTCGAACACGGAAATCGTTGCCGTTGGCGGAACTGATGTGAGTGTCCATCGATTTATGACTTTTATTAATAAACTTCTGTTACATTGACAGCTATGCCTATTTGCTAAACTAAATTGCAGTGCAACCCAATAAGGAGATTGCATCTAAATTTCATTAGGCCAACCGTGTACCAGTACAACTCCGTGCCAAGCCCTTTCAAATCGACCAAAGTGCACTAATAAAAGGCTGCGCTTGCGCAGCAGAGGTATTATCTCTCCACACGGACGGTGTCATCTGTGTGAATTCACAGACTCTCTCGATAAAGTGTACGACCCGGATCTAGGTCCTTCTTCTTTGTTTTCCAATTTACGCTCTGGCAAGTCTCGGTTGCTTAATAACGAACTTCACAATTTTTTATCGTCAACCAGTTAAAAAAAAATATTTGGTAAAAGGACCCAGATTTTTCAAAATGACCTAATTTAAAACCTCGGTACGCGGTCGTGACGCACAATAGTTGATCATTTTCACGATTTACCAGACGCCTCAATAACAGGAGTTCTTCTACTGGTTTGGTAAACCACGATAACCAGTGGTAAGGGATTCCGACTTCAATCACCCATCGCTGCCGACAAGTTTGCGATTTCAAGGAGGTAAGATTTTCAATTTCTATTTGAATTCAAGTCAATTCAGATTTGTCCATGATTCCACAATATGAGAAATAAAATGGCATTTTCTGACGAGTACTGCGACTCGTACCTAATCATATGTTTTTCCAACTCTAATCAAGCGTTATCTTTATTTTTTCAGTTTTTTCCCTTAGATATTAGATTGTAACGACGGTTTCAATCGATTTCTGCGTAGACTTTGGCGTTAATAAACATAAATTGCAAGTAGTAATGAGGGTATTATCATACAACCCAAAGAAGAATAATTGTGTTTCTGCCAAGCCGAATCATGCATGATAGATATAAACGTTGCAATAGGCCTAATATAACAAATTATGCAATTGGACAAGCACTCACGTGTTGCCCACTAACATGCAATAAATTCTGCTTGCCAATATTAACCGCGAGCAAAATCAATTACCGCGTTGGACAGCCGCTCTCCAATATGTAACGTGTTGACTCAGAGTGACACCAAATGCCATTTCAGGCCCACGCTTCAAGCAATGTTGGTTTTATATTCTCTGTCAATTGACACAAAATACGTTCCGAGCTTACACGGCAACACTGCAAACGGGATCGTCGAGAAGAACAAGATTTTTGACTGTTGCTTTGCCTTCTGGACGCTTAATGACTTTAACTGATACTCGGACGGACGGTAACGACACGTAAGGGTAGGCGCTACGACGTTTACATGCCGCTTAGAGCCCGGCGTCATTAAGGAGAGCCGAATCTCATTCGCCCTTTGCATGGCAAGATTGAAAGATAAAATTGACCTATCGCGGTAGAATAGCATTAGAATCGCGTCAACGCAGCTTGTGAAATATTGACCAATTATACGATACAAATAGACGCGGAACGCGCAAAATTTAGTGCACAAAAACTTGTCTAAAGGGTTGTCTAAAGGGCGTGGCTAACTCGCAAACGGCGATATAGGTTAAACACCGAGAAGCTTAAACAATCTGAATAAACTAAGAGCTTGTTACACCATATATAAAGACACCAAGAAGTCATTCTTTTGCAAGTTTAGCCTCACTTGTATTCCCATAATAGCTATTTCTTTTAAAAGGGGAACTTTGTCACACACAAAATGACGAGCAGTAAAGTTAATTTTAACATTAACAAGCCTAGGCTTTACTAGGCAATCGTGGAACTATCGCACAGGGGTAGAGTGCTCGGGCGGCCGGGCGAACATCGTCCTGGCTACATGAACAGATGGCGGCACACGAGATAACTGATGTGTACTTTTAGTGACCGGGGATGTGTGAGGCATAGTAATAACATTATAGCCTAACATGGTTTATTTCTGGTGAATAGTTGATATTAGCTCCCTCGGTATTGACAGTTGGCAAAAATTTCTCTCGGCTTCACCTCGGCAAGTAGTTTGTCAACTTCCAAAACGTCAGGCGGCTAATGTTTGACAATGATCCACCCATGGACAATGCCTCGCGAATACTGCATGTACCCGGCTCTCAGCTGACATTGTTTAGTGTTATTCATAACAGAAATACCTAAAACCATTAACGTCGTCATGACGTCATCGTGTATCAAATGACGAACTACTTTTGACATCCCCTTTTGCACTGAATTCATGGAGTACCGTGTTCATCTTTTGCAGTTTACTACGATCATACATGTCATATATGAATATATATTTAATGTGGGATGCCGAACTCAAACAATGATGACGTCATTACTTAAGAGATGTTTCAGAATGATGACATCATCAGATTGGAAGAAAGTTGCCATAGAGAGAATTTGAAAATGATCAGTCTTCGCTGGTTTTACTTAATCCGCAGCCAATGGTTATGATCGTTGCACAGCTACACAATTGACGTCAGACATTCTAATGCTGTGACGTAATTAAACCGGACACATACTTTACGTCCCGTAATAATGGTATTTTGAGAAGCTCTTTTCCCTTTATCTTGAGCAATAATGTAACATTTTCATTGTGCACATTTTTGATTGTCAACATTACATGCATGCACAATTGCACATGTTCTGTACATGTACATGTTTATTTGAACGTGTATCGTATAGTATTACGTATGTTCGCGCATTAATATACGGCTGTCAAATGACACGCGTGTAAATGTGGCACATACTTACTTTTGGAAATATCATAGCTTTGGACTGCTTTGGGTTGGCTGTGGTTATTTTTGATATCGACGTTTAAAAAGGTCTAGATTAGGCTTGTAGTTTGGCCGCCAGGTGACGGAGCTGCGACGTGCCGTCGCGTGGTGCTGTGGCGGCTTGTCGCGCAGTGGCGTCGCATGTTGAAAAAGCGAGGCAGTGTGTCGTCAATAACACACCATACTTTTTGGACTATTCAACTACTCACCCGTCTGTAGTGTTGCGGTGTTAGTTAGTTTATTCTAGGTCAGCCCAACCAAACGAAAGTAAATATAGGCATCGAATTTTTGGTTAAAAAATCAATGATGTACCGCGTGTTGTATAGGTTTGTTACATCTCTGGGGTCAGTTTTATTACCATTAGCCATCTCATTTTTGTTCAATTTGGGATTTAGGGCCAAATAAGAAAACTTGTTTAGCATCCTGCCTTTTTGAAAAAAAAATGGAAGGAGGAGGCCTTTTTCCCCTCGAAAATGGCCTCCCGACCGGGCTATTTTTCAAGATGGCCGCCAGGGACGAAGAGGCCAAAATGATGTCACTGTTTAAAATTTATAATTTTTATCGGTTTTTTTTTTAAGGAAGCAGCCTCCAAAAAGGAAGCGGGCGGCGACGCTAAACATGTTTTTATTTATTTGACCTGACATTTATTTCGTCTGTTAAAAAAAAAAATGGGGGACTCACAACGATTTTTTTCAGATGAATAAATATTTGACATTTGCAATGCTGTAAATTATAGAAATTAACCCGTACACGAGAAATGTAATCTCATTTAAAGAGGGTCCCTGCGGTTCATATCTTTAAGGGTGTAATTTGAAGGGAAAAAACAAGGAATTGTACAAAAGCGTTTCAAGAACAATTTTCTTTTCTCAAACTTCGGGTTTAACTTTCTGCTCGTTATTATTGTATATCTTAAGCCTACTTCTGGATGTAGGACCTACAAAGGGCGATATTACATCAGAGGTGCTTGCTGCAATTGTTTTAAGGAGATTAAAAAAAAAAATAACACTTACAAAGCAACCAATTGAAGAAAAAAAGAACTGTGACTTTACCATATCATATTAACGTTAACCTGTTGGTGTTATTTTATATCTTCTTTGTTGCACACGCTGTAGTCATAAATAAGTATGACACTATTTGCTCTTCAAGTTCAACGTTTGTTAATTCGCTCTCAAGCAATGACTGCAGCGACTGCCATCATCCTCGCCAAAATAGTCACCAAGTACGAGGTCTCTGAAGCGGTATCTGGGGGGTAATGGAGGAACAATGTCATATCCGTCAGCCATATTAAACCGCTTCAGAGACCTCGTACTTGGTGACTATTTTGGCGAGGATGATGGCAGACGCTGTAGTCATTGCTTGAGAGCGAATAAACAAACGTTGAACTTGAAGAGCAAATAGTGTCATATTTCTCAATTAGTGGTGCCGCAGATTGTCTCACTAAATGACTGTATTGTATAATTGGATGATTGAGTGATCTGTTTGTTTGTTTTGTTTGTTTGTTTGGCTGATCATGGTTGCTATGTTCACTTGGGTGTCGTGCAGCCAATGACGATCAAGTCAATCAATTAATCAGCGTCAACGTTGACCAATTCTAAAACATTGACCACAGGGTGAGTCAAAAAAGTTACATGGATTAATGGTTCCTTTTCTTAAAAAACAATCAAATTTGATACCCCAATGAAGTATGTCTGAAGAGGAAATTTTCTTCCGCTCATCTTAAAAAAAGAATTACTCAAATTGATCCATGCTATCAGAAGTTATGCATGTTTTACTAATAAGAACCCATTTTTATAGCTGTCCATGGAATGCCAATGGAAGCTATTGAGCTGAGTGAGAAATACAGATTACACACAGGCATTCAAATACAAATGAGATTTTAACCATTGAGTCAAGACTGAAATATTATTTTTACTGTCACATTTGGTGTTTGAATATACTGAGGAACAAGTCAACTCTTTTATTTGAATTGTCGATGGCGATTTTCGTATGTTTTCGTTCATTCATGGGAGGCGGAATAACGTCCATGTTTCATAAGTTCAGTGGTGGACAGCTGAATTTATGATCCTTGTATTAAAATAGACATATTACTGGAGAATAGAGTATGCAAATTACGTGAAATTTTAACAGGTACTGGTCAATAATATGTATTTCCCTATGTTATTTTTACGAAATGGAGCGAGCCACACAATTTTAAAAATACGTTTTTTCCCTAATTTGGTCACTTTCTTTTTGACTCAGTGCACCCTGTACATTGTTCGTAAGGTTGTTGATTGCGATTGTACCGGGGTCTACCCGATGTTCCCCAAAATCCTTAGGGTTGGGGTTAGAGTTAGGGTTGGGGTTACGGTTAGGAAACATAGGTAGCAGGGAACATAGGTATGGGAGAACATAGGTATATGCAGTCTGCACCCGTTGAACCCATATGCCACATGGTATCAATAAATTGTACATTTTAGTTTTTGCGGGCATGTCGTCGTCTATACGGTGACTCCTCGACCGTCGTTGAACCAACATAATGCCATCGGTGGTAAAAAAATAATGAAAATAAAAAAACAACAGTGAAGACTACTTTATCTCTTGATGGTTCAGGGAATACTTGATATGCGTGTCTTCCCTTGAGTAGGGAGAGCCTTTTAGTCGGTGTTCCTGCAATTTCCTGCAGCCATCCTTCCTTAATGATGACGCCATCAATAACCTCATCATTAATCTCCCAAGACACAAGTCCAAACTAGATCCGGAGTGAAACCAAAGAATAAACTGAAAATGTTCTCGCAAAATCGAAGAGTCAAATAAATTATCTGTGCAATTAGAGACGAGTCATTAATCTTCATTGAGAGCACTTCATGAAGCCGTGGATGAAAATCAAAGGCAGAAATTTTGAGAAAAAAGCGCATCAGAGCTCCAAGTTGCAATGAATACTAATTGCTTAATCGATGAGACATTGTATTTTGTTTTTAAAAAAAAACGGACACAATCAGAACGCATTGTATTTTGTTTAAAAAAAACCGGACACAATCAGAACGCACGCTTCGAATTTCTTCGTAAAGGATGTATTATTTTATGAAAACGACGCGTTTTAGAGCTAAACAACAATCGATAATCGAAATTCATTTGATATCGAATTCGGTTAATATCATTGCAGATCCAAAATCACGAGTGTATAAATGCACCTGTCTGCATTGAATGTCATTAATTTGATCCCCGTTTTTATCTTAGAATGAATTAAACTGCAAACTGACTGGATTGACCAGAAATGTACGAATCAAATAATTAAAAAGGCCTGATTTTACAGCCTTACCAATGCTTTCTTTAGAGACAACTTACCTTTTCAACCTGTGAAATATTCGCCCCAAAACGGAGAACATTCGTTCAAACAGAACTGCAATTCATTTATATGTAATCGTGATACAGACTGTGAAGGTTTGGACAAAAAGGGAGGAGTGAGCTTCCAAGCAGGGGGTTCGGCGGGCATTGGTTGCGTTTGTCAGCATGATAATTCTATTGTTACCGCCAAAGAATTAGCTTTAGACTCATTAACCCCCATTCCACTCCCGCCCCGCCCTTATGACGCCCCTGCAAAGGACTTGACGCATATTACCCGATTTTCCCACTATCACGTAGGACCACTCACTTTTTGTGTCGTCGTGAGTTCTACTCCATATCAAATAAGCCACGTTGATCGCGGTTTTGAAATCGCTGTTTATTTTTCCAAAGCCGCACCATCTGTTGTTGTCACGAGCCGAGCGTTGACAGCTAAACAGCAACGGTCATCACCAAAGAACACTTTATGAAATTACTATTCAAAGGCCAAACGAGTTCTTCACTTTGCCCAATAATTGATGTTTAATTTGCTTGATGCTGAACGAAGTTGGAATTTTGGACTCTACAGATCAACCATCTGTTTAATTGGGTGAGAATTACTCGATGTGCTTGCAAATAAAATTATAATTACACCTCAGACAACGTACGTTGTTTATAAAGTATACCAAATGGTTCCTCACTCCGGCTTCCAAAGCTTCATACAACAGATAGATTGACCTAGAACGTACCTAACTACTCATCCTTCAGTTCCAGTATTTAGGTTATTCTTTTGAAACCTTATCAAAATACTAATGACAAATATTAGTTATATCAAGCCCTCCAATATTCCCTTTGAGATCATTCTGAATAATTGATCGATGTTACAGGAAAATGATATTATAAACGTTTCTCGAGTCCTACACAATCTAATTTAACTTCAAAACGCATATTCCG
Organism: Patiria miniata; assembly: GCF_015706575.1. Taxonomy (NCBI): domain Eukaryota; kingdom Metazoa; phylum Echinodermata; class Asteroidea; order Valvatida; family Asterinidae; genus Patiria; species Patiria miniata. The sequence goes on from NW_024037071.1 coordinate 4,985,046, forward strand.
TGCTTTTGTGACCTTTTATTGAAACCAGGACACGGGTTGATAACATGCGAAACTGAAACTAAAAAAAAAAAAATATGATGTGGTTGCCGGACTCCATATGTTTCGGCTCTCAAAACTATAATTTCATTCAAATTATGAAAAGGGTTTCATACTTGTGTCGACTACTTTGGAGAAAATACATTTTAATTTAAATGTAATGGTTGGATTTATATATTTTTTCAAGTTACAAAAAGCAGGTGGGAATGTTTCAGATATTCTCGCAACGGTTTGACTTCAAGGAAGAGAAAAAAAGAGGAATGCCAAATAAAAACATCTGAGACGATTATTGCAAATCCTACGACAAGGCGTTGTTAGGAATATGCAATCAGGAGAGAATTGTAAATCACGAGACATTATATAGAGACGATATTTAACCCGACAACTAAAGGGTGTTCAGTTGTGTCGGTACTGCTTTGTTTGATTTGTTTTTGCAGTGATCCCGTGATCTACTCGTTAAAAATTAACTGCGGAAACTCTACAGGACCCTGGGTACTCTGCAGGGTTGCGATAGTGGACGGACATTTGTCTTCAACAACAAAGACATCGAGACATCATTAAGAAGAAGCTACAGAAAGCTGGAAACTACTGGGGCATATTTGAAACGTCGGCTTCTCTATACTTCAGTCGAGGTCTGAGTTAAATCTCTGGCAGTAGGATGCAGCGAAATACGGCGATTTTCATGTGCAGTATTCTTGTGATTTGGGGAGCTTTGGCCGGCACAACGCATTCACAAGGTACGCAATATTAATCGACGATTTAACTTTACAAGTTGTAATTTCTTAAAATAATGCTGTCTGTTATGTTGTGTTAGGTGGTTGGCATTGTTGCTTAAAGGGGTCATGCAATGACTTTTTCTTAGGAACACATTTTGTTTGCTTTCTATACTCTTCAATGTATGAAAACTATTTTGGCATCCCTTTTTTGTGAATTTTATAAAAAGGTGCATTTCTATAAACATTTAAAATTGTCCATGCTTTTCCGGACAACTGAGGGCGTTGTTGCTGTGATGTCATTCCAGGAAGCTAAGACACCGTGTTCAGTTTAGGGGTTTAATTTGTGTTCAAATATTGTATCCAAAATTTGCTCAGAATACATTTGTGAGAAAGGGTTGCCTATATTGGCTAACTGCCGTGTACATGTACTTACACAACAACGAATCACCGAGGAAAGAAAAATTACGACAGCAAAATATCTAAAATCCTAGCAACTTGTTGTGCTGAAATAGCTGTTCGAGGTTTATTCCCGAATGACATATTAGTGTTTCTCATGAATATGGTAATTGCATTAGCAAAAAAAACCCCAAAAAGGCACCACAAATACGCTTTAAAGTGGTGAAACAACAATTGAAAGTAAGGTTAAATGGGACACAAAGGTGCATTTTCAAGGACTGTATTGAAAAAAAAACATTGTATGACCCTTTAATATAATGCAGAAAACTAAGGACACAGCGCCAAAAACCAATTCACTTTCAGTGGTAATGTTTTTGAGTTCAGCTAATCGGCAGTCATCGGCAAGAACAAAATCCGGCGTCGTTCACTTTGAAAAGCAGATCAATCAGTTATCTGGCCGGGTCCTTTCACAAAGCCCTTTTCGGCGTCTGCCGCCGTGAGCTTATTTTACCAACATGCTTTTTCTTCATGGTTACGGACGCACGTGTAAATCTTTAACTCTTGCACACATGAGTGCGATATATGCAATTGCGTCGTACAACTGCCATGGAGTTACACGCACCCCGCTTGGTATAATTAAAAAAGGCGCTGGTAAATCTGTAAAAGGTGATGGATAACGACCTTTTCCAATGGGTTACTTTAGTAAATGGAGCATTTCCTTTCAGTCTGAAGCCAAACTTATCCATAAACCCCTTTAATTCACTCCCCCCCCCCCACTTCTCAATTAAAACGTGCCACTGATTTCCATACATCCTATTGAGCATTTGCCTACGCGTACACCCACTTTCTCCAGATTCTTCGTCATTCAGCTCCAGTGGGCCGTTCGGATATTCCTCCAGTGAGAGTATCTGTCTCGAATGTAACGGTAAGACAACCTCGTCTCCAGGGCTAGTATATTTTCAACCTCGTTTCCAATAGTGAACCCTTGGATGGGAACGTTCTTCCTGTATCCTGATTCGATAGCGCAATTAGCAAAAAACAATGCAATTATATCGTGTACTTGGTTATCACGTCCACACCTTCTCAAAAATAATCCTTTCCTTTCCAATTTTCTCGTATTCATATGAAATGTGATACTGCATATTGGCTGGATAAGACTGTAACATTTTAACTTCGAAAAAAAAAAAGCTTTCGTAACTCAAGCCGCGACGAATGGATTATGTTTTAACCATAGAGCTAGGCCTATATTAAATTACTAGAGCGCTAACTTCGTGTACAAAGTAATGCCTGCTGTGCGCATCCATGTTTGTGCACAAACCTATGGAGACCTAACAATTTTGTACGGCTTTTGTACGGCTATTTGCATATCAGCGTTTGTATTCCATACCGGTGCGTTATCGAAGCCGATACGCCCAAAACCGAAACGCACGATCAGCAAATGAGCGTGTCATTTTGTTCTACGCAAACAGCGCAACGCGTGCGCGTATTCGCTGCAGATGCTTTTTGCCGTCACGTTTTTTTGAACCGTCAATGACGCGCTTAAGTTGTTTGCGTGTGTTTTACTTGTGCGTTGCATGTAGAGTACACTTTCAAAATTCATTCCATCTAATTTCATTATATTCTACAAACATGCACATGAATTCAAAATGTCTGCGCCCAGGACGGCTTCAAAGCGTCTCCGCGCGCAGAATGGCGAGTTAGCGCTCTAGTAATTTAATATAGCTCTATGGTTTTAACCCCATACACCGAATGCAAAAACAAACGCTGATGTAAAGCACAGGCAGGCACCAGACATTTCCTAATTTGCATACATACCCTAAAATAATTGTGATATGCAAACTTAATGATCAAATACCAAGGTAAGAGAGCTAGGTAGTGTTAGGAGCGTAGTGCTTGACACCATGGGAACGAGGTTGGTGGTAAGAGCCTCTTGGCGGCGCTATCCGGTTCGTTAGTAAGAACGTCATACACGCGCGCCCACCATTGGTGACTAACGCACATTGGCTACAGACGCTCGAGTTGCGTTAACTTCCGGTTCCACTCCTGCAGAAAGTGCTGGAGGTGACGTCACACTAACGAACCGAATAGGTATTCTGACGAAAGCAGTGTTCCTTTAATAATACTAGCCCTAGTCCACCGCCCTGGTTGTGTGCATTTCATTCCGCGTCCCGCTCTTCACGAAAGTACGTGTGTGAGTTAGAAAAGGAAAACTCCCGTTTCGAATGCGAAAGGCACACTAGCTCATCCACACAATTTCAAGCATCGGTGTTTGTTTCTGCAAATCCTTTTGCCATATGCTTCAAAGAACGGTCTGAAAATCACTATTTTCATAATCAGTATTATTACAATGTAGGCCTATACTTATTATTATTTACGACGCAGAGGACTCATTTAGATTGCGGCTAGTGGTGGTCTTATAATTATTACAGAGGATGGTTCAACTATCAACACAATTCTGGACTTCCCTTGTTTTCCTTGCTGAAAAATAGGACATATTCTCTTCTTGCTAAAGAGGATAATCCTTTCATACTTTCAATTAATGATTCAGATGGTTGTGCCAGCACAACAATACAGTTGGTACCCGGCGTACCCGACTTCATCACCTACGGTTACCAGCAGCATGCTTACCACTGTTCCTGGCTGATCACGGCTCCGGATACCAACGTCATCGAGGTCAACGTACTGGCTACCACTGGCAGCAGCCCACCAATTTCCGTGTATTCGGACGTTGCGGGCGCTAATGGCTCACTGCTGTTTGATGTAGAACAGGGCAATCTAGGAATCTTGTACGCAAACGTATCTAGAATTAAGATTGAAGCGAATTATTATCCAGACGATTTCCATGATCATAGCTTCAAAATCTCGTGTGACATCAAACTAACTGCATTTGCCGAAAAAGGTTAGTAAACTATACTGTTGCTAATTTTTTTTTATATATATATAAAAAAAAGGTCCGCACTATATACTAAAAATACCAGATCAGACACTTTCCTGATAGAGCATTTTATTATGTTAAATAATAACAACTATTCAAAACAAAATTACGAAAACATTCAACATACCTCTGACAAAAAAAACACATTTGATAGAGAATTTAGTACTTTTGTTACCTGGTGTTTTTGTTACGCTGGCAACCGGGAAAACCTACACTTATCTTTGCCCTGGGAAAGCCAACAGCAGTTGAAAATACCACAGGAAAACAAATTAAACTAAAAAAAAAAAGCAGAAAGAGGAAATATTTATCTTAAAGTGAGCAGGAAATTTTCTCGGGTGGGACTATATTTAATTGACAGTATTATTAATTTTTGGTTTCTAATTTTTCCCACGTGACTCTGAAAGAATGTGGTCCCGACGACTTTCAGTGTATGAATCAGCAATGTGTGGCGGGTACCAGACTGTGTGATGATATCTATGATTGCCCGGTTCACGAGGACGAATATGGATGTGGTAAAAACAATAGGCCTTTATTATGTAACCAAAATCATAAAAATTAATACGACCAAAGCTGTAGAGGAAATTGTCAAATTGAAATTCAACTATTGTATTATTTTAATAAAGTTACATTTTATGACTGGCGTCTTCTCTGAAGCTTTGAGGTGAAGCAGTGAACGAAATCACTTTTCTGTTTATTGCAGATATCAATTGTTCAAGCGTTCATCAATATATGTGCCCAGTGTCTGGCGAGTGTATTGAATCCGATTTAGTCTGCGACGGTCGTGGGAATTGCCCAGGCCTTTTCGATGAGTTCGATTGCGGTGAGTTGTGCAAGATGGCGTGGAATGAATCTTTAGCATTTCAGTTTCACATTTTGCCGAACACGGGTTGGAGAACAATGAAAGCTCAATGTCGCAAAAAAGTAAAGAATAGTTTTTCATGTTTCCAAGCATATCATGAAAATGCTGAAAATATTTTTTAAATAACCAAAAAACGCTATACACAAGATTTTATAAAACTGCCTCTTTCTTACATAATGATGCTGTCTAGGCCTATATATGCCTTTTTTGGGGGTAAAGTCTATGGGCAACCACGGCTAAAACGCCCTCACGTGGCAGCCCATGCAAAATGGCGCTCAATGTTTACAAGCCGGAGTACATACGGCCTATTGGCAAGGAAAAGCTCTCAAAGTAGCTTTGAAATATAACTTTTTCAATGAGTACTTGAGCCATGGAAGATTATTTTAATAAAGGGTACAAAATGAGTGGATAAATAATTGACACCGGTTAACCCCGACATTTTGCGTTATTCTTTAGGGCGTTGTGGTGATCCCTACATCGATCTTAGCCTCATTCCAGCCGTCAATATCACTCAATCCATCGACAATTCAGTGGATTGTCTTTGGCTTGTCACAGCATCTGATCAAACCCGAAGGCTGCAAGTCGAGATTCAGCATTTACCCCTCCTGGAATACTACGAAAGAGCCGACCCTCGGGAGATAGCATGGCTGTCCCTCGGCTACGGGCATGACCCAAGCGACAAGCGTACTGTCGTCAGAACCCTGAACGACACCACACACCCAGGAGTCATCACCTTTGATAACTCGACTATCTGGATAATACTAACTATCCAGTCCAATCTGATGTTAACAGCAACCCCGATCTATATTGAGTTTACAGTCTCAGAATACAGCATCAAAGGTACGAAACTCATCCTTGTATATTGAATCTATAGCCCATCCCAAACTAATTAAAACTAATTTTGCTGTTGTTGTAACACTCAGAAGCCCAAAAGTATTTCTTTTTTAAATTGTAGTATTCAAAGTGCATAATACATTTTAAATGGCAACTAATGTATGCTACAGAACTCTCGGTGTTTTTTGAAGACAAATTTGTAGCAAAGGCTCAATTAAATCACAGATCTTTGCTGAACCACCTTTGTCACATTTGTTAATAATGACCTTTTCTATCTTAAGGTTGCGATACCAACGAGTTCTCGTGTTCATCCGGGCTTCTTTGCATCGATAAAACCAAGCTCTGTGACGGAATCGCAGATTGCCCGGAGTTTGACGACGAGCTCGATTGCGGTAGGCTTTTCAAATATATCAATCAACCCAATACATTGAATTTCTTGGAGTGACTTTAGTCTGCTGTTCTGTGTCTGCTGTTCCACCAAAAAGTGTTTATACCGCATTGAAAGCGAAAAACCGTTTGGTGCATCGTGCCACAAAATGACTGCCACATTACAATCCAAGAATGGAAATCGATACCTCATAGCTCACGGTGTAGATTCACTCCTTCCTTCTTTGCATTAAAATTTATTTAAGTATTAACTGCTTTAAATATAATCATTTCAAAATGTAAGATTTTTTCGGCATAAACTTCATTGTGTACTCTGTTGGGATATTTAAATAATATTTTACCTAAAAACTAGCATACCTTTTCGAAAGAATAATAAACTGTTTTTGAAACTGTGTTAACTTTTTTACACTAGGTTGCGGGGCCAACAAATTTCGATGTCGGAGGAGTGCCGACTGCGTAGATGCATCCATGCTGTGTAATGGCCAACATGACTGTCCTGACGGTTCAGACGAAGGCAACTGTGGTAATACTCTTTCATTGGTATAGACCATTGTCATGTTGCAGCCATTTTGATTTCTCCCATTCAAATCAATGTAGCGAAAGCGAGACTAGAAGGAAAATAGTCTGGTTCCTGAAGATTTGTTCCCACCTTCGGCCCTACTAAATGATCCTGCACTTGGTATATACAACAATTTATTGTTAAGTTGATACCCGTGCTCTTCATAAAACTTGAATTTTTTATTTTCCTAACAAATTTTCAATTAATTGTGTGACAAAAAACAACAACATTTTTTTTCGATTTTAGGCGTCTGCAACCAGGCTCTGAAAAATTGTCTTCCTTCAAAAGTGGTTATGAACATCAAACTACCTATCAAGCAAATTATAAAATTGTTTGAAGTCATTCTTAATGATTGCAAACTACCAAGGTAACACGAACAGGGTAAATATAACACTTTTTACCCTAAATTTATTTTAAAAGAATAATAATGAACCGTGTAATACGTAAAGACTTCGCTTTTCTTAGAGCCCTGTGGAGTTGGCATCATCGATCTGTCGTCTGGTCCCTACCTCCTCACCTCAATTGGGTATCCCGACGGATACCCAGTCAACATACGCTGCACCTGGTACGTGTACACGGAGCCGGACTATGATGTAATGGTCGTGTTCCAGGACTTCTATACTGAGGAATATTTTGATTATCTTTACGTCAGCGATGGGGTCCGCTCATCAACCCTCACGCTGAGTGGTGACCGATATCCGCAGAGGGTTTCGCTATTTTCAGAGGACGTCTGGCTTACTTTTCAATCAGAATATTTGTATCCATTTAGAGGTTTTGACATCAGACTAGAACAGGTCGAAACGGGTAAGTAAATGCAAAATAGTTCTAAGAGCTATTCCATGGACTACGTTATTTAATATTAATACTACACACAAAATAATTCGAAAGGTAACTGTGAGTGAAACAATTTTAAGTTAAAGACCTACCAAAACGGTTTTGGAAAAACCGAAGTAAGTAGTATACCTTGTAAATGATGTATCAAAGTTCCCTAAGATGGCTTTTTTTGCTGTTTCCCATAATTTATGGGAAACAGTCGGCTGCCAAAGTGCAAAGAAAGGTGCTGTTTAAGTGCTTGTTCTAAGCTTTAGTCATAATCATCATTATGCATTATCACACTATTGCCGTGAATCACATGATATTCTCCTTTCCCATAGAAAAGGCGGGGTTATCTTCTGATCACAATAGCAATATTTATTGATTGATCGATTTCTCTTTGTTGATATATAAGCATCATGTGCTGATGGCGAGGTTGCGTGCAATGGTACCGAGTTGCTCTTCTGCATTTTCGAGGCTGATGTCTGCAATAGAAGAGGAGATTGTCCGGACGGGACAGATGAAATTTATTGCTCAGGTAAACTCGCTTGCACTTTTCATAACGAACTACATGTATAATACTTTTAAAGTTTTCCTCAATGGTTTTCCTGACACTGAATAGTTAAAGGTGATATCCGTGTTTGTCTAGTTCCTTTTTAGGGTAATCTTCGTGCATCTTTTTTTTTCTTTTAGATGGCTGTGGTGAAACTTTCATTGATATTGGAGAGAAACCTCGTGAACTATTTTCACCTTATTACAAGAGCGGGGAATATCCGGCGTCACTGGAGTGTCTGTGGTTTGTCAGGGACAGTGAACGAGACAGAATCCAACTGGACATTCAGTCCTTCGAGTTGGAGGAACACTACGACTATCTACGTATCGGGATCGGGAACGATAGCTACAGCGGATTTGTGGCAAGTCTAACCGGGACCGCCAAGATATCGACAATTGTGTTCCAAAACTCTCCCATTTGGCTGCATTTGTATACAGACGAGTCCGTATCTGGCAGAGGATTCAACATCAGCTTCAAATCAGTGGGTAAGAAATATTTTAAATTAGACCAAAAATGATGAGGGTATTTTTAAAGCCCTCCAGTAGACGACACCCTATAGATATTTAAAAAGATGTCATTTACTCTGAGTTCTGTGTTACAAGATAAACCAGCGCGTGTTCTTATTTATTAATTTAATTATTTATTTATTTTTGCGTTCACCTGCAGATCAGGACGGCGACACTAGTTGCTCTTCCTTGTGTGGTCTGCACACTGACGCCGCTATGTGTCTCCAACCGTACGCCTACTGCGATGGTGTTTGGGACTGCATTTACGGCGAAGACGAACAAAATTGCGGTAGGCCACATTATATACCAGATGGAAGTGTAAACTGCGCTTTGTCGCCGAGGCATCTTCGCTTGTTCCAAGTCCTCACAAACTAGACTGTGCATACTGATTTTATTAGTGTTGACTTCAAGCTAGTTCAAATACCGTTCGTTCGGCGGACCTTACCGTTAAAAGTTGTGCAAAAAGTACCTGCGCGAGAGAGTAAAACGTAACCCAAAACATCTCCAGTTCAAGCAAATGTTGTTACTTTTTAGCTGCGGCATAGCAGCTCAACAAATCATTGTGTCTCTCAGTTAGTCCGTTAGCGTTGACATTGCCTATTGCTTCTACAAATGTTGACCGATTTCAACCAAATTTTTCAAAAGTATCAGTAGCCCAGCCCCAACATGTCACATGACCAAACTAGGGTCAAGGATCATCATGGGTTCATTGGGTCAAAAATCTAATGATTTTTTTAAAAATGAAAACACTACTCCTTCCAGAATTACATGGCACAGTCACGTGACTCATGCGCGAACCAATAGTACGATCGAGCTTGTTTCCTCGCAAGCTACATTTTCAAAAATAAAAAAAAAATAAAAAACGCATTCCCTCAAGAAGTACAGAAACTTGGTTATTTATTTTGTTAATTGATTTAGTGAACGTGACTTGTGGAATGGAGCAGTACCTATGCCAGGGCAGACAGCGATGCATACCGTATGAGTCGATCTGTGATGGGACGGTGGATTGCATCCCGTTTCGTGACGACGAAGAAAATTGTGGTAAGACCAAATAGTATCATTTGGAAATAACGACAAAACAGTGAGGGGCGATGTGCTGACGAGTTGTCGGGATGACGACGAAAATGCGGACATTTTCCGGACCTTTACAAGTTGAAACACGAAAATCAGAAACAAAAAGTTCGGGTCAGGGAAAGAAACGTTGTCAACCCTTTTGTACTTATGAAATTGTGCCTCTTTTTTGATAGAAAAAAGGAAATAAATTAATGATGCAAAATGGGACAGTTGCACGTCTACTCAATCTTTCTCCATATTTCCATTTACTTAGAATACCACGGGCGCCCCGCTGGTTGTGAAAGCCTGATGGTCGGTGAGTTGCTTTACGTTGAATGCAAACACGGCTGGAACGCTTCTACCGTCGGCAACCTCGTTCAAATAACACATTCTTTGTAAGTCCATCTTTTTTCTTTTTCTTTTTTACATGGATACTCGAGTCCATTATTTACAAGTCCTTTAGTTCCAATTCAAATTACAAGCTATTCAAAATAGCGTTGACAAAGGCAACTCTATGGACTTATGATTTACTTGTGACTGGACTTGTAACGGACTATACTACATCCCTGCAACATGTCATGAACATTTATTTATAAAGTTGTTTGTCGTTTGCAATTTGTGGCAGCCAGATTGTTTCATCATCCGTTAGTTTGTTGTTGATGTACGACATCAAATGTCTTTTTGAAAAAAGAAGCAACATTTTCAGCCGTTGACCATGCTTCACAAGTTTTATTAAATGTTCATGGTGTCGTTAACTTCTCTCAATCGAAATTGCCATTTTTGGGGGGAGGTGGGGGCAACTTCCATAAAATCTCATTTCGTTTGATTTTAAGAGTCAAATATCAGTGGGGGCATTAAAGGCTGTTACCAATGTAAAAAGTGTGTCTCTGCTACGAGAAGTTGTCGGCTGTCGCCTTAAGACTCTCAAAGAAAACTAAGAAAAACAGAATAAGAATAGAAAATAAAACAATTTGCCTCTTCTTTGGTTTGACAGAGAGCTATCTGGCGGGAGCGTGCCAATTTTGGAAGGAGGACTATTTAAGCGACTTGGAATGCTACGTAAATTGTGAGTTCAAGATATTCATTCATTTTTATGAAGTTGGAAATGGGGAAGCAAATCCTTTCGTCCAGCAAAAAATGCGGGTCATCTAACACCATGTTACGAGAATTAAACCGGATTAAATTGTATGTATCATTTTGTTGCAGATCCTTAAGAAATAACAACATATCGCGTATCGAACTCAATGCATTCACCGAACTGAAGAATATGACGTCGTTGTAAGTATATCGTTAAGTCTGTTCACACCTTTGGGAAATTGGATTCTTTGATAGTTGTTTTACTCATTGGGAAAGGCAGATTACTTGTGGGAGCAAAAAAAAGTAATATGTTTCCAAAGATGAAGACCAAGAATAAGAATGACCCGCCCGAATATTACACTGGTTACTCTACCGTGCGTACGCATTTGGATTAATTTCGTCCCACAGAAAGTTATTCGTTGCGTAAAACTGACAACATTTTTTATTCTTCCTCGACCAAAGTATCAGTTTACCCAAACTAGCAAATACGAGGGCTTTAGCCACGGAACACTGTCAGAATAATAAATAATTGGTAAACATTGATGATATTTTGGCGTGATATATTCTTCCCCAGAGACATATCGGAGAACAACATTCAGGAATTGCCAGGAGACATTTTCCGTGAATTGACGATGCTGTTGGAATTGTGAGTACAGAAATTCATAATAACAAATAATTCTAAAACACAGATGACATTGGTGCCTTGTCTTATTAATGATACCAAAATGTTTCCGTCAAACTTATTTCTCGCAGGGCAATACGGTCAGTACCGGTTCAGTTCATCAGGGCAAACGCATTTGCCGGCTTGACACATCTCCAGAAATTGTAAGTCGTTAAAACATTTAAAGCATTTTCGTTGGCTTTTTTCGCAGAACACAGTTTTGGCGCGATACTATAGTAAAGCTCACGAATTGGCATATTCAGATCATTATAATATAAGACCAGGTACGCGTATTCATGAGCAACAACATTTTCCATGCATGGTGTGTGCAGTTCAGAAGTTAAATTAGAACTCATGTTAGTCTCATTTCAGACGGCTTCGTCTAATACGAAATTGTCTCTGATTGCACTACAGGGTGTTGATGCGTGGTAATGGTACAGCCAATGCCATCTCGTCTTCTCTATATGATCGGGCGACTGAAGTCGAAGATCGAGCTCTGAGTGACTTATTGTCGTTACAAAAAGTGTAAGTATCATAATTAATTGTTGGTGTGTTTCAAAAGAACAAAATAAGAAAACCAAACAAGATGTGTGCATGCTCATGCCTTTTGCTTTCTTGTGCGCTTCTATAATGACGGAACTACTTCTCCTTCTTCTTTGGAACTATCAGATATGTTGACGACCATCGCCTGTGCTGTGACTTCAGATCGGTGCTTCCAGACGACAATCAGTGCATTAACATCCAGCTTCAGTCACCGTTGTTCAACTGCGGCCGGCTAATGCCCAACACTGTCCTGCAGGTCTTTATGTGGATCCTGGGCTGTAGCGCCCTCATCGGCAACCTGTTGGTCATCGCCTGGCGGATCCGGGAGGACAGCGGCAAGGGCAGCAAGTACGTGCACTCGTTTCTGGTGCTGAACTTGGCAATGTCTGATCTCCTGATGGGCGTGTACATGGTGATCATCGCCACCGTTGACGTCATCAAGAAAGAGGAGTACTACCTGACAGCTACGGAGTGGAGGAAAAGCGCCCTCTGTAAGGCAGCAGGGGTCATTTCAGTGATGTCCTCAGAGGCCTCCGTGTTCTTCATCACCTTGATCAGCGTGGATCGCTACCTGTGTATCGTCCATCCCTTCAGCCGAGTGCGCCTCCGAGAAAGATCAGTCTGGGTATCCACAGCCTCGATTTGGATCGCATCGCTGGTTGCAAGCCTCGTTCCCACACTCCTGGTAACCGGCGACTCCGACATCTATGGGCTATCCGATGTCTGCATTGGTCTGCCGTTGCTTACTCGTCCTGATAGTTACACGTTCACCGAGGCCGATGTTGGGTCATCATTAGGTAACGATACTTACCTTATCCCGCGACCCGTTGGCAGCCGACCCACGTGGTCCTACTCCATCGTTCTGTTTCTCGGCATCAATTTCCTCTGTTTGTTGACCATCGCCGTCTGCTACGCGTCCATCTTTGTCAAGGTCAAGAGATCGATCCGGCGAGTCAGGCAGCACTCACACAGAGATGAAGAGATCAAGATGGCATCCAAGATGGCAGTCATCGTAGGATCGGACTGTCTGTGTTGGATGCCTGTCATTATTCTTGGTATCCTGTCCCAGACCAGCGCGATTCGGATCCAGCCTGATGTCTACGCCTGGTTGGTCGTCTTCGTCCTGCCCATCAACTCCTCCCTCAACCCGTACCTCTACACCATCGTGACAGCCGTCAGCCGAAGACGTCAAGCTAACTGGAGCTCATCAAGGAGGAGCTCCCACAAACCAGAAAAGACCCTCAACAATGATGTCCCAATGGAAAGGCGTGCAGATTCTGGCTGCTGGACTATCACCACGCCCACTGCCACGCCCACCGCCACGCCCACTACCACGCCCACTAGTTCAATTTATCGTGGAAACTTTGAGCACATGTAATTGCAAATTGAATTGTTGAAGCGCAAAGAGTTTTCAACTTCTTTTCGATGTTTTAATAACATGATGGAAAAATACAAAGTTGTAAATATGAAATGTAAACAAATTGGAGCTGTACAAAAAAGTATGCCTGATTGTTTTCATTACAGCACGCAATCTAACTGTCAGTGAGGAACTTAAAATATATTATTGTTGTGTCGTAGTGTCGTGAGTAAGACTTGAATCAAAAGTAGACTTAAATTAATTGATATTAAACATATTTATTCGATTTTTTTTATCTATATATTATTTTCAGGTCGATCAAGTCAGTTAGCAGTTTTCAGCAGTTTTATTATTGTTCAAAAGTAATAAAGTTGTAATTAGCCATGCTAGTCGTAACCTTTTCTTGAAATAAAACCGCCCACTGTCGCATTAAACAAGCCACACCCCCTCCATTACAGGCCGGATTAATTTATATGACATCTGTATGGCATGTATATGACATATACATGACATGTATATGACGTGTATGTGACAACGAAATGCTTGCTTGCATGCTTGAGAAGTGTGGCTGTTTCTTCATGCGCTATTGAAATAATTAAGTCGGAAGCATCCTCACTACAGGGAAGGGTTGGAGGGCCAGGGTTTAAAAAAAAACTATTCCCCCACCAAGATACGGGAGGGACAAAGGATGGAGGCAGACCCACATCAGAGAAGAAAATCAAGGGAGGGGACTTGACCATGGGCGTCACGCGTCGCCAGGATAGGGCAAGGGGCCCCGGCCGGAAAAGCCCAACAAAACCCCCAAAAAAGGAAGAAAAAGAGAAGCTAATTGGAACAAATAGAGGTGTGAAGTCTTATTTGCTACATCTAATAAACATAACCGTTAAAAATGGGCGTCTGCAGGGGTGTCAATGCGCGTGCGGTTTGGGTGGGTAAACGTGTCGCGGGCCCACGCCACACTCGAGAAAAAATCATATGATGCTGAAGGTACAAGGATTTTTTTTGGAGGTGGGGGGTATGTGCTTTGCCCCCCCCCCCCCCGAAAAAAATCCTGGCGACGCCCATGGACTACACATCCACATACCTGGGGGTTAATTCCTTCCTCCATGGTTGGAGACAAAGGAAGGGATAACTTCATGAGACACACTAATCTTAAGTATATTTGCCAGTAATCGCCCATCCCTGACTTATTAACTGTCGCCTCAGTCGAACCAAACGTGAGTGCGTTCGATTAGCTCACCCGGATCGCCTCGGGTTAGCCCCGTGCAGTTTATCAACTCTGGCATCATTGCATTATCTTGGGGCTCACCAGGGTCAGCCACCATAGACCCTGCTCGTGGAGCAGAGTCAGTGGTGGAAGTACGTCACACGCAGGAGTGATTCATTCAAAGAAACGGACAAATATAGTGGCCGGACAGCGGGAATCTTAAGTGGACCCAAAAATCAACTTTATTTGAAGTCTATATAATAATGGTAAATTGCTGCCTATTTTTAATTGACACAAGAGGATGTAATTCCAGCCCAATTTCTGTGAGTTTTGCAATTGACTGAAACTAAGAGAACAGTTGTATTCATGTTTTTACCCAAGTTCACTATAATAATTATGCTAGTTGCCTTGCTGTCATTTATTGCATATTATGTGTGTTTGTAGCTTTTTGGTTTGTATTTTGTCTCGTTATTTTTGTATGTCTAGTTTTTGGATTTGTTCTGTACATGTATATATATTTTGTCTGTTCTTGTTTTTGTTTTTTTGGTGCTGTTTGAGGTCGAATAAATATAATAATAATAATAATAATAATAATAAAAACGTGAGGATGGTGATCGATTGAATTGAGAGTTCGCCTGGTCTAATAATAAGGTAGCCAGGTGCAGCGTGAATTTGGATTCACGTGAGAGGTTTAACCAATAAAAGGGGAAAAGGGGTCCGATTTTCAGGGAGTCTGATTTTCATAAAGACACCGGTTGCGCTCATCGCGGCTGTGTCTGCGCGCTGCCTCTATCTAGTTCAGGCATTCAGGAGAGTCGCCGGGTGAGCTACTCGAACGCACCCTTATTGAATGAACGAATATTTGCGCGCGCCCTCTACCGTTACCGATCGATATACAAGCCACTATCACTGGTACTCGTACTCTGACACATTATTATCGCTGTAATTTGCATGGAAACCATGAAGCAGTAACGGAATGGCGACTGGTTTAATCCGACAATTTACGGGATTTCTGTCATGCCTTCACTGCTTCAGACTTCCCAAACGTTGAGTTGCTGCAATGGAGAAAGGTCCTGAAACATAGAAATGGTGATAGATCAATTTGTCAGAATTTTGTTTCAACTGTAATAAGGTGAGCTTCCATCCAATTTCCATATGTAACGACTATCGTAAAAATGACATGAATGAGTATACTCGGTACAGTGAGTCAGTCATCATGGATGGAATTTCATTAAGTCAAATCGCCCCTTATCTCAACAGCCATGACAGCCGGCCCCCTAACTTTCCCCCTCACCAACTCGCCTGGTGACAATGCGAGCAGCATGGCCAATCATATTATATTAAATTATAACCTTGGCTGGCCCTGGGGACAATTATGATAAGACATGAATCTGGGACTGAGAAATA
The DNA here is from genome assembly GCF_015706575.1 of Patiria miniata. NCBI lineage: Eukaryota > Metazoa > Echinodermata > Asteroidea > Valvatida > Asterinidae > Patiria > Patiria miniata. The sequence goes on from NW_024037071.1 coordinate 5,000,945, forward strand.
TTTCCAATTTTATAGGCCTACTTTTCTTGACTCTGTACGCAATCGCAGAAGTGGCGTCAGGTTGCAACATTTTTTCCAACAACAACATTGTTGCCATTAGCGTACTGAGTGGAGTGCTAGAACTTCGGTACCCTCCGTACTAACACTCCACCGATTTGGCATACTTTGGTGACAGGTACCGGTACACTGTATGCATTTTGTGCACACCCTTGCGAGGACAAAAGGCCCCCAAAAAGAGAAAGAAACATGACAAATGAGAAAGACAGTAACCCTGGATAGATCCACACATTCATGGCATTCCTTAAGACCCCTTAAATTGTTCCAAACAACCGGTAATTTTGAAAAAAGAACAAAATATTCTGAACTTACCGTTCACAATTAAATGTATCTGCCGAGTTGTGCAGTCCATTTCATTGATATAACTATCGAGCGCATGTGACGTCAATATTGAAGAAATCAAAATTGTGAGCCCCCCTCAATGCCAAATCCTAGGTGCGCCACGGATGCCAACATAGTTTTCTAGGAGGCGGAATAAGCTAAGTCCGCATCAATTGTTCATGTGTTACGACAAATGTGGCTACTTTTCAATGGAACTTTTCATTTTTCTTGGTCTTCGGAAACCATTATTCCGATAATCGTTCTTGATATTATAAATGACATTTAAATTAATTTGAAGACAGTTAAATTGTATACTATGGATTGATTTTTATTGAAATGATTGTGTTGTAAATTGGATGTGTATGGATAATTTTTTCCCTTTATTTTTGCTCATCATACAGTCTAAATCACTGATCAGGTCACATGACCTGGATATTTCCATTTGATTGGCTGACAGCGCTGTTTACATCATAGTACAGATCATGTGACCTACTTATGGCCATCTGATTAACTGAGAGTTGTTAGTAACCTCATGGGTTGCACTGTTTACATGTACATTCGGTACTTTAAACAAAGCGTAATGTCATTAGGCGAAGTAAAAAAAAAAAACATGTTTAGCGTCCCCGCCCGCTTCCTTTTTAGAGGCCGCCTCCTTTTTTTTTTTTTTTTTTTTTTTTTTTTTTAAAGACAAAAATTGATAAATTTTAACGATCTCTGCGCAGAAGAGATGTTCGGTTCTGCATAGTTACATCATTTTGGTCACATTTTCTGTTGCATCTTGCCCATAAGAAGCCAATATGTCATTTCCTGAGTCCAAGTGGCGGCCATTTTGAAAAAAGCTGGTAACCATCTTGAAAAATAGCCCGGCCGCGTTGTCTTGAAAAATGTGTCGGGCGGCCATTTTAAAAAGAAAAAAAAAGAAAAAAAGGGCCTCCTCCTTCCTTTTTGTCAAAGAGGCAGGACGCTAAACATGTTTTTTTTTTATTTTGCCTTATGTCTCGGGACTTTTGCACATATTACACAAACAATATATAAGCACACGGCCGGGCTTGTGCTCCGTGAATGGGAAAACCATCGCTACACATAATACGAGGTAGGGTATAATACAAGGTTTTTCTGAGAGTTTGCTTGAGCTCGTAGTACGTGTTTGACTGTATTATTAATAATCTTTTCAATTCTTTCCACACAGAGAATCACATCAAGTCAAAATGCATCCCGGCAGGCGAAGCAAGACCAAACTTCCCAAAACAAGTTTTTCAAACTTGAAGACAGTGGAGGTTGGACGTGGTCGTAATGGCTACGGCTTCACGATGACTGGCCAGTATCCATGTGTTCTTAGTAGTATCTTACCTGGTAGCCCAGCCGATATCGCTGGACTAAAGTCTGGTGACTGTGTTATGGCTGTCGACGGAGAGAATGTCACACGTGTTGGACATGAACAGATCATTAAACTAATAGGATCAACATCAGGTGTTCTTCGACTTACAGTTGCTTGCTTGGATGAATCAGAGTCTTCAGATGAGGAATATGTACCCCCTCCAAGGGTGCGATACAGCAGATCAAAGAGCACACCACCAAATGCAGATAACAGAGATGAACTGGAGAGAGATGAATTAAAGCGGGGAATTTTCCATGAACAGCAGTTACCATTGTATGATCACAGAAATGAACATCTGCAGTCCATGACGCCTACGGGTCCTGATCCTTCCAGTAAATTTTCACCAGGACACTTAAGTCCATACAACCAAACAGGGAAAGCAAAGGTCGTGCTTCAGAAGCCTGCGAGTGGTTACGATTACACTTACTGGAACGGAAGGAGCTTTGAAAAAATAGGGTCACAAAAACCGCGAAGAGTTAAGCGTCATGCAGAGAGTAAACAAAGGCAAAGGGCATACTCTACACAAAGTCACACCAGTTTCTTCGCTGAAGAAGATGAGGCCGACCAAGGCCTCCGACCTTTGACCCCAGTAGAAGTGTCCAATATCAGGTATCCATCGCTTCGTCCCAACTCGAGGCAGACGTCTCGGCATCCAAGATCAGCTGGCCCTCCTAAAGAGCGTCGGGTCATAATGCATGCTGTGGTGGGCTATCTGGGATCCATTGATATTCCAGCATCGGCTAATTTACCCACGGCAAGCTTGCAAGCCATACGTGGTTGCGTGAGACGCCTGCATCTTGAGCAACGGGTCCATTCCTTAATGTTGATGGAGATCACTAATATGGGAGTTGAGCTGGTCAATGCCAATCACAAAGTGACAGTAGTGTACCCGTCAGACAGTATTACCTTCTCAGGAATTTGTCCGGATGACAGACGCTGTTTTGGCATTGTAACCGCACAAAGTCAAGCACAGATCCCTGACAGTCTTGATAGCGACGAGGAACCCATTGGGAGCTCTTGTCATGTTTTCCTTGTTGACCCTTCCCTGAACAATCACAGTGTTCATGCCCAAATGGCTGCAAGATTTGGCATTCAGTGTGTGCACGATGACGCCACAAATTCATGTCGGCAGTTTCCGACGTCTTCCAAACCCCTCCTGATGCATATTGCCCAGCTGCATAGAGGTCACAGCGACAGACTGCACTTTGCTGATTTCTACGGCCAGTCTGCGTATCCTGCAGGTCCCAGACGCTCAAACAGTAACAGTAGTAATAGTGACAGTGGATTCGGTAACGGTAAGGAGAATGGCACGGAAGCCAACCAACACGGAGAGAGAGTTATGATTGTAGATGTAGCAGGACATATCCGTAATCAACGGACCCGAGGACAAAGCGCAACCAGTGATTCTTCTCCCAATAGACACGTTGTTCATGCTGAAATCAACACGTCCCAGTCCTCATATTCAATGTCTTCCGCCTCCCCATCATCTCCAGAAAATTCACCTCAAAACACGTTCAATCAGAAGAAGATGTCAGATCCTTCAGGACGCTTAACTCCACGGGCAAGACCAGATCCTATCTTGAGAGATCGGAACGGCAGCGTGACGCCTCTTGCTAGACCCAGTTCAGCTGTCTTTAACACAGCATCGGGTCGACTGACTCCTCGAGCAAGACCAGACCCAGTCGGTTTCTGCAGTCCTCTCACTGTGCCAACCTCTAATCAGTATCGCCCGCCAAGCAAAACTCTTGATAGTAACACCAACCAAAATCTTGCAGACGTCACCAATCATATGAACGTTCATCTACGAAACAAACCAGGTGATGTCAGCAATGTGAGCGGTCGACCTCCTACTGGAAGACACTCCTTGTACGCAAAGTTGGATGCTGGCCCAAGAAGCTCTGAGTTGCTGAATCCTAATAAGAAAGCAGAGGCACAAAAGATGACACAGCTGCGACTCAAGATCCACCGACAGGTGTGTACACATAATCTTAATCATGACCCCCTTTTGAACATGACTTCATTCAGGTACCCATCATACATCTAAGGAGGTAAATACCGGTATAACTAATTTCATGAGGGAGATTTTGCCCTCTTGAACTTTGTAAAATGTGTTTTCTTATCTAGTATTCATGGTATTTATAATAAAAGGCTGAAAGTTAAAGGGAGTGGCATTCATGTTACAAAAAAGATGCAGAAGCACCTGATCTACACAATGTTTGTTTCTATCTATAAATGCAAGTGTATTTAAAATTGTTTTCAGGATTTCAGGAAAAGTATGCTGATTTCCAAGTCTCCGTGTACATGTACATGTGTACATTTTGGAACTACATGTACATGTATAATAACATACATGTACACGTCTGTGCATGTTTTTTTTTTTTAAAGGCAAATATTTTAGGGTTGCATTTTTTGGGGTCACCCTGTATAATTTCAAAATGTATGAAATTTCTTTTAAAATATTAGTAGTTTCTGTAGTTCTTCATCCTATTTAGTTTAAATTCAAGTTTGCGTCTGCATTTGTGACCCGTCGTGTGCGTTCTCGTGTAATGGCCCGCTCAATGTTCAGAGGGTAAAAAGTTCATGAAAATGTGATTTTCATTGTTTGTCATGAATAACATAGAGTGTTACCTAAAGTTTCAGGGTTCAATCACTGAAATGTTGATTTCAATGAATAAAGTGCACCTTGCCCAAATCTACAACAGAGCCAGCTCTTTCAAAGCTTGTTTTTCTTGGCTGTGTATTTCGAACTCCAAGGAAGTAAGGTCATATCTCCAGAACGGAAGGGGCTATGGAGCTCTATTATATACCTAATGAGAGCTTACATTGTGGGCTTTCCAACCATGTACATGTGTATGATAACTCAATTTGTTTGCATTCCAGCATGACTTAACAAGACGTAACAGTGACTGTTCCGAATACAGTTCTTCCAACTTAAAGATGTCTCAGCAAAGATCGCAGAGGGGTTCACAGCTCAACATTCCACTCAACGAAGCAGGAACTAGACAGGTAAGTTTTGAGTAACTCGTAGAATTCTAGCAACATTAACTTAAGAAGCAGATCATGTGCTTAAAGATGCTAATTTCAAGTTTCATCCAAAAAAAATAGATTTCTTTTCTAAATAGCTATTTTTCCAGCTACGAAAAAGTTATTAACTTTTGAATGAGACTTTGACCAAACAAAATCGGCCCACATTTAGTTATTGAATTATTACTTTACAGTTTTATATTACTGGCTTCCAAACGACAATTTTGTTCTAGCGGTGTATCAGTATCGATACTGTATGGACGGGAAGCCAGTCTGCTTGCAAAGCGGATCTGTTTATGCCTAAACCAAAACCCTTTTTCAGAGGATGGGAGAATGGAGATCTATGTCCGAAAGTGGAAAATAAGAGGTCTTGGGGTTGGAATGAAACATGATGCGCTCAAGATTTCACTTTGCTTGTGAGTCGAAGCATCCTCGAAAAGGTTTGCGCGGACACCACCGGACATCAGGAAATTCTTTTAGGCTGGCTTAACTTATCTAGCTTCCAGACCCCTTTTCGTAAAACTCAGTAAACTGCCGTCAGGTCGACCTTGCGACAGCACGAAACAGTCCGCAACTGACTTTCCAGGATCAAGTTGCGCCTGAGCTACGACCGTTGGGAACAGAGTATTCGCCAATTATTTTTGCGACCTGAGTGCAACTGTGATGATATTGAAATGATTGGCAGCAGTCAGTGCTCGAAAAACTCAACAGTCACAAGAGTAGGAAAATTTCAACTTCTGTGACGTTCCCGACAAGCGGGAATCTATCGCAGTCAAACCTATGTGATGTTACGACATCGCGCACGCATCCGGATCATCTTATTTCAACGTGTAGCCAATCAGGTTGCGGTAAAAATGGCTGAATGAACGGATGTGGCCGTGAAAGGTCATGTGATTGTTATCAACACGCTTTAACCGCTATTGAAAAAGAAGTCACATGACTGTCTACGCCAAGGAATCGTCGTATTATCATGGCTAACACAATCAAGGTTGCGATTATTTTGTGTAGCGATGCCACTGTTCCACGGGAATCACATGATTTTTCAGATTTGTGACCTGAGCGTAATGGGCTGAATTCCACTACACGATCAAAGGGTTCAAGTTCATTCACTTCACTCTGGTATTGAGTGGGAAGGGGTATGGTTTAACCTTGTTTCCTAGTCATTTGAAGTTATCTTTTTTGCTCAGTTATTATTGAAATATACCTACGTTTAATTCACAAGGAAGCCATTTTTGATCGTGTTCCCTGAATGTACATTTGTATCAATTATTTAAATTTTATGAATTGTAAACTGTTAAATGGGATGGTACCAGACTATTTATGTGTTCCAAGCCTCACCTTTTTTTTTTTTTTAAATGTGGATTAAAACACTACAGTACATGTATGTTTAATCACAAATTCAATTATTTATCAGAGCAGACTGATATTAATTTGTAATTAAGTTTATGCCGTTGCTTTCATTTCTAAATTTGCAAGTCCCGAGGACTATTGCAGGCATTCAGTCTCCAGCACGGTCATCTTTGTCACCGTAGCCATCTATTATTTAGTTTAGTCAGAAAAGCTAGGTACATGCACAATGTATTCACAGCTTCAATATAGGGCCTATAAACAATCAATTTTGCCCAATGAAAAGCTACTGCATACTCCAGAACAACACCGTGTTTGTGAACTTTTGTAAACCGTGTCATGTACATGTACATGTACATGTACATGTCAACTTTATCAACGCTATAGCAGTTGGCTATACATCAAGGCAATGCAATGCAGAGCAATGCAGTGCAATGCAGTGCAATGCAATGGGGTACAGGTAGTCAAGCAGTGTTTGTGTGGGCTGTAGTGCCACTTGATAAAGTAAACCTGATGACAATAGACACAAATAGAATAGTAATCATCAATGGGGATATATTGATTAGGATCAGTGGGTACCATTGGTGGGAATGGCTACCTATATTTACATCGTAAACATAACATGTGTAAAAGTATCGGTAGTAGTGAGCTAAAGTTAGGAATGTACATGTACTATCTGCACATGATACATGTACATGTATACACGTACATGTACATGTACATACATGTACATGTACATGTGTGTACCTACATGAACATGTAAGGCCAATTAATTGCCTTGAAACTGTCAACCCCCCCCCCCCCCAAAAAAAAAAAAGAAGTGAAGGGTGGGGGTCTTGGTGGACAAAGTAAAGAATCACTATTTGACTTATTTCACATTTTGTTTAATTAAAGCAGATTTAAAAAAAAAAAAACACGTTCTGAAATTTGTCAAACACTCCACATCACCTTTAACATGTTGATACAACCTTTATACAAACAATTACACGGCTATTGATGCAAACAATAATGAAAATTGGAAATACCACCATCCATGTCACGATCATAGAAACTGAAGGAAGGAATACATTTGTAATTTATTGCCAAACGTAGATCCCTGAGTGACCTTTTGAGTTTTGTGCTCGAGGATTTTTTTTCCTTTCTACAATGTATTTTTAAAGAAACTGACCTGAATATTGAAAAAGAAAATGAAGTTATTCTGAGGTACATGTACATGCGCGTACATAAACACATATTGTACGTGTGCACATAACTTTGTTACAAAATTTTGTGTGAACAAAATTCAACAAGTATAAATGAATTAGAAAGATCTAAACTGGGGTAGTGTACATGTACATCTACATGTAATTTCTTCACTTTAAAGGTAATAACTAATATACAACATTTGCTTTCGTTGTAATTTTCAGAAGTGGATGGATTAGGGGGTAGTACCGATATTTTACAGCACGTATTGTTACACTGACCTGTGTAGAGTTGTGTGTTCATAAACTGATAAATGCTGGAACAACTATGGGAAAAAAATGCTGTTTTTGTTGTCTGGCTCCTGTGACTACTTCAATTTATAGATGTCGGGGAATAGTCAGGTCAGGGAACCAGACTACATGGATGTGTAACCGATTGCAAAAACAATTGTGGACTAACTTAATTTGGTAAATTGGGGGCAGTACTTCAAAAAAAACTTTTTTCCAAAGATGGTCGGCTGACCATCGTTGGAAATTGATACAAATATGCCACTTTTCTTGAAAATGGCAGTACGCCAGGCACCATGATTTCACAGGATGCTTGAGTCTATCATTCACTTACAGTCAAGTAAGGTAGTCCAAAATAATTTGGTAGTTTTGTTTTTAGATTTTTGCAAATGTTGTTTATATTACCTTCAACTTTAAGCATTGCTTCTTTGGCTACTAAATTCACATGTACATGTACTGTGTAAACAAACAGGATGAGACCTTGAAAAGTTAAATGCCAGGTTTTTGTGCTCTGTATTTTATATAGTCATTCAGCCATGCAGTGAGTTTTATGAAAATAACAGGCTAACTTAGCCCAGGGAATTGTGTACATATCCTTGTACGTAGGTGGTTTGAGGAACTGAATAGAAAAAAAATACAGAATTGTGTCAAAGGGGATTGAATTCAACTATATGGATGTATGTACAGTGCGCACCGTATACAGAGCACATTGACATTACTCAGGTACATTGTGTAGTTTGTGTTCTATTGTTCATTCTCCTTACACTTTCTGTGTGTCGTGACCTCTTGTGATTTACCAGGAAGTAGAACAAGTTCCTGTCTGATCAAATTGTAGTGTTACACGTATGGATAGATCGAGGACTTGTGCATTCGGTGGCAGCAGTGCGGTTGCTGTATACTCGCTCTTCCTGCTAGTTTTAGCACCTGACGTCCTACTTTTTGAGACATGACAAGAACGTGACTTGTTAATTCACTGATTAAATCAACACTCATCGTTAAGACATCGGAGAAGGCTGTGGATGGCTGCAACGTGTCAGTCTACATTAATAGACACTGTCATTTTTGTTGTGAACTTGGTGAATTGTTCCTGGAAAGGAACAATCTAACAGGCTTTTTCCAATGAGTGCCTTCCATAAATTTGCCAAATCCAGAAGCTCACAAGCTTCTGGTTGTAGCAAGCTTCTTGCGTTCAGAGTAAGTAGTATATACTTAATTTGTAAGCAATGTGTAACGAATTTGCTTAAATGAACATATTCGTGGCACCAAACCCAGTACTATACAATCGTATGAGTACAATTGTACATGTACTCAGGTTTATTCAATACTGTGCTGACAGCCAGTGAAAAGTTGAATGTTGGCCCATGGAAATTGTTTATGCTTGTAATGTACAGGGTGACCCCTAAAATTGCAACCCTGAAACATTTTCCTTTTTTTTCCTTCAAAAGTGTGATCTGTGATCCAAAACATAGGTATTAACAGATCACGTTTTTGGGGAAAAAAAGGCACATGTTTCAGGGCTGCATTATTTTGGGGCTCACCCAGTAGAATCAACAATTTCATAATTTGGGTCATGAGTTAAACATGTGAAAAGACACAAGTTGAAATAAAATTGCATTCGAATTAATTGAATTTTCTCTTGGAAACGGTCCTCTGTAGTACAGGTAGGTTGGTGTGCTTTGTTTACTGGAGAGTGTTATATTACAGAGACAAAGGAAACACAAAGCATTGTCCTCGAGAGTAAAGTAAAACACAACTGGGTGTGCCTTTTGTGACATTGAAATTGAATAACTTTCTGATTTTGTTTCTTTTTCCTGCTAGTCCCTGGCAGCATCCGATGGAGGTGAGCTACACTCCTTTGCTCTTTGTGTCGAAGAATTCACAGAAATGCCAAAGTTATTTGAAAAAGACAAGTGTTATATTTAAGTAGAAACTGAGGGCGTGCCATTGTTTTAATGGCACCATTAATTGCTTGATTTTCATCACTCACTACAACATTACAATGTACTTCCTCTTATAATGTCCTCTCCGGTCAAATCCCAGAAATCACAAAGCTGACTTTCATTTCATGTCGTAATTTTACCCTAAGCCACAATTCACCTCGCACAGTAAGAAGTCATGGTTATTTATCCGTGTCGTACATGTGCACACTTCCTTTCAAATGAATGCAAGAATTAACATATCCTGATAATTTTTGAAGGTTAGTAATGTTTTTACAATTCAAATTAATGGTTTATAAATTACGTTGCGATTTTCGGTCCGAGTTTTGAAACTGGTATTGTCTTGCCACAGAACTTGACGCAGCGGAGGGGGAATCAACGCTGAAGAGTGAAACCAATCGATCCAATCCTAATCTTCTTGAAATCGGTGGTAATCAGGAAGTTGGGAGAGTCTCCAGTTGGGCTGTCAGCTTTGACCATCTCTTACAAGATGAACTTGGCCTGGCCTGCTTTACAGTACGTACTCTTGTTGACTCAGTCCTAAGAAGCTAACACTGATACACAGATGAAACTACCCTTAACGTTAACTCCCTGTAGGCCCTTTTTGCTAGGAACCAATCCTCTATCCTCCAAAATTGTGCACTTACATACATTCAAATGAAGGATAGGATACCCACTGCCTCAAACCTCTAACAGCCATGCCTCTCAAAATTCATTCAGCCTCAATCCTCCAAAATCAACTGATACTGAATGCCCATGTGCCCTCAATCCTCCAAAAATTGTATGTTGCATTCCTCCAACATCCTTAAAAGCCAGTCGTGACCGTGTTTCAGATATTTTGCTATAGTACATACATGTATATGCACATGAGCAAGATTACATTGCCTACATGCATACTGATGTGAATTTAAAAATGACGGTTTCTCAGTCTCCAGTTTAAAAAGAACTGTTTTTATTCAATGTCTGTTGTAGGAATTTCTCAAGCGAGAGTTCAGTGAGGAGAACATCATGTTTTGGATTGCCTGTGAGACAATGAGTAAGATGACCAAGAAAGACGACGTGAGTGAACCTTAGGAAATAACAACATTTGTTTGAAACATTTAGTTACACACTATGTAAACCACATTTGTTTACAACACTCGACAGACTGGGTACAGCACTAGTACTTACAGACTTACATTCACAAGTAATTCAATTTTTTGTTCACGGTAATGCCCTAGATGTGTCCACGTATGTTGGTAGGGAAATAAGTTTTGTTTGTGTTTGTCAGTATGTTAGACTTATTTTGTATAAATTACAGTATCTTTAACAGAATTATGTTTAATTAACCTGTTTAATTGTTTAATTAACAAATGACACACGCACAAACTGACATAGGGAAGACTTCTATTTTTATTACAATTTTTTTTTACAATTTTTGAAGACTTTCTATTTTTATTACAATTACATTTTTTTTTACAATTTTTTGTAAGATGTGTCAAAAAATATGTTAGGTCGAAAGTTTGCCTAAAAAATCCAGGTAGGTCGGGTTACCGTAAGCACAAGCTTTTTTAGGCCTAATTAGGAATGAGTTTATTTTATGACTAGAGAAGTATTTCACTCATTGAACTTTTTAAAATGAAGTAAAAATATCCAGCTCATTAAATATAAAGCAAGAGTTTCATGAAGCAGCATTGTTCATTGTTGTTAGACATGTTAAAGGCAAGTCTGAAAACTCATTTTCACAGATTTTACAAACAAAAACTTAATATCTCCTCACACATTTTATTTTTAAGATTCACTATTATGACTTCTTACCACCACTGGATTTTCAAACACTGAATAACAAATTCAGGTGTGATTATCGATTACTGTGTTTGATAGTAGAATAATATAAAATGCACTGGCATCCCTTTTATATGAACCTGTTGGTCCAGATAAGTGAAGTCTCTCTTTTAAAGACTGTTATATTTGGTTTCTAGCTGAAGCGGATGTCACAGCACATCTACAGTAAGCATCTCTCCGACGACTCCTCAATGCCAGTCAACTTGGACAGTAGTTGTGCCTCCAAGGTGACGCAATGCCTCAAGAACCCTACTCCAGATATGTTTAAAGCCCAGCAGCAACAGGTTCGAATTCTGTTTCTTTGCCATGTCGAAGTGCCAGTTATTTCCTGTTATCTCCACGCCACTGTTTTGAAACTGAAACTGTAGAGACTTGTACATGTATGTCAGCTGTTCGTAGAGTTCTTCACTAATTTAAGTCACACAGCCTCTGCAGGATAATGTTCCCTATACATAATAATGCAGAGAGTGTCGTCTCATAGTGTCTGTCTTGAATCGTTTGAAAATAATTTCAGAAGTAAATTGGTTTTATGATCTTGGCTTTATTTAATTTTTGGGTCAAGATAATTATTACTCACATACTTGTTTAACAAACAAAAAACGTTTGTGGTTTTTGGTTTAACTGCAAGTATGTTGCCACAGAATAAGATCCAAGCAATGTAAATATACCCTTTTTTATTTTGCTGCCGTAACTCAATCTCCCAGATCTTCCAGCTGATGAAGTACGATAGCTACTCCCGCTTCCTGAAGAACCAAGTCTACCAGGATTGTGTGTTAGCCGAGATGGCCGGCAATCCACTACCGGTCTTCTGTCGGCAACGCAGTGATTGCACCGGTAGTGTCAGCAGTACCGACGAAGCGACGGGGGACCGTAAGAAGGCAGCACAGAAAGGCAATAAGAAAAAGGTGAGGCAGTCCGTGGGTCCTGACGAGTGCAATCCGTCTTAATAATCCTCTGATCTCTGTAGCATCTTGCTGCCTTTCAAATCTAAATGTAAATGGGCATACAGTAGAATGTCTCTATAAGGAACACCGCTATACCAAAGTTTTGCTATAACCAATATCACCCTTTGGCTTTCAAATTTTATGTACAATTATACCAAACGTTTCTGAGTTATTGGAAAATTGCATTCACATTGTGCATTTGTCTCGCTCAGCATGCCTCTCAACTAAAAAAACAAAATCTCGTTGTCAGTTCTGAAAAACTGGTTCCCGCAGTGCCCCAATAAAGACAATACCAAAATAGAAGGATAAGAACCAGTCTACAACACAGGATCTGCAGTTTCAGTCAGTATATAAAATTAAAAGAAAGCACATTTTGATGAGCATGAGAGACCTGCTGGCGTCATTCCCCATTGAATGGATGAGAAAGTACACACCTGTAGGTACTCTTGTCAACTTTGAGTGTCATGCCGGCTCCAAAAAAAATAGCTAAAATGAAGGACCGCTACAACAAACATTCTGTCGTGGACCTCATCATGTTCAGTATACCGACATTCTACTGTATTGTGTCGTGTGCTAATAAATGTAGTTGCTTTAACCTGCTGAGGTGTGTGGTCTTAAAGTAATATTCAATGCAATGTCAACATTATCAGATTTCAGAATAGGACATGATGCTTTTAGGATGTAATGTATCTCTGTCACTGTTACATTCCCACAAACAACTTACACAGTATAAATTTGCTCGAGGAACTTCAAAATTTGACCAACTCATGTGCATTTCTCATGGGTGTATCATCAGCATGCTATCACACACTTGTACGTTCATTTGTCCAGAATTTACAAAATTGTATTACTACATGTATGCACCGGTCAGTGTATTATTTTTTAGTTTCCTTCAGTGGAAGATCATAATTTTGACATTGCATTTATCAGTTTATATTTCCGAGCTGATTGTGTTACATGTATGTAACCAATAATTAGTCAATATGTGCCACTAATAATTCAATATTTACTCAACTTCAAAAACGTTTGTGCTTTAATACTGCACTCTGCTGACTACTGAGGTGGCCTTACTGGTTATACATTTGTAACGCAAGTAGTTTAGACACTTCCCCTTGCTTTCTTTGTATCATATACATGTACATCTGGCATGGCATGGCACCTGTTAGCTTACTACGCTTAATTGAAAGGTCCTACAGTAAACAAAACAGGTGTATTTGGTAATGCTTCAGGTAAGTGCCTGTTTTGCCTGGTTTGAAATGAGTCCTTCCTTCATGTAGTTCTTTCCTTTTTCTAAGTGGTCGTTGAATTACATCTGATGCACAACTAGCGCTAATGAATTGAAAATTGAGAACTCTGCTACGATCAAAACATAAGGTATCCTTTTTAGCATGTTTATCCAAAGTTTAATTCAGAAAAAAAAGTGTGAATGTATGTCATATAAAATTTGCAAAAATATTACAACTTTCTTAACTCTGATTCTAATCATACAAGTCCAATTTTGGCTGGTGTCAATATGTATTGTGCTCCTGTCTGTAGTCAATTAACGTATTAATTAATCCCTAGAGATTGAATGATACTTTACTGATTGTCTATTGTTTACAGTTTCTGGGCCTTCGATTGTCCACTGCACTCTCTAATCCTTGATGAACATCCATCACTGACCGGCACAAATGAAATATCACAAATGAAACATTCGAAAAGGGTTCGATTTTATTTATTGTAATTACACACAAGTTGGAGGTACACATAAAAGCATTCTGGAGTACACAACAAAGCCTGGTGAAATGTTGACTTTAAATCAGAAACCCTTGGAGATTGTGTTTTATAGCTTCAGGTTGTTAGAAAGTACAAAGGCAACTGGCTGTGCTAATGAATAAAACAAAGCCTTTGTTGCTGTTAATTGTGTCACATGCATGTCATATAGACATTGTATGTATTTCTCATTTTGGTTTTACATATGCCTTGTACATGAACATCCCATCAAAACTATACAGGACACTTTAATGAACCAGCTCCGCTGCAGATAGTACAGACATGCAACTTTTCCTCGGATCAGCTGATTTCCTTGTTTTTCACTTCACACTTAAATGCCATTAAAAATTAAAAAAAAACACTGTATAAAGTCTTGTAAAGCAAGGAATTTCCTCTCTTTTTTCTGTTACTTCCAAGTTACCTGCCTGATAGTAATGTCTAGTTTTCTTTGAATGACCAAACTATTAAATTTGCCCTTGCCAAAGTGCAGTAGTATGCTTGATTTAACATTTGGTATCCTGTGCATAGGGCGTACTTAAAACTGTGGTAAATAATTTAAAAAAATAAAAAAATTTAAAAAATGCAGCAGTCAGGGGTGTCCAGAACTGGACATTTAAAAAAAAAATATTGTAAAGATTTTTGAGCAGCTCAATTTGCCTTTTAAATTACAATTTTAGAATTAAGTGAAGGTTACATCTTTGACCAAATGTACAGAAATGATACCTTTACAGACTTGACATAATAGCATAGTATTTATAATCCGCTGAATGGAACAGCAGCTTTAAGTGTGTTTGCCAATCTTTCTTTGTGAATGCTCATGTACATGTACTTGTTGAATCTATTGTCATGTGTGAGATGCCAGTTGGTCACTGATTCAACCAACACACATAGTCATCCAGGATTTGTCTATACAAATAGTTATATTTAGCAGTAAATAGAATCAGTGAGCAATATGAAATCTTGATGGTTTTGTACATGTATGCCTCCAGTACAGTCAAGGTTCTTTGTACATGTATGTGCATGTAGGCACTGTTTGTACTTTTGTATGTACATGTAGATAGCATAGTATTGCATCTTTGATTGTTAAAAAAAATGCCCGTTTTCCACCAGCTTGTACATGTATATGTGTACATATAAATAAATCACTGTTTCAGTTCATATATTTGTCTGTTTTTCCATTTTCATTGTTGAGTGTTGAAATTGTAGTTTGTGGCAGTCATTTCAATCTGTGCATTTGTACATTGATCAATATTTGTTCTGTGTCTCTTTATAAGCTTGTTCTTAAGCCTTTAACTGGTCACTCAAGCGTCAGTTTCTTCGCTTTTCCTACACGCTGTCTTGTGTTCTCTGTAACCATTTTAAAGCAAAAACTTTCCAGAATCAGCAACTTTCTCTCCTTTGCCGGCTTAGAAAGAATATAAAACAAAAATACTGACAATATTAAAAAATAGTAACAAGATGTTACATGCACCTGTAGAATAAAACATGACTATCATTCACACATTGACTGGTTTTCTCAACACCTTCTGAAACAACTGAAAAATCTATTTCTCTGAACCCAAACAGTCTATTAGCACGCAGGTCTCACTTGTCCATTCACCTGTTAATCATCCGTGTTCATTCATAAATGCCTCATGACAGTTGCCTTATTGAGCACTGCTCTTAAAGTCCGGCCATGTGTGTAACCCATCAATGTTAGGTTGTTAACATCTTTTCCAGTTGGGAACTCTACATTACTGCTGAAAATCTCTCAAATAATTACAAGTAGTCTTCAACAACTCTGCAAAGAGAAGCAACAGATTAAAGTTACACCGTCATGAAAATCACTTTGATAGGTTAAATACCAAAACACCGAATTAGGAGTGTTTAGTGATGATTAGTTGAAAGGTTGGATGTGCAGGCTTTTAGTAAGGGGAATTTCTGTTGGATAGATTAGAGGGGGGGGGGGGACTGGTGTTAGGAAATGACCTTGACCTTTGACCTTTTACTCTAGGTAAACTCATTCAGTATATATACCACAGAATAGCTTGGTGTATGATGTAATATCCAGGTATTGCTCCCCATTACCACTGGCTGGTTGTTATCAAGCTTATTGATAGGATTATGAAACCAAAACGCAATCCACACCAGCTGTGTTTGTTGTTTAAACACAGGAATTGCTCCCATTATCGTATGGTTTTGATGCCTACTCCATAAGGATATCCTGCTTATCAGTAGAGGAAATGACCACTTGGGTATCAGTGTCATGGTAGAACCATATAACAAAATATTCAAATGAGATGTTATATGATAATGAAATGAACGTGTGGTCATACCATTACCAGGAAACCTGTTATATTGATTAAAGGGATGGCTCACGTAGGCTATTGGCCGAGTACCATTTTTATAAAGTAGGAAATGCTCCTGGATGTGATTGGTTTGTGGTTTGTTGTTACAACTGCCAAACAACAGAGGGCCCGTTAACCAGGACACTAACCTCAGTTTTCATTTAGGCTCCCTCTGTCGTTTTCTCATTTTTAATAAGTTTTTCCAAACTTTGTAAATCAATCTAAAGACTGGACATTGCATCATCACTGCATACATTTGGACAGACAGGTTTTAAAGGACAGAGATTTAAATTAAAATTGATCAAATTCTTCATATTAAATGACAAAAGTGATTAACAAAGTGTCAAGCAACACTGTTCTTGTGACTTTTCATTTCTTTATTTTGCAGGTGACAATCAATGATGATTTTGCATCACCATTTATTAGTGTTCATACAAAAATAACCTTGTACTTCTGACATCATTTACTTTTTCCAGCAACTGCAAAATCATGGACTCAACAAGATTCAGCTTCACCGTCTTCAATCAGCTATTTTATTCATAAATATGATTCAATTAATTTTTTTTTTTTCAGTATCAAATATGGAAAACAACCAAGTCCTACAGTTTGGAAGTTTGTGAAGACAGCCCTGACAAGAAACGCAAATCGATCTTGCCTTGGAATAAAGGTACGATTGCGGCATTTTTGAAATTCACAGTTCTAAACATTCTGGATTTGTGCAGTTCAGAAATTTTAGGAAGTGAATAAAAATGGACAAAATAGAAGTAGTGAAGAAAGGAAGGAAGGCTAAAGGAAGGTTGACACTATTTTTCTGCAAGAAAACAAATTAATGACTTTCTCAACAGTGCTCATATAAAATTATGTATTCACTGAATTTAAGTCTAGACAACTTAAAGCAGATCAGTTGTCTTCAAATTGTCAATTTCTTCAAAAACCAAATAATGTTCCCAATACTATATTAGTTAATGTCTCACAGTGATGCAGATTTTCCCCTCATAATTTTGTCATATTTGTTGCGTCCTTTCCTCCAGCTAAAGTCACAAGGAAAACTGGTAAAGATTTTGACCCATCAGCAGATTCAGGTTAGTGATGATATGATGGTCTCTGATCTGTCACGGTCTGTGTGTATGATAAGAAAATAAAGAGGAGAAAGTTGAGCGCAGTTACCATTTTTACATTTTCTTGTTTGCCTATAAAATACTTTGGTTATTTTTCAGAATAACTCAAGATTCTACTTCCACATATTTCATTACCTGTGGAAATATGGTTGTTGACATCTCTTGCCACTATTTTCTAATTTTGTTTATCCACATTGGTTGGTGGCTTCGTTTCCAGTTTCACTTGATGTATATGATCCGCATGATATTGTTTTACTATTAGTACATCTTTCAGTTTCAAACTTGACACTAAATCCTTTCCTAATTTTTTTTCTTTCACTGCAACCTGTGCTCTAGATGGTTTTTTTTTCAATAAATGGAATAAGTGAATTTAAAATAAATGATTATGTTTTACCAGGCTGGTGTTTATCCAATATGTTTTTTATCAACGTTTTAGAAGCTTTGAGGCAGTCAGGAAACGGCCGGAATCATTCAAGCAAAGCATCTTCAGTGACTAGTCAAACCGGTCAGAATGGAAAGGTATGCAGAGGGTCACGTCACATTCAGACAGATGCAGTGAGTCAGAAAGGGATGCAACTCCCCCCCCCCCAAACCCTCCCCCTTCCCTCCCGCTAACCCTCCCCCTTCCCTCCCATGCTTCTGCCCCTGCCACCCCCCCCCCCCCCACCACCATCCACCGCAAACCCCCTTTACCAACTCCAAAATATCACCCATCACCCAGGCCCCCTTCCACTCCACTTCCCCTCCACTACCCCCTCTTCAATCCCTTCCAACCCCCACCCCCTGCCCCCCCCCTTCCCCCACCCCTTCCCCCACCCCACCCCCTCCTTTGCATATGGCACACTGGAGCTGACAATGATATTCAACAGTGTCTGATTGATTGACTTATTATTGGAACACATTTGCATGATCATATTTTTACTCTGAGTATGTTGTAAGTGCTCAAAAATGACTGTGCAAGTCCATTTTTTTTTTTTAACAATTTTTATATCTAATCTTACACTGGTACATGTACATATATGTAAATTTGACTGGAAGATTAGAATTTAAAAAATATTCAGGGGAATTTATTTCCACTGTAGTGATATGTCATTTTGTATGTGTTGATTCAGGCTATTACCATGGAGGGAACATGCCGCTTAGTTTTCCCCAATGACGACGAAGTAGTGTTGCCTGCGAGACAAGGTTTTACTGTACGTGACGTGTTAACTCCTCATCTGGATGTCCGACATCTCAACTTGCAGTCTGTGGAAACCTTCCGTGCTGATACTAAAGAGGTAGATCGTCAGCTGTAGATTGCAGATAAACACTCACTCTTAATGCTTCAACTTATACAGATAGAAACTTTGATTCCTTTTTAAGTAACTATTGAATCAAACTGGATACTTAGCTGAAGATTTTCATGCACTAGGCAGTTACATAAAAGAGTACAGACTGATACATTCAACATTATTGACTGCTGTCATATGAGACAGCCTTCTTTTCTCCCGAGAGGGGCATAGCACCAGAGGCAGAGCTGAGAGTGCTATTAACCACTTTGCGCTGGTGGCCGTGTATACACGCAAAAGTTTGGCGGTATTCAGAACGGATGATAGATAAACACAAAGGGAGTGAGGCCAGAAATATCTGTCAGCAACCCACTCGCAGCAAGCGAGGTCAGAAATATGAGTTGTGCTGCCCGAGGGTGATGGCTTCAACCCGCCTGGCTTGAGGTCAAGTGACAAGCAATCCCGTGCCTCATTCTGTTCTTGTCAAAATAATCCCGGCGAGAACTGGTTAAGGGAGTTTTAAAAAGTCACGCACATGCAAGGTACATGTAGTTGCTTTGCAATGCGGTAAGGTCATTTGTATGCAACGCAGTGTATATGAGGTAAACAGTCATGTTGATAGACTAGACGTGACCATCTTAGACCAATGAAATTACAGTATCCAAGACACCATACAACAATCTTATTTAGTCTCGGTGAATTATCTTTTGCGCTTACGCACTGTATCACTGATGAAGCTTTTCCTTTGCAGGGATCGTAAAATCTTATTTTGTATCAATTAAGTTTAATTTTAAAAACCTGTGGAGTTTTGTTGAGTGTTTCATGTTTATTAACAGTCGCATCATTCTTCCATCATTCTTAACAGTCATATCCTAAGGGCAGGAAAAAGGTACAAAATGTTTGGTCTTTGCTGGTGGCAGTTTGCATGCTCATTATTTATTTTGCTAAAGTGTATCATCATTAAGCAGGTATACAATGTATGTCTTAAAGTGGCCATGGTTGCGATGAAAAGAGTGTGTGGTTAGGGGCATAAAAAAGACGCTTAGTGATTATGGTGATTTCATGTGTATCAGGTGTTTGGTTTCACGTCAAAAAGTCTTACATATTGTAGAGGGATAACTAGTTGTATACTTTTTGTTTTTTGTTTGTTTTTATTTGGGTTATTGTTTAGTAATTTTCATCCATTTCGTGGTTCATTCTTATTGCAAAATATTGCTTTTCAAGTGCTGCAAATCAGTAAAAGCCATTGTATTATTGGGAGTCATCCATGCTTTTCCTTAGTCTATGGAATATCTGCTTGCACACTAGCGTCTATGATATTCGCACAGATTCGGTGATTAATTATGCAAAATAACACCGCGCCTTGATTTCCGGATTCTGACCATTCAGCAGGCGCCTTCTATTGGGTCTTCGGTAACCCATTGCTGTATTACAAAAACATGGCAGCAAACTGACCAATCAACAGCCAAATTTCTGCTCGAAAAGACATCACAATTTCTAAAGTTTACTCTGATTGGCTGTTGCTCGGGGTCGCATAAATTTGCATGCTCACATAAATCAGACGTTGAATACGGAGCGGGCTCTGTTGAACGGATGATATTCGGACTAGCTTTTCCTTTCACTTGAAATATTCACATTGCTTTATGTTGGTCTTTGTTGCTTTTCTACTTATGTACATTTTTTTTTTGCAATTATCATATTTTGCTGTTAAGCCCACTAATTGCAGTGATGTGTATTTCCCTCGGCTAGCAGCATAAGTAGAAATACATTTCTGAGTAATAATCATTCAGTTCGATTTTCAAACATTCTTCTGTTCTTTCTGTTGAATAGATTGTTGACTATCGGCAAGACATGAGTGCCATGGCAGGAGCTGATATTGTTGTTGAACAACGAGTTGTGTTCAAGTAAGTAACCAGGAATTCCTTTGTACTGAAATATGAAATAGACAATTTGAAGCTTGCCAAACACTCAATATATGACGTGAAATCATTTTGCCAACCTTTGAGGCTTCTTGTTACAAAACCAGTTTGCATACAACATCTCCAAACAACGGTCAGTGTGCCTCCATTTCAAATTTTCTGTTGACCAAATCTGGCCATGTAGCATGCCTTTATGCGTGGTTGAATCTTTAAAGGTTTGAGTCACTCCCATTATTGTGCAGGGTTCCTCCTGCCATGGAATTTTGTTATTTTACAAGGGGTCATGGAAAGTTGGTATTGCAAGAAAAAGGGCATGGAAAAGTCTTGGAATCCTGCACAACTAATACATGATGATGCTATGGCAGTCTTCCAGTTTGCATTCCAGTTTACTTTTTTTCCTCTTTATGCATGTATGCTCTATACTTGCTGCTCGTTCAGTGCATCATTGTGATGCTTTTGTGGTGCTCAGTGGTCTTGTGTCAAACTGGAAGGCTGAAAGGGAGTGGCGTCCCTTGCCTCAGTGTGAGGACTGGCCAGTGTGCAGTAAATAGGAATAGGTTATGGAGAGCCCTTAGTTATGGTTTGAATCCTTAGTTATGGTTTGAATTCTTGATTATGGTTTGAATCCTTGGTTATGGTTTGAATCCTTGATTATGGTTTGAATCCTTGATTATGGTTTGAATCCTTGATTATGGTTTGAATCCTTGATTATGGTTTGAATCCTTGATTATGGTTTGAATCCTTGATTATGGTTTGAATCCTTGATTATGGTTTGAATCCTTGATTATGGTTTGAATCCTTGATTATGGTTTGAATCCTTGATTATGGTTTGTATCCTTGATTATGGTTTGAATCCTTGATTATGGTTTGAATCCTTGATTATGGTTTGAATCCTTGAAAGTAACCGATTTTGAAACTTGATTGAATTTCTTCAGGATGGAACTACCAAGCCACAGGGTCATCGGAGTCAAGTCTAAACCAACTAAGAAGCTGATTGAAGTCTTACGACCAGTCACACATAAATACAACCTGCAACTGGATGCTCTGGTGGTCCATCTGGTAAGTTCTGTCATTTATAATCTCGTTTTTTTTGTTTTTATGAAAATGATTTCTCTTAAACTCAACATTAGAAATGGGTTATACATAAACCAACATTTATCTTCATTAAACACCACTCTAAGCATTCCCCCGGGGTTCGAATCCAGCCGCTGGTCATATATTGTGTCCTTGGGCAAGGCACTTCACCCCCACTTGCCCCTCTCCACCCAGGAGTATAAATGGGTACCGGCATTAGCTGGGGAGTAACATGCGATGGACTAGCATCCCATCCAGGGGGAGTAGAAATATTCTCAGTCGTTTCATGCTACTGAAACGCCGGCCTGATGAGCCACATTGGCTCGGGACAGACTTTACTACTTTACTAAGCGTTCCCTGTCAACATAGGTGGTCAAATATTCTACCACGTTGTACTGGTTGTGTATGGTAGCAGTTGTGGGCATTTTCTCAGTGAGCGTTTGTATATTATCAACAACCAAACAACATGGCATGTAAAGGTTACAATTTGTGGTTTTCATGCAACCTGGAGTTGCATTAACACTTTCCTTGCCAAAATTCAACACCTATATTGTTTGGTTTCACAATTTTTTTCAAGTGCAAAAAAAAAAGCCCAAGAAATATTACACAGTGCAAAAAGTTCTGGAAGAAAACAAAATTCCCAGTCTGGGTTTTCTGTTTCCCTCCCACGTTTGGATTTGTCAGTCTTGGGAACTGGTATCAGACGAATGATCAACCCTCTGTCTGTTTTTTATATTCTCGTCATCATCCTAGAGCAATTCTCCAGTTCCACTGGACCTTGATATCACCGTTGCATCGTTAGATGGTCAGAAGATTCTGATTGAAACTCTGGAGCAGTATGGTGGTAAGTTCTTTTAAGGCTCTCTTTAAGTGAATGTGAGACATTTTGCAAATGGATATTAAAAAAAAATCTAGTCTTTTTTTTTTATAAATGAATAATGATAATTTACAACTTCTGTCTTAGCTTATCATGACATTAGTCTCTCATATTAGAGTTAGCGAAATGTAGAGATAATGAGAAGTCAGGCTGGCGCAGTGGTTTTCTTTGTCGCCTTCCACTTCTATGGCCCGGATTCAATTCCTGCCCTGGTCTACATGTGGATTGGGTTTTCAGTCCCTAACTGATTCCGTGGGTTTCCCCAGAATATTCTTCTGGGGTTTTACTCCCTCCTCTCTAAAACTGTAATTTCTTCTCATTGTTTTCTCTCTACCATGTCTACAGGTTTCTTCAGGCTTGCGAGCTACAGTGCCTAGGGCGCTTTTGAGGAATCCTTGGTTTCATTACCAGAAGCAAATGATAACAAGTACATGGTTTAACATTATTACATTTGTCTCTTGTCAGCTGGTAACTACCAGGCGCGGGCAAGAGTGGACCCAGCGCCTGTCGCTGTGCTGCACAAAGCAGCGTCGGACGAAAGCATCATTAGAAAGCAAGATGCTAGGCCTACCCAACAAGCGGCATATCACCACCGACGTCTCTCACAGGTACGTGCACCTGTGTATCATCCAGTAATCATTGTGTATCATCCATAAATGACAGGCTACTCTGACCTCATACATATACTTATCCCATAAGAGCGCTCTACAGCCAGCTTGTGATAGCACCTAGGGTGACGTCCAAATCTTTTGTTTAGAGCTATGGTCTAGGACTTTATCAAGTCAAGGCCAATTGGCAGCTCGAGCCCGCCCAATGATCTTGGTCCAGATTTCCTGGTCCAGCATGCAGGAGCGCACCTCCTCAGCGGTGACCAAGCCGGTTTCCCGTTTCAGCATGTCCATGAAGGAGAGACTTCTTCTCCCACGTGAGGCAGTGCCCCATGTCGGCTCCCAGAGAATGATTGGGTTAGCGGCCAGCTCCAAGTGAAGGATGCAATGTCCTGCAAGCTTGAGACAGCGTTCCCGGATCTTTTTCATCACCTTCAGCAAGCCAGCGTAGAGTTCTACATTCCTCATGTGCTCCTGCAACTTTATTGTATTACACTGTGTTTATTCACTGAAAAATCAGTCAAACCATAGAGGGCTCGGGCCGTTTCAGGCGCTACAGTGAGTAATAGGCAGGGCGGTTTGGTGCGCTGCAGTGATTAAAGAGTTAAAAATATAGACTTTCTTTTTGCAAATATTTTAAACAAGTCCTTTGACTTCGAAAAGTTTTGTAAAGCAGGCATTCATTGTTTACTGTTGCATTATTTTCCAGAATGAATTTGCCAGAGGAGACAAAAGTGCTGAGAGTGAAGGCAAGTCGGGGCATGAGGTCAAGGGCCATGAGGTCAACGGTCAAGTAGTCACCCTCAGACCAAGTAACTCGGATACATCGATACAGACGATGAAGTCGCAGCACAGAAGTTACAGACTGGCCAACAGTGATGCAGACGGTATGGTGGCTCCCATTGAGTTTGGAAATAAGTTTATCCAACAGATCTCTCTTTTTGTGTTGTGAGAAATTTGGCTGATTAAATAACCATCAGCTATAAGTAAGTATAAAATAATTGATTGCTCTTTTTTTTTTATCTTTCCAGAGTTGTATTCTATGCTGTCAAAGGCTCAACGTCGGAGAATGGACGACCAACGTGGTCTGACTATTCGTAATCTTGAACTGCCAGATTTCTTGAAGAAACCCAAAAAAGACACGGCGAGTAATCGTCCACAGAGTGCTCTGGGTACGCCTTACCAGAAATATAGACCAGGCGTCTCGCAGAGCAGCGATAAGAGTAAGAAATTCAAAGACAGGGCAGTGAGATGCAAGTCCACTCCGCCGGCGACTTACAAGGAGCCAGGTCTCGGGGAAGGGTTCATTCCATCGCACGTACAAGCTGAAGCTATATTCGGCGGTAGAGGGCGCTCTAGTGATATCACTCCGTTAACGTTCAACGATTCCATGATGGCAGTGGGTGACGGAAGGTACGACTTCGGTGAGAACTTAGATATGATCGACTATGCATTTGGTTATGATGGTGTTGCACATAATAATGACTTTCAGGCCAACCAGTATGATGATAAGTTTAGTCCCCGTGCTTATAACACTGATCCGTTCGTTGCCAAAGGGGGCGATAGAGGTCTCTCGCTAGAAATATATGACGGTGGTCTTGGTAACAGTCGTCATGGTAGTGAACAACATGGCAGTCATCCTCATGGCAACCAGCATCGTGGTGATGGAGATTACGATGACGTCTTTCAGGGTGTTCAGTTCAGCATTGGCCAAGCCCAGGAGTACGATTTAGATCGGACTTTAACTAAATCCACGTCTGGAAATGAGTCCATCCTGCCGCCTCCCCCTGATGAGCTTGATTACACGTTACGTCTTGAAGAAGCTAATTATTCTCCTCCTCCTCCCGTCATTCCAATGAACCAAGATCAGATGACATCATTAGCACACAGTGGTAGGATCACCCAAGGCAGCACACTCCCTGGTCACATGTCTGACCTGTCAAACCAGCCTCTAACAGACACAGATTCCGTTCACTTTGGTGACAGCCCTCTTCTTGACGATCCACTGTCCCCTCGAATCCCTTCACCCTCAACCCACGACCTGGTCATGACCCCAAATCCCGAGGAGGATTTTGACCACTCCCTTGGAGCTCATGGCCCTTTCTATGGGTTTCATCCTCAAGAAGATGTTCCCCAGTCTCCCATAGAAAGCCATCCATCAATGATCTCTTCAAGACCTGACGTTCTGAGGCCGGTTCTTGATCCAGAGAATATAAGTAGCTCACAGGAGAGCACCACTCAGCAAGGACTCTCACAATATAACGCTTCCTCACACGTAGCGTCTCAGTATGCCTCACCGCCCGTCTCTTCACATCAGGCTACCTTGCAAAGCTTCCAGCATTCACAGCAAGGTGCCTCCCAAGGTGGTGCCTCACAGGATGTAACCTCACAGAATGTAACCTCACAGAATCTAACCTCACAGAGTCTAACCTCACAGAGCACTGATGTACAGGAGAGCACTCCACAGCTTAGCTCCTTACAAGCAAGTAATACGACACCTAAGCCAGATATTAATCTTCAGTGGAAGGCGGCAAATCGTGTACAGCAGCAAAAAATAGATCGCGATAAATGGGAGACGGTTGTCAAAGACGGCCGTACAATGCGTGCAACGTTTGTGTAACATTGGAACACGCTGATATCTGTAACTTACCCTGATAGAAGTTAGTCAGAAAAAAACATTTAGACATACAGTGGTTTTGACTAAATGTAGTGACATGGTGCTTTCTTTATTTATAAGATACCAGGATATTTGTCTTCACTATTTCCGGCAGAACTGTTAACTGAAATAAATTGAGGAGTTTGATGTTTTGAGGTTGTTACCTGTAATGTAGATGCTGGAAGCGCCCGTAATCAGGATGAACCAAGTGTTATACTTGATTTCATTTTTGTAGGTTTTTGCCATACTGGGTCACGTTTTTGTTGTATATTGATGAATCACGTAGTCAGCTTACAATTATTTTGTGGTAATTTTTATATGATATGATTTTTATCTTGGATTTTTGTAACAGAGTGGACCGGTATAATTTGTTGTGGCACTTACGATTGTGGTTATTTTTTTTCTTTAATTTCCTGACATCTGTAATCATGTTTTAGGTGATGAGATGTTGCTGATCTTCAGATTGATTTAATACATTTTACTTCTCATTGATTATGAATTATGCGATTTGAGTTTTTAAGTAGACAAGTAGTGCTTTCAGATAAAAAAAACACACCGATATATCTTGTATATTTTGTAAATTTACTAGTATGCTGTACATGTAAAGCATTTATGTCTTTCATGCTAGAAAGTATTACTTGGATTTAAACCCCCCAAAAAGATCACCAACAATGAAATAATTTGTTGAAATTGGTAGAATATCTCCTGTGATGACCTGTCATCACAAAAATGAGCATAGAGTCAGACTTTTTTTAAGATTTGAAATATCTATCTGGATTCTGCAGAACCAGAGCTTTCCAATTGTACATGTATATGACATTTAGAGTTACTGAGTTTAGTAACAGAAAATATACCGCCAACTTAATTTAAGTTCTAATTTTTTATAGAAAACAGCATTTACAAATCCTTCCATTGTGTTACAGTGAATGAACAGTCGACTCACACAAATGGAATGAAAAGAGGTTTTCAAAATTTAGATTGGACCAAAAAAATTGCACAAAGGTAAAACAGCACTTCAAGATTAGGATTCGCCTGAAAATGAAATTTAAAAAATAGAACACACCTTTGGAGTGAAGTAGGGCAAAGCCAAAATTCAAACTGGCAATTTCCAACTCAAAGCCCATTTCGCAGTGACAGGTCACTTATGATAACTTGATAACACAAATCTTATTCATTCTTGGCAGCTGCAAGCCTGGTAGGTTTAACTATTTTTAATGGAATTCAGTAGGTATTAGTTGTTTTCATCTGGCGTCATGTATTCATTGAACCATGTGACAACACTTACATTGTAAGTGTTCCGAATCATGGTGTGGAAAAGCAAATCGTATTCACCAAGTTTAATTATTCATAGAGTGGGAATATATTTGTAGTTAAACTTGTATTTAAAATAGATTTTGGTTGATAGTATTGATGACGTTCACAAGTGATTGTTAAATTAGCACATGTTTTAGTTTCTTTATTTTAAACCATTTCCAATCTGGGTGCCCAAACAATGAGCCCACTTAAGACTTAAGATAAGACTTAAGATTTGAAGTGTTGTAAAGGGGTCAGTGAGGGTGGTTTTCAAAACCTTGACTTATCTCCGGGCTCCGGCGATGAACTTGAGGTTTGAAAAACAACCCTGCTTATATATTTAATTAATTCAAGATAGCTGTAGAGTTATTTAAGCTGTATTCCTTGTATGTAAATAGTGTTTGCTTTGAAATTCATATCTATACCAAAAATGTATCTATTCACAACATGGAACAAATATTTGAATGAAATTTGAGCTGTTCCAATGAAATGTAACATATAAGTAGTATTTTCATTTATATTGGAATGTTTTTAATTAACATGTATATAGACATATTTTTGTACAGCATGTGCGGTGCGTTTATAGATCATTATTATCACCATGGAAGTCCATACTAAGACTATCATCATGCAAAGTAGTCTTTCAATATTTTTCCATAATTATCCCAAACAGTATGCATGGTATGTAGACACCACCCATCTCTGCCTTGACGGGTTGCGCTGGCAAAACTTTTTTGTCTGATTTTAAAGTCTGATTTGGGCACGCAACTTTTTATATATTGAAGTGGACAGGGTGACATTATAGTCAGAAATCGGACGATTTCCAGCCGTTACTGAAGAATATTTGTCCAAACCAAAAGGGATAAATTGTGAAGTGAAATTGTAACAGATTCATATGTAAGTGGGAAACGAATTTGACTTATGGTCTTTATTGGTTGTGATATTTAATGTCAAATAGTCACGTCTATTTCACCCTCTGCAGTGTTTCTATTTTTCTGGTGAGGCTTTGGTTGATATCTTTTGAATGCTGAATGGATGGATAAAAGTCACCAATATATTTATGCCAAGAAACAGTGATCGTATTTTCATTCATACAAATCATAATTGGCACGCACATATATGCACGATATTGCATGATATTGTTTGTACAGCAGTAGATGTTCAAGCATATTTATCAAATTAAGGTAAAAAAAAATTGTAAAGTATATTATTTTGTAGCTTTTTAAAATGTTTTTATATAAAATGCATGTATATACTGAATCCTTTATATAGATTGCTTGACGAATCACTATTCAGCATTATTGTATCGATCCATACTAGAATAATTATTGACTTATTATTGGAAAGACACTTGTCATTTTAATGCATCTTGTGTGAGGCAAGTCACGGCAGTTGCTATGACCGTACAGTTCCCGTACCTCTGGTTAATTCAATGGTCATGACTTGGTCGTCAAAATCGCCCCTGAACATGTTGACAACAATAAAAGAAAGGTCGGTGAAACACATTTTTGATATATATTTAGTTGTTAATAGTACCTCAAAATTCCATACATTTTTGTTGGTCAGCAATATTATAGTTTGTACAAATCTTGCACAGCTCAGGGGCCTGGACACTGATAGGCAAGGGACATAATTATCGCCAACCAGGCCCCTGGGCCGATCTTAACTGTGCTTGTTTAATACCGGCCAAACACATATATAGTCCCATTCATAAATACCTTTGAGTCAAAAAGTCAAAACAAGTCAGAAATTATATATTTTAAACGATTTCGTTCAACAAGTTTATCTCAAGTTTTTTTAAACACTCCTCTAGCTATGTTATGGTATGTGCCTCTCACGAGTTGTCGTGAACATCTTATATGGAAATGGGCGCGATGTGGCACAGAACGCAGCGGTGCCAGTGTAGTGTGAATTTAGGACTTGCGAAATACGGACTCATTGGTAGTATTGCGCATGTTTACATGGTTTAAGTGAACATTGTGAACGTTTAACCAATAACAGGGTAAAAGGGACCAGATTTCATCGGCGTCCAAATTTCATGTGACTCCGGGAAAGTGTTTAAAACCAGCCAGCCCGTGTTTTATCAACCGTGACGGGCTCTTGACCACTAGGAATTGGTCAACGGTCTTAGGTATTTATGAATTCCATTTATACATGAACAAGACTAAGTTTGTATTGAATTGTCCAAATGTTAAGTAAAAGTGTAATATAATATAAATATCTTGTAATTAATAAACTCATTTATAGGTCCTCACCCATCTTCGGTTTTACCAAGACACATCACTATTAAATTGTGCCAGTTTGCTTCCACACATGTCAGTCTACTGAGTTCATTGTTAATTAATATGTTTTACATATATTATCTTGTTATACCTAGTAAGCTTTTAGACGTTAATCTTTGTTTACTCTCCACTGACTACGTGTCCAAGCACATAGTCTCTGCTTTCTGAGAGTTTGTGAGACTACATTCACAAGCTGGTCTGAATGAGACGCGAAACCCACACCCTCCAGTTTCATAGTGCACATGTCTAAACTTCTCTACCATTATCTACGTTTGTGTCGGGGACATAATTTGTCACTGATTGCATTACCTGCTGCTACATCAGATTTGAACTCAAGCCCCAACATTCAAGCTCATTCAGTGGTAAAATGATAAGACATCTCAACACAAAACAAATGGTCTTCTTCCGACAGGCCGAGCATACCGTCCCGAAGTCTCCCCCCCCCCCACCCGCAGTTCTTTTCAGAACCTTACTAACTCACAAAAGAGATTTGCAACATGGAGGCGTAAACTTAATCTTATTGCCGTCTTCAACCTGCAACCTTCAAATCTCAACAAAAATTTCAATAAGTTGTGAATAGTTAATAGTTTTAGTTAATATTAATAAATAGTTTTAGTTAATATTTCAGTTAATTGGCCTTTAATCATCTCTACCTGAAATATTTTGAATGTAAAGCATCTTTTGTGTGTCCCACAGTATTGCACAAGTACTAACTAAGATGGGACTGCAAATATAAATTACCGCTTTGTGTAAACTATTAAACCAATAAATATACAAATGGCCTTTTTGAATATCAAATTTTACATCAAATTTGTGTGACCAGTTGAAGGCACTACCGTAGTCATGGAAGATATGCGCATAAATTAGTAGTTAAATATATATACACAAGTGTAAATTCAATTAACAGCGAAATAAAAATATATGGAAAATTGTTGGCTTTTTTCAAAACATTTGGGTATTTCTAAGGGTATGGATTGGGGTCATATCCCAAGTCTTTTATGAGTTATCCTCGGACGATAACTTCTAAATTTTAGAATTTCATAACTAGCTTGTCAGAGACCTTGAAATGCACTTTACGAACAAAATCATACATGTAAATGTTATGTCCAGAAGGAAGAAGTAAAACTCAAGTCACAATTTCAGTAAAATTAATACAGAAAAAAACATAAAAACCCTGATATGGAAGGGATTTACATGAAGGCTCGTGCTTCTCGCGACTAAGTAGATTTCACAGGTTTATATTTCAAAGCTCATCGTTGGTTGTATTCACTCAGTTGCTTCATCGTCTTCTCTAGTTCTTGAGTCTTTCTTGCGAGCATCTTGGCAACCAAACGCTGATGAGCAAGTGCTTCTGTCTTGTCATTAAGCTGCACGAGAAATAATCACAAACACTGATGATGCAATCAAATTAAGAACGAAGTCAGGGAGATAATCACTTTATAGATTTATGCAAACATTGAAAGTGTTTTACGTTTGTAATATCTCATTTGGTGCCATATGTTGAATAGAGAATGCAAAATAGACAATGTTGAAATCATGTGTTTCGTTTTTTCATTAGAACATTACGCCTCTCTTTCGCTGACAAATTCAGCTACGCCATCACAGCAGTCAAAATTAATGAAGTGACTAAATTCCCAATAATTGTATAAAGCCATGCTTTGACTGGAGGTGATTGTTATGCCAGCTGTACCTACCAGTTCCCTCTTTTGTCTGTTGATGGAATCTGACTAGTTAGTGTTTACATGATGTGTTTTTTACTAGTCTGTATACAAATGCATGGCAGGGGAAGTGGAGGACATTTTTGACAGTCTGTGACTGATAAAACAATAGAAGGGTCTTGTTTTTACCTATCATCTTATTGAAGAAATAAAAATTAGGAATCTATTTTACCGAAATTCTTACCAAATCTGCTAGTGTGCCAATCAGATCAGGCAGTGGCTGACTAACTTGAACTGCTACACTCCTGCACGATGCACTGGTATCACTGGAAGTAAACTGATCGGAACTGTCATCCGTTCTGACTGATCCTGATCTGTAATTGTCATTTCTCTCAATGCACCCTATTGAAATAAAACACAGAACGCTGCATTACTCTGACAAAATCTAGCACTTGTACTGTTTGCTTGATTTTGGTAGAATCAGGATTTAAAAGCCTTAGCACAACGATTTTACTCCTTGTAAAACATGTAATATAACAACATTCCCTGACTTTTCCGTTACTTTTCCACGATAGCTTTAAATACCAGAATATTTCAATGATGTGGTGGGAACCCTGGCACTATTTGCTTTGGATAAATACAAAAGAAGCTCTTACCATTTTGAGTGCCCCTGTTCTTCCTACCGCTGATGGATTTATCTCGTCGCTGTGATTTCTTCTCGTCGTGACATAGTCTCTGAATTTGTTGACACAGTAGTGAGTTCTGGTCCAGCTGATGATCAAATGCCTTTGTAAATGAATCAGCTTTCAGAGTGACCGCTTCAAGATTTTGTCTCAGTTCATCCACCTGTGCAGACGACACACAGCATAGATTGTGTTTTAACTGCTTTGTTCTAACTGGGACAGACTAAGGCATGCATTGTACATTTCCAAATACGTAGCATATTAGCCATCCTTACACTGTTTTAAAAGAGATTAGAATATGTTGAATGAGAGGCCTTTTAAGCAATAAGATGCTAGTTACCTCATCTTTGAGAAGGTCATTTTCCTTCTTGAGTCTCGCCGCTGCTTTTGCACACCCACATGGCTCTGGTTTGCTACCACGGCATAAACAAGCTCCTAACACTCCAAATTGCTGTCAGAAGAAAGATTCAACACAATAAAATAAATTTAAGAATGTCGAACTTTTGTTCCTAGACAGGTATGTGAGGGGTCAAAGGGTGGGACCACTAGGGTGGTCAGTGGGTGTGGTCAGTGGGTGTGGTCACTCGGTAGAATTACTGAGTGTGGCTGTTGAGTGTTATTACTACTTAAGTGCTTTCAACTGATGCGGCTAATATACTGCATCTCAAGGAACGGTTACAAGGCTGGGAGATTAGGTATAAAGGGCATGTGTTTGAAGTCCATGTTTTTTAAGGGGGGGGGGGGGTTGAATAAAAAAGGTATAGAAATCAACACTTAAGGACAAAGGCATGACTGAAGCAATACATTGAGATTTGCACTATTGTCCGAAGTCAAACTCAGGGAAAATTTCAAAAATTTTTCTTTGTTATGTGTAAAATAAAAAAATGGATCTTGAATCAAATAAGGAATGGATGAAAAAGATTGGGTCAGCAGGGGTCAGTAGGTGATACAGTGAGCATATCGGAGGAATGAATTACTGAAACAATCACAGATAAAGCAGACAAATTGAAGTTAGCATGCACCTGTGCTAGTGAGTTGTGTAAGTAGGCATCGCTGGTTGAGGATTTATGTCTGTCATATTGCAAATGTTCCTTAGCATCCATCATAGCAAGGAGTTCATCACGCTCACGCATCAAAGCTACAGCATACATACACAAACATAAAAAAACACTGCATTGCAAAAAAAATCAAACGAAATAAAATAACGGCATGCACAATCATGACAATATCAAAAGCATACATACAGCAGTGCTGGTTTTTACAATTAAAGAAACTAAAATAATCAGAACTTATCATGCTGCCTTGAGCAAGTTGCAATAACAAAACTACAAAAAAACATTGTTCAATGAAACAAAGACAATATAGGCTTGAATTTTACCATGCTTTTCAAGTTGTGTCCGCCGGACTTGTTCCGATCGTGCTCGAAGTGTGGCAATGAGTGTCTCATTTTCAACACAAACCCTTAAAATAAAATCCAAACAGAGTATGTTCATTTAGACGCTACTTTGCTTCTCTCTCCACATCATTCATGTCTTATGTATACTTGGTATTTGCTGATGTTTTCATTAATAAAATTACAGGTTAGCTAAAGACCAATCCGGGCACGCAATCAATTCTATCACGAAGGCCCCCTTCAATGGCGAGGCGGAAGCATTGTGCTAGCTATTGTTCTGATAATCCATCACGGGGCAGCTGCTTTTTACAATAGCATGCACAGTGCTTTCTCCATTGAAGGGGGCCTCACGAGTGTACAGTGATGTTGTGCCTGAATTTGTCTAAGACTTAGTATTATGTTGAGATACAAACATTCAACACAAGGTCTTACCTGTTAAACCTATCAGCCCAGGTCTGCTGACTGAGCATTGCACATTCCTGACTTGTACTCAGATCAAACTGTAAGGAATTTACTTCCTATACAAACAAAAAATAAGACTGCATACATCAACACTCTCAAAAGTACATGTACAGATACAACAGATACGGTTGCACGTGATTCCATAGAGTCCTTATTTTCTATTCCTTTGGCTTGTTTTAAATTATTAACAAATTCCATGTCTTTTATATTGTGTAGCTCTTTTCCAATTTTGAATGCTTCATGGTTTGTATTCATCTTGTCTACATACATACAGGTTTCTGTCTAACACAAATTCCATCTATTTTTAGTGAGTTGGTAATGAAAAAGAGAAACTTTATCAAAGCAAACTGGTTGGGTACCAAAAACCATCTGCTTCTGTACTTAAATAATTTATTGAAACACCTTGGTTTATCTGTTTATAACTGGAATGAGATTGTCAATTAAAACGAAATCTGAAAATCGATGAAATGTTTGAAAGATACTCGTCTTTCTATACTGCTTATGTCTTCTCTCAGATTCAAAAAGTCTGATTTCAGATGAGAGTCTGAAAAGTCTCATGCCTGCTATATATTAATGTAATTGTCTTACGTGTTCCAGTGATTTCTTCATACTTCCTGCCTGCTGTACAGACTTTGTCTTCTCTTTGTTGATCATGACAGCCTGCAAGAAAATACACAAGCAGTAAGTAATCTATGATGAACATAGTTCAACATACGCAACAGTTAGAAACTTCACTGACTTCTGGAATGTTACCAGCTTGTCAAATTGTTATTTTTTTTAACAAAGCAGCAACAGAAAATGTGAAGCTCATGCAAAAGCAATAAGAAAAAAATTATATCACAAAATTTGACACATATCGGTTAATACACATTCTGTACACGTTTCACTTCATGCAACATTTACAACCAAAAAAGATACGTTACTTCATTCACTTTAAAAGGAAAAAAGTTGGGACAAATACATTTAAGGTGTACAATGTAGCATCAGAAAGTTTTGGAAGTGCTCAAAGCATTTGAAATTTAAACATAGTATTCTAAATTACACAACATGTACATGTAGCTATACCCCCATATATCCTGAAACCCTGCCCCCAAAAAGGTGTCAAACATGAAAAAAAAAACCAGTTTCACATGCTTGAGAACAATAAATGATCATGCAATGGCGCCACAAGAAAAACAAAAACACACAGAAATACCTAAAAGAAAATGTTTCAAACTCACATGTGCAAACTAAAGGCACATCAGAGGCATTCATTTGTAGATCAATGAATTAGAATGAGAAAACGTAACAGTAAACATATTAGGTGCATTACAATTTTCACGCGTGCACCCCTACATCACAAAACAAGCGAGTCCGTTGAATAATGTCCACATTCTTATAATCTTCAAGCAAACTTGAATCTTCCATACTCTATCACATCAAACAATATACTGCACACTTTCTATACATTTGTCACATGCACCTGTATTCACAGTACTTGGTGCATAATAGATTACTCCATAAATGATTAACTCAATCCAAAAATCAATTTTTGCACACATCTGTTGCTACCTCTGAAGTGTTCAAAATACACACTGATTTGTTTGGCCAACAACTTTGTTGCAATGCATGCACACTGTATACAAATGTAGTTTTTATGTGAGCATTTTACTGGCATTTTTGGTGGGAATGTGCTAAATTGAATTCTCACCTGTCAATTAATGTACATGTATTCAAGTATTTGTTCAATTTATGTTAATAACTGAAACAAACATAACCGATAATTTCTACGGACCTGACTTTGCAGTATTTTGATGGCTCTGTACTTGCTGTCAAGCTGTTTTCTTGCTGCCTCCAATTCACTCTGTAATACATTGACTTCCTGTTGAGAAAAATCAATTCAAACCATCGAAAATAAAGCAAAACAAAACTAAAGTTCATTTAAAGTTGACAAACACTGGTTTATCTATTCTATTGTTCTTTTGCAGAATGTCAAATAATGTCCTAATTATAATTTTTGATTTTGTACCTGCGTAGCTGCTTCAAGCTGAATGCATAAATCATTTTGATGTTCGCGAGTCCACATGCCATTTCCACCATCCCCAGATCCAGAACCTGACGGAAAAAAAATTGACGTTGAATATGTTTTGGTAATGTGTAATTAACTGACATTTTAACAAACATTTCATTCATATATTTATTTATTATTTTAACTGGGTAGCCCATTCAGCGGAATCCACTGGTCTCCCATGGGGCCCAGTAAAGAGAAGACAATGTGATGAAATTACAGTTTTTAGATGTGGGAGGAAAACCCAATAAGAATATTCTGAGGAGAACCCGCGGAATCAGACAGGGAATGACCACCCAATCCACATAGTGGCCCTGGCGGGATTCGAACCCGTGTGACAGTGGTGGAAGGTTGACTGCCCTGACATTGTACCAACAAGGTGATTAATTCATAAACCTGCACAAATTTACTTTTTTTTGTATATATATATTATTTTCTGTAATTATTAGATTTTATCAGAATTTCAGAATTTTTTTAATTTCTAAGTCACAAATTGTCATCAAGTGGCTCTCTGGTGCATTGGGTTTTTTTTTATCCTTCATTCAAGAATTATTTTTTTTCATCCAAATTTTTAATATAGAAAAGAATGTCAATGGTAAATGAATTATGAACCTTATTTAAATGATGGAATTGTGCACTGTATATCATTGATAATGTATTTTGTGTCTGATTGCCTTTTTGTCATTTACAATGGAATTGGGTCTGAATAACTAAGAAAAAGAGTGAGTGCATATTCACACAGAAACAAAAGAAATTCTTTACTTGTGTGTTCCTTTGTTCCATGGGCACTGAAGTGTGTGTGGATAAGTGTATTACTGTGTGGCAATGTAAACCCATTCTGTGGCTGCCTGCACGATTAAATCACCAGTCACACATACATGTACACCACTCCCTGCTAAGTGCTAGTACTATCACAGTCAGCACAACTCAATTGAACACTCTTCCAAGTACTTGTACAGCATCTTGAAATATCAGACGGGAAATTGATGAATGAATCAAAGGTGTGTGTTTCCAGTATCTTCCATCATTTCTGTGGTGCAATTTGAGCCGGTGAGTGATTGCAACCAAGATAATGACCCGTGGCTAGTACAAGCTTGTAAGAACCATTTTCCTTTCTTTTATTAACCAAATAATTAACTTGAAGCTTATGTCATGATATTGCATGGAGTTTTTGGAATGTTAAAATATTTTAATGATTCTTTTCAGCCAGTATTTATTGGTGGTTCATTTTTTTGGTGGCTGTTGTTGTTGACATCAGCTGCCTTGGGCCCAAACTATAGTTAGGATGCATTGAGACGATGCAGTGTAATATGGCAGCCCTATGTACAATATAAATACATTGTACTTTAGACTGTATGTGTGTTTGCATAATGAACAGCGCCCCTATGTGTCCAATGATTGATTAGGTCCGGCAACTTAACAAATCCCCACCCAAAAGCAATTTTTTTGTCTGCTTCAGACATGATCAAATATCAAACTGTAGAACAGTCTGTATTTCACAGCCAGAAATAAAGGATCAGAAATTACTCACTACGCACAAATATTAGACATATTATAAAAGTAAACTGTAAATGAAATTAAGACATTTGATGATTCGTACCACTGTTTGCTAGGAAATGCCTCAGAGTTGCACTCCTCAACATAAATGCTCTTAAACCTTCCAAGAAACCAGTCCTGCTCCTCGGCCTAGGATGATGGTTGCCATGGAAACACTCATCGCTCTGCTCAGCTTGTGCTTGTTGATGATTGTGAACGCCGTCTGGGCTAATTTGTGGTGCTGAATGACGTCTTAAAGTTGTAAATTCTTCTCCATCCACAGAGAAAATTCTATTAAGTGACTGTAAGCCCAGGCCTAGGCCCAGATCACGAACACCATCACCACCAGCGAACACGTCTACGTCTGCCTCCCCGGCCCCTGGCACATAAGACACGGCACCAGGCTTCAGTCCATGACCAAAACCTAGGTCCCCGTCGGTAAAACTGTGAACATCGTCAGCTTGCGATTCAGACTCATCCGGATCTAAAGATACACCAGAGCTTAATCGTTTCTTCGTTGCCATGTTAATCCATTAGTTATTAGCATTTGTTATCATTTTATAATGACGCATTTTAAGTAGTTTTCTGTTACATTTTACAACGTAAACGTACGGGAGATGGAAAGCCGTGCAACACCGAAGTCGGCTTCCGCGAGATGAAATCAAGGTAAAATAGTACGCTACTAAAAATGAAGTATTTCAATATTTTTTGTTAAAATATGATGAAAAATTATTTACATCTATTAAAATCGTATAAATTTTTGAAGAAAACTGTGAATTTGTGTCAACAAAACTCGATAAAAATTGGCGAAGTGATATAAAAATTGGTCTTGTTCAAAACACTTATTTTATAATTCTGAATTTATTATTTTAAAATAACTTAAAATAGCCTGATTGAGTTTAAAATAATTCAAATTTACATTTTTTATTTTCAAAATTTCATAATTTAGTTTAATAACAGTATGGTGTCCAAAATATGTCAATACATTTTGTAAATTTGATACTTCAATCTAGATACCTGACGTCTTTGAACACAAATGGGCGAGTGAGAAACGTATCACCAGACTACATGTGAGTTTGCTCTTCACTCGCCGATTTGCGCTTCACCGCTGGGCACACAGACCTTTCAATCCTCGTAAAAAGTTATTCAAGATGACAAGTGGAAGTTCTAGTGCATTTCTACGAAGTGCTTTGCAAAATGGAATTGGTCGCTATGTTTGTCAGTTGCAGAGATTGACCTTGCAGTTCAGTAAGACGGCTGGAAGTGCCAAAGGAGTTAGGTACGTAATCTGTGGCGGAGCGGCGATATGCACTACGGAACCGGTAGGCCTACCGGTTCCCGATTAGGCTGCGGAACCGGTGTAGCATGAATTTAGGTTTTATGAAATACGGACTCATTGGTGGTATTGCACATGCTCATGCATAGATAACTAGGAGGGGACCGGTCACGTGAGAGGGTTTAACCAATAAAAGGGAAAAAGAGTCAGATTTTCATAGTCATACGGGTCCGATTTTCATATGACACCGGCAGTGGCAGCAATAATGCGCGTACGTCAGTCGTTGGGAATTCGTTCTCGGACTATACTTCCTTGAAGTTGAAAGAAACTTCTCCAAAGCCAGTAAGCAAATTTTGCAACCTGACGCCACTTCAGCGGTTGTGTTGACAAGTCTATGGAGAGTCAAAAACAATTTCTAAGTATTTCCGAACAAAATTGGAAATGTTTCTCAGTCCCAGATTCATGTCTT
Organism: Patiria miniata; assembly: GCF_015706575.1. NCBI lineage: Eukaryota > Metazoa > Echinodermata > Asteroidea > Valvatida > Asterinidae > Patiria > Patiria miniata. The sequence goes on from NW_024037071.1 coordinate 5,039,944, forward strand.
ATCATAATTTTTTGCAATGACTGATCTTCATTGAGATGATATATGAAGAAAAAAGTGGCGTCAAGTTGCAACATATTTTTGGGAAAGATTCCCATATCTGGCCATCACTTGTCAGCCTGTGCACAAAAGTGTTTTCTCACTAAATACTTCAATATTTTCCCTGCTAAAGTTGACTTTTTAGGACATTTGTTTTCATTTTCTGATGGCTGATAGGTCACTGAATGGAAACATTAGTGATGGCCAGATATGGGAATCTTTCCAACATTTCATTTAATTGATTGAGAAGTCATGGAAGTAGGACTTGACGTTTGACCTTTAAACATGACTCAAGGATATTTCTCTGTTGTTATGAAGTGGTATTAAAAATGAAAAAAATGGGTTGATTATGGAGACGCATAATTTATTTAATAATTGTTTTAATTACTAAAACTAAAGGGGCATTTCTTTTTCTTTTCTGATTACAGGGATTTTGTGGAGCAAGATATTGTTGGATTTGCAGAAAAGAACCCACAAGTTGTATTGTATGTCACACCGCACACCAAGTACACTTTTCCAAAAGTAGTAGCCGAGTTCTGTAAGTACATCATTGAAAGTGTTCTTGATAAAATGTTTTGAATGTATCTCTTAATCTCTTTGCACTCTTATTTGTACCTGTACACACTATACTAAACTTTAATTTAAGCAATTTCAATTGGTTCCATTTTTATTGCAGTAAATGGCACAAGGAGGAAAGTTGACTTGAGCAACCTCTCCAGAGAAGACATCATCAAGGAGGTGGAACTTCTACGAACCCAGTCAGGAGTGGACATTGAGCGCATTCGTAAACAGTGGCATACTGACAGTCCTAGCGTTCAGGGGTACTGGCATCCCTTCTACAATAAACCGACCCAGTTGAATCAGGAAACCTTCCCGACTGCGAATCCGACACACAGTGAAGTCAGGATGCCGCGGTTACCTAAACTGACGCAGGAGCTTATCGGTGAATTGAAAGAACTCAAGGACAAAGGAAAATATGAGAATTCATGAGAGGAAAGTTGGTTAGCGACTTCAAACAAGTTGTTGGTGCCATTTTGACGCTTCAGATGCACAGATGACTTGAAGGATGGTCCAAGAGTGCACACAATTTTGTTCAACAGACTTGTCCATTAGCTCTGCCCACTAGTGGTGTGCATTTACAGGTAGTACCATATTGAAGTAAACACTGAAGACGACCAAAAAAAATAACCTGGGCAAGTTGTCAGGAAATCTGGTTCTTAACAAAGGTTGACAGTGTGAATATTGGCGATGCCTGAAGGCTTTATAGCTTTCCAGTTTTAACTCTAACCTTAAGAGGTGTTATCTGTTACGTGTTAAAATGCAGAAAAACATGAAATTTGTTTTGGTTTTCCATGTAGCCTGGTACCCTGGTTTTCATTGTGAAAGAAGGGGACATCCACTTGAACTGTTAAAGACAAAGATTTTTTTTTTTTGCTTCTCAAATCCGCTGGTTCCAGTGTGTATAACTGCAACATTTCATGACGTGGTACTCATGATACTCGGCCTTACAAAACGGAACTTGCACTCGTTAATACCTTTCTTCTGTACCATAAAAGTCTGGTGTTTATTAAATAAATTCAACCAAATAGCAATTTACAAATACATGTTGTTTGTCAATGTTTATATACGATGTTTAAATTACACCAACTTGCAAGCTTCAAGGGGAATATTACTGTTTCAGTGAAAAACAGAATTCACATGTATTCATGTTCATAAGATTGAGAAATCCTATATTTTTCTTCAATCCTCTATGCAATAGAACCTTAATTATTATATACTGAAGGTACTCAAATCATAAAGAGAATTGGACTGATACTTGTGTTGTTACAGGGGAAATATTTAGGAAGCCTGTACAAAACCGTCCTTTTGCAGTTTTTGTATGTACATGTACACGTACACTGGAACAACTTTACAAGGTCCTAAGGAGTTTACAAATTACCTTGTTATAAACAGGCACCTTGTATTACCAGTAATGGAACACAAAGACTTGGGACCTAACATTTCGTTTGTTATAAGCAGGATGTCGTATTAACAGTGCTCTTCTTATCAGAGTTTGACTGTATTACATGTTTGCAAAATAACCCTGTAAAACAGATCTGGGTAAAAGCCAATCCAGTTGAAATACAGCGCCTAACCTTCAATATAATCTGTCCACGATTCAAATTACACATGTAGTTAAAATGTATCCCACACAACTGAATGAAGTCCTAGTCCTTGCACAAGGCAACAACTACTTTATTTTAATCTAAGACTTGATAAATCTTTGTACCTCAAGTTCCTCATACAGCAAGGATTTCTCGAGCAATCTTTCGGCCCCAGCAAAGAGTCGGTTGTAAAGGGAAATCACTTAACTAATTGTAAAAATGAATTAGCCAGAGGGACAGTGCAAGAGAATCTTTAGCCTATCTGTTAACACCTTGTCCATTTCTTCGCTTCAGTCTCGTCTCTTCAATTGTCCGACATTTCTTTCCACCGCTCCCCAAGTTCTTAGTAGCTGGATGCTTTGCTTTCTTCCTCGGTGTTTGTTCATCTGTCCTACCACCTTTCCTCTTCAGATCTCTGACTGAAGGTTTAAGATCTGAGTTCAGAGCTAGGGGCGATTTGTCATCCTTTGTGACAAGATACCTATGTATGTCATTTACGTCTGGTGTGGAAATCAGTGTCCTATTGACCAGCTCATCAAAGTCCTTCTGAACATAGTCTGAATCGGGCTCCTTCATCACAACCTGAAAATAAAAATAAAACCCCATCTGCATAATATTATACCGTTTTAACAAAAAAACTTTGGGCGTGATCCCTGGCTACATGGCATATACAGGTTCATCATGGCTTCTGACTAGCGCCCCTTGAACAAAGACATTGACAAAATGGGGAACCGCCAACATAGGGCTGGGTAGCTCAGTTGGTAGAGCACCGGAACAGCAATCCGGAGGTCGCAGGTTCAAACCCCACTCCAGTCATTTCCTTTATTCAACTTTGAAAATTATTAGCTTCCCTTTGTGGTTTACTTTAAAAAAAAAAATTTAAAAAAAATTCAAGAGCTTAGTGTAGTTTTAAGTGCCTTGAGTTTCACGTTGTACTTTTTTGGGGGTTTTGAGTTGCTATTCTGATGCAGAATCGAGTGGATATAAATTGGATCAAAAACATCAGACATCAAACTGATTCAAGTCTGCCCTTCCAATGGCCTTGGTTTTACCACCTTACTGTGGTGTTTCCACCAACATTTAGTCACCTACTAGTGACAGATTAACCCAAACAGGCCTGCCTTTCCCTCTCCAATGTCCCAGTGTCGTCTGCAGAATAAACCCACATTATAATCATGATTTCTTACCACGGTTTTCTTCTTGCCTCTTCTGGTATCAATGGGAGGATTGAAGATCATCTGGTCTGGGCTGAACTCCTTCAAGGTCTTCTGGGCTGACCTACGACAGAATATAACCAAGAAGAATTTGTCATGCGATTCTTTCCAATATCTGTAGCTTCCTGTGCATGTAAATATCTGCCTGGTTACCAAATGAACCTAACAAAAGCCATGCTTGTACCATTTTGTGGGTAAAACTAATGGACATGGGCATTGCCAGGATGTTTCCTGGGGGGGGGGGGGGCAAACCACTCAAAAGTAGCAAAGTTACAAACCATCGGTATGGAAGGGCTCAATTCAAAACTGGCAATTGTCTTTCCCTGTTCCCCCCTTTTTTTCGTTTTTCCTTTTCTTTTTTCAAGTCGGTAAACTTGAGTAAATACAACAAAGAGTCAACCCACTCAAAACAGCTCTTCATTCTTCAAAAAGGCTAATACACTTACAAAGTCTTGATAATTTAAATTTCTTCGTTTTCTAATCAGAGAATGACGACTTACAATCTGGAGATATTAACAGGCAGTGCTCCAATTCCAGTCAGTGGGTTACCCTTGGTTATATGCTGAGCGTACTCTCTGACTGTGGGATGATAATGCCTCTGAAATGGGACAAACATACAGATACAGATTTCACAATAAAGAATCTGAGTTTCTACGAGAATGACAAGTCAACAACACACAATGCACCAAATTACAAACCTGTACTCTCCAAAGCCAAGAATGATCATTTGAACATTTTGATGATTTTGACATTTCATTAAAAAATGTGGATATCACATAATTGTTAGATGTGTGACGGATCATCAACACAAATGCTTCAGTGCAGAAGAGAAACTACAACTTGATTAAAAATTTTAATATTTTTCTGATTACATTTTTTCTTACACAGACACTGCCATGCACATAAAAATAAGTTTCTAAGGGTCACTGAATAAAATGTTATCCTCAAACAAACAAATGTGATTTATAACAGAACTTTCTCAGCATTTAACCAGCTCAAAATTGAAAACATGAATGTGAATAAATCGTACTTCTTACTACACGAAGTTACAAAGATTGGCCAACTACATGTTACCACATACCTTGAGTAGATGAAGTTCCCACAATGCAGTGCTCTGTGCATTGCAGTGCTCTGCCTCGGGTAACTCTGGTAAGAATCTACCACTCCCAAAACTTTCACTGTCAAGGAGCAAGTCACTCTTAGGGTACCACTGCAAAGGGGACGTCAAATAAAGTTATTACATATCATAAACGACAAAGAAATACTGACTTCTGGCTTTCTTTAATTAATGTTTGGTTGGAAAAAAAAAGGAATCAACAGAGAGGTTCAGAAATGCGTACGGTGAGGCGTATTGGAAGCTACATGTATGCGTTCCCGTTTGTGTACAGACATGTCATAGAATCCGTGTATGTGGACCTCTTTAAAAAACTTATGTTTTATGAGATAATTTGACCTCATTATCAGTCCATTTCTTTATTCGAACTACTATCGATTATAATCACTTTATTAGGATCACAGGTAAACATTGTCAGCAAATGGGGCAACAATTTCTTCTTATTCTCAGAAAGACCATATTTCAGACCAATTTTTGATACTTCTCCAAACTTTCACACTTTTGTGTCCTAGGCTGATCCCCAACTTTGGTCACTTTTAGAGTTTAGTTTGATTCACCTTCAAATAACTTTACCTTCATGATATTGCGTATCGCACAGCCGTATCCCAGAATTCCATTGGGCATCATCTGTAGCGCGAGTGTAGCGAGACGTTTCAGAAAAGCCAAGACTCGTTGGAACGTGACTTGTTTGTGCCGCTTTGTGATCATCGCATCGATGCAATCAAGGATCAATCTGGCGTCCGCACTGCTATCACCTACAATTCCAAATATACGATAGAAAGACGACTTGTAATTGAGTTAGTTACAAAGTCATCCAATCCCAAATCATTATCTCAATTAACCTGTGGTAACTCATTTAAAATGAATAGATGTTTAATCCTCCTACTGTTTAAAAGATCACAAGCGGTCAAAGTTTCCTTCCACTTCCCCTGGTATACTTTTAACAAACCAATGCTTGCATAGGAAGGTTAATCCAATGATTCCACTTACCCGCATGCACCTGAGGCATTGTTACGTAGAGCAATGTGTAGAACTTGGTTGGGTCAATGTTAAGGACATCGCCCTGTCCAGACAGAATCAGGAACGCTGTCAAAACGCAGTGAAGACTGTCTCGGTACCTCAAATCCTACAAAACAATGTAAAGAAAAACAAAAAGTCTAGCAGTGAGCATATCGTCTTGAGAGTCATCTTTCTGTCAGATGTTTTAGCAATCCGTGCTGAAAAAATCAGTAAGCATAAAGAGAGAGTCTTTCAACTTACCCCAGAGTCTATGAGCGTGTACAAGACCTTGACCAAATCATCAAAGAAATCAATGTTGATGAGATGAGCAAACTTGGACAGTCCTTCCAAGACTGACGACAGCAGGACAGAGTTACTGGCTTTCTTGAGGATGCGGAAGTAGGTTGCAAATACCGACTGAATGATCTCTGTGTGCTGGTGAATGAAAAATAAAAAGCGGTTAAAAACGTTACTGGTTATCATAGATGATCATAGTCATGTGTGGGCAATTCCAACATCACAAACATTGCAATCAGATTGTTTTTCTGTATTCTAAGAGCTCAGCTAATAAACCTGAAAATGTACTTTTCAAATCTTTTGCATCCATCATCTAGTTGGTGGTCAAGGAGATTACAGACTAGGAGTTTCGGATCATTTCTCTGAATCATTAATTAGATATCATGGTTAATTGGCTGTTACGGACATTACATTTTCTTTCGTAGCGCTGGAATTGTTTGCATCGGATGTTGGGTAGAACTTACCAGTTTTTTCCTTTTGTTTTTGTTCTCCGATGCCTCGGTTGCCTGTAGTTCTTTCTCAACCTCTGCAAGACGTTTTTGATGCTGAAAATAAGTGAATAAACACAATGCAATACAATGTAGTACAGGTGCTAATGGGTTAATCGGTGTTTGAACTATCAATATAAAACTTGAACTGTATTAGTATCATAAAACTTTCATTTTGTAGCATAGAGACTTGTTACTTGATACTTCATCATTTCTATCACCCATGCATACATTCCATTCCGCTGATTTTCAGAACTAAAAGCTCCAACGACTGCAGTTATCTTGATGGATCTTTGATTGACCAACCTTCTTTTGTGACCTAGACATCTTTTTCAGTTTCTCTTTCTTCTCAATGAGTTTTTTCTTCTTGTCCTCTTCTTCAGGTAAAGTCACTTCTTTGATCTTGAGCGACAGGAACGTGTTGAGAACCTAGCAGCGAAAACAATATTTTATAATGTGACAGTCAATCCACAAAATCTTAATTGTGTAATTACATAGATCTATAAACCCTCCTTTTGTTTGATCAGTCACAGACAGTCAAAAATTCAATCTTGTTCCCCTGCCATGCCTTTTACACAGGCTAGTCACCAACAGGCTGTTCATATTTCAATAGGCACTGTGACTAGTCAGATTCCATCAACAGACAAAAAGCAGGCGACTGGTAGGCGCAGCTGGCTTATCAATCACCTACAGTCAAAACATAGCTATATAAGGTTTCATAACAATCACAGCCAGTCAATCCTGCGTTATGGAGGCAGGGAGCACTCAACTGTTACAAGCAGTCACTTGATTTATTTTGACTGCTGGGCCGGCCTTGTTGAAATTGCCAGCCAGAGAAGGGGGGGGGGGTTAATGTATAAACACTCTTTCGAAAATATCGTTAAAATGTTTAGATTTCATATTTTGGAATTTTTGTACTCTGACAGTTATGCAAGCAAAAAATATCAACATATATCCTCTACAACAACATATACACCTTTAAATATACAAATCCTACTTTTTTACACCGTGATTAATTCCATTAAAAAAAACAAACCTAATGCCAATAATGAAGTACATTGGAAAAGGAAAAGTAGCTTGAGTACAGTATGCATACCTTAGGAGATACGCTGTAATTGTGACTGCGAATCAGTCGGCTGATGAAGCGAACTGCATCCAAGACTGCTTCTCCTACATGATCGGTCTTGAACAGCGTACGAACGTTTAGACAACAGGTGTTGCAGATCTGTCAAAATGGAAGAAAAAGTACAATCAGTTCATGAGCTGATCCTGAATGTACTCCAAGACATTTAAAGAAGTATTCCTGTGATATTTTCAAATTTAATTCCCCCCCCCCCAAAAAAAAAACATATTCTAAACTGACATTTTATTTAGCGATAGCCAACTTACTTCTTCATGTTCACTCGTCATTAATGACACAACCACGTTAATGATATTGGTGCGATAGTTGAAATGATGTAAGCTCGTCATGAGGCTGCACAGACATCGTGCTGCAACCTCCGCAAGACTCCGTTTGGCACTCTCCGGGAGGTCAAAGGTCGACTTGCCCTGTTCTTTCTCTCGTTGGATTTGCTTCTTTGATTTCTTGTGGCCTGTTTCAAGACAGAAAGTTGGAATTCTCTCAACCAGTGCAAAACCTAATAAGGAACAAATTACTACAATCCTTTTCTTGTCTAATTTTAAAGGGCATTTAGCCCTTTAAATATCTCCTGGTTGTAAGCTATCAGTTTTTGAGTTCTGAAAGATTCATGACTTTCGTTAAAGGTAGAGTAGATCATTTGCAGCTATCCAAAAAAGTTACTGACCAAATTATTGTTAAAAAGCTTACTTTTTAGCTGAAAGATGGTTATGGCACTAAACCTTGTGAAATTGTTCCTTCTGGCATGCTGTCATTTTGGGGGGAAAAAAAACAATAAAAGAAGATCATTTCCAAAGATGAGTCAAGTGACCCATTTTTGGAATTTTCCGTTAGTATTTGGTTTGTAATTGCAAATGATCTACTGCACCTTTAAAGATGCAAGACTTGGAACATTTTCCTGGTAACACCATGGCTATAATCTGTCTCAAATCATATTTCTGAAGTTACAGCTTTGTCCAGAAATTTTGGAATATGTAACAGTTAACAGATAACAGCAGACTAGCGAACTAGTTTCAAAAAAATGACACATTGTTAGTCCCGTCTTGGAATGAAACACAGTGATTCCATCTTGGCAAATCTGCATGTGTTCTCGGAGAATACATCACTAGTTTACCAGACAAACTTCTTGTGCGATTACACATCAAAACATGTAGTTAGTACCTCTGCAAGCTTTCTCCAAGAACGACAGGTATGCTTTGTATTGTTTCAACAACCCCTCTTCAAAATCTCGCTTCTTCTTGACGTCTCTGCTTAGCTGTGGAGAAAAGAACCGTATAACTGTTAAAGTCTGTTGAAGGGGTTTAATAGATACGGTGACCATTAATACTGCTACAGCTTGTGTAGCAGCCATTTTAAGGGGTGATGCCTTTGTTTGGCTGGAATGCATGAGTGAACCTTTTGTGCCTTCATTGTTACTGAGCTAAACCCATCATTGACAGGCACTCACCAGCGCTGACCCACCACATCTATCAATGTCAGTCAAGGCATGGTCCCCTCAGTTAACATACCTACCACAGCCTGTCAATTGTACCAATATGAGGCCAGTTTGACAGGCACTCACCAGTGCTGACCCACCACATCTATCAATGTCAGTCAAGGCATGGTACCCTCAGTTAACAAAACTACCACAGCCTGTCAATTGTACCAATATGAGCCCAGTTTACAGAACTGTTAAAACCTGTCACCTGATAGATTCTGACATATAGGGTTACTCTCTCCAGTTGTCACTGACAGAGGGAGGGTCCATTCATAACGATCAAAAGAATTTGATTCCTTGAAAGTCTGGAACACAAGAAAAAAAATGGGAGTTTTGGTGCGCTACTCATTACCTCCACAGCTTTGGCCTTTTCTCCCCATTCACGTATGCGATATCCAGGGGAAATATCCTTGAAGACTTCAACCAATGACACCATGACAAGCTTCTGAACGGTCACGACGACATCGCGTTCCTTCTCCTCAAGCATCATTCGTAGATCCTTCAATTTATTGATCTGATAAAGGCACAAATAACACAGTCATTTTATGAACTTATTCAGACAAACAGTTTAGTTAGACGCAACTCAGCAAATGCCATTCTAAAATGGGCATTATGGTTACATATATCTCACTACAAATTACTATGATCGTAATACTCACGTTTCTTTCGGGGTCAGTCAGTACAGCGTGGGACAGATTAGCGATCCTTTGCTTTCTCAGTGTCAGCTTCCTTTCCCTCAGTGTGAATAGCTCCACGGTGCTCAGCGCTGGTAGTGCTGGCTTCTCTTCTTCAACATCTGCAAAAAGTTAATTGGAAGTAGAGAAAAAAATGTTATGAACCCTGCATAAATGTTGTTTGACATTGCAAGTCGATCACAACTCATCCAGTCCCAACAAGCCAAATTGGTGTTCCAACTGTGAATGTGCATACACGATTCGACAATTTTATATTTGGGGATAAACACAGCAGATAAACGCACCCGAGTCTGGGGGGGGGGGGTGGTACCGAATCTGCATTCTGCAATTTTCATGCAATCACAAAGATGATAGAAAGTTTTGTTCTCACAAATGTTGGGGCATACAAAACACCTAAAAGCCTTTTGCTGTTTAAAGTTTATGAGAATTTTTGTAATTTCAGAACAAGACTTCTTTAAATTTGCTTTTACTCAGTATGATTTTACACGCATACAGTGAATTATTGATCCCAAAAGAACATGGTCAAAGCTTGATGGGCACATGCACAGCTGGAATACTGAACTGGCTTCATTCAATCAGAAATGAACTGCAAGAAAGGCATTCCTTTGTTACTGTTCATCCCCTGTTACTTGTGACCTGACGTTTGACTTGACTTGTGATTAACTTGTGACGGACTTAACCACAATACTGCACAACTTGTGTCTTTACCTTGATGTGTCTCTTCATCTTCATCTTCGACCTCTTCTGTCGCTTCTTTTCTCTCCTCTTCGTTCTTTCGTTCCTCCCACCTGAACTCAAAACCCTTGGCATGTTTGATGGGTAACAACTGTTTCATCTTCCGCTGTGGATCTGTTGCTGCAACAGGGATGGACCTGGGCTCCATCTCGTATGGCTGCAGTTTGTTGTCGGCATCGTCTTTCTTTCTCTTGCTGCTCTTCTGTGAAGTTGGAAGTTCACTGAAAAATAAAAGGTAAATACATAGAGCCTCTGCAGTCAGCAGACATCTTAAACATGTGTTTCGTTATTACCTGTGTATCCTTGTACACATAGAACAAAAGCTGGCACCTCATAGCTAGCCGCAATGCAAACCATCTATTAGCTTTAATACAAGCAATTTATTGTTTCTTTGGCAATGACTAAAGACACACTGTAGCTGCCCACCATTCACCAAGTTGGTCTCATACATTTTTTGGAATTCCTTTATACTCCTAAGATGATTCAAGAGAAATTCAAAACATAACTTTTAAATGTTGATCATTTCTCCAAAGTATATCTCACCTGTCGTCAACACTAGAGAGGAAGTTTTCCCCAAATCCCATTGTCTGGATGTATTCCAGATCTTCTCCAGTGAAATCTTCTGTCGCATCTTCTTCTTCGTCTTCTTCTTCTTCTTCCACATCTTCTTCTGGTTCTTTCTCCTTTGGATTCTTTGATATCTCAGCATCCTCTCCTTTCAGTTGTCTGGCGTTCTTCTTGGGTTTCTTCTCCTTGATAACACCAGCTTTAACTCCTGCGGCGTGACTGGCTCTGTTCCAGAATCCTCGCGGGGGTTTCTTCCCAGAGCCACTCTTAGAGCTTTTACCGACAGTCTTGCCATGCTTTGTAGTTGATGACTTGCTGGAGCGTATGTTAGACAGTTTTGTGACACTGACTTTCTTCTTATGCACACTCTTGCCAGCATTTCCTCTTTTCTAGAATTAAAATTTAAAAAATTTAAAAATGAAACAACGGTTTAAGCCACACAAAAAAATTCTGCTCCCGATTACATGGCATTTGAAAAAAGGTAGGTAGGTAGGGTTTTTTTTTTTTGGGGGGGGGTACTTTTTTTGGTGTTGATCATATGTAGGGGTAAAAAGGTAGTAATTGATGGTTTGGGTTTTTTTTCCTCATTCCCCTGCCCCTAAACCCCCAAACCCTCCCAAAAAAATTAGGGTAGCGGCTGTCAAAATACGGTAGGTAGGGTACCTGGAAGTAGAATTATCTCCTTTTTTTACCTTACTAGTAATAATGTAATGTTACTTTCACATTACCCACTCGATGATAGGTTGATGAAGAATTAATTTGCATATAATCGTGAATAAAGTTAACTGCATTAACATGCAGGGGTCTACATTTCATGTAGTACATGAATTGGAAAACCAACTAAGGACATGAAGGAAGTCTTAGTTGAAAGTAAAACGTAAAGCTTGCAAACTTTTGATGTTGAAAAGTAGGCCATATTTAGTAACAAAACCAATCAAAACTTTATTGAACCAAACCAAACTAGAAAAAAGAAGACCCCCCTTCCAGCCCCCCCCCCCCAAAAAAAATAAGGCGTCCTCATCAAACTTTGTTGGACCTCTTGTTTCTGTCTGATTTAAGTGATGTTTGTTCCTTTGATATTGCATGAGTGGGGCATTTGCTAAAGTTTTATTAGTTTACTGAATTAAACAACCGCTCTCTCTGTAGTGTGAGGGCGCACTAGCAGTAGCAGCAGCAACCGGTACGTTACCCGACACTGCTGCATGCAGTGCAAAGGCCATGAAGGCAGGGCGAGTATCGCGGGCTACCTACAAATAAAAAAAACTTCTTTGGTCTGTTCTAACACGTGAAACTTAATTTTGCATATGAACAACATCTGCCATTGTTCTTAGCCTTTTTCGTGTTAAAACTCCTCAAGATAATCCGATCGGATTGCACGTGCACGGCACTCACCTTCGCCATTTCACCTGTTACAATAAGTCGGGTTCGCTAAAACTTGTTCATGTATTAGGCATAGATGTCGTCAGGGTTTCAACTTTATGACCGTCTTGTTGAAAGCACGCCCTCTATCGATCTTCCTCAGAAAGCAAGTAAGGGAGAGCGCCCTCAGTAGCTAGCTAGCTTTGTAAAGTTCTGCTATCCTATTTTATTTATTTCATTTTTTATGGGTTATTAAAGCATTCCTACGGAGATCTTTTGAGTTTTTAGTGTGTAAAGAGATTTAGGTTCTTGAATTCTAGAGAGAGGTCCTGAACTTTTCAATAAAAACATTCAGAAGACACTACTGCACTGAAAGGTGCACCCTCACTGTACATGTACATCAAGTTTTTCTCAGCTCTACATCCAAACTTATGAACGTTGCTATGCTGAGTACCGCTGTAGAAGTAGAAGTACATGTAGAAGGAAAATAAATCATCTGTATATTTCTAAAAATACCTAATAAAAACATTCAGAAGACACTACAGGAACATTAATCATTATCATAATCAGATCATGGTCGTAGGATATTTAAAAATGTTAAACTGTTGATTTTTTTTAAATTTTATATTGAAATGCAAATGATTTCATTGTACTGAAAATAATGAAAAGATTTAATGAATAATGAAAGTTTTGTACACCCTCCCGGTAAAGTTGAACAGCGCCCTCAACAAAATGATTTTGCAGAACTGCACCACCGCTAAACTTGAATAGCGCCCTCAAGCCCTCGACGAAACGCACCAGTAAACTTGAATAGCGCCCTCAAGCCCTCAACGAAATGCTCAGGTAAACTTGAATAGCGCCCTCAACTTAAAAGGAATGAATAGAATGATTTTACACTTTAGATTCCAGTCAACGTAATAGACATTGTCCGTTGCAGTTGTCTCAGAGATTATTCTTTATAATAAGTATTAAGTAACAATGAATGCACAAAGCCTTAAAACATTGCCCTGTCTTTAGCCTTAACGCATAAGGTCTATAGCTAGCGCGCCTCTCAATATGTACGTTTACGGGGCCAAATAGAAATCATTGGAAAGGGGAGTGGTTGTTAAGGGTTGAGCTGGAAAAAAAAACTGTTAATTGATGGACTTTACAAATTTGAACTCACTTAAAAGTAAAATAGGAAATTCAGCCAGAAAAATACTTAATGATAAGAAATCAATGATATGAAAGCGCAGTACACATACCAAGCTTAACATTTGCCCAGTTTGTTGTAGTGACATGTTTATGGCATGAATAAAATAAGATAATACATTGTAATAATTTAACAACTCAATATATTTAGAAAAGGAACAAATGTCACAAAGTATTGTTGATGCCGTCGTGAAATGGCTGCCGTTGACGCTCAAACACCCAAAGCTAATTTGATTTTGCTACATCTAACCAAATAATTGAACCAAAAAGACGCATTTGCAGCCTTAGGCTAGCCCGGTCCCGTACCGTCCTTTCACTGGGCTAGGCTATGCCACCATGGTACCCGCACCCAATTTTGACGTTTATATCGTCATGTCAAAATTAATGATCGCAACTAAGATCATCTCAAATGAAGATGAACTAAGATCATCTTCATGGGCGGGGGAGGGGGGAAAGGGGCGCTTCCCCCCCCCCCCCGGAAAGCAACCAAAAAAAAAAAAAAAAAAGAGGGAAAAAAGGAGAAAGAGAGACGCGAAGTCTTGTTGCTGTTAATTTAATAAGGTGGGGGAGAGGGACAAAATAATTTTCCTGCCAACCCTCGAAAAATGATAAATCTACCTCCATGGTCCGACTGCTCAGTGGCCTAATATACGACATATATGGTGCATCGGCCAACCGGATTTAATTCCAGAATTGAATCACAGGCAATACAAAACCCAATTGTTATCCTAAATCGATCCATCTTGCAATGTCATTTTTCCGTGATCGATCGCGATATCTCCTCCGCGCACCCCCCCCCCCCCCCCCCCCCGCACCTGCATCTAGTCTCCGCCTCATACATTGGCATTGTATTTAGAATTGGGCGCGTAGGCCAGACTCGATAGTCAAGGAAGTAAAAAATGATTTCAGTACGTCATTCCATTCCATTCGATTCGCGTACACACTGCATATAGCGCGCGCATACTGATATTGCTGACTGGCGCTACAGAAAGGATGACATTTCGCACCGAAACTGACCCAATATTCTTACCAAAACAAACATGTTAGACCGAAATTTAATGGGATTTCTCTTCGCCAAGTCCAAGTTTAGGACACAGTCATGCTGTCGTCTGATTTTTATATGCCTAGTTTTGTGTTTAATGGTTGAACTATGTTGGTGTAGCTGTGACTGCTATCGTGGAGTTTGTAGCGAGAATGGTGCGTGTGAGTGCGACGAAGGCTGGACGGGCGATCGGTGTGATCACTGCGGCGGTAGAGCACGGTAAGAATCATCACGATGACTCCGCTGTAAAAAAATGACTCATTCGTGGGTTTCTCCTGTTTTTTAAGTAAGGTAAAAGTGAAAACATGAAAGGAGACTTTAGCGTTTGTACATTGACATTTAATATTTAGTCAAGTGTAACTTGAATATAGTTTTTGAAAAAATTTGGGGGGGGGGAATTTTTGTAGGCCTACTGTCTGTTGCTGTTGGAAAAAAGAAGGGGATGGAAAGAATGTTGCAACCAGACACTACTTAATCGGCGGTTGTGGGTCTATGGAGAGTCAAGACAATTTTTAAAATATTTCCAAACAAAATTGTTCAGTCCCAGATTCATGTTTTATCATCATTTTTGCAATGACTGACCTTCATTGAGATGATATATGAAGAAAAAAGCAGCGTCAGGTTGCAACATTCTTTCCAAAGAAATTTTGGAAATTGCTCTGAGTCTAAACATATTAGTTATTACCACAATTTAGTTCGGCAAAATATATCCACTTGTTTTGTTTCTGAAGAGAAGCCTGTAAAGGCAAAATTCTGGTTTCCGTACATGCATGATGTTTTAGGCCCTACTCAATATATTTTTTCTTGGCTTAACAAGGAAATAACCTCAAGTATCATACTGTATTTTTTCATTTGAATTGAATGAATTGTCGTGTTCGCCAACAAATTTTTGTCCATGCTCAATACAGTTGCAGATAACCCATGCACACGATGCAGTGTATAGTGTGCAGTCTGTATGATGACAGGCGTGACACACGACACGCGTGCTGAGCACGCCGTAAATGATGAATTGTACATGTGTACATGTACGAGCCTGCACGCACGTCGTGCGTAATCTGCAATTGTTGGGATCAGTCCTGTAATAAAGCCATGACTTACTTGCCCTTATGTTGAGTCTGTGTGAACATCATTGGTTTTAACAAATGATAGGGAGAATTTTTTATAAATGTACTACAAAATGATGTCTCTCAGACACAGAAACTCGGAACTTGGTTTGTTGCAGTGATAGTACATCGTGTACATGGGCATACAAGCATTAACAAGTGGAGGAAGTGCCAGTGCTAAGAACAGAAAATATGAGGGACTGGTTAACAGTATTATAACGCTTTATAAACAATATTATAATTATAATATTCACAAACAAATTATATTTACTGCCTTAATTTTTTGTTTTAGTTACTAGATGTTGTTGGTCCAATAATTCCATCCGCATGGTTTGCTTGCAATATTGCAGTATTCAAATGTTATTTCTTTAATTGGAGCCAGAGCACTCTCTTATATAATGTTACCAGTCAAACTGACAGTGTTGATATCACTTGAGGGAATGTGCTTGGCTGTTTAAAACAAGTACTTTAAAACCGGCTAGGGCCGGGGCCTGACGCTGATAATGACCCGAGCCCAATTATTCGCTACCAGGCCCCTAGCAGGTTTTTAAAAAAGTCAAAAATGCACAATTTTCCAATGATTTTATTCAACAATTTTACCTTGAGGTTTTGTGAAAAAAACCTATGTACACATGTATGCAGTAGGCCTATTATGACCAATGTATCCATTGTACCTGTTACACCGTTGCTCTATGATTACACTTTGTACACTTATTGATACACTCAAAGACTTCTTCCATGCCTTACTGAAAATACCCCGATACCCTTTTCATATTATAATATTTTGTCACAGTGCATTTGAAAATGAAATATGTTTTTTACATGTAGTTCATATGCCAATTTTTTAATTTTCTATTACTTGCATATTCCTAACTCATAATGTTATTTCTTACCCATTTTCTTGTATTGCATGTTTTTCCTGGATATCTTAAATGTGTAATGAAGGTCTGTGTGTTCAAATCAGAAACCAGTCTTTCTTCAAACCCTCACATACATAAATTTGTGTATCAATCGTTACAATAACCCTAACTCCCTAGGCCTTTTTGCTAGGATGTAGCCTCAATCCTGCAAAATCCTCCAATTGGCCTCAAGGAAAAATAGCATATAGCCTCAATCCTGCATATTCCTCCGTTATTTCTTGAATATGGTCCATGGAGGGGTGACCACTGTCTGAATCCTGCAAAATCCTCCGGCTATAACTGTCAATAGGCTGAGGCAGAGGCAGTGACATCCTGGAGCAGTGCGGAGGATGTCAAGTATAATCAAGGACTAAATTTATGCACGGCTGAGCATAAACAACACGAGGTCCGGCCCAAGACCTTGACACAGTGCGTACTCCGAAATCGGCAATGCACTTTTGCCATGTAACCTCAATCCTGCAAATTCCTCCAATTTGCAAAAAGGATTTTGGAGGATTCAGGGCGGTTGGGGGGGGGGGGGTAAACATTTGTTCAGTACATGTATGTAGATGTTTTTACCCTTTGAATTTTAAGCTAAGTCCTTAAATACTGCGTCAGTAACAAATACCTAAAATGTGTTGCAGTTATATTCCATGAAAATTCCACACCGTCTAAATGCTGTAATTTGGCAGTCGGTTAGAAATGTGTAAAAACAGACAATATTCTGTAGCCCTACTGAACAGGTGAGAACAGTGTAAATTTGCATTGTGAACAAATCACCAATCAAAAATCCAAGGCTACGGTACATAATTTGCACTTTCCATGTTGTGAACAGCCCTAGTGTATCTGCTACAGTACATGTCAGTGTGAAGATGCACTTTTCAAATTATCATAACTTAAAGGTCTCGTCTTTTTAACTCCCTGCATGTAATTATCATAATTTCTAGTAGTGCTGTGCATCAGAACCGGGTGCCAGATATTATTTAGTTACTTCTCAGACAGTGACAAAGAAAGTTTTTGAATGTCACTTGTGGGAAATTTGAAAAAGAAAAAAGGCCAGGTTACTTGAGGAAAACAAACGTGTTTCATTTATGACCATCACAAAAGTTGCAGTTTATACCTTATACATGTACATGTAGCTACGAAGCCCACCGTACACATGTACCTTGCACCTGCAGTATTGATGCACGATACATCATGCAGACCTTCATAAACAGTCTGAACTGTGAACAGCAACTTTCAAGATTTGAATTTTTGGGTTGGGTTTCTTGATGACAAAATTTAACAGGTACCAGGGTACCCATGTTTTTTCAATCGGGTACCTGGCTCCTGGACTACCCGTTTTTGCACACCCCTAATTTCTAGGTATAAGCATGATGAAGATATAGGATACGTACAGAAAAGCATGGTTATATCCACTAAGTAGAGCAGCCTACATACATACATACGCTTTGACATACGCACTGTACATACTACCTGCACTGAACATGGCATGACTTCAAGCATGATAGGCCGTAGGGAGTGTCCATACATAATACACAATGTACCTGTTCAAGTTGTTGACATAGAAATTAGGCAATGATTAACCCTGTAGTTTACTTAGTTGTATGGTGTCTATAGCGACATGGTACATGGTTGCACGATACGGTAGAGCAAGGTGCACTATATTAGCCTGTAGTTCAAAATATGTGTGACATCGTCTTTGAACATCTCTATTACATCTAACTCAGTCAACAGTGTAGGCCTATGTTTACTAGTCCTGTGATTTCAGGAAATTTTGCCATGGGAATTCAGAAAACAAAACAAACAGTGATTGCCATGAACGCAAACCCGACAAAATATTGCTGCTTTGAGTAATTTTTTTCTTTTTTTCCCCTATTAATATTGACATTTTCAAGCTGGCAATGATTTGCCCTCTGTATGCTGCATTAATTTTTCAATTTTCGTTTTTATTTACTTTCAAAGATTCGGGACCTTGCCCGTACTACAGACTGTCATCTGTAGTTGTATGTCAAATCCTGCCATTGTTTCTGTCTATAAGTTACTGTACATCAAATTATGATGTTATTTTTTTTTCTATTTTGCGTAAATTTAATCTTACAAGTATGAATATTGCGAACAAATCAATATGTTTCAAGGAATAGGCCTACCTTTTCAAGGTCAGTGAGAATGATTGGGCAAATGGCACATGTCTATTGTGACTTTGGAATAACATTTAGTTAGAGTACGCTTTTTCCCAACTGAAGTTGCCAGCAGTTGTATGCTCTGGATATGTACATGAACATGTACTACCTTTGTATCAATATCCACTCCCTGCCACTTCCAGTCAAACACTGATTGATCTTGTGCAGTCAGGCTGACTTCATCCACCATTCTAATCCTGAACAAATCTAATACACTCACTCCAAGTAATTAAATACAAACACTTCACCTTGCAAAATAAACTGGGGCTGTGAATATATGCTACACGCTTGATGCATAATAAGGGAAGGGGGAGGGGGTTACATGTAGGTACAATGTACACAGACGGCATGCCAAGATGCCTCTATTTGCATTTTGTAAAAAGTCTTCACCTTGGGGTGTCGTGGAGAGGAAGTCTCTTAGAATGCCAAGCTCCCGTCTTTACACTCTTAATTGCGCTGATAATGCATTTGAAGTGATTATACTGTAACAGGACATCCTTTTTATTACACAGTTTGAGATGCATGGTATATTGCCAGCATGATGCATGTGTCCAGAAAACGGAATCACTAGTTTTTAAAGAGAATTTAGCTACATTCGTAGCTTGAATCAAACGCTGATTTTCACACATACATGTAGATATGGCCTCTGCACGTGAACAAGAAAGGGCATTTATTTACTTACTGGTTCGCGCATGACTTATTTTAGTCTGAGCGTGCAAAACGCTATTGTGGCTTAGCGTGAACATCAGGCGTTGTCAGCAATACATTCGAATGTCTCTCCCAGTGGTCTCCCCAACTCTCACTTTCTTGCCGTTGAGGGGGTACTTGTGAACGGAGCCCATAAAACTTGAGTAATGAAATTTAATCGTTTACATTCTAGTTGATAATATTAATATTAATATTAATATTATTTGATTTTTTTTAAAGCAAATTTTGTATGAAAAGTGGCAGAAAATTTGACAATCGATTTTAAGCATTGAAACTATTAATGCTTGTCACAAATGGAAAATTGTAGTTCATGAAATAAAGATTCACGAACCATTGGCTTTGGTACAAATACACACATCTCACATACAGACAAAACAAATGTATGTTTACCATAACCTGATCAGGATTTTTTGTTTTTGGCCAAAATTGGGACCTCAAGATTGTCATTGCCACATTTAGCCAAAAATATAAAATAAAGTATATTTTGAATATATATATGAAAAAATAATCTTCCCCGTAGGAGTTTTTGTGTGCCATTGGTTAATATTAACTGGTCAATCAACATGATCAAAGAGAAAAACGTTAAAGATATCCTAAAGTAAACAAAGTAAGACCGACTAATAAAACATTAACAACAACAAAGTTACAAAATAAAATATTTTCCTACCTACCTATTTATGTACCTGGATATTTTTAGGGCATTACTCTAAGTCTAAGTAAACACAGTTTTTTTTTTCTCCGCTACATGAATATCGTACAGAGTTTATTCCCCTGCTTCTAACTTGACCCTTTACAAACTGTGTCGGGCAATTTAATATGCCAGGTCCCTTCATTGATGGGCCAGGTTTTGCCAGGAGCGGGGATTCAATAAGCAATTTAATGCTTAACTCATGACTCAGCGTGTGCGCCTATAGGAGGTGAAGATGACTTGATTACAGATCGACAATAATGGCGGTACAGCCCCCTCCATTCATATGATTGATGCAGGGGCATTATTTATGAATGCTGTAAATTGTCAAAATACGTCAGCAAAGGACAAAACCCAATGTAAAATTATAATTATATAATATAGGTTTTCCCGGCTATTTTAAAAGATATTTCATTCAATTTCGTCCACGAAAAATTTCATACGCTTTAACCAAAACCAATTTAGTCATTTACCATTCAATTTTAAAGTTTGGTCACTGACTTTAGTCACCGGGTCGAGAATATTTGTCATTACATACAATGTATCAAATTTGTCTAAGCTGTTGCCCAATGGCAGCATTCAGAGATCAAATTTGTCTTATATAAATCAATTAGACGAATTTGATTTCTGAATATTAACAAGGTTTGGCAAAGATGAGACAAAATCGATTACGCCGGGACGAAAACGTGTGCTCATTGTTTGAATTTGCTTAAACAGGATTTGAAATTGTCTGACAAGAGACGAAATGAAACATTGTAAGTGCACTTTAATTATATTGATGATAATGGACGAATTTGAATAATAGAAACGTTGATTTAGAATGATAAACATTTTAAAATAGCCAGGAAAACCTATGTTAGTAATCTGGAAACTTGTACAAAATCCTAATGCTTTGTAATATTACTCTTTCCTACAACAGACATTTTCATGTATATTTTACCGCAATTTAAAAATTACAAATATGGTTGATCAATTAATTCCCCTTCTTCATTGTGTAGTTGCTGTTGTGTGTGCTTTTATTTTAGCCCACTTAATGGTCATGCATACACTTGTGAGTACATAACAACATCTACAGTTTATGAAAACTGATTTTTTTTTTTTTATGAGAGAGAAAACACATGTGCTGTAATAAATCCTATCCTTGTGTGTATTATGCACATATCAATTACAGTCATGACAGTTGTGAATGGTATACATGTATATGTGTAAGGCTAGTATGACTGTTGTACATGCAATTCAGTCCTTCCTTGTAATGCTGTAGACCCGGCTAGACTTAATGACACACTAATCAAGCGACAATGCTCTATAGCACTTTGTCACAGCATACAAAATTCATTCGATTGAATTATTAATATTGCACATGTTCCAGGCAGTTGAACAAAACTGTGTTATAATGAAGCACTTGTCATACTGAATGGGTTTGTTCAATCAAATTGCCTGATGTTTGAATCATAAATTATTAACTGCTTCTCATGTAAAATTAATGTACATGTACGTAAGGCAGTATGTGGCAAGTGGTTAGGGTTCTTGACTCATGATCAGAGGGTGAGGGGTTCGAATCAAGCTGCTGGTCATGTGCTGTGTCCTTGGGCAAGCCACTTCACCCCCACTGGAGTATAAAAAGGGTACATATTTGGCCAGGGAGTAACCTGCAATGGACTTGCATTTCATCCAACAGAAATATTCTTAGTCAGTCCAATTAGGAAACCAGAGATAATCATCAGCCTATAGCTAGGCCATATTGGCTCGAGACAGTATATTATGTGGATGATATTAGCTACGAGTATGGGAGGAAATACTACGTTTAAAATGTGCATAGCTGAAACATAATAATCCCATCAACCCTCAACTTACACTAATGTCAACTGATAGCCTTCATGTTGGATACATGATACAGTTTCGGAGTGGCGTGGGATGTACATACACACAGGGCGTATCCAGTGTTCATACAGCCGTGTGAAATCTAAAACCTAGTCAGTGAAATTTAATCACGATTCATTAAAGGTCATTCGGCAGCTGGGTTGGGATTATTTGGGGGTACTGTGCCATCCAAAGAGACTGGACTGGCTTTGGTTTGCTCGTTCTGCAAAGCTGCCCGGATGTCAACTATTAACTATTAATATAATTTAAAAAAAAACTTAATGCCTTTTCTCCACTGTTTGATTTATGTTTCAGATTGGAAGCATCAACAGGCACAATTCATGACTCGCGAGGGCAGTATAACACGGACACGACATGTGTCTGGTTGGTGGATAGTGGCATGTAAGTAGACATTGGCTGTGACTCTCAGGACACAATATGTCTGCTTGAGAGTGTTTGTGTGGCATGTAATGACACAGCACTTGAAAAAAAAAATTAGCAGCCAAAATACATATTTCTCCCCCCCCCCCCCCCTCCCCCAAATTAAAATTTCTCATTGTGACGTTTTTGTAATTTGCATTTCATGCTCAAACCTACCAGTACAAGAATATACAAGTAGTCTATGGAATACATGTATCTTCTTGCGTAACGAGAGTCTGTAGTGCAGTGTATGCGAGCAGATTCGGCGATTCATTATAAATGCAAAACAAGACTGTGCCCTGCCTTTGAGATTCTGACCATTCAGCAGGCGCCTTCTGTCGGGTCTTCCGTAACCCGTTTTTGTATTACAAAAACATTGCAGCCAAATTGACCAATCAACAGCTTAGTCCACAATTCTGATTGAAATGACGTCATTGTTTCTAAAGACCACTCCGATTGGCTGGCCTGGGGTCGCAATAAAATTGACATGCTACGATATATCAGACGTTCGCACCGTGGCTCTGCCCACGAGAATGTCTGATCCTCAAGACTAATAAGAACATGTGTGACAAAAAAAACCTTCAGTTATAATTAAACTTGGCAGTGACGATCTACTTCATGTGTTGTCGAACATCCAGAAGACATCGGCATCAAATGATGCATGACATGTCTGGCACAAAATATGATACAGTGTACACTGACGTATGCCTTGGCGCCATTCAAATATCAAGAGGGCTTGGGCAGCCTCTTACCACCCTTTGCTATTCAGAAGTGTTGGACGTTTAGCAAAGCCCTTCCCGTAGGCATGTTATGACAGCATTAGATATGTGCGTAGGCACACAGCACTTCACATCTATGGGTGTAACATACGACGGCCTGCATTGACCAGTCGTCTTATAATCAACAGCCAACTAGTCTCGCAAGAGAGTGTCTGGTTTAAAAGTTCTTTATAACATTCAGAAATATAAAAATACGGTAATTAAATATTTTATTGGAATGTCACGTGCATATATTTCACAGTCTGAAATAATTAAGATTTCAAACAAGGTACAAGTATAGAAGATTCTTTTTCATATTACGAACATGTTATTTTGGAACTTTTAATTATCACGTGTTGTGCACGGCCAGACACATGTTTTTGTTATTCAACCGGAATGACCTTTGAATATCTTATCATGATTCACATCTTCTGTAGCCGCATGACTGCCAATGCAGGTGATACGATCAGTAATGAGGATCTGATAAACATAGACACACATACTCACTGTGTGGGCTGAGTTACCTAATAAGTGGCATGGTTCGGATCCTTGCGCAGATCAATAAACAAAATATTATGAATAAATACTGAACAAGGAAATTAATATGTGGCCTTCCAAAAGAAGCAAAGTAATACATGTATGTCAGACATGTCAGATGTGGAATTAGAATGAACGTTTACCCTTTTATTATTTTAATAATAATTTGATTGTTTTATTGAATTTTTTGCAGGCCAGGTACGAGTATCAGCTTATATCTAGAGAGTTTTGCTACTGAGTGCAGCTGGGATTATCTCTACATATTCGATGGAGACTCCATTTATGCTCCATTAGCCGCAGCTTTTAGGTGAGATTTGGAAAGAATGCCTTCAAACATATCAATACACCCATTCTACATGTATATACAAATTCTTTAATCCTGTCATTACTTGATTACAGTGTTGTTGTGTTTTTAAATTCAATCCATTTGGTTTGTTCTATAAAAAAAAGGAAATATCTGCAATGTAAGGCCCAAAAAAAAATAAGTCAGTCTCTGGTCAGCGCGCGCGTCAATTTTAATCATGCGCGTCAATCTTTTTTTTTTCCAAAATGTTCCGCGGTAGCTCCAACAGCGCCCTCTATTGCCGTACCTCCTCAATTTTTTTTACCAAAGAGCACCAAGGAATGGGAAATTGCACCAAGGCAAATGATCGAGAGCACCAAGGCAAATTATGGAGGACACCAATGTACATGAGGACACCAAAAAAGCAAAAAAATTCCCCACCTTGTCTGTACAATCCAAGCTTGGAAAAAAAAAAAGCAGCCGCGTCCCCGCGTCAATTCCGGAACTTTGGTCTGACCAGAGACCAAATATTTTTTTTTTGGCCTAAGGGTAATGTTGGAAAATGCACACATGCTGTTTAGTAATTGTTCGACGCAGATGGAACTACCTAACATAATTGGCTATTTAATGCAGTTTTGAAAATATAATGATGACAATGATCAAAACAGTTGGATGATCTTACCTTTTACACACATAGAGCATGAGTGAGATTGTGGCATTTGTTATATAACTGATCAAAAACACAACTAGCAACACCCGCTAGCTTGCTGTAGGTGAACCCCAAGTACACGTAATAGTGCAGGGTTGTTTTCATGTTCAACTTTTCTCTTGGTGCAGTGGACCCATACGCTATAACAATGTCGACATCGTACATGAAGTCACTACCACATCAGGCTATGCTTTCCTGTACTTCTACAGCGATGCTGCTTTTAAATTTGAAGGTTTTAATATAACCTACAGGTGGGTTGATTGGAATGTCCTGGAAATTGTTTGAAAATATCCTTATTAACCCTGCTCTGCAAACATACATTCTGTGCCAAGTTGTCCTTTCAGTCAAACTCGATCAAGTGACTGTTTCTACAAGTTACATGTAAGAGCTCCCAGCCTACAAAAAGCAGGATTGACTGGCTGTGACTGTTTATGTAACTTGAAACAGCTATGCTTTGACTGTAGGCGATTGATAAGCCAACTGGGCCTACCACTTGCCTGCTTTTGTCTGTTCATTGACTTTGACTAGTCACAGTGCTTGCTTGAAATGTGATCTGAATGTTGGTGACTAGCCTGTGTAAAAGGCATGGCAGGGAAGAGATTGGAATTTTTTTTACTGTCTGACTTTTCAGACAGCAAGACGGTTAAGTATTTATAAAATATTGCATGCACTAAAGAGGTCTTGTGATTTATAATTTGAGGAAAATTGACACCGACATTACAATCACATCAAAATATTTTGAACAAACAAAAATGTATGCACACAGAATAAAAAAACATATTTTTCTTTTCAAAATTTTTTTTTTTGAAGTACGTCTCTGCAAACTACACGTACATGTTATGTATATTCTCCAATTATCATAATGCGACATCTGCATGTACATGTAGTAGATATGTTTTTAATGATCGTTTCTGTATCAAGCTACGTGTATACATAACCTTCACTATGCCCAATCACAAACATCTGTGAAAATAAATTGCTTTCTGTTGAATGAATTAACAGTTGCCATTAAAAATTCTGTATTCCTATGATAATTCTCTAAAGGGAAGCCTCGTTATCTCGATTTGAATCCTGTAATGTTGTATGTACATGTATTGTGATACTGTACGTCATGATATTGTGCCACAGAGTGGATGGCTGTCCTATGGGATGTTCCAATCATGGTGTGTGTCATCCGGTGTATAAAAACTGTACCTGTGACCCCCAATGGACTGGTTACGCCTGTGACACACCGGCATGTCCCGCTAACTGTAGCGACAATGGGGAATGCAGTATCAGCCAGAAGATATGTGTGTGTAGACCGGGATTTAAAGGTAAGTTGACGATAAAATACAATAAGCTAACAAAAAATAACTGAATGTACATGTACAATTTCACTATCACTACTACTTTTAGACATTTTAATTATCTTGTACTTGTACTGTGGTTTCTTATTAAGCTACTACGATTCTGTGTTCAGATGAAAGCAGTTTTGTTTCCTCTGTGACTTTGTGTAGTCATCACTTCCTAACATGTGAAGTGGCGTCAAGCCGTTGCAATTAATCCGGGAGGAAATAGATTGCTGAGTTCCTTGTCAGGATCTCTGATGAATTCCTGTCTGAGTCAGAGATGTATACATAGATAAGCACGCCCAATCACTAGATCACTATATTAAAGGCAAGAATGCAGCATCACTACCCGGTAATTGCGTTCAAATTCACGGTCAGAAAATTCAGGCGAACGTCAGTTCTTTTTCGACATGTCTGTGACACAAACATTCCTGCATTCGGTTATTAACATGAGTTTGCATGTACATGTAATTCTAAAATTACATTTGCACAATCTGATTTATTTTTATATCTTCATCATACATGTATCTTCTTGAATTAGGATCAGATTGCAGTATGGTATCAGATGAAGGTTATTGGCAAGTTGAGGAAGACAAAGCATATGGTAGAGCATCAGCTGCAGTGGTTCAACAAGACAATATAGTCTGGGTCGTCGGTGGCTATGAGTTTGACAACAAACACAACATCACAATTGTCAGGTAGGAATATAAACTGTTAATACCTGTCAATCACTCAAACAGTGAGCATTGACCAATTAGAACACGACTTTTGATCAGGTGACTATGGTAGCCAGTCAGACTCTGTCACAAAGTCAAAGTTCCCCTGGCCTAGAAAAACATGGAAAAGTCATTGAATTTTATTTTAAATTTTCCAGGCCTGGAAAAGTTGGGGAAATTTGTAATAATGACAAAAGTCATGGAATTTTGTAAGGACCAATTTATTTTAATTTTTAAATGCCTTGTATACATAATTTTGCATTAGAATGTATCTGATTTACTGTTTTTATTATACGCGACAAAATGTGACAAATTTAGCTGATAGAAACATTTTGATTTTCAAAGGATGTTGTTTTTCTGTTTCTGTTAACATGGTTAAGCACTGATCATGGTACAAATTTAACAGGTTTGATCTGCACTTTGATGAACTAGGCCATGGATTTTTTATAATTTGGTCATGAAAAAGTCATGAAAAAGTCATGGAATTTTACTGTCCTTAAGATGTAGGAGTACGATGAAACAACATGCAGTGTCTAGAGCATTCCGGTTTTCTGTTTTGCAGTCGTTCTTTATTCCTGCCTTGAGTTGTCCACAAGCTTAACATTAAATAGCAATTTTCAAGAAGTTCAGTTCGGAGTTGTAAATCCACGGATGGTTTTGGAGAATTTCTATTATGTGTCTTTTTTTCCGTTTCTCTCTGTTAGATACAATGTAGCCGATGGATCTTCAGAAGAAATAACTCAACTTGGAAACATTCCACGAACAAGATACGGTCACACGGCAGTTCTTTATGAGGTTAGATTTACACAGTCCCTACGTCCACAGAACATGGGTCTTATAAATTTAGAAATATTTACAGTTTATTTTGTCAGATTTCTGTTTGGTATTTGTGTGAAATTGACTCATTTAATCTGTTTTTTGTTTTTGATCTTTTTTTTTGCAATGGTGTCATTATATTGTAATGTCATTAAAAAAACAATTGATTTATCTACATGTATAATTATTTTAAGGCAAAAATGCTACATCCTATTCTTTTTATTTTAGTGAGAATTATAATCATGTTTTGATTCTTTCCCAGGATGCCATTTACATGTATGGAGGCTCACTTCACGGGAGTCAAGTTGTTGGTGAACTGCATGTATTCAACATTACGTCATCTACATGGATGTCCAATGTAACGTTGGATGGTACTCCCTTACCCGTGGAGGGGCACACAGCGGTCCTGTATGAAGACACCATGGTGGTCATGTTTGGATATAGTCCCAAGTATGGCTACCTCAGCGTGGTTCAGGAGTATAACTTTAGTGAGTAATTTGTGCTTCTAATTTATTTTCATTAAGTTGCGTTCCCGGTGCTTTTTTTCGAATTTCATCCCTCAAAAATTAGATTCCTTTTCTATATTGCTATTTTTTCTAGCGATAGTATCTCAAAGCTTAACCTGGTGAATTTTCAGCTCAGTGGATATTACGCTTTTTGAGAAAACTGTGAGAAGCCATGCACAATCTTTTGATAACGAAACATGATTTTGTCTCTAGCAATCTTTACTTCCGCAAATGATCCTATATGCCTTTAACCAAGCAAAAAACGGCATCAGCCAGAAATGGACAAATGCTACATTTAGGATTTAGAATTGTCTTTGTGAGGTACGCTTTTAAAAATATTCTGACGACTATTCTAAAAAATAAAAACCCAATAAATTACATTACTAAATCTGGTCTGCACTGTCCTTTTCACAGTCAACCAAACTTGGACCATAGCCAGAACAACAGGTGCACAACCTCTTGGAACGTATGGTCACTCCAGCGCCATGGATCCAATCAGGAATATAGTCTACATC
Source organism: Patiria miniata (assembly GCF_015706575.1). Lineage (NCBI taxonomy): Eukaryota > Metazoa > Echinodermata > Asteroidea > Valvatida > Asterinidae > Patiria > Patiria miniata. Next base: position 5,068,469 of record NW_024037071.1, read on the forward strand.
CATGGAGGATTTGTGCCCACAGCTGCCCAGACTGATTTGACAGACGACCTGTATCAGTATGACTTAGCTAAGAAGGAATGGTATGTATTCAAACTGCACCTCCTCTGGTTCCACTAACAAGTCTTGTACCTTGACTCTCTGTTCTCTATTTTCAAGTCTTAGTGTAACCCCTGTGGTTCCAGTAACAGTCTTATACCCTGACTCTCTGTCTTCCATGGGAAAGTCTTAGTGTCATCCCCGTGGTTCAACTACCAGTCTTGTACCCTGACTCTCTGTCCTTTATAGGCAGTCTTAGTGCAACCCACATGGTTCCACTTACAGTCTTGTACCCTGACTCTCTGTCCCCTATATGCAAGTCTCGATGCACCCCCATGGCTCCACCAACAGTCTTGTACCCTATCTCTCTCTTTTACAGGCGTGTCTTACCATCCAGCCTTCAGCCCAGGTTTCTACACTCGGCAGTCATTCTCAACGACATCATGTTTGTGTATGGCGGCAATACACACACAGACTCAGTACAGTACACGGGAGCAAAATGTTTCTCCAATGACTTCTTGGCTTATCATATCAGTGAGTATACATCTATCAGTGACATTTATTTTCATTTTGTGAAAAAAAAATTGAAGCTTGGGGTTTAAGATCTTCTTGTTGTGTTTGCCATTCTGTGTTTTGATTATCTTACATCCTCGCATTTCAAATATTATATTACTGTTAAAAACATTTTAATGTGAATATTTTCTGTTTTGTGATGTCATATCATTGAGATTTTTTCGGGATTTTAACATTTCTGACGTTACAAAGATTCTGCTAGACATGATACAGATTCTGCTGGAATCGAAACGTTAGGCTGTCTACTTTTGTTTTGAGTTGTGTATATTTCAGGTCAATCCAGTCAGCAAGCAGTTTGTAGCAGTTTATTCATTTTCATATTACTGATATGATTGAGTTCGTAGGACCTCTGTATCTGCAGATTAACCCTTTTGTCCCTGTACCGCCCCAAACCGCCCTGTCTGTTACTCACTGTACCACTAAAAATCATCCCAACACTGTATGGTTGTATGTATTCATCAGGGAAATAATATAGAAATAATGAATATTTATGAGTACAGTGGCAAGAATAATTTCAGATCATTCCATCTATCACTGAATGAAATTATTCTATCCATTGCACAAAATGTGACACGTTCATGACTTGTTTTATACAACGCCTGGATAAATCTTCGTCATCTGATTGGTCAGATCCACCAGTAGTGATACTACAGTGGAAGTTCTGTTTACCTTGGATTAGAACTTCTATTTTTGCATGCGGCCGGGCCGTGAATGGGACGAATAATTCAATGACATGTGATCAACAACCTACCAATTAGATGACAGGGATTTGCTCAGGTGTTGTTTAATGAAATACAATGCATTTCCAGTGCAGGTGGTAATGGATTAATTGTTTATTGTCATCCATTGTTTCAGGCTGTCAATCATGGAGTACTATTCCTTCAGACGCGACTATATCTCCGGATATCCCACGATATGGCCATGCGTCGTTTGTTTACGACGATAACATCTTCATCTACAGTGGTTTCACAGGAGTGATGCAAGATAACATCGTTGTTTACCACCCAGGTCAGTTCTCCAATCAGTACCGTTAACACCGTTCATCTTTTCCAACAAAATTTCAAAATTGAGTTTATTTTTATATGAACATGTTGGTAGCAAACACTGACTAGTCTAGTCACAGACTCCTGTGCTAGAATGTTTCCAATTGTTGTCTGCACATGTTGGTACCAAACAATGACTAATCTAGTCACAGACTCCCGTGTTAGAATGTGCCCAATTGATGTCTGCGTGATCGATCAAAAGGAAGTTTAGGTCAAAGTTTTCCATTTCATCACAATCATCATTTCATTATGTTTTGAATTGAAATGCTTTCTTTTCTTTCGCAAAGCCCAATTATTGCCCTTGACTGGATATTAAGCCTAGTGCACAAAATAAGATGTTCAACATGATGCAGATCTATCTTATACATGGTGCCCGGATGTGTTGTATTATTGTACAATCTTGCAGGTTAATGAGGTCAACTTGCACGCTCTGTTCCTTAATTGAGAAGTTACTGTGAACAGTTAGTCATGGATAATCCTAAGTGTCCAGCCATAAAAACCTTAATTTCCTTAGCTTGTTTACTTACCAGCATTGTTAAACTTCTAACAATAGGCTGTGGTCTTAATCCTTCCTGATGTTTATTGTTCAACTTCAGAGGTTCAACAAAGAACCATTTAACACCTCTGTTGAACTGTGTACTATTATGTGGATTGAGCAAGTGGTCAGTGGGATACAAGTTTGAGGTTGATTGGATTTTTAAAATTCATGGATGACTTTTTTTGTTTAACAAGTGTGTTGTGTTGGTGTAGCTTAAATCAATTTCTAACTGACTATGGCAGTGCATAGGCAGTACTGCAGGTCAGTTTCAGGTGAAGGGATATGAAGTTTTAAAGTAACTGTGTCACACAGAGAGTCACTGCACAAAAAAGACGGCACTGTGGAGAGCAGTGAAGCGTGACTGAATCTGCCTGCTTGCCCTGAGCTTAACCACACAAAAGAATTGTCCAGGGCAGTGAAGTGTTTTCCATACTCCACAGAGGATTACCTCAAAGGATTTGGTAACTCGATTTGAAAAAAAATTAAAAAGGGTTTTGCAAAATATACAATATTTCACATTCTTAATCCCCTCTATTAATTCCTCTGTAGGTAACTGCTCGGCGCGTACCAATGAAACTCTCTGCCTGGAGATCACACCTGGATTGTCATGCCAGTGGGATGATGACGATGACCAGTGTATACTCAGGGACCAGTTTGAAGTAGAACCAGGGAACACGTCCTCAGAGCATTGCCCCAACATTCCATTGGGTGAGTATTTGCGATGACATTGTAAGGAAAAACAAGGATAACTGTAAATAAAAAATAAAGTCTGCCAGGAGCTAATAAGGCTCATCAGACCGGCATTTATCTCCAGTTTCCTTAACATAAACATTATTTCTATCCCCCTAGTCCATAGCAGGTTACTCCCCAGCTAATGCTGGTATCCATTTATACTCCTGGTTGGAGAGAGGGAAGTAGGGATAAAGTGGCTTGCCCAAGGACACAACATATGGCCAGCAGCTGGATTCCAACCCCTGACCCTCTGATCATGAGTCACGAACCCTAACCACATGGCTCTAAGGTTATTTCATATTTCATAATCAAAATGTGTTTCTTTTTGAAACTGAGAAACTGTCTTGTCTGTTTCACAGGTCCAGATTGCATTGGGATTGGTGACTGCACACACTGCCAGCTGGCGCCAGGGTGTGCTTGGTGTAATAGTGAATGCAAACACCTGTCGGAGTGCGATAGCCGGGTAGGTCTATCTGTGTTCTTCTCTTGTTCCTATTGAAATGGCTTCCAACAACTGATAAACTCTCATATTCTTAGGGGCCTCTATTTAGTTTTGCCGTTCATTCAACTCAGAAACAATGAACTCTTAATGAAATTGACGTATGTTTTTGATTAACTGGACAGATTTTTCCTCTTTTTTGTTCTGTTTTCCGACCAGCATGATATCTTCTGTTCGGTCTCTGTATGTGGCCCGTTTAAGAACTGCAGATTATGCAATGACCAGGAAGGGTGCAGATGGAATGATAACGAGTGTCAGAGTTATGGCGGAGGTATGTACGAGGGATTGTCTTTTATCAACAAATCAAGGGTTGATATTTTTTTGTTTTTTTCCTGATATCTTGATGTTTTTTCAGAATTGTTCCTGACTTCGGTTGTGTTTAAAGAATCCTGTTCCCATAGTTTACCAGCCAGTGCTTGGCGAAAAAAATGCCAGTGGATGGCAAAGGCATTCCAGACAGAGTGGGGAGAATCGACATTCTGAAATAAAGTCTTAACCCTACCCCCCTAGGCCTTTTTGCCTCAATCCTGCAAATTCCTCCATTATTTCTTGAATATGGTCCGTGGAAGGGTGACCACTGCCTGAATCCTGCAAAATCCTGCGGCAGTGACTGTCAATAGGCTGAGGCTTGGCCAGTGACATCCTGGAGCAGTGCGGAGGATTTCAAGCATAATCCAGGCCTATATTTATGCATGGCTGAGCAAAAACAACACAAGGTCCGGCCCAAGACCTTGACAAGTGTATCCTACGAAATCAGTGACGCACTTTTGCCATAACCTCAATCCTCCAAATTCCTCCACTTTGGCAAAGAGGATTCCGAAGGATTCAAGGCGGTTACGGTTATATAGTGCTACTGTGGATTGCTTGGTACTTACAGGAGTTAGACATTTTCAAATGGGCATCCAGAAGCTAACCATTGTTTGTCTTTGTTTTTTATTTGAAGGTTCTAAAAGTGATTGTGGCATCTCCTGTGATGACATTTCAAGCTGTCGTTCCTGTCTGGGGGAAGCTTCATGTATGTGGTGTAGCAACCAGCAGCGCTGTATCAACTCCAATTCCTACATTACGTCCTTCCCATATGGACTGTGCTGGGAGTGGCACACCAATCAGAAAAACTGCCCAGGTGGGTTGTCTCTGCTAGTTCACTAGACTATCACAAGACAATTCACAGGACAATGCACAAGACGATTCACTAGACAATTCACAAGACAATTCACAAGACAATTCACAGGACAATTCACTGGACAATTCACAAGACAATTCACAGGATAATTCACAAGAGAATGCACAAGACAATTCACTAGACAATTCACAAGACAATTTACAAGACAATTAATTCACAAGACAATTCACAAGGGAATGCACAAGACAATTCACTAGACAATTTACAAGACAATTCACAAGACAATGCACAAGACGATTCACTAGACAATGCACTAGACAATTCACTAGAAAATTCACAAGACAACTCACAAGACAATTTACAAGACAATTTACAAGACAATTCACAAGACAATGCACAAGACGATTCACTAGACAATTCACAAGACAATTCACTAGAAAATTCACAAGACAATTCACATGACGATTCACTAGACGATTCACATGACAGTTCACAAGACAAGTCAGTAGACAATTCACAAGACAATTCACAAGACAATTCACAAGACAATACACAAGACGATTCACTAGACAATTCACAAGACAATTGTCAAGTCAATTCACAAGTAAGGCCTGCTGTCTTACATGTCAAGCAGTTGCCGTGCAAAACTCAATTCAATTCGAAGTTGGGGCAAACATTTTAGGCATGCGCATGCTCACAATAATCTTTCTCGCGTCCGGGTCATGGGGAGTCCGTCCACTGAGTTAATCATTTGATTAATTTTTGCGTGATCGTTTCTTATTTCAGTGACCAACTGTTCGTTATATCAGACCTGCGATAGTTGCCATGAAGATCCACACTGTGGATGGTGCGACTCGGGTGACATGACCGGTATAGGTACGTGCAAAGAGGGCAGTCTAACCGGCCCAGTCAAGGTGGATGACGCTGGTGACGCAGTGGTGGATATGGGACTCTGTCCGGCCGAGAGTTGGTTTTTCTTTGACTGTCCATGTGAGTACACAACTTTCGGCTTTCTGTTTTTGAGATGTTCTGCAGAATGAGTTATTCCATTGGATAAAAATGTTGCCAAGTATCAAGTAACATGCATGCTTGTAAAACTGAGTGTTGGTCGTTGTATGAAATTAACAACAGAATGCTGTCACGTGACACATTGTCATGTGACAAACTGTCATGTGACACATTGTCATTGTATCAGATGTGTTCTACTAACTTTCCATGAAGATATCACTGATGGAATGGTATTGGTAGAATAATAATGCTTTTAAAAAAAACTTGACAAAATCAAAAAGGTGTAGAATTTGAAAAGGTTGTTATCAATCATGAATTCCACCCAATTCTGAACTAAAATTCAATTTTACGGAGGTTATAGGCATTGACATCTTCAAGAACAGCACATTTGCACCCCATGTTGTACACTGTCTTTGTGCTCCAATGTAGTTCATTTATGTATACAATGTGGATTTGGTTGTCCCCTTATTATTATCCCTTCCAGTTTTTATTATTGATAGAAACCTCCCAACAATCAAAGCTTGAAAATAGTAGATCTTGCATGCACCTCCAACAGAAATCAAACACGGCTAGCTGTGTAAATGAACTTCAAATATTCCCTTGTTTGTGAGTTGTTGAGTACCAATTATTTAGAACAGATGCAACACCTGTGTGAAGAATAAATGTTCAAATTAGAAACGGATGTAAATTGCATTATGACACTGAACATTTCATGTAGAATGCAAGATTAGAAATAAGTGTTTGGTGGCTATAACATTGACTACTCAATGCACATTGATCAAGGATTGATGTTGAAAGCCTCCATTTTTTTCTCATCATTCTCATACCTTTGGGTGGTTGTATTTTCATCTAATTTTTTGAGATTGGAAATAAAGTTAAATGAGACACAAAGCTGCATTTTCAAGGATTGCATTAAATAAAATTATATATGGGCTTTTTAGATGACTAGACTCATCATGGTTATTGATGTCTTAGATACAGGCTAGTATTGTTGGAGGTGATTTTGTTGAATCGGTGTTTTAAGTTGCCATTTCTTTTTTTGTTTATCCCAATATCCATTTGTTTGTTTTCTGTTTTTGTTTCCTCTCTTTTTTTACCCAGCATGCCAGTGTAATGGACACAGTCGATGTGTGAATGAAACTACGTCCATATGTGAAAACTGCCAGAACAATACCACAGGTACTATCGTTGAAATAAAAGGGGAATTTTATTGTTTCCTTCTTAGGAGGTTGAACTTCTTAAAGCTCGTAACGTCTTCAAACAGAAAAAAAGGGCATTGGTAATACAACGAGGCATACAATATTTAACATGTCCAGCTGAAGGTACTTCCAAAATGCAGAAAATAGTGGACTCGGACTTGTAGAAACATATCAAACATTCATTTACCAATTCAGATAAACTGTATCCCTCAAATTAAGAATGAAATTGAAGAAAATTAGTTGCACAGTACCGGTAGGTAATAATGTGACCATGTTGTGATGTCATTTTTTGTTGTAGGCCCAGAGTGTGAAATCTGTGCGGAAGGTTACTTTGGCGACGCGTTAAATGGTGGTTCCTGCACGCCGTGTGAGTGCAACAATCATGGAACATTGTGTGACAATTACGGAGGAAGATGTTACTGTAATACCAAAGGCGTGACTGGGCCTACCTGTGACAGGTAATTCACGTAACAGTAAAGACGATTCCCCGTGCTGTTTTCAAGTTTCACCCTGAAAAATGGATTCCATTTCTAAATTGCTATTTTTTCTTGCAATACAATAGTTATTCACTTTTGAATGAGACACCAACTGAAAAAAAGCGGCCCACGTTTAGCTGTTGAATTATTACTTTAAACATTTTGAATTACTAGTCAAAATGCAGTCATCCTCCAAGAGTGATTATAAATAGCAAACTACTCAACAAATGAAGTCATTCTTAATGATACTTGAATGGCAAATTAGAAAGTTCCAAGGTAACAGGGACAGCAAACATGTCACACTTCGGACGCTAAATTTATAGAACGACTCGTATATCTTCAACTGTTTTATCCGTTTGCGTGAATGTTCATCCTTGTTGGTACTTGGATCTCCAATCATACTTGAACTTTTCATCTCAATGCTAAAATATTCCGTACCTGAAATAGTTGTACAAAAATCTTCTCTTTTGTTTGTTTTATTTTTACAGCTGTGACATTCAACAAAACTACTATGGCAACCCTCTAAATAGTGGAACTTGTTACTGTAAGTCACCCGGTCTGTTTGTCTGCAACCACTTTTCTGTCTGGATGCTTTGTGTCCCTAACTAACAAATTTTAATTTGCTTCAAGAGCCAATGATACAAATTTTACATGAAACATATTTTCAAATGAATATTAGAAAGCCTATTGGGCAGGATCTTTTGTCAAAGGCAGAATATATTTTGTGCAAATATCTATGCCCTGAATGGAATAAAAATAATAGACCGCAAATTTTTGTTGCTGTGTTGGCCCTAAACAATAACATTACAATTTTAAGTGGGATAATATTACAATAAAATAACAATGAATCTTGTGAATTTAAATTTGTAACAAGGATAAAAAAAAATTATGAAGCTACGTTAGGGCTTTATCTGCAGGAACATTATAGATGTATGAATTTACGAATTGGAAAGTGTGAAGCCTACTTTGAATGGAATAAATAAGATCAAAAATTATGACTTTTAACAAATAGATCATATTTGACACTGTAAAGCAGCTTTGGTTTAATTTCATCTTCAAGTCCTTTGATATTTTCTGATCATCTGTCCGATTTGCAGATAAGCTGTCGATGAATTACGAGTACACATTCAACCTGTCTTCCAATGATGATTTGTACTTGACAATGATCAATCTGATGACATCGCCCGGTGTCAGCAATCGCGATATCGAGTTCATTCTTCAAGTCGGCAAAAATATCAATATGAACATCACCTACAGAACCAGTAAGTACAGCATGAATTCAGGTTGATTTAGATTTTTGATTGTTGGTCTGTTGATTATTTTGATTTACAAACAGAAGGAAGATGGGACTTAGAATAGAGTAAGACTGTAATGACTATAGGGCTGTGCATGCTCAATTAATTTAATATTTGATTATTCCAACTTGGATTCGATTGAATATTCAAATATTCGTTTTTTAAATGCGCTGATCAAGTGAAATAAGCACCAGCCTAAACTGGCCACTTTTGGGGGCTTGCGAGTGCCTGCGGTAATTGGAAAATTTACAAAAACAAATTAAATAATGGAAAGAAGAGGTAGTGGAATTGTCTGGCTTTAATGAAGAAAGTTGAGCTCATCCGAATAAAATAACAGTGTGGATGTTTTTCATCATGTCCCCAAGCCTACTCAATTTTTCTCGAAAAGCGGTCTCGAAAATATGCTATTCAGAAATATGGTTGATGATCGAATACTCAAATAGTCGGCATAGATTCGTCACAACCCTAGCTGACCATTAGTTGTAACAGCAGAAAGAAAATGTGTATTTCTTTAATTGTTTACACAGATGGAATGCCTGGCATCGAGCGTGAGATCGTGTTTAGAGCCAACGTCGATTATTACACCACCACCCTGTCCGCCTCGGATTACAACTTTGAAGATGAAGCAAATACAACTTTCTATGTCTACCTCTCGAACTTCACCGTGCCACTGTCCTTCAAGGTAAATAAACCAACCAAATCACGGCTAGAAAGTACTTTCAAACGATTGTTCCACAATACCAGATTATAGCTTTGCAGTATGCTATGACATCTGCTCTGTGCAAAGCTAGGCGTGCTACTTTTTGGATAAATGTATTAATAAATAAAAAGTAACATTGTGGCGAGATATCCTAGACTGTGTTGCCGTTGGTAATACTTCCCTCGTGTCCAACAATGCAAGGTTTTTAACTGTTAAAAACTTAATACCAGTGAAATGTTACTTCTATGGTGATCATTGCAAAGTGTAGATACTGCCCTCAATGGTTTATGCACAGAGCAGATGTAAAAAAAAAATTGTAAATTATTATTTGATGCATTTTTATATTTAGATAAGGCAGGAGTGACTAGACATACATTTAATTGTGGGGCATTCTCGCAAAATGAGACAGAACTGGACAGAGGTCAAAATGAGGGTTTGCTGGTATTAGGAAAGAGAACAGAATTCTCCTTACATTACTGTTGACAAGTTATGGCTGTTGAACCGACATGTCAAAATGTAAAATACTGAGAAAAAAACTTTAAAGTTTCAAGTTTTGTAGTCATGAAAATGAAAGATGCCAATTTTTTTTTCTTAAAAACACTTTTACTCCACGCTTTTAAAACCATTTCTTTAAAGCAAGTGCAGTAGACATATCAAAGGTTACAAATATCAATAAATCGGAAAAAAATCAGCTCCATTCAGTTTTTTGCATTTTTCTCCATTACGGCCTGTGCGCAATTCTGTCTCATTTTGCAAGAATGCCTCACTAATGGTTATTGTATTCGGTTCATATTCTTGTTTATCCCATATCAACAGATACACTCGACAGGCAGTAAAGAATTGCAACTTGTCATATATTCATTGTTACCCTACCTTTATCAGTTTCTTTCCTTAGATGTGAAGATCTTTTTTCTTAAAACCTCCACAAGAACTAAACGTAAAACCACACAACATTACCACAAGCGCACTTGGGTCATTTCATAAATTTAGGGTCGAAGTTTGACATTTTTCCTGTCCCTGTTACCTTGGTACTTTGTAATTTACCATTCAAGTATCAATAAGAATGACTTCAAAATGTTTTTATTTGTTGGGTAGGTAGTTTGCTATTCATAATCACTCTTGGAGGATGACTGTATTAAGTATAAAATCATAGATGTCAGACAATAACAGGGACAGGAAAAAAAGGGGGACCCCAAATTTACAGAATGGCCCACATAGATTTATCATGGTCTCCATGTGTACATGTACCCTCTTCAGTGGTAGCATCTATACCAGTTTCTCATTCAGCAGCACTTTTTTGCCCAACATTTTGTTCAGCCAGGCTACGAGACCATCATCAGTTGAGGAGTCTTATCAGAACGTCTTGATCCATCCAACTCAGGACGTAGTTAGATTTGTCCACGCCTAACTCATTCTTATCATGAGTAACATTCAATGGTTCTTTTAATTTGTATAACCAATTTAAAATTCAATCCCAAATTTTCTGTTGCTTTTCACAGCTGTTGTCTATTGTGTTACATTGAAAATGACGTCATGTTTGTTTCTGTTCATGAATCCCTCCAACAGGTGACATTCACCCAAGGGAATGGTCAGCTGAGTTTGATATTCTATATTCTCTTGTATTTCATCATCACCCTTGTTATTCTGCTGAGTATCATGGGGATAGTGTGGAGATTTTACCAACTCTACATGAACCGAGTCATAACGCAGGTATTGTCCCGTACATCGACGCCGAACTAAGAATCAAGTAGTCATTAATGTAGAGCCCTGGTAACATTATCATCCTTTGAATCGTTCATCGTCTTGAAACTGTAGCCCAAAACAGAGAAACTGTTTGACAACAAAGAATGCTTGATGACAGTGTAGATCTAAGACAGTTTAAATACGAGGCCCTGTCTCAGATTTTATCACTAACACACAATTTAAACCATAAACAATCGCAAAAGAAAGTTAGCGGGTAATATCTTCATGGTTAGGAGACTGGTTATCTTACGGAGCTGAGTTGACTTTTCAGCAGATTTCATTGAGTATAAATTGCAGTGATATAGGGAGTAAGTCTAGGTGGACTCGTTTGAAACCATTGAACTGATAGGAGTGATCTAAATAGATGATTCGGGAAGACCTAACTCACTGTGAAGGGCCCGGGTAAGTACATCTGAACAGGTTATTTACATGCTACCTCCCTAGCAGTTTGAAGGTAAGTAATCATTTCACTAGCTAACATACTGCTATGCTAAATCATTCTAACCGCCTCTTCTTAAAGTGCTAATTAAATCTCTCACTAACCTCATCAAGCTCAAGCTTGTTATAGGGGATATCAACTGGAACAGTGGAGACTCAACAGAGCATCAAGTACACCCAGATGATTTCAAACCCACTGGAATCACAGTGTCGGCAATTACTGCAAGGATATTCAGATGATGTTTTTTTCCCTTCTTTCCATCCAGCTCTCCCTTTCTTACTATTGAGGGGGTACTTTTGCACAAAGGCCATTTCTTTATCAAGTGGTATTTGGCACATGTTAAGTGGCACTCTCTCTGAACAGGAATTTCTCATTTCTCATTGATTTTTCTCCTCAAGAAGACTAAAGGTACACTATTGTTTTTGGCTATTTCATTTTATTTCATTTCTTCATAATGACATTTCCACTGAAAATGCTTATTATCTCCACAATGATCACATTATGTTGTTTGCTTTTACAGTTCAGCAGAACCACGATGAGTTGTAGAATGTCAGTTTTAACACACAATCATTATTCATTTGAGTGTAATGTTCTAAACGTTCTTCTAAACATGTGTGACAGCTTTTTCCTTCCTTACTACAGCCTGTTGCATAAGCACACTTGACAGGTTCATTCGACAACGCTTCCTCTTAAACATACAGTGTAAATCACTCAGTGCATTGGTTGTTAACATTGCTCTTCTGTCTTGTAACGAGCCTATTTCTCCCTTACTGCAACCCATGACGCACCCACTCTTCACAGGTTTCAGTTCGTCAACGATTCCTTCTTTTGAATCTTCTGGAGTTTCTCGTGGTCTTCTTCAGCTGCTTTCTATCCTTCCTCCTCTTCTTCGTGGTCGGTTGGAAAGTCAAACAACGATGTGACAGTTTCCGTCGCCAACAGGTAACGCAAAGAAGACGTCGCCAAGGATGTCCAGAACCTAAAACCACCTCCCTTAACCGTCTTTCTGTCGGGAAATTAATTTTGATTTTGTGTTTTCTTTTTCTAGTGTTGGTGCGCATTGTGGTGACTAGAATGCTGATTTGCACTTGTTTTATGTTCACTCTCGGTCTTGACATGTCAAGGTTGACTACTGTGCAGTTTTCTCTGGTATTCTTCTTTTGAAGGTTGAAATGAAAGAAAATTCTTCTAATTTGTTTTTCCAAAAAGCATATGATTTTCTGATTGTTGTATCTTCATTTTGAAATTCTTACCAAAACTGTTGAATGGTATTGAAGACTGCGTATGTCATTATTTCCAGAGAAAGTTGGCTGTGTTAATGTTTGGCATGTCTATTATATAATGGTCAGAATGGTGCACGTTGTATCGCATGGAGGTCTAACCTATTGTCTTGTGTTTCTTTTCCCCTCTTTTCTCTCCCAATCCAAACTCTTTTTTTTCTCTCTCTTTCTTGCCTTTTTTTCCATCTTTGTTGCTCTTGTATCTCATTTCATGTCATGTTAAATCAATGTTCCCATCTTTCCATGATTTCCACATTGTTCCTGACTTAATATTAACGCCCCACGTCCCCTTCCCTTTCCATGTCCACTTCCCTTTTCATGTCATCTCCCCCTTTTCATGTCCCCTCCCATTTGCATGTCCCCTCCCCTTTTCATGTCCCCGCTTTTCATGCCCTGCCCCCTTTTTATGTCCCCTCCCCTTTTCATGTCCCTTTCCTTTTTTTCATGTGCCCTCTATTCATGCCCCGCCCTTTTTCATGTCCCCTCCCCTTTTCATGTTCCCTCCCCTTTTCATGCCCCACCCCTTTTCATGTCCTACCCCTTTTCATGTCCCCTCCCCTTTTTCATGTCACCTCCTCCATTGTCATTTTTTCATCATTGTGTTCTTGTCTTCCATCTTCTGTTCCGTCACTTCAGATAACATTCTATCAGCGTTCATTTGATCTTGTGACTGTACTCGTAGCATTCTTTGTGTGCTTTTTCGTAATCATCATACTTTTTGGAACGTTCCTGAAACTGAAAGACTTCTGGGATCGCTATCACCGGCGAAGGGTAAGCAGTAGCGTGTGATCGTCCTTGTGGATTGGTTGTGATTGAACCATCATGACATGAACTCATTCACCATCGGTCATTCTTCAATCATGAATCATTTCGCATACGTCGTCCCCACTCTTCAATTATAACATTATCAAATCATTTTGAATGAAACACAGACTGATTACGTTTTTTGTTCAGTCATCTTTCTTAAAATGTTGCTTGAAACATCAAAAGTTTGATCAGGTTTTGGTGGGTTTTTTTATTCACAATTTGTTTGATTTCCGCTTCAAGTCTGTCTGCTCAATTATGGCTCACAGCAACTCGTTTGAAAAATTGACATTGTTATTTTACTACCAAAGAAAATAACTTGCCGTGATATGCACACCAAGCAATCATCTGATATGCCGATATCTCAAAGTTTCTTACTATGCACAAGTTTTGCTGCTTTAGTGTTGCTCAAAACTAGTTTTGGGTCAAGCTAATATCTCGTCCTTCTCAAAGGTAGGTAGCTTCATTATTTGTATGTCCGTTAATTCATCCGCCAAATGTTTGTCAAGACATCCTCGGCATTTCCATGTTGCATTCAGTGTTCAACATTTCAGATTTCAAAGACCATCATTTCAGGTGGGTCACATGTCTTCGAGAAAACTGGCATGGTTGAAATGGAAGATGAATCAGAGATGAAGTGTTTACAAGATTAGTACTTGAACTGCCAGAAACGTGTCTTAAGATTTAAGAGTAGCCGCTGAACTTCCCCAAACCGTGTGATATAAATAACTCGCCATGGAATAAGTGAAGACTTTATTTCCAAATTATAAAAAAAAGCTAAATCTTCAAATTTGATAAACGCTCACATTTTTCCCTTTTTTTCAAAGGATATGTGACATTTTGGAATTGAACTCTTCGAGTCTAAACGGAATAAGTCCAACTTTCAGTAATTTAGGGCCCAACTCTGTTTCTGAAACCCAACACCATTTTTTTGGGGATTGTTTGTGTGTGTTTTGCTGGGTGTAGACTCCGTCGCATGTCACTGCATGTTTTTGTGTTTGGATGGTGCAGCACTGTCATCAATGCATTCTTTGTGCACAGTTTCTCTATTTTGTGGTGGTTTAGAATAGTGCATGAGTCATTTTCAAATCATTTTAAGTCCGGCAATAAACTATGATTTTTTTTACGTAACAGTTTTACTGATCTGAGGAGTCTTCAAAAGGAATTATTAGTTCAAAAAGATTATTAAACCAGAGCAAGATTCTTATCAATCTGATTTTCTCAGATCAAAATGTTTAATTTCCATAATTGCAATCCACATAAATTATTTGGATATGGGTTGTGATATAAAATAAGACCTTTATGCTAGTTGTGCCTAATAAACCAATTAAATGGACATGTTAAAGTCAAAAGCTCACTTTTTTGAAAAAAATCTAACATTCTTCCAATTTGGGGGAAAATTTAAAAAAAAAACTTGAGGCTATGAGCAACATGTTGATGTTTATTCTTTGTTGATTTCATTTCATCAGAATCGTGCAGTCGAGCTGGCTGTTATGGCAAGGCGTCCATTCGCAACAGTCAATCTAGTCATCGAGAATACCGTGCCGCCGGACATCGTGGCCGGAACAAAGAAAGTAAGTTACTGTTAATGAAAGTACAATAATGCTCACTACAGTTTGAAACTTTGTATGGCGCGAAGTACACACGACTAATTATGTTGTGAGCTTGCATGAACCTGTAGTGTCTTCCTGTGAGCGTTGAAGCCGACGATAATGTGTTAAGACGTCTGTTTCAGTGGTCTCCCCTCAACTCTCTCCTTGTAACTGTTAAGGGGTTCTTGAGCATGGAGCCCATAGCAACAAAACTATCTTGTGGTCTAGCAACCAAAACTAACGTTGAATTTTCCTTTTGTTTCTTCTTTCTTCTGCCAGAAATACCCCCTCGCATTTTCAACAGAAAACTGCTCGGATAGCAAGGCCCAAGTAGCCACTCTTTTTATGCAAATGCCCATGCCGGACGGCGACAAGGTTCCTTACGGTCAGACCAGATTCTGCCTGGCTTCGGCTCTCGTTCAAGCCAAAGCAAAGAAGGGCGAGCGCAGGAACAGTCATCAGAAGACGGAGACAAGGGAACCGGTCAGGTCTGAAGCCTGTCTGAACAACGCATGTACCACCCCTAGTCCACCCCTAGAAGGTAACCCTGATCCTACGGATATGGATGAAAGAGATCTGGTCGAAGAACGACCACGACCAGAACTTCACGTCATCCAAAACCATTTCCCGGCATCGTATGATAACGCAGCGATGGTATAAACTAGACTTGCCTTGTAAGAAGAGATTGGTAGACTCGAAGTACAAGTTTCAGTTTTTGACTTTCATCTAAATCATTCCTTTTTTCCGTTCCTAAATGGTCTGAGAAATTGTACTTATTGCAGACTTTTTGTTTCTTTAAATTGTGGCAACAAGAAAATGCTAGTTCATGACATTGATCTTGTGTTTGACAAGTTTTAGAATGTTTCTCTTTATTCCTTTCAAGTTATTTTATAAAAGAAAATCTGGGCACAGAACCATTGTACAATCACAGGGTTACCCCGGTAATGGTGAAAGCAGTGCTGGCTATGGCACTGTGCATGAACCGTAGGCTGTGTTTTGGTTTGTATGTACGGCCCAGAGTATCCGCAATTCATATTAAACTGTATATGCACAGGCCTGTTGTGTCATCTCACGAGTGCTGGGCATGCAGCATCAGTGCATTTTGGAGACCCTCTATCTCTCTCTAGTTAACTGTTGAAGGTTACTTAAGAATTGTACAAAAAGTCCATTATCCATTTTACAAAACGCTAGACGAGTCTAATAAAGCTGGTACCAGCCCGACTTGGTCTAAGGGGTAGAGGTAGTCAACTGAGCAAAAGTTTGGGGTCAAGGTGAGGTTGAAGAAGTCTAATTTAGACGCGATGGTCGGTCAGTCAGTTGGTGAGATGGGTACGAAGAGGATGTATGCTGGCCCTCTGCGAGCAGCACAGTCCAAATTTTGGCCAAGGTGAGGCTGAAGCCAGTCTTATTCATACACGTCGGTCAGTCAGTCAGTCAATCAGTCGGTGAACAAGGTACAAACATTACTGTAGGCTGGCTCTCTGTAAGCAGAAAAAAACCACTCTGTGATAATTGTGCTGGCCAAATAAATTGACTCCGTCTGTGCAACCCCCAGCATGTGTACTTTTGATTCTGTGCCCACATCTGTTCATACAAGTACCATATCAGGAGTCTACTTATCTTTTTCTTATCAACTGTGTGAGATTTTTTCCTCTTTGAGTAAACTAAATATCAGCTTAATAGTAACAAAGAAAATTTATATTTTCTATAAATGATTTGTAGATTTTTAAATTGTTTAAATGAGAGCTTTTGTAGTGAATTGAAATCGGTAAACTGTTCATTGCAGAAGTGGACTAAAAATATTTAAAGTTCAGGCAGAAGTACTTCCTTAGCGATATTTCATGCAATTGTTATCCCTCATCAAAATGGCATTCAAGCTATGGTGACCCTCAACAAATTGTAAATGTTGGATTGAACAAGACTCATCAACAACCTGATTTTTAGAAATGCCAACGATAACTCATCATTCACCATGTTCACTGTCCCGGGTAAACGCTTGAACAATAGCCCAACTTGCCAAATTGTAGGACAATTCAGAGTATGACTGAAGTGATATGAACCCTCCTGCTATCCAAACAGCTACAGTAAAAGAATCAATCCTCTTCCCTGCCATGCCTTTTACACAGGCTAGTCACCAACAGTCAGATCATATTTTATGCAAGCACTCTGACTAGTCAAATTCAGTCAGTGGACAAAAGCAGGCAAGTGGCTAGCACACATGTCTTATCAATCACCTACAGTCAAACCACAGCTGTATCAAGTTACATAAACAGTCACAGTCAGTCAATCCTGCTTTATGTAGGCTGGGAGCTCTTAAAACGGTCACTTGATTGCTTTGGACTGCAAGGACAACTTGGCACAGAATGTATTTAATTCTTTGTAAATAAATCCATCCCCGTTTGGGAACTGTAATTGGAAATGCAGGAATGTGGATAATTTTAATACTTGAGGATTGTATTTGCAATGCAGTACATCTTATGTCTTCTGAAAACGTATTGATCACCGAGTCTTGGAGTTTTACCAATATGCTGTTCTAGTGATGCAAAATGGAAGGAACACACATGGTGTATGGAGTAAGTGAACTGGCGTGCTCCTTCCCTCCCCCCCCCCCAACCCTGTGGGGGGAGGGGGGGGGGGGGCTGTAGTCACAACTACCACAATGCCATTACAAAAACGCAATCATTGTACATGTTCATTAGATCTTACATACATGTAACACATCGTTGCAATTACGGGTTTTGAACATTAGGAAAATTACTTAAAACAAAGCAAACTTGTCCACTTACCTTATGGAGATTTACCCAGTAGACAAAGTAACCGGAAAATATCATTTCTTGTTTTGTAAAAATTGATTGCATTAAATAAACTGTACTTTTGCAAAGTGTTAATCTAAAAATCAGTACTATAAATAAGTCCTTATGACTTGACAAAGATGTGTATTTTTGAAGCTTAGGGAGTCTTTTGAATAATTGGCTACCGACATTATTACAATATAATGGGAAGCTTATATTATATTCTGTAGTGAGCGCAAGGATAATCTGCTTAACATATTTTAAGCTTTCCTTTTTCAGTAATGATATTAGCAGCAAACGTTCTTGTCATAGGACAGCCGCACCATTTGTTTCATAGTGTTTGAATTCTGGTAAGCAAGTTGCATTTTAGATGATTTCGCTTTATGTTGTAGCACATTGATTCACTTGGAAAGGAATCCCGTTTGTCATTAGAAATGACGTCTGTAAATACTACCAACAAATTATTAAATTATTAAGCAGAAACCAGAGGGAAAAAAAAAATCGGTTATAACAATAACTGTAGAAAAGATCTGGGGTGGAATTGTAGTCAATGATTTATATCACTAGCTTATAAATATTAAAAAGGAAAACAATGATGTGAATATATGGAAGGGAGTTTATTTTATAATTTTGGCAAAACATGTATATAATTGTCTGATAATGTGTAACGAAGTGATTTTCCACAGCGCTGTGCATATTCAAATGAAAATACTTGAAAATTGGCTGTGTGGAACCTGGTTTTTGGAAGATGTCAAATTTAAATGTTAAGTTTTATGAAATAGATGGAGTTCCAAAGCATAACAACTCCCTTAATTTTTTTAGCCACAGAATGTTTTCCTCAATGAGTGTGGCCTGAAAATGAGGAAAGGTTTACAATTGCTCCTTTTGTATCCGCTCTCTGTAATTGGCGGTTTGTATCTTGGATAAGGATTAATAAATGTTTAGTATTTGTTGAGTGTAGACTCGGAACATCAAACAAAATGACACTAGCCAGATCACATTTTCTGTCCTGTAAATTTTATTTACATGTTTGAAAACTGAATTATTAAAATCTCTACGCATTTTTCTGAATTAAAAAAAAGAACTCAACAAAAACAAAGCAAAGGAATGCAGAATTAAACCATCTTGAACTTCTTGCTGTGTTGAAAACGTGTTTTTAGTTTTATTTTGTTTATGCGCATGTATAAAGCCCACTTGAAATCAGAGTGTATTATCTTGAAGTACAGTGTATATGATTCGGTATTTGTATAAGGGGCAAGAAATTATTTTGTATAAATTGTGCAATTTATATGAAAATTAAAAATTGAAATAATTAGTCACACGAGGGTCGTTTGTCCATAATTTGAAGTGTCACGTTTGTTTGATATTATACTACACATAAACCTGTGACGATTAGCCTTTGCACCTATCCACATGACAAAAACCTTATACAAAATGCTTAGCTGTGAATGTTGAACATTGGCGTGATCTATCATTTGATACAGCAAACTAAGACTCCTCTAAAGTAATAGACCTAATTTCTTCAAAAACGTAGGATTAAGGTGGAATGTTTATAAAATACAAGTTTGCAATACAGAACTATTGTACATGATGTACACTCCTATATCCAGTGTTGCCATGATGCTATATCATATACATGTACATTTCGCTCGTACCCGGCACCCAAACAGGGCGCTCAAACATGGTGCTGAAAAGGGCTAATCTCTTTCGCAAACTTTTTCAAAGGAAGCACATGCGTTGCAAAGCATTGTGGGTAGCTTGCTATATACCAAAATCAATGTGTGTGTACACTCGGCGCGAACGCCTCACCTGCTCTCGGAATTAAGAGTTGACCCGTGTTTTTGTCCAAACACATTTGAACCAGTGAGGACTCGAAGAAATTACGTCATGCATCTTGAAGAAAAGAAGTTTGCCCTTCCCAGCGCCCTGTTTGGGCGATGGGTTGAGCGAAACATGTACATTTCAAAGGACTCTTTTCAGAACCCCGTTTCTAGTCACTTCACATTGTTACCTGCAAACTTCCCCATCACATATGTTGTCGCATGTCAATCATGCAACATCGTCATTTATACTCAAGTAACCATCAATAACACTGACGTCTTCCTGAACATCAAGTTATCTTTCTGTTGGTACATTATGGAACGTTGTGAAATGGAATGCCTTGTTACATACAGTGTGTTAGTCTTGGTCCAATTCTGGATTTACAAGATGATCGAATCCAGTCTAGGAAATTTTAAGATTACCCGAGAAATTGTGAGCATACCTCACACACGCACACTACCTTTAACCTGAACTCCCTAGGAATGTTTGCCAGGATGCAACCTCAATCCTGCAATAACCCAACTGCCTCCATGTAAAAATTGCATACAGCCCCAATCCTTCCAAAATCATCTGTTGTTTCTTGAATGTGGTCTACGGAGGGGTGACCACTACCTCAATCCTGCCAAATCCTCTTGTCAATATGATGAGGCAGGGCCAGTGACATCCTGGAGCAGTGCAGAGGATTTCAAGTACAATCTCGGCCTAAATTTATGCACGGCTGAGCATAAACAACACAAGGTCCGGCCCAAGACCTTAACACAATGCATCCTCCAAAACCAGCCACCCATTTTGCCATGTAGCCTCAGTCCTCCATTTTACAAAAAGGATTTTGGAGAATTTGGGAAGGTTAGGGTTAAAGATGCATATACATTGCTTCATTTTTTAAATTGATTTCGATTGTCTTTTCTCCTGACATATTTTCTATTTATATGTTGTTTTAAAATCTACTCTTTTTTTTTTACCGATTTTGCGCACAAATAAACTCGCCCCGCGAGAGCTAAATTGGCAGCCAACAATTTGAATTTTGTTAAGAAATAATTTACTAACTCTGACTCGACATAAGTCGATTTTTTGTTCAGTATCTCCCTCAAATTCAAAAGTTAATTCTTTGTGTAATGTAAGGAAAAAAGCAATTGAAAAAAAATCTACTTTTCGAGGTGAAAATCAAAAATAGCATTGGGAATGCATCTTTAAATACGAGTAAATATTCTGTATTCATTGAGCATGAGTGACACATCTACAGAACTTTGTGTATAACAGAAATGTTAGCAAATTTGTACAACGAAAATAGGAATACACGCGCTGTTACTTTTTACATCTTGATATTTCAAACGCCTCTTTCAAATGGACGATGGAAGTTTAAATGCATAAAATGTGACCATTTTCAGACCTGTACATGTGACACACACCTTTATATGAGTAGCGCAATCTGTACTAGACAACCTGTTCTGTCCATCACTCACTAATGACAAAAACTGAGAAACATGACATAACATAGTCTTTGCCCAAGACACTAGTGATTGACAGTAGATCCTGCATATCTAACAGCATTAGACCAGCGCGCCTGCTCGCACTAACGTCTTGAGAATCATGTACTTGCTGTTTAACTTTTTCTTTTTCTCCCTAGGCTTTCGCGAAAATGGTTTAGAGTCAGTTGTGCGCTCAATAATGAACGTTCAGCCACTGAACGCTGTGCCTTTTGTTTGAGAAAGTTTATAGTCGTCACATGAAAGATGTAGCATGCGCGCTACGTGCATGTGATTAAGCTTTGCTAATTAGATACGTAATGCAGTGATACCCCCGCGCCTGCGACTATATCAAATATGGGAATATTGTTCGAAGACATTAATACCGGTATTTACACCAACGGACATAAAACGGTCACACCCCCATTGCTCCAAGATTCCCCCCCCCCAAAAAAAAATATGCAAGGGTGCTCTACAACAATGCAACCATCGCTGTCGATCACTGACGTCTTGGGCGAAGACTAGACACAACATGGCATATTATGCAAAGGACAAAGCATGTATACGTACTAATTATACTATTGATAATTCACCTAAAAGTATACAAAAGAACTGTCGTCAAGATCCAAAAACAAAGCTCAGACCATACTTAATTTCTCATTCACTCAAGTTTTCAACCAAACAAAAAAAATAATATTTTCCAGGGATACAGGAAAAACTAATGATATTTCTTATCTATTAATTGATTATTTTAGGTAGCTTTAAAAAATCTATTTTAAATGTTTGGGCATCTTTGAAAGTATTTTTTATTTAAGTTGCAATCATTTAAATGCAGCAAAGAAGGTTGCCAATTCTTCTCCAGCACTTAACAACTTTGATTGAAATCATACAAATGCAGAATTACATACATGTACATATATATGGAACGACATACTACTCTACACATGCCTACACATCTGATTAAATAAATATTCCTGGCAAATTGACACCTTTCTTTGGTCCAGATGGGGAACTCTAAGAATGTTGATAACTGCTTCAGATCTACCTCTGTGGCGTGTCTCCCAAGGAATCCGCATCAGAATTCTGATTAGAATTATAAAAACACAGAAAAAACAAAAAATAACAGTTTTTAAACGGGAATTTTTCTAAGTACCCTTACAGTGATGTGTCACTCCAAATATAGCAATGGCCGCAACTAAAGATGGGAATTGGACTAATTATAGTTGGAACAATCATGACAATGCAGTATCTGGGGCGTAGATGCAACGGTACCTCCAGCAGCAAAGACTTTTGCATCCTGCTAAATCCAACAGTTCCAAAATTAATTAGAACTAATGTCTTTTGTTCACTACTTGAATGTCCCGCTGTTGCACTTGTTAAAATATTGCAAACATAAAAAAAAAAAAAAAATTATTATGAAATACCTTACTTGATTGTAAGTCAATAATAGTCCCAAGCATCCTGTGAAATCATGGTGTGCTGTCATTCTAAAGAAAAGTGAAATTTTTGTATCGATTTCGGCTGACCATCATTGGAAAAAAAAACATACTTTTTCAAATACTGCCCCCAATTTAGCAAATTTAGTCCACATTTTGTTTGCAATTGGTTACACATCCATGAAGAGGTATCCCCGACGATATAAATTGCAACCCGACTACAAGATCAATAATTGCTATAAAACACGAAACCCCAAATCCATCTATTTCCAAAAAATTACAGCAACAGCAATGGATGTGTATCATCTTTAAGTTTAAGTTGTGAAATTAATTGCACAAACTAGTAAACAATTTACATTTAAAAAATGAGTGGGGTCTCTTCATATCCCTGCTATTGTCCTAGTGTGAATTTTCAACACATTCCCTTCGAGTAAAGAGCTAGGCCTATACCTCTGATTCTCCATCTGAACCTTGACCCCCAAATCCTGAGGGTGTTGATCCATTAGCTCCGCCCCTCCATCCATCCCCTTCATGATCTTGATTCTCATCATCTCTGCTCTCTACATCTACAACTGCATTGAGATCAGCGACTGCATCGTTTTCATCCAGACTCAAGCTATGAAGGGCAGGGATAATCTCATCATCCCCATCACCACCAGGCTCCTCGCCCGGTGGTGTAAAGAGTCCAAGCGCTTCTTCCTCCAGCATGTCTTCAAAGCAAGACTCGATAAATTCCTCTTCCAGAATCTCCTCCATTACCTGTGAGAAAAGAACAAGGCACGCGATTTGTGATGTTCAGTGCCAAATATATTTTTGAAAGGGTCGCCACTTTTTCGGATTGGGTGCAAACAAACTAAGAGGGGTAAAATGAACCATCAGTTTTCATTTTTATTCCAATCTTTGATTCTCTCTAATTAGTTGAAAGATGAGAAAGGGCATTTAAACTCATTATCTTGCATTACATTTTACTTAGTTCCTAATAAATCCATAAAGCCATCTTGCTCAGGCAGTTTCTTTATAAAGTGCCTCACCACAGTTGATTTAGGCCTACTTAATTAAAGAGGAGAACGTACACGTACATGATCAGGTGATGATAGCCAGAATCAGGATATATATACATGTAAGGGATGAGGAGGGGGGGGGGAAATCGAGACTGACCTGTAAATTGACCTCATCTTCTTCCTTAGGATCTCCCATCCACATGTACTCCGCAAATGGATTATCTTGCTCATTGCTAGTTGTCATAGCAGCAGTGTCTTTATCTTTATTAGGATCATTTTCTGCACCATCACCGCTCCCTGTACTTGATTTCTCCATCAATCATATTAGGTTGTCATAGCCGTCAATGAAGAAAAACACTGCATTTCAACAACAAAATAAAATATGGCAGAATATTTCGAGATTTTTGTTTAAATTGTAGTGAAGGCCAACGTGTGCTAATATAATCTAGGAAAGAATGTTGCAAACTGACGCTGCTTTTTCTTAACATATCATCTCAATGAAGGTCAGTCATTGCAAATATGATAAGACGGAAAAAAATCTTGTCTGGCGCTGTTGTGCGCTTTCTTGTGATTTGCGCAATCATAAGAATGCGCTTGCACATTCTTATGATTGCGCAATCGGATCCTTGCGCAATCTTCGCCAAAAAAAACCCTTCCAGATTGGGCGCACATTCTTAAGAATGCGCGACAAGGTAACGGTCTTGTTGGCAGAAAAATGCAATAATAACAGGTTTAATTTGATTCAAATTATCGTAGTTATACGAGTACAGAAGCCGCATCATTTTCTTTCCTCGTTATAACTTATATGAATTATTTCCCCTTTAACTGCGCGCTATACATTTCATTTATCATAATTATGCCGCGCATGCCATGCAATGTTTGTTAAGATTGCGCAAAATTCATAAATTGCGCACGTGATATTCCCACGCAATCTTAAGAATGAGCGCTCATTCTTCAGATTGCGTGCTCATTCTTAAAGAATGCGTGCTCGTTCTTAAGAATGCGCGCTCATTCTTAAGACTGCGTGATTTGCAAAAAAGCGCACAACAGCGCCACTTCACTGACGATAAAGCTGACTTCAGCAGCGCAGGTGCGTCATGTGTGTGTACAAAGTCTATGGAGAGTCAAGAAAATTGTCCCTATTTTAGTAACAAAAGTAACACAATTGGAAATGTTTCTCAGTCCAAGATTCATGTCTTATCGTCAATTTTTGGCAAATTTCTAAAATGTGCACAATGTAAATGTTCATTAGTATCGATGCATTTACCATTCACTTAATCTGGATCACAGAAACATCACAATCTGACATTCGCACAACTCACGTAGAAAATTCCCCGTAAATCGCACGCAACATTAGTGTGTGTGGTTCCCTAACGACTCGTATACGGCATACAAGATTAAGTGCGAAAGAGCATCTACATTTGTTATGTTGAGCACCAGACTACCGTGCATTTCAATACAGTTGTGCAATGTTGACAGCTGATCGAATTGAACTAGTGTTACGCCCCAACTATTTGCTGTTTTTTCGTTCATTGTGGAAACAAGTAAGGCGGCCGCACGGTTCACAAGTAATACAGTAAGTTCTTCTGACACTTATGTGCACATTTAGTGGATTTTTAAAAAAGAGATATATCGATATGCCATTTTTTAACTTACTAGTAGTAGGCCTATAGTATTACTGTCTAAAAAAATCACACGTCTCGCGTGTGAGTATCTGCATTGTGTCATTGTTGTGCGCTTTCTTGAAAATCACGCAATCTTAAGAATGCGCGCGCATTCTTAAGAATGAGCGCGCGTTCTTAAGAATGAGCGCGCGTTCTTAAGAATGAGCACGCGTTCTTAAGAATGAGCGCTCATTTTTTTGATTCTAGATGCTCTGTGGTGCGATCTGAGGCAATTTCTGACCACTTTAACCAATGTTTTTTTGAGAAAAAGATGGTGGTGTACTCATTGCCTGCCTTTATTGCGATGTCACATAAAAAAATATAAAAAATTGGTTTCGTTGGGGGGGGGGGGCCATGGCCCCCTTTGGCCCCCCCCCCCCCCCCCCCCTGGATCCGCCCTTGTAATGGTGGGGGTGTGAACAATAAATTGGTGGCAATTTAAATGGGAAATAGCATTAGCACTATGGGATGTCACAGTATTCATTCTCTTTCTTCACATTCTTCATTCTTACGTCCCTCCCCCCCCCCCCCCCCCCCCCCCCCCCGCTTTTATTATCCCAAAAATCAGAATTCTTTCCAATACACTATTATTATGTCTCCCGGTCCCCCCCCCCCCCCCCCCAAATACGCGTATACTTTTCATATCCACTCTACTTTTCAGCGCCTTGCGTTGCAACAGTATAATTAATAAGAATCAGTGAACGAGGATGCAGCTAGACTTGCCAAGCGCAGCCGGTGCACGGCATCGACAAGACCGTTATCTTGTCGCGCATTCTTAAGAATGTGCGCTCAATCTGGAAGAGTTATTTTTTGCGAAGATTGCGCAAGGATCCAGTTGCACAATCATAAGAATGTGCATGCGCATTCTTAAGAATGCGTGATTTTCAAGAAAGCGCACAACATCCTTTCTCTATGTGTCTAGCCTTTAGTCAAGTCCCACGCGCCTATACGTGGACCATCTGGACACGTAACGCACGTAAAAAGACTAGCACGAGCGGCAAAGCCGCGAGGGCCTTTACTATCTCATGGAACTAATCACTAATCACAGAAAAATGCTTTTCCCATCTTTTTTTCATTGCATGCGAGTTTTCATCGGTTTCTACTGACAGTAACTGTAGTGATGTACATCATTCTGCATTCCGAACTCAAGAACCATTCATTTTCAAGAAAATGATTTAGGAACAAGATTATTTCCGAAGTTCCTATACGTCAGTGCAAAAGAGTTTTAAACAGTGTGGATAAATTTGTGATATGTGTTAATTAGGGCTGTCCCTGTCGAATTATTTAGTAGGCCTATTGGATTATTTGAAACTGCATTCCACTGAATATTCAAATATTCAAAAACTGCCAAGGGCTTTAACCTGCTAAATGGAGGAGAACAATGAACCGACGTTGACAAAAAAGTTACTGTGGACAAAAAGTGGCATCCGACAATTAATACACCGCTGCAACGTTACGATTAAAATCACAGTCGTGTTAGTACATTTTTCTTTCAAATATTCGAACCGGTAAAAAACTATTTGGATATTCCGTTTATGATCGAATATTGGGTATTTGGTATATTTCGGACAGCCCTAGCGTGTTTCCTGTTAATCAAAGTCTTCAATGACAAGTTTTGTATTGTGCATGTTTTCTTTTTCAGGAATAATGCCTCAACGCAAATCACCAGGAAGTCTGCATAATGTGTGTCTACAATTCATTGCCAAGAATGTGACTTACTGGACTGAACACTATGAAGAGTATCACCTAGGGCAAGCAGTATATCGCTTTGTTCTTGGACCATTCAATCAACTTAGTAAGTTTCTCTTACTTCAGTTGCTCTTGTATTAAATCATCTTAAAAAGTGGAGTTATTTCCATCAAAAATTGCACAAATTGTTGAAACACATAATTGCTGAAGCGTTCATAAGGAAAATGGATCCATAAAAGTATACCACTGTATAAATAATTTCTTCTCGTATTTCGATAAAAAAGCCAAAATGATTTTAAAAAAACAAGGGAAAGTTTTCATTCCAAGCACAATTTGCATTAACACTGGCATGAATTTCTGTCTCAAACCACACACAATTTCTTTTGTATGTAACTAATAAAAATTTGGATTTTAAGAAAGTTCTAAGCTGCATCTGTTTTACTTTGTTAAGCGAAGTTGAATTAAATTTCACCCAAAAATCATTAAATTCATGATAATTTCTTTCAGACTCTCAACTTTCTGAAGATCTGCTTGCAATTCTCGTCAAGCACCAACGACTAAGCCGATCAGCTCTCCATCTCCTGCTGTATGGGGGCGCACTTCGTCAATTGGATCTGAGCAGTTGTAACCGCATCGTTAATGATGAAGTCATTGGAATCGTTGCGTCTTCATGTAAGGTATGAGAATAACAAGTAGCAACACACCATCTCGACTCTCGAGGTCTAAATGAACAGAAGAAATGGGCTTATCGCACTTTATTGCCATTCATAAATACTTTTTTTAGTAGAACAGTAAAGTTTGTATCGCACTTCAATTAAATTAAAAAATTAATGATGGGCCAAAAAAACCCAGTTTTCCCAGCCACTCTGGAAAAAAGGAAAACTCTGAAATATAGAGTTTCCATTTTTTCCAGTCAGGGAAACCTCAGGGAATTTTGCCAAAGCGCCAAATATTAGGGGTTACTTTTGGAATTTGGCAGTGACCCAGAAGGGAGGGTTTTTGCCAGTTTGGTGTAGGTGCGTCTTATGCCATGTTTCCATTGACTGACTGGCTATGGTGGCTTTTTATGCAGTGTGTGTACCACACAACTCCCCAGACAATAACAATTGGCTGTGCTACACCACCTCTTGACTACCTTGTTAAAATGAAAATATTTTTCATGAATTTTGGAAATTTTGTTTTCAAAAAGTGACGGGTTATCTGAAAAAAGATATTGAACTGACATCTTCCGCAAACAAAATACAGGAAGATTCACTCATTGATAACGGAGTTAAATGCATTCAATCAGCCAAGACTAGGCACTCTAGCATTTCATTAGATATCATTTTTGTTTAAATTGAAATTTCTACAGATGCTTCAGGCATTAGACTTGTCTTACTGCAAGCGCGTTACATCAGCAGGGTTTGTTGCCATAGCAACCCGTCTTCCTCAACTCTCCACCTTGAATGCCACAAAGACAAACCTCCGCGGCTCAGCTGCTCAGGGTATATTCAAGCATTGCTTCGGACTGAGGGATCTCTCGTTGAAACATTGTCTGGTCAGTGACCAGGACGTCATGGTACTGTGCCAGGTCGCTTCATCAGGCCATTCAAAGACTCAGTTGAAGCGGTTGGATATTTCCTATACATTAATCACCGAGAAGGGAGCACGTGCAGTACTTGAAGGCATTCCACAGTTGCAGGTGTTAGAATACCCAAGTCTACTAACTAGCTTATATGATAACCCTGAACCAGACAATGCGGATTCTGTCTTGCAACATTCAAAGTGCTACAAACTACGATCAATACAGTGCCAGGATTATATGTCGGTCTCTAATGGCATGCTCCAAGCTATCCCTGACCTTTGCCCCCAGGTGACCCAGCTTGACCTCAGGTTTGCCTGCGGTTTCGACAGTGAAGGTTTAGGTCATCTGACGCAATTGAAAAACCTGAAAGATCTTCAGCTTTGTTGTGAAGAGAGTGAGGATATCACTTTTGCCAGCGGCATCCTGCCAGTCCTGCTGGAGATTGGTCAGAATTTAAAAGTTCTATCTCTTCAAGACATCGATGGGCTGGATCCAGTGGCGGTATGTCAACTCTGCCCCAATCTCAGGAAACTTTTTCTTCTAATGATGACAGAGGGGAAAGTGTTCGGTTCGGTCCCAGGAATTCCCAACAATAACGGTCTTCAAGCCATGACGGGTTTAATCCAGTTGGATTTCTGGTGTCAGAATGGCGACTTATCCCTATCGGAGGAGGCCTTGGGTCAGGTATTGTCAAACAGTGTCGCAGTGCAGACCTTGGGACTAATCAGAATTGATACGTTCACAGATAACGTCTTGTGGGACGTTCTAAAGAAAAATAACTTTACGAACCTCAAGCAGCTATCAATACATGAATGTCATTGCATCACGCAGGAAACACTGTCTGAGCTACTTCTCAGCTCTGGTAACCAGTTGGAGTTTGTCAAACTTATCAACTGCGTTCAGATTTCTCGTAGAGACTACGAGACGTGGGAAAGGATTGCCAAGAGAGAAAATTTCAACTTGAAGTTAGAATGGACATGATAGAAGTAGCTGAACAAAATGGGTTTGTCCAAACATGTCCAAAGAGAACGTGCAAACTTTAATATCAGCCTTTGTTAATTGATTGCTTTCTGAACGCCTATGCACCTGTAGAGCCCAAACTTGCTGAAGTAATTGTGGAGTTTATCCGTCTTTTTTCATGGTAAAAAGACAATGGCCAAAGCAAAGAAAAGTAAGAAATAATGCCAGCCGGAGCACAGAGGATCATCCAAAAGATTTCAACATAAATATAAAATAATGATAAAAACTTAAAGCAAAATATATAAAATGAGGCTTAAATTTGCAGTGCCCGGTACAAGGCAGTAGGGGCTTGATTGCCTAATACCCACTTCACAGGCAAGTTGCCCCCTTCACGGGCGTGTCGCCCCCTTCACGGGCGTGTCACCCCCTTCACGGGCGTGTCGTCTCTTCACGGGCGTGTCGCCTGCTTTGCAGACGATCCCTAAACCTAAACTGAACCGTTTATGCACTCCTTTTTGTTTCGCACGTTATTTATTAACTTGTTTCACACAGACCTGGAGTATTTTACTGACTTACATGTAAAGATTTTCATAAATTCATGAGCATTTTGACCCTATTATCTTTTGTGAAAGCTAACAATTCACTTATATTTTATTGCAATCATGCACTAGAATGTTTGTGTTTTACACTGCACTTTAATTAATTTGAGTAAATTTAGGAATAATTTTTTAATTGTATATTGAAATGGGGTTTTCGTTCGGGGAAATTTCCAGCTTTTTTTTTGGGGGGGGTGTTTTTTTTTTACAAATATAGAGAGTTTTTTTTTTTTGTATTGGGGGTGTGAGGCCTTTTGTCAAAAGTGCTCAAAAGACCATGATAAATGAAAGGCTATGTATATGTGTGTTCATGTACATGTTCTGAAGTAAAAAATGTGCCTGTACAATTTTCAGTATTGTTACATGAGTACTATTATAGTTTGTATTGTTTGGCATTATGCAAGTCTGACATTGTGCACGTAAATTGCAAAATATATTTGAGCTGAAATATACTTTGGATGTTCTAAAGAAAATGTTCTGGACCAAATACATGTAGGTCAATATGGTCAACAAAGTCAAACATTTGAAACTGAACTTCAATTTTAATATAATTTTAGATTATAATTATTAATTTACAATTTGAACCGATCAAAAAGTACAATTTTTTTTTTTTCAAAGAATATTTCATCCTCCATCAAATCCCAAATTTCTAAACTCGGCTGATTTCTTCAGTCAATGCCTCCAACAAATGATCATTGACTTTCATTGCTTCATTGAATAAAAGTATTATTAATTTTAGTAACTGAATGAATTTTAAAGTATAATTGATGAAAAGTGCAAATTCTGAAAATATGTGTGCATAGACTGAACTACGATCTTGAAGTTTGAAAAAGGGACAAGAATTTTTTTTATGTACAGCAAATTATGAATATATACACTTGAAGTTGCATTTTTATGTACATCCTTCTTCACATTTCTTAAAAAGAAATGGTTGTTTGACTTTTTTCTGAGTCTACTATGCATTTTATTCGTGGAGACTGAATCCTTTAAAATAATGTTCATTCGATAATTCAAGATTTGTCATTTTGAATTGTTTGTCTTGTCATTCAGGTTTTCCCAGTCTCAATCATTTATCAATACAAGCAGCAAAATATTTTATTTATTAAGTGTCCTATGACACACCGTTAGTTCTTGGTTGTTGATCGTGACATTCAAGGCCCTACATCCAGGCTCTGGATGTCTTTAAGAACATTTGTGCCTAAATACATGCAAAGCAAAGAAATCTTTTAACTACAGCTGATGAGATGCTAGTATTCAACTGAAAGTCTATCTTCAGCATCAGGTTTATGCGTCATGAATAGTTTTAGTAAATGTTTTGTTTTGCGATGACTCTCAAATTAGTTTGAGTTCATACAAGCAGTGAAGTATTCAGAGTAATAGGTACAACTGGAGCTGACACGTTGAAACTTGTGGACATCATCGAAGGTTGTGGCATCGTTGAGTTGACATAGTTTCTGTCCTTGCTCCTTGATGATGACATTGAAGGACCGGCATCCAGACTCCGTGATACAGGCAGAGGTGCAGCTAGCAACAGTCTTAGTGACAAACTCTCTGATGATGTGATCGATGAGACACCAGTTAGTAAACTGGGGGTTATTGCTTGAAGCGAAGCAGTGTTGGCGAAGCCCTCTCAAACGATAGACGCAGACTGCTCGGAAACCAACATGGCACGGTTGTGTTTGCCACACCCCAGTATATGGCTCAGGATAACCGTTTTCTTGCACGGCACAGGTGAAGTATGGCCCAGACGTCTGGTCAGGGAATCCAGGCTGACTAGGGATCCAATTTGTGTAAGTGTCACTCTGTTCTTGACCCTCACAAACCCACTCTCCGTCGCCAGCCTCATCCCTACAACCAATCCAAAGATTGACTCTCTCAGGCACCATGCTCTGGAGTAGCTGGTTTTCCTCTGATGAGTGAGGAGCAGCCAGCTCGCCCCCCATAGCCTGACAAGCTGCCTGGTTCTTGGCCCATGATTCGCCCAAAGTGAAGGGATTAACAACACGGTAACATGCATTGCCTATGCGGTTGAATGTCGGCGGGCAACGTCCAGTACATGTAGGTGAGGGGCAGGATGCTGATCCTCGTCTTGCTACGATGATGATGATGATGATGGCAGATAGGCACACGGCACTGGCTTTTAGCAGCAACATCTCTATAAGATCAGATTACTGTTGATGTCTTAATTTCAAAATTTAAAGTCTCAAGTTCATCACCGATGTGGATGCATGGATACCAACACACAGCAGACTGAGGAGTGAAAAAGCCTGTCCTGTGGTTTATATAAACCACATTGGTCAAGGTTCACATCACTTTATACAATGAAGAGTCTATCCGTTTCGTAAGTGTACAGACGTCATCTCAACTTAAACCACGGCCACTACCCATGGAGTAGCATTGGAGCCATTGCAACCGGGAGTAGTACAAAGTGGCATGTTTAGCCAATGGGTGCAAGGTATCACAGTGGTACGTGGGCATGTACGTGCAGTCACTTACGGACTGGATACAAGGGCTTCAATTACCAAGGACAAATTTTATCATGTAATAACTTAGCTGTCATCAAATTTTCACATGCATACTGCAAAACATCTCCTGGTTTATTCAAGATGTCCTCGCCAACCACTAAAGGTCAAGTGGCAATATTTTTAGGAGCTGTTTTGGCAAATTGGCAAGATATAAATGCTGTCAAAAAGATCATGAGGATAATCCTCACAATTAGGAAAGAAATTCTTACAATATTTTTATATCAGGTTTTCAAATTGTCCTACTTTTCCACTTTTTCTTATTTTTTTTGTTTCTTGCTCCTACTTTTCCTGCACTTTTATTGCGATTCCTACATGTACCTTTTCCTACTTTTTTGTGCCGCAACTCCGAAAAAATGAAATCTCATTGAATATTTTTCACAACCGTGTTACATGCTGTCATGTAAGTCACACAATGAAGGGCTTGGGGGCAACTGTACTTCCAAGAGCTTAAATTTGAGGATGGAGCACAAGTTCTGAGTACAGAACATGCCAAATGAAGCTTGTAATGCTGCAGAAATGGGTGATTGTAAACAAAAACTCCTGAAAGTCGAAAAGTCCTACTTTTATCCCGATTTTGTCCTCTAAAGTCCTAATTTTTTTATTTTTTTTTGATCCCCCTGTTGTTTTTTTTCCACCTGGATCTGCTTGAAAGCCTATGAATGTACTTTCTTTCCAGCAGCATGTCTCATACATTTTCCTACATTCTCATAAAATCTGACCCCATGCACTGCACAGCAGAAAACAATTGAGTAGTTTTAAACAGTGTAGAATTAGAAGAAAAAGTTTATTTTAAAAGTTCATTTTAATTCATCGTTGCTTGACTGAACAATGTTAAGGTTCAAGAATGCATTGACTTTTTATCAATATTTGTCTTGGTTTAACATAATGCTACAAACATATCAAGGCTGCTCTCATGAAGACAAGTTTTTGAGAGTTTGAAAGTGGACCAAGACTCAAAATGATTTTGTAATCAGTAGATCCTGACTCTAAAAATGTACTCAATGATCAAGATAGAAGGGGATTTAATACTACTATACTAAACCTCTGAATTTGTGATCACAAATTTTTGAATTTTTCTCCTATGGTTTTGCACTCAGCCACTTATTGCATAAACCAAAGTGTCCTTAAAGTTGACAGGGGATAATGACTAATTATACGTCAAGGGCGCTTAGAACAATTAATCTAAACTAACTGACCGAGCTGGCTAGATATTATTTTGAAAGTCACCTATTGCATTTTGCTAATTAATCAAGCTAACGATCCCTGTGTAATTAGCCATCTTCATAACGCAAATTGCCTTTGCATGCTGAAGGTTATATATGCAGTTAATTTTGATAAACAAACCAATCTTATAACCTTTGCATGCTGAAGGTTATATATGCAGTTAATTTTGATAAACAAACCAATCTTATAATTAATTGCCTGACATGCCTGATACCCATGGTCATTTTTTTAATCAAGCTATTATTTTTATTACCAATTCCCTTTTTCAAGGAAAATTCAGTGCAATTATTTTCTAGCAGTTGATACTTAATAGCGTGAAAGATGATGATGGTACAGCTTTTCGGGGAAAGTCCAACACACTCAAACTTTTCTCATGTTAAGTTAAAAAAAACTAGTGAACCAGACAGAATTCGTCTGTGAGAGGGGGAGGCTTGCAAATGACCACGACATATGATTTTGAATGAATGAATGAAGACTGTTGAATTGAATATAGGAGTAAATGGGTACCCGTGAGGGTCGAAGACCGATTGAGCGCTGATATCGGCTGCTGCGTGGTTTCGTGGCCTGATGAACGGGGTAATAATTGGAAAGCGCTTTGAGATTGTTGATACGATGGAAAGCGCTATAAATGCACTACGGTTATTATTTCTTCTTAATGTTGCGTTCATAACTTGAGAAGTTAATCGGGCTGATGAGTAGTTGGCCCAACACTGGCTAGTCGGCTGATGCGGCTGCCACCTTATGGCCAAAGTGGCAGTTCAATGGCTTTACATGTGGAAATTACTTAAAGGAATATGAATAAGGAACTGATAAAGAAAAGGATCTTGTGGATAACCATTTATTTGTTATTGTGCAATCCTGAATTGCTACATGTATATCTACAGAGCCTTTGTGTGCTTATAACGACAGGAGTAAAGACCCTAAGTTAATAGTTCACTTTTGCAGGCAGTCACTTCCATATCATGGGCATCGCCAGGATTTTTTCTTGGGGGGGGGGGAAGAAGGTACATTTTTTTTCCAAAAATCCTTGCACTTTCTCTAGCATACTCTCAATTTATCATTTTTTCGGGACAGCTGGGACATTTACCCACCCCTACCCCATTGACACCCCTGCAGACGCGCACGTTGTTAAATGTGTATTAAATTAATAGCAAATATGAATTCGCACCTCTTTTTATTATTTTTCTTTCTTTTTTGCCCCTGTCTTTTTTGTTTCCTTGGGGGGGGGGGGAGCATCCTGGCAACGTCCGTGGTCACTTCAATTTTAAATCCCTTAATGGCGAAGACCTTCAAACATCCATGGTCACTTCAATTTTAAATCCCTTAATGGCGAAGACCTTCAAATCGGGTATCGCATTTTACAAATTGAGTAAAACAAGCTATAGGAAGCAATTAAGGAATTGATGTTTTAAGTAATGACTCCAACTAAGTGCATACAATAAGAGGCAATTAAAATTCTACTCAAGCCATTTTAGGCCCCCAAAAAAGTCTCTGGTTTCTGGTATGGAGCTTGCCCCAAAAGTGGTGCAGCGAAGCGGCTTTTTTTTTTTTCTTTTTTTCTTCTCCAAATGTTGGCTGATGACTGCAAATGGTGCCAGACTAAATTTAGTGCAAAATATAAGGGAGTCCAGAGAGGCTACATAAAGCTTATACTCGATCGTAACCCCTTGTAAAAACACGTCAAACCAGTGAGTTTGGCGGTTTTGAGACATCATCTTACATTGAACCAAAAAGTTTTCATTTTGCCGACACGCATGGCTACGGCGACGCGCACGCATACCAGAAACCGGAGACTTTTTTTTTTGGCCTTAGGCTATTTCTGCTGTTATTGGCAAAGGCGTAGACAACAGTTGAAAACAATTAAGGGATTCGGATGCAGCCTCAGTTTGTATAAAAACAGCCGTGCAGACTGTATAAGGCCATAATTGTACTTCATCTCTTTGCTAACCACATCCAACCATCCAGCATTATGATCTTCTTGGTTGTTGTCACTCAAGTAGCAATCTTCAGCTCATCAGCAGTGGGCCTAGACACCTGCACATCCCCATCTCATCCCTGTTGCCCTCCTATGTGGGTCCACTGGAATGACTCGTGCTATCGTGTTACTCAGAAGGTGCCAGCGCTCCAAGCCCAGTCTATCTGTCGTGAGCTCGGAGGCCAGCTACTTGCTCCTCGTTCAGCCGAAGAAAACGAATTCATCACTACAGTTATTCCAGAGGGTGAATTTCATGTCAGCATTGGCTGTGACGACAGGAAGACAGAGGGAGTATGGGTATGCAACGGCCAAACGGTGGTTGAAGATACTTTCACCAACTGGCTTGGTGGCACTCCGGCTACTGCGTACAACCAAGGGGTAAATGACTGTGCCATCCTTGTGTACGATGCAAAGTGGTACGCCTATAGCTGCACCGATGAGGCCATTCCTGCTACTTGCAGGATGAACGTGGGTGATGCCTCTTACTACGGCAGATCTCTCTCCCATACCTTCGCAATCAGCGATGAGGGAAGAGTAATTACTTCAAACTGTCTTGCTGGTCACGTGATGAAAGAGTTTCAAACCTCAAGCGACCCTCAGTGTGCTGCAGCCTGGATGTCGTTCCTTCAACATCAAACACATCGAAACTGGACAAAGATTGTGTCAGCTTAACAACTCCACCTACTTTGAGGACCCCGACGCCTTTCATGACTTTAACTTCTGCAAATATGCTGATGCCTGCGCTGGTCACCATGGTGACTAAGAGACTGACGAGTATTTCCTTGCCAGCAGTACATCAACCCCCTTCAACTCGTCTAGTCTACAGCTCCTCTTCAGAAAAAGAAATCACTTAACATCAGACCAAAAAGATCAGCCAATATTTTTTCCCGGTCAATGCCATCCTGAAACAATAAATAAAAATAATAATTTGGGAGGCTAATCGTCTTTACTCACAGCTGAGAAGCTGAATTGCGAAGGACGCGGCTGCAAAGTGATCAAGCGGCCGGCATGTAATGGCATCTTTGGCAGTCAGCCATGTGACCCATATATGACCACGGACCACAGCCAGACATTGAAAGTGTTCGATTGTTTTTCGGAGGGAGAAAAACCAGAGGGCCCGGAGAAAAACCCTCAACGCACAACTCTACTCACAAACGGCCCTAGTTGGGAATGGACCAGGGCCACACTGGTTAGAGGCAAGCACTAGCCACCCATGAACAGCAACAAAGTATGTGAATTATCCTGCCTTGAACCAGGATGACTGCCAGTGACACTAACACTATTTCAGACTTATCTGTGATACCGCTTAAAATGAAAACTGTAACCATACAACTTCATTTTGCCTCTCTGTTACACCACATGAAATTAACGGACAGCTCTTACCATTTTCCACCTTCTGAATTTCAAAATTTTTTTATTTTTTTCTTCATAATTTATAATTATATCTCCATCTGCAATTTTTGAACATAAGTATTTCAAATTATTACATTTAGATCCTTTTAGAAATATTTAGAGATGTGCAGTGCTAATATTTGCCGTGACAAAATAGCCTGACGGCATAAATTGGCATATCATCAAAAATTTTCAGAAGCATAATTGAAAAAAAAAAATCTTTAAATCATGAGCTGTGGTAAAATTTCCACCTACTAAATTTCAAAATTTTATTAAATGTCCTTCATAACCGTTATATATTCATCTTAGATTTTTTAGCATAAGTAAGGTATTTCAAATCATTATATTTTAATCCTTTAAGAAATATTTAGAGATTTGGAGCACTGATATTTGCCATGGCAAAATAACATGTTCAGGATGTTGGCATTATCAAAAAGTGGATTTTGTTACAATTGTATTTTCAGAAGTATAATTTAAACAAAAAAGTAAGAAAAAAATTCTTTACATTGTGAGTCGTGAAAAAAATTTCCACGTTCTAAATTTTCAAAATTTGATTGTTTTTTCTTTCAGAATTTATATATCCATCTGTGATTTTTAACATAAGGTAATTCAAATGATTATATTTAAATCCTTTTAGAAATATTAATAAATATGGAGCGCTGATATTTGCCGTGGTAAAATAACATGATGGCATAATTAAAAAAGGGATTTTTGTAAAAATTGTTTTTTTTTCAAAAATATAATCACGAGTTATGATAAAAAAATAATTCTGTACAGCCTGTATTTATCCATATAGCAAACGAATGGTTTCACTGACAATATTTTTCATGTTTGCAATTTCACCTTGCATGACTAAATAAGCCAGATAAGAATTCATACAAATCTTTCATTATACATGATGCACGTATGCATAAATTATGTACCGTAATCTTAGAAATATAAGCCGCGGCTTATACATGTACGTTGAATTTGCCCATGAAAAAGTTTACTGCGGCTTATACACAGGGCGGCTTATACACCGAGCCTTGAAGAATAAATATGAGATTCAAATGTGTATTTAATGTACTGGTTCAAATATTTTAGCTGTTTAAAAAAAAAAAAAGACAACAAATACTTTTCATGGAGTTCAAAACATTTCTTTATTCGATCATCAGTTGTTCAACGTCACATTATAATTTTTTTCTTGAAATGTATTCAAGAAACGATGTAAAACTCAAAACAGGGGCTAAATCACCCCTTACGAAATTAATGGATTCCATAAAAATGTCAGCATTGTGTTGACTGTTAGTAATCACAACAATTTGATAAGTTTTGTTTATATAATAATAGGTGTTTATTTCTCATCATCAATTTCCATATTTGTTTGTAAGAGTATCGACTGTAAATGATTTGATATAACTTTTGTGGCCCTTTTTATCCTTTCGTAGTGTAAAATGGAACTGGTTCAGAGCATTTTGACTAGAATTTGGAGGCTTTACAAAACTAAAACCGCTGCGGTCGTGCGGCTTATACCCCGGTGCGGTTAATAGTAATTCGCCGACTTCAAATCTTAATTTGCAGATTTTTGCGTGCTGTGGCTTATACTCCGCGCGGCTTATATTCCGAAAATTACGGTACTCATATTTTACATGTTGTAACATAGCTGTAGGTTTTGCCGCTCAAATTTGTCATAAATTCAACTTCATTTTTAAACGTACATAAACGATTTTAATCACACTGCTACTAATTCCTTGGTTCTTAATCATTTTCATGGCGTTTTATTTCGTTTACAGACATTCAAATTTGCGCCATTCAATTAAATAGCACCCAATCGTAATTTAATTTAGCATACCTTTTTAATGAGGTTTCTACGTTCAATTCTTACTTTCCTTTCTGTTTATGTGCAATCAATTTAGCACTTTGAGCATTCAAAATTATTACATCAAATGAACAAAAAGTAACCGACAGTTACGATGAGAACAAAAAGCTTTACAAATAACAAAGCATTCTTTATCCTTTACTTGATGTATACATAATTATCTTGTTGGAATTATAGATATAATTCTTTCAAGTTTCTGGTGATTGTTCTCCAAAATCATGGAATGAATCCCAATGCCAAAATGTCGAATATTTGTTCCCAATTATGAATTCAGTTGACCATAATTCTTGTCGCATGGCTTGGGCGAATTTGAATGCTCCTTGCCTACAATTTCAATTTGAATGAGCATACTTTTAATTTAAATTTGATTGTTTTATTTTCCCAATCGCGTGCTCAAAAAACTAAATTGAACATTTTATTTTAGTTAACTGAACGAAGATCTGAAACTGCATTCGAATGCACACTAAAATGAATGACTTTGAAGCTAATTTAGGTGTTAATTTGTTGAAATTGAGCGGGAAAACCCATATTATAAGATTTACTGCAAATAATAATTGTGGTTTGAGCGAGACAGAAATTCTTTTTCTGTTTGCCAAAT
The DNA here is from genome assembly GCF_015706575.1 of Patiria miniata. Lineage (NCBI taxonomy): Eukaryota > Metazoa > Echinodermata > Asteroidea > Valvatida > Asterinidae > Patiria > Patiria miniata. Next base: position 5,108,110 of record NW_024037071.1, read on the forward strand.
GAGTTTTAAACCTCCAAAATAACTGAGCAAAAGGAACTCCATCATTCAAATTTGTCCATAACTTGAAAACTGATGTAAAAATAAATGCATACATTTGCTCACTCCATTTTGGATTTTATCAATATTTTTTCAGTTTTGTTTATGCATTAATAAGGCTGTAATCCATATGTCTTCAAGTTGACCTTTGACCTTTACACAACCTTGTTGGAGATGGTCCCTATTTCATCGATTTCACATTCCACCACATCACCTCGCTGAAAAAAAAAGGAAAAAAAGGGAATGATAAGAAAATAACTTACACAGGATTTTCAAATTTCTAATGTGGATTTCACTGACGAAGAATTGAACCTTACCTAGAATTAACGTACCAACTGATCTAACATAAAAATCCTTGCTCAAAGTAATCAAATACCCTGTGAAATAATTCTGCCTGAACTGGTTCAGTTTTACTGAATTGAAACTTGAACAAGCTAAAAAGCAGTAAAACCAAAAAAGCAGCAACATACCCTTGAAAATGGCAAGATGAAAATTGAAACTAGGGTTAAATGAGACACAAAGGCGCACTTTCAAGGGAGTGCATTAAAAAAAATAGATTACATGTGCCCATTAAATACTCTTTGCTTAGCTGCAAATGTCAGTTTAACCAAAGTGATTAAATCATTTTACCTTGAGGAAGATTGGTTTGGGTTTTCGGAAGACACCAACACCCGACGGTGTGCCAGTCAAGATCAGATCTCCAGCCCTCAGCGTTAGCAACCTTGGATCAAAATATAGCAATAATCAATCAAATGACTCATTCAAATAAAAAGCTTGTTTTTGGAATGTTCCAAGGATCAGAAAGGAATTTTCCATCTAACTTTGGGAAATAAAGAAATACACCTTTTAAAATGCAACACTGACAATATGAAATTCTTATGTTCCATTGTCTTTGATATTTTTGTTACATCGTCAGCTAGTTTTTTCAGCATCAAGGCCAATTAAAAAATAAACCAGTTTCTCGTCCTTGCCACTTGGTTTTTCCCACCCACCTCTTTTTTCTTGTTTTTTTTAATCATAAGTTTGCAATATATTTGTCTTTTTGTTTCCAAAATTGCAGCTATGAATGAAAGTTCAAAATCTGGTAAAAAGAGTGACGGAATCTGGTAAAATGGAGACAAAAACATCAGCATAAGAGTTGAGAAAATGGAAGAATACATCCACCATCTTGGGAGGGGTGAAAAAGAGGAGGAGAAACTATTGTTTTATCCGGCTGAACTCGCATAATCTCTGGAATCACTACCAGTATCACCAATAAAATCACTGTTATCAACATAATCACAAGAATTATTTATCACCATTATCATTACTAAACTGTCTTTATTGTCAACATGGTCAAGCAAGAAAACATGTACCTGGAAATAAATGCAATCAGCTGCATTGTGTTAAACACCAACTCGTTAGTGTTGCTATTTTGTCTCGTTTCGCCATTCACTCTGCATCTAATTCCCAAATTATGAGGATCTGTCAAGAGAGGAAATTGCAACTCACGATGAAAGTTATCATCTAGATCTGTATATATATCAATCTATATTATATTTGCTTTGTTTTGGCCAATCTACTCTGTCAGCTGTCAGTCTTTTATTGATGATCAAATTTCACCCTCCTTCTTGTTTATTCCCCAGTGGCATACATGTACATCGAGCATAGGGATTCTGGATATCCTATTAGCATGTGGGCACCAATGGTCTCCGTGCACAAGTGCCCCCTCAATTGTCAAAAAGGGGAGATTTGGGGAAGACCACTGGGAGACATTCCCCCCACCTACCCCCCCCCCCCCCCCCCACCGCTCATAGTTATGCCACTCCCCTTTGCAACCACAGATGAATTTCTGATTCAGTTTTTTGTACCTGAGATCTCCTCCTTAGTCACAATAGCTGGGCCTACGGGACAGAACGTATCCATGGTTTTACCCAGTAGCCATTGGCCACCGTTTTTCTTAAGTTGCCAATCTCTTGCGCTGACGTCATGTGCCACTGTGTATCCAATCACGTGATCCATGGCATCAGATTCCTTTCAAACGAATATTTAAAAATAATTTAAATAATTTCCTTCTGCATGGTCAGAAAGAAAAGGTGAACAGATTGTTTATAAAGAAAATTTAAGCAGTAACAGAAAATACAAACAGCATCTGACAGAGGTCGGACTTCGGAGTTTCAATAATACCTGAATATTTTTGCCATTTTTCCCGATGACGATGACAAGTTCTACCTCCCAATCCAGCTCCTCGGTGACATCTGGATAAATGATGTCATCCCCAGATGCCACAATGGTACTCGCAAACTTACTAAAGAATATGGGCTCAGTTGGGATTGGAACGTTTTGCTCGATACAGTGTTCTCTGTAATTCATTCCGACGCAGAGAACTTTATCACAGTTATTGATGGGAGCTCGTAGAGTAACTGTTTCTCTTTTCAGGACATGCTTGCCGGATGATATCACCCTGTTCATTGAAGAAAAAAAAATGGAAAATGAAGGTTTGTTAGTAATCATTCTAATTTACACCTGGGACTACTTTAGACCCAGTAATTATAACTTGGGCACTAGAAGTTAGAACTCCTTTTTTTCAAATTTTTGGATACGACAGACCAAATAAAGAATTTCAAAAAAAGGAGTTCTAGCGCGCCAGTTACCATGGTTACTGGGTCTCAGGCTAGTTTACACTGCTAACATTGCTTACATATGTAGTTATAGCTTTATAATTAACAAATAAGAATGATTATAAAAATAAAATCACCATGATTACTTTTTAGGACAAAATCAAAAGTTTAAAACAAAATCGATCAAAATTAAACCCACTGTACTGGTGCGCTAAAACTCTTCTTTTTTTCAAATTGTGGATTTGGTCTGTTCTTCTACTGTACTTAGCGCCCCAGGTCTAGGCCTAGGCCTAGATCAAAATGTTTTTCACTTAAGTATGTTTCTACTACTGTGTAAAACTAGACCCAAGTTTACCATGGAGAAATAAAACACATTTCTCCATGAGTTTACTTACTGTTTTGCTGCATCTAACATTTGCTGTCCTCCCTCGACGAACGTCTTCATGTTACTTGGAATACTTGCGTCCCCAGCACAGAAATCAACAACATCACCCCCTTTCCCAAGCTCCGCCCCTACACTCATCCTCCCACCACATTGAAATTGAACCAATCGCATATTGTGTTGTTTTGATGCACTGAAATATCTTGGATTTCGAATGCTGTTTAATCCACTCACAAATGTCGTTCTAAATAGGCAAAGTGTTTTAAGCTTTTTGACTGAATGCAGAGCAAATGAAAGATATATCAGTCGGTTCATGAATACACCTCCCTCTCGGGAATAAGTAAACAAACAAGATTTAGATTATAAACAAACAAACAAGACGATACCGACAAGATAGATAGAACAGCTGGCCTGGGACAGGGTGGTCTTGCTTCCAGTACCTTATGGTTCATTTACCAAACTACCCGTGGGAGGTTACCTGACTGAGAAATCAGGGTTTGGATCATGTGACTCGTCACATGATTTTCCCGCTTGCAAACTTTTCGTTGGTGACCGTCTACTATATACTAGAAAACGTGGCAAGTTTTCCCGGAGTACCAAGAAGTCTTTCTTTTCGGGAAAAATGGCGAGATACGGAGGGTGTGTATTTTTGTTCACTACCTTGTAAATACAATACATTCACGTTGTACGATACGATACGTGTGTTGTAAAATTAATTTATATCAATTTGGAATAGGACTAGGAGGAGGTTTATTTTAACTTGGTTGGTTTTCTCTTAGGCCTACCATTTGTAAAAAAAAAAAATGTTTTAAACATTCTAATTTTGCTCCTGTCAGGCTGTTGTGCGCTTTCTTGAAAATCACGCAATCTTAAGAATGCGCGCGCATTCTTAAGATTGCGTGGGAATATCACGTGCGCAATTTATGAATTTTGCGCAATCTTAACAAACCTTGCACGACATAATTATGTTAAATGAAATGTATAGCGGTTAAAAGGGAAATAATTCATATAAAATAAAGAGGAAAGAAAATGTTCTATGCTTCTGTACTCGTATAACTACGATAATTTGAATCAAATTAAACCTGTTATTATTGCCTTTTTCTGCCTACTATGGGAAGTTTTGTAATAACGGAGGACTGGGAACTAGTCTGGGAATACACCTAAAATCAGAAGGCTTCTCTCCGTCAGCTGACGGAGAGAAGCCTTCTGATTTTAGAAGTAGTCTGGGAAGTGCTTTGTTTAGGCTAGACAAGTTACAAGTCCCTGTAATCTGTATGTATCATAGCATGTCACGAAAAGAAAAGATGTCCAGAAGCTGCCAAAAATTGCTCTTTTGACTAGATAGAATCCAGCTCTGCGGCGTAATCGTGGGGGTGTGAACAATTAATAGGTGGCAATTTGGTTATATATGTCAGTTTTCGTCATTTCCGTCAGATGATGACATTTTCGTGTAAATTTCAACATTCCTACCTAGATCACCTGACAAATGACTACAGTTAATAACATCGCTATCAGCTGATCAGGAATATTGATTTTAATAGTACACGGTTGATATCATCACTGATCATTCCAAAATTTGCTGTGGAATAGCAAAAATCAATGTAAATTGTTTAATTCCTACACTCACTAAAGTTAGGCTGTCGCATTTGAAATGCTTTGGACCTTTTACTACTAGGTTAAAATCATGTTTGTTTCTCAATAATTTTCTTTAAGTTTCCTACAGTGTAGCCGCTAAGGCCAAAAAAAATTATATTTCTGCTTCCGGTTTCCCTACCTAAATATTCTTTTATTGGAAATAATGAGAAAAGAAAAACATTCAAAACCATCAATTTCTACCTTTTACCCTTGACTACACGCAGACCCCTCAATATGATCGTACACAAAATAAATGTGCAAAAACGAAAAATTCCCTACCTACCTACCCTATTTTCAAATGCCATGTAATCGGAAGCAGAACCACTTTTTTTTGGCCTAACGTTAGTACTTATTATAGACCCTAGGCCTAGCATATATATATTTTTGTTTTATTGTTCACCCAAATTAAGGTCGATTGATTCAATGATTGGGTTTTTTTCGCGATTGGTTGACCCTGAAGGAAATCTCTGACTTTTTGAAGTGAATTCTTCTGAGCCTTGAATAAAAACAAAAAATGAAACACTGATGGCAGCACAATCAACCGAATAAAAGTTTTCAAAAGTCGGAATCTGGTTTTTTTTGCAGACTTCCATGCGAGGTGGTAGCAACCTCAGACTGCAAAGATGCAAACAGCGACAGCATCGTTCTGGTTGCAAGCAGTCTTGAGAAATTGACAGGATGTCTGGAGCTATACAAGACGGTGCTCTTGGCTCAACAAAAGGTACAAAACTGAACTCAAGCTCTGATCTCTATTATTATTTTTAGTTGCAGTTACTGTCTCATCCTAGCAAAAATACCTTGGGAGTTTGGGTTCCTTTTGTGAGTACGTCTGTTTCTGAGGGGAAAAATAAGTGGAAATCCCCAGAGTTTCAACCAGTGACCGACTCTCTTTTTTTCTCTGCAGGTTGGCAGTTCTTTAGGTTGTACAGTGTCCTTGATTGCTCTACCGCTAGACCCTCCCAAAGCTTTGGTCTTTTCACCCACTGGTCCAATCCAGAGTTTCCAGCAGTGCTTCTCAGATTTTCAGTGACCAACTCTTTTCTCTCTCCAGGTTGACAGTTCTGTAGGTTGTTCAGTGTCCTTGATTGCTCTACCGCTGAACCCTCCCAAAGCGTTGGTCTTTTCACCCACTGGTCCAATCAACAGGGACTACGATGATGTCAGACGCTTTGCAGATGCAGCTGGGGCCGGTATCCAACGGTAAACAACATAACTTTTTTCATTTGTGGTTTTGCCCTTGACCTACTTATTTTTGGCGAGCTGCGAAGCAGATGCGAGCCTATGTAATACCAATTTCCGTCCGTCTGTCCGGGCGCCCGTCCGTCCGTCCGTCCGGCCGTCCGCGTTTAGATAAAAATGTTGAAGTTTTTGGTTTTAGTTAACTTGGGGAAAAAAATTAAATGCAGTTGTCAGCTATCATCTCTAGGCCTATAACTTCAGTTAGGTTCATATCATTGCAGTAAATTTTATGATTTTATTGAGGAACTTTAATTCAAGGAAATGTTAAAGTTTTTAATTGTTACATGTACATGTATACTGGTATAACATGTACATGTGTGTATACCGGTATAACATGTACATGTACACTATGCATTTTGGGGATGTGCATGAGCTTCTGGTTTGATCTTTTAGTTTATGGGGTTGGAGTAGGGATGGGGTAGGGGAGGGTGGAGTGGGGTCGGGGTGGGGTATAGGGTTGGAGTTAGGGTTTGTGTGAGTAGGATGAGTAGGGGAGCTATAGGATGGGTGGGGCGGGGCGGGTTGGGGTGGGGTGGGGTGGGGTGGGGAGAGGGGTTGGAATACTGGGTTTGGGTGGGGTGGGGATTTGCAGGGGTGGGGTGGCAAAAGGTAGGGAGAGACAGGTAGGGAGAGGATGGGCATGGATGTAGGGGTTGGGTTAGGAGGGGGTTGGGCAGGGGGCGGGATATATGATCGGAGTAAGGGTTGGGTTGGGGATGTGTAGGGATGGGTTGTTGTAGGGGTTGGATAAGGGGAGGGGGCAGTATATAGGGATCAGAGTAGGGGTTGCATGGGGTCAGGTGGGGATGTATGGGTGGGGGAATGGGGTGGGCGGGATATTGGAATTCGAGTAAGGGTTAGGGTGGGGATATGTAGGGGTGGGTAAGGACAGATAGGGGAAGATAGGGTAGGTGGGTGTAGGGGGTTGGGGTAGGGAAGGGTACGGGTCAGGGGAGGGGGAAGGAGATAGGGATTGGAGTTTGGGTGGGGTTTGGATGTGTAGGTGATAGGGTGGGGATGATTAGGGGAGGATGGAATGGGTGTGGGTAGGGGGTTGGGTGGGGGAGGGGGCGGGTTGGGGATGGGGTAAGGTTTTGGGATGGGGTAAGGTATGGGGGAGGTGGTGATGGTGCTGTGTCTACATGTACATGTATACCCATTCTTGTTCTGCATTTGTGGCGACTACACAAGAGTTTTCCCATGGTAATACAAGTATGGGGAGCAGAAGACACTGTTGGGGCTGCAAAAATCCACAACTGGGTCCTAATTACCCTAACAATGGAAAACTCCCCCATAATACAGTGACGGCTAACCTATATACACATGTATTTATTAGGTAATCTGTTGACTTTTTATGTTGACATTTAAAAACTGACCCCTACACCTAGGCACATCAACAAGAATCCTGATCCCCTTCCATCATGCCCATCCCCAACCCTACCTTCAGCCTCCCTTCCTGCCTTGGACAGCGAGCCATGGCGGCTTCGCCGTTCTAGTTTTAAAAGCAGTGCTTGGAAGAAAATATTTAAAAGCGATCTCCGGCTTAGCAGTGCAGAGGTCTCAACAATTGAACCACTGAGCTTGCCAGGGTTATGCAGGGTTGAGAAACTGATCTATTTTTTTACTTGATATAATATGTTCATTTTGTTCTCTTTAGTGCAATAACAGCAGGCAGCAAGCATCCACTCCTTGTCTGCGCTCCTGATGATACTTTCCCTAAAACCAATCTGGTATCTCTGCTTGGTGCATTGCAAGTCTTGTATGTGGTAAGAGTTTAGACAATATTTTTTTTCTAGAAATTGAACAAACTTGTTCCGGTTTGAAGAGCCTATTGGCTCCATGGGCGAACAAGAGAGTGTGCTCCTTTACAACTTTAGAAATCCTAGTAGGCGAGACAGCATGTTTACTGGTTCAGGTGCCATAGCCTGAAGTGAGCCCCACTTTAATAATTCTGTACAGTAAACAAAGCTGTAGTGCATATTGCAAAATACGCCCCAATTAGTTTATTCTGAATGTTCACAAAGTCCGTATTGTGTGTAAATGTCTCTGCCAGTGTTCTCCGCCAACTCTCCCTTTCTTGCCATTGAGGGGGTATGAATACCTGTGTGTGGGGCCCATACACCTGAATTTTTAAATGTTTGAATTAAGCTGTTTGCTTTTAAACATACTCTTACGAAATGTAAAAGTATCCCATAAAAAAAACACATTAAAAACACTGTTTTTAATTTCTAGCATAGCAAATTTAAAAGAGATATATATCACAAGGAGACATTGATACATGGATTACTAATATTTTATGCCATAACTTTTTAACTTTTCAAAAGTAGAGAGATCTCCCAATATTTTTCAAATTCAAAATGTCAAGACCTTGTGCTTTGGGTGATTTTTGTGTTTGACAGAAAATCTATACTCGCATTTTTTTTATTACAATTTTGCTTTTACCATGTTTTATTTCCCCACAGCCCTTTGAGATCCGTCAAGATGTTTCTTCTAAGGCCAAGAAGGTGGAGAAACTCCTAGTTTGGTGCGAGGATGCTGCAAGCAAAGATGCTCTGATAAAACAAGCTACGGCTATCGAGAGTGGAAGGTAGCTAGCAAGGATTTAAGTTGTTTGTTTTGATTGAGAAAATCAGTCTTGTAGTCGAGATAGTTGTGATGGATCACGAGTACGTCACAAGTCTTGTCACAAATCAATTCACAAGTCACGGAATGAAAAATAACAAAGAAATCCTTTGTCACGGTTCTGAATAGCTTGTGTGTTGACTGGGGACTGGATGACTTGTGATTGACTTGTGATCATCTGTGATCATCTGTGATCCTTCACATGTACCTCTGATGCAACACGGTTCACATGTCATATTTGTTATTTTATAGTCGCTGAATCAGCAATATGTGACAGTTTTCGTATTGTATATTTCACTTCCTCAGGCTGGTAGCCCGTGATATCGGTGGATCTGACCCAGAGCGTATGGCCGCACCCAATGTTGCCCAGTATGTAGCGGGTCTGTTCCAAGACTCGCCAAGCATCAAGGTAATTGCCTATGGCTAATCGTCTATAAGTGCTAGCTTGCTGTGACTCTATATAACGCTAAATGGGAGAAGAAACCTATTTTTGAATGTGTTCTGGACCCACACACAATCTCAAAACAGATAACATGATCTCACTTCAAACTTGTTTGTGTGCGAAACGTCACAATACAAATTTTTAAAATCTGATGATTATCATTTACAGGGATGTAAGCCTCTTAGTAATTACAGGATGTCGGGCTTTGTACTCCGCATTTAACATATTTCCACCTTAAATATGTGTAGACGTTTACCGCAAATTTCTTGCACATGTCAGAGTCTACTTGCAACGATTATCGTTCATCTTGTACCATTAATTTTTTCACAGTACATTGTAAGGAATATAAGTATTAGTAAAGTCTTAAAAAGTACGTCTTAAATACTGTTTTGTGAATAACTGCTCAGTTCATTCACTTATTTCCATTTCAAATTATCTCATTCTTTGTTTCCTACAGGTGAGCGTTGTTTTTGATGACAACACTCTGATGCAGTCGTACCCGCTGTTCTCGGCCGTCAATCGTTGTGCTAAGCTTGTTCAGCGTCATCAAGGACGTATCATCAAGCTAGAGTATACAGGAGCAGGCGAAGTGAAGAAAACATTGATGCTGGTTGGTAAGGTAGGTTGGTGAAAAGAAAGGTCGAAGGTTAATGGTGTCATTATCGTGCAATATCTTGAGGAAGATGTCAATTTTAATACCAGTTTACAGGCTTATAGGATCATTTGCTTTTCATAATTTTGTTTCCAGTAATACCACTCAAAATCCACAGAAGAATGTTCAAAACCTAACCTGTTGAAGTTTCAGCTCGGTGGATATTACACTTTTCGAAGAAACAGTAGAGGAAAAACGCCAAACCTTTTGATCACAAGACATGATTTTGTCTGTACAACTTTTTATTTCCACCATTCAGTCAATTGACTGGTTGTTGGAAATCACCTACATTTCTTGATGTCTTCCTAAATGACAGCAAGCCAGATGGAATCATTTAACAGGGCATTTAGTGTCAGTAGGATCTTTAATCCTAGTAAGCTTATTATTGATAATTCTGAAGGTTGCTTTTTGGGATAAATGCAAATGATCCCATATACCTGAAAAAAAAATGGCATGCCAAATCAAGTGGTTAAGACATCAGCAGGAGATCATGGTCCGAGTCCCATCTAAGCAAGCTTGTGAATTTTCATATTTTGCTCTTTCAGGGCGTGACCTATGACACAGGTGGAGCTGATATTAAAGCTGGAGGTCACATGGCAGGAATGCACAGGTAAATATGATAGATTCAATTTTTCAAAAGTTGTCGAGGCCTACAATACTTTAGTTACGTTAAGTTTTGATCATTGTTGATGCTAAGAAACTTCTTAACTCAGTGGCGCACCGGGGGGGGGGGGGGGCCTCGGGGGGCTTGAGCAAAGTCGGCCGTATTGACGAGTCGGCCATATTGACTTGAAAGTGATGTAAAATCTCAATTTTTGGAAGTTGTGAAGACGAATGAAAGCAAGTTGTTTACTAATTAATTCCAGCCTGCTTCCATGAATAATTTAAAATTTGTAATGAAACATTTTCTAATGTTTAAAGCCAGATTTAAAAAAAAAAAATACAGTAAAATTAGGCTGCATTATGCCTGCATCAGTAGTCTGGCGCCATCTCATTCAACAATTAACAATTAATGCAATACATTCAGGGAACTCAGCAAAAATAGCCAACTCGGGCATAAGGCCCATGCTTAAGTAAGCCAATGAATTTGTGTTAAGATTTGGACTATGCTTTTTATCTCAACTTTGGAATGATATTTCTTTCAGAGACAAGTGTGGAGCAGCCACCGTTGCGGGATTCTTCCAAACCTTGGATCTCCTGAAGCCCAAGAACATCAAAGTGATTGGAACCATGGCTATGGTCCGTAATAGCGTAGGAGTGGGTGAGTCTGAAGCCAGACCATTAGTACATCCATCACCAGACCACAACTTCAATCTCTGAAAATACAAATATTTTCCCTTTCTTCTAAAGAAATCAGAGGCAAAAAAGAGTCATGGAATATGGCAGTTAATTCACACATCACCCACTACCTTGAGCATCTTGCAATGTTGCATTTCATTAGTCAACAGCAGTTGAAATTGAGTAATGAAAATAATGATAATAATGGATTTATATAGGTTATCAAGGTGTGGTAAATAATTGCATGAAATCTTGTATTTTCATTTCCCCCCCCCCCTTTTTAACCAATTATAGAAATTTGAAATCGTTTTCTTTCTTTTTTCTTTTTTTTGTCAGAGAGCTATGTATCTGATGAGATCATAACATCGAGAGCTGGTAAGCGTATTCGCGTCGGTAACACTGACGCTGAAGGACGTATGGCAATGGCTGATTGCCTCTGTGAAATGAAGGAAAAGGTTTGTCATCTATCAACTCTTGAAACATTCTCAAAGAACACTAAACACCCTTGAACAAAATCCCAATTCCCCATGCTGGAGCTGGGTCCAACCCCAAGACCCCTTTCACACTAGCACGAATCCAACATGGCTTCTACGCAAGTCCAGCAATGCACATAGGGAAAATGTTGCGAGGCTCTACCCAGATCCAAAAGAGGTCAGCTGGCATAACAGTCACCTCCAGTCAAAGCATATATATGAAATTCAGAAAGGGATTCTTAACTTTTCAAAACTTGATTGATTTTGACTACTGTGATGGTGTAGCTGAATTTGCCAGCCAGAGAGGGAGGGGTAACCAGTCTTTCAATCATTTTTGTTGTTATTTTTAGGCTGGGAATGAAGTGAATCCTCATCTGTTTACCATAGCAACACTGACTGGGCATGCTATCCGTGCGATGGGACCCAAGTATACCGTAAGTATCACTACGAACTGCACTGCTTGTTTGTCGTGCGTTTATGTTACTTTCTTTCTGGCCTGTCCTGTAGATCACTGTCCCTAGTACACTGTTAGTACGTGAAGATATACTGGATGAAATTAGAAAAAATTCATTAAAGATTTGACTTGTTTTGCACTGATCAGGCCATCTGAAGAGGAATACTGCCTTTGAAAAAGATAATTTTTACACGAAGGTACAGCAAACATTCCGTCGTCTGTCATTTCCACCGTGCAAACTTGTCAATCTAATATCTAGCAGGCCTTTTGAGAGTGGGAAACGTACTTTGTTTGTCCAGTTATTACGAAATCTGTCAAAACACTTATCGGATAATTTAAACACCCTCTCACACATGAGATGTGTCAAAAACAAGCTGTTCGCTTCGTCAACACAAAATGCCCGGCAACGCGCCCCTACGTTGTTTTTCATCCGTGTAGGTTGTACGCTCGACCTGCGGTATTATACAGTGTTGTTGCGGTAGATAGTGCAGTGATCCGAAATGTAACTCTCTATTGATAGACCGATTCAGGCCCAGGGGCGCGAGCTTGTTTATCGTGTTCCTGCAGTGTAATTTGCCCGTTTATCCTGCAGTCTGTGGCATAATTTTCCTGCTTGAATTGCGTTCCTTCTGCTTAATTCAATTGAATCCGTCTCACTAGGCTGGAAGTGTGCCGCTCTAACCCCTAGGCTACAGACCGGTCCTTACCCTGGATATTTTTTGTTGAAGATTGAAATGCATCTGTTGTAACATTATCCAAATCCACTGCCTTTTTGTTGAGACAAAAAGGAAAGAAAGTATCTCCATGGACACCGTAACATTGCCAGAGAAATCAGAAACATTCAATTTGCCCCTTGAGTAGTTGCCACTGTTTAAAAAAAAAGATATTTGCTTCTTTTTTTAACTTGTATATAATATGAGAATGAATTGTGTTTAGTTCTCTGTTAATAGATTTCTCCTTGTTTTCCAATTCACTGTTGTAGCATCATTTTAACTTAAAAGTTCCTTGATCTAGGGATTGGAATAAAATAAAAATCAGAATAAAAGGAATGAAAATTTTTCAGTGCAGACACATAAGATCGTTTCTCTGTTGTGTCTGTTTGTTTATTTAGCTGTTTGGCTGTTGGCAATTCCGTTCCCAGAAAGAGAGAATCTTTCTTCAGCTGTCTCTCTATTAAATATCATTGTTCTGAAACTCTTCACAGCTAAATGCAGCTAGTCAAACATGTTTGTTTTTTCTTCGACTGTCTGCAATTCTCCAGGCTCCATTGAAAAGCACTGTTAACCTTTTTTTTTCAAAAGTTGTGACAAGCAGTACAGCATATATTAATATTATATGGATTTATACAGTGAATACTGACAATCATTTTGTTGTTGTGTTATTGTCTTCTTGTTAGATTTTGCAGCCTTAGTTTTGTTTATGTAATCTGTTTAATTTTCTACTTTTCAGATTATCTTGGATAATGGTCCGGCTTTCCAGACGAAAAATGCACAGGCCGTGCAGGCAGGTGAGATAATAATTCTTGCAATTTAATCCATTATCACTGGTAGTACTGTTTGCTACGTTGTGAAAGGGAGAGTTGATAATTTGTCATTTGTTCATTTTGTTTTCATTTGAAGTAGCAAAATGCTCATAATCAAAAGAAGGGTGCTTAACAACTAACCTGATGAAGTTTTAGCTCAGTAAATGCTGTGTGTTCTGAGAAAACAATATTCTAGGATCTCGTGTTCAATTCAAAAGTTGATTCATATTTTGAATTGCGCCCGAAATCAGCGTCCGGGACACATTCTCATTCAGCCAATTGCAGCTACACGATGTCACGCACCTCGCATGCTTGTGCGTCGTGTCAACACTTGTCTGCACCCATTTGCTGAATTACAAATGAACTACTAACGGAAATTTCCTAAAATGCATCACTTGATGCATCTTTGGAAATGGCCTTCTTTTATTGTTTTCTTAAAGGGAATGTACAACATTTGCTTTTGCTGCAATTTTCAGAAATAAATGGATTTGGAGGATTAGTATGTCATAGCAAATATTGTTAAACTGACTTGCTTCACATTTTGGGTTCGGAGATGCTTGGAAATCCAAGAAAACGTACCATGTTCTTGTAGTCTGGTTCCCTGACCCCACTTAAGATGAAACAGAGCAATTTATAGACTTCGGGGAATTGTTAGGTCAGAGAATCAGTCTAGCAGGCTTGTACCCAATTCGCAGGTGTGTAATCAATTGCAAGAAAATGCGGAATAACTAAATGTGAAAAGTTAGGAGCATTTTTTTTTTAAAGCCAGTTTTCTCCAATGCTGGTCAGCCAACCAGCGTTGGAAAAACTTGCTTAAATTAGTGATGTAACAAGAGAAATCTCCATGCATGCGCAACCGTTAGCACGTCCAGGCTATGAAATAGTGCTTAAGGTTAGCACAATTTTCTGCTATACAGGTAGTTTATAGCGCAACTTCTCTGCTAACTGTTCAGCAGTGCTATGAAATAGGGCCCACTTCAGAAGCCGCTCGTGTTTTCTTAATAAATATTGAATTTACGAGGTTTAGGGGCAATGTAAAAGAAACTGCACGGTGGTGAGACATCGTTCGGCTGAACACGGATGAAATATGAACAATGCCCTCAAGCATATAAACATCATGATACATTATCTTTAGAGTCAGGTACCTAAAATCACCTACTGCATTTAGTAGGACTTGCTTAGAACAGGTTGCCAGTCTAATTATCTGAATTAGAGGTTTGTTAATTCCATTTTAGTTACATTTATTGTTTTGTTTTGCAGCCGGTGATCAAATGGGCGATCCCTTTGAGATTTCAACCATTCGTAGGGAGGTGAGCTTAGTTTTATTAATTTTTTTATGAGCTATTTAGAAGTTCCAAAATAATTATTTTGCGTTCAGTGGTTAAAGGGGAATCAATTTAGTATTCATTTTCATATTTTAAAAATTGTGATTTAAAATTGAAAGTACATGTATGTCATGTAGGAGCAAAACAAATTTAAAATATTTCATTTTTAAGCAAACTTGGACAGGATTTAAACAGAGTACTCAATTCCAGAGACTAAAGCTGGAATTTGAGTCTTTTGTATTTGAGCAAAAGTCTTAAATAACACTTTGTAATTTGACTCTAGTTTTGACATGAGTTTGACAACATTTCAAGTGTTCGATTCCAAGACTATCGTCTTTCTCTTAATAGCAGACTTGACTCGGTATTACATACATACATTTCGCAGTCTTTGCATAATTCCTAGGGGTGAACCAAAGTCTCCTGCCCAGAAATAACATTGTCTACTTCTTGTTTAGTAAACTTAATTAGGTGTGTGTAAATGTACTTTTCTTCAAATTTCATTTTTGTGTGTTGCCCCTTTCTTGTTCAGGACTATGAATTCCACACGGGGAAGTCTGAGTATGAGGACATCTTGCAATGTAACAATGAGCCATCTAGCTCTACAGCGCGTGGCCATCAGTCACCTGCGGCATTCCTTATCATGACCTCCGGCCTGGATGCGGTAAGTCAACTTTGACCTTTCAACCCCAAGTTACGTTGTGTGAAAAATTGTGTCTGTTTGTGGAGCAGTGTCATTGTGCAAAAGCACAGTAAAATGTTCATGAAGCTCACATGTATGTTTTTGTTAGATGTTGATGTTGGATGGAACACCGGCAAAACAAGATCAGGACGCTACCGAAAACATGCCAGATAAAATGACTCATGTTGTGAAAATCCAAGATATATGTACCTTTAACAATAATACATATCACCTAGCAGTGTTACGTGCGCATTCATTTGCAATAGGCCTGAATAGATATTCATTAATTATGATGTCCCTGAATTAAGGATATCAAAGACATAAATAATGTATTTCAGGACACCTCAATTTTTTTATGACATCGCAATTTATTTAACGACATTGCAAAAAAATTTGCAGCATAAGATTCACGACATGCATTCACAAAATTTTTGCCACGAATATTTTATACGAGCTCTATCTACGTTATTCAAAACAAACATTTATCGCATGTAATTTGACGGATTTACATAATCACTCAGACCCAGGCGCTGGCATGTGATCAGTTCGGTGACTTTAAAGCTACAGTCCATCATTTGCAGCTATCCAAAAAGTAACTGACGTAATTATTCTTTCTGGCATGCTGTCATTTTGAAGAAATCAATGAAAGAAGGCCTTTCAAACGGTGCGTCTATCATTGGAAATTTCCGTTAGTAGTTCGTTTTTTTATTTGGCGAAGTGCGCGCAGGCGTTCACACGATGCACACGCACACATCACGTAGCTGCAACCGGCTCAGTGAGAACGTGTCTTGTACGCTGAATTCAGGCCCAATTCAAAACATGATTCAGCAACTTTTGATTTGAATTCGAGATCCTAGAATGTTGTATTTCTCCAAATAAACTGCTGAAGCTGAGCTAAAACTTTGTCAGGTTAGTTGTTCAGCACCCTTCTTTAGATTTGGCGCACTTTTGTTGCTTCAAACGAACAGAATGCACAAATTACAAATGATGGACTGTACCTTTAATAAGGCCTTTGTAATATTCAACTTCTGTCCATACAGACAGATGTTTATATTTTACGTCTGCACTGGACCATAACCCATGCATTTTGGACGTGAAAAATGGCTATAGGAGAAAGTATGCTGTATACGGACCTAGGGCATGCAAAGTCATCATAAGCCCGTTTGATATGGAAATAAATAATCACACAAAAACTCCTGACATCAATACATGTCGTAAATTTCATGTCGCAAAAAAAGGTTTCCGAGGTCGTAAAAAAAATATGCATTGTCGCACAATTTTAGTTGTTATCTCATGAAATACATTTTTGTCTTTAGTGTCAGTGGCACCATAATTAATAACTGCCTTGCAAAACAAACCAAATTAACAAGAAGTCTATTGCCAACAAGTAACAAGTGAAATTTCATCTGTATGGATCTGTCGGTAAAATGGCACAAACAAGCTTTTTGGATAAAAGTCAAAGTATCATGCTACGGGCTGTGTTCCCATGTGAGTTGACATTGTGCATCGCATGCAACATTCTGTAATAGGAATCGCAGTCATTTCCCTCCGGCGACATTCGGCAGATTGCCCCCCGTGATCGATCCTTTAGAAATCCCAAGATGACATAATTCACGTGGAGTCATGGCTATGGCTATTAACTGTATCGTGTGAATGGTGAAAGTCAAAGCCTTGGCCACAAAACAGCTGATTCTGACGTGGCAAGTGTCTTACGCAAGTGCACAGTGCACTGCCTAGGGCTGGCAGTTGGGGAAATCTACGGAATGTGTTATTCCCCAAAAATACATTCTTTGCATGATTTTGACCACATAATGCCATTGAAATAAAGCATTTTGTGTTTTCTCAAGCCTGAAAATCAAACTGATTACTTTTATGAATCAAATTTCCAGCAAACTTTCCAATCAAGATCCATTCCATTATCTGGAATTCTATCCATCCACTAATCCATTACAAAGACTGTCTAAACTGTTAACACATTTATAACTGTAGAACACGGATGTGACATTGTGAAGAATGCGTTACGAGATTGAAGAACGTAACAACATAGTGCATTGTGTCAGAACAAGTAGCAACCTTAACCCCAACCTCACCTAAAGCTACAAAATACTACTGGTAGTAAACTGTAGTATGCAGTACTTCAGCATACATGTATAACTGGGCACAGCACTCATAGTATTTTGGTGTATGTGGTGCCTGCATACATAATTTTTGTAGTATTCTGTAGTACTCAGTTCTTTATCACAAAGTAATGGCTAGGACTCAGAAACGTACCTACCAGTTTAACGAGAAAATACCATGCTCAAAGTGAAGATAGGACTGATACCAAATACCCTGTGAAATTATTCCTCCTGCTATGGCATCAATCGGAAGAAAACAATCATTGAAGGTGGTCTGAGAAACTGTGCCCACCCGTACAGATGTGTTAGCAACAGAATCCAGTTACGAGACCCAAACAATTGTGCATACGCTCGCTCTGTTTTCTAAAAATGGAAACTAAGATTTTGAACAATTTTTGTTTCAAAATGCACTAAGGCAAATGTTCCCAGTATCTTTTTCCCTCCTGTTTGAACAGTCACAGACAATCACAAAATCAATCCTCTTCCCCTGCCATGCCTTTTACACAGGCTAGTCACCAACAGTCAGATCATATTTCAAGCAATCACTCTGACTACTCAAATTCATTCAAAAGACAAAAAGCAGGCGACTGGTAGGCATCAATCAACTGGCTTATCAATCACCCACAGTCAAATCATAGCTGTATCAAGTTACATAAACAGTCACAGCCAGTCAGTCCTACTTTATGTAGCTGGGAGCTCTTAACTGTTAAACACAGTCACTGGATTGAGTTTGACTGCAAGGACAACTTGGCACAGAATGTATGTTTGCGTAGGAGGCTTAATCCTCGTCTTTCCAGACATTGATGACGGTAACATGAGGAATGGCAGCGTTTTATTGCGACCAATTCTGAAGTGCCATTCTCTTGTGTTTCAAGACAGACGCACTTTGAATAGTCACTGTTTAGTAAGGCAATATTTTTGCTCCAGGCTTGACACGCATTGGGATATTCACATCCAGTGTGTTAGGTTAGTGACTGCACTTTGGAGATTAAAAGAACTAGTTCTTGTGTCCTGATAAAAAGAAAAGGTTATGCACTCTACGTCAGTTGAAAATATCAAGATGATCATACCTAGTCCATGATGTGGCATTCTTTAACGCTAACCCCCTAGGCATTTTTGCTAGGATGCAACCTCAATCCTGCAAAATCCTCTAACTGCCTCCATGTAAAACTTGCATACAGCCTCAATCCTGCAAAATCCTCTGCCATTTCTTGAATGTGGGCCTTGGAGTGGTGATCACTGCATCAATCCTGCAAAATCCTCCACAATCAATATGTTGAGGCAGAGCCAGTGACATCCTGGAGCAATGCGGAGGATTTCAAGAATAATCTAGGTCTAAATTTATGCACAGTTGAGCATAAACAACACAAGGTTTCGGAAATTTCAGATTTTCCTGACACAATGTATACTTACCATGAAATACGGTACCATACCATTTTTACAGCTTCAAAGTTGTATCAAGTTTATAGAAAATTACATTATATTGCAAAAATTATAAATTGTAAGTCATTAGGGTCAACATATTTATTTAAGAAACGAAAAACAAAAACAAAAAAGACCTCATATTGAGTAAACATCTTTTATAAATATATTATGTAATTCTGCCTGTCACTCTTTATGAATAGTCAATAGAGGGCACCATTTTGTGCAGTTTTTTACTTTAGTTCATTCCACCTCATGGTACATGTAGAATTCTTCTAAATAAATGAGATATATTATAACGATTAAGATAAAACAGTTTATTAGTATTAATAATAGCTTTTGGCAGGAGAACTGCAAATATCTGGCAGCTAGTCTCATCGTCAGTCTGAATTCTCTCCCTCTACAATAGAGCACTCATCACCCATTCATAGATTCAACAATCACGCTTGTTTCATTGTTCATGTTGATGCATTGTTAATGACGCGGCCAAGTGAAGGATTGTCAGAAAGCAGGCTAGCGTCTTATTGTGTTCACTCCGGATGTGGGTCGAGGCAAGCCAGCGTGCTCCATCAACCCAGAATAAAGGGCTTCCGGAAAGCCGTCCCTCAGATCTATGCTTCTCCTTTTTGATGGAGGTCTTTGATGTACAATAAGGTTCTTGGAGAGAATGGTAGCCTAACGGGACTGAGAAAAGCCGCCCATGTGAATTAATTTCCCAGTGAAATAGTGGGCTTATGGGTGTAAGAATGGGCTTATTCTTAGAAGGTTGTAAAGGTCTTTTGGGCATAGCTACATTTACATGTATTTTGGAAACAGCTTTTTTTTTTAATTGTTGTGCAGATATACAGTACCACCTTCTCAGATATATGGAATCCGATACCGTTAAAGTTTTAGCTTTTTTTTCTGGAATTATGAGGGCAAAAGCGTGATCTGTTTCCCACATACATTCACGCATGAACACTTGCATGTATAATCATGTTCTTCATTCAATTTGCAGTTTCTATTTAAAATAATACGTAATTATAAATGTATTATTCCCACAGTTCTCTATGGAATTCCTAACCAGTCTCTAAAACACCAAGGGAATAACTGCTGTTCTGGAAAAAAAATACCTGTACATGGTTGGGAAAAATGGCAAGAATATAAATTAGAAAAAAAAAGCTCAAAATATAATTTGTGTAGGCCTCAGGCATTCCAAGGCAATTTAGAGAGCGAGAATATTTTATTATATTATCAGCTCACCATTTGAGTTTACACATGCAGTCATTATGCTAATGTTCTTCTCCGTGGTATTAAAAACTTGGTATTTTTTCCTGTCTCTGCGTGCAACCTTGGTCACAAAGATTTATCCAGACAACTGCAGACACTTAATTCAATCCACAATTTTACCAGCGCGGCATGTCAGTACACAAAATGCGGACAGCTAGATCTATATACCCAACACTCTTCCAACAGCGTGGAGAGGATCTAGAGGTAGATGTTTGATAAGAGCGAGCAGGATTTGACATCTTGTAAAACAAGCATCTTCATTAAAGCGTCCATGCAGTGAATTTTGCAAAGGAACACATTTTGTGAAACGTTCTACTCCTCTTAAATGTGTGACTATTATTTTTGACATCCTTTTTTGGTGAATTTTATTGAAAAGTGCTTTTCTTTAAACATTAAAAAATGTTCATGCTTTTCCGGACAACTGAGGGCGCTGTTGCTGTGATGTCATTCCAGGAAGACACATCTCAGTTTAGGGGTTTTGTGTTCAAATTGTGAACCCAAAATGTGCTCATTGAAAACAGTTGTGAGAAAGGGTTGCTCATTGCCTTACTGCCATGTACGTAGACAACAACGAATCACCCAAAAAAAATAAAAGTTACTACAACAAAATTCTAGCAACTTTTGTGCTGAAATAGCTGTAACATGGAGGTTTCTGCCCGGAATGACATCACAGTTTTGCTCATGAATATGGAAATTTGAATTAGCATAAAAACCAAAAAGGCACGCAAATTATGTCAAATGCCCTTTAAAATGGCAAAACAAAAATTGAACATGAGATTAAATGCTGCACAAAAGTGCATTTTCAAGGATTGCATTAAAAAAAAGTACATTGCATGGGCCTTTTAATTTTCGTTTTGAAATGGTGTCCATGGTAACCGTATCCTGTGAAAAAAAGATAAATTTGCTTGTAAACCCCGAGTTGTTGTAAATCTTCTTGTTTTTAAATTTGTTAAAAATTAGCTTAACGGGGAAAAATATTTTTAGAAAACAAATGTAAACATACATGTACATGAAATGCGCATTTTAAAGTCGGAGTGTTTAAAGGGAAATACTTGATACTTTCCTTCATGAAACTTTCCTTTTGTTATTGAATTACAGTATTTGCAACTGTCATTGCAGCCAGACATGATGAATTGCAGACTGCAAGTGATGTCTTAATGATTCCATAATGCATCAGCTCACGGGCGTCATTACAAACTGAAGCTCTTGATCAAACTCTGACGCTTGCTTGTTTTATTCATTGGTTTGGTGAATTAAGTATTGATGGATGTCTTTGCCAATTCTTTGAAAATGTCATGGAAAATAAGCCCGGTGTGGACATGACATATTGTGTTGGCTCAGAAAAACATATTGTGTTGGCTCAGAAAAACTAACGCCTGTGGGAGAGGATATTTATTTGGATATTTTTTCGAGCCAAAGTCGTCGCTCCGCTCATTATTATCACAGTAGGTTGTGACATCATGGAAGAAGATGTGTCAGGTTCAATTTGTTACGGTTCTAGGTACACTGACTTGCAAACGGCATCATTTGTTGGAAGCAAATGAGTAACCGCCGTTGTTATGAAAATGCGGTAATTTGATAGTCAGGTTGGTCCTTGGGGGTCGGAGAATCTGGGTTGTAAACATTCAGGGAGAATGTTGACCTCATGAAGACTTGGTGACAAGGAGCCTCATGAAGCGATAGGAGAGGGAGGGAGTTTAATAACCAGCAAGCAAACAAACAGATTGGGAGAAATACCAACCACAGACAGACAAAGAGAGGCACAGCCAATTAAACCGACAAACTGATTAAAAGAAATATCAGTGGCAGACAATCAGATGCAGCCAATTAAACTGACAAAATGATTGAAAGGAATATCAATAGCAGACAGACAGACAGATGTGCAGCCACCATAACAGACAAACAGATTGAAAGAAATATCAGTAACGGGCAATTAGATGCACAGCCACCATAACAGACAATCAGATGCACAGCCAATTAAACTGACAAACAGATTGACAGAAGTATCAACAACAAACAGATTGACAGAAGTATCAACAACAGACAGACAATCAGATGCACAGCCAACCCAACTGACAAACAGGTCGTACTAAATATAAATAAAACGGATTGACAGACAGATGCACAGCTACCATGACAGACAAAGAGATTGAACTTAAACTAACAAACAAATTGAAATAAATATCAATAGCAGACAGACAGATGCACTGCCAATTAAACTAACAAACCGATTGAAATAAATATCAAAAACAGGCAATCTGATGCACAGCAAATTAAAGTGACAAACAGATGGAAGGAAATATCATAAAATTGGCGGACCGACAGATAGATGCACAGCCAGTCAGCCTCCATAACAAACAAACAGATTGCAAGAAATGTCAATTAAAAAAGGACATTCAGACAGGGCCTTAGCTAGACTAAGTACAGACAGGCATGTAGACGGACAGTGTTGTGACGATCATTCATACATATGGACAGACAGATGACACTCTGGCAACTAAACTGACAAACCAACACACATACCAATGAGGGGATACAGAGACGTACACATACATGTATAAACAATGCACAGACAAACTGACAGTATGATCATGATTGCTTTCAAGCTTCACATCCCACCATATAAGCATCTAAGACACATACCTATAAACAATTAGACAAATTACAACAAACAGAATGACAAACAAATTGTCCAACCTAAAGCACGAAATCAGACTGTCAGGAAAATACACCCCTCAGTTGTGCCTGTCAACTAGGGAAACATGATTTCAAAGAAAGAATGGTTATAACCATTGCCTGAAGGATGCAAACATTAAAAATACAGGGTTGCGGTAAATTGTTTACCATGTTTAAAGTTGATTTTTTTGGGAATAACCCTTTGTAGGATGGGAGTAAACAGGATCAAGGCTAGAAGTAGGCAGCCAGGGATATATATATTGTACACCTGTTGTAGGATGATTGCAAGATGACGATGATGTTGATCTTCAAGTAATCAACCCTCAGGTTCTATAATTTTCCGCCTGCGTAAGCCGCTACTCAGAGATTTATTTTCGTTGACAATCACCTTGGCCTTTCATTTTATCCCAGTCGTCTGTCTCTCGCATGACTTGTTACTTACACCCACTCGGTCCGGCCTCCACCTCCGACCAACTGTAAGCCCTTGAGACAAGGAGATTGTCTCAAGACATGTTATGTTGTCGATAATAACTGGGATTTGAGTTGTTCAATATCAGGATGAAGATGGAAAAAAGAGGAATTTTTTATTGACATCAAAGCTAAGTCCCAAAATAAGTTGCATTTAAAAGAGACATGGTACAAAGTTGGAAAGGATTAAACTTAAGATTGATGCTCATTGAGGATGAAAGGAAAAGATAATTTTTTTAGGTTTTGAGAGTTAAGTCCTGCAAAATGTATTCACCACTTTTTGGGTAAACAAGTTTAAAATATGGAGGCTGGCAGCTAGCGATCCTTGTAGTAAACATGAAGGCAAGTGTATCCGGCGAAGGTGTGCTACGCCCACTCAGGTCCCATGAGGTTTCACAGTTCTGTCAGATACGTGTCAAATTTTCAGAATCCGGAACTTTTCCGGAAGGTTTTCCTGCAGTGTTGGAGAATGGGGAAGAGGTTTTTACATAATATGCATGGGCACGCTTGAAGTGTGGATTATAATTTGATTACTATGGAATTGAAGTAAGGCTTAGTGGGAATGGCATCAAAAATGTATGCATCTTGTTCGACGTAGGTGTAAGAATAATTATTGGAGTGGTGTAGCAGTGAATAAGTACTGCCGTAAATGTGTGTACACGTAAAATTAACGTCTGTCACCCTGTCTTCCAACTTGAAGATCTTGTCTCCTAAAGTCTTTCGTTATTTCATAGTATGGCAAGATTTACCGTTCTTTAAGTAGTAACACTTGGGCAGTGAATATATGCCTGTAGATGTAATTGATTTTTGTCTTCTCTCCATCGATTTGTTCTGTGGGAGAAATGTCAAGTGAATCATAGCAGTGTTATTGTGGATACAGTTTGGTTACATTCTGTAAATATAATCGCCTCATGTTGAGAAACATACAGTAGCTGTGCTGTAATCCACTGGGATTTGACTAATCATCAAACACAAACTATAACACTAAAGTTTGGGTCGGAGAAAGAAATGGGATTTATTTTGGATCTTGGACTTCAATTATTACTGGCACTTTACCAGCTGAGTTATGCAGTCTTTACAATGGGATGTGTTTTATGTCTGAGGTAGAATACATGGCCACTTTGACTCCAGCCTATAACATTGACTTTTCAACCAACTGCATTCGTATTTTCAGGAACGGCATGGTTTTAAAATAAGTGTGGATGAACTCTAGATGTGTCCTCATGCCAATAATCTCAAGATGCACACGAGGGTACATTGCAGGTGGCATTAAGGGAACCTTGTCATACATTGACTCACTTGCTATTCATAGTCTTGTGATCATTTACATTCACACAAACACCAGCTAGATTTCCACTTGTCCTAATTCTACACTCTCACTACTAATGGAACATTTATCTCATGTAAATTTGGGAGTGACAACTGGGAGGGATGTTCGAATGCATTCCCGATGGCGTCTGGCACTAACACGTGAAGACACCACTGTTTTAGGCACATCCAGAATTAAAACGTTTGGAACCCGAACCATCTATTGTTCATGGACTGAGTCCAATGGAGTCTGGAGGCTTCCATGAAGAACCTTATCATGCTTTAAAGTCAATCTCACAAATTCACCTGACCATGTTAGTCATAGAATTTATTGTCATTTGTATATAAAAAACATACATTGAAATTCACTATGGCGTTGCGAGCTGTTAAAAAGCTGTTGAGGATACATGCACATTTATGTACCTCCGTTATATTCACTGAGATTCATTACTTAGGCTGTAAAGCTTGTTCGTGTATGTTTTGCACAAGGAAGCTCTGTTAGCCTCATTGAGATGTGGTGGACACAATAGGAGGCACGATTTTGTGCGGGTATATTGGGTAACCGAAAAACAATTTACCCCTATCAAATGGACTCCGTTCATGAATGGTAGAGGGCACTACATAACCTCTTGTGAGAGCTCTAGAAACATCGCGTGCGTGAACTCATTCACACACCTACATGTACGGTGCAAAGTATGCATGAGAGATGTTGTTCTGAGAGTGAGTCCACAAAATGGTATTCCATACTCATGAGCGTCAGGCATGGTCCACAATGTTAGTATGAGCCCCTTCCTTTGGTTGCCCCCGAAAGTTTCTCTTTGTAACCATAGAGCGGGTACTCATGCTCAGAGTCCATAAAGCCGTCCTATTGTGTCCAACTACATGTATCTCAAAAAAAGGTTAATCCATCATTTTTATTCGGACTTGAACCAGTAAAGCAAAATGTCAGGCACTAAGCAGTGTTCTAACATCCTGTTGCTCTCAAACCTTCTGAAACTATCGATGACCAAACAGCTTCATCAATCCAGATGAGACATGATCAGACATCCCCCCCCCCCCCCCTTTGTCTAACTCTTCCTTAAAACAGGATGACGTCATTGACTCGGCGCTTAGGATTACCATGAATATTTCATATTTGAATGTATATCCCTCCACCCAACCTATTTTTCCCAAAGGACCCAGTTGGCTGTGGAATTTGTTGAGAAGCTACGCTTGTTGTTTGCATCAATAAGATAATAATAGCCGTTTGACCTATAGATCAGACCATGAGACTAGACGAGGTCCAAATAACCTTCATTTTTTTCCGGAAATGACAAACTCCAATTGGTATTTACTTATTAATGGCAGCGGTATGTATTCATCAGAGTCTACTTGGAAATCAGTGTTTTGGGGCACTTTGACGTCTTCACTGAATTTGTTTGAGAAGGGAAATCGGTTGAATGATGCCACGAAGCATAATTCACTTCTTGACCTTTGACCCATTGTTTCCTGTACAGCACGGTATAGACTCCAATCAGCCGCTGAAATATTCTCACCTGGATATCGCTGGTTCATCGGGCCCCTTCCCAGGGGTGCCAACAGGTGCACCGATCCCTGCACTAACATTCATGTACCTGCTGAATTAGCGGTCCCGCCCACTCCTCACTCACTCAAGCCCCGCCCAGATGTGGAGCACTACTGGGCAATAGAGGTAGAGCTAAAGTTGTTTGTTCATGTACTCCTTTGTTTATTTGTTTGTTTGGGGGGAAATGTTGGGTTAGTGTGGGTACTCATAAAATGAGATTTTGTATAACTCAAGATTAGAGAGATTTTCAAGTTAATTATGTTGCCCAGCACTCACGATAACCAGAGATGCTAAACAAAGAAAACATTGGTTAATATTGTTTTTTTAATTTACGGTTCTCTTTTATTTTAGAAACATTTGCAAAATTGTCCACAGTGACTATAGATACATTTGTTTCATCAGAAACGTTCATGAGCAAAATGGCTCATTATACTGTGGATGATATACATTGTAGTTACATCAGAACATTCCACGTTTTTGTTACTTTGTGTTTTGCACTTTAAAAGAAAATAATTTGTGAGCAAAAATTGTGTAATCTTTTGGTTGTTGGAAGAGATCAAAGAATCAAAAAGGTATGTTAATCCTATCAGTAATAATAATCAAAGCTATTTTTGTGATAGTTAATGTTCTGCCTTATTCAACCAAGTATATACATTTGTACGTTGACCTGAAATTTCTCCGCCTGCAATAATAAAACGATACCTAAAAAAACACTTTCTTTAAATTTTCATGTAGAGGAGATGACATTTGAAACATAACACTGAAGTCTCAACTGAAGTCTCTTAAAACTAGATGTTGAATCCCAAACCTAAAGAAAAACAAGATATGAGCAACAAACTTCTATCAAAATAGATATTCTGTATGTGATCATAAACAATGTGTAGCAAAATAAACCATGTGATTTGTTCGTCGACAAGCAGCGGGCCAGAGCCATATGAATCATTCTAGCGGCTGAACCCTGTATATCTCTGTCTCGGGGTATCGCTTGACATATCAGGACGGATATGGTTACATGGATTAGACCTACTGCGTGATGGTCAGATGACACACTTGGAGTTTTGCAACTCCTCAGATATTTAGTGTTCCGGCCACTTGAGGTAACTGACCACAAACAAAAACTGTCAGAAATGAAGGATTGAAACATTGCTCCAATTTGGAATTGAATGACATTGAATTTAATTTTCACACTTAATTAATTTTAGTAGATATGGTCATTTTGAACTTCCTGCTTGTTTTAACACTTCATTCCTCTTGACTTCTCTTTTGTTGTTCATGCTTATAGTCAGTATACCTGCATAAGATTTGCTTAATAATGTGTGAAATTTGTAGTCAATTAATTAGCACCTGTGATAATTGGAATGACCTAGTTTTTTGGGGGGAGTGAGATAATTTCTTTTGCTGAATTTATTCCTTTAAAATCGTTTTGAAACGTGATTGAACTCCATAGGAAAATAACAATTTGTATTTCCGTCTTGCCAATGAGGGATTTTCCAAAAGTTCCAAATTCACAGATTTATTCTTTACTCGATATCATTTATAGTAATCAACCTAGTAAAAATTGTATAATTATGATTCTTATTTAGCGATCTTTATAACTGATGGATTCTGAATATGTAGGCAGTCTTAATGGAATGATTAGATGCAATAAATGCAAGCAAAAGAATCAGACAAATAAATCATTTCTGTGCTATATATATATTTAAAGCAATGTTGAGATTTTTTTTACTCTGTGTTCAACCCGGCCCAGTCTATAACTGCTTGCCCCTCACACCACTATCTCCTTGCATGCAATCTTTAATACCTCCCCTTGTTCACATCCCATTTTCTCTGTGTATGTTCAGCTTTCCAGCCCTCGTCCAGTCGCGTGTTTGTCTTCCAGAAGAAATCTCAAGGGATTCCCGCCTCCTCAAAATTGAAATCTCCAGGCTCTCCGTTTTACTTCTCAGAAAAAAACTCCCTGTGTTGGCCTTAAACGGCGTTAGATTGGACGATTAGAAGCTGATAGACAGAGATATGTTTCTTTACAGAAATAGAAATATAACTAGAGCTGTATGTCTGTTTGAAAACAGAACATGGGGCTTTTCGCATTTTATAAATGTGTATGCTATGTCTGTCCTTTTGCAGTCACTTTTTAGAGTATTTAATACAGTTAAATGTTGTTCAAAATGCTTAGAAAAATTCCAAAAATAAAGCTTTATCACATGACGTCACATGCCCTGCGATGATGTCATCTTGAAACCCTTCTCAATGCACATTTTGTCATTGTGCTCTTGGTTTGAACCAAGTTTAAAGTCAATCCGATGAATGAAAGTGTGCGACTAGAATTGCTCATTGTATAAAGCAGGGCTTGGCATTATTTCGAATGAAATGCATGTCTTGGTAGTCTGTGAAATGAAGACAGTCTCAAAACCACGTCATCATAAGCAGAGAGAAAGTGCCAATACTCAATTACTCCATGCAAATCGATTCTTAGTTCATATTTCAACATCAGAGTTCAGGATCGATGTTTGCGTTCAAGATAAAAAGATCGTAAGGTTTCATCGGGAAAGATTGGTTCCTCATATCGTCCTGAGTCTAAGGTGAATGGCCTGTGGATAGCTAGGCGATGGACGTAATCGTCTAAAGTGAACGAACTGTATTCGTGATTGAATGATGCATCATTAATGTGGTCTAGCGGGATCTTGTCATCTTAAGGCACTGATTTGAGATTTATAGTGTGGCAGGGAAGCAGCAATTGATTAGGATGACGTCTCCCAGGGATCCGTACAGACTTATTTGAACACCAAAATTAGAAGCGCGAAGGTCGCACCGTCACAGGTGGTGGTCTTTCGGATAGGCTTACCCATGCGCGCCTCAAAAATTTTTAGAGCGCGTGCGACATGCGCATAAGTTTGGTTCCTCCTCAGTAATGGCATTTGCTGAGTTATTAGTCTATACATGACTTGAATATAATCTTCATAGTTCCTCAGGCGAACGCAATATCTGGGGGGAGAGGTTGGCATATCTTAAAGAAAAGACCAGCCTGCAACTTCACTGAATGACCTATTATTTGTGCATCCATTCAAATTATATGCGCCTCCGAAAAACGCCTTGCCGTGCCTTAGCACCTCACACAGCCCGTTGCGTAAAGCGCCTCACTTATGGCGCCTCCCACAGCACCTACATAGCGCTTCACGTAGCAGCCCTTGCGTGTCATATCGCCTACATTTAAACGTGTATTTGTCACCTCGTGCATGTGTGGAATATGTATTCTTTAAAAATGTGGGTGGCAATTTAATTGCGTGGTTATTGAGAACGTCTGTTTAAAATCGCTTTATATTCCCCATCAGGCCTGTGAAGTACGAATTTGTGTATTTTTTCTGGTCAAGTTCGGATAGCTCTGTCCCGATGCATAGACAAAAATCATATGGAAGGAAAAAAAGACGAATTCCTGGGCTGCTGCGTTAAACTGAAATCACATACTGCCGGAATATTGAAATGGGAAAAAAACAATCCTCAAAATGATTTGCCTTTACGATGGCCAAATTGTGCTTAAAATTGTAAGATGGAATTTGCGTCGAGGAAATTGTACGCATATTCAAAACAAAGAATAATAGAGTAACGAGTCACTGATGTTTGTGACTTGAGTCGATTCATTTTAAAGAAGTGACTCGAGTCGAGTCATTAGCTCAAGAATGTCGAGTCGAGTCACAGTGAGTAGTCCAGTCGAGTCGAGTCAAATATTTAGCTCGAGTCACGAATGTCACGAATACTTTATTACAAATATAGACAAGAGAGAAAGTCATTTGTATCACTAACAGTTGACAAGAAGTGAAGCTTCAGGTTCGGCTTCGTTCATGATTGTTTTTCGCTGATCGCTGACAACATCAAAACCAAATTGCATTATACAAAACTGTTTCTGATTATTTAAAAGTGGGCATGTATCTATTTAATTTTTAAAGGGACATAAATTTAGCTGGCCTCAAAGAGCCTTAATGAGAAATCGCCCAGAGCCAATGATGAAACCATGAATTGGAAAATGTGTGAGTCCGATTCCGGGATAGTGTTTTGTGCGTTCCAGAACCTCTAGGTATGAGTGTATGAGTGACACGTCGTATGTTTGTACACAAGCAGGCATGCATTGTACCGCCGTACTCTTTGTATTCGCAGAGTGACGTGAACATAAATTTGGCACCGTAATAAGTCATTGCAAATATTTTTTTTGCAAAGTTTTGCTTTCATTCTTTGGACTCGAGTCGTATTAGCCTTCGCTCGAGTTGAGTCGAGTCTTCTGATGAGGGAATCGAGTCGAGTCCATTGCTCGCAGTGACTCGACTCGAGTCGAGTTATTTACCCGTATAGGGACTAGAGTCGAGTCACCAAAAATTGTGACTCGAATCGAGTAATTGACTCGAGTCATTATACAACTCTGATAAATCATGCCTCACACACCTTTTTAAGTGTTTTTCCTTGTAAACAGTGCGACACCCTATACTGTTGACTGTTCTATACTTTTAGACTTGAAGTCTTGAACGATTTTTCCTTTTCCTTGTTCGATTTAGTCGTTCAAAGAAATGCGGTCTGTTTTGGAAAACAAAGTCCTTGTGCTGAAGGTACTGCGTGATTCGAGAGTTCACTTTGGCCGCGTGGAAACCCTTGGCAATATTGTCCCTTTTCTTTCTTTTTTTTATAAGAGGAGGCCTATGGTACCGCGGGCGTGCGCTTGAAGAAAACAAGTAGCCGACCAATTTCGAATCAGCATAAATTGTGATGGTGTTTTGAAGTGTCGTGAATGAAGCGCACGTGTTTTGGTGAATGCACCATTTACCACATACTCGGGGTTTCTTGTAACCTTACGCTCCAATTTCTGTGTTACCGCGCGGATAGCCATATTTCATTCAATACTAAAAGTGTCAGTCTTTTCGTGGTTCTCTCTCCCTTCTTAACCTACACGAGCAGAAATGACATTGCCATGGGGATTTTTGTTTTGTCCATCTCATTGCTGCCATATCGCGCGATGAGGGTTCTCGGGCTATGCAGGATCGGTGCTTTGACGCGCGCGTGCCCCTCAACAGTCCAATTGGATTTATGTCTTAACCGTATGGTTGGAGGATAGTTGGCGGTCGACGAACCGTACTTTAAGGAAAGGTGGGGACAAAACAAGTCAAGATGTTGACTCTTTGATCTTAGAGGCAGGTTGAGATATAGGTAGGAATATGAAGAAGGTTGTTCATTGGCACGTTGATCAATGATTGCGACTTGTCATCGGGTTTTCAAGGCATGTAGGATCATATACAAATTTAATCCCAAAAGTAACCTACCAAAAATGATTTTAAAGCTTACTTGTATTAAAGATGTACTGTACTAAACACCTATTCCGCTTGCTGTCGTATAGAAGACATCAAGAAGTTTAGCGATCAGTTAAGTGACTGAGTTTTGGAAATAAAGGGTGCTATGGACAAATTCGTGATTCGTAATGAAAAGGTTGTGCCCATGGTTTTTAATTTTCTCGAAAAGTGTAATATCCACTGAGCTGAAATTTCAACAGGTAAGGTCTTGAACATTTTTCTTTGGAATGTGAGTGGTGTTATTATTGGAAACAACAAAATGCATGAAAAGCAAATAATCCAATAGGCCTATGCCTTTACAAAATTGATATCCT
Organism: Patiria miniata; assembly: GCF_015706575.1. NCBI lineage: Eukaryota > Metazoa > Echinodermata > Asteroidea > Valvatida > Asterinidae > Patiria > Patiria miniata. The sequence continues at coordinate 5,139,914 of NW_024037071.1, forward strand.
ATAGATGCATCAATGAATTAATAAAAAACAACTTAGGATTCTTTCGTTATCTGCAACACTTGTTCATGTTACTTCATGTAATGAAGTCGTTCTTGTCTTACTGTAATTCAAACCGCTGCTAGGCTATAATTTTGTCAGTAATACAATAGTGACTTCAACTGTGGGATCATCGTCATTTGACTCAATATTCGGAAATTTACGGTGTCGCTTGAATGTAGATGTCACGGTATATTTGGTTCGCGTCTCGTTCCAGCCGCTTTTTTTTCAAGATTTCTCGTCATTGGTATACGGCATCGCATTTCTCTTTGTAGACTGTGTGGCTATTAGTGGACATATTCACGGAAAGTCGGAAACAATCAACGAATGCAAATGCGGCCTTATGATTCAACCATCCCATCCCACTATCTCAGATCCGATCAAGCTCTCAAAGAGACCTCAACAAGTCACAAGTTTGTCCGTTGTTTTAATTTTTACACCGTATGTGCCACGAGCAATTTGTCAGAAAGTGGAACGATACTAAATCCAGGATCATAAACATGAATGAATGAAATTAAAGGACAATAAACCCCAACTTATGTCTTATGTGCGGTATAAATGCGGATTGCCTTATGGTTGGTATGTTTTAAGTAATGCTTGAAAGTGTGTCGTCAAGACTTAGCTTGGGGCAAGTCTATTTCATGTCATTACAGCAGGATCAATGAATGAATGTGTGCGTAGACGGAAAGGCACCAAAATGGGCCATTTTACAGGGAAAATCAGCTCAGCTTGCCGCGTATGACGGAAGCAAGCTGTGAGATGACGATACAATGTAGGTGTTCCGATAGTACAAACCCCCATGTGACGTCGGACTCCAAACTCTACCGTGAAGAAGCGGACTCTTGGGATTTCAAATGACGCAAAGGTGGTTCGTGTCAACTTCTTTATGAATATCGTGCAGAAATAAACACTCCACTGGGGTTTTGTGTGCATATCAAACGCCTGAATAGTTGAATATTAATTCCCATGATTTCGCTACAGAGTTTTGGGCACTGGTTCACTTTAATACGGTCGTTGAAGAAGAAAAAACAACTAATGATAATGAAAACAACGCGCATATTGCAATCGAAGACACTGCATTAATTTCGCAAACGGTATATTCTTGTAAACACCATGCATACCCATCACACCTTTATATTCTCAAGGGGGCGCCCTCTCGCCTTCTAACGGGCTTTTAATTAGCCTGGCTGTAGCTTGTTTGTCCATTCGGGTTCGCATGCTTTCAGTTAGGACGTGATAAGTCCGGCATGCATGTATTGTGTCACTTTACAGCAAAAGCTATTAAGCTATATTTCGAAATGACTACCGTAGTATCTAACAAACAAAAATTTGAATAGTAAAATGTACTGGATCTATTTTTTAATATGCGATTATTTATTTTCGATGGTTGTTCGCGTCATTGTGTGACCTGCTATTTAAAAAAAAAATACAAAGCAATATAGAAACATTCCAATTAATTTTTCGAAGAGGAAGTATCACGAATTCGTGAATTCTTTATCAGTAGAGATATTCAGATCTTTCCCCTCCTTTGCGTGTCACGTGATGCATTCTGCACCACCGGATTACCAGCCACATGTCGTTGCTTAGCAACGAAACAGAATTAGCAGGTCTTCTGGGAATAGCATGCATGATGTTGCCTTCGCGCGCAACTGTTTGTTTTTTTCGCGCGTTCTGGAAAAACTGTCACACCTTTCTGAAGAGAGGGGGAAAAAGAACAATGTCGACGTGACTCGGTAGCAAAACCTGTTTAATTTCTACCTTCAATTGTGTTATTATTGCAGTTTTCTGACTTTTCTCTGCTGTTTTGTCCTAATGTGTAGTCCTTTGATAACCGGTCGTCATGATACGGGGAGTTGATGTGACCATGGGCTATAATTTATTTCTCCTTGCTTCAAATAAAGCACCTTCTAATGGCTTTTTAGCGGCAAATACCGATGTGACTAATGTCCCTAGTATATACTCAATGCAATATAAGAATACAAGCAAAACACTTGTTTAGTGGATTACATCTGCGAATTGAAATAATCTATTTGTACAACAAAATAAAATTAAAGTTCCCTTCTTTAAAAAAAAAAGATATAGGTGAATTGGCTAATGCATTATAGTCGTTATAAATGAAAAGAGTTCAGCTAGCGGTCATAGCTAGCGGGCGGATGGCGATATTGAGCGGGAGATATAAGCCCCGAGAACCCGTTACTTACACCAATCAGAACCGCTGACTCATATCGCTCCCGGACTTTAGTTACCCTCGCAAGCATCAGTTTCCCGTTCCTTAATTTCTCTGGTAAAATAACACTTCGGTTTCGGCAGAAATTACTTCAGCTGAGGCCAACGACTCAATCTAATACGGTTGGAATACCCAACGTTCTCGTCAAATAAAAAAACAAAGAGCATTGCATTTTGTGGTGTGAAATGAATCCGTGTCCCGATTATACAGAACGACTGTATGTTTGTTGTGTTGGTGGCTTAATTCAATAGTCTTGAGTTCAGATCGGCAAGCGAACTCGTCAGAAATTGTGAATTTGATCTGCTGTTCCTGACCAATTATACACTTTGCCACGGTTCTTCAAATAAACAAAGAGTACAGCAGCATTTATTTCTAAGAAAACATCGCCTACACTATGCCAACAATCTCCAATTGACGATACGAATCGCTGACAGGATTTATTTCAATACCAAGAATACTTGCCGTAAATATAGCACTGTGTTCTTATTTAGCCACGGTATCCATGTCTTGACATCGGGTCACCAGTGCATGGTTGTAAAAAAAATAGCAGTATTAAAATGCCAGTTTTTACAATAAATATTTACACGTTTTCTAACATCGTGTACGGTCATTTTATTCTGCAGTTATATACTTCTGTTTACTTAAAAAGACTTCACAACTTTATAGTTCATTATGCGAAGGCGCTGATGTGCCAATGTGTATCAAAATAACAAAAGCCAGCTGTCATAATATTTAATAAATCAAAGATGAAGTAAGCCTTAGAAACGACAAAGAGACTCGCAAATGCCCAGAAAACGTGACTAGTGCCGCCTTTTGTAAACTGAGAAATTAATATCAAAACACCAACACGGGGGAATATTTGCAACGCGTATCACCGCGTGTTTCCCTTTCGTTTGTTGCCAATGGCGCTAGCGGGGAAAACGTGCCAACGTTTCTCAGATTCTAAGCTGCGCTCTCTGGTGGGGTATCACACGGGACAGACAAGCCGTGTTCCGAGTCGCTGAGATGCAATGCAGGGGTGTCAAAATGTCCATTCTAGCCCAGGGTGAGATCGTAATTGGCCTCATTCCTCAGCAACCCTGGATGCTTGATACGATATTTGGTACTCCATAGCACTATCAGCCACCGTAAAGCCTCCGTGCTATGGGGCTTTGTAATCCGATGAAAGTCAAGATAAAAGGCGGCAAACCTGCAGTCTAGTGCTCCCTGCCCGAGTCTCTGTTCCTTTGCTGGTCAAAAACAGCCTTGACACGCAAAATCTAACTCAACCATAGGTATGGGCTTTCAAATTTAATTTTGTTCCAACTGTAGTTGTATAGTGACCAATAACGCCACAGCTCGGCAGAACGTACAGGCCTATAGCTTCTAGGTAGAGTATTGGGGTACCATTTTAGCATACAATTATTTCAGTCGATTCGATTCTTTGCTTGCAAATAGCACATGTGGATGAAATACCTTTTTTTAAGGGCAATATAAATGTGTTATTCATTCCTGTAATTTTGTTCGTATCGATTGGTTGTTCAAACGTACAGTTGAGGTGCAGTCTTTTATTATAATAATTATGCCAACACCTTTCGGCAATTTTTTTCATGGAATTATTGGAAATCAACAATTTAATCTCTCAGGACAAGCATTTCATGTTGCACTAGTCTTTAATATTGTCCTCACGTGGCAGGTTTCTGTATTAAACATGCCAATTATTGCATGTATTGTCATTCATATTTGTCATTCCCCTAAGGCTCAATAATAATGGATTAGGACGGGTAAGTTACTAAGTATTGAGACGACACGATTTGGAAATCGAAATGTTATCCAAAAACCAATTTGTAAAAATGTGCCGTTATTGATTGAAATTTGACATACAAAGAGACATAACGGGTGTGAATGTGAACTGTACTGTACTAATTTGAAATGACGTGGGCAGTGCTCAATCTACGAGACTGTTGAATTCAAAATGAGGGATTTGGGGAAAGTGGGCGTCTGTATCTGTCCATGATCGAAAGGGCTAGCCCTATTTGTAGAAGGAGAATTGAGTGCGTGCGCAAGACGCGCGCGGGCATGACGGTACCACCCCAGTAAATGGCTTCTGAGGTTGTCGAATTTGTCCATACATTTAGAAATCACTTGACCTGTTCGCTGCCCGCGTGGTGATAAATTAGTTCACAGCAAGACACAATTTAGTTCACGGCTCGACGATTGTAAGCTAAGTCCGCGAACGAAGAGGCTGTGCTTTTATTGCCCCCGATGTGAATTTAATTAAATTGACAAGTTCCCCCAAGTCTGGCAGCGATATTAATAAATTGTGTAACCATATCGTCGCTGCAATTAGGGAATCGGGGCATGGTAGTAAAGGTCACTTCTATTGTAGTCAGGTGACACGTGCAAATATCACAATGGCGAGTTTTGTCTTCAATCGATTCTTGAGAGCAGAGACTCGATCTTTTGGCCCCAATCATGAAAAGAATCAGATACCTCCACTGGCTTGCTTGAGGTGTTCAAATATTGGCCGTTTTCAGAAGCCACGTTATGTCAACCGTTGTCTTGTTATAAAAGGTAAAAATAGAACGAGAGGTACCTGGCCACCGACAATTCAACTCCCTATGTGCAGTCTGATTCATATTTAGTTGCAGAAAAAACAATCCCGATTTCTGATGAGTGTCTATGATCTGACATTGACATCGCTTTGTACAGCTTTAGCGCCGCATGTATGCCAGGATGAATGTGTCTGTGGTTTACATTAATAATCATCTGGTTTTGCAATAATGGTGAATTGAAAAGCATTGGAATAGAAATGAATGGATATTCTTGTAAAGGTGATTGTAGTCGGCCAAGCAGATGTCGAGTACATTATCATCTTTCCCCCCAATCATAAAGGCTGAATACTTGTCTTGGGGATAGAAATTCAATATTGGGTTTTGCCCTTCAACGACTTATTTTTTTATTATTTTTTTTACAAACACTGTATTGGCTACTCAGCGTTGCCCGAGAACTTGCCAGAAAAGTGCACAAGCTCTATTTTATTCATTGAATAAAATAGTTGTCTTTATTATTGATACAGGTAATCAATTTGTTTGTTTATTGATAATAACTGTATCGGTTTATTATTAATAAATCAAGTTCGTGTATGTGAAGCCACCATATATCGTTTTAAATGAATCCTACATTCAACTTGAAAGAATTCGTTGTGAACTGTGTAAATGTGAATGCCAAAAAAGATTCTTTTATGACCCTCATTTATTTTGTAACTCTCTGAATAACATTTTCTCAAAACTAAACTGGAAGATGATGCCCAGATCAACATTATCACGATTCGATTCGTGCTCGAGACCAAGACTCAAATGAAATTAAAATGTGAACACAAAAACACTTTTGTTTTGTCTGTCCAATGTGTGCTGAGGACTAATGGCTTTTCCAGAAATAAAGGAAGGAAACAGATGGACATTTGATAATAAAAGCATTTCATCCGAGAACGGAAGAGAAAGTGGTTCGTGCGTTTGGCTTTGAGCCAACATGTGACTGCTCGAATAGACTCAACGTACAAGGTCAACTAGAATTTCCTGTCTATTCTCAATGAAGGATGTATAGGGATATATATTATGCTCGATGTGCCATACTTATATATGATCATTTATCAACTTGAAAGTAGACAACGTAGGTGGAAAGAAAATGCTGTTAAAATGCCGTTTTATATATTATTAAATACTGACTTGTTTAAATTTATAAGAAAAAAGCGTGGCAAGCGTGATAAAGTGCCATTAATTTCGTATTTACGTTACTTTGTATACTCATTTTATTTTGTTCCTTCAAACGTAAAAAAAACATGAATGTCATTAGTTTTTACAAATGTAGGGGATGATTGGTTGACATTCCATGTTACCATTATATATTTTCTTTTTGCAGAATAAAAAAACTGTATATTCCTGATTTACATATTACCCAGTTGCGGCTATTTTGGTTCAAAGTAGCTCTGAATGTGTCGGCGTCGCGATCTTAAAGATTCTAGCGAAGTAGCTGCTCAGTCCACCGAGAGGAATAACTGCCTAACAGGGAACTACTCAGCCTCACAATATATAGGATTTTTTCAGGCCTTTTTTCAAAGATCCCCCTGCCTGCCGCTATCTGTTATTTAATGCTGATGCACGGCGCGAAGAATGCTCTTTATACCCTTAAAATGATGATATCCTGAGGACATATCGCTTAGGAAATTGAAAGCTCCGCATGCAGAGTAGCTCGACAAAAATTCAATTCTTCTATTTCAGTCACCTCGTTCCATTAACCTCTTTCCCCGATGACTTAAGTCTGCCGGGTTTGGATAATTCCTCACACCTTTGAAGCAGTCAGTCATTGGAATACAATCTTGGACAAAGCTGATGCAAACTCAGCGAAGTAAAAACAACAATTTGATCAGTAATATTGCTGGTTTCGTATGTCACTCAATACAAATTCGAAATGGACAGTTGCCGGGTAGCTAATTTGTTTTTGCATCTCGGTAAAGTCATTGACCGTAATACGCATGCGTCAAACATATCACGTGAACAACTAATTATGTGTCATAGCTTATATTTCATGACAGTCAGCGTGGTTCGCTATAGCCCGCTGCGTTAAATCGCTGGTCTGAATGCTGCAGGTTGAGGTACCGGGTTCGAATCGTGGAGGGAACTTTACAACATTTTCATTCCCCTTTCCCCAAAAAGTGAATTTTCTTCCTTAAATTGTTTTTTAATCATGTTTGATGATGGATAAAATACATTACACCCTTTTCTTCACATTCATGGCTCTGGGGGATTTTTTTAAAGGGAAGTTAAGTCCGAGAACCATTCCGTTACCAACTGACGCATGCGCATTACTTAGCCTACTATACTTGGTCGCAGAAAAAGTAATTGGTGGCGGGTATATGGTAATGTCGGTACAGCTTACTTAACCCCAGGGCAACAACGCGTGTCTGCTTTAGACGCGCTATGGCTGTGAGTGGCTATGGTAACGATGCCGGCAAATGCCGCATGACGATGATGAGACAGCAAAAGCCGATTGAGATGACATGCATCCAGGCACAGCCTTGCTTCTCCAGCATCCGCTAATGCCATGAATGTGACAACTGTCACATGTAATTGAAATGTTTTCGAACATCATCCATCTCCCAGAAAACAAAACTGACGAATCCGAAGTTTCTTATTCTGAGAAAACGAAGTTCGTATAGGCCCCTAGAGAAACATTTCAAAAGGTTGCTGTTGAAAAACAAGTGTAAGCGACAGCCAGGCGCTGGAATCCATTTGGTTTGTTGATCAAATACTCGAGATCACTTGTACTTGTTGATGCAGGTTAGTCGCTACGTGCCGCTGCCGAAGGAAATACTTGGAAGATCTGTTCAAGATACAGGAAGCGAGATGGAGACGGCAGGAAATGACTCCAGTAGAGCGGGATTGAGAATTACAAAAAAATGTCGTCGTTTTGTTTTGTTCTCATCTTTCTATAAGTAGGTACTCAAAGGAGAGTGTAAATAGGACAACCAGGGTCCTGATGGAGCTACTTATAACGTTAAATTTACTAAACACGGAAAATAAACACAGGTTATTGGCCTAAAAACAATGTCAGCCAATTGATTCTGCTTATGACTTCTCATTGATTTTAAGCACATTCGGTTTCTTGTCATTGTTTTCTGCTAAGCAGGTAATTAATGTGAGCCCTGGGCTTAATTTCATGGCTCTGCTAACCACACAAATTCTAAGTGCTTACGGTCACCATTCTGAGCTAACAGCGCTACTTAGTGCTAACCACGGATCCTCTGTGTAGAGGAGCTGCGTGCTTAAGGCCAAAAAAAAAAGTCTCCGGTTTCTGGTATGCGCGCGCGTCGCCGTAGCCATGCGCGTCGGCAAAATGAAAAAGGTTTTTTTTCAATGAAAGATGATGCCTCAAAACCGCCAAACTCACTGGTTTGACTGGAATTCTGCTGCTGCGCAATTTCAACGTGTTTTTAGATGGGGTTATGATCGAGAATAAGCTTTATGTGGCCTCTCTGGACTCCCATATATTTGCACTAAGTTTAGTCGGGCACCATTTGCAGTCACCAGCCGACATTTGAAGCAAAAAAGTCAGGTAAAAAAAAAAAAGTCAGGTAAAAAAAAAAAAAAAAGCCGCGTCGCCGCACCACTTTTTGGACAAGCTCCATACCAGAAACCGGAGACTTTTTTTTTGGCCTAACCCTGTAAGCGCAGAATCCGTATAGGAACGGAATGTACGCACGCGCAGAAGCCATAATTCCTTGCTAACCCGTAAAATATTTTCTGCTGCAAGAATCAGGGATTTTTCGCATGCAGAGCCATGAAATAGGGCACTGATAATTTGAAAGCCCATCAGCCAAGGTCACGTGTTCGTTGTAGCGCCCTCACCTGTGTGCGCCGGCGCGGTCGTTCGGAATGAATACCCGGTAATTGACATGCACATTGTACAGCTATAATATATGGCTATAATATGTTTAATTTGCTTATGGTTGTCTGCATTCTGGTCTAGGCATATAGTTATTCTTTGAAAGATAATTGAGACGGTTTGGCCAGAGACCATAAAATTGGTTCCCCCTGATTGACCCCGCTGCATCACTGTCTAGACAAACAAATCCCTTGTCAACTCCTACCTGTCCCTGATCAATTAAACTTATCTTGGGTAGGTTTGTGCACCGGTACCACACAAAATAACGGTTAAATAAATCAGCTTTCTCTGCGAACCAATGAAGGATATAAGCAACAAAATCGACTCTGTGGGAGATTGAAGTTGTCTGTTTTCGGGTTTTTAGAGAGAGAGAGAGAGGATCAACACGTGATGTGCTTGAAATTCTTGAGCATTCATTGGATTGACGCGGTGCAATCGATGATGTCGATATAGGTCATTTCACCGGGCGTATAAGCTAGGAGTCCTCCTTCCCCTTATTGACGGCGTCTTCTGACTTTAATAACTTCTTCATGGTGGCGTTTTGAGACGTTTGTTGTCGATGTAATCATGTTGACTGCCTGCAGTTCTTGTTACATTTCTGGCAGATATATACGGTTCAACTTTTCGGATGGTTATTCTGTTTTCTCGCAAGCATCAACGGAATTCGGCAAACTGATATTTTGATGTATGAGTTCCCCAGTGGCCGGATAGTGGTTGGGACGTAAACAAAAATATTGATGACATGAAAAGTCAGTAAAAACAGGAGTAAATTGAGAGCAGAACTTTGGATAAATAAGAAATTATCGGAGGGATGTGTCATTGAGATATGGTGCTTCGTTCTCAACTTTCAAGACATCACTCGCTTTAGGTGTCTGCACTAATCGACTGATATAAAACACCGTGAGAGGTGTGCTATTGTCAATCGGTAGGCAGCAAGTAACAATTATATATTTAGAATATTTGATTAAGAGACGAATTTTAATTTAAAAAAATAAATAATAATAATTGCACAACAGTCCAGTGAATTTCGTTTTCTCCTTAAGAAGCCGACATGTTCATTGCCAAGCACTGTAATTATGTGAAACGAAATTGAATTCCGTTAATTTGTGGAAGTTGACACGTGTCCATGTTACTTAAGCCACCTGTTTGTGTAAAAAAAACCAGTCAATTACAAAACTCCTGGTGCAATTAAATATGCAAGAGGTGTGTTCACCTGTCCAGCAGGAAATAGCCGAACAGTAACTTGAAGGTTTAAAGAGAAACATGATCAGATCAGGACTGAAGTGAATACGCGCTGTAAGCCATGCATCAACCATGGCTGGGTCTGTGAATATAGATTCAATGCTCTGCTTTAGAGCTCTCTCGAAAACCAAGCTCACGTGCAGCGGGAAGACACGCCAGATATATAAAGATGGATTTGAATGAAATACCAATTTGTGACTTCTGAGTGATTTCAAGACGGACCGACACAGCGATAATGGATTGACTTGATCAGGAGGCACTACATAAATGCATCTCCCGCTACTCTCTAATCTATATTTGATTGACAAAGCACTAACGTTTGGCGCTGATGTTTTTGTTGGAGCGACGTGTGATTTGATGTTTACCATGCATGCATGAGGAATAGTTCTCTATGCAATACTTCGAATCCGGAGGACTTATGATAAATATAGCTCTTGAGGAATCTAGGCCAGGTTGCGTTTAATATCCCACGCATGCACCATCCATCTTACTCGCATTATTGCAAATATCTGTCTTCAGAGCTTGTGCGGTCTTTTTTTAATTTCATGCCTTTTTTCTTTTTTTGATAAGACCTCAAACATGTTTACGGTTTTTTTTCTTCAAATCAGAAGGTCTTTGAGATATCTTTTTGGTATTTCTTGACTGTGGATGTACCTCCAAACACGACTAATAGGCTTCAATGATCATTAAAATTGCAGTGTCTTCCGTTTCTATTATTTTCTTTTAATTTGTTTTCAATTTGTTTTTATTTATTTTTATTTTTTTTAATTCAAAATGCTAGTTGAACGATTTGGTCGACCAGGTTTTACTGAATTACGAATTCATCTGATAAAATGAATAAGATTTTCATCGCAATTCTAGTCTCGGAGACTAGCGGAGTAAAGTGCCCTGTACGAGCTCCAACGCAGACTTCGTGTTTATGGTGAGCCCGGTTTCGGCGCTTGCACGCCCACGACTTCAGATAACACGCGCGGTGAACGCACGGTCAAGGTCTTTCTTGAAAATGCTTCAATTGGCTTATTCATTTCAAAGAAGTCGTACTGAAGAAATAAAATGTACATTTTTTAAAACAAATTTCACAAGCAGGGGACAATGCGTTGATAAAGCAATACTAAGTGCTTACGATACGATTTTGTGTTGGACATAAGTGAAGCATTCAGACATAAAAATAAATACATACATTTTTATTTTGTACAGATTGTAACTTTGAATTGTTGTTACTTAATTGTCTGACTTAAATTATCTAGAGTTAATTGTTAGACATGCTTTAATAAGATGAATTAAATTAATTCAACCTTGTAATAATATGATAATCAAGAGGGAAAATGTATAATCTGTAACCTCAAAGCTTTTTGGAGGTATCGTGATTTGTTTAAGATGTTATCGCATTGTTTTCTTCTTTCTTGTGATCTTTTTTGTTTCCCTCATAACGTGTACTTTAGAAGAAAGGTTGGCGAATGGAGCCTGTTTAAATTCTACCGTGCGATTGATTCGGAAATGTACCGCGAAATGGCCTGTATGCCGAGGCTTCCTCCGGACATCATTTCCCCGTTGGATGCAGCTTTGCAAAGTGCGTTCTGCTCTTGAGACTTAGCCAAGCATCCACCTTGAAACATACCTTGATTTCCCTCTTCGGCCTTGCATCGCAACGTCTTGTGTCTTTCTTGATTCTGTCTTGTTAGTTGGGAGTCTTTTCTCCAAAGATGCCCACGTGTGTAGTCTTATGGAGTAATTTTTATTGAGGGAGATAGTTAGGCTGACTGTTCTTGCAATAAAGTCTGATGGAACTGCAAATTTATGTTAATCAATCTGCACTCGTTCTGTGCCTAATTTGGACTGATTTCAGGCTGTCATGGTAACGGGAGCCCAATTAAGCATTAACATATCACAGTCGAGGGAACATCGGTGAAAGGGCTGGCGATAATGGATTTGAAAACAGGAGACCTTGGACGCGGTTGCTGATGTTTTCTTACGAACCTCAGCTGTTGGTAATACGGAGGAATTCAGGCGAATTAGAGTGGAATTCACTGTCAGTGTGTGAAGGGAAGACGTGAGTGGGATGCGAGTCTGACCGTCCTCAAGTTCAAGATTTATATTGAGCTTGTCTATTTATAGCGCCGTGATATTTGAGTTTAATTTACCAATATATGCTGTGAACGATTTTGAGTTCCGCATCACTCTGTGAAATTGGTGATTATTATTAATATTGGAAATAACGTATAATATTGTATAAAACGACATGAAACAAAATATTTAGTCTACTTACGCATAAAGCAAAATTCTTAAAGTGGGTATAGGTGTTATTTGAAAGGAATTTAAAATTAAATAATTTACTGGAAGAGAAACCGTTCTCCACACCTTCAACGCAAAATATAGCTCTTTCAATTTCATCCAACTTCAATTATTTTAAAGACTACAGAAGCCTTTATTTTATAATTGCACTCGACTGTGTCAACTCCGCACAGCAACGATTGAATGATAGCATGTGTTTTATAACATGTGTTCGGGAAGCGTGTTTACATTGCACGGACATATTTTTCTTTAATAAAAATAAGCTGTCATATTTTGAGGTTCCTTGGATGAAATATTGGGTGGAGATGCATTTGATGGACTTGAGAATGTCAAGTCAGGAGGTCCGTTGATGGAGTAACACCGATCACAAGATTATTGCGTCCTTTGTAATATTTAACCAACAGAGCACTATACTGGTTACTGGATGCTTTTAGGGCAGTTTTCTAACCCCATTTTCGATGGTTTATTGACTGATGATAGTCCCCGTTTCGGATTTACCTTTTGTTTCATTTAATTTCCTATGTAGGAAAGGGCCCATGATATGAATCTTACTTTGGAACATATTTTGTACAACTTTCTACTCCTCTTAAATGTATGAAATCTATTTGACACCCCTAATTGGCTAATTGTATCGAAAATTGCACCTTGCACCTTTTTAAACATTTTAAATTGTCCATTGCTTTTCCTGACAAATTAGGGCGTTGTTGCTATGATGTTATTTCAGGGAGAAACTATTCAATTTAGGATCTCTTTTCAAATTGTGAACCAAAATTTGCTCATTGAAAACTTTTGTGAGAAAATTTTGCTCATTGGCCGAAACAACAACGAATCACCAAAGAGAAGAAAATATACGACAGCAAAATACCCGAAATTCTGGCAACTTTTGGTGCTAAAATAGCTGTAACATTGAGGTTTCTGCCTCAAACGACATCACACTTTTGCTCATGCTTATATTTATCTATTTATTTTAGCATAAAAACCACAAAAGCACCAAAAATACCCTTACAAACGGAAAAAATGAAAATTTAAAATAAGGTTAAATGGGACACAATGGTGCATTGTCAAGGATTGCATTAAAAAAATTATATTACATGGGCCAATCCTGATAGACGTAATTGGAACGTACAATTCCAGAAATGTATGATAGTTGGTAATTTGTTGTGTTATGAAACTGTTGCCTTATACAGCAATTTATTTTGTCTCTGTAAACAATAATTTTTGGATTACTTCGGTACCAGTGACCATTGTTCACCTGTTTCCTCTCCCGAATGTCGACCTCGAGTCCTCGGCTTCCGCTGCTCTTTTATGAAACCGAATCGTTTCCCGGGAAAAACTTCTTCCTATTTCGGGACCTGGTTACCTCCGCATGAACGAAGTCGGATAATCCAGGCAGGGTTGGCGGCATTCAATATACCTCGTGAAGGTCGATTGAATCAGCTGACCAAACCAAGCAAAAACGTACATCCACTCTATTTTATTTATTCCCTTCCCTCACATTTTTTATGTGATGTTTTTTTTTTCTCTTCGGATCTACCTTTATGTTTTGAATTTTTTTGCTCACATTGAAAGCGGAAACATTATTTACCACCAAATGTGTCTTTACTAGACTTAGTGTTTATAATTTTCATGTTCTCTGTTTCGAAGAGATGGTGTACTCCAATTAATGAAATAATGAATGATTGCTTTGAACGAATCAATATTTTATGTATTATTATTTTGTCAACACTGTTATCACAGGTGTTGCAAAATTGCATACCAGTTGTTGGACATGACTATTTTCATGAGCTATTTTATTTGGCGAATACTCATCAATAATGTCCCGAGGAAAGAAATTGCAGATGTTGGACCTGATATTTTGGCAATAAAATGCATCCTGTCAACAACCGTTGATAATGTAGGTGTCACTATTCACATCATCAGCACAACATGACAGTAAGGTAAAAGTAAAAATTGTCGTCACATTCAACAGATTTCAGAACATTACCTTCACTGTTTGAGGTAACGCCAAATTGACAGCTGCGATGAGAACAGCCCTGGTCCGACGACCGATTTGTATGTCATTGAAATGTGTTTTTTTTTGTAATCGAGAATGAATGCAAACTGGAATTTTGAAATGGCGCCTTAAAAAGCCGTCGGACTGGGAGATTTAGTGGACGGAATTGCTGTGTGCACGGCAGCATCTCAGCTTGTCCCTAGGTATAGCCTAGCCGTACCATCTTTTCGTTTTTCTTTCAGCTTGGATGGCCTGTGCAGAAACTTGACGTTAAATCGATACCCCCCTGATACTCACTGTCATAATAACAAACCGGGGGAGGGGAGGGGAGGTTTTATAGACATACCAAGAAAGCTTAACATCTGCAGACTTATCTGCAGCTGAAGATGATCTGAGAAGATGGTGGCAACACGCTCGCGCGCAGATGATACGCGCGCACTCACAGCTCTTGCGACCAATATGGTTTTCAAATTACACAGCGCGCGTCAAATAAGAACTCATGAGCGTGACGTCACTGCGCTAATGGAACTGCCGTTGCTTCAGTGTTTACTGTATGTTCTATGAGCATTTATTTTGCATGGTTTTGTTTTATATGAAGAAAAAAAATCACCCGTCCAACAGTAAGTTACTCCATTATGTGGCGAGATCTTACGATTTACTTTGAAGACGTGTAGACTCACTGTACACCAATTAAAGAGGTTGTGGAATGCTCAAAGACATTTCTGTCATTTTGGGGGTATATGTAGCCTAAGGTGTGATGAAATAAAAACGAATATTGTGTCTGTCATGAAATGAGTACAAAAGGTACTTTTGAGAGCTGTTTTCAGGTCCTGTTTCGACCCGAACGCGCAGTTTGTGTACAAGCCGTCGTTGGGGGCAGCAAACAAAACATAGTAAATCATGACGTAATAAACAGGACTCGTTTATACTACACTGCAACAGGACCTGAAAAACAGCTCTCAAAAGTACCTTTTGTACTCAAATCATGACAGACACAATAGTCGTTTTTATTTCATCACACCTTAGGCTACATATACCCGAAAAATGACGGAAATGTCTTCGAGCATTCCACAACCTCTTTAACGCGCATTGCGCGTGCTTGTCAACAAAAATGCAATTCCATTTGGGTCCTTAGATCCAGAAATACAATCAACAGTCCTGAATCCTCCAATTTCGATATAATTTTGCACACCGTCTAGGGAGTCAGGGTTAAGTAAAAGGGTGTAAAGGTTACTTGGGCCACTCTCACCTCTGATGTCATTAACATCAACTATTCAATGCCTATGCAATGCTTAAACCAGATTCAGAATGTCCATGTGGGAGTGGCTATAAAAAAAAGTAAAATTTACACCCTTTCACTTAATAATTGATTGTATTTCTGGATCTAGGGACCCAAGTGAAAATGGGTAGATAAAAAAAAGGAGTGGATTGAGGAATAGTCAGGCTATTGTATAGTTTCATTGAAGAGAAAAATATTAAACAGTTTAATAAATTATTTTTTTTCTGAATGTTCCATTTTTTATATCGCACTCTGTACCTCAACAGAGACTCAGAATCATAGCAGTCAATGAAACGATCCGTATTATCGGATTTATGCGCATGTTTTCGAAAGTCAACTCAGGTAGCAATCAGTTGTGCGAATCTGACACGTTTGGCACGTAAACTAAACGTTGGTGTGTGTTTGTATGAGTTCGAGTTGTTTGCAGTTGTGCAGCATTCGATATTGGGGCAGTGAAGCCGAGGGAGTTAATAGTGTCTTGTGATCACGTTGACTCCATGCAGTACAGGGAGACTAGATTCAATGAAAACTGACACGCTCGGAAGCTGATGTACTTTGAAAGTAAATGTTTACTGCATTTACCCTCGCCTCCACAGGTCCGACTGGAAAAACATTTCCCAGAGAAGGTGACGTCAGTCGCTGCCACCAATATCATCATTAAATATCATATCTTGAGTCTGCTAATAGACTTCATACATTGACGTCATTGTCTGAACTGAATCACTTAGAAATTAACAAGGTGTGGCGTGTTTTGACTGAATTTTTAATCTGTCAATTCCGGTGTACGTGAAAAGATAGCATATTGATGACGTTCAGGGTTACTGAAACGACCCATATTCTTTATATAAGGTCTAATTGCTATACCTAGTAACGGTTCGCTTAGAGCATAGCTACCGTGTTGTTGTGTACAGATGGGAGTGTTTAGATAACAGTGAGACTAACCATCACTGATGCTATCAGACCTGTTGAGGCCGGTCGAGTTGACCAACTGAATTGTAAACGATCAATTAGACGAAGACGAATCAACAAGGGGAATGTGATAACATCTCGTTTTACGGTCAGTCAGCTTGTCGTGATATCGGCGTTATATTGTCGTTAAAGAGCCCAGAAGATCGAGCATACAGAATAACCGGGGACGTCTTCTCATAAATCCATAAAAAGAAGCCCAAAACAACCCGAGGATAATCTTTGTCCCCAGCCTAGGGTTAGGAATTAAATTTTGCTGCGTGCAAACGACATGGGAGATCGGTGTCTGGGATTTTTTTTAATTCCATGAAAACTTATTCGATACGCCTCAACCGTGCGCCTGCAGCAACTTTCTATATTTTATGCCAACAATTACACTGTTTGGTACTTTTGTTCCAAACTCTTACTTTGTTTCGTTCTGGATAAATAATTTGATGCTGTTTATTGTGAATGTTTAACGCTTTTGGTCAGATGTGGTAAAGACGAATCCGTCCACCAAAATTTTAAGCCACGAACGATATGGAAACACGCTCGCACGACGCATTCTTGAAATCGAGGCGCGCCATTTTGGTAACCCTATAGACCATTATCATGTTGCAGCCATTTGATTTTTGCCCATTCATATCAATGTACCCAAAGCGAGGCTGGAAGGAAAAATAGTCTGGTTCCCTTTTGCACAAAACCATCATCATTCAGTAGTTATTGGATACAGGGAACATGCCTGAAATGGTTGCAGCATGATGAAGGTCGAAGAAGCATTAAATGCGCGCGTATACCACCTGCGCGCAAGCGTGGTTCCACCTCAGGATTATGGCTCCTTATTGAGGTTGTGAATTACTCTATACAGGTTCAATCATACCTTTTCACTGATGCGAACTAAAATCGCTGCTCAATCACGAAATGAAATCTCAATCATCTAGGAGGTGGATATCATTGCTTTCTATTCATCCAACCGGAAGTCAGTCGCTCGCCTTGACCGTGTCAACACGCCTGCCATCATGCGTAGTCAAACCCACGGCCTTCCCATTGCTAAGTGTGCCGTTTATTTCGCTCAACTCTCCATCGATTTCTGTCATATGTCGGCCGCTTTGATCATAAATTATCCAAATGTACCGAAATTCTGTTTTCCGAACAGCCAGTGGTTGCATAATTGTATTATACCTGTGAACAAACGTAAATAGCTGACGGTGCATGCAAAAACTGAGCCGGTAAACCCAAGATGGGCTTGACCTTCACTAGCGTTCGTCTGTTGTTTAATAGGCCAATAACCGTGAAGCTATTACGACTTCCTTAATTGAAACGTTCTTCTTTGATGTTATCTGGAACCGTTACACGATGCTATCGTATATTCTGTGTAAAATAAATAACGTATAAGGTTTACCATTAACGTGAAAAGTGCTGAAGGTCGGGAAAAATTGACACGAAACGTTAAAAAAAATTGAAACTGAAAAGGTGCACTATGTGATAGATCGAATGAGTAGAATGTCTTGAGATCTGTTGTGATCCGCCACGGAATACTCGGAGTGGCGAAAGCGCATCCTGCCTTCAACTCATTTGCTTCACAAAGTCAAGACTCGGATTTATTTCTGTAAAATGCTCACCACGATTGCAATCTATTCAGTTATGCATCAATTCTGATTGTGTATTCCTGGATTATCAAACTCATGAATTCAAAAAGTGACTCCTCAACTTACAACGTAATTTGGTGCATCTTAAAAATTGATGTCATTTACATTCATCGAATACAGTGGGTTTTTCTTAATTGGCTTGCTTAAATCAAACTGAACAAAACAACAATGTTTGACTTTTGGATATCACAGTCAACGGACATTAAAAACATTTTCGCAATGTTGAATTTGTTTGGAGTACCAAAGTAAATTCTGTAGCATGGGTGAAAGGTGGTGGCGGCGGAGAACGTCTCGTCACCTGTAGCTTGTCTGAATCATGGTCCATTACCACTAAGCGAGGATTTCCTCGCTTGTTATTGATAACTTCACTACGATCATTTGCAATCCAGCCTGACCACGTTGTTAATTACTGTGTCTTGTGGTAAACACGGACATCCTTGGTTTAATTCTCGTTTAATGTGAACAGAGTTTAGGTTTACATCAATGAGATGTTTGAGAAGCTACGTAGCTCATCAGACGTCTTATTAATGTAAACATATTACCTTGATGACTTGACGACTAACTCCAATTTATTCTTATTGTCTGCCTTTTACATCTCATTGATAATAACTGGTGTGTTTCATCTACATGATAATACAATTAATTTGTTTGGAGAGGATTCTTCTCATGGACCGTGTAGATGATGCGTCCCTCGAAGCCGGCTAACATCTAAGCTTTGTGGCACGTTATCAATCATCAGCGCGCAACATACCAAATAACAAAGAGGCTAACCGCCGAAATTATATTTCATTTTTCAAAATTATATTTCAACCCACGCTCCAGATATGATTGAATCTGTGATGGATATTTATTGAGATTTGCCCCTCGGCTTTGGTTGAAGAAATAAGTCTGCCTTGGTTACTGGCATCCTGCGATTAATTAAGACGGAGAAATTTGAAAATGAAACAAAAATACAGTGAAACCTTTATTTTCCTCTATCGAAACGCACTAGGCAATATCAAGCTAACCAGCCATGTGGGTATCGTATTATACCCATTGGACCCGCTACTCGAGTCGTTGATTTCAACCAACTAAAGCTAACAATGATGTACGTGATTGGATACGACCCTGAGGAGCTGACACAGGAAAGCAGCGCCGTTGTTGCATCCTAATGAGATGCTCACTTAGGATAGAAAGCTGAAATCAGGTCTTAAAAGCTTGACTGCTTTACAAGAAGTCCGGCAAATCCTGCCTCCGTAATTGTGCATAATAACAAGTCAGGTTTTATTCAGCTAACGGCAGTTTATGCAACTCCGTTTACTTTATAAGCTTGTATATGATTCAAAGGAACACATTCCATCTTGCTTGGACAATAAAGCCTGCTGCAATCTTTTTTTTTCCTTAATTGTGCCTAATACTGTGACTGCCGTGTGGTGTACTGTGTACACATCACAAGAGATTACGTTGCCTGAACGGTTCTCTCACGCCTTGCTCACAGAAAAAGGTCTTTGCAAGACGATCATTCTAGTTAATTTGTAATGCACAGCATCATGAAAACTTGATAAAGGCTGGTAGCCCTGGTTACGGAATGAAATGAAACCAACACTCTTTTGTCCACTTATATTCTGTTACTTCGTTGATCTAATAGTCGGTAACCCAATCTCCGCTGATACAAAATCGAGCTTGCAGGAAGTTAAGGGGGTAAACTATGACGTCGGCGATGACATCAGGGTTACATTCGATCCCCCAAAAGGGTATTGTCCTATTAGACTAGATGGCTGGCTAGTTGCCCGTGGCAACTGGTCGATTGTCTGTTGTGCATTTTGCAATTCAAGTCAATAATTGTGACAGTTTGGAATCCTCATGGGACCTGGTTAAATTTCTCGCCCAGAATCTAAAATAAAGTTCACGTCTTTGCCTTGTTTGCACTATACAATTCCAGTTAGGCAGCAAAATGTCGTCTGTGCATAGCAATATCTTAAGTGTAAAAAAGTAGCAATCGTTACTTTCTTCGCCATTCAGTGTCGACTACTTCAAGAACCCATTCAATAGATATCTTTGAAGATATCAGAAAGGATATTCAAAATATCTTTAAAGATATCTCATTTTTACCAGAACGTGAACGTTACAGATTTACAAAATAAACAAATGTTAAGGTATAAATAAAGGGAGTTGCTTTTCTGTTAGGAAAGATTTATTTGGCATCATCGAATAGAACTGGTCAAGTTTGTCACTACAGTTTCGATACAAAAATAAATCCACATTAAAATCTTCTAACATGTCTGCATTTATTACATTGACGTTAACACATAAAAAAGAGCACTACTGAATAAGCTATGCGAGATTGTCATGTATACAAACGTGGCAATCAGTATTGGATCGAAACATTGAGATGAACTCGATATTAAAGGTTTTGGTAAACTTTGAGTGATTAAGATCAAAACTTAGAGTTGAAAAGATTCCTAGTATTTTAATTTTAGTTATTTATTGATTTTTTTTTTGCTTTGATTTTGTTAGCATTGATTTTCACTGGCAGTGATTGAAGACAGTAAATGAAGCCTTAGAATTCGGTACGAATTCTGTTAATATAATGGATTTTCAAGGACAGATATTTTGCAGTTTGCATTTAAGCAGAAACAGCGAACATGAACTTACGTACCATTGGCCTTCCACAATTGTGATAGGTAAAACAGTCGTTACGTCACTTAGTTATCTTTTACCACAATATCAAAACAATAAAATACATAAATGTTGCATTATCATGAACTTAAACACATTTAATTTACTTTATTTTAAATAAAATGTACAAAAACGAAATAGATCTCATTTTTTTTTACCAAAAATGCTGAAAAATATCAAAATAAATACATTCTGCCTGCAGGAATTGTGTGCCATTGTACATCAGAAAAGTTGCTGGTATAGAGAAAGCATTGCCATTAATGCAAGATTTATGTTTAGTAAACAACATTTAATCGAACTAAATTAAGAAAATACTTTCTGTCTTCAAACAAAACTTTCGCTCAGGTAAATTATCAGAATAACTTAAATTCCTTGTGAAATAAATTGAAATGCACATTGAAGAAAAAAATATTCGTTCAAAAAACAAGTGGACTTAATTCCTATATAATTATTATAATTTTTTATCTCGATTTTGGCCAGCAGCCATCATGTATTTCCAGTCCTTGATCGTTAATTATATTTATCATTAAACGACGCCACGATCTCGAAGCATATCCGTAATCACTGCAGATGGCATCTCATCAGCTGAGCTAAAATTCTCATCGATTTTATGTTTCTGACTGCGTTCATTGCGATGTAAACGGAATTCGGTAATTAAAGTGATAAATGGAATTCGTTTCGCTCCATTTACTACCAATTTTGCCCGAGGTTGGCGGTTGACGTGGGCAGATACACCAGCCAGACAGTTCGGTTTAATAATAGACCTGAATTCCTGAAACACGATGACGTCATACTTTGTTTACAAGTGCGCTTTGCTGTGGGATTCCTGTTGGGGTGAGAGCCACCAAGCTCCCATAGGAAAGAGCAAGGGTAAACAAAGCGTGACGTCATTATGACACGTCTATTAGCCTAATATTTAAATGTTTTACCTATGTAAATTTACTTATCTAATAATTTGTTATCCATCTTAATTTCACCCATCTTGTCAACTTGAACAACAAACTTGCGTGAGTTCAAATTGTACGATTTAGGTTGCCATCGCATTCAAACCTTCCTATAAATGAACAGAATCAACAATTAGCAACAACGGAACACTTTTCTATTCTAACGTCAACACTTACGACATTACGTAGTTAGCATTATAAAGTGGACTTCTCATGGTTTACACTCGCGTACGTTTTCTCGGGAAATAGGCCTACCGTATGAAACGGTTCCTTCGCATGTGCCGCCGTACTGAGATAACGAATATCATTTTCAAAATACAGACATCATCAACTTGACTTAAGTAATATAAAAAGGCAACTTTTCGTCGTGCTCCCCGACGTCCAAAAAAGAGATCACATAATTATCACTTGTATTGTCACTGTATCCATTTGATCCCCTACCGGCCTCGTTCTGAGTTGTCATTTCTTTTAGAGTTAAGTGTGCACAACTAAACCTTACACAAGACGTTACCCTTTCGAGTAATTAGGCTTAATGGTATTAACAAATGTATATTTTGTTTGTTTACTAACAATGCACAGTAGATTTTGCTGTTGACTTAGTATTTCTTAAGTGAGCCTTTTTGCGTGCATTCCTATTCAATTTGAATGTTGAGTTTCAATATGGCGTCGCCCTAGAATTTTAGAATTGTATACCCTGAATTTCATGTCCTAAAATAATTTTAAAAATTGTGCCTATATTTATAAGAAGCAAATTGTTCTTTACCACAATCATACACAGATCATTAATTCAGGGTCAACACTCTCCCTTTTGAGAACAAAATGACACTTTGTACAAGTCACCATCAACACATAAATATTCAAGCCATAAGTTTGCTTTGTTTCTAGAAGTAAGTTTGTCTAAGAGAATACAAATGAGGCCTGCCTCCGCTGAGAATGGCTGTTGACGAATCAATCTTTATACGGTCTGGTGAGCGAACCAGCGAATCTCCATACTCCACCATGGTATAAGATGAGTCTTGTTCCATGTTACTCATAGACATTGTACGGCGTGGTCGCCGCCTCCTCTCCCACTTGTCTGGTTGGTATCGACGCGGTAGACAGTCGCAGATTATCTTGATGAAGGCACGTTTGAATTTACGACTGGTAAAGGCATAGATTGCCGGATTCAGGGCGCTGTTCGCGTAGCCTAACCACGTCACCACAGGAAAAGTTATATGTGGATTGACAATGCACTGTGGACACACAGGCGCCATGACGTTGCAAATAAAGAAAGGTAACCAACACATGATGAAGACCCCCATGACGATACCAAGAGTTCGAGCAGCTTTGTGTTCTCGGTTCATTCCAGCCAGGAGCGACCTTCTTGCATTGCTCACAGCATTCTTAGCTCCACCGTGTGCTCCGCCAGTTACGCCGACGTTTCGAGCGTTATACCCGTTGGTATAGCCAGCTGCATGGTTGTTATTCATAGTTCCACCTCGATGTACTCGCATAGACATTGCACCTTGTTGCGGACCGGCGTGAACTTTCCGCTGCCCACTTTTGATAACTTTCACTTGCTCGACGGCTGTTCGGTAAACCTGTGCATACATGAATATCATCATAGCGGATGGGATATAGAATGAAATACAAGATGAAATGATGAGATATGTTGCATCTTCAGGAAAGACGCAGTCTGTATCTGGTCTGTCAGCCGGTTCGACAGCGTGCCACCAAGCGATGCAAGGAAATGAGATTAACGACGAACAAATCCAGACGAAAGCGACCAAGAGAGTTCCCAGTTTCTTGGTCATTTTGGATGGATAGCTCATTGGACGAGTGATTGCCCAGTATCGGTCCACTGCAATGACACACAAATTAGTTATGGATGCAGTACATGCTAATATGTCAATGGCATGCCACATGTCGCACCAGGGTTTACCAAAAACCCACTGACCAAAACGCAGCTCGTTATAGATAGCGAAGGGTATGACCGTTGTTCCAATGATAAAGTCAGCTGATGCAAGTGAGGCTATGAAGAAATTGGTGACAGTACGTAAGCACCTCTCGCGATAAATGGCGAGAATAACTAAGGTGTTTCCAAAGACAGTCAGAAGTCCGAGTGATGAGAGTAAGACACCGACAATAATATCCCTTGCAAGAGTGTCTTCTATTGGAGTCTCACTCGTGACGATATCAACCATAGAGGCAGAATTGTTCAGCCAAGTAGTTCCAACAAATGATGTTGAATCCATCATTGTCGACTGGAACTCATCGATGGTAGTCCCAGAGTCATAAGGGTTTGATGATGTTGCAGACGTTACGCTAGATATAAGCGTGTTGTCTGTCGTCGCATACACCGTCGATATCGCTGTCGAGCCGGTGAAAAACTCCTCATGAGTGGTAGACGCAATGGTCGATTGCCTCTGAGTCACAGTCGACCACAAAGTCTGCGTACGATCCGAAGTAATGTCCTGAATATATGTAGTAGTGAGAGATGACGTTGTGGTCGAGTCCACCGTGTTATCGGTGAGATAGTCGCCGGATGTGGAGGCGAGATTCCCCGTCCAACTATCCCACGTCCCCGGTGAACCCATCCCCACCCAGGGGGTAGCCGTGCTCTCTGGACCCACCATATCCCCTGACGATCAACAATTCTAATGAAAGTCGACGTGAAGAGCCTTTGAGTGAGCAGTTGTGGGGCACTAGTCTTTACCCACCAGGCGATTATCGATTAGCGCCGCGCCTGATTGGCCAAGCGCACGCTGAAAAACACACTGGAGTGGAATAATGCAACTTTGCGTGCGGTGCCGATAGGCCGTCAGAACTTTTAGCGGTTGTTGAAAGGGCGCCGCCATACGATGAAATTCCGTCAGGATCATGATGATTTTAGCCATTGAACATGTGATTGGATTAATGAGAGAGAGAGAATGATGGTCACGTAGTGAAAATCTATTAGTTGTGGAAATGAGGCATTATCTTGAAATTTGTCCTCGTATTTTCGTTAGATTTTACAAATGATTTCTTGAACAAATTATTATTACTTTCTAAACAACATTCCGACTGCCAAGCAAGTATTAGGACGTGTGATGTTCTTAGTCATCCAGAAAAACAAAATAAATCTCAATACCTATCTCATACGCAATCAAACACCTTTAAAATTTTGGGACGCTTGACGAATTTCGTGTCATACGCAAAATACTTCTATTATTTTTGCAAGTTGTTCAATCGCGTAAGTCCACGTTTAGATCCATTTTGTTATTCTAAGTATTTGGCCTATTTTAGACTATCACCAAACACCATTATCTGAGATACGTTCATCTGTCTCTTGCTATTTTGAATCGAAGAATTCACAATAGCCAACCAAGTTGGTTGCATGCACACGATGCACAAGACGGCGGGACGCGAAGCTAGAATAACTTGGCCGATTTCCCGGATTTGTCTACTCTAAACATTTGCAAATACTCTGGCAGTGTCTGTTTGTACGATTTATCCGTTACCTATGAGCAAGCTTGGAGACAGTTTCTCGGTCCATGGTAATCAAAATGTCAGTGCTGGCTCGTCATTCGTCTCAGTTCAAACACACACGGGTGTTTTGACAAGCTGTAAGGGTTTGCAACCCGGGGAAAAAGAGGGAATGGCAAAAAAAAAAAATAGCAACCGGATGGATCGAATGTGATTTGCTTGAGCTTAAAGTGCAGTTCGGTATCAGGTTTCAGTGTGGGATGGCAGGCTATATTGCAAATAATTGATCACTGAAATCGGGCAGTAATACTAGAACGTTGATTATTCCTAAACGGTTTATTATCATAACCATGCAGGATACCCACAAATGCGTAAAACACAATCGATCATGTAAGGACTGCAATTTTCCAAACAAACTGGGAAAAAATGACCGACCAGAAACGACACGTTTTGGGCCTGCGGACCCGGCCAGACCCTGTTATTCGGGGATTTTTGTTGTTGTTGTTGTTGTTGTTGTTGTTGTTGGGTGTTTTTTTTGGGGGGGGGGGGGTAGGGGGAGGGGGGGGGAGAGGGGGGCCAGGAAAACAGTGGCGCACCCAAAATTTGTCGTGAGCGGGTACTGTACTGGTTGACCAGCCAGCAATTTGAAAAATCGGAAGAGGGGATGGTATATATTTTTTTTAATTCTTATTCTTTAATTCTAATTCTTATTTTTAACTTGGAAGCCCATTAAATGGGATCCACCTGTCTCCCATGAGGCCTAAGGAGAAGACAATTATGTGACGAAATTACAGTTTTCGATGTGGTAGGAAAACCCCAGTATAATATTCTGAGGAAAATCCACAGAATCAAGTAGGGACTGAAAACCCAATCCACATATTGGCCCAGGTAGGTATCTAGCCCGGGTCACAGCGGTGGAAGGCAAGGAAAGTGCCGCTATAACCTGCATGACTCCTTGACGTTGTACCTTTCCCTTTTAATATTTCACGAACTTGATTCGTCAACGGCAAGGAGCATGCGTCTTTTTTCGTTGATGGGGTTTGGGGTGGCGTGTGGGTTGAATAATCTTGGATGTATGCTCCTCTGAGCGCTACCTTATTGGGTAGTGCCAAGAAAGGGCACAATGGTACCCCACTTGAAGTCAGCCTTTGTTAAACGCTACAGGTTCCCCCTGTAGGGAAATTCTAAAGAAGAGGGAGCTAAGGGAGAACAATGCAAGTACCCCACACTCATCTGTAAGGTTGATCTTGTTATCGTGAATTGAGACTATGGGGGATTTGCAATAACAATAATCCCAAGAACCTCAGCCAAGTCTTCGGGAGGTTTTCGTGTACACCTTACGGGAGATGTTGAGAAAAAGTTACAAACAATGAAAACAAAGAAGGGGAGCTCCTCATAAGTATAGGATACGACTGCGTGTGTGTCTGTGTGTGTGTTGGGGGGTGAAGGAGGGGGAGGGCACGTTCGATCATTCATTGGTATTCCTGCTGTTTGTCGTTTATGTCAACAGAGGGCGCTAAACGACATGCCTAAAAGTACTTTGAAATAACATTATCCAACATATTTTGAATTTTCCAACACTATCTGTACTCTCAGTTGGTTGTGTTGAAATTAAAGCATGTATTTGGCTCAGTGTCAAAATGTTAGATTTGTACATTAAAAATTTACTCCATTTTTCCGGACGAGCGCCCTCAAGAAATGTTTTTTCAATAAGATACACTGAACGTATGCAGTAACGGGAGATTTAGAGTTTTCCTATTTCCAAAAGTATCAAGTTTATTTTTGTAAACAATTACCTAAAAATATCTGCAACGCACTATCATTTGAGTTCCAAATATTGACACTTTATTGGTGTGTCACATTTCAGTTGCATTACAATCATCTAAGTGCTAAAGTTGTTGCACTTTTCAGGATCAAAACGTTCTATTCACTGGTATAAAAGTCTATGAATTGTGCATTGCGGGCCCAGCTCCTTTTACCTCATACATTGTAAGTCTGTGTTTGCAAAGACGGGTTTCGAAAAATGGACTGACAATGACATTTTTAAAGGCAACGAAAATCATGTAAATTAAGCAGTTTGAAATTTGAAATTGTTGAGAAAAGGCTAGAAATTAGCGTCGGCGACTAGTAATGGATTCTTTCGGTAGTCAAGCTCTTCTTCATGCATCAATAAATCGAAGTTCAGGTAGGAAACTTGTCAATCAGTTAATATAATAATGTGGACAGTAAAAATGACATGTTTTGTTATTGTTTGTCATGATTTTTGATTTTGTCATCATGGTCATATCTGCGCCTTAGTTATAGCTTCTACCTGTAGAAATACGTGTCATGTTTTGCATGTTTTTTTCACGATATGTTTATTTAGACATGACTATGACCATGGAGGTAGGACGCGGCGAGTTGTAACTTAAGCTGGTTGTGCACTAGACTTTTACGTAGTTTGTGAAACAAACTCTGCTGTCGTAAGAAATTTCATGTGCAGCAAGACTATATAATAATGACTCAATGAGGCTATTTTTATTTGTTTTATATTCTCAATAGATTCTGGTGATCCTGAAGTGGAATATCGAGTCAAAAAAGGTACAATGTATGATGTAATGAAATATTTCCTTGCAATATAAAAATGTATTATTTGTTTAATACAGTCCTAGTTTTGCCAAATGAGGTTTTGAGTAACAGTTAGAAATGTACATGTACTTATCTCGCAATTGTTTTTTTATAAGTGCACTGAATCGTGTATTTGTAATCACCTTGCCACTGCCTTTATTTACTCCACAGTTACCGAGAAGTTCTCCGAGTGTATGCATATTGTTGCCAATGAGCCGTCGCTTGCCATGTTCAGAATTCAAGAACACATCAGGAAGTCTCTACCAAAGCTTGCAGAGTGTAAGGTAGGTTGAAGATTGTAGGTATTGTACTTTTGTCGTTATGCTTCAACACCATTGTAGTTCTTTGGGATTGAAATAACTCCATATTTACTCCCTTAACATTTTTGTCAGATTAAATACACCAAAATACCTCAAATCAATCCTGAATTCACGATTTTTTGACATTGTACTTAGATGGAGCTTGGTCAGACGCAACAACTTGTCCAAGGAGCCTATTATGATGTGGATTATGCCATCAGGTAGGGAAAAAACACACATTGGGAAATATTTAATCAGGGGTGTAGCAAACTGAGGTGTGTGTGGCATCCCCCCCCCAAAAAAAAATACACCCCAATAATTCCTCTCAGTCGGCATTTAGAGCCTCATTGAGCAAACGAACCTTCGCTAGATTGTTTGTCAGCAAGTTTGTTGTCAATCCCCCCCCAAAAAAAAAAAAGAAGAAAAAAATGAGAAATAAAGTCAGTCTCGCTGACTTTATGAAAATATCTCACTGAATCACCAGCCAACATCCCTAACCCCCCCCCCCCCCCCCCCGCCCACCCTCAAGAAAAAAAGGGGGGGGGAAGAAAATCTTAATAACGAAGAACAGATAATATTTCAAATCCATTGAGTTTATACCAACATGACCAATGAAGTTCCCAACCGATTGAACAACCTATAGAGTTTAGGTCGTGCTGATTGTATGCATGATGTTTATATTCTCGTCTGTTTCGTAATAACGTTGTCAGTTTAAACACTGGATTTTTACCTCTGCAGGGCAGTGAGTGATATACAGAATAGCACTCAGTCCTTCGCATCAATAGAAAATATGCTGAAAGACTCCATAACATGCAAGAGACAACTAAATGCCAAAGCCCAAGCAGCCAAGGCAGTGAAAGCAAGGTAAAAACACCTGTTGTCAAGAAAATTAATTGACGAGTTCATGAACATGCCACAGTTGTGAGAATGAAAACGACAATTTGAATGCTTGAAGAAGTTCTCTTCCTTCCTTGCCACAAACAAGACGCTTATTGATGAAAGCTACGTTTAAAGCAGACTTAAAGGCATATGGGATCATTTGCATTTATCCCAAAAGTAACCTACCCAATCATTATCAAAACAAGCTTACTTGGGTTAAATATCGTATTGGTACTAAATACCCCGTGAAATTATTTCGTCTGGCTTGCTGTCATTTAGCAGAAATCAAGAAATGTATGATATTTCCAACGATCGGTCAATTGACCGATTTTTGGAAATACTGTGTGCTATGGACAAAATCGTGTTACGATATCAAAAGATTATGCAAGGTTTTTCACTTTTTTCAAAAAGTGTAATATCCACTGAGCTGAACCTTCAACAGGTTAGGTTTAGAACATTCGTCTTTGGATTCTGATTGGTGTTATTATTGGAAACAAACAAAATGCATAAAAAGCAAACAATCCTGCCTCTAAACTTGCAGCATCATCTGTTGCTATCCAAAATCACAGGTGTACATTTCTTCTTGTTCTCCACAGCAGAGATTCTCCTCTGACTCTAATCAAAGATGAGACGGGAGAAACGGCCAGTACAGGTTCAAATACCTGAGGATTGGAAGCAAGGAATCTTCTAGATGACAAGACAAGAACTCCTTGGGAGTCCAGAGATTGGATGGACGCAGGCAAGCATGTGTCTGTATTGTGCTGTATGTTTTCATGTGTCAATGACGTTCCAAACGCCTGTAATGTTCATCATGTTCATGTGGAAGCTGTGGATGCAAGCAGTTAATTCCCATCAAAGACTCTTCAAAATATCCAGTGCTGATTTGCTGTTGCTAAAATATTGACCAAATCCCACGGATTGAATGCAGCAAATTGAATTGGTGCTGACTCAAATTATGTGTTCAGTGACAGTATAAATGAAATGGTAGGATTGAAATCAACAATAAGTGGTTTTATCTTGTCAAGAACCTCTCCACAACTTCTAAAAAAGGAACCATTTTTGCTGCAATTTATTCCGTTGAATTGATGGAAATTTGATTTGAGTATCCTGCTGTACGTTGTTTCATCTCACTGTCAATCAGAGTTGCATGCAGGAAACAAATATGGCAAGCGTGCTCATTAGGGTTGTGCTGAATATACCCAATATTCGAATATTCGATCAGCAATTGAATAGTATGTTTTTTGATTCAGATATTCAAAAATTATGCGGTCTCCAGGAGGTGATGAAAAACATCCATAACGTTATTTTTAATTGTATAAAATGTGGTTTTGCTATTTGTTAAATGCTACACTTTTGTTGGAAGCCACTTTACATGCGTGATTGGAGAGCTTTCTTGAGGAATATTGGCTCAAATTTCTTCTGAATATCAGCCATTCTGCTACCTCAAAAAATGTATCGATACATACGTTATGCTTTGCATATAGTTTGAATAATCTCTTAGTCAATTCTCAACAAGCGCAGTTGCACACAAATCCCT
Source organism: Patiria miniata (assembly GCF_015706575.1). NCBI lineage: Eukaryota > Metazoa > Echinodermata > Asteroidea > Valvatida > Asterinidae > Patiria > Patiria miniata. The sequence goes on from NW_024037071.1 coordinate 5,170,368, forward strand.
ATTGGTGGCCAGCTTAGCTTGGGGTATATGCAACTTGATTAGTACATTTCGAATATTCAAATGTTTGTTCTGGTTCAAGTTAGAATAATCAAATACTAAATTATTCAAAATGCACAGCAATAGTGTTCGGTATTCCGCTGATGCACTTTTCAAGTCGTTAGGTGGGATTTTGTGAATTTGTATCATATTCTCAATTTCTAATGAAAACTGAGTGATCGTAAAGCAAATGCTACTATTGGTGGTTTTTTTTTTTTTTAATGCCACAAATGAGAAAATAATTATGCATATTCTGCTTGAAAACTAATTGTATGCTTTGCCACGAATGGCATTAACAGCAAAATTCGAGGAAGATTTCATTGTTTTTGTAAACGTTCATCAATCACACAGGAAGCATCAAGACTTCTGTAATTAATTCATTATAAATCCTTCTATCGCCACAACTGTATAAGGGGATCTTAACCTCCAGTCAAACTCTGAAATTAAATAGCCTCAATTGATAATAAACAAAAGTACAATGCCTCTGAAGATTAATGTATCACCTTTTCTGTTTCATTTCCAAGATTCATCCTTGATAGGTTGATAGATTGAAGTTTTTGTTATTATTTTCTGCAAATTTAAGGCTGTGGTGGATATTTTTATTGAAAAAAAAATCACGTAAGCGATCTGCTCCCCTGAGACAACAACCGCCACCCTCAAGAATCTAATCAGTTGTACTTTTTGTAGCTAGATAAAAAAAAAACAGAGAGGAATAAATGGAATCGAGTATTGGTATGTTGAATATCGCCACCATGCGGCGTGTAGTCGTCAGTTGTAAGTACAAGCTATCAGGGAGCTGTGGTCGTGCAGATAGTGTATGAACATGAATATTTTGCCTGAATTACGCATAATTATGATGGTGGGTGTGTTGGTGGGTGTTTTAATTGTTTTGTGGGTATGAGAAGCAAAAATTTGTAATTTTTTTTGTGAATTTTAATCTGTAACGTGATGAAATATAAAAAAACCCTAGTTGATGACAAGAAAATAAAATTCTCCTAACCTCCCTGAAAGTGCTCATTCGGTCAACCAGATTAATTCCAGTCTCGTGTCGATGAGATGCAAGCGCCGTCAATGCCAAGCTTATTATGCAGTGTTTTATTTCAACATCGGCTTTCCTGCTATTTGTTTTCTTTTGTTGCCAGTCAGGGAATTAGTTTCAGGGGCGTGCGCGCCAAAATGACGTCACGGTGTGGAATATTGCACAGGCTGAATGAGGAAAGTTGTGAAGTGTATGACGTCAAGAAGAGAACGCGCGCGTGGTAATCACGCGCTGAAGTCACCCCTGCCTGCATAATTTGTGGTGGTTTTTTTGCCACCTTATAATTATTTTTATTAGATTATCATGTTAGTTGATAAACACTGGGAAAATGTCAACATGTTTGTTTGGGAGTCTTGTTGATGTTATTCGAAGGAAGGAGACGAATTTCAAAATTAAATCCTGGTTAATTGTTCAACTTTTTAAAAGGTGAGACTCAATCAATCTCTTACTGCGATATATTATTGATATGAAAAAAACAAATCATAAATATTTGAATCTATATATATTACACGTTGTTCGGATGAAGCAGAAAATTGACTTAGCCAAGCAAACAGTCTGTTGTATCATGCGTGAAGGTGGAATATTTTTGTCGCTTAATTAATTTCGGAGTTTAATTACAACACGGCCTGCGATTTTCTAAAAAGACTGTTTCATATAAACACGGTAGTAGACGCACCGATGGTGTATGTTGTGACATTCGTCAATCATTTGAAGACATTCTGTTGATGTATTCAGTTGCTCAGCCTGTCATTGACCCGTACGATCGGGTCGACTGACCCAACAGAAGGCAACACCAATATTAGCCCTGGCGCCCGTTTGAAGTCAAATTGTCTGTTTTTCTATAGATGTCTTTTCAAAACACCGCAAGCAACCCGCTAGATATCTGGAGTGCTTGGCATTCCGAGGACACAATTTTGATGGATCCCTGCTTCATCCCTGGAGGATAATCTTTGTACTTTACTCATCATTCATCGTTCTCTTTGCTCTGTTTGTGTATTTCTTGCTCCTAATTCTTGTAGGGTCCCATCGTGATCTTGTGAAGTAAGTCTCTCCATGTTTTGCTCGTTACACGCTCTGCGGATTGATCCCAGTCGCACACAAATTACAAGGAAAGTGAGGATCGTAGCTAGACTTGTCCAAGTCCGTTGAAGGAAACAGATGATTATTGCAAGGGGTTCATTGTAAATAAGCATAACATTTTTATTTTAAAAAAAATAATAAAGATCAAATTTTAGAGTACAGAAGTAAACGGTCAATTCCCTAGTACAGTCAGTAGTTACTATCATACCAAACTGAATAATATACAACTATAATACAAACGGTCGCAGAAAAGGGAAAAACAGTATTTCAGTCTTTAAATAAATTTGTCGCATTTCCACTTTTTTTTTTAGTGACTAATGATAATTATGTGATCACTTCAATGTAAATCTCTCAGATGCATGTCCAAATTCCCTTCATTTTTGTATAGTATACTGACTGTAAATGGCAAATCACGTGACGCGGTAGCCCCATGTAACCTAATATTTCAGCTCGGGTTCAAGTGTATAGTTCCAATATTGACCCAGTTGTATCAATATATACATTTTACTATGCACTCTTAGGTGACTGAGCTTTCGTGCGTGTTTTTTTTCCTTCTCACTCGAATTATTTGCAAATAACTGGAAGGTGTTAGAGTACATGTGCTTTGAATCCGTCAGACCAGATTGTATTGTATGTTTTCCGTGTAGGCCTGTGCAAATTTGAACAAATTAGCAATACAGCATAAAGGAGTGCAACCGCTTTTCTTTGCATGGAAAAATCGTCATTAATGTTTTGAGCCACAAAATCGATAAGTGATTTAGCCCAAAAATGTGGGATGCGAAATTATGAGAATCATGCAATTGAGATTGCCTTCTTTAAAACAACACTCACAAATGAATGTGTGGATTCGTGGACTTTGTCTTTTTTATAAGAAAAAAAAAGCCATGGCAAATGGGGTGACTGTGTCAAATATAATGAATTCAGACAGCACGTGGGATAAGTGCTCATCACATGATCCAAAAGGAAGAGATTTAAAGAACACTGAAATCAGACTTTCGATTCCATATTATATCTCTGATAAGACAACCAAGCTAAAGTGACATTACTGACATCCGACTCGGCTGTTTTTATGGCTACGGTTAGGCTCTTGCCATTGGCGCGTAAAGATCAACAGCTGCGGCCGTAGCCATGTACATGTAGCAGCCGTTTCACGGCCAGACACAATTTAATTGATTCGTACTTGGGCATTGAAATGACCCGTATGATATTGCCCATATAGCTGTTGCTGATTTGCTTGGTGTGCAGCTCACACCACCCTAAAGATTGGATAACTGGGTAATCGGATTAGTATTTATAGGATTAAGATAAGTCGGACAATATGTGGTTCATCAACATTCACTAATCTAACTGGGTCAGATCACAACAGTATTATAACAAAATACTCGGCGTTTGAAATTTGCCAAATCAAGGCCATTGTATTTTACTCTCTTTTTTTTCTGGAGTGTCCAAGAAATGTGAATAAATTCAATGTGACGTTATCACAGTCAATATTTTGACACAAATTGTGTACCTTTAATTATCGTGGTGATCAAGTTGAAAAGTAATTTCAAGCAGACAGTAATCGCCAATTTCGCAATTGGGGCCCTATTCGTCTTAAGGATTTTTTTATACCTTTTAAATTTTTCAACATATTTAAAATATATATGAAATTGCCACACTGTTAAAGAAAATCACGTTTGTCTTACAAACACAAATATACGGTATGGAGGTTGATATACACTCATGCAAAAGTGTTGTGTACATTTCCCGTTGACACGAAGTTGGAACATGTTCGTGTTTTGAGGCATACATGCGTTATTTTCTGTTTTTGAGGCAGTTGGACTATGTTGTATGTTGGACTATACTTGCCACAGAGCCACACACCCATACACACAGCCCCCCCCCCCCCCCCCCCCCCGCAACCAGCTAATGTAATCAAGTCTTAATTACGGCCGGATATTCAGGCTGTTCGTTACATCTTCAGCCAACCAGTCGGAGTAAAAAGATACAAGACGAACTTGTGAGTTAAAGGGGGAGATTTCCCAGTGAGAGTGGAGAGTGAATCTTGTCTCTGGGGCACCGTGCAATTAGTAGACCCGCCCTCGGGCCGATATGACCTATACCACGGCTGTAATTTCAGAAAGATGACTGCTCTGTTTTTAAACAGCCACTCATGTTCAGCATGTAGACTTCATACTCTCCGTCGATGTGATATAGATCCCTCGATCCAATTTCTTTGAAATGAAGTGTTCCCACATTATCAAGAAAGAACGGGTGAAAGAGACATCTACAAAAATATAATGCGTAAACTACATAGAAAAGAAGAAAAAAAACATAAATAAAACTTAGTGAAGCAATTCGAAGAAACAGTTTATTACAATTGATGCAATACTCGCGATGGCTTATTATGCGTTGTGTCCAGTACGCTGATAAGAATGGATTCACAGAAAATAAAAATTCGATTTACAAACAAAAAATACATGACAAAAGTACCCCATCTCTGTAATACCTGGAAATGGCAGAGTTAATGTGTATTTTCGAAAGCCTCATGGTGTTCGGTTACTCAGTGTCTGATTCCGTGGGGGATTTCCTGCCTTTATTGCGAGGATTTTCCCAGATTTTGCGATTTCCACTTTGGGTTAATCCTCGTTCTGCAAGAATCCTTACGGGTTTGTTGTAAATTGGAAGGGATTTGTTTGAGTTTCAAGCCAGTCCAATCATTTGCACATTGGCGGTGACTAAATATTGACCTACGTAATACGGCTATCGGGTTCGACTTACAGTGTTGAACAGCGAGCAGGAAAGGTTGGTCAAATGGTACTTTCCCTGAATAAATCCCTGACCGGAACTCAGTAGGTACTCAAGTCAACATAGAGATCGAGTTACCAAAATGGATTTTGGCTTTTGTTCTCTTGCGAAATCATTTTTTGTTCGTATTGCAGTTAGGCCTATGTGGGACGGGTTTCGACCCCAAGGCGGCTCAATGCCGTTTCCCACTCTGGATTTTTTTTTTCAACCTAATTGCTTTCCCTCTTTTTCTTATCGTTTGTTTCTTATCTACTTCTGATACAACTGTTTGTTTGATACTGGCAAATGACACATCAGATGAGGAATGTGTAAATTATATTGGACTAGTGGAGAAAGTAGTGTTGGGTTAATTGGCGAGGACTCGTAGATATCACGCACATTGTGTTTGTTGGTTCATTTACTCAGCCGACAGATTTTTTTTTCGCGTTGGCGGGAAACCTGTATTGCTGTGTCCATTTCGCCTGCAGCCGCTTCACAAGCCTCTTCAGTAAGAACCACACACATTGGAGCAGTCGCTATGGTTGTATCCCCGGCCTAGCATACCAATCAAGTAATAAAAACGTTGCATCAGGCTTAGGATCCTCCTAACCTAAGACACGCCGCCGGCAATCAGCACAATTTTTCTTTGTTTTTCAGACTTGTAAAAATATCCAGGAAGTCACGCGCGGCATGTTGCAGGGAAGACTCTAATTGATTAGAAAACCGGGTAAGAGTATTTAAGTGGGCTAATTTGACCTAGGTATTGAATCAAAACATCAATATCGGAGACTATTTTGGAGTTGAAAATGACCAGACTGTGGGCGTTCCCTGTGTAAGAAAACACGGGTCGTTCAGCTGCTGACATTTTGGAAAACACGCGGTCATGTTTATACAATGCGTCATTTTCTCAAGAAAGAAAAAATATTCGGCTAACTTTCCGCGTGACAGCGATCTTATGAATTCAGATCTCCCTAGGGAAGTAGTGTGTCATTACCGAATAATGCTCTTTGTACTGAGAAGCATACTTAAAGGTGCATTCCGGTCTGAAATCCCCGAAACTTTTATGTTTGGGATTATTTACTCATCCTTTTTCAAAGGTCATGGTTGAAGGGAAACTAACCAATAATGTCTTACCGATCCCGAGAATAGACGGGAAAAAAAACCGGGTGTTTACATCGCACGCGGCGTACATTCTGTGGCATACTCATACGTATTTCCCGCCGTGTCCATTCGATGTACGGTACACGTTCTGTGCGTGTGTCACATAATACACACAGCACCAACACACACATGTTGTTCCTCGCACGTCCGCAGAATGTGAAACAAGAATAAACTTTGGGTCCAGAAAAGATGTGTGTCGCACAAGAAAAGGTGACCGAGTTCGAAGTGGTTCATTATTGCGAGAAAAAAAAATCATTGATTTACACTAGAAACGAGGACAATCACAACCTGGGAGTAAACACCGAAGAAAGCAGTCACTGTGAGCCGGATCCTTAGGGAATATGACGGGGCTGGAACGATATGAAGACGGTACAGAGTATGCAAAAAACTCCACTGCGTGCCTGGCGCAAAGAAATCTGCAGCGTGTAGCCCAGGGTTGTTTTTCTAGAGCTATTGACATCATATATCCGTTGAAAATGAAAACACGGTAAAAAGTCCATGTGTAGGGGGAGTGAAGGAAAGAATGATTAAATTGATGTTTTGGATGCTGATCATGCTGCACGACATCTCCATCCATGCAGGAATTTTAAGAGCAGAATCTAATTGTAATTATGTTCTATCATGAAATGGGATAGATGTTTCCTTTTTAAACAGGAATATATAATTCATTTCAGCCGAGTTTTTTAGTCTTTTAAATAGAGCAGCATTCAACGGGTTTAAATTGGTTCAGTATTTTAATCCCCGATTATAACAATCGTGTCTTCTTCTTTTTTCAAGATAGTTGAAATGCAATGCGAGTTGTTTTGGTTAGACGCAACTCAATAATTGAAGGAAAGTCTCCATGTTATCAGTTTAATAGAAATCTCCTTATTAACTATCTTTTTTCAAGATAGTTGAAATGCAATGCGAGTTGTTTTGGTTAGACGCAACTCAATAATTGAAGGAAAGTCTCCATGTTATCAGTTTAATAGAAATCTCAATTATAGCGATCTGGATGCGATCTCACCAAATTGGCTGAAATGGAGGAGTGTGGCCTAGTGGTTAGGGTTCGTGACTCATGATCAGTGGGTCAGGGGTTCGAATCCAGCTGCTGGTCGTATGTTGTGTCCTTGGGCAAGGCACTTCACCCCACTTGCCTCTCTCCACCCAGGAGTATAAATGGATACCGGCATCAGCTGGGAGTAACCTGCTATGGACTGGCATCCCATATAGAAATATTCTCAGTCGTTTCACGCTACTGAAACCGGAGATATAAACCCCTGCCGGAAGGGCGATATTGGCCCGTGACAGACTTTACTACTGAAACGATTAAGTATGTATCTAATTTGCATACACGGAAGCTATTAAGGATTTTAGGAGGTATTCCCGAAGACACAAGTGGGGAGGAAGGGTTGAAAGACAGACTTTACTTGTTTGAATAGGATCTTGATAGCGAATCAACCTATAAATTAGCATATTTTAGCTATGGCGGACACGATAGAAGGGCGCTTTTGGTTTGAGTAAATTTGAGTAAAATACAAAAGATTTGACCAAGACTAAAATAGTGCCCTCCTGTTGTTTCTGCCATCGCTTAAAAAAAAGGAGGAGAGGGGCTAATTACAACGCCAAAGAGTCATTGTTCTGCAAACGCTGCCTCACTTTGGTTTTATCATGGCGTCTCAGCACAAAGAGCAAATACCTCGAGGAGGAGGTTATCAATATTGTTGGCAAAGTTCCAGACCTTGCGCGTCTTGTTGTCTGCGTTACGTTTTGTTGACCTGTTTACCAGGGTGGCTATTATTTTATTCTTTCAAGGATTTGTCACAAGAGTGTTACCTTTTCTGCAGTCACGCGTAACCAAAATGACCAGTCATGCCTGATGTATATAGTTGGGCAATAATGAGACTTAATTGCAAGGATACCTCTGTAAACTTTTGAATTTAAACAGGTCCTTTCACTCCCACCATTTCAGTTCAAAGACCTGAGATGCAAAAGTTTGTCGTTCCGGATCCCTGCCAATTTATTGTCCTGATTTCTTGTAGTGTTACAAACGAACTGGATAACGACATTTGACTTCTATGTAAGGAATTGTCCCACCTACGGTATTTGGTAGATTTTCACCTGCTCGATATATCTGGATAATTTTAAACCAATGTTTAAGAAAGATGACAAAGTAAGTGGTTCCCTTGGCATCTGAATTGAAGTGACCGATAAATTGAGAGGATCGCATTGCGCATGTTTGTGTGGCCTCTAAGTTAAATTTCAAGCATTTTATGTTTTTAACAGAACAAGCCACGCGTGTTTGCTTTTAAGGCTGTCGTTTTAGCCGATGTTTTTAGCAGGTTTCCTATATAGACTCCTTTGGCGGCACTTGGTGTCTTTTTGTCAGACTATATTTCAGCGTCGGGCAAACATCAAATGCTCCGCCATTGGATGTCATATTAAACTTAACGGTAGGTGCTTCTTTCAGCACGTTGCTTCACCTTTGAGTCTGAACTCAGATATATTATCGTGATGGCTTTTTCAGACCTGACTGGTCTTGAAGATCTTCAGTCAACTTAGTGCTGGCTGTAGTGATGATAATAATATAATCTTGAGATGGGTACAAGAATGTGAAGGTCCTTATGTTTGTAAATGGATTGTTTCCATAAAATATTCTTTATTGCTTGTACTGTGTGTTATCTACGCCAGAACGTCTTACCCTGATGGAATATAATTAATAGTTCTATGGAATACACAACACATTGAGAAGATTTTGTCTTCCCGGATTGTGATCAAAATATATAAACCTGAATAAGACCCTAACATCACATTAGTGCCTATTTGAATTTGAAAGCCTAACATTACACTTGTACCAATTCGAAAGTGTACATTATGGTAGCCCTACACTGATGGTAGCTTTATTGTGAATGCTATACTCCTGTGTATTACAATCAGAATACCACTTCAATATGCCTTGCGGATCCCATGAGATTCCACTTTGCGCCAGTACTGTGCCACAAACCGCTCAGATTACAGTGTTCTTTGTTCACTTTGTTTGAAGTTTTTCTTGTATCGTTGTGAAATATAAGTCAAGTCTTTTGGATCGTCCCAGGTTCCAATTCCGCATGCACTATAGGCAAAGGCAAATAGGTCTCATTTGGTAATGGTAGTTACAATCAGCTGCCAGCCAGTCCTAGCTGGTAACCGAGGCAAATAGGTCTGCGTTGGTTATGGTAGTTACAATCATCTGCCTTCCAGTCTAAGCTGCTAACCAAGGCAAATAGGTCTGCGTTAGTAATGGACGGTAGTTACCATCAGCTTCCTACTAGTCTAAGCTGGTAACTTAGGCCATAGGTCTTCGTTGGTAATTGTAGTTACCATCTGCTGCATACCAGTCTTAGCTGGTTACCAAGGCAAATAGGTCTGCGTTGGTAATGGTAGTTACAATCAGCTGCCTACCAGTCCAAGCTGGTAACCAAGGCAAATAGGTCTGCGTTGGTAATGGTAGTTACAATCAGCTGCCTACCAGTCCAAGCTGGTACTAAACACGATAAACGCATTGCTGAGAAATCTGTGGTGTCATCATTTGTACGTTGTAGACAGGTTCAAAGAATTTCATAGATACATTAAAAATATCCATACGTTAAAAATCAAGGTTTTTTTAATTAGTTGAACACGATCGTTAAATCACCTTTGTTTCTGCACTTACAAGGTCATCTTCGTTTTAAATTGGTATTTCCATGATGTTTGACTCACGTGACTTGAATTTAATTCGTGGCCAAGTTTGCGCAAGGACTATAGTTGACCAATGGTTAACTAACGTTTGCCCGAACTCTGTCTAGTCGACGGTGGTTGACTACGCTAGTCGACTATTTGGAACCAGCCTACTGGGGTTGGTTGCTTCGCTGGTAACCAATAGCCGCGCGCATTCATAACGCTAGCAGAGAGCCAGGATCCAGAAGTTTTGCGATGACATTTTGACCAGCGTTTGACTAGAGACGTTCGCACGTTGCTATTAGTGCGCAGGCGTAAGGTACGTCACAAATCAACCACTAGTCGACTAATGATCCTTGCCCGAACTTGGCCCTAATAGCGCGTTCGAATCTTGATTCGAATCTTCCTGCGCATGTCTGCACGTGATAACCACTTGGTTAGCAACCCTCAACCCTCAAAACTTTCTGCTGTTTGTGTTGCTGCACTGAACGTTTCCATATCACTGTTGTGAACTGACCTTACATTACGCAGTGGGACATGGATAAGTAGTATTAAGGTTGATCAGTCGTGGTTGTGGAATTATCGGCCAAGTGAAACCGACAGTATTGATTTTGCAACTGACACTTATTGTTGTCTTGCAAAGTCAACCCATTATACTACGAACATCAAACTTGTCACCTCCGCCGAAGTAGAGGACATTGCTACCTGCTAACTCAACGACTGTTCCATGTATTATTTACCTTTCCACCAAGAGATGATAAACAGCCGTTGACAGAGTTGCCAAATCTCTGGGTATTTGGTACAAGTGAGACTTCCCACGCGCAGGATGTCCAACACGTATGTTGTAGCCAGGGGACATTCTGCCCCGCTAAAGCGAAAAAAAGGGAAGCGTTTCTGACAGTGCAGGTTCCCGTGAAATCACAATATCTCTAAAAGTGAATAGTTACCGAGAAAAATTGAAATTCTGCGTGCATTATTGTATTATTGGATTTCTACAGTGTGTTTGGTTCCTTTGGTTAGCTATTTATACACCCGGCTGCTGTTATTCATATTTCTATCGATTTGTTCACCTATTTTGTCAAGATTACGCAAAGGTGTTGGGCCTTAATAAAAAAATAATCGAATACAGGTCAAATCTGCCAAGCTTCCCTTTTGACAAATTTCCAGCTCTTCCACCTTGCATAAAAAAACAGACGATGTATCTTTTGAAAGATTCATCCATTACTCGCAAATCTGAATTGATTACTTGGTAAAAGACCTGGTACCAATGCTGCAGTTGGTGAAAGAGAAAGTGGATTGGGTACAAGGACCGTTCAAGTTTGATTTCTTTGTTCTTCTGCTTGTATTGTATCTCAACAGTGTCAGTTTATCTTGTAAAAGCACGTTAACCTGGCGTTTCTCATGTTACGTGATTTACTAATGGCAAAGTAGGAATACCACTCCTTCTTTTTCCTCTAAGAAGTCCAAAGTAGATTAAAGGGACGTTGCTGTAGCCATGGTGACTTGGATCATGTCTTGGGTAACCCTAGGTCAGATGAAACTCACTTAGCGAAAGGTCAAAGCTGACCAGAACAGCAGAACAGCTGCCTTGGCACCTTTCTTACAATTACAGTAAGTGTTGTCACCTAGGGCTTAGGCCAACTGAGGTTTAACAGTACGCTAGTACAGCATTGAATCGGTGTGTGTCTGACCAAAGCATGGGACATAGCTGGCCTAAGGGTAAGGCATGACTTTCAGACAGTTGCCAAATGAGAACAGCCCCTGATAGTCGCCTAGTGCCATAGGGGGTTGGTAGCTGAGAGTAAACTTGTACCAGTTGTACAAACAGTCACTAGGTGAGCAAATCCGATTCATCAGCCAATGTAGGACCCACCACATGTTGATGTAGGACTGGTTACAAGTCTAGGCATGAGGCACAACCATTGGACGAAACTGTTGTTACCAAGGGGCTTGTTTGAACTAATGGCGTTTAGAAGTAATTTATTTGCCTGGGGGCAGGTGTATACGAGACACAGCTACTCTGGAGAGAGGGGTCGAAAGGTCTTTAGCCTAAACCTGCGATTGTTATGAGGCAGATAAATAGACTAACGTATAGAGAACGCCATTACAGCCGTGCATGTCCGACATGCGTACACAATGGCACGAACAGCACTATACTTTTGTTAACAACTTTTCATTTTAATAACCACGTTAATGTAAGCATTTCGTCGTGGTGTACCTTTAAGTCTGATAATGTAGTTTGATCATGTACCGGCCAGTTACGCATCGGCAAGAGTATAGTATCACCATCAAGGGGTCAGTCGCATATCAAGCATTGGTTGAACTAAGATGGCTACGTTGTCATCTGCTCCTTGACGTGTTTTCATTTCACCCGGGAAATACACGGAAGCGGCCACAAGATCCTCTCGCCTGACGTGACAAGTGACATGTGATTGAGAATTACAACGGAGGCGAGCTGTGACCCCCCTGCAACCACAGTGAAAGACATGGGATGTAAGAAGTCGATGTCAGGCGAGGAAGGAGCAGGCGAAACGCGGTACATCCAACCGGCTCTATTACAAAGACCTTACCCGTCTAGGTCATGTCTACGTGCGCTCACAAGCAACTCCCTCAGCTAAAACTTGCTGGCCGTTCAATTAATAGGGTCAATATTGCTGGGGAGCAGCATGGTGTATGATGCCTTCATAGAAGCAGCTGATAGCTGATAATTGTGCTCCTCCTACAGATTCTTAATATTCTCTGCCTGTAATGTCCCGCTGGCTATAAGAAACTATCTTGGCACTAGGTCAACGACCGCTTGCGTTATCCATGCAATTCAACACGTAATCAGCAGGAATTTCATTCAATCAAATTACGATGCATTATCATATATGATTCAATTTAATGTAGCCCTCCGAAAAGCAGGCCCTTTAAGTTGGTTCTGAGGTATTGATTTGGACATCAGCACAAATAATGTGGCATCATCAACATTTCATCGGATTAACCGCACGCTATATTTATACATGAAAACTTGGAGCATTAATTTATATTTTTCAGGTCTATCGTGTTTTCAGTCAAACTCTATGTTGCTAATAATACCCATGATTCGATTAGAAGGCGTGGGTGTTGGAAGCGTGTGGCTCGGGTCATCAGCCGAGGCGCGAGATGGGTTCCTGGTGACCAGCCTCGCCAACGCCTGGCCTTTCGCACTCAGGCTACATGTATCTCCCACCATCCAACTACCCCCCCCCCCCCCCCAATCTAAGGCTTAGAAATGGACAAGAAGCCAATCTAGTGAATTGCCAATACTCCTGGTATTGCCATGGTAACGAGTAGCTATAGTGTCAGTCTACAGAAATGCCGCAGGCATCAATCCCAGACACAAGGTTTTTATCTTAATTATACCTCGTCCTAGACTCTTCAAAAGTTTGCCTTCATAAACAAAAATTACCTCACGGGAAATTATTCATTCTTTCTCTGTAGAGGGTCTTCTTCTTTTCTTAGTCCCTTTTCGTCAAATGAGTTCTCCGATGCTGGAGAGATTTTTTTCCGCATTTTATATGTTGTGACCAGTCAAAAAAACTGCCGTCTCTTTAAAATGTCATTGACTGGTGGTTAATGACCTCTTCAAACCCTCGAAACAACTCAATTCAAAATGTAAGTGATCCTATAAAACAATCACGTTTGTTTTATAGCTAAACATTTTTAATATTTTCAGGAATTAAAACATAAAACAAAACACGATAACCAAGGGTTTTGTAAGACTGTACTCTGCGTGCAAACCAAATGCAATTTTTGTCGTCTTCCGTAGATTCTTGGTTTGAGGTTATTTCAATTATGTGCTGAGAATTCTTTCCTGTTTTGGATTTCATTAAGACGAGATAAATTTTGCGAATTTGAGATATTTATAATGTCAGTGTGCGAGTAAACAAATTAATTATCTACAGTCAGTAACCTTGGTGATGGACGTAACAATGACGTCATGTACCAAAATGGATGAGAATATAGCATATAACAATGGTCGGTCGATAGGTGCTTGGGTCTGTCGGTGTGGCGAGCTGATTTTAATGAATTGATTCACTGACCTGAACCAACGCGAGAAATGAAGCACATATTGCGGCCGGAGAAACAGTACCAAAGGGTTTAAACGGATGCAGTAGATGGAGGTACCGGCAGGTATAATTTCATCATGTTTAATTCATCAGCTGGCGGCATGCGAAAAAGGCCAGCCAGTCCTCGCCTAAATCTTTATTGTTTTTGACACTTGTAAGGGTCCATCGACCTGTGCTTATTATCGTAATCAAAATGCCTTCAGATCTTTCGTTAGCCGTTAAAAAGATGAACGCGCCCATGTATGACAGTAGATGTGTTTTGTCGATAAAGCCTAAAGGTGAATGTGCCGAACTGTCCTTTGGTCGGTGCGTGTCAGGAATCTGTAAACTGCACGTCAGAAGTACAGCCAATGTACTATGTTTTAAGTTTGATTTTATGGTTCCACAATAGTACGGCAGATAGGTGATGGGATTGTGCCTTTGATGATACAAGCATGGCATTTAGCACACAGGCAGAGTATGTCTTAAGAAATATATCTGGCTATAAGGCCATCACAGATTTGTCCTAATTATAAGTAGAATAACAAGTAATTTTCAAAATTTTCAAAAATGGCTGTCATTGCTTGTTATTCTACCTATATTTTTTAAAAAGGACAAATCTGCCCAATAGATAATATCTTTCTCATTATATACTCTGACTGTGTGCCAAATGCCATGCTTGTATCATCATCAAAGGCACGATTCCACAAATATTTCCCCATCTGCCCCACTATAAGTTCGCTGAACAACCAAGAGGTATGGCCCAACTAACCAGCCAGCGATGACGTCATAGTCATTATTATTCCTTCCCGTTAAAAACATAGTTTTTATTCAAGGCAATAAGCTAATATAGACCGCTAGGTACTCACTCTAATAGCTGGACACCAACGACTTGTGTGTCATTAAGGCAGACCCAAGGCTCCATGTGTGTGTCAAACCTGAGAAGAAGAGAATGCGTGATGATGAACTACTTAGATTGGATTAATTGTGGAATTCCTTAGAGTTCAACACCCTCATTGTAAAGCCAATTATTAATTAAGCCCAAGGGATCTGTAATTCCATAAAATCAGATCCCTGGGACTAGGGATGGGGAATATTTCTCGGGCCTATAGAGCTGACCTACCAAGTGGGGTTCTGTCGGTATGGTGTTAATTTGATGAATTGAAACATGTGCCCTGGGGAACTTTTGTGTCTCGCTAAAACATAGAGTCTAAGTAATTGCATTAAATCATGTCATGCAGACAGAAAGAAAGACACAAGTGCAGCCTGTAATTTCATTACAGAAAGCTACACTAAAACATACTCAAACATGAGGGATTCAGAGTGAGTGTGTGTGGATTTAAATTTGAAAGTTTCAGATACATCGCAGTTGTATCTCTCATGTCAGATATGTGAATAAGATTGAGTAAACCGAGAATGAAAGTTCGTAACATTAGTTCAATTAACGGTAGATTTTGGGATGCCTTCAAGTGTTCCGAGTCTTTAGAACCCATTCATCGACAGACTATATCATGAGTTAGTGCATGGAGGAAGGACACAGAGTGTGAGAACACCGTGTTCAAATGTTTCATATCGCTTTGTGCTGGCTCATATGGTTATATGCTTAGGAATTTTAGATAGCTGGGGTCCTCATCGTCCGGATATGTATCGATCCCTACATCTCCATCAATTCCTGTATGGTAGAGAGACAGGAAATCGTACCCTGGGGACGAAGATGGGCAGGGGTTAGGTGTTTCCAAACCCCGGTCTGTCCCTGGCTTTGGATAAATTGGTACCTAGCTTCAGACTCGTTTTTGAAGCCTTAAATATTAAAAGTATGTGCAAATACTCCACAAAAAAAGTCGGCCTTATTACAGGAATAAAGGTTATTGAGGTAGAACAGGGACTTTATTGGTCTAAGGTAACATGACCTTTACAATTTCTGAAGTCAAAATCTAGGTTGAAGGCGACGTTTCGAAAAACCTTCCCGCTTTGACCACACGTAGGCAGCTCCTCAAAACATGTAGTCAGATCGCCTATCGGCAAGCATCAACGTGGTAAGTGTATCGATTAAAGGAGTACCCGACTGAGACTTGATAAAATGCAGGAAAATGTGTGGCTTCTTTGTGCTTGGACAATAGAGGGCACTTTAGTTATCTCTTCAGTGACGTCACTCGGTATGTCACACACATGAAAGTATCAAAGTGTACCAATGAATGAGCACATAAATCGGTTCAAACTGATTTTCTCGGACAAACTATGATTTTCCTAAAATTAAAAAAAAAAAGGTTCTCTGTAAAATAATAAACCATAGTTAAAAAAAACCCATTAAAATTAACAAGAATGATCAACGATTCCGTAGTGAGAATTCCTCATAGTTGAAGAAGGGAATGTTTGTATCATTTCCGCAGGATTTAAAGGGATATTACGGCCTGGAATGCGCCCAATTGGGCTATAAAACGCGTTTTAAACGAAATGATTTTAAAGTAGAAAGAGCATTTAAAAGAAGAATACAAACGTCCACACAGTCATCCTTTAAAAACTGGGCGTTTTCCTGGTATTCTTGGGGGAACCATGCGAGAACAAATTTCGGGGGTCACAATATTTTGTCCCCCAAAAATTGAGCTGTGCAGTGCTAGTTGTGATCCAGCCGGCCTCACAGTGGTTCGCACTCTACTCTGAGGACGTAGAAAAATGTGTGTTAATGTGCCACACACACAACGTGTAGGCGTGACGCTGCATTAAATAGACTCGACTTGAAAACACGTATGCCACAAAATGTCTGTCACGTCCGATGTAAACAATCGGGGTTTTTTTTTTTCATCTTTTCTCGGGAACAGTATAAGACATTATAGGTTTGTTTCCTTTGAGATCAGACCTTTGAATAGTATAAGTAACCAATCCAAAACATGAAATTGTCGGGGCTTTCAGGCCGTAATGCCCCTTTAATCACATGTTCAATTCAGAAATAACGCTCTTAATTTAAGAACACAACATGTGGATTTATTGTTTATCCGCGAGTTGGTTTTCATAATTGCTGTTTTCTATACGCGTCTATACCCACGCCGAAATCAGGCCAGCGTTGGCTTACATCACCCGTAAACCCTAGGACTTAAGGCACCGCTCATTTCCTCTCAAGCTGGATCTCCTTACTAAGATCATTTTCAGAGGATTTTCCAATTTGCAAATCAGATTTTCTGTTTTCTCTACGTCGGTGGGAGCGACTTCTATATCCGTTTGCACGTTCAGATATCAAGTCACACGGAATAACCTCGTATAAGTGCCTACCCACACCGTCAACACCGGTCATCTACCGTGCACTCACACCACGTTGCGGTTGCCCGTCCTATTTTGACAGGAAACGTAATATGTAGTTGGTGTTTACATGGATTACAAGAAAACAGGACACGACTAAAAACGTAGAAATCGACTTTGAAGACATTTTACAAAATGTCATTCGAATAATACAAATCTTTGATACGACGCGAAGAAATCGATTTCGACACTCCGGGTTTATTTTAAGGCTCGATACTTGCAGTTTCGTGTCTGAGTATAGCGACATGGTGTTGTCATCAAACACATCCTTGGATTTGACTTGCAAATCGATTCTACTGTTATGACGAATTTTATGAAGAAGACCAAATGCCTTAGAAAATCCTCGAATTTTAATTGAACAAAAACAAGTGTTCCTGTTTTTGTGTTTGTTGATTGGAGTCGTGAGAGGCTCGTGTGTCCCAATGGACTTGTAAGCCAGTACAAATGTAATGAAACTTTCTGACAACCCATCTTTTATTGTTGCATTTTTTTTAGTGTTCCCTTGCATGCCCCATTCGCTGATTTGTGTCGTTGCTTTCAGGTGAGGTATATCGACAATAAGATACAAAATTCATTTTCATTTTCAGTCAAAGCGAACGATATCAATAAACCGAAGTTTGATGTATTTTTGATGCAATTGCAGTGTGTAGGGATGACGTCATCATGGAACATCGCAATAAAGATGGTGGATTTATTCTGTAGCCTAACCACTCTGAAAAGTAGAGAAGATCCTTTTTGGCACTCGGCCGACTCGCCATTTGTCACTTGTCAATATTCTACAGTTTGTATTTCCATCTCTCTAATATTGTTCTGCGTGTTTTTAGTTCCTTGTCCATTACTTCAGGGATCATGTTTCAGGCATTTTAGTTCGGACAGTAAGGCTTAGAGACAGATCCTTCTGAGTTGAGTTGGCAGAGATGTAATCCCCAGGAGACCGGATCGTCGCTGCTTATTTTCTCGTGCGATCCCCCGCGAGAGATGCACAGCATCGGCAAAATACTGATAGTTGAACCATAGTGTGCGAACTGGCACTAAAATGGCTATGGATACGTTTGTGTGGAGCAACAAGACAATCGATATCAATTAGGGATGATCTATTCTTAAAATCTGACGAATCAATGTAATGTACATGTATATGGAAAAAAGCATAAAGCTCGATTCAATCGCTCATTGTCCAGGAGTTGTGTGTGCGTGTTGATGGACGGAATTTATGGTATTGGACAAAAAGCATTTTGTTTGCTCATTCGAGGAACAAAAAAACAATATATGCGAAGCAGGTTATTAAAAAAAGTAACCTGTCGAAACTCCATCTCGGAAGATATACGTTGTGAGAAAACTGCCCATTACCCTTTAAGCACGCATGCGACATGCGAGCGTGTTAGTGTGGACTTTTATACAACGCCTGAATAAATTCCCGTCATCTGATTGGTGGTTCGTTGATCCGTGTCATTGGTTTATGCGTCCCAACGCGCGGCTCGGCCGCACCACAAAAATAGAAGTCCCATAAGCCGTTTTGTGGATACCGCCAACTTGAAATTTTAGGGGGAACCACAATGAAAATACGTCCCATCATGCTCAGCTTCAGTTGCATGATGGGACGTATTTTCAATGTGATGCCCCCGAAAATGTCAAAGATGGCGGTATCCGCGAAACGGCTTATTGCACGGTCACACCTTTGGCGGCTCTGGCCAATCAGATGACGAGGATTTATTCAGGTTGTATAAAACAAACAATGAATATTGCACATTGGTGCAATGGAAAGAGTTATTGTATTCGCTGACAGATGGAATGTTCAACCTCATGAAATTATTCTTACCATTGCACTCACAAACATTCATTATTTGTAGACCATTCGCCGGAGTAGTCCATACGAGTCTCGTCCGTTGACGTGAGACAGTATGAAGCCTCATCTGCCCAGATTTGATGGTAAAACGATGATTAGTGTTATCCTGAATTCAATGTAATGGATATACGTGTATCTCATTTGTGAGTGGCATGATTACAGTATCCATCAGGTTTCTGTTATCATCCTGGGTTTACACAATTGATGATGTACTTATTCCAATGGATCTCTCTTTCAATTATACCCGGGATATCAATCACTGATATAACTCCATGTGGTAACAGTAGGCCCTCATGTCCGACCGATTATATCCGCAAGCATTTACATCCTTTGAATTCATTATATCCTAGACCTTAATGAAACTTGTTGATGAGACTTTCCTTCAACTGTAATTTACTGTAACAGTCGAATGTATATTCCAGTGGTATATGAATAACATGAAATTGAAAGAAAGCCCACGTCATGAATAACAGCTGATAACAGTGGGTCCGTTTTAGGTATTTTTACGGGGAATAAGGCGAAGGCAGTATAAACCATAACCTGGAAATATCTGGCTACAGACTCCGTGGCAACACGAGCCGATGAGATTCCCCTGAAATGTGCTCTTCAGGAGCCCAGACTATTTGTCCAATTACTATGAGTGTTTGCATTGCCTGACGGTTATTTTGGTTCGGTCCTTAATCCAAGACTTCGGCGTTGCTCATTGCCTATTCATTGTCTGGCAAATTTCGTTTTACCTCAAATCCCTTTCGGATTCCAAACGTCCAATGGTTATCCCAACTAATCAGCTTGTTGTTTGTTTCTTGTATAAATCATATTTTATATTATTTCGGGGGTTTTCGGGTCTGAAGAAGGATGTAAAAATTCACTTGAAAGATTGATGTTTTCTTTTTATGTAGACAACATCACACCTGTTGACAAAATTGGATTTTGGGTCAGTTTTCAGCGACGTTTCTATTCTACATTGCGTTCTTGAAATATATGCATGGTGATTTTTATAATAAAATTTGAAATAATAATTAACGTTTATTAAACAGTTTTTATCATAACAGAATTTGATATAAAAATATTTCAGTCACCAGTTTATTTTTACCTTAAAAAATGAACACATTAAGTAAAATAGGTTTGGGGTCAAATTAAGATCGATTTGTTTACAATTCCGTTGTTATGGGAGTGGTAAGATGGCGGACGGTGACGTCACTTGTAACAGCAAATGCGCTATCCATTTTTTTTGTTTTTTAGAGATTGTGGTTGGTATGGCTGGAGTACCAGAGACTGAGTGGCTAATCTGACGGGTCCATTTCAGTCCACGTCTCCCGTCCAGCCATCCCCTGTGCCTCCATCTCTATTATAACGACGCCCATCTTCGTGTGCACGCATCTACGATTTCCCTAATTGTTTGACTGGCTTATCTTGGAATCACAACCTGCAAGACGGTGGAGACTTTTATCACGAGCATCTCGCCCAGATTGTCAAATTGATTTCTCGTTGAATCAACAGCACAAGTTGATTGGTCGGTTTGGGTTTTTGCGTTGTCTGTAATAATTACGTCTCCGTGTGTATTAAAAGCAGTCGTTACAGACGTACATAACTCCCTTGAAAGCGGGGCTCAAATAATACAAATGTCCCGATTTCAGCATTTTTTCATGATGGATATGGAAGTGGAATAACTTAATTAAATCCAAGGCAGAACTAGCTGTTGCTAACAGAAACCAACAGGGAAGTTCTACCGTTCAACTTCTACAATAATATTTTGAGTGTAAATCTTAATGACGCAAATAATAAGTCGAATATCTCATACCGGTAGGCCTACCCATATCTCGAAGAGTTTTGTTGGATCAACCGGATTCCTTTATCAAATTAAAGTATGCATTTCTGTTTTTGGAGTTTCACCCTGTAAAAATAGATTCCTTTTCTAAATTGCTATTTTACTTGCAATACCAAAGTTACTCACTTTTGAATGAGACATCGACCGATAAAATCGACCCACGTTATTTCGTTATTGAATTCTTCATGTACTATAGTCCTGTCGGATCTGTTAGTGACTAAATGTAATGTATTGTGCATGACCGGAACTGTATGTTGGAACTATATCACTTATGCGCCCATTGATAATCAACTCAGTTATGACGTCAGGTCACGTGAGCATAATAAATCACCTTTCCAATATGGCAGCCCCCAGTATCATTGTTGACGTTATTTCCCCGGAATAACCCACGTAAATACATGACACTAAAGTTAAAACCGTTATTTTGCAGACGGCAAAAAGTAAAAAGGAGCTTTTTTTTGGTTGGAATAAAACAGACAAGTTGAACATTTCATAGGGCCTACGAGAAAAACAATTTTGAATGAAAGGGGAACTCATTTATTTTCAATTCGAGTAAGTTCCGCGTCTAACTGGCGTCTGACATCTCTCGCTATGAATCGCAATCGCAATCGCCATTATTATCAACCATGTCACTCCAATTCCGGCTCAACTTTTCACAAACATGTTCATCGCTAACATCTGTTGGCCACAATCTGGTCATGTTTTCAGGTTAATTGCAATCGGATGCACAGTCCTATCCTGACGTTAGGATAATGTCTTCCAGTGATGAAGATGACTTTCCTGAGTATGCGCAGAAGATGATAAACTATCACCGTCATGTTACTAAGTCTCACCATGGAGGAATAAATTCCTCCGTGTTCTCACTCATCTATAGGATCCCAATATTCGATCTCCGTGCAAATCCAAACTGTCCAGGGCACAGGCTCCGCGCGTACACGCTGACAGATAGCAGCTGTACAGCAATGTAAACATGAAACATCAAAATGACTCCTGGAAAAGTACACCAGCCGTGTCTCGGCCGATGAATTCGGCCCCTGTAGAGTGACACTCTGAAATTACCGGAATGTGGACTCCTATCATCAATGTATCGGGATACGTGTTTCATTTCAGTGCAATGTAAAGTCGCACACGACATCTGCACTGATTTTTCTTTAAGTATTACATGCATTAACATTTGAAAACAGTATCTATATAGACTGTCACATTTTGTGTGTAGACATTTTGATATTGTGGTCACGTGATGATGCCGACTTTAAGCAAACTGCATGCGTGGTTATTAATTGAAACATTTGTGGTTTAACAGTATTTTAAAACTATACATTACGAGAAGAATCACATGAGAAAGATGTTTGGGTGACGGTGTGTATATGTTGACAGCTGCTAGGCATGATAATATCACAGCTGACGTGGTCTGTATTCAAGAAGTTCCTAATGTTCAACAAACTGCAGCATTAGATTAAAAATACCTGCTGGAATATTTATTTTCTATAATGATATTCCGCGTTAGCTGCATAATTTTGGTATGCACACATGCCATAAGAAGGCATTTGCCTCATTGTCACGCGCCTGTATGTCCTTCGTACCGTTTGATATAGGAAAGTTACTGTCAATAGAAGATTCTCGCTACGTGTACGGCCTTGGCGGGAATTATTTCACTTTGGACGTTCAGTCGTAAAATCCCAGCTGAATGGCCGGGGCTTTTAAGTCAATTGTGTCAGGAAAGCTGCACCGATTCGATTCGGTTTTGTTGGTTGTCGTTTAGGCAGGGACTTGTCATAGACCTGAGTGATACAAGGACATCGTAGTGACAAGAAACCACCAAACGGTCTCAATTATGCCGGGCTGTAAATGCATGCTCGGGCCACAATACCTGTCTTACCTAACAATGGCATTGTGTTCTAATAACCTGGTCGCTGTGATATATTTTATATAACGTGATGTATTCTTTATTAGAACAAAAACTAATGAAGTTGATTTCGATTTGTACAGTTTATTTTTTTAAATAGCTACTAAAGAGATCGCTTTAAGAAATCCTCGATAGCGTTTTTTATTGTCAAAATCGATAGTCGAAAAACCACCAAAACACGTATTTTATTGTACAAAATCCGTCCAAAACAAAACATAAAATAAATAAAAATACACGCAAAACCCACCCCACCTCCACCCCTAAAAAAGAAGGAGCAAAAAAAATTTTTCGATTCATTTTTTCTTCTTCAGATTTTAGAATATGAATAATGCATATGGTGGCTCGAATATAGTGAAACTGTATACTATACCACTACAAGTCATGACACTGATGGCCAACATCTTACGCCAAATTGGTCACTACGATGGCTCCGTATTATGACAAGCCTCTTAGATTATTTTGACATTGAAGGCAATTTTTGAGCAGGTCAGTTCTGTGTCAGTGTCATTTCACCAAAGGCATTATCATTTCTATACAGAGCTTTTGTTTGCCTTTTACAGTAGCATGGATAGTTCGTGTTGGTACTTGATGCAGGCGTGTGTACAACACAATCGTGATGACTTCTTTTTTATTTTCAACAGATCTTTCTGGAGTTGAGGAAATATTAAATGTGGAACGAAAGGTGGTCTGCAACTGCGTGTTTTGTGTTAACTAAACAGGTCTATGGCTATAAATGATTTATGCAATTGTTAACTGGAAAGATCAAGACACACCCTTGTTAAATTGCTATGCATCTTCACAATGCCCCCCCCCCCGAAAAAAAATATATAAATCGAATACCAATTAATTAGCCGTGGACAACGAACACCCACGATAGTGATTTTATGACCTTAACCTGCAGTAATAGAGATCTGATGTTCGATTCCTTTAAAAAAAAAAATAACACAACAATCATTGCATAGTAAGTCAATGTTCTTTCTTTTGTTTTAGTCTACATCGAGTATGTTTCAATTGGGTCAATCCACCTGCGACTTAACTTGACTCAACACAAAATATAATGGTTTGTAAAGGGGGGGGGGGCTTCATGTGATCGTTAGTTTACGTCTCTATAGCCAATATTTTCTTAACGACGGCAAGTCCATAAGGGCAATAGATTGTCTGCCTGACCTCCGACGCGGATTAAATTGATCTGGGATTACCCAACAAAATCAAGCATCCATAAAAGACGCGGGAAAAACCAACATATCGCATCATTAGCTTCCAAGAATTCGCAGAATATGCTCGCCCAATGCTTTTTTTGCTTTTATACATTTATAAGGTTTAAGATTGACTTTTTAAACGAGACTGTTTGCAAGAATCAGTGTATGGTTAACTGAGCCGTTCAAAAAGGGTGTGAATACGGACAGGTTACGTGTTATGTCATCACACCGAGTATGGCTTCGGGATTGTAGCTAGCTTAAACCATAGCAAGCAATTTATTAGTGTTCAAGATCCGCGATGAGCTAAATTACGAGGGACGACTAGTCTGGAATTAACAAGACTTAACTTTACGAAATGTGTGATTGGCAGAACATTGTGCGAATAAATTCCTAGTTCTAATGATGAGGCTCAAACTGACTTGGTGTTCATCACGTAATGAAAAAAAATAGTGCAAACGCTAAAGTCAAGTCAATTTTCTGGAGTTCTCAATCGATGTTACAGTTTCGAGAATTTTGTTTCTTTAAATGTAGGCACTATCTCCGTGTACACACATGATTACCTTTTATATCAGTTGATTTATAAACTTTCCATATTAAATATCGAATTCATTTAGCTTCTCTGTTGCTTGTGCAATAACCATGATACTAAGTGCATTTGTATAAAAAGATGTAGACAATATTGCATTCGTATATTATAATATACACAATGATGTTATAAGCTGTTCAAACGGAGCTTCCGGAATAGACCTTATGCGTTAGGGCGGAGTCAGAGGACAGTGGTATTGTATTGCTATGATAGGCATGAGTAAACCCTTTGTGTATTCATTGTTACGAAATTAACATAACAAAGAACATTCTCTGAAACACCTGCAACGCATGAGGTATGTATGTTGTTCACATCGCGTGGTATGTACATGTACATTTTAAAAATCCCAAAGGGCTGTTTGGGGGTCAAGTACCAAATACCACAGAATACTACATGTGTTGTGCACACTTGTATGGGAAAAAAAAATCATACTACAGGTTACTCCTCAGTAGTATTTTGTAGCATTGGGGGCGGTTAAGAATAAGGATGGTTTTACCGCAAAGTAACGTGTTATACTGGGCAGCTCTATCATGGTATACGTGTATTATTTTTTTGGCAGTCTTTCATCGTCACCGCACGGTTTGTAGCGTGTCGTCGCGTTGTTTCTGCTTCAGTCCATTGATAGTTCTTGACAGATTTCCTGAAATCCTGCGGGCCACTTTGACTTAATTGAAACGCCCTTTGCACGGCAGGTCAGGGGCAGAAAACGCCGTCAAAAAAATCCGTGAAGAAGACTCGCCTCTGGATGTAGGCCTACTCCGATTTGCAAGAAAAACAGTTGTCCGCCCAACCAGTGAATTCGTCGTGGTCACGCTGTGCAGATTTGACAGTTTATCGGGCTTAACGTTTAAAATGACTAAATGTGGCGTTTTCGTACCGTTGGTAGACGTAATTTGGTTCGATTTGATTACATTTTATAGCGCACCCATTTACTCGGAGTAATTTGATTGCGGAGTACATCAGAGTGAATTAAATTCCCAATCCCATCCCAAGGTGTGCAAGTATTAAGTGCATGTCTTGAGGGATGATGGTCACGTGATCGCCAGGGGTTTCTCCTTCGTCAGAGGAAAGTGTTTCATGTGATGCGTGTTTTCGAAATCCCGGTTGCGTCTCCGGTTTTTAGCGTCTCCGTCACTTACAAGCTTTTATTGTCAAAACTCATGAAAAGATTGTTCTCATTTTATATGAGTTGACAATCATGAAGCAGACGGTTGGTCATTGAGACTGAGTCTTCAAGGCAGGGGCCTATGCCGTAAAAACTCCCTGGTCAAATGTGACCCGGATGATCCTGGTTCTACTTGGCCTGACACCTTTCAGGGTCAACACTTTGGGGTCAGAAGGATACTTCTCCAGGTCAAAATGACCTGACAATTGAGTCAGGGAAGTATCATTTTGACCCGGAGAAGTGTCAGTTTTGAAAAAGAACCCGAATTCTGGATCAACTGACCATTGAAGTTTTAGAGTGTAGACGTCCTGAAGCCGGAGCCGGAGACGAAGCCGAGATTTTAACACGTCAAGAAAAAAAAACCCACACGAATGCCTTCCTAATCATGACAATCTTAAATTATCGCTGGTGGTAATTTGTACGTTGAAACCCTGTCCTTCATTCAAATCAATCATTTTAATGGATGGAAAAGGTCAGATGATTTCGATAAAGTCAGCGACGTGCCAGCAATCTTGGAGTCAATATACCGCCAGAATACTTCCAGATGAGCAATCTAATAAAAGTGCAAGGTTCAAGTCTGCGTTTCTCGCAGGGTTTAGGCAAATACATTTAATCCTTAATCCTGTACCGCTGGATGTTAAGTAGAATCCTGGATTTGATAAGATAGCAGGAAACAAGACACTTCAATATGTCGGGTTTAAGTTGCATTAAGCCTCACGACATTAAGTAGGTCCTATCTAATGTATTGCAATAACAGCAGTTTCTGACAGTTGCGTCTTGTACATCTCCAAAACACTTCAAGTAAGACCGACTGCAATTCATTTGAAGTCAATTTGTTAAAGTCAATCCGGATGCTTTCGAGTTCACTTCCGTAGGTTGTGATGTGTCTGCGGGTCCGCTTATGATTAGGGAAAACAGCGAGGATGTTTTTTTGGTTAGAAAATCTCCAAAGTAATTCAATCCTCGAAATTGAAAATCAGCAAACGAAGGATTTTATGAAATGTTTTGAAAAGATGTTGAAACTGATCGAACAAAACAAGAAGAAAATACAATATCTTGTTATCGAGAGGCATATATACAATTTTAATAGCAAATGAGAACTTTCTTCCATCACTCAACATCCCCAGTCTTTCCTAGACAAATATTTATACAGTGCATGATTACATTCAACCTCAGTACTTTTGTTTTAAAATAATCTTAACAACACTTTCCAACTTCAAATTGGGCCCTAATAGGCCTACATCAATATTATCGGTTAACATCGGTACAATCTCTGGACGTGGTCGGTTTACATTAATTAGATGTCTTCAGAATATGGACCTTAATTGCTGCAATCTTCAACAGAAAGGTAATGAAAATACACCTGTCAGTTCGAAACCTCAAATGTTGCAGATCAAGTTTTGTCTTTTATAGACAAGTGTAGCCCAAACCTTAGGTGATAAGATACCGGATTTGTATTTGTTACTGCTGTTTATGCGCAGGCAACAGTCAAGCGAGAACTCGAGTAGAAGACGAGTCCTGAATTTGGGTTACAAACTCCAAATGTGTTGATTTTAATCTTTGACTGAAGTGAAAATGGTCTGCTGGATATCAAATTGGAGCCTCTTCATTTTCTCGTTTTCAAAACACGCTGTCCATCTAGCGCACCGCATCCTTTTATTCTCGCAATGTACACATTCACGCAGTCAACTTTTGATTGAACGTGTAACTGAATTCCAGCTTCCCCTTGGGTGTATTTTTCTTTTGTGCGAATTGTGGAAGATGAGGTATGGCGCATTCCTTCCGATCCGTGTCTGTCCTCGGTAAGCTGACGTCAATATAAACCCCTACATGCCATTCACAATGGACCATAATGATTTGCTAAACGAAGAAGGCCCGTGTTTTCCTGTATTCGATCATTCGGATTATTATAATAACAAAGGTATAATTCAATTTGGTAATAGATTTCCAGAAAGAGCGGGCAAGCTGCTCCAAGCCACGCACAGGGTTGTTTCCGAATATTTCTTGCGTCATTACACAACAGCTCGTATCGACCCTCCTTTGTGCGATCTACCGCCACTATTATGCACAATACGCATGACTATATTCATTTCACGTCCATTTCTCACTCTATCCTGTCACACATTCCCACCTTTTTTCTTTTTAACCTTATCCTCCACCTGTTCTTACAAGTCACTCATTTTTTTCCTTCTCTCAAAACACATGAATTTTGTACACGACAGTCGCCTATCACAAGGCCCTAAGGAAATCTAAGAAATATTCAAGTAGAAAGATAGTTATCGACGTTATAGCTTGAAATGGGACAGATAAAAATTAAAAAAAAACAAGATACAAGGAAAGCGTTCCATAGTCAGGCAGCGCGTGGGATGAAAGTGGATGAATACTTCCTAGAATTTGCTAGAAATTGTTTGGTTTTTCTTGTGTTTTTTTCACTCTATCCCATCGCCTCAGTGTTTCATTTTCTCGATAACCTCTTCATCACATTTCCTAAATACATTTATTTTCCATTCACTCCCTTTGTTCTGTCCCATTCCTGTCTCTCTAACAATTCCATATACTCTTGTATACTCTCTTTAACTCGTTGACGTGTTCCTACTTTGAATTTTACACTATTAATATTTCCTTGTCACCATTTCTCTCTCCTCTTACAGTAAACATCTCTCCGCTTTCATCTTCACGCCATGTCTGTTATCAAATCTCCCTTCACTATCCTCCACTATACACTCGTTCCCTTAAAATTCTTGCATCCGGTTTTTTTCACTGTCCCTCGTTTTTTCCTTTTTCATTTTGTTCTCTTCGTCATCCGTGGTGCTAAAGTTATGTCGATTGCTATCATATAACTGACATTTTAAAGTTTTGAAGTCGGTTGCTGCGGTGGAGCCTTACAAATGCACCATTCATGATGTTTTAGTTTTCAACTCACCCTCATAATTTCTTCCTTCTCATCTTATGTAATCAATCCACATCATTCCACTATCAATGTCTTTTTTTTTAGATTTCTCTATTACACTTCAATTGTTCAATGCTCTTTTATCTATTCCTGCCCTCTCTGATGTCTTTCTCAATGATTTACAAGCTTTTGATTGGTGTCTAAAAATAGAGGAAAACTTGAAATGTAACACTGAAGTCTCATTCCCCTGATAATGTGCATAAACACGTAACCATTCGGTAAAATCATTTATGAATTCATCATGCATGTCATTCGTCGTCATATCGAGAAACATTTTAAACAAACCTCCTAATACAGACATTGGTATTGGCGCATTTACAAGAATAAAGTCACCCTGATTCAAATTCATTTCAGAAAAACGGATTCACAAAAAGGAATAAAAACAATGAACAGCACATTGGAATACAATTCCTTATAGATTTGTTTAGAAGCTGTTATTGTTCTGTGTTCATGATCCCAAATCTTAATGTTTAATTAATGCTTCAGTTTGGCCTCCAAGGGATTTACTGTTGCTAAATAAGATGAGGAAAATACCGACCTTTATTCACGGGAAGAAATAACGCCTACGTCATGAATAAATAAATATCAAATTAGCATCCAAACCGAGGCTAGCAGCTCAAATCGTGAGGACATCGAATACCTGTTTTCCTTTTTTGTGTAAATGAATTCTCGCCGCAGGATCATAGAGCAGTGCGGGACTCGGTTTGGATGCCGATTTGACATTCGTCAGTTGCAACTTTAAGCGCCACTGATTACACAGCTTAAGTCTTGCCCAAGAAATGCATTGGTCCATCGCATCTTTAATTTGAATGTTTTAAAGCGTAAACTGAAGCGCCATAGCTACCAGTGATATTGCATTATGTACACAGTGTCATGGGGATGGCGTCCCTGGTCCCATATCTGCCATACTGTACGTGGAATCAATGCTCATAAAAGTAGTTCCATCTCGAGTTAAAAAGTGTCCCTTTTGGCGTCGTCCGCATCGGCAGAGGATCTTCTTGTAAGCTCGCTTGAAACTCTTGTTGGTGAAGGCATAGATGGCTGGGTTCAAAGCACTGTTAATGTATCCCAGCCATGTCAGTAAGGGAATGACAATGTGTGGCGATGAGATGCATGTTGGGCATAACGGACTGGCAACATTCACGACAAAAAACGGCAGCCAGCACACGACGAAAACACCAACCACGATGCCAAGTGTTTTGGCGGCTTTGTGTTCACGGTTCATTCGAGAAAGCAGCCTCCTCCCCATTATCTGGTTAGCGTGAGTCCGTGAATCGGTAGCTACCGAGTATCGCTTGTTACCTGAACCGTTGTATGACGCTCCTCCCCCGCGATGGATCCGCAGCGACACGGTGCCATTGGATTCCGGGTTATTCTTGCCCGTAGACACCAGCTTGGTTCCGGATCGAATGTGTCGCATCTGGGCAGCAGCAGCTCGATATATCCGGAAATACATAAATAGCATAATGATGGATGGTACGTAGAATGACACACATGAAGATAACACAAGATAGAAGGCATCAGATGGGAAAATACACACGTTATCCGGCATGGGTCCCTCCATAGCATGCCACCATGCGATACAAGGGAAAGAAATAAACGCAGAACAGCACCATACTAACACGATGAAGATCAATGCAACTTTTCTAGTCATTCGTCGTGGGTAACTCAGTGGGTGTGTTACTGCCCAAAACCGATCCAGTGAAATCACGCACAGGTTCAAGATTGAGGCAGTACATCCCAATATGTCCAGTGCATGCCATAGGTCACATATTGCCCGGCCTAAAAACCAGTAGCCGTTATTCAAGGTATCAATTATCGATATCGGCACGACGAGACCACCAATTAGCAGATCGGCAAATGCTAGAGAGACGATGAAATAATTGGTGACACTTCGACGAAGCGATCTGTCGCGATAAACAGCAAGAATCACTAATATGTTACCGAACACAATCAGTAACATACAGGTACACAACACGATGCCTAGCACAACTACATCGGCTGTACCAAGCGATGGGCTGGTCGGGCTGTCTGTACCGTTGACTTGCAAGTCCGTCTTATTCACATCCAACGTTAAGCTTGGTAAGGTGCCATAACCAACCTTACTGGCAATACTGGCAACATCCACAGCCATTTGTCTGCTTCAGATGCAACCTCAGTTTCTCGATAAAACACCTCTGTTTCACTCAACTCGTATTTAGTTTGCTTCCCCGCGCATTTTATCCACGATCAATGAAACATCGTATCAGTAGTCGCCTTTATCATCCGCTCATCTCACATTTCATTCATTCCTCCTTGCATCCTTGGCTCAAAATCGCCAGATAAGTAAATCCATGTTGCTCTTAACGGCTGGAGATGGCTGGAGTTTGTTATCGAGCGCGGGAAACTTGTTCGTACTCGCTGAGCGATCTGAGACGACTCTTTCCCTGAGCCAAACCGCCTGTGATGACTGGTCGTAGACGGGGCGTGTAATGAACGTAGCTGGCGCGTGTGTCAGACCTCGCTGACATGTCTATGGCACAATATGCAATGTATACGCAGTCACCGTCACTAGTTTACGCCTCAAGTACTAGCATTGCGTAGGCAGTCCGTATAGTTTCTCAGCACTTTGGAATTGTAGATGTGCACTTTCGTAGAAAGGGGACGTAGAAGGTATATGGTGAGTTGACTTGATGTCAATGTTTTATTAAGAAACAAAACTCAACTACCAATAATACTGAGTCGCCGTTTGTAATAAATTGATGAACATCAAGCATTGTTGTTGTACACTGGTCGAGCTCCATAAACAAGGTCACGTGACCGTAATCAGCCAATCCAGTTGCGATACGTTGTGATTCACACTCTGGCTTATGCGATCTTCTTGTGGCGTTATTATGTCACAAAATGGCCAGAGTTATTTTTCCGTATGTGCGAAAAGTCGAATCTCGTTTACCAAATGTTGTAGGCCTACCCTTCGTTGGATATATATCTTTTTATTTGAACCAGGGCAATAATTCGATTTACCAGAAGACATATATTCAATACGATCTGTTTGGGCCAGCAGTCCCACTGTGTACTGGTGGCGTCTTATAAGGTGAATCACCTCCAGAAAGTCTCATCCGTTCTTGAGGGGTTTCCACCCTTAATCCAATCCGCTCTAGATAAAAGATGTACTCTAAAGAATCCTTAGAAATGACTGCACTCTGATGACAGGGCTCCGTTTGGAAAACTGCTGGGCAGAAACCACTCCGACTAAATGAATTCAGTATTGTTAGGCTGCCACCTCGACTCTAGCTTGCCCTTTCTGTAAGGTGTTGAGGTCTTTGTGTTGTGCCGTCGAATCACCAGTCTCCTGGGCCTACACAGCAGGTATACCTGCTCACTTCGATCCCCAATGGGTAATTACAGAGGAGTTCAACCATACACAGTGGACGCTATACCACAGAACTCTATATGACATACAGTCTTCATCTTTTGCAAACTTTACAATACAATCGTGAGTCACGTATCACATGTAGGCGGTGATGCGATGGTTTGAAGACCGGTGATCAGGTAGACATATCTTTATTCGTGCGCAGTGGTAAAATTGGAAGGTGCATTGTTATCGCATGATGAAATATCAAATGCGAGACATCGATGCAAACAATCCATACACTGTTAATGGATCATTTTATACGGGCAGATTGATTATGTTCGTATACCATGAATGTTTGACGAGAGATGCAGACGCGTCCTTGCAGAAAAGTTTAACGTGAACGTTATACGTGTCAAGTTTTCTTTTCAAATGAGAATCCTTCCCTTGTTTGGCATTCGTATATATTCAGTCTTTACATTTTGGTGTGATATCCGTCTTCCGAATATTCATCCACTCGGTTCGTACATCCCCAAGACAGTGGAACCATACCCGCTGTTTCCTCGAATAATCCTCCAAAATCCTGCACATTGGGAGCGAAAATAAGCAACAAAAGCGTCTTAACAAAAGCAACCGGGACAATCAAGCAAATTATAGGCGGATCGAAGTTGGGGGTAATTGCAAGTCAAACACAAATGCTGGCAGAGCAGGGATCGATTTTTTTTTCTGGGCTGGGGTTTGCTGTGCACGCAATGGCAGTTATATAGCAATTATACAGACAGAGTGTGTGCTCAAGTAATATTGTGTGCATGTACAAGACTATGTATTGCCTGCATTTAATGTCAAAGTGTCGGGTATTATATTGTTATTATTCGATAACCAATTTCATGTTTCATTTTGTCGTGTCATATTGACACCGCAAACATGCTGTGGAGTGCTGTGGTCCAATGGTTACGGTGTTTGACTCGTGTGCCGTGGTACATGGGCTCGAACCCTGACAGAGAACATAATTTGTATGTTGTTGCCCTTCGGCAAGGCACTTTACTACAATTGCCTCCCCTCGCCCAGGAGTGTAAATGGGTACCTGCGAAGGTAGAGACCAAATTGCGCTAATCTCGAGCTGCTGCAGAAAAAAATGGTCTCATTCCTGATGAACAGGGACGGATGCGCATTTGATCATATTCTTATTCTTACGGAATTTACACAATATAAATGTATACAGTATGTAATTGATTATAACACTATCTTGCTGATCAGTGAGTAATTAACGTGTGTGACCCAAGCCTGCATTATCTTCGTGATCAGAAAACTAATAAAGATTCAAATGGGCGACCCGTGTGGTAAAGGTCGAAAGTATGGGATTTGAAAACGCATGCCTTATTTTGCTCATCGGTCAATTTGACATAAATGGGGGGAAATAGAAGATATTCCGCATTTTTTTAAGACCTACCTCCTTTGTTTTGCATGGCATGGTAAACAAAAATGTAATATGTCTAGAAATGTATTCCGGTGTTTGTCCTTAAGGTCACGATATCCTGAAATGTTTCTGTGATTCAAGGAATCCAGAGGAAATCATTACATCTAAACCGGCATTGTTTTAGATAAAAGAACATGCACATTTTGGTTGCCATTATTTCGCCATAATCGTTCTCATAATAATGGTTGGTAACGTAGTAACATACAAGCAGAAAATAAATCTTCTGTACACTATTCAAGGTTAACAAAACAAGTGAAATTGACATGTACATGCTAGGCTATGCAGGCACATACCCGCACCCATTAAAAAAACCCACTAATTCTAGTGTGTTAATGACACGCCCACGAAAGTCCTTGAAATCTCTATCCGTAATCACTACAATATCATCCATGTACAATATCAAGGCATGTACAATATCAAGTATTGACCGTTAAGGTTTCTTTACCGCGCTAGCGTCTGGAGATGAGAGCAAACTTGCTATCATATAGTTTGATCGATCCAAAATGTTTCCCGACCTGATTCATGTTATGTCGGTGGGGAAAACATGCCTGCGTGTAGCAGAGTTCCCAGTAGAAAATTGGTTTCTACGATCGAATAAGAATCAGTTGGTTCAGTAAGTTTAAACGTTTTGCAGATTTAAGTTGTTAAAATTACCCATCAGTGTGGTAACCAGCGAAATGTTAAATGCGACTATACCTGCTATACTTAGTGTATATAGCAAATCTAACCATGTAAAGCATTGCACAAAACACCGTATTCCGTATCAAGGACAACTTGCATTGGGCATATTCAAATGCCAAGATTACTATTAATATCACCTTCATTGTTTTATGAAATGAAAGTAAACTCACCACCGATGTTGTCGTTTTATGTAGTCGGTCCGAACGCCCGAAGCCCATCTATTGATAAGTCGCTGTACCGAGCTGTGCAACTCGTAATAATACAAACCAGCATCGATTTGCTGTTTGGTATAGCAGACTGAATTGTCACGTCTCTGCTCCTGGGATGTCCATGGCGTCTATGTGAGCGTAGTGAATGAATCAGCTATGGACCTATAAAGGGATTATACAACCAGCAATAACAAATGATGTCTAGATTGAGACTTAACAGTGTGTGTCGATCGATCACAGCAGAAATAGGCCTATTGAAGTAGTATTACGTGTATCTCACACCTGCCAAAGATCATGTTTTGATTAATTAAAAAAATTGGGGGCATCTTTCCACAAAATGCTGGAAGTATCATTGAATTGACCGAAATGTTTTTATTACAAAGCAAGATTAATATCTTCAACGGTTTCGAAGTTCTTATTTTTTTTTTTGCATCGATTGTCAATCATTCTTGTAACCTTTTGGTTGAAAACATGGAATACGAAGAAGCATCTATGTGTGTGCAAGATTACTGGAGAAAAGGTATACCAAATTGTTATTCAGGAGTCTATTTTCACTTCCGCCGAAGATTTAAATAAAAACTTTACGCGATCCAAAAACAGGAACATCTCTCCTAACATCCTGTAGATCTCATTTTGTTAATTATGTTTGCGTTATCATTAATAACAGTATAATTAATTGTACGGGGACTGATACATAAGGGGACATTCCCATAGGGGTGTGCACAAAATTGTTTCCAACTTAAATCACCCCTTACCCCAATTTCCCTCTCCTACTCCCACGAATACTGGTGTATTTACGTTTTTGACCAAGAGCAATCGATCTAGCCTATTTGCGTCAGTAACATTTTGCCTCTAAATAGGAGCTGTGACATTAGGGAGACATTGCAATGTCTCCTTAACGTCTGGTGTCTCCCTAAGGTATAACTTATGACGAAAAGTGTCTTCTTATAAGGGTACATTAACATGAATTATAATTTCTACACTATAATAAGACCTCACGAAGTCTCAAGATTCTGCGCATGTACGCTTGTTTCTCCATTTGTTTCCGTAAACCCCATTAGTTCTGTTTTCCAATTGGGTCTTTCTCGTCAGTTGGATCTTACTTAAGCCTGACAACTTTTTTTCCCCAAATTCTTCGCAAGAAACTCGTTGGATGAAATAACTCTACACTATTTTCAGGTGTTGGAGCGGTGGGCCTTTAGGAGATTGTCATATTATCATATATTCTGCTCAGTCTCTTCGCTGTGTTGTTTTTCTGCCTTCCAGGCAAATGCAAGTGTTTTCTTTCCCCCTACGTTCGCGAATAGTAACACTCTATTGAGTTGACGAAGCTTAATCCTATCTAAGAAGCTTGCATTGGCAAGTCCTTTGACTCTTGGGATTGCCTGTGTATTCTATCTCCTTAAGAAGAAAACAACCGGGTTTTTTTTCTCGAAACCTCGATTTATTTTCAGCTTCGGCTTCTTCACTGTCTTAAAAAATCATTTAGAAGTATTTCATACTCAAGCAAACTGGAAAGATTCTAAAACTGACCTTATACTAAAAATCAGAACATGGACTATGGAACATTGAGCCAGCGTCCTTAAAACAACTTGGGCCTAAAAATCTCCTGAAGCCGAGATCGGCGACGAAGTCGTGGTTTCAAATACATTTACATTGATTGTACAAAATTCTGGAGATGTTTGAGTTTTTTAAACAATATTTGTTTATCGTAATATCGCACAAAAATTTGTTTTTGTTGTCTTAAACACTATGACAGTCAGGGACGCGCGTTAGTAATACATATTAACGGAGGATGAAATCGATATAACTCCTTTTCGATTATCGGTTGCAGTCATCGATAAGTGAGTGATCAGTCAACACATGGTTTACAACTTGTAAAGCATTGGGTAGTCAAAGAGAGTCGTGGAATGCTAAGTGTCGGCGAACGAAACAACGAATGAATAAAAAAGAGATGTTAGGTATTCGTAGGATACCTAAATAATTATCCTCCCTCCCCTGACCATAGACCACGTCATCTATGACATCATGCCTTCCAATGTGTTTGGTTGACAGCAATGACAACAACATCTATCTCATAATCGAAAGTTGTTGGCGTCACCAACGCCAACAAACAACCGGTACCAAACACTGCTTGGTATTCATGCATCATTACCGGACCGGTGCATGCATTCTTGGCGCGGACGCTAAAACTCACTGAAAAGATACATTTCCATATAAATGCATTCCTCGTGGCGTTTAAGAGCCATTCCTGACGTTTATGACGTGGCTTGGCATACAAGACGTTTTTCCGAAATCGTATTCATGTACGTCATGTTGTGATGCATGGCCAGTCTACCATGTCATTGCTAGAGGCCATGCTTTGAGGAAGACATGAATTCTGAACCCCCATCAACCATTACGATTACTACACCCACTAGCAGCATGTATATCATGTTCCTCACGGGTTCCTGTTTTCCACAAGGGGACATTTAAGAACCATTACATATAAACCACGTATTTGTTTCTTAAAACCATGTACAATTTGCCCTGGCAACACTCTATACTGGAGCCCACGTCGCTAAATGACGTTATCGTCTTGTCCAATAATACATTAATATTTCAGCGGCAAACGCGTGAACGAATGATTATATTTTTGTCTGAAACGTGTGGCTAAACAATTTTCGACATTGATTACAGTCGGGTTGGCGATGGGAGGCCGGACACATGCCAGCTGCGCTCCTGTTTTCGTTTCTATTTGTTAGCCTCATAATGTCAACCCCGAACTAGCTGACGAACTACAGCCAAGAAATAAGTCATCAATTATTCATTCATTCATTTGTTTGTTATTATGGTCAGGCGACCCTTGTATAAATTTAGACTTTCTTAGTGCAGTATTTATTCAGCTTATACACGAATGCTACCGTTGGGACACAAAGTGTTGTTTTTTTAATTGTTTGAGCTTCTGGTTATTTGCAGTTTCAAAATGTAATGATGATTTTATCAATTTATTTTCTTTCCATCCATGGAAAAACCGCACCTCACATATTTTATACCAATTCACCCCCCCTTTTTTTCAATTCATTCAGTACTACTTTAAGAAAAACAAATCCCTTTTTTGATAACGCACAGAATTCGTATTAAACCTACCTCTGGATTTGTTTGAAAATATACTGTGAGTTCCGTTAATTCAAAGACCATGCATTTCTTGAATAATTTTTTTCTTCATCAAAAACAAGGGGGAAAGCACAAAATGTGTATTATACCATGGAATTTACAGGTAATTTATAAATGTATAAGTTTGCAATTTTGTAATATATTTTCGTATGTATAAATATCGACCTGTCTTATAGACAAACTTCTGCACAATTAATTTTTGTCATCATTAAGTTCGAACGAGTTCATCGAGATCATCGATGATACCTGTAAACTTCTTAATTGAGGTTATGTTGGAACTCGGGTAACATCAGTTTGTCTCAGCAACTTCGACTCACGACTGTTTGTAACCTGTAGAAGTAAGCATCCGATGGGAGGTGAAAAGGAGAACTTATCTCACAGCAAAAGGCTTAACAATTGCATGCCTCCAATTATGTGGAAAGATGACACGCCCTTTTCATTACACGAAGGTTAACCAAAATGTCAAAATGTTTGCGCTTAGTTGGCGATCTCCGGACTCCAAACGCAAACACAATCCGAAACTAGCAACTGTAGCAAATGAACTAATTACGTATAAAACCTGCATGTCAACAATGATGAGTCAACTGACAAATTGTAACATCAACGCAAATTAAAACCTGATTAATTTTCCATTTGGTTCCGGAAGTCGTGCAAACTGTCTCCGTTGAGGTAGGGCTAATTAATTAATTGTGAGGAGGCAATCACGTCAAATCAACAGAAAGCCGAGGGTCCGCAATAACTTAGGCTGTGATTTTAATCATCACGACTCGAGACACTCACGTTTAGCGTTTATGAACTTACCCCTTCCAATTTGCAACAAACGGCCGGTCGGTTGCCCCTCCCTCCCCCCCCCCCTCCCTCTTGAAAATTCAGTTCTCTATGATCCGCCCATATGCATGTACCCAGTAACTTGAAGTCAAGTTTGACTGTTTTGGAGTGTAAGTAATACTTCCTTGGAGGTCATCATGACCTTATGATCTCATAGATCATCACCCACTTGAGGTCACACCGTTTCCTGCTCATAACTTTTTAACGCGTCTCATGCTATGAGATCCCCCGTCGTGTTCCATTTATGCGTGCATTCCCGCCAAGCTACGGGATGGTCGACAGTGATTTCCGCGCGAGATGTTTTTAAAGGATCTTCCGTCGCCCGCATACCAAGCCATTAATTAATTTCGTCCCGTCAGCTTCTTCCGCTGAATAATACCACGGTAGTACATGTTGCCTCAATGTCACCCATATACCACCCAGGCCGCAGATTTCATCTGCACGTTCTAATTAAATTCCTTCATGTTGCGATCTCATTTTTTTCAGAAGCCTGCGGCGCCCTTTAGAGTATTAAATTCCCGAACATTGGTGCGCATTGGTTCAACTACTTGGACGATGTTACTTGATTACACCTCTCTGTACGAGAATTATTAAGAGAGTTAACTTCCCAAATCAACAGGGCTTCTCCTCTCAGTGTGAATGTCAAACAAGTGTTTTGCATGCAGAACACCAAACGATAGATAATCTATATTAAAATTAAGTGCTGAATTTTATTACAGTAAGTCTATACTAACCGTGTTACAACGGTACGTATGTGCCGTTTTCAAAATACAAATTATTCAATATTTTTGTAAACCTAACCGCGTGTAATTTGGTTATCAGGCCACGGGTGTGAATTTTTAATGTGACATTAATAATTCAATTTTGGCGTCACAATAAAACGGCACATTTCGCGTACGTGCACCAGATCCATACGATCTAAACAACTCACGTAGTTTAGTTGGTAAATAGAACAGCTGTGGACAAGCCCAGACATCTGCTAGTTAGCCAATATTTGCCAAGGTTACCCATACTATCAAACAAGACTAACACGCAAACCTAATGTTTAAATGCAAATATAGGAGTTTCAAATTACGACTTATTCCCCATTAATGCAGTATTCCATATCTGATTTGTTTAACCAGAATAAACTGATCCAGATTTGTGCAAAGTATTTACGTAAAAGGCAACATGAGTGGTAGTCTATGTACTAGCTATAACATTAATTCACTGATAAATTATGCAAGACAACCGCATCTTGACCTCTAGATTTTGACCAATCAGCAGGCGCTTTCTACATCGGATCTTCGGTTATTCACCGTTGTCGCGTCATAGACATGGATAAAAAAAAACCTAGAAAAAGCGACAAAGGCTGTGGTCACGCGACACGCGCCCGGCTGTTGTTGTACATGTATTACAAAACACTGCATTCGAATTTACCAATCACAGTTTTAGTCCTGATTTAGGAATGAATTGACGTCACGATTTAGTAAAGTCGACTCCGATTGGCTGAGGCGCGAGATCGCATAAATCTGCATGCTTTGACATATCAGACGTTATACAGGAGACTTGGCTCCGTGGATAATGGGTGATACTCAGACTACATGAATGAAAGCTGGGAATATTACTGCCGCTGATTACAATGCAGCATTTTTTTTTACACCGAAATCAAAATATTGGAGTGACCTCAACTCGTATTAAACCATACTGAAGAAAGCTTAACCCTAAAAGGGCCGGGGGGGGGGCGGAATCCGCCCCCCCCCCTCAACATTTTCCGTGATAGCCTTAAAAAAAAAAAATTTCGCGACCCGAGCTGTTATGACTTTTTAGCCTCGAGCTTTGCGCATCTTTTGATACCAAAAACATAAAAATCAGACCACGGGTTGCCGCGTAGCGAAAAATTTTCCGGCGCTACGCGCCGTGAAAACTGAATTTTCGCATATACGTCGTGTACACAGAGCAGAATTGCCATTCGTACATATGAATAATTAATTAGCCATAATTCCAAAACCCTTTGACCTATAGTCATGAAATTTCTTGGGTATGTCAAGGAAGAGTTGCTCTATGCATGTATCGAGTTTCAAAATTTTTCGTCACTCGATGGCCGAGATCTTAGGGGGGGCCGAATCCGCCCCCCCCCCCCCCGGCTGAGAGATGGTCAAAATAACCCGGCCCCTTTAGGGTTAACGAATAGTTCATATTTGTTAGTGAAAAAATCAATAGTACGCATGCATGTAATAAACGTAATAACGGATTGAGCTCGTTTTAAATTGCGGGAAATCTATGATTCTCTGACAGAGTCTATTTTTTTTCACGACCTTTTCCGTTATTCCACAGGGAAATTATTGTCACTTTCACACTTGATTCGCTCCGTTTCTGCAAGACTGGCTTTTTTTCTGAATTCCCAGCTTATTAACTC
Source organism: Patiria miniata (assembly GCF_015706575.1). Lineage (NCBI taxonomy): Eukaryota > Metazoa > Echinodermata > Asteroidea > Valvatida > Asterinidae > Patiria > Patiria miniata. Next base: position 5,211,046 of record NW_024037071.1, read on the forward strand.
AAGTCGCAAGTGGTATGCAAATGGCCAAGGCGAGGGCAATTATTGTGTTAGTCATGCCGAGTCCTGCCCGGTGACATTGAATCCAGAGCCTCTGGTGTGATGTCCTTTAGTCCTTGGTCTCCACGGGTACGTTTATAATCCGGACTTGATCCATACATCGATCTAGAAGCTTCTCTCATCAGTTTAGAATCTTCTGAGGTTACCGATGCATCTACTCTCTGGTCAAGCCAAGATGTCCTGTCCCGTGAAAGCGTCAAGCTTCACACTAATCCCTACGCAGTCCGCTAATGGACAACCGACCCTAAGTGAATTACTAGCCGTGTTACTGCCAGTTCAGAAAAAAACAGAAGGATGGTGTCATATGACGTCAGATAAAGGACAAGAGAACCGAAGACGAGGCTGAATCCACGGATTTGGGTTTCCTATGGAAACCCTAACACAGGGAGAGATTGGCTAAAAGAAACATGTGGTTTCGTTTGAGTATCTTCTTAACAGCTAAGATGTAAAATGATACAAGCCTAATGGATTGATGGAACGGCTTCCGTTTGTCCCCGTCAGCTCAAATACATGCATGAGAAAGTCGCGCCAAACGAAAATGCATTCGAAGAGATGCATTCTTATATTTCGTCACCAAAATAAACGCATGTCCAGTGTATTCTGGTAAAGTACATTTCGTTTTCCCGTCTAATCTCGCTAATCTATATAAAGCTACGCCCCGTTTCATACAATTATTATACATTACCTCTGAAAGCCTGCCTACACCCGTTGAACATGTGTTGACGCCATGATGACCATGCAACATAATGGAATGATCGGGTTTTTTTTCTTTTGGATTTAAATCAAACGCTATTTTAGCAGGAATCTTATAAGATATAGAACTTTTGGGCAATATCGTCGCAGTCATTCTGGTTATATTTAATTGACAAGAATTACTTCTAAGGTATATACGTATTATTCTTATATTAAAAACGTTTACACATTTTGTCCATAAAATAAATTTGTATATTTTTTCTATTTAGGGCCTATAGTTTCCAAAAATCCAATTCTTTTTTTTTTTTTAACTAAAAAAAAAAGGTGCTAGAGGTATGTCAGCATAGTAGGTAACTTCATTCCGGACCCAAGATGTAGATTTCATCGGAGGAGTTTCTAGCCACGTCTTAGGGTCGACTGGAAGGTGATTTGTAGTGATTTGATCAGTGTTATCTCAAGACGCAGTGACACGTAGGGAGAAGGCAAACCACGCTACCTGATTTCCGTGTTGTGCTTTGCTGGGTGCAAATCGGGTTATAACGCGTGAGGTATTTTGGAAGATTTCGGGCTGAGATTAAAGGGTTCATGACATGGATTTTACGCTGGAACGTCATTTGTGCAAATGTCCATTCCCCTCAAATGTATGTAACCTACGAGACATACTTTTCAAATTGTTTTAAAGTACACTTTTAAAACACCTTTAATTTGTTCCGTGTTTCTCCTGACAACTGAGGGCGCTGTTGCTGTGATGTCACTTAAGGCATACGACGTCAATGTTTCCGCTGTCGAATATGATGTGGAAATATAAATTCGCATGATAAAACCAAAACAAAAGGTGTTCATGCTTTTCCTGGCAACTGAGGGCGCTGTTGCTGTGATGTCACTTTAAAGGCGCATAATGGAAATTCGCACAAGCATACAAATAAAAACTGGCAAATAGGCACCAAAACGCACATCGAGGTGCATTTTCATAAAAAAAAGTTATTGCCCTTTAACATCGAGTCATCGACCAGACCATGCAACAGTAATGTGCTCGATCCGTCCTCTACTCGGTCAAAAGACCAATACTCTTAGACAAATTAGAAAAAAAAATCAGACCAGAGATTAGTCCATCATCTTGCCTCTACGGTCAGTAGAGGTCGTGTAGGGACAGTAGGTCGATGCTCTATGGTAATTAATCCGGCGATCGCCGATCGGCGCCACGTCCAGCTTCAGACGCGTCTACTCTATGCGTTCTTAATTTGAGACGCGCGTGTACATTTGAAAGCCTATTGGTCGAAGGAGCATTGAGCGCGCGCGAATCTCCTGCGCGCGAGCGTGGTGGCAACTCAAAAAAGCTTCTCATTTGGGTCGTAACTCGTAATATCCCCCGCTGACGGTTAACACTTTCGGCGGATATGAAGGTGATTCCTCTTTCCGATGTTTGCCTCCGCTAATCTTCACATGAAGACCATTCAGGGTATATGCTGTGAAAAGATCTTTGCCTTTCGTCAATCAAGTTTATCGGAATGATCTGAGATTTTTTTTTTTCGAATGGAGACAGAGTGTAGATGCACACATAAGACTTAATTTTGTCATTCTATTTTGCTGATATGTGATTTCGTTTCGTTCCACGAAAATCAACTTGGAACCCTCCTGTTACTCCGCTAGTACATCCTGTTTTTTCCCCTGTTTGCGTTAAAATGCCATTCTTTAAATAGTCATTTCACTGTTTTAATTTCACCTGCTCAATCTATAGCTTAAGTGCGAATTTCCTGACTAGCTGGATGCTATTTATAGACATCTTGATTGGAGTGGCGCATAATGCTGAAATTCTTCAGAATTAAATAATGAACAGTCAGAATAATTTATCGTGTGTTCCCGTCTCACATTCCGTCAAGGCTAAATCAGATTTCTCGGTAAATTTAAAAACTACGGTCCGTCGGATTTGACTACAAATTGCACCGAGTCGAAATAATGGGCGGGAAGTGCAGGGCAGCTGCATGTTCACGTTGCGTGCGGTGCATGGCTAGCTGAAGCGTCCATCCCGCGCGGTGTGTTGTTAACGCGATGGCTGACTTAGTCGACGTGTTTTGACCATCAGACCTGGACATAATCACCATCGATTTCTGGCGGAAGTACTGAAATAACCTCATTTTTGCTGGGGTTTTTTTTCGGACCCCTCTGGCTAACCGATTGATTTCATCTTGTGGGTTTGCATTCAGGTGTCTTGTGGTTCTCTCTCTGTCAGTCAGGCACACATGAAAGACAGATGCTGCCATCTCAACACACCTCATAGGGGGTCAGTTATTGAAGAGAAAAAAGATCAATTTTCATTTTAGGGAAATATCAGGGTGAGAGAAGGGGTGCTGCAGGGGGTGATACAAGGGTTGACACAAGGTATGATACATGGGAAAGTCCAGTCTTTGATAATGCACACTCTTGGACTATACAGGCCGAGTCCAAAACAAAGTGACCTGGATGAATGATTTTTTTTCTTAAAAGCAATCAAATTTAATATCGTCTGAATGAATTATGTCTGAATGAATTATGTCTTGAATTAATACAAAAACAACTAACTGAATTGAAAAATGCTATCAGAAGTAAGGCATGTTTTACTAGAAGATTTGTTTTATAGCTGTTCATGGAATGCCACAGGAAGCTATTGAGCTGATAAGTATGAGTGAGAATTACAGATTACACACAGGCATTCAAATACAAATGGATTTTAATAATTTGAGTCAAGACTGAAACATTATTTTTACTGTCAGATTTCGGTTGACAGCTGAATTTTGTGATCTTTTTATTAAATAGTCATAACTTGGCAATAGAGTATGCAAATTAAGTACATTTTTTCACAGTTACAAGTCAAGACATGTCCGTACTTTTTATCCCTGTGTAATTTTTTTATGACATATAGCAAATTATTATTTTAAATATTTTTTTCTTCTAATTCGGTCACTTTCTTTCACTCACCCCGTACACCTAAGCTCTATCACCACTAATAAGTGAAAGGCCTACTACTCATTATTGATTTATCATTTTTAAAGATATAAAACTTCTGCAATGTCACGATCAATATATATGTTTATCGACCATTTCATATATAGCTTAAATAATTGTTCACAGTTTTTAAATAGAAAGGAATCAAAGTTATAGCTAATAAAATAATAAATAGACATTTAATAAAATCATATACTTCTCCACACACAACTTCAAAATCATAGCCAATCCTCATAATTCTCTTTTGATGGACCATTCCCTGACAAAACATCTTCCTTTCCCTTTTAATAACCTATTTGCAGAAACGCAAATAATTACTAACAAGAACATCGCAGGATGTTTGTTTGGTACTGCGAGTTTCATTTATTCATTCGAGCGACTTTCAGCTCCTCACTGATTTGCCAAATCGCGATATTAAATATAGATGTGTAATATTTCAATTCAGACTCTGAAATAAAATCTTCAGAGTGGCCCGATCAACACAGAAATTGCAACTGAATAGGCCTATAAACCATGGTGTTTTTTTGTTTTTTTTGGACAGTCCAGCGAAGTCATGCCCCGTGTATCCTCCTTGCATCCCTCGGGGGAGATTTCCACCTCACGCTGGACCCACATGCAGTCAGAACACCGTTGCCCGTGTTGATTCTGCATTCAATTACAACTATCAAAATAACCCGACTTAATATTAAGAGTGTTCCTACAGCAAAATTTGGTCTCAGATTTTTTTTAAGCACTTCTTTTGCAGAATGTTCTACCAAAGTCCACCGGCATATGGCTAAGCCTGAAATTTCAATCGTTACTTCTGATATATTCCTCATCATTCTTAGCCTAAATGCTTTCGGTCAAGTACTTACATCCCCGAGAGAAATATGCAAAACATCAGGCAAAGTGAACCAGCAGAAATCCCTTCCGGGGCGATCGGTCTACAAATTGACCAGGTTAAATTATCATGTTAGCTGGCAGCGAATTGTCACGCGTCTTCTTCACTCGGGATGTTACTGGGGCAATGGGTTCCTAAATGCATATGGTTCCGCCTAAGATGAATTCCATTCAATTTACATTCTTGCATCAGTTGCCTGGCGAACTTCGACTTTCGGGGAGTTCTTCGCTACATGCTGGATTCGCTTCCGGACCAGCAACACACTTATATTGAGGCAATACATGTTTAGAATAATTTTATTGAATTATATTAAACACGAGACAAGGTTATTTTAATACAAAAAAACAACACCTTCAAAGGTTACAGTAGTTAAACCAAACCAATAATATTAAGAAAATCAAAAAACACTGTCTGGAGTTATGGTTTAGCTTCTCCGGACAAATATGTTGCCTCCCTCTAGGATTAGGCCTACTCTTGCCTCAAGACTGGAATTTGTGATGAGACTTGAGAAGCAAGGTAATGCTCTTTCACTTGTATGTTTAAGAGACAGAGATCCTTAGCTCCGATAAGTGCCATATATCCACAGGAACTGTCTCCATCTTGCCATAAAAAATATGGATTGAAGATATTAATAATTCAAACAGTGCGGACTTAGAGTATGGTTTGCTTTGATTCATAGACTTGTCTTAGTGCAGTGGTCATCGGTTTTGTCGGAGTATAGTGTTTGTGAGAGGAACTGGCATTATTCAATGTTACAGTGTCGGGGTCTTCATAAGATTCAAAAGATACTCTTCATTTCCCTCTGGCTTAGTAAAAACAATCTGTTTCTGTGAAAGTCCTGATAAAATTTTCCACAAAATGGCAAATCTTTTTTACAGGAACCATTCATTATTAAATTTATCATTATTGTACATTCAGAATTCAAAAAAAATGATATCAATTATTTCTCATGAGACATTGTCTCGTTCACCTATCAGTGGCTTGACCGAAGATGAAATACAGATTTTCTCAAGGGAGCTTAGGGCACGATTTGGGAGGCTTGATCTCGAGCTGTCTACGGTCTACCAATGATAACGGCCGGAAGAAGCTTGCCCGGAGAACTTTAAAGCTGAAATCTCCGTGACAAATCAAAGTCAGCCCTACATCTCACAGGCGCCTTCTAGCATGGGTTTCATATCAGAACATGGGATGGAATATCATCCAGAGATGTTCCGATATGTATGATGCAGTGCGTATCGAATTCAACACGCAGGCAATGCACGGATCGGATTACTGCAAGTCATAACCGATTCCTCGATTTCACACATGAATAATATACGTCTTGGGGATAGAGATGGAACCCATGTTTTGACCATTCGCCCTTACTTTCCTTGAATCCACGACTAGATGAAGTTCTGATGAATTGGTGTCACTGTTTGCGCAAATCTTGCTGAAGATGTTTTTTTAAGCTTTCCATCTTGCACATTATAAGAGAAGCAACGCAACCTCATGTTACCTCGTACCATATCAAGATGTTATTCTTGAAATATAACTAAAAACATAATGGTGGCCTTAAAATGACAACCGAGGAGAAAGCCAGCCACACAAACGGAGTCAATATGAGCCAAATAATATGATTGCCTTGCTTTGGCTGAGGGTCCAATGGCTTCGTTACAAGAAATGCAATATTTTCTTCAAGAGAAATTGTTCGAACTTATTTCTGTCGTCTTAAAGTCTGATGCTTTTGAATAAACGTACTCCCTCGAATGAAAAGTAAAGTGAATCGAGTCACGTAGTAAACGTCTCTCTATTTGGTGGTATCTGTTTTCTTTCTCTATTATTTCTACCCACTGATGACGTCATATCAATTTATTCAAAAGTACAGGTTTTCGATATCACAACTAAAGTCTACAAGGTGGGTTCACACTTCACGCGAAAGCGAGGCGAATTTGATGACGTCAGCGATTGAACTTTCATTGACATTAGCACTAGTACGCATTCGCTCTAATACTCGCTTGAATATAAACAAAATAATAATTGTCCTTTACGGTGCTCGACCACATCGAAGACTAGGGACAATAACAGTACAAGTTGACTCCGGAATTTGCTAATAACATGCATGACTGCTGACCACTAGGGTCCAAACACTGTGAAATATTTCCATTTAATCGTCGACTGCTCTTTAATAATTTACTCGATCGTGCTCGTCCATTGCGTCCGTTGGTTTTTCAATCAACCATCGCCGTCGCATTAGTAACAGGTTGACCGACGCTATGCCTTCTTTTCACGCGTGTTAATTATGCGCCGGCCATTTTAATTAATTGTTCGTTTAGAGGTTTTGTTGCGCAAGTAATTAAAGTGGGCTTACTGATGCTGGTCTACAAGCAACTCTGAAGGAGCAAAAGTGAAAAGGGTTGACAGTGATGTATCTCTATGACCGTATGCGTAGCTGCCATCTTAGAGGGCATCTGTTGCTATTTTAATTCAGTAACAATGAATGCACAAATAGTTCACTCATGTACATCCCAGGTAAACACAGGCATTGCCCTCTAAGATGGCTGCTACACATCTGCTATCTAATCAACCTATGTAGTCAAAATAAAGGATATGGCTCACTGACATTAGCAAACATTTAAGCCAACTAGCATTTCTATTTCCAAAAATGAGACATGCTCTCCACGACTTTAAAAAGGGAATGATTATTCAATGCCAATCCGATTTTTGGATAGAGAGCGCGAATGATTGTAGTTGGCCCATTTTTCAAAGAGTTGGGTTTTCAAACTGATATTCGAAATTCATAGAGCCGATCGTCATAAGTATCTGTGTTTGATGTCATGTCCGAGGGAGGAGTGGGCCGAAGGGACGGGGCACATGGGTTGCAAGTAGGGCCGACTGCGGTTGTGAAGTCCTACTAAGCACTTTGAATTCCTAACCCCACCATCAAGTTGTAATGAGTCGTCACTTACATTCCCGTGAACTTGATCTTTGAGCTGAAGTTGTTTACAAAGCCGTCACAGAGCAAAATTAATGATTGTCATGTGACGTTGCATTATTCCATTATTGGAAACTAATTAGCCCCATACATAAAGAATGTCTTGTGGGTAATTCGGCAAATTGGGGGTTCGCGTCCAGCCAGGGGTTGTGGTGCGTGTGTCCCTGGGCAAGACACCTGTCACTAATTAATTGCTCCCACCGGCACCTGTGAGGGCAGAGATGGTTATATACTGTGCTATTTTGAATTAGCCAGTTTTATCGAAAATGACCTGAATTCCCCTAGGGAGCTGAGATTGGGGTCATAATTATATAAAGTGCTTGAAATTGATTTTCGTAAACTTTTATTAATATAATTAACTCAGGCTGAACAATAATATGATTGTACCGCATGGCATGGCAGCGCAGCCAACGGAAAAGCGATATAGCGCCCTCAAGAGCTATTATTATGCCTCGTCAAAATTACACTGGCCCCGCCCAACTTGTTCCTGTACATCACACAGCGCCCATGCCCAGCAGCCGGGTACCTGTCAAGTGTTATAGTGTGAAAGGTTGGATTTTGTCAACATTACACGTGAACGTTATCGATCTTATTTCTTCTTTCTGGCAGAGGAAACTTGGCCAAAATGCCGCTTGAATTTGAGCTTGCCCCTGGACGAATGATAGGCGGGGATCACCCGTGCTTCATCATTGCCGAAATTGGACAGAATCACCAGGGAGACATCAAGATAGCCAAGCAAATGATCAAAATCGCAAAGGTACAAATCAACATGATCAATGGTGCAAGGGCCTTGACCTTGTCCGATGCTTTATTATAATAGAGTATACGAATCGCCTTTAAAAAAACCCAAAAAACCCCAAAAACATTTGGACATGGAAAAATAGGCGATTCGTAGAGTTGCTCTTAAATGGGTCTGACGTAAATGGAAGTGTATATTACTTAGCATGTTTAGCCAGCTAGTTTAGCCAGATTTCGTTCAGTAAACGATTTTTAGCCTGCTATTTTATACAGCCATGACATTTGTCAGCACATTAAATTACCTCCACTGTTGTGCAGCACCCGATGGCCTAGTACCGGTGGATAAGGGTATGTAGTTTGTGAGTGACAGATCCCTGGTCAGCTGCTGGTTCAAAATCAAATACCTGCACTGCAGGTGACATTTTCAATTTTTGTTTTTCACACCAAAAAATTTGCAATATTCTTATTTTTTTTTTTTTTTTTTATTTTAAATCGACTCCAACATATAATTTACAGAGTATTACATTTTCTTTTTGTGATTTGTGGCTCTGGAGGATTTTTTTAATGGGAAACAGGCTATAGTTCGAAATTGTAAAATGGTCTGATTCCCATGTCGTGAATACTGGTGCATAAGAAGTCACAACGACAATGTTGGTGCGGAACCAGACTAAGATTTGTCACGGTAAAACTTTCAAAGTCCCCAAAAAAGTCACAAAACATCCGGGCAAAATATCGTTTAAGAAGGAGGAAATGTTTGAAGGGTCAGATAAATTTGAGGAGCAAGGATTACAAAGTTGGGAAGAAAGGTAGGAGTGGCTGGAGCAAAGTAAGCTTGTAAGGGCTAGGTCAGATAAGTGGTACAGGTAATGTAAAAATAAAAAAAAACAGAAAAATGCTCTGGACTGTTTGTCAAATGAGTTACGGAAATTTCTTTCAAGTCCCAAAGTTTTTGAGAACAAGCTGCTGCTCTGACAGATAGTGTAGCACGGTTAATTAAGATATAAAAAATGGCGGTTGTTTTAGTCAGCTGTACTAGGATTTCTGACCGTTACATAATTTATTTGATTACATCCACAGGAGGCTGGAGCTGATTGTGCCAAATTCCAGAAGTCCGAACTCCAGTACAAGTTCAACAAAGCTGCCTTAGCACGCCCTTACAACTCCAAAAACTCCTTCGGTAGAACCTACGGGGAGCATAAACGTTTCTTGGAATTCAGCCACGCGCAGTACAAGGAATTGAAGGAGTATGCTGCAGAAGTTGGGATCTACTTCACCGCATCTGGAATGGATGAGGTGGGTAAACAGAAGACAAGGACAGTGATGGTGATGGTGACACTAAAATGATAGCAGCTAAATGACAATGAGGATAATGACAATGCCATCAATGTGATGACAGTGACACTGAAAATGACAGCTGGAAATGAATAATGACAGATGTGGATACGATGGCAAGTAATGAGTGGATGGTCTAGTAAATTACACAGGGGTGTAAAATCTCAGCTTTAAAGCTGATTTCAGCTTTTTTTGTTTTGGATTTTAGCATTTTTTTTTCCCTCACTTGCTGGGTACAAAAGTATAGGAGATTTCCAAAGTTCAGCTTTTTTACACCTTTTTCAGCTGTTTTCAGCTATTTTTATCAGTAGTCACTCACACCCCTGATTACAGCAGATCATGATGACTGACTTAGAATGACAATAGGTTAGATGACAGTGATGTTGGGCCTGATCGGTGGATCTGCATGTTGGGTCGATCGCGCTTTGCTATTACTAGTCCATTGCGCTGCCATCAGTCGATCACCTTTTCCTTCTAATCCACGGCGCTGGAGGATTGTTTTGAAAAAGGGAAGTGAAGTCTGAGATGTCGTAGAGGATTAAAGAATCGCGTAGGTGCATTTCTGAGTGATCGAGTGATGGCACAGATCCAGATTGCACCCAACAGTGACACTAAAGTGAGTAAGTGACCACATGTAATAAAGACATTAACGTGGTCTGGACAGTAGGCAATGATTACAATAACACTGAAATGACAGCCAGTGTACTGTTTTGACCCTAGGCTGCGATGGAATTCCTGCATCAACTGGACGTGCCATTTTTCAAGGTTGGTTCAGGAGATACCAACAACCTTCCATTCCTGACCCGATCTGCCAAGAAAGGACGACCCATGGTCGTCTCCTCAGGAATGCAATCAATGGACACCATGAGAACGGTAAGCAATCCTCACTAAAAAAATATAATGGTTTTTTTAAACCTTAACTCCATCTGTGACTTCAGAATCATTCAGAAGCTTTTCTTTTTCAAATGGAAATAGTCTAAACATTGGCCTTAAATTACGGGTTTATAAGTTGTTCCAAAAGCAAATCCCCGTTTTCTCTTTTATCATTTCAACTTTTTTTTTCAAGAGTCTACCTCAGTGTATATAACATTCTTACTTCTTGCCTGATTTCTAGGATTATTTATGTACATTCCCACAGGTGTATAAGACATTGAAAGCAGAGGACGTCAATTTCTGTATTCTGCAATGTACCAGCGCGTACCCCTTGGAACCGGAAGATGTGCATCTGAGAATCATTCAGGTAATCTTTGTCTCTTGTCATTGGTTGTTTCCCTCGTCTCTTTTCATAAGAATTTTCTTTTAATGCTGCAAAATGCTGGATATGAACCTTTGACCTGTGCAAAACAGCGTATCGGGGCACTAACCACTGTGTCATCAAGCCCTATGTTAGAGGTTATTTTTTAACCCGAACTCCCTATGCATTTTTGCTAGTATGTAACTTCAATCCTGCAAAATCCTCCAACTGCCTCTATGTAAAACAAATAACATACAGCCTCAATCCTGCAAAATCCTCCATTGTTTTTTTAATGTGGTCCTTGGAGGGATGACCACTGCCTCAATCCTGCAAAATCCTCCAGCAATCACTGTCAATATGTTGAAGCAGATCCAGTGACATCCTGAAGCAAGTATACTCTAGGCCTAAATTTATGCATGGCTGAGCATAAACAACACAAGGTGCGGTGAAAGACCTTGAAACTGTGCATCCTCCAAGATCAGCCACACACATTTTTGTTAATATAGTTTAATATTGCAAATTTTGAAATTCTGAAATTTGGTTCTGGATCCACCCCTGTGATTTGGTTGTATTTTGTCTGATCCTACAGGAATATCAGAAGGAGTTTCCAGACATTCCTATTGGCTACTCAGGTCATGAGAGTGGGAAAACCATCACACTAGGAGCCATTGCCATGGGTGCAAAGGTCGTAGAAAGACACATCACCATGGATAAGACATGGAAAGGCAGCGATCATGAAGCCTCGTTGGGTGAGAGAAATTTTGACCTCAATTTTCAGTTAGTCACAAGTATTAAGGGCACAAATAACAGTTGATAAATAGGGACACAGGAATGCCTGTTTAACTGTTTATGTGAATGTGACTTGAAACTGGATGACTTTTTACTGTTATTGACTTATGATGGCTTTTGAAGAGTTGTCTATAATTCCAAAAATCTACCGGTTTGCACGCAAGTTGAAATTTTGTTGTATTCACACCGTATGCAAACCAGTGCACATACGCGATGCCCCTCATTTGCTTTGCTTTTGTGAGTAGGCTACACAAAGCAGCACCACGACAGTCTCTTTTCACAAATCTCTAGGAGGTTTTTAAAATCATTTGAGATTGTTTTAATTTTTCATCTTTTTTCTGTTTTTTTTTTTCTTTTTCTAGAACCACAGGAATTGAAGGAGCTGGTCGCAGAAATCAGATTTCTTGAAAGAGCCCTAGGGTCAAGGGTCAAAGAGATGCGAGCCTGTGAACTAGCTTGTCATAACAAGGTACACACACAAGAAAATCACATTTAAAACTCCTGTTGTCAAACTAAATTTACAAGTGTACAAACATGCAACTTTCCCTCAGATCAACTGGTTTCCTTTTTGAAGTTCTCTTTTGTGCCATGAAAACTTGACGAAGCACTGCATAGTCTTGTATGGCTTAGAATTTCCTCTCTAATTTTTGCCTTTCCAGTTGCCTGCCTGAATGCACTATGGAGTTGTTTTCCCTTGTCTGTTGCATTCTAGGATGATTTTCAGGCTTTTTTAGTAGTTAGCATACCTTTTTTTCCAACACTCCAATTACTGCCAGTAAGCAAAAGCCCAAGTACTCCGACCATATTGTCTTGGTTTTTTTAGGCTTCCACCAACTCATATTTAAGCATAAGCTTCTTGGACTTGTTTTGAAATTTGGACTGAAAAATTTAGATTTTTTAACCGAAAAGGGTACTTATGTACATGTATGTGAAAAAATATGTGACTGGCCAGTGTTAAACCCAATGCTTAAGATCGGTTGGAGTCGTGATGCTGATAATTACCCTCGCCTTCAGCTTGGGTAATTATCAGCAACCAGACTCCAACCGGTCTTAAACATACTGTTTAAAACTGGCCAAACACACATTTATTCCCTTATTGATATCTAATAAGTAAATGCTTTATCTTTCCATTTTCAGCTCGGTAAGAGTGTTGTAGCTGCTAAACCGATCACATCAGACACTGTTCTGACCGAGGAGATGTTGACTGTCAAAGTTGCTGAACCTAAGGGGTATCCCCCAGAGAAGATCTACAGTCTGATTGGACGGAAAATCAAACGAGATCTTGAATATGACGATACGATCCGCGAAGAAGACGTCACTAGCGAAGAGTCATAGAAGTCATCACCATGATAATAGAGAGGCTTCACATCTGAACAGATACCTGTATGTATATGTTTAGCTATCCATAACCGTTATCGACCATTCAGTTGTTTCAAATCCTGTAGGCCTACACACATGCCCAATTATTTATCAGAACCAAAACCAGCAGTTATCCAAAATGGCAGCCTCCTATGAAAGTCTGGTATTTTCGGCAAATCCTACTTTCAAACACAAACATGGCACATATGTTCAGCAATTTATCCTCTCTTAACCAAATAACTTATCGGAACAGAGGTTGAAAGTGGGCAGTTTACTGTGCGCTTCACACCGAAACGTAGCGCACGATATACCCACGCCATGTACACATGTAGGGGATAGCGACTTTCGTATGACGTTAAAAGTCCACGCATAGTGATGAGCTATCCGGCACGCGAACCGTATCAGTTCACTTGCGAAACCTCTCTAATTTCGGAAAAGTTGTGCAGAAATTTCACCCAGTGAGCTGATTGTGTCTTGGTAAGCGATATCTGGGTGCTCTGTGGCATGAACAGTCCTGCCTAGCCAAGTAGTGACTGATGCAGTTTTCTGTAAGATTTTCCTGAGTTTTACAGAGATTCTATCAGACAGAATGAACTCTTACAGGGACATTTTCCCCACCACTTTACCAGGCTAATTGTCAAGATGACAAGTCATTTAAAGATTGGAGTTTTGACATAATAATTTTTGGATCAGAAAAAGCTGGTTCATACTTCCAGCAAATGCAACTTCAAGTAAATTTCTTGTTGTTCCCAAAAAATGGATTTCAACTCCCATGATTGAGGCTGCAACTGTGCGATTACATAAACATGTTTCATTTGTGGGAAGTATGCACATGCTTGTAAGCATTCCATTATCTCTAGAATGATGTATGAAATATAAACTGCTGTGTGAGTTCTGTTCTCACTATCAGCAATGAAATTGATTTCAATTGTCTTTCTAGTTTTCTCCTTACTACCTCTGTCATGTATATGTAGCTGTACGCAGCTTGGGTAGTAACTATTAACCCCAATTCTTAAGGCATTTTTTTCCTTTGTGAATCCCACATAATCGACACTCTTCAGAAAGCCGGTACCTTTTTTTTTTAACAGTTGAACAAAGAAATTGACTGGAGTGGGGCTTAAACCTGCGACCTCCGTATTGCCGTTCCGGTGCTCTACCAACTGAGCTGTCCAGCTCTACACGTTGGCGGTTCCCCATTTTGTCAATATCTTTGTTCAAGGGCGCTGGTCAGAAGCCATAAGTTACTCTTTTTTTTAACTTTAATTAATCCCTCAATCCTGCAAAGCAAGGGTTATTGAAAAGTTTGTGAAGACATTCGCTCCAATTCTTTCCTTCAATTTCCTGCTGCGAGATAGAAATTAAAAGAAATTTTAAATGTAGGAAGAAGTAAATTTAAGAACTTAGGAAAAAGAATTAAGGTGAATGGATTTAAGCAAAAACAAAAAAAAATAGTGGTTACAAATCATGATTTTAAGATTTATCTATTTTTTTTAACACTTCAGTGCCTTTATTGAAAAAAAACCCACTAAGTGGAATTGCATTGTTGATTTTAGTAGATTCAGATTGAAATACTCTTCGATTTGTTTTTGTGCATGCTGCTAAGAATATTTTGTAGGTTTTTAACATGGACCTTAAGTTTATGACTATAGAATGGATTGCTATTTTTCTCAGGATCTAGCAGTCTGCTGTAAATTTTGATGAAACCAATTATTTTTGCTTAGTTTCGGGAATGTATTCAAAGCTTCTGTTTTGCAATAGTTTTGATACGCCAATGAGTGGTTTTGTTTCAAGATTGATATTTTTCAAAGTTTTTAGAACTGTTTTCGTTCAGTTACTTTTATGATTATTTGTTGGGGTTTCAATAACAGTCTGAATGGATTTTGAAAGAGTAGGCACGTAAGAGCATATTATATTGAGATGGGTGAAATATAGATGGTATGCATGTTATTAAAGAAAAGATTGCAGTTGAATCATCAACTTATGCGAAAATCATGGACTTATTAGACAAAAATTAATAATTTTCACTACTACAATTTTTTTTTAAATGCTGTATCTGTCCATAACTCCAGTTGGAATGTCTTCCAAGGACCTTCAGGCATCTTTCCTGCTACTTTCAAGAAATTTCATTTTTCGGCCAAAATTGAAAAAAATTGCAAGGGGTTAACCTTACATTTTGGATCAAATTTGGCCAAAAAAATGACTTTTTTTCCAAACAACTCAGCAATGCATCAGGATGCAAGAGGAGCATCAATTGACCTTGAAACACCAAAAAATATTGAAGATTTGGGCAAAAATCATCGACTTATTGAGACAAACTTTAATGATTTTCACTAATTTTGCATTTTCATCAAAATCGGGCTAATTTTGCCCCTTTCTTGGAAATTAAGAATATAAAGGGTAAGCCTTGCATTTTTATCAAAATTGGGCAAAATTTGACCTATTTTTGGAAATTAAGGATATAAGGGGTTAGCCTTGCATTTTCATCAAAATTGGGCAAAATTTGTCCTTTTTTTTGAAAATCAAAAATATAAGGGGTTAGCCTTGCATTTTCATCAAAATTTGACCTTCTTTGAAAATAAAGAAAATAAGGGGTTAGCCTTGCATTTTCAGCAAAATTTTACCTTTTTTGGAAATCAAAAAATTTAAGGGATTAGCCTTGCATTTTTCATCAAAATTGGGCAAAATTTGTCCTTTTTTGAAAATCAAAAATATAAGGGGTTAGCCTTGCATTTTCATCAAAAACGCGCAAAATTTAATCTTTTTTTTTAAATCAAAAATATAAGGGATTAGCCTTGCAATTTTCATCAAAACTTGGCAAAATTTGTCCTTTTTTGAAAATCAAAAATATAAGGGGTTAGCCTTGCATTTTCATCAAAAACGCACAAAATTTAAACTTTTTTTGGAAATCTAAAATATAAGGGATAAGCCTTGCAATTTTCATCAAAACGTGGCAAAATTTGTCCTTTTTTGAAAATCAAAAATATAAGGGGTTAGCCTTGCATTTTCATCAAAAACGCGCACAATTTAACCTTTTTTTGGAAATCTAAAATATAAGGGATAAGCCTTGCAATTTTCATCAAAACGTGGCAAAATTTGTCCTTTTTTGAAAATCAAAAATATAAGGGGCTAGCCTTGCATTTTCATCAAGAATGGGCAACATTTGCCCTTTTTTTTGGAAATCTAAAATATAAGGGGTTAGCCTTGCATTTTCATAAAAAAATGGGCAAAATTTGACTATTTTTGGAAATTAAGAATATAAGGGGTTAGCCTTGCATTTTCATCAAAATTGGGCAAAATTTGTCCGTTTTTGAAAATCAAAAATATAAGGGGTTAGCCTTGCATTTTCATCCAAAATGGGCAAAATTTGACTAGTTTTGGAAATAAGAATATAAGGGGTTAGCCTTGCATTTTCATCAAAATTGGGCAACATTTGCCCTTTTTTTGGAAATCAAAAATATAAGGGGTTAGCCTTGCATTTTCATCAAAAATGGGCAAAATTTGACTATTTTTGGAAATTAAGGATATAAGGGGTTAGCCTTGCATTTTCATCAAAATTGGGCAAAATTTGTCCGTTTTTGAAAATCAAAAATATAAGGGGTTAACCTTGCATTTTCATCAAAAACGGGCAAAATTTGACTAATTTTGGAAATTAAGACATGTAAGAATATAAGGGGTTAGCCTTGCATTTTCATCAAAAACAGGCAAAATTTGACTTTTTTTGGAAATCAAAAATATAAGGGGTTAGCCTTGCATTTTTCATAAAAAAATGGGCAAAATTTGACTATTTTTGGAAATTAAGAGTATAAGGGGTTAGCCTTGCATTTTCATCAAAATTGGGCAACATTTGCCCTTTTTTTGGAAATCAAAAATATAAGGGGTTAGCCTTGCATTTTCATCAAAAATGGGCAAAATTTGACTATTTTTGGAAATTAAGAATATAAGGGGTTAGCCTTGCATTTTCATCAAAATTGGGCAAAATTTGTCCGTTTTTGAAAATCAAAAATATAAGGGGTTAACCTTGCATTTTCATCAAAAACGGGCAAAATTTGACTAATTTTGGAAATTAAGAATATAAGGGGGTAGCCTTGCATTTTTCATTAAAATTGGGCAAAATTTGTCCTTTTCGAAAATCAAAAATATAAGGGGTAAGCCTTGCATTTTTCATCAAAATTGGGCAACATTTGCCCTTTTTTTGGAAATCAAAAATATAAGGGGTTAGCCTTGCATTTTCATCAAAAATGGGCAAAATTTGACATTTTTGAAGATAAAGAATATAAGGGGTTAGCCTTGCATTTTTCATCAAAATTGGGCAAAATTTGTCCTTTTTTGGAAATCAAAAATATAAGGGGTTAGCCTTGCATTTTCATCAAAATTTGGCAAAATTTGACTATTTTTGGACATTCAGAATATAAGGGGTTAGCCTTGCATTTTCATCAAAAATGGGCAAAATTTGACTATTTTTGCAAATAAAGAATATAAGGGGTTAGCCTTGCATTTTCATCAAAATTTGGCAAAATTTGACTATTTTTTGAAATTAAGAATATAAGGGGTTAGCCTTGCATTTTCATCAAAAATGGGCAAAATTTGACTATTTTTGGAAATAAAGAATATAAGGGGTTAGCCTTGCATTTTCATCAAAATTGGGCAAAATTTGACCTTTTTTTGTAAATTCAAGAATTTAAGGGGTTAGCCTTGCATTTTCATCAAAAATGGGCAAAATTTGACTATTTTTGGAAATTAAGAATATAAGGGGTTAGCCTTGCATTTTTCATCAAAAATGGGCAAAATTTGACTATTTTTGGAAATTAAGAATATAAGGGGTTAGCCTTGTATTTTCATCAAAATTGGGCAAAATTTGACCTTTTTTGAAAATAAAGAATATAAGGGGTTAGCCTTGCATTTTTCATCAAAATTGAGCAAAATTTGACCTTTTTTGAAAATCAAAAATATAAGGGGTTAGCCTTGCATTTTCATCAGAAATGGGCAAAATTTGACCTTTTTTGAAAATCAAAAATATAAGGGGTTAGCCTTGCATTTTCATCAAAAATGGGCAAAATTTGACTATTTTTGGAAATTAAGGATATAAGGGGTTAGGCTTGCATTTTTCATTAAAATTGGGCAAAATTTATCCCTTTTTGGAAATTAAGAATTATAAGGGGTTAGCCTTGCATTTTCATCAAAATTTGACATTTTTGAAGATAAAGAATATAAGGGGTTAGCCTTGCATTTTTCATCAAAATTGGGAAAAATTTGTCCTTTTTTGGAAATCAAAAATATAAGGGGTTAGCCTTGCATTTTTCATCAAAAATGGGCAAAATTTGACTATTTTTGGAAATTAAGAATATAAGGGGTTAGCCTTGCATTTTCATCAAAAATGGGCAAAAATTGTCTATTTTTGGAAATTAAGAATATAAGGGGTTAGCCTTGCATTTTTCATCAAAATTGGGCAAAATTTGTCCTTTTTTGGAAATCAAAAATGTAAGGGGTTAGCCTTGCATTTTCATCAAAAATGGGCAAAATTTGACTATTTTTGCAAATAAAGAATATAAGGGGTTAGCCTTGCATTTTAATCAAAATTTGGCAAAATTTGACCTTTTTTTAGGAAATTAAGAATATAAGGGGTTAGCCTTGCATTTTCATCAAAATTTGGCAAAATTTGACTATTTTTGGAAATTAAGAATATAAGGGGTTAGCCTTGCATTTTCATCAAAATTTGGCAAAATTTGACCTTTTTTGTAAATAAAGAATTTAAGGGGTTAGCCTTGCATTTTTCATCAAAATTGGGCAAAATTTGACCTTTTTTCGAAAATCAAAAATATAAGGGGTTAGCCTTGCATTTTCATCAAAAATGGGCAAAATTTGACTATTTTTGGAAATTAAGAATATAAGGGGTTAGCCTTGCATTTTTCATCAAAATTGAGCAAAATTTGACCTTTTTTGAAAATCAAAAATATAAGGGGTTAGCCTTGCATTTTCATCAAAAATGGGCAAAATTTGACCTTTTTTGAAAATCAAAAATATTAGGGGTTAGCCTTGCATTTTCATCAAAAATGGGCAAAATTTGACTGTTTTTGGAAATTAAGAATATAAGGGGTTAGCCTTGCATTTTCATCAAAAATGGGCAAAATTTGATCTTTTTTTGAAAATCAAAATAAAAGGGGTTAGCCTTGCATTTTCATCAAAAATGGGCAAAATTTGACTGTTTTTGGAAATTAAGAATATAAGGGGTTAGCCTTGCATTTTCATCAAAATTGGGCAAAATTTGATCTTTTTTTGAAAATAAAGAATATAAGGGGTTAGCCTTGCATTTTTCATCAAAATTGGGCAAAATTTGACCTACTTTGAAAATAAAAATATAAGGGGTTAGCCTTGCATTTTCATCAAAAATGGGCAAAATTTGACTATTTTTGGAAATTAAGAATATAAAGGGTTAGCCTTGCATTTTCATCAAAAATGGGCAAAAATTGACTATTTTTGGAAATAAAGAATATAAGGGGTTAGCCTTGCATTTTCATCAAAATTCGGCAAAATTTGACTATTTTTGAAAATCAAAAATATAACGGGTTAGCCTTGCATTTTCATCAAAAATGGGCAAAATTTGACTTTTTTTCGAAATTAAGAATATAAGGGGTAAGCCTTACATTTTCATCAAAATTGGGCAAAATTTGACCTTTTTTTGTAAATAAAGAATTTAAGGGGTTAACCTTGCATTTGCAAAAAATGTAAGGGGGAAGTATTAAAGCCTTGCATTTTTATCAAAAAGTCCAATTTTGTCCAATGTTGATAAAAATGCAAGGTTAACCCCTTACATTCTTGATTTCTTGATTTTTGATCAAATTTGGCCAAAAATTGACTTTTGTCCAAACAAGTCAGAAATGCCTTTGCATGCAAGAGGAGCACTGATCAATTGACCTGCAAACAATAAACATATTGAAGATTTTGGTGAAAATTGACTTTTTGAGACAAAAATGAACAATTTTCACAACTTTTGGCCCAAATGTTCGTCACAATATTCTTTTAAAAGCCGAGCTGTCCATAATTTCAGTTGGAATGTCTTCTAAGAACCTTCAGGCATCTTCCCTGCTACTTTCAAGAAATTTCATTTTTCAGCCAAAATTGTAAAAATATTCAAGGGGTTAGTTAGCCTTACATTTTTTATCAAATAATTGCCAAAAATTGACTTTTTCCCAAACAACGCAGATAAGTCTCTGGATGCAAGAGAGCATCAATCAACATTCAAACAATAAACATATTCAAGATTGGGGCGAAAATCATTGACTTATTAAACAAAAATTAATAATTTTCACCATTTTTGCCCCACATTTTCATCACAAGTTTTCTGTCAAATGCTGAATCTGTACATACATGTAACTCCAGTTGCAATGTCTTTCAGGGATCTTTAGGCATCTTTCCTCCTACTTTCAAGAAATTTCATTTTTCGGCCAAAATTGAAGAAAAAAACTGCAAGGGGTTAACCTTACATTTTCCATCAAATTTGGCCAAAAATTGCCTTTCTCCAAACAAGCTTCGACTTATTATGACAAAAAATAATAATTTTCACAACTTTTAATAAGACCTTTGAAAAAAAGGCACAATCTCGATTGATGTATTCATGTTGTCCATCATGTTCTATTTTGACTAATAAATACGCAATGATGCTAATTATGTTGATAAATTTAATCAGTTAATCTACTCAAAAATACTCCAACTATTTAAAGTGATAGGAATTCTAGAACTGGAATTCGCACCGTAGAACATTAGATACAGATACACGCCTCTATTACCATTGGTAAAACTTTTCAAGAGTGGTTCAAGATTATTTGTTGAAACTATTAAGATGATTGATAATCGTACTGAGTGATTTAAACTTGGAGAGAATGTCAATCTTTTCAATTATGATGGAGAAAAACATGGAAAAATATAAATCATTAGTTCAAAGAATCCAAGTTAAGGACATTTAAAATAAGTACATGAAGAACAACTTTCATAGCTTGAAAAGACATAACTATCCCTGAGAATCTGTCTGTTCTAAACATTATTGTCACTTCCCTGCCCGAAGCGAACCCTAAAACATGATTTCAAATTAGTTCGCTCAAAATTGCAGTTGGGAAAATTATGATAGTACCCACTCTATGAGGCTTAGATAAATCATTGCCTGCAGGACTCCACAGAAAAGAGTACAGTGTCCTGTTGTCTTCTTAATTTCAACAGTTCTCTTGCTACAGTCACAGTAAACTTCCAATAGTGAAACTTCAACAAATAAATCTGAAGTTTCTCATATTTATACAGATAATGAATTCCTACATGTGTGTAAGCGCTCAATGATATGAGACGTGGCTTTGAGTTTACAACAGCCCTTATGTCTAAACATTTTTAACAAACTCTTTGATAGTACTCTAAAATAGCAATGTAAACAGAAATAAATATATAAAGATACTAAGATAACATAAAAAAATAAAATACATATAAATATTACACCTCACCTATGCTATAAAGAGTGTGTGTGCGTATGTGTTTATCGAGGAAATACAAGGTACATCCAACTTCAGCCTGAGATTTCAACTTGTTGGAAGTTAGAACTACTTGAGGTAAAGTATCCTGCTAAAATACAAGGCCGTGAACCTACATGTAATAATCTGAAAGGGATTTAGCCACAACGCTGAACAAAGAGGTCATGACGACCTCGTAAGCTTCATCATGCTTAATCAACAGACTCTGAAAGGTTACTATTAATTTCTATGTCAATATGACAGAGTCCAATATTAGTCCACATGCTGCTAATCTGAAAGGTGTCACAAAATAAGCTACTGCAGCCCCAAACATAAAATGCAAAGTAGTCCAACATTACCAATGTAAGTTTATTTACAATGAAAATGACCTGTTTTTATTCGAAGGTATTGCATGTATTCAAATGCGCGACTTGGTTAAACTCTTCGTATAATGTTTAAACAATTTCAAATAAAAACTGAGTTGTTAAACCAATGAAACACTTTGTGCATTGCCAATGATCATTACAGCATTAATGTACATGAACATTACTCATACATATATATAGACTCATAATGTAGTTTTGTGGCTACGATACTCAATATCACATGTACAGACTTTTCATATATTGCTACTTGCACTGAATTCATGGAATGGTTCAAAAACATGACACACACTTTGGTTATCGTACATGTACATCATAATACGAAACTTTAATATTAAAATTTTCCAACGAAATTTTTACATCAATACCGGTACATTTTCACAAATATACATTCAATACCTAATACAAAAAAATACCGACATTAAGTACCTGGGTTGTCACACTGTTTTGGTGTTCTTACAAAAACATTATATTTCTATTTGGATATGAAAGACACATTATGGTATTTTATGTACATCTCTGGACAATACTTCCTTTTGTTTGCGAACTTTGTGCATTTGTTTTTGACTAGAGTTGTAGTCAATTCAATCACAAGTCATCCACTCATAAACTCCGAATCTCAAGGCATTTAACATCAACTTGACATTGAGGGTGCAGACCAGTAAATAGGCCCAAAATAAACCTTTTCGGAGTTCCAACTGCGCGCATTCGTAACCTGTGACAACGCACATTGTTTGTCTCAAATGCCCTTTGACAGTACCCACAATGCACAAACAGCCTTTTTGTAAAGTCAGTGGCGCGATGATGTCAAAGGCCATTTGAGACAAACAATGCGCGTTGTCACAGGTTACGAATGCGCAACAGGTTACGAACTCAGAAAAGGCTTATTGCCTACGCTGGCCAAATCACGATTTGCAAGCCCTCAAATTCTCCGGTATAAGAGCATTTTTGAGGGCAGAGAACTTGAGGATTTGTAAAAAAGAAGGGTGGAAGCCGAGCAAAGGACTACGAGCTCGTATTTCTGTGAAAATTTGATGAAATTAGGCCCTAAAAAGGCTTTATTTTGCAATGGAGCGTAGGCATCCTTTTTCAAAATGGCGATGGGCTTCAGAACTACTTTTAGGGGTGATCATCTTTGGATTGAATTTTCTTTCAAAAGTCCTTGGTTAACTCCCCAAAAATTGAACAGAAACTGAAAGATGATGAAATAAGCTTTAATTTGTTGCATGTCTCAAACACCTTGGAGAGTTGTGAGTATTTTTAATAATTTTGGGAAGTGCGCGTAATTATCATTGAGGTCTATGGGAGTCTATCTACTGGTCTGCAACCATCAGCTCTGTGCGTGAACAAGAGAGGGCGCTGTTTGATCACTTTCGAGGGACCAGTGGACGGGACACACTGCGTGTGCTTAATTGTTCGAGTGCGTATAGATAATTTTAAGGCTGCATCCGAATCAACTGTCTAGAGCTAGGTCTAGGTCCGCGCCCATTGAAAATACGCGGGGACGCGCTGACAATAGACGTAGCCGTAGCTCTGGAAGCCCGTTTCGGACACGGCCTTATTCAGATTAATTATATTCTGAATGTGCACAAAGCCATACCATAAAGCAAGCGTCAGGCGTCGTCATCGATGCGTTCCAATGTCCCTCCCAGTGGTCTCCCCAACTCTCCCTTTCTTACCGTTGAGGGGGTACTTGTGCACAGAGCCCATAATTTGTCTCGTACATGATTCCTAGCTTCAGGAATGATTCACTGAGTTGGCCGTCATTGGTTCCCCTGATGGATGTCTTGTTTTGAAGCAGGCTACCGGTTTCTCCTTGGGTCTAGACACAGGGAGCCACTTGTAGGACAAATCTTGACCAGCCGGGACACTCCAGTCGTAATGATCCACGAGATATTTGCAGACGGTCTGTGAACATTCACATCGATTCGGGCCATTCACAATGCAGTGCGCCACCACAAGTTTGCCACGGAGAGTCCATTTTTCAAGTTTACGGTCAACAAAACGTGGCCCATTTGTGTCAGTCGACAACTTAAGCTATTTTGTTACAGATTGGGGCACAGCATTCTGCCGCCTTACAAAAAAACCACCATTTTGGTAGAAAGAAAAGAAAAGGGCAAACAGATACTCCAATCATACACTAACGAAACTACTGACTGGAAAAATGAACAATTTCAAATGTCCCGCGCTGCGAATTTGTCAACCATCTCCCACAATGCACTGGGAAAAAGGAACTCTCTGAGGCAAAATCTTGGTGGCGCACTGCATTGTGAATCGCCCGAATTCACACAATTTTAATTCAGTAACCCTCCTGTACAAACATGCATTCTTTGCAAAGTTTTCCTTTCAGTCAAAATCAATCAAGTGACTGTTTTTAATAGTGACATGTAAGAGCTCCCAGCCTACATAAAGCAGGATTGACTGGCTGTGACTATTTATGTAACTTGATACAGCTGTGGTTTGACTATAGGTGATTGATAAGCCAGCTGTGCCTACCAGTTGCCTGTTTTTGTCTGTTGCCTGATTTTGACTAGTCACAGTGCTTACTTGAAATATGATCTGACTGTTAGTGACTAGCCTGTGTAAAAGGCATGGCAGGGGAAGAGGATTGATTTCTTTTGACTGTCTGTGACTGTTCAGATAGCAGGAGGGTTAAAGATTTGGCATTTCAAAGATCCATTCTCTCATCCACTTGATGGCTACCAAAGTACAAGTCATACTTTTATTTTTGTAAACAGCCCACAAATATAATACTCAAAACCTTGAAAGTACAAAAAAATACCTTTAAAAAGGACAACACTTTCTTTAACCCCAGTGGGGTGTGGAACAACACTTATACGCCATTTCTACTTTTTTCTCAACAAGAGCAAAGTGACATCACTTACCTCAATGCTTGTCTTCATCAGTGCAGTACCGACGCAGGAACGCGCCCCACCGCCATACGTGAAGAGCAAACTCGCATCTGATCCCCTGCGACAAAATAATACAAGACAAAAGGTTCACATTCATCTTCCAACAATTGAAGAATACAACAATAGTTCCCCTCTTAAGTTGGTTTTTGGTTTCAAATTCTGCTCTACTTGAAATTGACGGGAAGACCATTTTGTAAATGTAAGTATCACCATATGAATTGTGGACTTTGGTTGTCTTATAGTAATTTCAGACTAGTGTTAATTAAATTTACATTTTTAAACAGTTAGGGGAGAGAACAGGTACAAGTTGACCAAAGCTACCTACCACAACAATTGTTAGGCATGACTCCACAGTCTAGTAAATAGAAAATTAATACATCAACTTCGCCTTTTCTGAAACCAAAATCCATTTAGGTCAACTAGGATCACTCCAAATACTTGTTGGTTCAGTGGGGTTCCTGAATGACAGGATCCCCATATCTGTCTGTCAGTTATACTGACTATCTGTCTGTGTGGTACGTCTTTCTATGATTTAATACCTTTCTGACCAGCGTTCTGGTCTGAACGTCTCTGGATGCGAGAAGACAGTCGGATCTCTGTGAGCTGCATGAGTGATGTACACAACGGCATGATCCTTGGGTATCTTGTAGCCGTCAATTACACATTCCTGCAAGAGAAATACCATACAATGAGAATTATTGCACACTGAGAAATATTGCACACTGAGAAATATTGCACACTGAGAAATATTGCACGCTGGGAGATCATGAGATTCTGCTGGAACCCTAGAACATTAAGACAGACACAAGAGAAATCAGAAATGGCACCTCAACCAACAGAGTTGATTAGAGACTATTTCTTTCCACCCATGAAGTCCATGTAAACCAAACAAAATTCACAACCCTCTCCATCCACTCAGATTAATCTTTGATCAACCCTTACCCAACCCACCCTAACCAAAACAAAACCCATCCTAACCCAACCCACCCCAACCCTAACCAAACCCACCCGAACCCAACCCACCTAAACCCAACCCACGCAAACCCATCCTACGTCACTTTGACCCTGCCAACCCTAGCCCAACCCAACCTAACCTAACCCACGCAAACACAACCCACATCACCCTAACCCTGCCAACCCTAACCCAACTTATCCTAACCCAACCCACCCCAACCCTAACCAAACCCACCCGAGCCCAACCCACGCAAACCCAACCTACGTCACCCCAACCCTGCCAACCGTAACCCAACTCACCCTAACTCTACCCAACCCCAACCCACCCCACCCTTACTCAACACCATCCTAACCCTAACCCACCCTAACCCTGCCAACCCTAACTCAACTAACCCACCACCCGTACCCAACCCATACCACCCTTATCCAAACCCACCCCACCCCACCCCACCCCAACCCTCCCCGCTGAACCCATCATACCCTACCCGCCCTAATCTAACCCAATCCAACAAAACCAATTTTAACCCATTCAGATCCCTCATATGATTATCTTACCCTATTTGCAATCCTTCTACCTCCCAGGAATGGTGGCCAAAGTCTCTCGACCTCAAGTAGAATATGTCTTAGACATTCACTCTCGCTACTTGCTTGTCTCCTCAAGGCTTTCTGCATGGTGAATACAGAGATGGAAATTAGGGACATCACAGAAAACAATTTTAAAAACCTACTTTAGGCTTTAGAAATACAACAGTTTTGACATTTATTAAGAACACAATGTTCATCGTCGTTACTGGACTGCATTAACAGAGTCATAGTCGAGTCATTAAAAAAGTCAATCACAAGGCAAAAAAAACCTTGTTCACAAGTCATCACCAGTCAATTACTAGACAATCACAAGTCCGCCAAAAGTCACTCACAAGTTATCCAGTCCCAAGTCAACTCCAAAGTTATTCAAATGAACCGCAACAAAGGCATTCCTACGTCAATAATCATCCCCTGTTACTCGTGACTGGACTTGTGATTTGACTTGTGATGGACTTGTGATGGACTTGTGATGGACTCATGATTTGACTTGTGATTGCCCTGTTATTGTCTTGGATTGACTTGTGTTTGAATTACGATACTTATGAATGACTTGTGATTGGCTTGTGATTGACTTGTGATCGACTTACGTTTTGACGTGTGTTTTGACTTGTGATGGACTTGTGATTGACTTATGATTTGACTTGTGATTGACATGGGATTCGTTTATGACTGACGTGTGATTGACTTGTGATTAAGTTGTGATTAACTAGTGACAGACTACAAATCTCAGCATTGACTTACTTTGTCTGGGCCTCCTGTGGCCAATACAAATGACGTCATCATAGAAGCCAGAGCTTTGGGTACGAGAGCCGACGTGAAGAGTAGCGTGTGTTGCTCCATTTCTGCCGTTGTCTGGAAACCTGCCTGGGTCATCTGCTCCAACAGCGAGCCATCCTGAATGTGCGCCAACCTCTCATGGATAATCTCTAATAGTTTTCCCTGCATGTGTACAAACGATATGATTTTCAACCAAGAAGTCAACCTTAAAATACCTAGGGATTTTTAACTTGGCTAAACCACAAGGAAATAAGATATTCACTCCCGATTTGACTTGTGATTTGAATTTTGATAGACTAGACTGCAACCTACCTTTGCCTCCAAGGCTCTGCTGAATGTCGATGTAAACATGGAGACTCTCAGACTCAGTGGTATGGAGATAATTCCTGATACAAAAACCAAAATATAATAAGTCTACATTCTTTCAAAAAGACAATTCCACATGTGACAAAACTGCATGGTTTTGTCATTATGACACTCCTATGTGTATTTGTTACATGTTACTGTGCCAAGCAATCCGTTCCATTCATTGTCTAAAACTTTACAAAATAAATACGGAGCTTGTTAATGTGCTTATAAATCCATGCCATTACACAGTGGTCAGTGAAATTGTCTACCATGCGAGTGCGTAGTGGTGAGTGCAATGATACTTCTGCTCATCACGCCAATGTGTGGTGAGTTTCACCATGCAAATGTGTGGTGAGTTTCACCACACCAGTGTGTGGTGAGTTTCACCACACAGGGGTGTGAGTGACCACTGATAAAAACAGCTGAAAACAGCTGAAAAAGGTGTAAAATAGCAGAACTTTGGAAATCTCCTATACTTTTGTACATAGAAAGTGAGGGGAAAAAAGCTGTAATCCCCCCCCAAAAAAACTGAAATCAGCTATAAAGCTGAGATTTCACACCCCTGACCACACCAGTGTGTAGTGAGTTTCGCCACACAAGTGCATAGTGGTCAGGCCAAAAAAAGATAATAGTTCTACTTTCGTTTACCCTGCCTACCCTATTTTGACAGCCCCTACCCTATTTTTTTTTTTGGGGGGGGGGGAGTGAGAAAAATTAAAAACCTATCAATTACTGCCTTTTACCTTTGACTGCACGCGGACACCTACATATGATCAACACCCAATAAAATGCGCCCCCCCCCCCCAAAAAAAAACCAACAATTCCCTACCTAACTATTTTTGTGGGCCTCAGTGCAATCACTTACCATGCCAGTGTGTAGTGGTGAGTGCAATGATACTTTCTGTTATCTCTGGGTGCTCGTCTGCATCTAGGCCCAAGAAAAGCGCCAACGACAACTCGGTGGCAAACCTCTTGAAGACATTGTACACACTCACACATTGGCTGCAGAAAAGAAAATGAACATTCCATGCAATATAGACTGCTGTTTGGAAAAAAAACACAATGTTGTTGCAATGGTTTGACCAATCAGGATCCAGAATTCAAGTTTGCCGGAATAAAAAAAATTCAAAATGCATGCTTCCTTTTAATTTAACCGTACTTTCAAAAGAACAAAAAATTAATTTCTTGAAAAAGGCCAATAACCGATATTCCAAACTATGAGTCTCAGGAATGAGTTACTGAGTTTTCTAACCTTTTGTGAAGCGAGGTGAAGTGTTTCTTAGTGAGTTTCTGGATGAGATTGTGAATGCTTGGTATCGTCTGAGCACCATACATCAGGTGAATCACCCTGTGCAGCCTTGCTGCCTCCGTGGGGACGTCAAACATGATGTTATCTCCGAATATCGGCTGCAGGAAGGCTCTGTAACCCATGTCAAAGTGGGCATTTTTCTCTGTGACGGAAGGGTTTTCATAAATTATACATTCATTTAATAAATACGTTTGAGTCATGATTTGGAAAATCTGAAATCGCCAGAAAAGCCATTGACTTCTCAGCTTTTGACAACTCTTTTTGTCTACGACTACAATAGTATTTTTCTGGTTTTGTTGTTTTCCAATCAATTTCAAGTGCTCTAGCAAAAGTCAATACGGAAATCAAATTCTAAAAACTTCAGTCTGGTTTGGGAGACAGTGAGCCACTTCCTTGTAATCAAAACATTTCGTCAATAACTTCAGTAAAGTCACAAGTCAAACACAAGTACCACTGGATGAATGACAACACAAGAATGGTTAATACTTCACCAAAGAACGGATGTCATATCTTCCAACATACCTCCATGAAAAAAAATGAAAAAAAGTAAGACTGCTGCAAACTGCTTACTGACTGGATGGACCTGAAATATATAAATCTTAAAATTAATGTGGCCTGACGTTGCGAACTTAGCAAGTTCTTCTTCAGAGGCTAAAACAGAAATGACAGAGATACATACATTAACATGGGGGTGCACACAAACATGCAGGGCTGAAAGAAGAAACACAAAAGGAGGATTAGGAGGGAAAGGTGTGGAAAGATGCAGGGGAGGGTGGATGAGAGAACAAAGAAACAAAGGGAGATGGCAAACCACAAGGGGTCTGGTGTAAACAGGGGAGGGACCAGAAAGGGGAAGGATCAAAGGTCACAGGGAGTGGGAACGGACAAAAGAGTGTGAGAGTGAAGGGATGATGCGGGGGGGGGGGGGCAGTATAGAGGTGGAAAGGGATGAAAGATGGCGGGAGATGTGTTAACACAAACAAGGAAGACCAGATGGATTATCTGTAACAGAGGACAATGGAGGAAGAAAAGGATTAATCATTTCCAAGTTGGATGTTGAGACCATGTGGTTGAATAGTTCGAAGACGATTCATCCACACCTTCTCTCTGCTGAGGCGAACTGACTCTTTGCGATGGCCAAGAGATTCAATGCCCTGCAAAATCATATCAGAAATGGAGTGGTTAGGCAGGTTGAAGTGATGACCAACAGGGGTGTCTAGTTTCTTGGTGTTGACCGTTGACCGATGGGCATAGAAACGCTTCTTGAGCGTATTCTTAGTCTCACCTACATACTGCACTCCACAGACCCTGCAAGAAATGAGATATATGACATTAGAGGTGTTACAAGTGATGTTACCAATGGTTCTGTGGGTAGTGACAGAAGAGTGGCCAGAAAAGGAGTCAGACTCCTGGATATGAATCTGGCAGACAACACATCTGGAACTGCACTTGAAAGTACCATGCTGGGTGGGAGGGGATGCATCTAAGGATGGGACTTCAGCTCGAACAATCAAGTCCCGTAGATTTCGAGGACGCCTGTAAGCCAATGTGGGGCCGTTGGGGATGGCGCGGGCAAGGCGATCTGAAGTATGGAGGATATGATGATTGTCATTAGTGATTTTGCGGAGGGGAGGGAGATTGGGGTGAAACGTGGTAACCAAGGGAATCATGGGTTTGGCCATGGCATCAGGGGCCTTTCCCGTGAGAGCTTGATTTCTGGGGATAGATTTAGCTCTGGCAATGGCACGATGAACTTGGCGAGAGCTGTGACCCCTGGCCACCAAGTTGTTCTTCAGTATCTGTGTATGGCGGGAGAAATCGGAATCATTAGAACAAATTCTTCTGAGTCTAAGTGCCTGGCTAAACGCTATGCCAGTTTTGCAGTGCCTGGGGTGACAGCTGGAGGAGTGGAGGTACTGGTGGGTGTCTGTGGGTTTGGAATACAGGTCAGTGGTTAGTGAGTTGCCTTGCTTGCGGACGGTGACATCCAGAAAGTGGGTTTGGTGAGCCGAGAACTCCGATGTGAATTTGATGGTTCTGTGGAAGGAATTGATGTGGTTAGTGAAGGTCAAGAGACTGTCCTCATCACTGGTCCAGATGAAGAAAACATCATCAATATATCTCCACCAGATCCAAGGGCGACATGGGGCCGAGGCAAGAATGTGTTCTTCGAGGTCACCCATGAAGAGGCAAGCCATCGACGGGGCCATGCGAGTGCCCATTGCAGTGCCGTGTACCTGTAGATAGTGTTCACCAAGGAAGGAAAAATTGTTCTTCGTTAGTATAAGTCTCATGAGGGTGCCAACATCACTGATGGGAGGAGTCGTGTGTCCTGCCTTGGCCAGAGCCAAGGAGCAAGCACGAACTCCCTCCTCATGTGGGATGTTAGTGTACAGAGATGAGACGTCGAAAGTCCCAATGATGGCTGTGCTGGGAATCTGGTCCTTGATTCCTTCAAGCTTGCGTAGGAAGTCTGGGGTGTCGTGAATGTATGACGAAATCTGTGGGACAAGGGGTTTGAGAAAACTGTCAATGAACAGGGAGATGCGTTCCGTGGGTGAGCCATTACCGGAGATGATGGGTCTACCGGGGTTGCCAGCCTTGTGAATCTTGGGTAGCAGGTAAAATCTGGCAGTCCTACAATCACAGGGAGAAAGAAATTTGTGAGCTTTCTTCGACAACTGGTCACGTGATCGCATATCGTCAAGTACCTGTTGTATATCTTGACAGAAAGTGCCTGTGGGGTCAGAGTCAAGGCGGGTATAGTTAGTGCGATTATCCAACTGGCGGTGGGCCTCATCAATGTACTGCTGACGATCCATGATGACCACAGCTGAACCTTTATCTGCTGGCTTGATGATGATGTCGGTGCGAGAGCGCAAGGAGTTGAGAGCCAGGCGCTCCTCTCTGGGGAGATTATCATGAGTCCTGTGGGGGAAGTTGTCCGGGTTAGTGACTTGGGAATTGATAACTTGAACGTATGTCTCTATGGCTGAATTTGTTCTAATGATTCCGATTTCTCCCGCCATACACAGATACTGAAGAACAACTTGGTGGCCAGGGGTCACAGCTCTCGCCAAGTTCATCGTGCCATTGCCAGAGCTAAATCTATCCCCAGAAATCAAGCTCTCACGGGAAAGGCCCCTGATGCCATGGCCAAACCCATGATTCCCTTGGTTACCACGTTTCACCCCAATCTCCCTCCCCTCCGCAAAATCACTAATGACAATCATCATATCCTCCATACTTCAGATCGCCTTGCCCGCGCCATCCCCAACGGCCCCACATTGGCTTACAGGCGTCCTCGAAATCTACGGGACTTGATTGTTCGAGCTGAAGTCCCATCCTTAGATGCATCCCCTCCCACCCAGCATGGTACTTTCAAGTGCAGTTCCAGATGTGTTGTCTGCCAGATTCATATCCAGGAGTCTGACTCCTTTTCTGGCCACTCTTCTGTCACTACCCACAGAACCATTGGTAACATCACTTGTAACACCTCTAATGTCATATATCTCATTTCTTGCAGGGTCTGTGGAGTGCAGTATGTAGGTGAGACTAAGAATACGCTCAAGAAGCGTTTCTATGCCCATCGGTCAACGGTCAACACCAAGAAACTAGACACCCCTGTTGGTCATCACTTCAACCTGCCTAACCACTCCATTTCTGATATGATTTTGCAGGGCATTGAATCTCTTGGCCATCGCAAAGAGTCAGTTCGCCTCAGCAGAGAGAAGGTGTGGATGAATCGTCTTCGAACTATTCAACCACATGGTCTCAACATCCAACTTGGAAATGATTAATCCTTTTCTTCCTCCATTGTCCTCTGTTACAGATAATCCATCTGGTCTTCCTTGTTTGTGTTAACACATCTCCCGCCATCTTTCATCCCTTTCCACCTCTATACTGCCCCCCCCCCCCCCCCCCGCATCATCCCTTCACTCTCACACTCTTTTGTCCGTTCCCACTCCCTGTGACCTTTGATCCTTCCCCTTTCTGGTCCCTCCCCTGTTTACACCAGACCCCTTGTGGTTTGCCATCTCCCTTTGTTTCTTTGTTCTCTCATCCACCCTCCCCTGCATCTTTCCACACCTTTCCCTCCTAATCCTCCTTTTGTGTTTCTTCTTTCAGCCCTGCATGTTTGTGTGCACCCCCATGTTAATGTATGTATCTCTGTCATTTCTGTTTTAGCCTCTGAAGAAGAACTTGCTAAGTTCGCAACGTCAGGCCACATTAATTTTAAGATTAACATACCTCCAGTTAGCTCCTTCACCCCGTTGATGGAACCAATGAAAACAGTGGGTTTGTTGAGCAGACGCGACAGAAACACCCGTGACCCATACTCCTCCATACGCCAATTGGCAAATGCTATAGGATTCTTGTAGAACTCGGCCGACTTGTCCCCAATGATGGTGTAGCCTGCACTACCCTTAGGGGTAGCCATGGGGTCACGGGTGTGGTGTGGCAGAAGGGGGGGGGGGGCAGAGGAGGGGATAGGGAGTGAAGGAAGGGGAAACGTCAAGGGGCAAGATTGGACAGAGGTAGATGAGATGTGACTTGCTGTTCCTGGAACATCAGAGAAAAGTACAGATACATATATTTTAAAACAAAATTTATGGGTCATATAGATATGATCATCTAACATCGTCAGTCACGTAGACTTGAGTCAAGGTGCACGTGGTAACCCAGACACGAAAAAAGACCATGCGAGTGGCGGAGCTTGTTGGCTCCGTGCACAGCCACTGCATTCGCGGTTTTTGTGTGTGTCCAAGTTACCACGTGACTGACGATACAGCCCGCGCATACAAATGAGTGCAAACGAACATGGAAATTACAGAAAGAATGTTGCAACCTGACGCTACTTCAGCGGTTGTCTACAAAGTCTATGCCTATGGAGAGTCAACAAAATAGTTCTTAGTAAGTATTTCCTAACAAAATTTGAAATGTTTCTCAGTCCCAGATTCATGTCTTATCATCATTTTTGCAACTGGCCTTGGCTTCATTGAGATGATCATGGAGGTAGAATTTCCATGCGATGATATATGATGAAAAAAGTAGCATCAGGTTGCAACATTCTTTCCGAAATGACACAAAAAATTAGTCCCACTAACTGGGTCGCTAGAACTCCTTTTTTGACATTTGGGATGTTACTGAACAGTAACATCCCAAATGTCAAAAAAGGAGTTCTAGCGACCCAGTTACTCAGGGACTAACAAAAAATAAACCTCTGACATGTCTGAGAAAAGCGGTACATGTACTTCCTTTCTATCACTATAAAGAAGGTGAGTGTGCTTCAAAAACTACATTACAACAATAAATAGTCTAATGTAAAAATCAAAATTTGATAAAGTTCTAGTTAGTTCTACATTTTCGGGTAGGCATGTTCCAAGTGGCCCTTAATTATGGAGGTAGTTGTTATGGGGCCGGCCGGGGCCGGGCGGAACTGCACTGCACATTTCCGGAGCTACGACGTCGGGTAGCCACGCGTAAAACAGCCATTCTTATTAAGGGTATAACTTTAATTAGACCCGTGAACGTGGCTTGCTTGTTGTATACAACGCCACGTTCACGGGTCTAAACTTTAATATAACACCACCCGGAAATAAAAAAAAACATATTTACCTAACGGTCCATGTTTATTCTATAGACGACTGTAGAATTCCCCCTCCCTAAACAATTACAAATCGGATAAATTTGTTGACATAAAAAAGACATTGAGTGAATTAGGTTAAAAAAATATTTGCCGGTTGCAAAACAGCGCCCTCAATTGACTAGATAGCGAAAAAAAGGATGAATTATTATGTTAATATATGGGCGCGTACCAAAATACTATCCCCTCTGACGGTATAAATAAAAATATAAATATTCAATAAAATCATATTTTGCGCATAATTATGCACACACTTATCATATAAAATGTTTAGATGTAAATAAAAGTTCTACAAGATGTCAAACAGATAAAACTGTTGTCACAAACTGAATTTGAATGATACATTTTGGATGTTCTATTCTGTTAGAGGTAATGTCGATGATAGCCACGCCTATTTGTTGTTGTCCAGGTTTGGCGCGAAATTTTGCACATGTATACAGCTGATCACGAATTCACGATCGACGGATTGCGCGGCTTGCGATTGGAAATTTGAAACAAATTGCTGGAATTTTTGTTCAATTTTTACACAAGTTGATGACAAGAAATGATCGGACAACAAAAGATTTCATCTTTCTTCCGAGTTGCATCGGTCGGGAGTGGAACAAAACGACAGCTCGGAACAGATAATGTAAGTGGACAAAATCAAAATGGGCCGGACCGCGCAGGTAAACAATCTGCCAATGAATCTGCATCTGCAGTGATTGCCATGATTGCGATCAAATCATTGTATAGACCAATTAAGGCGGAGTGGAAAGGACAATGTATTTTTTTATTGTGTGGATAGGCATGACGCCATGAGTAAACCTTTCGTGTAGGCTATTCATTATTTTTATTATTATTATTTTTTAAATTTTAATATTAATAATTAAAATGACTTAGGCCTAGTTAGCCTCCGTCATGTCTGTTTCAGACACCTGCAACGCATAGTGGCCCATTCCTTGTGGTATACCAATAAAAATGGCAATATGTTGTTATGATTTATGATGCCCCATAAAATTACGTCAACTAAAAACTAAGTTAATTCTAATTCCTTGTAATAATTTGATTATGTGTCAGTTTATATATGTCGACATATGATTCTATATTATTTTATAAATTTGTCTTCTTTAAAATTCAACCTGTTTACTGCAGGGATCAACACCACCCAAGAAACTGAAATCCATTGAATCAGGAGATGCCGTCACCAGTCTCAGCCCTGAACAGAAAGAGAGAATGGCACAACAACGAGCCAAAGCATTGGAGAAACTACACAGCAAACAAACAAACCTGCCAACTGCTGGAATCGCTGGGGCGCCTCCTGGAATCGGACAATCCTGGGCGAGGGCGCTGTCTGGGGAGTTCAATAAGCCGTACTTCAACAAAGTATGACAGATTTACCGGAAAATCAGGCCCCTACCAGAACAAATCCATAACAAATCAGTAACATGAGATTGATGGTACTCATTTGTCATATCAGTTCTGAACAAAGGAAGAAATCACTTTTAAGGGAAATGTTGCAGGAACATTAATTGGAGGAGTTACATCAAGTAACAGATTGTTTTTTAAACTCTTTAGGCAAGGAACACAAATTCCTCAGTGTGTACACATAAATCAGAAATAAACTTGGTGACTCGGTATCATATATGCTTGAGGAATATTGCCATAGCTTCCACCATGAAGTCAAATTATTGTTATGAAAAAGAAAGGAAATAATTTTTTTTAATATAATTGAACAACATTTTGAACTTTTTCCCCGTCTTTCTGACAGCTTCAAGACTTTGTTGAGAAGGAGCGACAATCTAAGACTATCTACCCACCAGCCGACCAAGTCTACTCGTGGACACAGCTCTGTTCCATCCATGATGTATGTTACTTCATCTCTCTACAAGCCATAGTCTAATATTCATTTCATTTTGGAACAATTTTACTTCTATTCTGTCATCGACTAAAATTTTTAATTTGAAAGCCATTTTTTCCTAATTAGCCACATGTTCCTGATTTTGCATTTTTTTTTTTTTTCACACCAGGTCAAGGTTGTAATTTTGGGGCAGGATCCCTACCATGGACCGGGGCAAGCTCATGGTACGTATAATGAGAGTTCAAACAGCTCGAGAATTCACTGTCACAAGACTAGGATAGCAGGGTAAAGAAACAAAGACAGACAGTCTCATAACTGAAGAGACTAAACAGTGACGCAAGCAAACCTCAACACCAAACAAAAAGTAAATCAGAGAGAAATCTTAAAATGGCCGCACAAAAGATGAAGCACTTTCACACATGAATAACAGAATTATTTTGTGTATTTCCAACTTCAGGTTTGTGTTTCAGTGTCAAGAAAGGAGTGTCGCCACCTCCCAGGTAAAATTGCTTTCTGCTTTCTCAGACTTTTCCATGTGGAACTTGATCCAAATTGTACCGATGGGTTTACATAAGAAAACGCTTCCCCCTGTCCTGAGTCTGTAGTTAATTTCACGAGGGAGTTTCCCATATTTGTTTTCTTTTCCACTGGGAATATGTCCAAAAGTGCAACAAATTCTTGTTCCTCTTGGGAAGAGGCCTTTGTTCTCAAAGGCAAAGAAAACTCCAGATTTAAAGATGCTGCCTTAATTATTAAAATAGTTCACAAGCAGTCAGGAATGTGACATTGTTGCTAGAAAATGAGGTACCTGTATAGAAGAAAAGTATACGCAGATGTATGAAGCCAATAATTTGAAGGAAAAAAAAGAAATCGAGCAATTGAATTAGACTTATATCCCTGAAACTTATTTTTCGTATCAATCTTTAGTTTGGTGAACATGTTCAAGGAATTGTCCACGGATATTGATGGTTTTGAGACTCCTAGGCATGGAAATCTGACAGGATGGGCCAAGCAAGGTAGGCATTTTGTTGCTTTCCTCGAAGTATTTCAATCCAGATTTGAGATCTGAAAAACAAAGAAACCTACAGACATTAAAGGGTCACATTTCCTACATAGATAATTTTGTCCAAACCGTGGCATGAAAACTGGCAGGCACAATTTTTAGAAGATCTCTCATTTAACAATTTACCACAGTGCCAAAGAGGCATTTCAAGATGCACTCTGAAGCAGAAATCCCAACTCCAGAATATCTAACACTCCCATAATGTTGACTTTGATTCCGTCCGTCCAGCCAATTTATTTGATATCTTGATTTCCAGGGGTGCTGCTTCTGAACGCGGTGCTGACCGTGCAGGCTCACCAGGCCAACTCCAACAAAGACAAAGGATGGGAAAAGTTCACAGATGCCGTCATCAGTTGGCTGAATAAACACTGTGATGATATCGTCTTCCTGCTGTGGGGGTCTTATGCACAGAAGAAAGGCAGCATCATAAACACCGTACGTAAACAAATTTTGTCAAACTCCTGGCTGACTTACCGCAACTTCTGCTGTTTCTAATTGAAAATTGAAAAAAAGATAGCTGGCTTATCAATCACCTCCAGTAAAAACATGGCTGTATCAAACTAACAAGGGAGTTAACAACAGGCACTTCACTGATTTTGACTGCTGTGATGACGAAGCTGAATGTCAGCCAGTGAGGTAGAACTTATCGTCATGCCTGAAATGTTAAATCATTTCACACTTTTGTTTTTTCTAACTTCCACAGAAACGCCACCACGTACTGAAGGCCGTCCACCCATCTCCCTTGTCTGTCTACCGAGGCTTCTACGGCTGCAAGCATTTCTCCAAGACCAACGAGATTCTGAAGAAAGTTGGCAAGACACAGATAGACTGGGGTGATCTTAACGCAGAATAGCCGCACTCTGATCTGTGAAAAAATCTTGAGGGGAGGTTGTCACCAAAAATTGAACAAAATCATAGTGTTTTCTCCCCAGAAGAGCAAGCATTTATCAAACAATTTCTTTTTAGTCAATGGAGATTGCATTTACAGAAAACAAAGCATTGAAGGTTGCAGCTATGTTTTAGCTCATTAGCATTAATGAATATTACGTCAACTGACATTTCGTTAAAAATTCATTTCAAGTTTCAGCTGTTAAAAAATGGCAAGTTACCCAGAAACCAAATTTAAAGGAAACGTTTAAGA
The DNA here is from genome assembly GCF_015706575.1 of Patiria miniata. Lineage (NCBI taxonomy): Eukaryota > Metazoa > Echinodermata > Asteroidea > Valvatida > Asterinidae > Patiria > Patiria miniata. Next base: position 5,249,526 of record NW_024037071.1, read on the forward strand.
TATTTTTTTGGGAAAAAATGCTCATTTCAGACAATTGTAGTTTATTAACAAAATTATCCTCGCTTTTGATTACTTGTACGAATAACTGGAGCACGCCAGCTTTTCTGTCTTTTTCGTTTAATTTGTATTGCCTGTTGTTGCTTAGTTTCGAATTTGCCTGTGAACTGTGCTTGTAACCTCATTCGCTTTCAAGTAGGATGCCATTTCCCCTTTGTAAAAAAAGAGAATATTTTTATAGTTTTGACACTGTCTTATTCCGATGCATGTTTTAAGTATCATTTTATTGAATTTGGAAACACGTCCAGCGATCTTGTTATTTCGTTCCTCACTTACACTGCCTTATCACACAAAACTGTATATACTTCATATTTTGTGAGCGTTAAAGGGAATATACAACATTTGCAAACATCGAAAAATAAAACTACCAAGTTTTTGCGAAATACCTTAATAGGATGTTGGTAAATGACAGTCTAAAGCATCCTGTAAAATTATGGCACCTGGTATACTGTCATTTTCAAGAAAAGTGGTATTTTTGTATCAATTTCCAACGCTGATCGGCCGATCCATTTCCATCCATTTCTGAAAATTACAGCAAAAGCAAATGATGTATATTCCCTTTAAGTTTTAATAAAGTTTCATTTAAACAACACTGACGTGTATTTGTTGCTTGCTGACTGTCAAATGGTGCCCTGGGTTACATAAGCAAACATGACGATTGTGAACACAGTAACTGTGTTTATCAAGTTACATTTATTTTATCATCTATAATGAAATATTTTATAAATCACTGATGTCTGTATTCTGAGTTGCATGCTCTTTTCAGCTGATGCAAATGAAACAATGGAAAAGGATGCAACCCAACAGTTGCACATCACAAAGTGAAAATGGAGTCTACTTTATCATATGTTGTTTGATCATGTTGTCAATCCATGAACGGGGATTGACACCATGAAAAGGTTGAATCTGATTATTTTTTTTCACAATGAGCATACACATGGCACAGCAATTACAGCATACGGTGTTGGATTCAGCGAATCAAAATCATTTCAGGACAATATAATTCCCAATAAAACTGCGGTAGGCTTCACTCGTGATGACAACCAGGAGGGGTTTTGAAAAACCTACAATTGTGAAATAGGCAATTTGGCTTAGTCCACCGATAAAACTAATTTATTGAAAATCTACTGTCGTTAATTCGTCACTCAAAATTTAAGACCACCCAGACCTGATGCGGAAGCATGTGCTGACAGCACATTGGCTGCTTGACTGGTTTCCAATAGCAACCTAGCCTCTCTCAGCCAATCAGCAACCACCTTGCGTGGCATGCCTTGGAGCTGGTTGATGTAACGCACGGCCTGCTCCAGGTCACCCTGCTCGATGTAGTAACTAGCAAAGTCTAGCAGTCGAAATGTGTCTAAAGTGTCCGGGTCAATCTCCTGATTTGGGAGCGGAGTCGATGGGGTCCTCTGGGGGAAGATGAGCAAGGATTGTAGGAAGGAGAGAAGATACTTGGCGAGGCCACTGCCTGATTCGTCAACCATAGAGACGCGACGACAGACTCTGTTGACGTCTTCCCAACGTTGGCGTAAGGCTTCCTCGGTCTGTACTCCTTGAATCAGAGCTTTCTCGGGAATTGATTTGACGACGGCATCCACGAAGGCATTGTCTTCAGCGGCATCAGTCACAGCTACGATCTGATTGGCTAATGGTGCCGAGATGGTGTCACCTGCAATGCAACAATAGTTGGTGTTCTACGTTACTAGTACTAGACGTGGCTCAGGTCTGGCCTACAGAAAACCAAGATAATTTTCGGGACTGAAAACAAGGAAAAATATCTCAACCTGTCCATTAGAAAGCTGGTTCTACAAGGGACTACCATCGCCAATGTTCTGTATCAAACTGAAATTAAGTATACAGTAAAAAGAAGACGTATTGTTAAAAAAGACTCCAATGATGCTTTAAAGGCATTTTTGGCTGAACTAAACCAAAAAGAAGAATTTGCTGGTATCCAATCTAATCTGCTGTAGAACTCCAGAAGCTCAGAGATTAGTCAAGTATAAGGATCCACTGAATTTGTTGGGCACAATATTAAATCGAACTGTTAATCACTAGAATCAGCCTGATTGATATTTAGAGCCCTCATACTTGATTACTTCAGGAGGGAACAGGCTGCAGAGAACTGCAAGACAGCAACACTGAACCTGACTCAAAATGGACAGAGAACTTTGGTGCCCATTAAATTTTTCGATGGAGTCCTGCCTTTTTCCCAACAGATATCTACTTTCCACTCAAGCTAGCCTACCTGATGCAATGGTTCTCTTCAAGTTTTCACATGCCAACCAGAGTTCTTGTGCTTTCTGGACCTGTTTCTCCATGCCAGCACGGCCTGAACCAAAAACAAAAAACCGCTGGTCACAAAAATAATGGTGCTTAATCAAATACAACCATTACACTGATGACAAGAAATTTGGATGAAACCAGAATAGTTGGTTTACACCAATGTATGATTACGAAGTTTTCGTTTGGTATGAAAGTGGGACAAGAACATTTCGAACAATGACACAAACTCTTGTAAATTTTCTGCAAAAAATTAAAGCCCATTTACATTCCGTGATACTGCAGCCAGTCTGTGCTGCTTAATGTCAATGTGTCAGTTAGAGTTAAGGCTGGTTCATACTCGACGAATGCGAATGCGTGACATCCAGTGTTGCCGCTGCGAATTCACAAAAGTTGAACATATTTCAACTGCGGCAAATTTTGCAGAGAAAGTTTTCTGACGTGAAATTCACATTGCATTTGCATTTGCATGAAGTACGAACGGCGGCCTTTATGTTGACTGTCTCTCAGGAATGTAGTCAAATCCATCACAAGACTTGTGACACAAGTCAAGTCGCGAGCAATTCACGAGTCCAGTCAATAGAAACAATGGATGAACAAGAACAAAGGAATGCCTTTGTCAAAGCTCATTTGAATAGCTTTGTGAGTTGAATTGGGACTGGAGGACTTGTGATGGGCTTGCAGGGACTTGTGGTGGACTGCTGTCTCTAGGCAATGCCAAAAGAAGAACTCTAAAGAAGCAAGATCATTCCAAACACTCCCTTGCCCAACAACGAATCCTTCTTCCTTACCTTCCACGGCTGACTGTACACCCTTCAGCGTGGCCAGAGCACCCACGAGCTTCTGATGGTACTGATTCTGTTCCTGGATGCGTACATCCTGCTCACGTTGCTGTAGTTGCTTATCAAACTCCAGCTCCTGCTGTCGTAGCACGTCAGCGAGGTGGTCGCTGTGGGCCGCCGCCTGGCGACGAAGCTGAACACGCATTTCTTTCTCACTCTCTCTCATGACCTCCTCCATCTGATAACAGGAAATAAACAAACAATTGAAATACAATTGAAATAATAATTTCTGACAAGAATGGTTACCTCTCTAAAGACTCCCATCAGTCTTAACGTCTTAAATTCATCACCAATCATCACGTCAATCTTAATCACTTAACGTCTCTAACCACCCAATCTCCTTCTTAGCTCTATGTGATTCTAGCCTCCTGCTCATAGCAGTTGTTGCTGTTTGAATCTAGCCTGCCCCTCTGCCTTGTAAGTAATAAAAGTAAAGTCTCTCTAAAAAAAATATGGTTCATCAGGCCAGTGATTATATTCAGTTTAACTTGGTGTGAAACAAGAGAGAATTATTTCATTCCCCTTGGATGGGATGCCAGTCCATAGCAGAGTACTCCCCTGGTATTAATGCCGATACCCGTTTATACTCCTGGGTGGGCCGAGGCAGGTACGAGTGAAGTGACTCGCCCAAGGACACAACATATGGAAAGCTGCTGGGTTTGAACCCCTGACCCTCTGATCACGAGTCAAAAACCCAAACCACCAGACAACACACCCCTATTGTATCTTTTTCTAGCTCACCCTTTCTCAGCTACATTTGACTCATAGTCATCAATGAAATCTTCCCATCTTAGGAAATCTTCCCAATTTCTCACCTTTTTCTCAAGATCCACAGCAAAGACTCCTTCCTTCCTCTCCAGCTCTCTATTGATAGCATCCACCGTGTCCTGCTCTAGTTCCGTCTTCTGTTTCTCTATGGCTTCTTGCAATCGTCGTTGTTCCAAGGCCTGTTGCTCAGCTAGCTGATGCTGCAGCTGTTCAATGCGACGATGACCGTGAGCAATCAAGGAATTCAGCTCGTCTTCAGTCAGTTTCTTGCCTTAGAGACGAAGGACACAGCAAATGGGAATGACAGATAAGACATTATACATTATATACATTATTGTTCTTTCTTTCTTATTCTGAAGTTTCTAACCTATGCAAAACAGATTTTTGTATGAATTCATCTTGTCCTTTAAATTTATTCCTTTTCTGTTAATGCCTAGATGGAAAATGTAAAACCTCATTTGCCATTTTCAATTTTGTAAATTGTGCAAATCCTTCACTGTTTCAGCAATGTAGGTAAATGTCTAATACCGAATGAGGACATTTTTTTTCACTTTTCAGAAAGTTTTTATCAGAATATTTAAAAATACGCCAAAAAAAAAATCAAATTTCAAATGTGTTCTATGTTCTATTTGATAAATTCTAAACAACACATGATTCTTACCCTAAAATTAAAAGGGTTTTTGTCAAACAGAAATCAACAACAAAAAGACTAAGTATTTTCAATTGCAGTCCTGTACTAGAAACCAACCCATTTTGACAAATATCTCCATCTTGACTCAGCACAATCATTTTGTTGCAATACCTTTTTCTCCCAGCTTGACTTCTGGCATGAGGCTCCTCAGCTCCTTAGTAAATTGTTCCTTCCCTTCTTGGATCAAGTCATGGTATTCCTTCAGGATGTTGGATTCAGTCTGAGCTGTCACCACCTTAGGGGGTTCAAAACAAATCATGACTTGACTAGCTGCTTTGAAATTCTGTATCTTGGGTCTCCAGACAAGCGTGTGATGTAAACTTTCCTGTTACCCAAATTCTTCTGTCAACTTCTGTTAGCATTTCGAGGCTAATACAATGTATAATAAAGACAAATTATTTTATTTTGTTTTCCTTTCCTTTGTTTTCTTACATGCATGATGCCCCTCAAATTTTTATTACACCACTGTATTTAGGATGTTCTTAGGACAATGGGACTGTGAAAGAACTTACTACAGCAAAATGTTAAAGGGTCCATGGGATGAATTTTTCTTAGAAACACATTTTGTTCAGCATTGTGGTAAGTGGTCTCTGTAAGTAAACATGCATAATCCAACGACCAATCAAATTCAATGCCCACTGCCTGTCTTTCCATCCCTGTGTATGAGTAGGACATAATGCCAGTCTATGTTTACCTCAGCTGTGGCAGTATCTAGGTCGTAGGTCATGTCCTTCAGGTGTTTGGCTGCATCAGTGATGGTTGGACTGGTACCAAGTCTAGGTTTCTTCTCTTGGCTGTCCGCAATCACAACTTGAAGTTTTTCAAGCTCCAGCCTGAGAAATCACAAGACATCACAAGTTCATTCACAAGACATCACAAGTTCATTCACAAGACATCACAAGTTCATTCACAAGACATCACAAGTTCATTCACAAGACATCACAAGTTATCATAATGCATAAGGGGGTTAGGATTAAAGTAACTGATCTTTAACAGCTGAAATTGATCAACTAACTTGGCAGCTTGCGCGTAGTCGTCTGCTACTTTCAACGCCTGGATTTTTGCCTCCGCGGCCTCCACGACCCTCGTCCACTGCGCTCGCTTGTCAGCTGTGTCACTCTGAAGAAACATAAACAAAGAAAACAGTAAAGGTGTGTGTGTAGATAACACCACTGTTCAACAGAGTTCAACTATGTGGAAAAAGGTATGTGGATGAATGGGGTAAACATGCAAACGGAAATGTAGAAATATTACACCGGTCCATATTTTTATCATATGTTCAGTTGCCATTGAAATATTATATCAACAACTGTGGATGAGGGAGCCTTTCTGTGGAAAGACAGAAACACTACAATGTCATGTTTATATAGATATATATCTTTTTAACTGAATGTACAGTTGAAGAATATTAAGAAAAACTAGCAAACATTTGACAAATTTGTCTTCTAGTGCAAAATTCCATCACTCCAAAATTAGCAAAGCATTCATAGAATGAAAGTTGATAAGTTGTGGATGAACAACATGTTCAACAGAAGTGTGGACATAATGTCAATGAGAAAGATTGGGCAAGGACCATTAGTTGACTAATGGTTGAATTGTGACGTAAAATACACCTGCACACTAAGAGTAATATGCAAACGCCTCCTACCTAATGCTAAGCAAAAATTTTGTCGGGAAACTAGATCCTGGCTCCCTGCTGTGCATAATGATGCACTCGGCTATTGGTAACCAGTGAAGGTCAGGTTCACAATAGTGGACTAGAGTGGTTCCACCATCCTGCGTTCAAGAGAAGTTAGTCGAACTACAGTTAACCACTGTCTGCGCCCAAAACTCAATATTCTACCTACCTGGGGTTCATCCATGGCTTCTTTGAGTCTGTCTCGGTGCTCTTCTGTTAAGACGACCGCTTTCTTCTGCGCGTCGATAGCATCCTGGGTGAGTTGAGCACTGCTCGCTGTTATGGTGTCGATGATGGTTTCAAAAGCTGTCCAAATCAAATCACCAAAATTGTTACTTTAGTGTCAAAGTCTTTAGTCTTAAAAAAAAATTGGTCAAGTCTCAAGGGTCAATTATCTAATTTACTTCTTGTAGATGAAAACAACTGTCCTGACAAATTGCCCTGATGTCTACAGCCGTGTACAACCTCATTGTGTTCGCGTTTGTAACAACGGGCAAGCTATGTGTTATTTTGCCGGTGACAACACAGTCTTAATAATTACTGAAACACCAAAAATACTCTTTTCTTTCTTGTGTTTTCATCATTGTTTCATATTTCTCATTTCGGAGCATCGTGGCCTCATGGTCTGGAGCATTGGATTCATGATCTGCGGGTAAGTCTGCAGGTTGTGGGTTTGAATCCAGCCTGGGGTTACGGTGCGTGTGCCCTTGGGCAAGGCACTTTGTCACTCATTGCTTCTCCCCACCCAGGAGTAAATGGGTACTTGTGAGGGCAGAGATGGTCATTGTGGTTGATTCTAGCTGCCTTACGCCGAAATGGCAGCATGGAGCTGTATGCTGCCCAGGGAGCTGAGATTGTCTTTTGAATGTTTCACTAGCCCGATGATCAGGGGTAATAATAATGTAGATGGCTTTGATCCTAGTTAAAAGCGTTTTATAAATATCCATTATTATTTCTTCTGTATTATAAGTGCCATTATATCAAACACATAAACCTAAATGAATCTTTGAGAAAGGACTTGGGACATCTTACCAGCCAGATCAGCTGCATCATCAATCTCCTGCTCAATCATCTTCTCATGTAACTCCTTGGCTCTTTGCTCTTCCTCTCGCTCCCTCCGCAACCTCTCCAGCCGCGATTCCTCTTCTGCCGTCCTCAACTCTGCAGATTCTTTATCCTGTGTGAGAAGTGAAGGATGTATCACATAAGCTTTATTTGTATACCTTTTTGTCACATCTTTATCACGTAAAAACACTGATTTTCTAAACACTAGAAAACATTTTTTAGTATTTATTGAGGGCAACTTTCTCTCCTTCTGAAGAACCCAGAATGTTTTGAATCTGAAGCTTGAATCAAAATCTATAGCTTTTAAATTTCAATGCCTTCACATACCTTGTCTGAGCCTACAACCTCTGCTGGATTGTCCTGAGCTACAGGGCCTGTCTTCTCACTGACAACTTCCTTCACTTCTTGCTTAGTATCTTGGAAAAGCAATGCCGGCCTACATTAAAAATAAGAATTAAAACAAATCACAAACTAATGTCCGCAAACTAGGCAACAAGCCATTTCATGTTTGCATTTAGGAAATGAATCAATTTCTGTCCGTTTATTTCAAATATGAATGCCATCAACCAACATATTGTAGCATTTCCTTTTAACCTGACTTGCATTCATTGTTCAAGTCATTTGTACTCACATTTGTGAAGGACTAGTAGTCTTTAGTGCTGGTAGACCCTCAAAAATAGTATCATCATCCTTGAAGAGATACGGAGAGATTCCGAGAAGAATAGGCCAGTTGCTCTCCACCTGCTTGCGGAATTCAGGGTTAGCTCTGCCATAGGCGACCGCTCCGACAAACGTCCCACCAGTCACTAGCACAGAACCCGCCAGAAACTTCAGAAAGCGGCGGCCGGATCTGTCGACAAGGGTCAGAAAAGATTATTTCTCGTTAAGTTTAAAAGAACGTTCTACAACACCAGCAAATTACTTTATCTTGGGAGTTGGGGGAGGTGTTGGAAGAATTCACCATGGTCTATGTGGTGAAATGTTATAGTGAATGTCCTTTAATTTCTTCTTAAACTTTTTTTTCCTATTTTCCTCTGAACCTTGGTTTTCAACAAGTAATAATGAAGATTATTCAGTCATATTACTCCATGGCATAGCTTAGGTAGCAGCATATCATAGTCATACCACTTAACTTTATTTCATGCCCTTTTTTCAATGAACTGATTCAGTGGCGTAAAAAAACACATTACACTTGGGGCGCTGTTCATGATACTGATGTACATCTTATGTTTACACGCCTTAACATTAAATCAAACATCATTTTTTTCTCTCCGTTTGTCAGGGCTATTAAACACATTTTTGGTTGTTGGAAACTAATGGAAAGTTTGAAAAATACCTCCAAATCCGCCTTTCTTTCCCCTCACCACGAAAAAAGTGGTGGGGGGGGGGGAGATGATCCATAGCCAATACACCTAGTCGAAAAGTTGGGGGGGGGGGAAGGTGGGGGGGGGGGGAAGGGGGGGGAAGGGGGGGGGAAGGTGGGGGAAGGGGGGGGGGGGGGAGGCAATATACATGTATGTATACTCCCTACTTCCATCTCCCTAGACTGATTAAACCCCGCCCAGAATGTAATCACAGCTGTGATTGCTCAAAACATAAATGGGGCGGGGCTTAATGGATTGGTCTTTTACCCAATCACCTTCAAGTGTCTTCTCTGCAATATCTCACTAGGGTCTCTGTACTAATAACATGGCTATGGCTTGGCATTACACACACATCTATGGAAGTAGCTGAATCTACTTTCCATAGACACGTGTGCTACTGTTCAGTGTTAGCTGTAGCCAGGGGCTAATTTCACGGCGCTGCTAAGCACAAACATTTGCTTAGCACACAAAAAAAGTCTGGCTTATAAAAGCAGGTTCCCAGCCAAAACTCCATGTGATGTATATTGCTCATGACTAGTATTCAGCTGTTGTTTGCTTAGCATGAAAATCACATGGAGTTTTGGCTGGTAACCTGCTTTTACAAGCCATACTTTTTTTGTGCTAAACAAATTTGTGTGCTTAGCAGCGCCGTGAAATTGGGCCCTTCAGACAGCCTTACCTTCTCGGTGGTAGAGGTGGCTGAGGGGGAGGGGCTTCTGTCTTTGTACACAACTGACATCTGGCTGGCACCTTTAGGCTCCGCCCAGCAAAACTACAGGCACACTGTAAAGGACAAACAGTCAGATTACTTCTGTGATCTCTCGGAGACCTCTCTTATGGTTTGTCTCTTCAAGATCCCCCGTGGGGCACTTCAATTAGCATGAACAGTTGACAGCATTCGGGACCCCACACTGTTGAAGGGGAAACTCCCCGAATACTCCTCTCCAGCGTCAGATGTAAGCCAGCCAACTGAACCCAGTGAGCTCATTAAATTAATGGAGTGGTTTAGGAATATGCACTAGTAAATAACAAGTCAGGGTCCATCTTCATATGTGCTTTTCAACTTGGGGGATCACGAACACTATCGGACAATAGGTGGTGCTTTTTAGTGTGGCACAATTGCTGACATTTGGGCAACATTCCAAGAAGGGTACTCATTAACAAAAAGGACGCATGTGAAAAACAGGCACTTGTGTACAAAAGGGCACTAATTACAAAATACGGATTAATCTGAAGAAAAAAGATGCTTAAGTCTGCAAAAGTCACTTTGGTACCTGACAGTCACCTACAAACGTGAGTTTTGAACAGAACTCGTAAAAAAAATAGAGGTGTCTTAAAGGTAAGGATTACAATGGCATAGTAGGCTGGCTAATATAATAATTTTTTTAAAATATATTTTATACAAAGTTTGTTTTTGACGTGGTTTTGTAGAAAACTAAAAGAAACATTCTAATGCAAGTGTGAAGTACGTCAGAATCTGCAATTTGCAAACCAGAAAAATTGATTTTAAGCAGGGATTTTTTTGCGACTCTGAAATGTGTATGCTTGACATGCTTGATGCAGAGTAAAATGTGATTATTTTGCATAGGCCTACATACAATAAGGAGAAACATGATAGAAATTGTCAAAACTCATGATTTGTCAATTATTTTGCCTTTATTCGTGCTTATTTCAATAATTATAAGGCAGACACCAATCATTATTTCAAAAATTCTTATAAGCCCCTAGGCCTATTTGAAAACTAAATTAGTAAATAGGGCCTAGACATGAAATTGGGCTGTACGAATGCGTAAAGAAATCATAAGTTTAATCACAATTTTCCTATTCACAAAAAGTGTCACCCAAATCAACAGGGCCCCATTTAGAAAATTGCAGAGCTGTAACCAGGTAACGATAGCCGATGAAAATCGCATTGTGGCTGCTGTAAACATAGCCACTTTTTTTTTCGTTATCATAAAATTGTCTTTTTTTCTCAAAATTCCCTGGACACCTCTGAAATTTGCACGCTTGAGAGGGCGCCCTCTGTCGATCCTACTCGAATCGTATGCTGCTGGTACAATTTGCTGTCCGGAAACTAGGCAACAAGCCATTTCATGTTTGCATTTAGGAAATGAATCATTTTCTGTCCGTTTATTTCAAATTAAGATTCAGTTACAATTCGCCGTTCTACTCATCTAAAAAGAAAGTAAAGCAAAAACCAAATACCTTGATTTTACTCGAAGTTTGTGTAGTCGTTCGCCACATTTTGCCGGCGGGCGCACGTTCATCATCCAAATGACCTTTGACCCAGATTACGTGCCTTAGAAACCTCCGGTGGCCACGAAAGGCCTTTACACGTGGGAGTAATTATTGCTCGAAATTGGGGGGGGGGAGGCGGGAAGCCATCCTTATGTTTGCGGGGACAGGAAATAAAGAGGAAAATAACATCATACTCCAACCAGTGCGCCTCCATGTGTACTAAGGCCTGGATTTTTTAGTGGGAGGGGAGCTTCCCTGCAATCATGGAGCTATGCGGAGCCCCATGCTGCAACCGGACCCGTTGATTATACCCTAATCTCCGAGTCATCATCATTCACTTTATGATGACACTGTGTAGCTCAATTTCCCATTATTGCATCGTCGTCAAAATGAAAAAAAATCTCAAAACAAACTATGGACCAAACCAGAAAACTCGCCGAATTCAGAAAAAAATGATAATAGTTCTTTTCAGCAGAAAAGAATTCCCCTTCCCCTCAGTCTTAGAGCGAATAGCGGCCGACTCAGATGGGCCCGCGGTAATTTTATGGTAACAGGAAAATAATAGGATACGAAATAATAGGATATAGCCTGGAAAGCCTGGAAAGCAATTAAAACTTTGTACGTATACACGGTTTTTAAATCCATGAAAATCGGCCAGCCAAATCTCGCTTCTACGAATCACGTTGAAGTTTTATACAGATATCACATTTTTCTTTTCTTTTTTGGTGATCCGATCAGAAAGTCACTAATGCAATGCAATTTTTTTTTTAATGCAATCCTTGAACATATGTACATGTAACCTAATTTTCCATAATCTCGTTTGAAGTTTCATTTTGTAATTTTAATCGGTATTTTGGTCCCTTTTGGGTTTTTACGATAAATCAAATTTAGTTCGACAAGAAACCTTAATAATGTTAAACCTATGTTTCAGCACAGAAAGTCGCCAGAATGTTTGAGATTTTGAGCTCCTAAATTTTCTTTTCTTTGGTGATTCTTTGTTGTGTCAGTACAAATCAGTATGCCAAATGAGAAAACTTTTCTTACAGATTGATGTTTTAAATGTCCAGCAATTTCTTTGTTGTGGTCCACAAGTTTAACAGAAACCCCTAAATTATATCACAACAACGCCCTCACACTGTTGTCCGGAAAAAGCATGGCCGCTTTTTGTATTTTTTTTGCACTTTTCAATGAAATATCACAAAGGTATGTCAAATTTTGAACACAATTTTAAGAGAATAGAAAGTTGCACAAAATTTGTTCCTCAGAAAATGCATTTCATAGACACTTGAAGAACAGCTTTTTGTTTTTACCGTACCATGACAAACATTCAACTCATGCACACCGAACGGATATGAGAACCGCAGGGAAAAAGTACATGTACCTGACCAAATTGAGTTCCAGGATTTCCGACTTAGACATGCCGCAAGTTTATATATACATGTAATTCCCTTTGCGGCATTGTCCCTAAAAGGGCCAGGGGCGGAATCCGCCCCCCCCCCCCCCTCCTCAACTTTTTCCGCGATAGCTTTTTAAAAAATAAAAAAAAGCAATTCGCAACCTAAGCTGTTATGACTTTTTTAGCCTTGAGCCTTGCGCATCTTTTAATACCAAAAACATAAAAATCAGACCACGGGTTGCTACGCAGCGAAAACTTTTCCAGCGCTACGCGCCGAGAAACTGAATTTTCCCATATACGTCGTGTACACTGAGCACAATTACCATTCATTCATATGAATAATTAATTAGCCATAATTCCAAAAATCCTTTGACCTATAGTCACGAAATTTCTTGGGTATGTTCATAATGAGTTGCTCTAAAGTATCGATATAGGGAATTCGTGTGATACCAGTGTTAAAATAACTGGGAAAACCTATATATAAAAAATAATCGTACAGATAATACAAGATAACGGGTCACTAAATTGCAAAATACAAGGTTATAAGCGACTTAATCCGGTAAATAAATCCAGTAATATCCTCATAATAATGGTATGATAAAGTGTTAAATGTCACTGCACCAGGCATCATTGCCGGTAATTGATTATACGGAGGCTAATAAGGAACAGACAAGTCACGGAGGTTGTAAAACGCAAACAAAATTTGCTAAACAGCAGCTAATTACTGTGCCTGTGTTTACCGAGTAAGCAGTTTGTTCTCAAGGTTTATTCTCTCTCTGGCGCATTGAGAGGATCGATTGAAGTGTCTTAGACGGCTGTGGTATTTTCTTCCACTTACACCACAACATCGGCCGGAGCACCTTCTTAAACTGCGGGTGTTTGACTCCGTAGATGATAGGATTAACACAACTGTTGAAGATCAAGATGGTAGCGCCGTACAGAGCGAACACATCACTGTTGGCAAAGAAGAGTGAGATGTAGTACGGAGAGATGCAGAGCGTGAACGCGCAGAAGACCCAGAAGAGATTCTTGGTAATCTGAAGCTGCTGACGGCTGATTTTGCGCTTTCTTGTGGCACCTTCATGCTCTTCGCGTTCCTCGATAACCTCAGCTGACGTACCGGCAGTTGACAGGGATGTCATGCTGGTTGCACTGGGCTCTATGGCATCTGTGGACCTGTCTTTGTTCTTTGTCTTGGTGAGTTGCTTTCTGAAGTGACGCCTGACATGGACATAGATGATGACATAGCTGACGATGACGGTGGTCATAGGGATGGGGTAGAATCCGATGGTTTGGACCAGGTTGTATTCATTAGCGCGAGGATGCAAGTCGTCATCGGTGCAGGTATCGTGTTTGAGATCGTGACCTAAGGCACCTACACCGATAGTAAGTGGAAAGGTGATAACAAAGATCGGGATAAGCCAGGAAAGAGTGACAATGAAGACCATCTTGCGAGGTGAGAAGATGCGATTGTAGGTGGCCAGTGGGCAAGTTATCTTGACAAGACGATTCAACGCAATGAAAGCCAGGTTGTACAGGCTGGCTCCTAGACCGGTGTGCCACATGAACGCAGCTATTTGGCACGGGATCTCGGTAGCTAGAGGCCAGGTACCATTACTCAGCAAAGCCACGCTTGACCAAGGCAGAGACAAGGAAGTCCACAGATCAGCCACACTCAGATTGACCACCAGAACATTAGTGGTCGTCCGGACTTGCTTACTGAGAATCGCTGCTATGATAACCATAGTGTTGCCTGTTATACCCAACACAGCTACGATGATCCACACGCAAGCTACAAACGCCAAAACGCCATACGAGTGAAGTTCAGGAGGTGCTTCAACGGTGGAGGCCATGGTTATATTTTGATCTTCAAAGTTCTGAGCCATGGTCGAGTTCAAATCACCCTCAGACATGATTGGTGCTTGGTTTTAATAAAGTGGTACAGACAGTACAGACCCAGTCGTAGCTAGGCCTATTGTTTCACCCGTCGACAACGAAACGTCTGTTTGGGGCAAACTTGCGGAAGTATATAGTCCATGCCAAAACTAACACAGACTTGTCCTGAAGCTGCCTGGACGGTACGGTCATATCATATTCACCACTGCGATAATAATCAAGAACTGTGCAGTTTGTCACACTGAACGAGGAAACCATCGAGGAAATAAGTGCTGTCACCCAGCCAGCGTAGAACCGCATATAGGCGTCTGATCTTTGCTTTTATTCCGAGTGTGATTAATTTTATGTTTTTTCCCGCATAAATCTCACTTAACCCATTGTGTCCTGTATGTTGCTATATCCTTGACTATCCGGAAGGTAAACCAAATGTGGTCAAAACGACCAACGTCGTGCAGACACGTTTATATTAACATATTAGGGGAACTCCCCATACTTCGCATCGGAAGCTAAGAACAGCGGCAAACACACGAAATGGTATACAAGGATATTCAAAGCTACTAGTAAGATGGCAGTTTACATAATATGCACCAAGCCCCGAAACCGATCCGGCCGACATTACTTACAGCTAAGATAATTTGAAATTTGAAAGTCACTTCCTCTTAAGTTCTCCATTATAATCTGCCAAAGTCCAAGTCATGAGTGTACTGTGTTGTCGAACTGTGTTGTTATCCATACAATAAATAGGGCTTTATTGATGTATACTTCAAAGAGCTAGAGCTTTGTCAACAGAGCTAGACACGGAAACCTCTCAGTCGAAATGAGTTTCGTGCTTAATTGTCAAACGTTCTCCTTATATACCCTAAAGGATAAAACTGATAGTCATGTGCATGGACAAATGAAAAGTTGCCTGCATGCAGTGCGAATCTATGAGGGCCCCCACCCCACCCTAGTCTGATTCAATTATAGCCCGTTGTCCATCCAACGGAGCCCTCCATATCAAACGTCTGATGATAATCTGATCTGAGCGAGCCAATCGGAGTCGATTTTAGAAATTGTGACGTCATTTCGATCGGAAATAATGGACTAAGCTGTTGATTGGTCAATTAGGCTGACATTTTTTGTAATACAACAACAGGTTACGGAAGATCCGATACAAGGCAACCGCCGAATGGCCAAAATCTCGAGGTCAAGATGACGGTCTTGTCAAGTTTTGCATAATTACTGGCCGAATCTGCTGGCATAGACTTTCCTAGAATTGAGGACAAGTCGTTAGACAGTCGTGTTATGTCTATCCGGTTCGTAAATAGTGCGACGTCGGTTCATTTTAGACCACGCCCACTGGCCATTAAATAGCATTAGATTGGAACCCAGAAGCTAAAGCAACTTGAGTTTTTATCCAATGGGCGCTATATAGTTATCAGTGGCGCGCGCGCGCGTTTGACGTTTTTACTAACGAACCGTGGAGCCACATATCCTGTGTAACGTCTGATAATGTCTACATGCAGGTACATGTACATATATTATGCAAGCTGCACGCCAGCCAATCGGAGTCGACTTTATTAAATCGTGACGTCATTTCATTCCTAAATTAGGACTAAATGGTTTGATTGGTCAATTCGCATGCAGTGTTTTGTAATAAAAGAAAAGGCCGGGCGCTTTATCGCCAAACATGATACAGAGCACGTGACACTTTTTTTTATACATTGTATATGACGCGCAACCGGTGTGTCAAGACCCGATCATACTTGTGAGGGCTCGTCGATTGGTCAAAATCTAGAGGTCAAGAGGCGATATAGTTGGAAAATGACAGATCTATACCAATACAGTAGGCCCTTCACTTTCATGGTACCTCAAGGGGCCGGAAGGGGGTTTTTACCATTAGGGTGTTGGCATGCATGTTTTATTGGGGGTGTGGGCGTGGGTGCATGATTTTCCTTTTTTTAATTGCGGCTTCAGGGGAGTAACCCCCTCCCGGTAACGTAAGTTTACCACTGATTTCCATGGTATGAGTGCTATTTCGTGAATAACTGATGGAGAAAGATGTATCAGGGGATGACACATTGATTCTTGGTTGCTGAAGTCACATTTTTGAGAAATAATTTAATTACCAGCAACAAATCAACCCTAATATCCATGCATATTTTAATGCACCATGTAGCTTTGGCATTTCGGAGCCACCGTAAGCAAGGTGAAAGAGCGCCCTCAAGAATCAATCCACCTACAATTACATTCTCAAAAATGAAAACAAGACATGAATTTCGTACGTGTTGTCGTATTTAGATCCTGAAATTGTCGTCTGTGATTCAGACAATGCGAGTAATACCACCCATCTGAGGTATTGATTTAGTAAAAATGATCTTTTAGCCTTCTTCAGTTTAAAATGTTGGTGTTATATTAAAGTCTAATAAATTACAAAATTACAAGTGAACTGAACTTGTCAAATGTCAAGTAGGCCTAATTTTAACAATTTTGTGTATCAATTTCAAACTAGGCCTATATCATCTACATTTGTACCAATGCCATCTTTATCAGCAGTACATGTACTATGTAGGCTATTTTTTTGGATAAATAATAGGCCCTAATTTTCAAAAGTTCAATATTTTGAGTTAATTATACTTTATTTCCTAACAATAACATTCATTAGTACGTACAAGTAGGCCTACATAATGATCATGTAGGCGTAGGCCCGTTATTTAGTATAACGTTGGGCTAGTATATTAATATTATAAACTCAAATATTAAACTGTTGAATATTTATTTATTTATAAAAAAATCCATTGTTTTTCCTATAAAGGTCGATATGGCAAGTGTTTGCCCAAAATGCAGCTCATCCGCTGTCATTGTGGAGGAGCATGGAGGGCAGCATCATCGTGTGTGCTCAGACTGCGGGGAGGTCATCGACTCCACAACTTCCTTCGAGCAGGAGAGAGATTACTGGAGCGGCGTCACAAGCTGCAATCAAGCAGGATCACTACAGAGTAACAACCTGGGCAGGTGCCGAAATATCCGACAGGGAGATCCTAACGCGCCCAGCAGGGGACTCAAGCCCTGGATTGATTACGTGAAGGAAGTCTGTAGCATGATGAGGCTGAATGGGGAGATGGAGAGAGGGGTCGTCGACCTTTTCAGCCAAGCATGGAGAGGGATTCTTAAGGGCAAGGGGCGAGCTAAGAAGCAAGCTCTGTGTGGGGCTGTTGTGTTTACAATTTGCCGACAGAATGACTGGCCGGTGGTTCTGTCGGATATCGCTGCTGTGGTACAGAGCACAGTCAAGGAGTTGTTTGCAGTGAAGCAGATACTGGAGAGCGAGTATAACATGCACGTTCCTAATACAAACATTGAGGATATTGTCAAGACTGTCTTGAAGAAGTACGGTTTTGTTGATCAGTCATTCGTTGATAAGTCTGTGAAGGTTGTCAGCTTGGCAAAGGATGCGTGGATCACCTGCGGCAGATCCTACGATGCTGTGATCGTGGCTGCCGCATTCCTGGTTTGGAAAGCGTCCCCGGAGGGACGAGGCAAAGGCAAACGACTGGCGACATTTCGTGGGCTGCTACCTCTCAAGCTGCCAGGCCAGACCGCAGCGCGTGTCAGAGAGATGCAAAGCACCTTGATGCAACTTGTCAAGAAACTTCCCTGGTTGAAGTTAAAGACTATCACCGCAGATATGACAACAAAGTACCTGGACGATGTCCTGCACATCAAGAAATATCTTATATCTTGTGCCGAGTTACCTAATGAACAGGACTCTAGGGATGATGAGGAATCAGCCACTACAGAAAAAACCAACAAAGACGAAACATCCAATCAATCCCTTAGTAGTTCATGCACCTCACCCACATTTTCACATCCTCTGTTGTGGAAACCAGGAAGGAAAAGAAAACTACCTTCCGATGATGAGGGCAACATCAAACATCACTGTAAATTGTTCACCAGTGCATCTTCAGTGGACACATTATTGGACCAAGAAACGGTAAACCTGGATGAAGAACTGACCGAGAAAGATATACCGGAATCTGAGATGCATTTGTATGTGCGCTCAGATAGGGAAGTGGAAGATATGCTGAGACTACAGACAGTAGTTGCTCAAGAAACGTCACCCTTACATCAAGGAGTAACAAACACTTAAGTTAAAGGAGTCTGGAAAGGGACTCGCACACTGCCAAAATGCAACTTCCAACATTCAAATTACGAGTTATTCTGTGAATTTAGGGCCTGAAGTGCAATATTATTCCTGTCCCTGTTACCTTGGTTCTTTGTAATGTGCCAATCAAGTATCATTTAGAATTACTTTAATCCATTCTTTATTTGTTGGGGAGGTAGTTTGGTATTCATAATCACTCTTGGGGAACGACTGCATTACAGAGTTTATCAGAATTATATAATCATAGATGTCATATGTAACGGGGACAGGAAAAAAGTGTAACCCAAGTTTACAGAGTGATCCAGATCATAAGATGGCAACATACTAGTCAGTTTTGTGTATTAACCATGGATAGTCATGAAGGAAATAAGGGTTTGTTGTTACATGTACATGTAATAATTGTTGAAAGATGTCTCGAAACTAAGTCAATAGAGGAAGTTGAAATGTGGTGAGAAGTATTACAAAAACACTCATGAACAGAAACAATGTGTAAAGTGCAACTTTCAAAGAAACTGAGAATATTATTTATAATTAAACGTTATTACAAAATCATTTCCTTTTAAACAATAACAAGTAACGTAGCAACTAAACATGTAATTGTGACATTTGTTAATTTGGATCAATTTGAATAAACTGAATAGAACTGACAAAAGGACAAACTGACCCAAAAAGGCATGCTTATTGTATGACATTGGCAAACTTTATTAAACCCTTTCAATACAATACTGACCACGAACACGTATACACATGTATGTATACGTACAAAACAAAAAGCTTTTTGGCAAACCTGTAGTACTATTGCAACAAGTGAAAATGCTTTCACAAAAGTTTTGGGGAGAAGTGCTAAAGTACTTTTTTTAGACCAGCAGGGTCTGATCAAATTCAGTTTAGTTTTTTTTTTATCAAATAAAGTAGTAAAGTAAAGTCTGTCCCGAGCCAATGTGGCTCATCAGGCCGGCATTTATCTCCGGTTTCAGTAGCATGAAACGACTAAGAATATTTCTACTCCCCCTGGACGGGATGCTAGTCCATCGCAGGTTACTCCCCAGCTAATGCCGGTACCCATTTATACTCCTGGGTGGAGAGAGGCAAGTGGATGGGGGTGAATCAAATAAATTGCACACAAATACACAAAGAATCACAGATATTGCACATTAACAATGAGCTGCACTATTTAAGATCCACAAAATTAACAAATTTGGATAAGTTACATGCACTCTGCATGAATAAAAGTAATAACACCTATAAATGTAATGCACAAGTTGTAATATACATGTACTTCACTCCATGTTTTCTTTTCTCTAAACAGGTAACATGCCACAGCCTCAGATCACATACATGAAGGGTTCATTTTCAAAAGCAGACAAGGGCCAGTTTGACAAAAATGGAGAAAAAAATATTTGCCAAAATAAAATAATATTCCTGAACAATTTTAATTCTTTTTTAAATGAAATTGTTCAAGAGTCCTCAAGATATGATGTAAGGGGCAGTCCACATTTGTGCACAAGTAATGGGTTCTGTGTTGTTTTCAAGCATATTTTCTCAAAAGTTGAAAATTGATAAACACATTTTGCTGCTTTTGCAAATGAACTTTTCACGTGTACCCTGTAGTATAGTACTTTCGTTAAACACTTAACTTTAAAAAATGTATGAAAATTCAAAGTGATGACAGTAAAGTTTCGAAGTTGTACTCAGAAACCCAACCAAAACAAAATACATATTAAAAAAAACCTAGTTTCGTGTTCTCTGAACAATTAATATAAATGCACATTTTATCTTTAAAAAAAAGTACTTAAATAGTTTTTAATACATTCTTTTGTATTTGTTTTAATGAAGGAGACGTAGCTTTTTAAAACTTACTTTGGCAAGCTTTTACATTGTATATAGATAAGTTCTGAAGTACTGTGAAATGTCAAGAGAATACACTATAATGGGCAAGGGTATGTAAAAGGCGAGTTTGTGTTACTACACTTAATAAATAACCACTATTTACAAACATAAACGATCAACTTTGAAAACCTTTGGTAAGTTGTGAAGAGCTGCCAAATGATATAAATACCATGTATTACATTTCTGAATACAGTACGTCTAAATGAAGTGAATCACAAAAGATTGTGTACCTACATTAGTTTGGGTAATTTTAAAGAACCAAAACAAATTCAATAGAGTTTGTTTCAAAATTCATGGGAAGAAAAGAAAAGCAAATATGGCAAGAAAACATTGACAAGATTGATTAGGTGTATAGGCAACCACCAATAGTACATGTACATTTACTTTGGTTATTTTTATAGACGAGTTGTGCAAACACAGACAAGTTTGTCGTACTCCAAAATATACAAATTCACTTTCACTGCAGTGTGCTGGGTTTTCCCCGCATTTTTACACCAAAAATTGTTTCTTTCCAAAAAGTGCCTTAGAGAAAATCCTCCAACATATCTGACGTTTAGAACACGCATTGACAAAGCTTACAGAGTAAATTACACGGAAAGCGGAGGTTGGCATCAACTCACTTTTTGCACATGACAGGATTGACATTAATAGTGTGAGGAAATTCATGAGTGTTCACTTTGGTGAATAACATACAACATGCACACAAAATGAAGTTCAGTCTAGGACTATGAGAACACCCTTCCGAGCAGAGCGTGAAATAGAGTACATGCACAGCCGAAAAGTGATGGCTTGGTATTCCTTCATTCTTTATCATAAAGTGTTTTGCAAATCTGTGATCCTAACCATGTCTGCATATCGACGCAAGTTCCCGACTGTACTTTTGCATCGAAAAGCCTATGATTGATTTAGGGATTTTTTTTTTTAAATAATATGTCGGTTACCCCAAATTATATAGTACTTTTTTTTTATATCTAATTTCAACTTCGAGACATCACAAACTTTGTTTAAAAAACCTCTGTTCAACCAGCTTCCCAGAAGAGTCTGGGTTAATTTTTGCAGACAGCATCAACTACGAGTCTCTCAATCTTGCTTCGTTGTAACTCACACCAGGGGCACCTTTTCCATACCTGTGACCTGATCATTTTCAGTATCCTCCAACTGGGTGCCACTGTCCTCCATACTGGGGTACGGGGGTATATAAGCCCCGGACTGCTGGGCTTGAGGCAAGGGTTGCGGTGGGTGGGACATGGGACAAGGTTGTACCTGATAGGCTACTTGACCCGAGTTGCAGGTGGTAACTTGGATGGGTTGTCCCTGCACAAAGTGCCCTGCACAGATTTTAAGGGAATGCGCACCAGTTGTATACATGTACATTCAAAAATGAAAGTGCCAAAATAGTCTGAAGGGTTCAAGAACACAAAATCTGTTAACACAGAGGGTAAAACTTTGCATTATTTTATCAGACAGAGACAATGTAGCTTACCGTGCTCATTCTGTAAGACACTCGTCCCACCATTTGGCACGGCAGGCAGGTACTGAACCTGACGGTGATACAAAAGAAAAAAAGAACACAGACATTAACCCATTACATGTAGTCCTTATACCGCCCAAAACTGCCTAGACCGTTACTCCTCATACCGCCCCAAACCGCCCCAGCTCTCTAAGGCTTTACTGATTCATGGAGGACTAACTACACGTTCAATGTAATGGTGATACAATGCAATCAAACTGCTAAACGGTTACTATTGTTTATGGTGTGTATTTATAAAGCGGACATATCCACCAGCTTTGATGGACAGCTTGGGGTTTTACATTTTAATTTTGTTATTTTTGGGATTTTATGTGAGTCATGCGCAGTGGGTGACACCATACCTCCCAGTTTGTTTCATCAGTGGTAGCAATTCCACTCCTACCCTAATACAAGCAACCCCTATGACCTACCGTCATTGAAGAGCCAGTTGAAGTTTGGCAGCAAGTCCCACGGCATGAGATGACAGACGCTACGATGGAGACACCAAGCTCAAGAAGAGCAATGACGGCAGTCAGCGCATCTACAGCAACTCGACCTCTCTAGTTAGAATAGGAATCAAACAAGACAACACTCGCTGAGTCAAGTTGGAATCAAAAGTGATTCGGGGAGTCAGTGACTCAGTCAGTCAGTGACTCAGTCAGTGACTCAGTGACTCGATCACTCAGTCACTGTGTAATTCAGTTTGTCAGTGATTCGGTTTAGTCAGTGACTCAGTCAGTCATTGACTCAGTCAGTTAGTGGGGGAGTCAGCCTGAACTATTCGGATCAGTCAGTCACTCAGTGACTCAGTCAGGGGTGACTCAGTCACTCGGTCAGAAAATGACTCGGGGAGTCGGTTGGGGAGTCAGTCAATCGGGGAGTCAGTAAGTCGGGGAGTTGGTCAGTCAGGTACCCAGTCAGTCAGGAGGACAATAGGTTGGCCGTCATCAGTCCAGCAAACATATCCAAATCAAGCACTGACTGTGACCAGAATTAATTCATTCAACACCAGGGGCCACTTTCATGGAGCTGCTAAGCACAAACATTGGCTTAGCACAAAAAAGTTTGGCTTAGTAAAAGCAGGTTACCAGCCAAAACTCCATACCATTTTCATGCTAAGCATCTATACATCACATGGAAATTTGGTTGGTAATTCTGTTTTTGCCAACATAGACTTTTCATGCTAAGCAAACTTTTGTGCTTAGCAGCTCCATGAAATCGGCTCAGGTTCCAATGCCATGGAGCTGCTTAGTACCCAATAGTTGTTGGGACTTTGACTTGGCACTTACAAGAAGGGTTGAAGAGTAGAGAGCTCCAAACTCCCAAGCAGTGAACGAAGCCATGAGGGATAGCAGTTGAAACGCTGCCACGGCCGATAAGATGGACAAGACTAGATATCCTGTGATCTAATGAGTGATATAAACAACAAATCAGCTAGGTTAACTGGTTAGCATCTGTACTACATTGTAATTACATTATGTTTATTCAGTGAAGAATCAATAAGACCATAGAGTGCTCCAGCAGTTTCAGGTGCTCCTGTGAGTAATAGGCCAGGCACTTTCCGGCGCTTCACTGACTAAGAGTTAAAGATGTACTGTTCGTGCAGCCTACAGTACACAGGAAGACAAAAGCACAAAACTGAAAACAGCAGGGTTTTAAATTTCATCTAAAAATAACTCCAGGTACTTTGACAATTATGCAAGAACACTCAACAGTCCCTTATGGTTTCCGGAGGCAAAATAATGCACAACAGTTCACCTTGATTCAAATCAAAATAAACAAACACAATAAAACTAAGAGCACTTGTTAAGTTGTAATTAAAACAAGCCAGCTTTGCCTGCTCTGAAGGCTTTTTCAAATGTCTAATGACACAGTCACTCTTTATGATTTTGAAGCATCAAGCAATCTTACTCCATGTTAACAACTTACCAGACAGTTCTGTCTTTTCTTGGCAGCAAACTCTCCAGTCAACCCAGCTGACATAAAGAACTGAAATAAAAGAAAAGAATAACAGATCCTTTATGGTAAACGCTAATGATATAAAATAAAAAGACCACCCATTTTTGTAGTAAAGATTGAATTTCAAAGTTGCATTTTAAGTTTTTGGCTTACGCGTTAGAACCTTCACTTTTTGAAATTTTCTCTTCAATTTCATTACTTTTTTTCAAATATACCTACCTTTAGACAACACTTTTACTTGTTTAGCCTCACTTTATTTGTGAAATAGAAATAAATGTATAATTGTGTTTTCTTTGGTTTTGTTTTCTTTGATGGTTTCTGCATGCAAGGTACGTGTTACAATATCAGTACACTTTTACACAAGAATTTTTATTTTGGAAAAAGTAATATATATTTGGCAGCTGTAGCTAAACGCACTCAACAGAGGCAAAAGCAGTTACAAATATACTTACAAATATGCCAGTCCAGATGGGGGCACCAATATACGCATCTTCCGACTCGATTACTATCGCAATGATTCCAAGCATGACCGACAGGATCCCACATATGATCTGCAGATGGGCCGTCATGTAGGCCCCACGCACGTTGAAATCAGGCAGCATGCCGGTGGGGTTCTGGATCATAACCATGTATTGTTGGGACACCATCGGGGGGCCAGGGGGGTAAGATGCACCCTGGGTAGAGGTCACGCTAGACACGACGCCGGTCATGTTGTTGGGTTGATGGACTGGTGAGGGCTCTGTAGACAAGCTACTGTTGGTGTTTGGGTTCAGCGTTGTGGTTTGGCCTTCCGAGGGTACTTTGGTCTGATGCTCCATGTTGTTAACCAAAGCGTCTCACTTCGAAGCTTAAGTAAAACTTAGGCTGGAGACAACGGGAAAATACATTACACCTTAATAATTTGGTCTTTATTTGGAAACTTGCAATTTATAGACTTGAATAGATAAACACAACTACTAACTAGCTTTATTTTCTTAAAGGAGGTCATGGAATCAAGTCCCACCCGAATGATGTTTTTTTCTCACAATCACTTGGGACAACCACACCGAGTCCTGCAGTGTTTATCGCTATGCATCCCTGCATCAGAGCCCAGCGTTCCACCCCACCCAACCCTACCCCCATAAAAGAAATGTATAGACATAAATAAATGAAATGTATCTGTTCCTCCTGGGATATGGCAATGATGTTATTGGAGCTTTAAAACAGCGCCCTCTATTACAAGCATAAAACCTGAGCAAACAGTATTTGCAAAGCTCAAGAACAGAATCTCATTATTTTTTACACATAAACGTTTGAAAGCGGGGCTCTAAATCATACCAATTACTAAAAATCAGTAAACAGGGTGATTTCTTACCATAGATGCTATTTTTTTTTCACCCCCTTATTTTCCTTCCTCCATGTGCAAACTGCACAGAGTCGAGACCGACGAACTGAGCATGCGATGACGCACGTCGCCGCGATATCGGCGTAGTAGTATGGTACATCCCGAAAACAGGAAATTATGGCATCACCAGTAGTACGTCACAATAGGTCATGAATTATGCAATACTTTGTACTTGTACTACTAGGTTACGGGTGCAGCGCACTAATTATTCAAATATAGGCATAATTATTATAATTTTCGTTTTTTTAGGTTGTGATACCGCCACTGTATATATGTGTCACACTTTTTATTTAGACTTTTGTTGGGTGGAGATCGCTCGAAAAACCTAATTACAGGTGCTACCTTTGACTATGTATTAAATAGTTGGTAGGTCCTATATGTACATCTGATCTGAGTTGGTGAAAAAAGGAGAAGTCCGCTGGTATTTTCCGAACTGAAACCGGTAAGATTAGATTATTCCGGGTGTGGGTATTTTGCGGAACTTGCAGAACGTGCAGAACTCTGCGGAACTCTGCAAAATTGTTAATAAAACACTAAATTAAGATGAAATACTGGCTTTAAAAGTACAACAAGCGACAAATCTCATTATTAAGTCCCAAAATCGTCACATTCTACCCTTAAATAAATTGAAAATAAAAGATTTCCCACCTGTTTGTGCCGTCGTATAATAATTGTGTGTAGTATTTGCAGAACAGTGCAGAACACATGCTGTACAGGGATACATGCCGTTTACAAACCAAGGGTGCAGCTTTGACCCAGTGCTCTGTGAAGCACGTGTTTTAAACAGTTGATAGGGGGATAATGTACCGCTGCAGAACGAATTCTGCCGAAGTAACATTATGGAATAATCGTAATGTTTTATTTGCAATGTCAACAATTGTCTTATATCCTCCACATGTTTATGGGAAGGCCTTCTGTATCAATAGTTCCATGTTTTACCCAGGCAACGCAATCAATGGGTATGGGCCTCCGAGAGTTTCGCGTTTTACACAGGCAGAATCAAAATTAAAAATCATCACAATGTTTTAATTTTAATCTGGATAAGTGTATTATATTCTCAACAACTCCTCTGATTTTTTTCTTTCCGAAATTCACCCGAGAAGACCTTTTAAAATGAGAGTTCCGCGTTTTACCCACCTAGGTTTTTTTGTGCAAATAGGCCTATTGCACGGTATGTGCAGTATACGCGTACTGGCTCCGACGCCGTAGGAGGGGGCATCTTTATCGATGCAGAACCAACATTAAAAATCGTCACAATGTTTTAATTTTAATCTGGATGAATGTATTATATTCTCAACAACTCCTGTGATTTTTTTCTTTCCGAAATTCACCCGGGAAGACCTTTTAAAATGAGAGTTCCGCGTTTTACCCACCTAGGTTTTTTGTGCAAATAGGCCTGTTGCACGGTATGTGCAGTATACGCGTACTGGCTCCGATGCTGTGGGAGGGGGCATATTTATCGCTGCAGAACCAACATTAAAAATCGTCACAATCTTTTAATTTTAATCTGGATAAATGTATTATATTCTCAACAACTCCTGTGATTTTTTTCTTTCGGAAATTCACCCGGAAGACCTTTTAAAATGAGAGTTCCGCGTTTTACCCACCTAGGTTTTTTTGTCCAAATAGGCCTATGCACGGTATGTACAGTATACGCGTACTTGCTCCGATGCCGTAGGAGGGGGCATATTTAGCGCTGCAGAACCAACATTAAAAATCGTCACAATGTTTTAATTTTAATCTGGATAAATGTATTATATTCTCAACAACTCCTGTGATTTTTTTCTTTCGCAAAATCACCCGGAAAGACCTTTTAAAATGAGAGTTCCGCGTTTTACCCACCTAGGTTTTTTTCTGCAAATAGGCCTATGCACGGCATGTGCAGTATACGCAATACTGGCTCCGATGCCGTAGGAGGGGGCATCTTTAGCGCTGCAGAACCAACATTAAAAATCATTAGAATGTTTTAATTTTAATCTGGATAAGTGTATTATATTCTCAACAACTCCTGTGATTTTTTTCTTTCGGAAATTCACCCGGGAAGACCGTTTAAAATGAGAGTTCCGCGTTTTACCCACCTAGGTTTTTTTGTGCAAATAGGCCTATGCACGGTATGTGCAGTGTACACGTACTGGCTCCGATGCTGTGGGAGGGGGCATCTTTAGCGCTGCAGAACCAACATTAAAAATCGTCACAATCTTTTAATTTTAATCTGGATGAATGTATTATATTCTCAACAACTCCTGTGATTTTTTTCTTTCGGAAATTCACCCGGGAAGACCTTTTAAAATGAGAGTTCCGCGTTTTACCCACCTAGGTTTTTTTGTCCAAGTAGGCCTATGCACGGCATGTGCAGTATACGCAATACTGGCTCCGATGCCGTAGGAGGGGGCATCTTTAGCGCTGCAGAACCAACATTAAAAATCGTCACAATGTTTTAATTTTAATCTGGATAAATGTATTATATTCTCAACAACTCCTGTGATTTTTTTCTTTCGCAAAATCACCCGGAAAGACCTTTTAAAATGAGAGTTCCGCGTTTTACCCACCTAGGTTTTTTTGTCCAAGTAGGCCTATGCACGTTATGTGCAGTGTACACGTACTGGCTCCGATGCCGTAGGAGGGGGCATCTTTAGCGCTGCAGAACCAACATTAAAAATCGTCAAAATGGTTTAATTTTAATCTGGATAAATGTATTATATTCTCAACAACTCCTCTGATTTTTATCTTTCGGAAATTAACCCGGGAAGACCTTTTAAAATGAGAGTTACGCGTTTTACCCACCTAGGTTTTTTTGTCCAAGTAGGCCTATGCACGTTATGTGCAGTGTACACGTACTGGCTCCGATGCTGAGGGAGGGGGCATATTTATCGCTGCAGAACCAACATTAAAAATCGTCACAATCTTTTAATTTTAATCTGGATGAATGTATTATATTCTCAACAACTCCTGTGATTTTTTTCTTTCCGAAATTCACCCGGGAAGACCTTTTAAAATGAGAGTTCCGCGTTTTACCCACCTAGGTTTTTTTTTGTCCAAATAGGCCTATTGCACGGTATATGCAGTATACGCGTACTGGCTCCGATGCCGTAGGAGGGGGCATCTTTCTCGCTGCAGAACCAACATTAAAAATCGTCACAATGTTTTAATTTTAATGTGGATAAATGTATTATATTCTCAACAACTCCTGTGATTTTTTTCATTCTGAAATTCACCCGGGAAGACCTTTTAAAATGAGAGTTCCGCGTTTTACCCACCTAGGTTTTTTTGTGCAAATAGGCCTATGCACGGTATGTGCAGTATACGCGTACTGGCTCCGATGCCGTAGGAGGGGGCATCTTTAGCGCTGCAGAACCAACATTAAAAATCGTCACAATCTGTTAATTTTAATCTGGATGAATGTATTATATTCTCAACAACTCCTGTGATTTTTTTCTTTCGGAAATTGACCCGGGAAGATCTTTTAAAATGAGAGTTCCGCGTTTTACCCACCTAGGTTTTTTGTGCAAATAGGCTCTATTGCACGGTATGTGCAGTGTACACGTACTGGCTCCGATGCTGTGGGAGGGGGCATCTTTAGCGCTGCAGAACCAACATTAAAAATCGTCAAAATGGTTTAATTTTAATCTGGATAAATGTATTATACTCTCAACAACTCCTCTGATTTTTATCTTTCGGAAATTCACCCGGGAAGACCGTTTAAAATGAGAGTTCCGCGTTTTACCCACCTAGGTTTTTTTGTCCAAGTAGGCCTATGCACGGTATGTGCAGTGTACACGTACTGGCTCCGATGCTGTGGGAGGGGGCATATTTATCGCTGCAGAACCAACATTAAAAATCGTCACAATGTTTTAATTTTCATCTGGATGAATGTATTATATTCTCAACAACTCCTGTGATTTTTTTTTCTTTCCGAAATTCACCCGGGAAGACCTTTTAAAATGAGAGTTCCGCGTTTTACCCACCTAGGTTTTTTTCTGCAAATAGGCCTATGCACGGTATGTGCAGTATACGCAATACTGGCTCCGATGCCGTAGGAGGGGGCATCTTTAGCGCTGCAGAACCAACATTAAAAATCATTAGAATGTTTTAATTTTAATCTGGATAAGTGTATTATATTCTCAACAACTCCTGTGATTTTTTTCTTTCGGAAATTCACCCGGGAAGACCGTTTAAAATGAGAGTTCCGCGTTTTACCCACCTAGGTTTTTTGTGCAAATAGCCCTATGCACGGTATGTGCAGTATACGCGTACTGGCTCCGATGCCGTAGGAGGGGGCATCTTTAGCGCTGCAGAACCAACATTAAAAATCGTCACAATGTTTTAATTTTAATCTGGATAAATGTATTATATTCTCAACAACTCCTGTGATTTTTTTCTTTCCGAAATTCACCCGGGAAGACCTTTTAAAATGAGAGTTCCGCGTTTTACCCACCTAGGATTTTTGTGCAAATAGGCCTGTTGCACGGTATGTGCAGTATACGCGTACTGGCTCCGATGCCGTAGGAGGGGGCATCTTTAGCGCTGCAGAACCAACATTAAAAATCGTCACAATCTTTTAATTTTAATCTGGATGAATGTATTATATTCTCAACAACTCCTGTGATTTTTTTTCTTTCGGAAATTCACCCGGGAAGACCGTTTAAAATGAGAGTTCCGCGTTTTACCCACCTAGGTTTTTTTGTGCAAATAGGCCTATGCACGGTATGTGCAGTATACGCGTACTGGCTCCGATGCCGTAGGAGGGGGCATCTTTAGCGCTGCAGAACCAACATTAAAAATCGTCAAAATGGTTTAATTTTAATCTGGATAAATGTATTATACTCTCAACAACTCCTCTGATTTTTATCTTTC
Organism: Patiria miniata; assembly: GCF_015706575.1. Lineage (NCBI taxonomy): Eukaryota > Metazoa > Echinodermata > Asteroidea > Valvatida > Asterinidae > Patiria > Patiria miniata. The sequence goes on from NW_024037071.1 coordinate 5,279,542, forward strand.
GGAAATTCACCCGGGAAGACCTTTTAAAATGAGAGTTCCGCGTTTTACCCACCTAGGTTTTTTTGTCCAAGTAGGCCTATGCACGGTATGTGCAGTGTACACGTACTGGCTCCGATGCTGTGGGAGGGGGCATATTTATCGCTGCAGAACCAACATTAAAAATCGTCACAATGTTTTAATTTTCATCTGGATGAATGTATTATATTCTCAACAACTCCTGTGATTTTTTTCTTTCCGAAATTCACCCGGGAAGACCTTTTAAAATGAGAGTTCCGCGTTTTACCCACCTAGGTTTTTTTCTGCAAATAGGCCTATGCACGCTATGTGCAGTATACGCAATACTGGCTCCGATGCCGTAGGAGGGGGCATCTTTAGCGCTGCAGAACCAACATTAAAAATCGTCACAATGTTTTAATTTTAATCTGGATAAATGTATTATATTCTCAACAACTCCTGTGATTTTTTTCTTTCGGAAATTCACCCGGGAAGACCGTTTAAAATGAGAGTTCCGCGTTTTACCCACCTAGGTTTTTTGTGCAAATAGCCCTATGCACGGTATGTGCAGTATACGCGTACTGGCTCCGATGCCGTAGGAGGGGGCATCTTTAGCGCTGCAGAACCAACATTAAAAATCGTCACAATCTTTTAATTTTAATCTGGATGAATGTATTATATTCTCAACAACTCCTGTGATTTTTTTTCTTTCGGAAATTCACCCGGGAAGACCGTTTAAAATGAGAGTTCCGCGTTTTACCCACCTAGGTTTTTTTGTGCAAATAGGCCTATGCACGGTATGTGCAGTATACGCGTACTGGCTCTGATGCCGTAGGAGGGGGCATCTTTAGCGCTGCAGAACCAACATTAAAAATCGTCAAAATGGTTTAATTTTAATCTGGATAAATGTATTATACTCTCAACAACTCCTCTGATTTTTATCTTTCGGAAATTCACCCGGGAAGACCTTTTAAAATGAGAGTTCCGCGTTTTACCCACCTAGGTTTTTTTGTCCAAGTAGGCCTATGCACGGTATGTGCAGTGTACACGTACTGGCTCCGATGCTGTGGGAGGGGGCATATTTATCGCTGCAGAACCAACATTAAAAATCGTCACAATGTTTTAATTTTCATCTGGATGAATGTATTATATTCTCAACAACTCCTGTGATTTTTTTCTTTCCGAAATTCACCCGGGAAGACCTTTTAAAATGAGAGTTCCGCGTTTTACCCACCTAGGTTTTTTTCTGCAAATAGGCCTATGCACGCTATGTGCAGTATACGCAATACTGGCTCCGATGCCGTAGGAGGGGGCATCTTTAGCGCTGCAGAACCAACATTAAAAATCATTAGAATGTTTTAATTTTAATCTGGATAAGTGTATTATATTCTCAACAACTCCTGTGATTTTTTTCTTTCGGAAATTCACCCAGGAAGACCGTTTAAAATGAGAGTTCCGCGTTTTACCCACCTAGGTTTTTTGTGCAAATAGCCCTATGCACGGTATGTGCAGTATACGCGTACTGGCTCCGATGCCGTAGGAGGGGGCATCTTTAGCGCTGCAGAACCAACATTAAAAATCGTCACAATCTTTTAATTTTAATCTGGATAAATGTATTATATTCTCAACAACTCCTGTGATTTTTTTCTTTCGGAAATTCACCCGGGAAGACCTTTTAAAATGAGAGTTCCGCGTTTTACCCACCTAGGTTTTTTTGTCCAAATAGGCCTATGCACGGTATGTACAGTATACGCGTACTTGCTCCGATGCCGTAGGAGGGGGCATATTTAGCGCTGCAGAACCAACATTAAAAATCGTCACAATGTTTTAATTTTAATCTGGATAAATGTATTATATTCTCAACAACTCCTGTGATTTTTTTCTTTCGCAAAATCACCCGGAAAGACCTTTTAAAATGAGAGTTCCGCGTTTTACCCACCTAGGTTTTTTTCTGCAAATAGGCCTATGCACGGCATGTGCAGTATACGCAATACTGGCTCCGATGCCGTAGGAGGGGGCATCTTTAGCGCTGCAGAACCAACATTAAAAATCATTAGAATGTTTTAATTTTAATCTGGATAAGTGTATTATATTCTCAACAACTCCTGTGATTTTTTTCTTTCGGAAATTCACCCGGGAAGACCGTTTAAAATGAGAGTTCCGCGTTTTACCCACCTAGGTTTTTTTGTGCAAATAGGCCTATGCACGGTATGTGCAGTGTACACGTACTGGCTCCGATGCTGTGGGAGGGGGCATCTTTAGCGCTGCAGAACCAACATTAAAAATCGTCACAATCTTTTAATTTTAATCTGGATGAATGTATTATATTCTCAACAACTCCTGTGATTTTTTTCTTTCGGAAATTCACCCGGGAAGACCTTTTAAAATGAGAGTTCCGCGTTTTACCCACCTAGGTTTTTTTGTCCAAGTAGGCCTATGCACGGCATGTGCAGTATACGCAATACTGGCTCCGATGCCGTAGGAGGGGGCATCTTTAGCGCTGCAGAACCAACATTAAAAATCGTCACAATCTTTTAATTTTAATCTGGATAAATGTATTATATTCTCAACAACTCCTGTGATTTTTTTCTTTCGCAAAATCACCCGGAAAGACCTTTTAAAATGAGAGTTCCGCGTTTTACCCACCTAGGTTTTTTTGTCCAAGTAGGCCTATGCACGTTATGTGCAGTGTACACGTACTGGCTCCGATGCCGTAGGAGGGGGCATCTTTAGCGCTGCAGAACCAACATTAAAAATCGTCAAAATGGTTTAATTTTAATCTGGATAAATGTATTATATTCTCAACAACTCCTCTGATTTTTATCTTTCGGAAATTAACCCGGGAAGACCTTTTAAAATGAGAGTTACGCGTTTTACCCACCTAGGTTTTTTTGTCCAAGTAGGCCTATGCACGTTATGTGCAGTGTACACGTACTGGCTCCGATGCTGAGGGAGGGGGCATATTTATCGCTGCAGAACCAACATTAAAAATCGTCACAATCTTTTAATTTTAATCTGGATGAATGTATTATATTCTCAACAACTCCTGTGATTTTTTTCTTTCCGAAATTCACCCGGGAAGACCTTTTAAAATGAGAGTTCCGCGTTTTACCCACCTAGGTTTTTTTTTGTCCAAATAGGCCTATTGCACGGTATATGCAGTATACGCGTACTGGCTCCGATGCCGTAGGAGGGGGCATCTTTCTCGCTGCAGAACCAACATTAAAAATCGTCACAATGTTTTAATTTTAATGTGGATAAATGTATTATATTCTCAACAACTCCTGTGATTTTTTTCATTCTGAAATTCACCCGGGAAGACCTTTTAAAATGAGAGTTCCGCGTTTTACCCACCTAGGTTTTTTTGTGCAAATAGGCCTATGCACGGTATGTGCAGTATACGCGTACTGGCTCCGATGCCGTAGGAGGGGGCATCTTTAGCGCTGCAGAACCAACATTAAAAATCGTCACAATCTGTTAATTTTAATCTGGATGAATGTATTATATTCTCAACAACTCCTGTGATTTTTTTCTTTCGGAAATTGACCCGGGAAGATCTTTTAAAATGAGAGTTCCGCGTTTTACCCACCTAGGTTTTTTGTGCAAATAGGCTCTATTGCACGGTATGTGCAGTGTACACGTACTGGCTCCGATGCTGTGGGAGGGGGCATCTTTAGCGCTGCAGAACCAACATTAAAAATCGTCAAAATGGTTTAATTTTAATCTGGATAAATGTATTATACTCTCAACAACTCCTCTGATTTTTATCTTTCGGAAATTCACCCGGGAAGACCGTTTAAAATGAGAGTTCCGCGTTTTACCCACCTAGGTTTTTTTGTCCAAGTAGGCCTATGCACGGTATGTGCAGTGTACACGTACTGGCTCCGATGCTGTGGGAGGGGGCATATTTATCGCTGCAGAACCAACATTAAAAATCGTCACAATGTTTTAATTTTCATCTGGATGAATGTATTATATTCTCAACAACTCCTGTGATTTTTTTTCTTTCCGAAATTCACCCGGGAAGACCTTTTAAAATGAGAGTTCCGCGTTTTACCCACCTAGGTTTTTTTCTGCAAATAGGCCTATGCACGGTATGTGCAGTATACGCAATACTGGCTCCGATGCCGTAGGAGGGGGCATCTTTAGCGCTGCAGAACCAACATTAAAAATCATTAGAATGTTTTAATTTTAATCTGGATAAGTGTATTATATTCTCAACAACTCCTGTGATTTTTTTCTTTCGGAAATTCACCCGGGAAGACCGTTTAAAATGAGAGTTCCGCGTTTTACCCACCTAGGTTTTTTGTGCAAATAGCCCTATGCACGGTATGTGCAGTATACGCGTACTGGCTCCGATGCCGTAGGAGGGGGCATCTTTAGCGCTGCAGAACCAACATTAAAAATCGTCACAATGTTTTAATTTTAATCTGGATAAATGTATTATATTCTCAACAACTCCTGTGATTTTTTTCTTTCCGAAATTCACCCGGGAAGACCTTTTAAAATGAGAGTTCCGCGTTTTACCCACCTAGGATTTTTGTGCAAATAGGCCTGTTGCACGGTATGTGCAGTATACGCGTACTGGCTCCGATGCCGTAGGAGGGGGCATCTTTAGCGCTGCAGAACCAACATTAAAAATCGTCACAATCTTTTAATTTTAATCTGGATGAATGTATTATATTCTCAACAACTCCTGTGATTTTTTTTCTTTCGGAAATTCACCCGGGAAGACCGTTTAAAATGAGAGTTCCGCGTTTTACCCACCTAGGTTTTTTTGTGCAAATAGGCCTATGCACGGTATGTGCAGTATACGCGTACTGGCTCCGATGCCGTAGGAGGGGGCATCTTTAGCGCTGCAGAACCAACATTAAAAATCGTCAAAATGGTTTAATTTTAATCTGGATAAATGTATTATACTCTCAACAACTCCTCTGATTTTTATCTTTCGGAAATTCACCCGGGAAGACCTTTTAAAATGAGAGTTCCGCGTTTTACCCACCTAGGTTTTTTTGTCCAAGTAGGCCTATGCACGGTATGTGCAGTGTACACGTACTGGCTCCGATGCTGTGGGAGGGGGCATATTTATCGCTGCAGAACCAACATTAAAAATCGTCACAATGTTTTAATTTTCATCTGGATGAATGTATTATATTCTCAACAACTCCTGTGATTTTTTTCTTTCCGAAATTCACCCGGGAAGACCTTTTAAAATGAGAGTTCCGCGTTTTACCCACCTAGGTTTTTTTCTGCAAATAGGCCTATGCACGCTATGTGCAGTATACGCAATACTGGCTCCGATGCCGTAGGAGGGGGCATCTTTAGCGCTGCAGAACCAACATTAAAAATCGTCACAATGTTTTAATTTTAATCTGGATAAATGTATTATATTCTCAACAACTCCTGTGATTTTTTTCTTTCGGAAATTCACCCGGGAAGACCGTTTTAAAATGAGAGTTCCGCGTTTTACCCACCTAGGTTTTTTGTGCAAATAGCCCTATGCACGGTATGTGCAGTATACGCGTACTGGCTCCGATGCCGTAGGAGGGGGCATCTTTAGCGCTGCAGAACCAACATTAAAAATCGTCACAATCTTTTAATTTTAATCTGGATGAATGTATTATATTCTCAACAACTCCTGTGATTTTTTTTCTTTCGGAAATTCACCCGGGAAGACCGTTTAAAATGAGAGTTCCGCGTTTTACCCACCTAGGTTTTTTTGTGCAAATAGGCCTATGCACGGTATGTGCAGTATACGCGTACTGGCTCTGATGCCGTAGGAGGGGGCATCTTTAGCGCTGCAGAACCAACATTAAAAATCGTCAAAATGGTTTAATTTTAATCTGGATAAATGTATTATACTCTCAACAACTCCTCTGATTTTTATCTTTCGGAAATTCACCCGGGAAGACCTTTTAAAATGAGAGTTCCGCGTTTTACCCACCTAGGTTTTTTTGTCCAAGTAGGCCTATGCACGGTATGTGCAGTGTACACGTACTGGCTCCGATGCTGTGGGAGGGGGCATATTTATCGCTGCAGAACCAACATTAAAAATCGTCACAATGTTTTAATTTTCATCTGGATGAATGTATTATATTCTCAACAACTCCTGTGATTTTTTTCTTTCCGAAATTCACCCGGGAAGACCTTTTAAAATGAGAGTTCCGCGTTTTACCCACCTAGGTTTTTTTCTGCAAATAGGCCTATGCACGCTATGTGCAGTATACGCAATACTGGCTCCGATGCCGTAGGAGGGGGCATCTTTAGCGCTGCAGAACCAACATTAAAAATCATTAGAATGTTTTAATTTTAATCTGGATAAGTGTATTATATTCTCAACAACTCCTGTGATTTTTTTCTTTCGGAAATTCACCCAGGAAGACCGTTTAAAATGAGAGTTCCGCGTTTTACCCACCTAGGTTTTTTGTGCAAATAGCCCTATGCACGGTATGTGCAGTATACGCGTACTGGCTCCGATGCCGTAGGAGGGGGCATCTTTAGCGCTGCAGAACCAACATTAAAAATCGTCACAATCTTTTAATTTTAATCTGGATAAATGTATTATATTCTCAACAACTCCTGTGATTTTTTTCTTTCGGAAATTCACCCGGGAAGACCTTTTAAAATGAGAGTTCCGCGTTTTACCCACCTAGGTTTTTTTGTCCAAATAGGCCTATGCACGGTATGTGCAGTATACGCGTACTTGCTCCGATGCCGTAGGAGGGGGCATATTTAGCGCTGCAGAACCAACATTAAAAATCGTCACAATGTTTTAATTTTAATCTGGATAAATGTATTATATTCTCAACAACTCCTGTGATTTTTTTCTTTCGCAAAATCACCCGGAAAGACCTTTTAAAATGAGAGTTCCGCGTTTTACCCACCTAGGTTTTTTTCTGCAAATAGGCCTATGCACGGCATGTGCAGTATACGCAATACTGGCTCCGATGCCGTAGGAGGGGGCATCTTTAGCGCTGCAGAACCAACATTAAAAATCGTTACAATGTTTTAATTTTAATCTGGATAATGTATTATATTCTCAACAACTCCTGTGATTTTTTTCTTTCGGAAATTCACCCGGGAAGACCGTTTAAAATGAGAGTTCCGCGTTTTACCCACCTAGGTTTTTTTGTGCAAATAGGCCTATGCACGGTATGTGCAGTGTACACGTACTGGCTCCGATGCTGTGGGAGGGGGCATCTTTAGCGCTGCAGAACCAACATTAAAAATCGTCACAATCTTTTAATTTTAATCTGGATGAATGTATTATATTCTCAACAACTCCTGTGATTTTTTTCTTTCGGAAATTCACCCGGGAAGACCTTTTAAAATGAGAGTTCCGCGTTTTACCCACCTAGGATTTTTGTGCAAATAGGCCTGTTGCACGGTATGTGCAGTATACGCGTACTGGCTCCGATGCCGTAGGAGGGGGCATCTTTAGCGCTGCAGAACCAACATTAAAAATCGTCACAATCTTTTAATTTTAATCTGGATGAATGTATTATATTCTCAACAACTCCTGTGATTTTTTTCTTTCGGAAATTCACCCGGGAAGACCGTTTAAAATGAGAGTTCCGCGTTTTACCCACCTAGGTTTTTTTGTCCAAGTAGGCCTATGCACGTTATGTGCAGTGTACACGTACTGGCTCCGATGCCGTAGGAGGGGGCATCTTTAGCGCTGCAGAACCAACATTAAAAATCGTCAAAATGGTTTAATTTTAATCTGGATAAATGTATTATATTCTCAACAACTCCTCTGATTTTTATCTTTCGGAAATTAACCCGGGAAGACCTTTTAAAATGAGAGTTCCGCGTTTTACCCACCTAGGTTTTTTTGTCCAAGTAGGCCTATGCACGTTATGTGCAGTGTACACGTACTGGCTCCGATGCTGAGGGAGGGGGCATATTTATCGCTGCAGAACCAACATTAAAAATCGTCACAATCTTTTAATTTTAATCTGGATGAATGTATTATATTCTCAACAACTCCTGTGATTTTTTTCTTTCCGAAATTCACCCGGGAAGACCTTTTAAAATGAGAGTTCCGCGTTTTACCCACCTAGGTTTTTTTTGTCCAAATAGGCCTATTGCACGGTATATGCAGTATACGCGTACTGGCTCCGATGCCGTAGGAGGGGGCATCTTTCTCGCTGCAGAACCAACATTAAAAATCGTCACAATGTTTTAATTTTAATCTGGATAAATGTATTATATTCTCAACAACTCCTGTGATTTTTTTCTTTCTGAAATTCACCCGGGAAGACCTTTTAAAATGAGAGTTCCGCGTTTTACCCACCTAGGTTTTTTTGTGCAAATAGGCCTATGCACGGTATGTGCAGTATACGCGTACTGGCTCCGATGCCGTAGGAGGGGGCATCTTTAGCGCTGCAGAACCAACATTAAAAATCGTCACAATCTGTTAATTTTAATCTGGATGAATGTATTATATTCTCAACAACTCCTGTGATTTTTTTCTTTCGGAAATTCACCCGGGAAGATCTTTTAAAATGAGAGTTCCGCGTTTTACCCACCTAGGTTTTTTGTGCAAATAGGCCTATTGCACGGTATGTGCAGTGTACACGTACTGGCTCCGATGCTGTGGGAGGGGGCATCTTTAGCGCTGCAGAACCAACATTAAAAATCGTCAAAATGGTTTAATTTTAATCTGGATAAATGTATTATATTCTCAACAACTCCTCTGATTTTTATCTTTCGGAAATTCACCCGGGAAGACCTTTTAAAATGAGAGTTCCGCGTTTTACCCACCTAGGTTTTTTTGTCCAAGTAGGCCTATGCACGGTATGTGCAGTGTACACGTACTGGCTCCGATGCTGTGGGAGGGGGCATCTTTATCGCTGCAGAACCAACATTAAAAATCGTCACAATGTTTTAATTTTAATCTGGATGAATGTATTATATTCTCAACAACTCCTGTGATTTTTTTTCTTTCCGAAATTCACCCGGGAAGACCTTTTAAAATGAGAGTTCCGCGTTTTACCCACCTAGGTTTTTTTCTGCAAATAGGCCTATGCACGGTATGTGCAGTATACGCGTACTGGCTCCGATGCCGTAGGAGGGGGCATCTTTAGCGCTGCAGAACCAACATTAAAAATCGTCACAATGTTTTAATTTTAATCTGGATAAATGTATTATATTCTCAACAACTCCTGTGATTTTTTTCTTTCCGAAATTCACCCGGGAAGACCTTTTAAAATGAGAGTTCCGCGTTTTACCCACCTAGGTTTTTTGTGCAAATAGGCCTGTTGCACGGTATGTGCAGTATACGCGTACTGGCTCCGATGCCGTAGGAGGGGGCATCTTTAGCGCTGCAGAACCAACATTAAAAATCGTCACAATCTTTTAATTTTAATCTGGATGAATGTATTATATTCTCAACAACTCCTGTGATTTTTTTCTTTCGGAAATTCACCCGGGAAGACCGTTTAAAATGAGAGTTCCGCGTTTTACCCACCTAGGTTTTTTTGTGCAAATAGGCCTATGCACGGTATGTGCAGTATACGCGTACTGGCTCCGATGCCGTAGGAGGGGGCATCTTTAGCGCTGCAGAACCAACATTAAAAATCGTCACAATGGTTTAATTTTAATCTGGATAAATGTATTATATTCTCAACAACTCCTCTGATTTTTATCTTTCGGAAATTCACCCGGGAAGACCTTTTAAAATGAGAGTTCCGCGTTTTACCCACCTAGGTTTTTTTGTCCAAGTAGGCCTATGCACGGTATGTGCAGTGTACACGTACTGGCTCCGATGCTGTGGGAGGGGGCATATTTATCGCTGCAGAACCAACATTAAAAATCGTCACAATGTTTTAATTTTAATCTGGATGAATGTATTATATTCTCAACAACTCCTGTGATTTTTTTCTTTCCGAAATTCACCCGGGAAGACCTTTTAAAATGAGAGTTCCGCGTTTTACCCACCTAGGTTTTTTTGTGCAAATAGGCCTATGCACGCTATGTGCAGTATACGCGTACTGGCTCCGATGCCGTAGGAGGGGGCATCTTTAGCGCTGCAGAACCAACATTAAAAATCGTCACAATGTTTTAATTTTAATCTGGATAATGTATTATATTCTCAACAACTCCTGTGATTTTTTTCTTTCGGAAATTCACCCGGGAAGACCTTTTAAAATGAGAGTTCCGCGTTTTACCCACCTAGGTTTTTTGTGCAAATAGCCCTATGCACGGTATGTGCAGTATACGCGTACTGGCTCCGATGCCGTAGGAGGGGGCATCTTTAGCGCTGCAGAACCAACATTAAAAATCGTCACAATCTTTTAATTTTAATCTGGATGAATGTATTATATTCTCAACAACTCCTGTGATTTTTTTCTTTCGGAAAATCACCCGGAAAGACCTTTTAAAATGAGAGTTCCGCGTTTTACCCACCTAGGTTTTTTTTGCAAATAGGCCTATGCACGTTATGTGCAGTATACGCGTACTGGCTCCGATGCCGTAGGAGGGGGCATCTTTAGCGCTGCAGAACCAACATTAAAAATCGTCACAATCTTTTAATTTTAATCTGGATAATGTATTATATTCTCAACAACTCCTGTGATTTTTTTCTTTCGGAAATTCACCCGGGAAGACCGTTTAAAATGAGAGTTCCGCGTTTTACCCACCTAGGTTTTTTTGTGCAAATAGGCCTATGCACGGTATGTGCAGTGTACACGTACTGGCTCCGATGCCGTAGGAGGGGGCATCTTTAGCGCTGCAGAACCAACATTAAAAATCGTCACAATCTTTTAATTTTAATCTGGATGAATGTATTATATTCTCAACAACTCCTGTGATTTTTTTCTTTCCGAAATTCACCCGGGAAGACCTTTTAAAATGAGAGTTCCGCGTTTTACCCACCTAGGTTTTTTTTGTCCAAATAGGCCTATGCACGGTATGTGCAGTATACGCGTACTGGCTCCGATGCCGTAGGAGGGGGCATCTTTCGCTGCAGAACCAACATTAAAAATCGTCACAATGTTTTAATTTTAATCTGGATAAATGTATTATATTCTCAACAACTCCTGTGATTTTTTTCTTTCCGAAATTCACCCGGGAAGACCTTTTAAAATGAGAGTTCCGCGTTTTACCCACCTAGGTTTTTTTGTCCAAGTAGGCCTATGCACGTTATGTGCAGTGTACACGTACTGGCTCCGATGCCGTAGGAGGGGGCATATTTATCGCTGCAGAACCAACATTAAAAATCGTCACAATCTTTTAATTTTAATCTGGATGAATGTATTATATTCTCAACAACTCCTGTGATTTTTTTCTTTCCGAAATTCACCCGGGAAGACCTTTTAAAATGAGAGTTCCGCGTTTTACCCACCTAGGTTTTTTGTCCAAGTAGGCCTATGCACGTTATGTGCAGTATACGCGTACTGGCTCCGATGCCGTAGGAGGGGGCATCTTTAGCGCTGCAGAACCAACATTAAAAATCGTCACAATCTTTTAATTTTAATCTGGATAAGTGTATTATATTCTCAACAACTACTCTAATTTTTTCTTTCCGAAATTTACCCGGGAAGACCTTTTAAAATGAGATTTCCGCGTTTTACCCACCTAGGTTTTTTTGTGCAAATAGGCCTGTTGCACGGTATGTGCAGTATACGCGTACTTGCTCTGATGCTGTGGGAGGGGGCATCTTTATCGCTGCAGAACCAACATTAAAAATCGTCACAATGTTTTAATTTTTATCTGGATTAATGTATTATATTCTCAACAACTCCTATGATTTTTTTCTTTTGGAAATTCACCCGGGAAGACCTTTTAAAATGAGAGTTCCGCATTTTACCCACCTAGGTTTTTGGTGCAAATAGGCCTATTGCACGGTATGTGCAGTATACGTTCAATGTATACCATTCAACGTATTACCAACCAAAAAAAATATGGCAGAATGGAATAATCCGTGTCCAACTTTGTGGTTAATAGGGGACACGATATTTTTCAGGAAAGGTTGAAAGCAAGCGTGAATGAAGTTTAAGATTTAGATTCCGATATTGAATACACAATAAATAAAAAAATGTTTTCAACAATGAGCAAGCAACCGCCGAATACAAACTGGTTCCCAGTTTGTAGTGCTAGTGGACTTCACTTTTTAACGCCCGTCTTCGCATACAATATGCATTTTCCAGGGTTATTTAATAACAAAATACAAGAAAAATGCAAACTATAACAAAGCAATGGCCAAAAAGAAATTTGATCACATATGCATCCTTCTTGTGAAATCGATTCAATTACCTTTTCATATGATATTTACTATATGCGTATTATATACCCTGACAAATCAATACGCGCTACAAACCCTACAACATAAAATATGAAATTAGATAAATGCATTATTTATGTACTGCCTGACATGCCTCAAATCACACACAGGCAACACAATACGATCGAATGTGTTAACACAATCTCATTGACCGATCAACGACTGCAAACTTCAAGCTAAAAAAGAAAGGTGGTGTTGAACTATTCGGGATAAAAACTTGACAATTTCTGAACTTTTTCGGTTGGGGGATGGGAGAAAAACAAAAAGTCATCAATGTATGTTGAATGTGAAACTCCAGGCTACGAGGTGGATAGATCGAGTGGCGGGGTATTCTGCAATTGTGCCTGAAACGGTACTTACCGAGAGAATATGGCGAAACGTACTTTGTCCATCCGAAGAACATGGGCATGATGGAACATGGACAATGATGGATGGAGCATGGAGGAACACACCGCACAGAAGAAGTTCGTCACTTCGATCGATCCACTCAGTCATACCATGGTCATATAGCAAGCAACCATGAAGGAACAGACACTGTAACATGTCTAAAAACAGTAGAAATAGGCTCAGAGGAGGTGATTACTCCTGCACAAAACATACCCGCAATCCTGTCAGTTTGGTCAAGGTGCAAATTTCAGACATGTAAACTTGCAGAAAAAGGACACGTGTAGGAGCCGATGAACTTCAGATGAGGGCACGATACACAATGATGATGGCAAAAAAGATAAAAAACTTCTTAAAGTCTTGTGCGTGCAATGCCATACAGCAACATGCGCATGCGCACTTTTTGATGTAGCTTGTCATGGATTATCTCTAGGTGGTCACTCTCTGTTTTCTTTTCAGATTACGGCTGCCTCTGTTTTCTGTAAACTATTTCAAGATGGACTGAAGTTGACAGGACAATGGATTAGTTTGATTACAGATCACTTGCGCCGTTGTAAATGCTTCGTGTTCAACCAGTTTGCTAACAAGGTTTGGTAATTTTGAAGACGGGAAATCACAATCACGTGTACAAGAAACGTTTCATATTAAGAGAAAGAAAGTGCATTCCACCATGTTTGTAGTCTGCTGACAGATTGCAGGTCACTCCATTAAATAAAAAAAATATGACGGATATTAAAGATTACGTTGTTTTGTTTTTAAATTCGATCGTAGATAGCCTTTGTTTCAATAATTACAGAGTTGTAACCAAATCATTTCTGTCCAAGTCGAGTCGAGTCTCAATTCGTTTGTTTTACAAGTCAAGTAAAGTTTCCAGTCATTTTTTCAAAAAGTCAAGTCAAGCCCCAAGTTTATTTTTTTCGAAGTCATCTCAAAGTAGTATAACACGCATTTTCCTATAATATTTTAAAACTTGTTCCATTCATGTGAGATGTTTGAAGGACACTGACCAAAATGTCCTTCAAAACAATTTTGTGTAATGCATGCTTGATGTGTATTCTTTTTACTTAAAGGCGGAATGGTGGTAGCAGCCGTTTTCCGGTCGCATTTAGCACGTGTAACCTGTCAAACTGACACAGTATTGCGAACTCGCACTAAACAGATTCTATGGGGATTAACTACCCAAACTAAACTAAACTCAGGATCTTGGAAGGGAAAAGTCTCGAGGACACTTAATTAATGGAGATAGGAGACCAAACCGACAAAAATATTTCAACAAAGAGGACCCCAAAGAATTGATAATAATACAATAAACGTAAAATCAAAGACAATTAACCTACTCCAAAGAATAAACTCTTCAATCAAAAGTAAAGACTAAAAAAAGGTACAACTTAAGCCAGAAACACAAACTAAAAGCAAAGGCCAAAAAAAAAATAATTAAGAATGGTGCATATAATGAAGTCTGTAAAGTTACAAAAGAGAAAACATATTAAAAAAAAAAGGTAATGAATTATCAGGGACAATAAACAACTTCGAAGATAAAAACGAAGTGGGAGACAATCCCCCAACTCTTGGATTAGCACATCATAAAATAACTGAACAGGCTCCCAACTATTTGCCATTGAGCGGTGTGAAACAAAAAAAATGGGAGCACTAGGTAAAATATTTAAGGAAATCTTTAACACCTATGAAAATGTACAAGAAAAAGCGTTACAAATCTAGCATTGAAATGAGCTTTCAACCTAGTTTCTTAAGAAAACAAGGCCAAACAAATGTATATCCTTGCACAACACCAAGGTTGAAAACGACTAAGAAACTTCTCAAAAGAATTCAATCAAAGAGAGAGAATTACATTACAACAAAACTAAAAATTGCTCATCAAAAGCGGGATAAGGTGAACCATGATCCAAACAAGCACAAAAAATGTGTCTATAGCAAAGCAAGAGAAAAAAATAAGAAAGTTAAAGCAAAATGTTGCAAAACTATAGACGACAAAAAATTCACGTTAAAAACCAAATCTTCAAAAGAACTGAAACTATAGATTTCATTTTCAATAAATTATTTCACATAATAAATGAAAGAGGAAAATATTTGACAAAGGCAAACTCAACACTGCTTCGAACAGACTAAACGCAAGCAGCACCAATGAAAACTATCAATGTAACGGCGAGAAATGGCTCACTACAAATCTCCCGGTTCAAAATGATAAAGTCGCGATTTAATTTTTAAGCTGGTACAAAGAAGAAAAGGAACCAAGTAAACAAAATAATATACTTCTCAAAAAAAGTAATTTCCTCTCAAGATCTTCAACAAACGACTAACAATTTCGATCCTTAAATAAGATGAAAAAACTTTTTCGAAAGTACTTTTATAACAATTGAATCTTGCTTCAAAAAACAGGGGGGGGGGGAATGAAAACAATGGGGATGAAAGTGAATGGAAAGTAACAAGAACAGTAATAAGGAGCAGTGCTTATGTGTCTTGCCTTTGGTCTGATGAATGATTTTTTATGTCAATGAACTGAAAGCTTAACTGCACAGGCAGTTTGTGCTAGAATAAAGCATCTTGGAAGGGGGAAAACAACTACTATAAAACAAAACACGGGGAAGAGGGGTGTACTCCTATCAAAAGATGGGCAGCAGATATTCAACTAGGGGAAAAAATGTAACTTCTTTTATGCTCCTTTACACTCGCTTGCGGTAAACCGCACAATGTGTAAGTGTAGCTTCTATGTTCTTTATGGAATAAACGCCCTTTAACAACGGATGGAACTCAGACTACGCACGGCAAAAACTTCGCATGCATGAAGTCGAGTATACAGTCGAGTCTCGTTATAACAAACTCGTTCGGACCTAGCCAAATTGTTTGTTATATCAGAATTTTGTATTCAGAGGAAAATCAGTCCCATTTATTGTGCATATAAATGCACAGTCGGGACCAAGGCTTTATGTTTGTTATAACCAGAATTTTGTATTAACAGAGTTTGTACTAACGAGAGTCGATTGTAATACGTTGTCCACAACATACGCATAGTGCTAGTCATGTACATGACTTGTGGCATGGTGATTATATACATTTTTTTCATTGAAGATATATATCATACTTTACTAACAACACCATCTATTACATGAAATAACAATAATTAGTTCACATTATTTCTGCATTTATACACACTAATAATAATATGCCCCTACCCATGGAAACACTTACACATGAAAACTTTACAAAGCGGACTCTGACATGGCAATGGTTACGGAGCGGAATTACCTATATAGTCCAGTGATGTAGTGCCTTGATGCTGGGCCTTGGCCTTAAGGCTGGATTTGAGGGCCTTGGCCTTGGCCTCGAGGCTTGAGGGCAAAAGCCTTGGCCTTGGCCTTGGCCTTGAGCGTTCAGGGCCTTGCAATTTTGAGTCAAGGCTCTTCAAGGCCCATAGATTTTTGCATTTTCCAGATAAATCTGTTCGAAATGTTGCTGTTACCATTAATTTTAATCGTATTACCACGGAGGAGGGAAGCACCCTATAGATTTGTGTGTTGGGCACACTTCCACCGTTTTTTAGCATCACATTTTGTTGTCATTGTAGTAGATTTGCTGCAAAAATATTCCGTACACTTGTGGGGCTAATGAGATGATCACTTTAATTGCATATAACTATGGAATAGATCTGATTGGTTGTATATGTCTCCCTGATAAGTGCTAAAGATTTCCATGTATCTGTTTTAGATAATGCTGTTTTTTATGACCATGTTGGGCCAGCAAATAAAAATTTCCCAAATCAGTTTCTTGGATCCCCCTTTTGTTACACTTGGGAGAAATGTGTGTCAATATAGAAGTAAATCATTATTTTGTTTAGTTAAACCATATTGAAGACCTGAACTTATACATTAATAGATACAGTGCATTCATCAAACGGTGTAGGCCTATGAGAGCATGTTGATTGCAATTAAAGAAATGTTGTTCTTCGTAACGAGCAATTCGTGATGATAAGGGCGGATCCAGGGGGGCCAAAAGAGGCCATGCCCCCCCCCCAAAAAAAACCCCACTTTTTTAATGTGACGTCGTAATAAAGGCAGGCAATGAGTACACCACCATCTTTCCTCAAAAAACATGGGTTATAATGGTCAGAAATTGCCTCAAATCGCACCACAGAGCATCTCGAATCCAACAATTTTTTGGGGCCCTTAAGCGGGCCCCGAAGCCCAAGCCGTAATTTTTTGACCCACTTTTTTTTTTCGGGGGGGGGAACAAAATTTCTTTGCCCCCCCAAAAAAAATTGTGTTCTGGATCCGCCCTTGCGTGATGATGTGTCACTCATGTGACTATAATTTGTTCTATATCAGTGGTCATTTCATAAAACAGGGCCTTGGCCTTGGCCTTGAGGGTTAAGCCTTGGCCTTGGCCTCGAGGCTTAAGGGTCAAAGCCTTGGCCTTGGCCTTGAGGGTCAAAGCCTTTGCTCCAACACTGATATAGTAGTCCTTAAGTGTGACGTCATTTACCATCGCTTACAGCTCGGGGAATACCCGTCCATACTCCAAGCAGCCTGAAATAACGCAGTTAAAATCCCCCAGCACAAATGTTATTCCCTTATTTAAGATCGGTGTGTGATCGAGTAACTCCCACTTGTCATAGATATAGAATTATTCTATATCTATGCTCCCACTTTTTTAAACGTCACACGCGCGTACGAAGACGCGGGGAAATAGTACAAACTTTCACACGGATGACTTGCTGGAATGGACGAATTAAATGCCGCGGCTACCTGATGAGTATTTATGAGGTATATTACAATGTCACAAATCATGTTCAATGAAGCAGCAGTGGAATCGAACCACTCACATCATTATTCACTGAGTACAAGCGCAGCTCCTGCACAACAAAGAAAACTGTGTGTCAACCAGAACTGCTTGGGATGAGTAACCAAGAAAAGTGAGAAACACTTACACAATAATTAATCGAAAAGTAAACATAAACAAATGAGAAATGGTAACATCATAAATGATTCACGGACCCCCCCCCCCCAAAAAAAATCAATTTTTTCAAGTTACCTTGACCTTTATCTTCGTTTACATCATGTGATGCTTCGAAATAGTTCAGTAGGCCTGTTTCAGTAGGCCTGTGCTTGTGCCATTTCGAATAAGAAAATTCACGTTTATGTTGATTCCACACAGCATAAGCACGACGTCTGACGCCGGCCTTACTTTTCATTATGTTTCCCTTAAGTTACAATTCTCATGGCTTGAGAGCTCACCAGTACAAAAACTGATACACAAACCTGCACAGACACGGAAGGGCAATATGGAAGCAGTGTTCGCAGTTTAACCTCATTTGTAATGGTGAGAACTGAAATTTCAAAACAATAGAGAAACACAAGAAAAGAGAAAAATTTTGGGAACATGCATACAAAACAAAAAAACAATACACAACGATCTTTAATGAGAAAGTTTAAATTTTGGTATCCCCTACAGTGATTCCCAATTCCAAAATTTATAGGTAATTGTTAAATTTGGCACGCCACCATTCAGGTTCAGGTATGGAAAACAATGACAAAGAATTACTCAAATCGACATTTTTTTGTATGGTGGTGAGGTCATATTGAACTTCTAAAAAAGGAATCGTGCACAGTAACTCAACAGCAAAATTGAAATGTAGACAATGAAAATCAATTTATACACAATTTTAAGTTGATGAACATGCTGGCGCAGCAGAGTATGAGTGCTCGGTTGTGTGGTTGATACAGCAGCATCCTTGGTCATACCGGGACTTCTGTGGTACCCTTGGTTGGGTGACTTCCTCAATTGAGTAACAGGACGAAATGAGAAATGGTTTTAATGGCGTTGTATTTATACTTGTGCTCAGAGCCCACACTGTAAAAAAATGCGTTACTTAACAGTTGTTTTTCTGTTGAAATTTTTGTAAAATTAAAGTAGATTATACTGTTTTCGGGTTTTTCTGTAAATCTACAAATGTGTTCCTGCCTATGTACAGTTTTCTCCATTTCTCTGTTTGGTTAGGGAATATTCAGTGTTCAACTAAAATTCTGTGCAGGCACAAGGAACATCAGGTTTTGAACAAGCCTCCCGTTCCGACTCTGTTAGACACAGTCACATCGCTGTCGGTCAACACAGAATCATCTTTTTTTGTACAGGGTTCGGCCGTATCGCGTGATTTTCCCTGGTAGGTGGTAGCAGTGCAACGTTACTGTGGCGTAAACGCTGAAAGGTACCAGTATGTTGTCAAGGAAGGCGCGCGCGGGAGTCGGTCTGTACCAACCTCGTCCCCAGTGCTTACTTTATTTCCAACGTTGTTTCCAATAGTAAACCCTGGATAGGAAACTTCCTTCCTGCATCCTGATTCGATACCGCAATTGGCTAGAAATGGATTTATATCGTGTACTTGGTGTTGTTATTCATAACGTGCAGTACGTGTTTTCGCGATCATTCGTCCACGAGTTCTCGAAAATATTCATTTCCTTTCCAGTTTGTTAATATTAATATGAAATGTGATACTGCATGTTGTCTCGTTAAGATCGTAACAGTTTAATTAAAATATAATCATGTTTTCGTAACTCACGCCATGCTCGCGCTGCAACGAATTGATTCTGTTTTTACCCCAGACACCGCATACAAAAACAAACGCAAATGTACTGCACATGCAGGCACCAGACTACTCCTAATTTGCATACGTGTTCACAAATCTTGCACATGCAAATGAGCCAATACCAGGGTGAGAGAGCAGGTAGTGGTGGGCGTGTACTGCTCGACACCCTGGGGACGAGGTTGGGACTGTACAACTTCCCGTTGCGTCCGTGCGTATGCGTACCGTGAGTGTGATGTTGTAGAATCTTGGAGCATATTTAATAATCCGTTTCTGCTTACATGTTTGCATTTGTATTGTAAATGACTATTATTCTCAAGTAGAAGCGCTATATTGAAGCGGTTTCAGTTTCAAGTAAGCCTGATAGTCAACGCCAACATCAGTTGAAAGTTGGCTGCTTGTCATTGCAGCATGACTTGCCGTAAGCCAACGTGCAAGTATCTACATTCAAACTTTCATGAGTTTTATCGATAGCACCGCCATTATATGACGTGTTACAAGTATCTGCATGTGATGTACGTTCATTATACGAGAATATCTGTGGACTGAAGCTCACACAGGACCTGTCATTCGCAATCCTCGATACAAACATGAACATTTTGTCGTTTATCGGCCCCCATCATAATCACCGTTTAACTTTAAACAAAAACAACCTTTCCTTCAGCTACAGAGAGTTGTTAAGGAACAAACAAAAACAGCGAATGTGCTGTTAGGTTACAAAACGACAACACTTAATCATCTGTTACAAAACAGTAGAATCCCCTGTAATTGAACAAAAAGGTAGAATCTGCTGTTAATGTACAGAGAAAAAAGAAACAGTAGAATATACTGTGCAAAAACAGTAACTCCTGTAATGCCAATTGACAATAGAATCTAATGAACAAAGCGTATGTACGCTTTGTTTATGCTATTAACTTTACAAAGTATGAAATAGTGCTTGTGGTTAACAAAAATCTACAAAAAAAATCCGAAGATCTATGTGACACTTTGATTACAAATCAAAAGATCGCCAGGTATTGCCCTAATTCAAAATATATTCCAAAACATCCCAAGCAGTTGCCACACTGACCACGTGAACAAAAGGTGTACTTGCGTCATGTCCATAGGGTTGCACACCAGTATTATAGTTTTCATGGACCCCAATGATAAATTACCCTACTTCAGAAATTCATAAAAAATACTCCAAAGTGTATGAGGTGTTCAACACGTACATCAAATGGAAGCTTATTTCATTATCTCTCATTTTCGGTTCAAGTTTTTTTTTTTGGGGGGGGGGGGGGGAACAATGACTTTTGGGAGAAAATTCCATCCAAAGCTGATGACCCCTAAAAGCAGTGCTGAAGCCCATTGCCCTTTTTAAAATGGTCGCCTACGCTCCAGTGAAAAATAGAGCCATTTTAGTGCATAATCATCATCCACATTTTCAAAAATACAAGCTCGCAGTCCTCTGCACGGCTTCCACCAACAAACGCTCAAGTTCATGGCCCACAATATGCTCAATGAGGGCATGCGAATCGTGATTTGGCCGGCGTTGGCAATTTCGGACCGATTTAATGGCCTGCACCTATAGAGCTATATTGAATTTAGCTATCACCGTTTGCGAGTTGATTTTTGTTGATCACATATTTTGCGCGTTCCGCGTCCATTTATATATATTATGTACTTGGACAATTTTTCACAAGCTGCGTTCACGCAATTCTAACGCGATTCTATCGCGATAGGTCAATTATCTCCATAGATATAGAAAAGACAAGACTATATCTCCCGTCCCAACTATCTACGGCACTCAGAATTGACCTATTGCGGTAAAATCGCGCCAACGCAGGTTGTGAAATATTAGCCCCCAAAAAGATGAGAATAAGTGTATGCCGAACGCGCAGAATCAGACACAAACAAACCTTAGTGTACACAATTTCAATAGGGTTGTCTAAGGGCTGCGCCAAGTTGTTTCCCATCATGCCTTGCGCGATCTAAACGAACCTTTTCCCTCATGACCCTTTACCATCACCGTCTTTACCGACCACTTTACAATCTTGGTGTCCCCTATGCCAGACATGTGGATGAAAACCATTCTTTACATAAGCATTTAGGCGAAACCTCATTTCCAAAAAATTCTAGATAATAGGAACTCGTTTCTTAAGAAAAAGAAGATTGAGGGTTAATCTGTGAAGACACACACAACCAACATCAACGGACCCTGGAGCATGGAACGCTGTCTGATCGCATGCATGTTAATAAACAATTCATGGACACTTGTCACAAGCTGGGTTATAAATCACCCCCAGGTTGACATGAGTTCCTGCATGTAAACCGTTCTTTCCATTGTCTTTAATGACCAATTATAGGCAGTGCCACAGACATTCTGTCCCCGTTTTACGGTCATCCAACTATTCCAAACTGACAAGCTTAATAATTAAGTTACACAAGTCCGATTACGCGCTTTATTGTCAGGTTTGACCCTGCACAGTCACTCCTTAGTCTGTCCAATATGGAGCTATAGGTACGTCCATGGTCTGTTTAAGATAACAGTGCGAAGCTTACCCGCATGAAATGACATGCACACCACAAATGTAGCAAACGATGTAATTGATACAGCGTGCAAAATGACCCCAAGAAAGTAAAGACAGTTGACTAGAATCGTAATTTCAGGTCCCCTTCAATTAATCCTAAAAGTGAGCGATTTTGTCTTTCAGGTAAAACACTTGATACAAACGTTAGAGAGAGATCTGACATTAGCGTTTTAATAATGAAAATGCAGCTGAAACCCCCAAACGGCATGAAGGTTAGCATTTGTTTGCTTAGCGACTTGTCATATGGGTGCGATAAAAAGAAGAACATACATTTCCACAAGAATATGCGAGTTGCCCCCTGACGTTGTTAGCACATTGGCTGCAGATAAGCAGCTGTCGACGTTGTTTGTGATATTTTGGGCGTCTGTAACCCTCCAAAAAAGGCGCTTTTTCTATTCGAATCTTTTGCGGAAAAGTCAGGTCGGAAACTGACAAAGTAGCGATGACCTTTGCACTAATGTACATGTTGGGCTGCATCAGTGTACAGCTTGTTCTAGGGCTGCGCCAATTAAAAATACGCGGTGACGCGCTGAAAATAGACATAGACAATTATGATACTGACAAATATCAGACAATTATCAACATTACTGTACAGTTACAAAACTTTGCGATCGCTGTAAAGGTTACTTCTGCAGCGGTAAACACGTCACTCACAACGGCACGGAACCAATACTTTTATGTACATGCCCGCAGGGGCGAATTGAGATCGGGTGTTTTTTTTTTTGGGGGGGGGGGTCCTCAGAAAATCAATGTTGAAAATGTAGACATGTTTTTTAGATGGAGGTGGGGGTGGGCTCGGACTATATTTTAAACGGGGGCGCTGTTCAATTGCGAGAATTATTAACACCACATTACATGATAGTGTACAAATGCGTAACCAGCATGCTCTGACCATGGAGGAATAAGTGCACAAGTGTATTTATACCAGTGTTATTTAGTTTTGAAAACAGAGCAGGGGTGGGGGATCATTATTTTGTGGTGCATTTATATGGAAAGAAATATTTTTTTCACAGTGCTGGGGGCCGGGGGAAAGGTTCAGGCCGGGATGTCCATGGCGCTGCAAGGTAAACAACTCTAACAACAGAGCGCCTTCCCGTTTCAAGTCTCCAACCAAAGAAATGCCAACTGTTGCAGAGGATATGAGACAATTATCAACATCAAAATTAAGAAATTATCATCACTTTTAATAATAGTTTGGCATCGGTAAACACCCCCCCCCCCTCCAACGGCATAGTAACTATTTACACGTACATTTTATTAACGTGCATTAGGCCCGTATATACCCGTCGCGCTGCCTGGGTAAAACGCAGAACTCTAAAATATAGGTCCTTCCCGTGTTCATTTTTCTGACTTGCAAAAACGGGGAACTCTAAAAGCAGAGGGTCTTTCTGGGTAAATTTTTCAACGAAAAGATTTCTAGGAGTTGTTGAGATATAATACACTCATCCAGATTAAAATCCAAACATTGTGACGATTTTTAATGTTGGTTCTGCAGCGATAAATATGCCCCCTCCTACGGCATCGGAGCCAGTACGTGTATACTGCACATACCGTGCAATAGGCCTATTTGCACAAAAAACCTAGGTGGGTAAAACGCGGAACTCTCATTTGAAAAGGTCTTCCCGGGTGAATTTCGGAAAGAAAAAAATCACAGGAGTTGTTGAGAATATAATACATTAATCCAGATTAAAATTAAAACATTGTGACGATTTTTAATGTTGGTTCTGCAGCGATAAAGATGCCCCCTCCTACAGCATCGGAGCCAGTACGCGTATACTGCACATACCGTGCAATAGGCCTATTTGCACAAAAAACCTAGGTGGGTAAAACGCGGAACTCTCATTTTAAAAGGTCTTCCCGGGTGAATTTCCGAAAGAAAAAAATCACAGGAGTTGTTGAGAATATAATACATTAATCCAGATTAAAATTAAAACATTGTGACGATTTTTAATGTTGGTTCTGCAGCGATAAAGATGCCCCCTCCTACAGCATCGGAGCCAGTACGCGTATACTGCACATACCGTGCAATAGGCCTATTTGCACAAAAAACCTAGGTGGGTAAAACGCGGAACTCTCATTTTAAAAGGTCTTCCCGGGTGAATTTCCGAAAGAAAAAAACCACAGGAGTTGTTGAGAATATAATACATTTATCCAGATTAAAATTAGAACATTGTGACGATTTTTAATGTTGGTTCTGCAGCGATAAATATGCCCCCTCCTACGGCATCGGAGCCAGTACGCGTATACTGCATATACCGTGCAATAGGCCTGTTTGGACACAAAAAAACCTAGGTGGGTAAAACGCGGAACTCTCATTTTAAAAGGTCTTCCCGGGTGAATTTCGGAAAGAAAAAAATCACAGGAGTTGTTGAGAATATAATACATTTATCCAGATTTAAATTAAAACATTGTGACGATTTTTAATGTTGGTTCTGCAGCGCTAAAGATGCCCCCTCCTACGGCATCGGAGCCAGTACGCGTACACTGCACATAACGTGCATAGGCCTACTTGGACAAAAAAACCTAGGTGGGTAAAACGCGGAACTCTCATTTTAAAAGGTCTTCCCGGGTGAATTTCGGAAAGAAAAAAATCACAGGAGTTGTTGAGAATATAATACATTTATCCAGATTAAAATTAAAACATTGTGACGATTTTTAATGTTGGTTCTGCAGCGCTAAAGATGCCCCCTCCTACGGCATCGGAGCCAGTACGTGTACACTGCACATAACGTGCATAGGCCTACTTGGACAAAAAAACCTAGGTGGGTAAAACGCGGAACTCTCATTTTAAAAGGTCTTCCCGGGTGAATTTCGGAAAGAAAAAAATCACAGGAGTTGTTGAGAATATAATACATTTATCCAGATTAAAATTAAAAGATTGTGACGATTTTTAATGTTGGTTCTGCAGCGATAAAGATGCCCCCTCCTACGGCACCGGAGCCAGTACGTGTACACTGCACATAACGTGCATAGGCCTACTTGGACAAAAAAACCTAGGTGGGTAAAACGCGGAACTCTCATTTTAAAAGGTCTTCCCGGGTGAATTTCGGAAAGAAAAAAATCACAGGAGTTGTTGAGAATATAATACATTTATCCAGATTAAAATTAAAACATTGTGACGATTTTTAATGTTGGTTCTGCAGCGATAAATATGCCCCCTCCTACGGCACCGGAGCCAGTACCTTATACACTGCACATAACGTGCATAGGCCTACTTGGACAAAAAAACCTAGGTGGGTAAAACGCGGAACTCTCATTTGAAAAGGTCTTCCCGGGTGAATTTCGGAAAGAAAAAAATCACAGGAGTTGTTGAGAATATAATACATTCATCCAGATTAAAATTAAAAGATTGTGACGATTTTTAATGTTGGTTCTGCAGCGATAAAGATGCCCCCTCCTACGGCACCGGAGCCAGTACCTTATACACTGCACATAACGTGCATAGGCCTACTTGGACAAAAAAACCTAGGTGGGTAAAACGCGGAACTCTCATTTGAAAAGGTCTTCCCGGGTGAATTTCGGAAAGAAAAAAACCACAGGAGTTGTTGAGAATATAATACATTCATCCAGATTAAAATTAAAAGATTGTGACGATTTTTAATGTTGGTTCTGCAGCGCTAAATATGCCCCCTCCTACGGCATCGGAGCCAGTACGCGTATACTGCACATACCGTGCAACAGGCCTATTTGGACAAAAAAAACCTAGGTGGGTAAAACGCGGAACTCTCATTTTAAAAGGTCTTCCCGGGTGAATTTCGGAAAGAAAAAAATCACAGGAGTTGTTGAGAATATAATACACTTATCCAGATTAAAATTAAACATTGTGACGATTTTTAATGTTGGTTCTGCAGCGATAAATATGCCCCCTCCTACGGCATCGGAGCCAGTACGCGTATACTGCATATACCGTGCAATAGGCCTGTTTGGACACAAAAAAACCTAGGTGGGTAAAACGCGGAACTCTCATTTTAAAAGGTCTTCCCGGGTGAATTTCGGAAAGAAAAAAATCACAGGAGTTGTTGAGAATATAATACATTTATCCAGATTAAAATTAAAACATTGTGACGATTTTTAATGTTGGTTCTGCAGCGCTAAAGATGCCCCCTCCTACGGCATCGGAGCCAGTATCGCGTATACTGCATATACCGTGCATAGACCTATTTGCACAAAAAACCTAGGTGGGTAAAACGCGGAACTCTCATTTTAAAAGATCTTCCCGGGTGAATTTCGGAAAGAAAAAAATCACAGGAGTTGTTGAGAATATAATACATTTATCCAGATTAAAATTAAAAGATTGTGACGATTTTTAATGTTGGTTCTGCAGCGCTAAAGATGCCCCCTCCTACGGCATCGGAGCCAGTACGTGTACACTGCACATAACGTGCATAGGCCTACTTGGACAAAAAAACCTAGGTGGGTAAAACGCGGAACTCTCATTTTAAAAGGTCTTCCCGGGTGAATTTCGGAAAGAAAAAAATCACAGGAGTTGTTGAGAATATAATACATTTATCCAGATTAAAATTAAAAGATTGTGACGATTTTTAATGTTGGTTCTGCAGCGATAAAGATGCCCCCTCCTACGGCATCGGAGCCAGTACGTGTACACTGCACATAACGTGCATAGGCCTACTTGGACAAAAAAACCTAGGTGGGTAAAACGCGGAACTCTCATTTTAAAAGGTCTTCCCGGGTGAATTTCGGAAAGAAAAAAACCACAGGAGTTGTTGAGAATATAATACACTTATCCAGATTAAAATTAAAATATTGTGACGATTTTTAATGTTGGTTCTGCAGCGCTAAATATGCCCCCTCCTACGGCATCGGAGCCAGTACGCGTATACTGCACATACCGTGCAACAGGCCTATTTGGACAAAAAAAACCTAGGTGGGTAAAACGCGGAACTCTCATTTTAAAAGGTCTTCCCGGGTGAATTTCGGAAAGAAAAAAATCACAGGAGTTGTTGAGAATATAATACATTTATCCAGATTAAAATTAAAAGATTGTGACGATTTTTAATGTTGGTTCTGCAGCGCTAAAGATGCCCCCTCCTACGGCATCGGAGCCAGTACGTGTACACTGCACATAACGTGCATAGGCCTACTTGGACAAAAAAACCTAGGTGGGTAAAACGCGGAACTCTCATTTTAAAAGGTCTTCCCGGGTGAATTTCGGAAAGAAAAAAATCACAGGAGTTGTTGAGAATATAATACATTTATCCAGATTAAAATTAAAAGATTGTGACGATTTTTAATGTTGGTTCTGCAGCGATAAAGATGCCCCCTCCTACGGCACCGGAGCCAGTACGTGTACACTGCACATAACGTGCATAGGCCTACTTGGACAAAAAAACCTAGGTGGGTAAAACGCGGAACTCTCATTTTAAAAGGTCTTCCCGGGTGAATTTCGGAAAGAAAAAAACCACAGGAGTTGTTGAGAATATAATACACTTATCCAGATTAAAATTAAAAGATTGTGACGATTTTTAATGTTGGTTCTGCAGCGCTAAATATGCCCCCTCCTACGGCATCGGAGCCAGTACGCGTATACTGCACATACCGTGCAACAGGCCTATTTGGACAAAAAAAACCTAGGTGGGTAAAACGCGGAACTCTCATTTTAAAAGGTCTTCCCGGGTGAATTTCGGAAAGAAAAAAATCACAGGAGTTGTTGAGAATATAATACATTTATCCAGATTAAAATTAGAACATTGTGACGATTTTTAATGTTGGTTCTGCAGCGATAAATATGCCCCCTCCTACGGCATCGGAGCCAGTACGCGTATACTGCATATACCGTGCAATAGGCCTGTTTGGACACAAAAAACCTAGGTGGGTAAAACGCGGAACTCTCATTTTAAAAGGTCTTCCCGGGTGAATTTCGGAAAGAAAAAAATCACAGGAGTTGTTGAGAATATAATACATTTATCCAGATTAAAATTAAAAGATTGTGACGATTTTTAATGTTGGTTCTGCAGCGCTAAAGATGCCCCCTCCTACGGCATCGGAGCCAGTACGTGTACACTGCACATAACGTGCATAGGCCTACTTGGACAAAAAAACCTAGGTGGGTAAAACGCGGAACTCTCATTTTAAAAGGTCTTCCCGGGTGAATTTCGGAAAGAAAAAAATCACAGGAGTTGTTGAGAATATAATACATTTATCCAGATTAAAATTAAAAGATTGTGACGATTTTTAATGTTGGTTCTGCAGCGATAAAGATGCCCCCTCCTACGGCACCGGAGCCAGTACGTGTACACTGCACATAACGTGCATAGGCCTACTTGGACAAAAAAACCTAGGTGGGTAAAACGCGGAACTCTCATTTTAAAAGGTCTTCCCGGGTGAATTTCGGAAAGAAAAAAACCACAGGAGTTGTTGAGAATATAATACACTTATCCAGATTAAAATTAAAATATTGTGACGATTTTTAATGTTGGTTCTGCAGCGCTAAATATGCCCCCTCCTACGGCATCGGAGCCAGTACGCGTATACTGCACATACCGTGCAACAGGCCTATTTGGACAAAAAAAACCTAGGTGGGTAAAACGCGGAACTCTCATTTTAAAAGGTCTTCCCGGGTGAATTTCGGAAAGAAAAAAATCACAGGAGTTGTTGAGAATATAATACATTTATCCAGATTAAAATTAAAAGATTGTGACGATTTTTAATGTTGGTTCTGCAGCGCTAAAGATGCCCCCTCCTACGGCATCGGAGCCAGTACGTGTACACTGCACATAACGTGCATAGGCCTACTTGGACAAAAAAACCTAGGTGGGTAAAACGCGGAACTCTCATTTTAAAAGGTCTTCCCGGGTGAATTTCGGAAAGAAAAAAATCACAGGAGTTGTTGAGAATATAATACATTTATCCAGATTAAAATTAAAAGATTGTGACGATTTTTAATGTTGGTTCTGCAGCGATAAAGATGCCCCCTCCTACGGCACCGGAGCCAGTACGTGTACACTGCACATAACGTGCATAGGCCTACTTGGACAAAAAAACCTAGGTGGGTAAAACGCGGAACTCTCATTTTAAAAGGTCTTCCCGGGTGAATTTCGGAAAGAAAAAAACCACAGGAGTTGTTGAGAATATAATACACTTATCCAGATTAAAATTAAAATATTGTGACCATTTTTAATGTTGGTTCTGCAGCGCTAAATATGCCCCCTCCTACGGCATCGGAGCCAGTACGCGTATACTGCACATACCGTGCAACAGGCCTATTTGGACAAAAAAAACCTAGGTGGGTAAAACGCGGAACTCTCATTTTAAAAGGTCTTCCCGGGTGAATTTCGGAAAGAAAAAAATCACAGGAGTTGTTGAGAATATAATACATTTATCCAGATTAAAATTAGAACATTGTGACGATTTTTAATGTTGGTTCTGCAGCGATAAATATGCCCCCTCCTACGGCATCGGAGCCAGTACGCGTATACTGCATATACCGTGCAATAGGCCTGTTTGGACACAAAAAACCTAGGTGGGTAAAACGCGGAACTCTCATTTTAAAAGGTCTTCCCGGGTGAATTTCGGAAAGAAAAAAATCACAGGAGTTGTTGAGAATATAATACATTTATCCAGATTAAAATTAAAAGATTGTGACGATTTTTAATGTTGGTTCTGCAGCGCTAAAGATGCCCCCTCCTACGGCATCGGAGCCAGTACGTGTACACTGCACATAACGTGCATAGGCCTACTTGGACAAAATAACCTAGGTGGGTAAAACGCGGAACTCTCATTTTAAAAGGTCTTCCCGGGTGAATTTCGGAAAGAAAAAAATCACAGGAGTTGTTGAGAATATAATACATTTATCCAGATTAAAATTAGAACATTGTGACGATTTTTAATGTTGGTTCTGCAGCGATAAATATGCCCCCTCCTACGGCATCGGAGCCAGTACGCGTATACTGCATATACCGTGCAATAGGCCTGTTTGGACACAAAAAACCTAGGTGGGTAAAACGCGGAACTCTCATTTTAAAAGGTCTTCCCGGGTGAATTTCCGAAAGAAAAAAACCACAGGAGTTGTTGAGAATATAATACATTTATCCAGATTAAAATTAAAAGATTGTGACGATTTTTAATGTTGGTTCTGCAGCGCTAAAGATGCCCCCTCCTACGGCATCGGAGCACGTACGCGTATACTGCATATACCGTGCAATTGGGCCTATTTGCACAAAAATCCTAGGTGGGTAAAACGCGGAACTCTCATTTTAAAAGGTCTTCCCGGGTGAATTTCTGAAAGAAAAAATTCAGAGGAGTTGTTGAGAATATAATACATTTATTCAGATTAAAATTAAAACATTGTGACGATTTTTAATGTTGGTTCTGCAGCGCTAAAGATGCCCCCTCCTACGGCATCGGAGCCAGTATCGCGTATACTGCATATACCGTGCAATTGGGCCTATTTGCACAAAAATCCTAGGTGGGTAAAACGCGGAACTCTCATTTTAAAAGGTCTTCCCGGGTGAATTTCCGAAAGAAAAAAATCAGAGGAGTTGTTGAGAATATAATACACTTATCCAGATTAAAATTAAAACATTGTGATGATTTTTAATTTTGATTCTGCCTGTGTCAAACGCGAAACTCTTGGAGGCCCGCACCCATTGATCGCGTTGCCTGGGTAAAACATGGAACTATTTAATACAGAGGGCCTTCCCATGAACATGTGGAGGATATAAGACACTTGTCGACATTGCAAATAAAACATTACGATCATTCCATAATGTTACTTCGGCAGAATTCGTTCTGCAGCGGTACATTATCCCCCTATCAACTGTTTAAAACACGTGCTTCACAGAGCACTGAGTCAAAGCTGCACCCTTAGTTTGTAAACGGCATGTATCCCTGTACAGCATGTGTTCTGCACTGTTCTGCAAATACTGCACACAATTATTATACGACGGCACAAACAGGTGGGAAATCTTTTATTTTCAATTCATTTAAGGACAGATTATGGCGATTTTGGGACTTTTTAATGAGATTTGGCCCTTGCTGTACTTTGAAAGCCAGTATTTCATCTTAATTTAGTGTTTTATTAACAATTTTGCAGAGTTCCGCAGAGTTCTGCACGTTCTGCGAGTTCCGCAAAATACCAACTGCCGATTATTCCAGCTACTGCCTGGCTGCAGGCTGCTACGCGCGGAGACATTGCTAGAAAAAATAAGTTATAATAATTATTAGGCCTAAATGCGAGAAATAAAACATTAATGATTAGGATATCCATGGAGGAATAAGAAGAAGAGCAAGGAATTCGGGATATCTGGCCATCACTAATTTTTCCCTTCAGTAACCTATCAACCATTAAAAAGTGATAACATGTCCTAAAATTAGAAGGGAAAATATTGAAGTATTTACTGAGAAAACACTTAGAAATTTTCAAACCCACCATACTGTCATTTGTCAGTTTGTGCACAGGGTGACAAGTGATGGCCAGATAAGGAAATCTTTCCAAGATTTTTATGAACGTCAGTTCACCAATTTAATTATCTGATCATCATAACTAGGATTATATACATCGTCTTATATCGTCTAAAAAAAAATTAGAAGTAGTCATGTCGGAGTAACCAATCATGCCAATGCAGTGGTGATTACTAATAATACTAGCTTGGTTCATGACCAAATTGATCAGTGTGTTCCTAGCTCCATGGTACTAGTAGGAAATTTAATAATAAAGTTAAATCCACACACAATAAAAGTTCTGAATGGATTTTGTACATGGGGAGATTGTATCAAAATGCATGTAAAATGTGTCTGGTACATGTAAATAACATACATATTTGTTGAATGAACTTTCCTCCTGTCGGTTTCTGCGAAGAATAAATTCTGAGCCACAATTATTTCTTATTTATGGCAGTTTGACATCTTCACTTAACACATCATCTGCTAGAAATCATGACGAATCAGGGAGTGTACAAATATCCTGATGGAGATGAATACAAGGGAGAATGGTTGGAAGGTTGGTTTCAGCTCAGTTGATATCACACTTTTGGAGAAAACGGTGACAAACAGCGCACAACCTTTTGAGCATGAAACACAATAGCACTCTGTAGTTCCAAAAATCAGTCGACTGACTGATCGTTGGAAATCTCCTACATTTCTTGATTCCTTCTAAATGACAGCAAGCCAGAGGGAATAGTTTCACGAGGTGTTTAGTACTGGAATAATTTGTAATCCAAGTAAACTTTTGCGTAAGAATTTGTTAGGGTACTTTTGGGATAAATGTAAATACATGTCTGAATGCAAATGATCAGAACGCCTTTAACGGGATGAACGACAAACTAAACCTTTTTTATAGTTCATTATCAACTTCAATGCACAAATAGTCCATCATGTTCTTTTTGTTAATTGACGACAATGAAATCTTTTCGTGGACCAGATAGAGCAAGATAGAGAACAAATTAAAGGTGGCATACGTTCAAGCAATTTGGAGTCAGTTTTCTGCATAGTTCAATTTTTTTTAATTAATTAAAAGACAACAAGTGTCAGACATGCCAGAATTTCCACACTTCCATGAAATTTATGCTATATACTATGGTTTGCCTCAATTCTGCAGGAAAACGTCACGGAGTCGGCCAGCTGATTCTAGCCGATAAATCTGTGTATATCGGCAACTTTGACCAAGGGCTGTGCAGCGGAATGGGCGTCATGGTCTTCCCAGATGGAACCAAGTAAGCCCCCCCCCCTTCAGATTACCCTTATCTTATTAATAAAAATCATAATAATGGTCTTTGTATTGCACTTTTAGCAAATGACCAAAGTGCTAAAGTTAACTTATTATGCCGAGGACAGTGGGAGTACACTGGCAAAGATAATACTCTGACATAGACTTTTGCTTGAATTTTTGCACGGTCGGGCTGGGTCAGATTAGGGTATTTCAGATCAGTTTTGGTTCGGATTCGGTTTATATCTATGTTTCAGGTACCCATCCCGATGCCCAACATTACTCTGCATCATTAGATTAAACACCTCCATCTTTAATTTGCACATCAGAATTCACAGTCGTGTTTTACACTTTGTTGCAGGTATGAGGGTGAGTTCCAACAGGGCCGGTTTGACGGTGTCGGTGTTTTTACCCGCTCTGATGGAATGATGTTTGAGGGACAATTCAAACAAGGAAAAGTCAGCGGTCTGGGTAGGTAACCCTATTCACTAATTCAGCACATTTCAAATATTTGAATATCTGATCAAGTCCAACTGAGAAAAATTGAAAATATAAAACCCTAACTCACTCTAATTTTGAAATTGACATCTTCAATCTAGTAACAATAATTGTTGTTGTTTTTTTTCCCCAGGGCTGTTGACTTTTGCTGATGGTACTAACGGTCTTCCACGCAACGAAGGAGTTTTCGAAGGCACGCGATTGGTTGAGCGTAGGAAGGCATCAGACTACGTAACGAGGGCCCGACAAGTTGCCCAGCAAGCTGAAACTATTCAGCTATAAACAAACGATGGCCTTCTCACAAACATAGTTTTGTATTCACAATTCTGGAAAACCTTGGTCCCAATTTCGTGGCTTTGCTTACCATGGAATAGACCTTTTGCGTAGCAGCCATCTTAGAGGGCAACGCCTTTGTTTTGCTGGGATACGCATGAGAGAACCTTTTGTACTTTCATTGCTACTCAATTAAAATAACCAAAGATGTCCTCTAAGATGGCAGCTACGCATAACGTCTGAGATTATTATGATAGCTGTGTACCAACTGTGGCATCGTCCCAACGAATTCCACAACCATTGTTGGGACTGCCCCAACAGTAGTTTGGACAGTCCCAACAATAGCCAGGACCTCTGTCGTAGTTGGGACGTAACATGATCACCATTCCGAGCGTACAACTCTCTCACACCTGTAAGCACACAATCCAAAGTACATGTAACTGCAGCAGAAATGCCTTTCAAACCTGTGCAGACCTTTCCGCTATTGTTAGCAGTGTCGCAAGTCGGTACGCTTGGAGCGTTCCACCGGGGAACATTGCCTGTTCCAATTAGGAATGTGACATTCTCTAATTTTAATGTACCAGGGATAAGTAGTTGGTTTTTGCATTATACTTCTTTAGTTATTTTGGGGAAATTTTTCTGTATATTTTTGTACCTTTATGTCATCCAATTATTCATAATATAATGCGATAGTAATAAATACTGTTTGATTACATATTGAAAAAAAAATTCCGTTACTGAGATGTGACGTCCCATTTAATAAACATTTATTTAGCTTCTTTTCACTGCAAATCAACACATTTATTTTTGATCCGTATCTTGACAAATTCAAGGACTGTACAACAGCCCAGCCAGCCTAATTTACATGTACATGTACAAGTTACAATTGGGTTTGTAATCTGAATTTTGTTCAAGGAAAATTCAGCATTAAATGTGCTATTGTGATTCACTGCAGTGTCGGATTTTGGAGCGCACAAAACTATGTGTTCCAGTTATGTTTCATTCAGGAATATTGTAACAAACACATTAGTTGTACATGCCCGTCAATTGAAATACAATAGTGTATTATGGTGAATAATTGTAAATTGAACACATTTTTATTACGCAAATTGTTCTTTCAGTTTTAAACTTAAACACACACACATACATACTTCGTTTGGTACTCTGTGTACTCTAGGATGTGCTTTCCACTGTTGGTTGCTTACACATTTTTAAATATATGGAAATGTCTGTAAGCAATAAAAAATAAAAACAGACCATATCAGGACCCATTGATCCAACCCCCCCCCCAAAAAAAAAGTGTGTTGTATGCTCAAAGACCCTTAGTGCTGAGTGCTCTTAACACTGCATATACATGTAAGTACTTTATTTCAAATTGTAGTGTAGCAAATTATAATCTCAACAAAAAATAATAATGTTTTATAATAAAATTTGTATTCTTATCTTTGAACAGTGTCAATAAACTTTAAAGAAACCAGTGGATGATCTTGGTGTCTCTTATTATTTTACTAATTCCCAACACATACAAATGTTTTGTAAAGGACCTGGTGTTAAACTGCAAGCAAATTTCACAGCAAGTGACGTTCACAATACTAGTAGAATGTAACCCAAGAAATTTACATCACTTCTTTTTTTTTGGGGGGGGGATGTTGAAAGTCACATTTAAGAATACTGTACATTTATGATTTCAAAAAGACAAGGTGGCCTCTTAGTCTTAAAATATGAGTGAAATTCTCTCCTCTGTGTCGCATCTTGAATATCAATCCCCTCCTCGCCTTGTCCTTGTTCCACAAGTCTCTTAAGAAGTATTCTATTTCTTCACCCAGTCTTCAGCTTTCTGGTGTATCTTCAGCTTTCTCGTCTTTCTTCATCTTGTCTATCTTTTCCAAGGCCTATAGGAGGCAGTCCTGTTGCCTATCTATCTTCCATTATTCCCTCCTGAGCTGCCACCTCCTGCTCCTTCACCTTCTCCCCAGCCTCTTTCTGCATCTTCTCCAGTTTCTCCAAGGTGACAGACTTGAGAGGCAGCAACTTGGGTTTGCAGAGGACCACGGTTGGCTGCTCCTCCTGATACACCAAGCCCTGCTTCGGGAGAACCTCCCGAAATGTCCCTTTGCTTTCCGGCATGATTTTGTATTTCTTTGAAGAATTGACAATCCTAGAGTGCCACTTCAGTTGTTCTGCTCCTTTTTAAAATTCCGACTGCCAGTTCCACCGATGATGTTTTCAGACCATGAACTTGTAGATCACTCTCAAATGTTTTTGGTTATATTTGCTTTGCCTGAATGAAGACCTGTCGACTGATCAAGTGACTATTTACTAATGAAATAAATGTGGCAGCTAAGCAACCGGCATTCACGAGGAGTTTCAGCTGCACACTTTTTTAAATGTATTGATGTTGACTGTCTTTCATCGCATTCTGAGCAGAAAACAGAAAGTGGATGAAAGTGGATTAGAAACGTAAAACTAAGATTTAAAAAGGGCCAACTACTTCATTTAATCAGTTAATACTTAGTGCGCAAGTATACTCCCTCGCCAGTTCTACAAATTACAAGGAAAGAGTTGGTGGAGGCCACTAGGAGCGACATTCGAACGCTTTCCTGACAGCATCTTGCGATCATGCATTTCTGCAAAGACGCCTGATACAGTGCACATTTAAGGCTAGAACAAATAAAAAATATTGATAATTGAAGTATTTACTAAGAAAACACTTACAAAATTTCAGACCAGTCTCATAGGGTTTGTGCACAGGGTGACAAGTGATGGCCAGATATGGGAATCTTTCCGAGTCTTTTTTAACCTTATATAGGAACGGGGTCGAGTCCTAAATGTAAGGATTACCAATAATATCACGAAATAGATACAACGTACGGTCTACCGCACATGGTCTACATTGCAGTTTCTAGCTCAAATTGTCCTCAACAAGCGGAAACAAATTACTAAATCCGCCACTAACGTTAGTGCTCCATTCAGCTTTAATTTCTTTAGACTTACATCTCGGTTTACCAAGTTCTTTGTAGAAAAAAATGCCTACTTACGGGTTATTCTTTCCGTCGGTTTCAGGAATGCAAGGGCGCCACCAAGTGGTAAGTGCTAATGATGGACGTTGAGGGCGCTACAACACCTTAACTTGGGGTGCACTGGGTGCGCAGTGTGAAAATGTAACCATGGAAACCAACAAAAAAAGTGTAAACTCAAAGTTCAGCCGACATCTCTGGGGTTTCTCAAACAAAAATAAATTATGGTCTATTCCTTCATCTTTCAATTTCTTTTCGATTTTTGGTGGGTTAGCCAGTTACGCCAAAACAAACTCACCTTCCCGAAAAGTGTACTTTAACTGAAGCCTGCGTACGCCGTGCAGCCACAGTGGCATACTCAACCGAATGCGAATACCGAGGACCCATTTTTCAACCGTAATCGTATCAAGTCTGCCCTCAGATGGAAGCCCCAAAACCAGGGAGCCGTTTCCCCATTTTTTTCTCTTCCTATGAACATTTCTCTCGTAGAGGAAACAAAAAGGATGAGTAGCATCGATTCTTACTTCTCTTAGATCTGTTCTCTTCTGATCTAATTGTTGAGTAGAATCCTCATTATAGGATCTAAAGAGTTCAACGTCAAGCAGCTAGATTTTGCACAGGAAACTACCAAAGGGATACTAAACTTCTGGATGACTTGGGATGGGGCACACTACAGAACAGAAGAAATCAACAGAAATTATGTATGCTTTACAAGATGAAAAAATGGATTGGTCGACATTCCACTTCACAACTATATGTTCAGCCTTATACCAGAGATACAAGGGGAAGCAACCAAAAATTCATTCAAGTCAGTCACGGGCCTTCAAAGATTCATTCTTCGTGTCAACTCTTAAACACTGGAACTCACTCTCCTCAGCTGCTGTGATGAACAGCGCAACTCTAGCTGAATTCAAGGGACATATCAGTAATATCTACCAGTAGTCTATTTCCACACGCAGTGCGCAAGTTAGCGTTGAGGTATCCGGCAGGATATTTTGCTGACTTAACCAATGGAGATGTAGATAGAATGACCTCATTACAAAGGAATTAAAAACCAACATGCGAACTGCAGACTGTTTGCATAAGTTTTAACGTGATTTATTTTTCAACTTACAAAAACGTGCTAATTTTCTTCTTTCTTAATTAAGGCAACATTTTTTTGTCTTCATAAAGCACACTTCACTTATTAACAATGCAAGAAAAACACACACCAAACTTGTGTTAAAGTTACACTTATATCTAAATTTAAATACAAATATTTGTACTTATTTTTTTGGCCGTCCGATCATTTGTTTTAAAAGTAAGTTGGTTTTTGTAAGCACACGCATTGAAAACAAAATATATCGTTAGGCATAATAAGAAAATCATTCACGTGGTACTAACAAGTTAGGCCAGTATAAGACAGCATGGTTGTTATATTTTTAAAAGTTTTTCAAACTAAACTTCTGATGTATTAATAGTTTAATTTGAACATCGAGCGCCATTTGGATGGGCTGCCGCAAGTGCATAAAAAAGTCCTCAGTCATAACATCCTCATTACATATATAAGAAAAGGCATGTTTAGGAAATATTTGCAGAGTTTGTTAATAATTTTGTTTTTGCGACAATCATATCATATTTTGCAATAATTAAAATACTATCATTTTTTTCAGTGTTGGACCTTCCATAATTTGGCAATAAACCAGTGGTTGGCAAAATTAATGGGCCAACCACGCATCGACTGCCTCGACTCCATGGGTGCGTGCACGGTACGAGGCATGGTGGGAAACAACATGGCGCAGCAAGATCGTACCAATGGAAACGAGGTTGACGCATCGGTAATAGAAAGGTCTGTACTTTGGTCTGTCTAGCTCTACGGGTAGACTGGCTCCTTGCTCTGGAATTCCTGGGGTTGTCCTTGGTACTGGTACGCTTGAGGTGCAGTTGGTTGTTCCGGGTAGGCTTGTGATTGGCCAGCGGGCTGTCCCGGGTAGGCTTGTGATTGGCCAGCAGGCTGCCCTGGGTAGGCTTGTGATTGGCCAGTGGGTGGCCCCGGGTAGGCTTGTGGTTGGCCAGTTGGCTGTCCCGGGTAGGCTTGTGGTTGACCAGCGGGTGGCCCCGGGTAAGCTTGTGGTTGGCCAGTTGCAGGATAGTAATTAGGAGGCGGGGCCTGGAACGTAGCTGGTTGCTGGATGGCTGTGGGTATCAATGATTATGATCGATTCGGTTTGTTTAATTTGTTTTAATTTATTGTAAGACTCAAGATCATATTCGTTAAGCTTCTTTTAATATGGCGGACAGAATAGGAGGGTGCTTAATCAAGAATATCTTGCAACCCAAAATTTGCGCCCTCTATTGTGCTCACCATTAAAGGACAATTCGGTTTGTAAGTGACTGTAGCGTCATACACCCGGCCGGTGTCATACTGACTCCTGTGAAAATCGGACTCCTTTCCCCTACTATTGGTTATTCTCTCACACGTGACAAGTCTCCTTTATATAGGCCTAAAGGTAGGTTATTATCATACTTACGCAATTCACACACATCCTTATGTGATTTGTTTTCGTTGTGCTGAAAGAACACTGAACTTTTTTGTGATCCGTGGACAGAACTTTAAAACGGTGGTTGTGTTTAAAATTCCGTAACTTAAAAAGTACATAAGTGATCCGAATGATTTTTGTACTAAAAGAAAGCTTACGAATTGGGCTTTTATATCCTAGATTTTGAAAGTGCAACATGCAGAACTTCACTAAAACAATGGTCCCGACATTTGGATATTTTTTTTTTTACTCACCCTGTATTTCACAGAATGTTGTGGAATAGTTCAGAGGTCATGCACCGGCTCAAGAGGGCGCACCTTACCCCCAGTCACGTGTGATAGTTTGACTTACTTTGCATGGTAACCGGTTGTGGATTTGGTCTGGCTGCTGCCCTGGCGCAACACACGCAGCAAGCCACGATGCTCACAATGATGATGATAAACACCACGAAACCACCAATGGCAATCCCAATGATAGCGCCAGTACTGCGATACAAAACAACAAGAATATATCTTGTACAATAACTGATTTTTCATTCAAAAACAAGATGTAGGCCCTAAATATAATACTAGCAAGTCCTTAAATATGAGTGACTCGCATCCTGGCGCACTTTGTGTGTCTCATTTGAAACTATGCATGGCGGCACAGTGTAACTAGGCAGGGTTTGCGGTGACACCATGTGGAAGAATCTCTTTTGAGAAGATGTGGGGTTCTGAAAATATCTGGTTGGTTGTGAAACGCGACGACCTCATGAAGACGATCTGAGAAAATGCCCAATGATTATGTAAGAGGGTCGAGTTTGTCTCATTGATTTTGTTTCCTTAATTCCCGGTATCAGAGATACACGTCTTGTTTTTTACTGAGAATTTTTTTTATAAAAACACACACGAAAGGTATATAGTCGCATTTCCAGCGGTAAATGAGACCTATGGCTATGTATTTGGGATGCACACTCTCACACAGTGGCCTCAATGCAGCTAATAGAGAGCACATGTATCTCCCCCACTCCCTTGGAAATTGGCATGCTATTAATGAATTAATGGTATTCAGGCTAAAAAAGTCACCGTGCAGAGAAATGCCGAGTCCGACTGTACCAAAACAACTAAATCTGACTTGAAACCATGCAACCCAAATGGTCTTGCCCTATACACTATCAACGAATACAAACACTTTGAAGTTTTGTATTATCGAAGATCAACAGTAATTATGTACATGTTCTCTCCCTTTCCGCCATTTTGTTCTTCATAAGCAGAATAATCGTACATTGGACCTAGATCAAACAAACAAGTCAGACAACGGCTCGAATTATAAAGTGATTTCGTTGCTAACATTTGTTGATATTCAAGTTTAATAAGTTAGTTATTGTGTTGACATGCCGCACGACGACACACCTGCATGGTACCGAGGGCGGATCCGGGGGGGGGGGCAAAGGGGGCCATGCCCCCCCCCAAAAAAACCCGAAACCAATTGGGTTTTTTTTATGTGACGTCGCAAAAAAGGCAGGCAATGAGTACACCACCATCTTTTCCTCAAAAAACATTGGCTAAAGTGAAGCGGTCAGAAATTGCTTCAGATCGCACCACAGAGCATCGAGAATCCAAAAAAAATTCGGAGCCCTTAAGCGGGCCCCGAACCCCACGCCGTCATTTTTTTACCCACTTTTTGGGAGACACATAAAAAAATTTGCCCCCCCCCAACAAAAAATTCTGTTCTCGATCCGCCCTTGCATGGTACGGTGTATATCAACTACAACTCATGAAACCATTCTCCTCTATAAAGCGTTACTTTCGAGGTCTATGGACTGATGTTACCTGAGATAGTAATAGTAGTAACTGCTGAGGTTGATTTCATCCTCGTTGTTGGCAGTGTTATGGTATTCATCTGATGTGCAACATCGCTGAGCTGCGGTCCCGGAGTCACAACAGTAAACGTTGTTACCATTCAAACACTCAAACCCCGGCGAGACAACATCCCCTGAACCTTCCAAAGCAGGACACTCAAACGAATCTGAATATTAACGAAATTAGAAACCGTCTCAAAGCTATACTCATTACACCTGTTAATGGCATCTTTATAGGAGACATATTATCGTCATTTTGTATACCTTAGGGAGACATTTCGATGTCACGTCAGCTCTTATTTGTAGACAACATTTTAGTGTCGCAAATAGGCTCGAACGATTGCTCGTGGTCCATAACATAAAAATACCAAAATTCGTGGGGGTGGATGAGGTAAAATTTGGGTTAGGTTAGGGGTCACTAAAGTTTGAAAAATTGTACAATGCACAAGGCTATGGGAATGTCTCCCAAATGACTCATTGCCAGTAATATTATTATTTACTCTTTTGTTTCGGTCTATATTTACCAAGTGTACGCCCATACAGTTGATTAAAACTGGTTTCGATTGTGGCCTGCATTCTATTTCAAATAGTAAATACACAGGATGATACCAAATACTTTGAGAGTGCCAACTATACATTTATAACACGTCACAGAAAAAAAGGCGAACACAGTGCAAAAGTGCAAGGCATAGGCCTAACTGAATATCTCGCCGATTGCGACCATTGTTTTTAGTGGTTTTGGTTTCCAGTACAAAATATTACTTTGCTGACACTGTACGGGTATGTACATTCGAGAGCTCATCAGATAGGAAAAAACGGACACGACAC
Source organism: Patiria miniata (assembly GCF_015706575.1). Classification (NCBI taxonomy): domain Eukaryota; kingdom Metazoa; phylum Echinodermata; class Asteroidea; order Valvatida; family Asterinidae; genus Patiria; species Patiria miniata. Next base: position 5,321,009 of record NW_024037071.1, read on the forward strand.
GAACCTTCTTCATCAAAACAAAACGAATGAAGGTTATAAATAAAGTATATAATTAGGGGCCTACAGTAAATGCATTCTCTTTGTAATTTGCCCTTTCCCGTTTCTCAGACTCCATTTAGTCAAACATTTGTCATGCTATAATCTTCTTCTTCCTTTCCCATAATTGCAAAGAGATATTGCGTTTTAATAATTGAATAATGAATAATAGGGTTAACGTGTGCACGTATCAAATGTGCTTCAAAATCTAAGCTTATTTCGCTTCCAGGAGAGTAAAAAAATACCCAAGAATAGCTCCAAATTATCCGCAAGGGATGATAAAAATGGAAGTTAATATAAATCCCCCGCATTCACTCACCTTGCGCAAAACATGGAGTAAACAAGGCTAAACACAGAAAAATCCATGCGGCCGCCATTTTTCAATTGGGCTGTTTGGTTCCCTCTCAAAAGCGCTGCTCCTCTGCCGATTACAACAAAAACGCCGTTCCAAGGTCCACTTCAGCATGTGGCGCGTAATAATAATTATTATTATAGGCTCTGACAGTACGTGTACATGTAGAATATGCATGCACAATTCCTGATTGGTCATAAATTACGTTTGTCTTTATTTGGAAGTATTCGTGAAAGATTACAGTCACGAGGTCAAAATAGGAAGGAAACGAACTCGGTCTGCAAAGATGCGTGCCGTCTTCTTACGACGTGCTCAAGAGTAACTAGATTTGCTGGCAATGATGCATCAAAGTAACGCGAAAAGGAGGTGGTCGCATGACGCTTTTCGTGCGTTAACATGGCGGCTAAAGCAATACGATATCAGAAGCAGGAGGCTGTCGCCTGTCCTCATTAACTATGGCGGACAACTCTTTTCGTTACGAGTGTTTGTTTTCTTCACTCTTTAACATTTAGAGAGTAGCTAGTATGCGTTATGAGGTCAGGACTCCGGTCTATATTTGAATTGAGGGAGTACTTGACTTGTACCCGTGCAGGGAATCTTATAGGTATGTGAGGCCGACACACCCTGATTAGGCAGGTTCGGGGACCACACCCAAAGCCACGCCCTGTCGGACCTACCTGTGAGCATGCTAGTGTGGGTATTTTCAAAGTCTTGTCCCGTCCCTGTTTAGTTGTTGGTGAGGTTTTTTCGTCGTCTTTATAGACTAGGTTGTACTGTATTACTATAATAATAGTATTGCCTCTTGTTTTTGTTTTCTTGCATTCTCTTTCCACTTTAATAACGCACATTTGCATGCTCCCCTCCAACATTTCTCGTTTGTCTAAACGCCCAGGCAATCTCTCTTTTATATTGTGCTCTTTTACAATTTGTTGTCTATATTCTCTCGATTAATTCTTTTCTTTTTGTATCACAGTATACTTTCATATTTGTTTGCATTTATTCATTGTTTAGTTTCATATTTTGTATTTCTTTTGTGCACAATACTAATTTTTAAGAAAACTTTTTTTCTATATAGGCGGTCTTCCCGAGCAGCGCAGGCGTGACCAACATTGATGAGACACGGTTCGTGCATGAGTAATTAAAAAAACTTTAGATGACACATATCCATTGTTTTTCCCCCTACAATCAAGCCTAATAGGGTATTTTCAAAATCTCTGAGACAATTATGGCTACATCAGGCCTGAAACCTGTTTGTAGCGTCCTTTTTTTCCTGAAAATTCTACAAGGAACAGGTTTTCATCTACATGTACTATAAAAGTTATCCAATTCTCTGCCGTAGTATATTTGATATACCAGCCCATTATTTTCTTCTGACACACAGAATAACAAGTGAAACATTCAGTCTGATACTCTGGTTTCTATGTCTAATTTGAATGTTGCCATTTAAGTAGAAAGCTTTCAGGTTTAATGATCAAATAGTTGATATTGTCAGCTTTTTCGTTAATTTATTGCAATTATAAATTAGGTAAAGGTAAAGGAGACGAACCTGTGTTCACAGGAACGGAGTGCCCATCTCTCTCTTTCGAAGCGATTGGGCCAGACTCGAGTCCATGAAATGCTGCTGTGGAGGGAATCGCGACACCTCCACAGCGAGTCTGTTACCTTCCCAGCATTGAATAATGCTGGTACCCATTTAACACCTGGGTTGATAATTGAGAGGAGTTATTGAGGTAAAGCGCCTTACTCAAGGGCACAACACGCATGGCGGCGGGGCTAGAACCCATAATCTTACGATCATGAATCCTGTGCTCCACCGCTAGACCACACATGCCCCGTAATTCTAAAATAATATAGGCTTAATAATTATTTGAACCCTTATATACATATAGATAAATGCTCGAATATAATTTTCAAAAATCGTGAATGGGTTATGAGTTATTACACATCTGTTTTGCCAACATTCTGATGAGATTTCAATTTATATTCCTCAAATTATTACACAAAATCAATATTGTTTTAATATTTTTGATTCAAAACACACTGCATTAATTGTTACATCGGTTAGAGTTACATTGAAATCTTCCCCTTTTTCCAAAGGCACACAAACATTAATGATCTCGATCCAGATGCCGGTTTGCTGCAAATTATTCTAGTTAAAAATTACTCATTTCTCGATCTTTTTCAAATGTCAACACATTCATTTCAAAAGTAAAAAGCACACATTAAGCACAACCTCTTCCCTATCAGTACGCTCACACTATAGCTGCTCTCTCTGGGTGATTGAATGTTATAATTACATTGCAATTACATGTATACTGCAAGCAAAAGGACAAAGAAAGCTAAACCATTTAATACACGTTGAAAATGACAAAATCACAAAGTACACGATATAAAACTATATTTTCTATTTCAGTATCAAATCAGAATAAAGGAAGCAAGTTTCCCCTTCCCGGGGTTACTATTGTCTCGAGATTAAAAGTAGGCACTTGGAACGAGGTTGCATTAAAAGATCTGTGTACAAAAAACACGCATTTTACTCTATGCTAATTCTCGTCATTGTAACGGCAATGTATACAACACCTACTGTATTGTATTGTAACATCCAAAGAAAACGGTCTCATTTAGGGGAATTATTATTTTAAATGAAAAAACAAACCTGCGACCAATTTCATGGTTCTGCTATACTTTGAATTCCGTGCTTATACGATCACCGTTCTGTGCTGTTATCACTAGCAACATACAAAAAGGTAAAACCAAGAATAAAATAGTTTCGCCAACAGTATAAGCAGAGGCATGAATGGAGCCCTGGTCGAATCGCCATATCGCTAAGCGATGTCTATAAAATGTTTCGGGGTGACGTTTTGGGGCTCCGGATGGCGGGATCATGTTGCTAAATGCTATTCAAGGGAACAGGTTCCAAACTTTGACCTAAGCAGAGTTTTGAGTTAGGTAGGGTTAATTGTGTATCATTGTTATACAACTGAAGGGAATGGATACTTTGTTTGACTTCACAGTTGTTTTGAGTTATCAAAATTTTGACTTATCGAGATTTCACTGTAGGTGGCTTTGGCTAATCAACGTGTGGCAATCATGCAATCCAGTTAGTATAGGGGTGCAGGCCAGTAAATAGGCTAGAAATTGCCTACGCCGGTCAAATCACGATTTGCATGCCCTCAAATTCTCCGGCAGTAGAGCATTTTGGCGCCATGAACTTCAGGGTTTGTAAAAAAGAAGCCGTGCAGAGGACTGCGAGCTCGTATAAAATGTGACATTTGGATGAAATTTGTCCCTCTATTTTGCAATGGAGCGTATTAAAGCATCCTTTTTTTCAAATTGGCGATGGGCTTCAGGACTACTTTCAGGGGTGATCATCTTTGGATGGAATTTACTCCCAAAAAGCATCGAAAAAAAGTGAACATGAAATGTGATGAAAATAAGCTTTAATTGAATGTGTGTCTCAAACACCTTGGAGAGTTGGCAGTATTTTTGATGATTTTTGTAAGTGCGTTTTATTATCACTGAGGTCTATTTACTGGTCTGCAAGCACAGAGATCGGTGGCCGTTACGCCACGTAGCTCAATGACTAGTACTTTTGGTAGGCGGGGTTCTCGCCAGGAAGGGGTGGCTGTTGGGCCGGCTGTTGTGCTTGCTGGGCTGCGTAGTTAGGCGGCGGTACAGACTGGGTGGACGGAGGGTAGTAATAGCCAGGTGCTGCTGGCTGCGGAACGGTCACCAATCCTGGCTGCTGAGGCATACTGACAGCTGGAAAACAATATTTAAATGGAAAAATGTTACATTGGGAAATTTCGAAAATGGGTAAAATCTTGTCTGTAACCTCGCATGATAGGACTTACCGTGCATGGTGACCGGATGATGGGTAGGCGTAGCCGCAGCCTTAACGCAGCGCACACGGCACACGATGATGCTAACAATCACGCCCACAATGAAGACCAAGGATCCAATGGCTATGCCAACAATAGCACCCACGCTGTCGATTAAATCAGATTGCAACCGGTCAAAAGACAAGGAGTATCGTGAAAAAAATCATTGGTTAAAACAATGGAAATATCAAATATAGGATGATTATTAATTTGTTTTTCTTTTGTAGAAGGGCCGATACGAGTAAAAGCTTTTGGGAAATTTCAATAGCTTTTTATTTTACTTTCTTCATAACTTTTAGGAGTTGAGCCGACAAGAATAGGTAAGGACCTACCTACTTACCTCGGACCTAAATATTCATCATGTCCGTAATATTCATAATACGTGCAGCATCTCTGGTAAATGTTTCCTGATTTACAGCAGTAACGGTGGTCAGAAGCATCGGTCAAGCGAGGACAGTTAAATGGAAATGTCCATTTGTCGTTTTCGAAATCCCACACACTTGTACACGCATATCCAGCATCGGCTTCTGATGAAAGGAGAAAGAAAATCCACGTCAGTGGCGTAGCACGGTCATTCTTATTGGGGGGGGGAGGGTAAACATTTTTTGAAAAGGGCACTTGCACATCCGTGGTGAAATGTAGACACGTTTTTTTTCTCCGGACACTTGACCTCCATAAAATCAAAAGGCGGGGGGGGGGGGGGGGGGGGGGGGGGGGGGGGGCTGGTTCAAACCAACGATTATGCACACAAGCGGAAAATATGTGCTTTTCAGGGCGATACATGCGTGAATTAAAAAAATTAAAAAAAGTACCAGGAACGGCCGATGGCACAAAAAGGGCACCACTTCTTTTAAAGGGCACTTTAGAAAAAAGGACACTTCTTGAAAAAAAGAGCACTCTTTACAAATTATTTGGCGGGGGGGGGGGGGTAAACGCTGGTGAAAAATAGGGCATTTGAATGGAAAAAAGCAGTCTTTATAAAATATTTTTTTGGGGGGGGGGTAAATACCCCCGTTACAACCCCCCCCCCCCCCCCCCCCCCCGCTACGCCTATGCACGGTAACCTATTTATCCACCGAATGTCTTTCAAAGGAGGGGGAAAAGGAATCATTACAAGAGCTCTACGTTTAGTCCACGGGCCGGACCAGGAATGCTCTGCATTTAGGCCAAGAGGGCGCTGTGTTTGTATTTTTTGCCCATCATGGGTCAAAAACCAGTGTTTTGGGCATAATTTCTTAATTTTTCATTTAAATGTCATTAAATATGGTACAAACATTTTTAGGTCAGTGAGTATGGTACAAAATAATGAAGTCGCCATATTTGCAAGCAAGAAGTTAAGAAAACTCTCTAAAACAATATTTGCAGTAAAGGAGAAAATTAAAAGTGGTGAATGCGGCCATATTGGATTCTTAGCATGCATTGTGGTTAGTCACGTGACTATGAATTTTAGGCTAAAGTGGATACTTGACAAGTTAAGATACACAAAACATGGTTTTGGTCCTTAAATGTGTAAACGTCACTGTTTTTATTTTTTTTTAAAGAGGCAAATTTAATTATTACTGCTGTTTCTAAATTGGTTGGCTTGGTTACCGGTGACATCCAACGGAATTTGTTTTGGCGCCATATTGAACTCCCAAAGAGTCAGGAAGAGTCCCTATATTGCATGTCCATTAGCCAAATTCATATTTGAAGTATTAATTCGCCTTCCAGATAGGGTTCATTGCCCTGAGCCAAACACAATAATTAGGTGTTGGGCCTTGAGCCCAACACCTATTGTTATTGTAAGAATTTACTATCATTTTTTTATTATTCTTCTAGACACATTCTTCTCCGGAACTGTTTGTCAAACTGAAAACATATATGAACTTCAATTGTCAATACATGAATGCACAACCCACTGAAGATGTGCTTTTTTGCAATTACATCATAATGATGTCATCACGGGTCACATGACGTCAGTTGCAAAAATAATAAATTTAATCTTTGAAATTCAATATCAAATCAACCGTGAGAGACCGGAACTTCAATTTTGCGGGAATCGACATGATAACGCATGTTCTTCATTTTATCTTGTGCGCGTCAAATCACGTGACCCTAAGTGCCTAATAATTTTAAAGTGGAAAAAGATATGAACTTGCTTTCAACGATGTTAGCCTGTGGTGGGTTGATCTTTCCAAAAAATGATCGGTGACGCCATCAAGTGTTCAAACGCCCTCTAGCGGCAGGTTAAAAAATGTCCAAAACGCATTTTCAGTTGATGTCTGTGGCGAACTTTGCGGTAATCGCTTCAAAATTAATATACATGATGACCTTAATGCAGACAAGACCTGTGCGCGAAAAAAAATATGATTACGTAATCACACCGAAAGTTACAAAGAAAAGACCTCTTTTCTTTTGAAAATTGCAAAAAAATCAACCGTCAAAGATATATCAAGTTTTATGCTTTAAATGGCGCTTTAATGATAGGTCTAAAACTTCCCAAGGTTTCATTACAATACGTTAACTGAAAGATGCCCTGCAGTCCCCTTGAAATTTGAAGTTGAACACACCTACATCTTGAAACGCTGATTTAATCCAACGTACATTATGTGTACAGCAAACGGGGATGATTGCGTACAAAAGGGAAAATCCCGAAAACAGTGTGCTATGCTCGCTTCTTGAGTGTCTGGTTTTACGACTATTGTTGTTAACTATTGAGCTACATGTAACGGCTGTTTGATGGACCAATTTATTTGTTTACCAGTGTTTTGTACACGTTTATACGACAACTTCTTATTGCAAGCACATTTTTGACTTCTGATGACGTCATATGATGCTCAAAAATTGGGCTGGGAAAAGCGACCAATTGGGCGCTTTTTTGAAATTGGGCGCTTTTTCTAAAAACATGCGCATTGGGGTAAAGAGGGTATGACGAGCAATATTTTGTATTGCGCTAATGGTGTGCGACCTTTATTTTTTTTTTTTTTAGAGATATGAGCTATTCAATGGGTTTTGTAACGATTGTACTTGATAAGTTTACAGTACAGCAGCATACGCGCGTGCAGATCCTCACCTGACTCTTTTAAACTATCCTCTGTGTAATTACTACACGCGCTATTTTCCAACCCTCAACATCAACATCAACAATCAACAATAACATCAACAATCAACAATCAACGTCATCATCTACAATGGCCCAACACCATGTGGTTGTTCCTACAACCTCTAGTTATATTTGGTTTTTGAATCTGGAGTACGTTCGATGAGACTAGAACAAAAAGGTCAAATAAGGACATGTCTATGATTATTACCTAATTAATCGCTACTGGGATTATGTAGTTTTAATTAGAAAAGACCGAAGTGGGTAAATGTTTTGCTTGGAAACTTTCTGCCTCCAGGCTATTATTTTGGGTATGCGACCAAGTGAAGGCACATGATGCACCTGCTTCGGTTGGTGACATATTCTGGGACTTTAACGTCCCTTAAAAAAATCTTCCACGGCTATGAATGAGGGGGAAATGTGAAAAATTCCGCACAGAATTTCATTAAATACAATTTATGAGAGCAATTTACCCATGTAGTATGTTCCATGCAATGCATGCATTTAAAATAAATGGCTTTACCAGCCAGTAGAAGGAAAAAAATGCTACCTAATTCTGTGGAGGTCTGATGATTGTGGACGGGATAACCATGGGTAAGTCACCACTATTAAAAGCCTGTCACGTCAGAATATAAACTAGAGGTGTATTGCAATAATAATACGGCAACTATAAACGTTGCCACCTCGGGTGGTACCAACCGAAGTGAGTGTTGGGGGCACAGACCCAAGGACTAGCTGGTTCCATCACTTACATCGCATAATTATTGAACTGTAGATCATGGGGCGGGCGGTGGAAATTGAGCCCGGCCACATGAACAATAAACCCCTCCCCCTCAAAAAAGGTCACATGCACGGAAAAGAAAAGGGGGAAGAAAGAAAAGAAGGCCCAAATACAATGTTAACTAGTTGCTGTTCGTAGATTTAACAGTAGAAACTGCAGGATAGAAAAAGGACGAAAACGTGTCTCTGTACAGTGCACATTAAACATCCGACCGCCCCTATAAATGTCTCGCCCTGCCAACTTTTCTCCCCCCCCCCCCTCCCCCACTACCATCAATTTTTGTGACAAAAAAAAATCGAAAACAATCAAAGAGAGAACTAATTGTCGGAAAAATATATCTTCAACCATTCTGCTGAAAAGTGGTAATGAAAACCAGTATACACATTCCTATAGTATGTAATAGCACAGATGCCGTCCAAGTGGCCAAAGGTCAAGTGTAACGACACATTTAGATAAGACAAACAATGGCGTCACTTTTGGGCGTGTGATAAAATCACATGATGTGTGATGCACATAGATAGCTGATTGGTAAAACCGTCACCGTTTTCACGAAGAGCCACATATGTCGATTTTGAAGAAAAAGCGTTTTCGAGATAATCGCAAAAGAAGTTTCTCATATTTTAAAACTGCAAAAAATACCACTTTGCAACAACTTTGTGCAGCAAGGAAACCATCAAACGATTCTACGAGAGCTGAATTTTTACATGAACCCAGTAATTAGACTTAATACATTATTTAATTAGTGAAAATTAATTAGTAAAGATATGTGGCTCTTCGTGAAAACCCAAATTCAGGTTTCCGACATATTGGCCCTTTCTGTTCAACGTGTATTTCCATAGGCGCGCGTGAGTACGCGCGCGCAGCTGAAAATGTAACAAAGATATGTGGCTCTTCGTGAAAACGCAAATCGCATTTGACCTACTTTTACGTATTTCCGTGCAATGGGTTTTGTACGCGTTCAAAGGGCCAAAATGTATGTGGCTCTTCGTGAAAACGCAAAATGCATATATCGAGATTTCTGCCCCTTGCAACATTAATGTAACTTAGAAATTATTTGATGTTTTCCTTACCGAAACATGTCAAAATGATTAAGTACATTGTTTTAATGCGAAATATTGAAAAAATCAAAATCGAAAAATATGTAATTTTTGACATATGTGGCTCTTCGTGAAAACGGTGACAACATGCAACCAAGCATATTGTAATTTTTAAGTGTAGAACAGACTAGTCCGTTTCGCTGAAAATTTCAACTACAAAAAACACACATAAAAGAAGATTTGCTAATCACTGCTTAACTATAGTAACGGAGCTTCTTTTTATTAAAATAGGAACAAGAAAGAAATGAAACTTTTGGTATTATTTTGAATCGACTGCTCAATGTCAAGAAACGGGCGCGCCCAGGAAAAATGGACTGACGAGTATAATTGTACCGGACTTGACGGTACAATGAGGAATCTGTAGGAATGCATGCCCTTAAAATGCCTCAAGATGACAACCTCAAGAATTGGTTGCATATATTTTGCTTATTCTACTAGCCAATTTTTAAGGAGTGATTGGGTTTTTGTTGTCATGACATTCCCAGCTTCAGAAATTCGGGCCGAGTCGTCATGATGTCCGCCATTGTCGTAATTGCATTTCAAAAAGGAGTTGTATTAATTGATTGATTCCCGAACCCTTCACTTTCAAATCAGCTAGTATAGGCCTATATAAAGTACAATTGTGATTGTGTACTTACCTTGAATAAAATTGGCCGAAAAATAAGCCAGAAGCAAGATGACACAAATTCGAAAAGCCATTTTGATCACTCCTCTTCTGTTACGGAAAATGGACGGCTATACCAAGTTCACATACACGGATACAAAACTAATACGTCTATTCCAAAGTTCAAATGCACAGCCTATCACGGTTGCTTGTTGGGTCACGTGGTTCAATGGTCGTTAGAATATGGATATCGGATAAGGAATTACAATAACAATATTGGTTCAAAATACAGCCTTTGTAATTTAAGTAGAAAGCTTTCAGGTTTAATGATCAATAGTTGATACTGTCAGCTATGCCGTTGATTTCTAACAATTATAAAATAGGTAAAGGTAAAGGAGACGAACCTGTGTTCACAGGAACGGAGTGCCCATCTCTCTTTTCGAAGCGATTGGGCCAGACTCGAGTCCATGAAATGCTGCTGTGGGGGATCGCCACACCTCCTCCACGGCGAGTCTGTTACCTTCCCAGCATTCAATAATGCCGGTACCCATTTAACACATGGGTTGAGAGGAGTAATTGAGGTAAAGCGCCTTACTCAAGGGCACAACACTCATGGCCAGGCGGCGGGGCTCGAACCCACGTGCCCCGTAATTCTAAAATAATATAGGCTTAATAATTATTTGAACCCTTATATACATATAGATAAATGCTCGGGTATAATTTTCAAAAATCGTGAATGGGTTATGAGTTATTACACATCTGTTTTGCCGACATTCTGATGAGATTTCAATTATATTCCTCACATTTTACACACAATCAATATTGTTTTAATATTTTTGATTCAACACACACTGCATTGTTACAACATCAGTTTGAGTTACATTAAAATCTTCCCTTTTTCAAAGGCACACAAACATTAATTATCCCGATCCAGATGCCGGTTTGCTGCAAATTATTCTAGTTTAAAAATTACTCATTTCTCGATCTTTTTCAAATGTCAACACATTCATTTCAAAAGTGAAAAGCACACATTTAACACAACCTCTTCCCTATCAGTACGCTCCCACTATAGCTGCTCTCTCTCTGGGTGATTGAATGTTATAATTACATTGCAATTACATGTATACTGCAAGCAAAAGGACAAAGAAAGCTAAACCATTTAATACACGTTGAAAATGACAAAATCACAAAGTACACGATATAAAACTATATTTGCTATTTCAGTATCAAATCAGAATAAAGGAAGCAAGTTTCCCCTTCCCGGGGCTACAACTGTCTCGAGGTTAAAGCAGGCACTTGGAACGAGGTTGCATTAAAAGATCTGTGTACAAAAAACACGCATTTTACTCTATGCTAATTCTCGTCATTGTGACGGCAATGTATACAACACTATACTGTATTGTATTGTAACATCCAAAGAAAACGGTCTCATTTAGGGGAATTATTATTATTTTAAATGAAAAAAAACCTGCGACCAATTTCATGGTTCTGCTTTACTTTGAATTCCGTGCTTATACGATCACCGTTCTGTGCTGTTATCACTAGCAACATACAAAGAGGTAAAACCAAGAATAAAATAGTTTCCCAACAGTATAAGCAGAGGCATGAAATGGAGCCCTGGTCGAATCGCCATATCGCAAAGTGATGTCCAGTATGTTTCGGGGTGACATTTTGGGGCTCCGGATGGCGGGATCATATTGCTAATGCTATTCAAGGGAACAGGTTCCAAATTTTGACTTAAGCAGAGTTTTGAGTTAGGTAGGGTTAATTGTGTATCATTGTTATACAACTGAAGGGAATGGATTCTTTGTTTGACTTCACAGTTGTTTTGAGTTATCAAAATGTTGACTTATCGAGATTTCACTGTAGGTGGCTTTGGCCAATCAACGTGTTGCAATCATGCAATCCAGTTAGTATAGGGGTGCAGGCCAGTAAATAGGCTAGAAATTGCCTACGCCGGTCAAATCACGATTTGCATGCCCTCAAATTCTCCGGCAGTAGAGCATTTTGGCGCCATGAACTTCAGGGTTTGTAAAAAAAGAAGCCGTGCAGAGGACTGCGAGCTCGTATAAAATGTGACATTTGGATGAAATTTGTCCCTCTATTTTGCAATGGAGGGTATTAAAGCATCCTTTTTTCAAATTGGCGATGGGCTTCAGGACTACTTTCAGGGGTGCTCATCTTTTAGATGGAATTTACTCCCAAAAAGCATCGAAAAAAAAGTGAACATGAAATGTGATGAAAATAAGCTTTAATTGAATGTGTGTCTCAAACACCTTGGAGAGTTGGCAGTGTTTTTGATAATTTTTGTAAGTGCGTTTTATTATCACTGAGGTCTATTTACTGGTCTGCAAGCACAGAGATCGGTGGCCGTTACGCCACGTAGCTCAATGACTAGTACTTTTGGTAGGCGGGGTTCTCGCCAGGAAGGGGTGGTTGTTGGGCCGGCTGTTGTGCTTGCTGGGCTGCGTAGTTAGGCGGCGGTACAGACTGGGTGGACGGAGGGTATAATAGCCAGGTGCCGCTGGCTGCGGAACGGTCACCAATCCTGGCTGCTGAGGCATACTGACAGCTGGAAAACAATATTTAAATGGAAAAATGTTACATTGGGAAATTTCGAAAATGGGTAAAATCTTGTCGGTAACCTCGCATGATATAGGACTTACTGTGCATGGTGACCGGATGATGGGTAGGCGTAGCCGCAGCCTTAACGCAGCACACACAGCACACGACGATGCTAACAATCACGCCCACAATGAAGACCAAGGATCCAACGGCTATGCCAATAATAGCACCCACGCTGTCGATTAAATCAGATTGTAACCGGTCAAAAACAAGGAGTATCATGAAAAGATCATTGGTAAAAAAAAGAAGGAAATATCAAATATAGGATGATTATTAATTTGTTTGTGCTCGTAGATTACAAATGTTTTTTTTCTTTTGTAGAAGGGCCGATACAAGTAAAAGCTTTTGGGAAATTTCAATAGCTTTTTCTTTTACTTTCTTCATAACTTTCAGGAGTGCATTGGTAGAGCCGACAAGAATAGGTAGGGACCTACCTACTTACCTTAGGCCTACATAGTCATAATATCCGTAATAGTCATAAAACGTGCAGCATCTCTGGTAAGTTGTTCCTGAGTCACAGCAGTATTCGGCGTCAGAATCATCGGTCAAGCGAGGACAGTAAAATGAACTTGTCCATTGGCCGTTATTGTACGAACCTGGACAAAATGTACCAGCATCGGCTTCTGATGAAGGTAGAAAGAAAATCCACGTCAATGGCGTAGCACGGTCATTTTTATTGGGGGCGGGGGTAATTTTTTTTTTGAAAAGGGTACTTGCACATCCGTGGTGAAATATAGACACGTTGTTTTCTCCGGACACTTGACCTCCATAAAATCAAAAGGCGGGGGGGGGGGGGCTGGTTCAAAACCAACGATTATGCACACTAGCGGACAATATGTGCTTTTCACGGCGATACATGCGTGAAATAAAAAAAATTTAAAAAGTAACAGGAACAGCCGATGGCACAAAAGGGCACCATTTCTTTTTTAAAAGGGCACTTCTTGAAAAAAAAGAGCACTCTTTACAAATTATTTTTTTGGGGGGGGTGTAAACGCTGGTGAAAAATAGGGAATTTGAATGGAAAAAGGCAGTCTTTATAAAATATTTTTGGGGGGGGGGCGTAAATATACCGTTACACCTCCCCCCCCCCCCCCCCCCCCCCTGCTGGCTACGCCTATGCACGTTAACCGATTCAACCACCGAATGTTTTTCAAAGGAGGGGGAAAGGAATCATTACAAGAGCTTTACGTTTAGTCCACGGGCCGGACCAGGAATGCTCTGCATTTAGCCCATGAGGGCGCTGTGTTGTATTTTTTGCCCATCATGGGTCAAAAAACCAGTGTTTTTGGCATAATTTCTTAATTTTTCATTTAAATGTCCTTAAATAAGGTAAACACATTTTAAGGTCAGTGAGTATGGTACAAAATAATGAAGTCGCCATATTTGCAAGCAAGAAGTTAAGAAAACTCTCTAAAACAATATTTGCAGTAAAGAGAAAATTAAAAGTGGTGAATGCGGCCATATTGAATTCTTAGCATGCAGTGTTATTAGTCACGTGACTATGAATTTTAGGCTAAAGTGGATACTTTACAAGTTAAGTTACACAAAACATGGTTTTGGGTCCTTAAATGTGTAAATGTCACTGTTTTCATTTTTTTTAAAGAGGCAAATTTAATTATTACAGTAACTGCTGTTTCTGAATTGGTTGGCTTGGTTACCAGTGACATCCAACGGAATTTGTTTTGGCGCCATATCGAACTCCCAAAGAGTCAGGAAGAGTCCCTATATTTCATGTCCATTAGCCAAATTCATATTTGAAGTATTCATTTGCCTTCCAGATAGGGTTCATTGCCCTGAGCCAAACACAATAATTATATTTGGTTTTTGAATCTGGAGTCCGTTCGCTGAGACTAGAACAAAAAAGGTCAAATAAGGACAATGTCTGTGATTATTACCTATTTAATTGCTACTGGAATTATGTAGTTTTAATTGAAAAAAAGACCGAAGTGGGTAAATGTTTTGCTTGGAAACTTTCTGCCTCCAGGCTATTATTTTTTTATGCAACCAGGTGAAGGCACATGATGCACCTGCTTCGGTTGATGACATATTCTGGGACTTTAACGTCCCTTAAAAAAACGGCCATGAATGAGGGGAAATGTGAAAAATTCCGCACAGAATTTCATTAAATACAATTTATGAGAGCAATTCACCCATGTAGTATGTTCAATGCAATGCATGCATTTAAAATAAATGGCTTTACCAGCCAGTAGAAGGAACAAATGCTACCTAATTCTGTGGAGGTCTGATGATTGAGGACGGGATAACCATGGGTAAGCTACCACTATTAAAAGCCTGTCACGTCAGAATATAAACTAGAGGTGTATTGCAAATAATAAATACAGCAACTATGAACGTTGCCACCTCGGGTGGTACCAACCGAAGTGAGTGTTGGGGGCACAGACCCAAGGACTAGCTGGTTCCATCACTTACATCGCATAATTATTAGACTGTAGATCATGGGGCGGGCGGTGGAAATCGAGCCCGGCCACATGAACAATAAACCCCTCCCCCTAAAAAAAAAGGTCGCACGGAAAAGAAAAGGGGAAGAAAGAAAAGAAGGCCCAAATCCAATGTAAACTAGTTGCCGTTCGTAGATTTAACAGTAGAAACTGCAGGATAGAAAAAGGACGAAAACGTGTCTCTGTACAGTGCACATTAAACACCCGACCGTCCCTATAAATGTCTCGCCCTGCCAAACTTTTCTCCCCCCCCCCCCCCTCCCCCACTACCATCAATTTTTGTGACAAAAAAATCGAAAACAATCAAAGAGAGAACTAAATTGCCGGGAAAATATATCTTCAACCATTCTGCTGAAAAGTGGTAATGAAAACCAGTCAGTACACAATCTCATAGTATGTAATAGCACAGATGCCGTCCAAGTGGCCAAAGGTCAAGTGTAACGACAAATTTGGATAAGACAAACAATGGCGTCACTTTTGGGCGTGTGATAAAATCACATGATGTGTGACGCACGTAGATATAGGTGCTGATTGGTAAAACAACATGCAACCAAGCATATTGTAATTTTTAAGTGTAGAACAGACTAGTCCGTTTCGCTGAACATTTCAACTACAAAAAACACATAAAAGAAGATTTGCTAATCACTGCTTAACTATAGTAACGGAGCTTCTTTTCATTAAAATAGGAACAAGAAAGAAATGAAACTTTTGGTATTATTTTGAATCGACTGCTCAATGTCAAGAAAAGGGCGCGCCCAGGAAAAAATGGACTGACGAGTATAATTGTACCGGACTTGACGGTACAATCAGAAATCTGTAGGAATGCATGGCCTTAAAATGCCTCAAGATGACAACCTCAAGAATTGGTTGCATATATTTTGCTTATTCTACTAGCCAATTTTTAAGGAGTGATTGGGGTTTTTTTGTCATGACATTCCCAGCTTCAGAAATTCGTGCTGAGTCGTCATGATGTCCGCCATTGTCGTACTTGCATTTCAAAAAGGAGTGATATTAATTGATTGATTCCCGAACCCTTCACTTTCAAATCAGCTAGTATAGGCCTATATAAAGTACAATTGTGATTGTGTACTTACCTTGAATAAAACTGGCCGAAAAATAAGCCAGAAGCAAGATGACACAAATTCGAAAAGCCATTTTGATCACTCCTCTTCTGTTACGGAAAATGGACGGATATACCAAGTTCACGTACACGGATACAAAACTAATACGTCTATTCCAAAGTTCAATGCACAG
The DNA here is from genome assembly GCF_015706575.1 of Patiria miniata. Classification (NCBI taxonomy): domain Eukaryota; kingdom Metazoa; phylum Echinodermata; class Asteroidea; order Valvatida; family Asterinidae; genus Patiria; species Patiria miniata. The sequence goes on from NW_024037071.1 coordinate 5,337,177, forward strand.
CCTATCACGGTTGCTTGTTGTGTCACGTGGTTCAATGGTCGTTAGAATATGGATTTCGGATAAGGAATTACAATAACAATATAGGTTCAAAATACAGCCTTTGTCATATAAGTAGAAAGCTTTGAGGTTTAATGATCAATAGTTGATACTGTCAGCTATGCCGTTGATTCATTACAATTCTAAAAATAGGTAAAGGTAAAGGAGACGAACCTGTGTTCACAGGAACGGAGTGCCCATATCTCTCTTTCGAAGCGATTGGGCCAGACTCGAGTCCATGAAATGCTGCTGTGGGGGGATCGCCACACCTCCTCCACAGCGAGTCTGTTACCTTCCCAGCATTCAATAATGCCGGTACCCATTTAACACACGGGTTGAGAGGAGTAATTGAGGTAAAGCGCCTTACTCAAGGGCACAACACTCAAGGGCACAACACTCATGGCCAGGCGGCGGGGCTCGAACCCACAATATCACGATCATGAATCCTGTGCTCCACCGCTAGACCACACGTGCCCCGTAATTCTAAAATAATATAGGCTTAATAATTATTTGAACCCTTATATACATATAGATAAATGCTCGAATATAATTTTCAAAAATCGTGAATGGGTTATGAGTTATTACACATCTGTTTTGCCGACATTCTGATGAGATTTCAATTTATATTCCTCAAATTATTACACAAAATCAATATTGTTTTAATATTTTTGATTCAAAACACACTGCATTAATTGTTACATCGGTTAGAGTTACATTGATTTCTTCCCCTTTTTCCAAAGGCACACAAACATTAATGATCTCGATCCAGATGCCGGTTTGCTGCAAATTATTCTAGTTTAAAAATTACTCATTTCTCGATCTTTTTCAAATGTCAACACATTCACTTCAAAAGTAAAAAGCACACATTAAGCACAACCTCTTTCCTATCAGTACGCTCCCACTACAGCTGCCCTCTCTGGGTGATTGAATGTTATAATTACATTGCAATAACATGTATACTACAAGCAAAAAGGACAAAGAAAGCTAAACCATTTAATACACGTTGAAAATGACAACTTCACAAAGTACACGATATAAAACTATATTTGCTATTTCAGTATCAAATCAGAATAAAGGAAGCAAGTTTCCCCTTCCCGGGGTTACTTTTGTCTCGAGGTTAAAAGTAGGCACTTGGAACGAGGTTGCATTAAAAGATCTGTGTACAAAAAAACACACACGCATATTACTCTATGCTAATTCTCGTCATTGTGACGGCAATGTATGCAACACCATACTGTATTGTATTGTAACATCCAAAGAAAACGGTCTCATTTAGGGGAATTATTATTTTAAATGAAAAAAAAAACTGCGACCAATTTCATGGTTCTGCTATACTTTGAATTCCGTGCTTATACGATCACCGTTCTGTGCTGTTATCACTAGCAACATTCAAAAAGGAAAAAACCAAGAATAAAATAGTTTCGCCAACAGTATAAGCAGAGGCATGAAATGGAGCCCTGGTCGAATCGCCATATCGCTAAGCGATGTCCAGTATGTTTCGGGGTGACGTTTTGGGGCTCCGGATGGCGGGATCATGTTGCTAATGCTATTCAAGGGAACAGGTTCCAAATTTTGACTTAAGCAGAGTTTTGAGTTAGGTAGGGTTAATTGTGTATCATTGTTATACAACTGAAGGGAATGGATTCTTTGTTTGACTTCACAGTTGTTTTGAGTTATCAAAATTTTGACTTATCGAGATTTCACTGTAGGTGGCTTTGGCCAATCAACGTGTTGCAATCATGCAATCCAGTTAGTATAGGGGTGCAGGCCAGTAAATAGGCTAGAAATTGCCTACGCCGGTCAAATCACGATTTGCATGCCCTCAAATTCTCCGGCAGTAGAGCATTTTGGCGCCATGAACTTCAGGGTTTGTAAAAAAAGAAGCCGTGCAGAGGACTGCGAGCTCGTATAAAATGTGACATTTGGATGAAATTTGTCCCTCTATTTTGCAATGGAGGGTATTAAAGCATCCTTTTTTTCAAATTGGCGATGGGCTTCAGGACTACTTTCAGGGGTGCTCATCTTTTAGATGGAATTTACTCCCAAAAAGCATCGAAAAAAAAGTGAACATGGAATGCGATGAAAATAAGCTTTAATTGAATGTGTGTCTCAAACACCTTGGAGAGTTGGCAGTGTTTTTGATAATTTTTGTAAGTGCGTTTTATTATCACTGAGGTCTATTTACTGGTCTGCAAGCACAGAGATCGGTGGCCGTTACGCCACGTAGCTCAATGACTAGTACTTTTGGTAGGCGGGGTTATCGCCAGGAAGGGTGGTTGTTGGGCCGGCTGGGCTGCGTAGTTAGGCGGCGGTACAGACTGGGTGGATGGAGGGTAGTAATAGCCAGGTGCCGCTGGCTGCGGAACGGTCACCAATCCTGGCTGCTGAGGCATACTGACAGCTGGAAAACAATATTTAAATGGAAAAATGTTACATTGGGAAATTTCGAAAATGGGTAAAATCTTGTCTGTAACCTCGCATGATATAGGACTTACTGTGCATGGTGACCGGATGATGGGTAGGCGTAGCCGCAGCCTTAACGCAGCGCACACGGCACACGATGATGCTAACAATCACGGCCACAATGAAGACCAAGGATCCAATGGCTATGCCAACAATAGAACCCACGCTGTCGATTAAATCAGATTGCAACCGGTCAAAAGACAAGGAGTATCGTGAAAAGATCATTGGTTAAAACAATGGAAATATCAAATATAGGATGATTATTAATTTGTTTGTACTCGTAAATTAAAAATGTGGGGTTTTTTTCTTTTGTAGAAGGGCCGATACGAGTAAAGACTTTTGGGGAATTTCAATAGCTTTTTATTTTACTTTCTTCATAACTTTTAGGAGTGCATTGGTTGAGCCGACAAGAATAGGTAAGGACCTACCTACTTACCTTAGACCTAAATATTCATCATGTCCGTAATATTCATAATACGTGCAGCATCTCTGGTAAAGTCTTCCTGGGTTACAGCAGTAACGCTCGTCAGAATCATCGGTCAAGCGAGGACAGTAAAATGGAACTGTCCATTTGTCGTTGTTGTAATCCCACGCACTTTTACAACTAGATCCAGCTTCGGCTTCTGACGAAGGGAGAAAGGAAATCCACGTCAGTGGCGTAGCACGGTCATTCTTATTGGGGGGGGGGAGGGTAAATTTTTTTTGAAAAGGGCACTTGTAGACACGTTTTGTAGACACTTGACCTCCATAAAATCAAAAGGCGGGGAGGGTTGGTTCAAAACCAACGATTATGCACACTAGCGGACAATATGTGCTTTTCAGGGCGATACATGCGTGAATTAATTGTTTTTTTTAAAGTACCAGGAACGGCCGATGGCACAAAATGGGCAGCACTTTTTTTTTCAAAGGGCATTTGTTTAGAAAAAAAGGGCACTTCTTGAAAAAAAGAGCACTCTTTACAAATTATTTTGGGGGGGGGGTAAACGCTGGTGAAAAATAGGGCATTTGAATGGAAAAAAGCAGTCTTTATAAAATATTTGGGGGGGGGGGTAAATACCCCCGTTACACCCCCCCCCCCCCCCCCCCCCGGCTACGCCTATGCACGTTAACCGATTCAACCACTGAATGTCTTTCAAAGGAGGGGGAAAAGGAATCATTGCAAGAGCTCTACGTTTAGTCCACGGCCGGACCAGGAATGCTCTGCATTTAGGCCAAGAGGGCGCTGTGTTGTATTTTTTGCCCATCATGGGTCAAAAACCAGTGTTTTGGGCATAATTTCTTAATTTTTCATTTAAATGTCCTTAAATAAGGTAAAAACATTTTAAGGTCAGTGAGTATGGTACAAAATAATGAAGTCGCCATATTTACAAGCAAGAAGTTAAGAAAACTCTCTAAAACAATATTTGCAGTAAAGGAGAAAATTAAAAGTGGTGAATGCGGCCATATTGCATTCTTAGCACGCATTGTGGTTAGTCACGTGACTATGAATTTTAGGCTAAAGTGGATACTTGACAAGTTAAGTTACACAAAACATGGTTTTGTAAATGTCACTGTTTTCATTTTTTTAAAGAGGCAAATTTAATTATTACTGCTGTTTCTAAATTGGTTGGCTTGGTTACCAGTGACATCCAACGGAATTTGTTTTGGCGCCATATTGAACTCCCAAAGAGTCAGGAAGAGTCCCTATATTTTATGTCTATTTAGCCAAATTCATATTTGAAATATTAATTCGCCTTCCAGATAGGGTTCATTGCCCTGAGCCAAACACAATAATTATATTTGGTTTTTGAATCTGGAGTACGTTCGCTGAGACTAGAACAAAAAAGGTCAAATAAGGACAATGTCTGTGATTATTACCTAATTAATCGCTACTGGGATTATGTAGTTTAAATTAGAAAAAGACCGAAGTGGGTAAATGTTTTGCTTGGAAATTTTCTGCCTCCAGGCTATTTTTTGGGGTATGCAACCAAGTGAAGGCACATGGTGCACCTGCTTCGGTTGATGACATATTCTGGGACTTTAACGTCCCTTAAAAAAAATCTTCCATTGCCATGAATGAGGGGTGAAATGTGAAAAATTCCGCACAATTTATGCGAGCAATTCACCCATGTAGTATGTTCCATGCAATGCATGCATTTAAAATAAATGGCTTTACCAGCCAGTAGAAGGAACAAATGCTACCTAATTCTGTGGAGGTCTGATGATTGAGGACGGGATAACCATGGGTAAGCTACCATTATTAAAGCCTGTCACGTCAGAATATAAACTAAAGGTGTATTGCAAATAATAAATACGGCAACTATAAACGTTGCCACCTCGGGTGGTACCAACCGAAGTGAGTGTTGGGGGCACAGACCCAAGGACTAGCTGGTTCCATCACTTACATCGCATAATTATTGAACTGTAGATCATGGGGCGGGCGGTGGAAATCGAGCCCGGCCACATGAACAATAAACCCCTCCCTCCCCCTAAAAAAAAAGGTCGCACGGAAAAGAAAAGGGGAAGAAAGAAAAGTAGGCCCAAATCCAATGTTAAATCTACGAACAGCAACTAGTTAACAGTAGAAACTGCAGGATAGAAAAAGGACGAAAACGTGTCTCTGTACAGTGCACACTAAACACCCGACCGCCCTTATAAATGTCTCGCCCTGCCAAACTTTTCTCCTCCTCCCCCACTACCATCAATTTTTGTGACAAAAAAATCGAAAACAATCAAAGAGAGAACTAAATTGTCGGAAAAATATATCTTCAACCATTCTGCTGAAAAGTGGTAATGAAAACCAGTATACACAATCCTATAGTATGTAATAGCACAGATGCCGTCCAAGTGGCCAAAGGTCAAGTGTAACGACACATTTGGATAAGACAAACAATGGCGTCACTTTTGGGCCTGTGATAAAATCTCATGATGTGTGATGCACATAGATAGCTGATTGGTAAAACAACATGCAACCAAGCATATTGTAATTTTTAAGTGTAGAACAGACTATCCGTTTCGCTGAAAAATTGAACTACAAAAAAACACATAAAAGAAGATTTGCTAATCACTGCTTATCTATAGTAACGGAGCTTCTTTTCATTAAAATAGGAACAAGAAAGAAATGAAACTTTTGGTATTATTTTGAATCGACTGCTCAATGTCAAGAAACGGGCGCGCCCAGGAAAAAATGGACTGACGAGTATAATTGTACCGGACTTGACGGTACAATGAGAAATCTGTAGGAATGCATGGCCTTAAAATGCCTCAAGATCACAACCTCAAGAATTGGTTGCATATATTTTGCTTATTCTACTAGCCAATTTTTAAGGAGTGATTGGGTTTTTCTGTCATGACATTCCCAGCTTCAGAAATTCGGGCCGAGTCGTCATGATGTCCGCCATTGTCGTATTTGCATTTCAAAAAGGAGTGATATTAATTGATTGATTCCCGAACCCTTCACTTTCAAATCAGCTAGTATAGGCCTATATAAAGTACAATTGTGATTGTGTACTTACTATGAATAAAACTGGCCGAAAAATAAGCCAGAAGCAAGATGACACAAATTCGAAAAGCCATTTTGATCACTCCTCTTCTGTTACGGAAAATGGACGGATATACCAAGTTCACATACACGGATACAAAACTAATACGTCTATTCCAAAGTTCAATGCACAGCCTATCACGGTTGCTTGTTGTGTCACGTGGTTTAATGGTCGTTAGAATATGGATTTCGGATAAGGAATTACAATAACAATATAGGTTCAAAATACAGCCTTTGTCATTTAAGTAGAAAGCTTTCAGGTTTAATGATCAATAGTTGATACTGTCAGCTATGCCGTTGATTTATTACAATTCTAAAAATAGGTAAAGGTAAAGGAAACGAACCTGTGTTCACAGGAACGGAGTGCCCATATCTCTCTTTCGAAGCGATTGGGCCAGACTCGAGTCCATGAAATGCTGCTGTGGGGGGATCGCCACACCTCCTCCACAGCGAGTCTGTTACCTTCCCGGCATTCAATAATGCCGGTACCCATTTAACACACGGGTTGAGAGGAGTAATTGAGGTAAAGCGCCTTACTCAAGGGCACAACACTCATGGCCAGGCGGCGGGGCTCGACCACTGATCTCTATATAAAGACTGGATAGCTAATACAGAGCCGCACAATGTACGAATTTGACGCCATATTGGTGAGACCGGCTGGTGATCTACAAAGGACAAGTTTTCGTTTTTATAGACAGCATGATTTCTTTTGTAACGTCGCGGTTCACTTGACTTATATTTTGACCACCATCACTGACCAAGGTTAACTGCAATTTTTCTAACGTCGTGGTTACTAAAATGCCGCAAATATAACTTTTTCGGCGTTTTGAAATAATAATCACTACGGAAATGTGTCCCTTTTAGAACATCATAATATGTGTACGTGACCAAAATGCGCGTCAACTGTTGATACAACGCGCGCGTATTTACGCGTAGAACGTTCGTATTATACGCGGCCATCTTCGTGAGACCGGGGGCGAATTGGTCAATATGCAAAGTCTACTGTGTGAATGTTGTATGCATATCCGCTATCCAGTCTTTATATAGAGATCAGTGGGCTCGACCCACAACCTCACGATCATGAATCCTGTGCTCCACCGCTAGACCACACGTGCCCCGTAATTCTTAAATAATATAGGCTTAATAATTATTTGAACCCTTATATACATAGATGGATGCTCGGATATAATTTTCAAAAATCGTGAATGGGTTATGAGTTATTACACATCTGTTTTGCCGACATTCTGATGAGATTTCAATTTATATTCCTCAAATTATTACACAAAATCAATATTGTTTTAATATTTTTGATTCAAAACACACTGCATTAATTGTTACATCGGTTAGAGTTACATTGATTCTTCCCCTTTTTCCAAAGGCACACAAACATTAATGATCTCGATCCAGATGCCGGTTTGCTGCAAATTATTCTAGTTTAAAAATTACTCATTTCTCGATCTTTTTCAAATGTCAACACATTCACTTCAAAAGTAAAAAGCACACATTAAGCACAACCTCTTTCCTATCAGTACGCTCCCACTACAGCTGCCCTCTCTGGGTGATTGAATGTTATAATTACATTGCAATTACATGTATACTACACGCAAAAGGACAAAGAAAGCTAAACCATTTAATACACGTTGAAAATGACAAAATCACAAAGTACACGATATAAAACTATTATTTGCTATTTCAGTATCAAATCAGAATAAAGGAAGCAAGTTTCCCCTTCCCGGGGCTACTATTGTCTCGAGATTAAAAGTAGGCACTTGGAACGAGGTTGCATTAAAAGATCTGTGTACAAAAAACACGCATTTTACTCTATGCTAATTCTCGTCATTGTGACGGCAGTGTAAACAACACCTACTGTATTGTATTGTAACATCCAAAGAAAACGGTCTCATTTAGGGGAATTATTATTTTAAATGAAAAAAAAAAAACCTGCGACCAATTTTATGGTTCTGCTATACTTTGAATTCCGTGCTTATACGATCACCGTTCTGTGCTGTTATCACTAGCAACATACAAAGAGGTAAAACCAAGAATAAAATAGTTTCGCCAACAGTATAAGCAGAGGCATGAAATGGAGCCCTGGTCGAATCGCCATATCGCTAAGCGATGTCTATAAAATGTTTCGGGGTGACGTTTTGGGGCTCCGGATGGCGGGATCATGTTGCTAATGCTATTCAAGGGAACAGGTTCCAAACTTTGACTTTAGCAGAGTTTTGAGTTAGTTAGGGTTAATTGTGTATCATTGTTATACAACTGAAGGGAATAGATACTTTGTTTGACTTCACAGTTGTTTTGAGTTATCAAAATTTTGACTTATCGAGATTTCACTGTAGGTGGCTTTGGCCAATCAACGTGTTGCAATCATGCAATCCAGTTAGTATAGGGGTGCAGGCCAGTAAATAGGCTAGAAATTGCCTACGCCGGTCAAATCACGATTTGCATGCCCTCAAATTCTCCGGCAGTAGAACATTTTGGCGCCATGAACTTCAGGGTTTGTAAAAAAGAAGCCGTGCAGAGGACTGCGAGCTCGTATAAAATGTGACATTTGGATGAAATTTGTCCCTCTATTTTGCAATGGAGCGTATTAAAGCATCCTTTTTTCAAATTGGCGATGGGCTTCAGGACTACTTTCAGGGGTGCTCATCTTTTAGATGGAATTTACTCCCAAAAAGCATCGAAAAAAAAGTGAACATGAAATGTGATGAAAATAAGCTTTAATTGAATGTGTGTCTCAAACACCTTGAAGAGTTGGCAGTGTTTTTGATAATTTTTGTAAGTGCGTTTTATTATCACTGAGGTCTATTTACTGGTCTGCACGCACAGAGATCGGTGGCCGTTACGCCACGTAGCTCAATGACTAGTATTTTTGGTAGGCGGGGTTCTCGCCAGGAAGGGGTGGCTGTTGGGCCGGCTGTTGTGCTTGCTGGTTTACGTAGTTAGGCAGCGGTACAGACTGGGTGGATGGAGGGTAGTAGTAGCCAGGTGCTGCTGGCTGCGGAACGGTCACTGATCCTGGCTGCTGAGGAGCCACATTGACAGCTGGGGAAATAATATTAAAATGGGAAATGGTTACATTGGGACATTTCGAAAATGTGTAAAATCTTGTCTGTAAGTAACCTCTCATGATATAGGACTTACTGTGCATGGTGACCGGATGATGGGTAGGCGTAGCCGTAGCCTTAACGCAGCACACACAGCACGCGATGATGCTAACAATTACGACCACAATGAAGACCAAGGATCCAATGGCTATGCCAATAATAGCACCCACGCTGTCGATTAAATCAGATTGCAACCGGTCAAAAAACAAGAAGTATCGTGAAAAGATCATTGGTAAAAAAAGAAGGAAATATCAAATATAGGATTATTAATTTGTTTGTACTCGTAGATTAAAAATGTGGTTTTTTTTTTCTTTTGTAGAAGGGCCGATACAAGTAAAAGCTTTTGGGAAATTTCAATAGCTTTTTATTTTACTTTCTTCATAACTTTCAGGAGTGCATTGGTTGAGCCGACAAGAATAGGTAGGGACCTACCTACTTACCTTAGACTGAAATATTCATCATATCCGTAATATTCATAATACGTGCAGCATTTCTGGTAAGTTTTTCCTGAGTCACAGCAGTAATCGTCGTCAGAAGCATCGAAGCTTCGAGGACAGTCAAAACCATTCTGTATCAAATAGCCATTGTAGTACACATTTGGACAATCAAACAATCCAGCATCGGCTTCTGATGACGGTAGAAAGAAAACAAATGTTTTTAGCAGATCCAACCACCGAATGCGTATCAGAGGAGAGGGGGAAAGGATGAGAAGTCCCCAAAACGCTATAGTTCCACCAATTACATCGCATGGGGTTATATAGGGTTAGGGTTGGTGGTCCGCGGACCTTTTACATGTTCTACCTATTTACAACTTGATGTCAGATGACATTTGACCGTGGTATGTGACCTTTGACTTCATTATCATATGCAGGTTCCCATGTTGCATCTATGATTCAAGTTTGGTTGCAATTGGACTTGAAATGAGACACATTTTACGAAACTTTAACAAAATACCACATACATTCTACTTTACACACACACACACACACACCCCGACACACCCCGACTTGTTTCACATACCTAGTGTGGACTTTCCTTTCTTTTCGTGTAGTTAAGGAACACCAGTGGAAAAACTCATTTTTCTCAAACTGTGAAAACTCTTACAACCCAATTTTTTTTCAATGATTCCCTTTAGTGTTTCTCTTCATTCTGTTACAGATAAACCTAACCCAAAAATGCCTCTAAACCTGTTTTCCAGAAATGGGGAAACACTGTGTGGACGTGGGCAAGTCCACACTTCGTCGCTGCTACCTACATTATGTGGACGTCTTTTGTTCGGAAGTCCACACTGCGTATGTAAGACAAGCTCACCCAGACATACATAGTAATTGCATAGTCTCTTTCCTGAACAAAGTGCAGGCGAGACTAAAGGTCAAAATGTGAGCATTTTCAAACAAAGACCTCAAATCTCCCCTAGATGACCTTTGACCTCCAATTCTGGAAGACGTGTCGTGAACCCTCACCTAAGGAGCACTCCATCCAAGTGATGTTAAAATCCATCAAGTTCTGTAGACAAGGAAACATTTGAGGCATATTTGAACAATGACCTCTAACGACCCGTTTATGACCTTTGACTTTGAAGAATATTGTGTTTTCCTACATGGTCCAAGTTTCATCCAAATCCATGGAAGCATGAAAAGTTATTTTTTTTCAAAAAGTAACCTTAACTTCTGTGAATTGCATCATAATTGACCTCATTTGACCTTTGACCTATGACCTTTGACCTGAATATATTCCACACTATCTTTGGTACTCAATTATTCTTGTGTCCAAGTTTCATGGAATTCAGGAGAATACTTGGGTAATGAGAGTAATTTCAAAAACATAAACTTTAACATACGGACGAACGGACGCTGGACGCTGTTCATACGGACACCGGACATTTCAGGACTCCCGAAACATTCGTTTGGGCGCGGCGACACAAAAACGGAAAACGCAAAACATCAGATTGTATTGCTGCAAATCAATGGGACGCCCTTTTTGGGGCGGACGTTGGCATTCGAACATGAACAAGTAACCCATCCCCTTTAAAAAAAATAATAAAATAAAACAGCAAAGAAAGGGAGGGGGAGAAATGAAGGCCCGATTCAATATTACCTATTGCTGCTCATAATCAGTAGAAACTGCAGGAAACAGGATGAAAACGCGTCTTTGTACATTGCACATAATACATGCACATGTGTTTTGAGCGCCCCTATAGTATATCGACCTACCAGTCCCCCCCCCCCCCCCCCCCCAACCACCACCGCCTCTCCATTTTAATTTTGGTGAAAAAAAAACGTCGAAAATAATCAAAAGAGAGAAAACAATTGCCGAAAAAATTCTCTTCAACCATTCTGCTGAAGAGTATGTGGTAATGAATACCAGTGCACAATACCCTTCCCAGTATGGGAACCAATCAAAACTACACTACGAAGTATACGGCCTAGCATGCAATAACGCAGATGGCTATGCATGAAGTCCAAGTTGACAAAGGTCAAGTGTAACGACACATTCGGTTAAGAAAACAATGGCGTGTGATAAAATCACATGACGTGTGACGCACATAGATAGGTGCTGATTGGTCAGAATGATATGGAGCCATTATAGTTATGTTTTCTAGGTGTGGAACAGACGTTGCACTGACAATATGGCGGCTTTAGAAATCAATCAACGAAACAATTAAGGTTTGCTGATCGTGAGTGCATTGCTAAAATATTAGCGGAGCTTCTTTGCATTAAAATAGACAAAAGGGAAGAAACAAACCTTTTGGTATTAAACCGACTGCTCAATGTCAAAAAAAAAACGCCAGCAAAAATGGACTTAGGAGTATAATACCGGTACAATGCGAAAATCTGTAGGCCCTTAACATGCCTCAAGATGACAGCGTCAAGACTTTAATTTACAACGAAAAATTGGATTGCTGTTTTGTTCACTTTACCAGTCAATTTTGAAGGAGCAAATCATTTTTATTTTGTCATGACATTCACGGTTTGATATTTACTAAGTCGTCATGAAGTCCACCATTGCCGAATTTGCGTCTCAAAAAGGGTAATTTTAATTGATTGTTTCCCTAACCTGCCACATTCAAATCAGCAAGTATAGACCTATAAGTACATTGTGTGATGAGTACTTACCGTGAATAAAACTGGCCGAAAAATAAGCCAAAAGCAAGATGACACAAATTCGAAAAGCCATTTTGATCACTCCTCTTCTGTTACAGAAAATGGACGGCTATACCAAGTTCACGTACACGGATGCAAAACTAATACGTCTATTCCAAAGTTCAAATGCACAGCCTATCACGGTTGCTTGTTGGGTCACGTGGTTCAATGGTCGTTAGAATATGGATATCGGATAAGAAATTACAATAACAATATAGGTTCAAAATACAGCCTTTGTAATTTAAGCAGAAAGCTTTCAGGTTTAATGATAAATAGTTGATACTGTCAGCTATGCCGTTGATTTATTACAATTCTAAAAATAGGTAAAGGTAAAGGGGACGAACCTGTGTTCACAGGAACGGAGTGCCCATATCCCTCTTTCGAAGCGATTGGGCCAGACTCGAGTCCATGAAATGCTGCTGTGGGGGATCGTCACACCTCCACAGCGAGTCTGTTACCTTCCCAGCATTGAATAATGCTGGTACCCATTTAACACCTGGGTTGATAATTGAGAGGAGTTATTGAGGTAAAGCGCCTTACTCAAGGGCACAACACGCATGGCGGCGGGGCTAGAACCCATAATCTCACGATCATGAATCCTGTGCTCCACCGCTAGACCACACATGCCCCGTAATTCTAAAATAATATAGGCTTAATAATTATTTGAACCCTTATATACATATAGATAAATGCTCGGATATAATTTTCAAAAATCGTGAATGGGTTATGAGTTATTACACATCTGTTTTGCCGACATTCTGATGAGATTTCAATTTATATTCCTCAAATTATTACACAAAATCAATATTGTTTTAATATTTTTGATTCAAAACACACTGCATTAATTGTTACATCGGTTAGAGTTACATTGATTTCTTCCCCTTTTTCCAAAGGCACACAAACATTAATGATCTCGATCCAGATGCCGGTTTGCTGCAAATTATTCTAGTTTAAAAATTACTCATTTCTCTCGATCTTTTTCAAATGTCAACACATTCACTTCAAAAGTAAAAAGCACACATTAAGCACAACCTCTTTCCTATCAGTACGCTCCCACTACAGCTGCCCTCTCTGGGTGATTGAATGTTATAATTACATTGCAATTACATGTATACTACACGCAAAAGGACAAAGAAAACTAAACCATTTAATACACGTTGAAAATGACAAAATCACAAAGTACACGATATAAAACTATTATTTGCTATTTCAGTATCAAATCAGAATAAAGGAAGCAAGTTTCCCCTTCCCGGGGCTACTATTGTCTCGAGATTAAAAGTAGGCACTTGGAACGAGGTTGCATTAAAAGATCTGTGTACAAAAAACACGCATTTTACTCTATGCTAATTCTCGTCATTGTGACGGCAGTGTAAACAACACCTACTGTATTGTATTGTAACATCCAAAGAAAACGGTCTCATTTAGGGGAATTATTATTTTAAATGAAAAAAAAAACCTGCGACCAATTTCATGGTTCTGCTATACTTTGAATTCCGTGCTTATACGATCACCGTTCTGTGCTGTTATCACCAGCAACATACAGAGAGGTAAAACCAAGAATAAAATAGTTTCGCCAACAGTATAAGCAGAGGCATGAAATGGAGCCCTGGTCGAATCGCCATATCGCTAAGCGATGTCCAGTATGTTTCGGGGTGACATTTTGGGGCTCCGGATGGCGGGATCATGTTGATAATGCTATTCAAGGGAACAGGTTCCAAACTTTGACTTTAGCAGAGTTTTGAGTTAGTTAGGGTTAATTGTGTATCATTGTTATACAACTGAAGGGAATGGATACTTTGTTTGACTTCACAGTTGTTTTGAGTTATCAAAATTTTGACTTATCGAGATTTCACTGTAGGTGGCTTTGGCCAATCAACGTGTTGCAATCATGCAATCCAGTTAGTATAGGGGTGCAGGCCAGTAAATAGGCTAGAAATTGCCTACGCCGGTCAAATCACGATTTGCATGCCCTCAAATTCTCCGGCAGTAGAGCATTTTGGCGCCATGAACTGCAGGGTTTGTAAAAAAAGAAGCCGTGCAGAGGACTGCGAGCTCGTATAAAATGTGACATTTGGATGAAATTTGTCCCTCTATTTTGCAATTGAGCGTATTAAAGCATCCTTTTTTCAAATTGGCGATGGGCTTCAGGACTACTTTCAGGGGTGCTCATCTTTTAGATGGAATTTACTCCCAAAAAGCATCGGAAAAAAAATGAACATGAAATGTGATGAAAATAAGCTTTAATTGAATGTGTGTCTCAAACACCTTGGAGAGTTGGCAGTGTTTTTGATAATTTGTGTAAGTGCGTTTTATTATCACTGAGGTCTATTTACTGGTCTGCAAGCACAGAGATCGGTGGCCGTTACGCCACGTAGCTCAATGACTAGTACTTTTGGTAGGCGGGGTTATCGCCAGGAAGGGGTGGTTGTTGTGCTTGCTGGTTTACGTAGTTAGGCGGCGGTACAGACTGGGTGGATGGAGGGTAGTAATAGCCAGGTGCCGCTGGCTGCGGAACGGTCACTGATCCTGGCTGCTGAGGCACACTGATAGCTGGAAAACAATATTTAAATGGAAAATTGTTACATTGGGAAATTTTAAAAATGGGTAAAATCTTGTCTGTAACCTCTCATGATATAGGACTTACTGTGCATGGTGACCGGATGATGGGTAGGCGTAGCCGCAGCCTTAACGCAGCACACACAGCACACGATGATGCTCACAATCACGGCCACAATGAAGACCAAGGATCCAACGCCTATGCCAATAATAGCACCCACGCTGTCGATTAAATCAGATTGCAACCGGTCAAAAAACAAGGAGTATCGTGAAAAGATCATTGGTTAAAACAATGGAAATATCAAATAAAGGATGATTATTAATTTGTTTGTACTCGTAGATTAAAAATGTGGGTTTTTTTTTCTTTTGTAGAAGGGCCGATACAAGTAAAAGCTTTTGGGAAATTTCAATAGCTTTTTATTTTACTGTCGTCATAACTTTCAGGAGTGCATTGGTTGAGCCGACAAGAATAGGTAAGGACCTACCTACTTACCTTAGACCAAAATATTCATCATATCCGAAATAGTCTTTAAACGTGCAGCATCTCTCGTAACTCTCTCCAGAGTCACAACAGTAAGTCTGTTCCGAAGTATCGATCCAGCTTCGAGGACAGTCAAAACCATTCAGTACCAAAAAGCCATTGTAGTACACATCTGGACAATCTAACAATCCAGCATCGGCTCCTGATGACGGTAGAAAGAAAACCAATGTTTTTAGCAGATCCAACCACCGAATGCGTATCAGAGGAGAGGGGGAAAGGATGAGAAGTCCCCAAAACGCTATAGTTCCACCAATTACATCGCATGGGGTTAGGGTTAGGGTTGGTGGTCCGCGGACCTTTTACATGTTCTACCTATTTACAACTTGATATCAGATGACATTTGACCGTGGTATGTGACCTTTGACTTCATTATCATATGCAGGTTCCCATGTTGCATCTATGATTCAAGTTTGGTTGCAATTGGACTTAAATTTTGAAATGAGACAAATTTGACGAAACTTTAACCAAAATACCACATACAGACTACTTTACATACACACATACATACATAGTAATTGCATAGTCTCTTTCCTGAACAAAGTGCAGGCGAGACAAAAGGTCAAATTGTGAGCATTTTCAAACAACGACCTCAAATCTCCCCTAGATGACCTTTGGCCTCCAATTCTGGAAGACGTGTGGTGAACCCCCACCTAAGGAACACTCCATCCAAGTGACGTTAAAATCCATCAAATTTTGAAGACAAGGAAACATTTGAAGCATATTTGAACAATGACCTCTAACGACCCGTAGATGACCTTTGACCTCAGTAATCCGATGAAGAATTTTGTCTTCCCACCTGGTACCCAAGGGTTACCGTGCATCCAAGTTCCATCAAAATCCATGAAAGCATGAGAAGTTATTTTTTTCTCTCAAAAACTTAACCCAAACTTCTGTGAATTGCATCATAATTGACCTCATTTGACCTTTGACCTATGACCTTTAACCTGAAATATATTTCACACTATCTTTGGTACTCAATTACCCTCGTGTCCAAGTTTCATGGAATTCAGGCGAATACTTGGGTAATGAGAGTAATTTCAAAAACATAAACTTTAACACACGGACGAACGGACGCCGGACGCTGGTCATACGGACACCGGACATTTCAGGACTCCCGAAACATTCGTTTGGGCGCGGCGACACAAAAACGGAAAACGCAAAACACCAGATTGTATTTCTGCAAATTAATGGGACGCCATTTTGGGGCGGACGTTGGCATTCGAACATGAACAAGTAACCCATCCCCTTTAAAAAAAAAGAAGGTAAAACAGCAAAGAAAGGGAGGGGGAGAAATGAAGGCCCGGATTCAATATTACCTATTGCTGCTCATAATCAGTAGAAACTGCAGGAAACAGGATGAAAACGCGTCTTTGTACATTGCACATAATACATGCACATGTGTTTTGAGCGCCCTATAGTATCTCGCCCTACCAGTCCCCCCCCCCCCCCCCAACCACCACCGCCTCTCCATTTTAATTTTGGTGAAAAAAAACGTCGAAAATAATCAAAAGAGAGAAAACAATTGCCGAAAAAATTCTCTTCAACCATTCTGCTGAAGAGTATGTGGTAATGAATACCAGTGCACAATACCCTTCCCAGTATGGGAACCAATCAAAACTACACTACGAAGTATACGGCCTAGCATGCAATAACGCAGATGGCTATGCATGAAGTCCAAGTTGACAAAGGTCAAGTGTAACGACACATTCGGTTAAGAAAACAATGGCGTGTGATAAAATCACATGACGTGTGACGCACATAGATAGGCGCTGATTGGTCAGAATGATATGGAGCCATTATAGTTATGTTTTCTAGGTGTGGAACAGACGTTGCACTGACAATATGGCGGCTTTAGAAATCAATCAACGAAACAATTAAGGTTTGCTGATCGTGAGTACATTGCTAAAATATTAGCGGAGCTTCTTTGCATTAAAATAGACAAAAGGGAAGAAACAAACCTTTTGGTATTAAACCGACTGCTCAATGTCAAAAAAAAAACGCCAGCAAAAATGGACTTAGGAGTATAATACCGGTACAATGCAAAAATCTGTACGCCCTTAACATGCCTCAAGATGACAGCGTCAAGACTTTAATTTACAACGAAAAATTGGATTGCTGTTTTGTTCACATTACCAGTCAATTTTGAAGGAGCAAATCATTTTTATTTTGTCATGACATTCACGGTTTGATATTTACTAAGTCGCCATGAAGTCCACCATTGCCGAATTTGCGTTTCAAAAAGGGTAATTTTAATTGATTGTTTCCCTAACCTATCACATTCAAATCAGCAAGTATAGACCTATAAGTACATTGTGTGATGTGTACTTACCGTGAATAAAACTGGCAGAAAAATAAGCCAGAAGCAAGATGACACAAATTCGGAAAGCCATTTTGATCACTCCTCTTCTGTTACGGAAAATAGACGGCTATACCAAGTTCACGTACATGGATGCAAAACTAATACGTCTATTCCAAAGTTCAAATGCACAGCCTATCACGGTTGCTTGTTGGGTCACGTGGTTCAATGGTCATTAGAATATGAATATCGGATAAGGAATTACAATAACAATATAGGTTCAAAATACAGCCTGCATGTCAGAATAGACAAAAATAGCAAATGACGTATGCTAGTAATAATTAATAGCACGTCATTTGCTATTTTTGATAAGGCTTGAATGAAGTCTAATAAAACCAAGCAAGATTTGTGAGGCTGGTCGATCATTGCACACAAAATCCTATTCAATCGATACAGAGTGGCTAGTCACTGGAAGTCTTTTTATGCATCATGTCTACACAATGGCCTGAATTTACGTCACGGTAAATCCTGTACGATAGCACTGCGCGGTGAGTCACCAGACTACAACCAGTCTAAGTCACAAGTGACGATCGGTCAGTCAATCGGGGAGTCGGGGAGTCGGGGAGTCGGGGAGTCGGGGAGTCAGTCAGTCAGTTAGTCAATCAGTCAATCAGTTAGTTACAAAGGTACAAAGAGGCACAATTGGCTGGCCCCTGGGACCATGCAGAAACAAAATAACAGATAGAGATTTAAAGATAACATAAGTGAATGCTTATTATGATACAAGAAATTGGCAAACGCATCAGTGTGGTGGACGCAAAGAACGGGTAGGCCTATGTGGTTTATGGGTGTTTAGATTGAAAACCCCGAGATTTCCAACAATTAATATATTTTTAATATTGCTGGCCAGCTCTTGACGCAACACATGGGAAACGCCCCTTCCCTGACGTCACCCTCAATCGACCAATTGCCACGAAACATCCATTCCCTGTCATTTTTGTCCTGGTCACAATAAACTATCAATGTCAAAGTAGTGCTTACTCTCGTAGCTATGACAACGAGCTCAAATACACATTTTCCGCTCTCTGCCCTTTTAAAGGTTCTCAGTTATTCAGAAATTGATTTGATCTGGTAGCCACGGCAACAGGTAAACACGGCCCTTGCATTCGTCGATATATTTGAATTATTCACTAAAGTTCGCCGGCTATCTATACATTCTCAACCTATTCCCGCGCCTTTTAAGAAGCGCAGCGTGGTTCGGGAGGGAGCAGTTAATTTCAGCCAAACTCGACATCTTGATCAACACTTCCTGAAAGACAGTCAGATAAACTGAAGCCTGGGCTAAATTGTTGGTTTGCGTGAATCTGAAAATTAGCCCATCACTGTTTGGGGCCAAATCGCAACGTTTAGCCTGTGAGGTTTTCGGTGTTCCAATTAGCGATTTTGTTAGTAATAAGTTGAAAGTCTACAGCAACTGGTATACAACATCATACATGTATACTAAAGCTAGAAAAGTTGAGTTTTTACTGAACGGTACTGAACAAGAATTAGTAACCTTGGCGACTGACGATGAAGAACTGTAAACTCATCTCCGTCGTAACCCTTCTGTTCATGGGGTTAAGCTTGAAGACCAGTGACACCTACTGCCCGTGTCATCCACCATGGGTTGCCTTCAATCAGGAGTGCTACCTCATCGTGATGCAGAAGATGTCTTACCAAGATGCTGAGGAGCACTGCTTGACTTACTCCAGGGCCCTCAGGGAATGTCATCTTGCCTCCGTGGCTAACGATGAGGAGTATGATTTCATCCTAGGTCTTGCAGTGGCCGCATCGGTGGATACCTCTGGTCTCTGGCTCGGTCTGAATGACAGATTGAATGCGCTGGACTTCGTCTGGACCGACGGGTCTACTTCATCCTACCGTCGATGGAACGCCCCCAATCAGCCGGATAACAACAACAACTGCGGGAGAACCAGCGCGAACCACGACTACAAGATGAGTGATGCGACGTGTTCAACAAAGCTCGCGTCGGTGTGTAAAGTGAGGCAACGGAATGTGTAAACTCCATACGCCGTGTCTTTTGCGTTTCTTGAAAGAAAGACAAATCAAGCCAACTCGAAATAATTGTGAAACTGTTAAGACATTAGCCAATGTGCACGTAGCAGTACGAAAAGATAGATTATTTTCTTTGAATGCGTTTTGTTAGTTTCCAAAAACGCAACTCAATATCCGAAGAAGAATGTTCCGAACCTAACCTGTTGAAGTTTCAGCTTAGCGGATTTTATATTCTTCAGCAAGACGTTGTTGTTGTAGATACTAGACTTGGCCCAAGTCTGGGTTGCGCTCTATAGGCCTACATCTGTGCCTGCGGACATATCTGTGCATGTATGCCTCATGCCTTGAATCCAGACCAACATGTTAAAAACGTACATGTACATGTCATTTTCATGTGAGTTGCTAACTTTTTGAAATCACATGTATGCACATGTTCTGCACATACACTTACATGTACACCCACACGCGTGCTATACATGTACGTTTGTTCATTGTGTAAATCGAGGACTTTCTATTGTTCCTCGAATCTGAGTATTGTGGATTTTGCATGAATCTTAAGAACTTTGATATTACTCTACGTACTAATTAATGTAGTATCGTGTGGATTTAATCGCTTTCATGACGTGAATAATATGCAGGCCGATCAAATGTGTTTCGGATATTCGTTGAAGTGACTATAAGCCTTTTCGCCTTTATGAGCCTCACTGAATGGCAATTTGGGGACATCACAATAATGACCCTCACTTGATCAAAAATGTAGGCCCTATATTTATAAAGCGCACATATCCACCAATATTTTGTGCTCAAGGCACTGCATCATTATTTCCCTGATCATTGGCCAATTCCCAATCTCGGCGCAAAAAGCAGCTAACATCAATCATAATAACCATTTCTACCCTAACAAGCACCAAATTTACTCCTGGGTAGGGATGAATGACAAAGTGCCTTGCCCAAGAGCACACGCACCATAACCCCCGGCTGGACTCGAACCCACAACCGGCAGAATTACCTGCAGACCACGAGTTTGTTGCTTCAGACTACGAGGCCTCGACCGGCACTCCTGATCGAATCTACTATTCGATCAAACGGAGAGAGCAGATGGTCGAGTCGCACGCACATGATCCCTTTGTTTGTTAACAGGAGACTGGTTTCAAATATTTATTAGAAGGCAGGTTGTTTGCTCATGGAATTTTATAGTATATCTTAACGATCGTCCACTCGGACATCGCAAACGGAGCATCATTGCATTTGACACATGGGGGCGCTGTTCAATGCAGACGGAAAAGTCCAAGGGTGCAGCCCAGGGCCAAGTTCGGGCAAGGACCATTAGTCGACTAGTGGTTGATTTGTGACGTACCTTACGCCTGCGCACTGATAGCAACGTGCGAACGTCTCTAGTCAAACGCTGGTCAAAATGTCATCGCAAAACTTCTGGATCCTGGCTCTCTGCTAGCGTTATGAATGCGCGCGGCTATTGGTTACCAGCGAAGCAACCAAGCCCAGTAGGCTGGTTCCAAATAGTCGACTAGCGTAGTCAACCACCGTCGACTAGACAGAGTTCGGGCAAACGTTAGTTAACCATTGGTCAACTATAGTCCTTGCGCGAACTTGGCCCCAGTAAGTAGACTCCTATAGGGTTGCAGACCAGTAAATAAATTTCCATATGACCCCAATGATAAATGCCCCCACTTCAGAATTTTGTAGGCCCCTAACTTCAAGAACTTCAGCTACATGACTCTTACACTTCAGAAACATTCAATCAGTTGATATGAAGCCAAAAGTTAAAGTATCCATTTCGTTTGCTTCTATAAGTGATTCATTGGTCTCCCATCCTATTGATTTCCATTCATGATTGTACATGGAGGCAAAGGCGAAGTCTTGTCTTTCAACTTGGTCACCAAGGCGTAGGCGGGGAGGGGGGGGGGGGGTGGGTAAGGTGGTATCCCCCACTTTTTAACGATTGCCCCTTTTTAACGAGTGCCCTTGTTTCACGATTCGTACTACAATGTAGTAGGTTTTGTTTTCATGAGTGCCCTTTTCGTGAACGTCGGCAATGTATCGCCATGAAAAAGCGCCACCTATGGTGCCCATGATCGTCCGCTTTGAACAGCACCCCCATAGGAAGATAGCGCCCCCCCCCCCCACCGCCCTCCCCCCCCCCCCCGCTTTTTCATAGTGCAGCACGGATGAGGCGAGTGCCCTTTTCACGTATCGATCCCCTCCCACACCCCCACCCCCACCCCTACCCCCCCCCCCCCAAAAAAATTACCTTAATTGCTACGCCACTGTCAACCGTTACAAATCAAATAAATTTCTTTTCATTTATGGCATTGAAAAAAATAACAAGCAAAGAGTGCAGACCAAAATCTTTGGCAGATCGTAACAACTTGATGAGGACCAACTATTGCAAGGTTCAGATTTAATTATTACAGATTCATTCCTAGAGTGAGGATAATTAGGTAGAGGGAGAAGTTTAGTGACCCGATCAGGAACCAGTTTCAAATCACGGCATGACAACACAGATATTTATTTTCACACATATTCACATTAGCAAAGTCAGCAAAGCAATATTCATGCAATATGCTGTGATCTCCAGATTATCTCGTATGGTTGACATTTATGTGGATGGGCGAACAGTTTCTTTCTGTCCGGATAACCAAAGTTAAACAATTGTTAAGAATTATGATACAGAGCGCGTGACACATACATGCTACAGAGCGCGTGAGACAGGTTTTTTTAATCCATGTCTATGACGCGCAACAGGTGAATGACCGAAGACCCGATATAGAAGGCGCCCGGTGATTGGTCCAAATCTAGAGGTCAGGAGGCGGTTGTCTTGCCTGATTAATCAGCGAATCTACTCACATTATCATAGAACATGGCTTTCGCCAAGGTCTATTATATACATAGACTAGGTAATCTTATGACTTCTGGGAGAAATTGCCATCCAAAAGGGATCACCCCTAAAAGTAGTCCTGAAGCCCAACAGAACAACAAAAAATGCATAGGCTCCATTGCAAAATGGAGCAATTTTAGGGCTCAGTTTCATCCAAAATATTTCACCGGAACACAAGCTCACAGCGCTGTCCACATGCGTCCAACCTTCTTTTTTCCAAACCCGCAAGTTCATGGCCCACAAAAGGCTCTAATCGTGAGAGCAGAAATTTTGAGAGCATGAAAATCATAATTTGGCCAAAGTAGGCAATTTTGGGCCTATTTACTGACCTGCACTCATGCAACATAATAGGTCACAGGAATATGCATGTTATGAGTTAGTTCAAATTTTGGGCGTCCAATTCGTTAGTCCTCTGGGCTTGCTCGCTAAGAATCCATTGCAAGATCCGAAACGTTTTCTCCTGTTCGTTTTCCCTTCTCCACGAATCCTTCAGAATCTGCACGGTGGGCGGAACCGGCTTCAAAGCGGAGGGGGTCTGAACCTTAGGAGGCACAATGTTGTTATTGACAGTGTTGGGGTACAGGGTATGGGTTGGCTGTTCGGGTCCCGGGCTTACCGACTCCGTAGGTGGAGGGTCGACGCGAACTGTCTTCAAGACGACTCCACCCACTAAAGGAGGCGAGACCATCTCACTCTTGTTGCTGTCATCGTTGTACACGAAGGAGAAGGTCTTGTGGGTGGCTGCTGTTTCCCAAGTCGCCCCAGTTGGAGCACGTGTACCTCTCTTAACTCGGCGGCCATCGGTCTTAGGTTTATCGATTGTGATTCGGTCTTCATCCCTCCATGGAACAGGAGCGTCTATAGCCGCAGTCTGCAGGGTACCAGTTGGGGGAACTGGTTGAATATTTGCTATACACTCCGTCGATTTGGATAATATTCCGTTGCTATGCCAACCGACATGTTTCCAGTTCAAGCTACCGGCAATAGGCGTAGGTGGTCTGTTGTTTGGCCTTAAACTAGTGTCCATACCTTGAGTGCAGTTGCTTGCGCCAATATGTACAGAGTGACCGCTAGCTAAACAGTTGGGTGGCGGGAGGGAGAACCGTCTGCCCCGGTGGATGTATCGCTGAGCCCGCCTCGACGCCTCGTCGTTGTTTCCTGTCAACCCGGTCGAGTTGGTCAAACTCTCGCCGCGTGGATGAAACTCCTCGTCTACCGGTGAAGTGTTTCCTCCAGAGGCACGGCTTTTATTTGGGGATTCCCCTTCGTGGAGACTTTCGTTGAGCAGTTTCATTCGTCCGTCCAAAAGACTTGAATGGTGGGGCAGAGAATATCGCCTCCCAAGTCGTTTGTAATACTCCAACCGACTGGTAAAAGTTTGACTTTCATCTGGCTCAGCCACCGGTAATTTAGTCCGTGTTTTGTCCGTTGAAGCCCTGGATTGGCGCAGATCGTATTCGCCGTCGTGTTTCTCTGGATGAACGACAAGGCTGCTTTGATGGGTTCTGTTCCTTGGAGAGTTTGCCAGAGGAAGGGAATATCGCCTGCCTCGATGACGATACATCTCCGTTCTCCTCAAGACTGACTCGTCGACGTCTGCATCACGTACTGTTAAGTTATCCAGTGTGGGCACAAGTGAGTCCAATCCTTTCTGATTAAAACTGACCTGTCCATGCTTCTCTGGTGACAATTCCCAGTCTGTTTGAAGTTGTTCAGCCATGGCCTGACGCGGTCCAATCAACCACTGGCCGTGGCTTCGGATGTCAGCCTCCGATGCCGACAGTCGTCGGGGTAAGTTGATCGCTGAAGCCGCGGCTCCCCGATCCCCCGTCAACACGGTCACTGGTTTGGGTTGTATCGGTGGTAGATGGATAGACGACGCAGTCACCGAGGCGTCTGAGTTAGAAGTGTGAGACCAGTTTGCGCTGAGAGGAGGTGATGCAGACAACTGTGAACTCCAGGAGTTGTCTTGGAATCGTTCCTCTCCAGTGTCCTCCATCTCAGAATCGGCCAGTTCACTCCAACTCTCCATTGTATACACCTGGTGTTCTCCAGTTCCCGTTGCCGTACTGACTTCAAAACCCTTATACGTGCCTAACGTGTGGTCCTTCGGTCTATTGTGATGTACGCGGTGTAAGGTAACATCAGTGCGGCGTTTGATTTCTTAGTATTCGTGTCAATCAAAACTCGGTCGTGGATCAGTAAACTTATAACCGTAACAGCCTCACACCACAAAACTTAGTCAAGCCTCACATCCGTCTAGTCTTGATACTAGACTTGTTCTCATCAGAACCACAAGGAGTGTACTGTTTATATACTCTGGTATATAAATTCTCCTGTTACATAAAAGACAGTTACTCGAACTGACCAATGCACAAGTCTATTCCAGGAACACGTTTCCAAACTCACTGGACCACGAGATCGATTATGCGATTAAGACGCTTTCAAACGGTCAGTGACTCCACTCAATGCTAATCAAGGGCGAAAAACAGAAACCTTTCTAATTTAACCTCCCTTTGCTTTGCCCATTATACCGTTTCTGGGTCGTTATATAAAAGCTTAGAATACGGCGTCGTGTTGACTATATTCCGCCGCACTCGATTGAGTCCAGTTAGCATGGGACTAAATCCCCCTTGCAACTATAAAAGGACCCATTCGGTCGGTCTCAATGTAAATGCAAACGGTCAAAAACGAGTAAATGCTCCGCATTGTTGTTTGTCTGACTTTTTACGGAGCTTACAACACGTTCCACGTTGTTTATGCTTTACCCCCCTCTAACCCCCTTCTATGGCCCGATGTGCCCCCATTGAGTCCTCTGTAGTGTAAGGAACCTTGCTGTGTCTTTGTTGTCAATCCCCGGTCCTATCTCAACGGACAAGGCCCACAAGTTGACTTAATGACTGCTCTGCATGGAATTTTGTGTCATCTTAGAAATTCAATTGAATTATTTATCATGGATTTGGAAGCATGAAGCAAAGCATGACTTCTAATGTTTCATTAGTCATACACAAGGCAGTTTGGACTATTGTATGTCTCTTGGATAAACGCCCCCCCCCCCGGCAAACTAATAACAGAAGATTAGTGGGATTGTGAAGGTGTCCTTCTTGCACGGTTGGTTGGTTTGATTGTGGATTATTGACTTTCTGAAACGTCAGAAAGGAGAAATAGGGCCGAGCACAAAACACCTTCAGTGTACGAGACAGAGAGAGGGACAAGCTTCGAAATTCCCAAAAGAATTACGGTTGAATAACGCCGTAAATATCCCAATCAGTTGGTGTGTAAACAATAGATGTTTGAGATATACGGTTGAAACAATATGCTATTATGACGAGTAGATCGCGCCACACTACGAACGTGCACATTTTATGCGACCCCGCGCGCCTACCAATCGGAGCTGCCTTCAGAAGCGGTGACGCCATTTAGAGCAGAAATTCGGCCAAAGCTGTTGATCGGCCAATAGCTGTCATGTGTTCTTCATACAATATCGAGTTAACGGAGACATGATAGAAGGCGCCCGCTGAATGGTCAGAATCTGGAGGTCAAGGCGCAGTGTTGTTGCATAATCTGCACACATATCGGGACTAAGGCTCTATTGGTGTCGGTTAAAATTGGGATACTACAAAAAGAAATTACCCAAAATAAATAGCATCATCTTTGTGTCCAATTTATTTTAAAATAACTAATTTGCTTAATCATTTTCTATTTATCTTACCAACGTTTACTACGGGGTTCGGTAATAACTTAGAGACGACGCGAAAGTTTGCAAGGGACTCGAACTCGCCGGGAAAGGTGACTCAGACTCGGACCCGGACCCGGACTCGGTGTTTGGTGACTCGAATACCAAGTTTGGAAAAGGGGGAAGCAAGCGTTCACAAAATAAGGTTCTTTTCATTACATTTGTATCAAAAAGGCAATCAAATAACACAGAATTCATTATTTGGGTCTATCTGAGCGTCAGCTCTATTTTCCATAATGTAGATTACATCAAAGCGCACATCTTTCATTTGTAATGAAACATTTAAAAAGTCAATCAAAACAATGACAATGCCAACATCTGTGAATGCGCTAATTTCGCTATTCACAAGTGTCCCCTGAACTACATTTGCCATGTAAACTAACAAAATATCCTTTGAAATATAAAAAGTTAGAGTAACTTCATTCACTGACAAGAATATGTTCGAATGGGTCATAAAAACAAAATGTCATAAATTTTGAAAGCAAAATACGTCAGTATATTTCATTGAATGCTGAGTCTGAAAAATATTAATTATTATTCTTTCTCGAATTCTTAATTTCGTTCTGACTTTTTCAATTAGATTTTTGAGTCATGCAACTTATCACAAAAACTGTTTAGAATTAAGAAAATGAAAGATATACCACTTAGATTATGCTATGAATACAATATTTTCAAACTCAGGTAAGCAATGTATATTCAGTTCTTGAAACGTGTTTCCACTTCTGAAAACAGTAGCATTGGCGACCAATCCCGACTCTCAATATGTTGCACAAATATCGTAGCATCCAGTGAAAGTTTAAGTCGATGTGTCCGAGGTCTGTTACTGCACAAAATGCTGGGCAGTGTCGCAGTTGCTAATGTATTGTCACTTTTCAACTTCACACTCTCTTCACTAGAGGGCGTACATTCGTCCGACCACACGCACAGGCGCGGAGTTACGTCGCAAAGTGAGATAGGGCCCTATGTCCTTTTTCTTCGAGGTGTGCACATTTAAGAAAAAAACCATCTCCCTACAACTGCACACAGAGGCCTAAACCCCAAGACATCGAGAAAAAGACGAGACCTGTGAGTTGAAGAACGGTTATTTTGAGCGACTGAGGGCGCTATATGTTTAGACGCCATTTTGGGGGTACAATTAGCAATAGCACGTTCATTGAAACACTTTACAAGCGTGAATTCATCTGAAATTGAAGGGAATTTTTTCTTCTTTTTTGGCCCCTCCCAATATGGCGTCGTCGGCCCCAAATCACTCAAAAATATGGCCTAAACCTTTTTACTCTTGGTTGGCAAACTGCACATTTTGCCAACCACGGATTGCAAAACTATGGAAGGCCCAATACTGTAAAAACGAAGAAGAGTTATTGCAGATAGCCAAAATAGTATTTGATTGTTGGAAATACAACATTGCCAACAAAGCTACAACATAATTTCTAAATATGCCTGGCTACTATGTATTGAGGGCGTTATGGGACTGTTTTGGAAAAATATGTTTCCAAACACGGCTTCAATTTATGCGCTTGCGGCAGCCCAAAATGGCGCCAATGTTTACAAACAAAAGAAAGGTCTATAGCAATTCAAACGAGCAAATGTGCAGTTCGTCCTATCATGAAGAGAAAATGTTTGGGTTTATTTGTTCAGGTGGATTCGAGTCACTGAGTCGGCTTGTACATGATCTTACGGCTCTTCTGAATGCAAAGTGCTCGATATATGTGTTCACATGAAATGTCATTCCATTTGGTAGTCGATGGGTTCAGCTGAGCGCAGTCTTCGTTGCTGCCGCTGTTATTCGGTTCACCCCCGTACCAATTCTCGTAAGTTTCTCCCGTTAATTCCTGCCCATTGCAATGCCAGGTTCCTTCGACGTCCCTGTCATCGCAAGCCAGCCACACCCATGACTGCCCGGCGCTAAGTGCCAAGCTCGACACGAACTGGTTCTCGTCGTGTGATCGAGGAGCGGCCATCTTACCCCCCATGTCCTGGCAAGCTGCTAAACTGGCGTTGTAGGTGTTGCCGTCGGCAGTCAGGCGATAGCACGAGTCATTCCAATGCTGCCACATCGAAGGGCATCCATCAGCAATGATGGGACAGGGTCCCGAACTCCATGCCAATGCGACGGGTAAACTAACAACCACACAGCTGACAATCTCAAAAAACATCTTTGCAATGGATGACTGTACGACGACTGAAGAATGATTCCTGTGACAAGGCCTCAGCCAAGGACAGCCTTAAATACTAAACACGCATCGCACAAAAATATCTCACCGGCTCAAGATCAATTATTTGTTAATATATAATGATGTTTGATGTTCACCCTATTCAAACTGCTCGGCGCTGAAATATAGAAATATCAAATATTGCGTGAAACTCTAACAAAATGAACAATGACGGAGAAGTTTACACACCCTAGTCGATTGGGTCGATGTACATGTATTATAATACTATTTTTAGCCATCACATATAAATGAATTTGCTTCACAATTTTTATTAGTTGTTGAACCAGCTGTTGTTACCCAGTTGTTCCTTCAAGTGTAGTCATCAAACTATATATGAAAAAAAAATTAAATTACAAACAGAATATTCCTAGATGTTAAATTTCAGAGGGGCATTAAAACTTATGTTTAAAAAAAAATTGTATTCAATTCCCCTACATAACTACACACGCAGTGTAAAAAGACAATAAATAACAGTTATGAATTATAAATCGGTCTTCGAAGTTTATGTTAAGGTTCAGAATACTGGCACGGTAAGATTACACATTCCTGATGTGGGTCTTCTCTAGCAAACCGACAGTTGCAGAGAATTTGTTAAGATGTTGTGGATATTTCCAATTGTGTGAAAAACACGGCCTCAAAGAATGATTAATGCTAATAATGTGATGTTTATAAACCGAAACATTCATCCAATGAAATGCATTTAAGCAAAAAAGCATTAAGCCAAATTTTGACGAATGATGGCGCACTTGTATTTAACATCCACTGGAACCACCCCTTTTGTGTGATCGCTATTATGCAGTCTGCCGAGTTGTTCACCAATCTGAGGATAAGTGTCCCCCCCCCCCCCCCTCTGAGAAAAAAACCCTCCATGTTCATTTTTTTTCAGGAGACGCGGGGTCAAATGACTGGAATACAAAGGTGGGACCCATCGTTTTGTTCAAGCTCTAAAAAAAAGATGCATGGACCATAAAACCCTCCTAGACGAGAAAAAAATGACAGCAGGTATGGGCAATATTTTTAATAGCATGCGCAACCAAGGCGACAGAACCTTGATATAGCGCCCCCATCCGATTCGGCCAACATACATTCGGCTTTTGAAACCTCGGCCTCGTTTCGGCTGTGGCTTCTAGAGATTTTATTGGGGCGCTTGAATTTGGGAAGTCTATGTAATTATGTGTCCATGTTCTGCATCAGGTATACACAAAATTCTATGAGCTTCCGAATAATTCTAAAGCCGGAGAGGCCTAGGCCAGTGATGAGCCACGTCTCATACGAGGCCGATGCTTCAAAAATGGAAACACACCATAATTATACATCACCTGTCATGCCATTTCGCGCTTAATAAATTCCATCATCAAACCGGTCTGTAATATTTGAACTTTGGAGTTTCTACACTCGAGAATGTTTGCGTTGCTCTTGGTGTATATTCAGTTTGAATGCTTAGTGTATATTTGATACACAGTAAAGGGGTGTTCATATCGGTTTCCCGCGAAAACCAAAGGCTCATTTGATGGTAGGATACACAGACAAATTAAAAAGCAATTTCGTTCTTGATGATCGTCTCAAAACACACCAGAGGTAAACTAGAACGGTTCACAGGGACCTCGTCTGCACTGTTTTATACATTAATATGAAAGTACAGCAGAATAAAAAATCTGGAAATTGATCTTCGTACATAAATCTCCATAGAACACTTTATAGTTTTATTGAATGTGGTTCAATATTGTCAAATCGCAATTCAAACTGGCAGTTCTGGCAGCAATGTGTTTATGGCATGCAACACGTATAAGCATTAATTTGCATATATAAAGTAATATACAGCATAAAGAGCAAGCAAATTGATACGGTGAATAGTAATGTAAAGTTACTCGTATAAAAAGTACATAAATATGTCTAAATTTGATTTTTTTAAAACGTAAATATCGTACGAATATAACCCTGCACCAACATGACCAGATGCAACTTGCTAACTTAAAAAATCCGCAGTGGAAGAAAACGAGGAAGAGTTAAGTTGCTCTATTATTTGCAGAAAAATAATCGAGAAACTGCAGGTCAACTTTTGCCAGCCACTGTCTTAATGGCACTAATGTCCTCATCTAGTATCCCCCACAGCTCTGAGGACAGGTACAGCCTAACATTTGACCCGTTATTATGACGCCTCGGCCCGCCCAGTCCGTCTGGGGAATCACGGTAGACACCGGTCGACTTGGCAGTCATTACATCGGTCCACGTTACCTTAGAGGGGACCTTGGGAGACACGGATGAGGGTCGGTGATCTTGCTGGAATCTTTGAGGTAGTTCTGAAGAGTCAAACCTGACCAAGGGATCCCTCTTAGGTCGATAGTGCTCGCGGGCTGTCTTGGATCGGCGAGTCTGTTGAGAGGCTGATTTGGCCGGTTGAGAGCCTTGGCTTGAGTTGGGTTTAGAGACGGCAGATTCGGCCGTCGGTGGAGGAGCCGATACGCAACTTCGCTGCTCAGTCTCAGATAATTTGAAGGAAATCCGGTAGTTTTTCTTCTTCTCGAATGGTTGGAGATCTGTGGTCAATTGAGGACGCGGTTTTAAAACGGCTTCATCTGTAGGACCAGAGTCTGATTTGGGTCTTATACCGAAAGTCTCTATGTGTATTCCGTCCCTTTGGTGACTGAATGCCTGGCCTGGGGAATAGGTCATACAGACGGCTGGAGAAGAGACTGGTTCTCGTCTCTGTAGCCTTGATCGGAGGTTTCCGTAAACATGTCGAGCAGCTTGTTGTTTTAAGTACGGCCAGCGTACCCCAGCCTTGAACGACGCCGTGTCTGCGGAGAGATTCCCGGTACCCCGTCCATGCATCGCCTCGGTCAAGTCGGTGGCTAGTAACATATTTACCGGACTCCGAGCTGGACTAAAATCCCTCTCATCTCCCGTATCGTCCCAGGGAGTCACCGGTGGGTTGGCGGGTGAGGCTCGCGGTGATGTGTTGCCGGAACCGTACATCTCGTACTCCAACACCGTGCTGCTCTTAACAAACATGGGTGCTCGCGAGCCAATAGACGGCATATAGGTTGCCATGGGCTTGGTCGACTCTCCCACCCCTACCTCCTCACCTGTCGGCACTGATTTATCCATTACTGCAACACCTCACAGGTAGTTTAGCCTTTGTTGGTAAAATCATCAAGGACAGTCAGTGAGTGCTCCCCCACAGTGTTTCAATACAACCACCAAATCTCCATCAACACTTAGTCAAAAGCCAAAGCCCCCAGGGGGCAGGGTAGACCTACGCTCTATTGGACACAGTAACAAAAAAACTGCATACCATGTCAATCCTTATGACAACCTTACATGTATGCTGGCTGATCATTTCACGAATGCACTGTGTGTCAATGGGTATACAATTCAGCAGGAAGAGAAACGCATGACACCAATTTCTCTCTCATCTCAATGTTCCATGCCATCCAGTTGCGACTCTCAACATGAATCTCTCGCTACTGTAGTATTCACATTAGAAAAAAAACTGTCGAAAAATCATTGCAGCGTCTCAATCAAATTTCCCGTGACAGGTGCATGGGAATCACAAAATGGACTGCCGATACACTTGATGCATAGGATGAAACCATAAACTGCTAGGTTTAGCGTTCGGTTTATCCTGTCAACACAGCTGATCTTATTGCCTCAACTCCTGGTCTACAATGCAATACTCGTCATCACGCGATGCGAGACTCACACCGGGTCAAGGTGCTGAACTTTCTGTATACCGTTGTCATGACAACGATACCCGTGTGGGGCCACATGGTGACCCGTTTTGACCTGAACTGGTTGGGAGTCGATGGTTTTTCTCATGCATGCTATTTCTCAGTCTTGTTGTGATTTTTATTAATAAATTTGCCAATATTATTCAAAGAACGCGTCTGTGATTCCAGAACTCATTTGAAACGCCATCAACTGTCTGGATTGTTTGGGCAATTTTATTTTCACCATTGAACTGATTGTAGTCCCCAAGATATTTCGTTTCTTCTGGAAGGAATAACATGTTTATCCCTTATATGTTCCTTTATTTGTTTATAAATGATCTGTTCAGAAACAAAAAATCTTAGTTGGGATGCACTAGGGTATATTACAATGGATGCTTATGAAAATATTACCAAAATTATAGAATTAAAAAAATGTTAAAGAAAGAACTGCATTCCTAGAACAACTCAGGCTGCATTATCCAGGTGAATATTCTGTTTTTGTATCACATATACAAGGTTCAAGTCACATAGGTGCCCTTTCTGGTTTTATATCTTCCTTTACTATTTGTTTTCTCAAAACAGTTTATGATCTCTCTGAACATTCTCTTTCGATAATTGTGTTATTTTAAGGATAGGGAAGTAAGTCCGACTGAATTTATCGTGCATCTCATATAACGCTACAGACAACCCTAGATACTTATGGGGTAAAAACCCTCAACCAACTTGCTGGAGTTCTGAGTGATCAGCCCTCTGTTGTCCCCACACGGAGTCTGTAACAATTGCGTAGTTTTTTCTTTTCCAAGGAAATTTGAAGTTGTCAATTTGTTTGAAAACTACAACTACTCATTTCAGTTTTCACGTGAAGTCAGCCCGGCCATCGACATTTTGATTTTGTACATAAGTCCTCTCAGACTCAACGGACATCAGCACTTTAAAATTACCGATAAATGGCCACATTGTCGATGAATTATTAAGTGAAGGATTATGCAAGAAACCTTTCTTTATTAAACATCAATGATCGTCAATTTCTTGAAGGGACGCCATCTGCCTTCTCATAAACCGTCGACAGGTGGCGCTGTCTAGTCCATTCAGCCATGTCAACACTTTCTTATCGAGTCCGTCGTGCGTTGTCTCATCGTCTTCGTCAGTGTTTTCATCAGCGTCTCCCTTCGCCTCCTTGTGACTAGGTTCACTGCTGCTCTTCTCCGGTTGTTTCTGATTTCGATTACCGCTTACGGTCCGGCTTTTAAACTGTGGATGGGACTGGGTGCGTTCTAAACGAGCCAGGGTTCTCCCACCGCGTTGCGAGCATTTTCCAACCGGCATGTTCCCGCCGGTGTGCCCGGGCCAGGACTGATCGGCAGTCGGTGGATGTTCAGTTGGTTGTCGGGAGGAATGAGAGGATGATTTAAGACACAAAGAAAGAGCTGGTTCTGAGGATCTTCTGGCTCGCATCGGGGGCTTGATGCGGACAGACGGTAGGCCTAGCCCTTGAGTGAGAAAGGCAGAGAAGGGGGAACTTATCAAATACATTTGTATATTCAATGCTTAGGCAAACATGAGGTCCAGGCATACTTGATTGCTACTCTGTTTTATTAAGAGTTTAAAGTATGTACATCTTGCATTCATCAAAGCAAAGGAGAATTTTTTTTAAAAAAATGCTGAAGTAGTGAGATATCAGACCTTAAACGAGGAACAACATCTCCCCAAAAGAAAATCCTTTGCTCTTGACATGACTCCCCCCCCCCTATATACCCGCGATTACTAGACAGTTCATTTTACTTCTTTTCTATTTTAATTATTTTGCTTGTCTGTGACGTACCGTGTTTCAAATTTCTCGGGCTCATCGCTTGAGAAGAGCCGCCAGGATTTGACGTCATCCGCACGTGACTTGTGACGTCAGAAGGGCATTCCCCGGAAGCTCGACTCCCAGAACTAGCGCTCCTCATGGAGACTATACTGCTGCTCGCATCGGAGAGTCTCTCGCTGGTTTTAAGAAAGGATGCCTTCTCGGCTGTCCCTGGAGACCTGTTGGTAGTGATGGCAGATGGCAGAGAAAAACTATTCATTCCATCAAACGGTTTTGACGAGATGTTCTTGAATGTGGCACTAGATTTTGGCTCCAGTGTGGTCATGTTTAGTCTTCTGACTCTACATGAAGCATCTGATCTCCTTGAATCATCAGATAAGATATTCCTGCATCCTCCGTGTATACCGCGAGTTGATATTTCCGTAGTTTGTAGGTTGGTGTTCCTGGGTGATGTTGTCCGTTGATTGGACCAAGGCGAGCTTTGTGGTATAGTGAGTTTAGACGACGTTTCTTCATGGTCCGAGGACACTCCTTTTCCCTGTTGGTGTCTTCGCGACGGGGCGTCCACGGCCGGCCCTGTGTCATCAATCCGCTGCACAGCCATGTTGTCGGACCTGCCTAAAGTGACTGGAATGTCTTTATGTCGAGGGGAATCCTTACGAGTAGTCATCGTTCCTTTTTCAGCTTCATTGCTTCACTCTTCCTTGTCAGTTCACGCAATCCAAACATTACTGTTCGTGATGTCTAGTTAAGGTGCCGATAATGGCATTCCCTTTCTGTCTGTATTTTCACATTTCGGGTCAACCCTTGAAAGTCGATGATTTGTGTTGTACGTGGAAGCCCAATAAGTGAATGGCTGTAACCTTAGAAGTCACACAAACGACTGCTTAATTGAGAGAATACTGGTACAAGTTTGTTCTGGTCAGGGTCTAAAATGCAGTCAGGCCAAGACCATTCTCTCTAATTTTTATAGCACCTTTTTATCATGGCCGGGTTGTAAAGCAAAGTTCAAGTAATAACCATTTCGAAATGTAGTAATCTTGCAGTCTTTATTCCAGAAGCTGTTGGTTGCCACTGATTTACCAAAGCTGAACAAAGAATGTTCAACGCCCCGAGGAATATCCTATCAACGATTCGAATGCGACTAGGTATACAAGCCACTGTTTTGTTCATGCTTTCAGATAGTCTGAAAAATGTCATGAAATCACAATGACACAATGCGACACAGATACGGCATCTAGACGACCTTATGACCCCTCGGTTACCTTCTCAACTGGCAAGGATCAAAAGTCAACCAAATCGGGAAAAATATTGCTTTTCAGGTCACTTTGTTATGACATACTCGTTTCTAAACAACCAGCTCAGTTGTTTGAACATGTCGGCAAGGACGCATGGGTTCGTAATCATTTCAAAAATGGCGGCGCCCATCACGGTCATAGCACACTCCGCGTCAAACCGGCTATATACACACGACGCCCAACTCGCACTAAGAAATGATATCTTAACTATCTTAATAAGATGTCCTCTCACAGGTTTCGCTTGTATAGTGAGAGACGTTCATTGAACACAATACGCACATGACACCTTCCAGTCGTCAGTCCAAATAACCGTGATGCCTCATCGCGATATCTTGTCGTTGATCCATTGTTCCGAGCATTCTGCCCACAGAGCAAACACTTATTCGTCCAACTCGCATTAAGGCATGACTTCAAGAATGAAACTCGGCAGGAAAAACTTTTAAAATGACTATCAAGTCACGCTATACTCTTCTGACTTTGCTTCATCCGACCATCTTCAACAATCCAGTCAACAGAAGACCTCCACTTTAGATCTGTTAAACCTCTCAGCGGTAAAACTGTTTCCGTACAATAGAAGGTTTTTTTCTTGACAAAAGACATAAATCGATGACGGTATTAGTTCGGATTTGCCGAAGAGGGCTTGACATTCCCAACGCCAAAAGCCGGCAAAACAAACGTTTGCTTAAAGGATATTTTCCCTCCAATTCGTAACTCAAGTTGTCCAAATCGTGTCAATAATGTGTTCTCGTGATGGTCTCAAATGAATGTTGTCCCATTCAAAATTTAGAAGTTCTTCGAGATTATCACAAGTGGAGTCTTGAAGGAAAGTGACATCTTAAAGTATCTCTTTCCAAAGAGACAAAAGTACACCTAGCCTTTGCACGCGAGAAAATGTAAGCAGTTTACATGTATATCAACTCGTCGGTAGCGGATTTACCCCAGGCTATGGTTGTTATAGCATCAATATTAGGCCCGTCTTAGCCTTTTAATCCACCAACTAACCGATTCTTTTCTTTAGAAATCGGTCTGAATTCAAGCGTCAACATTCATACATAGATTGCCTCGATCGATTGCCGCTGACACTTTTCAATTATTCGATTTGCTTGCGGGGCTGGAGGATGTTCGATCCGAGCCTCTCTAACATCGCAGTAATACTCGTGGAAGTTCACTCTAGGGCAGTGATGTAGTTCCTAAAGTCATCCTCTTGTAAATACTCTCCCGCAAGACCTAAAACAAGAATTTATGAGCTACATACATGAAAAGAACCAGCTTTCTTCTGCTTGGGAGGCTGCTTCGTTTGTTGAATACCTAGTTTGATAGCTAAAAACCTACTTGTGGATCTGGAAAGAACTCATTCTACCAGTGCATTTGTTGGTACTCGTACTCATGAGAAAATACATTGCCTTGTACTCGTATACTCCAAGTCGCTCTTATATGATTAAGTACCCGTACTCGTGGCAAAGTACTCGTACTCGCAATCAGGGAAATGTACTCGCCTAGGCTACAACACTGTTAATTAT
This sequence comes from Patiria miniata, assembly GCF_015706575.1. Classification (NCBI taxonomy): domain Eukaryota; kingdom Metazoa; phylum Echinodermata; class Asteroidea; order Valvatida; family Asterinidae; genus Patiria; species Patiria miniata. Next base: position 5,374,083 of record NW_024037071.1, read on the forward strand.
TGAGCGGTACCACATTTTTTTACTATTATGTGACGGTATATCTGCGTTGACATGATGGCGCCCTCTTTCGGTGATGCGAGCTGGAAAAGTGAGGTAAAACATTGCTTGCATGCTGGGCAGTGAGTGCACTTCAAAGACAAGCTCGAAATGATCTCAGAAGCTGCGGGCCAACGAATTCGTGATAATGCATGAGTGATGCATTGTGCCGTGTAATTTCTGGAAGAAGTAGTGTTTTGGGTACAACAAACATTTGATTTTTTGACCGTTGTGACCCCATGAAGACCTTTGAGCCCAGTTTGGTCGTGTGGCCTGTTGGGGCTGGGCTACTGATACTTTTGACAAAGTTTGGTTGCAACAATGCGAAATGAGTGACCTCAATAAAGCAACTCTCCCCTCCCACAGAAAGTCAGGGCTTAATTCAGGACTGCATTCGATTGGTAAATGGTAGATGATCTGTGGAGACCCATTAAAGTGACACAAAAGGGGGCCAGGGCCTGAGGTACGCGCTGATATATACCCATGCAAGGCTGTCACTGGAACGATTGTCACTAACTAACTAACTAACGGAGAGACATGACGATTTGTTGAGCTGCTGTCTGCATCTAACAATTGCCCTGATATCATTCAAAACACATCCCACAGAAAAAAAACGTCTGTGCAAGAAGAATGTTTTTCTGTGGCCTAAAAATACCCTCAGCTTTCGTTGTGAATTTATGTAACATTTTATAGACCTATAAGTCCAGCTTCAACGTTGCCACTTGGTGTGAAAAATCACATGCAATCTAAGGGACTCAGGACTGTTAGGGTTAATGATTCTGTTCATCGGAGGTCTGACAAAAACTAGAAGCACCCCTTCATTTGAAAGCACATTTGCATATTTATTACGTTCATCTGCAAAACCAGCTCGCCATTATACGACCTCTGAGTACATTTAAAGTACACCTGTAATCTATTAACATAGGCAATACCTTTGTTTTCACCTTTTACAGTTTACAATGATAGTCTGTATTTGAAGAGTCAAAAACTCATCATTTTACGATACTACAACGTTGCAGTTGACAACCATCTCATAATTCAGAGTGCATCAAGGTTGTATGTTTGCAAAAAAAATTAAAATAAATTGTCAACATGTACCTTCAAGTAATTGTGTATCTTTAAAGAGACGGGTTTTTTTCGGTTTGACCCCGCCCCTTCGGGGTTTTTTTTTCACACAAAGTACCACCCACTCCATTTAACTGACAGTTGACCGTGACTTTACTTGTCCACACACATGTATATGCAGTGATCCCGCGCCAGTTTAGTGTCGACAACGAGTTGATATTTGTCGATCAGTTGTTGCTAAGAGCACAGCCTCAGCACACACCATCTTTTTTTAATGCACACCCTGACACAAACTACATTTTCATGTAATGTTAAATACCTACTTCTTTTGACAAACACTTTTGTGCGTCTTGACATGAATACATTATTTGGCCTTTGGCGTCAATTTTGTACTCTTTATACTTTCAGGGCGAATTGCCGATCAATAATTGATCAATTATCGTTATATAATATCTGGTAATATTCTCTCCAGAGTAGTCGGGGCCCTCTCTGTTGGGTCTTGTATACCTTTCAACCAATTGGAGACGCGTGTGTCCGTGGAGAGCGGTTGCTTCCTATATTCTGGTGTAGGTTGTCTCTCGGGCTTTCTGCTTTTCTCGGGCTTTCTGCTTTTGTCTTGTTCGTCATCGTCATCATCCGTCGCATTGCTCCTGGATTCACTGGAGGACTTTTCACCGTTTTTGGCGAATCGACGCGCGATTTCTTGCACCGCCTCGATGCTCAAAATACTCTCCCGCCTTTCTTGGATGTCGTAGAGGTTACTAGGATACCCCGTGTCGTCATCAACCAGGTGATCAACCACTTGATCCTCATGTGGATAATGAGGGTAGTCACTGGTGCCCGTGGGGGCAGCAACTTGTTGGGATTTCTTTGAGAAGTTTCTATTGTTATCACTGAGCACGGGACCAGTGGAGTTTCGCTGTGCATGCTGGGAGCCTGAGTCACGTCGTAGTCTCCTTCTCGGGAGCATAGATTCCTCATGATCCACATGCTCTTCCAAAACGAGACTAGTCTCCTCGTTTTCTTGCACTTCACTGCGATCCCCTGCAAAACAAAAACAACTTTGTCAATACTGCGAAAGAGCCAGAGTCGTGTGTTAGTGAGAGTAGTGGTGTGGTCCTTTGACCACGCCCAATCGCTCTTTAAGAAATGTCATATTAAACAGCATGTCCATAAACTGACAGTGAAAAGCTGCCGTATCGTTGAACTCCGTCATCTAAGTACTTTTACGATTAGACAAGAAGTTTGGAATTGTGGCATGTGATTGGCAACATTGTGCATGTGGGACAGTATGCGAATGGAGCTTTTCTGTACGGTGTCAACACTATATGCCTCACTGCATGTTCCCGGTCGGGTGGCTACTGTTAAACAAAAAGGCTTGCAAGAGAGTATTTTGATCTGGGAAAAAAACATATGTATCCTCGAAGTCGGAGGAGGGGAGGGGAGTGCGCTGATCAGCAATGAAAATGGATTTTCTTCATGCATGTTCGACTTTTGAAAAGCCTAAAGTATGCCCTATTTGTCCAAGGAATTTCAAGGGTGATAGTTTACGAGGCTATGACGATTCATCCGTGGACGATTCGAAGCTGATCGTGGTTCGGAGCACAACTTTTACTGTCGTCGCTTTTCCATGAAATGTATAATATAAATTTCCCTTTGTCTATGTCTTGAGGCTGAGAATGACGATAAGAAGATGAAGTTTCGTGTAATGTTCCATAAGACACACTGTGCCATGTTTACGTGCGTAGATATGGTGTCAGCAGGCACTGTAGTCTTTGGTGGATGGTTGGTCGACCATCTCATCAAACTAAGTTATGTCTTGCTTTGATGATGTGTTTGCTAATATCGTTCTTGTAAATGATCCTTAGCATATGAGATGTAAATTTTAAAAAATAGTTGTGCATGGATGTCTAGGAGGCTAAAACTCAAATTTGTTTGTAGAAAATTGCACATCGGCAAAATTGACGTCACAGAGTTCGGTTACAAATATTGATCGGTTTTGCCAAATACATTGAAGAATAACACAATAATGTTAAATTTCCTAAGGAGCATGTACGATTGACAAAACTAATATCCGATTTGGTTGCCAGAATCTCAGTATAGCGTCCTGATTATTATTATTATTATTATTTATTCGACCAAAACAATACACAATTAACAAACACGGTATGAAGCACAAAAACTAAACAAAAATGTATGAAAGCTACGAAATACAAAATAAAACAAAATAAACACAAAAGACGACACTGTATAAGTGTAAGTGTAAGTGTAGGGGCCACAAAAACAACGCATAATATGAAATGAAATGAAAACATCCGAAGACAATATATAAAAAGACGATATGTGGGTCAGGGGTCACAAAAGTAAATTTAATTACTATTACCCACAGGTATGTAACCCCGCACATATTAAGCAGACAAACGCAGACAAGAACAAAACAAGGTACAAGAAAATAATAAAAATATTAAACAGCAACAAAAAAAACTGGCCCCTGTTACAAATTACACGCAAGCAAGAAGACTAATGCAACGAAACCCAAATCATGTGAAAGTCATGTGAAAGTCCCCACCAATTAAATGCAGCAAGTACATGTATATGAAAACACTAATGAGGATAATGAAATCAGTTGTCTGAGAAAAGTAATTGCCGAAGATTCCTAAGGAAAACAGGTAGAGTGTCCAGTACTGCAGAATCCCTAATATGGGGTGGAAATTGGTTCCAAAGTCTGGGAAGATAACGAGTAGGAGAATGATATAAAGCTTGTGTACGAGAAGGCAGATGACGGAAGGTAAGGGATTCTGGATGACGTGCATTTATGAAAACATTGTCGTTGATCGACTCGCACCTGCAAACACCAGATAAACATTTGAAAGCAAAAGAGCAAAGTAAATAATCTCTTCTAGATGAAAGAGAAGACCAGTTCAACTGACCCAACCTATCCTCATATGACATTTCACCGCGTCTTTGTTTCAAAGCAATGCGGGTGGCAGTGCGTTGTACGCGCTCAATCTTTTGCTGTTGAGAGAGAGTGTGAGTACCCCACGCTGGAATGCCATATTCCAGGATAGGCAGGATCAGAGATTTGTAAAGGCAGAATATGGCTTGAGTTGATGCTCCGCCAGCAATAGTACGGATGAAACCCAGGAGGCGATTTGCACGTGAGACAAGTGAGTCAATATGGGAATTCCATTGAAGATTGGAGCTAATAGTGACACCTAAATATTGAATAGAGGTAACTGTGGACAGGGCAGCATCACCAAGTGTGTAAACTGGAGGATGGATATTTTTGCTTCTGGTGACGTGCATAACCTTAGTTTTGGTTGTATTGAAGAGCATGTCATGATTTAAACACCAGTCTTGCATATTATTTAAGTCGTTCTGCAGCTGGAACTCATCCTCAACCGACCGGATGACTCGGAAGAGCAAAGCATCGTCAGCGAACAGAACACAGCTAGAGGAGACACAGTCGGGAATGCTATTGACAAACAGGTTGAATAAGGTGGGTCCAAGAACGCTACCTTGAGGAACACCAGACGAAACACTGACCCATGAGGAAACACTACCCTGAAAAAGAACACGTTGCTTCCTGCCAGTCAAAAATGATCTGACCCAACGCCAGACCACACCCTGGATGTTGTAAACCGATGAAAGTTTACTAAGCAGGATATGGTGTGGCATCCTGTCAAATGCCTTTGACATGTCTAGGAAGACAGCGTCAATTCGGGGAGGGCGTGGAACATCAAGAGTCAGTGCCCATTGATGCATAACATTGACGAGTTGGGTAACACAGCTTCGGCGTTTTGTGAAGCCGTGTTGATTGCTGTTCAACAACCCAAACATACCAACGTGATCTGTTATAGCAGCCGCAACAACACGCTCTAGAATTTTACACAGAACGGATGTCAGTGCAACAGGTCTGTAGTTCGACAGAATGGATTTATCGCCCTTTTTGAAAACGGGGGTAATGTTTGCACATCGCCAAGCATCGGGTAATTTTCCTGAGCTTAGAGAGGTGTTGAACAGCAAGCACAGAGGGATGGATACTTGACAAGAAATCTTCTTTAATATACCAGGAATAATGCCATCAGGGCCAGGAGATTTGTTGGTGGGTAGATTACGTATAATAGAATTAATCTTACCTACAGACACATACAGTTCTGAAAGACCAGGTAATGGTAGTGAACAAGGAGATGGGTCATTGGGAACCATACCATCAGGGTTAAACACAGAGGAAAAGTATGCATTGAAAGCGGATGAAATAACACCAGGTTGAGATAATTTAACATTGTTATGAGTGAATACAGGAGGTGGCGGGGATTGTTTACGACTGCGGACAAAAGACCAAAACCTTCGCCTGTTATCAAGTGAGGAAAACATGTCATTTATATATTTCCAATAAGCTTTCTGATGACTTAAAGAAAACAAGCATCCTGCACCCGGACAGTAAACCCGAGTGACTAGACATTCCTGAACTTGTAAGGTTTCCTCTTCTGTGAATTTTTACCAGAGTCTCAATCCTTCTTGTCGGTATAATCTGGTGATTATTTACACATCATCACTTATCCTTCTTCTACTTCTTCTTCGTTTGCTGTTTTCCGCCAACAATCCGTATAACTGAGGTCGATATGACAAAGCCAAACGTTTTAGTTTTTGTCTGTTGTGTGGCACAATAGTGTCCTCGTCTGGAAAAACTCACGCGCTATTCACCGCGAAATGACAACACCAGCGCTCTTATACGATGCCCGAGATACAATTACTTTCTTTACTCGCATTATTCGTTCAGCTTGTTTACCAATCTTTTTTTATAAGATATAAAATTAAGGATTAATAAAACAAAATACCGAAATTGCGAAATCTGCAGACCACTCAATTAAAGATGTCATGTACGTGCTCTTCAACAAATTCAATTTTTGTTTTGTTTCTGAATGCATTTTCAAATTCAATTTGATTTAATACATTTTTCTTGGGGAAGGCCTCAGTCTTAAATTTGATTTGGGGCATGCTTTTGAGCACAAACAGGTCCAACCTGCTACTGGTTCCCGACCCCTACAACATTATCAATTCTGATATGGTGGCGGGAACCAATCTTCCAATACGAGAACTGAATCATGCCACAAATAATTCGACAGTTTTAATGTAATTATTCCATTACTGAACGTCAGCCAATTATTCCATTCCATGCATGTCTCATTCAAAAGAGAATAACTTTTGTATTGCTAGAGAAAAAGCAATGTAGGAAATTCGAAAAGATGACGGTCCATCTTAAGTTCTTGCTGGAATTTGAGTAAAAATATCGGGCCAACTGGACTTTTTGTTAGTGTGTGAATCGCACCTGTTTTTTCCTGCATCTACGTCCCCGTCCCCCCCCCCCCAAAAAAAAGTTGTTGACACCCATCACTAAGGTAACAAGAAATTCAGCCCGTATTTCATTAACGTGCATGCCTCTACACGATCCGACAGCTAAAAAGTGCATTGCTTGCTTGCACCCCGGCGCTAAATGATTGATTGGTGCTAGGGACCAGGGGGCAGAGAACCAGTGTTAACCTTTGACCTTCATACAATTTCACCATTGAATTCACCTCATTCCATCATGATTGTACTGTGAGCGCGTCATACCAAAACCTTACCTCCCACGAGGCATTCGCACCAATTTTCAGGGCACGGTTTGTTGTTCCAAATTTTGCTTGAAAAGAATTCAATTCTTTTTTTTTCAGCAATTCGACTGAAGTGTGAAATCAGTGCTCAAGGCCAGGCGCGTTCGCGTCGACAGTTATTCGTCTGGCACACCTGAAAACGTGTTCGGAATAAATCTGTTGTGTATATAAGATGAAAAAAATCACACCAGGAGAGCATCGTGAACTTGCCAATGTACAAACAGGTTCTCTTCAGCAGAATAAATTTGTTTAGGTCATCAAAACTTGCTTTTTAGATATAAGAATGGGATTTTAATAATTAGTATATAAACCTATGCAATGTACATCATGAATTTTCAGATATCGGTATTGAACCAAATTGTGCCTGGTTAATATAGGATCAATTTTTCACGTATTATCCAGTTTGCAGTTTTATTCAAGCTTCAGTGTGGTATATTTCTGCAATACTGCAATACTTGTGAACCGTAGCTATGTGTACATTAGCGAAGTAATGGTCCATGTGTAAACATGTCAATCACATATTAAAACTGATACAATGTTGAAGTACATTTGGTAGTAAAACTAAAGGCCCAAACTACGTAGTTTTTGTGCATTATTGGCGCGATAGGCATGTATGGGCACAACTACGGGCGCTATAAGGGCACAACTATTTATATTCTGGTGAAACGATACGAATTTTTGTATCGTTGAAATGGCTTGTTTCATATTTTAAGCATCAGCACATTATGCGATGAACATGGAAAACTGATGAACATACATATTTGGACCAAGCTTTTTGTTTATAGTGCAATTAAAAAACAATTAACCTGCATTTTCAGGCTAGTGAAGTTGAAAAAAAAAAACTAAACCACGCATTTCAGCCAATCTGGTCTTTACTTCTTTACAAATCTAACATTTCTTTTTGCATTATTTGTTTTTAAGTGTAAAGACTTTACCCCACATAATGAATTAGAACATTTTTCAAAGCACTACAAAACACTTTAATTCAAAAATTATGAAGGGACTACTGCACTGTGTGTTTGAACTGTACGTCTGTGTTTGATTTTCTCTCCCACATGGACAGTGAGCTGAGATGAAGCCATTTTTTTTATCAAGTCCAGAATTTGTCACACTTCATGGTCTGAAGAGTGTGAAGTGCCGCACGCTAAAGCAAAGTCCGAGTTTTACGACAATTAAAGTGCCATGAAAAATTTAAAGGGTCCATGAAATGAATTTTACACTGGAGTATATTTGTAGCAAAATGTCCATTGCTCTTATAAAACAATGTCACATCTTGTTTTGGTAAAAGTTTATGCAAAGTGCATTTTTGTTTTACAGTTAACCAATTAAAATGTTTCATACTTCTGACAAAATGCATGGTGACATTTCATGACAGTTTTTTTCTCTTCAAATTGCAAACCCAAATTTGTGCTTGTTGAAAACATTTGTGCATAAAGTTGTCCCATAGTTCAACAATGAACCACTGAAAGCAGTAAAGTAGTGTTTTGATATAAACAATATTGAATTTCTCACGTGTGAGCCGAAATATCCATTTTCCTTAGGATTTTCAATTTATAAACACCTTTCAATCGTGTCAGGCCGTATATTTCCCTAGTCCTAGCGCAGGATGTGCATGACATTTACATTGGCTCTCTTTAAAGTGTTGAAACGAACTTCACACGTCAACCATCTTAAAATGTTAAATTTATGAAACCCACTTCATAAATGTCATTATTGCAGACGCGTATTCATACTGCCTAACACTGTCGGGTAATGTTATTAGGCCAACATTGGTATGGAGTTAACCCCTTGTTGGTTAATTTGTTTTTAAAAAAATGACCAACTATGGAACGTGTCAGTAGTTGGTACGTTGGGCAAAATACCGATTGATTTGCCCAGCTTGTTTTCTTTACAAAAAATTACAGTGAGCTGACCAACGTTTATCATAGAGCAGCACAAAAATGTTCTTGAACAATTTTACGATTATTTGACACTCAAAACTGATTGAAAGTGATTTGAAAACCCTACAGTTAAAATGTCTTTGTCATTAATTATTTTAAGCGGATATTGAATCATATTTGCATGCTAGTTAAAATTTATCAAAGAAGTTATCAATTTATATCAAACTCCTTTATTGTCAAAATTACCAATAATGAAACGTTTTTATAGCCGATTCACATAGTTTTTCAAGAACATGTTTTGTTTTGTACTCAGTGATCGCGACATGTGGTAATTTTCTATAGAAGATTTTCTAAAACCAAAGGCCTAAAATGGTGTTCTTATAAACTGACACACAAAAGACGCCATGTATTATTCATTCCCTTAATGACATTTTATCGATCGTTACTCAATGCCAAACACTGTTAACCATGTTTTACTCATGATCGAAATATTGGCAAAGTTTCCCATTAGCTCACGCCTGCCTTTGATATACGTGTAGTTGGAATGTCCTTGTCGATGTGATGTTGCAACCGCATCAGACGTCACAGTGGGAGACGGGAAGCCAGACAATGGCATGAAAACGTGTCTTATTAAAGGGCACATTTCAGGGATAATCTTGTCTTTGACTGCAGCTTAATGTCGTCAATATGGTAGATAGTTCTTAGAATCAAACGGCTATTGTCCGGGACTTATCCTGTCATTGCTAAGGACATAATTCACGCGCTTTCTAACTTTTCGAAGCGTGTGTATAAGGCGTCAACAATCGGACAAAGCCCCATTAGACAGGCTGTCAATTTGGCATGATCTCATTTTAGAGAGTTTATGTTAGTGTTAAAAGTACCAAATTAACATTTTTTTAAATCAAATATCAGTTGTTTGCACGAGGTACAAGCAAGAGTTCGACATTCTCTTGGTATTATTCAATCCAGCGAAGGTACATCAGGTCATCATTATACAATGTAACAGAGTAATCTTGTTCGCTGTTGTTTTGTTTATTAGTATAACGGCTCCATCTTATGCGTGTTTTGTTTTAATTTTCAGTCAATTCTGATTCTGAAGGTATAGGGTGTGTCTTTTATTTTCATTTATTTAAAAAAAAACAGCTGGAGGCATAAGTTTGAAGCTTTACAACAGCCCGAATTTGACATTTGAAAGTGTCCTAAATATTCATTCTCAATTGTTGAAATAACATACTCCCTCTAATGGAAGATTAATGTATGAGTGTTGCCAACATTGAGTTCGAATGTAAACGCTTATTTCTCTTGCCAAAATAAAAAATCACCGTGCTAAGACTTTACGAAATGATGGCGCAATAACTTTATTTCAGTAAAACTAAAACGAGATTTTTTTTTGGGGGGGGGAAATATTCTTTCTTGCCACATGATCATAATTATTCATGAAGTTATCAATATGTTTATAAAGAAAAATACATCAAAAAAATCACTGTGCAGAGAACCTACCTGATGATGAAGATATGTGATGTGATTTCTTGGAGTCATGTATCGATATGGCATCATTAGCAGGTGTATCTGCTCGACTAGGAGGGGAGGGGCCTCCACCTCTTACTCCCACTGTCCTCCTAGAAACAAAGGGAGACCCTGGAGATCTCGTAGATGGTTCATTACTACTTGAAACAAACTGAAGTACATCGCTGTAAGATCCGAAGGAGAAAGGTCTAGGGCGGTGGTTGTCTGAAGGTGGTGAGGTTGGTCTTGAGGACGGGGATGAGTCCCGCCCGCCTGAGTTTCGCCTCACACCGCTACGAACACGCCTGTTAACCATGGGTGAAGCCTCCAGTGAACGGCTGATCCTACCCGGTCCAGTCCGGGAGGAGTTAACTGTGTGAGGTTTGCGGAGAATCCTGGGTGAGTTTGACTCCGAGGAGTTTAGCGAGCGAGGGCTTTGGTCCGGTGGGTGAGGCACGGGGCTGGCTGTGCCGCTTGCCGGTGCTAACTTCAATCGTCCCAAACCTCGGTTATTCTTGAGGAGTTCCGAGTCTGAACATTGCCGTACCATGTACTTCAAGCGGCGTCTCATGAGCGGGCTGGGCGTGCCGGGGATGGCGGGGTTTTCGCTGTCTAACACCCCACGGCAGACAGCTGGAATCATGCTAGTCTCATGCGTTGTTTGGTGATTGCGTGGTTTGTCATGCGGGACTCCGACCAGAGGCGGTAGCTCGCCTACCGGAGTAGCGGGGCTACTGTTGCTCTTGCCCAGTCTCATCTTACCGTTTGGATGCCGGGATTGGGAATGAATGTTATTATTAACCGCGTGGAGATGAGAATGAGGAAAATGCGATCCTGAGATGATGTTATCCCGATTGTCGTCTACATGAGATGTCGAGTAGTCAGTCATGGCAAAGACTAGTAATAGCTGCTCAGCGCGCAGCACTTACAATCCAGAATAGGAAGATCAACCCATCCACACCTCTAGCAGCGTTTAAGTGGCCATGATAATTAATGTCCCATCTTTCTCAGTTATTGCTGAAAACAAAGAGTCGTCTTTCCTTGATGATCTAATTTACGTCTGCACGATTCAATCCACCAGCGACTGTAGTGCGGGTATGAGAGACACAACATCCCACAATGCACTGCTGCGAATCATGCCAGCGCCGCTGAATGATGGGTGGGGGTGTCTGGATACACCCCTAATGATGACTATTGAAGACCGACAAAAGACCTGGAATAAACTGATGGTAGGTCCGTCAAATGGGTCTGTAGTTCCTTCAAAGACAGACTCCATTCAAGCCCAGATTGACTCTGGACAAGCTTTGGTTGGTTGGACTGCTCTAAGATCCCGGACCTGTGCTGTGGTGTGTGGCTGGGACGGTCTTTTCAGCAGTCGGTTTCGCCTGGGTGATTCAAAACGTTCTCACTCACCCCACACGGAGTGTCCCTCACAATTCAGCCAGCTAAGCTCCATAGATAGACCAATGGACCATGATGATTATACTCCACAGCTTTAATCATCATAAGTTGCCTTAGGAGTGCTCTGCCTTAGAAGTACATGTACTCCACTTCAATTACATGCCTGTTCCCCTGTCACTAACTTATAACCACTCATTGACTCCACTGACTGAGCAAAATTAAAACATCTTCAAGGTCTCTGTGTTTTCATATCCGAAGTAAAGGTTGCAAACTCACTGAAGCCTCCATGCAGTTTACCCAGAAAGCTTATTATTGTGATGTCAATACAACAACACAACGCGAAAATCTATACTCAACGTAACCCGATCGATTAAGTTTGCCTATTTTCCATAAGCCGAATTTTCAATGTAGGCCTATCTACCATAATGCATAGAATGTGTCAGGGAGTGCATGCATACAGGGTCGATTTCCCGACCCCTAAAATACGACCTATGAAAGCTTTTATTGGTGTTTATCATTTTCCATGGACCCTCGACGCACAAAGGCATGCGGTTCCACAATTCATATTCGGCATAAGTAGACTGCTCTATTGCGTTGTCATGTCAACACATACGCCATTATATTGGCCTACTGCTGTGGCAGTGTGGCTTGGTCAACATTGGACGTTGAGGGCGTTGCAGGGCACCAATCGATTGAGAGGCGGATTTACAATTTTCAATATGAAATGTTTCAAATGACAAACAGTTTGACTGGCAAGTTAAGTAACAAGTAAAAGATGGGTGGAATTAAATCAAAGATTAAGGAACTCTGTTTCAAAATCGCCACTCGTCATACGGATTACAGTAACATCAAACTGAATACATTTGTATTAGGTTTGGGTTAAAATATTACATGTATATAACAAAATTACTTTCATCTGTTCTCGATTTTTTTTTTAAATACACGTGCCGGTCCGAGGGGGGGATACACAGGTGTTTGGTATTAATCGCCGTCTTTTACTCTGGATTAGCCCGTGTGGAACACAATTAACGGCTACTCGAAGTCCCACAATACACAAAACTTAGCGGTGTCCGTATTTTTCAAAGTTGTCTAATGGAAAGCTATAATCCACACCCCGCTCTGAAGTCGGGGTCCTATTCTAATCGAGTTTCCCTAACAATGAGGTTAGACTGTGAATTCGCATCAACGTGATGTGAACAAACGTGAATGAGACTCCTGCTGTTCCATGCGTTTAAGATTTCCAGCGGGATGAAACTCTCCTCAGATACAATCGGTCAATGTCGCATAAACTAGAACGCCGTGATACATTTAGGCCCAACTCTCAAACATTTTGCAAGAATAACCGTATTTTCAGGTAGATGAAAACATGGGAATTTTTAAAGGCATTTTTTTTATCGGGAACGTTGAAAAAGAGGACTTCGAGATAGAGTTGAAGATGAAGGTAGGGTATAGGGGTCGGCTTCACGGTGACTGAAAGTAGGACAGGGGGCAGCAACAGTAACAAAAGATCGAGATGATTGCATATCGATCTGAATTCATTTAAAGTAGCAAATACTTGAAGATGCCCTGTAAACGAAAGGTGCGAAACACGCTGTGTACAAACAGTATCAAGTGTCTGGCAAATATAATCGAGGCAAACAATGTTCCTCATGATTGCGGATGTCCATTGTTAATAGTGATGATGATTGTATGGCTGCGGTCTTCATTCTTCAATCGAATCTCTTCTTGTATATCGTTCTGTTTACCAAGAAAAAAGAGACACTTTTGTCATTACACATCAACAGATGCGCAGTTATCATGTTGAAACCATGAAAAAAATATTCTTTTTATCGTAGTTTAAAGGTAATATGAACATTGGTAATAACTATAACCCGGAAACTTGCCTACTGATTTAATGAGAAAAAAACCTTGCACGGGTCAATGCATGGCTGGTCCCATAATATACCGAGTAAAATAATTCCGCCAAAATTGTTTCGAAGGAAAGAAAACAAACACACTGAAGTTGGTTTTTCAAAAGTGTGCCCGCCGGCACACTTTTACGTGCGTTGGCAACGTAACCCAATAACAAGACCTTACAAAAACAATGCGCATGCTCTGTTTTCCCAAAATGTAAACATGACTATAGTAGTTACTGAGCTAAAATTCAAAATTGTTATGCACCCTACTTAAGATTTTTGTTGTTTCAGAGAGTTTTGTATGACAAAACAAAAGAGAGGCTCCTATATACCGCTTTGACAAAAGCTGCACCCGAAATATTTGTTTGAAGAAATGAAAAAAACTGAAGTTTTAAAACGGCTGCAAAAGTGAGATAATTCTTGTGAGATAAACCCAAGTTTATTTCATTCTAACTCTGTCCACGTGTTGATCGATATATTTTGTACTTTTGCGCGTATGTGCTTTTTGCACGCATGCACGCCACATTATACGCACATTTTAATACGCGCGCGTGATGCCAAACGCTGTTCGTGTGTGGCTGTTGAATACGCATTGCATTGTTCCATTGTTTACTTTCTAATAATTATGATGCAATAATATACATTTGAATTTTATCCATGACGCTCACTGATTAGAGATTGCCATTCTTTCAAAATTTGATGCAATTTTACTGCAATTGCAGTTTTTTGTTCAACTGAGGTGACAAAATGATTTCCACTGTTACGTCGACGTGCACCTCAAACGGAAACAGTAAGTTTCCAAGAAGTACCAGTTCGGCAGCCTGTACTACAGACATCGGTGCAGCAGACACGTTTCCGCAGGAAAACTTTACAGGTTTTTTGAGTGACACAAGCAACGACAGTAGAAACGACGGCAAATCAGAGGCACAGAGGAGATCTACGGTGACACAACCAGCGCTCCAAAACCATCCCAACAACTTGAAGGTTGTTCTGCCGACAACAGTTGCCAGTAAACCGAATTCTAGTATCGGTAACATCACCCCGATCAGTTCAGGTCAGATGTTCTACTTGCTTCCAGCCTCAACCGTCAAAAATGCGGCATCGACCGGAGCCATCATTCTTAACCGGTAGGATTTGATTTGTGATTCATCAGCCTATGACAATAATAACTTCACCAATTTATAAAAAAAAGTGTCTTAATTTATTTTAACATGAGTAGGCCTAGGTCCAAACTGTAAATCAATGGTGGAATAAATACAAGAGCACAGTTTGCGAATTGCATTTCGTGTGAATATTCAAATCAAAACTCTTCCGTGAAAACAAGCCTTGAAGCCCAATATGGTTGTAAGAATTTACCAAGTTTATCTAGAATACTCACTACTAGTAACTATACCACGGTACACGAGGTAGGTTGTCCTAGAGAGGCGGCCCGTTTTCACAAAACCTCTTTCTTTTCTAATACTAATAGACCATCTATTGAAAGTGAGTCTCAAACCGGCAAAGTGACGAAGACGTCATCAGTAAATACAACTACTCCAAGCATCACTTGTAAAATCGGGGAGAAACTCTACAAATGCTTCGAAATAGAGTCAACAACTGAGGATGAATCTCATATGGTCTCCAAGCTATCAACTGCTGAAGGTGAGTCTTGTATGGTCTCCAAGCTATCAACTACTGAAGAGGAATCTCGTATGGTCTCAAAGCTATCAACTACTGAAGATGAAGCTCGTATGGTCTCCAAGCTGTCAACTACTGAAGAGGAATCTCATATGGTCTCCAAGCTATCAACTACTGAAGAGGAATCTCGAAAGGTCTCCAAGCTATCAACTACTGAAGAGGAATCTCGTATGGTCTCCAAGCTATCAACTACTGAAGAGGAATCTCGTATGGTCTCCAAGCTACCAGCTACTGAAGAGGAATCTCATATGGTCTCCAAGCTATCAACTGCTGAAGAGGAATCTCGTATAATCTCCAAGCTACCAGCTACTGAAGATGAATCTCGTATGGTCTCCAAGCTATCAACTACTGAAGATGAAGCTCCTATGGTCTCCAAGCTATCAAATACTGAAGAGGAATCTCGAAAGGTCTCCAAGCTACCAGCTACTGAAGAGGAATCTCGAAAGGTTTCCAAGCTATCAACTACTGAAGAGGAATCTCGTATGGTTGCCAGGCTATCACCGACACAGCAGCATCCAGTCACAACCTCCCACCAGCTTCATCCTCGTACCACAGGGCATCCCGTCGACACGATTCCAAGTTTGGGTTCCCATCCCAGGTTAGTAAAGTTGTTACAGTAATTTCTCTGTTCCCCGGTATTCCAATTTTCTTATTTTCCAACCTTGTCCTTTTCTGCATTTTTTTTTGAACTGTGACTTTTTGCCTTTTTCTAGACAGACATGTTAAAGCAGATATATTCAAAACAGGTCTATTTATTTTATGACATTCAGCAGCCAACAGGTGACAAGTGTAACTGACTCAACAGAAGTCCGTTTTGTAACTACCAACGACACATCGTCTACATCCAGCATCGGTCCCACACTATTGAATGAAAACCCCAAACAACCATCGGAGCTAGTGCCGCCATTCCTCCCGCCCTCAACTCCTGAAAATACAGTTGACCCGTCTCCCGTCCCTGGTGAGGCCGACACGACCGACACAAAGAAATTGTACACAGAGCTGACCGTGTACATACCCGAGAATCTGCAATCCATGCAACCAGCTGGAGAAATAGCGCCCTCTAAGGCCTTGCCAAACCCCGATCAGTCTGAGTTCGAGGGTCCTCAGCTCCAAATCAACGAAAACTGCTCCAATGCCTTCGGGGGTGGTTCCTATGCCACGCCCATGGGCTGCACCCTTCCCGACGCCATGACGCCCTCTACGGTGGCAGACAAGCCCCAAGCCCCCACGCCGTCTGGTATCTGTGCTGATGACGTCAGAGTGAAATCTACCGACGCCGATGCCATGCCTGCTCCCAACTCTCACAGTAAGTCTGTTATCTTACACGTTATAATCTACAATGAGAAGCAACATTCTTTGGTTTTTCATTACTTGTCGGTTTCCCAGTCACTGCCTCGGTAGACTCGTATGGGTATCCATATTGACATTTGTGTTAGTATTTTAGTAGTGTCCATCAACAAGTCCTGACAAGTTCTCATACTGAGTACATGTACCCACAACTCCATCACACATTCATCACAAGTCTTAAGTCAAAAGCTATTTTAATGAACTGGCATTCCTTCGTCATTGCCCATCCCCTGTTAGCTGTGACCAGATGATGGTCAACTAAAATGCCGCCATTATTGTTTTTCCAGGTTTACCCAAGAAGAAGCGCAATCGTCAAGCCAACCACGTCAAGCGACCAATGAACGCCTTCATGGTCTGGGCTCGTATCCACAGAGCGCGCCTAGCCCACCAAAACCCACACGCCAATAACGCTGACATCAGCATCCAGCTTGGCCAATCATGGAACGCACTGACGTTGGAACAAAAGCAACCATTCTACGATGAAGCTGAGAAACTGAAGAAACTGCACAGGCAGGAAAATCCGGGTATGTCTGATGACGTCATTAATGTATGCAAAAGCATTGGCGCCAAATGTTTGCTCAAAGTGTTCATTTAACAATATTTTTTCTTTGTCTGTTTCTAGGTTGGGTATACAGCCCCCGCCCGCCAAAACGAAGACGCGAGGGTTACACCCTCGCTCCCAGTGGCATAGACCAAGCCGCTATTCTTCCCAAGTGTAAACTCAATTCGAACTCAACCTCGTACTTCACATTTGGGTCGCAGCCTCGTTACGTCATCCCACAGAACGAATCAGGGGGTAAATAAATGAATGTGTTGGTCCGTCGGTTTGTTTTTGTTTGTCTGTATCATGAATGTTTCTGATCATGTTGGTTTGTGTAGTTACTTTTCGTTATCAATATAGGCTATATACCGGTACGTACTCGCTGCGGCAATTTTCTTTGACGACACTCAATTTTACAAAAACAAATCACATATGTTTTGTTTCTATGTCAAAACACGCCCAGTTTTCAATGATATGCAATATTAATATTAATCGCTAATTTGTAATCGTTTTGAAACTAAAGGGTTCCAGGCAGGGTCACGTGCACAACTGGTACCCGGTATCAACACAAGCACCATTCAGTTACCTGTCAAGAACACCAGTTATACAACCAAGCAGGTTTGTGTAGTCAGGGTACTTTTTGGCGTATTACGGTAACTGTACGAATACAACAATATTCATTTCGCGTACCTGTTTCAGTAATTCAATATTTGGTTTGCCATGTTCAGTCTTATTACTATTCTACTTTCATTTTAAGCGTAAACATGTCAATCTAACAAAAAACACAAACAATTTGAATTGTTTGAATATTATTGCTGAATTTTTTTCTAATTATTTAGTTTTACGTGAATACTTACCGATTCTAGAGATCCCTGATAGCAATTACATCTTTCTTTGACCATCTCCTCCAGCACTACGTGATAGAGCCCATAGGAGCACCCCAACCCCCATCAGCCATCAAAGCATCTCGACCGTCCTGTCATCCAACAGTATTTGGTCAAACAGCCGTCGGTCAAATTGCACGGCCAATGGGAGTCCCGTCTTCCTCAGCCGATGGTGGCGCACTTCTCCGGCTCGGTGTTCAAAATGGGAAGCAGAATGTTCTCCCAGGCCAGGGGCAAGGGACAGACACAGCCGCTGTGCTTATCAATGATGTTCCCATGATGGTGCATCCCAACGTGCAGATTATTAAAGGAACTGTATTGCCTACAAGGTATACAGCGCCCGCACAGGCAGGCAATGTCCAGGCGACAGTTCACGCCCCTGTTACTGAGTCCGGACAGAAAGGTCACGGGGATTCATCAGCGAACCCGGGGTCAGATTCGGGGCCGGATTCAGGGTCAGATGCAGGATCATCCCAGTCATTTCAGGATGGCGATTTAGATGACGATGAGCGATCCCTGAATCTACACATACCTGAAGATCAGTATTCCGCCAATGAGCGTCGCACAATCGATGCGCAGCTGTTTGAGCGATTCCTGTCCGACATCAACTCCTGCACGAAGAAGCAAGATCGTCGCCAGACGCCCCCACCGACCATTCAGGAAAACAGGCCTGAGGACGACATTGGTGAAGGCAAAGATGAACTGATTGACGTTGTAACATAAACTAAACCCGTTTGAGTTATGACAATCCAATGAATTGTTTTAATTTACCATCCTGTTCTTAACCACGAATTTTTATGGATCTTCGCATAATATTATGTACGGCATAAAGGTATAGCTTAGGTCTACACCTCCTGCGTTGCAGGTGTCTCCGAATGTATTCTTTGTTATGCTAATTTAGCAACAATGAATACACAGAAGATTGAAAATATAATTGAAGTTAAATTTAATGTAAATATTAGGTTAAAATTCTCCATAGGCCCAATGTTCTGACAAAACTGATTAGCAATTTTGAAGTTTATCATTAATGTATTAAATGGGTGTTACTATTTACTTGTTCCATGAGTTCTCTGTAATATTTATCTGTTGTTATACTGGTAATCAATATTCTTTTGTAAACCTTCGTCAAAAGAACAAAAAAAGACAAATCATTTTCCAAAGAATTATTAATGTCATTGTCCGTTTTTAGTCGAACGACTTAAATATCACAGACTTCGAATTCACAAAAAAAACACCATTATTTGAACATTTCAATTCGTGCATCTATAAATGGTTAAGACTACCTGCAATGATTTTTCCACTTATTGAATCGACGGGCAAAACACAGAAGTTCAGTTGAGCTTTTCCCACACCATCACTGCAGGCAAGACGCACGACTCCGTCTAGACAAGAATCAAGATTGTTTTTCTTCCACTGGAGAAAACTCCCTCTTTGAGACAGTCAAATAATTGAGAACCACAGACGCGATTTCCAACAATGATTATTTAAATTAGGAATTGGGCTTCTTACAAATCGACTGAATAGGTCCGATCGCTGGTACTTATGGTGCAAATTATTGCAGTTTGACAGCTGTACAGTAATGTTGCGTGCCCTCATACATCTCATCAACGCGTGGCTTGCAGCGACAACACGATCCTCTAAAACGACAACTTTGAATCTGCATTCAGAAGGTAAAATCATGCTTTTGTTTCATCAATTTACTAGTTTGAATGAGGCAGGTGTTAATGATAGTCTTAATCGTCATTTATTGAACATCACAGTACATGTATACAAAAACCCAACCACTACAAGTTCAGTATTCCGATTTAAATTTCATTACCTCTTACTGCATTACGCAGCGTCGCTGAGAGTAAAATGGTTATTACAGACAAGATGTCGAAGGAACAGCTAGGGAGCTGGGAAAAGTGGCAGGCCTGAAATGGGGAGGGCCAGGGAGGGGTGCAGGGAGGGGATCTAGAAATCAGATGGGAGGGGTTGACTTCCTTAATCAAACCTCATTGAGACATCCATCATCATCAATTTTGACAGATTGTGTTGGGGATGGATAGGGGTGCTTCAAGCAGGGTAGTCTAAGGAGGCTTCATATCACTTTCATTGTCTCCTCCTAGATCCGACAACGTACTTTAGACCGATTACACTCCACACGGTAATACCTCCACTGAGCGCAATGGAAGGACAAACAACCCCCGCCAGACCACAGCAAACCACGCCCGCCACCATCTTCCCCACCCAGTCATTAGAGGCGGACCCCACGGTGTCACGTAATGTCAACCAACCAATGAGCGTGCTCCTGGCTGATATAACTTCCCTGATGCACCTATCTATAGAACGTGACGATTACAAAGGTATAATGCTAACACTGTAAAACACTGTACTTCAAGAGATAATGTAGGAATTTTCTCTTCATGGATTTTGTCCGTTTCCAATATTCCAATACGTTAAATTCAAAGAAGAATGTTCAAATCTTAACCAGTTTCAGGGGGAGTGTCATGGGGGCGGGGTTATGTGGCGGGGCTAGGGCGTGGACTTACAATGCACATTGAGTTTTTTTTATATACCTGGTAGTGTCGTAGCTTTGCCGCAAATGCCACTGTTGCTGTTCCCTGTTTCAGGCCCACCATCAACCTTCCTGACAGATCTTGAGAAGACGGTGATCGAGCGCTTGAAGAAAGCAGACACTGTAGTGGAGATAAATCGAGATACTAAAGGGATAGCTCAGGATAGCGCATCAGTCTGGAACCCGATCGAGGCCAAGGCTACGGTTTCCGACGCTCAAAGGTATACCGGCGGATTCGGGATATTCTAAACATCGTCTTATTTCTCTCTATCAGTCTTCAAATTTGAGTCTTCAAAAGTAATATCGTCGCCTCTTTCAACATCAATTCGATTTCATCCATAAACTTGTCATCAAACCAAATTGTATAATAACGTACTAATTATTTTACTAAAAATGATGAAAACAAAAGTTAAAGCAGTGCTCACCGGGAGTTATTCTGGCTGAATTTTTGGCCCCGCTGGGCCTTCATCGGAGCTGGACTTGTGGGTTGGGTTTTGACTCATGATCAGAGAGTTCAAATCCAGCCGCTGGCTGGTTTTCGTCCATGGGCAAGCCATTTTAGCAGCGCAAGCGTCTCCTCCTTCGAACTGGAGACACTACTCGGTTGGTCTTTACGTGATGAACACTAATGGACATATCTTCTCCTATTTCAAATGACATCTCTGGAATTTTGCAGATCTATGGATCATGGCTCTAACAGCCAGCCAGTACCCAGACCACGAGCTGACCTGGTCAGTCAACAGGGCGCAGCAGACTGTACCATCACTGACCGACCTCTCTGTATGACATTTGACAGCGGAATATCGAGGTAGGAGGTGCATTTACGCTCATGCATGGGCAGGTGTAGCACGCGCTATAATCTTTTGACCAATAGGATTACCAAAATGTGCGCGAGCGTTCACTATAGATATGGCTATAAGCCCCGCCCACTCTTGGGCATAAGATTTTATATTTGAAGGGCATTCATGGTGGGGCAGTCACGGCCTTGATTGGTCAAATCCTCGTGGGGCGGGGCCTAACAAATCTGTCAATTATTGCAACTGGCGTGGTTCTGTACACGGTAAGCGCTTCCTGCGCCCCGTTCAACTCAAGACTAATTGCAACGAATTTCATAACGGTAACTGAAATTCGAATTCTACTTACGGAATTTCTCACTTCATTTTTCAGCCCTGCTGAGAAAGAGCGCCCTGTATTGGAAGAAGACGCTGCCGTTACTAAGGATCTGCATCATCGTTTGCAGCATCTCAAGGCGTTCGTGGAGGCAAAACTGCAGGATTCTAGTCAGCCCCAAAAAGGTACGGTAACTGAAACCACCTTGAGGCAAGTCTACTATTACAAACGTATACACAACTCTCCGCCCATTTCAAACATGTGTATTTCAATTTGAATCACAGGTGCAACATTATCGGAAGAGATCAGAGAACGCCTCTGTAAGATCGCCCAGGCTAGTCTTGCTTCCAGTCGCTCCGAGAACCTATCTGCTCCCGAGCTGTTCATGGAAAAAGCACTGTCCGGCAGCCTTCTGGTATTTGAAAATACAAAGGTAAACACCAAAGACTTATTGGTAAATGCTTAAAAAAAACACTTGATCTTAAAATGTCGAATCGCTGGATAATGATTTAAGAAATAAATTCTGACACACCATTAATGATAAGTTTGATACATTTCTGGAGTTGTGTTTCTAAATGGTGTTGATAATTTCAATTCTCTGGCAGCTGTCGGCCGAAGTAGCCTACTTGAAGAAGAAAGTTGAGATTCTTGAAGATGTAGCTGGGACTCGAGGCTTCAGTACCAAAGCTTGTACGGTATGGACAAACAACAAAAATTCTCAAGAGCTGGTGAAGTATCATCTTATAATAATCTGTTTTATCCTTTCTTCGTCCCTTCAAAGTAATTTTGGTCACAATTCCAAGTTATTAAAGAATGAGATCTATGGTTTATATTTTATATTTGTTAGCCTTCTATGGAGTCTATAAGCATCGGATCACAAACAGATGAACTTCTCAACCAACCCTCAACATTTGATGAAGCAGACTTTGGGTAAGTTGCTAGGCCTATGTTTTCATCAAAATCATGAGTTGATAAAAACTACCAAAGTGACAAAAACTCTATGGTATTGAGCTGTCATTTCTCAATTGAAAACAACTTAAGAAATTAACGAGCATATTTATTACAAAACAATATTCAATATGTGAAAATGGAAAGCAATTAAATCAGGTTAATTACGGTACACAGAGGGAATTTTTGAAATACGATAGGGCAGCCTGCAAAGTCGATTGCAGAAACTGAGCAGTTTGTAATTTTTAATAAAATCTTGAGAATATAATTTCACTTGATAATGATGCACACTGCTTAGGCCAAGGTAAAAAAAAAATGGTTTCTCGTCCAGGATTTCTTTTCTTAAGGAAAGAGACAGACTATTCCCCAAGATGGCATACATTCTTACATTTTCTGGACTCTTTTGCTGATACTTTGTGTCAAAAGGAGCCATCGCCCTTTCTATTAGATGTTGAACTTGCATATAGCGACAATTTTGTTGGCAACTAATAAAGAGACAAAATTATATTGCAAACGCACACTGGTTTATAGTTTTTAATTTGGCCTTTAAGATTACAACATTATGGCTTGATTTCTTTTGAATGCTTCTCATCAGGTTGTCAGATTTTTCTCTGTCACCGGAGACAAACTGTCTGATGAGTACAGCTCTCTGCAGAGACGGTGACTTTCCCCAACCCTCTGGTATGTCCACACCGGGCGTGGTACCCAACAAACGACAACGTCGCAAGATTGAGGTCCCCACACAACTCAAAGGTAAATACATGTATGCATGTCCCTGCTAGCTGCCCCACCCAGAGTCGCTGGCGACTTCAAATTTCGTTGCCCTCCCTTGTTTATATAGCTAGTGACCCGGGATCCCTAGCATGCACGTGAATTATGGCAAGTGAATTACCCACGATGCTTTGCTACAGCTGCATTTCCTTTACAAGGTTTATTTTGTGAAAGGGTTGGAAGCACATGTGACATAGGGCAGGCCGCTGGAACATTGTTTTTATGCTATTGAAATCCAAAACCTTACTAGTTAAGTCGTCGAGGCATAATTTTAATTTGGACAAATCAAGTTGGTGACAGTTTTGGATGACGAGTCCCATCTCCTTTGATCTTGCAGTGACAACATCAACATCTTATTCAAGCATCAATCCGTGGGCCGATGCGGACGATAAACAGCAGAACGCATCCTCTGTAGGGTGCTGGAGGGGACTGTGCGCCTGCTTGCGCTTCTACAACACTCCACACGCAAGACATCACTAGATGCGAGAGTGACCCGCCCATCTCCCTACAGCTCATGTGAATTACAAATTTGGAACCATTATAAGATGGAGATTTGGAACCACACGACTTTTCAAATGTAACAATTTAGTTCCATGGATAAAAACACTGATCAGAAAATGACGGAATTTTGTTTTAAATTTCTTTCAGGCAGGTTTTCAAAGTACTGTATTTATTTGAAAGCAAATTAAAGTAGGGAAAAAGTGCATACTGTTTTTGTATGGGTAATGTGTTCCTTCATATTATGGTAATGTGTTCCTTCATTTTATAACAATGTAATGAACTAATTAATGCCATCTTTATCGTATTAAACCGTCTCATCGATACACACGAGAAGCTTAAAGTATCAGAAAGCTACCAGTAATATTCAAGGATAATATCATTTTGTTAAAATTTTGTTTAGGCTGGACATAATTTAGGGATTTTGTTAAGTCTACAATTCTTTGCATAGGCCTACTTCTCAATCCATAATCAAAATAACGTAGCAAAAAATAAACAATGTAAAAGTAAACTGAAAATTTAATTCAATTCTTCAAATAATTTGCTGATAATCTTCTAAAAGCGATAGTTTCTACAATCTCTAGAAAGGAAGGCAATCATTTAACATGCAAATCGAGAGTTATTTGCCCACGAATATGTTGTAAATAGTATTCTTTTGCTTTACTAAGCGCATATATATGTTTGTCTAAAAGTTCAAAGAAAACATCATTGATGTTTATTAAAATCCAGATTGGAAAAAAAAAATGAATCAAAGATTTATTGATGTGAATACATATATATTGGTTTTATGACTCTTCATTCTGCAAGCTATTCATGATTAAATTTGCAATAATAGAGTCCAAAACACATCAAAAGTAAATTTGAGGGTTCTTTTGCAACTTCACCTATCATTTAGTTTAAGAAAGTTCATGGCCATCCTAGCTGATACAAATACAGTGATCCATGCGTAAAATATGGAACACAATATGGAACAAAACAATTTAAAGAAAAATGCAGTGTTTCACTACACATGGAATTATACAAATATAAACCAAATAATGTTCCTGTCATTTGAGAGAAAGAAAAATCAGAAAAATAAAATCCCATATGAAACTTATTTTCTACAATTTACAGAATTTGACAGTCACTATGTGTATTTTTACATAGCTTTAAATACATTTTAGGAATCTGATTTTTGAATAAAGGTGCGAGATGACTATCTGGTCACAGCCTTGTATGAGCTATGCATGTACTTATTTAAAAGAAAGATGAACACAAAGCTAAGATTTTGTTTGTTCGCAAATCTTAAATAACTATTTCACAGCTTACATTTTGCAGTCTTTTCAAAAGTATAATTAAGATTATTTGGGTGCTGATCACATGCTTTAAATAAAGGAAAAGCTCTCAAAGTAAAAAAAAATCCAATTAAAATGCATGATGTCATTGAAAAGAAAAATGTAAATTTAAACTTTTTCAAAATCAAAACCAACAAAATAATATCCTATTTTATCTTCACTTGCACTTTTTAAAGAATATTCAAACTAACAAATTTGAAACACAAACTTTTTGTTCGTTTTCACCATGATTATACATTTTTAATCTTACTCAGTGAGTTTTTATTTAATATCAATTTTTCCCCCAGAAAAACATGACAGAGTGCAAATCATAATCCATCAGCAACAATTTTAAAAGAATATGAGATGTTGGAGTCTAAGAACTGCCCTCTATCCACATACCATGCCACGCCCCTTGCTGCACACCCCATGCCGCACCGCCCTTGCCAAGTCCATCTTACCCCACCCCCACTTGCCGCACCCCCCTTGCCGCACCCCCACTTGCCAAGCCCATCTTACCACACCCCACTTGCCGCACCCCCCTTGCCGCACCCCCCTTGCCACAGCCCCCCTTGCCGTACCCCACTGCCAAGCCCATCTTACCACACCCCTTGCCAACCTCATGCCACACCTCCACGCTAACGGTCACCTCTTACTTTTCTTCATGGCTTCCCGCAGTAGGCGATCAAAATCGGTTTCCATTTTATTTTCGCCTTGGATGGAAGCTGGTTCTTGCTCGTAACCAATGTCCAGTGCTAGCTCTTCTTGCCCCATTGAATCTGGGAACAAAATGTAAAAGCCAATCAGCATGCTTACCTGTCATAACCTTATGAATTATGCATTAATTATAGTCCAATCAGAAAAAAGGTAATAGAGCATGAAACAAGGAAAACTGATCCTTGGTTCTGATTGGCTGCCATAATCAGCATGCTTACCTGTCATAACCTTATGAATTATGCATTAATTATAGTCCAATCAGAAAAAAAGGTAATAGAGCATGAAACAAGGAAAACTGATCCTTGGTTCTGATTGGCTGCCATAATCAGCATGCTTACGCATCACAACCTTATGAATTATGCATTAATTATAGCCCAATCAGAAAACAGGTAATAGAGCATGAAACAAGGAAAACTGATCCTTGGTTCTGATTGGCTGCCATAATCAGCATGCTTACGCATCACAACCTTATGAATTATGCATTAATTATAGTCCAATCAGAAAACAGGTAATAGAGCATGAAACAAGGAAAACTGATCCTTGGTTCTGAATGGCTGCCAGCCGATTAGGTCCCTGAGTCTACTCACCAAGGTCTTCATAATTTGTTCTGCAGAAATGTCGACGACCACCGAAGCAGATATCATATTCTGGTTCATTGTAATCTTTATTTGCCCCTTTATAAGTAGAAACAATAATAAGAATCAATCACCAATATTGAATCGAGTATATAAAATGCTCCCTCGCCGATACCAAATTCACAATATCACGTGAGATATCTGTTGAAATGTAAACAGAAGAAAATAGTTACAAAATCAAGAAAACTGGATTTGAAGTTGATAGAAAATGTACCACTTTTGAGGAGACGCCACTTCAAGAATCATCCCATTTGACTAAAAACATTATCTTAACAGTTTCTATGTTAACTGAAAAAATCCATATTCCTACCTTCAACAGCTGCGTAGGCATCACACTTGTACATGAAAGTCACAAAAGCATAGTTATCCCTGTGGGAAAACAACATGTCCATTCAGTCATGAATATTCATATCTGAATAATTAACATCCACATGGTAATTTGATATAAATACTGAATATTTGTTAGCTATTGGTGTGGAACACTCACCCAACATCTCTGAAATGTAGCGTTATCCGTTCTATTTCCCCAAACTTCTCAAATCTTTTCCGGAGGGTGTTGCGTGTGGTCCCATATGGAATGCGTCCGATGTAAACAACTCGACGATCGGACTAATAAGGAAGAAAACAAAGGCGTACATTCAGATTTCAGAAGAAAGCAAATTTAACACAAGAGGCAAGTCAGATTTCAACCCCAAGTATCCCACAAAACTGTGTAAATCTGTAATACTGACAGCCTTGAGGCTTCTCGTACAACCTCAAAATCCACAAATTCTACCTACGTCCTTTCCATTCCATTCCGCTTTAAGAAAGTTTATATTGACCCAGAGGTGGGCTGTTATCTTTGTCTTACACCCCTCTACCCCCTAGGCTGCTACCCTCGTCTTACACCCCTCTACCCACCTAGGCTGCTACCCTTGTCTTACACCCCTCTACTCACAGGCTTGTACCCTGCCTTACCCACTGATCTTGCTGTTCCTTTAATCTCTCCTCCCTCCTCTCCTGTTGGATGCGTTCCACGCTGACACTTCGCATTCTTCTTCTGCTTCGTGATCGGCTGAAAGATGAGAACACAATTCAAGAATGTTTAAAAAATAGCTTTGCTTTGTAATGGAGATTGATGCTAACCTGGAATGATAGCGAAGCTTGTCGGGGTCGGCTGGCCGGTTCAAGTCTAATGAACCAGCCAGTACCGCAACCAAACTGTTGCAAGATGGAAACCTTTGACCTACTGGACAGCAGCACAGATGTCCTACTCACTTGACCATCAACCCTTCCTGGGTCGGTAGGTGCCTGAGCCACTTGTAGCAGGCAAAGCCGAATATAGGAATTATCATGAAATGCAAGTGTAAAACAGATATGGTATTAAAGATGCCATCCAGAGTGTGAGATAACTTATGGGTTGATAATGATTGACAAACCATAATTTTTTACCTGTGCCTACGTCGGTGACTGTCTCTCCGTCGCCTGTCTGACTCACGGGAGCGTGATCGAGAATAACATGACCCTGATCTTGATCTCCTTCTTGAACTAGAGGATGACCTTGAGTGTGACCTTGAGTGTGACCTCGAGTGTGACCTGGGTCGCCAATGTCTGGATCTTGAGTGTGACCTAGAACGGGACCTTGAGGATGAAGATGAAGAGTAGGTTGAATATCTTCGCCGACGACGCCGTATTACGGAACGCGAACGTGAGCGAGATCGTGAGCGTGATTGCGAGGTCGATGACAGAGAAGTGTAAGACATTCTTGAATCTCTTCGACATCTCCTCCTTGGGTAAGATGAACATGACGACGATGTTGAACAGGAACGATCTCTGGATAAAGACCTAGAACTTGACCTTGAACGAGAAGACAGGGAGGAAAGTGAGCGACAACGAGAATACCGGTCTGAGCCACTGGTTTTTCTGTTCTCACAATGGGAGTGACCATTTGATATTCCTTCAAACTCGGTGGCAGTGCTCTGTGCATATTCATTACAATGTTTGTCATCATTAATTACACCGGTATTTCCTGTATCTGATTCAAGAGTTTCTGTTGTCACATTCTTGTCTCTGTTCAGATCTTGTTCTTCGTCACAGATGCTACTTTTGGTCTTTCTATGATGCCTCCCTCTATCTCGCTGGCGATGTCTTGATCTATATCGATGACTGTGATCCTTGGATGTGTCCTTGATTTGCTGTAATTTCTCCAACTCCTCCTTCTCTTTCAACTTTGTCATTTCTTCTTCTTCCTTCTTTCGAGCTTCCTCCTCTTCCACCTTACTGATTTCTTGGTACATGTGCTTCCCAAGGAAATAATCAGGGATCTTGTCAAAGAATGATGGCTTGCTATCTTTGTCTTGTACGCTTTCCTCTTCCGTGGGATCATCAGCTGCTCTTTCGGTGCTCTTGTTTTCAGTCTGTTTTCCCGTTTGGCTAGTCTTGACAGGCACAGCTACCTCAGGCATTGGGCGGATGTAATCAGGTAGCTTATCGATCAAATTTACCGGATCTAGAACTCCCTCCTTGGCACTTTCAGAGTGTTTCCCTCCGGATGCGCCGCTCAGCTTTTTACCCTTCTTTCTGATCTTATACTTCTGTTTGTAAACAGCTTTCCTCTCTTCAACTGAGAGGCGATTGGAGTCGTTGAGGGGGCTAGATGATGCTGAATTGATTCGGTTCACGTTCTGTCCACTCGGGCTACAGTAATCATGGTCCATGACAAGATAATCAAAGCCTTGATCTGCACTACAGATCTCCGATAACCCTTGGTGCTGGATTGTGACTGGACTTGAGATTCGGCTGCCTGGTAGACTGACGCACTCACGTTCTGCGATCAGCAAGTTGGTCTCCTTAGCTCGGAGACGTTTGGTAGGCATTGCTAGGGGCTCCAGGAGGATTGTAGACTTCCTCTTGACTGGGGTGATCTTCTTGGCAAGATTCTTGGCATCTGATCGAGTTAAGAACAAATTCAAAATTTTAAAAATCTTTCAGCACAGGTTTCTGACTGAATTACACACCCACAGAGCATCCAGAACATAATTGGACAACATAATGTGTACAAGTTACAGGAAGTTATTGATTCTTCTGCAACAACTCAAACAAGCTGATCAGCATATCCGTGGACATTTTGTCATGATTTTTAATATTAAAGCAGTTCTATCAAGATTATCATGCTGTAAGTTATTGAGATGATACAGTTATTTTTTTAAAATAAGACATTCTAAATAAAATCTACCTAAAAATCAATCGGGGTAGCTAAAATTAGATTTTCCAACAATAATTATGTTTTCAACACAACTTTCGAAATGAAAAATAAATAAATATAAGTCATATTAATATAATTCACCTTGATGTTTGCTTGACTTCAACCTGCTTTTGGGAATCTCCCTGAGAAAAAAAAAAGCAATCGACTGTAAATACAAAGGCACATTATGTAAACAATGTCAAACATTTTAGGGTGACATCATATATCATGGAACAATTTGAAAATAGGGGTCTGTTTCCAACCTACCTATGCTCCATGGAGTCTGTCATGGCTGCAGCTTCTGTCTGCTCAAACTGCTGTAGTAGGCTGCCTAGGTCATTGGCTTCAATGCCTGCAAAGAGAAGGAAAACCATCCACTGAAACCCACACAAGTAAGCAAGGTGGATTGTTGAAAAGTGTTTTCCATAAAGCATTGAGCTGTATGACTTTTCATTTACACAAGAAAACTAGGTAGACACACAGTGGCACTTTCCTCGCCTTTCACCTGTGGCCGAGGTTCGAATCTCCACCTTACTCAGTGGGTTTTCCCTGGTATGTTAATCTAGGGTTTTTCCTGTTATCTCTAACAACTGAGCATTTCTTCATGCTATGGTCGCAAGTAGAGAGGCAAATGGTGTTGATGTGGCTTGCCAAAATACATGCCAACGGCTGGATTCGAACCCCTGCCCCTCTGATTGTGACTACACAAACTCTTCCTGCTAGGCCACAGTCTTTTCGATATGACTGTTACTTTGCACAGTGGTGTCTACCCCCCCCCCCCCCCCCCCCCCCCCCAAGATCCTCCAAAATCAACTTGAATACTTCAGGGAATTGTGCAGGATTAAAGTTCAGGTTATTTCTGGCTGCTGTTAATTTACACAAGGTTCAATTCCCCTTTCAAGAATTCCTGCATTGTGGAAGAATTCGGAGAACATTTTGAGGCAAAATTGCCAAGGAATTGGGATTAACTAGACCATTTACCAATATCTAGCACGTCGTCTTGACATTTCTCCTCATCTTCCATAAATAAGAATCTTTCCTGTGTCTCCTCTTTGTCGTAACTTGTAAGATGCTCAATAGTCAGGTTTCCGAGGTCTCCCATGTCCATTGCTTTTTGTGCCGGAGCCCGGGCAGGTTCGTCCATGAGGGCCAGGTGCTGTTCCAACTCATACTCCCTCTGCTGGTGACTCGGTTCGCGAGGGGGAAAGAGAATTTGGTAGTGCAGTGATGACAGGTCTTCAGGCTCTTCCTCCATGATTTCTTACTCCCTGTGTAAGACAACCAAGATATACAATCATCACTTGAAAGGTATAATGGTAAAACAACTCAATAAGAGGGAGGCCAGAGAATGTATTGAATTTGAACTTTGAAGAGGGTGCTCATCATTTTGAGGGCAGAACTTTGTAGTAACAAATTGCTATTATCTTTGGTTGTGTTAATTTTGCACATGTATATGATTTGGAAACTTTGCATGGCGGATGAGATAAAGTACAAAAATTGCGAAAAATTTACAAACTTACATAAACACACATTTTGGACGACTTGGACAAGCCAGCCTGCCGGCGCGGCCATGCGCGCGCCGGCCGTATATTTTGCGACTCGACTTTCATGACTTTTAATTTTATCTCTTCAAAAAATTTATATTCAAATATACTTTCAATAAAATTACACTTATTTAGAACAATTTCACGAAACCTTTGGTTTCCACTTACGCTTTTGTCATAAAAAAAAGTGTAGAAAAGCCCCAAATGGTGAAACTTTAGGCAGAGCAGACGTAAATTTCCTGACATGTGTTCGTGTACATTTCTACATGTGCAATGTGCTAGACTGATATACGGTTAACTAGCGCATTATTTCTTGTGCAGATGTGGGGCGGGAACCAGGTACATTCCAACGCATACATTAAGTCTGGTGCCACCAGCCAAAACACGTGAATTCTGTCGCGAAGTCTGGGTGACGATTAGCAACACCCCTAACTTTAAACTGGTAACTGCTCCATACCAAAGATACCCATATACAATGCGTTACAGGTGCCATTGCATACCAGCGAAAGTTCGCACCCGTATGGATAATAATGGAGGCATATTCTTGTCCGTGTCTATTATAAAATAACCCCTTTTCCCTCTGATTAGATATGTTCAGAATCCTAGTTTGAAAGGGGGGGGGGGGGCACATGTTAAATAAATGAATAATTCTCCCGCCCCAGTTTCTACTCTTTATTTGACAAATCTTCAATTCACCACCCTAAAATCTGTTAATCCATGACCATAGACACATTTTTTTTATCCATCATCCATTTTTAACCCTTCCCACACTGCATACCAAATCGACGACCCTTTTAGTGCAACACTTGGATCATTGTTTTTCTCTCTGAATATTAGTTGTTAAAAGAATGTTTTACAGAAAACACATGAAAAGAAACTGTACACCACCAGTTCAAACAAGTTTTTTTCTTTTACTCCAACAATTTAATATTTCTTTGTGATATGAACTCGACCAAAGTACATGAGGCATTCATATCATAGTCGCTTGTACAGTCATTGTTACCAGTGCAAAGCTAAGACGTTTCAAAAGTTGCCATTATCTTCTTTTTTTTTCAAAAGAAAGTGAACATAATTTCATAGAGCTAACAAGACGACAAATACAAAAGACTTGTTTAAAAAATAATTAAAAAAAAGTTTATTTTCCCCCAAGATTTTATGTTCAGGAACTGTAGTTTTGAAAGTATTGTTAAGAGCCGTGTAACTTATAAAAGTGTACACCCAACGTCGGTTGCGATGTGTCTGAAGAAAATCTCACGATAGGTTGACATAAATGTGAGTTCTTCTAGAATCCCATTAACAATTTATAAGCATACACACTCAATTGTGTGTTTTTAGTTGTTTTGATTTCTAGATTAATAAACCGAGAATTAGGTGAAGCTGTGATAAAAACTGGGCAGAGATATTGAACAGTAACTCAGTTAAAATAATGCGATAATGATCTTTAACAATTAAAATAGTGTTAATTAAGCAAAAGAAAAACAAAGGGTCAAGTTTAAACCACAAATTGGAATCACTTAATAATACATGTAGTAAGTTTTAATATTTTTTATGGATTTTCCTGATACAGGTTTTGTGGATGACTAAATAATAATACAAATAACCTTTAAACAAAAAGTTTAACATGCAGTTGCAAGAATGCAAGATCATTAAAACAGGCTCAATTCACCCAAGCAGACTTTCAGTTCAAGATTTTAGGGATGACACAATAAAAAAATAAAACAGGAAAAAAAAATACGCATTTGAAAGGTTTTCATCTTGGGTTAAATACATGCAAATTATTCGATCCAATTAAATGTTTCTTCTTTTTTTTTTACAAAATCTTCAAAGTTCTCCGAATATGACCCTATAAAAAAGCTATGTACATTATGGTTCATTTCTAGTGTTTTTATTTTCATTATTCATCAATAAGAACTGTACAAAAGTAATCTTTTTAAATATATTTATATCATTTCGTCAACGTGCTGTACAGAGTCGGCTAATACTTCAGGGAAAGCGGGAAGATTCAACTCATGCCCTTTCATTTTCTGTAGTGAATTTTGAATTCGGAAGTTCCCTCTGACAAACAAAATTAAGAAAGCAATACATGATGCCGAAAGTCTTTTAACCATCTTGTTTGTTGTTTCACAATTCAGGGATTATAACATAGCCGTACATTTTGAATAGGGCCGTCTTTTGACATTTCCCCAAAATCATTTTTTTTCTTCCCCAGTCACCTTTCTCTCTTTACTACAATATTTTAACATTAACTTCCTTTTGACAGTAAAAGGGTACATACAGCAAACATAGGGAATAGTTAAGGTTAAGAAATAGCTCTCCCAACTTCCATTAATTTCTAACAAGAATCGTGTGGAATGTGTCGAAACAATTACTAGATCTATTGTGACCCAACAAATACAAAATCCACACGGTGACCCCCCACAAAAGAACAGTTGAAAACCATTGCTTTTCACATATTCATTAGCAATAACACAAACTAATAATTTGGGGTTATTTTGAACTGTTGTGTAAACTTTACAAAGAAAATATGTCCATGAGGACTTCAGCATTCAAGGAGAGTGTTGTCATTTTATATTCAGGTTGAATAATACATTTCTTCATTTTGAGTTAATTGGTAACCATGGGATACAATCTGCACAGTTGTCATATGGATTACACTCATTTGCATGCACCCGGGCATGCTCGACGCCATCTTGTGTCCCGAGGTCAGTAGTAACAGTGTGCAAGTACAAATGGAGACAAAATGGCAGCCAGGGATAGGACTTTTAGTACAATTTTAAGGTACTCAAAACAAGATCCTTTTCAGCTGCAATAATTATGCTGTTTTGATAGCATTTATTCAGAAGAGGTTTTTTACCCATAAGCCGTTTGAGTAGCCTGAACCTCTTACTGATTTCTTAATTGCCGCTTTTCTTTGAATGGTTAATTCTATTAAATCAATACAAGTTTGAAAATCCAAAGGCTGATCCAACGTACCCTCAATTTGAAACAAGTGATAGTCAACAGCAGAGTGAATGCAGGTTGGTTTATCAAAAAAATGTGAAATAAAAGGTCCCTAATGAAATGCAGCGTGGGGTTAGTTCGTGCCATAAGCTCCATATTGCTGAGTCTGTGCCATTCCCATGCCTTGCATGCCACCCATAGGCATCCCCGACGGCATCGCCATACCGCCCCGCATTCCCATCATGCCTTGGGGCTGCATGCCCATACCCATCATGCCTTGCTGCTGCGGCATACCCATAGGCATTCCCATCATGCCCTGGGGCTGCTGTTGCATCATGGGAGTACCCATCATGCCTGCCTGCGGTTGCTGTTGTCCGAGGTTCATTTGGCTCATGCCTACCGTCACGTTGCCCATTTGGGGTTGGCCCATACCTACACAAACAAATAAAGCAAATCATTTTAAAACAAAATTCAGGAAATAAAGCAGCGTGTCGACTGTAGTCTCAGGATCAGATTGTATGCGACCCTGATCGCCAGCCAATCGCAGTGGTCTTTAAAAGTTACTTAGAGCAGAAACAAAGCTCCTGATTGGTCAATAGCCGCCATAGATGATTTATGAGGACATATTGCTTTCATAATTACAATTTATTTACAACCTAAAATTTGTTTCTAAAGCCTAGTTTTCAGAGACTCAATGGAACAGCTGGCTCTGGGCTGTGTTGCACATCATCTAGAAGCTCTACAGAGAAACTCTCACCAAACTTATCTGATCTTTGAGATTATGATGGATTCGGTCTTTCGTCAGACTGAAGCACACCCAATGATATTTTTAACTCAACACAGCCGCGATGATGTGTGACAAAACTCTGACGCGGGTGCACTTGTGTCTAACATGCGAGACTGGAACAAGCAGTGCCACACTGGAGAGGGGCAGGCACTGTTGTCAACTTGCGGAGTGGGGGGGGGGGGAGGGCCTAACAAATCTTTCGTCAAGAGGTTCCGGGAGTCTACTCCCATGAAGAAAACAATTTAAAAATCACAGTGCTTAAAGTCGATTCCCCCAAAACTGTGGAGTCACCATTCCGATTCCAAGTTTGAGCTCAATTCTATTCCATCCACACAATGGGACAAGAAATTTCTACACTTCGAGACAAGATATTTCTTGCCAGAATTCAATATTATATTCAGTTAAACTCACCAACTGGAGCCTTGTTTCCTTGTAGCTGATTCATTGACGGTTGCACTTGTTTCTTATATTTATCGCCGGGACTCAAGTTGTCCAGCTTAATGTCAACGTTGACATCCGACCACAGATTCTTCTTCTGTAAAAACAGAAAATATCAACAACTTGTGATATCAATAATTTAAATGTTAAATAATCCACAAGAGAAAAACTGAACAGGTGCATTGATAATAATGAGAAAGTTGAGCAATGAAATGAACTGGAGTGGGTTTGAAACTGGTACCTCCGGAATACCCGACCAGTGATCTACCAACCGAGTTATCCAGCTTGTGTTAGCGGTTCACCAATTATTCAAAGACAATTTTCAAGTACTTGATTCAAATTTTCCCAAAAAGTTGGTTGACTACAAATGTAGAATGCCAGTCTTAAACAGTTGCAAGGCTTTAAAAGCTAGTTCTTACCTGCGGCGTGGTTGTTGATGACATCGCTGCGCTTGTTACTGTGCCATTGGATTGCTGGCTTCTGGGTAACTGACTTGGCGTACTTGTCATGCTTGTCATGGGCTGTTGGCCGACAAACGGCTGGCCCATGGGTTGGCCCATGGGCTGTCCCATAGGCTGTCCCATAGGCTGTCCCATCCCCTATGAATAACGACAATGACATGATCCATGACATGGTCAATGAATAACTGCCATTGTGAAGTAATCAACGACATAAAAGCTGAAATGATCATGCACAGGTTTACATTTGACAGTGCACTGTGCAAGTGTGGACTGGACTTGCTTGTTCTGGTCAAAAAAAAATGTGGTAACTTGTTAAATTGTAAGTTGGATGATGTCTTTCAAATCAAAACTCAAATTATCCACAATAACTGGAGCGTGTAGCATGGTCAGTCATGCAATGATACAATTTCGCACACAATGAAGTCACTTGAACTCCAACTCACATTCTATTTTTGCTAGACCCCTTCCTGAATCCTACAAAATCCCCCACTGTGTGATAACCCAATGGCACCTCCATTATACTTGAGCTTTCAAGGTCATCAAACCACAGTAAGTGATAGTAGCTGGGCTGTACCTTCATCAATCCTACAGAATCCTTTAAAACCCTGTACTGTGCAGGAACCCAATGGCACCATCTCTGTCCCTACCAAGTTTCAAGTAATAGCAGTGGATGGGTTCTATCTTCTTCAATCATTCAATAGCGTACCAAAGTCTGCTGTCCATATTCTGGTTCATGCGTTTGTTCGCGCGCTGATGTCTTTACACACTTAAGCTATGCGCGTGAATCAGAATACGCGGCACACTTCGGTACTCTATATCCTTCAAAACTCCCGGTAGAGTTTGAAGGATCTAGCAGAGTTACAGGTTGAACAAATATGGACAGGAAAAGGAAGCAAACTCCAATAAAGCTCCAGATGGATAAAGCAAAAATGAAAACAGAGGAAAGATGAGAAAAATAGGAAAGAATCTGAAAGATGAAACCCCCCCCCAAAAAAAAACAAAGAAAAAGAAACACTGTTGCATCAGTGAGAGGTTGCTAAAATATGTGATAAAAAATCTCAAACTTTAATTAAAAGCAAGCTGATACATACAATGTAAGCTCAGAAAAACAAATTCCCCTGAATACCAGAAAAAAAACCAGTTAAATACTGGTCTAATGTTACAGGACTGTGTATGAATTCCAAAGTCAAAAAGTTACTCGATAATGTGGACATTTGAACGGGATGAAATGAAGATAATGACATACCATCATCGATGCCATGTGTGGCTGAGCAATGGAAAACAAAACAAGATGAGATATAAAAGCATTTAAACATGTACAAATGGTAACAAGACAACCTGCAGTACAAGAATGCATCAGACTTGCAACTTTAAATCCTCTTCTTCGCTCTTTGCCTTAGTGTACTTTGGAGCCTAACAAATTACATTACTATGACTTCCTCCTTTATTTGTGTACACATATTCCAACCAGCATAATTTAACTCATGTGCATTTAACTCTAGCATGAACATTTTTCATCAAAGTTGGTAAGCAAAATTGATTGGACATAAACCCTAAACACCCTTGATTGATGAATGATTGACAAGGAACCTTCCTCACTCTTGCAAAATCCAACACCATATGGCAAACTCAACACCCAAACTGTTGGGCTCTGATTATGGTGGTATGCCTGACCCCATGTAATTTGTAAAGCATTCCAACAAACACACAGTTGAAATTTTAAGGGTTGGGTATTCACGTTACTTCGAACAAATTGGAGTAGATAGCTTTAAGTTATGATTTGGCATCAATGTCCGTTACAACTGTAGTTGCTTACAATGTACCAAGCATATTACAAAAGTGTCATGTGATGTACGTACACATGTATGGCTTGTGAATGGTTTGGCATGGTATGTGTAATTGCTTTGCGATATATGTACTTGAGCAGCATCATGATACAAGTGTCCATATATAATGATAATAATATTAATTGGTGGGGGGGGGGGGGGGGGGGAGGGGGGCGAATCATCCTTACTCGCAGCTGAGAAGCTGAATGTCCATAATTCTTAACTGCAAAATTCCTAGAACTATCCAACAAAAACCTACAAAGAGGAATAACGTTACCTAAATCTTCTACAACACCAACTGAATCCACCTTCTAATATATTCCAATCACATCAAAAATGTATCAATCTCTCACAACCCTCCACCATCATGCAAAAAAAGAAAGAAGAAAATCCGGAAAGTGGCAAAAAAAGACTCCAGTGAAAAATATCTAATATGAACTATTCTGACTAATATGGGCCCTCATTATAGTGCATCCAAACAAAATTTTTAAAAATCCACCACCATCATGCGAAGACTGCAAATACAAAAAAAGCCTACATTTAATGATCCCTTAGCACTATTACGGCTTCATGCATCAGCTAAATATATTCTAACAAGGACCACCCCTCCCCCCCCAAAAAAAAACGTTCCCCAACATTAACGACAAGTATCGGCAGATATCAAACCGAAAGGGCAAAACTTTATCAGCTACACAAGTTTATACCCCACACTCCAAGTACTTCAAAAACAAACACCACACAAAACAACCAAAATATCTGACCCCTAAAACACCAGCCAGCCACCGCTAAAAATAGCTCCTACAGATAAGACATGCAAATATAAACGTCCTATCACTCCAAGTAAAAAGAATTCCAATCAAAATGGTCTGCGTGACCTACCACCATGTAGGCGTACATAGATTCGTCGTAAACTGTCATGGTAGTGGGGGATTCTGGTGGCAACTAGTGAAATCAAGGCAGTAAATAATGACTTAGTTTAACACAAAAATAACACCTTTCTCGTTGTAAAAATTGATGGATGAAAAACTGATGCAGCCCTCTTAACATTTTCACCCACATGTCAGTGTTCATCAGGATGTCAAAAAGACCAACAGGTGGAAATAAGGAGCCGGCAAGATGATTTGTAAAGCAGACGAAAAATCAAGTCATTCCAAAACATCCTTGAGACTCATTTTGATAAATTGACAACTCAAATGAAAACTTAGTCTGAAGCAATGATCGCAACATAAAGCTGCACATGTCATAAGACGATGAAACAGAATAAAACACAGAGGCCTTTTAAGACAACAATGACAGAAAATCTTGACATAACTTTTGATGAAAGATAAAAACCCAACAAAATATTATACAGTTCAAGCCTTTTGCCGTTGCCCTACAAACTACATACATGAGATAATTGTTAACAAATGCAAGCCGTTTTCTCGCATTTTTTTTTTTTATTTAACTACCTACCGATAAAGACTGCAGAGGCAGTTGAAACTAATGGCAGACAGACAATCACATAAGAGGGCAGAAAGGATGAGAAAGAACAGAACGATTAGCAACTGACAAAAGAGGGTTAAACACACCAACTCGAAAAACTTACAGCTCACAATAGATCCCTCTCAAATCACGTCACTGCCAACAGATTGCCAGGCGCATCGGCATTTTGGGAGTCGAATTTTCGTGACTCCCATCGGCTGTGCACTATTTCAAAGACATTTGGAGCAACATGTGCACTAGAACATTTTGCACACTGCGTGTACATACACCTGATGGCCTTGAATACGCAGTTGTAATTTTCCAACAAAGATGGCTGTCTATGAGAGGGGTCTATTGCGAAGCTTACAGTCTTACTCTAGATTACAGTTGTTACCAGAGCATTAGCTAGAATTGTAGAACCAGGGCCCAGAGCTTAGAAGAGAACACTGCAATTAATATGCTTAGCATGAATCAGCTGATTACCAGTTACATGTAACACTTTTGGTAACCAGTTTTCACTAAGACAGCAAATTTTGCGCTTAGCCACTTTTTTGTAATTAAATTTTGGTGAAATGTTTGTTTACATACCTGTTGTTGTTGGAATGGAACTGCTCCTTGCTGTGGCTGCATGCTAAGTAGTGACTGCTGGTTGTACTGCATAGCCCCACCCTGGGGCATCATCCCCACCCCCTGGGGCTGCTGCATCATCCCCCCACCCAGGGGCTGCTGCTGCATGGCCGCACCCATCTGCATTGTTTGAAGAGGCACGTTGGGCTGTTGCATGAGGTTCTGCTGGGGTTGCATGAGGCTGGGTTGTTGGATTTGGAGGGGGGTAGTCTGTGGTTGAAGAGGGGTGCTTTGAAGTTGGAGGGGGGTACTTTGGGGTTGCATAGGGGGTTGTGGATTGAGGGTGGATGCTTGTACTGATGTTACAGTGCTGTTTTGTTGGGTGATGGTGGCCGAGAAGGCAGTTCCTTGGAAGTCACCAAATGAGGAATCGTTTGCACTGCAAATGGAAAGCAAAGATACAATTGAGTATCAACGGATCTTCAGCTCTGCAGAACTGATATGAATGTGATGAATGTGATAAATGTGAGGTAGCAAACGGCACCCATACACTTCCTGAGGCATTTTTGTTAGGATCCTTCCCAAATCTTCCAAAATCCATCACTGTACAGGATTCCAATGGCACAGTATTTTCACTTGAAATTTTTAAGGAGCATCGAACCCTATGTAAAGGAACCTAGGCTTGCTCTTCAGATTTGAATCCTCCAAAAACTTACAAAAACCTACCAAATCTTCCAAAGATCCATCAAAAATCCTAACCTGGTGAATTTGTAAGGATTTTTGAGGGTTAGAAGGAAGGTACACTTACTTTGGGCTCAGGGGTGCACTCTGGAATGTAGCAAAGTCGGTGGAGTTGTTGGCAGCTGGTGAGGTCCCCCTCGGATCAAAGTCGTGGAAACTGTTGTTGGCGGCCGCTGACGTGAAATCAGCGAAGGCGTCTTGGTTTTCCGAGATCGCTGGAGGAGAGGAGTCCAGGAGGTTGCCATATCCTGATTTTGTAGTCGGAGTCTGTATCCATCACAAAGAGTCAAACACAACATCAAAGTTTATCATTTCTTAACTAAAACTGACTGACACATTTGCAAGATCTGGCAGTGTAGGTTTTCAGAGCAAGTAGCAATGGTCAAAAATCACAAAACTGTACCGGTACACACCGGTAAACCAGAGATTTGTGCTTTTAAGCGTGCTCACTTAAAAACTGCTCACCTACCTACAGCCAACTGGTTACGTTAACCAAATTGTTTGTTAAGCAGTTGTCCAAAAAAAAAATGAAGTGTGATTTTACTTTCTTTAAATTAACTCCCCAAGTTTTGATGGGCTGAATCACAGAATCACCGAGTATTGCAAACATCCTTAACTGAGACTTTTGAAGCCTAGTTTGACTTGGCAAGGATAGTTTTGTTTATCTTTACGAATGATATTTTTTCCGAAACAATTTCTAACATTTGAACAATTTCAAACTATTTGTTTTTGTAAATCAGGCCCTCAAGTGATTCCCCTCCAGATTCCACAAGAAATAAGGATCACCCCTACTCTACCTACCGTATGTAAGCTGTTGCTAGCCTCATCCGCATATTCTCCTGCTGCTCCTAAGTCAAGTTTCTTTCCCGATCTTCGAGACCTTCTCGTCCTAGTCTCCGTGGTCATCGTGTGCGTGACGGTCTCCTCATTTTCCTCATCTTTAAAGCCAAATCGTTTCCCTTTGCTGTCGTCCTCGTCTCCGAAATCATCTTCATCGCTGCAAATAGGTCAAAGGTCAAATGTCAAAGGTTAAAGTAGGACAGAATCCAGTCAATTTAAAATGGATTATATCAAAGGTGACACGTTTTTCTGTATTCCGAAAATATTTTGGAAAGATTTTGAAACTCTAATATAGCCCTAAAGGCCAATTCTGATTTGGTGCAAAAAAACAAAAATAAACTGAATGTATGATGACACAGCGAGTGTTGGCACTGGGAATCGGCGTACAAGTTCAACATATTCAATTTCACTACAAATGTTTTGTAACATGTTATGTGCTGCACATCCATACTTAGGAGAAGTATGAACTGAAGTTATCAGCTGAATTTCAAGTCGCATACATGTACTGTGCTGTTGACTGGTACTCGGCCAATATGTGCTCAGCACTAGAATCTGCTTGGTGCTCAGCAGCTCTTACAAATGTGGCTACAGCCAGTCGTTACATTTGTCTATGGAACATGGCTTCCGCCACTTCCATAGAGGCATGTGTAACTGCAAGCCATAGTCTTGTAAGCCATAGCCTTACCCATATTCTGGTGGCGATTCGTCCGAGTCTTCAGGCTTATTGCCGCCGCCCATCCTTCCCAGATTGAACCGCGACTGTTTGCTCTTGTAATTGTCAATCTCATCGTCAAATTCCTTCACCTTGTTCTTTGGCATCCTGGGCTCGGATTCGTAACGGTCACCTTCAAGAAACAACAGAGGTCAAAAGGTCGTACAGGCGGAAACAATCAGGGAACAAATCAAACGTTTCGACTGTTCCATCATGAATGCAACGGAACGATTTATTAAAGGGCCCATGCAAAGTAGATTTTTTAATGCAATCCTTGAAAATGCACCTTTTGTCCCATTTAACCTTATTTTGAATTTTCGTTTTGCCATCTTCAAGGGTATTTTGGTGCATTTTTGGTTTTTATGCTTATGTGAATTACCTTATTCATGAGCAAAAGTGTGATGTCATTTCATGCAGAAACAGCTATTTCAGCATCGAAAGTTGCCAAAATTTCTGATATTTTGCTGTTGTAACATTTCTTCTCTTTAAGTGATTTGTTGTTGTGTCAGTACATTGCTGTAAGAGAAATGAGCAAACTTTTCTCACAAATGTTTTCAATGAGCACATTTTGGGTTCACAATTTGAACAGAAAACCCCTAAACTGAACAGTGTCTTCCTGCAATGAAATCACAGCAACTGCGCTCTCAGTTGTCCAGAAAAACATAGATCATTTTCCATGTTTAAAGAAGTGCACTTTGCAATAAAATGAACAAGAAAGGAATGTCAAATAGTTTTCATGCATTTAAGAGGAGTGGAAAGTTGCACAAAACATGTTCCTAAGAACAATTCAAAACGAAATCAGCTTGAAACCAATCACAATAAAAAATAGCATTGAACGATAAAAGCTTAGCTTTTGCTCAGCACATCTTTTCTGTGCATAGTAAATATTTTCTGTGGTTTGCAGCTGTGAGGCAAGTTGTGTACTTACTGTACTTAAATGGCTGGTTATCTGAGGACATGCCAATGTATTTGTCTTTAGCTTTCCGCGCTTTCTTTCGTTCCAGGCGTAGCCGCTCGTCGTCCTGGATAAAATCGACGACATCTTTCACCTTCTGCCTCACTATTAAAAATCACAGATATTTTTTTACGGGTGTTATTACTTGTTCCATGCTTGTGTTCTTAATTTGATAATGTGTGACATAATGTAATGAGCTTTCCAATGGTATATAACGTTTAGGGTACTGAGTTAAGTAATGGAAATATAGACCACCAACTTTACTTGAAGTTGTTAAACGGATTCCCAAGAAAATGGCATTTAAAATGCCGCTCTTGTGTTCCAGTGAATGAACAGTAAACTGATAAAACAGGATGAAAATAGGTTTTAAAGATGTTTCACAGCAAAAAAAAATTGGAGAAAGGTACAAGAGGACTCACAGATCAAGGTTCACCTGAAAACAAAAAAAGTAATCACCCCTTCAAATTTCGGCTTTGCCCCTCTATACTGCAAAATGGCAATTTCCAACTTCAAGCTCATGTAGGTTACATTATCCCTAACCCTCCTGGGTATTTTGGCTAGAAACCCTGCCAAACGCAGCAGCATGCAGGGCTTGTCTATGTGACAAGCCTGCCCAGTGCAGCAAGATCCATCAGGCCAAAAGTCTGAAGGCCAAACTGCCTCAGAGTCTGTGGTCTTAACTCAGCAGGATACAACTGTGGCATTGTTCTATGGGGCTAGTTCTCATTGTCTCAGAAGTGGTAATGAATGCACTGGTGTTGGTAGCTGAATGCATCAAAGTGCACCAGACTTTTCCACCTGATGCACTGTGCTGCGTCTGTCAGGGTTAGGGTTAAGTAAGCAGACACCACAAATTGAGTCACGCCGACACCCTGGAAAAAAATACAAACCTACCATTCTGTCCCTGGTCCCTGTTAAACTCATCCATGAACGAGTAGTTTTCCAACGACCTCAGATCATAGAGATGTTCCCTGGCACTCGTAACAACACGCTCCGATCCGTTGAGTATAAGGTAGGCCAGAAGTAACAGGGACTAATACACAAACAAAGAAAAGAGCAGTGTTACAGGAAAATGTAGTACAAGTAGGAAACTTTTTGACAGAAAGAGTTCTGACCATTAAATCACAAAGTGGATCTGTGAAAAGACTACTTCATTGACGTACATGCAATTTGTTAACAATTGTGTTGACTAAATACAAACTGACTATCAATACTGGGGTTTTTTTAAGCAAAGGCATACTGTGTATAGTAAGACTCAAGAGGTTTAATATCAAGTCCTACTTGGTGCAGCAATATAGATCATTTTAATGAAAGTGAAAGAATCAATCCATCATTATGTTTAATTTCTGCAGATAGCGTTTCGTAAAAAAAAAGAAGACTAGACTGAATGTAATGAGTAGAAATACATGAGCCT
This sequence comes from Patiria miniata, assembly GCF_015706575.1. Taxonomy (NCBI): domain Eukaryota; kingdom Metazoa; phylum Echinodermata; class Asteroidea; order Valvatida; family Asterinidae; genus Patiria; species Patiria miniata. The sequence continues at coordinate 5,418,427 of NW_024037071.1, forward strand.
TGGTAATTATGCCCATTTAAAACAAACTGAAACCAAAAATATTTTGCAATTATAAACATTCTATATAAACATTATATTCATGCGCGACTTGTTTCTACTAGAAAGACATTATGCAGCTAAGTAAAGAATAAAAGTGAGCTTTTTAAGACAATGGAAAACTGACTAGGTGCACTTTCCATCGATGTTAGGATGAACACAAAAATCAACTGCTGTGGAATCTGAACCCTGCACCCTCAAGAACATCACATCAGTGCTCTACCAACTGAGCTATCCAGCACTATAGTGCCGGTCTTCCAACATGTAAATGTCACTGCTCATAGACCCTTTTTTACGGATAGCCGCCAGATCAGCAATGTCCAGTGAAGGTATTTGTTATGCCTCATTGCTTGTTCATTGCACAAAAGGTGCAATCGGACAGCATACATTCACTGCATATTCCAATCTATACGTTAAAGGTTCCATGGGGTTGAAACTAAGTAAATTGTCACAGACCTTGTAGACTCGTCTCCAGTTCTTCTTGTTGTCATGCAGCATTCGTTTCCATACCATTCCCATGACTTCGGGAAAATGTTCATAAGTATAGGTTTCCTTGGCGATTTCGGACATGAGAGATCCGTGAGGTCCCCACGTCTCGTCGTTGGTTGCTTCGCGGACTTTTGCCTCCACCTCCGTGTAATTCATCACCATATTGGTCCTGCCAAAAGAAGGAAGAGTAACGGACAAATTTGTGACATGCTTGTGACAACTTCAATTTATCTTAACACTTCAAAACACTTGGTAAAATTTGGCGGAATTCAGGAGGAATAAACATTAAAGTGATGAAACATCCACCACAATAGGGGGCCTGGCTGCGCTGCCAAGCTTATTGAAATATGTTTTATCTGCTCTCTTTAACCCTAACCGAACTCAACCCATCAAAGTTCAACAGCAGGTTTTGTTTAAATCTGTTGGGATAGGTAAAGTACCCCTAAACAGATGGTCTTTTACATTGGGTTTGGCATACCTCCAGAAACTAAGTCCAACAGTGTGTGTGTGTACAATTTCCCATGTGGGTGTTGGAATTTGCCTGAATGGGTACGGTTCCTAGTAACTTATGCTGGGGAGTTAGGGTTAAATATACAAAGACTGTCACTAGGTCAATCGTCAATGTTACGCCCCAACTTGGTCGTCGGTCCTACATGTAATTGCATTACATATAGGTCTGATTCCCATCTCATAGCCTAAGTACGAAGCCACAACTATGCATGACAACAACAATGAAAGCAAAAATGTTGAAAAAACACTCACTGCGAGTGTTCAGTGCGGTAAACCTTCACTTCAGTGCAATGCTGGTTTAACAACCGGGCATGCCACTGGGAATATTATAGAGAAAAAATGAAAAAATTCCAAACAACTTAATACTTTGTACAGTCTTTTTTCAAGGACTTGTAATGGCATTCATGAGAAGTAACAAATGAGGAAATCAGCGAATCCAAGGAAAAGTTGCATGCCTGAACAACGAAAAAAAATCGTGGACCGGTTCACAGTCAAATATGCACTGCCTGATCAATAACAAAACACACACAAAAATTATTAAAAAGGAGGCTGGGCCTAAATGCGGAAAGAATGTAGGTTAGCAACCATGGCAACGCGTGTTCTTTTTGCCCTGTGAACAAGATGGCGCATAGGGCCTATTACCGTGAAAAAAACCTTATTGGAAATGTTCCTCGGTCCCAGATTCATGTTTTATCAACATTTTTCCAATGACTGACTTTTATTAAGATTGATTATGAAATATGAAGAAAAAAGTGGCGTCGGGTCACTCGGGTTGCAACATTCTTTCCCTAAAATGCCAAATAATTCTTTGTAATGTTGGTGTCTTTATGTTTCCTGTTCTTCAACATAAAATGAAAATGGTTCCCTGCCATGGTATAACCACCGTAAATGAACGGTCCAAACAAAATCAACACTTTCTAATCTTAGTACATTTTTGGACACCGGCCGGCAGCTTACGCCCAGTTTACGATAAGAATGCATTTGGTATGCACATCGTTCGATTTCATTCGCTAGTCACAACTCACACTTTATCCTGGATCTCCCGAATCTTCCACATAGCCGACTGCATGGCCATGGTTGCTGCTGTACCTTCGCTTTCTTCACGAAGAAAATAAATCTCGTTTACCGGTGGAAACTGATGGATGAAGACGGATTTAAAGCCCGTTGGAATTTACGTTCGATGTGTCAAAATGGCCGACTCAGCTGCGACGTCATCACTCGATTGACCTCGTGACCTTTGTAAACACGGAAATGGGGCACGTGGTCTCACTTCGCATTCCGCGCGCGCGGGTGAATGGTGAACATGATCTAGCATCTTTTATTTTCACGGTATAAACTTTGAACTATCATAATCAATGTACATTTTGCAACGGGAAAATACTGTCGCACTTGACCAAGAAGTATAGCAGTATTTGTCACATTCACAGCATGAATGCATAGATGTATACCGTACTGGATCCTTGCTCTGTGCAGTAGCAGATCGAGTTGGCCAATTTGACATAAACAGTTCTACTTGGTACTTACTTCATGTACTTGGTACTTGGTGGTAACTTATCCTCTTCAGAACTCCTCGAGGAAGTCTAACTAAGAGGCTTGGAGAGTGGCATATTCAACTGAATCAAGGATTTGAATTGATTTTTGAGTTATCTCTTTTATTAGTTTTAATTTCACCAAAATTTATGTGGCAATTTGTGTGAAAGGGATCCTTATTTGACAAGCTCCACTGTTTTAGGATCCTGTTCCATATCTCTCTTTTTTAAAGAAAGAATGTATAAGTGCATTTCGTAAATCTAATATTTAATTTAAAGGGAATATACATCATTTGCTTTTGCTGTAATTTTCAGAAATGGATGGAATTGGGGGGTTGGAAATATATAGCAAATATAGTTACACTTACTTTTTTTAGGTTTTGGGTTCAAAAATGCTATAAAAACCAAGAAAAACGATCATTTTCCTGTAGTCTGGTTCCCTGACTCCATATAAGAAGAAACAGAGCAGTTTACATACATTGGGGAATTGTAAGGTCAGGGAACCAGTCTAGCTGGCTCGTACCCGTTCATAGGTTTGTAATCGATTGCAAACAAGTGCGATGGTCAATTGGAGCCAGTATTTGAACAAAAAGCCAGTTGTTTCCAACGCTGATCGGCCGATCAGCGTTGGAAATTGATACAAAAATACCACTTTTCTTGAAAATTACAGTATACCAGGTGCCATGATTTTACAGGATGCTTTACACTGTCATTCACTAACAGTCCAGCAAAGGTATTTCAAAATGATTTGGTAGTTTTATTTTTTGATGTTTGCAAATGTTGTATTTTCCCTTTAATAGATTTTTTAATTACATTCTATGTTATGTTATTTTTAATGGAGATGTGGTAAGAATAGTAAAGAACAAGTGAATGAATGAAAGTGACGTCATCTAATGAAAATCCGTTGCTATGCTATGTGCTACGGCATTCAGCACTCCAGACTCAAGAACCATTGAGTTTCAAGAACGTAGGGAACTAGACAAGCGCCAATGTAAAAAAAATTCTGGTTGTCTGCGTGCCCACTTATTACTTAGTCTATCATAGACCATGGTGAAAGCCATGGTCTATAACATTTGAGCAGATTCGCTGATTGATTATGCAAGACAACCGCATCTTGACCTCTAGAGTTTGACCAATCAGCGGGTGCTTTCTATATCGGGTCTTCGGTAGGTCACTGTTGTCACGTCATAGACATGGATAAAAAAAAACCTAGATACAGCAACAAAGGCTTTGGTCACTTGCTCTGTATTATGTTATGTGATATGCGCCCGGCTGTTGATTAATACCAAGATATATTGCACTTCTTTTACTTCAGGTCACAAAAGGATACAATGGCTGAAATTTGTCTGAAGAGTAGGGCTGTTCTGCGAACTCCTATTGGACCAGTTAGTGTGACGGCATGCAAGACTGGTGTCCACAACATCAACTTAACGGCAGCGACAGAAATACCTGGCAAAAAGTAAGCCCATACCTTGTGGGTGTGGTGGATCTCTAAGCATTAAATGATGGGAACCTTCCCAAATCATTAAAAAAATCCCACCTTTGTGGAGAGCCAAAAGCCACATTTCTTTGTAGTTAGTAATACATGTACATGTAGTGGCTGTGATCTACCATCCTACAAAATCTTTCAAATCTCTGGGTTTTGAAGGATTGGGGAGGGGTGGTGACGGGGTTCCCTGTGATATGTTTTACACTGTCAATCAATTTGATTTCAACAGGTTTGCTGTGGCAGTCACAGAGGCACCAGACCATTGGCCAGGTCCTCTGAGGAAGTGTGTTGATTGGTTGACTGTGTACTTCAAAGATGCCAAAGCAGCCAATCAGATGCCTCTTCCACCATTTCATCGCCCGACTGCAAAAACGGGTTTGTGTCCGGGGTTTAGTGGGAGACCAGTCCCCATTACATTATGCTTAAAAGGTTTTTGAAGTCCTAACATTAAGCAGACGCTTTTATTGTACCATTGCCGCCTACAAATCAAACGGCACACATTGACCAATTACCTGTAGTTGACGACTATTGAACACTTAAATTTTTTTCAGATTCCTTCACCTATAAAGTCTGGGAGACTTTAACCAATCAAGTTCAGTGTGGGGAGACAGTCTCGTACGGCCAACTCGCAGCCATGGCCGGGAACGACAAAGCCTGTCGGGCGGTAGGGGGCGCCATGCGTGCCAACCAGATCCCGATCCTGATGCCTTGCCACCGCGTGACCAAGAGTGATGGCGCGCTGGGCAACTACATGGCTGGGAAGGGGAACACTCTTAAAAAATGGCTGCTCGAACATGAGGGAGCTGTTGTCAAGTAAAAGTTCGCTTGTTCCCACAAATCCTTTCCAAGAGAGATGGTGAATTACCTCGATCAACTTTACTTGTTCATTTGTTAACTGGGGTTTAGTATCTCTGTGTGCGCATGAACCACAGGTACAGCAGGTTTAAACAGTCAACTCTTGTTACTACACAGGCATGCAACTTTTCCTCGGATCAGCCGATTTCCTTTTTTGTTTACTTCCCATGTGTGCCATTAAAAAATAGAAAAACACTGTACAAAGTCTTGGAAAGATTTGAATTTCCTCTTTTTTTGTGACTTCCCAGTTGCATGCCTGAATACAAACTCAGCCGGACCTAGCCAAAATGTTTGTTATATCAGAATTTTGTATTAAGTCGAGTGCCGGTCCCATTCATTGTGCACAGTCAGGACCTGGGCTTTACATTTGCTATAACCAGAATTTGTATTAATGGTGTTTGTATTAACAAGAGTCGACTGTACCATTTTTATACATTGATAATGACAAATGACCTACCCACAATGATTTGGGGCATCTGCATTTCCTTAAGGAGATTTTGTGAAAGGGATTATATCTGTCGCCGTTGGATCTAGCGCAGGGACGAATGAAAAATAATTGTTGGTTATCTGAAATAGTGAAGCACATGCTTTGTAAATAGCAAATATAGGTTAACAGTTTTTGTTAGAAGATATAGGAAACAATTTAGCAAAGTGAGCATATTTCTTGGGTTTTTTTTTTCTTTTTCTTTTTCATTGCTTAGGATGTTATGCTTTTTCACATTTTGCTTTCCATTTTGCCTTCCACCAGTGAGCACTTCTTGCATTTTCGCTTTCGAAAAATAAGATTTCGGAGATTAAAATTTTGAGGCCAGTACTTATTACATGTATTCACAAGCTATTTATACATTTTATCAAGCACATGTACGCAGAAATTCGATGTAAATGCGATTTTATTAATGGTGTGAAAGTGGAATAGTCATTTTCATTTGTCATTTAAATGTTATATGAACATTACATTTACATGGTAACAGTTTTTTTACAAATTGAAAAGGAAACCATCAAAATGATATAAGTAATGACTTTTGAAATATTAAACTGCCATACCCACAAATTGCATGTGTCTTGTCTATTTCATTTATCTGAAACTTGTTGTAAGTTTGAGGATTACAAATATGGGTCGTTTTATGGATAATGCTTTGATGTTGAGAATTACATTCAATTTGAACAATCTTTAGGATTGATGGATGCAGGGCATTTTATAAAGCAAGTCATGAACACTGATGTAAAAAACAGTACAAAATCCTGAATTTGGTCAATCTGTTTCGGTCTTGATATTTTCCATTACACTCCAATTTTTTTTGGTCAACGTAAATACTTTCGATACAATAAAACCCATTTAAGTGTCAACAGTAGGCAAATATCAAACTGGTTGAGATATGATGGCACTGATGATCCGAACTGCTTAAGCATCTTTGCAACCCGCCTTCTAGCATCCTCTAATCTCCACTGTAGGATCCCAATGGTACATTCGGGCACCAAGTACGGTAACTGAGAGTTGGCACTACCGCCCTCAATCCTGTAAAATCCTTCAAACCCCCTGGATTTTGAAAGATCATAGAGGGTTGGGGTTAATCGTCCTAGATATTAAGATTAGGTCCGCTATTGTTGCTGCTTTTGTTCCTCAATGTTCTCTTCTCCATCATCAACTGTTAGTTCTTGTCTTGCTTTCAATTCTTGCCATGCCGAGTTCTCCGGAAGTAGGATTCGTCCGCGCTTATCAATGGTGAAGTTATACTCCTTGGAATCAGCCAGGGCATTTTCAATTGCTTGTTCCACGTTGTCCATGGTGATGTACGACTTGCTCGCCTCCTGAAATATCACAGAATAGGAAAGAAAAACAGAGACATTTTCTCAACTATTTGCTTCAACTTATAGATAATAGACTTTCAATAACGATGGGGATATATGCAAACTTGAGAGACTGTGGACCTTTCCTGCGTCTTAAATGATGAAATGCCAAAACTACATGTATGTGTGTGTGCCAAAACCAGAGCTTTAGATGGAGATGGACACAAAATGGCTCCTTTACACCCAATGCACAGGTATGCATCCAATGGTTTCAACAGATCTCCAGGTTGGGGTAATTTAAAATGGCAGCTTTAGTTAAGCATTTTCAGAACGGAACTTAGTTTTCCAGAGTTTCCAATCATCCTGGTAGGAGCATCACATGATGAGACCTGATGAGACTGCTGCATGCATGGGTGCGAGTACCATCAATTTTGTGCCCAGCTCTTGGGAGTTGGGACACCCTTGTCTTAACATAAACTACCCTCCCTTTCTTGGACAAAATCTACCTTCTCTTGCCGGACTCTGATTGCCAGCTCCTCCAGAGTGCGTCTTCTCTCTTCCTCCATTTCCAGCATCTTCCCCAATTTCTTCTCCTCTTTCTCACGCAACTCCAAATGAAGTCTCTCCTCCCTGTAGAAATCAAGCAAGTAGATCAATGCTGGACAAGTAGATCATGTTATCAATGTTGAAATTTAAAGACATTTAAAGATCAGTCACGAAAGAAGCCACTCCAGTTGTCTATATTTCAGTGATACATGTACAAACCAGCCTTCCCCTCCCATTGAATTTTTCTCTTGACACGCCCCTCCCTCCTTGCAATCTATCCTTTCTGTCTCTGCTTAATACCTTATTGCCCTTGTGCGAGCATTTTCTTGCTCATTCCATTCAAGGAGACTAAGATGCTCCTGTCTCTCCATCTGAGCTCGCTCTTCAGCTGACCCACCCTCGGCCGTTTCAGTGCTCTTCTGTGCTTGTTCCTCCTTGAACATCTTCCTGCAAAGAGAAAAAAAATATATAAAGGATTATTAACATACAGATATTTATGTATGATGCAAATATTAGCCAGACAATGACATATTAAGATATAAACTTTCTGATAGACCATCCTTCGCATATTGAAATATTCATAAACACTTCCCACATTTATGCGCAGTGAAGCTGTTCTACATTATACATTGCATTGAAAGGCAGTTTTTAAAATCTCCTTTCGTAGTGGAAACTGTCCCACAATGCAACACAACATATTTTAGTACCTAAACTGCCTAATGTCCAGTTAAAAAAAATTAGTAAATTCTAGTCTGGCTTTTTTTTTTTAAATGAAGGTGTGCGCTTTTTGCCCCTTTTTTCCTAAGATGGCAGATTTTTCAAGATGACGGATGGATTCTTCGATTTTCTGGACAATTTTGCTAATACAATACAAAAATAAGGAGCCACAAGTAAACCCTTTCAACATACATGTATTTATGTACACTTTCGTTGAAAACAAATAAAAAGACAAACATTGACAATAATGTGCAAAAAATATATTGCAAATGTATGAATTTAAAAAAGAAAAGGAAAAAAAAGAGGCGGCCGGGAAAAGAGGAAGCGGGCAGGTACACAAACTGATGTTTTTGTTTTACTTGTTCATTATTTATATCAACATGATCAATGTTTATAAACATGATAAATAAAAAAAATCTGCATGAATATTCGCAATATTTACTCACCTCATGGCCCTTAAAATGGTCCTGTAGTGCGGTGTCTTCGTTGTCAGGAATTCATACTCCCATGGATCAATTGGTGTTGGAATTCGCTTGTAGTCAAGTTTCGATTTAGCTTTAGGGTCTGTTCTTTTTTTACGCCACCGAACACATTGAAATGACACAACATTAATGGTCGGATCCCACACCGTAGATAGACCACCCATGCGATTTAAAAGCAAACTGCATCTTGGAAACATTCTGATAACTTTGCAATCCAAAAAAGCAAATCAAAATAAAGTTGTTAAGTAATAGTACACAAGTTTACTGTAATTAAATTGTATACTGCAAATGCATGCATACACATGTGCAAGTACTACTGCATGATGGGATTGATTGATTGGTAACCTTTGACCCAACAGTGTACTCTTCGGTCACACGCTGAGTTCACAGTCGCTCGATTTTATTTGCTTTTTTTGTGAAATTCCTCGAGGTTTCTGCGAAAAAGAAGTGTGTTGGAGACAAGAAGAGGTAGTTATCAACACTCGGTTAATTGATACAAAAACAGAGGGGTAACAGTGGCATGTAAAATGCGTTGAAAAACGAACAAAGAAGCGTGGAAACTGTGCTTCTCGATGCATGAAACAATCGGTAGTTTCCGTCAGCGATCGTTTATCTCCGGCCACTTCCGTCCACCAATGAGAACAAAGTATTTTTGGCGCCGTAACAAATCGGCATTAGTCGGGTCTCAGTTGATTGATTTCACCGTAAGTTCACTATACGACGAGTGGAGCCGCGAAAAAAAAGTCTCAAAAAAGGTTCGATATTACTTGTCTTGTGCCACCCATTTGATTTACCAAATGCGTTTAATGATTACCAAAAATCATAGAATTTATTTTTCGTAATTTTGAAGCGATTGCTTGAATTTTAAGGTGTTTTTAGATAACTTTTTACTCGTTCACGATTCCAAAAATGGCTTCCCATTTTACTCGAATTCGGAGGCGTGCAAAAAATATAACGTGGGTGGGCCAGTGGGCTGAAGCATGGCTGAAGTGATGGAATGGGATATTCAAAATCTGATTGATTTTTTTTGTTTAAAGAAAATTGCTTTCCAAAGTTGTTCTTGGTTAGTTGAACAAAGGGGTTATCTTCATTTAGCAATCGTACACTTAAGTTTTATGATGATTTGCGATGGTTTTGGTTTGGATTAACATGACCATGATTAAAAAAAAGAAGATTTTCTGTAGGCCCTATCGTAAAAATAAACAAGTTTAAAAATAGACAAGTTTTCTTCGAATAATTAATTGGCAACCACAATGTGGTAATCAATCCAAATAACTAGATTTAGATAAATAAAATCAATATTTTATGTTTCCTTGCATAGGCCTAGGCCTATGTGCGTTTACAAATTACATTCATATTGTTTTCAATCATGTCAATACTCTGGCTTAACAAGCTCATCAGAAATTCACATTGTAACACTATCAATACTCAATGGATGATCTCCTTTCTGTACAATTTTTGCGTTTTTATGAATGAAATTTTTGTTTTTGGTCATTTAAGCTTACCGTCTTCCACTAGGAGGTAAGAAGTGACAAAATAGGAACATAAGTTAATATGTGTTACGGTTTTACTTGGTCAAGTGAATGCGTCAAGTGAAGTCCTAATCCCGATGCGTGTAAATCTTTATCTGATTATCTGCACTGCCATTCACCAACAAGTTTCGTAATTGTGTCAAAAACTGTGACAGATTTTTTAATTTTTCATTTGCAAAACCATTTGATTTCATAACACATTTATTGCCCTGTAATAAATTGTGAATGGTAAAACCTTAACAAAAATTACATGTAAACAAGTTGAATGTATACTTGAGTAGCAAGCGTTTTAGGCCGAGAAAGAAAATAAGTTTGTTGTCCGGGCTTTTTGAGAAATGAAGGAGACTGGTGTTTTTTTCTCCCAAGACGGCGAATTGATTCTTCCATCTTCTCGACTCTTGCTGAACAAAACTGTGTCCTCAGGAAACCCTTTGTACATAGCAACACTTTTGCTCTTATTGACAATATATTTGCAAATATATATTGCAAATGTATGAATTTTTAAAAAAAGAGGCGGGCGTGAACAAGGAAGTGGGCGGGGACAAGAAACTGGTTTATTGTTTTACTTGGCCTTGTACTAGTTCAGCATTTCACCAGCTTCAGCTGTGCAAATTTAAAAATATGAAACAAAGTTACAATTCAAAATCATATTTTTTTTCCCTGTCTTTTCTTTTCTCCAAATTTTCCTTTTCAGTAAATCTGTTCACACGAAGAGGTCGGAGCCCTTCGTATGGGCACAACACAATCCAAGGATTCCACTGCACATAGATCACTCAATGATCTCCATCAGGACCACGCAGACACCATGAATCCAAGCGATCAGAGGAACATTCTCCCTCAACCCCCACCCCTGTACCCCTCTAACAATGATGCCTCAGTTCCACAGGGGTCATATGGTTCACCTAGCATGCAGGGGATTGCCCCAATGGGAAGTTACTCCACTAGTTCGCAACCCTACTCCCATATTCCAATCAACCCAGTTCCCGGGCCACCGTACCACAAGATAGCACAACCTATGAGGTCGCAGGAACCCATCGTATCCCAGCAGTCAATGTACCAGCAGTACCCCCAGCAGAGTTTTGGACAGCCGACATACTCGCAGTCGTACTCTCAGCAGTTCTATCCACAGTCGTCGTACCAGTCGACGTTTAATGCCCCAATGCACAGCATGCAGCAGTCGTACTTGCAGCCACACATGCCGTACCAGCAAGCACAGCCTCATTCTTCTCCACAGAAGTACGACATGTACCAACAATCCTACCAGCAGGACCAAACTGTAGCACTACAACAACCTCAGATACCAATAGCCAAGCCACAGAGTCAGATGCCCATACAACCACAACCACAGGTGCTTCAACCCCCAAGCCAACCTCATTCTTACCAAGCACAACCCATGCCACAGACTCAACCACCAACCTCAATCTACCAACCTCCAGTCATCGATAACACCCGATTACAACCTCCGAACCCTCAAATGAACCCGCCTCAGAAACCGAGTACGCCGCCCAGCCAAGTCCAATCAAACAAGGACCCATCTTCTGTCATGCCCACCCCACCATCAGACTCGGCACCTTCAGAAACCTCTGACGTACCACCAGGCTCCCCCGAAATCAAAATAACAATCAAGAAGACATTTGATAAGGGACGGCCACGGTTAACATCAACTCTCGCTGGGAAGGAAGCAAGCGACAAGACAGATGCAGTTGGAAGTGGCAGTGAAATGTCAAAGGAAGAAGACGTGACTCAGTCTGACTCTGGAGCTGACATCGCTTCTAGAGATCAACCCAGCCCTACTCCACCAAAACCAAAGACAGTCGCTCAGAAGAGGGAGAACTTCAAAGTTGGAAAGGCCGCTGCTTTGCCCAAACCAACGCTCCAAGCCAACCCGCCTTCAACTTCCTTTGATGAGAAGCCATGTGAGTGGCTTGTGGGTGACCTTGTCTGGTCAAAGGTCACAGGTCATCCATGGTGGCCCTGCATGGTGGCGTATGATCCTAACTTGGGTATCTACACAAGAATGAAAGGTTAGTTCACAATTTTTAGCCAAAAATACAAGTCTGTTTATCTTTACAGATTCAGGCAGTCACAAATAATGAAAACAATCTGAGACAGTGAGAGTAAATTACATGTAAACAAGTGTGAATGTATTCAAATATTCTTGAGTGGCAAGTCTTTGAGGCTGAGTAAGAAAACAAGTGTGTCTCGTCTCGGCTATTTGAAAAATGAAGGAGGCAGGCGCTTTTTTTCTTTCTTTTTTCCCCAAGATGGCCGAGTGATTCTTCCATTTTGCCGACTTGCTGAAACAAAATAGTGTCCAAAGGAGCTGTAACCATCTACATTACCTTTTTTTGAAATACGTATCAGTTTTTGAGGTTTGAAGATTTGTGCCTTGTCGGTCATCCCACACTTTGTAAGAACTTGGAAATATATGTATGGAAATATACCATATCTGTTTGCTTGGAAACACATGGTGAAAAAGTGATGATAGATACATGTAAACTAGTGCTGTATTCAAAAGCATTCATACAATTGTAAACAAATTCATAAATTTCAAAAATGTACAAAAGTGACACAACTGCTTCATCACAGATTTGATAATAGTAGAAAACGATTGATTCACAGTGATTTCTTTTCATTGATGTTACTATTGACAGGAGCCTATGGGAAGAGTTATCGCATGTATCACGTTCAGTTCTTTGGCGAAGTCCCAGAGAGGGGTTGGGTGAGTGGCTGCAGTATGCGCAAATTCACCGGCCGTAGTCAGTACGATCAGTTAGTCCAAGAACTAGTCGCTAAAGTTAAACGAAAGGAACGCGCCAAAATGATGGCCAAACTTGCCTTGAAGCCAAGCCGAAAGTCTGCTTGGGAAACATCAGTTGTGGAGTGCGAGAAAGCGTTGCCAATGAGCAGACATGAACGCAAACTCAAGTTCACCTTCAAGTACGAGATTCCAAAGTCCGCCACCGGGAGCCTGTCGGCAGAACAGATTGACGTGGTGTCGCTGGGCGATTCTCCAAAGATGAAGGCCAAGCGAGCTTACAAGAAACAGCAAGACAGCGAGGCAGCGGCAGCTACGACTAAAGAGGCAAGCCAAGACCCGACCCAAACCCACTCTGCTTCCATATCCACTCCAGACAGACATCCCGCGGGTAGCATGGCATCTGAAGACAACAATACCGCCCTCCCAGTGCCTCGGACTAAAAGAAAATACCGCAAGAGGAAATCCGTGGAAGAGGCCAAGCCACCTCCTGCTCAGGAATCGCCAAGAACAAAGCGGAAACGCGGTCGGAAGTCGTTACAGTTCCTAGCGTTCTGTAGCAAGCACCTGGAGGAGTTGACGTTACAACATCCCAAGATGAGTAAAGCAGAGTTGAATGCTTTACTTGAAGAGAAATGGGAAGATGCAACGGAAGAAGAGAAAGCTAAATATGGCAGCAGCCCAGCACGGTCAGCTGCCACTACTCCAAGACGAGGTGAAATGACAATTATTTTCAATCCTAATCAAAACAAAATCCAATAGAGTGTGCAAGTCCCATCAGATTCGTGTAAACATAAACATTATTGGTATCACAAACCGTCTAGTGCTTGTCTTGACCTGAGTGTAATGTACATGATCGTTTGACTAAGTCAAAAGTTGAAGTCAGCATTTGTATATTATGGTTGTCAAATTGCAGTATTTTCAAAAATGTTGAAGATTTTAATGCCTTGGTTTTTGACAGAATTAATATATTGCTCCACACAGACATAATGATGTGCTTGTTTGTAAAAAAAAAAATAACATACTGATGATTTTTTTTGGCTTTGCAGCAAGGAAGCGTCAAGTACAAGAAGCCAGTCTTGATTCAGATGTGGTGGTGAAGCGATCTCGTCGCGAGACCAAACCATCCAAGAAACTCCAGGAAGCTGACTTGGACAATCTGGGCTTCTCTCCTAAAATGACCAAGTCACTCAAAGTAAGCATAATGTGTTCTGTCAGCTTTGAAAAAAAAAAGGATGGCCAACACCTACTGTGTAGGCAAGTTCCTAACCAGTTAACGCTGGAGGATGTTTAAACACAATCTGGCAATGTATATTCACAGGGGCGGGTGAAGTGTTCATTCGTCAAGCTTGCCTCTAGTCTCCGGTAGTGGACATGCATACACGTCAATGGTTCCCATTGGTTTTGTACACGCTGTGTGTTGAACTTGGCCGCTGAACACTCCGTGTCATAGCAAATATAAAATATTCAGTTGTTGATAAAATATTCAGATTTTCGGTATGTTTGGGACAGCCCATTTTAGAAAAAGTGACACATTGGTTTGGAATGTGTCAGTGGAGGCTTTTAGAAGGAAACGAGCATTCAGGAATGTTCGAAAAGTCCTGATTTAAGGACTTTTATATTTTTGCTCCATTTCTTGGCAGTTGAAGGATGAAGAACCCGAGAAGAAACGCAGTGGACCGGCAGACAGGCTTGCCCCCACTGCTACCCCTGATGGTGGTGCCGCTGATCCCGTACTAAAGAAGAAGAGACGAGGACGCAAAGCCAAGCATCTGACCAATGGCGACTCGGTCCTGAACAGGGTACCGGTGAAACCAGACAAGACAGGCGGAGAGACAATTGCAACCGAGGTAGGAACTCTAAAACGAGACAAACGTGATATAACTTGAAAGTATCTGTCCCAGATCAAGCGTTTCATCAAAGCTTAACTTTCTACTTAAAGTTATGTTTGTTTTTCTTAGATTTCCTGTTCTGTCTTATCTTTATGTAGCCCTCACCTTGAGTGGCCCTTAATTAGGGTCTTGTGATGAGAGACTCCAATAAAAAAAGTGATTTTTCTAATCTTATATTAGGAGTAACGGTTTAACACATGCTTTGCGATAATATTAGTAAGGACTCACAACACTTCCTAGAGCTTCCACAGCAGTACTTCAATCTCCCTTCTGACCAATCATAAGCTTGTCCTTGGTTCGAATCCCATCCAGATGTCTAAAGACTTTGCCGAGATGCAGGAGGATGAGCCAGGGTTGATCATTGATACGGAGCTGATTACCGGAGCCATCGAGTCGGCTGTCGACGGTCCCGAGAACGCCAACGGAGTTCCGTTCAGCGTCAGTGGTAATGACTCTTTAACTTTTCGTAACTTCCCCAGTTAGGCTATTGTTAACTAGATGCCAAAGGCCTTTTTTGTACCAAACAATGAGCAGTTGTCAAGTCCATTACCAGTCAAATTATATAAGTCAGTTACAAGTCGAATCACAAGCTGAGCACAAGCTGAGCACAAGCTGAGTCCATTACATGCCTATAGTAAGTAAATCACAAGTCAACTCCCACATAACGTAAATCCGTGCCATGGAAAGGGGGAAGGGATGACCAAAATCCTAAAATTGGCCGGTTCTGGAAATTTGAAATGCGAGAGATGGGGGGGGGGGGAGGAGGAGTGGCACCACATAGCAGTAGCGGACGCTGTTTATGATACAAATGTTCATCACGCAAACCGGCACGCTTACAATACATCAAGACGATGCAGTTAGAGCTCTTGTGCTGTCAGTTCTCCGTTTTTCAGTGCTATTTAATACATTTGGGCTGTTGGAAAGTTGGAAAATAACTTTAAAATCTGCTTTTTTTTTTTGCTTCTCACCACAAAATTCTGGGGTATTGAAATTTAGCGGGATGATTTTTTTTTTCTTGTCAAACCTCAGGTACTTAATTGGGATCAGTTACTTTATTAGAAGCATTTGATAAGTTGTGATATTCATTTAATATATTCGTGGTACTTGCAAAGGGAAAAAGTTGTTGGCAAATTTATAAATAATGAAATGATTGGTTGAGAGATTTTTTTAGAAATTGTAAAACCTTCTGTACAGTACCCTCATGTATACACACAATATGTTAATATTTGGGTTGGAGTTGGGTTGCCATAAAGAAAGTCTTATGTAGATCACAGGAGAGAGATTTATTTTTTAAAAAAATGGTTTGGGAAGCAAAATTCCATTGAAGGTATGCAGGTTTTTTTGCTTTTGTAATGTAGTCAACTTGCATACAATATGCAAATTATTGTTCGTCATTAAATATTTTCTTCGAAATAAGTTTGACAATTCATGCTTGCCTTTAATTAATAACTCTAGATGGAAACATTCACTACCTTTCTTTGTTTTAAAAAGCTTCCAAATTTTCCAAAGTGCTTTGTTCATATGGCTACTAATAATTTTAACCCAAAAACCAATCACAAAACTTCAAAAGCACACTTCCCAATGGCTAAAATGGTCATGAATTTAAGAATAATGGAAGAAGATATTTTTTTAAGAAAATCCTTTTTTTCAGTTTTATCGTTATGTTCAAAGTTGCTTTGCGTTTGCTTCTTTTTTTTTTTTAATGTTTGGTATCACAACTTTTGTGATCAATTCCGCCAAATAACTCATAGGTTTATCCCTATGACTTGGGGAATAGTTCGGAATGCTTGAGGACATATCACTGCTTTTGTAGACATTTTTTGCACAAAAATGGTCTTGGTTTTTCTGTCAATTTAATTTTAAACTATTACTTGAATTTATTTTATTTGTATTTTATTTTTTACCTATTTTGTGTATTTTGTTAGAGTAAAAGACAAATGTTAGTGTCTGTTCCATGAATCTGGTATGCACAACACCCATGCTTGTAAGACTGACATTTCCAATATTTATAAGCTGGACGAGAGTAACAGAACCATGAAAACATAAAATTGTATTTCTAATTAGAGGTCTTTTCGCTTTCTTTATGTCCTACAATATTTACTTTTAGATGCATTATTCAGTTGTATCACAAGCTAAGAAAATGATAGTTACTTTGCTTTCACCTTGGAAGGGTTTGGAACGATTTAAAAAGTTTTTGAACGATTTGAAAATCGTTCATCCAAAATTCTAGCATAGAGGAAAAGACAGTGTACAGTGTATCAAAGTATTGTTGGTTGGTGTTTGGCAGAAGGAAGACCAGACTTTTCCATGAATCGACTGTCGACAAATATTTGGATGTCATCAACTCTCAGTCGATGAACCCTTTCCAATCAAGATCACTGAGAATTTGACAGGAGATGATAGGAGGATTTTGCAGGATTGAGGAGGTACATGGACAGCCAGGCAGCAAAGCCACTTTGACTTCACACTGGGCTTCATGCTTGTTAAGTTGTTGGATAGTTGTTAAGTATGAAGGCTGTGCCATAGGATTACTGCCCAATGGAGGATTGTCGAGGATCCCATTTGCACCTTCAGGATCAGTTATTGATGCCTACAGAATCATGATTGACACCTACAACATCATTATTGGCACCTACAGAATCAAGTTTTGGCATCTACATAAACAGTTATTGGCACCTATATGTACAGGATCAGTTATTGGCACCTACAGAATCATTTATTGGTACCTACAGAATCAGGTATTGGCACCTACAGAAACAGTGGCACCTAGAAAATCAGTTATTACCAACTACGGAATCAGATTTGGCACCTACAGAATCAGTTATTGGCACCTACAGAATCAGTTATTGGCACCTACAGAATCAGTTATTGGCACCTACAGAATCACTTATTGGCACCTACAGAATCACTTATTGGCGCCTACGGAATCAACAGTGCAGAGAAGTGATTTTATCAGCTGGCTTGGATATCATGGAAAAATACATGCAGTTCTGTCTTCCTGCGGATGAAAACCGTTTACATTTCAAAGTAGTTTGTAATGTTTAATAAATGAGGAAAAACATGTTATTTTTGCTATCATGTTTTCATTTGAAACAAGTGTTGAGATTATTTTAGGACAACTCCTTGACCATTCACATAAACTTTTTACCTTGCCTTTGTGAAGTAGTTCAAATAAGATCGTGTAGATTTACAAGGGGAAGAAAGAGTTAGATAGGAACATGCATTCCTGTTTTCCTCTAGTTGGAAACAAGTTTTTATCAACGTTTTGTTTATGAACACATTTTCTCTTCATGATTTGTGTGTTACCATGTGTACGCACGGAAGGAAAATGTGTTTTCCCGACTTTTGCTAAATTGACAAGCAGGATCTGTTAGTACAAGACAGTATTGGGTGCTGTGCATATCACTGTGTGATGGGTATATCCCCCATCCTGCAGACTGCATGCAGCAGACATTATCATTAGCAATGCTTATCAAGAATGGGTACAAAATGTTCACGGACCACCCATTGTGGTTGAGATGGACATGGACCACCAAGGTTGAAGTATGATGTACAATTTGCCGTGAAGATGAAATATTGTAACTTTCTTAGGTCGTCAATGTTGTGACCTTGGAAGTTTTCGCTTTCTTGAAGCCGCGTCTGAATTGCTATGTGTGTTTGGGTAGCGGCTTCAACTGCTTCCAAAGACTAGTGTATAATATTACAAACGTGTAATTTCAAGACATAGCCGTATAATTCAGATGTGGCTTTCCACTCCACCTTAACAATATTGCGTTCATTGTAAGATATCTTGCCGACTAAAATTACGACCTTACAACAAAACAAAGAAGGAAACCACACATTTACCTGCCCTGACCAGAGGATCCATTAAATAATCCCACAATGGGACAACAAATTGACCACAAAAAGACAATTCTTTAATGCCATTATCAAAGCCAGAGTTGTCCATAAAAGAATTTCCTTGTCTTACTCAATAAATTTGATTTTTTTTTTTCTCATGAAATTAAGGAAATGTTTTGTTCCCGTGCAAAGCTTGGATGTTATTAAGAAGTGCGCTTCTGCGAGAGACATGTTGTGATTCTTTGCTTTGTAATCAGGTCGCGTGGTTAAAAGAATTGAAATGGCCAGCGAAACATTGTCTTCAATTCATGACAAAGCAAGAATTGTTACAATGGTCAAACGGTTACAGTGTGGTTTCGTTTCAGCCGAAGCTTAAACAAGAATTGAAATGGCATTGAATTAACATAATTGAATATAAATAAATGTATGTTTACAGCATTTATTCAATAATTTGATTTAATTAAATGCTTTTGTCGCATTGTAATAGTTTTTCGTGTGGGTAATTTACTTGTGTGCATTCAATATAAAGTGTGTAGCTGAGTTCTGTTGAATCAGGATAAGTTGTAACTTTTTTGTTTAGTTTTTTAGAGTATTGAAAAAAAAATATCAAAATTTTGGCACAAATAAGTTGACTGAATTTTAAAACTAAAATAGAATTTGAAATCAGTTGGAAAGACACATTTAAACTTACCAAACAATTATGTAATTCTCAGTTTTACCCTTCTACATAAAAAAATTATATATCTTAAAAACTGTTTATTTTTGCAAATTGTCAATTTTAATTTCAGAAAAAGAATTTTGAAATTAAGATGCCGAAGTGGAGGGTAACTTCACAAGAGTCTCTGTTTTTGTTTTATTTTAATTGATGACATTAACCATAACTCCCAACTTAAGTTTGACTAAGTAGAGACCAAATCCATTGAAATCAACCACTGGTGCTGGTGGATTTTGATGGACTTGGTACAAACGGCTCATCTACCAAAATTCCCCCAAATGGGGGATGGATTTTGATGGAGTTGGTAAGGTTAGGGTTCAAAGAAAGAAAAGTTGATGTGCTTCCTAATTAACAAATTGCGCATTCAGTGTTCATGAGATAAAAATGAAGAGAATCATATTTTTAACTTTCTTTTTAACACAGTCTGCATATATTTTAAAATTAATTTACTGAATGTTGCTCCGTAATAATTTTTTTAAAAGAATTGCACATTATCTTTCAGAACGATTGCTTTACAAATTTATTGAAACAGGTTGTGGGGAAGAGATTTATTGTATGTTTATGCATAAATGTAGATATTAACACAGTTTGGGTCAAGTGGAATGACTTTGGGGGTGATAAAAATGAATTGGAAGTCACTGTAATACAAGCAAAGTATAACATCTTAAGGGATTTCTTTTAGTTTTATATTATACATTGAACTTGAACGTGATATCCAGTCTAGGATGTAGTGCCATTTTTACATTGTAAATAAGTATCTCGTAAGCAGCGGTGAATTCTGATTAAAGGATTGTAAAAATATAGAAGAAAAACAAACTCTTTGTTTCGTGAATACAACGGTTTCATGTTCTTTCGTCTCTCTCGACCAGCTTGTAAAACAGACAATCTTTGTTGTAAAAACCTAAAAGTTTTTGTTTAAAATTCTTATTTTGCATGGGCATGGGTGTTGTGCTAAAACTGTCAATTGCATGGAAACATTTTTTTCAAATAATCAGTAATCTGACATGTTTTCCCCAATTTCCCAAATACAGGGTTCCAGTTGCCATGGAAATTCAAAAATAGTAATGAATTTCTGTGGGTACATGTATGTTCAGACAGAGTTGTAACGAAATTGACTTAATGGTTAAAGTTGTGGCATTTGAAAACAAAATTGGCTTTTTCTCTTCGGAAGTCTAGACGAATCTGGGCACGTGATCGCGGTACACTCACGGGGCCCCCTTCAATGGAGAAACCATTGCGCATGCTATTGTACAAAGCAACTGCCCTGGGATGGATTATCTGGACAATAGCTAGCACAATGCTTTCGCCATTGAAGGGGGCCTCCGTGATAGAATTGGTAACGTGCCCAGAGTTGTCTGTAAGTATGTTGTATTAGAAAGAACGAACCAATACAAATTATTTTGGCTTCAAGCGCTGCCCATGAAGCAGCAGCACATGCGTCTCCAAAATGCTAAAGTGCATGTTCCAGTCATGTGCATCGTACATAAGTGTGCGCATGTCAGGCAATCGCGGCTGTGATTGGTCAAATCATTATATGGCGTTGCTTAATGGAGTGGTCTGTTATTCAAACTTGCTTCATATTACAGAAAGTCTCATCTTCAGTCAACATTATACAAATATAACAAGGTTTGAGGGTGGACAGGTGATATTCGCTCCCAAGGTATTGGAAGTTGACTAATTTTAATACCGAGGGGAGCTAATAACAACTGTCCACCCAAAATAAACCATGTTACATTTGTTTTACTATACCTCATACATATTTAGCTGCTGAGTTTACAGCTAAGTTAGCCTCTATGATCGTGAGCGAAATTGTCTTATTTTAAGTTGAAGGTCCCAGAATTAGAAAAGTAGAGTGATTTCATGAAATTTTGGCCTCATCTCCAGCTTTGGCTCCAGAGATAAAGCCAAAGCCAGACACAAAGTCGAAGTTTGGAAACCCTCACTAATCTAGCATGAACTTTCACTTTGTCGGAACATACCCTCATCAAGAAACTGAAACTTACGAACCATCTTTAAAAAAATCTTTTAAAAATTTTAACGGCTCTTAACTGTCAGTGGGCAGTTTACCAACTGTTCTCCATTTCTAGTTGCTGCAATGTTGAGATTTTCATTTCAGAACAGGAACCCTTCTACATCTCTTACATGTACCTTGCTTGCTTGTTTGCATATTGAAGTCTTTTCAGTCAATTATTTTTCAAACCCCTTTTTGCTACTAATTAATCACAATCAGGTGGCAGTCATTTGGTACAAACTTTTTGCTGAATCAAGTTTGCTTTCAGTTAGTTCTGCCAAAAACAAAACACTCAGAAAAAGGTTTTTCGTTCACATCAAGGGCTGCTGATACTCCGCATCTATCGCTAAAAGAATAATTAATAGAATTCATCTTTTAAAATGGATTTCAACTTTTTGAAAACCTCATTAGTGTTTGCAAAACAAGATACAAACAGTAAAATAATTTGAATAATTTCTGTAAACCTTTTGGATTTCAAGCAAAAGATGACAACTTTGGGCAGTGTTTTCATTCAAATTCTGCAGCAATTTTTTTTAATGGAAAACTTTCTTCTGTCATTTCGGTGGACAACCACTACACAACACTTATTTATTTATTTTATTTATTTATTTTGGCAAATACAAACAAACATACAGTGGTACATCAAAAATGCACGTATTACATTTAAAAACAAAGCCAAGGATAGCCCAAAAAGCTGTTTATAAGACGGCTTATTTCTATCGGGGTCCTTAAAAACACACACACACAAAATACAACTACATTATAACAAGTTCAATAAAACTACACA
This sequence comes from Patiria miniata, assembly GCF_015706575.1. NCBI lineage: Eukaryota > Metazoa > Echinodermata > Asteroidea > Valvatida > Asterinidae > Patiria > Patiria miniata. The sequence continues at coordinate 5,440,403 of NW_024037071.1, forward strand.
GGAAATAGCAAAGAATGATCATACACACACGAAGTGGGAAATGGATTTTCTTGAACAATTGTACAGTTGAAATGGAAGCTATATTTTTCTGAAATGGGAAAAAGGGACATTTTTAAAACAGAAATCCAGTGGCCTTATACTCCAACCATTCTCTGGGTTAACTTTCCCGCACACCCCTCCCTGCATGCTAACCCACCCCTACACCCATTCCTTCCCAAATCAAGGCCACAGTTCAGGTGACGAACAGGCCAGCACCAGCAACGCATCGCAGGCCAGCAGCACCAACGGGGCACCCAGAGAGAAAGGCGGAGGTGCAGCCAAGAAGGAGAACGTGTGTCAGGTGTGCGAGGGGCCTGGGGAGTTACTGTTGTGTGAAGGGGGTTGCTGCGGAGCGTTTCACTTGGACTGCATCGGACTGCAAAGCACACCGACTGGAACATTCAAATGCGACGAGTGTATATCGGGTATGTACAGAGAATAGACGGAAAAAATGTTGCAACCTGACGCCACTTTTTTCTTCATGTATCATCTCAATGAAGGTCAATCATTGCAAAAATGATGATAAGACATGAATCTGGGGCTGAGAAACATTTCCAAATTTGTTAGGAAATACTTACAAAATTTTCTTGACTCTCCATAGACTTTGTACACAACCGCTGAAGTGGCGTCAGGTTGCAACATTTTCCGAACAGACATTCGCTTAGCGCAAAAAATATTTGCTGAGCTAGGCGCGAGGACAAGTCGCTAGACAGTCCTGTTTTGTCTGCCGGCGCCCCAATATTTACAAGCAGGGTGCTGTGTATCGTGTTCAGCATTTGCTGGCCTCAACATATATATATAACAACTTAGACTAATATGATTTCGGATGGATATTTATTTATGAGCCTAGTGAATTTGCATGTGCATTATGTTTCCATAGAGAGGACCAATGATAGCTTACCTGTACCGCTGTGGACGCATTCATTATTCAGGCATGGAAATTTTCCTCGGATCCGCTGATTTCTTCACTTTTGACTTCTCATGAATGCAATTACAAATTAAAACACACCGTACAAAGTCTTGTGTGGTTAATAATTTCCTGGTTTTATCTGAATTCCCAATTGCATGCCCAATTATTAGAGTAGGGATATCTTTCTCTTGATCAGTGTATGTTTCAGTGTATGATCAGTGTTTGTTTTTTTCGCAGGATTTTCATTACAATATTAAAGTCAGTGGTATAATTATAATAAAGTAGAAAATATATGCCAAATTATTGTTAAGAGAATAAGAGAATAATATAATGGAATATCAAATGGCCCAGGAATGAGCTTTTGACCCCTTGAGGAATTGGATTCGCTCCATGCTGGATTGCATTCATCACACACACAAACATTTCTGCACTTTTTTAAACACATGAACGACTACGCTCAGCAAGACATGCAAGCTGTATTATTATTCATTAGTGTCCTGATCCTTACCAGTTATTTTATCTTTTTCTTCTAGGGGTTCATTCTTGCTTCGTTTGCAAGGCCGGAGATAAAACCGTCAAGCGTTGTCATGTCGGAGTCTGTGGCAAGTACTATCATGAGGACTGCGTGAAGAAGTCCTCACAGACGCGCATCGACAGCCGGGGATTCACCTGTCCGCTACATACCTGCACCACCTGCTTCGCTGACAACCCCAAGAACCTCAAAGCCGGCAAAGGTAGGGACTCGTACCAGATCATGATTAGTGGAGAACCTATTTGGTCAAGCACGGCATCAGCGCAGATGTTGTAACTAAATGGATCTGTACCCCATTACACCATTTATCATGATATTATTTCCAGGTCGTTTGGTGCGTTGCGTTCGCTGCCCGACATCCTTCCATGCCGGTGATAGCTGTATAGCGGCCGGTAGCATCACCCTCGCATCCAACGCTATTGTGTGTAGTCGACACTTTAAACCAATCAAAACTCAGAAGCATCACGCCAGGGTCAGCGTCAGTTGGTGTTTCATGTGCTCTATAGGTAAGCATCATTTTGGCAAACTCTTAATTTGCAAACTCTGTTTTTTTTAAATTATCACCATTTTTTTGCAGACCAGAAATGACATAAATTCTGTTTGGAATGTACTAATTAATTCGCAGTGTCAGACAGAAGAAAAATGTTAAGTTTTTTAAAATATTCTCTTTTTGTTGTTTTTAGGCGGTGATCTGATATGTTGCGACAGCTGCCCTGCAGCATTCCATGCATCATGCATTGGTTTCACATCAATACCGGAGGGTAACTGGTACTGCCGCGATTGCAGTATCGGTAAACGTCCTCGATATAATGACATCATATGGGTCAAGCTAGGAAACTACAGGTCAGTCACATTGATTCTAGAATTCAGTACCACAATGACAGTAAATATTCCCCATTTTTATTATTATATGAGGTCATGCTTTTTTATGCCCCGCGGCGAAGCCGAAGGGGCATACTGTTTCCGCCTTGTCCTTCCGTGGGTGGGTGTGTGGGTGGGTGAGCTTGTCTTACATACGCAGTGTGGACTTCCGAACAAAAGACGTCCACATAATGTAGGTAGCACCGACGTTGTGTGGACTTGCCCACGTCCACACAGTGTTTCCCCATTTCTGGAAAACAGGTTTAGAGGCATTTTTGGGTTAGGTTTATCTGTAGCAGAATGAAGAGAAACACTAAAGGGAATCATAGAAAAAAAATTGGGTTGAAAGAGTTTTCACAGTTTGAGAAAAATGAGTTTTTTCACTGGTTTTTCTTAACTACACGAAAGCAATGGAAAGTCCACACTAGTCATGTGAAACAAGTGTGGGTGGGTGTGTGTGTGTGTCCGGACAAATCTTGTCAGCGCGATAACTTGAGAAATACTTAACATATGAACTTCAAATTTGGTTTGTGGATTGTTCTTGGTAATCCTAAGAAGCCTTTTGCATTTGGGGCCAAAAGGCCAAAGGTCAAGTTCACAGTGGCTAAAACAATAAAAATCTTGTCAGCGCGATAACTTGAGAAATACCTAACATATGAACTTCAAATTTGGTTTGTGGATTGTTCTTGGTAATCCTAAGAAGCCTTTTGCATTTGGGGCCAAAAGGTCGAGGGTCAAGTTCACAGTGGCTAAAACAATAGAAATCTTGTCAGCGCGATAACTTGAGAAATACTTAACATATGAACTTCAAATTTGGTTTGTGGATTGTTCTTGGTAATCCTAAGAAGCCTTTTGAATTTGGGGCCAAAAGGTCGAGGGTCAAGTTCACAGTGGCTAAAACAATAGAAATCTTGTCAGCGCGATAACTTGAGAAATACTTAACATATGAACTTCAAATTTGGTTTGTGGATTGTTCTTGGTAATCCTAAGAAGCCTTTTGCATTTGGGGCCAAAAGGCCTAAGGTCAAGTTCACAGTGGCTAAAACAATAGAAATCTTGTCAGCGCGATAACTTGAGAAATACTTTACATGTGAACTTCAAATTTGGTTTGTGGATTGTTCTTGGCAATCCTAAGAAGCCTTTTGCATTTGGGGCCAAAAGGTTGAGGGTCAAGTTCACAGTGGCTAAAACAATAGAAATCTTGTCAGCGCGATAACTTGAGAAATACTTAACATATGAACTTCAAATTTGGTTTGTGGATTGTTCTTGGTAATCCTAAGAAGCCTTTTGAATTTGGGGCCAAAAGGTCGAGGGTCAAGTTCACAGTGGCTAAAACAATAGAAATCATGTATTTATTCTGAGATTATAGGTATTAGGGATTAATTCATATAAAACCTACAGAAGACACTAATGCTGTCAATGAATTTTCCATGTGACCAAGGTACATGTAAGTTGATGTTAAAAGAGTGATGTTATGTCATGGGAACTGTCACCGTTGCGGGGCATTTGTGTTTGTAAACACACCTGACTTGTTTTAAATTTATTATTTGTTTGTTGTGATTGTTATAATCAAATTTTCTTTTTCTTTTTTTGACGAATATATAATAATTAATATTAATAATAAGTAACAGTTCATTTCTGATATGAAGTACAAAACAGCTGTTGTTGCTATTGGATGCAAGGAAAAGCTGACTTTTATGTGATATGACAGTGAGTTTTATCAAAGGTGAAAATATCCTCCAACTGTCAAAACTTTGTCCTATAATGTTTAATTTGTGAAGAAAAAAACTTGTGATATGAAAATTGAAGTTTTCTTATCTTGTCAAACTTTCCTTAGAATTTTAAAAGTTGTTTAAATGTCAAATTCCAAGAAAGAAAAGTCCGCAATTTGTAGCGGTGTTGTAATCCATCACAAGTCATTCCAGAAGTCCGATCACATGTAACAGAGGATGAACAATAACGAAGGAATGTCTTCGTCACAGTTTATTGAAATACCTTGTGACTTGACTTGGGACTGTATGACTTGTGATGGGTTTGTGATGGACTTGCGATGGCCTTGTGATGCACCTGTGATGCACATGTAATAGACTTGTGATAGATGCACCTGCAGCACTGAGTTTAAGCCTACCTGTCGTTGTCCTTTTCTAGATGGTGGCCAGCCCAGGTCTGCAATCCACGCAACGTCCCCACCAACATCCAAGAAATGAACCACCAGGTCGGGGAATTCCCTGTCCAGTTCTTCGGGTCTCACGACTACTTCTGGACTCACCACGGGCGTGTCTTTGCTTACTACGAGGGGGATAAAGGGAGCAGAGAAAACGCTGCTTCTAAGGGATTGGCGGCAGTCTTCAAAGCAGGTGAGAAAAAAGACTGAATGAGAGCCCTTTTATATGAGGCGCTAAGCATACAAATATGGCTTAACAAATTTATGTGATGAGCTAAAATAAGCAGAACGCAACTCACTCAAGCAAGCACTTTGTCTAGTCAACTTAAGTCAAACTACAAAAGCAGACAACTTATACGTTGTGCATCATCTCCTACAGACTCGCTGATTTTATTCTTAAATTTAAATTGAAAAAATGCTTTTCAGTTATTTGGTTGATGCTCGAATATGCCAATATTTTATTCCCTTCTGTTATGTGGTTGATTAGCTCTCCTTGAAGCAGCAGAGAAATACAAACAATGGAAGGGCCATCGTGAGCTGAAGGAAGCACGAGAACTTGAGAACAGTAGCAAGAAGCCTAGACCATTCAAGTACATCAAGGTAAGTCTGTCGGGATTATTCCATAACATATCAAACCACATTACTGACAGGTGTCTTGCCAGGATTCAGGTGGGGGAAATACCAAATGGCGTCTTAGACAAGTACAACTTGTCTATAAGGATAGGGGAAGTATTTATTGATTTATTTTATTTCTTTCTGGTAATAAAACCAAGGATTCCTCAAAGGTGCCCCAGGCACTGTAGCTGGAAAGCCTGAAGAAACCTGCAGAGAGAAGACAATGAGAAGAATTTACAGTTTTAGAGGTGGGAGGAAAAGCCCAGAGGAATATTCTGAGGAAAACCCACGGAATCAGGTAGGGACAGAAAACCCAATCCACATATTGGCCCAGGCGGGATTCGAACCCGAGTCACAGCGGTGGAAGGCGAGGGAAGTACCGTAGTGTGTGAAGCATGCAGTGTTGTTCGTGTTTTGACACGGCACTGCCCAATTTCAGTGTGGCACATAGTTTTCCAGATTTTGCACCATTTTTTCCAGATTTTCTGAATAAATAGTCCCAAGTGTTTTTGTCGTCCTGTTATCATTGTTTTGTCAATCCCATCTCTCTAGATCAACAGGCCGGTAGGACGCGTCCAGATGCCAGCCTTCGATATCAGCCAGTGCCAGCCCTGTGACTGCAAGCCAACAAGCGAAAACCCCTGCGGCAAGGACAGCGATTGCCTGAATCGGATCCTACTGATTGAGTGTCACCCCCTCGTGTGTCCAGCGGGGGAGAAGTGTCAGAACCAACGATTCCAGAAACGAGAGTATCCCGAGTCTAGGCCAGAGAAGATGGGCAAACGAGGCTGGGGGTTGATGTCGCATGTTGATATTAAGAAGGTAAGGAATGGTTTGTCTTCTCAGAACAAAGACACAAACTTGTAAAGAACAGCAGATAGGGCTGTGATCATAACTTCACGTACCATTGTGTCAGCGATTTTATCCTGAATGACCTTTGACTTGGACTATTTCATCTAGATATCGAACTGGCGTATTGTCATTTTTTTCTTTCAAACAATGTAGGATGAATAGATTATTCTATTCTTCTATTCTGTTCTGTTCAAGGGTGATTTCGTTAATGAGTACGTCGGAGAACTGGTTGACGAAGAAGAATGTCGTGAGAGGATCCGCCAAGCTCACGACAACAACATCTGCGACTTCTACTTCTTGACGCTGGACAAAGATCGCATCATCGATGCCGGGCCAAAGGGCAACTTGTCTCGGTTTATGAACCATTGCTGTCAGCCCAACTGTGAGACCCAGAAATGGACCGTGAATGGCGACACACGAGTTGGACTGTTTGCCATCTGTGATATTCCAAGCAGTAAGTTACGAACATTATTTATTACACAACAGTTTAAGTTATGAGACTTGGTCATGGGATTTTTTTATTTTTTATTTGAAAGATCATGTTTTTAAGGTTCCATTGTATAAATTTTTTAAATATCAGTATTTCCTCATTGTATCTAAAACTTCCATCATGGACTAGATGGAACCAACTTCAACTTGATGTTTCTGACATAATTTTCACCGTAAGTAACATCAGTTAGTAACATGTTCGTCTCCACACTTTTTTAATCCCGACAGAAACGGAACTTACGTTCAATTACAACCTGGACTGTCTGGGAAATGAGAAGAAACGCTGCGAGTGTGGCGCCCCCAACTGCAGTGGCTTCATTGGGGTCAGGCCAAAGGTCAGTGCACTTTTTGACATTACCAGTTACTACATGTAGGTCAGCGTTCCCCCAGTTGTAGATAAATCCTGGAAAATCTGCAATGAAATACTATGAAGTACTACTTATGGAAAGTCATGGAATATTATTATTTGACAAGGGGTCACGTAAAGTTGATATTCCAAGCACAGGAATTCCAAGCACAGTGCAGAAATATGTCATGGAAAGCCCTAATTTTAAACTGAAAAGTCATGGAATTCCTTGTTAAGATTTCTCCAAAAACAGCCGTGAGGATTTTAGAGGATAAAGGAGGGTTTGAAAGAAAGTGAGAATTAAGCCAATTGTTTGTCTCTTCTCAAGCAGACTGCTTCAGCTGAAGCCGTGGCCGAGAAATTCAAGAAGGCAGCTGACAGAAAGAAACTGAAACGCCGGAAGCGCAAGATGAAGATTGTTGCCAAAGTCAACCACGACGACGTGTGCTTCCGTTGCGGCGAGGGAGGAGAACTTGTCATGTGTGATCATAAGAACTGCCCCAAGGCTTACTGTCTGGGATGCCTGAAAATTGCCAAGCCACCGCACGGTAAGACCTAAAGATCACTGATGGCATTTCCATATTGTTTCAGCTTGTGTAATGGTGTGTTTGGGGATTGCAAACAAAAGCATAGGGACTGTGAAATCTGGGCTTTGGCTTGAGGAGAGTCACGCCCCTGATGGGGGGAGGGTGTTGGTTTCAGAAGATTCAAGCCCCTTATTTTGGAGGTGGGGTAGTTTCCGGAGAGTCACGCTCCTAATGGGGGGGGGTGCTTGGGGGAAGTCGCGCCCCTGATGAGGGGTATTCGGGCTCAATACTGGGTCAACGTTCTGCTTCAGGAATATCATATCTTATAATGAGAGGCCAGGGGTATCACTGTTTGGTTTGGACATTAGGCCAAATATAAAAAAAACCTGTTTCTGGTCTGGGCTTTTTGAAAAAATGGGAGGAATTTGGAAGCATCCCTTCTCTTTCTTCTTTCCAGATTGTAGATTTTTCAACATGGATTCTCCCATTTTTCTCAACTCTTTTGGTTAATATTTTTGTGCCAAAAGGAGCTGTTCCTCTTTCCAACAGATTTTGAGCTTGCATTCAAAGCTAAATTTTTGCTGGAAACACATAAAAAAGACAAATATATTGCAAATGCAAAAAGCGGCTGGGAAAAAGAGGGCATGGAACACAGAACATATTAATGTGCTAAGCAATCTTTTCTTTTTAGAAGCTCATGAAATTAAGTGTCACGAAATATTGTTTTCCCACGTCTATGTTGCATAATAACAAAGAACTTGAAATAGATGTAAATGTGGGTTTTTTTTGTTTACCCTCACAGGAAAATGGATTTGTCCTTGGCATCATTGTGACGAATGCGGCAAGTTAGCCACTCAGCTGTGCGAAGAGTGTCCAAACTCCTACTGCAACAGCCATGCAGTGGGCAACATCACCGTCGTCATGGAGATGAAACTGTGCCGAGATCACGAGGAGGAACGAGAGCAATTGGCGACGCAGCGACGTCTGAAGGCGGAGTTGGCAACGGTAGCGAAGATGCAGAAAGACCAGGAGGATGTAGAACGGAGGAAGAAACGAGACGAGAACCTAGCAAAGAAAGAGAAGAAGATGCTGAAGAAAGAGAAGGAGAAATTGAAGGAGAGACGGAAAGAGCGCAAGAAAGAAAAAAGACGAGAGAAGGCTGAAGCCACTGTGGAAACGGAGGCTGGAGATGCTGACAAAGCTAGAGTCAAGAAAACACGGAACAGAATCAAGAAAGGCACCAAGAAGGAAGTTGTCAAGAGAAAATCTAAGAACTTGAAGAAATCCAAGACCCCGTCAGATGCAAAAATGACCAACAGCTTACCTCCAAAGGAGCCAGAGACGCCTGGAGATGTAGGTTTCCTCTTAGACGACAGCGAGGGGGAACTTGTGATTGATGAGGATTTTCAAGAAGAGAAGAAGTCCAAACGCACCAAGAAAGGACAGGAGAATGTCGCCAAAGAAGGCACCGCGATGAAATCTGGCCCTCTAAGTGGCAAGAGCAAAAACGGAAAACCTAAGGAGGCTCCGAAAGCCACGTAACGGCATGAAAGGTAATTTTCTTTTAAATATTTTTTTTAATAATATCGTAAATTTATGGAACTTCATCGAAATAATGTGTCGTTCTTTGAGGGCAAAGTAGTGGGTTGGTGAACATTTTGGTACTTGGAATGAATTTTTTTTAATAAATGAGATTAGAAGTATGATAAAAACAGAAATATGAATTGCATCTTTAAATGTGTCTTAGATTCCATTTTAAGATTTATTGTCAAGTTTATACAGTTAAAGCTATGATATTCTTCTTTTCGGAAGCATAATTTTGTTATAAATCCAAGTATTTAGTACCCTTTGTTATATTTTGTGTGAGCATCCATTTTCTTTGATTTAACAATGAAATGTCGCCACCTAGTGTTGCATGTTAACAGCAGTACCTCAACAATACATGTATATGTAGTGTTTTCTCAATTTATTTTGGATTTGTTATGCTTGTCACCACAACCTTAAACATTGTACATGGACAATCAATAAGATAAATTGTTATATGTCAATCACAACCATGACATTCTTCAATTTTTTCCTAATTAAAGTTTCATATGATATTTCTTTTAAGGGGAACAAGCTCCCGGAAGGTTTAGCATGTTTCCACACTATCACATAGACCAAACCAATCTTGCACTTAAAATTTGCTGTCGCTGAGAAAATTTCAATTTTCATGAAGGGGTTTTGTAGAATAGTGGTGGTTTTTTTTGGGGGGGGGGGGGAGTGTTTTAATACTTTTTTAAGTTTTTGTTATTATTTAGTGTGGTTGTTCTGAAATTTAATTTGTAATATGTTCACAGAATTTAGAAATAGGACCATGGTAAATGAAATTGCATCTATTATTTTTGAAAAGTTAATTTTTGTTTTAATGGCAAAATTAATTCTCACATTTTCTGCTGAAGTTTAACTTAAAGGAAAAATTTGCTGAATGTACTGTTAATCAACAACTGAAGTTCCTTTGAAATGAAGTCTTGGTCTGCTGTGTTTTTTTTTGGTTCTAGGTTTTGGTTCTTGTGCAACACAATGGCATTTAGGGAACATCATTTTTTGTCGATTGTCAGGCCTGTGTTTTCTTTCAACTCGGTCTTAGCTGAATCATGAGCAAAAATGTCAGTCTTCCTGAAAATCTCCACAATTACATAATCACATTTAATACATGTACTCTATACTGCATGCTATTAGTGAAATTGTGTTCTTTTGTGCGTTTTTTTTTTTTTTTTGAACAGATTTGGAAGAGAGTTGTCAAGTAATTGTTCAAATTAAATCAAATGTTTCTATGAGAGTATAATGTACTAAAAATACAGCACATTAGTTGTTGACAATCCTTTGTATAATGGTTCCATAAAAAGTACATGTAATTGATTAATTTTGGATTTTGTTTCTGATTTTCCATTTAGTTGGAACAAAAACATGTAAATAGTTTGAAGCAAATAGAAAATTGATACCAGATCGAGAGATCTCCTTTTGTTTGTATGTAATACTATGTAAAGGGTTTTGAAAGAATACAATCAGATTGCTCTGTTAAAGACTTTTAGTTGGCAAGTAATTTTTGTTTTCTTCTGATCAGTACAAGTTGAGGGTTTGGAAGATTGTTTAGAAACCAAGACAGTTGCAGTTAGGTGTGTAAATGTAAGAGTAAATGAATAAAATTTGATACTTGTTTAAACCATAATATGGATTTCGTTTTTGAGAACTGTTTTTTTTCCTGATCCAACCCTTTGAAATCAGAAAAACTGGATGGATTTCTTGCACACACAAAAAGAGAAAAATGGAGCTTGATGCATTTTCTGGTACATGTACTAGGTAACAAAAAAAATATTGGCTGCACAATGATTTCACACAATGACACATTTCTAGAATGAACAGCAATTTATTTAATATAGCATGTCCATTTCTTACAACAAACTGATTGGCAAGTCAAATTTTTAGCATACATGTACTTTGATTTTTTTTACTCGTATTCAGTTGGTTTTGTAAAACCAGTCAACCAGTAACCTGCAAAGAAATTGCGCAACACTGCTGCCACCATAGTGATAGAGACAGAACACCATTGCGGCATGCGCATGGTGCCCACATGAAGATGTTACAAGTTTGTGCACATTTAATACCACATGCACACAAACAGCACACAGGAAGCAAGTTCCCCACACTGCAGACAAATTCAGGCATGTCATCACAGTACACCCACGAGGCCCACTTCAATGGAGAAACAACTGTGTGTGCTTGTGTACAAAGCAACTGGCCCGTGATGGATTATCTGAACAATAGCTAGCACAATGCTTTCGCCATTGAAGGGGGCCTTCGTAATAGAATTTCTGGCGTGCTTGGATTGGTTTACAATTGTCGATAGTCCCAGTGCCATAAACCGTTTGTGCAGAGTCTATAACAAATACAGCAGACTCTGTTCAAGGCAACAATAACACAAATACTTTTCTGAGCACATGATTTACATGCAAGCATGAAACCTGTCTGTTCTATTCTTCCATATGTTATCCCCACCATAAACTCCAAAACCGAATCCAGCTCTCTCACCTCATTAAAACCCAACCCAACCCCACCATACTTTGCCCATCCCCACCCACACCCCTCTTCCCCGATCAACCCAGCCCCTCCCCACCCCTTCTTCACCCAAGCAAACTGCACCCATCCCAACCCCGACCACCCTTCCCCAGCCTACCACCACACCCTGCTCTTCCCCAGCTGAAACCCAACCAAACCGCACCCCACTCTATAACCCCCCCCCCACCCCACCCCACCCCAACCCAACCCCCTTCATCCATCATCAAAATATCCTCTTCTTCAATATATAGAGCACCGTTGCCAGGAACAGCGCCACAGCTAGGAAGATGAGTAACCTATCTGTCAGCTCTCGTCTGTTGTACTTGGTCAGTAAGCTACGACTTGTCTGAATCACTCCCCCCATCCCTTTGAATTCCTCATGTGTGTCCGAGAGAGTTGCTGATGATTTCCCTGCAAGTAGAAAAAAATGTAAAACGTGCCATCGTATTCAACTTGCTAAGTACTGGATCTGACACATTTGCAATTTAACCTACATGCATTCAACACTATCGGGGGAAAGTTGCTTGCATTTATTCAAACAGAAGATGTATTCATTGCTCAGTTTGAAACAAAACGGGACAAATAAAAATTGCAATCTAACAAACCAATGGCTTGAACCACAAGAAGATTCCAGATGTGGTCATGTGACATTCAGGCTATTTGCATACAGCCCTCTGATTGGCTGGAACTTATGAATAACTAATTTGTGATGTTTATATACTGTACCTAGTACTTCATTGGCCAGATTGCTCTGTGCTACATTGGCCGCCATCATTCTGTTCAGACTCATCAGATTATCAGTAATGTTGCCAGCTGTCTGCGCCAAACTCTCTTTATTCATTCTGTTATCACAAAGAAAAGAAAAATACACAAGAAAAAAAGGCTCAAGTTACTTTTAACGAACTGAAGGAACAGGTTATTGGTAGAACCAAAAACTATACTCGAGTAGAAATATAATCACCTTTTCCTTAAATCAGGGTCTGTACCGCCTTGAAGCAAACTTTCTCTTTCTTGTCTGTCAATTGCCATCTTACAGGATAAATTAGCTTTCCTGATGGACGTCTGGGTACTGCATAAAAAAAGACACAATTTCAAAAGAATAAATGTTAAAATCATATTCTTGACTCTAAATAGAATTAACTCGCATGTGAATAAGCAGGTTGGACCATATTAATACTCCACTACAAATGAGCGACAATTATTTCAGAAAAATAATAATAAAACATGACACTATCCACAGACAGTTGATGTTAAGTTTTAAAGGAATTCCAAACTTCGACAAACGTTTTTGTTTTTCCCTTTTTTCTGATTTTTTTTTTCTAAGGGAACAGAACTGTTTGAAAATCTACTGCTCACATATCCAGTTACCTTGCCAACTGTTTGCGGAAGTTTCCCACATCTTTGAGAATGTCTAGTCTGTCTGTTTCTTTGTCTTGCTCATTTGCGATTCGTTCCAAATCCTGAAATGAAAATAAGTAAAAAAACAAAAACAAAGCAAATTAAAGTACACTGCTTGCCTACAATCACAACTGTAGTCCAAATAAAATGTAATCTACGCTTCAACCAAATGTTACCACGGTAACACATTACAATACCTGTATTCTGTTTTGCGTTGTTTTCATTTGTTCTTTTATCTTCTGGTTGACTTGATTCATATCATGAATGGAACGACAGTTGCTCCGGATTTCCTAGAAAGAAAAGACGGACAATTAAGATCTGTTGACTGTTACATGGGCAGGAAATCATTTTTGTTTTTCATTTAATTTGGTGGCGTACGTTTACAGATAGGTCTACTGGAAATAAATATAGCATGCAAAATTTTTTTTTTTTTATTTTAATTAGTTTCAAAACTTTTTTCAGTTTTTTCACTTATTTTATTTTATTAGAACTTAAGTTGAAATAAAACAGACAATTTTCTCAAAATATAACAAAAAAGGTTAACTAAAGGTTTAAAAGTGTTTCAGGTATAACTGCTTGGGAGATTTCATTTTGTGAACCTTTCAAGTTCTAAGAAATATCCTAGGCTCTCTACATTTTGGCAAAACCAATGAATTGCTTTCCACAAAATGCAAAGTGCGCCCTCACGGTACACGTCGTGTTTCACTAGGCGAAATTGTACGGCGTATGCCACTGATCGTTTTCCAAAAAGTTGACAACATTCACGTGGATATTTCATTTCAGTAACCGAAGGAGATAGTGCCGATGATATTCCACAAGAACGGTTCAACAATACCTGAATGAGGCCGTTGATTTTGAGGTCGTACGCAATGATTTCTTTGGCAACATTTCGCACCTCGGCCAAGTCGGCCGCCATTTTGTTTGTTTACTAATCAGAAAGTTCGTTGACCCAAAAATTAAATAAAACCAAAAAAAGCGATGATAAGTCACTTTTTTCTTGGAAATTTCCAAATTGAAATATAAACGAGTTCATCCTTAACTTATATTCATAAACAAGTTCAGCACTTTAACCCATTTTCAACGAAAGTGACACGTGTCCAATAAAATTCAATTGAAGAATTATAGTCTGGTACCCCTTTCCGATGTCTGTGAATTTCACATTGACGTGAGTCATGTACCAGATCAGAAATCGTCTGCGTTCTTTTTGCGTGTGAACGAACCGGCGCCAGCTGTGCGGATTTTCTTCGTGGAATGGCTTCTTTAACAGGCCTTTTAACTTCATATTTCACGAGACAGATAACGTCATCTTACAGAGTATTGTTGATGTACTTTGATGGTACTTTCTGCAAGTTATAGATGGCTAGGTATGTCACATATTCAACCGCTTCCAAATTTTACAAAATGCAATCGCTTGCGAATTGCTTGCTTGTCAATGCTTGTACAGTTGTAAGTCATTGTAAGTTGTATGTTTAATACTCGCGCTGCACAGTGAAAATCATTGCAATATTTCCCCGACCCAGCCCAGGCAGTAATTTATTTATTCAGTTCAGTGCAGTCATTACCTATTAATAATTAAGAGTTCCAAAATAAAGTGCCATTTCCGCATAAAAAGGTTGCTGTTGAGGTTTACATGTATGTTATGTCTCATTCTATTCTCATGACTCATGTACATACAAATGATACATGCATGTAAAAATATTAATATTAATAATAATATTTGATATTTTGTGCGTAACCATGCAGAAGTGAAGTCCAGTACTATTGTAGTTTATTGTACCCTACAAATACAATCACCTCTGATACAGAAAAATTAAACAATTTATGGGAAATATTTCATATTTAAGATATTTCACATCGGTTATTTTTTTGAATCACCAAATTTGATGCTGAATATGTTGGTTTTCGTTTTAAAATCCCTTGTAAAAATCTACACTCCAATGTCACTCTCTATACCACCGTTGAACTTCCAATTTCCATTTTTATAGAACGTCATCACATATTTTTTATCATACTGTGCCACTGCAAGCACTATATACACTACAGCCTAAAGGTTTTTTGGCTGTATCACTACTGCAGCTACTTTTACGAATTAGAGATCAGGTTAAATATTTCTTCATCCTTCTCCTCAGATGGAAGCCAACCTGCCTGCATCTTCCTGCATCATGGCATATCAACCTCCGTCTCACCACCAGCAACGTACGACGCACCGCCTGCCTCTTCTTTGCATTAACTCTCATTGGACTCATCCTCATCTTCTACCTAGAGGTTGAGATGACCCCGGTCATGCACGACCCCTTGAACGACCTCATTAATAAATATGAACTTCTAGAGGTCACCGATACAAAAGATGAGAATTTGTACTATGGGGTGGTCATTGATGCAGGGAGTAGTGGAACCAGGGTATATGTGTACTTTTGGCCGAGGCATATCGGGGACACCAATAGACTGCTGCGGATCCATCAGATGCGAGACAAACGTAGGAAACCAGTCGTCATGAAGATAAAACCAGGTAATGATGTAAAAATCCTTAGAACTTGGAAATTGGTCCAGTATTACAATTTGCATATGTATGCACCTGTCAACTGTACAACTGTAAGACAGACCCCATTTTGATGATGTTTCACAACGTTTACCCTTGACAACAGCTGTGTGAAATGTTAGTTCTTATATTTTGTTTGTTTGTTTGTTTGTTTTGAGGTCTTGCCACACTGGCCAGTTCTCCATCAGAAGCCAGTGATTACCTGAAGCCACTGTTAGACTATGCAGCAAGTCACATCCCTAGCGCTAAGCATCCAGAGTCACCTCTCTACATACTGGCAACGGCTGGCATGAGAATGCTACCCCTCAGGTACCTTAAACCAGTTTCAAGGTTGTTTTCCCAGGGTCACACTGAACCAAATAATTGCAGAGATTTGAATGAATTACCACCTGAGCACTCTATGGTATTATTGAATTTTCAGTGAATAAAAACATGGTACTAAAAAAAAGTCCAGGTCTTAAAAACACCCACTGTCATGTAAACTTTGAAGTTCCAAAATTGTAAAACTTTAACGTCGTGTGGTTTGCATTCTTACAGCCAGCAAGAAGCCATTCTACAAGACCTGAAGACCGACATTCCCAAGGACTACAACTTTCTGTTTTCGGACACGCAGGTGGAGGTGATCAGCGGCAAACAGGAGGGAGTGTATGCCTGGATTGGCATCAACTACGTGCTGGGAAGATTTGACCATGCTAATGATAGTATGTATTTCATGACTGAAAAGTGTGAATCTGAAATCCAGAATGTTCTGAATCCCAAAACAATTTTGACATCCTGAACCTACAACAAATCCTAGAGGTTACCCTTAACCACTGGCTGTAGTTGCACATTCCTTGTAGCTAGCACTCATTAAAACTTCCATTTTATTTCAGATGACGCCATGGTTGAAGTTGACGTTGCTGGAGAGAATGGACCGGTTTCTGTTCTGCGTACACGCACCGTCGGCATTCTAGATATGGGAGGTGGCTCGGCACAAATCGCTTTCGAAGTCCCGCACACCGTAAGCTTCGACGGGTCAGACCCTCAGGTGTTGTCAATCAATCTAGTTTTGGTTGATCCAAACCGCACCCTCCCCTCCATCCAGCAAAAAAAAGTCTTACCATCCTTGCATTTTGGCTAATCCATTTTGAATTTTGTTATAAGAAATAGCAAGATATGTTGATGTTTCAGTAGCAATTGTAAGGCTTAGGAAAATGCATGAATTAAGGCTAATTTGTACTCATGCAAATGTACAATGCACAAATTTCAACTAGGAATGTTTCTTGATGTCAAACTTGTTGTGCGTTTCATTTGTGTGAAGCATGAATCAACTGTTACTTACCATAACCAATAATTCCTGCTATAAAATCAAGCAAATACCCTTTAACAGGGGTGTGAAATCTCAGCTTTAAAGCTGATTTCAGCTTTTTTTTGTTTTGGATTTCAGCTTTTTTCCCCTCACTTGCTGTGTACAACAGTATAGGAGATTTCCAGAGTTCAGTTTTTTACACCTTTTTCAACTGTTTTCAGCTATTTCTATCTGTGGTCATTCACACCCCTGCTTTAAGCAAAGTATGCAGTCGCACCAGTACTAGCATGCTTTTCAAACATACATGTAGGAATTGACTTAGAGTAAGCATAAGTATTTGTGTTTGCCAAATGTATCATTGATTTTTGTTTAACGGAAAAGAATTGGACCATAATTCATTCACTCCTGATTTCACTTGTGATAGACATGTGATTGAGATGTGATGGACATGTGATTGAGATGTGATGGACATGTGATATACATGTGATGGACATGTGATTGACATATGATTGATATATGATTGACTTGCTCCTCTTTCCCAGGAGGATGTAGCCAAAGGCATGCTGGCTGAGTTCAACCTCGGTTGCGATGTGCACAAGACTGAGCATTTATATCGTGTGTACGTCACCACATTCCTGGGATACGGAGGAAACGCTGCTAGAACGCGTTACGAAAAAGCTCTCGTAAACACCACATTCAGCAATACAAAAAGGTAAAACAATAGCAGCGATAAAGTGGATCAATACTTGTACCAGAACTGGGGATTTATACATAGAAAAGTTTGCATTGACTTCGGAAAGGTACCTACCGATTTAATAAGAAAATCCCTGCTCAAGGTGAAGATAGGACTGGAACTAAAAGCCCTGTGAAATCATCCTGCTTGAAATGGTATAATTCAGAAGAAAACATTTGTCAAAGGGGGTTTAAGAAAACATGCCCATTGGCACAGTAATTGTAAGTGCGTTAGCAGAGGAATCCAGTTACAAGAACCAACAAATTGTGCATATGTTTTCTCTGTTTTCTCAAAATGTATAGTTGCCACTGGGCTGAAACTTCAACAAGTTAGTTGTTGTGCACCCTTTTTAAGATTTTAAGCGATTTTGTTGCTTCAAACAAGAGACCGATCTGTTGGCCCTAGTGCTGCAACATTTGGATCAGGCACAGCCGTGAGTGCGCAACCAACTATCTGACAAAAGTCTGAAATATGTGCAATTAAGCATGATACATTCAGCAAAAACATGGAAACGTATGTACTGTTGCCCAAGTTTTCAAAAACTTGACACTTGATCACACCATAAAACCCAATTAAATTCCAGTGTCCAAGACACAAGATAACACCTGGATGTAATTATCTGACAAGTTGAGAAGCTGAAAATGTATATTCATTATTAAATACATGATTGCATATATTGGTAAAAATACTCATTTCCATTTTTCTTTCAGTACTGCCAATCCTCCGGGTTTAAAAGAAGATTCCCCTTACCTGGACCCTTGCCTACCAGTCCATATGCAAGACAAAATCACCCACGGCGGCCACACAATCTACATGAAAGGAACCGGTGATTATAAACAATGTCAATCTTCCCTGGTCCCCCTCATGAATCTGACGGTTCCCTGCCCCAAGCAGCCGTGTTCGTTCAACGGTGTCTTCCAGCCCGAGATTGAGTTCCGAAACAGTGAGTTTTACGGCTTCTCCGAGTATTGGTACTGCATGGAGGACGTGCTTCGCATGGGAGGAATGTATGAGTACGTCAAGTTTGAAAAGGCCGCAAAGGTGCGTCAAAGGGTTATAAAAATTGGCATTGTTGTAGACGAGTCCATTGCAAGTCAATCACAAGTCCAATCACAAGTCCAATCACAAGTAAAGGGATGAACAGTAACAATGGAATGCCTTTGTCATTTGAATAGTTTGTGATTTTACTTGCGATGAACTTGTGAACTTCTCTACAACATTGTAAAATGGCAACAGTAGACATTTCTCTATTGCCCGTGAAATACAGAGCTAGAATAGCTTTGAAAAAATTGGTCCCTTTTTAAAAAAAAAATAATTTTTTTTTTTACCTTGCTGATCTGAGCCGTGAACAAAAGAAAGCTGTGGTATTATTTTGGGTTGAGCAGCCCATTCTTGTTCCTTTTGGAACATTTTTTGTCATGTTCCCTGAATGTGTTTCATAAATCGTGAACTGTTGAATGAGTTGGTGCCAGACTATTTATTCATTCTAGCCTGACTTTCCTTCTTTTTTTTCATATATGGCTTAAAACACTAGGGTATGTTTAATTACAAATTCTAAATATTCATCAGAGCAGACTGGTATTAATTTGTAATGTCATTGCTACATTTCTCCACACAAGTTCCAAAAATGAAGATTTGACCTCACTATCAATTAAATGTGGCCGACTCGTGAATAAGGCCAATTAGAGAACACCTAATTGGGGTAACTGGGGTGCATCAACTGTAATGGAAGTGGTATGATCTGTATTAATCCACACTGTCCACATAATCTGCTGATCCTGTTGAGGATTATTGTTGATGTTATTTGCATATTATTAATTCCCTTTTAGCTCTGCAGTGGAAAAAAAAATAAGTTGATGTATGCTGAAATCAAAGTCATAAAAATGTTTTGGGTGGATCTTAATGGCACATTGGTAATATTTCCAAAAAGTGATTTTTCATTGTGTGTTTGTCTGTTTCCTTCAGGATTATTGTGCAACACGGTGGTCACTAATCCAGGAGCATCAAGATAAAGGATTATACACCAAAGCAGATGCACACAGATTAAAGTGAGTACAAATTTCAAATTCAATTTTTTAAAAGTCAAATTTGTTTTTTGTAGTCATACATGTATTGGACTTTAGTTGATTTGTTCAGTACAACCATCAATATTTCCAGAAAAAAAATATTTAAAGCAAAACATCAGAGCGTTCAAACATTCAAATGCCCTTTTTTCACCATCGCTTACCCCCCCCCCCAATATTTTGTTAAGAGTGCCCTTTTTTTAACAAGTGCCCTTTTTTCTGAACAAGTGTCCTTTTTAAAAAGAAGTTGTGCCCTTTTTAGTCCCATCTGCCATGTATCGCCCTGAAAAGCACCATATATTGTCCATAAGTGTGCACAACCGTCGGTTTTAAACAGCGCCCAAACAGCGCCCCCATTGACAGATGGTACCAAGGCCCCCCTTCCCCCCCCCCCCCCCCACCCCCGCCCCTATTTGATTTTACGGAGGCCAAGTGTCCGGAGAAAAAATACGTGTCTCCATTTCAGCACGGATGTGCAAGTGCCCTTTTCAAAAAAATTTACCTCCCCCCCCCAATAAAAATGACCATGTTGACCCACTGTCACTTATCCTGCTGACAGTTGGCCACTTGGTTACCGTTGTCATGGGTATAGCACGTAAACATCCTGTTGAACTTATAAAACAAAATGACTCGAACATATAAAACTATTACTGCTGTAATCCTTGAAAAAGCCAATTACAAGTTTTGTACATTCTTGACTTGTTTCCCCTCATCCTTAATGAGTTGATGATCTTATCTTGCTGCTGTGTGTGGGAGGCCGTCTCGTTAAGACGAATATGCTTTCTTCTAAATATTCTGGGTTTTTTTTCTATATTCTGTTCATTTTAGGTTTTCCGCACACACAAGGGAAGATCAATTTACTGATTCCAGTTTCCAGTGTGCGTTGTTTTAGATTGAAGTATTCAACCATTACCACACTATGTGTTGAACATTGACTATTTTGTAAATAAACGTTTGGGTTGTTACATGTAGGTGTCATTGACATCAAAGTTGTGAAGCCTGATTTCAATTTTCAGTTTATAAAATCCTGTTATTCCCCTTTTGAATAAATGATAACGTAGCATCGAAACAGACAAACAAACTGATCAACCGAGGTCAGAGGGGGAAATAAGTTGTTGACAAGTGAAGTGTTTTCGTGTCCTCCAGGCAGTTTTAACGAGTCCAATTAAAACAGAGCTCTCTAATTCTGCATCTTGAAGTTTGCAATTGTCTGATTATGTTTTCAGCGTGCGTCACTGCCATCACTTAAGTTGGCAGTCCGCCAGCTTACGATAATAGATAGCATGGCCTTAATGGGAAACGCACTAATCACGGTTGGTCTGTCTGGAGTGGGCAGGCCCGTGCGTCATTACATCCTCGTTAGGACTTCGGGATAACTTAAAATATTCTCTGATTTCTTCAAATGTTGGCATGGAGCCATAAAAATGTCTTGTTATTGTGGATTTTCTGCAAAGTTTGTACTGTGCTGTTATATTTACTCATTATTTTACCTTCCCCACTTTTTTTTCTTTTAAGAATTTGGGGTTAGCAAACTTTTTAAAAAAAGTCAACTAGAAATAAACTTGATTTTAGTATTTTACCTACTGTGCAGACTAGTCCAAAAGTTTTAATAACCTGGGATAAATGAAGACAATAACAAACTGTATTTCATATTCGTTTATCTGGCTTTCCAATTTCATAAACATAATTCAGTAAATTTTTCTCTGGCTCTTGTATATGTGGATGATACAACTCTGCAGCTGTAATGCAATGAAACCGTTTATTTCTGGTTTTCTCTTAATTTTGGTCACGACACATATACAGAGATAAAAAACTTAGCCTGCATTAGATTGTTTTCCCTCAAGTCAATTTAGAAGGTTTCATATCCACCTTTAATAGGTGAATAAATTAAGACTTAATCCAAAAGAGGGCTTAAAATTGAAAACCCAAAAAGTTGCAGAAAACATTTGTGCAGTTGCAGGTTTGACTCTCTCAATAAATGACGTTAAAACAGTTGCAGGTTGTGTTTTGTTAGTTTTCTGTTCTTAACAGAACATCCGTTTTATTTATTCATTCAAATTTTTTTGAGGGGGTGTTATGGGGGCGGGGGTATGAAACCCAAAGAAAATTAGCATGCCATTTGATTATAGATTTTCGTACTCTTTTTTTCTTTTTTTCAGGTACCAGTGCTTTAAGTCGGCCTGGATCACCACAGTCCTTCATAAAGGCTTCGGATTTCCTGAGAATTATAAATACCTGCGCACTGCCAGCCTTATACAAGACAAAGAGGTGCAGTGGACATTGGGTGCCATACTTCACAGGACACGATTCTTCCCACTCAGGTTAGTCATGAATGTATGCAAGGAGCAAGCCTACTCTGGGTCTGTACATGTTGGAAAAAGACAAGTTGATTTCAGACAATGTGTGTCAGATTGGTGGCAAATTGATGCAACATCGTCTTTGACACTAATTTTTTGTACATTATTTTGTAGCATCTTTGCACAAGAGAATCATACTCACGAGTCAGTCACAAGCCGACTACAAGTCAAGTTCAGATGTAGTCACAAGTCAATCACAACTCAATCACCAGTCAATCCCAAGACATTCATATAAATCACCAGTAAATTGACGATAATCACAAGTCAATCACAAGACAATCCTAATTCAATCACAACTTCTTGAGTCTCAATGCAAATGCTGGTCGAATAAACTGTGACAAACATCACATTGTCATTGTTCATCCCCTGGTACTTGGACCTTACTTGTGATTGACTTGTGATATGACTTGTGATTGAATTTGTGGACTTGTGAGGAACATGTGATTGATTTGTGATTGCCTAGTTAATGACTTGTTATGTGACTTGTGATGGACTTGTGATGGACTTGTGATTTGACTTGTAATGGACTTGTGATGGACTTGTGATTTGACTTGTGATGGACTTGTGATTGACTTGTTATGAAGTTGTGATGGAATTGTGAAGGACTTGTGATAGACTTGTGATGGACTTGTGATTTGACTTGTAATGGACTTGTGATGGACTTGTGATTTGATTTGTGATTGACTTGTGGTGGACTTGTAACAAGCTGTAGACCTGACTACAATTGACCCTATCGCGGTAGAATCACGTTAGAATCGTGTCAACGCAGCTTGTGAAATATTGTCCAATTACATGATATACAAATGGACGCGGAACGCGCAAAATCCGAGACAAACAAAGTTAACGTACAAAAACTCCATAGGATTGTCTAAGGGGCGTGGCTAATTTGCAAACCGCGATAGGTCAATTCTGCATTTCTGCCTGAGTGTTTTCACATTTTTACCTCTGAAGGTGTACATGAAGTTACACACAGAATTCATTCTCCAGTCCTCTTTTGTCTTGTTTGTTATTATAGGGAGATCCAGCTGGGCGTGTTTCAGAAGCAGGTCCCTCCTCCTTGGGTCCACGCCTCCCAAGTCTCCAATCAGTACATCCTCATCAGCTGCTTCGTCGTCGTCTGTATCTTCATCTTCTTGTACCTCCGCTGGTTGAGGGTCCTGGGACCCAGACCGCTACCGAGGGTCCCGACTATGGCCTACTTCATGACGGATGAGGGGCAAATCCAAGAAGGGATACAGGAAACTGGTGCAGTTCTGCTCAGTTAACGGTAGGATCACCCCTCATGGGTAACATGAAATCGCCCAACTTAAATGCACTTGGAGAATATTTACAGAATATATACAAATCATGGTTTATTTTATTAATAAAGGATTTGTTGTGAAAATGCTTTTGGAAATTTATTTTGTATTATGTTTTGTTTTAATTGTATCAAAGAATTTATGTTTTTGGTTTTTGTTTGATTTTTATTTTGTGAGGAGGGGGTGGCTTTGTACTTGTTTTGTTCAGTTTTATTTATAATTCCATATCATTCCTATATCTGTCAGTTTTTTGCTTTGTTTGTAAGGAGTTAATCAAGAACAAAATGTTTTTGTTGTCTTGGATTGAATATCAAGACAATCAGTAGTTTCTGTCCTATTCCTATTGCACAAAGTGCAATTCCATAAAAAACCAAAAATGTATTCAAATGACATGTTGAAGCTTCCCATTTGCGCCTTAATCCTAAGATTCCTCTCTACCCCAAGTCAGTAGTTTCATTAAAAAAACCTAGGATTTGCAGTATCTCTTGTACTGTACAGCATAGTCAAGACAAGATTACTTTTAGTAACTTGGGGCTGAAAGAGTCCCAATTTTGTTTCATTGCATGGGATATGCCATTGGTTTCCAACATAATTGCTGGAGATCGGTAACAAAAAAAATCCCAAGCTATTTTGGCTATGAGCTATGGAGAGTTGGGGGAGACCACTGGCAGAGACATTCCAACGCATTGCTAAATCACGCTTGACACTCGACGCTCACGCAAAGACGCACGCTATACGGGGCTCTTGAAAGTTGTCAAATAACGCCCTCTCTTGTTCGCGCATGGAGCCCATTGTCACCATGCACAGGCAGACTCATTGACACATGTCTATACACCTGGTTTTACTGGGTTGTGTACATTTACAATAAATTTAGTCTTTATTTTAAACTTGAACAAAGAAATTGACTGGAGCAGGGTTTTGAACCTGCAACCTGTGGTTGTCCATTTTTGACGATGTCTTTTAAGGGGTGCTGGTCAAAAGTCATAAACCTGTATGCCATGTAGTCCGGGATCATGCCCAAAGTCGCGATGCTAGCAATATTGACAATACTGCAAACCTGGGAAATAACAAACGGGGATCTTGACGTCATAGGTACGAGAACCAGCACTCACATGCAGCGTGTCCTGCATAGAGAGCTCTCATCACAAGTGCTACTGCACACGGTTCAGTCCAAGGCATTGTAAGCCTTGACCAAAAATCAGGAAGCATCACCGTCCGCTTGCAGGGAATTTTAATGAAGACACCTCTACTTAAACTCAGAACACTATTTGGTCGCCGGCAAAAACTAAGGATGGATTGTGTTCTGTGTATGGGAACACATATTAAGCATACAGTATTGTTACACGAATATTTATCAGTATTTAAATGTTTGAAAAAATATATTATCATGTTACTACAAAATTGCATCATGCATACTTAAACATTTTTTTGAATGCATGTTATGCAAATCTTTCACAATTAATAAATATTTTATTTCCAGGGAATTTGTAAGTCAAGTGTGTCCTGGGTTGATATGGGTCATAATTATGCCAGCTTTTCATTCTTTATGGGCTTAGCCTTGGTCAAGGCGCTCGTCGTTTCTATCCGCAGCGGTCGCTATATCTCGCTAGCTTGTATATGTTCATGCATAGCGCGCAATGCAAAAATTCAGCGCGAACAGGGACCTCATGTGGCCAAGAGTTATTATGCAAATAAGTTGGAACTCGTTATAAGTCTCATGTAGATGGTGTTGTCCATAGCACCACTGCTAATCATTGTGATGTAATACAACTGCCTCAACATAAACTGCAAGTTGACTGAATGTTTGTCATAAAAAAGGCCACAAAGTGCATTTTCAAATGGGACAAACACAATTTACTTTCTTATTGCGACTTTTTAGGTTTTTCTTGTCAGCGAACTTTAGTTCTTTTGTTCCTTTGCTTTTCCTTCATAAACTACAATCTTTTTCTGATTTTCAGAATCAAAATGTGCATGTAAGTGGTCTGGGTACATATATTTAAGCTATTTTGGGAAAGTAATTTCAAATGTGTAAAATAAATAAATTTTAAAAGATCAGCGTGTACAGTACTTTATTTTCATTACATGTAAGCTTTGTGGGGTATTTTTTTTTGGGGGGGGGCGGTTTTGGAACAGTAATGGTCCCTTCCTGTTTGAATGAGGTAGCAAGTAATCATTCACATGAGCAAACTGATTGATTTAGGAATGGACGGGGAGACATAATCAAATGATTGTTACACAACAACAAACAGCAAGCTGGTCAGAAAACCTCTTTTGTGGAAGTGCTCAAGAGGGACACTGGAACCGACAACTGACCAACTCGGCTGATGATTGCCCAGCTGCGGTTAACTGAGTAGTAAAGAAGTCGTGAAGTGATGAGTAAACACATCTGCACACAAACACTGGAGGGATCCAGGAAGGCACTAACATCAGATATGACACTTGTCCATTGCTACTTTCACCGATTGACAGATATTTACATATGCTATCCCTAAAGAAGTCCAAGGAGCAGACGTTCATGTGGGCATAGCCACAGTTGGACGTTTGACATATGATAGCATGTAAATTTTATGCGACCCGTGCGCCAGCCAGTCAGAGTGGTCCTAGAGACTGACATCATTTCAATCAGAAATGTGGACTAAGCTGTGGATTGGTCAATTTGGATGCCATGTTTTTGTAAGACAACGGGTTATGGAAGACCCGATAGAAGGCGCCCGGTGAATGGTCAGAATCTTGAGGTCAAGACGCAGTCTTGTTTTGCATAATTAATCGCCAAATCTGCTTGCATATCATAGACCCCTTGCACAAGGGGATATTCCATAGACTGTCCCTAGAGTACTTATCCAATATTTTTGGAATTTTATCATGAAATCTTCGAAGAGATTTCGTGAGATCCCATCACAAACAATCGCAGTCGCTACACCTTAGCGCATGAATGTTATAGCCCAATATTTTACTTGGGAATTCGGACAGAGCTAATTCACCTTGCTTAAATATTCAACATCCTTCAGCTTCTTCAGCAAAAACCAAATGACACCGGAACATTTTACTCATAAAAACAGAATAATAAGCACATTTTGGTTTCGTTTTGTAGTTCGGTGAAACAGATTTTATTCAACTGTTTCTTCTTCTTCTTTTTTCTTTTTTTAACATAATCCACGTACGCATATACATTTTAACGTCGAAGTCAAGCTGTTTATATAGTTGTTTAAATTTATATTTATAGGTTTTTTGTCAGTTCAGTGCAAAAAAATACAAATATATCACACACTGTTGCCTGTTTAACGTCATTCTCTATCGCTGCAAATGGAAATGTTTCAACAACAAAAAAACTTCAAAAAAGTGAACAAGATGAAGGAAAAATGAATGAATATATACCGCACAAGTTTTGATTTTAAAAATATTTGCATTAGAAGTGCATTTTATTTATTATCTCCGTTTTTTGCATATCAGTACAAAAATACTTCCTTTGAAATGAGTGTAGATATATTGATTTTTTACACCGTACTGACACTTAATTAACATTAACTGAAAATTGATTCTTATTTACAACGTAAGTAATTTCAACCATACAGAATGTTTATATTACAATAAGCCTCGTAAGCTTCAAATCAAATATTTTTCTTTCCTTCTACACGTGCAGTAAATACAACATTCTTCAATCTACACCAATGCGGTCCTGAGCTAATGTTTCATATTTATAGATATTTTTAAAAATATAATGACTACATATAAAGAACATCCCCAAAAGTTATATTCGGATTAACACCTTATCCCATCAATAATAATAACCTGTGGATCCTAGCTCTATGGTCAGATGAATTGTTTCTGGAATGCACCAACAAAAAATTAAATTGAAGAAAAAAAATGGCACTCCGAGGATTTTTTTTTCTCCCAAAAGAACTACCAGTTTCTGCAAGCAATCTATTTTCTAACTAAAATAATTAAATAAAATAAGAATAATAATCAAGAAATACCTTAAGGTTGGAGTCACACACTGGATTTTCATTTTTAACTTTAACTTAATTCCCAAAATTCTCGTAAAATAGAGAGTAAAATACCCCTCCACAACGAATCCAGAAACTCTACTTTAGAGATCCAAGATTCATACATGTTTCAGTATCAGCTATCATAAAAAAGAAAATACTGACAAAGAAAGAAAACATTCAGACTTACTTAATGATGACTTAATTAATTTTCTAAATTTTAAAAGAAAACTGGTCAAAATCACTTTGTCAAATTAACTTTCCTCATACAACTTTTTGTTTTTTAATTCTGCTTACGTTGTTCCTTGCACAATGTAAAATCTTAATTTATATTTACAAATGTATTTATTTGTTATGGTTTTGTTGTGTAAGCCATATAAGGCAAACATTTAACAAGTTGGAAGGCCTATAGGAAATGCACACACAAACAGTCGGGATTATTCAAATACTGTATCTGTACACGTGAAATTACCATCTATTGCAAATTCTGCTCCAAAAATAAAACTTGTTTCTTGCTTACAAACAAAAAAATGAAGAACCTGTACAATCATAAATATCTTCTTAGTCATAACGTTTTGTGAGAATTTAAAAGTTAACAACATGGCATCTACACAATGACTTTTAATTTCACAAACAGAAACACATCAGGCACAAACAGCAAATAATCAAAATAAATAAATAAATGAATTTTCATTGGTCAGCCATCTTGTGCAATTTACATAATATATAGAATAGAAGAAAATGTTTTCCATGTTCATTTTTTTTTATTTGTAATTTTTCAATATTTTTTTTTACAGAAATAATAGTTGAGGCACTTAAAACCGCATCCATCTCAAGGACCGTTTTGAGGAGAATTTTTAAAACATATTTTAAAACTGTCGATTTTTTTTGAATTTGCACCCAGTACTGAAGTGTTTGAAATGCATGGGAATGTCTTTCCTGAATACATGGAAAATATTCCATTTTTTTTTCTTTTCAATTTATTAATGCTGGCAAACCCTGTTCATTTTGTTTTTAAATCCAATTACATACTCGTCATTTTACTTAAAAAGCTTTTAAACTTCTAGACAATAAACTGCCACTTTTATTTTCAAGAACGCTTATTTTTATTGACTTGAGAGAAAAATCATTAATTTTTTGTCAGCAATCTTACTGAAACATTAAGAACTACCATAAAACACAAACTGGATTCATTTCATTTCTAAGAAACTAATTTTGGGCAGGATTTATTAGATGTTCTGTGTATCATATAGATATCCTCCGATATATAAAGATTGCAAATACATATAAAATTAGTCGCAAAGTGAGCATTCTAACTACCGAGAAATCTTCTTTGTTTCCAATATATGTCCTCCGGACCTTTCTATGAGTAACGGTGTATACATCTGTACAGCTTTTTTTTTCACTTGTAGCATTATATAACATTCCTTATATATATTAGCTTGATATCCTCTATAAATACAACTTTGTTATTATTTACATATTTACAAGCAACACACCCAACAAGTGAGGAAGAGATACATCAAAACATGTGAAGGCAAAAAGATGCCACATCCATTAAAACTAAATAAACACTAGTTTAAGTGTGATACCCAGGAAACGTGTTCCATGTGAACACAAAAAAAATGTAGTTATTCATAAATAGAGATTGGATTAAGGGAAAAGATGTAGAATACAAAATATGCAGAGGAACATTCTATATACACAAGTCTTATTTACATGAACAAAAATGTCTCTGGTACAACTTATACAAGATTGTGTTAATCTTAAGACAACCACATGCTCGACATTAAGGCTATGCTGTACATGTACATGTAGAAACATTATTTGAGTATCCCTACAGTCGTAACACAAGTAAATATCCCCCGCCCCCCCCCCCTTTTTTTTTTTTTTTTAAATATGAACTGAATGGAAAATGGCTAAAAATATAAAGTAACATATGGGGCAATTCTGCTGTGGAATTATTATCAATTTATCACACCGATACTTACATTTTGTTGCTGCCACTGTTTTGATTCTGGCATTCTAAGTCATTTTTTTTAGGGCTGTATTTTCTTTGTCTTAAGAAGTTGATAACAAGTTGACTCTGCAATATCTGTAAGAATTTTGGAAAAATGAAAAAATTGCATATTTTTTTGTCAGAATGGGTGGGGGGGGGGGGGGGCCGACCGTGGATGATTGAATTGCCTCCTCCCCCTCCAACCCAAAACAAAAGAGTAACAAATGCTGTATACATAACTATCAGAATGAAATATGAAACTTAAGGTACAACTTCCTAGCCTGAAGAATCTTCAGAACCAGGCTTCCGATCTTTTGTTCAGCATCCTTGGATTTCCATCTCCATATTCATCTCGTCTCAATCGTGATTGGTCAAGAAGTTCAGTCCTCCGCTCGCCTTGCTCCCAGTGGCCGCTTTCTCCAAGACGCCACTCACAAACTCCTTCGTGTGATTGGCCACCATCTGACCTGCACACACAAGCGTAAACAGATGTACAATTGTATTCTTCTTATTAAGTATTGTTCTTATTGCTAGGTTTTTTGGGGTGTTTTTTATGCCTCAAATCTAAGCACAAATTCATGGCGATTTTAAGCCGCAAATAGTGCTTAGAAATGTTACGTGCTCAGCCGAAATCGGCTGCGAACCAGTCAAATGCAGTACACATCAAATGGGAATTTGACTGGTAAACCGTTTTTTTGCTCAGCACGTTACTCATATATTTTAGTGCTACCCAGCTGCATGTAATTGGCTTGCAGAGGCTATACTACAGCATGTCTCAAAAGAATGAGTCAAACAACATTTTTTTCTGAGGAATATATTTTTTTTTGCAAACATTTACAATGAGATGATAGGGCGTTTGTTTACCCATAACAGGATTTTTGTTCTGTGTGATTTGGACCTTTTGTTACGGCAAAGCTTGTAAAGACTGTCAAAATCTGCTTGGGCGAAAAAATTCAGATTATCTGGTATCTAATGAACGGCATTCACATCCCTCCTTGATATGTGAATGCCTTTCATTAATACCAGATAATAAATAAAAGTGGCCTAACTTCGAATTCACGTCCTTTCATTTAAGTAGCTGTATCTCTGGACTGGGGTGTCCAAATGAGATGGGATCAAGACCATTGTGTAGAGTACTTATTGCACCTTCAGACTCTACGGATAAGTTTTGCAAAAAGAGAGTTCTAGTATTTTCAATATTTATGGATTGACTGCTACATTTTTATTGACCCAAGCTGTATGTCTGCCTTCTTGTTTGTTTTGTGTAATTGTAAAAAGAAGAACTCAAGGTAGTTCACGTAATTCTGAAAATACAGAAGAGGGAGTTTTCATCTACATGTAGTCATTAGACAAAAGCAAATTCATGCTTCCAATTGGATAACAACCTCAAACTTTTAAATATTTTGAGCAAATTCTCTTGGTACAAATAGACAAAGCTCTGCTGTTTTCCTCATAAATTATCTGTTTCTGTTGATATTTTATCCATGAGTAGCACCCTGAATTTTAATTTAAATCATTACGACTAAAATTTGCATTAGCTTAAAGCCGTTGACATTTGCACTGCCCAACAGCAAGTCTAATCAACACTCGAAGCGCTCTACATGTTTAAAAGATTTTTGCGTTTGTTTTCCCAGCATCGCCACAGATTTGGCAAGTGGCCAGGGCAAAGTATACAGACTGCATCTCTTGAAAGGATTCCAGCTGATCGTAAGGATTTAGAATTGTATTTCAAATTCACAAACTCAGTTGCCACGACCAGTAATAATTCTATTCAGAGAGTCTGAAGTAAATCTTTTGTTTCACTTTACAGAAACATCAGCTTTTCTGTAGGTTCTTGCTTCATGTTTTTGGTATTGTAACAGGTTTTTTGTACTGACATCTCAATATACTGGTAATTTGTAACAATACAAGAGTCATCTGCAAATGGACAGCCATCCACAGAGTTATATCTCCAAAAGTAATCATTCGTTCTCCTGTGAAAATTCAAAACGCACAGTTGAACATTTTTACATGCACATCTGCTAACAGGTTATTTTTATTCTTACCGAGTATGCTTTTGATGAGAGCGTTGAGTTTGTCCGAGAGACACGGTGATTCCTTGGGTTGTTGGTTTAGATAAACGATTACTTCACTCCGGATTGCTTTGATCACCTGCATCAACCGATCTGTCATAAAAAAAATATCAAAATCCAGACGTTTAGAATCTTTCTACCCATTTAAAAGTGAAAAGATCTGTTAGAGTTTCCCAAGTCTTTATTTCTTTTAAATTTATACATGGACATCATCTCATCCTGAATTTTTCTTCTTATTTTCTCTTCACCGATATTGTAAATTTCCTCCAAGAATAAGCTTAGTAAGTTCTTCAAAATCATTTATTTAACATATATGTAAGAAAATGACTTGTATTTTGTTCTTATTTTTTATTTTATTTTTATTTATGCTAGAGTGTTTTAACCAGAACCTTAGACACAGAAAAATTTAATGAAATATTTTTTTTATGGGGCTAGGTGTGGGCAGAGTTGGGGAATTTTGGGGAATAGCTTTTTTTCTTCTTTATTGAAAAAAAAACAAGATCTTTTCTCTAGCTGTTTTTCAGCAAAGAAGAAGGGAGATAACATGGGCCGATTTTTTTATATCGATGTCTCATTCAAAAGTTAAAAACTTTTGTATCGTTAGAAAAGTAGCAATTTAGAAAATGAATCTATTTTTCGGTATGAAACTCGAAAATAGCACGGGAAATGCATCTTGAAGCTATCCTCCAGATTCTTAAAAATCAAGAAAGAGATTTTTTTTTAGCATTTTGTAGGATAGAGGAAGTCAGAGCCCAGTCACTATTACTTTCCATGGGGTTGGAAGCCCTTTGAAAGTTTATAAGTACAAAGATGTCATTGTGCTGGATTTTTAAGAATTCAGGAAGGTTTTCAATAACAAAATAGTACAGTTTATAATAAACAAGAACTAACCGCGTTCCTTCTCCAAGCCATACAGCTTGACTTTGTTGGCCTCGTGTTGAGCTTTCTTCTTCAGACGGCAAGCTCTGTAACAAAACAAAATATAAGGAATGACAGAAGATGAGCAAAAATGATTTTGGATATTTCAGATGGTTTTTAGCTATATGGAACAGTGACTGCTGAGAACAGAATGTTATCTCCCAAGTCAAAATAGTCATGTTAGTCACTGACCAACTGAGTGGCCAACTGACTGAGTCATAGAATATCATAAGGTCCTTAAGGATCTGTTCTGATTAGGCAAGTATAGTCTCGTTAAGTCTGAAATGTCAGAGATATCTGACAGTTTGTGGAGTAAACTTATAAATCCTCTTAAAGGATTAACTCGTCTAATTTTACTTTGATTTTGCGAGAGGGAAGGAATATTTTTACCTTGATGCGAGTTTGTTCTTCTCCTTCCTGGATCGATTCCTGGCGTTAGGCGGCAGGGCGCTGACAGGAATCATACCACTGATGACCTTGTTGAGTTTATGCAGCTCGTTGCCGATCAACAAGAGTCTCTTAGGGTTAGGGGTCAGGTCGTCGTACTCGCTCCGACGAGATTTGACCTTTGGAGGAAACAGGCCCCGGGCGGTGCTGGAAGTGGTGGCCACACCTGTGAAGTGAGGAATGATCCGCAAGAAATGGACGGAAGGATTTAGTCATCTTCTTGAAGCTTTCAGCAAAATCAAAGAAATATTTACGAGCATTTGACAATTCAAATGCTTAAATCCTGAGTGTATTTTCATAATTTTTGATTTAGCACTAAAGAAAAATTACCATTAACTACACAATGGTAATTACTCAAATGTCTTAGTCTTAATGATACAGCGTTTCGCAAGTCAGACTCCAAGAAAATGAAGACTTTGTTATCTGACAAGTGTTAGACAACAAATGTATTAAAAATCGTCATTTGATTAGCATAAAATATTATGGTAATCATTTTACAACCTTACAAGTGATGACAAAATAACTGTCCAATTTTTTTTTTATACATGTATAAATCATGTATACATGATCTCCATTATCTCAAGTTGACTATGGGTTTGTGTTTTCCTGCAAAGTCTCATGCGCTGTGTATCAGTGCAGCTGTGCATTCTTGAGCAGTTCTGCAGATTCATGAAGTCGAAAACAGATGGAGATAGGCAGCGTTCAGCCATATGTAGATAACACTACATGTATGATTGACCAAAAAATGACGAACTGTGAAAATGCAATTATCATTCTTGGGTATGGAACTCATGTATAGATGTGCCCTCTATGTTGTTTATAGTGCTTTAAATACAAATTTTCAAAGTGCTTCGCTATTGTGACCCCTGTTCATCAGGCCATGAGACCACTTTTTTGCAACAAGCTTGAGATCATGCAATCTAGTGGCTATACCCATACTTGCTGGAGAGAGGCAATTGTAGTAAAGTGTCTTGCCCAAGAACACAAGCACCATGTAGAAGAACACACTGGAGCTCTCACTGAGTGGTCACATGAACTTACGATGTGAAAGTTTACTTGACTGTTCTTACCATGGTCCTCTGACATGTCACTGCATGCGTCGTCGTCATCTTCCTCCTCCTCCTCGACATCACTAAGCCCCTCCCCCTCCTGCATGATGTCATCATTCTCTTCATCTTCCTGATCCTCATGCTCGCTACCCAAGCCTTCGTCATGGGAGTCGTAGCCATCTGTCGCCCCACTGGTGAACGCTCTGGAAGTGTCAAACTCCTCCTAAGAGCAAACAGACAATACAAATATGACAAAACTAGCAGGGATGCAAGTCATGCAATTGCCTGATTTGATATTTCTTTTCCAAATTGTGAATTATGTTCAAAAACGTGTATACTTTTTCTTTATACCTATAATTTTAGGTAAAAATGTCAGAGGCACTTCCACTCCGGGACTATGATTGGCTAGTTGAGCTGGGCCTAGAAGTGTCAGTTTAGGGCATTATTTTACTCTGTGACTCAGTCAGTCAGTCGGTGACTAAGTCAGGCAGGGCAAGCCTGGCCCTTTTGGTCCACTGAGCACAATTACACACACGTACATGTATGTAAATGCAGTAATGTCAGAAGGACACTTTTGAGACACTGGAATTTAATGGAGAGCAAGCCCGCCCTCCCCCCCCCCCCTCCCCAGCTATAGCACATGTATCTCAGCCAATCACAGCCCTCCATGACTGCCCATAAGCAAATTAGCAAAGTGACCCTGACCTCGCTTTGCAGGAAAATTACTAAAAAAAATAAAAGTTCCCGCCGTGTGAATTTCAGACTGCTGGAATGAAGGAAGTACTGCATGATTCAAGCAGGAAATGAACAAGACAGGAATTTATGACTCGATGGTGTAGCAGTTTGAGGGTCAATTTAGGTGTTTATGGCAAAATTTGTGCAGAATTGGTGGAATTTAGAGAATTCTGAAATTGAAATTTACTTAAACTGTAACTTATTTGTCCTCTTTTCATTTCATGGATCATTGAAAAATCGTAGTTTTTTGGTATTGCCAGAAACTTATTGCTTAGCCAAGTTACGTGCTTAATAGTAAGAGTTATTTCAGAACCACTCAGGCAAAATGCTAAGCAAATATTTCCTGTGCTTTAACAGCTCCATGAACTTTGTCCCAGTAACCATACCTTGACAATGAGTATCTTTCTCTCAGGTGATGAGCTGGTTCTGCGAGCTGCTGCCATCCTACCACTAGCCCGTGAGTCGGTCCCATCCTCATGAATGAAGGATTGAATCTCGTGCCATTTCTGGTCTTTGCCTCTCTTTTGGTCCCCTCTCGGCTCTAACATGCTGGGATGAAAGCTTTGATGACTCATGAGCTTTCTCAGCTTGCTTGGATGGTGATGTGTGGGGGCTGTCTTGAGAGTGAGTCTATCGGTGGATTTGGATGACTTCTCTCTGTGAGGTCGAGCTCCTAGCTTGGTGGACAGCGGGGCGGAGGGTTTAACGGACGGGCAATCGGGCGACATCAGAGTTTCATGCACAGGGGAGGCTCTCCCCGATTCTCTCCTGGCATCCGACACGACATCGGCAGCTGGACCAGCCATACTGCACTCTGCCTTGACAGGGTTACCTGTTAAGTTACTATGCCCCTCCGACTTCTTCTTAGAAGCGACCGAACTGATGCAAGCGTTATGTGAGCTCAGCATGGCATCGAAACTCTGCGAGTCGTCGTTGTTGAGCTCAGCTAAGGTCGGCGAGTAGCTCAAGTCATCCTCTGGGTGTTGTAAGGGACTGGAGATGTCATCAAACCCAGAGAAGTCCCACAAGGAAGCCTTGCCGCTGTCTACGAAGGACGTCTCCAACAGCGACCCCTCACTCCAGAAACTGGTGTTGAGCTCACCTCCTAGATCACTAATCTCCATCGGCCGGGGAAACTCAAAGACACTGTCCATGTTTTTACCCCGGTCAAGCCCCTCGTCTTGCTCATACATGAACGTTGACTGCGGACTGCCGGTGTATGTAGACAGATCTGGAGAGTACAGAGCACGATCGGAGCTCGACCCCGGCCCAGCAAAATTGCCGAACGACAAATCCATCCTGGTGGCCGACTGTGGATTTAAGAACACAAGGCTATTACTTATCACACTGCTTTCCAGCAATTGTAGTTAATCTATGTCAAAATTATGCATTTTTTAACAATTGGTGGGCAAAGTGCTGGCAAAAAAATGTAGGCAGATCAAACACTGCATGTAGCCAAGCACTTGTAAAGATCATAAGACCTGAAGAAACACAAACCATAAACATTTGTCCTGTTGGTCACTACAATCGTCACAGCAACACAGCAGCCTTGTGGATCCTAGACCAATGGTTGGACGGTATCCAGCTGCTGAGTGTCTGTGAGTTTCTTCTGTTTACTCTTCTACTTGGGTGAATCTCTGGAGATGTTTTGGATGAAGATGGAAGCCTCTGACACAAATGGTTGCATTACACCATTCCATGTCAAGGGCCTTGCCTCGTCACCCACACTACAACTCAGGTCCTGTAGCGTGCAATAGCAAAGAACAGATAAAAACCTGAACGCAGAATCTAACAAGATTGTATTATGATGCATGTAGTAGCATCATGCTGATCTAGGCAATGATTTTTTTTTTTGCTTGATTTGGTAACAGCTGTCGGTCAGTGTTTGTTCAACTACAGAAGTCACTCGTTAGGGACAGGTTATAACTATTACTAAAAGTCTACCTATAACAAACAAAATTCTAGAAATTAGTGCTTGGCTAACTCGATCCAGTTAAAATGTAATTTGACTCCTTCTTTGGAAAATTCTGCTTTCATCTGCAATAGGTTGTAGCAAATAACCATGGTAACAGGGTCTTGAGTGTAGTATCTCTTTTCAAAATTAAAATCAACAGTTTATTTTTCTTCATATTCTACATAACGTTTAATCACACACTCCCTTTTACATTTCTCAATAATAATATATAAAATCTAGTTTTTGCGTTTAGACGTTAACACAAAACTCTTGATACAGACATCAATGAGCGTTTATTTATTTTTTTTTTTAGAGCTGAATAATTTTCAATCAAACAAATAATGGAAAATAATCAGTTAATCTCAATGTTGACCCGCCTTTTTTTTTTTGTGAGTCATGAACTTATGGACACAAACCAGGAAATGATATATATATAGCTGAACTTTGAGAGACTGACCTGTTTAATTGTTTGACAACAATTAATGGTTGACCTGTGATTGTGTAACACGGCTTGTCCAAAGGGCAAGGTCTTTTATGATGAAAAATGCACGCCACTGGTGTGGTTTGTACTTGGATTCACGATTCTGCGGGGAAAAAGACAAAAAAAAAAAAAAAAAATTATGAAAATAACAAATATGGCACCTCCCCCTTCCCCCAAGTTACTGTCATGAATGTCGAAGTCATTCAGGAAATCTTTTTGCTAATAACCACCAAAAAAAATGTTTTTGTTGCATTCACATGGATTTTCTTCAGTCGTATTGCACAACACCTGGAAAAAAATTGTTGACAAGTTTGTTGCACCTTGCACATGCCCCTCCATTCCCAAGATTGTCCTGACAATCAGTGGATTTGGCAAACTGCCCGGCAAATTCCACAGTTCAGTGACATCAGTCAATATTCAACCTCTTGGAAGAATGGAATCTTCTGCGTGAATAATTCATGAGGGGGTGTGTGCACAGTTCACTTCAGGCTGTATACAAATTGCAACCTTGGTGAATAATGAACACGTACATATTTGTGTTTATGACTTATTCATGAGGCTAAACCAGGTAACAATTGCCAGGTTACTGCAGCATACACAATCAACAATAGAGCCGTCAGGTGATTTTGTCTGCTATGCAGTCACTTCACAGAAAATAATCTTTCCCAGGTATTCAGGGCTGCATGACAATGGATGTTCAGCCTACGCCCTTATCCCCAAAACCTATGTTGCACCATTTTGCAAACACATGCATGTACATTTTGTACATATTTTTTTTTACAGCACCTTTCGTACATACTCAAAGGCTTTATAAAAATTACTCCACAGCTATATTTACATGAATATTTATCACAATAAATATCAAATTAAAAATTCAATAAAAATTCAAATGCATGAATTGGCCTTTTTATTTTTATTTTATTACCTCAGATAAAAGATATTTCCTGGAATGTACACAACAAGAATTTTAAAATAAGCTCCACTACTTAAAATTAAATTCCATGTCAATTTGTGCTGACAAAACACAGGAAGTAGTTTAATAAACAAATTGTTATGAGTAATATTATATTTTTGTATTGCTTTGGCAAGATATGGCACGAATGCCTTAGCAGTACTTCTTTCATTTTAACCAGCCACATTGTACATGTACATTGTACATGTATGTAATTTATATTCAGAAAGTGAAACCTACCAAATGGCCTTGAAACACATTATGAAACATTCCACCGCTTAACAGAAAAAAAATATTTATATTTTTATATAAGGCCAAAAAAAAAAATATTTGGTCTCTGGTCAGACCAAAGTTCCGGAATTGATGCGGGGACGCGTCTTTTTTTTTTTTTGCTTTTTTTTTTTTTTCTTCAAGCTTGGATTGTACAGACAAGGTGGGGTACTATTTTGCTTTTTTGGTGTCCTCATGTACATTGGTGTCCTCCATAATTTGCCTTGGTGCAATTTCCCATTCCTTTGTGCTCTTTGGTAAAAAAAATTGAGGAGGTGCGGCAATAGAGGGCGCTGTTGGAGCTGCCGCGGAACATTTTGGAAAAAAAAAGATCGACGCACATGATTAAAATCGACGTGCGCGCTGACCAGAGACCGACTTATTTTTTTTTTGGCCTAAGACATCAGATGTTTCAAAGCATGCAGAATACATGTTTATACGCTGATAAATATTAATCATACTAGTTATCAAAGATTGTATTGCATCTTCTGTAAAATACTTCAGGGGTTTTTATAATAACTTACAAACATGAATGTACATCGGCACTATAACTCAATAAACTAAAACAGTGTGACAACTTTTTTTTTCTAAGGAAACGATCAACTATTTGACATCAATTACAAAAAAATGTCAATTCATGCCACCCAATTGAAATACTTGATACCATTATCGGATGATGTCATATATCCCATACCTGCATAAATATATCCACCTGTCACATGATTAATATGGCATAGGCACATGCACATACTCCACCAGGCAATACGTGATCCCTATGCCTGGCGCCCACACACATTCACAGGGCAGCTTGCCAGCTGTTTTTATGCCCAAGGTTTTCTCGGGGTCACCCAGAATCTAGGTTGCTTGTTTGCTGGTACAATTAAATTGCACTCGTGAGCTGGGATAATTTCATGCAGCAGCTAAGCATGCAGACACCATTATTGCTTAGCATTATACCGCTGTGCGACTAGATACTTGATTACTCAAGTACTCAGGAGTAGTTTGTTCTTCTTGTGGTTTTTCATCTGCTCGAGTACTCGTCCTGGCGCGAGTAGAAGCAGGTACTCACGAGTAGCAATTTAGGGTTTAGGGTTCACGTCTTAATACGTCCCCTGCAAACTCCCTCCACCTCTCTCTCCCTAGGATTCCATTTGTCCCAAAAAAATTCAAATAAATGACTCAAAACGTTGCACAGTAAGGATATCTCAGTGCTGATGAATATGGTGTGACTTGCACGATATGGTTGTAGTTTAGTTCCTGTCATAACTAACGTATGTCATTTTTCTGCTTAATATGGGAATGTGGTTAACAATTCACGAGTACTAGACTACTCGCGAGTAATTTCTTTGCGAGGACCACTACTCACCCAAATAAGGAAACAATGTGCAAAACATATAGCAATTCTATGAATTAAAAAAAATTTCAATTAATTTTTTTTAAAGGGAGACAGGCGAGAAAAAGGAAGTGGGCAGGGGCTAGAAAATGGTTAATTTTTTTTTCAATCATATGTGAAGTATTCTGCTAACTTAATACTGCTTCTCAATCTCAACTCATTCATATGATTAGGGGGGGCCAAATAATTTAGATTTATGCAACATTCTCAGTTTTATGACCGTGGTCATTGGTCAGACCCCTCAACCGAAAATAAGCAGTTCCATTGTGTGATTATATTCTCAGACACACAGCAAATACATGTAGTTATTTCACAGACGGTTCCTACATGTTTATGCAGCCTGGCCCTGTACTGGAGGTTATGAGTCAGCTGTCCCGAGTACCAGGAAACTCTGTAGCCTGGAGTCCATCCAATTTCCCCAACCAACTCCCTCCAATGACCAACCTACAGACTAACAGAGAACACTCTATTATGTACATGTACAGTTGTACATTTCTGTGTACCCAGGCTAGTCTGAGCTTACATAATGCACCAGGGCCCATGTTATAGGGATGCTAATGAGCAGAATGTTATAACCAGTGGAGATTTACCAATCCAAATCTAGCTGAAATGCTTACAACCTTCATGAAAAATTCGTTTCTAATTGAGCTTTTTTGATTTTGTAAAGCAATATTTGATTTAAAGCAATATATTGCCTGTAAAATCATATTGTGCAAAAGAAGCTCGGTAAAGCTTGAGGCGAGGAAATGACATGTATTCTACTCTTACTTTGATTACATGTTTCATAATTTAATGAAAGATCATAAAAGGACACTGCTGTTTTACATACCCGTACCCGCGCCCTTTTCCCCGAAAGTGAAATAGTACTTGTTAGGGACTTCCTCAAAGTGTGCAGTCTCATGACACTGCATGCAACTTGCACGATTAGTGTGCAACAAAGACACACGGATATAGACATCATGAAATCAGCCATAAAGTAGACAAAACAAACAAACAAACAGCCCAACAAACACAATAAACAAACAAACACAATATGTCAAGTTGTCAACTGAACATTTATTTGCTGTCATGTCTGTATACCATTTACCATATGGTTCAGAAATTCACATGTAACACGTACAGGATGTAGACATTTTTCCTGCAGTTAAACGTGTCTGTGCTAAATGTGTGGAATTAATTACTGAGTAATAATATTTCCTTGTTCTAAATTATAGTAAATTTCAAACAAAAAGGAGTTTGTATGTGTACAACTATATGTACATACGTGATGTACATGTACTTTGCAAGAAACATTCCATTTATGACCCAAGGCCATGGTGAAATAATACACAGAAGTTTCATATTACCCTGGGGATTGCAATGCCTGGTGGACTGGGTCAAGTCTAGAGTTCACTGCAAGGACACTCACGTTTCTGACAGTCAGGGGGTCCGCCCATTGCTAGCGTGAAGGATTGTCAACAAAGCAACAATGGCTCATCGCCGTGGTAATTTCATGCAGCATTAGCCACAGTTGTGATGCCTCAAGAAAATGGTTATTCATGGACCTCAAATAAAATAATTATCGGAATATCACAATGGACTATCCAACTTAAGCTTAAACACAAAATGCTATTGTTTACTTTTGATTACAATTTACATAATGCTATATATACTTTGTTTACATACAATACTCTGTGACCACTGATTAACATCTTTGTATTGTTGCATTTTTTATCCATAAACCAGAGCCTATCTGAGTGTGACCACAAACCGAAATGCATTTCTAGAAAATGCATTGTACTTTAACCCTAACCATGAACCCTTGCTGGTTGAATAATAACCAAATTTCACCTTAATTTCAACTAAAAGCTGATGTGACTAAAAGGCAAAGTTGTTTTTTTTTTAACCCCCCCCCCCAAAAAAAAGAGAGAATGTTTCACCACCCATAAGAGGGATACAGGGTTATGAGTATGTGAGGTTGGCACACCCTGTAAATAAGGCCACACAAAAAAAGTCTCTGGTATGGAGCTTGCCCAAAAAGTGGTGCGGCGACGTGGCTTTTTTTTTTTACCTGATTTTTTTGCTTCAAATGTCGGCTGATGACTGCAAATGGTGCCCAACTAAACTTAGTGCAAATATATGGGAGTCCAGAGAGGCCACATAAAGCTTATTCTCGACCATAACCCAATCTAAAAACACGTTAAAATTGTGCAGCAGCAGGATTCCAGTCAAACCAGTGAGTTTGGCGGTTTTGAGACTATCATCTTTTATTAAAAAAAAACTTTTTCATTTTGCCGACGCGCATGGCTACGGCGACGCGCGCGCATACCAGAAACCGGAGACTTTTTTTTTGGCCTAAAGAGAAAACACAAACAAACTTCAAGGACATCACATGGCGTGCACATCAGGTGATCGTCTGTTCAGTGTACTTTCCAGTTCAAAACCCGCCATACTGTACACAATCTATTCAGACAATGAATGTAGTCTTAACACTGTAGTTTCCTGGTTGTTGCGTGATTAACATGTAATGTACACAACCGTGGAATATATTTGTCAAACCACATCCCGTAGACTACAAGATAGAATACACATCAATGTTGTGTTAAGGTGTTTTTTTTAAACACTTCATAAATTGCATAAATGGATTTTGGTTTTGGGGGCTAGTCACTGTAATTTGAACTCAATCTGTCATCTGAGGCCTCATTTCTTGAAATTGCTTTGCTGAATATATTGTGCGTAATTAATAGTTACTAGCGGAAAATGATCGGTGTGCCCTCAATTGACGTATTTTTGAGCCAGGTTTCAAAATACAAATTTTAATTGTACAAATTTGTGCTATCAATGGTTAAAAGGGTATTTTGCCACAATTTTCATGATAAATTAACGTTATGTTTTCAGTATTATAGCGATATGTTTTAAAGATCATGTTGTAATATTTAACCATAACAAATATATAATTGTTCGCGCGTGCCAACAGTGACTTCAGAGGACAGTGAAGTTTGGGCATTTAATTATACCACTTAAGGCCCTCTGCGCAATAACCAAGCCTCTCCATTAACCATTGCATTTTGTGTTTGCGCACACTCTTTAGGCCTTTTACACACAGACAGACATCAGACAGACAGACAGACAGACAGGCATCAGACACCGTAGGATCTTTTAATATAGGATAAAACATGTGATTAACAAAAATCAGCTGAAAAACTGTCACAAATAACATTGCATGACATGATTTAGCCAAAAACGATTATACATACTATTTAAAAACTTTTCCTTTTTATGTCAATGAATAAAAAAATTTGTCTCTTAGAGCTCCGCACAAATATCAATTTTAAGTGGTCATTATTAATTATATTGTATATTGATAATGAAATTAATATAGCATGAAAATAATACATATATCCTAGATTCAATAAGTTTATTTAACTTGTTTGGGGGAGTATGTGGGCAAAAACCCTGTACGCGTCATAGGGGTAATTAATTCAAGCTTGGAAGTAATTATTTAGCCTATTTAATTAATTTATTAATTATTCTTAAATCAAGAAAAAAAATATTAAATTCATTCCAATTCTCGACTGATGCAAAAATATGAAGCATCGAGCAAAGATTCATGTCCATCTTGATTTTCAAACAATCGAAAACCCTTCAAATTAGTTTTTCAGAAAAACAAAAAAACACCTATAAAGTAAAGAGATAGACCAAACATTCTCAACAAAAGGAAACGTGTAACAATGCAAGAAATGTAACACATGGTAACACAAAAGTCAAAACATCATGACATAATATAAAGGCCTACCTTATTTTAATGAAGAACTTTTCTTGAAATACTGTCCGAGCCTCAGAGAAAACCAATGTTTTAGTTGTGAATCAAATGTAGTCAAAAGCAAATCCACTGCATCCGTGTTTCGTGCTGCCGACGTATCCTGTTGTAGATCACATTTAAGAAATATATCATTTTTTTTTCCCTGAACGGGTGTTAGGAATTTTCCCCCAGAAAACCCACGTCAACTGTTTTCTAGATAGTTCAGCTGTGTTCTGTTCTGATCGACATGACTTGCATAAAAACCGGCTCGATTTTTTTGTTTTGGATCTGTCACTTACATCTCAAGGATGGGCCCAGAAATAATTGCATAAAATATTGACCAATCACAGACTTCGTACGTAAGGGGCTGGCCCACAGTACCTCCATGCAAAATAGGTCAGGTTCGCAGATGTTAAGGAGATTTTAGTCATAATAAACTCCTTTTCTGTCAATTTTAAGCTGTATTTTGAATAATTTTGTTTGCAATTTTGTTTTATATACAAGAATCAAACAAATTACTTTCATACTGTGCTAATATAAATTTGAATGTTCTTATGAAAAGATTATAATTGATTTGTTTTTGGTCACTTTAAAATGAAATCTTGTAACAAGAACGAACCGGATGAAACGGGTTTGGGATTTCATTAGATCACGTGCAGCGGCCGCACTTGCCAGGACCGTACCATTTATCACCCCCGAAAATTACGAGTAAATTTTATAGATTTATCAATTTGAAGAAATTCCTTATCAATATCATGCAAATAATATAACTAATACTATTTAATAAAGACTTTCTCAAAGGACATTTAATTTTCAGGGCGAAAAATACAAAACTGTAGCGGGAAGTATTACGCGCAGGGTCGTGTTATTGTTTATAAAAATGGTTGGTTCCAATCCAAAGGGGGTATTTTTCCTCGAAGGCCCATCGCTCGAAAGGTCTTGTATTGCGTCATATGTTTGGGAAATCCTGTAATGGCACGGTATGGTCGGCTATCGAACTGGCGATGT
Source organism: Patiria miniata (assembly GCF_015706575.1). Lineage (NCBI taxonomy): Eukaryota > Metazoa > Echinodermata > Asteroidea > Valvatida > Asterinidae > Patiria > Patiria miniata. The sequence continues at coordinate 5,484,554 of NW_024037071.1, forward strand.
CCTATGCTGGTACGGGCAAGCACTGTGTATGGGTGCATGCCATGCAGCACGCAAGCCTTTGTATGTAAATATTACAATCCAGGGTTTTTTTTATGCCGAAGTACCACGCAATTTCGAATGATTGGGATGTTGAAAAATGAAACCTCTACCCCATAATGAGAGAATACCGAACCTATTCGTGACTATGAGAAGTGCAATCACCCAAACAATAGATGATTATATGTTTATTAGCTTTGGCATAAACATGACGGCAACAGTTCAGTCATGGTGCAGGGAACAAAAAGGGACACCACACCCAATACAAAAAGAAAGTGCAGAAACAACATGATTTAATTGAATACACAATGGCGGGAACACTTTTGTATGACTTGATAAAATTGTTTATATTTAACTCATAATTATGCGTTTTTAGACATCCCTCTAAATAAATGTTGCCCCTTTAAACGCTTTGCATACAATGAGGTCACTTTGAGGCCAGAGAGGGGTTAAAACGTGTCAAGTGATTGTTTATTATGAATCCGGTTGGAGGTACAATGACAATTATTATGACCAGAGTGAGTTTATATTTAGCTTTCCATCTGTCAAGGCCGAAAGCAGCTGACATGGGATATTCCAATTTGATTAATTATTATCAATTTTAGGCTCTTTTAAAAAATAAATTAGTCATCTGCCAGTACAATGCCAAAGCCCATTCGAGTTGGTCGCTAAACGAGAACTGAAGAAACACATATTTGTATTACATATTGGCATATGGTTAATTCATTTTCCCTTAAGTTGAAGGATTCTGAGGCAAAATAATCAAAGAATATCCAAAACTAAATTTGGCAATTATCTCTTCAGTGTTGTGAGTGAAAAGGGTGAAAAAGTGTACACAGCAAGTGAGGGGGGAAAAAGCTGAAATCCAAAACCAAAAAAAGCTGAAATCAGCTTTAAAGCTGAGATGTCACACCCCTTTCTCTTATCATATTTCCAAGTTTAAAGTTACCTTGAACAGTAAACATTCTTCAACCGAAATATATTTTGTTTCATCTTATTTATTTTAATGAATGATAAAGATATATTTCTCAGCAGATAAAATATGGTATGAGATTTGCTATTAAAGGGAAAATACAACATTTGCAAACATCGGAAAACAAAACTGCCATTAAAGGGAAAATACAACTATTAAAGGGAAAATACAACATTTGCAAATACAACATTTGCAAACATCGGAAAACAAATCACATTTCCAAGTTTAAGTTACCTTGAACAGTAAACATTCTTGAACCGAAATATATTTTGTTTCATATTATTTATTTTAATGAATGATACAGATATATTTCTCAGCAGATAAAATATGGTATGATATTTGCTATTAATGGGAAAATACCACAATTGCAAACATCGGAAAACAAAACTGCCAATTTTTACGAAATACCTTACTAGGATGTTGATAAATGAAAGTCTACAGCATCCTGTAAAATTATGGTACCTGGTGTGAAGTCATTTTCAAGAAAAGTGGTATTTTGTATTTATTTCCAACGGTGGTCGGCCGACCACCGTTGGAAAAACTTAACTATTTTTCAACTTCTGCTCAAAATTTACAATCTTTTTTCAGTCCAAATTTTGTTTGCTATTGGTTACATGTTCATGAATGGGTGCAAGCCACCTAGATTGGTTTCCTTACCTTACAATTTTCTGGCATCTATAAATTGATTCATTTCATTTTAGTGGAGTCAGGGAACCAGACTACTTGAACATTTTTTTTTCTTGGTTTTCCAGCATTTTCGAACACAAACCTTCAAACTTGTCAGTGTAACAATATTTGATCTATTATACTAATCCCTCAAATAGTTCATTTCTGACATTTACAGCAAAAGCCAATGATGTACATTCCCTTTAAACAAACAAAACAAGCTGAATTAAGCACCAAGTAATTATCATTTCTAAGAATCTCTCCTGACAAAAAAATAGTTAAAAAGTCATTTTGATCCCATTTGAGATAAGATCGGAAAGATGACAGTCCTGATTTCCTTCAGGGGCTAAACTATGACTTGCTTTCTGAGCTTAAAACACTGATTTCCATAAAAATCTGGATAGCATTGGCTGTTAAAAGTGAAGGCACCGTCCGCCATCTTACCACTCCACGAACAAGACATTTGTAAAAAAAGAATTCTAATTTAATTGACATATATACACTTTTTACTAAATGAAATATTAGTTTTGGTTTTCACAAAAAAAGGAATGGCATCAATATATATTTTATATAAAATTTCTATGTGGGAAAAAAGTTGTATATTTTTAAGCGATTATTTTAAAAAAAATTGAATGGGAGTGGTTTTCGATTGGAGGGGTCGGAAACCAGTGCATATGTAGCTTCATTTTTTGGTACAGATCGGAATCGCCAGCGAACTATCCCCGATTTTTGACATGGATATCAGTGGGCGTAAACTAAAAGACAGCAAATCAAGTTGTTAATGTAATCAGGACATTTAGATGGTTAAATGTTTTGTGCTTGTAAATTTTGACTGATTATCAGCTGACAAGGAACTCTCCAAGTGTTAACCTTTTCAGATTTGTTTTTCACTTTCTAGAAAGTCGTCATTATACATGTACATGTAGTTATGTCAGCATTCTTTTATAAGAATATTTTTCTCCATCTCATTCCAATGGTCTAAACAAGAACAAACTCACAGTGTTGTTTTCCTGCGGGAATTCAGATGAATTTTAAGTATTGCTTCAATCAAACATGTACCTATTAAACCTGCTTTTCAGGATTCGCACTTATAACTGTCAGAACAAAATTAAATCAACTTATGAGGTAGATTTATTCATTTCATTCAGTGACATTTCGTTTATGAGTTGGGATGTGTGTGTTTTTGCAAAAAAGACACTAAATGAGAGATCTTAGTTGGCTCCCTGAAAATAATTTGCATTCATGGATACAAATTTTGAGAATTTCTGACCAAAACATTAACAGGAGTACACAGCTGAAAAAAAAAGTTCTATTACTAAAGCTAGAGCTAAACTAGAAAAATAAGTATTTTAGTACAAAGAAAATAGTAAAAATTGCTTACAAATGATGAAATTCACTTGTATTTCCACAGGGGGTGAGTAGAAAGTGGAACTTCCCAGAGTTGTATAAATTCAAGTTATAGTTATATAGTTATTCTTAGATTTATTCCGATAACAAGACATTGAGCAAAACAGTCATTTGCATTATAATGAATTGATTTGACTGAAATTAGCATTTTTGATTTATTTGCATATTATGACTTACAAAATACAAAGTTCGACTTTGCAGCAGGATAGCACCGTGTGTTCAAAAAATCAAAACCTCAAAATACCAATTTATCATAGGTTGATTCTGCTCACAATTGCGCTGCACATTTTGCTTCCATCGATGAAAAAAACATATTGAGTGAGTATGAAGCTTTGACGTGTAGAAAGTTGTACTAGCAGTGCGAAACATAAGGACCTTCCAGGCCACTGCATGCAAATTGTGATAACCCATTAACATTCTGACAATATTTCCTTCTCTGCTACTTGGAGAAGGACAGCCACACCAACGTCCCCAACAGCATCGTCTAGTCTCAGAATACCCCAGAATGCCCCACAGCTTAATGTTTTACCTGGTTTTCTTCCTAACTATAAAAAACCCAAGTTTCAAAACACAACTGTAAATCTGACAATTCTCAAAATCTTTTTTGTATTGCGCATATTAAGACCTGCTCAACCTCAATTAAGAATGGTTTCTTACAAGGTTGCAAAATCAGTCTATCAACATCAATATGAAATGCTACGTGTGCAAAACAGGGTTTTACTCACACATACGTAAGTGTTTGACAATTTTTGCAATGCCAAGGCGAAGACCCATCTTCTTCTTCAACTGGCGTGATCACTTGATCCAGTTTAAGATGCTAGAATTGCCTTGTTTTTGAGTCGCTCTTGGGTCTTGAGACGAGCCTGATCCTTCGCTCAGCCACGCCTTGAAGTACTCATTCATGGCGTCTCTACTCTTGGCACTTCCAACGTTGACGGTCGGTATGATGCGATTCGGACGGATGAATTGAACGAATCGTCTCAGCTCGCTGTAACTGCTGTGCTCACTGTAGGGAACTCCTACGGCAAAACAATACACAGAAATAGCTTGCAATGCATTATCTTGACGATCAGTATTTGGTAATTGCTTTTTATTATTTTCAACTTCTTGTACTGACATCGAGGAGAACCTGAGAGAAGATGATATAGAAATAATCAGTTTTCGAGGTCAGAGGAAACCCCAATCATTATCTGCAATAACCACATGGAATAATGTAGGGACTTATATGTCCACCTGGGGGATTCAAATTCACGTCACAAAGGTGGAAGGTGAGGAAAATTGCACTGCACAAACCTGACTCTCATAACAGACCACAAACTTTTTGCAAACCCAACAAACGTACATTGCCGTGTGTGTACTCATATCATCAAAAATGACTGCCTCAATCTTCGAATAAGACTTTCCTTCCAACTAATCTTTGTTATAAATCTGTAGAAAACCTAATTTCCAACCCATGCACAGGCAAAATAATGGTATAACCTATGTCCTAAACTCCAGTGAATTATTTATTTAAAAAAAATTTTTTAAACTTATTTCTTATTTATGTTATTTATTTCTGAGACCAAGGCCCAATTTCACGGCTCTGCTAACCACAGAATTCTGCGCTTACAATCACCACTCTGTGCTAACCCAGTAAGCATGAAATCCTTAATTACGCGATGAACAAATGCAAATGCCAAAATATCTCAACAACCTGTTAAATTTGCTAACCGTACTCACGGAATTTTCTGCCACGTGGATTTTTTGGCTAACGGTAAGCAGAACCATGACATTGGGCCCTGATATTCTGTTTTTGTTTACCATAAATGGATACCGGGCCGCTCCTGGCTGGCTTGATGTCCTGTAAGTTTGTCTTCTTTTCACTGTGAGTCCAACCGGTTGGCTTGAAAGCTACAACTGCATCGTAGCGGCTAGAAAACTTGGACAAGTAGTCCTTCAACTTCTGACAAAGTAATACAAAAGACAAACAACAATTACTTCAAGGTTCAATGAACAAGGCAACTAAAAATGCAACACAATATTATAGCGACTTTTTTAATTAACCATCTGGGGGCAATTTCATGGCTGTGCTGAACTTCCGAAAAACGCCTGCCTACTGTAGCAGGAAACTCCGTGCTTACAGTAAGCATATTTCACGCTAGCCAGGAATTTTTGGCTTATGCGCCGCATACATCCTGTAAAAAAGATTCTGTCTTTACAGGTTAAGCGCAGAATTTTAGCTGCTAGCGCTGTTAGCACAGAATTCTGTGGTAAGCAGCACCATGACGTTTAGCCCTAATCAAAACAAAAATATGAAATAATATCTACAACCTGATTTTGTCCATCTGATAAAATATCCATTAAAATAGAATATAACAAATTGAAATGTCTTACTTGGTGGGTGAGTGTTGCCATGGTAACTACATGAAGTCTGGAGGCATTCTTATCCAGCGTCAGCATGGATTGCAGACGATTGTCCTCCAAGCAGTCCAGGATGTTCTTCTTGTCCTTAGCAACGAAGACTTTACATCCGAGGGCTTTGGCAATGGCTGTCAGAGAGGATGAGAGATAGAGGGCGGTAGACGCAGAGTTTGACGGGGAAATGAGAAATCCGACAAAAGGAAGGATGGGCCAATTTACAGACAGAGCCAAGTTTCATTGGAACAGTAAAAGTGTACTTTAGGACCCTCTGTTTCTACAATATTTTGTATTGCTCAAATTGACTTCTGCAACCTTAAGCAATCTGCCTTTCCCCCAGTTTTCAACATTTTCAACATTTTATTTTGGCAAAAACAGTGACTCAATTATCAATTTTTCAAGTTGATGTCGTGGGAATCAACGCAGTTTTGTGCATTCACTTAGCATCACATAAGAGCTGGCTCACTCTATATCGTCACTTTCACATTGTGTTTTGTAATATTGGATAAACATTTATACCATCCGTGGTACACAGTAAACTAACCAACTTTGGACAGTGAAGTTCTGCAAAATAAACAGGAAATTAATAATCGATATACAATAATCAATAGTCATTGATTACCGATAAATATCTTCTCTTTGCCAATGGTGTAAGTGCCACACACTAGCAGTGTTCTGTCATTGCGTCTCACTGCGTTGACTGCAACTTGGGCGGTAAATTCCATCACTTCAGACTGGGTTGGGAAATCATACTGTGGATCCAAATACCTGAAGAAAAATTACAAGAGTGGGATTTGCACCATAGTGGCAGATTTTCAGATTATCTGGTATCTAATTAAAGGCATTTGTACCAGATAAACTGAAAAGTAGCCCAAACAAATATTGACAGTCTGTACAAGCCTTGCCGTAAGTACGTACGTGTGAGTAAACAAAAATCCTGTCAAGGGTAAAGAAACACTCTATCATCTCATGGCAATTTATTTTCTTAAAAAAAACAAAAAAATATAGTTTCCTCGGAAAAAAATGTTTGACTTCTACCTTTTTTTTTGAGACACACTGTACAGAGTTTTCATGAGATTTTATTTCAGAAGTATAGTTGTCATGGACCCATCTGGCCTGTCAATCAAACAGCACATCGACCAATTAGATCACGACATTTGGTCAGGTGACCACGGTAACTCGGTTACAAGACCAAAGGAGGGCGGGGTTTACGGCCAAACCCAGAACGGTCTGCCTTAAATCAGAGAGAAAACTGATGAAGTTAAGTTCGAGGTAAAGATGGTCAGATTTACGTGGTGTCCAGGAAGAGTTGATCGATACGCTGGCTGCGAAGTTGAGGGAGTTCTTCCATGGAAGGGTCGGCTCGGAAATCACCGGTGTGAAGAAAGACTCGACCGTCGTTCAGACAAAACAGAAACAGAACTGCTCCTGGGCAACTGAAAAGGTAAACACATTAAGTCTTAGTTTTAAATCTTATATCTGAGATGAAAGTTGGAACTTTTTATGTATTCATCACCATGCATTGAGGAAAGGAAAGTTGTATGAATTTATTGGAATAAGTAAAATTATTGGACAATTTGCATTCTACGCTACAACAACTTTGTTTTTGTCTGTCACGTGTCTGGCCATAAGTAAATTGCAAGTGTATTCATTGGTCCAGTCGCTAGTTAACAGGATGAACAATTATAAAGGAATGACTTTGGCGCACTTAATTTGAATAGCTTGTGGCTTGACTTGGGAAAGGAAGTGTTGTGACAGACTTGACTACTGACGATGCAAACCTAAAACATGTGAGCATACCTTACGATTACACCTGAATTTTAAATTTTTTTTCAATTTGCTTGAACTTACTGGTTTGCTTCCAGTAACGTGACTTCAACTCCGTTGACCACACAGGCTTCGTTCATCGGCAACGGACGCAGATACTTAGCAGCCACTTTGATCCTTGTCTTGACCAGGTTTGCTGTGATCTGTACAACAAAATACAAGTTTACAAAAAAAGCAAAGTCTGTCAGCGTCACGAGCCAATTTGGCCAATCAGGCTGGTGTTTATCTCCAGTTTCCTTGGCATGAAATGACTGAGAATATTCCTATTCCCCCTGGATGGGATGCCAGTCCATCACAGGCTACTCCCCAGCTAATGCCGGTACCCATTTACATACTCCTGGGTGGAGAGAGGCAAGTGGGGGGGGGGGGGGCTCAACACATACCTTACTACAGTAGATGAGGTGTTGGAAGTGTCTCGTCAAGCCTCCATAGTGATCGTAATGGAAGTGGCTCAGGAAATACGCAGTGCATCCTGGGATATCACCATAGCGAAAAGCATCCACAACAAACGAAGTTCCTATTTAGGGTCGAGGGAAAGAAATTTTGAATGAATAATTTTCAAAATGATAATACCAGAGATTAATTTTGGAATGATTTTGATGCCCCATGGTCATTTGTTTGTTCAAAGCAATGATTTTATGGCCACGTCAGACAACATACATGTACCTCTTGCAGGGGAGTATGTAGCTGTGCTGGGAAAGGGCAAAAGCATGCAAGAAGATTTTTTTTTTTTAAATCTAAGAGAAGGAAATTGAACATTTGAGTTTCATATCAATTTTTTTTAAGAAATAGAGCATTTGATTTGTCCGAATGGTTGATTAAGTTCTTGCCTTGTATCTTCTTGTAAAAAGGACACGGTCTCTGGTAACTGCCAGGATTCTGATTCTGACTCTGGGTTTGTCTGTTGTTCTCATCATCTTGAGAGATGTCCTTATTACCCCAACGTCCGCTTCTTGATTTACCCTGGAAATTATTGGTAGACGACCTTTGGCTGACCCGGAGGTCAGAGTTCATGGTATGACTTTGAGGGAATTTGTTCATGGCAGCTGCAGTCTGAGTTGTGTTGAAAGATGTGTCCTGTTTTGGTTCTTGGGACAGTTTTTCTTTCTTCACGGCTCCCCAACCGAAGAAGGATGCAAGTGAAGATTGCTTGAGGGAGCTGGAAGGCACGGCGTTGGATAAGACACTAGTCAACGGACGTATGAAATGTGAGAGGGCTCCTCCTTGAGAGGATGTTGCTCTCTTAGAGTTGTTTTCTTGGCTTTGATTGGGTTCTTGTTTTATAAAGGGTTTCTTGGTTGATAAGCTTTCTTCGTCTACTGTTGTTGCCGTTTGAGTGGGATTGTGGTTTCGCATCAAGTCATTCTCCATGAAACAGTCACTGTTACTTTCGTCTGCTCTACTATACCCATTCTCCTTCACTCTGTGTCTGTCATCGCATCGCTTATCTGGATCCTGTGCTGCATGTGACTGTTTCATGTTTGTTTCCGCAGGAGGTGGAATGGGAGAAGCACTGACAGGTGAATCTTCAATGTCTGAATTGAAGCTCTCGCTGTCTTGAGTTTCCTCCACCATGACTTGTATATGACGGGCTTTCTTAGCTTTCATCTGGAAGAATGACTGCGTACTACACAGCTTGCCAGACTGCTGTTTCGTGTCATTAAATTTTCCACGTGGCGTGACCTTGATGCTTATGTCAACCTGGCTGCAGCAATCAAAATCCAGATTCATGTTTTGGGCTGGTCTGTTTCCCTTGGGTGTTAAACTCAGCGGGAAATTGGAAGTCTTCATTTGGCAAGTTGATGGCAGATCTTTGGTTTGATTTTGAGTTGGGGCTGGCGAGTTTGCGTGGTGGCTTTCGAGCTGGCAAAGTGGCTGAGGACAATGTGACATCGGCGCAGAAGTAAGTTGATGTGCTTCTTGGCAAGCTGGTCCAGGGTCTTCAAGAATAGAAGTTGACATCTCACTGAGACTAGACAGTGCATCATCGTTGTCAACATCTGCAGGCTGTTCTTCACAAGCACCATGTGTAGTTTTCTTCAAACATACATCAGACAAGTCTGAATATGGATGTTCACTGTGAGCAAATATGTCCTCGTCACTGGCAGTGCATTGGCTTTCCTCGTTATCGTTATGCTCCAAAGACTCCGCATTCAGCTGCAAAGAGACTAGCTTAGACTTCTGCACAGTTGCATTTCGGTTATTATGAACGGGTCTGTCACTGGGTTTGCTCTTTTGTGTGCAATTCAGACTCCCAATCTGTGATGAGGCTAGCATCCTAGACTCTCTTACAGCAGCAACGGGGATATGTTCAACCACACACTTCCCATCAGCTTTTGTCACTGTATGACTTGGACGTAGATTTGTTGCTGCGTGATTTAGAACACTGGTCTTGAGACTAGTGAAGCCAGACGTGGGAGATGAATCTGACGGCTTCTGTGAGGATGACTGTGGTTCTGGCTGCTCGTCATTTTGTCTCACTTCATGATCATGTTGTGTTTTCGACTCTGTAAGAAAGAAACAGAGTAAATTTTAATTAATAATCATAAGAGTTTTTCTCTTACAAAGAAAGCTAGATTATTTTCTGTCAAACTCCATCAAGGCACATCATATAACAAACTTGAATGTATTAACTCAAACTCAGCCTGTTTGATTCAGAATTTACACTACAGACATCGACTCCAACTATCAGACTCAAAACAACTTTCAGTACCCTTTCATGACAATAGACTTTCCTCTCCTCCATTTCGTTACAATATTTTTAACTAAGTCGCATCAATGATCATTACCCATCTTGCTCCTGGCATCATTTGGTAGCCTGGCTCTAGCCTCTGCCAGCAGGCAATGTGTGAATTTCCTGTAGTGCCCCTCAATCGTCACATCACAGGCTATGCCATCAGGACACTCTGGTGAAGAGTAATTAATATGTAAGTGTACAAGGCGATTGTGGACTATCTGTTATTGTTTACAAATTCAAAAACAAGTTTTTCATTTCATCAGTCACAGACAGTGAAAATGTCAATCCTGTTCCCCTGCAATGACTTTTATATTACACAGGAAAGTCACCAACACTCAGATTATATTTCAATAGGCACAGTGACTAGTCAAATTCCATCAACAGACAAAAGCGGGCAAGTGGTAGGCTTATTAATCTCCTACAGTCAAAGCATGGCTATATCAGGTTTCATAACAATCACAGCCAGTCAATCCTGCTTTATCATTTATGAAGGTAGGGAGCACTCAACTGTTAAAAACATTCACTTGATTTATTTTGACTGCTAGGCTGGCCTTGTTAAATACTCACAACTCCACACAAGTCAAGCTCAGCAAGCTCTGCGATTTTCATGATCCTAATAAATTATTACTTACATTTGAAAAAGCAATCACTTCTGAGGTTCCTCAACAATCAAGTTGTTATATGTGTAACCATGGCTACCTCCATGGTGTAACTTAACAAAATTCTCTTTTCTACAATCTTTATCCTACTGTTTTGGAAAAACCCTTTACGAGTATTGATAGCCAAACAGTTTTGATCAACAGTTTTGATCAATTGAGTTATTTTGTGAATTGTGTACAGTGTAGTCTTTCTTTTCTTTTCTGTTCTTCCAGGCCATAAGACCAGAAATGACCTCAGCCTATATAAAGGGATAAATTATTTAAGTCCTATATTTTGTCACCAAGTGGTCAAATACAGTTCCATGAATATACCATTTTCGGCAAGGAGTGGCTTGGATAGGCACTCCGTCACATGTCGTTCTGGTGAATCTATGATGAGAGCACTAAACGGCATCTGGCAGAACGGACAATACCCATGAGATATTCTCCTAGTCCTCTCCAAACTAGTTTCATTCACTTCTGTTTTCTTCACACCATTCACCAAACACTTGGGCTTCATCTGTGTGTTCTTTGCATCTTTAAGTTCTTTGCAGCTTGACTTGGTTGCCCGACGTTTCGACCTCTTTTTGTCCACTCCGTCTCGGTTGCTTTTATTTTTCTCCAATTGTGGAGTTGTGGAACCAGGAGAACTCAGCAAAGTGCTTCTTGAGGGTGAAAATGACTCAAATTTCATTTGCGACATTGGTCGTTTTGGAGTCTCTTCACCTTTTGATCTGCTAGACCAAGTCGAAAGTGCCGAGTTTGACGAATCCCTTTCCGACTTCACGACTTGCCGGGAATCCAGCATTTTCCCCCGTGCACTGCACACGGTGGGCTGTGTTGAGGATCGGGGAGTACGTCGTCGTTTCTTCAAAGGTGGCTGTCGTTGTGATGAATTTTGACTGCTGATACTCTCTGATCTTTTCATTCTTTTCAGGGACTTGTACTCCCATATGTCATCGTCGCTTTCATCCATTCTGTACAGTGGATCTTCTTTAACTGTTAAAAATATCGTATTTTTTTTCCGAGAACGAGAACTGATTCTGCTTCCAGTTTTGCAAATAATCCGCGCGCTCGTTGTAACGAACAGCGCCCTCAAGACGTACATTTTCAAGTGGGAGTACGAGTACCGCTTGAGTAGGCGTGGCTGCCATAGACCCAAGTAATAAATACGCCCACTTCCGAAATTCAGAGAAAATACCCACAACTCCATTAAAGGTATTTGAGACACGCATCAAATTAAAGCTTATTTCATAATCTTTCATTTTCTGTTCAATTTGTTGGGAGTTAACCAACAACATTTAGGAGAAAATTCCATCCAAAAGGTAATCACCCCTACGTAGTCCAGTAGCCCATCGCCTTTTTGAAAAATAATGCCTGTGCTGCCATTGCATTGCTAAATATTGTATTTTGTACAGAAATATCACAGAAATACGAGCTTGCAGTACAGTCTAGTCGTGCATGTGTTCCACCCTTCTTTTTTAACCCTCAATTAGTTCATGGCCCACAAAATAATGGAGAGTTCGTCAGTTCGAGGGCATGCAAATCGTGATTGGCCGGCTTGGGCAATTTCGGGCCTATTTATTGGCCTGCACCCATTCGAGAGGGATTTCTTTTCTTTCTTTTTTTGGTAAAATCTGAGGGAGCTACTAGCGTTAGCGATTTTTGTGTGCTTGATAATTGATTTGGAAGTTGAGATTTGAGTTAAGGGTTGCGGATTTAAGATTTTCAAGTAAACTTTACTTCATTTCAAAAGTTGACTTATCCATTAAAGAAGTGTCCTATGTTTCTCTGTATTAATATGCGCCTCTCGATTATCCCCCCTCGCCCCGCCCCCGGCTGCCCCACCCAAGATGTGGGCACTGTGACAAAATCCCCACCCCTGGGGTAAAATGTAAGTAACAATCTCCGACTTATGGGTGTGGTGTACTAAACTGATTGCCTTTCTACATATAGTGCGTCAATGTTTGTGAATGGCCCGGGACTTGAAAAATGTGACCAAATCTGACACAAGACGTGGGATCGGAAAGCGAGGGGGATCGGGACAATTGATAGCATGGAGACTGAGGTGCATAATGTTGTTGCGTGTGCCGGCAAATGCCACTTGGACCACTGAGGAAGAAAGTTGGTGCTGCGGATCTAATTTTTACGAAAGCCCATTAGCGCCACTGCAAGTATATATGTTACAGATTGTGTAATTCGTTATTACGGATTATTAATTCGTTATAACGGATTATTAATTCGTTATTACGGATTATTAATTCGTTATAACGGATTATTAATTCGTTATTACGGATTATTTAATTCGTTATTACGGATTACTAATTCGTTATAACGGATTATTTAATTCGTTATTACGGATTATTAATTCGTTATTACGGATTATTAATTCGTTATTACGGATTATTAATTCGTTATTACGGATTATTTAATTCGTTATTACGGATTATTAATTCGTTATTACGAATTATTAATTCGTTATTACGGATTATTAATTCGTTATTACGGATTATTTAATTCGTTATTACGGATTATTAATTCGTTATTACGAATTAGGTCTGATGTTCTCACACGTGGAGAGCACGTGACCAGGGGCCTGTGTATATAGCGCCGCTAGGCGGCGTATCTTTGCATACAACGTTTGCACTCCTGTGCCATACTTGCCGAGTAATGACTCAGAACGTATGAGTAATTCGTAATAACGAATTAATAATCCGTAATAACGAATTAAATAATCCGTAATAACGAATTAGTAATCCGTAATAACGAATTAAATAATCCGTAATAACGAATTAATAATCCGTTATAACGAATTAGTAATCCGTAATAACGAATTAATAATCCGTAATAACGAATTAAATAATCCGTTATAACGAATTAGTAATCCGTAATAACGAATTAAATAATCCGTAATAACGAATTAAATAATCCGTAATAACGAATTAATAATCCGTTATAACGAATTAGTAATCCGTAATAACGAATTAATAATCCGTAATAACGAATTAAATAATCCGTTATAACGAATTAGTAATCCGTAATAACGAATTAAATAATTCGTAATAACGAATTAATAATCCGTAATAACGAATTAGTAATCCGTAATAACGAATTAATAATCCGTAATAACGAATTAAATAATCCGCAACATATATACTTGCAGTGGCGCTAATGGGCTTTCGTAAATTTTGTTGCTGAGGCCAAAATCATTGGGAATGTCCCATGCATTGAAACTTTGACTCCTCGTTATGCAATAAAAACTTCATAAAACAATAAGGCATGCGCATGTATACGTTGTTATGATTATTTTTTTGAGATATGCATGGACGCCGGGCACTGCATCATTTCTTTCCCCTTTACAAGAATGATCGGAAATTCTATCTGAAGGAAATTTGAAGTATTCGAGGCCGATAAAAAAAATGACCTTCAAAACTTCCGATTTCACATTTGCCCATCCTAGTCCAGTTTTGCAAACTTGGCTAGCGAGGATGCATTTGCCCCGCCCCTCAATTTCCTGTAAATTATACGCCGAACGACTAGGACAAGTTTATGGATGTTAAAAAGTGCGCGTAGCGCGCTAAGAGCCTGCCGAAGAGGGCGCGTACGCGGGCCCTGCCGGCGAATTTTTACGAATTGATCCCTGTCGCCACATATGGATCTAGGAACGATGTGTCTTGCATGGAACCTGACTAATTTTAATGATGACATCGTTTCGTTTCCGATTTGGTGTTTTGAAGAGAATCTGTTTTCTGCTTTTTAAACGGTAAAACCCTTTTTACGCGGATTTTATCATTCAGGTATGAACATGATGAATAATAATATGCGCTGTTTAATGTTTTTTCCTTATTTTGTGTATATTTACTTGCTGATTTGCTGGACAATTTAAATCAAATTGCTTTTATTTTATTTTTAGGTTCATGTTGGCGGTTGCTTGCATTTTTGGCTTGCCGAAATAATTTAAGAAAGATTGTGGATATATTGCCGGCGGCAATCCCTATCAACAGAGGGCGCTGTACTCTCTAAGATAGGGCTGAATTATAAGATATATATTAAATTACCACCAACGGTTGTGTAGCACTTGTGGCCTAGTGGGTAGTCAGGTAGTGGATAAGCAACGGGATACGGATCTCATGTGCAGGAAGACTCGGGTTCGATCCCTGCTGGCAAAATATTTAAGGTTTTTTTCCCCATCCCCCAAGAATATTCTTCTTTTATTATTTTAACATGTCTCAAACATTTTATTGTAGAGTATTACATTTTCTTTTTCAGATTTTTTGTGGCTCTGGAGGATTTAAAGGAAATAAAATCCGAAATTGTAAAATGGTCTGATTCCCATCATGCCCATCTTGTGAATATGATGTTACAACGATAATGTTGGCATGGAGCCAGACTAAAATTTGTCACAGGCATCAACATACTACATAGGGTAGGCCCATAAATGTGGCCTAGTTACTGGACTACTTCCGTAAATAAAGGCTACACTTGGGCAATTAACATGTACATGCATGACATGTAAGCACTTGTTACCGAATATATTTACGCATAACGTATGTACGTGCATGGTGCAGCGCTTGGATCAGGACGGTCTGAGTTGTGTTTGTGTGGCCAGCTGCACGTTATTTTCGGCACAATGCCACTTTAGGTACATGGTACTTCTTTTCGGTGAATTCTGGCGCAGTTGTGTGAGTCGTTTTGTAACATTTTTTTTAACATTCATATCGATATATTGTATCAAAATATCGCGATACGGATGTGTATTGATATATCATTACAGCCTTAATGTGTTTAACTGGCAGATAACTAACGTCCTAGTGTGGAATTCATTCCTGTTTAGCTGTGCTATATTTTTTTCAGGGAATTTGGAAATTTCCCGGGGAATTATCTGGGAAAATCCAGGGAATTTTGTTTTCATGAGGTGCTGGGAAGTGGGAACCCTTAGTGAACAGGCATGATGGTGGAATAATAAATAACATTGTAGTTACTTTAAGACATTATTCCTGTAGAGATTTATAACAAAAAGCTATTTTATGTTATTGTGTAGGAATGTCTTGGAAATAGGGCAGGGTTTTGAACTAAGAGAAAAAAAAGCAAGATATTCAAAATTACAAATTTCTTTCAAAATACTGTTAATTTTTGTTACAAATTTTGAAAATAGAGGATGGGAAGATTGTTTGAGGAAGCCAAAAAAACATTTGATTCGCTCACTTAATAATATTTAAGAAAAAAAAAAGAAAAAAATTGAAGAGAAAAAATATGTTACTTCGTTTTTCTAACCATCTTTAAAAAGTGCATTTTTGTGTGGTTTGCCATGGATCTGTTTGACTTTGTTTTTTTGCACCACAACACGTAACTAAGTTACATGTAAGAAGGCAATTAGCAAGGGAAGTAAATCAAAGCTTGGGCACCATTGATCTAGGAAGCAGGATATCCTGTAGTTAAACACACAGACGCATGGCCTTTACATGTACATGCATGTACATGGAGAATGTACATACATGTACATGTACATGTACATAACTCGCGTACACGAACACGTACATGTACTAAGCATGCGTAGGAACAGTATTCTACTAGCTACATGTATTAAGGCAGAGCTACCCTGAACTTTATTATGTTTGTTGATCAATAGAGTTAGTACATTGTACAACGCATGATTTTACTTTTAGGGTTGTGCTTAATTTCAGATTTTAATCTTTCATATACATACATACATCTTTTG
Organism: Patiria miniata; assembly: GCF_015706575.1. Classification (NCBI taxonomy): domain Eukaryota; kingdom Metazoa; phylum Echinodermata; class Asteroidea; order Valvatida; family Asterinidae; genus Patiria; species Patiria miniata. The sequence goes on from NW_024037071.1 coordinate 5,500,954, forward strand.
ATTTAATGTGGTATAAAACATATTTTTTAAATTGTGTGAATAATTTTGTATGAAACTATCTTTTTAAAAGACAAATGTGTTTCTTTGATTTACCTAGTTTTTCATGGTGTAGATGTTAAATAAGCATACAAACTGAAGATTTGTTGTCCGTTCATTTTTTTCCGAATTTGTGAAGTCATGTTATTGTGGGCCTACATGCAACCCCAGCTATCTAGGTATTTTTGCTTGGAATATTCCAATCCTCCGAAATCCTCCACCATTTACGTTGTAGAAAGTCAGTAGACCTTCATGGGGTTTTAAGTAATTAAGGAAATGCATCCCATGTTACATGTAGGTAACAGTGACTGGGCATTACGTACCTTTCCTAATAATTCTACACCTGGTTGATTCTAAAGAATCTGGGTGGGATACGGGTTAATGTGCGTTTCTTGTGAATGCAGATATTGTGTTAACCCTAACCCTCAATTCTCCAAAATCAACCAAGCAGTTTTGGAGGATTTTGGAGGATTGATGATTGTTCCTAGCCAAACGGGCCTGGGCGGTTAGAGTTAAAAACCAGTGTAGCAGAATGGAAAGTTACATTTGGGATTTGGGTTCCACCTGTGAACTTTATCCTACTCCCACGCATAAATTAACAGTTCGGGTGAAAGGAATTCTCCCAGACTCTCGGTGCACATTGGTTGAAATGTCAAGCAGAAATTAAAATCACACCACCCTTTGCAGAGCTGGGATGTGGTTTAAAATATAATTCACATGATGTGACAGCGTATAACGTTCATGTGATGTTTTGCAGACCTAAGGTTGAATGTTAGAGTGATCAATATTCCTTGTGTTTTGTTCGTCTACAGGTGTAGGATAATTCCATGCACCTGGAGCTGTTCCATTGGAGTCGTGGGTTGCACTGAAGCAGTGAGCTGGGAGGTGGACTCGTGAAGTCAGCGTAGTTGTTCGTCGAGCCATCAATTTTCTTGCGGCTGCTCTGAGTCAGCATTATCGGGCCCTGATTTCCTGTGCAGGTTTTCCCTTGAGGACTGAATTCTGTGCCAAGACTAACCTGGCACGGGACTTAAGACAAGCTGAACATCCTACCACTGGCCCAAATCGACCAGAAACATTGATGTAAATGTCACCTTTCCAAAGAAAGGTGACAACAGAACTCATGTAGGTGTACAAGTTTTTGTTAATGAAGCGTGTGGCACATACAGTGCAACGGAACAGCGTTAACAATGGGGTAATTGGACAGACATAATTGGACTCTTCAGCCTTTTTTTGCCAAAATGGCTCCTGTTTATCATATTTCCAAGATTGCTCCCAGACGACTGTGGGAAGCTACTACAGTCACCGCCGAGAACCCCCACCTGGGCGGGGCCAATACTCAAGGGTCTTCCCGAGATTGTCCGGCTGCAGCTTGCGGCTACGACTGCACCTTCTAATCATCATGGCTACTATCACCTTCCTGTGAGTCCATCCCAGGCTCAGTAATCTCAGCTCTCCCACCACCCCCGTTTTACCCAAGCCCCGCCCCTCCTAACCATCTGAGCATGATAACACTTCCGGCTCTCCAGTCTTGGCTGGGCCAGGAGTTGGAACTACGAGGCATCGACGCCGTCATCTACACGCGGTACATCCTCAGCATTCTCCAGCAGGACCACTTCGAGCCTGACGCGGAGTTTGACCCCTTCCATCCGCAGAAGGAGGTCAGGTCAACCAAGGGCAGAGTTCATCCCAGGAAGTTTCGCAAGTCATGGACCGCCGAGGATTGGAAGAAATATGCCGTCTTGGAATGCCTGCAAGCTGTGACTGATAAGGTAAGATTTGTAATTCACTGTAATATCGAGAAAATTGTATTAATTCAGAGAACAAAAATTAAGGTTGGACAACATACATGTACACGTACTATATTTTTTCCCATAACAGTGAATTGATCAGCCAAATTTTGTACTGTCGGTACATTCTAAGTTAATCAGGGAATTGTCACTTTAGATATTTGAGCTAAAAATTGATCAGGCAAGTTCGTTTTGTAGTACCTCGCAAAATGTCCATTATGGACCTTGTTCAATTTGCTTTTCCTTTTTTATTCTCTTCTTTTTTAAACCATTTATTTTGAATGTTCAAGACCTAACCTGTTGAAGTTTGAGCTTGGTGACAAGAAAACAGTGAAATACCACGCACAACCTTTTGATCACGAAACACAATTTTCGTCCATAGCACTCGGTCTTTCCAGAAATCGGTCAATTGACTATCATTTGAAAGCCCCTGTACATTTCTTGATTTCTAATATACATGTAAGGGACAGCAAACGAAATAAAATAATTTCACAAGATGTTCTTTTTGCGATCTTTCAAACCAAGTATGCTTTTTGATAAGAATTTGGTTGGTTGCTTTTGGCATAAATGCAAATAATCTTAAAGTTAAACAGGCCTATCCCTAAAAAAAAAAATCAAAATGTAGTACTGTACATGTACACAGGCACATGAACATGTACATGTACATGTACATGTACATGTACATGAACTGTGCTGATCTTCATTACATGTATGTATCACATGGACACAATTACCTTGAACCCCCAGTAGACTAGCATTGTACTAGATGGCTATTAAAATACATGATTCATTAAATATACGATACATGTACAATGTACATGTATCCTTGAATCTCCCTGCATGAGTCTATTCCTTCCTCCATGGTCAACCAAAGATATCAATTAATAACATGCACATAATTTAGGACTGCACCTTTTTTTTACTGTGAATGTGTATTCCACAGCACATACATGTACACGTACAGTTTTAATAATCTGCTTTAAATTAAAGTTACATACTATGATACAATGTACATATTCGAGTGCTAGAGAATCAGACATGAAGTATACATCAAGGGTAAGATTTTGTCAGGATTTTTTTCTTATTTCAAGATTTTCCTCAGAATCTTTTTCCGATTTCATGTTCAGTATTTTTAAAGAACCTCATATGAAATCTGGAATTTGTTTAGGTTTTACCATAAAGGTCTTTTTAGCTTTGCTAAATGTATGTATAGAGCAGAAAACATTGGTATTTTAAGAGGTTCTATTAACAACCCATTGAACACCCTGTGGATTATTTTGTGGATTTTTCATATTCCTGAATCTAACACCCCCTCCCATATAAACATACTTTTAAGGCACTAACGATTGTTACATGTATTTATTAGTATGTGGTCAGTGTACAAATGTATGTACTGCCCTTGATAAATTATCTCCCAAATATAGGCAGAGTTGGCAAGGCTACGTTTGTACATGTTCAGCGTGATGCAGAGGCTGTGGGCATACCGATAGTTCTGTACAATGTACAGATGTATTTCTTGTGTGAAGAGTAGGAGTATGTGGATAATCAGTTCACCTACATGTACATGTAGACATGTGACAAGGACGTATTACAGTGGGGTTTGAGAATTGGTCATTATGTAAAAATTAGACTTTCCTCATATACATTCAGCACACATCTACCATAAAGCAAGGGCATTAAACCTGATGTATGTACTGTACTGTATGTGTGTATTATGGGAGTGGACCAATAATGTTGGTCATGAGTGTGCTTTTTACAGCTGACAAAATGGAAACTTGATTTTGGGAATCACTGCGTACAGTGTATCAGAACAAATGGAATACAATATAAAGAGTCAACTGAGACAAAGGATGCCTCCATTTTTTTCATTGATGTTTTTCATTTTTGTTGGGTTTGTTTGTTTGTTTGGGTTTTCTTTGGTCATGAGGTTGTGTCTCTATTTTCTCTTTTTTTTGTTGAACCTCCAACCCTGACTGGCTTTTAGTCTTGCTAGAATCCGACTTCTTTATTTGTTAATTTTATAAGTTTTAAAAGGTTTTTTAATATTTATCCAATAAAAATTCTACACCTGCAACGTCAGAAAACACATTCTATTTTCAGGTTTTTTTTCTGACAGATAAATATCTACGTGTATGTGAGTAAAAGTTAATAACTTCGGAAGAAATGCCAACTTCTTCTGCACCTATATTGATATCAAAAGGGAAATTTACAATGAACATACATTGTACATGTACATTCATGACAATTTTGTCAAATACAAGTGCATGTTCATGCACACAACTTTGTCGATATTACATATCGGTATGTACATGTACATGTTCGTGGAGTTTTTCAACAAACAAAATAATCGAGTGTACTCAATCAAGTTTGATATCAATATTATCAACATCACTGGCAATGAACTTTGTTCTTTGAAAAGCTAGGCAGACCCCTGTCATTAGGTCAAGGGTGTTTTAATCGAGTTGCCAAAACAAAGGCACAACTAATAAAGACAGTTAATGTACCATTCCCATATCCATCAAATTCCATCCGGAGTTTTCAGTGAATTGTGCGAGATTTCTAAAATTAGAAAAAATGGGACCCCGTCCTTATTACATTCTCCAGAAAAATTGCAGTTTCTTTTAAAAAAAGAAAGTTACAGTGCAAAGAATGTTTCCTGCATACATTGCAGAGCAGAGAATTCAAAAAAGATTCCTGTCAAAAAATGGTCCTTCGTGTCTTCAGTTGGCATCCTTGTGAATACTGGAAGGACTGTTGAGCCAGTCTAGCCAGCATCTTCCTCCAAGACTCTATCCTCTCTGGGATGCAGCATTCTTGGGATTCCAGACAAGTCACTCCAACGATGCGGGGAGGACGGCCACGGAGTAAAGACTGTTGCAGTGAACTTGAGTCTTATGGCGCAGCACAGACGCAACAAGCCATCATGGCGCAGTTGTTTTATTGTTGAGGATAAATTGGATTTGCTCGGTTGTTTTGGACGCATTTCTTTAAGTCTCGTCATCGATACCCGAGTTGACATTCAGATAGACCAACACTTCTTGGTGTGATGACACGCCAGTTTACTACACGTCTTTGTGAAAGTAGTGCTACGCTATCTTTATGGAGTCTATCTTCCATTTTGTGCAAGACTGATGCCTAGCTGCACATGAATCAGTTACTTTTCAACTTACTGAAGGATGCAGTCAAAGGAGATATATTTCCAGCACATGCGTTGTATTAAATTTCCAGGATGTTAAGTTTTGGTTCAACATAATGTGATGGGCTTAGCTGTATGTGTTGCTTCAAGGAGTGGACTTTTGTTGGGAGCAATGTGTCGGGTAACATGAGGATGATGATCTTCATGCAAAATTCATCAAATGTAGAGTTCTGTGCCTAATCGAATGTGCTCCTATCTCCATGGAAACTGAATGTTTCTCGGAAGAGGTTTACACAGCCCTCAGTAGGGAATCTTAATTTCGCTCTTCATTTCTGTGGCAATGGACAGAGACCTTGTACCCGGAGCAGACATGGCGAGTTGTTGCAAATCGGTAATATGCTGTAATGTCCTGGGCATGTTTTTGGATCATTTTTGTGTGACTTGAGACCATGCATAAAAAGAACTTGCAAGAAGTGCATGGATCTTGCACAGAAGACTGCATTTTTAACCCTAGCCTTCCTCAATCCTCCAAAATCAACCAGGCAGTTTTGGAGGATTTTGGAGGATTGAGGTTGTTTGCCATTTGATTTTAGAAGGTGCATTGTGTCAAGGTATTTAAGGTGCACCTTGTGTTGTTTATGCTTAGCCACACATAAATTATGCCAAGATTATACTAGATATCATCCGCACTGCTTCTGGATATCATGGGCAATTCCTCATTATATTACAGTGATTGTTGGATGACTTTGAAGGGTCGTGGAGGTGGTCACCCCTTCACTGAACAAATGCAAGAAATAGGCCTAACGGATGATTTTGAAGGATTGAGGATGTACATATTTAGATGGTAGCAATTGAAGGATTTTGAAAGGTTGAGGATGGATCCTAGCCAAAAGGGCCTAGGCGGTTAGGGTTATTATGGCCGGTTCATAATTGCACACATGCTGTATTCAAGCTAATGCACATGGGTGGCGCTGCCGAAGTTCTCAAGATTTGACTCCCTTTTTTATTGTAAAAGTGTCCTCCGAATTTATATTTTTTTGATTAGGATTGTGGCATTGAGAGTCTAGTGGAGGAATTGTGTGTTAAACTGAAGCGAGTCAAGGAGGAACGGGACAGAGGGACCAAGGATGGAGCGGGTACCAGTGATGAGGAGACAAGCTCACCTTTGAAGCCGGGAACAAAGGCAGAACGCCATGAGAACCCTGCCTCTCAAGCTGCAAAGTGAGGAGAACAAATATTAAAATGAAAAAATATTGCTGGGAGTTTTTTTGTGTTTGTAAGAAAGATATTAGAATCCAATACTCTCATTTGTACTTGAAAATAAAAAGCAAAACAGCATGTATGTTGTATAAAATTGTTTGTTTGCAAATTAAGAGACTTTAATTATCTGTTCTTATTCATTCAATATATTATTCAAATATTCAAAATCCCTCTGTTATAGCTTCTAATTTTTATTTTATCGGAATTTAAATAATCACACATCCCATAAACTTCATCCAGTGGACTTGCAGGATACGTTTGTTTTGCAAATCTGTAATTTGTACAATCTATCAAAAATGCAATACATTCTTTAACTTGTTATTATGCCTATACATTTATTAAATCTTTTTGGTTTTTACAATCATAGTGTACAAAAATTAACTTTTATTGTTTTTTTCTTTCATGTTTGCATTCAGGTATTACCAAGCTTTCCCAGCCCTTAGTGACAAGACTAACACAATCATGATGTCTGATTCTCAACCTCACGGTGCCTGGGGTCCCAGTAAAAAATCTCCACCACTTGATGGTCAGCAAGGAATGGGTAAGCGAGACCGAAAAGTAGTGAAGAGTGTCTCTGCTTCCACTTCAAGAAGGAGCAAGTCCCCCGCCAGAAAGCATCAGCGAGCCAAGAGCCTACCAAACAGCATGAGCCATCAAGACGATAACCTGATGTTCGTTGTCCCAAAGTATCAGTCCAAGAAGGGTTATGGGAGGAAGCAGGCCGAGGGCAAGCCTCCCACTACAAGGAACGGGGAGAAGATGGGAAGAGTTGGAGAGAGGCTTGGCGCTGTGACGATTCGGGCCAAGAGTCTGCAGCAGCCGCATGCCTGGGAGATGAAAGAACAGACTCAAGAGGTCTTGAACGTCAGTCCAAGCCAGAGTCCAGAGTTTGTGGAGTTGGCGGAAGATGTTATAGTTGATGAGAATGAGATAAGCTGGTATACAGAGCCGGTGGTTCCCGTCCTGGAGCAGGGGTGGAACCTGAGTAAGCTACAGACGGTCTACAGATCAGGATCCAGCAGCCCCTATGTCAAGACGCCAGCCAGTGATATCAGCTTGGAAGAAGCTGTCAACTCGCTGGCAGAGAGCCTCTGCCGTGACATATTTGAAGACGATCAGCATAATTCTGGTGAGATTCAGTCTGGCGAAGGTCCATTATCAACCCAAGAGGGTTTTGAAGGCAGTTATAGTCCACAAGTACCTCAGCTGGTCACTGCTGTTCAAAGCCTCTTGGAAGGAGATTCGGCAGAGAGGGGAAGACATGGAGATAAGCCAGACCTCTTGTCTTTGCTTGATTGCAGTAAACCTGATTTGTACCCTTGTCAAGGGAGAAACGCATCCGCTCTTCAGGCCATGCCATTGCTAGTTGTGGACAGCCAAGCCAGTCTCAGCATGCGACAGGATCAGTCTGGAAAAAATACAGATGGGGAGTATATGGCCCACAATACGCTGACATCATCGGCTTCATCAAGCCAAGAGCATCTAGAAGGCCATGCCGCTGACTTGAGGGTAGCTGATTATCCTCTTTCCTGCATCTGGAATCAAGAGCTTCCACATGCCAAGGAGCCATGGGAAAGATCTCCACTGAAGATGAATGCGTCTGGCTGGCCCAATCAACAGGGGTATGGTATGGAGCAAAGTTTTGAGCAAACACAGCAAGATCCTTCAAAAATCGGTGATGTCCAGGATTTACCTGAAGCCTTGAGGGTAACGGTGGATCATGACAAGGTAATAAGGTCTGCGGTTGGTTCCCTCCGGGAAGAGGAGTCTCTCCTTCGTATCTGTTGTCCAACACACAGTCACCATCAGTGTCCTACCACCTCTGCTATGATTAATCAGTTTCTGCCAGGCAATTTCCCGTTCTCTGGGGAGTCATTTGGTCCAGAAGCTCCACTGCCAAGTCCAAACAGTGTGCTATCCTGCAGTGACCCTGGAAGCCCATTCTACTCTGAAAGTGAGCAAGACTCTCTGGCAAAAGGTATCAAGTCTGCTTGTCATCTGGATGATTCAACACCTACAGCTGCTGATGCCCAACCATTTGACATCAATAGCGCTCTTTGGTCAACCTACGATACTCAGCCACGATATTCCCATCTGCCAAAGATAGTTCGCTGGGAGGACGGCTCCTTTGCCAGAGATGGAGTGCTGAGAAGACGCAAAAGTTCTTTCATTGAGGGTGGTGTGTACGGCAGCCCGTACAGCAGTCAGAACAACAGTCACTACAACAGCTGCAGCACAAGTCCCTGCGAAAGTGGCAGCTTGCGGGATCTGTGGAATCCAGCCGCTGTTCAAGAGGTGTCTGCTTTGGTGACTTCAATGAAGGAGTTGATCAGCCCAGAGTCTGGATCAATTGGCTGGAAATCTGAGAGCAGATTAAGTGATGCATCGGGTAAGAGAGGTACTATAACTCCAGAGCAGACCCTGGAGTCTTCTCAGCAGGATGAACAGAGTCTGATTGAGGATAGTCTCATGGATAGTCCTGTCTTCATCTGCTCAAGAAGCTCCTCTCGCTTTGAGTTTGCCAGGAGTGTCAGTGATCTGGATGGAAGCCTGAGTCCTGTCAGCGCAGCCGGTACAGAAACAGATGAAATGGTGTCAGAGGCAGAGCTCCTTGAAGAAGCTTTAAAAGATGTTGGAGAAATGGAGGAAACGAAAGAGTGCAATAAGAAAATGATGATGTGCAAGCTAGATGCCAAAGATGATGAATGGAGTGATTCTCTGAAGTATAGCCTCCCAACTGATGGCAGCTCGCAGGAGCTCACTCCATCCTGGTTGACACCTCCTCAGGAAGGCAGTGCCGCTGGCTTGGGGGATGATCTGTGCTCAGAGAAGAGTCAGGGATCGCTCAGCTTGACAGGCATCGTACCCACAATCAGCAAACCAGAGGCTATACGGAAGGGTAAGCGTCCCTTCGATCTAGCGGTAGGTGGTTCCAGTCCACTTCGTCAGAAGGTCGATCTAGGCGATGCCAGTCTTGCCATGGATGAGCTACTGATCTCTCCCAAGACTCATTTCCGCCCCATCCATGAGACCATATCTCCTGATGATTCATCCGGCGATGAAGGTGCTGCTGCATCCCGAGTCTTGGACTCACCTCATCCAGGTAGTCTTGATGAGCTGACCATCAGTAAAGTCGTCGGAAGTGCCCCTCGTAAGTCACCTACTGCAGATCAGTGGCCAAGGTCCCACCCTCTTGCAACAGGTCCAACTGGCTTTCCTTCCAACAGTCCAAGTAGGATTGGAAAGGATTATCACCATGACAATGGAACACGGGTCAAAGGTCTAAGCGGACATCCAGCAAAGTACGACAACTTACAATGGATGGAAAGTGGCGGGGGCCATAATATGCAAACTCAACATGGGGCCGAACTGGATCCCATAATGCATCTGGATTATGAAAACCAGGTAAATACTCAATGCTTATCTTTCTGCTTGAAGCCATTTTTCTTAGTTTTCCTTTTCTATCCATTCTTTGTCTAACCCTCTCATTTTAGCTGCACTTGAATAGGGCTCTTCAGGCCACTTTTTAAATACATTGTATGTAGCCAAGCTGACTCTCTAAGTTACCGATGGTTGCGTAAAAGCACCATTTCATTCCCTGCTTTCAACTTGATGAAACCTGGGAGAGTTAAAGGAGAGGAAGTTGTTATGAAAAAAAATCATGTTCAAAATTTACTAAAGGGCCATTTTGAAATAAGTTTTAATTATTTTGTCCATAGATGTTTGCGTTTGAAGACGAAGCCTTCCTGAAGGGGGAAGGGTTTTCTGATGTAGGAGGCGGGATGGTTAAGCCGTTATACTCCTCAGAGCTGGAGGAGATGTGGCTGGGGGAAGCAGCCGGTGATGCTAAGCAAGGCAGACCACCTTGGAGGAAACACAGACGGAAAATGGGTAAGAACTTGCTTCTAGTGATCACTCATTTCTTTCAGGTTTCTCTCGAGTAAAAGTTTACGAACATTGTGTTCGGGTACAACATTTAAAACTTACATCTATCTGAAGGTTTCAGCTGTTAGACCTACTGTTACATCAGATATGAATCAGCCACAAAGTCTGGACAGCTTGGAGGTTGAGTTGTTTAGATGTGTGCATATGCTAGCATGCACATGTGCCTTTCAAGTTTTGGGAATTATTTTCTTTCAAGCACTCGGGCAGCATTGAGAATGCAGTTCTTTTAAAAATGCGTCGGTGAAGGGAAAACCCCAATATTGAGTCCATTCTTAACGTTGATTGAGGGCCAAAAAGAAAAAACAATATTAAAAGTTCCGACTTGCTGACGGAGGGTCACTTCCTCCATTTTGTGAAATGTTATTGACTGATACAATCTTTACATTTCCTTATTATCGCCAGTATATTGTTCTTATCTTGCTGTGAATTTTATTTCCATTCACTCTTTTTTAACCTCTTGGATGTATAGTAAATTTCGTTTTCTGCAAATTATTTTGTAGGTATTCAGAAGAAGCCATGTAGTTTCTTCTTGGAAGGGAAGTGTCGTCGTGCAGACTGTCCCTTTGCTCATGATGTCAGCAGCATTACATGTCGGTTCTGGGAGGAAGGACAATGTCTGAAGGGAGAGGAATGCCCATTCATGCATGGATATCCCAGGTAAATCGTCATTAGGTTGTTATGTCTTGCAGAGTTGTAAACGAGTCAATCTCAAGTCCTTAAAGAAGTATTAAAGAAGGGATGAGCAGTGGCAGAGGAATGCCTCTGTCAGGATTCATTTTAAATAGCTTGTGACTTGAGAATGGAAGATTTGTGATTGACTTGCGATGACTTGTGATGACTTGTGATGATTGATTGGCTTGTGATTGACATGTGGTTGGTTTGTGATTGACTTGTGATGACTTGGGATGACTTGTGATTGACTTGTGATGACGTGTGATTGATTTGTGATTGACTTGTGACTTGTGGTGACTTGTGATTGGCTTGTGATTGACTTTGATGACTTGTGATGACTTGATTCTAACTCAGGCGTCTTCGGAGAATAGAACTCAAAGATCTGTTCAGTGTTTCAGCTCTACTCAAACTAAGGAGGCTACTTTTTATGGCTCGACTCATTTTGAAGATTTTAACAGTCGGAAAAAAATCTTGGCCAGTCTTTGTCACTGAGATTCCCCCACTTCAGAGATAACATTTTTGCAAGCCCATTCCCCTCCACCTTTAGATCTGTCCCACTGCCCCTGATCCCATAGCTTTGTATCCTTAAGTCTTGTCTACTGGTTCTTATACAGTGAGGTGCATATATCAGAGAGCAAGATTTCTCCAAGCTCCAAGTCTGGCCAGGCAGAAGCCTCAAGAAGGAAGAGAAACGGAGAGGATGAAGGAGAACTATGGCAGACTCATACACAGGTAACAAGCTTGGTCAGGAAAACATGAAGGTTATATGTCAGGCATTCTGACAAAATGAGGCAGAACTGGGCACAGGCCATAGTAGAGGAAAATGCTACCAACCAAATTCGATATTCAGATTTATTGGTGTTTGTAATCTTTAGTATGTCTACTACACATGTTGTAAAGAAATAATATACAAATCTTGAAATAAAGTCTTTCATTTTCACGGCTACAAAACTCCAAAATTTTAAAGGACTTTTCCTCACTATTTTACATGTCGATAAATACAACCTATAAACAGCCATAACTTGTCAACAGAATACCTGATTGAAGTGCTACAAACAGTAAGAAGAAGTACTGAAAGCAGAGGAGGAATGTAGAATTCCCTTCACCTGAATGAATAGATAAAAAGGCACAGTTTATTCCTTCCCCAGTCAATTGTGGTGTGCAACTCTCTTCCCACAAAATATGAATTAGAGATAATTATTATTAGTCAAACTCTCTCTTTTTGTTTTTGCAATACTTCAGGTGAATGCTGCATCTACAGTTCAGACTCCCGAGGGCGCTATACCCTTTTCTAGAAGGAGTCGCATGTCTACTAAGTTGGGCCGGGTTCCATCGGATTCCAGCCCCAGTCACGCTAGGTCTCTTCCAATTAGTATCCGCCCAAAACCCAGGTGACGTTGGCCTCCCGTTTAGAACTTTTGTAGTTTTTTTCCCCCCCTAATTTTTGTATCCGTTTTGTTTTTGTGAATAGGAATTAGGAGAATGGTTCTTGCTTGTGCAAAGTTTTCCGGTAGACTTCAATAGAATGTTTGCAGAATTGAAGTCTGACCAATCAGCATGCTCTCGATGACCTTTTTATCGAGGCAGTCGCAGGTCAAGTTCTATTGTCATTTAAATTCCTTATGGAACAATACATGGCTTTGGCACGTCTGTATACTTGGGTCAGGTCAAGTGACAAGCTAGTCCATGAACTCTGATACTCTGATACTCCCGGTTACGTGTGACTTGACTCATGATTGAGTAGCTGTCAAGAAACACTGATGCTGGGATCCTTTTAACAAAATCTTACAAAGGAAATGCACACTTCTCAAAACATTGTCTCAAAGCGAGGTCCCTAGCGCGCTTGGGTGGGGTGGTGGCTACAACCAAAGTGTGTCAGTATTAAGCCCAGTTCATACTTCACGCGAATGCGAAGCGATTTTGGCATCATGGCACGTTCGCTGCGAAATTTGCCGAGCTGAAATATATTCAATTTTTAATGACGTTACAATTTCGCGTTCGCTTTCGCTTTCGCTTTCGTGCCGAGTATGAACCGGGCTTTAGGGTGGGGGATAAGATTAGTGGTAGGTCAGTGTAAGATTTGTACAATAGGCTAGTGTTGTTGTCTACGATTTTTGTTTCTGTGTTTTCTGGAATTCTTATCCGTACTCAAGTTACCAGAGTGAGAGCTGGTGCTTGAAGACTAGAAATCCTTTATGTGTGCTATCTGTAAAAAAATAAAACAAATGTAAAATTATAGAGAAAGTTTTGATTGTATCAGAGTTGCATCTTGCAATGTTAAATGCAGTGCTGCATAATTGTAGTTTGCAGTTTGCAACTTGCAGACTAATTAAACTACTATTAAAATCCTTTTAGCAGTGAGAAATTTAGCATTTTGCAATCCTATTTTTTCACCCAATGTAGTTAAGTACACAAAGCATAAAAAAAGGTTAATCATTAGCTGTCGGTGCGTACTTTGTGTTACCTTGTGGGAAATGCAAATACGTTTTAGTTAATGAGTTCACTTCACGTTGCCGAAATTGGTTGAATTTGTGATCTGACAAAACCAACAGGTATACTGCTAACATCTGGAGCAGTATAACGCTATCAGCAAAATAGTGTTGAAAAGTATCCAAAGCTTAAAAAAATATAGTTTTGGCAACATTAATCTTTACTTTGCTTGTTGTTATGCGTATTGTGGGTTATCTGTTTAAAGAGTGTACATTTAAAATTCATGTGGTCGTTTTGTACATGTTTGTAAATGTGTTAGAAGAAATCATAAATACCATACTAATTGTTGATTGCTGTTGAGTTTGTGATGAGGTTTAAAGGAAGATTTATATTGTCTTCATTTGTTGGATGTCAAAATATTCTTACGCTGTATCTTTTCAATGTTTCAATCCATTCTAGTAGGTATCATATTTGGGAATTTTGTAGAAATTGTGATCTTGCCAGTGTTCAAATCAAATGAAGGTCCAATATAAATAGTTGATTGGACACCAAAAGCCCCTTGAGGGCTCCCTTCGTAGCAACCACTAAGAAGGGTGCCCTCTAAATGACTTTCTGTATACATGTACCATTGCATTGTTCGGCGTGTTTGAAAATGAGCAATGTTGAAAGTAACCATTGCTTTCTTATGTTCTGAATAGTTTTCTGGGTATGTTGGAAGTATTTGCAGAGTATGGGCAGGTTTAGAAAATATGTCTGAAATATTAAAGCAAAAAAAAAAAATCAATTTATTAAATGTAGGTGAGAGCATAATTTCAATAGGGAAATAGCTTTGTAGTTTAAATAAAAAAAGTTGTTGTTGCTGTGGAAATGTGCAAAAAATGCAGTTTCTATACAGAGAATATAGTCATCAGTTTTAAGAATGTGCGAAAGGGAGAATTAAAACATTTGGAATCCAAGTCGGTGCAATAACCCTAATAATTCAAAGATTTTTCAAAATCCACTTTTAGGGTCTAGGAGGGTTTTGCAGAATTAAGGTAGGTAGAGATTAGCCGCTATTCCTCCATGTTGGTCTTGATGCCTCAGTCTTAGAGTACAAACTATGCATCATTTGGTTCTTAAAAAGCAGTGTTGAGTCACTTGAGTCGAGTCCGAGTCACAAGTCTCTTGGGTCCAGTCCGAGTCTTGAGTCATTTGCTTCAAGTCCGATGCCGAATTTTTTTTGTCGATGTGGCTCACGTCGAGTCCGAGTCACTGAAATTGCGACTCGAGACAGACTCGAGTCCGAATACTAGACTTGAGTCCTACAACACTGATACATGTAGAAAGTGAAGGGTTTTGGAGGATGCAGGAAGGTTTGAGGCAAAAAAATGTTAAGGCTGTCCCTGTTTACTTGGAGAAATTGGTTGGCAGCATATGTACATGGTGTAATGGAGGACACACATGTGAAACATCCTTTTCTAATTGAGGACAGGAGTCAAATCAAGGACATCCTCGATTAGAAAACATGTACAAAACCAATAGGAGCTGTTGCAAAAACGTTTAAGTATGAACAAAAGAGGACAAATAGAAATTCTATATTTACACCTTATACAAACGTGCGTGCATGTATAATTTGATCATTGTTATGATCAGTGCTATGCACACGTGACATTTTTCTCCAAACCCGTTATGTGTGATGACTTCGATATTGATTAAATATATAACTAGGTTAATCTGTGATGGAAGTACACTACACAATAGTTTACCTTCATTATCATATAATTCTTGGAAATGACCATTGAAAAAATAGCGGTATGGAAAGTTCTGTTCACTTTGGAATGGTGACAGAATTTACAAATCCCATCAAAATGGATCGCCAATGTTGTCGATAATTCAATCGTGCAGTCCTAATGATGCTGAATTGTTATAGATTTAATTCCAGATTTTTAAGAAATGGATAAACTACATTTATTTCAATATCCGTTAATTAAAAACCTGTAGCGATTATATGATTATTAGATTTGGAAAGTGTACGTGGCCTTAGAATAGAAGAAAAATGCATTTAAAATTTGCATAATAGAGAAGCGCATGAGGGTTTGGTTAGGTTATTAAAATTGTGCTGGTAGAACTTTACATGTTTTAGCCCTGCTAAACATGCGCATATATTTTTGATACGTAGTATGAGGGTAAATAAAACAAAATTTAAAGAGTAATTTCCACTTAGTACATGTAAAACAATTTGGGCGTATGTGGTCTAACATAAATTAGCATTTTAATTAGTGTAGGACATAGAGCTATACTAAATTACAAGAGTGCTGACTCGATGTACAAAGTGATGCCTGCTGGGCGCATCCATGTTTGTTAAAAAAAAACTATTGAAAACTCAAAATTTTGTATTACTTTTTTACGTTTTTTTTGCATATCTGCTCTTGTATTCCAAACAGGTGCGTTATCGAAGCCGATACGCCCAAAACCGATCAGTAAATGAGCATTTCATTTTGGCTCTGCGCAAACAACGCAAACGTGTGTGCGTATCCGCTGCAGATGATTTTGCCGTGACGTTTTTTTAACCTCCAAGATGCGCTCACATGTAAGTTGCACTTTGCATATTGTAACTTGTACGTGCGCGTTGCATTTAGAGTACACTTTCAAAATACACTCCATTTAATTTCATTAGGTTCTACAATCATGTACACGGCTTCAAAATATCTCCGCGCTTAAGAATGAGGAGTTAGCGCTGTAGTAATTTAATATAGCTCTATGGTGTAGGCAAACTTAGATTGTTAGATGGGGGGGGGGGGGGGAATGCCTCTTGTCTGCTTGGGAAAATAAAGGGGAAAATAATTGATAGTTTATTATTTTAAGTTTGCTTTGTAATGTGATGTGTGTTACAAATGGGGAGAAATTATTCAATGCAATTGTAATACCTGTAATGTTTGGGTGTTTTTAGGTTTTATTTTGTGAAAACACAACACTGCGGGAATTTATGTGAAAATATATCGTAGCTGTAGTTTGGACGGTTGGCTGGCGAGTAGCGCTCGATAACCTTGCATTATGCAGGGCCTGTGTAGGATTTGGCTCAGATTCCCCGATGGCCTTGCTTCTAAGTCTGTTCTCCTTATTGATTAGGAATCTCACTGTCTTCTGTTCTGTCTTCTGACCAATTTTAAAGAAAAAAAACATGAGGCTGATTAAAAATTGAATGTTACCATGGTTACATGATAATAAGAAGGCCGTGCAAAAACCAAAGTAACAGTGACGTTATCGTTGATGTCATTGTATTTTTATCAGAATATATTACAAATACACAGCACCAGTTAATTAAGACTAGAATTGTGATGTACAATGTAAACAAATTTAATGGCATATTTAAACAAAAGGCATCGCTATGTGATTTGTAGCATTGTGTAATCAGTTGAATGGTCTGTTTTATATCCTTAATTTTAAATCAGTAAAAATATGTATTTCTGAATTGACAATCCCACCTCCACCAGAAAAGCTCAAATTATTGAGGAAAATGTAAGAATTTCCGCGGATAACTTCTGAGCCCTGAACACAATGAACTCTGACAGAATTTCAACAATAATTGTTTTATTTTCCTGTTTCTGGCAGCATGCCCTAGTAATTACAACCTAGACTTGACCAAGTCTTTTGATCAGTGAAAATTCTTTCTTCATATCATCCACCAATCAGATATATGCGAAGTGTTGTTTCTAAAAAATTTATGTATGAGTTTTGTTTACCAGTGTTATTTGAAGAATAAAAAATAACTTCAAGTAATATGATTTGTAATTATTTAAATTGTGTAAGTTTAGTTTTCTTTCACCCAAGCCTAAATTATTTGTTTCTTACAGGCAGGTAGTGATTGTGTGTAGACGTGTACAAGTCAATCCACTGATCTCAAGGTTGCTTGTAGAAGCAGGATGAAATAAGACAATTGGGGGGGGGGGACTGGCGGGCATAGTTAATTGTAGGAGTAGACAGAAATCTTGACCTTGGATGCTTTGCAATGCCAGTGATGGTGCCATATTTATTGTGATTTGCTTTTCACTGATATTTTTTTTTGTAACTACTCAAAATATGCTTGTGAAAAGAAATTGTCACCTTACTTGTGTGGGACTCGAACCCACGACCTCCTGGTTACTAGTGCAGACATCTCAACTACTGAACCATCCTGTAAGCAATTTATCTTGTTATTTTTGGTTCTCAAGCTTTCATCTTTTAAGGGCAAAACAATAGCGAAATGTACTTTTCCCTGATGCAAAATGTCATTAAAAGCCGAAAATAACAATGTAAGTTGTTGACCCCCCCCCCCCAAAAAAAGTTGCTCCGACCGCACCTGCAGCCTTTGAGTACATGGAGAGACATTGTAGCAATTTGTGATATGTTGTATTACAATAAATATTACCCTCAGTGTTGCATGTATGTGTTTATATTTAATATTGCTCTTTCAATATTTGTTGTGATTGTTATAGTGTGGCGTCGGTGATGGAATTGGTCGATTTGGTTTTCAAAATATCGTTTGATTAAATATGTGTTGTGAGTGAAAGTTAACCTTAGGAAATATTGAAATGTCATCATTCCCAGCATACCCTCACCTAGTCACCGTCATATAAAAAATAAAAAAGTGGCAAGTCACTGCTTAAAAAAACAGGTGGGCAGTAATATTCTTCCGGACGGTTTGTCTGAAATGACCTCAGTTGTTGGAGTACCCGGTTAATCCGGAGAATTTGCCCCGGTGTGTAAGCAATAATACTGCCCAATGCTTGGTGCATCAACAATGTTGTTAAATTAAGAAAAACAATGACACAGAGCCTGTAGTTTTTGTTGACCCTTTATTTTCTTTGTAGTGATTTTTTTTACAGAAAATGTGTTCAAATGATTCTAGAGTTTTTAATAATTTCAGTCGTCGTTTATAAATGTTTTATGTCATGTCGTTGATTTTCAGTGGTACACTGTGGTTTATGCAGTTATGTTACGTACGTAGGAAAGGTTTATTGAGTTGGTCAAGATTCAGGAAATACAAACAATTCACTTCACTGCACCACTTTATCGTACAATTAGACATTTATTTCGGCCAACAAAAAGATGGGGAAACTGCGCTCGCGCGCAGCATGCGCTCTTGAGATTGAGGCGGTGGCACAAATTGATGACCCTATTGGTCGGAAGAGCATCAAATGCGTGCATGCCACCTGCGCGCGAGCGTGTCCAACTCCTGTCCACTAAGCCCCGCCCAATGTTGTTTTGACCAATCATAGCCATGATTTATGTTCGATATGCTTAAACTCGCGTATCACGCGCGCGTCTTAAACGGCGGAGAGGCACGTGTTGTTGGCCACGTGCGCAGTGGGCGGGCTTGCTGGATTGGTCTCGAATTTTAACAGCTTTTTCATGCAAAAAATGGTGGTGTTAAAATTAACACCCAGCAGGTCAGATTTATACACTGGAGCGCTAGCACTATTAGGCCTATACCTAGCAAGTGGTAAGAATGAGAATGAAACTGACACCAAGGGTGTTATTTTCACACCTCATTTTTCGTAGTGATTTTTCTGACCAAAAAAAAAAAAAGATTAGAAGTTGTAGAATGAAGTATCTCTTCGGCTGACGCCGCCACGTTTTTTTCACGTCAACGTCAGTTGATTGCAAATGTGTAGGGGAATAACGAATATGCACAAACAAAACATGTTGGTATAGAATACTGAAATAATTTCACAACCATCCGTAGACTTTGTCAACAACCACCCGTATTGGCGTTAGGATACTACATTCTTTTTAAAAAAAATTCATTCTGTGGCAAGTATATAGGAGTTTAGAACTGAACCCAAGGTATGCGTATTTATACTAAAGTATACAGAAATTATTTCCAGTGTATTAAACATGAATTCGCCGGGTAGTAATAGTAAATGCGTGGTTAGCCATCTGTCGCTATCCGGCATATAAAATGAATATAAGGAATATTTTGTTCAGTATATACTATAGCAAATATTACCCTGATCTTTCCCCGTGACGCAAGACAACCACAGTCATAAACGTTTACGATGCTTGACATAAAATATTCGTATTGTTATGTAGTTTGTTCTAGACCATTACTTTAAGAAATATACAGGTAGGGTTTGGTTTTTACATACTGCTTATATCCACCCGAGTATTTGTTCAATTTTACAAAGTTGAAATCGAAATAAAACATTTGCCACAAAGTTTTCTGTTATATTTTCTTTGCGCACCGGTGTCACTTTGTTAATTAATTTTGTATATTTAATCAAATATTCATTTTCGTACTGCTTTTTTTTTTTTTTTTTAGATAAATGTGCACTTTTTATTATTTTTTCCCCACAAAGCATACCGATACGTATACATCTTTGATCAACTGACAGTAAAATAATATTCGGGATTTAATAAACTATTATAATACTAAGAATATATATATGTTAATAGTTTTCATCCAAACTTAACCAAATGAAGCACAAGTCGCAGTAATAGCGTTTTAAACAAATCTTGCAAAAGTGGGAATCAACATGACCTGTTATCATTTTCATCCACATATTTATGTAGCTCTTCAAACCTAATGAAAGTGAGTACGCGCATTCCCGGCCCCCTGCATTTTTAAATTTCAGACCACTTCGTTGGATCCGGTTACATTAATTTTTAAATGAAAACACCGACTTCATTTTCATCAAAGCTGTGAAGAGGATCAGGAAAGGGGCGGGATTGGGCCACCTTTCTCTCTGAAGATAATTATTTACTCTGCGTTAATGGCTCAATCATCATTGAAGTGGCAAATTTCCCGCGTGTAGACATGACGTGTATAATAATGACACGCCATTTCACCGCTTCGGCGCCGTTAATATGTTCAATTATTACTGGTGTTGTTTGCATAATAGAGAGATTAGATAGTGTAGTAATGTAATTTGGTGTTTAGAAAATTATAAAGGTGGGTCGGAGAACGCGCGCGTGTCAAGAGTGGTGAAACTAGCGGTATATTTTAATTGTCTACGAAAATTACCTCCACGATGTTCATCGTTATTATTTATTCGTTATCATTTTTTAATGTCCGATCGAAACACTGGCGTGGGTCAGTGTTCTCATTTGTTGGCATGGAAACCGATGTTACGTGGACAGTGTTAGGTGGTAACGGTCAAACCGCGAGCCCCAATGTCGTCATGGCAACAGCATTGTCGTGCTTTTGGTTTGACGTTTAATTTAGCTGCAACACGTTTTTGCGAATAATTTATGGAAGTTGGCCCAGCATTTTACGGCAAGAGAATCAACTTCCTTTATAGTGTTCTTGTAATGATAGAGATATACTTTTCAAACTGGTTACCGTTTCAAAACAGCTTTCGAATCGCATTTGATTTGGAAAATACAATATATAAACATACACACTTTTAATAATACAATTGCATATACTAGACTCAGAATACCGTAGCTTACATCCCAAAATGTATGAGATATATACAAGGTGCACTATAGCATGACAAGATAAATGTAAACAGGTGGATTTGAATGGGTGTGGCCCTCATGGACGGTGGCCTCTAACGGACGGCTTCCTAACTTTGAGTCTACTGTCCAGCGTTGAAGCCCTTGAAGCCAAATCATCTTGCCCTACGAACGGGTTGGGCCGCTTCCAAGAGAAATGTCCAAATCTCTTGATTCTCGAGCGCTTCTGACCGAACCCAAACACGATGAAAATGGTCACACAGTACGCGATAATCTCGACACCCACCATGACCAGAGGCATTTGCCAGCCCGTGAAAAGCAGCCAGTGGATTTGTCCGTATCGGTCCGGGGAAACCTCTGTTGGAGCCGCCGACGATGTACTGACGATAGTCGTATTCCCTGAAGTGGTTGAGGTTGCAGAATCTTTGAAGTTTGGTGTGGTGCCTCCGTCGCTTTGTGGCAAATCGTCCTGGACCATTGGAAGAAATAAACAACAAGTATTGCAAAACTCGCAACTGAAAAACAACCAAAATTATGATGATTTCAATGCAACATTTTAATATTGACTTTGCTAACAAATGGTTTGAATAAAGACAATTTGAGTTAAAAACATTCATCCATAATTTTCGTGAAAAGTAATATACTGATGTGGCTCGTCATTCCCATTCTAATTGTTTCTCGGTTTTACCAAAATATTCTTTCCATCTTTTTTTCCAGAATCTACCGTTACCTCATGTTTTCTATCCACATACCTTATCGTACACGTATTGGTAACCTATAGCAACGTTTGATTAGCCTCGATACAATCACCGCAGTGCTTTTGGTTTTGACCACAATTCTGGGATGATATATTTCCCCTCTCGAGTATAGCTTTTACGAGATCAGCAGCCATTTTAAGTACCCGCATGTTGACAGCTGTCGTCCACACTTAAAGGTAAAAGACACCATTTTGCAGACACTCAAAATGACACCGACTGCCAAACCACTATGGAATATCCTACTCGAAATTGCCATCATTTTCTTGCGATGTTAAGATCAAACCATCGCGAGAAAAAAACGGCTTCCTCCAAATACTGCCACAGATTGACCTAATTTGCAACTGCGGTTACATAATCCGTGAATGAGAATTGTTTTTTTTCCGAGAGACAAATCAGGGATCATACCACAACGGGATGAAAGTCAAACGTATTAATCAAATTTTTGGAAGGGAGGGCACTGAGTCCACGAAAACCTTGCTTTGCGTCCGGAGAAAAATGAAGATGCATTTTCACCGTTTTCTCAAAAAAAATAAACATTTACCGAACTGAAATGGTGCCCAATCAACATTTAGGTAAATGTATTTTCCCACGAGACTTACGGTTCGTGCATCGGCTTCAATGGTCGTATATAGACTGGGTGTGGTCCCGGCGTCTAAAAATAATGATAAACATACAAAAAAGCTGGAAAAGGGTATGATCATGAATATATCCTGTGCATTCCAATATTTTGCATTTCCTCTCATAGACTAATATTCAACAGCCTCCCTTGCTCTACAGTTGAGATGATCGCTCATTACATGTGACGGTTTAATGGTTTAGTGTTGATGGAGTGGTGCGTTTAGTGCTTGCTGTCAATCGTTTACTTGTGCTTTAGTTAGAGAAGGTCCTGCTTTTAAGATATGTCATGCTAGGATCCGAAACATTAGGCCCTCGTTGTGTTTTTGATCTGTATATTTCGGGTCAATTCCGTAAGTAAGTTTATTAATTTTCGTGATCTTTCTCTTTCGTAAATCTCAAGGGTGGGGGAAGGAAATGACCCCCTCCTCCCTCTTCAACAAGGGAGGAACCTCCCCATCACACAAAAAATTCATAATTGGAATAAAATGTGAACAAAGACAAGAGCAGCATCTAAACCACTTTTAAATCAAAATGTAATTCAAAGTTACAATGCAAACCGTCAGTATAACGGACAAGACGGCAATTGGCGTGTTTTATTTTTCAGCATCAGTCCCTCCGTTGTGGACTTTTATTTTGCCCCTGTTCACTGAACAGAATATTCCCGATAATAACGGCAATAATTCCCGGCATTTTTGCTTTAAAATCACTCTTGCTTGCCATTACGTTTGACATTTACGAAATGAAGACACGAATCTCCACGCGAGATATTGCCTTACATTGCTATTCTGATCGGTCAAGCAATTTTTCGATGGGGTTTATTCGAGATAATTAGGCGTGTATGAAACTGAGCGAGACAATCTCACAGAATGAGAAAATTAAGTGGAGCATGGCCATGCGTACGGCCTTGATATGGGGAGAACCGCAGGAAATTTGTCATTATATGACGGTGTGATTGCCTCGTTACTAGGTTCTAAAATAAAGAGTTATGGCTACCTTCGGTTACCATGGGAATATGTGATAAATAAGAATGTAGATTGTATACCTGAAATAAAATTGTTTTGCTTTTTTTTTGCATTTCTCTTAAATTACTTCAACAGCCACTGTTGAGCTCAAACGTTTTTATTTATTTTTTCGTCCAGCTGCGGTGGCTCGTTTTTTCATCAAGTATCCAAAATTAAATTCTATAATGGAATGATCCGTTTATGGTGGCTATAAAGGTTGAGCGCACGATCTACAGTCGACGATGCATGATGCTGACGGTGATTATGCGAAATGCATACTCGTTCACATTCCTGCATAACAAATGTTTAGCGGGTACAATATATAAGTTTGTTTATGATTTTATCCTTTTTCATTGAGTTGTATTATGTTATTCAATTGACGGTTTTTGTATGGTTTGTGTCTTGTCTTGTCTTCTCTTTTTATTTTGTACCTTAAAATTATTCCGTTTTTCAATTATTTTTGCTTAATCTGTGGTAAACATTTCCGAACAAGGCAGCATACTAAATGTTCTGCACATTTAAGTAGCGATGAAATATATTTTATTGAACTTAATAGAGCCAATGACGTGAAATAGGGTGATCAAGATTTTTAAAAAGAAATCAGAATAGAAAAAAAATCATTATTTTTTGATGGAAATGAAGATGTTGAAGAAACATGAGCAAAAACAGCAATACAGAGGACGTTGTTGTCGGCAGCGTACGATGACCGATGACAAATGTGTGAACTAAATTGAAATTTCATCAATCGACACAAATGAACTAAGAAAGCTTACCTGTAGTGGCTGCACCATCCACACACCAAACACAACCCAGAGATACTGCAATAAAGAGCAACACAATCCCCGACATCTCTCTGATGAAGTAAACCTGATGATGTGCCATCGTGTATACGCTCCGGTCCGGTCCCCAGCCCGCGTCTAGTCTGTGTGGGTCAGTTATGCCGTATCTCGCTTCTTTCCTCCGGGGCAGTTGCTCATGATCATCGTTGCCTAGTTGATGCAGATCTTTCACCTTATCGCTGCCAAAAAGTCTAGCTTATCTCATTTCCTGATCATCATCTCGGTTTTGCCTGAAGCCAGGTCCCACGACACGCACGCGAGCCTACCACCAGCTATACCCGGCCATCTGTCAGGCAATAAATGATTCCACTGTGATATTTTAGGTGCGATGTTATAAAACAGTATAATATTTCAATAGAGGTCGCGTTTCCGCCGCGGAGTGCCTGCTAAATGCATGTGTTCAGACTTCAGATACCAGACTCATAATCATGCTATTCATTCTGATTTGGCTGGTGTTATTTTCTTGGTACGCATTAAAGCGACTCTATGTTTTCTCAGTGCACATAATTATCAAATAGAATATAATATTCTGCTCATCCCTTCTCGGAAATAGCAAGTAATTTTGTTGTATCGTGTACTTTGGTGGTATTAATTTTGTGGATAGATATCAAGAACAATTGGCAATTTTGTGGGGATTGTGGGGAGTATTGTGATTCATTTGGTCAAATAAAGTTGACTCGGCTCGGTGGGTATGTCATAAGTTTGTTCTTCAAATTTCCACTGTTCTTGCTTTTTATATGGACACTCGACATTTGCATTCGAAATTTTGATAGGCATAACGATGACATCAGAATATTTGACGTTTTAGGTTTGATTTCAATTTCCAAAGTAAACACGCGGACACCATATCGGTTATCTTTGTTCAACTAAACAAAGCAGCATTAAGTCATTGCCATCCCAGTCTCATAAAAAAAGAATAATGCAGAACTAAACAAACCCTTTAATTATTAAGTGGAAAACGATTGACATTCGACATTTTCAACGCAGTCACACGTGCACGTCTTTCTGGATACGAATAAAACTGAGTGAACTTTCTACAATCCGGGAACCGCCTGAATAAACGTAATTCCTCACACGAGTATTGAATTTTTCTGTGAACACAGCGCAGAAATCAATCGACAGTGTCAATAAACAATGAGAATGTCAGCATAAGAGAAACACGAGCCGTGCCATGGATGAACGAACTCGTTGGATTTTTTTTATCAAATAAAAAATATTGCAAAGCGTCTGTAATTAACCCCTTCCATCTGACGTCACATGAAGGCGGGCCTTTGTTCCTCTATGATACGCATGGGTACACACATTCTACATTCATTAGCACCAAATGATGACAAAAATGCCTTCTGCGAGGGCGTACCGTGCAAGATGTCTATAATGGAACTTTGATTATATATCATGATTATATAGGATTGGCATAGACTGAGCTCGAGTCTAGTTTGTGGTCAGTATTCTCTGGACATGAATGTATGCCAAAGCATGGACCACCGTCGGATTATCAATCACGATGAGTGGATGCGAATATTTGAGAACATTGCTCAACGAAACACCTGTCCGGATGAGTATGCAATCAAGCGCAGAGCCTGAGGGATGATATGACTTCCTGTACCACACAAAAACCACCTGCATTTTGCGTGATTTGATATTGATTATACGCCAATAGAGGGCGTCTTTAAACAGAAAAATGAAAAAAGTTCATAAAAAAATCACAAAAAAGCCGAAGAGAAGATTACACGTTTGAAGGTAAGAACAAATGTACCTTTCTTCAATTTCATCCATGCTCTGAATTGTATTTCAAATATCTTGAAGAAGCGATCAAAGAACCGAATAACGAAAATCCTGGAGCCAAAAAGATCGTAGCAGACGACACAACGTTTGCAATAGCGCCCTCAATCGACTTCGACAATGTTGCTACGCAACTGAAAAGATGAAAAATATCCTTACGCATTCCAGATATAACCACAATTTGTTTCATTATTCTTTCTAGTCCTTTTAAAAACTGTAGTTTGGGTCAAAATCTGTAATTTTCTTAGCATATATGTAAGTATTTCTGGTTCTTTTAAGCAAAAATATTTGTATCTATATTTTGCTCGCGTATGATTATTATTTACGTTTGGCAGTTAATGGTCAAATTGACTTGTACAACCTACTGGCTTATACTGCACGAAATGTGTGAAATTTGTGGCTGACGATTTCTACTTATATTAAGTTTTCAAAGTCGTACCACCCCTTTAATGTCTTCTGAGGTACGTTTTTAAAAAAGGTGGGTTTGTAAAACAGGGTGCTGTTAAGTTCCTGAAATGTATTGGAATTGGTTATTTTGATGAATTTATTTTGGCATGTGTGGTAAATTTTGTAAGCAGGAGCTTTAGTTTGGCACGCGTAAACATTGAATGACTAGGCCTACATACACTGTATAAATTTTATAATGTGTATGTGATCTAAGGATGGTGGTGTATGCGTGTAGGTTTTTTTTGGGGGGGGGGGCGGGGGGATGACATTTTTGGAATGAACAATCTCAACTTGTTTGAATGGGATAATCATGGAAATTAGTAATTATAGGCCTACAACAATATTGAGTTTCGGTCACTCAGTCAGGGAGGGATTTTGGCACAAATTTGCTGGATGTAACATTTGCCATTTTCTTTGGCAAATGATGCCAAAGGCAAGGTCTTGCTCAAAACTTTTTAACATTCATCTGGATAGCATAGTAGGCCTTGAATTTGTATATACAGAAAAAAAAGTTGGAGTTCACTAGATGAACGTGTGCTTTTCAGTCATTTTCTGGGATGATAATTTGACCAAATTTTGTTTTGATGCAGGCTCCAGAGATATCCAACATAAATGGACAAGCGTCTCAAGGAACACAAGGCTCTATCGCCACGCTATGATGGCGTACCACTCCGATATGAAGACAGCAAACCCGTGCAGACACAGATGCACACACATCAAAATATCCTGGGTGAGTATTGGGGAGGCCTGGGGAGCTGTTAGAATTTTATTTCCAGATTTTAAATTTACAGAAGTTCAGTAACTGGTCGCTGCTCTTATCTTTGCTGTGATTAACCAGGCATGCAATTTTTGGTTAGATCAGTTACTTCACTTCTTATTTTTTCCATCATGCTATTTACGTATCGCCTATACAATGAATGCTGCCCTCTAGAGACGGATAATCTTACTCTTCCATCTTATGAACAGTTTGGTTGCAGTACCCGCTGCTATATCAGAGCCAGCCAGCCGGCCCCGGCAAGCTCGGTGGTCGAGTGGTAAGACGTCTGCATTAGTAAGCAGGTCATGGGTTCGAGTCCCACCCTAGTAGTTTGTGAATTGTTTTCACAAAATCACTCCAGACAACACTGTTCAGTTTTAATATATAATATTAAAAAAACATGTCGGTCAAGGGCAAAACCCACTATTCAACTTATTATATTGGCTCGACCTTTTGACCGTTTTTTTTTCAGACATTGGTCAGAACATTCACACCCAGTGGGAGGTACAAGCTGAGAATGAGAGAGATCAAGCTGTCAGTGCGGCCCAACACAAAGTATGGCAGGAAGCCGAACACATGAAGAATGTAGCATTGGAGAAATGCAGAGAACTAGCCAAAGAAGAGATGGAAAAAGCCATTGCCGATCTGAAACACAGACAGGAGAAGGCACTCAAGGTATGTAAGGCTGTGTCTGTATGACTTAGCTACGGCTTGTAATCACACATGTACCTATGGGAGTGACTGCTAGCCACAGCCAGGTTAGTCCAACATGCCCTCAGAACCCAATGGTAACCTTATTATGGTAGGGCCTGTGAGCTTTTCGAAACCTGGGTTTCAACACCAGCTTTGGCTCCTGGAGATTTTAGACCTGGGTGACACAGGCTCAATATCAGTCTATGTTCTGGTTCAGGAATATCAACATATGTGATGCCAAAGCTAGAGTAGTTCCATTAGAGTTTAACACCCCCCCCCCCCCCAAGTTTATGAATTATCAGAAAATTATCAGATTGGAGTGTCACTATATGTCCATGATCTAGTTTGGCATCCCGTCTCCCTTGTGTATTATATTTATCATCCTCTAGTGGATTTAGAGGATGCCATGCTGGCATTTAGTGAGTACAGTTGGTAATGATGAATTTTTCACAGTTGTAGTCTTTTCTTTCAAAGTTTGGCAGTTTAAGGTTTGGCAGTTTAAAATTTGCCCTGAAGCTTTCTTCCTTAAATTTTTTTATTGACTTTGCGTGTTTAATTCAGATTTTGGGCAGGAAATTAACTAAAATCAATGGTGTTCAGCTCATTTTCAAACAGCTTTGAATTATTAAAATAAGGAGCTATGTTATTATTGGTGTGATAATATTTTTCACATAATAGGAAGAGGCATTAAGAGTTGAAGGCATCATGACGCAGCAGGCCACAGAACAAGTGAAACAGGAGAAACAAGCAGGGCAGACGATCTTGAGAGAGACCGTGGAGAAGGTACAAGCACAAGGACTAAGAGAGAAAGATGAGGCGGTGTCACAAGCCAGGAAAGAGGAGGTGGAGATCGCGAGGGAAGAAGCGGAGAGAGTTGCAAGGTTGGTATCAGAGAGATGTCAGAGTGTCATCTCTCGGAAAAAGTAGTCTGCCGCTACCCAGTATGGCCCATTATGCTAGCATTTTTCTCCAGTTTCAGTGGCATGAACTGACTGAGAATATTTCTGTTCCCCCTGGATAGGATGCCTGTCCATAGCAGGTTACTCCCCAGCTAATGTCTGTGCTCATTTAGAGAGAGGCAAATGGGGGTGAAATGGCCAGCAGCTGGATTCGAACCCTTGACCCTCTGATCATGAGTCACAAACCCTAACCACTTGGCCACACTCCCAAAGACCATTACAAGTCGGTCTCAACTCAAATCACAACCAAATCACAAGTTTGGCCACAAGTAACTGGGGATAAAAAAATAACAAAGGATCGAAGGCTTTTATCAAAGTCACTTTTGACTTGATACTGACTCTTGATTGACTTGCGACAACTTGT
Organism: Patiria miniata; assembly: GCF_015706575.1. Lineage (NCBI taxonomy): Eukaryota > Metazoa > Echinodermata > Asteroidea > Valvatida > Asterinidae > Patiria > Patiria miniata. The sequence goes on from NW_024037071.1 coordinate 5,529,857, forward strand.
GCTTGATCTGTGACAACTTTTGTTTGAATTTTGATTGATTTGTAATGATTAATTCTGAATTAATAAGAATTATGTTTTGTTTAAGGAACTAATAAATTCTTGAGATGGTGTGTAACTTTTTATACTATTCACCCATCCCAAAAATGTAAAAATGTTGAGCAAGTTTCCTATTCATGTTCTGTTTAAAAAAATTCAGAGTGACAGCTGACAGAGAAGCAGAAACAGCCAAATCGAGCGCGGAGGCGAAATCCAAAGCTCTAGCAGCCTTAGAAGAGCGGATGAAACGGGAACGCATCGACGCCGTCCACACCGCACAGATGGAGGAACGTCACGTTGCCGCCATTGAGCTAGGTCGAGTCAAATCAGCCCACCAATCAGAAATAGAGAAACTCCAAGAAACAATCCGGAATTTGGAATCGAGGAACGAAGAGACTTTGAAGGAAGTGGAGCGTGAATGTGAGCAGAAGAAACAGTGGGAAGCCAAGTTCCACAACATGAAGGATTCCTATCAGCTCTTCATTAACAAAACCAAAGGGTTCGATTCAGGACAGGCTGATTTCCTTCTGAAGTGAACTCGGAGTTTTCTGCTTGCCAGAGGGTCACACAAAGTGGGAGAGGTAGCGGTAGGACTGAGAAAATCGGAAGAGAAAGCTTGTGATAAAAGAATTCTGAAATTGTTTTTCTAGATTTCCCCTGCTGGATTTGTTGATAGTTGTAGATACTTGGTACGTGTATTGTGTGTGAGCTTTATTGCCATTTGATCCGTATTGGGAAAATGGCATGTATTGTGTTTGCTGTTTGCTAGCCGCTTCTTTCAACCGCAAGAAATGCTTGTTGTCACTCAGACATTAATTCGAGCTGCTTTTTGTGCCTGTTCCAGTTGTGCCTGTTCCTCCAGTTTTAATACTGCCAATTTTGAATCAGAAATTCAGATGCTAAAAATGAAAAGAAAATACCAGAATGTCAGCTTGGTTGCATTCCTGGAATCTTAGACAACCTCCAACCAATTATAGGCTGTTGGGCATTCAGGTGGTCGTTGCTATCCTGTCACGTTTTCTCAAGAGTTGGAGGCGAGTCACCACAAGTCCATCACAAGTCATTCAGTCTCAGGTCCAGTCACAAGCTATTCACATGAACTACGTCAAAGGTGTTCTTTGTTGTCCGTACCCTGTTACTTGTAACCTTAAGTAAAAATTAACTTAGTATTTGATTTGTGATGAACTTGTGGTTGGACTTTTAGCAGGGGTGTGAAATCTCAGCTTTAAAGCTGATTTCAGCTTTTGTGTGTGTTGGATTTCATCTTTTTTCAGCATTTTCCCTCACTTGCTGTGTACAAAAGTATAGGAGATTTCAAAAGTTCAGCTTTTTAAAACCTTTTTCAGCTGTTTTCAGCTATTTTTATCAGTGGTCACTCACACCCCTGTTTTAGTTAACGCCTTGGTCAATGTAGTGCCAAAACCATCCCGCCTATTACTTTCTGTAGTGCCCGAAACCACCTGAGCATATGGTTCTATTGATTTTTCAGTGAATAAATACAATGCAATACAATGTAATACAATGTATTACAATGTATACAATGTAGTACCAGTACTAATGGGTTAAACACAGGGTTTATCAGGACAACCAAAAACAGCCAGGAAATTATTTTGTTTGCTTGGTTTAATTTTATGTATTCAATGGACCTTGAAGTAGGGCAGAGTTTATGGGCCTTTGTAAGAATTTGAAAGGTCTTGGTGATAAGGATGCACCACTAATAGTATCAATCAAATTTTAATTTGAAGAATTGAAGCTTGCAAGAAAGCAATATTACATGGAGATTTCATTCAGGATACATTCCAACAGATTGGATTCAGGTACTATCACATTCCATAACATTGTTTTTACAGACTTTTGATAATGCCTAATGTAGGCCTATGGCTAAACAAAACTTCCAATAAGTAAAAACATTTAATTGTTGTTTAATGTTATGATAATATCTTACGGACATACATTATGCATCTTACAGACATTATGCAATAATGAAAAGTTTCTAGACTTAAAAATGAATTAATTGTACATAGACTGTATATGAATACATTTTTTTTAACCATTTTTGGTTCGAAATTGACATTTGAACCTTTTATCCGTCCAGTTTTTAAACGTTGTACATTCTTTATATTTACATAATGTTTGTTTCAAGTCAATTTAACCTCAGAGGTCTTACTTGTACACATTAAAAGGTATATCCACTAAATTTACTTAACAAATATTTGTATGTTTGTAAAAAAAATGTTGGATATTGTATTTTGTACTGCCTTTTTACTGTTTTCACTGTGTGATTACCACAAATTATGCAAACTAGTCAATGCATATTTTACAATTTAAAATAGGCTTGCCAGAGGTATAACAATTTGTAATAATATTACATTAATAGTTTGTCAACATTAGAATAAAAAAATGCACTAAAAAAAGTTCCTTTTCTGCCATTTAATTTCTCGGTGTTGTTTTTGGATGAGTATTTATTACTACAGCTTTTCTTTTTCATTGAAGTTTACCCGAAACGAAACCGTATTTTCGAAAACGCAATATCATCGCCGTGCATCTGTGATAGCGCCCTCTATATTGTTTAGTGTTCGCTTTGTAAAAAAAAATTGGATGCACACTTTCGGTCTTTGCACTTTAGCCTTTTAGGTCATGCAGATCATAAAATCTCTGAATCTAATAAACATAGGCCAACTCGAAGAAATACGAATTGACTTGACCTAACAGAAGCTTGTCTAAAGACTGGATCACAACGGATAATCGGCAGGTAATAAGGGAATAGTGTAGGAAGGAAATCGTGGGAATGACATGACGGGAAATGAACCAAATTTTCGGGGGGGGGGGGGGGGGGGGTCTCGGACGGCAAGGGGGGGGGGGCTGGGAGGGCAAGGGGGGGGGGGGCTTGGAGGGCAAGGTGGGGGCGGGGCGGTGCTGTTATTGTGTAGTTTAGGACCACGTGCATGTACTGTGCACGGCCACGTCGACCGACATGTGCCTGCACAGGCCCGTGCAAGGATAATCAGATAATGGTGGGCCATGCCAGTGTCATATAAAAATCCGACTCCTATGAAAATGGGACCCCTCTTCCCTTTTATTGGTTAATCCCTCGCACGTGACAGGTCACTCTTACATTATGATCCTAAAAATAGCATATTATCGTACTCTCGCATGCGCAATACCAAAAATGAGTCCATATTTCATGGAGTCGGATATTCACGCTACACCAGCCTTTGGAAAATCACGCTTCCTATCAACAATTGCGATCTACATGTACGTACCTCTCAATCACTTTATAAGGTATTTGAGACCCCAGTTCTCGCACATTATTCTTGGTAGGGCCTATTACTACTGTACTTTGTACTGGTGGGTACGAGTTGACTCGGGTAAGAGTTGACTTGGGTACGATTTGATGGGTATGATTTGTCTCGGGTACGAGTTGACCTGGGTACACTACAAGTTGTCCTGTTTTGTTACAAATAATTGCAAATAGTACTCATTTAAAAGTATCAACTAGCAAAATGGCAATAAAAAGTTTGAGGTCGGCAATTTGGCCACAAAAAAATCCAGGTCAGTTGCTGTAAACACACCAATTTTTTTGTTCGGCCTAATTAATTCTAATTTGACAAAATATAAAGGGGCCCTATACCACACAATCGCCAAAACATGTACTCAAGTAATTGGGTAAATGTACAGAAAGCAGCAGCATTTTAACAGCAAATTAAAAGAACCTACAAGTACGCGATGGGCTCTCGACCAATAGGAACGAATAAACTGTCTCAGGTATTAACCCTTACTCTCTGAGGGTAGTTTACTGCATGTCAGTTGGTTATGCCAATGCCCTCCAGCTGCAGTTTATTGGAGGATACTTTGATGTAGCAGTGAAGGCTCCAATTGGCAGGAGTTGGAGGCCCTGGAGGGTGCCTGATACTGACCAGCTGGGGGCACTTGATTGTTATCAGAGGACTCTCATTGTTCTCTGTGGCATGTATTGGAGTGCCTGTCCAGTTACCCTTGAAATGACATGGCAGATATTGGAGGGCCATGCAAAAAACATAGGAGATTTTCTTGAGGCACATATTGGCATGCGTTGGAGGGTCTAGTAGGGTAAGGGTTAATGAATGCAGTTTTTAATTTCAGGGCATGGATCCAGGTGCGGCTCTCGATGGTTCATCACATCAGCAAAGACAAGCCATGGACAGCTCAACAGCCGAAACCAATCAGCAGGCAGAACAGACGGCTTCGACCAATCAAAAGCCGGTAATCAACCATAACCCTCCTCAATTCTCCAAACTCAGCCATGCAGATTTTGGTGGACTTTGCGTAATGTTATCAGGACTTTGAACGATTGAGGCAGTGGTCACACATCAACCCTCCACTGAACAAATTCAAGAAGTAACGGATAATATGAGAATTGAGGTTATATCCAATTTTTGAATGCAGGCAGTTGGAGGATTTTGTTTTATTTATGTGTACACAATTTGTATGTACAAGAAGACTAATAAGTTGTTTTTAAATTTTTTTCCAGACGTCTCAGCTTACCAACACTAGGCAGTTAAGAAAATTAGCCGTTCGCCCCCATTCCCAGGCCCATTCCATGGAGAACAAGTCGTCAAAGAAGAAACCTCCACAAGCCATCCTGCCAAAGGCCATGGATCCAACCAGCGTCAGGAATACCGCAGAGACACTGGAGATGATCAGATCTAACGTCAGACAAATCAATGACCTACGGGTATGTCAAGGTCAAGTCAGAAAGTTAGACCAGACATTTGTTGGCGATAATATGCTTTCAGTTTTTAATGCAACCTTGTAACGGGGAACTGCTCTAATAATCATCCATTTCTTTTGATTTCAGACTGAAATCCGGATGAATTCAAGATATTTTGATGACAGTACCATTCAAACCTACACCCGCCTTGAGACATTAGAGTATCGCATCCCTCAAATACGAAGCCCTGTAAGCGAGGAGATTATCTACAACAACAGCACCAGCAAACCAACGATGTGTAACATCTTCGAGCAGAAGTACATGCCAGGGTTCAGCTCTCTGCTTGGTTGGAAGTGCCAACTTGAAGAGCATCGGAAACGAGCCCAGAACGACCTTAGCTATGTCTCCACGGATCACGTTTCATACGGTCTGACAGACGTCGAGAACATGTTGGCGCTGCATAAGGCGGCCGCGACGCAAGGAAACGTAGAACGGGAACTGGAGTGGTTCGCACACACCCATCTTCACCCGCGATCGGTTAACGTCCACCCTGGCAGCAAATCCATCAGGAATTTCCAGACTTTGTTATTCTGCACCCGATGGGATGCAGTTTTAGAAGATTACGGCATGGAAGTCGGACAACTAGCGAGGGTTTGCTGCGATCGTTGGCTGTCAGCCAGCCACGTCACATGGTTCATCAAACAACTCAATGAAATGCAGTCAGAAACTTTGTGTATCTACAATAACGACGTCAGTAACATAGATAATCTAATCTCTGGTCAGTCCTTGGTTCCAGACGGCAGGCCCAAGCCAACGTCATTACTGTTCATCTGTTGCGTCGGCAAGTCCAATTTCAGTCAGGTTTTTATTGGTTCGGAGACTCAGCCAGGCTTCCACTACTCTCTCTGTCACCTGGACACTATCACTAAGAGAATCACGTACGGCGATTCCTTAGGCTGGAAGGTGCCAGACATCCTACCCAAGTATCTAGCCGCTTACCACGCAGCTGTTTACGGTCCGAGCGACATGCGTGATTACGAATGGAACTTCTGTCATGAACCCACCTCAACAGTCGGCAATCACAGCTGCACAGCTCGTTGCGTTGGACAGTATCCACTCCAGACATGTCTAAGCATCTGTGGACCTGTCGTGATCATCATGACAGCTGTAGCGTGCTTGCAACGAGACACATTCTACAATCTGACGTCAGCCAATCAGCAAGTAGATCCACACTTGACGTATTTACAGACGCCAACGAAGTACGCACGCTATCTCCGCAAGGTTCTAGCATCTTGGATGGCGGAGAAATCTATCATGTTGGAATATATTGTACCAAAGGAACCGACCAATCCGTTACAGGTACTTTTCAATCTGATTTTATGAGTCTAGTTCCCTGCACCGCTTGTAATGCATTCGCATACTTTCAGCTAAGCACAGAAGCATTTGTTGATAGAAGAACAGACTAGAGTTCAAGAAATCCAAAACTTTATCAAATGAATGTTTTCTTTCTTGTCATATGACAAACTGTTTTGCAATTTTACTTCCCACTCCACATCACAGCAGACCGGGAATTTGGCCTGGAGCAGCGAAGCCGAGACTTCAGTCTCGGATCCAGAAGACGACACACCAGAGATCCCATCACTGAGCCCAGGCAAGAAGGGATCCTCGGAGCCAGTCAAGCTACAAATCCAGACAGCGGACGGGGAGAAGATATTCCAATGCCCTTGCTGTCAGAAGACATCCAAGAAAGGTTAGACAAAGGGGAACTGTAAGAAAAACTAAAGGTTGAGCCAGAAGTTTTCTGCCCAAAAATTGTCATTTGACATGTTTGTGAAGCGTTCTGGCAACATGAGATGGAACTGGGCGCAGGCCGCAACACTCCTGGGTGACCTAGGCAAGTACGAGTGAAGTGGCTTGCCCAAGGACACAACAATTGGAGAGCAGATTTTTAATCTTTGATATGTTTCTTACACATATTTACAGAAACGGTATAAAAAGTATAAAAATAGTAAAAAGTGTTTTGAAGGAAAGTCAACTGGCATACTATAAAACTCAAAACTTTAAAGGCCTTTTTCTCAGCATTGTCCTTTTTGACTTGTCAATAAATGTGAACTTTAAAAAGCCATAACTTGTCAATGGAATGTCCGATTGAAGTGCAACAAACTACTGTGAGGACATTTTATTCTCTTTCTTTAGTTAGGCAAACCCTCATTTTAAGCTCTGCCCAGTTCTGTCTTATTTTTGCAAGACCACCTCACATTTGTATTTATCGAAAAATACTTTGAAATACAAGATTTTTAAAGTCTTTTGATTTGCCAACATTGTATGCAAAAGACTGTAAGGACATTTCTTCATAAAGTATTAGACTAAATTGGGGACAAACCAATGATTGTAATTTTTTTGTTCAATTTTGTATGTGATAGGTTTTGTCAATTTAAAGACTTTGCTAATTTATTTATTCAATAATTGTTTGTTTAAAACAAACACGTAGGAAGACATCAACAGAGACGGTAACCTAAAACATTTCACCTTGTTTAAGTTTCAGATCTTGAATTATAATTGCCACTCATATCTCGGGGGAATAGCTGACTATTGTTGGCGATCATAGGCAGAGTGTTACCTAGGACAGTGCAGGTGTGAGGAATGTTTGCTCAGCCATCAGGGGTGATAATGGACTAATCTTTCCCCTCTTTTCTCGACAAGGTTTCAACATGAAGCGCCACATCTTGAGAGCTCACCCGGGGCAAGACTTGAAGGACTTGGATGAAGGTAACTGTCTGTGTCTCCACTGCGGCCGTCGATTCCGAAGGATCTGCGATCTACGCCAGCATCTCCAGGACTACCACGCTACCATCTTCATGGTGGAGCAGGTGTCGTTTGACAGTATGACTGGTGAGTTGGACTGCGGTGTGACCTGGGGTCTGTCAGGGTGTCCGTGTGGGGATTTATTGATTGATGCAAATAGCACTTCAGATTCTCGTAATTTCTATTAGCAAAAGTTGGCAAAAGTGAAATTGAAAATTATGAAAAAAATTTCAGTGGGAGGGTTACTGTGACCATCATAATTTTGTTCCCCTTCTTTTCTTATGGACAGAGTTTGAGTTGTGGAAAGAAAGTCTTGAAGAAGCAGAGAGCTGCTCCTTCGCTCAGTACTCCGGCTTCCGCAACAAGGGAGACTACCGATTTAGATACTTGCAATGTAACCGATCAGGAATGTACAAGCAGAGAGGGGTGGGCAAGCGACAGCCTAAGCATTCAGGTTACTGTTTCAGCTAGGCAGGAATTAGTCACAGTGATTAGTTAGTTTAAAGGGTCCATGCGATGAAGATTTTATAGGACCACATTTTGTTTAACTTTCTACTCCTCTTACATACTGTACGAAAACTATATGAATCCTTTTTTTGCAAATTTTATTGAAGAGAGCACTTCTTTAAACATTTTAAAGAATGTCCATGCTTTTCCGGACAACTAAGGGCGCTGTTGTTACAATGTCATTTCAGGAAGACACTTAAGTTTAGGGGTTTTCTTTTCAAATGTGAACCCAAAATTTGCTCATTGAAAATTTTGTGAGAAAGGGTTACTCACTGGCTTACTGCCATGTACTTGCACAACAACGAATCACCCAAGAAACAAAAATTTATGACAGCAAAATATCAAAAATTGTAGCAACTTTTTGTGCTGAAATAGCTGTAACATTGAGATTTCTGCAGAGAATGACGTCACAGTTTTGCTAATGAATATAGAAATTTACCCATTAGCATGTAAACCAAAAAGGCACCCAAAAAACGTTCAAAATGGCAAAACGAATATTGAAATAAGGTTATATTGGACACACAGGTGCACTTTCAAGGATAGTGTTAAAACAAATACATCGCATGGGCCCTTCTAGTTTTGCCCATCGCCAATGTCATTTCGTAAACACTATACATGTACTCAGTGCCGTTTGCTTGCTAGAACAAAATATTCCAGTCAAGTAATATATTTTGATGAAGATGTTTTCCTCTCAAACAAAATCATTCCTGTTAAAATTTGCTGAGTATGCTGATGGTGACTTAACTGTCAAAAGATGTTTTTACTTTTTCCAACAGGAACATGTAAGATAGACAACAATTGCACAGCTTCCATGAAAGTGACTTGTCACACCAACGGCAAAGTTGACGTAGAATGTCACCGGACACACTACGGCCACCAGAAAGATCGCGAACTCATGTGGCTCCCGCGTAAGAAACGCGAGGAGGTTACTGCAAAGCTTGGCCAGGGCATCTCCCGGGATCGCATCATGAACGAGTTGAGAGACAGCGAAGGAGAGCTGATGAGGCAGCAGGAGCTGGCACGAGCCAGGGATGGTTACGATGTCAAGAAGTCGCTGGGTGTTGAGACGGTTCAGAAACACGTGAATGAGAAGGACAGCGTCTTGGCTTGGATATTACAGTGGGAAGCAGCTGAGGAGAACCCTGTCCTGTTCTACAAGCTCCCGGGTCTTAATCCTGACCTCAATCTGGACCTTTTTGCAGAGGACTACATCGTCATCCTGCAGAGTCCCTTCCAGAAGCACATGGCACAGAAGCTTGCGAGCCGAGGGGTCTGGTGTGACTCGACTCAGGGGACAAACGTCTACGACTTCCACTTGATGACGTTAATGGCTCTGAATGAATTCGGGGAAGGCTTTCCCATGGCCTGGTGCATCTCAAATCGTGAAGATGAGAGCACGATTCGGATCTTCTTCACCAAGGTGAAGGAGAACTGTGGTGATCTATTCCCAAGTTGGTTCATGGCCGATGCAGCATTCATGTATTCCAATCTTTGGACCTCGGTGTTTTGGATCGCTCCTAAGAAGTTGATTTGCCCGTGGCATGTCGATCAGGCCTGGAAGGAAGAACTCAAGAATGAAATCAGCGATCTGGCTGTCCAGGCTCAAGTCTACAAGATGCTACGGGTGGTCCTTGAGCAACAAGACGAGACATCCTTTGAGGATTACCTTCAGAGGCTTCTCGGTCGTCTCTCCGTCTCTGACAAGACCATGGCCTTCCGGAAGTACTTCATCAAGGAATGGGTACCCAAGATGCATCAGTGGGCTTACTGCTACCGGACAAGCCACTGTCTCAACCCTGGCGTCTTCACAGAAGCCTTCCACATCATCTTCAAAAGGATGTACCATCAAGGTCATGTCAACAAGCGTGTTGATAGCTGCCTGGTCCATCTCCTGAAGTACATCCGGGACAAGACCTTCAACTGGATGGTCAAGTTTCCTCGAGTCAAAGTGACCATGCGTTTGAAGCTCATCCATGACCGCCACCTCCGCAGCATGTTGCTGAGCTTCAATCAAGTCAAGCAACTGGATGACCGTCAGTGCTGGGAGGTCCAAGCCGAAGATAAGAACGACTCGCACATGGTGGAGCGCCTCTCCATCACTTGTCCTGTCAAGGAATGCCGACTACGATGCGAGGAGTGTAATGTCTGTGTCCATCTCTTCCTCTGCAACTGTCCCGACTGCCTCATCAATTCTACAATCTGTAAACACATCCATCTGATCCAGAGACTGGTGCGACTTCAGATTCTCATCCACAACGAGGAAGCGGAAGTCGTCGGAGGAGAGACGGAAGAACTGAAGCGACGTGTCTGCTCCACTCTCCGTCAGATGACATCAATGGTAGAGGCAGCCAACGATACCAACCTTGAGATGTTGAGAGATCTCTACAAAATGTTGTCATCGTCCTACCAACGTCTTAACCACAGCATACACCAAGGCATCAGCACGGGACAAGATACTGAGACAAATAAAAGACCAGCCTCTGAGGAATCTCAGGATGCACAGATCAAGAAAACCAAACTCTAATCATGACTCACAAAAGTTACAAATAAAACCTTGGTTTAATAGAGCAATTACGGGCATGAACTGTACGGTCATACTAGTTCAACAAACTTCATGAAACTCGCATTTGTTGGACAAAAATTTGGACCCAGACCCCAGGATTGGTAACAATATTGGTTTTCAATAGGCTTGTTTTGAAATCAAGGAACCAGTGAGTTGGACAAGATTGTCTAATATGTTACAAGTGTAGTGAAATGCAACCATCAGATGATGCGAGTGATAATGTGCGATTTTTCAACAACAGTATGACGAAGTTTGTTTTTATGAACTCTAACTGCTCATACATGTAGATGTAAGTAAGGAAAGATGGGCCAAGGGTGCTTTCAAACTCAATTCATTTAGGTATCGCCCAAGGGCGTTTTCGAAGCCCTGTTCTTGACAACACTCGGGTTAACCCGACACGAGAACAGCGGTCTCGAACGTGACGAACAGACCCGAGAGGGCGTTCGCGGATCGATTTTTTCACTCCCCGGTTGATGGAGGGTTCGGCGAGGTGCAGCTTGAACAAAATGGCGGACTGTGCAGATTCTATCGTAAGTTGTTTTGTGGTGTTTTTTTTTTGTTTTGCTAATACCCTAATGATTGGAATAAGAATACCATTATAGTGCAGGTTTGCAATTTCATCCCCGCATGTCCGGTTTTGCAACAATCTTCTGAGTCGTCCTCAATCATTTGGAATAGGCCTAAATTCAGACGATTGTTGGCCATTTTGCATTGCTTTATATCGATGCGACACGCACCCGCACGTTCGTAACAACCAGCTCGAGAACACGTTCTCGTGTTACACGCGTGTTGTCAAGAACAGGGATTCGAAAACACCCCAAGTGTCTTGGATGTACCACCAGTGGTGTCAGAGATTGTTTGAGTTTATAGTGTCAAAGCCTTCCAGGTGCCCATCATTGCTTGAATGCAGAGTACGGGTGGACCTCCATGATGGCGCCCTCAATGAATCATGCACGAAGAGGATACCAAATCCCTGGTGAATTGTACACAGATAGTGCATGTATAAACCCAACAAAACCATGCTCAGGCTTTTTTAAAGATTGTATTGTGATTCCTTTTTATAAATGAAAATGTCATATTTACGTTTCTGAAAGGAAAATGGATTTTGATTTTGCGTGATGACAAGACATGTCATTATATTAAAAAATATTGCCCGAAATGTCTTCCACTATGGTATTTCTGCTAAAAGAGAATTTTACACCTGTTTTCAGCAATGTTCGCAATAACCAATTAACCATTAGCATATTTTTCCACTGCTGTGCATTTACAGTGATTTTCTAATTTTTTTTATAATAATCATCTGTAGCCTCCCCCCCCCCCTTTTAGCCACTGACTACTGTTATGGTACATGTACTAGTAAAATGGGGCCAAAAATAATAAATGGAAATTAGTCCTAAATTTATTCTCAAATTGCTTTAGAATGCAGGAGAAAGCATCAAAGATTTCAACATTTTCCCGACCCCCAAGAAGAGCGTGCCTTTTGCACGCCTTTACTCGACCCATTCCGGCTTCATAAACTTTAAATCGTCGGTGCTGAACTTTCATTAGATACAAATGACATTCATTGAAGTAGTATTTCAACGGTGTGGGTATCTTTTTGCCCCATCTATAGTTTGACATTTAAAATGTGTAGATCACAGGCAGAACTATTGAAACTAAAATTGTCTTATATATTTGCTTAGAGAACTAGGTTTGTATTTGGAACTACTTGGAAAGTTGGAGTCGGTCTTTTTATTAATATTTTTTCTTCACCCAATAAAGTTTCTGAAAATCCATCACAAACCATAAACTTAACCAAAAATATCTTACATTTCTCTCTGTTTTAGCAGACACATTTCTCATAATTTTCTCATCTTCCAGTAATGTTTTAAGCTGGAATCTGTGTTTTTGTTGTCGAAGTGACGCCTATGCATCCTGAAACGGAAGATAATTCTGTGTTAGCATCCTCTAGAGGCCATTAAAAGGATGTACATGTATATACTGTACATTTGTACTATAATTTTGTAAAGTTTCTGTTTTGATAATAAAGTACATGTACATGTATATTGAATGCAAGAAGTAAAAAAAAAATTGTCAGTTTCATTTGTATTGTCATGAGAGAATACAAGCAGTGTTGATTTATTTGGGGGGGGGGGGGCATCGTTTTAAACCAACTTTTGGCTTGGGTTTTCAATTCAAATAGTGAAGGGGAAAAAAGGCATTATATTCCGACCCAAGCTTAATTTATGTCTTTTATTTTGGGGTTCAATAACTTCGAGTTATCGAGAAATTGCAGGCTGTACAAAATTATGAGCCATTAATTTGATGTTTTCTAAATTCAGCTGATGATGGATTTTTATTCAAAGACACAAAAGAAAATTTAGGGTTTTTTTCAAATAAACTACAAATACATCATGGAACTTTATGCATTAATTATATCTTTAATTCAGTTCCTTTTTTTTTTTGGTCGCGAGAGGTCGCTGTTACAAATTTACGGTACCCAAATATCACGTGAGTGATTTCTGTAAAATCAGGTGCGACCTCGGGTCACGAGAAAAAAAAAAATCGCTGACCAAATTCACAACTAAAACTACATAATTACCGTGTCAGTTCCTTAGTTGGTCTGCTGAAGAAACCCATTATAGGAAACTGATCGTGGCAGGACACTCCCAAGCTAAGAGCTTAAGTAAAAGTGAGGGATTTAATCGGTAATTCTTGGATTGAAAATCGGAGGGATTGCCCTTGTTGAAGACGACCGTGTTTGCTTCGAATAGCCTACGGTGGAGTACACGCAATTTACGGTAGGTTTTGGGCGAGGCTGACCCACTATGGAGAACGGAATAGGAGTGCCAAGGACTCGCATGGAAGCGAACAGAGAACACGTTTTGGCTGTGAAGAGGAACTACATTTCAAATCCTAGAATAAGTGAGTATTTTAGTGTACTAGTGTTGAAAAAGCTGAAGAGAATTTTGTGCATAATTTTATTCGCAGTGGCTATTGTTACGGCAGCCGTAACGCATTTCCCATTTTCTATCGTTACGGTAGACTGCAACCTGGCAACTTTTATAAAAAAACATGACAAGAAAATATAAAATTAGAAGGAAAAAAGTGAATTTGAACTTTATGAAATTCGGACTTTATTTCCCTTTTAAAAAAAATCCTCCAAAGCCTCAGGTTAGAAAAGGAAAAAAATTCGAGTGCAAAACTGAGATCCGAACCCGCAACCTCGCGGTGCAAAATCCTACCCTCTATCGGCTGAGCTGGCGCACTGCTCGATAAAACGTGTGGAAACAAATAATTATATACCTGCGTGCGTACCAAAAAAATATCGTAGAGGGCGCTAAACAACGAATGCCGTAACGATAGCCACTTCGAATTTTATTTCTTTTATTTATAAATAGTTTAATTTAAGATAGTGGATATTTTGCCGGAGGTAATGACGGCAATCTAACGTTTACTAAAGGTTTGCCAGCGGCAATCCATATCAACAGAGGGCGCTGTACTCTTTAAGATAGGGCTGAATTATAAGATGTATTAAATTCCCACCAAAAGTTGTGAAGCACATTTGGTGTAGTGGTTAAGCAAAAGCTCTAGTGAGCGGGATGACTCGGGTTCATTCGACCCCCGCCACATTTTAAAGTTTTTTTTCCCATCCCCAAATAAATAAGAATATATTCTTCTTTTATTATTTTAACATGTCTCAAACATTTTATTGCAGAGTATTACATTTTCTTTTTCAGATTTGTGGCTTTGGAGGATTTTTTTTAAAAGGGAAATAAAGTCCGAAATTATAAAATGGTCTGAATCCCATCTTGTGAATACGAGGTTACAACGATAATATTGGCATGGAGCCAGACTAAAATTTGTCACCGTAAAATGTTTGAGTAAAAAAAAGTAACTGCGCATGTTCAGTGCATATCCGGCAAACTAACGTTTACTAAAGGTTTGCCGTCTCCGGCAAAATATCCACTGCCTTAATTTAATGTTATTGTTATATTGGCCTAAATCTTAGGGCTTACGTCAAGTACCAGAGTTTGTCATTGTTTATGCATGATGCCTTTAAATACTATGAGTTAATGTTAAATTTAATCTGTCACTGTTAACAATGGTTAATGTTGATTGTACATTGTGTGTGAAACAAATATAATGAAGTGGAAGGGGCAGTCAATATACATTATTTGTAGACCTACAGTTTTTACATGGATTTACTGTTTATGCACCCATTTGACCAGAAAAAGATTTACTTTGTGGTTCCTCCCAAACAAGCATTTTCATACACATGTAATTAAATTGTCAATTGATTCATTGTCAATTTGTTTTATTTATTACATCAAATGTCTAACTTATTATTATTTTTTTTTCGTTCAAAGCATACAAGACAGTGTCTGGAGTAAACGGACCATTGGTCATTCTTGACAATGTCAAGGTAACAATGAATTAAACTTAAATATTTGATTTCAGTATAATTAAAAATATTATTAAAATTTGAACAATATTTTTTTGATAGAATACTTTTGACAAAAGAGCAACATGTTTTTGTTTAGAAAAAAAAAATTCAGATTCTCTTCATTACTGAAACTTGAGTAGTAATGATCATTGGGAACAGAGGAAAGAGTACCGCTAGTTTAACAAAGTTTCAACGAGTTGTTCTTGCTTTTATAAGATGATCATTTTATCCTGAATCCTACAGTTTCCAAAGTTTGCAGAGATTGTCAATTTGACGCTCGCTGATGGAACCCAGAGAAGTGGACAGGTCCTGGAGGTCAGCGGGTCAAAGGCCGTAGTTCAGGTAAATCAGATCCACATTTTAACTTCCAAAGAACCTACAAAAAGTTTAACTTGATAAACCTCTTTAAAGCTTTGGCCATTTTCATGGTGATGCAGAAAATCTGTGATGACCTCCCGTGTTCTTACTAACAGAATTCTTACTAACAGGATATACACATTGACACAATCTCAAATTCCATGATAGTTGTGAAATGTATTAACTGTTAGCTAAGAATTTTCTCAAACAGTATTAAGCAGAGCTGTGAGATTGGATCCAGTTTCTTTGTAAGTTCCGCTAGGTCTCTCTTTAGTTTACATTCCCAATTCATTCCATTTGTCCAGATATCCTTAAATGGTAAATTTTTATTAACAGGAAATGAACTTTCATGCTTGGTAATTTTTATGTAATTTGCAAATTCTCAAGCCTTTATTAACAACCACATGAAGTCGACCAGTTATTTTTTTAAAATAAACTGTGTAACTAAAATTATCTTAAGCGTCTTGAGGCCAAACATTCATATTCCAATGTGATGTGACTTTTCTAAATTCTCCGCCAGGTATTTGAAGGGACCTCAGGTATCGATGCCAAGCACACAACATGTGAATTCACCGGTGATATTCTGCGAATCCCTGTATCTGAAGATATGTTAGGTATGTGTGTGCCTGACTGAATAGCTCTTTGCCTGTTGTAAGATAAAGGCTGAAGTCACTATGGCGCCATCTTGGGAGGCCAAATCATAAACAAGTGTGTGCTTTTTGGTTTAGAATATCAATTCTAAACAAAAATAAACAGGAAACCAGTCATGAGTATTAAGCATTGCAAGTACTTTTAGCTGGTGACCTTTTTTTGCTGAGAAGATTTTGTGCTTCACAAAATTCGGTCCTTGGCAGTTACAAATTAAGCATGGAGAGAATGTCATTTTTTTGCTTCAAACATTTCTTTCTGTCTCCATTTCTCTTGTTTTGTTTGCTTAACAAAAATCAGGTCGTGTTTTCAACGGTTCTGGCAAAGCTATCGACAAGGGGCCCCCAGTACTAGCAGAAGATTACTTAGATATTCAAGGTAAGTCTTAAGCCTAGCATTCAGGAAATCTGATAGCAGGACTTTTGGTCTTACTAATGGCAAGGGTGGTCTTTCTATCAATAGCGCCCTCTATTGAAAGGTTTCAAACGCCACAAAGAGCCATTATAGAGTTTACAAATTTGTAATATGCAGTCGCCACAGTGTGGTGACGTGAATGGAATTTCTTTAACATTAACAATCCAGTCATTTTTGCTAGTAACCCTCCCCATTTTTCTGAAATCTTTTCTCAGACACTGCCCCCAATTTACCAAATTTAGTTAGCCACGTTTTGTTTGCAATCGGTTGTAAACACTTCCAGCTAGTCTGGTTTCCTGACCTGACAATTCCCTGACGTCTATAAATTGCTCCGTTTTGTCTGAAGTAGGGTCAGGGAACCAGACTATAAGAACATTTGTTTTTATTCTTGATTTTTCCAGAATCTACATGTTTGTAACAATATTTGTCATAAAATGTTAACCCCCAATCCATCCATTTCTGAAAATTACAGAAAAAGTAAATGTTGTACATTACCTTCATTAAAGTTTCACAGTTTTGCTAGTCCACTGCAACATTGGTTTAATCTTACTTGCTCCGATTGAAGTTGTTTTTGTTTGTTCCGCATTGGAAAGAAACTTTCTTGTCTTTGTTTTGTTAAAGGTCAACCAATCAATCCCAACTCTCGTATCTACCCGGAAGAAATGATCCAGACGGGTATCTCAGCTATCGATGTCATGAATTCCATCGCTCGCGGCCAGAAAATCCCCATCTTCTCAGCTGCTGGCTTGCCACACAATGAGGTACTATCGTCTTCAGATTAAAAGTCTGTTAATTAATCTAAGTGACACAAGTCATGAAAGTTGAGCAGGATAATCTACTTCAAAATTTTTCCTCAACAAAGTTCATAATGATCCTCATTATGATTTCGGATTATCCTCATCTAAATGTTGAGGATTATCAAGAAAATCTACAATTATGTTTGAATAAAATCTGCATCAAAATTTAGGATGGTGTTCAACAAATCTTTTGTAGAATCAACCGTGAATGAGCATCAAAATGGACCGCGTGTGAAATAAAACACAAAATTTGCAAAGAATAAAAGGAATCTGCCACAATTAATTTTGAGCTGTCTTATGCAGAGTGTCATGTTCCTTCACCAACTTAAAATTCATTTACAGTGGAAAATTGATTTGAGCACATCCACATTTGCCAAACAAACATTAAATGAATATTAAATAATACAAGAACATCTGCAAAAATCCTGAACGTAATCTTAAAATTTCATTGTTTGTAGATTCAACACCCCAACAGTAAATTGCGCTATGTGACCATTTTCGTGAGGCCAAGTGGGAGAGACATATCGCGTAAAGGTTCATGCGCGTAAGGCGCGAATTACGCACAAGTAACTTTATCGTGAATGTTCACAGTCCCGGAGCGTCTTTGCGTGGGCGTCAGGCATCGTTGGCAATGCATTTGAATGTCCCTCCGAGTGGTCTCCTTCAGCTCTGCCTTCGTAACCGTTGAGGGGGTACTTGTGCACAAAGTCTATAGATTCATAGATTATCTCGAATTTCAAACATTTGACATTTTTTTTTATACCCTTTTTTTCCCCACAGATTGCAGCTCAGATTGTGAGACAGGCTGGGCTGGTCAAACAGCCACAGTCGGACGTCATGGATTCTCATGAAGATAACTTTGCCATCGTCTTCGCTGCTATGGGTGTAAGTTGATCAAGCAGCCTTTTATTCAAAAGTCAAAAAGTCGGCTTTCACTTGTATCCCAATCAACGTTCTTTCCAATTTGTTGAAAATTTGGTTATTTATTGTAAGGGTTGAAATACCACTCGCGTCAGTTTCGTTGTTCAACATTATATTGGTTAAAAGAGCACCTTGCTATTTTCCTTTTTTGATGGTTTTCAATATTGTTTGAAATGAATCATTAAAAATCTTTTAAAGTAAATACCCTCTAAAAGTTACATAGATACATGTGCATTTACCCAGAAATGTGCCTACCGATTTAACAAGAAAATCCTGGCTCAAAGTGAAGACAGGACTGGGACCAAATACCCTGTGAAATTATTCCATCTGAAATGGTATCATCCAGAAGAAAGAAGGTGGTTTAAGAAAGTGTGTCTGCGGGCACATTTTTTGTTTACGTGCGTTAGCAACAGAATCCAGTTACTAAAGCCCAAAAATTGTCCATGCGTTTTTCTCTGTTTCTCAAAATGTATAAATCCACTGAGCCGAAATTTCAACAAGTTAGTTGTTATATTCACCTTTCTTAAGATCTTGAGCGATTTTGTTGCTTCAAATGAAACAAATGCACAAAATGCAAAAAAACAACTACCGGCTGAAAATACATGTGATATGTAATCTGAATGCTTAGCTGGAATTTCATGTCCTGTCAATTTATCTGTAATTTGGTTTTCCCGACAGGTAAACATGGAAACGGCGCGTTTCTTTAAGCAAGACTTTGAAGAGAACGGCTCCATGGACAATGTCTGTCTTTTCCTCAATCTGGCCAACGATCCTACGTAAGCAGATTGCTTAGACAAATTTCTTTTTTGCTTAGCCCAAAGCAAAGTTAGCCCAATGCAAAGAAACAAGTTCTCAATTTTGCTTATTCCAAAGAAAAAAATTATGCTTAGCACGCTTTGTGATTTGTACAAGATAAAGAATACACTTTTTATTGGTAATAAGATTGCATTAAGGGTCCAAGCATATTGGTTTCAAAACTAAGAAATTCTTACTCCTTACCTTCCTATATATCCTTAATTGGTTTTCTTCAAAATGTTGTGTTTTAGAGAATTCCTGAAAGAAATAATACCTTGGGAGTCAATTTTATATCTACCGAAATGAAAGGAACTGTTATTATCCTCTTACGATACAAAATAATTTGAAGGCAATTCAATATTGTAAATTTTGTGTGTGTATTAAGTATTGAGCGTATTATCACACCACGCCTGGCGTTGACGGCTGCTGAGTTCTTGGCCTACCAGTGTGAGAAACACGTCCTGGTTATTCTGACTGACATGAGCTCTTACGCTGAAGCTCTACGTGAGGTAGGCACTGTTTAGTCCGTCTCTACATGTAGCAGACACCGTTTAGTAAGTCTCTCAGTACCCTTGTGATTTTGGAAATTGGAATAAAGCTGAGAATTTCTGGGATTAAACCCTGCTGTTTTGAGTTAAATTTTGCGAGTCAGCATGATGTGCCAAGACACCAATTCAATTTTGAAATGAAAGTGATAGTTCTTATAGCTATTACTTGGACTCTTCCATGCTGCACCGTCCATCATTCATGCGTTTTGTATGGCTCTGAACATATCATGAACCCTAACCGCCCTGAATCCTCCAAAGTCCTTTTTGCAAATTGGAGGAATTTGCAGGATTGAGGTTACATGGCCAAAGTGCGTTGCTGATTTCGGAGTACGCACTGTGTCAAGGTCTTGGGCCGGACCTTGTGTTGTTTATGCTCAGCCATGCATAAATTTAGTCCTTGATTATGCTTGACATCCTCCGCACTGCTCCAGGATGTCACTGCCTCTGCCTCAGCCTATTGACAGACATAGCCGGAGGATTTTGCAGGATTCAGGCAGTGGTCACCCTCCATGGACCATATTCAAGAAACAACGGAGGAATTTGCAGGATTGAGGCTATATGCTATTTTTCCATGAGGCCAATTGGAGGATTTTGCAGGATTGAGGCTACATCCTAGCAAAAAGGCCTAGGGAGTTAAGTTTAAAGGGGAGTACATTGTATGACATACAGCAGCGATCTTTGAAGCTTTCCAGTAATGGAGGAAAGCCAGCTCGGTAATTATAAAAAGTGGGCAACTTTTTGTGATTTCATCCGTGTTGCCTATTATAGAAGCTTCCAAACATTTTACGAAACTTTAAACTGACGTTGTTTTTTGGTGGGTCATCTTAAGGTTTCAGCAGCTCGTGAGGAGGTTCCAGGCCGTCGCGGTTTCCCTGGTTACATGTACACTGATCTCGCGACCATCTACGAACGAGCAGGGCGTGTTGAAGGACGTAACGGTTCCATTACGCAGATCCCAATCCTGACCATGCCTAACGATGGTGAGTGGCATTGCGATGAATTGTGATGAATTTTATTGTGATTGTGCACAATGTCTTCATTTGAGCTTCATGTGTACGACAACAATGTGTTCAAAGGTAGTATACACCACTTGTAAACATTCAAAAGTGAAACTGTCAAAATATCACGAAACATCCTACTTGATTGTAAATAAATATTACGATCCTGCATCCTGTGAAATCATTGCACCTTTTGGGCTGTTATTTTTGAGAAAAGAGGAATTACTTTCATTTTCTCGCGATGGTTTGGACCAAATCATCGCACTTTCAACGGAAAACTTTGCTATGTGTCAAGAAAAATAAAGGAGGATTTTCACACTTTTCTTGAAAAGTATATCTACTGAGCTGAAACTTCAACATTAGTTTTTGAGTAATCTGCTTCAGATTTATTGTTTCGTCCCGTGAATCAGCAAGAATGCAATTTTTTTGTGTGCAAAATGGTGTCCAGTACCTTTAAGAGTCCCTCTTCAGTCTCTCTTTGTAACCAAGCGAGGGGGTACTTGCCTCACGGAAAACCTAGTCTACTACTTCAAAACAAGACCATATTTCTCATTTTTTTTAATGTAATTCTAATGAGATTTTTGTCCATCGTTTTCTTTACAGATATCACCCATCCCATACCTGATCTGACGGGTTACATTACTGAGGGTCAGATTTACGTCGATAGACAGCTCCACAACCGACAGGTAAAACAAATCCTTCCCTCTGAGATTCGCTTAAACAAAACTAATGTAGTTAACACTTCCTCCACAGGCCTTTCTTGTGCTACGCATTCCTGTATCCTCCATAAGGCCAAAAAAAAAAGTTTCCGGTTTCTGGTATGCGCGCGCGCGTTGCCGTAGCCATGCGCGTCGGCAAAATGAAATAGTTTTTTTTTAATAAAAGATGATGTCTCAATACCGCCAAACTCACTGGTTTGACTGGAATCCTGCTGCTGCACAATTTTAACGTGTTTTTAGATGGGGTTATGATCGAGAATAAGCTTTATGTGGCCTCTCTGGACTCCCATATATTTGCACTAGGTTTATTTGCAGTCATCGCCGACATTTGAAGCAAAAGACAGGTAAAAAAAAAAAAAAAGCCGCGTCGCCGCAACACTTTTTGGGCAAGCTCCATACCAGAAACCGGAGACTTTTTTTTTTGGCCTAATCTTGAATCCTCAAAAAAATGTTTCCTAACAAGCAGTTCATGTCAGTAGTTTCAAAACAAGTAGTTCATGTCAGTTTTTCTGTCCTTTGTTCTTAGATCTATCCACCGATCAACGTTCTGCCGTCTCTCTCTCGTCTGATGAAATCTGCCATCGGAGAAGGAATGACCAGGAAAGACCACGCAGATGTGTCCAATCAGCTGGTAAGAAACAAAGTATAGAGTTGAGTCCTTGCAGCTGATTGGTCAGTTGCAGGTAGTCCTTATAGCTGATTGGTCAGCTTTGGATAGTTGAGTCATATCAGCTGGTACTAAACAACCTTCAAATTTGAATCCTTACAGCTGATTGGTCAGTTCAGGATACTCCTTATAGCTGATTGGTCAGCTTTAGATATTTGAGTCACATCAGCTGGTACTAAATCTTCAAGCGGATTGGTCAGTTAAGGGTAGTCCTTTTAGCTGATTGGTCAGTTTAAACAGGCTTAATCAATTCTTAATCAGTTCATACGATCGGAAGAGTTTGTAAAATTTATTTTAATTTTATTGTTGTGTGTGTGTAGTATGCCAACTACGCCATCGGGAAAGACGTACAGGCCATGAAAGCAGTGGTGGGAGAAGAAGCACTGACACCGGACGATTTGCTGTATCTGGAATTCCTGGGCAAATTTGAGAAGAATTTTATCGCCCAAGGTGTGTAGTGTTCCATTCAATCAATCATGCATTTGGTAACGCTTTGACTTTGGAGACATCTTACCACTCGACCACTAAGCTTATCAGAATCAGATGGCTGGTTTGAAGCAGTGGGTACCGCGATCAGTGACTATGTTTGTTTGATGGAATGTTAGAATTTCATTCTTGTTTGTTTGTTTGTTTTTCTCTGGCAGGGAGTTACGAGAATCGTACCGTCTTTGATTCTTTGGATGTCGGTTGGCAGCTTCTGAGAATCTTCCCCAAGGAGATGTTGAAGCGAATTCCCCAGAGCACACTGGCAGAGTTCTACCCTCGCGACGCCCGCCGTTAATCCACTCAAATCCTGACAAATATCAACATTTCAACTATTCCTTTCATCGTTCATTCATTTTAGTCAAGCTTATGCTGGGATGTGAACAATTTGCCATTTGTACAATAGCTGGAGATAACTTTCTCAAAGTGTTGTGTTGGATGCTAAATTTCATTGTTTCAATGGCAGGTCTATATCAAGTTTTGTCTCATAGAACATTCCGTGCTTGTTTTGACTTGAAGTCGGCTTTGGTGCTTAGCTTTGATAAATTTGTGCCACGTTCCTTGAAAACAGTTTTCTTCAAAGCTACAAATTTGATCGCCAAAGTGAATGTATTCTACTTGCATCAGAAATCATGGCTGATATTGCATCCCAAGCAGAACTGTTTGCTTTTTCAATTATTTTAAGTTATTCTTCCTCTGTTTCCTTGTTCTTTTAAGTCTATTTCATGCTAACATCATTTGCTTCATTCTTTCAGATGTCACGATAAGTTTAGCGAAAGGTTTGGTCTTGTAAATCTTACTATGAAAGTCAAAGCATATTTTATTGATATTGTGATTAAGAAAAAGTAAATAAAACAGTGTTTTAGACTCAAAAAGATATATAAAGGGGGTATAAAGATAACTAATCTAACTATTTTCAGAACGATTTAATTTCAGAGGACAAAACTTGACCTTTGACTTTTTCTTCGTATTTTAACAAGTTGGGATATATACTAGCAATACTTATTTGAGTAAATTTAATGCAATTTGGCTGTATAAAAGTATATATCGGTGTATGAAATGTTTGTCGAAAAAAAAATTGTCGTCCTAGATGTGAAAATATGTATTACTATGATATATGAGTACTATGATATGTGCTAGTGGAATAGAACAGAACCCATCCGCTAAAGTACAGTGCCGCAGGTTGCGGGTTCGAATCCCCGAAATTTTACATTTTTATTTTTTCCCCCAACAGTGAATTTTCTGTCCCAAATTGTGTTTATGATCAAGTCCTACTTGATCATGGCTCTGGAGGAATGTTTTTTTCAGGGAGGTCAAGTCAGAGAAACCATTCCAAACTGATCGCATGTACATTATGTCATTGACTAATCTTAGTTGTGGAAAAAATAATTGCCTCGATGACAAGTGCAGATGTTGTTTTCTTTTTGTTGCAAATTTATTTGGATGCTGCAACAAAAACTTCTTTGCAAATTCCTTGATGCATAAATTAAAAGAGGCTTGTCTAAAGTGAAATATTGAAGAAGAAAAAAGGAAGGTAGTTTATTGACCTTTCATTTTCCCAGCAATATTTTTGAATGTATTCTCAACAGTCCAGTTAGTTTACAGTCATGAGATTGGTGACCATGGAACAGATTTCAATTAAGTATCAAATTTCCAGCAGATCTCCAAGCATAAATTAAATTATTGTCAAAACACCCATTGAGTTGTCCTCTGTAATGTGAATAAATATACCAGGGAAAAATTTCTGAATTTCGAGCTTATTTCATTAGATCAGGGAATGTCAGACAAGTCGACCGTTGAGACAACTCTACTCGGGACAAGTCGACCGTTGAGACAAGTCGACTTGTCTGACCCCGTTTTACTACACCACTCGTCACTCGAAGCATTCAATATTTGTATAACAATGTCTGTGAAAATATTAACTCCCTGTGGTAAAAACGATAGGGCGCCCTCGAGCGTTGGATGAAGTCAGCCATGCCAATTGGGCGAGACTATTTTCATTAAGGGGGATATTTATTCCTGTGAACCATTTTCAACCATAAATTACAATTTTTGGATCATTGATTTTGCTAGACAGATACTTCTGTGAAGACATCGTAAAAATGAAGCTTAAAACGACTAAATTAAATGACATCGTACTAAGTTCAAAGACAATTCTGATACCGTTATATCTTACCCATACCTACACGAAGTTTTGTGTTCCTTAAAATTTTATTTCACTTGAGCAGGATGAAACAGACGATAACATTTTACGGTGTGCTCTTTTTCTGTTAAAATTGCTTTTAGTTTTTATTAAACTAGGTATTTGGAAAGTTGAATACTAATTATTTTCTTTAGTAGGCTTGTCTTCGTGTTGGTTTATAAAGTTCTAATGCCCGGTAATGGATTAAGAAAGGCAGTTTTGGATTTTTTTTTTGCCTTCCAAAAACTGCCATAACTCAACTGCGGACTTTCTATTGCCAGTGGGTAAATTGTTATTCGATACTCCTGATGACGGAACAGTCGTGTGTCGATTCGCGCTACCCACCTATTCACGTAAGTACACTGGGCCTATTTTCAAATACGTAGTGGCTATTGTTACGGCAGCCGTAATGCGATTTTAAACTGTTCACTGTCCAAAAATGCTGTAACATCCCAACTTTAGTATAGGTTTTCCCGGCCAATTTCCTGAAATGTTCATTCACTTCTGAAAATTGGTCATTCATTTTCCTCTGAATTTGAATGCACGTCTTTCATGTCTTTAATCCCATTTCAATTCAACGAAAGGTCAGTCGTTTAAATTATATTGTCCGTGCATTCGGTTTTGATCATGGAGGTAGACGGCCAATTACGTTACACGCAAGCATACCTTTTCTAAATTGATTTCAGGTACAGCTAATTTGATTGACGGTTAATGAAAAAGAAACCACTAATTTTATCTGGTGCCGATGGCATAAAACTAAAAGTGAAATAGAATGGTGAATGTTTGAAATCGCCCTCTAAAAGCAAAATAGAAGTCTTGTAAACGAATCTGAATGGCAATAAACGAAAGGTGCTGCTCAATCACTCAATTGATTGAGCTGAAATGGATTCGAATGCTCTGGTAGAGAAAATGGAACGCCTGTTCAGAGCAATTTTTAAATTAAGACGAAAATGAATGACCGATTTTCAGAAGTGAATGAACATTTTAGGAAATTGGCCAGGAAAACCTATATTTGGCCTGAGTAATCAGTATAGAACGATGCCTAATATGGGGATTATGTGCATGTATGAGTGATAATCCCTGTATCATTTGTATGACTGTGCATTTTGATGCCAGGTGCTCTGTGAGGATAACGAGGTCCATGTTATTAATGTGGGTCATATTATTGTTTACATAGTAAAGTTCAGCTGGCAATTAAACTGTGGTTGAAGATTCTTCAAGTACTGTCACATATTACCCAGTGTATTAATACAAAACAGCTTGATAGTGCCTTGGTGATAGTGGTGAGAATTTTAGTTTTTAGAATTTTAAATATTCTTTTTCGTAAGTTTAAATCTGCTAGTACTGGGAATGTGCTGCCGCGACAACCAGCTTTGTTCATGCAGCATTTTCTTGGGTTTTTTTATGCGAATAAAATCACATAGGAGTACCTGGATAATTAGTGAACATTTTACAAAAAGGATGTGAAGTGAGTTTAAATTTCAGGGAAATAAGTTAGCCTTCACTGTATTAGCTATGTGCAAGTGTACCGCTTTGTTCCGTTTGTGTGGTTTAAAAAAATTTTTATTAACAATTAATTGATTTTTCTCCCATAATTTTTAATTGGGTATAAAGTAGAGCTGTGCATTTTCAGATAATTTAATATTCAATTATTCGTACATGGAGTCTATCGAATATTCAAAACATACCAGAAAAGTTTTACATGCACCTGAATATAAACTGTAGTCTATGTAATAGACCCTTGTACTAGACTCACAGTTTTAGTCCTGATTTGGGAATGAAATGACGTCACGAATTAGTAAAGCCGACTCCCATTGTCTGGCGCGCAGCATCGCATAAATTTGCATTCCTAGATACAATGTATATCAGACGTTCGACCAGAGATAGGACTCTGTGGAGAACGGCTTACGTGTGATACTCAGTGTGCACTGGTCGGAAATAGCAAATGTACGCAGGCACACGCCCTGGTTGAAATTTGTATGCATTGATCAGGAAATAAATGATCACAGCATTTGGATTTAGCCGTTGAAATATGAAGAACATCATGCATACATGTACACTGTATACAAAACTGTCCATAAATTTCTTATTTATTTCATTTTTTGATGTGGCTGACTACATGTATTTGATACTTGAAAGATTTGATGGACGTGAACTCATACGATTGAAATGACACCACAGCATTTCGCTTCAGCTTCTTGAGACTGCTCACTTTTTTCAAATATAACAAAAATGGAAAAATGCTATTTGGATATTGGGTGGATGATCGAATATTCAATTCTTCGGTATAATTGGCACAGCCCCTTAGCATAAAGGGGGTGGACACATGCTTTAAAATATAATTAAGGCTGTCGCTAATTTTCTAGTCAGTAGAGAGGAAAACTTACAAATCATCAATTACAATGAATGAAAAAGCAAGGTTTTTAAAAAAATATTCAGTATGGTATTGATAGTTCCCCCCCCCCCCCTCTCTTCAGCATATGTGTTGTAAAATTGATAGTCAAGGAACACTTTAACAGATGAAATTCCTTAAAATGTTTCAATATTTTATTGTGTTTATTATATTTCCTCTTTATCAATTGATTGTAGATGTGGAAGAATATGGTGCGGATAATCTCTTGAGAGACAGTCCCTTCAGAACATCTCATACATCATCGATGAAGTTATCGGCTTGTCTGAAGCGTCTCGTGTAGCCAGGATTTCATCTCCTCCGGTCCAGTTGTTAGATGGCTGCTACAGCGTCGCTGACTCCACATCTGACCTTGTTTCAGGCTACAGTAGACCATGTTCTCTCCCTTTGGTTTCCTGGGTCCTAGGTCTAGTATGGAGTTTGCGAACACACCCCGCAGCCACCCATCAAACAGAGTAGAAGGTACCGGTACGTTTAAAGTAGGGCTCATAAGATTGCATTTTTTTCCATCTATAAATTGATGGTTAAGGTCTTTTTGGATTGAATGGCTGAATTTTTTTCTGCATGCTTCTTTTCTCTCCCAATGAGTTGTTTTGGTTTTTTGTTCGTTTGTTCTTTCCTCAGGAATTTTTTGTACCTTCATTTTCACAAAGTGGATTAATCACAGTGAAATATTGACACAAATGATACATCTACATGTATCTTTTTATTTAGAAGCAGAAGAATCATTACGGTGTTAAAGGCAACTATCGGAACAGATGAAGCGTTCCGATTTTTGCCAAAAGTCCGACTTTTTCAATTATATTTCCGAAAGTCCAGTGTTTTTTTTAAAAAGTTTTACCTGCAAAGTCTGATTTTTGAAATTAAATTTCAGCAAATTTGATGAATGCAGCACCTTGAAATCTGTATTGCGAGTGCATTTTAATCTGTTCTGTTAGTCGTCATTGCACATAGGCTATTTTCATCTGTGTGTGAAAGCTGGTTTATACTCTGTGTGAAAGCGAATGCGAATTGCGAGGTAACGTCAGGGCAAGTTTCGCGCTGCAAATTCGCAAAAGTTGAACCTATTTTAACTCTGCGAATTTTGCAGCAAATGCTCAGTGACATCAAATTTGCATCACATTCGAATGAAGTATGAAGTACAAACTGGCCTTTCGGCCAAGTCGGATTGCTTATGTTTTTAGAGTTCAGAATTTAGTTTCTATTTAACTGAAACAAACACCTGTACGTACATATGAGCTGCATACATGTACATGTTGTTACATGTACGTATTTCCATTGAAGAAAATTGCCACGTACTTACATGGTGTACATGATACAATCTTAAAACCATGTGGGTCCTTGTTTTTACATGAGTGCGTGTGTACAGTATGCCAATTGTCCTCCTGAAGATGCAATGAAAATTAAATTTCAGCCTTGAATCTTTAATCTTCATCTACGCGCATCTGGAATTGCGCAAAGAGAATACAATGTAAACATATACGCAAAACATTTGTAAGCATTTCAGGATTCATAAAGCAAGGTCAGGTAGTGTACATTTTTTTTTTTTATTTGTTCATGTGAAATGTTAGGAGTTACTCCGATTGAAAAACAGAAGAATAAAATAAACATTTCTCTTTTCTTGGTTTTTTGTTTCTTTCTCTGAAGTCCTAAAATAATTTATTCTTGTGATGGAGGCTTCATTCACCAACTTTGAAGCCAATTTCAGGATTTTTTAAAACCAGAATTTTGAAACACCTGTAGAACTTGCAAACAGTGCAGTGGAAAGTTACTCGCAGTTTAGTCAGTAATTTCAGTTGGGTCAATCTGTAAATTTAGGGTTCAAAGTGTGATATTTTTCCTGTCCCTGTTACCATGGTATTTTGTAATTTACCATTCAAATTATTATTAAGAATGACTTCAAATGATATTTGTTAATATTTGATGATATTTGAAGTACGATAGTTTGTTGTTCATAATCACTCTTGTAGGACGACTGCATTAAATTATGGTATGAAACTGAAAGGAGTGCATCAGAATTATAAAATTGTCAGATGTAACAGGGACAGGGACAAAATGGACCCCAAATTTATATAATGACAAATTGGAACTGGCAATTTTTGTGGACATACCACAAAGTGATAAATTTGTGGGAAAATGTAGACAATGTGTACGATAACTACAAGACACCGAAGCCAAATTGATATTGAACATTTAAAAAATATCGCATTTCTCAGCAAGCATGCATGCACATGTTGTGTATACATACCGGAACATGTGTTTTGTAATCATGACTTGCAACTCTGCATGTGTTCTAGAATTGGCCTGAAACATACGTCAAAGGAAATCTTACAATGTTTTCTTGTGGCCAATATTAGACGAGGGAGTGAATTCAAGAAGAACATGTGCATGCATGTACAATGGATTTAATTGGCATACAAGTGTGTATGGTAGTGCGGAGGATCTTAATTTAGATTTGCACACAGGAATATTTCCAACGCTTAACAGTCGTCATGTCAGTCCTGTACAATGTACATGTATGTATGTAGGTCACTTGAAATGCAAGCACAATTATCTAGTATGGATATTGTCGACATTCTGTGTGACAGCTGATACTTATTACACGTGCATATTTAAAATTGTAGGATGCATGTACTGTTGATGTACATTGTTATGTATTTTATTGAGCAATTGGCCAGGATAACCCACAAAAGTATCTCTACTTATTCCCAGTGGAGTCCGTTGATTGAAGATGTTGAAGGAAATTACAGTTTTAGTGGTGGGAGGAAAACCCCAGAATGATATTCAAGGGAAAATCTACGGAATCAGGCAGGGACTGAAAACCCAATCCACATGTTGGCCCAGGCGGGATTCGAACCCGGGTCACAGCGGTGGAAGGCGAGGAAAGTACCGCTACGCCAACCTGATCCCCCATAAGAAGGCTTACCGGTATTAACAAGACAATGCTTAACCATTCACAACAATCATTTGACTGATGTGATGGCATATAGTAGAATTTGCCAGCCAGAGGGGGAGTGTTTTAATAACAGATTGATTTTGTGGCTGATTGTTTCTGAATTTTTGACTTTTTTTTAATCTGTAGACCATGAGAGTGAATGTCTTGAACACGACGATGGATCTCACATGATGGCACATCAAGCTGCAGCCACCGGCAATGTACCACTACTCATGGAAGCCGTCAATCATGACCCTAGTGCCTTGGAGAGCCAAGATGAAAAAGGTAACCCACACCAACCCCTGCCTCCCTTCCCTATCCACCTTCCCTCTTCCCTAACACCCGTGCCCAACCCCTTCCCTCATCACCCCACCATATTCCTACCAACCACCCCCTACCACATTCCCTTCCCATGCCCCAACTACCCCTCCCCCATCATCTCTCCCTAAACCCACGACCCAACTCTGACTCTCGCCCCTCCCCAATTTGACCCCCGACCCCATCATTGCCACATAGGAACCCCTCTGTTTACCACCCTACCCTGCCTTATACCACATCAATTTCTACCCCCACCCCACGTTTGTACCATCTCTTCCAAAAATGTTTCCCCCACCACACCACAGCTCTCTCCTACACCAACAACAGCAACACCCTTCTACCTGTACATTTCTAGATTAAATTTTGCATTATTAAAGGTACATTGTAATATATATATACAACATTTGCTAACGTCAAAAAGCAAAACTACCAAATTGTTATCCAATACCTTACTTGACTGCAAGTGAATAAATATAGTCTCAAGCATCCTGTGAAAGCATGGCACCTAGTGTACTGTCATTTTCAAGAAAAGTGGAATTTTTGTATCAATTTCCAACGATGTTCGGCCGACCATCGTTGGAAAAAACATCCATTTTTCAGATACTTCCCCAATTTACCAAATTTAGTTATATGGTTACACAACCGTGAACAGGCGCAAGCCAGCTAGTCTGGCTCCCTGACCTCAATTCCCCTGACGTTTATAAATTGCTCCGTTTCATCTGAAGTAGGATCAGGGAACCAGACTACAATAACACCATTTTTTTCTTGGTTTTTCCAGCATCCATGAACACAAACCTTTAAATTCATGTAGGTCAGTGTACATGTAACGCCCAAATCCTTCCTTCTCTGAAAATAACAGCAAAAGCAAATGTTTTATATCCTTTAAATCCAGGTGTAGTCCTGTAGTTCCTTTGTTTGTATGATTTCCCAAATATTCATTGGTAGACAGTATAACGTTATGTTCTCAATGTTATGTTCATGCACAGACAATTCCAAGCTTTGCTAATTATTCTGATGCATTTTTCTCATTGGATCACAACGCATCCTTGAAGCGGAAAGGATTGATATAAATGCAATCATGGGAGTGTTTCACGACCGCCTAACTCAGTAATGGCCAACTTTGAAATGAAACGGCCATCGTTCACAGAAGCTGATTAGTTCAAGTTATGAAAACATGATCAGTTACACTGAGTGTGTGTACGTGTGTACATGGACGGCACAAGGATCACTTTTCAGTTGACTATTTTTAGCAACAGTCTCGGCCATAACCAAAGAAAATAAACACCACCACCTTAATTTTCCTTTCACTTGGAGTGTTCAAGAGGAATGAATAAATTATTATGAGTTCCAGCATTTATAAATGAAGATGCGTTGCTAGTCTGAATTTGTCCTCATATCAAGCTAATTCGTTAGCACTTGTTTAATTAATTACATGTACATCATGTAAAACGGGAGTGCATGTTCAGTGTACATGGATGGGCGTGTGGCATTTGACGTCATAGTAGTCTTCTCTTTCATCTTTTCATCGATGATTTCTGCCGAATACATGTAGGGCCGCACAGTAGCATGCCACTTACTCTGCTGCATCTAAACTGAGCTGTAATGAACATCCTATTGGCTGCTAAATTTTATAATTACGTGAACTGAATACTGGCGGCTGAACAATGCTATAAAGACCGACTGCTGCTGTAATTGTACACCAAACAATCTTTTGTGGATTCAGTTTTGTTTGTTAACTGTCCCTCGCTCTGTGACAACATGGAGAGAGATACATGTACAGTTCAGTTCAGTAAATTGTTTTTTGGGGCTGAGTACAATTGACAGGCTGTCGTAGTTTTGTTAACTGAGGGTACCATGCCTTGACTAACATTGATTCAAATATGGTGGGCCAGTGATGCCGAGTGCCTGTCAGTGATAGATTTAGTTTTGTAACAGTAAATGCTCAAAATGTTCACTCATGCATTTTCCAGCAAAACAAAGGTATCGCCCTCTAAGATGGCTGCTCTGCAAGTAGAACATGCAGAGGGCACCCAGTCTATCAAACCCCATCAACAGGTTCTGACAGTTATGTGGTTTAATTTACGGGGGCTCTGGGCGTTTGTGACCAGCCAGTATATATGGGAGAGGAAGTGGATAGATTTTTGATGGTTTGTGACAGTTCTACCGTAATAACCGTATCAGTACATGTAGGAGGGTTTTGAGCAACATTCTACTATAACTATTTGCCGATGTCAAATTTTGATCTCTTAGTAAAATTTATGTGGTAATTATTTCACATTGTTTATCTTGAGCTGTTATAAATATATGCATGATGGTTTATTTGTAAACAGCGTGTATGCATGAATGTGAGCATGTACATGAAGCTTGGCTAATAAAATGACATGCTTGAAGGGATTGGCTCACCCATGCAGTTAACGCTCGTCCCCAAGAGAATGCTCAGTTTCCAATTCGCCCTCCCATCTGGTTTTTTAAGATACTGTCATTCCGCTTAGCCAAAATGCTTGATTGTTGAATTATCTGAATGGGAGGAAACAGCTCAATACGAACAAAATTGTGTTTGTGAAGGCCAGAAGAGTCTAGGGTTATTGGATGAATGACTGAAGGAAATACAGGAAAGGAGAAGAAACAAGAGAGTAACGGTTCCATGATTATGGAGGTACAAGGTCGTTGCTCGTATGCCTAGATTCCTAGATGATGCTTCAATCCAATTCTAATTAGCTTGTTCTCTCAGTGTACAGTCTCAATGCAAATTTTTTTAATTTTTTTAGTGTAATTTTGTCAGAAGAAAAATGTGGCTTTCACTCAAGATACATGGCATTTGGACTTATTTTCAAATTAAATTTCAGTAAGACTTTATTATTTTTTCTTCAAATTTGGATCTTTATAGGGATGACACCCCTATCACGTGCAGTCACCAGTAAGCAACTAGACATGGTCAAGTTACTAGTCAAGATGGGTGCAGATATCAACACCCAAGATGCTCTAGGGAGGACACCCCTCTGTCTGGCTGCATATGAGGTATGTGACCTTTGACCCATTGGCCCTTTATTAGCCATTTTCCAAATCTGGGTTTTGGTTTTGGCTCTGGCTTGATCTATACTTGTGAAGCCTCCTGGCAAAATGAGATGAAATCTCCTGGAGCCAAAGCCAGAATGGAGCCAATGTTTTGTAAACCATCTTTCTGACAGCCATTATGTTTTGTTGGGTTGCCCATTGCCCAAGCAGTAAGCGTTTTCAGTTTTTGCAATTAAAATAAACTGCACAAACAAATGCAAAATATGAGTTTTGCCATACTAAGAACCCCCCCCCAAAAAAGCAAACAAACAACAATATTGTTGGTTTACAGAGCTTTAATGGTCAAATTGCTGACTGGAAATGTTGTATTGCCACATTTGGCCAGATATTTAAAACGTTTAATATAAAGTATATTTTGTAAAAGCCTTTTCTTTGCAAATTGTGTTTTTATGTGTTGTTGGTTAATTAATTAAACAAGTTAGTTAAACAGAATACCAATAACGGTACCCAAAAGTAAACAAAGTACATGAGAAACACCTTTTTTGGTTAGCAAAACGTGTATTTGGTCATTTTTCTGTGGATGTTGATGCAAGTGACTGAAATATATAGAGAAAGAAAATACATCGAGTTGAAAGAATACATGTCTTTACCTTAACTCCCGTACTGTCTTTAACTATTAGAGTACTAAACCAAGTCTGCCAAAATCCATCAATAACACTGCTTCCAATGCATGCTTTGCTTTTAGGCCTCCTGGCCCAAGTCCATCATACTCCATCAATATTAAGTCAAACCAGGCCAGCAGGACCAAGTCCCCAAAATCTATCAAAATGGGGGGATGGATTTTGATGGAGTTGGGAGATTAGGGTTAAAGAAATTCATGATTAAAATGTAAACATACAGATAGTACGCATTGATAGCTTCTGCAAATTTAATGGTTAACAACTGTTGGCAAATACAATTGAGCATTTATCAAATACGGAAAAGGGTTTGCAACAGAGCTCTCATGGCGCACACTACACTTGTTATTGGTTTTCTTTACAATTTCTTCTGCAGAAAAACGGTCAATCAAATGAATACATGTATTTCAGACTTTTTTATATATTTTTTTTGTGAAGGTTCAATTGCTGAACATTTATTTCAACGTTGTTATGTCACTAGAAATATTAAATCGTTATGTTAACATTTAAGCATACAAAATATAATACGAAGTAATTTTACACAACACCGTTATTAACATAATGAAAATATATGCATAATCAATATATAACGGCTTAAAGCCAATAACAGTCACAATACATTTAGGGCAGAAATTTGGCAAACATGGAATAAATCGCCTTTAATGTCTTCAGTTATATTGCACTCACTCACGACATTGAGCATTCATAGTTTCAATGTGCACCATTTTGTACATGTACATGATGCACGTCCGTGACACGTTTTTTTTTTTCATGAGCCTACGCACTGGTTCCAGAGTGACATGACATAACCATAGAAACCAACACGCTCATTTCCCTGAGTGGTCCTGTGGTTGACAAGCCTTGTATTATAAATGTGACGCGTTTAATGGTCGGCAGGCAATCCTCCACTTGCAGAAATGTAAAAACGCTTACTTCTGGAGACAACCACTTTTTTGTTTTTAATTTGATGGAATTCTTTAGTCGCTGAATTATTCAATGTTGCTGAAGGCATTTCCACGCACATTCGTACGATCTGAATTTAATCAGGTTGGAAAAAGATGTTACCCACGGTACTGGGATGATAACACATAATATGAACATGTATGCAATCATTTAAAGAAACTGAAAAATGGTGTTAAATTCTATGGAAAAATTGTTTGATTTTACCCAAGAAAAGAAAATTGTTAAATTTTTGAGACATGTTTTCCCTTGATTTTCAATTTCCCTTAAGTTTCAATTGATTCTGGAACAGAAATCCATCTTTTTAAAATAAAAGTGAATTTTTTTTTTTTTTAATAAAAATTCTTTAAATTTCAGAAAGGTTCTGATCAAAACTGCAATATCTTTGACATGATCAGTTATCACGTACAAATATTCATGTTGTATCTAAACAAATTTATTACACTCCATGGATGATAAACGTGACATCTTTTTGCAATATCTTCAATTCTGTAGCCTGTTCATACAATTGTTTCTTTAATGTTCGACCTCCTCACAAATTGACCTGTACTTTCGCCAGACAGGACTTTGATTTCCACAGCCTCTTGTTCCATGGTACACACAACAGGACCTCAAATAACAAGTATTGTCTTGTTACCATGGTAACACAGCCAGTTTGTAAGAGGATAATTTGCCTTGAGCAATCACGTGACTTGGTTGTCTATAGCTTCTTTACTCTCTCGAATATTCCCTTTCATTTGCAAATTTTTATTTATAATATAATTCATCAGTACTATTGGAAGGAGAGAAATACTATGGGGAAAAAGACTTACCGGGAATTTTTTTTTATACCGGTGTCTTACAAATACATTAACCACTGTTTGGATTTTAATCAGATTTGGCAATAATACAGCTTGAAATGGCAATTTAAGCCTTCATTTTGTAGGATGGGTTTTTGATCAAGGCAATTTTATAAGACTGCATTTTTTTTTGCACAAACTCACAAGCTCCTACCACTACTTAAATACTTACATGTAGTATTTAAGTTTTTGAAAATGTTAAAGAGCCAACCCAATATTAAAATTTGCTTCTCCTGGATGCAAGGTTTCATCAAAGCCCTCAATAATTTGACTGAAATTGTGTTACATGTTCATGCTAGAGACATGTTTTACAATATTTAGACAAAAACATTTGATGGCCTGAACTATCAGTGTTTATGATTATCGTTGGACCTACATATCCCCTGAAATACATGTAGTCTGCTAATTGTTTTAAAAAATCCAACTTTGTTTAAGATTTAAGATGGTTAGGTCTGAATACTTATTTTGTTAACCTCCCGGCACCCCCACCCCCCCCCCCCCCTCCGTAAGCCCTCAATTTTTTCGTAGGCCCCAAAAATTTTCGTAGGCCCAAAAATGTTTCGTAGGCCAAGGCATATGTACATTATGTAATGTACAAGTTTGTTCATGCTAACAATATACAGTTTAATTACATTTTTTGGTTCATTTACACAGCTTAACTTTTACATGATCCATATTTTTGCTATCCGGTGCATTACCAAATTACATTTACATGAATATTTTATTTTTGAGTGCTTTATAATCAAGTGCCTGTTTGTACCTGAGAGAGTCCTTCAGGCCAATTTAGATCATTATTTGCTACCATGTTGGTCACATCGAATGATAAGGCCAAAAAACAAAAATGTTGTGTTTTGTGTAACCCACGGACCAACTTAATTAAATAGGGTCGGCAGTTGAATTCCCTCCCCCCCCCCCCCAATTTCATAGTTGAGTATAATTTTGTTTAACTTTATTAATTTTTTGGGGAACATTATTTTGTTTGTCTTATGAAACGGCCAGGGGATGTGGAGTCTTGCCCACTTGAGTCATGTCTACTTGTGCTGCATCTGAGAAATGTATTGTACTTGAAAAGCTGCAATTCAATTTCTCTGGACCAAAAACAAATTATGTACATGTATATTATTAATCTTATATTTGTTTCTTGAGTTTGTATGTCTGAAGAAACAGGAAACCAAGAACCCAATAATTTGTAAATGTTGGTCAGAAATGTGCATGATATTTATACGGCATCAATTTTATTTTGATATCCTGTTACAATGATAACCAGAGCAACTCTCCTGAGGTCACGTTTCGGCTTTTCCCGGCTATCGTTTCTGGATGCACGTTCCGCGCAATTACATCCCTATTATGGTTGCTAGGCAACGGCCAAGCAATGGCTGATCTGGCACCAAAAAACATTTACAGGTTGGCGTTTGTGCACGAAGCAGTAGTTTGGAATACGGTGGTCGTGTAATGAGTGTGTCAACAAAACGGAGCAGAGGAGCCAAACATAAACTAGACATGTGTGTGGGGGGGGGGGGATGGGGAAGGAATTAGACATGGTATTATGGGGGTGGGGTGGGGCAGGAATTATACCGGTACACAGCTTCAAGTGGGGTTGGGGTGAGGAGAGGAAAAGAGGAGCCAAACATAAACTAAAGATGGTGGGGAGGGGTGGGGGGGTGGTGGGGAAGGAATTAGACATGGTATTATCGGGGTGGGGTTGGGCAGGAATTATACCGGTACACAGCTTCAAGTGGGGTTGGGGTGAGGTGGGTACAGAGGAGCCAAACATAAACTAGAGATGGTGGGGAGGGGTGGGGGGGTGGTGGGGAAGGAATTAGACATGGTATTATCGGGGTGGGGTTGGGCAGGAATTATACCGGTACGCAGCTTCAAGTGGGGTTGGGGTGAGGTGGGTACAGAGGAGCCAAACATAAACTAGATATGTGGGGTGGGGGGGGGGGTGGTGGTGGGGAAGGAATTGTACATGGTATGGAGGTGGGGTGGGCAGGAATTATACACAGTATCTTGGGGTGGGTTTGGGTTGGGGTAAGGGTTGTGGTGGGGAAGGAATGATGCACGCTATCAATTGGGGGTGGGGTTGGGTTGGGTTGGGTTGGAGTGGGGGTTGGGATGGGGCTGGAATCATACACAGTATGATTTGGGGGTGGGGTTAAATTGGGGGTTGGGGAAGAATTATATACAGTATGATGCGCATGGTTGAACATAGCGTTTTGAAAAGTTTCAATTGTTTTTGGCCATTAATGTGTTAATAATGTTTAAAAGGACCATATCTATTACATGAACTTGTAATATTGAGTCATAGACACTACTCAAGTTTAACTGAAGAACTTTATACTGGAATTTTCATATAAATTTTATGTTGTTGGAATAACCCAATATTAGTATTTTGTGCTACCGGTATGTGCAGAATTATATGAATATTCAGTTTTATTGGGGACAGCCCTAAATAATGGCAGCAAAAGTTGGACACATCCAAAAAAGAAAAAATTAAAAATTATAATTTTTTGTAGAAAGAAGAGAGAGAAAGAAGAAACACATTTTTAATGTTCATTTTCTACCCTCTTTACATATCATTGTTTTTCACATATGACAAAACAAAATGCAACTTACATGTACATGCATAACTTGTGCACTGAATCAAGTAATTATGGCAACAAAAGTCAGACACGTCAAAAAAAAAGAAGAAGGAAAAAGGATGCTATTCTGCTGTGGAGTTTGATTGATGCGAGTATAGCGTCCTGCGACTACAAATGCTAGAATCTGACAAGTCCATAGGTCACGTTACTGGCAGATTACTCATTGACGTTTCATGCCTAGGAGTCTGGTTGCATAGCGCAAACAGAACAAGAAGATGCAGGAAAAGCGTCATGACTTTGATGGTTTCTTGACGTTGTGCATTTTTTTGTTTTACAAATTTCTGTTAAAGAATAACTATCCAGTGATTTAGGGTGTACGTGCATCAAGTTATGTATATTTGTTCGAGTTCATATGAGAGGCATAATGTATGTACATGTACACATGTATGTCATGTGCATTACATGTACATGTACTGTACGGTTTACTGAAGTCAACATGTTAAGCCTGAATTTTATGTTATCAAATGAACCATTTTAAAAAAAAATTGTAATTTAGTGAGAAAAAGTGTTTTTTTTTATAACAACATTTTGCTTTTCATGTACTTGAATAATTGGATGTGTATGTAACTGTACACGTACTGTACATGTGTATGTTCCTGTAGTTTTGGAAAAATAATCAACCTTTTTTCATCTTATTAGAAGCACCCTTTTGTGCCCCATCCTTCTTGCCAGCCCCCCCCCCCCCCCCAACAGGTATTCTGTTTTTGTTTGTCTTAGTGTCTTGGGGAAAAGTATGTTGAATTTAGACAGTAAAGCCCACTTTTTTCAATTGAATTAAACACTCCCCACTTGTTTCCAATCCTACTTAGAATATTCAATGATTTGCAGGGTTTTTGCATAATGATGTACAGACTTGTACATGTACAGTGTACATGTACACATATGGCAATGGAAAATTCAATTGTCTTTTTACCCCACTTTTTAAAGGGAAACTACAACATTTGCAAACATCAAAAAATAAAACTACCAAATCATTTTGAAATACCTTGCTGGACTGTTAGTGAATGACAGTGTAAAGCATCCTGTAAAATCATGGCACCTGGTATACTGTCATTTTCAAGAAAAGCGGTATTTTTGTATCAATTTCCAATGCTGACCGGCCGATCAGCGTTGGAAAAAAACTGGCTTTTTTTTCAAATACTGGCCCCCAGTTGACCATCGCACTTGTTTGCAATCGATTACACACCTATGAACGGGTACAAGCCAGCTAGACTGGTTCCCTGACCTTACAATTCCCCAATGTATGTAAACTGCTCTGTTTCTTCTTAAATGGAGTCAGGGAACCAGACTACAGGAAAATGATTGTTTTTCTTGGTTTTTATAGCATTTTTGAACCCAAAACCTCAAAAAAGTCAGTGTAACTATATTTGCTATATATTTCCAACCCCCCAATTCCATCCATTTCTGAAAATTACAGCAAAAGCAAATGATGTATATTCCCTTTAAATTTGTGTGGCTCTTTTAGGGATGGTACCATGGCGTTGTCTACCTATTACGCAGTGGTGGCAAGCAGGCCATAGCAGATCGCAGTGGGCGTCTACCACTCCATGCTGCAACCTACGACAAAGATTCAAGGTAGGAACAATGAATATTCATGATGCCATCACAAATTGGTTGTACATAGATTTTGAATATTCACATGCACATTCAAGGTAGGAATAATGAATATTCATGATATCATCACTCATTGGTTGTACACACCGGACCGGTAGATGTTGAATATTCACATGCACATTCAAGGTAGGAACACTGAATATTCATGATGCCTTCACTCATTTTTTTGTACATAGATCTTGAATATTCACATGCATATTTGATTGGTGAAGCTTTTTAAAAAATATTCATGATGCTTTCAGTTTTTTGGTTTTACGTGTCTTAAATATTGACACAGTTTATTTATAATTCTAGTTACAATATGTTGAATATTCAAGACACTTTAAATTATTGGTTGTATCTTGAGTATACAAATGTTGACTTTTTACTTTGTTGAAATTTACATTTACATGACTATAATACTGATACAGCTGTTGTTTGTTTTAATGAAATAATTTACATATTAACTTTTCTAATATAAAATACATGGGGCCTACATGTACACACAACGTCCAGTTTATTTTGCAAGGTACATATGTACATGTATGTATCTTGTCATGCTTGTCTTCTGTTATTTTATTTCATAAATAAAAAGTGTTAGCATTTTCGATGAATGTAAAATACTCTTTTGAAAATGTCTTTTTGAATAACAATTTACCAAACTTTGTATACTTTGTAGGCCTACTTTGTGTTTCAGTAAAATTATCTTTTGTGTAAGTCAGTGTGTTCTTATTTTATGTTTTAATTTTGGATTCCTGTCAAATTGAAGCATAGTCCTCCAACACATTGTTTTCTATTTCATTTTTTTACAAAAAAAAAGGGTGTTTCAGTAATATCTTTTGCGTAACTTTGTTTTGTGTTTTAATTTTGGATTCCTGTCAAATTTAGCCACTATCCTCCAACAAAATTGCGTTGATTCCCTAAAGAAGGCTTTTTTTACCATTAAGGATGATTAAATGAGATTATCATTTGAGCTGGCTACTGGCTGCAGATGATTCTGCGCTCATGTGGCTAATTACACGCCAGTGTTCTTCCTGCTATTCACATCGTATTATGTCTTGTTTTATATGCATACAGGGAAAAGGCAAGCCTGTCAATTAAATTAGTAAAAATAACTCAAGATGCTTGGTTGTACATATAGGTAGGAACTAATGCCAGCATATCACAGTGCTTCGCTGTAGCATTCAGCTAGATTTTATCTTTGACAAGTGACACGTTTCATGAGAAGAAATTGGAATTAGATGAGACTGTGTAACGATTGGCTACTTTCATGTTTACACTTGGATTAATCTGCATGTAACCAGGACATTGCATATTGCCACAAAGCTTGGAGAAAGTTGGTCAAGGATAAAGTATTTTTAAAAAAAAGATATAATAAAAAGAAGCGGAGATGATTTGCCAGGGAAGAAAAATATACACTAAGGCC
This sequence comes from Patiria miniata, assembly GCF_015706575.1. Classification (NCBI taxonomy): domain Eukaryota; kingdom Metazoa; phylum Echinodermata; class Asteroidea; order Valvatida; family Asterinidae; genus Patiria; species Patiria miniata. The sequence continues at coordinate 5,571,228 of NW_024037071.1, forward strand.
AAAAAAAAGTCTTTGGTTTCTGGTGTGGAGCTTTTTTTTAAAAACTTTTTTCCCTTCAAATGTCCGCTGATGACTGCAAATGGTGCCCGACCAAATTTAGTGCAAAATGTATTGGAGCCCAGAGAGGCCACATAAAGCCTTTACTCGATCGTAACCTCATCTAAAAACACATTAAAATTGTGCAGCAGCAGGATTCCAGTCAAACCAGTGAGTTTGGCGGTTTTGAGACATCATCTTACCTTCAAAAAAACTTTTTAATTTTGCCAACGCGCATGGCTACGGCAAAACGCATGCAGACCAGAAACCGGACCCTTTTTTTTTTTTGGCCTAATATGTCAAACACACTATATGTCATTGTATGTGAGATACCGTGACTAGTTACCAAATGTTGTGCATTCTACCGGGAGATATGTTTGCAGCTCGGCAAACAAAATGCCGGAAAAATTGAGGATTACATTTATGTGTGAGATAATTTCGTAGATTGGAACCTTGGTATCTGGTATTTTATACATGTTACTTCTTCTCATACAGATCGCTTTCAGCCCTTCTTCAAACCTTGACCATCGGCGATGTGAATGAACCTGACAATGATGGCATGACAGCGTTACACTGGGCAGCGTTCCATAACCGTCCTGAGCACGTGCAGTTACTCATGCTACGAGGTGGTGACCTATTCAGCGTGGACGTCGACGGCAAGACTCCACTTCATTGGGCCAGCCAGGTGAACCATTCTTGTTTCTAAAAATAGAACTGTGGTTTTCCTATTTAACCCTCACCCTTAACCCCCCCCCCCCAAAAAAAAAAACACAACCACCAAATATTGGCAATTTACTCTGTCAACTCTTTTAAAAGTCCCGTTTTAAAAACATGGCAACTTGTATTGTAATTATTGATATCGTATATTTGTATATGATTTTCACAGATTTTTAGGTTATTTTTTTATGATAAAATTTTTTTGAAATAGTTCGGATAATTTACAAATGAAAATGCAGACATTTTTCAGGAGAACATAACAGAGGGGCAATAACAAAAAAAAAATTGAACCTTGCAGAATTGGGCAATTACAAATTTGAATAATTTGAGATTTGCCTGAACTTGACAAATCCGTGACTTAATTTGCTTCAGCTGTGGCTCTCTCAAGGTCAGAATCCGACCTTTCACACTAATGTGTGTCCTCTGTTTATGCAAAACCTGTCTGAAAGGCTTGGTCTCCGATTCAATTAAGACACGATCGGTCGTCACGTCAGGGTCAGGGCTATTCGAACGTTAAATTAGTGCTCGGGTTTATCTTTGAAGTACGTGTACATGTACATGTTTTTATGCTTTCCCAGAATGTGCACAGTACACCTCCATGGTGTGTACACTGTACATTGGCAATTTCTAGTAAATATTGTGTGTCAAAAGAAGCACAGGATCAGCTTTGATTGAAGTTGCTGGAATTAATCACAATCTAAATTCAGATGCAAATATTATGAAAATATTCATAGGACTATATTTCTAGAGTAGAATATATCAATGAAACATTCGTAGGATTTTTTTTATTGCATTATTTTTACATGCATGACTGATATTTTGTTTGGCATTTATATTATTGTTTGGGGGATAAATAAGACAAAATACTTTTGAAAAAATAAAGTAGTTCAGGCAAGCTATTCATAAATCTTCACAGGAGAAATGACACACATGTACTTAAAACATGGTGTATAGGGGCCTATGGTTTGCCGGGCTGCGGGCCGGGGAAATGCTTGCCCCAGATCCTGTGTTTGTGCCAATACCTTCAATTAGGCTATTACGTTGGTGGCGAATTCAACACTCTTCTCTTGATGTTCACTCTGTTTGACAGAATGGTTGTCTGGCCTGTTGTTCCATCATGGCTAAATGTCGCAGCGGGGGTGCTCCGTTGATCAACATGCTGGAAGGCTCAGGCAAGTCCTGCGTACACCTTGCAGCCGCGGCAGGCTACAGTAACATCCTAGAGGAGTACGTGGATGTACCTGCTGTGGACTTTGAGTCTTTGGATCCTGATGACAGGTGAGAAGCTACAAGATGTTTCTCTAAAACCACTACTAATTAACTTCTATCTTGGCTAATAAGTACTTTGAATACTGCTGAAAGAAGGTAGCAATTTTGTTTCTTCTTTTTTTCTGAACATGTTAACTATCAGCACTTACTGCAAGGAGAGCCTACCACTGTCCAATAATATCAGTGCCGATCTGGAGGACTCTTTGAACAATTTAAAGCAAATTTTTGACAGCATTTGTAGACTAAAGCCAGATCATATGTGAATTAAAAGCAAATTCGAGTATGCTGTTGAGAAAGGGAATGGAAACATATTGTAAAAATTGTTTACTAATAATGGAAACATATTGTAAAAATTGTTTACTAATAAAGCTAATCGGCAAGTAATGTAATTTGAGTTTGTTTGTTTGTTTGTTTGTCAGGACTCCTCTTCATTGGGCAGCTGCTTCAGTTCAACTTGAATGTGTTGAGATGCTACTCCAACTAGGCATTGATCCCTCGCCTCATGATGTCAATGGTGGCACCCCACTGGACTATGCTAAGCAAGCAGCAAATCAAGACATCATCACAATATTACAACGAGCAGGAGCTCAGTTTGGCACCATGGCAACCGCGTCATCGAGGGCATCCCAGGATGCTGATAGGACCGGCGAGGGAGATAGGAGAGAACCTTGGAAGAAACGGTTTGGGTTCATCAGCGAGTGGTTCAACCGACGGAAGAACGGTCTGAGGTACAAATCCTCCTCGGAGGAATCGGACGGACCCAACGGTGCCCAAGACAGGACGGTAGTTGCCAAGGTAACCCCGGATCATCCCAACTATGCAATGGGTTACAACGAGCCGGATTGTCACTGTGATCACATCGCTGGGAGCTCGGAGGAGGACCTATCAGAAGAGGCGCTCCATCCAACCGTCACGGACACGATTAGAAACGAACCTCACGGAAACCAAGATGATCTGGAATCCACACTCGGCAAACGAAGCCTGAGTGAAGATCTGAGTTACACCAGAAGGAATTCATTCCCAGCCAGTGGAGGGGGTGGTCTAACCATAGACTCCCTGGACAAATCCCCACGGAGGGCATCCGATAACATCCTAAGAGCCACATCTCCTATGCTCCTGGATAACATCCACTCTAAAGGCAACTCATTAGATAAACACAATTTGCTGCCTACGGTTACTTCTCTAACCGCCTCAGGTTCCCCTAAGAGTCCAGGGTTTATGACTGATGAGGGGTTGTGTCTAGGCGAGGTGGCCATCCCGCTAAGACCGTTATGTCGGGACTTACCAGACGCCGACACGGTACAGCGGCATGCACAGGAGATACTGGATGCACAAAGAAGTGAGAGTTGTAAGTTGAAAACAAAAGATCAAAATTCTTCTTCATTTTTCAGAGGCTTGCAGATGCCCTAAATAAAAGAAAATATTTTTGGGTGGTTAACATTAAACATACAAGTTGAAAATTTGTTAGGAGAACAAAATTGAATTTTTCGGGAGAACCTGCAGATAACCAGTTAAGAAAACTAACTAGACTAATACAAAATACAAATCATGGGGTATCAACCATTGTCCCTTAATAAGCAGAAGGCAAGGAAAGCACCTGTTCTACCATACTAATTGAACTACCAATTCCTCCTTTTACCAGGGTTGAGCTCGGGTAACAACGGCAATCGTAAACCAATACCTAGTCTGTGTGGCCGGAGTTTGTCTCAGAAGAACCTCTACATCTCAAATGTTCCTAAACTGGCTCCACTCACATCAAGGCCTCCCATGTCACCGGGTACAGGTAGGAACTGGTCCAAACCGGATCAGTCTACACTGATGCAGTTTGATAGCGTATTATTATTAAGCAAAATCCTTGAAGCTCTCTGAACCCTCTAAACTACCTCACTTCTTTTGTGAGTTTATTCATCGGGGACACAAAATCTTCCAGGCCAAAAAATTCCATTCAAAAGAATGATTGTGGTGCCCGCAATTACATCAGTTTTGAATCATGAAGCCAATCCCTGTGTTCTTGGGCAATACACTTTATTACAATTGCCTCTCTCCACCCAGGAGTACAAATGGGTACCTGTGAAGGTAGAGACCAGATTGTGCTGATCTCAAGCTGCTGCAGAAAACATTGTGTCATGGTCTGATGATCGGGGTAATAATTAGCGCTTTGGTGTAAAGTGCTATATAAGCAGCACACTTTTATGTGTACAATTTGATGTTTTTTTGTTCACCAGGAGAATCTACTTTCTCACTGCCACCTCAACGGACAACATCGATATCTCCATCTTTACTCCTCCGATCAGACACAACGTCAACTAGCATGCCGTCTCACTACTTGCCATTGAAACAACGATCCTTCTCCATATCGTCTGATACTAAATAGTGAGTACCTATGACTCTCCTGTTTTGCACGGTGTGAAATGTTGGAGAAACACAACAGTACACCCTTCCTGTCTGTCAGTCAAACAATGCCAATGACCAATATGACCAATAAGATCAGGAGTTCTGGTCAGGTGACCACAGTAGATCAACCAGTCTTGGTAACAAGCACTCAGAGAAATGTACACAAAGCAGAGGTGGGCGGGGCTTCTGTCAAACCCCCCCCCCCAAAAAAAAGTTTGAGGGCGTACTAGTAGAAAAAGCATTGGCTCTTCTTCTTACACCTATATACCACTCGGTGCGACATCTACACTTAGTACAGATATTGTCTGGGTGGACATGTTGACTGTTTCACCAACCACGATTTAGAAACGTCTATTACTCAAAATTTGCTTTGGCGACATGACTCTCATTATTGTGTTGGGTCACAGTGGGCTCCATGCGCAAACAAGAGAGAACACTTTTTGTACCCCTTTAGAGATAATGTTCTTGTACTAAACTAATACAAGTATGCATGACTAATTTATTCTGAATGTTCACAAAGCCGTATCGTCTATGAATCAGTGAATTTTGAGCATCAGGTGTCGTCGGCAATGCACTCAATGGCTCTCTCATTCGCTTCCCCCAACTCTTCCTGTCTTATCGTCGAGGGGGTACTTGTGCACGGAGCCTTTTTAGAAAAAAATATGCTGGCGACATTTTCCTCGGGACCATTAAGTCCTTGAAGGTTTATTGTAATCAGTCAGTTGCAAGAGGTGATGAGACTTGAAAATGCAGAGAATTTGGAATTAGTTTTAAAATTTGGGACGATATTGCAAAAGAAAGCATCTACCAGTATTTAAAGTTTTCTAAGGGCAGTTTTGTCTAAGCAATGCTTAAACTTTTGGACCACTCTGTATCGTTTATATTTTGTTTCGTCATTGGAAAACAACAATGTATTTGCTTTGGTTTGTTTGCAGTGGTTCATGTCCAACGATCAACCAGAAGGGTCTCATTAACAGGTCCAGCAATTTGAAGAGTTCTCGCCTGGAAGCGTTACAGCCCATCCAACCACATGGCTCAGGTGAGCAACACATGAAGACCTCAATGCTCAAGTTTTTGCCGATCCAAGAGGGCCAGCCTTGTTTTCTCTTTTTACTGATACGACTGACTCCCCGACTGACTGACTCCCCGACTGTCACTTGTGACTTGGACTGGTTGTACACTGGGGAAGAGACCCGAGCAGTGCTATTGTATAGGATTACCCCCTAACACCAATGAATGGGATAACTCCCAGTAAAAACTTATCGGATTGGAATGGTTTGTTCTTTGTTGAAAAGTTAATGAACTATACTTGTCAAATGTGTATTGATATTTGCGATGTATTTTTTTAAAAAGCTGTGAAAAATGAGGGCGCTTTGAGGGTTCGGTTTTATTGGACACCCTGTATGTATCTCTATTGGGGGAAAAATGCCTGTGCAGTGCAGGATATCTATACAAAAATGCAGCTAAATTTGAGACAGATATTGGAGGATTGTTTTATCTTATGATGAAATCAATTTGTTGTTTAGCAGAGAAGAGTGAAAAGAAGAAAAAGAAGAAGAAACCCAAGCCGCTGACTGCTGGTAAACTTCAAGGTAAGTTGAAACACTGGCAGTTGAGTCTCAGATATTACCCCGTACCCCCCGCCCTCCTCCCCGTACCCCCCGCCCCCTTTCCCGTACCCTCTTGGGTATTCTAGCTAGAAACCCTGCTGAATACTGAAAGACTGGCCAAAACAGACATATTGGCTCAAAACAGATTTTAGATTTTTTTTTTTACTTTACTTACTAGCATAAGTTGATGGGCTTCCTACACTGTTTTTAAATGAAAGATTTTGTTTGTTGTGGACATTTCCTGACACAGAAAGCTTTGACTCGACAGACTTGACTCGACCCGCCTCAGCCGAACCAACAAAGACTCACCACTTCAGCCATACGTTGTCCACCCCGTTAGAAACGGTCACAGCTTCTGCAGAATCGACAGTCAAATCGTGATCCTATTTGCCATCTTCAGTTTCAACTTTGCATTCTTTAAAGCTTATACCATGTTTTTGTGAATTATGTAGGCATTTAAAAAAAAGTGTTTGGAAAAAAATCCCCTTGAAAGGATTTGTTAGACGTGACAGAATAACACAGGTGAGTCGTCAGCCGCGTTGCAGTAAATGTCTCACAATTCAATCCAGTCTCAAGTCAATAGACTGACCCATTTAACTCCGCCCAAGTGGTTACAGTGTCTGACTCATGTCAGATGGTGCGTGGGTTCGAACCCTGCCAGGAACATGGTGTTTGTGCCCTTGGGTAAGACACTAACTACAATTGCCTCTCTCCACCCAGGAGTATGAATGGGTACCTGTGAGGGTAGAGGGCCAAATGTGTAATGATATCGGCTGCCGCGTGGTCTCGTTACCTGACGAACGGGGTAATAATTGTAAAGTGCTTTTAGATTGTTGTTATGATGGAAAGTGCTATATATTACAATTTATGGCGTTTTGACCATTCACAGCAGTGATTAATGTCGGGCAGTAAAAGTGTGAGAAATAAAATAAAAAATTATGAACAAAAAATGACAAAAGTCACAAGTATTCTCCCAGTCGTCAGAATTGTCCATACTGGTGGTGTATATATAGAAAAAAGAAATAAGTTATTAATTGTGCTCAAATAGTGTAAATATCTGAATTGACAGAAAAAAAAGTGATTTTTATATATCTGTACAGATGATTTCACAGTTCAGTACTCTATGATTGTATATTCAAACACTTTCAACGAACAAATCAAACAAATTTTATTCACCGAATCAGATGTAAAGTGCCATTAATTTTGTAACACGATAACGGATCAACTATATTTTGGTGCACATGTGTGTGTAAGTGTTTAGACATTTTTCCCTTAGTGAAGTGCAATTACATTTTGTACTGTCTGTTTTCCAAACAGCTTATGGTGAACAACTCATTTTTCCTTGCCGATTATTTTAAAATATTGGTGGTTGAATGGTAAGACATCTGCACTAGTAAGCAGGAGGTCGTGGGTTCGAGTCCCACCCAAGTAACGTTAAAAAGGTTTTCTCTTTATTTTTGTCAAGATTTTCTCACAGAGCCTCGGAATGTACATGTACAGAACATACAATGTATCCAACATCACCTCAATGAAGGGCAAACCAAATAAGGTTATTTATTTACTTCGGAATATTTTGGTTTTCTGGTATAAGCATTGATTTTTGTAAGTCAAACCATGGAAAGCATTTCTGAAAACGAATGGACAAAGTATTGATAATTTTTAAAAATGGATGTTTGTTTTACACGTAATTCTCATGAGAACCAGGGGTGAGATTTGTCTGATTTTTCCTGATTTCAGGATTTTGTTGTCAGGTTTTCCCCCTGATTTCAGGATTTTTAACGAATCTCCTTTGAAATAAGGAATTCCTGAGGTTTTACTGTAAAGATGTTTTTACCTATAAAAATTTAAAAAGAAGAAAAGAAATGTGTCTTCAGAAGAACCATTAGGCAAATACAAATATACCATAGACCTATGTTGCTCTAGGACCCTAGGCGACCCTCAAAACCTCCGCCGATTATTTTGTGTTTTTTCCCTTTTTCCTTCAATCTCACCCCTGGAGAAGCTCCAAAATTATAGCAATGAATGCACCTGCCTTCTCTACAACTCAGTATTTTTTTTCCAGTATTTGATGTGTATGATGCTGCCATCTAACTTTGAATTTTGTTTTATGTTAATATTTATCTGAACAAGACATTCCAAAATAACCACATCTGGCCTTAGTTATAGACCAATCCAGGCATGTTATTATTTCTATCACGATGGCCCCCTTCAATGGTGAAAGCATTGTGCTAGCTATTGTTCAGGATAACTGCCATGGAACAGTGTGCTTTGTACAATAGCTAGCACAATGCTTTCGCCAGTACAGGCCTGTGTGAGTATTGATCAGGTGGCCAGATTTATCTATTCTGTTTCTGGAACACATCGTTACATCTCAACCAATGAACAACAGAGGGCGCTGTTGATCAGAACAATGGACAATCTATTTTTACTGCTACATATATTATAATTTGAACAGCACCCATTGAAAAGTCTAATTTCCAGTGTGCAATATGTAATTCTTTGGACGATCAAGTTTCAGAAATTTAATTTATTTAGTAGTGTAAAAAAAAGAGTATTTATTTATTTAATATATTATGAAAATGTTTTAGCAATACTGGTAACAATGTCTGACCCTAATGAAAATAGGCCTACACAAAAACCAAATTTTAATTTATGTGATTTATGTCTTGGAGATATTGCCATTAATGTCATCGGAAAATAAATGATTTTAAGAACTGATCTGAAAACTGGGACTTGGCAATCTTTATTTGAATTGTAATAAAATTTGATGTTGTCTGCCTTATGCAAAGTGATACTACTATCGAATTTGATAGTACGGGTGCCAGTATATGTCCTGCCTATCATGCATTGTTACTTTTAAGGTTGTTTTTCGAAACTTAGGCGACATTCCAGCTGTGGCTCCAGAAGCATTTGTTTAATACAGGATTTGATGTTTCTGAAGTCCCTTAAATCAGGGGCTGGAAGCCGAAGCTGGAGACAACACCGAAGTTTCCAAAATCCATTCACACACGTCCTTTGCTCGCGGCCATTTAATATTGATTTCCATATTCCCCCGTCGCCATGTCACGTGACGATTTTTATTCATCCACGATCCATTTGTGTTCCTGTCCATGAAAAATGGGCCAGCTATTGATCATCACGTAATATTTAATATACAATTCCCGGCCCAGCGTTTGGTAGTGTCTTTCACAAGGAAAGCATTATACAGTGGAATATGTACAGGCTAGGTGAAGTGAAGCAGTACCTACAGTGCAGTAAATATTTATCGCACATTGGATAGTCCACCATTATTTATATGGCACACGACAAAAACGAAACATAATCCTGGCGCTGAAATCTACACTTCACCTCGCCTCCTCATTATCCTCGTTCCGCCCAGAAACTTCCCTTTCAACCAGGGTTTTTTTCTGTTAAGTGGACGGTGAAACTGCCTCAGGCGATTCAAAGCGTCTCGTGTAATTCCATCCCTCAAAAAATGATAATTGCGAGGGCAGCAGTCATCAGTGAAAATTATGCAAAGGATGGACTCACCGGCCGGATGCAGTGTTATAGGCATATCAGTGTGTCATTATTTACAAGGATTTTAGGGTTAAAAAATAGTGCAGTTGACCACAGGCACGGCCACTAAGCATCTAGCATTGATGATAGCTAGGTGTGTACGCCAGATACGCAAGACTGCAATTTGAGAGAAATTTACATTCCCAATTTTTTTAGCGGTTCGTCGCGCAGTGTGAACGCTTTGTAGGCCTCCTTGCAAATTACTTTGAACTGTGCGGACGATTTCGTGTATTTTTTTGGTGAAATTCTAACACTGGAAAGTTGGAATGAATTTGTGTATCTCCATTTTGTTGGTCAACCGTGTCCTGAATCGTCAGTCGTTTTGGTCAGTATAGTTCTTCATGGTTGTGACGAGCCTGGTTTTATTGGATTCTATATTTGCATTGGTTGTACTGCTGAGTTTGTTTTGGAGTGTTCCATTTCATTGACTGCTATAGCTACAGGTGCGATTCGATGCTTCACTGATCATAAAAGCGAGAAAGAAATTGCACTTTGAAAAAAAAATCAACCCCAAGCGGGGGCGACGGATTACAATAAATAGTGCAATTATTGTGTGAGTTGTGTGGATTATCGTGCACTACGTGTGATAACATACATAATCCTGTAAAAATCAGTGTGGTGTGCACCTAACTCCGAGACACATCATGAGCGGGCAGCAGTTTCCAAGTCGACCGTCGGGAGTACCGATCACACCGCCCAAGCCAGGCCGTTACCAGCCCCCGACCTCCCCGCGGAACAACCCGGTTGCTGACGCTAGGCTTGCCTCGCCTGAAGACGCCGTAGTGAACAGCGTTAGTCCAATACAGGCTAAGATTCTGGAAGAGAACTTCAAGCAGAATAAGAACATGGATGAGATTACGCTGGAGATTGTTGCTGCTGAGGCTGGGCTGTCTCCTCAAGATGCAGCGGTGAGTAGATAAGAACCCTGGTCCAACTTAGGCTCGCAGAAATTTTGTGCTTAACAAAATAATTTGTTGGGCGAAGAAAAACTAGATCGTGAACCCTTCTCATGCGCAGTGTGCCTTATTTTTGGTAAATCAGTTTTTGCTAAATACGAAGTATAACGATTGTCTGTGCATAGCACTGTTAACCAGCTTCACGAGATGGTCCCATGATTTTGTGTCAAACCAAAAGACCTTTTGAAAACAATGCACAGTCACTGTAGAATGTTATGAAGAATGCTTTACGAAAGACACATAGGATACAAGTTTTAGATGTGGGAGGAAAACTCCACGGAACTTGATTCTGAGGGAGAAACAATGCAATCAAATAGTGACTGACAAAGTACTCACACAGTGAACCAGGTGAGATTCGAACCTGGGTCACGAGACTTGAAAATACAGTTCTCCCAGTTTCTTGTTCTTTTTATGTATTGGAAATTGTGTATGAGCTTTTGTTGCAGGCCCATTTTCCTAGTATGGTTGTCCACCCATATTGATGTATAGTGTATATTCAGTTGGATTGGGTAAACTAGTGGATGCCCAAAAACATGGCTGAATTGTTGGCACAGTTTCAAATATATTTTGTATCGATGAATAATCGTACGACCACCTCATCCCATTTTTACAACCCATTTGCAGTGTGCCACCCAACCACGTTTTGCCAGGTCAGTCGTGAGTAACTTCCCCCATTAGGAAGTTACTGTCATCAATCTTTTCTCTCGTTATAAGATTCATTCATAAACGAAACCCGAAATATCACAACAAGTTTGTCATCGGATTCATGACTCGATAACCGAGTTCCGGTTCAAATATTATATATTTATGATTGTTGTTAGGATTTCCGCTCGGAAGTCAGGCTAGTGAAGAATTCAACCCTGGCTCTGTGGATGATTCAACACGCGTTGCAAAGCTTTTGTGCCTCAGAATTAGACTTGACTTACCCATCCAACTCTCACCTTATTCAAACATCCCCAAATCTTCTGGGACAAGCGCAAAAACACCGCGATGACTGGAAACCAGTCTACTGTATGACTCAACCGCATCTTTTTAGTCAAAAAAGTTGGCCAAGTTCAACCAACCGCACTATGATGCGACGATGTTTCAGTTTTGAAGTATTCAATTCGTGCAATGCGATCCTTGCAGTCTTCACTAATGACTTTCTGTGTCAACTAATTTGCTGTTTCTCACGGCAATTTTGTTGCAATTTGTAAATCTCAAATCTCAGAAACAGATAGATGACGATTTCGGACACAATATAGCGATGACGTCACAATTAGCCACACCCACGACAGTCAAAATATCAGGCGTGTCTTACTTTATAAGAATTGCAAGAAGAGTGAAAATAATGCTTGTTATTTTGTCAATCCGTCGAAATCTGTTCACACGATGGTGTTTCTGCCCAATATTTCTCAAGCACGAGAAAAGTTGTCAAACATCCCACTGAGTTATTTCCATCGTGCGAAAGGGGCTTCGTCGTGTTTCGATATTTCCAATTCTGTCTTTTGTTGACCATAACTAGCCATCGGCATCGATTATTGTGGTGTTCTTTAAGCAAATTAGTTTTTATTTTGCTAATGATATAAACTCTAAATAAATACATTTTATAAGTCAATTGCTTTCGCCCGTTTTAACCACGATCAAGATCAGTCATACTTGCGAAGAGTGTTTTCGTCCAGATTAGTATTTATAATCTCTTACTTAACTGAGTCAAAATTCATTTTCTGTTCATTGAACATGCTCCATCGCACGCGTCTATGTTTGCCCCATACGCCGACAGATATAAACAGTCGCCATCTTTCTTCGCCCGTCCATTATCGCGTCTAATGTCGCATAAATTAATTCACTTAATGGCAGACTGCTTAGCTGATGCATATTGATATAATTATGGGACGTTGTTCAACCTGCATCGGTACATGCCATGCATAACAGATGGCTAAATGTCGATATTTGCTTCTCTCGTAAATACGTACAATGCTTTATTGTCCATTTATTTATCCTACTACGATTACAGCCATCTTTCATACATTTGTATTATAATTAAGATGTTAATTCCGTTTGTAAATTAAAACAAATGTTTGTTCACGATAAAAATAAAGATGAGAAGACATAAGTTTGCATATTGAGGTTATTGAACGAAAGCCGATGATATGGTCTGGGCATATAGGTGTAAAAAAATATAACACACAAAATTTGCACCACAATAGGGCCCACTCCCTATTGCAGAACCTGTGACAAATTTGATATCGACATAATTTTTATACATCGAAATGGACTGCATCGTGTTTTTATGCGAGTTTGTGGTCTTTCATCATTCTTTCTTGGACAAGGATTATTTTAACAACGCATGTCCGATATAAAATAAACTTCCAATGAAACGTGTTGTGTTATGTAAAACATGTACAACGCATGATCATTGTTTCTATACCGTTTTATTTCCCCTCATCCTTATTAATTAAACCTGAAACGAAGAAAAACAAAAACCACTTTGACCTTTGAAATAATAAATTATTAGTTGTTTGCATTGTGGTTCAATGTGGGCTCTTTTCATGCGTTACCATGGAAACGGCGCTCGACATGCTTGTGGTACAGGAGAAGACAATAATAATTGAGTCTTGGGAGATTATTGATGAATGAAGCTAGTAAGCGGGGGTACTGCAAATATTACCAGATGGGTTAAGCTAGTGAGGTATACGTGAGGCGAATAAATAACGCGAAAATGCCGTAGTGAACGAAGTCGAAAAGCAAATTTGAAATGAAATAATATGTTATATAGGAATATAATTAAATTGGATAATAATGCTTTGAAAAGTTTAATTTTTCAGTTAAAAACAAAATCCTCAAGAAATGTTCTGAAAAATTTGACGTACCATGCATACCACTTATTTTTCTTCTGTATTTTCTGATTTGACAGAGATGGTTTCAGAACAGACGAGCTTTATGGAGACAAAACGAAGGCCTACATCCGAATAGTCGAACCTTGGAAGAAATATAGAATACTAATGGGGAAAAAAGAACAAAAGATGAAGAACAGTCGTTGAGTGATGAGACGTCTTGAAGACGTTTAGAGCACGCAAACGTCGCGGCAGCACCTCGGATTCTTCACAGAATTACACATCATATTTTTTTGTGATCGTCACTTCAAACTCATGTTGTATCTGAGAACGGTCGCCCTACTGTCTGTCATGCAAAGCAGGAGTCTCATTTAAGAAGCTCATTGAAGACCTCTGGGAACATACCCTCAGCAAACTCTCTGAAAAAAATATCAAAACATATCGAAAATCTCTCAGGTTTAATGTATACCAAGACTAGAGGCTGTTCACAGGTATTGTAGTATTACAGACGCTCTTCTGACAAAAGACGTTAATGTGAAGGGAGAAGGAAGGGGATGGGACTCGAGTCTCAAAGAAATTTTTTCCATAAAAAAAATACATTTTTCAGCACATGAACGAGTCATGTTTTCTGTCTTGCGCCCCTGGCCCTGCACAAAGCTTTGACAAATGGGGGGGGGGGGGGGGGGGGGGGGGAGGGACCGCCAACATAATTATGGTTGGATACTTTTGTATTTCGGACGGGGTTCGGGAGGTCGCTGGTCTTCGTTAGACCTTATATTGAACAAATCAAATGATAGGGCCTTCCCTTGATTGGGCCTTGACAAGGTCACGTGACTATCCCATCACAACTCTTGTCATATGCGCTAAGAATGCTCTGTTTTGATTGGACGTTTATGTCATATATTACATCAAGTATGTGAAAAGTATCAACCTAGCTCGGAAGGAAAATAGGTTGACCATGTACCAGAAATCCGCTTTGGTTTGCTCTTGAAATCTGTATGCACGTATATAAGTACGTATGAGCATGTTCGATGCATAGTTAATAAAAACCCGACGATTTTTAGGCAACTCCTTTTTAGAAAACAATGAGAAACTATATAGGATTGGGGCAAAAAACTCAGCTTATTTAAATATTGTACATGTACATGTACAGTGACAAATTGTCCCTTCAGATTGTAAAAGGTATTTTTATGCTCCCATTTAAGTTGAATTTGTGATTTGAGTGTTTAATAAAAATGTCGATTGCATGTTGGTACTGGTGGATTTGCATGGAAAGTAGGAAAGGAAATGTTTAAAGCAACTCATTGTGTTAATGGCATTAAACAAATAATCATGTTTATTTAAAGAAATAATCCTGATTTTACATGAATTCTAATAAATGTTAATTATAAATAATATTGATTTTACCAGTCCAAAAGAAAATTGCCTGACCCCCCTGCAAAGTATGAATGGACGTAGCTGCGCGTCACGTTAGGGCGCGAGCACCCTGATTGGCCGGCGTGTCTGAGTCAACGCGCGCGTCAAAAAAAGAAACCTTAATGAAAACAGACGCGCCATGGTTGTTTATTCCGACTGAGCTTTGCTCGAGAGAAGATCTGTCTCCTGTATCAACACAGCGAAGTGAGCGGTAAGTTCCCTTTAATTTATCGTTATTTTGATTTACATTTTGCAAAAGTTTCTAAATTTGGTGATAATCGATCAAGTTAACGGTCATTAAATTTTTTAATTGAACATTTTACTGGAATTAGTCTATTTTCTTAAGATCAAGGTCCCTTAACCCAACCGCACCCTTCCCTTCTTAACTGTCAAAAGAGGTGTGTTGGGTTTTTTTCCCCAAGATATTTGTAATAAGATTATCATGTATAGCTTCTGTGAACGCTGTGTTTCATTATTATCCACAAAAACTAATGTCCTTAATCCTGTGATTAAGCTGTACATGCTTACATTTAACGTTATAGCATGGTTAATGGTCGATTAGCGAGTGAGGCCTATTATTACTAGCTATAGCTCGACCAAAAATTACCTATTTAGTAATTTACCAATTTGAATTTTTTGTCAGTCAGTGCCCGTCCCTCTCAGTGCCCGTCCCTCCATAGCCACATTTTATTTATTTATTTTCGGGTGAGGGGGTCTTTTGACGTATGTGGTTCCATTTCTTGGCCTGACACGGTCCAGACTCCAGAAAAAAAATTATGGGATGCAGAATGATGTAATGCACCAAGGAACTGCGCACATTGTATAATCCTGAAGTGGAACATGGTCGTTGGAACGCTTCATTAAAAATAATCAAATCATCCCCCTTTTCTGCATCTGATTTGCTCTTCCTGTGATTTTCAATATAGTAACCTAACGGAGGGGATCGTCATCATGACTACTCCATCACCAATCCCAAGCAATCCAGAAGATGATGCCATTCTTAATGATTTGTTTTCATCTGATCGCCAAGAAACAATCTCCCAAAGACGCAGCTCATGCAAGCAGACTTATCTCAAGGGCGCCCCCATGGACGGAGGAGACGCAGCAAGCTCGGCAGATCACCCAGAGAATGACCAAGCTGTGGCGACGTCGAAACGCCCTCTATCGGCTGTAATCAGAGATCACATTATCGTGGAAGGTGAGATGGCTGAACACAAATCACAACCAGATGAGGATGTCCAGCTAAAACAACTGCAAGAAAAAGATACCAAGAGATATGGGTGCGAACGCTTGAAGGAGACTGAGGAAGATTTGGGGTTTCTTGAAGAGGAAAATGAAATTGAAAATCTAGTGAAGTTGGTTCTTCAGAAAGTCAAGATGGAATTAATCTTGGAGAAAATAAGAAACTCTCTTTCTGATGAGGGATCACATTCACCGCACAATTCCAGTGGATGTTGTACAGATTCTTCCGAATGTTCAAGCAGCACTGATGAGGATACTGGTTCTGTTGCGGTTGAGGGAAAAGAACTTCCTAACAGCATTTCCCATCAAAGCGAAGAGGCCGAACAACAACTTGACGAACTGATCAGATTCGTCATTGAGAAACAATGCAGAGATTTAGCATACGAGAAAGAGGTGTCTGATTCTAGCTGGATCCATGAGACAGTGGTTGAGGGAGACATACCGACGGAGGATGACAAAAAGGAACCAGGGTTGGATTTTCAATTCCATAGTGTCATGCGAAGGCTTACGGTCGACAGAATTGAGGACTGTTGCTGGGAAGATCAGATTGACATCATTGATGTGATTGAGGAGATTGAGGAGGTTGCAGATGAGGAGCAGGCATTGGAGGGGCTGCATGAGGTGTCTGAGGCACAAGATGGAGTGACAGAACAGCCAAAAGAGAACAGTGAGGAGGTTAGTCATCCATTGCATCACAATGGCAGCGAATCAACGATGGAAGTAGCAAGAATACCTCTAACGACACGCAAGGTTCCAGAATCATATGAGGTTCAAGAGTTACATGATGAGGTTCAGGGGTCACATGGTGAGGTTGAAGAGTCACATGATGTGCTTCGAGAGGTACGTGATGAGGTTGGAGATTCCCATGGTGAGGCTGAAGAGGCACGTGATGAGGTGATAAGCAGGGAGGTTCGAAGCAACCATTCAAAGGAGGCCGAGTTCTTGTTACAAGAGGTACATGGAAATGAGGTCCAAGTACAAGAGAGCAAAGAAGAGGTTAATCACTTTCTACCACAGCATGACACTGAGGCAATGGGTGCATCGGAGGTACCCAATGAGGCACGAGGACTGGCGTCTAAAGAAGCGGTAGATGAGAATAGAGAAGTTGTTTTTGACGATATGAAGATGCAGGAAGAGGAACAAGAAGATGGGAGTTCTAGTGAGGACGATGACGACGATGACGATGACTTGCTGACTAGCGGTGATGATGAGGAATTGGACACCCTGGTCGGATTTGTGATTAACTCAGCCAGCTCGTCGCTGATGAGCAACTTTGATGTTTTCACGTTCAACAAATCATCTCACTTCAAGGAAGAAGCGGAAGTTTTAGAAGGTGATACTGTCAAAGACGGAGAGGCGGAACCGTTGATTTGTTCTGAAGATAACAACTCGGGAGGAAAAACTGTCTCAGAGGTTTCTGCAACTGGTGACATCAGTAAAGCTGAGGACAGGTCCCGACAAGACGTCGACAATGTTGGTGACGAAGTTGGTCTAGTCAAGTGTGAGGGCACCGGGCACGAAATAAACGAAATGCAATTCGGTCGCGAGTCTTTGGCAGCAAATCTTACAGCGTCATCAGTGGAGGCGATGCACGTGACCACCGATACCCAGTCACAGGACGCGACTGAGAAATTGCTTCGCGCGCCCGAGGGTGATTTGCCTAGCCAGGAGGAAACGTCACGCAGTCTTGACATAACGAGCACTGTGATTGGTCCGAAAGTCGCGCTGACTGCCAGTGACATCGCTTCAGATTCAGATGACGAAGATGATGATTTCTACGAGTCTGAGACAAAGCCTTCGGTTTGCATCAGCACGGCAGAGAATGACTGGGAGTGCTTGGCCATACAGCAGGTCAGTAAATCGCAGCCTCATGCTTGGTACCCGACTTTCAACACCACCCATCGTGGCGCAGGAGAAACATTGAAGAAACAACAGGAGATGGCTGGTAACCATCTTGACGATGAGTCAACACTGACCAAACCTTCAACGATTCCCTCAGACGAGGAGATAACTTCATCGCAATCGCCAAGCATATCAGACAGCACTGGAACCGCCAGCAACGCACTTTCATCCCACAGTCAAACAGCCAAAACTTCCGCGCCCCCAGTAGTCTCTTCTCAAGCCCATGAAGCCCACTCCGGTTCAACAGAGAAAGACAGCGGTGTGGCAGTGATTAACGACGGCCTCCGTAAGAAGATCCTCCACCTGGAACAGCGTCTAAAGGAACTGGCTCTGGAGTTGACATTCCTGGGCGACAGGAATTGGAGACTAGAGGCGTACATCGACTGTCTCATCAAAACTCTGGAGGTGTTGGAAGTCACAGATGTGGTGGATCTCGACGAGAAAACGGTGAGTTGAACCACAACCTCAGTCTACCCCCACCCCCGCAAGAAAGGAAAGAAAATAGCCACCACATAATAAAGAAAACTGAAAACTGACTGTCTGTCCCGTTTGTAGGTGATGACTTTTAGAGGTATTATATGAAGTAATATTTGATTAAAGAAGCTTCGAGTTTATAATCACTTTTTGAATTATTGATCATTCCTTTATTCATTTATTTTTCAGTTTGATTTTTTTTTAGCCTCCGATAATTAATATATTTGATATCTATATTCCTTTTTTTACCCATTTGATTTCTCCAGTTGCCGCTGTATCTCTTTAAAGTCAAAGTCAAGGCTGGCTACAAGTTGGGTTCCTATAACGGCATCCCATCTCGCGCTCTATGGAGCTACAACAAGGAAGGTCGCCCACCGCCTTACGTCGATCTCAGCGGTTGGGGAGACACTGACAAGCCTGCCAAACGACCGGGTGAGTTATGGCCTCCGTGCACATGCAACAATCACGCTCTCGTCGAAGACGATACCGAAAAGTCTTTCCAGAAATGAGAACGTCTCAAAATATTGTACATTTCGGTACATTGCCAAAAATAAATGTTTAAATAAAAATGTAGATCAAACGGGAACGTATTATAGGTACTTTGATGTAACTGACGACGGGCAGAGCATACTGTCCGAAACATTGAGTTTTCCCCCGGCTCTTTCAGAACGTCACAAATTCACACAATTAATGAGAGTTGCGACAAAGTTAATCTGATTGCTTTGTTTACCAT
This sequence comes from Patiria miniata, assembly GCF_015706575.1. Taxonomy (NCBI): domain Eukaryota; kingdom Metazoa; phylum Echinodermata; class Asteroidea; order Valvatida; family Asterinidae; genus Patiria; species Patiria miniata. The sequence goes on from NW_024037071.1 coordinate 5,590,351, forward strand.
GCAAACCTTCAAATCTTACTTTGATGGAGCAAGAAATAATCATTCCGCCCATCCCACGTAAAGTAAATAAATATAATTATAATATACGAAATTCTTTAATATCTTGGCAAGTAATCGATTTGTTTTGTACTTATTACTTCTTGAATTTGAATTGTGCCTCTTTATAAAAAAACACACATCAAATTAAGGTTTACAATTTTTAGACACTTTGTTAATCCATCACAGTAATTTGATTTTCATAATGAAATGAACAAACTACAGAATCGTCTTCTTTTCATTATTATACATATCGGTGAAGATGTGTCCCCGTCGTCCAAATTTTTTTTGTTTTTTAAAGGACAACGAAGCCCAAACACTGAAGTTTTAATTGAATTCTGAGACATTTATGGCACAGTGTTTTAACTTTGACATTGGCCAATAACTCGTACTTTGTATTTCAGATCCCATTGATTTTACTCCTACCCCGTCCTGTGACGACGATGTTGGACTGAGTGTCTCCCAGATGTACCGTTACGAGCGTCAGTTGGAGGAACTGTCTACTCAGAACCTGATTCTAGAGGCACAGCTCCGGGAGGCCCAGGAGCTAGCCCAAGCCTTTATCGATGATGCTTCCTTTCCGGGTGCTGAGCAAGCCAGACCGCAGAGTTTTCAGCAACAACCGCAGCAGAAGGACCAAGGCGTACAGACTGCTCCTCCTCATGAAACTCTGCCTCAAGATCTTGAAGTGCTTCAGCAACAGATGCAGGAGATGCAAGAGTATCATCCGGGCGGTGAGGAGTTTTGGCAGCAGCCCCAGCAACAGCAGCAGATCTTCACCACTGCAACGCCACAGAGTCAACAACCTGAGTGCTATGTCGTGCATGAGGGCAAGCAGTATCCACTGCCTCTACCGCAACACATTCCGCCGATGCAACACCAACCACTGACGCAACAGCAGCAGCAACAACACCACCATTATCAGCAGTTTCAGCACTACCAGTCCGAGCTGCAACCCAAGCAGGAGCAACTGCAGCAACCACAGCCGAATTGGAACAACCGAGCAGTCCAGGAAGAGACCGTGCTACCGAGCGATTGGAATTCTAACGAAGAACTCGCTCTCTACGACCCACTTGAATGGCCGACATTGACCGAGTCGCAAGCCCAAAATGCCGGCCATCCCCATTCCAAACTCGGCACCACAGAACCTAGACAAAACCAGCAGCCGCGGCTGCAACCTAGGCCATTTGCAAACACTGGACCGGTTTTCCAAGTCTCACAATCTGCTGCAACTGTCTCGTCCGACCCTACCAAGGACAAGTCGACCCTCCACTCGTCACTGGCGCAACCAGCCAGTACCGGTTCGATTCCAAATCACGAGCATCGGCAAAAAGCATCGTATCATCTCGAAAACAAGACTAAAAATACTTCCAGCTGCAGCAGGGGGCGTCGATTTGAGAGTAACAACCGAGGCCCGGCACGGTACAACCACCGGCCACTTGACCAGAGCCGAAGTGGTATCGATACTGTGCCGAGAGGTCAGCGACAGGAAGAATCGATGAGATTCGATTATTGGGATCCCCCTCTCGATCATCTGACCTTATCGATTCCAGGCGAGTTTCCCGTGAGTCTTCAAGGCGAGGCGTGGCACCACGAAAGCCCGCCTTTCCATAATGTCCGACTGAGCAGCGCACCTTCTCACAATCCACCACCGCCGCATCACTCTCGAAACATGGACCGCAACCGCCGCTTCTTCCAAGGAGATTCCGTCTTGGACTCGTACCGTCCTGATTTCTCTGAGTTCCAAGATTCCCGGTCCTTCAATGGAGACCTCAGTGAGTCTGTATCAGCCCCTAACCCGACATTCAAACTCGAACCAGGTTACAAATTCGACAAGTTTTCTTCCCCTCCTAGTACGCGTGGATTTTCCTCCACGAGCAGCTCGACCAGCGTTGGCGGTTTACCATACTCCAGCAGACGGCCTGACAAGCGGTCAGCGACTCCAACCAGACGGGGCAAGCCGTGGTCCAGGGCGGGATCGCCCCGTCACTCAAGCTGTCATTCTCCGCTTAAACCACGCGCTAACCCGGAAAAGACACACAGCGACTCTAAATGACCAAACAGAATAAAAAAACAAAACTCGCAAGACGTAAAGTCATTTGGGAATTTATAGCTTTTGGTATGGGTAGACGTTGTGTGTCTTAATCTTATTGAATCTTAAGGATGGGAGATTATTTAAAGATGGACGAGGCAGTTATGAAATCGATGCACAACGACGAACAAGATCGATGTATTAAAAGTTGGCGCAAGGCTTCCGGCTGCTGAACCTCCGTGGTTTGACTGAGTGAGCAAGAAGGGAAAAGTAAGGCCAAAAAAAAAAGTCTCCGGTTTCTGGTATGCGCGCGCGTCGCCGTAGCCATGCGCGTCGACAAAATGAAAAAAGTTGTTTTTTTTCAATGAAAGATGATGTCTCAAAACCGCCAAACTCACTGGTTTGACTGGAATCCTGCTGCTGCACAATTTTAACGTGTTTTTAGATGGGGTTAGGATCGAGAATAAGCTTTATGTGGCCTCTCTGGACTCCCATATATTTGCACTAAGTTTAGTCGGGCACCATTTGCAGTCATCAGCCGACATTTGAAGCAAAAAAGTCAGGTAAAAAAAAAAAAAAAGCCGCGTCGCCGCACCACTTTTTGGGCAAGCTCCATACCAGAAACCGGAGGCTTTTTTTTTTTGCCTAAAGCTAGCTAGGGAGGGATGGGGGGGGGGGGGGTGCCAACTGTATCAGTTGAAACTTCAACTGAATGGGAAGCAAGTGAGAGAGTTGAATGAGATTGTCTTTGGTATCTCACTAAAAAATAATTGATACTAAACTCATTAGTTCTCAACTCATTAGTTCTCATTTCAATGAAACGAAAATAATTGAGAAATCTTAGTTTTTGCGCACACTTCGAGGATTTTTTCGAAACCTTGGCTTTCACCCAGTTTCGGCTTTGATTTAGTCCCCTAACTTGGGAACTCCATAAAAGTTCAGTTTTTTTATTCAGGGAAATTAAATTCAATAAAATGAGATCAAAGTGTAGAGTAATTAATTTCACTTTGGTTTGGACGTTGCGTTAGAAGTTTTGAAATGGTTCTGGAGCTAAAGTGAAGCAAAGATTTCGGAAAGGCACTTGTGGACAATCCATCACGCGTCTTTTGTTTCCTCAATTGTGTCCGTGTCTAACTCATTTTTTCCTAGTTTATTTCTTCATCTGAAAACTGTGATTTGATTACGGTCATTCAGATCTCAAGTCACAAAGTAATTGGAAAATTAAAAAAAATTGTCCTGAATAAAAAACCCCAGATTTTCATTTTGTGCAAAACCTATCTAATTCATTCGAACGGTCGGATTTAGAACTGTAGTCTCCATCTCATATTTCCATCCAACTTAAAATTTACAGCGCCCTACAGAACTAAACCATTACAGCGCCCTCTATTGCCGATTTCAAGAAAGAAATTAAGAAGGAAGAACGCCATAAAAAAAATTTAATGTAAATTCAATTATATAGTTTTATACAATTACCTTACATTTGAAAGGAAACGATGGATCAGAATAATTTTAAAAAAAAAACAGTGCCAAAAAGGGACGGAAAAAATAGCCAAATTAACCTCGAGCTGACGTAAAATATATAAACAAAAGTTGTCTCAGTGAGTTAAAATTACCAAACCGTGTACATAATCCACATAAGTTCATCAAACTGAGTTGTCTAAACCATCTGGTAAAAGTTTTTTTTTTTTCAAATACCCCTTTTAGTATCAAAGGTTAAGTATCATGGCGCTAGTTTCAAAAGGGTGAAGCAGATTAGATTAAAACAAAAGAAAAATTCCTGGAAAATTATTTCATTCATACTCATTTATAAATGTTAAAATGAGGTGATATACTTTAATGGCATAGCCCGGTGTGAAAATTATGCGTTTCCGTGCTATTTTCGAGTTTCACCTCGAATATAGATAAATGCATTTGTTTTTCAATTACTACATTCTAAGCAATATAAAGTTATTCACTTTTGAATGAGATATCTACCGGAAAAAAATCCACCGACTTTATTTATTGAATTATTTTTTCACAAAATTCTAATTATTGGTTGCCCTCCAATAAAATCTCTCGCAGGGTGGGTTCATTTCGTGTACAAAATGAAAGCAGACGTCCAAAATCGGAATAAAGTACTTTTATTCGTTGATAACATAACATCAAATTGCAAATTCGTGGGGGGAGGGGGGAACAATTAATGTTTTGAAGAGCTCGGGGTTTGCAACTTTAATTATGAATCTCTAGAAACAGTTCCAGGCTGTGCGGCTATGTTCTTTGTCTTCGTTTCAGGGGAGAAATTCATATCGCCATAATTATCCTTGGTCCCTGGGAGTTCATTAAATATGACCTTTTCTAAAATAGGTAGGCGTAATCATAATACATGTATGAGGCACAAAGATATTATGAGCAGCTGATGCATGGTGCATGCTGCAGCCTCACTGATGCGCAGAACAAAATGATGAAATGAGTACTGCTGCAAAAAAAGGTAAACATTCTTGTGTAGTTCCTTTTCCTCGCCGCGATTTTATTGCATGAATTGCAAAAGGCACCAGGCTAAACCACAACGATTATTATTTTTTGGCTTCCCTATCCAGCATTATTATTCTAATTTGCATATTTGTTACCTGGACGTCACCTCCAACAGCCAATGAGTTAGCGTTTATAAGCCCACGTGATTCCGACAATAATTTCGCGAGGCTGTCGAGGTCGCATCACGCAAAATCATAACAACACAATTTCTGAAATCAGTCCACTGAAAACACCATCAAATTCGGGGTAAAATACTCCCCCTTTCCCCTTAATTTCCTGCTTTGTAGTCACCCAAGGTCACAGTGGAGACCCTATAGGGCAAGTCAGGTAGGAAAGAAGGGGATTCTGCCGACCGAAACCGGAGAAATGGAGGTGGACGCACCACAGGTCGTGGATTTCGTCGAGCAAAATGGAGACGTGTCGAGCGACGAAGCAGACGGCAACAACAACCCGTCTGCAGAAGGTGACGGTGTTAATGGCGGTCCTATCTCCGCTCTCGAGGGCAGAATCACCCGAAAAGCTAAGCGTAGACTCCGCAAGAGCCCTTCTAAGGAAAACCCACCGGTCCTCATTAACGGACTTGTTACCGTTCCACAGAAGGAGAAGAATTTGCGAAAGTCTCGCAGCGGTCGGGGCCGTGGACTCCCCAAAAAGGGTGAGCACCATTTTGTATTTTTTGTCACGTTTGTTGTGTAATTTTGGGGGAGTTTTCCCTCATTAAAAGCTTAAACGATATGCTTGAATTATAAATCTCCCCTTCAATTTCAAACGATGCAAAACATGAGTGGGGCAGATGTATATGAACAGAAGAATTTTCAATGTTAAATTTGTTATTGTTTGGCATTACAAGGACATACATGCTGAATGGTGTTTTTGCTGGGGGTGTGCTTGTATTGATTGGTCCTGATTGGCTAAGGCTTGGCTATGCATCTGCACCTGTGGTTGATTATATAATGTTACATAATGTCTGTTTATGGCTGACCCTGTTTCATGAGTGTGTTTTTTTTTAAAGCCCTTGGAGTATTATATAACAGTGCAAGTAGGGAATTTAAAACCTTGAATATAACTGTTAAGTTAGGGATAGTCTCGTTCTTGTTTTCTCTTTCCCCCAGTAAGGATAGGCCCAATGGCTGAGTAATGCAAGTTTTGACTCTGAAATGAAAGTTACTACTTACTGATTCTAGTCTAAGTAGGACGGCCAACGTAAACTCAACGTTTTTTTTCCAGACCTTTAATTGGGGTTGAGGACAGAGTATGTTTTTAATTCTTAAACTTAATTTCATCACTGTTATTTGATTGGAAGTTGTATTGGGTTTGTAACTTTTTGAATGTTTGCACCTCTCTCAATAAAACAATTGCATTGTCATTCACGATAACCTAGCTGCTCAATTACCAAATTTCTACTCTGTAATTCTGTTCTTTTCTGAGAAGGTCCCTTTTGTTTTGATCCCTGAAATGTTGGACAGATCAAGGGCCCAGTAATGTTATCACAGGGAGGAATAAACCAAGTTGTGTTGAGAGGGACCGACCAAAGCTTTCAATCAGTAGTAAATAAGTCCTTGAGTTGTTATTTGGAAGTTGGTGTATTCAAAATGGTTGACTCACTGCCTGTAAATGTAGTATTGAATTCAGAAATGCATGTAATCCTTGATTTTATCATGCCTGTATTGAAAAAAAAATGCCTCTGGAAATTTAATTGTTAAAACTGCCAAAATGCTGATTGTATCAAGGACAGTATGTAATCATTGAAAGTTGATAAAAATAATGGTCTGAAATGAGTTCATACTGATCCCTGTTTCGCAGAATTGTGTCCCTTTTGTCCAACAAGAACAGTATTGCAAGATTTCTATGCACTCTGTTGATAATTGGATGTCAGTAAATCAACATCTGACTCTATTCGTTAGATTTTCAATCAATTTTTGGAAAGTCCTGTCCGATAGTAAATTGAGTATCCATGCTATTGGTGAAAAGCAGTCCTCTAATGAAAATCAAAGAAATGATTTATTTGGCATCCATTTTGTAATTTATTTCAGAGATTTTTTGTCTCACGTTTTTGAATGGGTTTGCAAAGCATAAAGGTCTAGTTTCAGATATTGTCCAATCATGTTGAGTGTACCAACAGGTGTACATGGGCAGTCCTTCTGATTTGAAAATCACAGGCGTGTGGAAAAAGGCACACCTGGATTTTTCTAGGTGTGTGGTTTTTCTAGGTGTGTGGTTTTCTAGGTTTGTGATCAGTGGTCCAGGGAAATTCAGGCATGCAATTATTCACACTTCTCGGGAAGCTTTTAGGTGTGTGATGGTGTGGGGGTGTGATCGCACGCCTCAAATCAGAAGGACTACATGGGCAGGAATGACAGATCAGTACCTCCCAAGTATGACTCGTACTATTTTGTAAATATTCGTAGAAGTGGGAAAATACATGTAAACAATGAAATCAATATCTCTCAGCGCCCTGATCAATAATGAATTGTCCATAAAACAAGTACCACCCTGGGATTTTGAAACAATTGATATTTGTGACTCAGGCCTTCGCTGAATTGTTAAGATTTGTTTCCTTTCAAGGTTTTCATTGCAGAAGCCTGAGAATGGTTGCACTAAAATAATTGTTTACAGTTTTTCAAAGAGAAAAAATAGGCAATTCATGTATCTGAATACTACTTTTGTTGAAAGCATATATTTTATTTCTCGCAAATTTGCCATGGAGGGCATTTGGCACTTTGGGTTATAAATGGAGCAGATTTGTTCTGACCCAGTGCATCTATGGTGTTGATTCAAACTCAATAACTTGAAGTAGGCTCGGAAGTTTCCACAAGTTTGAGAATTGGTGAATGGAGAGATCCATGCATGTAGTTTTAATTGCCAAATCGGTTGAGTAGCAGCTCCAAAAAATGTGTAGGATTCAACTAGAAGCCTGAAAAGAGCGTACAAACAGATTAGCAGCTCCAATTCAGAGAGTAATTAAAAATCGAATAAAAGATTTAACGATTGTGCAGAGGGAAAATTGTAGGGGGGGGGGAACCACTGGGTGGAAATTTGAGTCTTTGCACCTTGAGAACAAAATATGAACAAAACTTCATGTAAAAATTATGCACATGAACCAGTACATGTGTTGTGTGTAGAAAGCACTGCCCATGCACAGAGTTAATAGTCATTATTTTGTTCACAAACATGCTGTAAATTAATCAGGCCTGGGTGCACTAAGACTGAGTCATTTGCAGTTTCCTCTTTGCCCATGAGCTTTTGGGTCAGGTAGCCTAGTTCGTAACTTTCCTGAAACAAACATGTGTCCATTGTTAGTAGTGGATTATCACCGGATTCCATCCCGTAAATTTTCGTTCCTCTTTATTCAAAACAATTTAAAATAGGATACAACTTTGGCATCAACTGACAAAATGTTACAAAACTGCAGTGAGAGAAACCACAGACAGTAATTACTAACCTTGTGGTAACTAAGGGAAATTTGATAAATTGGGTGTCAGTGTACAAAGTAACTCAAATAGTGGTGTGGGGCCAAGTTTGAGCTGTGTGCAGACACGCAGATTTGCACGTACTGCCTCCAACAGTGATGTCATGATCGATGTTGAAATGCACTGTGCAAAGTTCTGTGATGCACTCATTCACAGTAGGCACACATACCCCCCCCCCCCCCCCTCTCCAAAATCAGTAATTGTCAATTTTGCCCAAGCACTTTTTGTGTCAATTGTCAGTTGTCACTCAATGAGTTATCTGTAAACGTTGTGGAAAAAGTAGAGCTCCCCAAGCTTGAGTGAGAAATCTCTCCACGATGAGACAAACTTTCCATCATGCCATACAAGGCCTCAATGCCCAGCACATTTATTGTTGTACACCTATAACAGGACAAACTTCTAGATTTCAAAAAAAAAAAAATTGATGGCTTCCATTTCTCATAAATGTGACTATGATTTATTGATTGTACAGGTGGAGCAGGAGGCAAGGGCACCTGGGGAACACCTGGCCTGTATGAAGAGAATGATGCTAACTGCCAAGATGTTAATGATCCTAACTATGACTCCGATATACAGGTAAGTCAGAGGTGCCACCAACACATTAGTTTTACAGATGACTAATTAAAGGCAGGAGGCATCTGGGAAACTTTGGGACATCCTAGGCCTGTAGTTGACATTTGCCTAGATCCCCTCCCCCCCCCCCCCAAGAAAAAAGGGTCTTTAGGACCAGTTTAGCAACACACGGCATTTTTGGTCACCTTATTTTAAAATGCTGACCAAAGATCTTGGGGAGGGGAGGGGATGATGTTTTACTTCAACATTAAATTTGATGATCATTGTTTTCTTGTGACAGACAAAAAATCCAAATATTGAATTTACATCACCCTGACACATTATCCATCTTATGAATAGTTTGGTTGCGTTGCCTGCTTCTGTAGCAGATTCGAACCAGCCAGCTGACCCTGGCAAGCTCGGTGGTCGAATGGTAAGACGTCTGTGCTAAGTAAGCAGGAGGTTGTGGGTTCGAGTCCCACCTGAGTAGTTTGTGAATTTCTCACAATCACTTGAGACAACACTGAGTATACAGTGTTTGTAAAGTGCCTTGATGAAGAGCAAAAAAACCCAAAAAGAATATTGAATCTTGTGTTGCATGTCTATTAAACTTGTCTGTTGGACTTTTGTCCCAAGTTCACTCATAAAGAAGCATCCCTTGTTACTCTGTCCCTCTTACGCATTTCTCATTTATGTAGTGGAAAACAGATGGGATAAAGTGGATTTCCCCACTGAAACGAACCCAGTTTTTGTACTAAACCACATGGCCTGTTTACAAAAGGAATACAAAACTTTGAAAAATTCGTGTGAATTTAACATAAAATGTATCGGTTCTGAATTTTTTTTTCAAATAAACCACAAAGGAAACTGACAAGGTGAATTACAACAGTTTACTGAGAAGTTGAACAAAGCTCCGTTAGTACAGCGCCAGAACGGAAATCCGGAGGTCGCAGGTTCAAGCCCCGCTCCGATCAATTTCATTGTTCAACTTTTCAATAATTTTCGAAGATAACCACCTTCTGTAGCAATACAGCTTTTGATGGTTGTGTGCTTTCATTTTTTTTTCACAAAATTGTTCGAAGAAAAGTTTCCTTCTTCATGTGACATCATAATTTATGACACACAGAACAGATTTCTTAATACCATTGTTTTAATGGATGCAACAGAAATAAAATATTTGGGAAAACAGGAATCTTTCAAATTGCAATTTCTTGGTTGGTACTGTAATGGAATTTGGAACAGGTTATGAGCCATACAAACGATTATCAGTTTTGTTATTGACTCGGTAGCACCTGGTCCAGTCTGATGACTTTTTTCAGGGCCCAGGCTGCAACGTTCTTGGTGTTTACAGTCATCAAAGCCTGTTACTCATTCACCTACATCTATCAAGGTGCAAAGGTTTATTAGATACTCGCTGTGGAAATTTACCAGATGAACACAACGTAGAGTTTTCACAGTATTCGTTTTGGAAATAAAGAGAGATCTGTTTTTGTATTTAAACAGATTAAAGACAATTCAAAAAGATTAGCAAGCCATCATGGTTGAACAACATAATTTGTTTTACATTGATTTGAGTTTTAAACATTTTCAGTTGATTCATTTATTAGCCAGTAGGTTTGTACTGTATCAAGGTAATATATTGACAATAAAAGGTTTTTTATCTTATGCTTATTAGTTTCTTAGTCAAACTATTGATAGGGCTGTCTATTTTCAAATAATTCAGTATTCAATTACTCGAAACTGCGTTTGACCGAATATTTGGATATTCACAGAATCACAGAAGAGGTGTGTGTTCTTTCAGAAAATGAAAACAATTCACACACATCCCTATGTGATTTGTTTTCGTTTTGCTGAAAGAACACTGAACTTTTTTGTGATCCGTGAACAGAACCTTAAAACGGTGGTTGTGTTTAAAAATCCGTAACTTGAAAAGTACATGAGTGATTTGAATGATTCTTGTACTAAAAGAAAGCTTATGAATTGGGCTTTCATATCCTAGATTTTGAAAATGCTTCTTGCGAAACTTCCTTAAAACAATGGTCCCAACATTTGGGTTTCGGTTTTTTTTGGACTCACTCTGTATTCAGGACAGCCCTAAGTAGGCCTATAGAACTTCTAAGCCAAATGTCGTGCAAATATTGGATACTAAACTCTGGCTGGAAAACAAATTGATGAATTACGTACTTGAATGAATTTAAGCATCCTTCCCTGAGGATTATGATTTCAATGAGTTAGGATCTGTGTGGGCGGGCCAGGCACTAAGAGCAAGCTGATGTTTGGATCTTCAGTTACGTACATTGAACAAAAGGCTGGGAAGTTGTGCAAAAAACAAGAAGCACTTGGATGGTTGGTGCACGTCATGAATCGAGATGCCTTGCAAAACCTATCGCTTACACTCCTGTGCCTGTTGCAAAGTATTAAAAGAGTTGGGCATAAATACCATGAAATGAATTTTTTTGTGTAAAAAAATCTATAAGTGCACACTTTGGATAAATGTTCTTGGTGTTAGATTGATAAATTCAAGGTTTTAATTTTAGCTTTAACTAAGTACATGCAACAATTAGTAATGATATAAGATTTTGTTGACAGATTGCAATTAAGGACCATGCATTGACGAGTCTGGCTGTCGCCATATGATTGCAAAGTAATAAGGCCATGTGTTTATTTCCTTAGGGCTTGACCCGAGTATCAAAACAATCAAGATTGTGTACGTGACCTGAGGCAATAATTAATCACAAGGCCAACCATGAAAGGGAAGACAAAATTACGTTTTAAACTAGTATGTTAAAAAAAAATTCAGGTGAAATGTATTGACAGTGATTTGAAACAAACATGCTAAAAAAACAATTAATTTTTGGGGGGGATTTCTTTTCCTGTCATAATTTAATTTGCATCAGTGCAATACATTTTCTTACACGAATGCCAAACTTCATGTACATTGTACATGTACAAGTTCATCTTGTAGGAAAACAAGATGAAAGTTAAACCTACATGTAATTGTACGAATAGCTACAATAAGACACAAAAACATTTGGAGAAAATGAACTTTCACTTTTGAGTGTCAAATGGAGAGTGTCTAATTTCTCTTCTTTTCTTTTCTTTTTTTTTGGACAAAGAAGGTAAATGTCAGATGATAAAATGTCAGACGTTCCATTGTAATTTTACCCTCGGCTTAGAATACAAACAATTCCCATTTCAATACTTTCAAAGCCAGCTTTTGAGGTGAATGCATTTTCACCCTCAGACATAAGTGAACTCGCACGTTTTTTTTGTTTCATCCATTCAGCCGCCGGACACCCCTCCGTGATCGCCCTCCGTGATCCCAGTGTATTAGGGCCTATTCTTTTTCCAGGAAGTTGTAGGCTGACCATTAGTTTTTGACCTCACGCTTCCAACAACATATGACCTCACGACTGTAGGACAATGAAATTAATATTCAGACCTTGTGACTCACCACTCAGTGTGTATGCTAGGCCAATTACACAAATTTATTGGAACAGTGCTTTAGTCGGTATTATGAAAATTGGCTACAGGGTATCCAAATTAACAGTCTACAGGGTGTCCAAAAACAACCATTTCCAGACAGCTCTTTGTAAGTTGAATCTTGATTAGGTACCTTGATAGGGAATTCATTTCTGACTTTTTACAACACTATTGCGGGTCACTGAAGTTTGGGGCCTTTGTTTTCATTAGCTATAATTTCCGAAGGTCTGCAACTAATTAATTGAGAATATTAATTAATGGAAAAAGAAAGCGATAACTTTTGAAGTTAAACAAAATTAAGTGAGAGAAAGATGTGTAAATGAAGTTATTTCTGAATGTTTTAATTAAATTCTGTTAATAAAGTTTCTAAATCACATAAGCAGAGAGCAATGTGTTGACCTTCATGAATTCTCCTTTGTGAACTGTTCTTGTTAAATTATTTTGTATTATTTTACCTTGGTTTTTGTTTTTAAACTGGGCCCAAGTTATTGAGTTGCGGAGTAGAAATAATTGCTTATGACGTGTTTTGTGAAATGCAGCGGTGCGATGCATCATAAGTTACAGTAAGTTTCATGAAATCAGGTGCAGGTCATTTTCCAGAGGTTTATTTTGAAAAAAAGAGGGTTTTTTAAAATAAATATTTACTTTGGGATATGTATTAGGCTATATTGAATGTTGGGTTTTGCCCTTCACTGATGTATTTCTATAAACACTGTACACTCAGTGTTGCCCCCCGAGTGATTGTGAGAAAAAATTACTTAGGTGGGACTTGAACCCATCATTTACCCATGACCTCCTGCTTACTACCGCAGACGTCTTACCACTCGGCCACCAAGCTTGCTGGGGTCGGCTGGCCGGTTCGAATCAGAAATAGCAGTGGGTACCGCATTTGTTGGAATTTGCGTCGGGTTGATGTAAATTCAATAATGGGTTTTGCCCTTTATCAACGTATTTTCTAATTGCTTTGTCTATATTTGTCTGCAGGCTGAGATTGCCATGAAGACCATTACTCCCAAACTGAAGGGGGAGGAGCTACAGGAAATGGTGGAACCAATCATACAGGAGTATTTTGAGCATGGAGACAGTGACGAAGTGGCGGTAAGCATTGGTAGACGGTGTTGTAGGACCTTAGTCCAGGACTCAGCTTCAAGTCTGTTCCCAGTTGCGAATATGGTGACTCAGACTCGACTTGAGTCACATTGACAAAAGACTCGGACTTGACGCTAATGAATTGTGACCCGCAAGTCGTGTATTTTTCACAAAAATGCTACCTTATAAAGACTTAATTCCGGTGTTTATTTTCCAAAAGTAATGCCGCAAAAGAAAACAGAGCACATACAAATCATACAGCACCACTCTCCGTAAATAATAATGCGCCCCCTATGTTTCCTATGAAAGTGCACGTACAGCTTACATATCACATGCGTGTGTTACTTTGTCCATGCACATGTTTGTATCCAAAGTGTACCATTCATTTGGCCTACGTTTCCACGTCAGCAAATGACTCGTGCCTTGGTTTCAGACTTGAATGGAATAACTCAAGACTCAGACTCGATCCAAGTGACTCGAGACTCTGACTCGGACAGAACTCAAGTGACTCGACTATAAAACGCTGCTTATGTTGAGACCCAGCACATCAAGGCCCTTTTAATCTTGTTGCGTTCAGCAGGGTAATGTGGATCATCTCTTTTTCAGGCTTGTCTGTCTCAGCTGAACATTGACGACACTGATCGTCATGAGGTCGCCACCGTTGCTGTCTCCTTAGCCATGGAGAAGAAGGACCCAGAGAAAGAAATGACCTCTGTGCTGCTGTCTGACCTCTATGGGTTAAAGGTCATGACGGAGATAGAGTTGGAGGCTGCGTTCCAGATGTTGCTGAACGACTTGCCCGATCTTAGTCTGGATACTCCTGAAGCTCCTTCTGTAAGTTAACTTAAATCTGTTGCCTTTCTCGCTCAAGCATTAGGGGACATAAAGTGTAAAACAACTTTTTTTGTAAACAGTTGTTTAGTGCAAGGACCCACAAGGTCATCAAGTACGTCCCATGTGAAGTAATAGTGGCTGGGCTCTATCCTCCTCAACCCTTAAATATCCTCCAAAAACTTCTTTTTTTAATTGGGGGGGGCGGTGGTGAGGTTCAGTTTCAATTTATGTATCATTTTGAAATGTTTACTTTTTCACCTTTAGGCTTTGGGCAAGTTCATAGCTCGTGCCATCGCTGATGATTGCCTTGCTCCCAGATTTGTCCAGAAGTGGAAGGAAGATGTCCATGAGGATCACATGAGGTATGCTGCCATGGTAACATTACTGGAATCTGGGCCCAATTTCATGGCATTTTCATAAACACACCGTCATATTAAACTCATCTCCACGAGTTGCACATTTTTGCCAATGGCTGTGGCTCTTTGTAACAGCAGATCCATGACAGAGAGCCATAACTGTATTTAGATGGCAGATTACAACCAGGAGTGGACAAAGGTTGTGATCATACTGTATAGGTCTCTCTCAAGGACTGCCATCTCAGCTCTGTAGGAGAACTGCTACTGCGTATTTTACGCAATCAAGCACGCATTGCACAGTGTTGAAAATGTTACAAACACTTGTACTTGTTGCTCGAAATTGGTTCGAAATACAACACAGCCGATGCGCGTTATGCAAGTTGACTCTCAAAATGCTGATGCACGTGGCTGGTCGGTAGGAAATGACATCATGTGAGAGAGACCTATGCAATGCAAAAGTTAAGCACATCTCATGGCATTCGGAACGGAGGTTGATCTGCTTCACTTTCAAATTGGCATAAATAGACAGACCTGGAAGTCATTTCTTGTTTTCCATTTCAACATTTTGTACCAATGTCATACTCTGCCTTTAATAAACAGTTGTTTGACTTGTGTTGTAGTTTTGACGTTTTGTTTGACGTGATTTGGTTGCAGTCACCAGGCGTTGGATGGTGCTAACCTGCTGCTGAATATGAAGCATGGCATGCTGAAACTGGACAATGTCTGGGGTGTGGGAGGGGGCCGTAGACCCGTCAAAGTACTCATCAAAAAGGTACATAGTCAATTTACCACCCCTCCCCACCTCATGCCCCTTCCCTAACCCTTCCTTTAACCCTACATGTAACTCCCTAGGGTGTGTGAAAAAAACATTATATTAAAGCATTGAGAAGGTCTTACTAAGGCTGAAATATCAGGCCACTTTTATAATTTTGTTTATTAGGATTCAGTACTGATAGAGTTAAAAAACAATGTACGTGTACCACCTATATCATCAAAAATACAAAGTGTATCAACATAAACATGTGGAGGGGCTTCAAAATCTTCTGTGTGCAAAGATGCGCTGGGTGGACAACATCCGTGAATGGTCTGGGTGTGACACCAGCGAACTGAAAGCAGCAGCACTGGAAAGACGGGCTGTGGTGGGAGCGGAGCCAGTGATCCAACTGTGTATAATTTGAGGAGGAGACCACGAACAAATGCCTATGTCTAACGAATGAATGAATGAGGTGTGCATGATGCGCCTACAGGTTAATGTGAATATGCCGCTTCATACTCAATACTTATATTCTGAATGTGCACAAATCTTTAGTTTCATCGCGAGTGCGTCGGTTGTTGGTCTCCTCCAACTCTTCGTTTGTAGCCGTTGAGGGGGTACTTGCGCACTGTTCCAACAGCACAAGGCATAATGTAGTGTGTGTTACTTCTCGGTCATTATACTGGGATAATGGTGCATGGAGTCGATATGTTGAGGTTAACATATACAGTGGAATGCCACTATAATGAACACTGCTGGATCCACAGAAATTGTTCGTAATAGCGATCATTCGGTATAGCGATTTTAAGCTGCCGGCGCTCTGGTACTCACTTGTCAATAATTGGCGCCCTTCAAATTTTCGCCCTGCATGCCCTGGTAGCTACCGAAAGAGGACTTTGAACACGTGTCGACTATTGAATTATGTAATGACACATTTTGTTTTTAGCTTGCTACTAAAGCAATGCTTGACTTTTCCCTTCTATGCCTTGTTGCTCTCCTGTTGACATTTTTAGACAACAATTTTCGGTAGCCAAGGACAATGTTCGGTATAGCCGAATGTTCGGTATAGCGGTGTTCGGTATAGCGACGTTCCACTGTACATGTAACTGGAGATACAGTTATGCTGATGTCACAGACCGTGTCCTCTTCTTGTCCTCAGATTTTGCTGCTTCTTAAGGAGTATCTGTCATCTGGAGACATTCAGGAAGCCATCCATTGCTTGCAGGATCTGGATGTGCCTCACTTCCACCATGAGCTTGTCTATGAGGTAAGACAAGAGAATACTCCACACTGCCTCCAACAACCTTCGATGGTGTCGGTATTGGATTGTCGGTACCCATCATCCATGCCATATGACTTCAACTCACCCTTTAAGAGATCTCTGATGTGTTCTGTTAGAAACAATCTATTTCTCTTCTTGGCAGCTTGTCCAAAACAAATTTTTAAATACTGCCAAAATATAATTCCCCTTTACAAAGAAAGTATATTTATTTTTTAAATAACTACCCTTGGCAAAATCGTGCCCGTTTGAAGTTTATGATGTCACAAAGTTGAAATTATTCAGTTATAGGTTATGAACTTCTTGAAAGAGGCAAAATGACGGTCTTAATATTTTTCAGTGCATTTAGGTTTATTGTAGATGATCACAAGTCTTCTGTTCCCCCCATGGCTCACGTATCTTATTCCGCGCAAAACGGTTTGCGCGTGCGCGTATTTTTTTAAAAATGGCGGGCGTACGCGCGCGTACGTGCTCCTAATTATCGGTTCATGAATATTCATTTATTTATCAGCGCGAAAACTCACCAATTAAACCACCCCATATCAGCGATGACATCGCCTCTGACGGTTTCTAAGCACCCCGGTTGGTAAGGAGGCTTCATCAAAATGATAAATACTTTTTAAATTATGAAAATATCATTTTGTAAACTAATTTTATCCAAGTTTGAATTTTGGGATGATTTTGCATGAAAATTTAACTTTTTTCTTGATATCTCATCAAAAAAGGGCATATTTCTAAAAGTGGTTTTTTTACGGAATTTTAACTTCTGAAAAGTAGTGAACGAGGGTGTAATCTTCATTGTTTTCTATGTGGGAACCGAGCTAATATTTTTTTTTCCGTGAATTTTCGTCCTTGAATATCACATTTTTGGCGACATTTCGGCTTGAAAACGCATGTGACACGCGTTGAGCATCAAGAAATGCACACTGGGAAGCTGCTTAACGAGTTCCAAAATGCTGAATCTTGCAGCAAAAACGAAGATTCTGTACTGCTTATGTCTCGTCGAAGTCAAGAAACCTCCGATCTCCATTCACACCACGTTATAAGGGACATGGCAGGCATTGCATGCCCGCACTCGTCATGCTCGTGGGAAGAAATCTGACACCATTCGGCGGCATCACGCGGTCGTCGCCGGCCACCCGTGCCGGGAGTTTGAGCTCGAAACCCCACCACAAACATCGCTTGTGACAGGCACCGCTTTGGAGTCGAGTTTTGGGTGTAATATGCGGGTAAACAGGGATTTGGTTATGTGCATTAAATATGAAAACTGGTTCAATTTCAAATTAAATTTTGTGATTATGACTTGGCTATTCCTTCTTCCAATATATTTTTGTGTCATATATTTTTTAGACTTTTTAATGTTGCGTTTTGCATTTTTTAATCTTGCTTTATTTCCTTTTCCATTTTTTTGCAGCTGTAAATGGAGATGTTTTGATTGTCGTTCCTTCTGATGACGATGCAGACCTTGGAATCTACATTACGAGACATGATGAAGAACTCTGTGAAGAATAAAACTATGGCCAGACTTGAACTGAATTAAAAAAATCCTTTTATTTAATATACTTTAAAGATTTTTAATTATTTTAATAATGGAGACTAGACATGCATTAAACAGAAATGTAACCATTAACAAATGTACTCAGAAGTAGTCAGAAGAAATCAAAAGTAAGTTTACCGACTTAGTCTTAGAATAGAATTACATGGCTTCTGCTGACAACCAAGTACATGTATCATCAAGCCAATGCGAAACTAGAGACTTTAATTGTTTATTTAGACAAAATATCTCCTGATTAAATTGATATTGCAGTATACATGTAGTGAACAAAAATTGCAGTATGGTTATAAGACAAAAATGCTTGGGTCTAGTAACATCGGCTGTTATATTGGATTCGAAATTAGGATTGCAGCAAGGATTTAATTTTTCATTCTAGTGATTTTCGAATAAAAGTGGTTTTTTTTACAAATTATTTTGTTGAAAGAACAAAAAGCAAAACACTAAAACTGGTCGGTGTTTAAAACTGAAATTGAAACTAGGGCTTTCAAAAAGAAAGGGATGGAAAGAGAAAATTCAATGAAATAATTATAATAATTTAAATGAGGAATAGGTCTACTGAATACCATTGCTACTTTTCATAAAAAAAGGATTATCTTGTAATTTAACAGTCTACCAGGTGCAACAATAAAAAATTTCACGGAACTGCTTAAACACTCGTGAATCTGCCTATGCTTTAGCACGCAGGTAAGTTCCCTATACAATTACACGCAAGCTTCTCATGAAAAGCGTGAAATACGCGAACGAGATCAACTTCTGGTCGAGTGAAAAAAATATTAGCTCAGTTCTCATAAAATGGAAAAATTACAATAATTAATGGACTACTAGGTCAGCCAAGGCAAATTTGCTGGAAAAAAAACATTTTTGGAATGATAAAGCAGGACTTTGAGGTTCGTTTTTACGCGTGGAAAGTTCGTGCGCGTTTTTGCGTAGTGACGTCACAAACGCGTGCGTACAGCGTTCTCCCGCGGGATTTCGGGTGGCCATTATCATAATTTATGTGCGCACGCTCAGACCAAGTTGACACTGGTGTCATATTTCACTGACGTACGTGGGCTATGGAGGCCTCATCAGCTTCAACAATGGCACTATCAACTGGCTTGAGACAACTGAGATACCTGTGTAGCTTCTGTGGGTGGACTCCTACAAACGAACGAATGAATGAGGATCACATATTTGCAAAATTATGAAAATTGTCACTTTTTGTTGTTGTATTATCCAATAATTTCAGGCTATCTACATGGTCCTGGAGCAATATGAGACCGTGGAGCGAGTTGCGTCTATCATGGCCCAGCTACTGAAATCACTCTTTGACAGTAACATCATCACGATTGATCAGATGAAGACTGTAAGTAAATCCTTGTCGTTTATTCAAAAAACTAGAAATCCAATTAAAATTTTAAAAAGTTTATTTATAAAAACTGTTACTAATTGAACGATGGACCCTCCCTGCGTGTCCATCAAACAGTGTGCGTTGACCAATGAGATCGCGACCTTCAGTCAGGTGACCATAGTAGCTCAGTCAAACTCATTCATAAGCACTGCAAGAAATGTACACAAAGCAAAGATGGGCCGAACTTGTGACCAGGGGCCAATTTCACGGCGCTGCTAAGCACAAAAATTTGCTTAGCACAAAAAATGTCTGGCTTATTAAAAGCAGGTTACCAGCCAAAAGTCCATGTGATGTATTGCTCGTGATTAGCATTCAACTGTTGTTTGCTCGTGATTAGCATTCAACTGTTGTTTGCTTAGCATGAAAATCACATGGAGTTTTGGCTGGTAACCTGCTTTTATAAGCAAGACTTTTTTTTGTGCTTAGCAAATTTGTGTGCTTAGCAGCGCCGTGAAATTGGGCCCTGATCTGAACAGTCCTTTCAGCATGTTTTGGTTTTCTTATAAACATGTCAAAAAAAGCTCTCCAGCACAATGCAACTAGCTGCAAATCTCTAGGGTTTTGTTAATGCAAATCTCTAGTTTTTATTTGTTTAACTTTCTTTTAACATTGAAATTAAAAAAATGAAACTTGGTCTCCTTCAGGGATTCCGACGCATATTCACGGCTCTGCCAGACATAGTGATTGACGTCCCGCATGCCTTCGCTATTCTGGAGAGGTTTGCTGATATTTGTCGCCAGCAAGGTGTCATCTCTGCCCAGCTGAAAGCAGAGGTGCCGACTAGGTAAGACAAGCACGGAATTCTGTGGTTAGCAGAGCCCTTACCTTTAGCTTACTGTAGCAGAAAATTCCATGCTTACAGCTAGCGTGTTTTACTGGTTAGGGAGGAATTTTGGCTTAGAACTGTGCATGCGTACACCTTGTAACTAAGGCTTCTGTGCTTACAAGGTTAACGCATAATTTTTCTGCTAGCACCATTAGCACAAAATGGCGATCGCAAGCATGGAATTCTGTGGTCAGCAGAGCCGTGAAATTGGGCCGAGATGGGAACTACCAGTACTAGTCACAAATATACACCATGCATGGTCTCATGACTGCAAACACGTTCTTGCTTAAAGGAAAATCCTCAAAGCAACAATCTGTGGGACATTTGAACGCTCTGTGAGATTGGTCCCTGCTGTATGAAGCCATATCTGAATAATTTTAGCTAAGGCTTGGAGCCACTCACCATAGACATGTGTAGTACAGCCAGCCGCAGCCGTATTATTCAAGTGCAGCTTGGGTCTATTTTTTGATTGTAACTTTGTATGAATCCTTTGCAGAGTTCGCAAGCGTTTTGTCTCGGAGGGCGACGGTGGCCGTCTGAAGGACTAAAACCAGTTTGACGTCTCTCAACACCCCAGCCAATATACATACCATTAGATGAGGTAAACCCTTGTCCATGCTTCATACAAACTCAAAAAGTTGCACAAATTCTCTGACGAAAGATGTCAGAAAAAAAAAAAAAACTACAATCGGTGACTCAATTTTTGTCTTGGCTTTGGATTTTGTATGAAGTGTGGACCTGTTTTCAATGCTGATAATCAATTGTTCATTGCTTGTCACTAGAGGGCGCTGAACCTGTCATTGCAGCCTATCGTATCGAATGCCATTGATATTCGATGATCATTGAAACAAAAAATTGAAGTAAGTAGAATCCAGCAAGTACTGGCATCTAAAGTATAGTGGTTTATATACATTATCCATTTGTTCTGGAAGGAAACACAAGGCATTGTGGGTAGCTTATTGGATATTTCAGTAGCTTGAACAGCGCCCTCTAGGTACAACACGAGCAATTTCGTTCAGTATGTCAAATCATTGTACATTGGTAAAGTGTTAATATAACATGTCCCTAATGTAATCCGGCAGGGGTGTCCATATTTTCCGAAGTAGACTATTAACAAATGGAAAGAAAAACAGGAGAAAACTGCATGCTTAAAAAAAAAAATGTAAAGAATAACCTGGATAAAAATTACCTTTGTACCAGTAAATTATACATGAACTCTTTATTCAGGTCAGAGTTTTGAGAGTTTGAAAACAGGAGTCTTTGGTATTGGTTGAATCCATGTACAGAGTTTGGATGAAATGTTGGGTTTTTTTGAGGTGTTGGAATTTTCAAGCCTTGCTTTTAATGAGGGTTCAGTTGAAATTAATTGCGTACAAAGTCTGAAATTGTGTTAAATGATTTATGATCCTTTGTAAATTGATGTAGTTTGAAAAAACCAACGGTTACT
Source organism: Patiria miniata (assembly GCF_015706575.1). Taxonomy (NCBI): domain Eukaryota; kingdom Metazoa; phylum Echinodermata; class Asteroidea; order Valvatida; family Asterinidae; genus Patiria; species Patiria miniata. The sequence goes on from NW_024037071.1 coordinate 5,611,965, forward strand.
TAAGATCATTATATGACAAAGATACTAAAACAAAATTGGAAGTTATAAATGATTTACTACATGTCTCTAAAATGTTTTGATGGGAAAACAAAATTGATGGATGCATCAACATTGTTGGTACGAAAAAAAAATAACCGACGTGCGGATTGTACATTGTATTATTCATAAGAGTTCTATTCAACTATTTTCTCTTTAGATTTGTCTATTTTGATAAAAATATAAACACTGATGCAAAGGAGAGCAGCTTTTCTGGCATTCAGATGTCTGTTGATTGTTCAGAGATAAATACACAAAAAACGGTTAATACAGTTCCCCAAGATTATCAAGGAATTTTACTGTTTCATCATTCAGCAAAATTGCTAATTTAATAAAGTACATTGCAACTTGTACATCTGAAATGAGAGTTCTTGAGTCAAAACGATACTGTGAAACAGAATTATCTTGATCAGTGGTTAAACAGGTTTGACCCAGAACATTTCCTCTTGAGACCCGACTAAATTCTAATTTTTACAATATCTGAGAAAACCCCTTTTCAGATCTTAAAAATTGTTAGCCTAAGTTAAGTGAAAAAAAAGGCACATTACAACATAATTTGTAAATGATATAGGGTTGTTTTGAGGTACATTGAGTCACAAAATCTTCTTTTTTTCGTTCTTGCAATTTGCTTACAATTTTTGTTAAAAGTTTATACACATTTTCTTTCTCTTAAAACTGAAGTTGTATGTAAAAAGTATCGGGCCTGTATTAATTTTTTGTTGGATTACTTTTAAGCTGTAAAATCTGAATTCCATTGACGTTTATCAACGTTCTGGTCATAATTTCATAACGGACATTGGAACACATCGCAATTATTTTGAATATTTTACATCATGATGGATTTTGCTCCAAGCAGTTTGATATTGTTTTGACTAAGGCCAGTTCAGATTTAATTGATGCTTTTCATGAAATAAACAGACCAGTGACATCAACAGAAATCGGTGAATCTCACCCCATTGTCATTATTATTTGTGGGCCTTGAGTACAAGAAATGCGTAGTTTTGATATTCATGTACATGGCCAAAAAATGACTTTTCTTCAAATAAATCAGAAGGATCTTTTTAGCACAGATGAGCTCCGTTTAATTTAATAAACAATAATTTTGCCACATTTTGATAAAAATGCAAGGCCAACCACTTGCATTTTATAATTTCTAGAAAATTCTAATTTTGCCCAATTTTGATAAAAATGCAAGGCTAACCCCTTGAATTTTTGAATTTCCAGAAAACGATAAATTTTGCCAAATTTTCATAAAAATGCAAGCCTTACCCCTTACATTTTTGAATTTCCAGAAAAAGTCAAATTTTGCCCAATTTTGACTAAAATGCAAGCCTAACCCCTTACATTTTTGAATTTCCAGAAAAAGTCAAATTTTACCCAATTTTGACTAAAATGCAAGCCTAACCCCTTACATTTTTGAATTTCCAGAAATCGATAAATTTTGCCCAATTTTGACTTAAATGCAAGGCTAACCCCTTACATTTTTGAATTTCCAGAAAACGATAAATTTTGCCCAATTTTGACTAAACTGCAAGGCTAACCCCTTACATTTTTGAATTTTCAGAAAACGATAAATTGTGCCCAATTTAGAGAAAAATGCAAGGCTAACCCCTTACATTTTTGAATTACAAGAAAACGATAAATTTTGCCCAATTTTGATAAAAAAGCAAGCCTAACCCCTTACATTTTTCAATTTCCAGAAAACGATAAATTTTGCCCAATTTTGCTAAAAAAGCAAGGCTAACCCCTTACATTTTTGAATTTCCAGAAAACGATGAATTTTGCCCAATTTTGACTAAAATGCAAGGCTAACCCCTTACATTTATGAATTTCCAGAAAATGATAAATTTTGCCCAATTTTGATAAAAAAGCAAGCCTAACCCCTTACATTGATGAATTTCCAGAAAAAGTCAAATTTTACCCAATTTTGACTAAAATGCAAGCCTAACCCCTTACATTTGTGAATTTCCAGAAATCGATAAATTTTGCCCAATTTTGACTAAAATGCAAGCCTAACCCCTTACATTTTTGAATTTCCAGAAAACGATAAATTTTGCCCAATTTTGATAAAAAAGCAAGGCTATCCCTTACATTTTTGAATTTTCAGAACACAAAAAATTTTGCCCAATTTTGACTAAAATGCAAGGCTAACCCCTTACATTTTTGAATTTCCAGAAAACGATAAATTTTGCCCCATTTTGACTAAAATGCAAGGCTTACCCCTTACAATTTTGAATTTCCAGAAAACGATAAATTTTGTCCAATTTTGATAAAAAAGCAAGCCTAACCCCTTACATTTTTGAATTTCCAGAAAACGATAAATTTTGCCCAATTTTGAGAAAAATACAAGCCTAACCCCTTATATTTTTGAATTTTCAGAAAATGATAATTTTTGCCAAATTTTGACTTGAATGCAAGGCTAACCCCTTACATTTATGAATTTCAAGAAAACGATAAATTTTGCCCAATTTTGACTAAAATGCAAGCCTAACCCCTTACATTTTTGAATTTCCAGAAATCGATAAATTTTGCCCAATTTTGACTTAAATGCAAGGCTAACCCCTTACATTTTTGAATTTCCAGAAAACGATAAATTTTGCCCAATTTTGACTAAACTGCAAGGCTAACCCCTTACATTTTTGAATTTTCAGAAAACGATAAATTGTGCCCAATTGAGAGAAAAATGCAAGGCTAACCCCTTACATTTTTGAATTACAAGAAAACGATAAATTTTGCCCAATTTTGATAAAAAAGCAAGCCTAACCCCTTACATTTTTCAATTTCCAGAAAACGATAAATTTTGCCCAATTTTGCTAAAAAAGCAAGGCTAACCCCTTACATTTTTGAATTTCCAGAAAACGATGAATTTTGCCCAATTTTGACTAAAATGCAAGGCTAACCCCTTACATTGATGAATTTCCAGAAAACGATAAATTTTGCCCAATTTTGATAAAAAAGCAAGCCTAACCCCTTACATTTATGAATTTCCAGAAAAAGTCAAATTTTACCCAATTTTGACTAAAATGCAAGCCTAACCCCTTACATTTGTGAATTTCCAGAAATCGATAAATTTTGCCCAATTTTGACTAAAATGCAAGCCTAACCCCTTACATTTTTGAATTTCCAGAAAACGATAAATTTTGCCCAATTTTGATAAAAAAGCAAGGCTATCCCTTACATTTTTGAATTTTCAGAACACAAAAAATTTTGCCCAATTTTGACTAAAATGCAAGGCTAACCCCTTACATTTTTGAATTTCCAGAAAACGATAAATTTTGCCCCATTTTGACTAAAATGCAAGGCTTACCCCTTACAATTTTGAATTTCCAGAAAACGATAAATTTTGTCCAATTTTGATAAAAAAGCAAGCCTAACCCCTTACATTTTTGAATTTCCAGAAAACGATAAATTTTGCCCAATTTTGAGAAAAATACAAGCCTAACCCCTTATATTTTTGAATTTTCAGAAAATGATAATTTTTGCCAAATTTTGACTTAAATGCAAGGCTAACCCCTTACATTGATGAATTTCAAGAAAACGATAAATTTTGCCCAATTTTGAGAAAAATACAAGCCTTATATTTTTGAATTTTCAGAAAATGATAATTTTTGCCCAATTTTGACTTAAATGCAAGGCTAACCCCTTACATTTATGAATTTCCAGAAAAAGTCAAATTTTACCCAATTTTGACTAAAATGCAAGCCTAACCCCTTACATTTTTGAAATTTCCAGTAATCGATAAATTTTGCCCAATTTTGACTTAAATGCAAGGCTAACCCCTTACATTTTTGAATTTCCAGAAAACGATAAATTTTGCCCAATTTTGACTAAACTGCAAGGCTAACCCCTTACATTTTTGAATTTTGCCCAATTTTGAGAAAAATACAAGCCTAACCCCTTATATTTTTGAATTTTCAGAAAATGATAATTTTTGCCCAATTTTGACTTGAATGCAAGGCTAACCCCTTACATTTATGAATTTCAAGAAAACGATAAATTTTGCCCAATTTTGAGAAAAATACAAGCCTTATATTTTTGAATTTTCAGAAAATGATAATTTTTGCCCAATTTTGACTTAAATGCAAGGCTAACCCCTTACATTTATGAATTTCCAGAAAAAGTCAAATTTTACCCAATTTTGACTAAAATGCAAGCCTAACCCCTTACATTTTTGAAATTTCCAGAAATCGATAAATTTTGCCCAATTTTGACTTAAATGCAAGGCTAACCCCTTACATTTTTGAATTTTCAGAAAACGATAAATTGTGCCCAATTTAGAGAAAAATGCAAGGCTAACCCCTTACATTTTTGAATTTCAAGAAAACGATAAATTTTGCCCAATTTTGATAAAAAAGCAAGCCTAACCCCTTACATTTTTCAATTTCCAGAAAACGATAAATTTTGCCCAATTTTGCTAAAAAAGCAAGGCTAACCCCTTACATTTTTGAATTTCCAGAAAACGATGAATTTTGCCCAATTTTGACTAAAATGCAAGGCTAACCCCTTACATTTATGAATTTCCAGAAAACGATAAATTTTGCCCAATTTTGATAAAAAAGCAAGGCTAACCCCTTACATTTATGAATTTCCAGAAAAAGTCAAATTTTACCCAATTTTGACTGAAATGCAAGCCTAACCCCTTACATTTGTGAATTTCAAGAAAACGATAAATTTTGCCCAATTTTGAGAAAAATACAAGCCTAACCCCTTATATTTTTGAATTTTCAGAAAATGATAATTTTTGCCCAATTTTGACTTAAATGCAAGGCTAACCCCTTACATTGATGAATTTCCAGAAAAAGTCAAATTTTACCCAATTTTGACTAAAATGCAAGCCTAACCCCTTACATTTCTGAATTTCCAGAAATCGATAAATTTTGCCCAATTTTGACTTAAATGCAAGGCTAACCCCTTACATTTTTGAATTTCCAGAAAACGATAAATTTTGCCCAATTTTGACTAAACTGCAAGGCTAACCCCTTACATTTTTGAATTTTCAGAAAACGATAAATTGTGCCCAATTAAGAGAAAAATGCAAGGCTAACCCCTTACATTTTTGAATTTCAAGAAAACGATAAATTTTGCCCAATTTTGATAAAAAAGCAAGCCTAACCCCTTACATTTTTCAATTTCCAGAAAACGATAAATTTTGCCCAATTTTGCTAAAAAAGCAAGGCTAACCCCTTACATTTTTGAATTTCCAGAAAACGATGAATTTTGCCCAATTTTGACTAAAATGCAAGGCTAACCCCTTACATTTATGAATTTCCAGAAAACGATAAATTTTGCCCAATTTTGATAAAAAAGCAAGGCTAACCCCTTACATTTTTGAATTTTCAGAAAACGATAAATTTTGCCCAATTTTGACTAAAATGCAAGGCTAACCCCTTACATTGATGAATTTCCAGAAAAAGTCAAATTTTACCCAATTTTGACTAATATGCAAGCTTAACCCCTTACATTTTTCAATTTCCAGAAATCGATAAATTTTGCCCAATTTTGACTTAAATGCAAGGCTAACCCCTTACATTTTTGAATTTCCAGAAAACGATAAATTTTGCCCAATTTTGACTAAACTGCAAGGCTAACCCCTTACATTTTTGAATTTTCAGAAAACGATAAATTGTGCCCAATTTAGAGAAAAATGCAAGGCTAACCCCTTACATTTTTGAATTTCAAGAAAACGATAAATTTTGCCCAATTTTGATAAAAAAGCAAGCCTAACCCCTTACATTTTTCAATTTCCAGAAAACGATAAATTTTGCCCAATTTTGCTAAAAAAGCAAGGCTAACCCCTTACATTTTTGAATTTCCAGAAAACGATGAATTTTGCCCAATTTTGACTAAAATGCAAGGCTAACCCCTTACATTGATGAATTTCCAGAAAACGATAAATTTTGCCCAATTTTGATAAAAAAGCAAGGCTAACCCCTTACATTTTTGAATTTTCAGAAAACGATAAATTTTGCCCAATTTTGACTAAAATGCAAGGCTAACCCCTTACATTGATGAATTTCCAGAAAAAGTCAAATTTTACCCAATTTTGACTAATATGCAAGCTTAACCCCTTACATTTTTCAATTTCCAGAAATCGATAAATTTTGCCAAATTTTGACTTAAATGCAAGGCTAACCCCTTACATTTTTGAATTTCCAGAAAACGATGAATTTTGCCCAATTTTGACTAAAATGCAAGGCTAACCCCTTACATTTGTGAATTTTCAGAAAACGATAAATTTTGCCCAATTTTGACTAAAATGCAAGGCTTACCCCTTACATTTTTGAATTTCCAGAAAACGATGAATTTTGCCCAATTTTGACTAAAATGCAAGCCTAACCCCTTACATTTTTCAATTTCCAGAAATCAATAAATTTTGCCCAATTTTGATAAAAAAGCAAGGCTAACCCCTTACATTTTTGAATTTCCAGAAAACGATGAATTTTGCCCAATTTTGACTAAAATGCAAGGCTATCCCCTTACATTTATGAATTTCCAGAAAACGATAAATTTTGCCCAATTTTGATAAAAAAGCAAGGCTAACCCCTTACATTTTTGAATTTTCAGAAAACGATAAATTTTGCCCAATTTTGACTAAAATGCAAGGCTAACCCCTTACCTTTATGAATTTCCAGAAAAAGTCAAATTTTACCCAATTTTGACTAATATGCAAGCTTAACCCCTTACATTTTTGAATTTCCAGAAATCGATAAATTTTGCCCAATTTTGACTTAAATGCAAGGCTAACCCCTTACATTTTTGAATTTCCAGAAAACGATAAATTTTGCCCAATTTTGACTAAAATGCAAGGCTAACCCCTTACATTTGTGAATTTTCAGAAAACGATAAATTTTTCCCAATTTTGACTAAAATGCAAGGCTAACCCCTTACATTTTTGAAGTTCCAGAAAACGATGAATTTTGCCCAATTTTGACTAAAATGCAAGCCTAACCCCTTACATTTTTCAATTTCCAGAAATCAATAAATGTTGCCCAATTTTGATAAAAAAGCAAGGCTAACCCCTTACATTTTTGAATTTCAAGAAAACGAAAAATGTTGCCCAATTTAGAGAAAAAATGCAAGGCTAACCCCTTACATTTGTGAATTTCAAGAAAACGATAAATTTTGCCCAATTTTGAGAAAAATACAAGCCTAACCCCTTACATTGATGAATTCTTAGAAAAAGTCAAATTTTACCCAATTTTGAGAAAAATACAACCCAAAACCTTACATTTTTTAATCTTTCCAATAATTATCATTGCCTTAACGTATTGTAAAAGTCATGTACTTACGTTTCAGACATTCAATTATACATGGCTGTGAATTATATATGTGTGCATTTTCTGGGTTTGTGTTCAGCGTATTAAAGCATGCATAGCATTGTGCTTCATGAATACATAGGCCCTAGAATTCCAATAATTCATTAGCGACAGATGTTCAATAAACATGTTTATCCACAGCTTTTTTTTTTTTTCCTTGACCCAAAGTATCATGTTAGGAAAAGTTATTTGCCAAACTGGATTATAATCAAACAAGACGGGCAATGACATTTTAGCCCTGAAATGAATTGCTGATTGGAACAAAATCTGATCATATGCGCTATGAAAATGTTTAGGTTAAACTAATATAATATTAATAATAATGTGCTTATATAGCGCTTTATACCAACGGTCTCAAAGCGCTTTACAATTATTACCCCTGTTCATCAGGCTATGAGACCAGTTATTGCAGCAGCTCAAGATCAGCGCATTCTGGTCTGTGCCTTCACAGGAACCCATTTATACTCCTGGTTGGAGGGAGCCAATTGCAGTAAAGTGTCTTGCCCAAGCACACAAGCACATCGAAAAGTAGTGATTTTGGTACAACTTTCACACAAACCATATGAATTATGATTATTAAAGAAGAATACATGTATGAATTGAATTTCTGATATTACACAGGCATAAACAAACTATCATAATAGGTCTGATTCTTAAAACAAGTTCAGATGCACCACTGGTTGAGGTCATTTAGTGATTTATTACAATTAAATGACCTTATGTGATGCGATCAAGCTAAATGAGTCGTTTGTCGACCCTGGTCAAAACAAATTTTATTACAGATTTGAAAAGAGCACAATCTCAGCATTACTGCTGTGAAAACCGCATGCTGATACCATCGTTAGTTCAAAAATGATGGATGTCTGAACACCAAGAGATCTATGTGATGAAGTGATATGATGACGTGGCCCTATTTTGGCCTGTATCTCCAAATAAAAATTCCTGACAAATGACTCATTCAGCTTGATTGCATCACATGATGATTGACAATCATTTACAGAACGGCAGCATCCAGCCAGATGTCATGAGTGTTTCCCAAAACAACGGGAAATTCCTCTTTTCTTTCCAAACATAGTAGTGAACCTAACCATCACCATTAGTATTTTCAATTCCCACAGAAGCCTACAGGGGCGAATGAGACTTTTATTTTTATGATATTTTTCCCCACTTCAAGGACTCTATCTATTAGAAAATATGTGCATCCCAAAACTTAATTTGTTAGAGCTCCTCTTTAACATCATGGTTCTATTTTGCGTTTGTGCTTCTTTCTTTCACATAAAAAAAAAGAGATCCATGTGTATTATCTGAGCAACAAAAAGGAAAGATACATTATACATGTACTGTGCATCATTGGTTTTTGGACAAGTGCATTTATCACAATCGTCCAGTTTTCATACCCGTGGAGATTTCATCAAGGTGCTCACATTTAAAAAACAAAACATAAAAAAACCAAGAATTGATTACATGATTTATGTTTTTAATAAAATCTGGCATATCAATCATCATTTTCTCAAAGATAAACACAGAAATGTTTCTCAGTATGAATTTGAATACTTGCTTTATAATAAATTTGAACTGTAACAATAGGTACAAACTGATCCAAACTGTCTGGCACAGTTTCATGGCAGACCACTATGGTCACAACGGTGGATTTACAGTAAGTTACTCGTCCTTGGACAGGAGTCTCACTTTGTGTGTCAGAAGATCCCAGTAGATAAATGAAATGGCTTCTTTTCACAAACGACTTTAACTTGTTGTCCACGCTTAGACACCGTGTAAAAACTATTCCCAGAGAATTTGCGGGGAAATTTCCCTGCAGTTGATTTTTTAATCCACAAAGTATCAATAAGCAGTCCATAAAAAACTCTATCAAGCAAAAGAATCCACCGGCAACTTTTCCGCAATGATATGCCCTTTGCGGAAAAATTTTCCCGCATGTTTTCCGGGAATAGCTTTGACAAGGTGCCTTGGGAGACTGATTAGAAAGCTCTTGTATTGTCATCACCATCAACGTCATCGCCATTATCATCAGTTTCACCTACTTGTGAAGAAGCGTCTTGATATCGCAGGATGATATCTGGATAGTTCTAGGCGAGTCTCTACACTGTTGACTTGTTGAGTCTTACAGCCTCAGATCTTCCTGGAGATTGTAGTCCATTGCAAGCGTGATGTCCCCTTGATGGGAGGGGCCAAGGGGAAGGGAAGGGGGTCTCCGTGAGCAGAAGAGTGGGCTCCATATACACGTAGGCAGTTCTGGGCAAGCAACAAGGATTCTTGACTATTTCATGATATCCAAATCAAGGAAAAAAAGTTGATGAACCCCAACTGTCATACTTGTGTCTTTGGCACATTTGGACTTGAATACAATTGGAATGTCTTATCCATGCTGAGCACATGTTTGTGTAGTTTACGCGTACAAAGTGGTGGCACAGTACTATGCATCAAAACCAGGCAAGACCATGAGTAGGATTTCGACAGTCAGATTTCAGTATTTGAATAACACCCTTTAGAAATACGTTCAATCAGGTAACGTCACTTGTCATAGAAACTCGGGAAGCATTTTGAAACGATTCCCAAAATGACAACCAACACCACGGCAATGAGAAGCCTCTCTGGCTTGAAGCTCATGAAGTACGAGACCGCCACAGAGAAGGCACTTTCGGGATTATTCCGAGAGGACTGCTCCAAAGTTGCGCTGTAGTACTGCTCAGATACACTCAGAGTAGTGAACAAGGCTTGAACCTCCATTTCTCTAACTCCGTTTTCCCGGATTGCAACCTCCTTAGCAAAATTCTTTGCAAATTCAAGGCAATCGCTCGCCAACAATCGATATCGTTCTGGAACGACAGACAAGGAGAGTAGCTGAAGATACAGATATGACATTGCTGATTCTCCGACATAGAAACTTCTACTTTTTAAGAGCCAGTCGAAGTAGTACATGTTGCGTGCCAGGATGTAGTTCTTGTTCTCGTCGAGGCAGACGTGGTATTGCTGGAGAGGTATGGTGGTGGCCATTCTTCTGTACACATCATTGTCTTGTCTCATTTGTAACTTTGGCCCATTGATCATCTGGCCCCAGACTGGTTCAAACAGCAGAGTGTTGAACAACTCTTTATCCACCACAACAATGGAGGCATGCATTTGATAAATGCTGATGAAGACATACTTATCCATTTCCAGTGACATTTCTCTTTTAGCAGCATTCAGATCGTAGACACTCTTGTTCTGTGCACGCAGTTGACTAGCTATCTGAACCAAATCTTTTTCAAATAGCCTTTTGTCTATTATTTCACCGAATACAAATTCTGCACGTTGCCCGTCAGCCGCCATGATGTGTCTTGTAGCTGGAAGCAAATAGTACGTGAGAGTAAAGCTAACCAAAGCTATAATGAAGTGATAAAGGGCCATACAGTGTGCAGTTATGTACGTACTGTATACTATTTCATCATTTATTCCGCGGATGAATGTAGAGTCAATAGGCCTAGTCCTTTGCAGATTCCAGTGTTTGAATAATCACATTGAAATTTCTTCCGCTTAGATTAGCTCACCGACTGTGTGTGTATTTCCATGCTGCTCCAGCACGTTAGGCGTTTGTTCACAATTTCTATTCACTGACAATGAATATATTATAATGCATTCATGTTATGTGACCTGATATGGTCCAAAGGTTCCATTCTAATGAGGTACGTATTCAAGTCTCAACATGTAGTGTATTCACTGAACCGTATTAATTTTCTGAAATCCACGTGGCTTTGGAAATACCCCAAAATGACAAGTAATTTGTTTCGACACAAACTGGGGATTTTTTCTACTTCCTCCCGTGACGAGTTTACAAGAAACAGACAAATACCGGTCTCTTCTTCCTGTAGGGATTTTTTGTTTTAGTGGAAAAAATATATAATTTCTGTACAGCCCAGTATCTACATGTAGGGCATTTTATCACCTTTTTTTCAAAATTCAAACTTAAGAACAAAAATGGTAGGAAATATACTTGAACATTTTATTGGAAAATGGCAATACATTGCATACATGTAGCAAGCTGAATTAATCTTTTCTGTAGAAACAAACTAATTCCCACCCAATTTGTTCCAATCTGTACCCTACAGAGGCCTGCCACACAGCATAAAATAATTAAATAAAATATTTAATTCATGATACAAAAGTACACGTATCCATAAAGAAACATATATTTTCACATAGGTTTCAGGGTTCTCCCAGGATTTTTTATAAACTTTTGGGGACTGAGGACACAAACATGCAAGTTAAACACAAGCACAATGCCTTGATTCGGTATTCAAGTGAGTTTTCATTGGATATTTATCCCCTTGAAGTATACATTTTCCACTGCACAATTTGCAGTCACAAGAATGCTGACTGTGTTTTGGACAGTTGGATGGTTTTGTCAATTTGGGCTTTAACCTAAACTTTAAAAAAGCAATTGTGGATTTTTCGGCCTCAAATTGGCACACAGCCTCAATATTACATTAGCATATATATATATATATACATGTCATAGGGAGATCCCATTGATTTACAAACCTGAACCTAAAGTGGGGCTCTCAGGTCAAAATCAATTATGTGATGCACTCACTTTTCAATAGATAGAGTCATTATTAAAGTGTACAAAATTACAAGTCGCTAACCTCACATTAAAGTTATGTAAAATGTCATTTTTAAAACTTGATACCCTTTCCTTTCAGAGCGATGTTTGAACATAACGTCACTGTTTTCTTAATGCGATAAAAGAGTCTATAACATCCAAAAAGGAATTTTGCCTTTGTCAAAAAATCAAATTCAATGCCGATTTGATTGAATTTTACGGAGATTCAAGAATGAACCACAAAGTCCCCGTACAAAAATGCACAGACCCATATATTTGAATTGTGACGTCACTGTTGTCTTTTCGATGAAAATGTTGAACTGAAAGGGTATATAAACTTAACTTTTGCACCACTTTAACATGAGGTTAGTCACTTGTAATTGTTTTCACACTTTAATAAGGACTTTATCTGGTGGAAAATTATCACAAAAATCACAAAACTGAAAATGACCTTAGAGCCCCTTTTTAAAACACATTTTGTGATGATAATTAGTATGGCACATTTAGTAGTCTTATAGTGTAGTTAAATTAAATACAATCAAAAATTGGGTTGGGCAGTTTTTGCTGGTCGAGTTGGATGCTAAAAAAAATGCTAATAACCAATTATTTTCATTTACTTGGCCTAATCATGATCATAATTGGAACTAATGGATGGCTGTAGCAAGAATTTTATGCCCTTTCCTTTCAATTCTTGCATTTCCAATCATCCCTTCCTTGTTCATTTCCTCATATTTTGTCTTTGTCTACATACACGTACAATCCTTTTATGGCTTTCCCAGATGTTTGTATTAGTAGGCCAGCGAAATGTGAAAAAGTCCTCTAGAAAAAAAATTCACAGCATAATCATCTGATCTCTGACATGTGGTATTTGTTTCATTATACATCATACCTGTACATTTATACTTGTAGCTCAGCGAATCAGTCTTGCTGACGCGACATTTAAACAAATATTTTTTGACTCAAAGCTCACGTACAGACAAAACATGCATCCACAAAAAGTCTGGACATGTAACTAAATATTCATCATGAGAAACCATCAGATTTATTACAGACATGTTATTCGAGACAAAAAGTGCAAAGCAGGCATGCGGGCCTCCATCAAAAACCTCTGTCAATTATGGTTTACAAAATAACCAATAGTGTAGATGTATAAAGGTACATCTGCCCTAGAAAAATAGTTTTCTGTCAAAACTGATCTTTCAAAATTCCTACTAAGAATGAACACAACAATGTAAAGCACATGTTCATATCAGTATTTTCTTGAGAATGAAACAGTGCTATCAACTGAAACTGTTGTTTAGTGCTTGGTCATAAAGCAAAGAGAGTAGGTATACCAGCAGACTGGGACCTGCAGCGCTCTGAAACGTGCAAAACTAAATCAGGCCAACTTAAATCACTCTTTAGCCAGCAAATTTCCCAAAAAAATCCATTGGGCAAAGAAAAGGTCCTCAGTATTTCACCAACCAAGTTTGCAGACTCAATTCAAGTTTTAAAGGAGACATTTCTTCAATATTTTGTGATTTGAAAATGAGGCTAAAGACTAGACTGGTATGTACCAGTCTAGTATTTAGCCTCATTTTCAAATCACTTGACTTCCCTCTCGTGTGCAAAATATTGAAGAAATGTCTCCTTTAAAAACTGAACCTGCAAACTTGGTTGGTGAATACTGAGGACCTTTTCTTTGCCCAGTGGAATTTTTGGAGAAATTTGCTAGCTAAAGAGTGAGTAAAGTTGGCCTGCTTTAGTTTTGTATGTTTCAGAGCACTCCAGGTCCCAGTCTGTGTATGCATACCAGTAGCTGCAGTTTTGCAACATTACCAATGTTGTTACACAGTTACAATTTAAATGGCTTAAAGATAAAAATTATATTGACTTACTTTCCAATGAGGGTGTATTTCATATCAAGCTGGGGCTGTTTGGCATAGGTGATGAAAAACTGTGAACCATTGGTGTTTGGATGATTGTTTGCCATGGACACCAAGTCACGAATATTGTGCTGGAAAGAAATTCAATAAATGTTTCAATATAAGTTTATTCTGAAAATTACAAACCACTACGATGACAATTTTGTAAGGAATCAGTGGTATCAAAAGCAGTTCCACCATCTAGTCTTGCAATCGTACCTCGCCCGCACAGGAAAACAAATCAAGACAATTGTACAGAAATTCAAAATGCAAAAGTTGTATCCCTACAGAAACCCTCAGTGTAAGAAAAACAGTTTAAAACATGAAAACTTAAGCCTGGTTCAAGCCTGCTTAAATGTAAACGCGCTCATTGATTTGTACGTGTATATAAATATGCGCAACATTATCACACAACAAAATCGCATAAAAATTCAGGAAACACGATTAAAAAATGGTTTCACTGCAAATATGGACCATTACCTCAGCAGTTGCGCTCTTTGGGTTCTCTGTACTGCAACTTGAGATGTTCAAAGATTTCTCTCTGCGTCTTAGCAGGAATGAGTGCATTCTGAAAACATTCACAAAAATGGATTACTTCAAAGAAACAATTTCTAGAAATCTTTCGTTCTCAAAAAGGTGTCCTTAAAACCTCTGCATCTAGCCTTTTGTTTACTTGTATTGTAAATCCTAGAAGACAATGGGGCTTGCTTATCATGAGCTGCAACTCTTAACTAACTATAGACTAGTCTGATAGACTAATCACGGAGGCCCCCTTCAATGGCCGACACACTGTGCCAGCCATTGTGCAAAGCAACTCCCTCATGGCAGATCATCTGAACAATAAGGTTGCAGTCCGGTAAATGGGCCCAAAATTGCCTATGCCGGCCAAATCAAGATTTGCACGCTCTCAAATTCTTTAAGATTGAACAATCTTTGAGATTGTCAGCGAGAGTGTGCTTGATTTGGTCTACAGCACAAAATTCTGCTAGAACGTAGTTCATTAACTAGTGTGCACATAACTTAGTATTCTGTGCTTACAGAGTTAGCAGATATGTTTGCTATGTGATGTTAGCACAGAATGCCGAGTGTAAGCATACAATTCTGTGCTTAGCCGAGTTATGAATTTGGTTTAAGCTTACCTTAGTTTTATCAAACAGTCCATGGCTTGTCAGCGTCATGTTCATTTCCCGGTTAGCGTAATCCCTGATGGATCTGTTGAACATGCGTGATCCGATCCACCCCATGAGGGCGTAGGCATACTGGCTGTGTGGGGTGATGATCAGGTCGACTCGACGAGCAACCCAGTCCCGAACCCCATCATTGAGACTTGTTGCTTCTGAATCTACACAAGGTGTCAGCTTGCTATCTAATAATCCCGCATCCTGTGACTGAGTTCTCACGTTCCGATCATCAGCATTCCCAGTCTCGTCACTGTTGTCTTGGTTCTGTGTCTTATTTGTAGTATCTTCGACATCTCCTGAACCTTCCTCTGCCAATGTGGGTCTCTGTGTGTTGGCCTGGTCCTTTGGGCTCATTTTGAGCGTATTTTCTCCCAGTTTGACTGTGGATTGGTCAGTATTAAGCTCACTCCTATCTTGAATGAGGCGTTTGGGGAGGCGGAATATACTGAAGCAACGCTCGAAGTGATCCATGACTTGATTTCGTTTGACCTGGATTTCATTTCAACAGAGTGGAAACTATCAGTGACACAAAACATATGCCATTTGCATAAAGTGTGGGTGCCAGTAGGGGGAGGGGTGTTACAGAAAAAGAAGCATTGTTCAAGACGTTTAATTTGCTTTCGTCCCAATTAAAGGAATCTAGTCATGATGACTAGCCTGCCCTAAAAAACCCTTGATGGTATACTAATAATCAATGTTAATGAGTGTGACGGTAAAATAATTTTACGAGGTGACAGATGGAATGTTACATTCCAAGAGGCGAAGCCCAGTTTGTCTCCGAATGAAATTATTCTTTAAACTGCACAAATGTGAAGCCTTCATTATTTGAATAAATATTCTTGTCATCTGATCAGTAACTAGTGTGACCATGGAATGGAACTTCTATTTTTACGGTGCAGGCCATGAGTTCGGATGAAAATTTTAATGACATGTGAGCAACGACTAAGCCATCAGACGACAGGAATATTAAGCAAACAAGTTATCATTTGATTACTGTTTTGAATGAATATACATTGGATTGACCACAATTCTGACAAAATTTTGTCCTATCCCATTTTGGGCTCGTTTTCTCCAAAGTCAGTGACTTACCTGCCTGATAGCAGCCTCATTATAAGAACTGTTCTGAACGTCGGTGTATTCTAAGAAGTCTTTCTTGTGTAGAGCGTAGAGGATCTGAGCTAAGAGTCCCTCCTCCTTGCCTTCCTCAGGATGAGAAATAAGAAGATCCACATCATGACCCGTGGTCTTTCCTCTGGTGAGAAATGAAAACAGTGAAATCAATCTGAACACTCAACAGCCGACATTCATTTCGACAAATGACATGACATACAGCATGGTAGGTATGACATTAATCACACAGACATCTTGACAGTCCCACCAACCAACAGACAACTGACCTACTAAACCCTCCAGTGACTGTGACGGTGGTACCAGGTAGGATCTGTTGGGCCTCCGCTGCAACTATCTGCTGTATGACGTCTGCTTCATGTCTAGTGACTGGTGTGTTGATATCATCATAGAACTTCAGTCCTAATGAATAGAATATAAGGGGAGAATACAAAATTTAACATGAGATTTACCTCGGTGTTTTAAGAAGTATTAGAGGTACCTCTGGGTTGAACTTCGAGGTATCGCTTGTTTAAGTTTGCATTCTTCACAAAACTTTTACAGTCAAATACAGAAACCACACACTAATTAAATTAGAATGTTGTTCGTGAAAGGTCATGCAGCATACCTGCAAATGATGGAACGGCCCTCATCTCAACTGGGAACAAAGATGACTTCAACTGAGTGACAACATATTGTTTTCACCAAGACTGTGCCTACATATTATCGGTCGCACAACAAAGTGACATATCGTGTGCACAAAGTAATGGACGATATGCCACTTCGTGGTGCACCCGATGATATACAATTATTTTATCTTCAATTAGTAAAAAAACCAGAAAACTACAAAACCCCACATAATTGCTATCAAAGAGTTTTTTCCGTATCAAATCTTTGAAGCCCTTGTGAAGACAAACCTGCATATATCCTTTTGTTGCATAATGTACCTGCTTAGCGACAGTGAAAAATTACTTACCATGTTTTTGTTCAGTTGTCAAATTAATATCTTGGCAACGTCTGACGTCTTCTAAACTTCTGAGTTTCATGTCGAACCACTTCCGACCAGTAGCTGCACCACAACCAAAAACGCCAGTAAATATCTGGAGAAAATAGCAAAAAGATTGTAGGTTAAAAATTTGTTATAAGAATTATTTTTAAAAACACAGTATGGAGAGCTGAACCAGGAAATATATAACAAGAACTTGATCACTTGACTTACCTTCACTGTCTGGAACCACTCATCATTCATGATATCTTCAACTTCTGAGGAAAATCCTTCCTCCAAAATCTCCTGAAAAAAAACACCCCAATAATATTTGTTAGAATGATGACAAATTGGCTTATCTGCTTCTTGGTTAAGTCAAATTGATTTCCATTTGGTCAGTTAATCCTGCGACATCTGGAACACCGTACAGTTACTCTACCAACTGAGCTCCTCCTTATACTCAATTTCCAAGATTACCAATGTCTTGGGTGTCTAATATTCCAACTTGACAACAGGGGATTTTTGAAAACATGGCTTCATTCCAGCTTTTGCTTCAGGAGATATTTTTTGGTCCTTGACTTGCTGACTGTGGCTCACTACTGGGTCTACTTTCTGCTTCAACAACATAAAATTCTGTAATATGAGCTCGAAGTTTGGAGTGTTTCTATTTGGTTTGTAAGGCTTTTAAACAATTCTGTAGCAGGTGGAGCCAATGCTGGACGTGAAGCCAACGTTTGATAAACACGTTTGAGTTGATTCGTCAGCTCTTGGTCTAGTACCTGGACTACACGCTTGCAATGCTTCCCTCCTTTCAGATCACATAGGTTCTCAACTTCACGCATATTCCTGACTGTCTTTGGCAGGGCCTTGAGGGCAGTAGACGCCTTGCGGAAAGCCAGAGCTCGCGATGAATTGTTGTCTCCACCAAGAAAGTCGGCTTGCTTCTCCAAAACTTCCAATGCATCCTTGAAAGGAAAAATGATTGAAGGGATAACAACTTTAAAAATAAAGTGGCTAAATTGTTTCAACTGTTGGATCGATAAATATTACTGTCAGTGGAATTTGAAATAACATTCTTAATCATCAGAATTCAAGCTTCATTACATGAGTCAGAATTTAAACAATTTTTTTTTTTCTTCAAATTGTCAAAATAAGGTGTGAATCCTTCTGAAATAAACAAAATTCAGCAAATTCCTAGAAATCTTTCAAATTTATTTTGGGTGGTATTTGGCTGTTAAAAAGAAAAAGTCAATAGAAAAACTCTGGTATTATCTTACAGTGAGCTTCTTATTGTGGTGATTCAATGGAGTGATTCGCTGACAGCAGTACTTGGCATCCTGGTAACACGTCTTGGAAGCTGATGACGACGACACTGTGGGTACAGCCTGCAAACAAAGAAGAAAATGACTCCAAAATTTGGGGATTGGGTAGCACATTTTCAAAGGTTAATACATAAAAAGAATGTCTAGGCATCGATCTTTTAGGCATTTAGTAGGCTATTTTTGCCACCCAACATTTGCAATGCAAATGCATAAAAAGTGTGGAATTTTTGTCAAACTTTGAGGTCCTGTTTTTGCAAACTAAAGCTACATTGGATACTCTCAATTTTCAAAGTCATTTTAACTTTATCCTTCCATTTTGTCTCTAAGAGTAATGAGGGTAGATTAATGATGGGGGTGGGGCAGGGGGTGGGGTGGGGCACGGACAAGGATTGGAGGACAGGGGCTCGGTGAGAGGGGGGTGGTGGTGGTAGTGTTCAAGGGCAGGGAGGGGGAGTTGGCAGGCATGTGTTACTTTATCTGCATGATTTCCTATTTTTTGAGGCCAACTTCCGTGGTGGGGGGGGGGGGGAGGGGCAGTTGGTTTAGATCCTCCACTGATATATACCTTTACTTCTGGCTTCAATCTGTGTCCATGTGTTACTTGCACCGGAGCTCCCTCCTCCATACAGGAAGTGAACCATCCCATGCAGACAATCTCTGCATCCTTGAGAAAGAGACTAGCTTCAACATCATTTGATAGTCTGCCTCTCAAGACCTCTAGAACTTGGTCTCTCGTCTCCAGTTCAGAAATTATGTGAGTGACTGATTCACTGCAATGCAGAAAAGGTGATGTATTTAATATTACACTGCTCTCTATGTTGTAAAATAAAGCAAAGTAAGGCGAAATAAAAACAAAAATGTTTAGCGTCCATGCCCACTTTCCTTTTGGAGGCCGCCTCCTTTTTTTTTTTTTTACGAAAAAAATGATAAATTTTCAACAGTGCGTCATTTTGGCCTCTTTACCTGTTGCATCTAGCCCATATAAAGCTGTTGTTATGTCACTTTATGAGTCCAATGGCGGCCATTTAAAAAAACAACTGGCGGCCATATTGAAAAATAGCCTGATCGATCATCATGATCAGGCGGCCGTTTTGTAGGAAAATTATTTTTTTTAGAAGGGCCTCCCGCATATTTGTTTCAAAAAGGCAGGATGCTTAACATGTTTTTTGGGGCATTTCGCCTTAAGCATAGCAAATTTGATGATGTTAACCTAACTCAAGTTAAAGATTGTGGGACCCAAAGTTTAGCAGTTCATCAAAATTACAAAAAAAAGGTGTCATTAGAATTGGAAGTCTGCTTTTGGTTGAAAATGAAAAGGTAATTACTTAATGTTAAAATTTAAAAAAATTCCTTGCTCGAAACTAAATCGGGGCCCATAACTACATGATTGCCCCACCTCCCTGGCCTCCCAACCCACCCCCTGGCCCCTTCCCGTACCGTTGGTTAGTGGCTGTAGGTTTCTCATTGAGAAAAAAATAATAATACTTCAGACAAATCAAATTACTTATAATAAATAATTGTGACCTTGTCCTTAGTTTCCAAATAGCCAAGTTAAAGTACTAGGGTTCCTTGGAAGTTTACTCTATCACTTGAAATACAATTATCGAAAACGGGCAATTACAATACACGCGAGTAGTCTTCGCAATAAAGTGGTGTGCAACGTGTAATATCGTTACTGGTTAAGGCAAATTATCGATACAAAATTCTCACTTCAAAGAATCGCTAACTTGAAACCCCTTCCTTCGTGCTAGATTCTTTACATGGTCAAGTCGAGCTCTTTGTATTTTCCGCTCTACAATAAACATGGAAATATCGGGGAACTTCACAGGAAAAGCTAGGCCAACTGTCTTTTTGGGCAAGGACGTTTTTCGTTTCTTCACGGGCGCAGCCATCTTGAATGTTCCAAATCTCGTTTCACAGAAATTAAAGGGAACGAAAACCTAAAAACAAATTCATGAGTCATTGCAAAACTAAAAACAAAACACCTAAAAGTAACTTATTCAATTAATTACTTGCTCGAAAAAAAAATTCAGGATAAATTTAAGCAAATTAAAATGAATATACCGTGATCAAACTCAAATCAAACGCGCTCTCGCGAGACTTTACAGGTCATAGTGTGTGTCGTCTGCAGAATTTAAGACGTAAAACAGTGCCCGAAAAAAGATTGTATAAAAACCAAATATCCTCTAAAATGTAGTGTCAGAATAATGCCAGTCTGCAAAGGTGAAGTTTCACACAGTAACGACAACAAGAGACTTTGTAAACAGTGCACTTAGTCTGCATAATCAATTCATAAAGTTAATTTCTAAGCAACAAATTGCAAATCTCGACAACAAAAATGGCTGATGGTGAAAAATCCCAACCAAAAGGGCATCAAAGCACCAGCGAGGGACTCAGAACCGTCCGGACAACGAGTCTCTTTCGAGCCGTCAACTTTGAACTCTTTGCCCGGCAGGTCAGTAAATTGATTGAAATCGTTTGGTGCACTTGTTAAAATTTCTTTTCATTGATCAACCACATTTGGCGATTGGCGATGGGCAATATAATGCGGGGGGGGGGGGGGGGGGGGGGTGCAATCCCCTACCCCAATTCTGCCTAGACCATTTCACTGATAGTGATACTGAAGCCACCGTCTTTGTGGCAATTTCAGGAGGCATTTGTAGGTATCTGTGAAACTGTCTAGGATAAGTTTGCATAATTAATCGTAGAAACTATTCTGATTGGACTCGGAGGAAGGGGTGGGTGATTTTTTTTTCATCAAAATATCAATTTATTTAACCTTGGTCGTATGTTTAAATATTTTATCCTACAGAACAAGTACGTCATGGGTTTTGGCCTGGTTGCATTGACTGGGTGTGTCGCCTACGTAGCCTACCTGAATGCCATGAGTGAAAACAAGAGAGATGGGCTGTATGAAGAGCACCGGCCGGATGGGACCAAGGAGATGCAGGTCAAAAGGTCAAAATGGGATTGACCTTTGATCTCAGAAACTGAACATTGATAAACCATTGGAGACCATGCCAACTTAAGTTGGGGAGGAAAATTACCAGACGAAATGGAACTGAGAGGATGTCATTTCAGGCAACCTGCATGCAAACTTTGGTCATTTTATGGTTCAGGCTTTCATTTAGTCTTTTCCGTGTGTCAAGATGGGTGTGATGACGGCAGTAAATGAACTTGATTTAGTCTGAAGACCATATGCCTTTTGAATTTGTTTAGCTCTGGACTTTAACATTGCATATTCATGCGCATTGTTATAAAAGCATACCTAAGGCCAAACAAATAATAGTTCTGCTTCCGGTTACCCTACCTACCCTATTTTGACAGCCCCTGCCCTAATTGTTTTGGTGGAAAATGAGGGGAAAAACGAAAATCATCAATTACTACCATTACCCTTAACTACACGCAGATACCTCCATATGTTCGCACAAAAAAAATTCTACCTACCTACCCTATTTTCAAATGCCATGTAATCGGACGTGGAGTTTTTTTTTGGCCTAAGGCGTACTGTACAATGGAGCCCACGTTTACTGTTAATATGTTTTGAGTCTGCATATCTTGCCCCAGCTCTTCGACTTGTACACGTGGGTGTTTCCTACATCCATGGTCCAACCAACTGCACAACCCAACTGATCATGGTGACTGATGATTGGAGAATTTGGAGTACAGATAGCGCTATCTACAGACAGTGCACAAAATGGATATATATACCAAATGGTTCCATGGTACTAAAAGAAAAGAGAAATGTGAAAATGGATTGTCTTCAGCAAGTTGATTAACCCATAAACTGTGTTTTTTCTGTTCAATTTGAGTCGATCCCTACCTTATCCCTGCATCACTGTTTCCAACCTGTCAATCAATTATTAAATTTTTCAAACCCTTTGTTCAACCGAAAATTGGCAGAAATTTAAAGCTAATATACAAAGCTCTACACAGGAAACCAAAAAGGAAAGAGAAAAAAATCACGCCACATTTGTGACTATTTTTAAACAGAATTCACGGACAGCCGAAACCAAAAATGCGTTTATGGAACAAAGAAATACAATGTAGGCCTACGTGCGTCACGTCCTGGGAAAGTTAACTGTTCAGAAAAAGAAAGAAAGGAAGACATGTATTTTAAATCTGGAATAGAAAGTAAACTCATGGAACCTGGATTCGACTTGTAATATTGGATTTTTGGTGACTTTTTCTTTGATTTTTTTTTTTAAATGATACTCAACCAGCCAATCCTCACTATTACTTTCGTTGACTGAGTGCGCGAACATCAACTGACGCAACTTTGAACAGACGTGCGCAACATAACTTTCGTTGGTATAGCAACATCCACGTAGACTTGCGTCACTGAAAGTCCCGCACTTTCTTTTCAGTTACAGTTTTATCGGTGAATGCATGCTCATAAAATAAGGGGAGTATAAAAACCCCGCAGATCATTGTTTGCTCACAAATGTTCGTCAGTTCCAATCCACTGTTTTGTTAGAATCAATTCCAGTCGTTCAAAGTTGATTATAGTCACCTTGAACATGGCCTCTGTTGATTATAATAAGATCCTATCATCCTATCTTAATCATTCCTGGGATACCGAAGGCGAAGATGCCGTTCTCAATGAAGCTACTACGTTCTTGTCTCCCGTTGGCTTGCTGACGAATCTGATCTTCTTGTACGTGGTACTTCGCGTCAGGGCTATGCGCTCCATCATCTACATCTACCTGTTCAATTTAGCAGTGGCAGACACCTCCTTTCTCGCCATCTCTCTAGCTCTGTCAAGCATGTGGCTATCTCCTCATCCATTGCTAACCACTGTACGCGACATCCTGTCTTCATCTCGTCTGACTTGCCGGATCGCATCGTACTGCTTCATCACCACCGTAGCAGTGGACCGATACTTCGCAGTGACCACGCCCATCAAGTTCCGTGCCCGTGCCACCAAGTCCAGAGCCGGTAAGATATCGGCCGGGCTCTGGGCGATCGCGCTATGCGCTGGGACATCACACTTCATAATTGACAGTCTCGAAGTCCAAAACAAACTGGCTGTTTCAGTTCTGAAAATCGTCGTTCACGCGGCAGTTTTATTCATTAATGTTTGCCTGTATACAATCATCGTAAAGACAGTGTATCCCACATACCACATACATAGTACATCTTCCGTCAGTGGTAACCGCATCCTAGGCATCGTCATCTTAAACACAGCCGTCTTCTTCCTCTACAACCTCATGGCTATCATCTTTTCCGTAGTAACTCTCATCCAAGATGTATCCGACAATCGTCATCTAGACAGTCATACGGGCGTCATGTACCTTAAGAGATGCGTTTCCATATTGTATCTGATCAGTTGTTCCATCGATCCTATCATCTACAGCGTGGCCAATGCAGACCGCAGGGTGGCATTTCTGCAGGCGTTTTCCTGCCTGGCCTCCCGCAGCTGCCGACGAGACAATGTGCACAAAACGACAAGCCAGAATGTAGAACTGGTGGTATTCCGCCCATTGCTTGAAACAGGAGATCCCGAAGAAGGCCAAGAAGACGTCAGCAGAGTAGATTCCGCAAGATCTGAGCCTGATGCAACGAGCAGCTACGCCGGAGCAGAGGGCGCAACTTCCCCGACTTTGCCTGGCATGGAACCTCTCCCGAGTACATCGCAAGGACCGGTGCGTGTCTCGGAGCTCGAACCTCCGACCAATCATCAGATGGGGTCAGCCGCGAGCTCCCCTTTGCTTGGACAATCTAGGAGGTCGGCCTGTAGCCCCGTGATGTCTAGAGGTAGATTCAGTGCCTTGGAGCCAAGCATCAACAACGAACAATCAACATCAGATGATGAGGAGCTAGATCTAGAGGGTTCCATCCCAGGCAGGCCTACTACCGGTTACACCCAGGTTGAACTGTACTGACTCCCATACAGCATGCATACGACGATGGTAGTGGTAACATTTTTCTGTGAATTTCATATAATGTCGTTTACATCTGCAGAAGTTGAAAAGAAATAATCCACAGTAATGACAGTAATATCAGAGCTAGATTTGATTGAACATTTGAAGAAACTCAAAAGGTGTCTGCAGTGTGCCATTCGGCCTCATTATTGCCCACGCATGCTGCAACACGAATAATCTTCGATATCTGATTAAGATTTGATTGCACACAAATTAATTCAAATAAATCATGCACCGGTTTTTTTTTTTATAACAAATGCGACCCGAGATCGAGAAAGTTGCCTATTCCATGATTTCGACTTTTATTGCAATTATGAAAAGCAGAACTAAACCGGAACATGATGTTCGACAGTGTTATCGCAACCACTTCGTGACTCAATAAAAAAATAATTTACTTGATACTTGAAAATCCTGTAGTTTAGGCCGAATGGCATGGGTGCAACTTTTAAAAAAAATCTCTCGTCAAAATCTTTTACACACGACAGATGAATTATAGGAGTGAAAAGATGAGCTCCCCATGGATACTAACGATTGTTGCCAATAACAAAAGAAACGCCAACTCGATTGTAATTTATGTTTATAATGTGAATAGTGGTTTGGTAATTAAGTTAAGACATATACATGTACTTGTAAGAAATATAATGTAATGTTCTTCTTGTGTTATGAAGTATAGTAAAGCATTGCATACAGGAAAAAACATAGGCTTCCTTGCAAAATAGTCCATACAAATGGTTGACAAATTCTGAGTAAATGATAATTATCGGGTGTCATTTTCAAATATTTGATGAGCAAAATCTTCCATGGGGATCAGAGTGGGACACAACTCACACAAGGGGTGTCGTATATGGGGTTGGAGTTGGTTCAGTTGGCATAATTATTGCGACGACCTGAAAGAGCAATGGCGCCCTCAACGGCCCTAGAGGTGTCGGCCCTCTTCTCGTCTCCCTGATCTATTCAAGTTGTAGTAGTTTAATAGCCAAGTCTTATTTATTTCTTGGAATTTATCTAACTCTTAATTCCCATTTTAAACTGTTGACTACATCGATAATTGGATTTCAGTTGATGGCACAATAATAATTGTAATGACCATTTCATTCTTGCAGTTTCAGGTTAATATCCTGCCTCTAAATCCTCGCTTCTCCGACCTGTCAATTACTTCTCTTGTGACGTCCCTAGCATCGACTTTTATTTTATAGCATTCGAGCTAAAGCAGTGTTCATCATAGGGAATATCTTCTTGCACATACTAATTGTCTATGTCATGCGAGCAGATTCGGCTATTAATTCGATAAAAGAAGACTGCGTCTTGACCTCCAGATTCTGAGCATTCAGCGGCTGCCTTCTATCGGGTCTCGCTGTATTCCTTTGTTGTATTACAAAATCATGGCATCCAAAATGACGAGTCGTCAGCTTAATCCACATTTCTGATAGAAATGACGTTACAATTTCTAAAGTAATAAAAACCTGCTATGCTGAATGCGTGTTAATGAAACTGACCGAAATTTATTAAGTTTGACCAAAAACCAATAATTACTCTTCGTTTGTAAAAAGATTTGCTTCTATGGGGGTAGGGGTAGAAGGCTAAGGTGAACTTATAGGGATGGTTAGGGTGTCGTCTGGGGAATTGGCTGGCGCGTGAGGGTCGCATAACTTTAATGCTCACATCAGACGTTGGTCGGCTACAGAGAGGGCCCAGGGCTCCGTTGAACAACGGATGATACTCAGACTATGTTCTTCATTGCCTCTTGTGCAGGTTGCTGCCGCTTGGTTGGGTTCTGAGGTATTACCATAGCAACCTACGTAGTAACGCGACGGAAGAGCTTGTTTTCCCAGTTGTTTCAATATGACAATCCCATATTGGTTCCATTGTCAATATATTGCTATAAACTGAAATTGTCCATTCAGTTCGTCACTCAGAAATGATTTCGAGATGAATTTAATAATTACATATTTTCACTGTTGTGTAATGTGGACTCAGTCGTAATTCAGTTTAAAGATTTTTCACCAGTACAAACCCTCGTAAAATGAAATTCACGTGCACCTAACAATTCCAGTTGCAGTCATTCATTGGCCGTACTAATTGTTGGGGTAATAATTTGCCAGCGGTCAATATTTACACCATGAGACGAGGCAACCCATGCAGTCTATTATATCTTAATAATGGCTCATAAAGGTGCCTTGCTTCAGTGGTTCTCATTATGCCATTATAACTAAGCTGAAAAATCAACAGGTGCCATAGACGAAAGTTGTCAGGCTCACAGCTTTCGCCCAAGGACACAAACAACATGCTGTTAAGGACCTCTTCCAACAGTATGTGGTATATAACGGAGAGTCACATCGCTCTTTTCTTTTAAGGCCAAAATTCTTCTGCAATGGAGTATATGAATTTATGACAATTTTATCATAGCTAAGTAGAGGTCAATTCGTGCCCGGGATAAGTGGAGATCCATACAGGGAAAAGGTCACAACGGGGAACGAACTAACCGACGAACAGAGTGAATAGTGCCCTGCACGCACGCACGGGGTGTGAAGCGTGCTCCGTTTACTTGACAACGTGTGTACTGAATGAAAACTGTCCCGTACATAGACATGGAGGGTAGCGACATGGACAGGGTTACCCCATGGACTAGACCGGCTACTTCGAAATAAACCACAATATTTCCCGAGGTTTAGGCCCTCATTTTGCGATCATCTGGACCAGTACTTTGTAGCCGAGTGGTAGACATAACACTGCCTGAACTAGGGTGGTCAGGAACTGGTTTCGTCGCAGTGAAACAGAGACTCAAAAGACAAGGATGTAGCGAGTAAAACGTCCCCTCGACCGCCAAAATGGTAACCGTGGGATCTAAGAACAAATCGGAAGTGGATTTGGTCCAGCACATGCTGAAAATTGCGTAAGTATTTGATTTCTTTCCTTATAGTTTGTCAAAGTTGGGTCTACTTATAAGAACTGAAAGTCACGGAATATGATGACAAGTATAGAGTACGGATTGTTGATCTCAAACTGGAAAACACGGTGTGCACATGTACATGGAGGTGTGTACAAAGTCTAGCCCTATGTGGAATTTTGAAAAATTGACAAACTTTTAAATGTCTTTATTCCCAAATTCACCTTGTTTTTTTTTCTCAACACAATATTTGCTATGACAGACGATCATTAATGTTAGGGTGAAAGAAATTGTCGTCGGGATATTGCACATTTAAATGCGAAATGACAAAGCTTAAGTTAGTTTGGATAATGACACATCATGTTCTGTAAACTCTATGCCTGGTGAAATTTTGTACAAACCACAGACTGGACTTGTAACCTATACAGGCTCAATTGCAAATGAAGCAAAATCCTGTGATTAAAAAAAAACATGACCAACTACAAAAGGTAAACATAACCAAGTTACCGTGACTTCTAGTCCCGGGTTTCATGTGCATCCGCCCAAATTCTCACTGTCACTTTCTTTATAAAGAAAATTAAATAAGGTAATGATAGTAAACTGAAACCATGATCAACTATTGGTCAAAATGTGACAGAAATCTTTATTCTGCCATGTCTAAAGAGTATTTACTCTCTTCAGTGAAAGTTCACTCCGCCTGACTGAAACTTGGGACGAGACGATTTAGAGTGAAATGCATTCAGTCGAAAAGATCCAATTTTCACTGCAGTGTCAACTGGGGTCATCCTGTTTCAAAGTTTTCCCCTCTAAAATTAGGGTGACTTTGACTGTAAACCATCTAGTTCCTAGTTTCAACGTTTGGAAATTTAGAGAGTTACACCTTTTAAATTTTGACCAAAATTTAGATCTTGACTTTTCATTTTGACCGCACTGTCAGCCCAAGGAGAAAGCCTTCCTCCACCGCCAGCCATTGACCGCATCTCCAGGTCGACCATGCACGTTTCATTGACCTTTATCGATTATTCATGAATGCATGAGTGAATTCTAGGAAATATTGAAGAGATTAACACTGAACAGCTTATGGATTGAAGAGATTAACACTGAGCAGCTCAGGGATCGATCAAAGTCGTACGCAAGTCTCTCAAAGAATGGGCTGATGACGTCAGAAGACTTGATCCTGAGGAACAATTCGTTGTTTAGTAGTACTACATGCATTCTAACCGCATCATTTTCGTCTCCTGAAAATGAAATGTTTTTCTCTCATATTATACAGAACGAGTCAAAAAGAAAGAAACATGGATTAATAATTGTTCCACTTAAAAAGCAATTAAATTGGACACACACGAGCATGTTCTTCCACTCATTTGAAAAAAAAAGAAGGAATTGATACAGAAATGGATCCGTGCAATATGAGACGTATGTGCATATGTTACTAAAATAATCCATTTTTACAGCTGTCCAGGAACGCCATGTTAAGCTATTGAGCTGAGTGAGAACCAGAGATTACACGCGCGCAGTTTTAAATATGACATTGTTACCCTTCTGGTCAAGACTGAAACATTAGTTTTACTGTCAGATTTTGCGTTTTGAATATTAGGATTTTTCCCCTGAAATACTAATGATGATTTTTGTCTGTTTTCCTGTGCACATTTTCGGTCATTTATGAAGGCCGGAAAACGCCCGTTTCATTGTATATTTGGACAGTGAATGATCAAATAGGCTCAGGTGGACAGCTGAATTGTGTGATGTTTGTATTAAAATATACATAAATTGTGAACACATTTTCTAATTAACCCTCCAGAATAATTTTCAGGAAGTTACCGTAAATACCATTTTCGGCTTTATATTATTGCTCAAGAATAAAGTTAAAAGTGTCAGACATTACTTGGGTCATTACTGGCATAAATTTGCAATTTATGGGAGGAAATGTTCAACTATGTCGTTTAAAATATTACTACGATATTATTTTATCACCGTGGTCGTTATTCTCCAACGATACAACTCTCAAAATTCGTCTAACGGTCCTATAGTTCAACAAACCGATCGGACTTTGAATTCCTAGTTACACACTCGAGATTTGCCGGACATGCCATATTTCAAAAGCTGTGGGCTTTATATCGTTGTTATTGATAACTTTAGGATGATTTGGACTTTGTTTATAGAACAGTGCATGTAACCTAACGTGTGTAGTTGCTAGGGACGTGACAATTATGAATGCGTATTAATTGAATGAATTTGTAAAATATTCGTAAGGATTTATAGCAACATCCAGTTAATTTATTAGTCTACAGCCTTCCAGTCACCCGGCAGTTTGGGCTGATGCCTTGGTAACATAAACAGCCAGTGGTTTTTGTTAGTCTGCCGCGCTTGCCTGTCAACAATATTTCCTGGTACGGCAATACTTGTCCCAAATAGTTTTTAAAAAGGCACAAATCCATTACGAGGATACATGGTCTACAAAAATACCGATTGGCAAATCTATAAATTTGGAGTGTGAATGCACACTGTTTGAGATCGCAAGCAGTGAACAATGAAGTGACATTTCTGCAATTGTTTTTATGTAACTCCTTTGATATTCATTGACTAACATCTGCTCCAATTCATTCGGAAATGGCGTTTCATGCAACCATAGAGCAAGGAACAGATGCAACCCAATGTAGGGCACAAACCCAAAATAACATTTCAACCGTCAGATAAGGGGTGTTCGATTGAAATAAATATAATTACTGGGACTATAGCTAGTTCTATGATTTATTGGTTCTTTTGTCGTCTGTGTTTACAAAGTTCCACTTTTCATGTGGAACATATTTGTTCCAGTCGACTGAGTTGACTTTTAAGGAAGTGGACATACAATGGAGAAAATAGACATACTTTAAAATGCATTTTCTATAGGGATCCCATCTGGGGGACATTTTTTGACACTGGGGTCAAGGATTGTTTACATGGCTGTCTTCCGTTTCCATGGTGATGACCTCTGGCTTTATGGCGATGATAAAGAACAAAGGAATAGAAACCCACTTCTGCGTTAAACTTACGAATGAAAAGTCCTTTCAGAAAAGGAAACCTACATTGGTGCGCTTTAGGCCTTGTAAAATTAACATTAACACGTTCTCGTAGTCGTAAACACACCTTTGAAAGTATAATCAGAGGAAGAAAGTAAGAACTAAACCATAATTTAAAGCGAACACAAAAAACACTCAGTAACGCAAAGCATGGAAGAATGTTTTTATTCCTCCATGCACAAACGGACATTTTAGGAGTTGGCGAAGTTATTTTCTGTAACCTGATCGGACGCACAGACAAAATAATGACCACAAACATTTTAACAGCTAGAAGTATGCAACGCAAGAAAAACGGAAAGTGATATGATATTACTCTTCCAAAGAATCTAGATGTTCACTGTGGTTTTATATATAGCATCTCACAAGTGCTGTCAATATTAAAATACACATCTTAAACTGTCTGTTGGCTGCTAAGTTTTTACGTCAGGGGCCCAATCACGGCCCATTACATCCCTTCAGGATAAGACTTAGCACCTTTAAGCCAACATGTGGGTCTATATAAGTCCCATTTATTTACCCAAGCCCTCACATATCCTCCATGCATATCCTAAAGGCAGAAGCCTGGTGTTAAGGAGAATTCCCCTGACAAAAACCTCTCAGACAATGTCCGTGTTTCTTCGATTGTCACTTGCAAGTTATCTTGCTTGTGGGTGCCTTACAAGTGGGGAGGGGGAACAGATACCTGCGGGACTGCTTGAGGTAGTGTTGGAGTGGTGTGTTTGCAAACTCTTGTACTAATGCACGTAGAAACATAGACATCAATTCTTTCCAAGGATTTTGTTGTCATCGGCGGAGCAAACTTATTAAAGTAGTGAGCATGTAGTGAGCATGTGATCTGTGGACATTATACTTCTCTTTAAAGCGCAGGGAAGATGCATGCGTTGCTTTCCTGTAAGCTGGGGGCCGGGGATATGCTATTTAATTTCTTACATGCGCTAAATGAAATAATTCTCTTAGAAACCAGACGATAAATACAGCGAAATTTGTCATAGTTATGTGTGGACATGTGCCAGGTATATAAAGAACAAGAAATTATCTGCCGAAAACTCCTTGCAAGGCAAGTAAACGTTTGCTCATATCAAAAGAGTAGGGCCTGTATATTAAAAAAAAATCCTGCAAAGACAATGCTTTGGGGTGTAAAATGTGTTTTAATTTATGGGACTGATTGGAATAAAATGTTAGCAAGTTCTTTGAAAGCAAATATTGCTTTACATCGCTGAGCGAAATTCAGTCGTGTACATTGATTTCTTTCTAGTACTGAAACCAAGGATTCCTCAAAAGTGCCATATAGGCACTGCAGTTCACAAACCTGAAGAATCCTGTAGAGAGGAGACAATGAGAAGACATTACAGTTTTAGACAACGGAGGAAAACTCCAGAAGAATATTCTGGAGGAAGCCCGCTGAGTCAGGTAGCGAACAACCCAATCTATACATGCGGAGCAGGGCAGGAATCGAACCCGGACCACTGAGGTGGAAGGCCGCGAGGGAAAAAACAGGAATTTTGTTTATTAGCCAGCATACAGCTCATGAAAATGGCTCGAGATAGGCCTATGATATCTTGAAATCAGAGTTACTTTCACCGTTAAAAAATTAATAAAACAGCAATCTGGAAGCTTTTCCCGAGCTGATAGCTCGGTTTGTAAGTAATCGATTTTTGGGGGGCAGATCGTCCTGTTCGGTTTTCAAGATCGATGTGATTTCTTTTCTTATTGACTTGTTTTCTTTAGTAGGGCCTATCGATTTCTCTGTTTATGATTGCTATGGAGACAAGCTAGCGGAAACTACCAACAGCGATAATTCATATGTAAATAAAGATGCCACGGATGATAAGTTTCTTTGCACAGGCATCATTCTATATCTGAAACCTTTGTGAAATCACAATGGAATTGAAGTCTTTTGAAGAAAACGACCAGTTGTAAACTCGCCATAGCGCCCTCTGTTGGTGATGTTGCTCCGATCAGTTCTACACGAGGTTTTTCAAACCTCGGATCCAACATCGGTTTCGGTTTCAGGAGATTCTAGGCCCCTGACCTTGGCTATCCAGCTCAATATCAATTCCCATGATTATGGTATGGAAATTTGCTCATGAATACAGGCTTCTCGGTTTTAAATATAGAGATGTTGCCACTTAAACCAAAACGAAGCCGAGGTTTGAAAATGAGAAAGAAAGGCCGCAAGATGATCGTCAAGCAATCAACATATTCATCAAAGTAGCCAGTAGCAAAACGTCAGTAAAGTTATAACCCAATCCGATTTGAAATTATGGTGACGGAGCCATTACTGGAATGCTTCCCAGCTGCCCGAACTCCCATCACGTTGCAGCCATGCAGTAAAGAAAGTGCCATAGATCTCAATGATAAAACACTCCAAGTTCAGGAACAATTTTCACAACGCTCCAAGGTCACTTTGAAAGTTTATTTCATAATTGTTCATGTTCTGTTCGATTTTTGGGACACAAATTGGCAATGGCACACCAGAACTACGTTCTAATTGCCATTTGAACCATCCCTATTTTCAAGCAGCTTTGGGTGGTCCTATCAAATTAAAAATAGTATTTATAGTTTTCGACATGAACCCCAGGGCGTGATCGTTGCAGCGGCTCTTCTCTTTCCGCAAGGGAAAGCGATACGGGTGTGTGGTGTAAAGCCAGTATAAGTTCAGTTGGAAAGAGAATGCCATTTTTGCAATAATGGACTCGAAACTGAAGGAGCAATGATTAATGTGCTGTTGTGACATTCTTGGCACGCTAGTACAACCTAGGACGTGACCTGGCCACGTGATGGTATGTGTTGGGTCAACACTAACAATCACGGTGTTTATTGACAACTTTTATCAGCTCAATCCATTTTGGAATTAACGATGTACGACTGCCTGTGGCTTTCAACTAATATAATTTTGTAGGTCCCGACGATTTTTCAAATTATGTCTTTTTAACGAATATGTCTTTTCTAGTTTGGGCGACTGAAACCCCCTAAAAAGGCTTTGCTTTTGCACACAAGTAAGTCCTCCCTGACAAGAGTAGGGAACCAGTATATAAACATCGCAAAATGACTTTATTGTCGGTCCACAAGCCAACCGAAATTTGAGAAGTTTATTTTAGAAATTACATCACATATGTAACGAAAGTGCGTTCCAATAAGTTAAGTAAGTAGGTTAAAATTCCTGTCAAAAGTGGGTTTCCTTCTTTTTGCAGCACCCTGTAAAAACGAAACGACGCATAATCTTCAGCAAAGCATGGGACCTGTATAAACAGGAAGAAGGAAAAGTGTCATTCTTTTGGTTTAGGGTCAGTAACTTTTGTCAGGACATTCATGTTCAGTGTTTTTCTTACTCCGAGTGTTTCCATCTTGTTTCAATTGTTTTCCTGCTATGCCATTGTTATCCATTGGGATTATCATTATAGGAAGTGCGGCCGGTTACCTTGGACAGTGAGCTAAAATTAAAGAACAATGGCCAATAAGTTCTTAATGTTGTTGATTTTAGATGCTCGCTTCTTTACTTAAGCCTTGCTTTTAATTTGAAACAGTTGGCTCAACTTGCCTGTTTGGGGCAGCACCAAAAGAAAAAAAAAGCCACCGTCCCTTAAAGTAATATCACAAAGAATCTGTGAATGAATTTAGCGAAAGTGACCAGATTGCAGCAGTTTAAATCATTTTCAGTTTAAAGGGAATGTACATCATTGGCTTTTGCTGTAATTTTCGGAAATGAACTATTTGAGGGGTTAGTATAATAGATCAAATATTGTTACACTGAAGTTTTGTGTTCGAAAAGGTTGGAAAAACCAAGAAAAACAAGAATGTTCAAGTAGTCTGGTTCCCTGACTCCACAAAAGATAAAATGGATCAATTTATAGATGATGGAAAATTGCAAGGCAAGGGAACCAGTCTTAGCTGGCCTGCACCCGTTCATGAACATGTAACCAATAGCAAACAAAATTTGGACTGAAAAAAAATGGTGAATTTGGAGCCGTGGTTGAAAAATAGTTAGGTTTTTCCAACGCTGGTCGGCCGATCACCGTTGGAAATGTATACAAAAATACCATTTTCTCGAAAATGACTTCACACCAGGTGCCATAATTTTACAAGATGCTTGAGACAGTCATTTACCAACATCCTAGTAAGGTATGTCGTAAAAACTTGGTAGTTTTATTTTTCGATGTTTGCAAATGTTGTATATTCCCTTTAACTTTGGTTTATTTAATACTTGTACTGAAATAACACGTTTGCTTTAGAAGTCGAGGCATTTGTTTTGAAATTTAGGGAGCAGGAGTAGATTAATGGCGTGGAGGAATGTTGTCTTGAGCTGAACACAAACCTGTCACTTGCCCACGGTTTGAATTGACAGGCGTGAAATTAGCCTTGACCAAGGCTATCAGCTTGTTCCCATATGAGCTTGTTCCCGCTACCGCACACGGCGCGCGCAGCAACACAATGTTGTGCTATACCGTTAGCCCCAACGACCCTTGCGTGTGCTTTGTGTGCATGTACGTACGCCCCACACTCACTTCCGCAAACAGCCGTACAGTAAGTCGAGGCAGAAGATAGCCTTGACGCAACCGTGTATGCTGAATATGATAATTTGTTCGCGCTATGGTAAATAGTCTTCTCTCATTGGATAACGGCTGACAAAAATATGAATATTTATTAAATTGCATAATACGACCAAAGGATTATAAACCAGACGGCCTGTGGTGACAATAATTATTGTAAAACACCCCCTTAAAATCTTAAATAATAGTAGAATAATATTTATAAAGTTACACATAGTTTGGGTCGAAAATGAAATGAAAAGGATGAAAAATTAGACCTTCAAAAAACGGCAAACGGTACAAAACCGCACGCCGGCAAAAACGATGTCACCATGCACAGAGGCCACGTTGGGGCCGTCCACTGTAGGCACCGGCCCGGCTGGCGCCATGCAGTGAGACACGCTGCGCTTTCACGTTCAGCGGCCAAAAAAGCGCTCACACTCTATTGAGTATGTATCTACCGCTGACTTTTTTTGGGGGGGGGGGGGGGGAGGGGTATCTCTCCTTCAGCAAACTTATTCTGTAAGACTGATTTTAACTTGTATGAACAACTTATAAGTTATATGTCGTATGTACGACTAATATATCGACAGGGTACGACATATTTCGACAGGGTACGACTAATATCATCGACAGGTTACGACATATATGTCGACAGGGTATGACATATCAAACATATGACATAATGTCGACAGGTGCCGGTACGACATATATGTCGTGCATAAGTCGAGTCGACAGGGTACGATATATTTCGCATACGACAAACGACTTAATATCTCGTGTGTACAAAATATGAATTGTAACTCGTATGTTCGACTTGTTTGTCGATTATGTCGTACATACAACATATCTTGTGAGAACGACTTGTATCTCGTACGATTTACATCTACGACTTACATGTCGTACGTATGTCGTAGGTACGACATACGATTCATACGTACGCGTTAAAATACATGTGTCGTACGTATGAGATGTACATGTATGTTGCACATGGTACGAATTAAGGGAGAGTTTTTTTTTCACCATGTACCTGACAGTTTCGTATATTTCCATCTCAAAGTCAGTAGCTCGTTTCTTGCAGTTAATTCATACGGGTGCTTATAGATACGAGTTAACCTGCATTCGATTAAATGGGTACAATTTGACCTGGGTCCGAGTTGACCTATTCCCTACATTCGCTGTCCGGCAGAATAGCACGGGCAGGTAGCGGCGTGATAATGTACGCTGTTGCACCGACAAAATGTCGGCGGACGGTCTTGAACTGTCCAATTCGCAATACATTGGAAATATATCATTTTGAACAATTGTTCACTCATATAGCGGCATATTTTATTTGTTTGTAATAAAACTGGAGAAATGGTTTAAAATGGGACCATGGTTTGAGTGAACATACATGTACGTGGTGTATACAGTAATTTGCGGGTCATGAATATGTATATCGCGGGTCAAAGTTTACGGGCTTTGATTGGATATCGTGTAATGTATGCGCATCAGAAATTTTCGGCCGATTTCGGTCGAAACTATAAAGAAACACATAAGAATTCGCCACGGTTGCGTCAAGGCTATCTTCCGCCTCGACTTGCTGTACGTACGGCTGTTTGCGGAAGTGTGTGTGGGGCGTACGTACATGCACACAAAGCACACGCAAGGGTCGTTGAGGCTAACGGTATAGAACTACTTGTGATTGTGTCGCGGTGTGCGGTAGCGGGAACAAGTTCGTATGGGAACAAGCTGATAGCCTTGGTCAAGGCTAGCGTGAAATGAACACTCTTTGTCTAAACTTGAAGTTCGAGACCCCGAGTCCTTGACATCACTCCACTCAGCTGTCGACCCGTGAGCTGTTTGGATGAAGGAGTTTGTGTTTTCGTTCTTGTCAGGTTTTGGTTTCGAACCTTCGTACAGATTTAGATGCAGGATTTTCGTTTATCCAGCAGAGGCTGATTGTGATAGACTGTCAGTTTCATTCTCTTTATCGATTCCATATCGCCTATTTGACCGATGTCACGCGACACTTTATCGATACTTTACTTTCGATACTGATCGATTTTCGGGAAGCGATTGCCTTTGCTGCGAAAAGAAAATATTTCGTTTGGTAGCTATTGTAATATTTAATAAAACAAGTTTTACGCGGCAACCCTGACCTCAGAGCAAGGATATGGAAGTTTGGACCACTTGTCGAATAAAAAATATATATATAATTATGAAAGTTGTGTTACCTGTTTTGGGCTGAAGAGGAATACCTTACAATTCGTTTCCATCGTCATGGCAACAACGAGTCTAAGAGCTTTTCTTCTCAGCGATGGGAACCTAAAATACGGGATAAAAATTGAAATATATTTATTAAAAATGTTTCTTACAGTCATTTATTGATTTTTTTAATACATGCATGCGCATGCTGTGTGTTCCTGCCAATGGAATTTGTGTAGTTTATTTCTCTTTGTGAGAATGCTCAGTCAACACTGGCCATGTTTGATAGACTTGTCGATTTTTCATCGATATGTGATTAAGATGAAATAACAGACATTGGACCACCGCCAAAAATCTCAGATTCTCATGGTAACTAACGGACTGCTGTGACAGGACACAATATGGCTGCGGGGTACCAGTCCTGCTAGTTAGCATTGATTATGCTGGATATAGGTCGTGGTTTGTGATAGGCTGATAGTCGGGACCCCTGCCGTGATGAACCATCGTTGAAGAGGTCGGGTTGCGGCCGGCTACATTCTTGTTTCGGTTGAGACCACAGTCGCAAGCTCGCCGGTCGAGCAGTGATCGAAACCTCACCAATCGTCCAAAACTCTCGGTTCTCAAAATCAAAATAGTTTTCGGCGACATTTTGAGCGGAGAAATAAACTTCTTCCATGCATGTAATCGAATTTGGATGCTATCTGACGTTTGAAATGGTCTGCACATGAGCTCATCAAGTTGAACAGTCTAAAAATACGAGGAACACAATTTCTTCAATCCATCTATTTTGCTCCCGAGTTTCGGCAAGTACGGTTCAATTTCCTCTTTGTCAAAATGAAGATTCTTTGCTTTGTGTTCTTCGCATTACTTCTTCTCCTGCTGCAAGAATTCACCGTCTCCCAAGATGCTGAAAATAATGACAAGGCGATCGAGCCTCCAGCAGAAGAATGCAGTTGCGAGGGGGTGATTTGTGAGCCGGTCACCGAGGATAAGTGTCCACACGGCCTGGTGGATGATACAAGGAACCCGTGTCGATGTTGTCAACGATGCGGCAACGGGGAGTACGAGTTCTGCGATTCCGAAGATATTTCCGTCAAGGAACTCGCTGAGAAGAAACACAACTTTGGTCTGTGCGGGAAAGGGTTGACTTGCCGGGCTAACTACGGAGTACCGGTAGGGGCCAAGCCCGAGATGATCTGCTACTGTAGGGATGAAGGGATGGTGTGTGGTTCTGATGGGGTGACGTACGAGACGGAGTGTCGGATGCAGAAGATTTCCTTTGAGACGAGCCGAAACATTGAGACGAAAAAAACGGGAATGTGTAAAGGAGGTAGGGCAAATGATTCATTATACGTTTTTAATAATAAATTTCTTAAATTTTGATTGCTTCATTAAAGTGCTGCTGGGTGAAAAAGGTAAAGCCCGAGTCCGTATCATAGCGGCCATTTTGCTACGGCTAGGGCTCTTCTCCCTTTGCCGTCAATGGCAAAAGCCCTAGCCTCAGCCGCAAAATACCCGATTCAGACGTGGCCGTATTTTTGAAAATGAGGTGTTTTCCCTTGGGTACAGAACCAAACTTCACAAGCAAAATATTAGAGAAGTAGACATGCTAACATTACAAATAAGCTCGGTCAATCCAAATGTTTGTGACCCTTGCAAAAGAAGTGCTTATCTAAGCGTTTATGCTGTCAAGCGGTCTGTTCCTGAGTTGATATGATGCACAGCATGACATATCCAACTCCATACTGACCTCACTCTAATTGACCGCTTTGAAATTCGGACATCACAACAATGTCAATTAAATATTGATATTTTATTACTCTGTCATTGGGTATTGGTTATTTGGTATTGCTTATATTTTCTCTTAGTTACTGATGTCAACAGTTGTTAAGCATATCATTGGTTGAGTAAATGTGATGTAAGATTCCTCAGAATTATAGAAATTACGCACACAAGAAGCGTGCTTGAAATTCAAGTGTTTTTTTTTTCTATCAAAGCCCCCACAGTGGTAACACCGCCCAATGACGTCACCAACTCAACCGTAGGGAACGTGTATCTCCAATGCGAAGTGATGGGCAACCCCGTCCCCAGGGTGGAGTGGCGTAAGATCGGACCTGACGGCCCCGGCGACTTCCTACCCAGCGGTGACAGCGGTAGCGAACGGGTGACCATTCAGACCAGGGGCGGTCCTGAAGAGTACGAGGTTACGGGCTGGCTGCAGGTCATGAGGCTCGAGGTTGAAGACGGCGGCGAGTACGAGTGTGTGGGGGTGAATAAGTTTGGTCAGGACAGCGGAAGGGCCAGCATTGTAGTTGTGGAGAGAGCTCATCCAATAGGAACAGCCGAATAATTACCGTAGACATTCTGTTTATGTCTCATGCGCCCTCTCTTGACAAAGGACTGAAAATAACAGGCAGCTTGACAAGGCCCAGAGCTCACATATTATGCGAATATCGTATGCCCTAACTTTGTTTGATTACAAAAATACAAGACCTGAAGTTATATTAGCTGCCAGCATAAAAAAAACCGTGAATTTTTTAGATACAAATGGCTAGCTGTATTGGTTTTATATTCATTTCGTTTTATGTGTTTATGTTACAATTTACAAACTAGTGATCAAATGCTGCAACTAGTTTAGTGCATTGCATATAGGCTAATCATACAATGGCGATGTATGATTAGAATAAAATTGCAAACGGTGCAGATTAAAGTTTGACGTGATTAAGAAAAGGCAAGTCTGGTATTGTTCAAGTCAAAAGAGGGCGCCCTAAAAGTTGCAAACTCAAGTTGCATCTTTTTATAAAAGCTTAATCATTTTATAATCTGAATTGTTACCAAACTTGTGCTAACAACATTTGTTAAAAAGAAATGTACTTAACAATCTCGTACCAAAGCATATATGTTTAATACGACTATTATTATAATCCACACAAATTGTGATGGTGAAAATGTGCTATATATCCTTTGTAGTTTATGTAACACTTTAGTTGACTAGTACATTACTTTTGTATACTCAATTCGTGGAAACGACTCCACTGTACTATTTTAACACGAATAAGTTGGAAGATTAACAGGGGGACACAGT
Organism: Patiria miniata; assembly: GCF_015706575.1. NCBI lineage: Eukaryota > Metazoa > Echinodermata > Asteroidea > Valvatida > Asterinidae > Patiria > Patiria miniata. The sequence continues at coordinate 5,652,090 of NW_024037071.1, forward strand.
GACGCAACTAGGGACAAACTTCTTGGGTGGGGGCGCCTGGGGTGCACACATTTTTGCAAGGGGGGGGGGGGTGCACTCAAGGCAAACGGTAATGTATTTCGTTCAGTTCAATAATTGTTCAATTTTCTTTACGCAAAAATTTAAACAAACATTTGATTTTGTAAAATGTTATACATCATATAAATCATTTGGGTTAAATTTTGAAATTGACTGTTTTTATTGTCGCTTTCATCATTATTTTTTTTGATACCGTGCCTGGCCAAGGCTTATCACAATTCGATATCTGTCTACAAAGATTTAATACTCTGTAATGGTTTGTAGTGTTGTAAGTTTCATTTAAAAACTCACGTTCGAACGGAACAACCGTGTTTATGTAAATTTTCTGTTACTTAAATATTCAGATTAATCACCAGCTGTTATTGCGGCAGAAATGCTTACAGACACCGGTCGCTTTGCAAGGGCCTACTCGGCCAAAGATTAAGTCGATCTTGGCAGCTAGAAGTCTATTTGGCATTTGAAAAATCGTTGCCAGAAAATCTCAACACTTTAAACCGCGCAATCTCTTGGGAAAAAGACAGCTGTAGAGAACAGGCGATAGTAAATTTGCTTGGTATTTCCGCTTCCTCTTCGAACGTTTATATTGATTCCTCTGCTCTTGAACCAATTTTACAAGTAATGCCAAACCAGTTTCCTGTTCTAGTCAATATTCCTTCAATTTATGCAAACATGTTGGAGTCATGGATATAGAGGAGTGTCTGGGTCAAGTGGGTCGATGTATGTTGAATCAAGTAACGCTACTGTTAGGAATACATGACGGTTTACAGCCCTACCTCGACTCCCCCCTCGGAGTACGGTAAACACCGAACGGCACTTGACACAACAGCGAGGTTTCAGAAGAGGGTGCCTATCTAGCCCCGACCACGTCAGACAAGCACGGCTGTGACCTGGGCTTGCTCGTATTCTGTACGACACTTCAGTTGGCGCATGGCCAATGATCGGGCAAATACTGCCAAGAAATAATGCATTTCAATTGTATGCTATAGTTATTCGATCACCAACACTGTCTAGCACTCGCTAGGGCTCCAATTTTTTAAATTTCGGTTTAACCCCAGTCTGGTCGTGTCACTGCGCTGCCCGAACTACGTTAATTCCGAGTACTAAGACTTCAATGTGCTACCATGACAACACTGGTCATCAACCATAACACGCCTGCTTGATTAACTTGTACAAAACTACCCGTCACAAAGCGTACAATTGATAATCATTCATAAGGACATTTACAGGGCGTTCTTTCCAAATTGCCGAGACTATACAAACCGACAAGTGCAATATTTTATTTGTTTGACGATTTGATAACTGAAGGTTAACCGCCTGAACGCGTGATTTTATTTTGATTGATATTAAGTGAGGAGGATAAAATTGATTTGAACTTTTACGAGTCTAATTGGATGTCATGATTATTCCCAGGGTTTTAATCTGACAAGCGCCTGGGGTAATATTGGAATGGAATTATTGAGGATGTCTTTGTTGTGAGTTACAATGCTGGGAAACCAGTCTACCATGAGAAAACGGCCGTGTGAATCAACGATGGGCTAGCTACCCAGCCCCCAGCGGTCAACGGTCTGAGTTTACTCGCGTGACGGATTTGTGTTGCTGCAAGTGCGCATGCGTGCACGAGGTTTGCGTAATTTCCCCGTTGTCTACACACTCTTCCACCATGCACTCCCAATTAAACGCAATTCAATCATAAAGACAAATTCATCACTTTACAGCGGTTTAGGTTCCCACGCCCTGCGTCGAGATTGGAGTCTTTCATAACTTGTGTCGATGACTTATCGGGGAGTTGATTATACTTTGAAGTGATCACGTCATGATGACGTCACGATCACTTCAGCTTTTTACCTTGGTATTTATGTCACTAGGGACAGAGGGCATAGTTCTATACCTATATTCTTTGTTAACGGTACATGTTCATGATTTAATTACTTTTATGCCACACAATACATGTATATATTATTGGGCAAAGCACAAAATTGAATTTACGTCACCCCGATGCAAAATTCCATCTACACATTTAACACTCTTATCTTCTGCTCAAAATATTTATCATCGGGAACGAAGTCACGGTGGACAGTTTGGTGTAAATACTGGAATTAAGTGACAATTTTCTGATAACTAGTTGGCCTAAATAGTCAAAATAGCCTACATGTAGTTAACACGGATTTCTACTCCAAAGTTAAGAGCAAGCGTCCAATCTCTGTACTTGAACTACAAGTCACCAAACACAACTCAATGAACTTCTGCGTGTTTTCCGCTCTCACGCTCTGAGGCGTACACCGCTCACTCTCAGCAACCGTCGAGTGTTCAAATCCGGAGGGACAGAAACACCCAAAGATTGGAGGCAGATATTCCCTCAGTTTTGTTGTTTGAACTGGTCATCCATCAGTGAAATCAAACAACTGTAAAAACGACTGCTGTACAATCACCACAGAGCGATAAGGCACAATGAAAAAATGATTAATATGATGTCTAATTTTGCATGTGAATGCGGCATAACGCTTAAACACAAAACGGGTCAATAAAACCTTTGCACTGCAGAGAATTTATTCCAATCGTAAACAATTTTAATTATCTAGACTAAATTTTCAGCTAAAAAAAGACGCTTAAAAATCTTACCTATTTGACGTCTATTTTCTTGAGAATGAACACTAATTGTTACTTAGGGATAGGTTGTTTCATTCACGCAGAGTGCATGAAATCCGAGATTTTATACGTTGATATCGAACTAGGAGTAGCCCGCTAAACGTAATACACTACACGGAGCCAGACTATTGCCAACCTCCGTTGCCATAGCAGCGTGTCACTGACACCGGGGCTATTTGTTGCTCTACTGATAGAGCTAGAATAAGGACATCAGTAAAACAAGGATATCAGCATAAGTTGTGCATGCTTGCGGTAGAGCAGCTAGTTCATGTCCATAAAATGGGAGTCGAGTCCGGTGCCCCAGCTTTTATCCAAACTCTTTGCCGCCCCCGGCGCGAGCCTTCGGATTGTCTCCCCCGAGAAGAGCTTGGTCCTCCCCGCCGAGTCGAGAGCGCGCCGTCGGTGATTTCAACGCGGAAGGCTTCATCCGCGGACTCCAGTTCTGCCAAATCGTTTTCTCACCGTGGGAATGTAGACACGCGCCCGCTAACCGCTTATACGAGGACTTCCTACGAGCAGTTCTGGTAGGTATCTCAAGTTATGAGCTTGTTGATGTTTTCAACGAGATTTTCATCTCGTTATGAAGCAAAATTGATCAGATGTGAAGATGGGTTGAAATAAATAATCACTTTGTAGATTTTAGGTCCAAAGACGTTGCCAAGGTTACGCCAAATTGCCCTTGATGATCAAAACGTGTTTTTGTTTCAGTTACAAAAATACAAAGACCCCTGCAAGTTTTTTTTCCCATTTTTGATTTAAAGACCTTTATGTCTGAGCAATTTATTGTCTTTCAAGTTGCAGCCACATTTCGTTTGCGTTTCAGACCTTTTTACGGGTTGAGCCAAACACGTTCGCTTCTCGGGCAAAATAAGTCAACAATTTGCACTTCGCGTCAATTCTTTTCTTTAGCAAATCATTTTGCTAAAACGTGTTTGCTTTTCAGCTCTTGGGAGTTGACCACTGGCTTATAATTATTAGTTTGCAGAGTCGGTGGAACGAAACATCTGTAAAACGATGCACTGTAATCAATTAAGAAGTGCTAATGGAAGGCTAGATAAACTATATAGCATTATTTACACACGTTACGCATAAGTCGGTGGATCCGCCTTTGTCCGGTTCAGAAGTCGGAATACATGTAGTTTTGTTTGCAACATGGTTTGAAACTATCACCCCATCTCGTACCCCATTGTATGTCCCCCCCCCTCCCAACTCCCCGCACCCAAAAAGGTGGTTTGGGCCCGCTTTCAGGATTTCAAGTGGTGTGCAAATTAAAAAGATCCAAGAAATCGGATCAACTCTTATAACTGTTCCTTGTTCTATCCTATACACTCCCTATAAATACAACAACTCGTGCGCGCAGACTAATTTAAAATGTTTTAAAATTATTTTTACAACAGAAACTTCAAGTGTTCAAAACGCATGATTTTTCGATTTTGTGGAGTTAGTGAGAAACGTCATCTTCTAATAAAAGACAGTTGTGGCGGTGTAAGTCGGGCTACTGGAAGTTAATGTGGACCTTTCTGTTGGCAGGCCGCAGGGGCTAGGAGGGGGGTGCATTCACATCAGGTGCACCCCACCCCCTTGGTGAGGCCTAGTTAGCCCCTCCCCTAAATAAGTTAAACGCCATCGTTTGTATCCTATGTTTACGCGTATATATACCGTTTGGGTGACGTTTGACTTTTGAATCTTTTCGGAGGATTATTAATTGTACCATCGATATGTCCTCCATCCCAACTACAAAGACCAGATTGCTACAGAAAAAATGAGGGTTTAATTGGGCATTTTATGTACTCTTTGGCTTAGACACTAATCACAAATCTCCATAATTATTTGCTCGTCGGCAACACGTACTCAGCCTGCGGCCTTAAGCCTAACTTACACAAAGCGGCCTCAGCTGATTCCCATCACTTTGTGTACACGTCACCATGGCGGCAACAAAAAGGGCGGGAATGCCCTACTCGCGGTTATGCGTTGCGGTTATGGTTGTGCAAATCGGAATGGAAGAGAAGAACTTTCATCCCTTCAATGTCCTCCTGCTTTGACGACTGCATAATTATTGTTCCGGAATATCTTGGTTTCACAATGATAACTGAATCTGCTTGTCTATTTGCTGCAAATGGATCAACAGTCCAACAGCATCACTGTAGGATCTTTGTGCGAGAAAATTTTTAAATAAAAAAAGACGCAGTATACGGGGACAATTCCAGACTTTTATCGCACTCAGAAGAATCAAGGACGAAGTCTGAATGAGGTTTTACCTCTCGTCTTCTCAACAAACAACAGACGGCCAACCTTTTCTCGAGAGTTTTTTAATCAGATCTCAAAACAACTACTGTAAAGAAGCGATCTGATAATGCCGGACCCCAAGAATTTATGATAAATTCATAAATTTAAAGTTACTTGGCTGATTCTGACACCCTCCTCCAATAGACCTATACCCTAGTCTATGGAATATCTCTTTGCATGCATAGCAAGGGTCTATGATATGCCAGCAGATTCGCATATTAATTATGCAAAACAAGACTGCGTCTTGACCTCCAGATTCTGACCATTCACCGGGCGCCTTCTATCAGGTCTTCCGTAACCCGTTGTCTTACAAAAACGTGGCATCCAAATTGACCAATCCACAGCTTAGTCCACACTTCAGATCGAAATGACGTCATAATTTCTAAAGTCGACTCCGATTGGTTGGCGCGGGGTCTCATAACATTTGCATTGCTGGATACGGAGGGCTCTGTTGGACAACGGTTGATACTCAGACTACCAATACCTATAACACTTTGTCCAATAAGAGGGGCTGTTTATTGCCCATAAGGGCTATTCGAGAATAAACACATGAGACTTCATCCCATTATTTAACACAATCTTGACTGTTCAGTTCAACACCCTCCTGGTTGATGTTTGGTGTCGTTAGCCACGTCTTAATCCCATCAGACCGACTTAAGCAGCTTATCAAGGTAGCCCTTTATACTCGCATTATACAGTTGTCAAAATAATCTGCCGATTATCGACACCACATTTCAAAGTATATATTTATTATTCGTCACTATAGAAACGAATGTGTTTTGAGTGCGAGCCAAATAAAACACCGTTTGTATGAAGTGAAACAAACTTTTTTTCCTTTCTGAAGAAAAGAAAGGATTTTTTTTAGGGAAAGTACCTTTTTTTATTGGAATGCTTTGCTGGATACCGCGATATTCATCTTGGTGGGTGTAAAGGTCTCCATGCACAGTGTGACTGCGTGACCCTGAATAGTGATAAGCCACTTGATGCGGGTTTCTGATCAGACAAGCGAAGCAGAACACTGTTCGGAAGCTAGTCAGGCGGTTGTGGTTGTACAATATCTGTATGGGTCGAGCAACCATAGCAACTTGGCACATTTTGTTCCTAAAAATGCCGCAAATGTTGCCTCAATGTTGCAAAGATGCTGCTGGGATAGCACTAAAAGGACCATACTTTTGAAGCGTCGTCGTCAGTATGGGAACGGGCAATATCTCGCCTCCATGTGATACAACCGACACATGTACATATACATGTTCGCTTCCAAGGTATGTCACGATCAGTGGAAGTTAAAACTCTTCCCAATTTTGGGGACACCAGAATTTTGAGTCTTATAAAAAATACATTGGTTTCATTGGTTCTTTTCATAAACATAATATAAGGAGCTTCTGAAATCGCAATTAATTCTCGGAATTGGCTTGGAAAAAACGAAGAGCAAAAAAAAGGCTTCGTGTGGAACACTAATTCTTGAGAACAATTCATTTCTAATCGAAATTTATACGTCTTCCTTGACAAATTTGACGATGCCGAAATGTTCTTGCTACTAATTTTTAAGCGCTTTCAAATTAGTAAGTCAATCTGCCCATTGCGTTCAAATACGTCGCGTATATGCACCATGACGACCGCGTGAATTGTGTTGAGTGTAATACAGGTTCTATAGGATTGATAAAATCCGGTATGCATTTTACCTGTCGGTACCTATTATATTGAGTGGTTTCTTTTCCTACCTCCATGGAGTATATTTGTATAAACCAACCATCCACAACACGTTCTGATCTGGTTCGCTGAAATGTAGCTACACCCCGCAAAGCTATTCAAATGTATTAATAGAATATCTAAAGAGTTGAGTGCACCGTGCATGCAGCTCTTTCAAAAGCTCGTTGTCGATTTGTAAACTTGTCTAATTGATTGATCGTAAAGTTTGACTTTTATAACCAATATATAATACATGAGGAAATCTTTCACACAACCGATTGCAAAATAATTGTGTTACCATGCCAGAAACTATATCCTGCTCTTTTTCTTGTAGGTCTACGTGTACCAAATTCACAGTTTGTGATTTGGCACTGCTACGGTATTAGTATCGAATGGTTTCATTGAAATTATTGAAATAGTTTTTCTGTCAAGAATTTTTTTTTATCCAGGTGCTAATTACCTTGATTTATTTTCTGATTTTGATGAAGTTCGACGTAAATGGCAAATAGACATACACGAAAACCTGGAAATAGTTTGAAAACTACTGAAATTCGAACACACAAGACAGCAAAATGCGATTTGCAATAACTATTTACATTTGAGAACAAAGCCCTGTCAAGTATATGCTCCATAAGTGCACACAATTGTATTGGATATCAGAAGGTGGGACGAAGACTAAGCAACGCATTATACAAAGTCACAGACTGGAATAAATAAACCCTCAACTACGAGACTCGATGAGCTTTACAACAATGTTACAGGTGTATTGCCAGATTGATTTCCAGGGATCCGTGTCCCGCTTGTAAATGTAGAAGACGCAGTGCCTGTTAATTTGCGTTGAGACAATGTTTGTGTGGAACCGAATGCTTTTCACGTACCAGACGATTTGTTACTTACAGGCATGCAACTGTTCCTCGGATCAGCTGATTTCCTCTTTTTTTACTTCCCATGTGTGCCATTGAAAATAGAAAAACACTGTACAAAATCTGGGAAAAATTTGAATTTCCTCTTTTTTGTGTGATTTCCCAGTTGCATGCCTGTACTTAATTCAGACGAAGTATGGTGATTTATAGGCACATTATGACAGAAAGTGGATTTTTCTAGCTCGTAAAACTCAGCTCAGTCTCATTGGAAAATCCACTTCTTTTCGGGTTTTGATGCGCTATGTTCGGGTTCTCAATTTTACTTTGCCCCTTTTAGTGCAACCGAACTAAACTTCAACTTAGCTATAAACTTTGGGTAACTTAAAATCAACACACAAACATTGGTTAAAGGTTATTCTGTTGTGTTTTCGTAACTATGTCAACGTACGAAAACACATGCTAACTACAAAATAACTGAAATTAAATGTATATCCCATCGCTTCTCGACTGTGTTGAAAAATGCAATAAATTAAAAAATGATGAGTAAAGTGCTAATTGCCTTGTTGCCATAGTTACAATCAAATGTCAACAATTGGAAGTACAGATTTTTTACATGATCTTGATCATTACTGTTTGCATTGTTGTGTGCAGAATATATTCTGTTCTCGTTAGACGCCAACATAGCTTTTGGATTCGTAAACAAAGACGACTCCGATTGCTACCATAGTTTAAAAAAAGTTGCACTTTGCTACTATTAAGGGGCGATACGGTGTTAAAATTGATCCACTTTACGATAATGGCTGACACTGAGGTATAAAGGTTACGAAGTCTGCATAAATCACAATAGTTTGCCGAAACAACTTGTTTAAAAATACCTATAAATGCATTTTGAAGTTGTAATTCGTGTCATTCATGCCCTTTTTATTTCATTTGATGGGAGAGCTGCATGTCGTCCTCACGAAGTTAACTTGATATACGATAGATTAAATGTTCATATATTTTTGTTCAGTCTTTTTTGGGGACCTGAATATTGAGAAAAAGAAAGTGGTACAAATGAGACAGACAGAGAGGCAGACAAACCAATGGACTGTTCAACAAAAAAATAGACGAAGAAAGTATTAGATGAGTGAGAAAAAAGTCTAAAAGTTTAAACGTTCGGCCACATTTCATTTTCCGCCTCTTTCCTCTGATACCCTGCAGTTAATTCTTTTCTACACTTCTCAAACCAAAGGATATTTGCTCACAAGCAAAAAGGTACATAGGAGCATTCGCTGTTTCAGCATTTATATCGTTTGAAGCAATAAAACAATTTCAAAATCTTTAAGAAGGGTGCGTCTATCAACTAACTTGTTGAAGTTTCAGCTCAGTGGATACTATATTTGAGAAAACAGAAAACGTACGCACAATGTTTTTGTCTATAACTGGATTCCGTTGCTAACGCACGTAAAACAAAAGTAAATTTGCACCTTAAATGATTGTTTTCTTCCGAATGATACCATTCAGGGCTGAATAATTCCACAGGGTAGTCGGTACCCTATCTTCACGTGGAGCAGGTGTTTTCTCGTTAAAACGGTTGGTATACGTTTCCAGGTGATTGCAAAATGTTCCTGATATGATTTAGTAAGAATGTTTTTGTCATTTTTTGTTTAGTTTGAGTGGTGGAGGACAAATCAATTACCCATCGAAACCAAGGCAACAGCAGAAGAGCAAGAGGAGCCAGGAACCGCTAGTGTCCTTACCTGGTTACCATGACAACCACAAGAAAGGGAGCAAGAAGGACGGTCGTTACGTAACACGGAGCGTTCCGGTGCGTTCGGCAAGACATAAAACAGACAATGAAGGTATGAATTGAACATGATTTATTGGTGCGAGGATAAAGGAGAAATTCAAAAGATATTGGTGGTTGCAAACCTTTTACACATAAAGTATTGTTGATTCGTTTTGTTGCTGGCTTGCTTTTATATTTTTAATTTTTGTTTGAAAATAATATTAATCAGTTTATTTTAATGCAGGGCCTTAATGAAAACCAGCTTTTTGCTGTTTGGGTTTACCCTGGATAAATAAAGGAATAAATAAATAAATAAATAATAAATAAATTCTTCGTTGGGACAAAGAAATTTTACTTTGGGGATTGCTCTTCACGAGTTTATAACTACATTATTGGTAACAAATCTTGACTGTTTTCAAATAGCAATTTTAAATTTCCTTAAACATTCCTAAATTTGTTGGTGAAATTTTTGCAGATCGTGGAAGCAACTCAGCACCTAATGAAGTCAGTCACCGTCATACCAACCATGATAGACATCCTCGGGTGTCCATGCCTAGACTGCCCAAGATTAATAATCTACTGAATGGTAAGAGAATATCCTCCTGGTAGGGGAAAATATCCTTTCTCAGTTTTTTGTAAACAATTTTCGTTTGAAACAAATCCAGATTCCCTTTAAAAGAAATAAGTACATGAATACTAGTGAGGTTTGTAACACCATGTGGAATAATCTCTCTAAACTCTTACTGGTTGGTTGTTTCAGAACCACACTTCTTCACAAAATAAATTCTTCCACATGGTGTTACAGCAAACCACACTAGTATACACTACCTCGATGCAAAGTTTCGAATCTTATTTAAGTACATGAAGTTCGCCTGGCCGACTTGAGTTCAGCTCGACTCTAAAACGGTGCAAGGATTGAATACTGAGGGTTTGAGCAATTAACAGTACACTGACAAGAATATTCGTGATGAATTTTCTCTTACAGAACCCCTTCAGCAACAGGTTCATGGGACCTCTACGGCCACAGAGGCGGGCAGGAAGGAACCACAAGGGGGTAAACGATGGGCATCTTCCTGGGCGGATGCCAGGGCCAACTCATCCACACTGGGAGAAAATAGGCAAGCTAGTACTCACATCCATCAAGATGGGGACATTATGAGGAAATAAATTATGGGGCCCTAAGATGTTTCGATCCTCTGGGGATCTTTCTTATTTTGGATGGAAACAATTTTTTTCAGGTCAATCCAGTTAGTAAGCAATTTGTAGCAATTTCAAACAATTTTTGTTTTACAAAATCAATTATGCTTTGCAAACATTGTCTAATGGGGTGTGTAGATTCTAACCCAACCAAGTATTACAGCATTTCTCCAGGATTGTGTCGGATTTAGAGAAGTATGTCTCTAAGACAATCCTGTTAGCTTCAGCTTCTCAAGATCATGTCTCCATCTAATATAATGACTTACTGTACTCATATTTTGTTACTTTGCCCTTGTTGGAAATAGATGTAATTGAAGTTTAACCGATTCAAAAATATTTCACAATTAACTAAACACTTGACTACTGTAGCTTCCAAAAATAATTAAAGCCCTTTCCATCTTAACAATTCATGGCTCATTATGAGAAACGTTTATCATTTTTACAGTGTAAAGTAACGTTGAAAAGGGAAATTCAAGAAGTATGTAAATGCTATTACTGATAGGAATTATTTCAACTCTTTCAACAGAACTGCAGCTGACAACTCACACCAACCTGTTGGTGATTCTAACCACAAACTGGACCAGGCAAAGGACCTTAATAAGACCCCCTCACCCATCAAGTCAACCTCACCTAGAGTGCCAAATGGTTCCCCAGTCAAACCTCCAAAAGAACCAGAGGACAAAGTTCCTGTCAAGGAGAACGGGGTGAAAAGAACTGAAGCTCAAGAATCAAAACCCCCAAACAGTCAAGTTGCAAAGAGTAAAGTTGAAACAGTAAGGGAGAGTAGGTTGAGACCTGAGAGACGAACGCAATCAACATCTCAAATTGATACCAAAACCCCAAAGACTTTGTCAAGTCGAAGCAAATCCAGTGCCGTTCTTACCAACACCCAAGAGGTGACGAGACAAAACTCGCAAATGCTTTCAGCCTACTCATCTTCAACTGCATCGTCATCGTCTCCTCGTCGTGACGTCCCTCAAGTCCGAGTGAGCACCGTCTCCCGTGGGAGCCAGAGCACCAGTACAACACTACGCAGCAAACCGCAAGCAACTCAGAAGAAGCGCTTCCGCAAGCCTGTTATCATCACCAGAAAGAGCGTAGTCAAGCAAAAGACGTTACAGTCGGTGTACGGGAATAAGACATACAAGTATCAGAGGCAGGTGAGGGTTCTGCAGAAGATGGAGCAGATACAGAGAAAAGAAGTAGAGGAGTACAACCGAGAGCTGAAGGAGAAAGAGAAACAAAGAATGGACAGCATCGTCAGGCAGAGAATGGCTCTCAAAGTGGTAGGTGCTTCAATCAGGACTGCAGTCAACTTCTCAGTCGATCAATCCCAAGTCAAGTCTCATCTATTCACATGAGCTGTGAAAAAAGGCATTTCTTTGTTATTTTTCATGCTGGTGTTTTGCGACATTATCTGAGACATTGACTTGTGATGTATCTTGTGAAGGATTACAACATGGCAAGAATGTACTAAAGATGGAAATTACTTGAAGACTTTATCACATGTGTTCCTGTTTGGTTTCAGGTGAGAGACAAGTTTGACGAGGAGCAAGTCCGTCGTTTCCGTCGTCAGTACGTCTCCTGGAAGAGCGTCGAGGAAGACCGTCTCAACCGCACCAGCGAGACATATGGCCTACCGGACTTCATCTATGACGACCGGTACGAGAAGACACTCAAGACTCCTCCAGCATCCAGCAAGAAAGCTCCCAAGAAGTTCCAGAAGTATGCCACCTGGGTCCGCAACATCAAAGTGTTTGAGAGGCTGCTGAATCCCAAGATTGGAGGAAATCTGGAGGAGGTCTTCAAGACAAATACGAAGACGATTGTTGAAGGGATTGACACAGTCAAATTGGATAATGATGGTGAGTTTAACATAGACATGGACTGGCCAATTTTGAAAGTATGGAGGAAAGGGACGACTTGACGACAAAATTAAACCCAGTATTGCTACTGATGATTCGTGTTGTGGAAGACTTTTCCCCCCGAGTTTTGAAATGACAACTTCAGGCTATCACAGATGCAGAATATTGATTACATGTTTATACTGAAGTTTCAAGTATTATAGAGGGTATTAAATTCAGTAGCAAATAAAACTCCTTCAATGTGTAATTTGCATGAAATATAAAAATATTGCGTTTGCACATAGAGGTAATATAAATCTAAATCATTGTGGTTTTGAACCTTGGAAAACAATGTCAGTTTATCCAGGGAAACTCTCAGAGACGCTGAATTTATACAATGAGCATCTTTTTCTACTTGCAGATTCGTCACCTGCCAAAGAAGTGAATGTAAAACGCCTAATTGGCTCTGCAAAGAAACTACTAACAGTAACAGCGACCATGGGTAGGTGGAGATGTGTTTGTCTGATGACTCCAATCATCAATAATCTGGTGTTTTTACTTGAACATCATCAACATTACGATACTTACTTAATGTTAATCATTGGCATGAAAGAAAACAAATTTGGAGCAGTTGAAGATTAAATTATTAAGATGGACAAACAGAAGGCATTTATCTTGTTCTTTTTTCAGAAAATTTACCAAATTTAGTTTGCAAACAAATATTGAGAAAAAACGAGTAAGGGAAACATCAAGGAAATAAAATCACTTAACTATATGGAAGGAAAATTCACTGTGTTAATTTTGTAAGTAGTAATTATCAATTTAAGCTTCTTCACCAAAATGCACTTGTCTGGCATACCTATTGGCAAAAACAAAAGCTACCCCCCCCCCCCAACAAATTTGTGGATATAAATAATTCACTGCATCTTTATAAATAACAGTAAGAGGGCATACCATGTAGTTGTCTTGAAAATATGTATTTGGAATTCGACTCTGAGTTATCAAAGATTTCTGTGCAGTTTACAGGCCAACTTCATATTTGTCTTTATCTCGTTTTTATCACAGATGACATTTCCGAGGTATCGTCTTATCAGGAAGATGAACTGAGTGACGATGACTCCCTCGACCTGAGTGATGACGAAGATCAATGATTGGCTGAAAAATAGTTGTCATGACAACAGAGCCCACATGATAATAATCCTAATTCACAGATTGGTTTAGGCCCAGCCATCAACACATTTCCAATTTCACGTTAACAAATTTGTTGTACCATCTATTTTCAATACCAGCGGAATACCTGAGTTGGGAATTACTATTTAATTTGATAAGTGAAATGGAAAGTTTATTAGTATTTAACTATTTGCCAGCAGCCAGCTATTTTATTGGATCAGACAGGCAGTCAGAGGCAGAAAACTGATACCTTGGCGTGACTTCTACCGAATGCCATTCTAGAATCACGCTGATTTCTATTACTTCCAAGATTCCAATCAAGTATATTTGAAACAGTTGGAAGGAACTGATCAACGAAATTGCTTCAAGATGGACTGATGCATGCAGTCATTCTGATAGACTTCAGTGTCCATCAAAAAAAAATAGAAAATCAATTAAATAATGTCACCTAAATGTGAACCAAAATCTTATTCTTGGGTCAACCTGGTTAACTCATAACACTTGTGGTTTGGGGCAAATCTAGAATGGGTGTAACTTTCTTATATTTAATTGCATCACACAAGGACCAGTTATAATGTAGGCAGAGAGGTCACTAGTGTTTGCCAAATTTTCAGTGCTAAAAAAATTGTGTACTTTTTAAAAATTATTATCAGATGTGTCAAAGTTAATGACGACCCAAGTTGAAATTTTTATAAGGGGCCTATGACTACAATTCTTACTTCTTTTTTCAAAAGGCAGAAATTTGCCCGTTCCATCAGCTTTTTATCAAAAAATATGGAAATCACTGTTCTTTTTATGCATTCAAGATTCTTAGTAAAATATCCTTCTATATACGCCAGTATACTTTCTATGTGTTTAAATATGTATCGTGGTTTGTGTGGGCAGGGATGGCCAAAATGTTTGGTCAGATCGATATTTCGTAACATATATTTTAAACAGAAATAATGTGTCAACACATTTGTTTACGTGAATTGTGTAACTAATGCGTGCCAACTGTTATTAAGTGACATGAATATTTAACTGTTTTACCATAATTATAAATACAATGTACATTTTTATACGTACTTTTAAGGTGAAACGATTGCCAAATAAATTTGTATGTGTATTCATTCTTTGAGTGAAAGTGTGTCTTTCAGTGTTAAATGTGACATCAATGAATTATTAAAAATAAAAACACTGGAGTTTCTTTTTGGAAGGAATGCCGCTAGTTGCAACCTGACACCACTTTTTTCTTCATATATCATCTCAATGAAGGTCAGTCATTGAAAAAATGTTGAAAAGACATAAATCTGGAATCATACATCACCCATTTATTGTAACAAGGCACTCTAAGATAAAATACGAGTAAATCACCTACATTTCTACACTCTGTAAAACATCCAAAATTCAACACACAATTGTTATCACTGCAAATGCCTCAATACAGAATAACAGTCCAATTTCAATAAATTGTGTGTGAAAAGTTAGTGTTCTACAGAGAGAGTGGAAGACTGGATTTTTAGTGCTGTCTTGAACTTCAACAGTCAACAAACAGCGAAGTCAAAGAACAGCAAACTGCAGCATACATTTTTACGTTTTACAATAAGTAACAAATTATTACAATTTAAGGATAATCCGGGGAGAAGTTATTGGAAATTATTTTTTAGAAGTGGGGAAGACAGTAAAAACTACACATCTGACATTATATAGGCGTTTGGGATAAATTAACAAAAGTGACAATATTTGATAAATAATTGACTAAAATCAATGGAACAGTCATTTCAGATTTGAACAAATTCTTATAAAAATATACCTGTACAAGGCACAATTGAATAGTATGTGAAAAACTTTAATAATACATTGTGTTTGGTTATTATATTAAACAACAGCATCTGGACTTTAAATAGCCTTTCTTTTCTAAATCTACAACAAACTTTGCATAGTTCAAAAGTGAAACGGAGTATTCAACTCCGCGCTTCTTCAAAAAGGAGTCATCATTATCATCAAGGCAAGATTATTTGTACAAGTGTATTGTTTCCATCATGCAAAACTACTGAAGAAATAATATGAAAATCTAAAACAAAAAGTGTCTTTGCAGTTGTACCCCCCCCCCCCCAGAAATTCAATTGAAATACAGTCTACTTATTACTATGGCCCCCAATCCTTATCTGTTTGATTACATAAAGCACAAATCTTACAGAGTTTAATTTTTAAAAATCTATGCTACAAAAACTCAGATAACAAAAATCAGAAAGTTGTCTATAATGTTTTGAAAGTAAATGGTTTATCTATAACTTAACAAATTCAGGGGTGGACATACATGGATGTCGAGACTTTAGATTCATGTTTACAATTTTGTTGTGGAAAACGAAGGACAGATGACAGAGATCATTTTCTTTATGGACATCAAAAGGAAATTTTGATGTTAAATTTTATGAAATTTCACGTTTCAAAACAATTAATTCTTTGTTTCCTTAACCTTTGCAGCAGAAATCTTTCAAAGCTAACCTACTCAACTTTGATGAAATTCCTTTTCAAGTTTCAAATGAAATAGCCACTTTCATGTTTACTGGCCACTTCCAACGTCACGCTGCTAGTTTTATAAATTGTAGAACATATTCGACATCCTGTACGTCCACCCCTGACACTATAAATAATAATTAACATGCAGCATATTGAATTACAAAACTGATTAAATACTAAGCCTACATAAATATCCCCCTCTGTTGGCAGGTTTTAGCACCATGAGCAGTCTGTATTGAGCCTCTAGCCTTAGCTAGCAACCTCTTTTGGATTTGTTGAACTCGTCGTCACAACATCGGAACTCATCCTGTATCAAAGAAATTAATTTCACTTGAAGCATTAGGATGGCGAAAGACATTCATTAAAAACTCCTCTTAATCCAAATCAGGGTACTCTATGTGACAAGGAATGCAAAAAATACTCAGCAAATATCTCTATACATGTAGCAACAGTCTTTAAGACAGTCAACTCTCAATCTAAGTGCACACTTTACTAACCTAGCAAACTATTACAAAAAAACAAATTGCAAAAAGCAAAAGTCAAAAATCTCTATCTATATCCTAACTTTTGGCCTTAGAATAAATGCCAGAACAACAAGCAAAGCAGTGATTTTTTAAACACATACTGCAAGGTGTAACTGTTATTCTATTCGTAGACACACACGACATATTCGGTTCGTTAGTGTGACGTCATCTCAATTCAACCGTGCGTACTTCACACGGTGTAGCACAGCACGAATGGAACCGGAAGTTAACGCAACTCGAGCGTTTATCCAATGGGCACGAGTAATCAGTGGCACACGCGCGTGTATGACGTTTTTACTAATTTATTATTATTATTATTAATCATTTCTGGTAATGAAACCAAGGATTCCTCAAAAGCACCCTAGGCACTGTAGCTCGCAAGCCTGAAGAAACCTGTGGAGAGAAGACAATGAGAAGAAGTTACAGTTTTAGAGGTGGGAGGAAAAGCCCAGAAGAATATTCTGGGGAAAACCCACGGAATCAGGTAGGGACTGAAAACCCAATCCACATATTGGCCCAGGCGGGATTCGAACCCGGGTCACAGCGGTGGAAGGCGAGGAAAGTACCGCTACGCCAACCTGACTCCCCTAATGAACTAATGAACCGGATAGGCACGACGTCTTACCTGTGTTCAGTTTACAATTCAATGGGTACTTGGTTTGTATCACCATCGCCTTCCTGAGTGATCTCTCTCTGAGCTATCAGGATGTCAGCTGTGGAGTCTGCCTTGCCTTGACTGTTGACGGCAGTGCAGGTGTAACTTCCCCCATCGTCAGGTGAAACATTGATCTGTGATGTTACAACAAATGAAAGACATTATAGCGTATGCGATGAGTATGCGATGCGAGGGTGCTTGGTCGCCGCCCTCCACTCTTCCCTATCCAGCATAAGGGTCCTCAGCTCCCCCGTGTCACTGAGACCAATGTCCCCCCGCAGCATGTCGATGTACGTGGCTCGTCTATAGCTATATTATAGCATATAATCTTCAAAAAGTTGAATTTTTTCTTCTTACAAATTTTCAATTTGATGAACGAATTGTTTTTTCAACGTATTTTTCAAGTTATACGACGGTTCATTGAGGTCAACTTTAATTGTATCTGAAATCAGTATAGGCCTACATTTTATTTGCTATAGAATAACATAATTTTGTCTGATTTCGAGCAGGGCTTCAGCTCCACTTTAACGAAAAAAAAATCCTACTATATTATGAGTTTGGTTGTCTGCAGTTTGCACTCCTCCGAGAAACGACTTTTATTTTGTGCACAAATGAACCTGGCCTGTGAGAGCCCAATTATTGTCCGGCGACAAACACATCTATGAATTTTGTATTCGATGAAACAGAAATCAGGAGGTTGTGGGTTCCAATCTCACCAGAGCCAACTATAATTTGTTTTCTTGCAAGTACATAAAAGTCATGCAAGTGAAAAGTGAAACCAGTTCTAATGTTATCTCCTCTCCCGATGCAACAATCTTGTCTTACAAGTTAAATGTCAAATATCTGAGCCTTTGTGACTGAAGCCTCACTAGAAATAAAATATACAGAAGATCTACATGTGTTCCTGTACAATCTAAAGTGCTTAAAATATTTTCAAGGTGTAAATGATCGTAAGTGTTTGGAAAATTGAAACATTGCAGAAAACAGCAATTTAAAACTTTATTTTCTGAGGTTAATATTAAAGATAGCATGGGGAGTGCAACTTTAAGTTAGCAAGCCAAATCAATGGTAAACATAGGCCCCCATGTCACTATGCTATCAGATACCAGACATACCATTTCCCAGACAGGAAATGGTTGTCTATCTTAGGCCTATATTTCTTTTTTATCATTCAATGAATTCACGGCTGTAAGCGAATGTCTGGTATGTCTGGACTAGACCCACCCCACCTCCGAGTGCACGTACATGAAGAATACTGCCGCAATTATGGTTTGATCCCTTTTTTAACAAAAAAAAGAGCTACTTTTGCAAGTATGGTTGATGCAATGGTTGGAGGGGAAGAGGGGGAAGGACTGGGTGGGTTGGGGGGGGGGGAGGGGCTTGGACTTTGTTTAAAATTAAAGACATGCCATCATGCAATTTGCAATGACTGGGTCATGGTTGCCTTGATTCAATTTGTTATGGTTACTCTGTAGACTCACCAAGACCCAGCTGGTCATGCCAAACTTGGTGGGTCCGTTCCTCTTCCGTGTTGCTATGTTGATGTGGTTGCCAGGCAACTCTTCCCCGTCTTTGGTCCAGATGATGTCAGGGATGGGTCGACCATAGGCCTCACAGCTCAGCTCAGACTGGGAGTCTAGCTGAAGGGTGGAATCCTTGGGTGGGACGGAGATCATAGGAACTGTAATCAAACCAAAGGAAATCTGAAAGGTTTATCTGAAATCAAATGCTAACAGGTTATTTGACCAAAATAATAGCTGACTATAATTGATTATTCATCTCAAGCCAGTGCTATTTTGAGCAAATATATTAGCTTACCTTCAAAGGTACAATGTAATTTGAATTCTGCTGTAGAAACAATCATGATCTTGAAATGGCAAGGCCATTTCAAGTTGTATAGTGAATGATATTCAAGGGTATTTATAAATTTATGGAAACATTTCAACAGGGTACCCAGGCCAAAACTCTGGCAACAGACACCATGTCTTCACAAAACTATTTTAATTTATATTTTGGAAGTACAATTGTTGAGGGGGACCCTGTCTTCAAGATCACATGGTTAACATATGGGAGCCAGTAATATAAACAAGCTTGGCAATAAATATAGGCCTAACACAGTCAAGACTTAACATATCCAACAGCCAAAGCATTAATATCTGTTACAACTGAAACTAAAAATCAACATTACAATTCATTTCCCATATGTTCCAAAATTTAACACCAACTAAATTACCTTTTAAAAAGTCCTTTTTAAAATCCCTGTACTGCACATTGACTTTGTTCAAGGAATGTCGGTCTCACTTAGTTTTACCAAAACTTTGTACAAAAAGTACCACTTTAAAAAACAGATTCTGTTATCACCAGGAAGTAAATTTGTGCTAGCTTTATTTGCTTTGGAAAAAAATGGTTGTGACTGTAGTAATAGATACCCCACAGCAAAACAGCCCATAATTCATGGTTACACTGACCCTGAATAATGTAGTTGACCTCAGGGAGAGTCCCAGTTGACCTTTGTATGTGACCTCTACACAGCTAAGAAAGTAAGAATGACCTCTTCAAATAAGTCAACGATCCTCTGGGTCAAGGAATTCTCATTCCTGGTATGCATTAAATAAACCATGCTCTATCTACAGTAAACCATGGAATGTGAAATGTACAAAACAGAGATTTCAAAAACTACAAAGTGTTAAAATGATGTGAAAGAAGATAACTGAATAAAACCCCAGAAAATAAAGGTTGTTTTTCTCAAGTTTGTAAAACTATTTTTTAAACTTTACTTTTGGAGGACAGACTCTCTGGTGTAGGCCTACTTGTGTTTTGCAAACAACAAGGACCCTTTCTAGTTTCAATTCAACTGCACTGGAAACTTGTGGTTCGACGACTTGTTGTTTCAAAACTGTACACATGATAAAAATAAATCCCCAACTCAGCAGGAGTCTGTCTGAATGGTTCGTCAGAGAATGAATGGTCCTTATAAGCTAGAAAGAGTTTGTGGTTGGTGTTAAAAAAACAAAACCCAGATGGAAGCAGAATGTACAGAAATGCATAGAGCTGGTTCCAATTTGCTGTGTTTGCCTCATAATAAGTTTTGACAGCTTTGCCTAGGATCAACATAAGTCTTGATATATGATCACCTTTCCATGTATGATTAAACCTTTCAGGAATGCAAGTTCAGGTTTGGGGTTCTTGAAAGGTGACTGATGGTTGTTGCTAGGCAGCCAGACCTCAGCTTTGGAAGGGGGGTGGAGTAGCTCATGGTTATTTTTTCATAGACTTACATTTTTGTAATACAAAGAAAGTTCATCACTAACGATCTGCAGATGGGAAAGTTGACCCTGTATTAAAGGTCATCACTGAGTGAAGGATGTTCGGAAAATGAAACCAATATTTGAAGAAAAACTAGTATGAGGACTGCTGTATTTAAAGAATTAAAATGTTATCTATACAAAGATGTGCAGTGAGACAATAATGTTAAATGCAAGACAAATAAATAGTTTCAAGGTCAATGATACACTTAATTTTGCAGATTTCTTAATTTTTACGGGTGCCAAAATACAATCAAAGAAAACCAATCGCAGAACAGTCAGAGGATTGTTCAGTCAGCTACATAATTCAGCACACAGACAATGTCTTTACACTGAAAAACAAATGAGGATAAGACCCTCTAAGCATGCTCGAAGCATGACATCCAAAGAATGAACAAAATGTACAATGTCTGACAGACAGGGTGTTATTATAGCTCCATGTCTAGACAGGAATTCAGCTTTGTTTTTTCTACCTCTTCATGATTTCTGGACAGTGAACTGAGTCAGGATTTAAAGGGATCTTCCACCATTACACAAAAAAACCAAAAATTTTACTGTGGAACTTTCTGTTTAATATGTGCTCGATATTAGCAGAAAATTACTAAAAACAATATATCCATTCACCTATTTGCGACAGTTGGGGATGTTACATATTGTTGTAGTGTGTTTATTGAATTGTTCACCTTATAAAAATATTTTGTTTTGGGAAAGTTGAGATCAGTTCAACCGCAACCGTTTTTTTGTTTATCTGTGATCAAAGACTATCAGCAGATCTCTGATAAAAAAACATCATGGAATAATTTCCAATCACATTTGGTAACTTTGCTTTTTTGGCAACCTTGATCAGATTGTTTTCAGATAATTTAAAAAGTTTAAGTTTAAGTTGACCTTAAACTAGCCATCCCTGCTATTTCCAATGGAATCTTCCTGAACATTTGGACATCTGCATCTCTCATAATATCTATGGCAGAACTAGCCCAAGTAAATTGGGCCTGACTTATCACCTTTTGGACAAATGTTAAAAAGGCGATAAGTTGGGCCCAAGTTAGCTCTGGCTATGGTAGAATATACAAGAAAGAGGTGTTGAAAAATAATATTAGAAATAAAAATTAACAAAGATAAGAAATTGCCTTTATGTACAGTATTTTAACTTCTGAAATTTTAAACAAAAAATACCAACATTTTACAGTTATTCTTAATAGTTTAATATGAACACTGCATGTAATGCTTTACAATTTAATTCCTAGTTCAATGATTATTCTTGGTCAGTAAATTAAAATTATTGCATAAAATGTTTTAGTGTCACCTCTAAAATACAATGGAGGTGTTGATGTTGAATATTGTGTTCAAGCCTAGAAATTATTTATATCATTATTGGTCATTATTCATTTCATTTTAAAATATAAAATTACATATCAGCCAAGAAAAGCTGAATTGAACCCATTATGATTTTACAAGGCTGATTATCATAAAATAAAAAACTTTTCAAAAAAATTAAACAAAAGTAAAAACACAACTTTTGAAAATACAACAGAAAGGACAGATATAGGAGAAAATGCAGAATAGAAATAAAATGTAAAAGGTCTCATGTGATATCTTTAAAAAAGGAGATTTTTTATATTTTTGTAATTTAATTTATGAGCAAGAATGGAAAATAAGACTAACCTGTCACACACAATTTATCTGTGTCGTCAACTTCAATGGCCGGCTGTCCCTTCTGCACTCTTTCATAACTGGACATTTCAAGTTCGCATTTATTGTCGTAGACCACCCCATCTGTCCCACAAACTCTCTCCAGTTTCTTGCAGACACACTGCCCGATCTTTCCATCTTTGACCACTTCGTACACGGACTTTCCGGCGCATATGTAGTCCTCCGCACACCGCCCGTCCACGTACTCCTGTCCGCCGCACCGCTCTCCGAGAACCTTAGCGCAGACCGTGCAGCAAGAGCAACGGTCCAGAACGGCCTCTGCACGGCAGGACAGATCGCTGGGACACGCTGACTCGTCACACGGACCGCATTCTCGACTGTTATCGTCTGTGTTCTGAGCCAAAGAAAGACCCACAAGGGCAAGTACAAAGGCGTGAAGAAAGAACATGGTGCCTTGGAAGTATGTGGATAAACCTCGATCTTCTGTTCAACTTCTGAAAGAAGAACACGAAGGGAACAGATTTGCAGAGGAAAACTCCTGTGAGCCAGCGGTTGAAGTGGTTTCAACTACACATACCCCTCTATACGAATTGCGTGTACGTACGGGTACAACACAATTGTTTTAAGAATTTACGGAGGCAAGAACAAGAACCTGTCGAACAATACACACGATACGTACTTGTGCCTTGTATTAGGGACCGCGTCAACAAACCATGTATAAGTTTTTAATGTCTAAAGTAAAAGTAGAACTAGAGATAATTTTGGTGCGAGGCGGTGAGTCATTTGACCTAAAACAAAAGTGAGTAACGAGCTAACAAGGCACTGTCTGAACAATTAATTATGCATATATTTTGCCCAATTAGAGGGGATGGGCTTAGGGTTGGTGTGCGGGGGGAGGGGGGGGGGCAAGGCCAAATCCAGAATTTTTTTTTAGGGGGGCCAATGTTTTCCCCACAGAAAAGTGGGTCCAAATTTAATACAAAAAGTAAGTATAAAGGGGGTACTATGTATTACTTTCGTTGAGTTTTGTGGGTGGTGTACGCACCTAATTTTGCGACGTCACTTTTTTGTTTTTACGAATTAGGTTCTTGGTTTTTTTTGGGGGGGGGGGAGGGGGAGAGGGGGGGGGAGAGGATATCCCCCCCCCCCCCACACACACACACACTCGCCGTTGGGTGGGGCTCGAGGCCAGTGGAAGGAGGCAGTATTGGTCCACTTAAAAATATAAACATCCTCCGTCTCATTGGTTTTTCTTTAAAGGTAGAGTCCATCATTTGCAGCCATCCGAAAAGTAACTGGCGTAATTATTGTTGAAAAACTAACTTGGTTGAAAGATAGTAAGGAGACTAAACTCCCTGTGAAATTATTCTTTCTGGGAAGCTGTCATTTTGAAGTAATCAACGAAAGAAGGCATTTCCAACGGTGATTCTTAAGAAGCACCGTAGGAAAATTTAAATTAGTAGTTCGTTTTGTTATTCGGCGCAGCGCACAAGTATTCGAACGACGCACACGCGCGCGCGGTTGTTATAATTCGTCGGATCAGTGCGCGACGTCGCGTATAGTTGCAATTCAAAACAATTCAAAACATGATTCAGCAACTTTTGATTTGAAATTGAGATCTTAGAATGCTGTTTTTCTCGGAATGTACAGCTGAAGCTTAGCTGAAACTTCATCAGGTTAGTTGCTCAGTATCCTTCATTAGATTTTGAACTCTTTTGTTGCTTCAAACGAACAAAATGCACAAATTACAAATGATGGACTCTACCTTTAAACCCTTCAGCGGGTCTGTCCACCACCCTGATTTAAAATGGGGCGTGGTCTGGAGTACATGCGGCGTAATGTGAAGTTATCAATCAATTATGATCATATTGCAAGGGACAGATTAAGGGCGCTGGCTGGAAATAAAAGCCAATAGTTTTACTGAAATCACCCATTTTGGAAGCAAAGCGACCCATTCGATATGCCACTAAAAATAATGTTTTGTGTAGAACTACCTAGTTTTGGAGGGTTAACGTTTAATTTCTTTCCCCTTGTGTCGTTGAGGGCGTGACATCAGGTGTATTTGCGATAGCATTTTTACGCCTTTAAGGGATCTAGTTTCCATACGTAATGAGTACAAAGAATACAGGTCAACTCGTACGCGAACCAACTCGTACGCGACCAACTCGTACGCGGGTCAATTCGTACGCGAACCGACTCGTACGCGGACCGACTCGTACGCGGACCGACTCGTACGCGGACCAACTCGTACGCGGACCAACTCGTACGCGTGAGTTTAGACGATTGGTTTAGCTCACATGGACAGATGAAATTAGGTTCGGTACGGTAGGTCGGCATAATTTTACCTTTTCTGAAAGGTTGAGATTTTCAAATTACATGTAGTTGATTTTTGAATCCGCCAGTGCTACTTACAGTAGAAGAATTCTGCGTTTGTTTTTTTTTTTACAAGTTCGCTTGATTGATTGGGAAGTTGTCTTCGCGATAACCAGTATGATTGGTTCCCGCCGCACCGCGCACTGTATATGTTGTGCCCATTCTTGAAAATCACGCATTCTCGAGAATGGGCATGCACATTCTTGAGAATGTGCAACTGGATCCTTGCTCAATCTTGGCAAAAAATAACTCTTCCAGATTGAGCGCACATTCTTGAGACTGCGCGACAAGATAACGGTCTTGTCGATGCCGAGCACCGGCTGCGCTTGGCAAGTCTAGCTGAATCCTCGTTCACTGATTCTCAATAATTATACTGTTGCAACGCAAGGCGCTGAAAAGTAGAGTGGATATGATAAGTAAAGGCGTATTGATATGGGGGGGGGGGGATAAGAGACATAATAATAATAGTGCAAAGAATTCTGAGTTTTGGGATAATAAAAGCGGGGGGGGGGGACGTAAGAATGAAGAATGTGAAGAATGAGAATGAATACTGCGACATCCCATAGTGCTAATGCTATTTCCCATTTAAATTGCCACCAATTTATTGTTCACATCCCACCTAACGTCGCAGAGCTGGATTCTATCTAGTCAAAAGAGCAATTTTGGCAGCTTCTTGACATCGTTTTTTTTCGTGGCACGCATATGATACATGCAGGGACTTGTAACTTGTCTAGCCTAAACAAAGCACTTCCCAGACTAGTTCCCAGTCCTCCGTTATTATAAAACTTCCCATAGTGGGCAGAAGAAAGCAATAATAACAGGTTTAATTTGATTCAAATTATCGTAGTTATACGAGTACAGAAGCATAGCACATTTTCTTTCCTCTTTATATGATTTGTTTCCCTTTTAACCGCTATACAATTCATTTAACATAATTATGTCGTGCAATGTTTGTTAAGATTGGGCAAAATTCATAAATTGTGCACGTGATATTCCCACCCAATCTTAAGAATGAGCGCTCATTCTTAAGAACGCGTGCTCGTTCTTAAGAATGGGCGCTCATTCTTAAGAATGCGCGCCCATTCTCGAGAATGTGCGTGCCCATTCTCGAGAATGCGTGATTTTCAAGAATGGGCACAACATGTGTTAAGAATGCATGATTGAATCGCTGTAACCTGTGTATGCCGCGGTACAATTGCTGGTTGGTTAGACAAGTAAAATGACAAGAAAACACCGATATTTGCGAGGTCTATTGTATAAAAAGGAGCTACTATAAAAAAGGAATATAGCATCACGCATGCTTATACAGTTGTACGGACAGTGTCCGCCAGTTTTTTGCTTGTTTCAGATAGTTTTTTAGTCCTAATTATTATATATCCAAATAATATTTTGTAAAAAAAGAAAAAATGGGGAGTTGATTTTTTCATTTTTTGTTAAAATCAGAATTTTATATAATTTCACCGGAAATGCGAGGTTTCTTGGGTCAAATGCGCTTTTCTTGGGTCAGAAAATTAATTTTTTGCTTGGGTCCGATAATTTTTTAGTCCTAATTATTATGTATCCAAATTATATTTTGTAAATTAAAACAATGGGGAGGTGAATTTCATTGATTTTTTTAAAATTAGAATTTTATTTAATTTCACCAGAAATTCGAGGTTGCCCTAAAAAAAAATTTTTTTCTTGGATCCGAAAATTAATTTTTAGCTTTGGTCCGATAATTTTTAGTCCTAATTATTATGTCTCCAAATTATATTTTGTAAAATAAAACAATGGGGAGGTGAATTTGATTTATTTAAAAAAAATTGAATTTTATTTAATATCACTGCAAATGCGTGGTGGCCCTGAAAAGGACCGATTGTGTTTTCAGTTAGTGCAATTGTCTATTCTCTCACTCCCAATCACACACAACGGTCACACATTGAACTACGGACTACCCGTCACACTATTCCCAAATTCTTCCCAACCATGCCAACCCAATCCTCGAAACCACTCCTAAAATGGCCCGCGTACGAGTTGGTTCGTGTACGAGTTGGCTCGCGTACGAGTTGGCTCGCGTACGAGTTGGCACGCGTACGAGTTGGTTCGCGTACGAGTTGTCTCGCGTACGAGTTGACCAATCCGCGTACGAGTTGACTCGCGTACGAGTTGGTTCGCGTACGAGTTGACCTGTTTCCAGTACAAATATCAGGTTACACCAAACGGCACCAGCTCATCATTAGAAGGTTTAGTCTGGTTCTGAATAAGAAAAAAAATAAGAGTAGCGTTTGCATTTGACGATCATGACGATATAGGTGCAAGACACAAGATCGCGATTCCCACGTGAGTAGTTTTTATCTCAATATTTTGGGCAGTATCTTTGCTCAAGGCATAGGAAACCTGCCTGTCAACCAATGGTACATATTTCCTTCAAGCATAGAGCAAGGGTACGCACGTTTGATCGTAAAATAGCGTTTGTTGACGTTATCCTGGTTGGATCAGTAGTGCCCAGTTTTCGGACATGCATGAACGCATTGCAAATCTTGCGATTGCGTTGCACGATGGGTTGATTCTACCATCTGTATCTGTATGGGTACGTTGCAGAAACCTATTCAGGCATTAACGCGAGGATATCTCGGACATTACATACCTTTTTAAAAATTATCCTCCACTCTCCAGACAATGCCAGAGTTGGGAATGAGAAAGAAAAGTTGTTTGACTGGTGACAGCGGGATCGACCGATAGCGCAACGCGATCGACCGATGGCGTTCATCGACTGAACACGCCAAACATGATTTTGACTTTTTTTTTTTATATTTCTCCCAAGACATGCTAGATCCTTCATAATATAAGCATTTTCTTGTCTTTTCACCAATTTTACAATTCTAGAAAACGTGAATAGCTTACAGAATGGTATTCTTCACTTGCAATTCCTGCGGCCAGTGTGTTAAGAAAGCTCACGTCGAGAAGCACTATCTGACGGAATGTCGCAACTGTGAAGTTCTGTCATGCATGGATTGTGGAAAAGACTTTGTGTAAGTGCCTCCATTCATTTCAATCATGGTATCATGGAAAGAAACAAAAGTAGATCAGTTTAAACCTGTTGCAGACTGGCATTACAAAGTCGCACCCAGAACCAAACTCTTTCTAAGATGGTTGACAAAGCCAGGAGCAAGTAATGCACAGGTTGTCAAAAGACTGACTGTTGCAATTATTTATAATGACTCCCACACTGACTCCAGGGACCTGTCAATGGAAAATTAACCCTAACCTTCCAAAATCTTCTTGGCATACATAAAAGAGTTCACCTGATAAAAACCAATGCCTTTTTGGATCGATCTGTATTGGTGCAATAGACCTTATGCATAGCAGCCATCGTTGGGGGCAATGCCTTGTTTTGCTGAGATATGCATGTGTGAACCTTTTTATGCATTTATTGCTACGCATTAAAGGTTTATTCTTAAACACATGTCTGAAGTAGGTATTTATTTTAACAAGTGTTTTTCTCTACAGAGGGGATGACTACAAACATCACACAAAATGTGTCTCGGAAAACGAGAAGTATGGTGGGAAGGACTACAGAGCGAATGCCAAACCAAACAAGGGAGAGGTCAAACAGTCGCAGTGGATCGAGGTTGGTTTTTCATTAGTTTAAACAGTTAATACCAAAGGATGTGTAAACATGATCTGGCAATGACAGATTAAGTCGTCAAGCTTTCCCTGAGTCTCAGGTAGTGGAAGGTTATACTGGATTTCCTTTGAAAAGGTGTCATTAGCTTCCTCTACTGTTGGAATTTGTAGGATTCAGGACGATAGTCCCTTTTAATTCAGAGCATTGATATCCCATCATCACACTTTCTTATTGCAGTGTGTTCAAGCAGCGAGTTCCTCACAGTCCGTCAGCCCTAGAGTCAGGGGTCTGCTGAACCGTCTAGCTGATTACAACAACATTCCTCGGAAAAAGGCCAAATTTGAGGTGATTTAAAGATTTCATTCTTATGCAGTGTTTCTAACGACAAATTGAGGGCAACTTTTTGCCAAGGTCCATTTTCTTTATTCTACCAAAAATGTCATCTTGTCTGAGACAATCTAGCAAGCTACACAATAAAATGGATTTTCACATCAGAATTCTTAGTGCGACACTTTTAAATCAAAGAAAAAGGTATGTGAAACTCATAGCTTTATTTTCATTTTTCTCTAACATAGTTTAAGCCTGACAACACTGTGTTCTGAAATTTACTGAAAGAAGTAATTATTTTTAGACTTCCCATTGTTCAGTTTATAGTTGAACAATGTTTGTTACTATAATTAAGATTTCTTTGTGTTTTTATCTTTTCTGTTGGCTGATTAGAAGTTTGTTCAGAATAGCTTGAAGGTGTGGGATGCGTCGTTGATTGAGCAGATATGGACTGTGTTCAGTGAGGCTGGCAACAAGCAGGTCAGTTATGATATTGGCCATGGGCGTCGCGAGGGGGGGGCAAGGGGGGGGGCACTTGCCCCCCCCCATGGAAAAGCAAAAAAAAAAAAAAAAGGAAGAAAAAAAAGAAAAGAAAAGAAAAGAAAAAGAGGCGCAAAGACAAAGTGGTGTAAATTTAATGAGTTTGGGGGGGGGGGGCAAAATGTCCCTGCCCCCCTCTAAAACTGATAAATCGAGAATGTGTTGAGAAATACAAGCATTTTTTGGCAAACATTTTTTTTGCCCCCCTCCAGAAAAATCCTGGCGACGCCCATGATATTGGCTGTCTAGTGCTGTGCATTTACAGGGAGTATAGGAACTGGGTAACCTATTAAAAAAAAAGAAATCATTCCCCAAAATTAAAATATCGGAAGTTGTCTGAAGGGTTTTATAACTTTGCGGTGTAAACGCCAACTTCCGCAAGCATTATCAGTATCACTAGTATGTTATATACGCTGCACATAAAACTGAAATTTGTTTTGGTTTTCCGTGTAGTCTGGTTTTCATATTGAAATTTCCCTTTTCCTCTATATCTGAGAAGTTACTATGTATTTGTAAGAACACAAGCCCTATGTTCCCCATCAGGGTTTGAACCCGAGTGCCACGCCACATGGGTGGGACAGTCTGGTCATTGGGTCCACCACTTTCACAATGATGTAGCTTACAGATACACGTCTAATTCAGGATAGGAATATATAATTATATGTGGAGCACAGGTTTTCCTTGCTGACTGGAGTTACTTTGTATTAAGCGCATTGACTTTGAGATACTATGATCAGCTTACCTGTTCAGTGAGGACTTACTTGAACTGTTAGAAGTAGCTTGCCAGGGATAAAACTTTAGCAGGTTTAAGATGAGATTTGATGATTCAGGGTTTGACAAATTTTGTGCTGAAGTTATCTTAATTTGCCTATTGGAACAGAAAACACAAACTGAGCAGAAGTCAACAGACGAAGCTGGTCAACGAGAGACACAAGGTCCTGAGAAGGATTCTGAACTTGGACAACAGGACACAAGAGCTCCGGAGAGTGGATCACAAAACGGTGAGTCCTCAGAGGCACAGTCTGATAAACACTGTGGACGGGACACCAAGAAGAAGAAAAAGAAGAAGAGAGATAAACATGAGCAGCAGGAGTCTACGGAAGGCTTGATTGAAGAGACGAGCGTGGTGCATGAGGGAGGGGCTGGCGGGAAAGAAGACAAGCAGGAAGACACTGATTCACCGAAGAAAAAGAAGAAAAAGAAACGTGACAAGGAGCAACAAGCTTCCAAGGAGGACTTGAATGATGAAGTGGAGGATGTTGTTAAGAGTGATGCTGACAGGACTAATACCAGTGGAGCTGAACAAGAGGAAAGAGGACCATCAACGAAGAAGAAAAAGAAGAAACACCAAAAAGATTCTGCTGAAGAAGATGAGGATGTAACAAAGCTGAGAGATAAGGAAAGACAGATGGAAACTCACAGAGAACTGAAACACGAGAAAAGCAATGAAATAAGAAAAGACAAGCGACAACACAAACAGAAGAGGGGACATTTGAAAGATGAAAACAGCAAGGGAGTCAGCAGTGATGCAGCTGAAAGAGACGCAGGACTAAAAATGGATCCGGGGCAGAAGACAAGAAAAACGGGCTTGGTTCATGTAAATGGAGATGGAGAGAAAAGAAAACAGAAAAGAGACTCTGTCATAGATGGAGTGGGCGATGAAACAGGAGGTGTCATAGATGGGTTACTTATTCTGAGTGGGAAGAAGAAACAGAAGAGACAAAAAGCTAAGGAGGAAACGGGGTACATGTATCACAAGGATGGATTGCTCTTGGTGAGCGAAAAGAAGAAAAAGAAGACGAAGAAACACGAACATGAATCTCCAGATCAGAATGGCGATGATCCAGATGTATTGATGACCGAATCCAAGGTTGAAAAGAGTGAAGGTGGGGCTGTTCACATCAGCAGAAAGAAGAAAAAGAACAAATCAAAGCATACAGAAGCCACTACCGATGACAACGTTGATGCCGGTGAGAAATTATTTGACAAGAAGAAAAAACACAAAAGTAAAAATGAAGACGTTCGTCTTGAAGAAAGTGATCCAGCTCAACAGACAGAAAAGAAGAAGAAGAAGAAAAGAAAGCTGAATTCCACCAGTGATGAAAATGGAGTGCAACTCAAGATTCAAAATGAGAATGGAAACTTTGAGCAGGAATCTCCGTCAAGTAAAACCAAAAAGCCCAAAAAGAGAAATCAGGTGGATAGTGCAGACGACTTCCAGACACCCATCAAAAAGAAAAAACGAACCAAATTTGTCGATGAGAATGGACAAACAGCTCGGAAAAAGAGCCATACGAAGAAAAAAGGACATCCCTGAAAGTGCAACTCATTTGCAAACCGATCTTATTCCTGAGATTGTTACGCTCCTGTTGTTACAAATTTCAGAATTTCTTTATAGACCTGAGAGATCCAGAATACAAGTATTTTACTTGGGTACAATAGTTCGTGTTCTTCACATTTATTGTAAACGTTGAAGACAAAAGTACTAATTTAGATCAGAAAATGGTTCCAGGAGACTGAAGGTGTTCCAACAAATTGCCAAGTTGTACTTAGTTTGAAGATACTTAGATTATCTGCACATGCTGCTATAAAAAAAAGCGTAATACATAGCTTATCCATTCAAATAAGACAGTGGTCAAGTTTCGGTTTATATGCTGGGGCATGCCGAGTTTGGACATGAAACATGTTTTCAAAGTACATGTACATCATAAGAAAATCCCTTTACAACCAATTTTTTGCAATGATGTATTTCTAGGCCCTTTTTCTCTAAGTCTATTTTTTGCCATTTTTCTTAGTTAGTTCAGACTTGTTGATTGTACTAGGCTTCATGCCCCAATGTCATATTCATGTGGTTATCCGATACATTATTTCTGTGAATTTTTAGATTTTTTAGTTGGTAAGGAATTTGACACTTGGTTTTATTTTTAATGAAATAGCAGATTAACACAAACACAATGTGTAACAATAAGAAATCGCGACAAAAATATATTTTTTTTCTCCTTTTATTTTATTGATCCCTGCATAGCTGCATGTTCCTAGTTACATTTGAAATACATGTTACTGTAATTTTAAGTCAATGTCCCCCCCCCAAAGTGCTGCATTCCTAAATACAATTCTTTGCCCCCCTTTTTTAACACATTCCTTTTGGTCCAAAAGATGTTGTTTTTTTATTTGAGAATTTGATGAGTTGACATTTTAAAGGTTTTTTTAACGATAATTTTCCAAGTGATTGCCGGCCAAGGTATTTTTTTCCCTAAAAAATACACATACATTGTATTCAATACTTTTTTTTATACTGTACAGCAATTCCAATCGATGTAAGATTTTTATCCAAGATTGGTTTCATATAATTTTTCAGTCATGATAAGAATGGTGATATGAATATTCAAATATTATTTGATGTAGAAAAAAACATTTAATCTTTTTCAGTGAAGAAATCTCAGTCACAGCTTGTAACGAGTGTTACGTACTCAATCAAATGTCAATTAAAGATCATGATTTACAAGAAAAAGGTTACAAATGTATTCCCAAAATATTTTCTTGATTAACACTATGTATCAAATGAAGATATAAAGCTGCCAATAAAATATTGCTTTATGATATTAAGTAAAAGCTGTCAGATTAAAATCATTTGAAAGATTTCATTTGAATTTTTTGAGTGACTTTCATTCATTATTATTTTTTTTTAGATTTCTTGTGTGTAGCAATCACTATACCAGAAATGATCTTCCTTGTCTGATACTGACAAATCATATTGACAAAATTTTTCAATCGGTATAAAACATTTTAGCTGGGGTGTGGTAAAAGAGCTTTTTGTTTTTAAATTTTTTTCTTAAATTGTATTTTGGAATGTTAAATAGCCTACACTTTTACAAAAAGGCTATTTTGCTTTTCTTCAGATTCCAAAACAAAACAAAAAATCACTCACTGGGCTCCGTGCACAAGTACCCCCTCAACATTTGCAAATGGAGAGTTGGGGGAGACCACTGGAAGTGACATTCAAACAGTTGACCAAATGCACCTGACACTCACGCGCAGACGCTATGGCTTCATGTACACTCAGAATACAATTAGCCGCGTATACTTCTTGCAGAACGAGAGCTACCAAAATGCGCGCACATGGTGTTCCCCCCTCTCGAGCTTCAGAAAGTGGTAAAAAGGGCCATTTACTGTTGGTGCACAGAGGCCATTAGATAGCAGTTCATAAAGTGACAGAAGGGAGAAGGGAACACAGTCAAAAGGAGGGCACAGTTACAAATCCTCAGATTTTCCAAATTGATAAAAAAAATTGTTTATAATGTTCCAAAAAGAGGTGTGTTCCATGCCTTTGTAAACCTCCTCCCTACCTCTCCCCAAATCTGTCACAGGACTACAAGACTCAATTTGACCATCCATCACAGAAGGGCTGAAAATGTGGAATATATGACTTTTAAGATTTGGTGAGATTGCATCCAAATCAGCTTGATAATAAAACCAAAACAGTTTAGTTTGAGATTTTGATGGTAAATACACTGGTATTTGAAGGTTCCTCAAAGTCCTGTTTTGCATTTTTTTTCCTAGTCATTTCCAGATATTTCCCGAGTTGTGACATTACAGCCTATGTGTAATGGATGGTCAAGAAGCTAGCTCAATAAATGAGTGTGTGAGGTACGGTTGTGGTAGCAATCTTATCGCCACGCCTGTTCCTCACAGTCACAACGATGGCCTTGATTGTATCCAAGATGACAGCCTGGATGAGAATGGCAATGATGGAAGTTGCCACCCATTCCCAGAAGGCATGCCAGCATAGGCCATGGAAGGATGACACTGACCACAGGACGGCTAACACACAGGATGCAATCAGAAGGACTTGGCTGAATGCTGCCAGAAATGACATGCAGCATCTCACACCGTGCTTGTTGTTTGTGGTCGATATGGCTTCTGACTGCCCCTGGTTTACTTGAGATTCATTCTGGTTGATACTGGCCAAAGCACTATCAGTGGTGGCAATGTTGTTATTCTCAGTAGATCCAGTCGGCACGGTAACTGAGCTGGATGAAGACTGACTGGTATCCATGTCAACAACTGTATCAGAATTGTTACTGACAGACACATTGATAGATGGTTCATCACAAGGCTGGATTTTGATGATGGTCACTTGATTGTTGTTGTTCTCATTAGTGTATTCGAGGCGAGTCAGTTGTTTCTTGTCTCCATCTTGAGATGATGCGATGCTGCTCCAACTGCTCGAGGACGCAACGCTGATGGCATCAGGCTGGTACTCGATCAGACGACTTGATGACTTGAAGATGGATCTTTTGAGATTGTCATCAATCATCTTTGCATTGATGTTGTCTTTGTCGGGGATGTTTGGCAAGGTCTTGTTGGCAATTCCTGGAGATGAACCTCTTGAGATGGTGTCACATTTGGCTTCTCCCTCATTCTGGATTGTACTGGTTTCCCTAGCGACATCGTGACTACAAGGCAGACAGATGTTCTCATCTGAGGTCTTCATGGCAGCATCATACTCCTTCAACTCCAACTTGTAATCATCACCAACCTTGGGTTTGGAGCGGAATCCTGGCAGCCACTTTCGGAAGCTGAAGAAGAAAGGCTTATTGCTTCTGCTCCTCTGTATGGTCACGCTAGGCATTTCAATCTCCACAGGCAAATTGACGATGTAGTCAGAAACGGTTGTCCCGGGAACGTGTTGATTAGGTGTCTGTGTGATCTTGAGCTCTGACTTGGTTCCAGGGACAGATAGGTTAGACTTGTCGGTCATCTCACTGGTGTTGAACTTTTCTTCAGAGGGATGAATATCCAGCTCTGGCAAGGACACCCACCTGCCTTTCCCCATGTCACTGAACCTGGTGATGTAATTCTTGGTGCGCAACACTTTGGCTGTTTTGATGTCAGGCTCCAGGAGGGCATCATAATATTTGATGAATTTTTCTTGAGCACCGTTGTCTTTCTGCTTCATCTTGTTCTCATCTTCAAGATGCTTTACTGGTTGTGATCGATCACCAGCCTCCCATTTGCAAGATGTCTTGTGTTTCTTATCCTGAAGACCAGATGTAGAAGTAGCTCTTGCGATGGAGTCAGGTCTGTGTTGAGACGGCTCCTTGGAAGTTGACATTGATGGAGTAGTCTGGTGTTTGTCCACATTGTCAAGATTGTTGTCATCAGGTGTTTGGGTTTTGATTGCTCTTTGGATGTTGTAAGAAGCGGTCTCATCCAGTGGTTGGCCTGGGATGATGGACGTTGAATCACTGATGGAAGATGATTCACTGTTGTTGATGTAGCTACTGGAATCACTGGTTGATGACTTGGAGAGATTGGCCATGGTAGAGTTGCTACTCAGAGAATTGCTCGAACTGTCCACTGAGTTAAGACTAGAGCTGGAGTATGCATACCCTGGACGAGGCAATCCTCCAAGATTGTACAAGTCGTATCCGGTTGGTGTGTTGTTTCCTGAACAGCTGGCCCCTGGGTTGTAATACCTGCTCCCTGTGGTCCGATGGCAAACAGGACACTTGTAGCAAGTCAACTTGTGGTGGCATTCCAGCTGGTTGTCAGCACAGATGGACAGGTGGTCTACACAGATATCATGAGAGACAGTGATTGCTACGTGACTGGTGATGTAGAGAGCCGGTTTGACGCCAATGCCAGAGGTGTTGCCAGAAGTGGTACACTGATTTCCAATGTTGTTGCAACATGATGTATTGTTGGCCTGTTGATGATCTTGGTCGTCATTGGTCTGGTTCCCTGCCACTGTATATCTGGAACACTGATAGACATCCGAGGGAACTCATCTGTGATGCTCTCATCATCACCATCACTGTAGAAGTCCCCAGCAGCAGACTGAACTTTCATTGGTCGAGAACCGTTAGCCGTCGTCAAAAATAAGTTTCCGTTCCGTTCCAGAGGTGACATGGCAGGTTGACCACATGATGACAGAATGGTCGGGGCATTGCGGCAGAGTGCTTCAATCATGATCAGGAATGGAAACAGTACAGCACTGACCCCCGCTGCCTTGATTACAATCCCCATGGTGATGTCAAAATCCATGGGACTGCCCACCACAAACTCTCCCAGAGATGGGTCCAAAGCCGGCTCCGACATCACCTGCACTGCAACCATGGTGTAACTGATGCAGGTAAACAAGCAGGTGATACGGCGGGATCCAGTGAAGTTGCCCTGGCGCCAAGGTGTGAAGGCAGAGGTCCACAGAGAGCCATTCTTGAAGTAGAAAGCGATGTAGTGGACCCTGGATACGGGCTGAGCGGGAGACTGTAGCAGTGGAAGGATAGTAGTGATTCCTTGGTCTGATGATGATATACCACCGCTGCTTGAACCACAGCCAGAGGTGTAATGATCCTGGGTCTTGGTATCCATGGCATGGATTTTCTTGATCTCACTACAAAAAAATAGAAAATGAGAAGAAAAAAACACGGATCAGAATTTGAATGTCTTTTTCGGAGCACTTAAGTTTTTCAGATTTAATGTCTCTAAAAACGAAACTCTTTATGTCATCTGCTTTCAACAAATTTGTACTAAATTAAAAATAACATTGGAATGAAGAGAATCAAGATCTTATATTAGTTCAAAATCAATTTCTGGACTGATACAACTGAAATTACATATAATCTATAAACCATTCTGTAACCAGCCTGAGCAATGTGGGATAAAAGCAAATGAAAAACTCACATATCACATGCCCTGTTGATGATTCCTCGCAGGCAAGCTCCAATGTTGGAAGATGGTAGCAGCCTGGAGGTGAATCCATCACTCGCTGATGGGTACTTCGTCTCCACGGCTACGAGCTTACCGATGGAGCGAGGGGTTGTCAAAGTCTTCTGTTCTGAATTCTTTCCAAGAATCAGATCAAAAGACAGCCTGTGGAAAAATTCAAACCAAAATAACATTTTGTTTGAGTTCTTATTTGACCAAAAGAATTACAGATCTAAATTTGATTGAATTATTACAATTTCATTTTATTTTAATCAACTTACCAGTCGCTGAAGCCAAATGTTCCCTGGAGTCTCACTAGACGTGGGTTTTTGTTTGCACCAGGTGATTTGTGCATAGCAAACCAACGTAGGAATGAACACCAACGGGAACGGCCAGCATAGTCTACGTCTATGACGTAGATGCGTTCCTTTCTGGCCCTGTTCCCTCGGATGTTGCAAGGAGATGGTAGGCAGGAACGATTGCTCTGCAAACAAGAATCAAACAAAAAAGATAAATTTTGCACGGAAAAAAAATCTTAAAGGGGGGGGGGGGAGGATGTCAAAAGAAGAAAGTTATCATTTGAACAATTTCCAGATTCATGTTTTATACCTTGCGTGCCTGTCTGAGATCTTGCAGGAAGGCCAAGAGCAGCAGCAGTCCAAAGCCAGCGGCTATTGGGACTGCAGAGAGGAAGACAATGTCTTGCAAGTTGACGGTTGACAGACAGTCTTCAGGCGTCAGGGTAGAGGTGGAAGGACTACCCTGGGAGAGACCCAAGATGGTACTAAGGGTCTCGGAGCTGCAGGAGAAAATAGTTTCGATTTATTTTTTGCAAGAGCTGACAATTTCAGACAAAGGACTAAATCAAAATGACATGAGGCATGTGAGGGCGAGATATTTACTCAACATGTAGGCCAAATCTTCTTGAAAAGAATTCAAATGGGAACTGTCGATTAAAGATTGTAACAATAACTTTATAACATCTGAAAATATTCACAAAATAGGCCTAGGACTGCCAATTAAAATGTCTGACATTAGATAAAAAATATTAGTGTCATTTGATAGGCCCAATGAACTTATGAAGTAAATTGAAAGTCACTCAAACTTTGTGCTAAAGTTAATAACATATTTATGGCGTAATCATTAATCAATTTAAGATTTAACATTGCCCCTAAA
This sequence comes from Patiria miniata, assembly GCF_015706575.1. Taxonomy (NCBI): domain Eukaryota; kingdom Metazoa; phylum Echinodermata; class Asteroidea; order Valvatida; family Asterinidae; genus Patiria; species Patiria miniata. The sequence continues at coordinate 5,689,982 of NW_024037071.1, forward strand.
AGTCAAATCCCTAAAATATAAATCAGCTAGATTTGGTTTACACAAGTTATGTAAATTTAGGAATGACAAAAAATATGAACCAAATTGTTTCCAAGGAAATGCAGGTGTTGAGGCTCGCAGGGTTTCTAAATAAGTTATTCATTTTAACTACTATGTATTAGCAACAGTAACACTCACTGTAACACTCACTGGCAGTTAAGTTATTTTTCTTCAAAAATTGTGCACCAAATTTAAAGCACAGAGGAAGGAAGGCCTAAAAATGGTCTTGGAAAACTTAAGGACAAACAGTGTTAATACTTCAATTCATACCTTACAGTCTTGATGACCGAAGCCCAAAGAAATATCGCAATTATCGGGAAAAGTCGCATTCGTATCGCAGTAAATTCTCACGAACAGGAAAGGCGTCCACACTGACTGCACAGCATGAACACAACTGGCGTTTCCATGGCTTGCGCTCATTTTTATACCGGAGGAGCGAACATAGCAACACCGGTGACGCGACAATGGTTTTCCTGAGCAAAACTCGACTCTTTCACTCCTTCGAATATCACTCTAGAACAAGAAGTTTCGTTTCGTAAATACTCTTCATAAATCAATGATAAAAACATACCATCATTACTCCTTTTGGAGAAAAGGCTTCAGTTAACATCCAGAAAAAAGAAGCTGCATCCACAAAAAAATCGCCTTCGAAAACTTAATTTCTTAACTTTTCGCAAGGAATTGTGGGATGGTTGTCTGATTAATGTCAAGAGAGGGCGTTTTTTTTTAAAAAATGCGTACAGTATTTTGGCCACAAAATACAAGTAGGCCTACTTGATTTAAGAGCACAAAATGCCGACATAATTGTTCCCAAATCCTTTTTTCCTGTTGATACATCCAGCGCGAACAAACCCCACGATACATTATTTAAATTTAATCCAAAGCCGATGACATATTTCGTGCCTTTTATCATTTCGTATGATGGCCATAATCACACAAAAAAAACTTCCGAGTCCACATGAATTTTCTCCAGATATCAATAAGTGTTTTATTGAAGTTTTTTCCAGATTCAATCAACTGTTTACATCATCACTGTTGACACAAAGAATGTGATAATCAGAAACAACCCGCTGTACTATTTACATGACCTTTCAACTTTGAACTTAAAGATATACTGTCCATGCTGTTTTTGAGTTCCACCTTGATTCTATTCCAATTTTTATATATGTATATTTTTTTTTCATAGTAGAAACGCAATGAGGCATTGAACAGAAAAGACTCCCCGTGTTTACGTTTGGTAACAGAATACCTAAAAAAAAAAACATTGAATGATTTCGGACCTGACATCTCGGTTTTGCATTTTAGGTGCAAAACGAAACCAGGAGCAATGCATGAACAGCACATCTTTAAGAAAGATGCATGCACATTCATTCATCTACCCTTGCTGTTACACTACAGGGAAAAGCAACACCAAGCCCCCCCCCCCCCCCCGCAAAAAAAACTACTAAAAACCAGCATCCATCCTATAGCAGAATTTCCAAATAATTTCCATGTCCAAACTAGATTAGAAATTCATTTTGCGTTGTCGGCACCCTTTCTACAGTCATAAATTAGGAACATTTGCCCCAAATGCAAAATTTCACACAAATCAAATAAATAAACTATTTTATAATCGGCAAGCTTTTAACAACTGGCTACTGAAAAACCTTGATAATCAAACCCCCATTAATTATCCCGCCCCTCTCCTAAACAAAAAGCTGGAAGAAACTTGATTTTCATTAAATTTCTTGCGTGCATAAAGACTCAATATTCCCCCCAAAATCCTCAAACAGTGGAAAATATCAAATAAAGATTATCATACAATTATTTACATTTTTGTCAGACTATTTATGCTTTAAATATACAATTTCTTTTTAGACCACTTAATAGTACACACGAACTTCCTTGACCCTTCATATTGTACGTTTTTCTTGAGCAAAACCTGTTCAAATTGTAACTTATATTACCAAAAGTTAATATGAGCAATATTTTTTGAAAGCCAAATATGTCGTCAAAGTGCTACCTTCCTTTCTTTGTAAACCGTTTCCTCAATAATGCAGCTTAATTATTCTCAAAATAAATAGGACAAGTGCTAAATGACAAGATTGCCTTCAACAATAAGCATCAGTACAGATTTGAAAGAAAGTTACAGTGACACAGATAGGGATACATAAATAATGACACCCACCGTTCAAAGGGTGACTTGTCTTAATACTCTTCATTAAAGTTTTTGAGAATTAACTTTGAGTACGGTGTAGCGTGAATATCCGACTCCATGAAATGTGGACTCATTGGTAGTAGTGCGCACGCATGAGTACGATACTATGCTATTTTTAGGATCGTTTGGGGAGAGTGACCTGTCACGTGCGAGGGATTAACCAATAAAAGGGAAAAAGGGGTCCGATTTTCATAGGAGTCGGATTTTCATGTGACAACGGTACTCAAAAGGGTGAATCAAATGAGAACTGGAACAAGATAAAGTAGGACTGTCATCAATTTTCAGCTGTCACATGTAGAAATCCTGAACTTCTTCAGGGATCTTAATGTGCTCAACCCTTTTGTCACTGTAGCGCCCATAGTGCCTGAAACCTCCTAGCACTCTATGGTTTCATTGATTCTTCAGTGAATAAACACAATGTAATACAATGTAGTACAAGTACTAATGGGTTAAGGTACATGTATTAAAAATGTGACTTATCAACATTTGTGCAGGAAAATATGTTAAATGGCTGGATAACATCCGTATGACTATACTTTCAATCTATGGTGATATAAGGTTTGGACAGGCATTGACAAACTTTAGTGCCGTCCAAAACCCTTCCTGGTGAAATTTTAAAGTAAAGGTTCCGCATGAAATGAGGAGAGATGTAGAAATTAACAATGATGTAGACAATTCTCATAATTAGAAAAAGGTTGGTGGAGGAATCTTAATCAATGTGATGAGATTTTGCCAGTACATTGTCCCCTGCATCAAGAGGTGAGTGGAGAAAGTTGCCAGCAACACTTGCTCCAAGTCTGATACGTCACTGTACGTCAACTGTGCACGTCGCTGCCCCACTAGCTGTTAATGTTTATATCTGATGGTCAATTTCGACGGCTTTTATTTATTATCAGCAATCTTGGCAATGAGTTCATCACAGATATTGGTCAGCTCCGCGTTCTCTTTCGTCTGTTAAAAAGAGGAAAAAACAAGATGTTTATGTTAGATAACCAATATTCGGTATAAAACAAGTCAACGTAAATGCTCCATGTAAAAATCAAGTGACAATTTTGTTTCAGGGTTTGCAAGAAACTTGTGCATAAAAAAACTGAGCGAATAATCATTTATGTGAAATTTTGACATTATTGCTAAGGAATTAAATGAAGACTGTGTTACATTCCCCTCTTTACTTGTCTGATTAATCAGCTTCATTTTGAACTGCATGCCAAGGAAATAATATCAACAATAACTCTTAAGAACTTTTCTAGCAACCTTTCTGTGGCCTCCAAAATCCTCATTCATTCTACTACAACACTCGCAAGGCATCAAACCTCATGTTAAGAAATAGTTTCTCTGTCTTCCCTCAATCCTGCAAAATCCTGCAGAATCCCCTAACAGCTCCCGGAAGATTTCGGAGGACTTGGAAGGGTTAGAGTTTTTTTGTCAAACTCCTTACCTTCTGTTCGATAGTCTGCTCCATGCTATCCACCTTCATGGTCTCCCTCTTGACAGCGGCTTGTAGTGCACCCAGCTCACCTTCATAACTCTTCTTGACCAACTCAATCTGACTGTTGGCCCTGCAAACGGAAACGGAAAAAGTGAAGGGTAAAATTTCAGTGGGACATCCAATATTTTCCAACCCATTCACCATATTTTGTGATGAGTTTGTAAAAAGTTGACTTTTCTGAGCACCCGATCAATGACGTCTTCTCCTTTGCATTAATTATTTTTTTTTCAATTAATCTTTCCGTGGCAATCCATGTATTATGCTGTTGAAAATCAGTTCATTTCAGTCATGACAGCCAAGAGAGATACATTCTGCGTATGATACACCTCAACAAATCACTCAAGAAACAATCACTTAACAGTCAAAAAAACGTTACCCAATCACATCATGACGTATTTAAACCATTAGTCACTGAACCGCCCCAAACCGCCCAGCCTATTACTCCCTGTGAGTAAGGCTCATCTTCCTTACAGGCAGCAGAAGCCGACTTGCGATGGACGCAGCTACAATGTGGTCGGGCTGGGAATCGAACCCGGGCCACAGTGGTGATAGGTGAGCGTTCTACGCACCGCGCCAACTATACCATTCATGATGATATAAAGACAAAAACATGTATTCCAACTTGACTTACTTTTCAATCTTCTCCTCTGCATGTGTTTTCAATGTCTGGTATCTCTGCTCTTGTTTCTTGAGTTTGGCCTGGTAATCAGCCACACACTTCTTCAGAACTTCTTCATTCTGCAATTATAAGAAAAAGCGGTGAGCAGAAACATGTGCATGATGAAGTGAAGCCATCTAGGCCTCCAAGGATGGCCGCAACTAAGTGTAACCAAGATGGCACAGATCAAGATTATTCCCATAGATTTGCATATGTTGTAGGGCCACCAAGATGGTGCCCGAGTGGCTTCAGCCTACAATCTTGCTGCACCATTCAGTCAGCATTATAGTGGACTAGCCTATACCTTTTTATAGCTCTCCACCGTCTGTTTGAGTTTCTCGTATCGTCGATGCAGATCACTGAAGGCATTCTCCACCGAGGCCAGATCTTCCAACGCTTGCTCTTTCTCTTTCACGATACTTGCTACCGATTCTTGAGAAGTGTCTTTGGCTTTGTTGATATCACCTGCAATGGTAACAATCACCACATACGTGACCCTGCAGCACAATACCAGTCAGAAGTCTCACGGCCGCACTTTGAGATACAGCCTATTTTTCTTCTCATTGTATTTAAAACAGCCAAGAATACTGAAGAACAAGTGATGAATGTAAACTCCAAATTTTTTCATTGTGATTGCTTTTATAGAAGTGTACGTGGGTTAATTTCATAACTTTATTGACTTATATCTGAGTTTGTAAAGCTTTATGAGGTTGAAAATTTGGATCTGAAAATAGCTATAACTCCGTCAGATTTTGAAGTGTGAAGTCCAGATCACCAGGGCCTCTGATGTATTGTAATAACATTTCCATGACAACTAATGCATGTCTTGCAAATCTATTGCTAAATTTTTGTGTAGACTACACTTTGAAACAAATTATTTAGGGAAGGGCTATTGTCCCTACCTCAAACTAAAGAAAATCAGACATAAAAGCTCCGAACAATTGTTGAAGTGAATTGTTGATAGATTTGTCACCTACCCATCATCTGTTGCATTGCTTTCTCATATTGTGTCACCAGGGCACTAAGGAGGAACACACACACAAAATAAATATTTTTATATCCGTCAAGATTCCCAAGACCACACTAAAAAAAAAAACAAGCTAAACACAAAAGCAACCTGAAAGGAATGAAGTTTTCAATCAACTGATTGAAAAACTGAATGGTAAATAATATTGAGAGTTATCAAATGTGGACAACAGCGGAAGGCCGTTTTCATTCCAAATTAATCATTTACTTGCTATTTTTAAATAGTAGAAAACCACAAAGGTGTTTTCAACATAAGCATTTAAGTTGAAACTGAGAAGATAACCTTATGTGAAGAAAAGCTGAATGGGTTTTCAATGAAAAAAATGAAACAACTGTCTAAAGATAATTGTGACGTGACGTACCTGAGGTTTTCAGTGGTTTTATCAGTTTCCTGTTGCTTAGCATTATGCGCTGCAATCGTTTGCTCTTTTTCTTCAAGTTTCTTCTTGTACTGGCTGATTTCCTTGTTGTTCTGCAATCACCAAGTAACAACAAAAGAAGTTGCTTAATTTTAAATCCAAAGTTCACAGCTTTTTGAATACCAACCCTAAGTCCCTAAGCATGTTTAACAACACTCCTCCTGCAAAAGCCTCCAAAAAAAACCCAAAGGCAACAATGATGTGAATTTAAATAAACTGTAATTAATGGATTAAGCATTTTTGTTTACTAATTTTTCATTTTTTTCAGGGATTTAATTAGACTTCAACATTTTTGCCTGACATTTGAGATGTAAAGGAAATGTGTATACACAAATGAATGCAAATTGATATTTACAATTTCAAAAAAAAACACCTGAAATCAGGAAAATACAAGACTTACATCTGTTGTTTAGTTTACAAAGCATTTAGTAGTAAATATTTTGTTTACACTATTCCTATTCTAGGTGTGCATATCCAATGGTCAAGTCGCCACAAGTCAGTCACAAGTTATCCAAATGACCTGTGACCAAGACAAATCATCCCCCCTGTGAACTGACTTGGGACAAACTTGAAAAACAACTCTTTAAATATCCCAAATGATGACACTAGTGACTTGCCTGTTTCTGTACGGTTTTGATAGCTTCCTTGATTGCAGCATCCAAGTCCGCTTGTGAGTACCGTAAAAGCTGAGAGAAAAATAATCCACATAAACACACAAAATAATGAACAATTATTTTCAACACTTTTGTCAATTACACTATTTCCAGGAGTAAACACAGACTTGTTTCTCTCTGGAAGTGTCTTAACGGTTGAGTGGAAAGCACACTTTGCTTCTTTTAACCTCTGAGATTTGCTGACAAAAGCTATCCATACCTGAACTATTCCTTCATCCTCTGCTTCAAGACCTAATGAAGGAGATGGCTTGGGTTCATCACCATCCACGTCATCAGTACCCTGGTAACGGAAAGGGAACAAAGTAAGAACATCCAGTTACTGAAAATAGTAACCTTGAGCCACCTGTGCCTTTCACTTTCCCTGTAGGATTTGTACCCAGATTCAAAGTTAAGGCATTGATTTACCGTCTGTTTTCTCATATCAAACACTCTGCATGGAACATGCTGATGATGCTCATAGCATTCTGCCTGAAACGTCGTACTAAATCTATTAGTGCTTATCCTTAAGTATAATAACATTTTCCGAATGCAATTTTTCCTAATGTTGGTGTCACACAAGTTCTTCTCGGAACTGTACATCTCGACACGGAGATTTAATGTCGCATAGCATCACCACAAAACCTATCCCTAACCTCGTCATCAAACCTTTCAACTGTAAAAAAAACTATTGACAGCCACTGAGTAGATATTCCTAGTCATATATCACATGACCAGCCCATCTATCACATGACCAGCCCATCTATCACATGACCAGCCCATCTACCACATGACCAGCCCATCTATCACATGACCAGCCCATCTATCACATGACCAGCCCATCTATCACATGACCAGCCCATCTATCACATGACCAGCCCATCTACCACATGATCAGCCCATCTATCACATGACCAGCCCATCTATCACATGACCAGCCCATCTACCACATGACCAGCCCATCTACCACATGACCAGCCCATCACAAGTTACCTGACAAAGTCCGATGGATTTGAGACCAGTCGCAACTTCAAAAATGTTCAATTGCAGAATTTCAAAATTTTTTGTTTTGATAGTTCATTACCTGAGATTCCTGATTTCTAGGAGGGCTGAATGCAAGTAGGCTATCCACCCCCTCCGTTACATTGCCCCGCCCCTCAGCGTTAGCCTTGCCAGCACCCTGCATCATAGCTTTCTCTCGCATCTTGGATGCTTGTCTGGTGCTCCCTATAATGGGCGGAGTTTGCATTTGTAGGAGGTCCTCGTCATCCTCCTGTATCATGGGTTCTGAGACAGTTGGTAGTAAACTCTTAGGACCACCACCACCTATTGATGTAAAGTGGAAAAGAATATGCAAATCATCAATTACAGAAACAAAGGAATCATGTATCAAGCTTCAAAACAGACGTTGATTTTAGACACATTCACCCCCCCCCAAAAAAATTCTGATATTTGGCATTAACTTCACCCTCTATTAGTAAAAACTGTTGCATAACACAGCACATTATAAAATCAAGATTATCAAGGTCAAAGGTCACTTACCAGCAGGTGCATTGACTAACGGGTCAAACTTCACATAGAGTGACTGCCTTGCGAGTGCCGACTCCTGAAACTGGAGAATAAACACAAATTGTACTTCAAACATCTCCAAGAACTGATTCCGAATATTGGCAGAGATACCCAAACATTCCTGAATTTCAAGATTTCTTTATTCTTGTTGACCCTAGTTAAATTTCTTCAGTTGTACCATGAATTTGTGGATCAAAATCTGCTCACAAATGTATCAAAAACAGAAAACCCCCCCACATAATACCATCTTCTTTATAGTTGTTATAAACACTTTCTCATTTGTTAAAGCTGTGCCATCAATAAAAGGATCCAAATTTACTAACAAATACTGCCCCAATACACAAACTTTCTCAAAATTGTACGATCTTGTTTGTGTTTGCTTAAGAATTTTTTTCATCTGTCTTCTTCTCCCGTGAAGACTTACCGTACTCGAGCCGCCAGCCTTTTCCAGGAAGTCGACGTCGAATGCAGCGGGATCTGCACTGGCAAACACTGTGAGATGAAAGAGATTCAGATTGATAGCAATCAGTAATATTTGTAAAGGTCCCAGCAAGTGTGCAGATAGGATGAACATATTGTTTAATGTTGTAGTTTCCCCTTCGCTTATGTAATTGTCATATGCACTGTATACAGTGCTAATTGAGGGCTTGTTGAAGACATTGTTGAAGATGAAGAAATCTTCAAATCTAGGTAATAAATCTACCTGCAAATGAAACAGCGTTAAATATCTTAATTGCGAAACTGTATGAAAATACAGCAAGCCTTGAAATACTGTAAAACTTGAAGTGAAAATCAATGGGATTTTTTTTTTTAAACATCGGAAATTTCAAGACTGTAATACATCATGTATTCAAACATTCACTGATGAAAAATAGAATTTTCCAATTTTGCAGCAAAAGAAAACAGATAAATAAGAGTGAATAGTGCAATACGGGGGTTTGTGAAAGCAAAATGGATCCAGGGCTTCTTGGCTTGACATGGAAAGAGGAAAGGTCCTAAATGGGGGCGGGGCAGCAATTCAGAGGGGAGGGGGGAGGTAGCCCCCTACCTTCTGAGAAGGAAAGGCCATGAAGTCTGGTGAATGCAAGGAGCTGGCTGTGACCACGAGCGACAGCTTAGAAACGAAGAGGAGACGCAAAGGAAGAAAGAGCAAAGCAAACTGAAGCAAAGCTGTACGAGAAATATGGAAGCTGGGCCAAAATCATACGGGGGACACTACCAACTAGCACACACAGACAATAGTATTGAATGGAACACGCTGATTGGACCTGACTCCATGCTAAGAATGTATAACACTGTTTGCAAACAAGAGGGCACTTTTTACGACTAATTTATTCTGAATGTGAACAAAGCCAAAGTGTCTTCGTGAGAGCATTAGGTGTCATCTGCAATGTGTTCGAAGGTCTCTCCTTGTGGTCTCCCCCAACTCTTCCCTTTCTTTAAATATTGAGGGGGTACTTGTGCACTGAGCCCATACGAGGCCGACATAAGAGCACAAATTTACCCCAATGATGCTCATAGAACGTGGTACATTGATAACAATTTTCATCCCATTGCTAAGATGAGAGCATAATTAGGTACCCTTAAACTGAAGACAAACCAAATGATTTCCCAAGATGTGAATACACAATTGGAGCATGGAGTCCAATGGATAAACAATGGATGCTTCAAATATGAAGTATTTAAAATGTATCAAGTATTCATAAATACCTGAGACAGTTTATCCATTCCTATTGGTTGAGTGCCCGTCACATGGCTGGTCTTAAAATGCCATTTCAACACCAGTTAGGTAGGTTTAAAAACCAGTCGCTTGGCACTGCACTACAACCGGGTGCTTCAGAACCACTGAGAGATGTTGAGCAATATTCTACCACACTACCGGTATTATTCCCATTTTAAATGGGATAGGGCTATAGTATTAGTACCACAGAAAACTCAAGAAAACTTCAATCTTCCCCAACAATCTCTTTGAAAGAATCCTCTCAATTCTAAGATTTCACCATCACGCTATTATGCTTCAGCCCATAGTTTAATAAGTCCTTGGCCTAGCAAAGAACCAAATCTGAAAGGGGAAATTACTCTTGCAATTTTTCCCATGAGCAGACCGGTGTCAGTGACATTCCAGGAATTAGGGTATTTGGAAGCAGCTAGCAGGAAAGCAAGAGAAACAACAAGAACATGACACACTAGAAGTTACGGTCAATAATCAAAATGATCACTACAAATCTACTATCACTGACACTGCTAAAAGTGGCATTACACTATAAGCAACCTTCTGGCAGATATATAATCACATCATGCAAGAACAGATGCCACGACACAGCACTGCAAGCAACTTTAAAAATGTAAAAATTGTTTAAACCCATACAATCCACAAATCATTTGTTTCACAGAAATAAAAATGAATGTTATTATTTTGTTATTGGGAGTGAAGGCATGCCAGGTCACTGTGATGCAAATTATGGTGACGAATGGGGGAATATGGAAATCAATAAGTGTTAACAAACAAGCCACAGGATTGGAGGACTGGTAGGAACGACTGGAAAAACAACCATTGAAACTTCTGCTTTGATAGGAGTAAGAAAACGGCCGTTGTCACAAGCTTTGATGAAACAAGGATGTGCGGCAAGTCCATATCACAGTTGAGTTACATGAGGGTCATATACAAACAGCCATTACGATGCATCCGGATTACTTGGCTGTGGCTATGCGTTTTAGGGAAGCGACTAAATCCAACTTCCCATAGATATGTGTGTTACTGCAAGTTGTTCAGCAAGCCATAACTCCTACTGCTACAGACCTATATACCTTAGTGTACAAATGGCAAAACACTAAAACCAAATCCCCCCCCCCAAAAAAAAAAAACCCCTCCAAAATAAACATGGCCAAATATTAACCATTATTCCTTGAATTTAATACACAAGTGAATTTTTCTCAATCAACTTGATGAGACAGAAGTTTCTTTGGCTTATTTTCTATCTTAAATGACGATGATGATGATGTAAGAGGAAGGGATTGTGGATTGCTTGATCCTACCTTCCTCCGCTAAGCGGAATTCCATCTCCTCAAAGCTAATATCCCTTTGTAGGCCTCGTACAGAAAGGCCTGATGGGCGATGGGTTAGGGGTGTGGAAAGGGGCGTGGTGTGAACGACAGAACAATTATAATACGTGACTTGTTCGTTTGAAGCATTTCTCTGAAATTCCTTTCCCACTTTGATGATGGTATTTGATGGCGTCAAATGGTAATAACCCATAAAGCCGAAAAGATGTTTTTAAACCTGAAAGACTTGTAAGGATTTAGCAAGCATGATTAATCTCGCCAAGGCGGCCAAGTTTAGATTGCACATTTTTACATTGCAAGAGCATATTACAACTTGTAGCTCCCAGCCAAGGGCACAAACTTACAGCAAGGATGGTGTTAATAGCAGAGCTTTTTTAAGCCTGAAACTCCCCTTATTTAATTTTCGATGTTGTGTTTCTAATAAATATAATCTTCAAAAATGTTTGCCGGATTAATGTGACTGATCTTTAGGCTAAGAAGTGCACATCAGTTGAAACTGAGTACACTACCGGTATGTATGCAGCTCTAGCTACGGTGTACACGTGAAACGACGCAGTGGTTATCATCCCATTGAGTGCAGAATCCATTGCCTTTAATAAACAGAACTGAAGCAAGCTCTGACATTCCATTTAAAATCTCAGCTCGCTGACTACAGAGGGTGCTATTTAGAGCTAGTATATTGAGTCACTGTATGCAAAGAGCTACGCTACAATGTTATGACATGTTTAGAGGTCCAAGATGTGGCAATGTGACATCATTATTTGACATGGTCATGTGATGTAGTCATGTGATTTACCTTCTTCGGCTGGTCTGAAGTCCTCATCTCCCAGCTGGTCACCCTGATTGACTCCTGATGATTTCTCAACTGTCAAAAACAATTTTAAAAAATCATTTTATTACTTACAGGTGAAAAAGTTCACTTGATACATGTATCAAAAACACGGACATAATTAATTGATTATAATATTTATGATAAATCAGAGATCTTATTCTGTCGGCATTTTAAGCCTCAGTCAGCAAATGAACTGCCACATTAATCTGCAGAACCACAACTTCTCACAGATTTTTCAGCTTCAGATCTGACCTTCCAAAAGTCGTGCTGGAATTGAGCTTGGTTTTTAGGTTGAGAACGTCAGCCAATTGGCTTAAATACAACCACCCCTTCCCCCTCTTTACTACAACCCCGACAGACACGTTAGCAGACAAACTGCATCTACCTTCTTCAGGGGCTAGTACAAACTCCTCGGATGCCATAAACTGTTCATAGTTCTTGTCCGTCTTGCTCGTCTCAGGGTAAACCCCCATGTCGTCTTCTCTGGGTAATGGCGTGACTTCAAGCGTGGGTTTCTGAGCTGTCAGGCCATCACCGCTGTCGCCTTCAGCAGTCAGGGAATCGTTACTCTTGCTGACTGAGGAGTTAGACGGACTAGATTTTGGCGACGGAGACTTCTTAGATGATTTGTTCGGGGTGCGGCTCTTCGGTGTTGATCTACAAACGGGAATAGAATCATTTGCATTTATCCCAAAAGTAACCTAGTGAATGTTATTATCAAAAAAGTTACTTGGATTAAAGATCTTACTGGTACTCAACACCCCGTGAAATTATTCTCTCTAGGTCGCTGGTAGTTAAGAAGAAATCAAGAAATGTAGGTCTTTTCGTTTGAAATATATAGTTCTATTGACAAAATCGTGTTTTGTGATCAAACGGTTGTGCTTGGTTTTTCACTGTCTTCATTGTAATATACACGCAGGTTTTGAACATATTTTGAGTGGTTTTATTATTGGAAACACACAAAATGCACGCAAAAGCAAATAATCCTATATGCCTTTAAGCTCAATTCACGTTTCAAGTTAAATTTTTAAAAAGCAAAGTGAATTTGATGGTGTAAATGGCCAGCATCACAAGGAATCCAAATTGTTGGTAAAAATTGGCTACATTTTCTTTTGCATTTCTAAAACCCTGATGAGAAATTTTACTTGGTCCACACCGTGTTATTGACTGTTTACATACATTACGTCATCTTGGAACGGTGCCCGCACTGACCTTGCTTTCCTGGTGGCATTCTTAGGCGAGGCATCAGGGGAATTCGGCAGTGTTTTCTTGGAGGAAAATGGGTCTTGAATTTCACCGTAGTTGACCTCTGAACTGTGGAATAAAATAAAAAGTGTAGCTGTTATTTTCATGTGCCCAAAATGACAGCAGCACTGGGCCAACTTTTGATCAGCGAAACGCCCATAGAGTGCTGAAGTGCGCCACGCATTCTGTTCCACGAGCACAGCTTAAGTGCTCACCAGCAGAGTGAACCAGAGCAATGACAGCTGACGTCACACTTTGGTGTAGGGTGGCTGCTGGTACACTGCATTCACTATTACAGGAGGCTGGATGCGGTAGTCTGGCCACAGTCTCAAAATTTCCCATGGCAAATTTAGTGTCTGAAAACAGCATGCGCGCATTGATGGCAAACTGACCTATGACGTTGGGTCAACTTAACTTAAATATTCAGTCGCGAACAACTTGGGCCTTGCATCTCATGTAGCGTTCTGGAAAAGTAGGTCAATTAGATGTTTGTTGGCATTGTTGAAGCATTACTTGTCCTCATATGTATGTGTGATATGTGATCAGCATTGGACTTACGCTATTGTGTAAAGTTTTATAAAATCGCCAGCAGGTCTCCCATTTATTTCATGCATATCCAGTATTAAACTATTTCCCTTAATTGGTCTAAAAGACGTTAGAGTTGAACCTACTTCGACACATCATCCACCATGTTCCTGGGCAACGTCTTAGGGGAATTTGGAATTTGTCTTGTGGTAGCAAACGGGTCTGTGATCTCATCGAAATTGATATCCGAGCTGAAAATGCAGAGCAAAGTAACAAACAAAAAGTAGCAAAATAAAAGAGCACAGATGTGCGAAGCAGCAAAATCAATAAATCACAAATAAAAACAACAAAAATTTATCTAAGAGTGCGTGAAACAACTAATAAACCAAGACAATAAATGAGTGTGGTATTTGACTACCATTATCAGGATACAAACCTGTTGTTGTTTGCAGCATTTTGGGGAGAAATTTGAGGTGAATTTGGAACTTGGTTCTTGGACTTGAAGGGGTCTATGTCATCATCGAAGAGCAAATCAGAACTGAAATCAACAAAACAAAATCATGCCAACAAAAAAAACTCCAAAAAGAAATCACCCACAAATTCATGCATCAATGAAAAATAGCATGAAATTATATACATACAGAAACAAAAGTAAATGAAGACAGAAATTATTTCCACCAAAACAAATGTAAGATAAGTGCTATAGGAAAATAAAAAAGGACATGCAAATTTGTGGTGTAGTTTTGTGAAGAAAAAAAAAACAGCCAGGAAAAAAGGCAAACATGTGAGATTTTTTTTTTAAACTGTGCCATTGTGTCCAAGCACAATGACTAATTAAGAGTATTCCAGACAGTTCCAAGAACCCCCCCCCCCCCCAACAAAAACCACAAACCAGGGAGTCAGATGAATCAAATGAAGAGAGAGCAATCTGAACCACAGACAAACCTCTTATCATTGGTCGTATGCTTGGGCGACGCAAGAGGAGAGTTGTGCATTTGATTCTTAGGTGCAAAAGGATCCTGAACGTCGTCAAAGTTTATCTCATCACTGGAAAGCAGGGCAAAGCGGGGGAAAAATATATAACAGAAAACAGGTGCATGGGAAAACAAAGCGAAGAGAAAATAAAATCAAAGCAAAAGAAAAACGATATTGCATTGCACTGCTGCCAAGCCATTCCGTCAAGATCCGTTACGATGTCTTTATTGTCTTCAACAGTTTGCTCATCTCAATAGTTTATTGAGGTAAAGTCAAAGAGTTTTATTAGATCACTAGAGCACTTAGACACGGCGCAGGGGTGAAATTGGGGAGAATTTTTTTTTAAATCCACTAAATAATCGGAGGATGGTTTGAGGGAGGCCGAGTATTTACCTAAAGGTACCCCTTAAAAATACCTGACTTTTGTTGTATATAAACCTTTATAGTATATAAAACTGGCCTTTATAGATTTCAAAGAGACTTCTCAAAAATCCAGAAATCACACAAAAAGCTGAATCCAGCATTTATTGGTAAAATACCTTGTGTTGTGGACGGCGTTCTGCGGCGACCTTTTGGGTGAGTTTTGCATTTTACTGGACGACCCAAACGGGTCCTTGATGCCATCGTAATTAAACTCTGGTGCGGGTGACTTCTTGCTAGCCGGCAGCGGGGGCGAGTTCTGCAGACCGGACCCTGTCTTGAAAGGATTCATATTCTTCACGTCTTCTTCGCTCATCTCGTAGATGCTTTTCCCTGTCTTAGGGATAGCTGGCAGATTAAAAAACAAAAAGAGAAATTTTAAAAAAATGATGGCGCTATTATAAACATCATTTTCGATTTCTGGACACAACCTCATCTTTTATTCTAGATCCAAAAAAAAATTGGAAAAAGTCCAAGGGCACTATTCAACCAAACAACTCCACTAACGTACGTGGGAAAAAGATCAGCATATCGTCTTTTTCTTTCAACAACCGCCAATGAAATTAATATTTTATGCTCTCTTCACCATCATCAAGATCATCATTGTGAATTTTTAAAGCATTGCACTTTGAACAACTATATCTAAAACCTCCGAAAATCGGGCAATATGTGGATTTTAGTTTCAGTCGTGGAAGTCGAACTCTACGTGCAACAGCCTTGAACAAATCATGTCATAGGTAAATTATGTTTAAATCTTAACTTTTTGCCAGCCATAAACGACTCCAATCTGGGCTTACTTATATGCGTCTACCATACTATCTGTGCACTGACAACTGGTAGAACAGATTAAAATTGCGCTCGCAATACAGATGTCGGAAGTTTGGGAATAAATTTGAAAAAGTTAAAATAAAAAAGTTTCATCTCTGGATCCGTGTTAGCAAATACACATGCAACAATAACAATGACTAAGGCTACTTCACATAGAAATGTATGCTACTCCTTGCTGTAGTGAAGTACCTCAGATGAGGCCTTGAATGCAATCAATCAACGTAATGTCTTTACCTTCCTCCATTTTGGAGGTCTGCTCTGGAGCAGGTGGAGGCAGGTTCTCTTTCTGTTCTTCCTCCCTCTGTATTTCCAAGAAACTTCCAGAGTCTACTGCTTTATCTCCTCCAGCTGGAGCAGATTCTTCAGAGGACGAGGTGACTTCTCCAAGCACTGCTGGGGACACTGGTGACTCTCTACAAAAAATAACAAATACCCAAATAAAAACTGGCAAACTCATTAAACCCTAAACCTCCAAGTTTCCTTCGAAATCTTCCCAGAGATTTTTGGACAGTTTATACAAGTCAATCACTATTATTTCTCAAGGGACTATAATTACCCCCCCCTTACTTTTGCCAGAAACCCCGCTAAATGCAGCAGCATGCACTTGACAAATTAACAAGCCTGCTCAGTGTAGCAATACCCTTCAGGTCAAAAATCTGAAGGCCAAACTGCCTCTGAGTCTGTGATCACCAACTGCAGTACAAACATCAGTGGAATTGTTCAATGAGACTACATGTAGGTCTCATTGTTTCAGAATTTGCTGTTTACGTTGTAAGTACTGGTGTTGATGGCTCAATGCAGCAAGGTCCCACAGACTTTATTAACTAATGCTCTGTATTGTCTAATGCAGAGTAAGGGCTAACGCCCCTGTAAGTTTAAAGCAAAGAAAATGTGCCGAATGCAAAAACAACGCAGAAGGCTGAATTTTTTGAGAATTCATGAAGATTTCTCCCAAAATGCCAAGAGACTTGAGGTCAACCTCCACTCTTTTAAATACAGTACCTGAATGGCAAATTCTCAATGATTTCCTCCAGGAATTCACGAGCAAACTGTGTGTACTCCTCGTGGTCCTGACGAGTGACGACCTGCACACGGTCAGTCCAACGTTCTTCCTCGTCCAGCTGTCGTAGGATATCCCAAGCTTCCTGATTGGCTGCTGGGTGCGATGGGGTGACCGGGGCACGAGCCGGGGTCTCGAAGGTCACCTGACCAAATAAAATTACGACTCAAAAGTTAACAATTCATTCACCTCAAGAAGCACATATTATGGACAATAGGAAACCGCAATAACACATTCTGCAAAATGAACATTTGGCTATAACAAACAGCACTACATTTTCATTTCATGTGTCAAAATTGGTTTTCAAAAATTACTTGCATCTCTCACCAAAGTTTCTATTAAACAATTTTACTGAGAGGCATGCTTGTATTAGTCAACTGCAATTAACTATGTCTTTACATTATTTTCATAAATACATCACAAAAAAAATGAAATGTCAATGTAGACTTAAATAAATGCATACACAAGCACTCTAATTAAAATAAATTAATTAATCAAACTTTACACATTATGTAGTTCTTGAGTAATCTTTTACTACAGAAAGATGTATTGGAATGTTAGCATGAACTACATGTAATAAATGTGCTGACATTATGTGAATAATCATCAGCCGACAGGATGGGTGATTTGACACGGAATGACCCTATAGTTTTAATCTTTAGAAAATTAAAACAATAAAAAGCATCTTCAATTCATGTGAACTCAGGAATTTGTCCGAATATTTCAACAATAACAAAATTCTCCATGCATTCAACACATCATGCACTGTACAGGCACTGTTAATCAAAATCTTAAAACTAAGACTGACAAGTGTACGTATTAGGCATTCAGTACATGTGACATGTACATATCCATGGTGTAGTTTTACGCTCGTGTTTGTTGTTAGGCTTGAGCAAGCTATGTACACTGTGATGGCAATCCTTATGGTAGTCACGCCAAGTTTGCCAAACCCATGCAGAGGTTTGTAAGCTACCTCAGGCTGCATCTCACTATCTTGGCCAGAGCCAGGCAGCATGGTTCTGTCACGGAACACGTCGTGTGGCTCCCAGCTTCGTGGCTCTGACGGTAGCAGCATGGATGCTGGCAAAGCCTCGCAGTGATTGGCTACTTCCTGCATGTGACTGCCCTCAACATCCAGTGCCTTCTCTAAGAATCGCAGCTCGTTGTCGTTGACGTGAAGATCACGTAGCTCGGCTTCTGTGGTCAATGATTGCTCTGCCTTGAACATCTCAGACTCGTTGGGTAATGAGGAGAGAGGACTGTCAAACGGATCCTCATCGGTGTCAGCTCCAAGAGCCTGCAACACTTCCAAGACATCTTGCTCCTTCAAACCTCCAATGGGAAAACCTCCATCTTCATCAATGGCAGCATTTGGAAAAACACTGTCCTCTTCTTTAAACTGTGATGCTGCACTGTAAGGAGTTTCCGATGCCAATTCATACTGGTTAGCTTCGATCTGGTGATACGGACCGGCCAGAGCGGGTTCAAACTGGTTCTCTCTGGAAAGTACCTGTTCAGGGAAAGCATCTACAACACCAAAGGTTGTGTACTCATGTGGTTTACCATCAGCCTCGCCACAAACCGACGGTGTGTTGATGTTACAGCTCCACTCGTCTTCCTTTAACGCTTCTTGGACACTCATGAAACGAGGTCTGGTCTGAGACACATCTCTAATAAGTTGACCGCTCTGATCCACACTAGTTCCTGAAGACTGATTGGCCGACGCTTGACCTAAACCATGGTCCCCAACTGAGATAGCCGGTAGTGAGAGTGATCGTTGGGCCTGCTTATGCTTATGGTCCCTGTTGAAGTTGATACTCTCAACAGTGGTGTAGTTGAGCCTTTGGACGTCGGTATATCGCCCCTTTGGTCCGCGCTGCGGTGAGTGAGGGATGTCTTCCTCTGTGGACTGCCGTCCCTCCTCATGAGAGTTCACATCACCCATGACTGACATGACCATTGCGGTTGGTGGGTTAAAATCAGTGTGAAAAAAAAATCAAAAAGAAAAGGTTACAGACGGTAGGCACACACAGTCCTATACATGTACATGTATGTCTGACCAGAGCAACTTGTCTTATCAGCACAACTACTGCAGGATTAGGGCTAACTCTCCACAGTAATAAGACAGTAGGAAGGAAGAAGGCAAGTCCATTGTGAAGGTCAAAATTAAAAGGGGCAAGAACTGCCTCTGAAAATATTGCAGGTTCAGTTGCTGTAGCAAAATTGATATACTGGTATATTGAACAGGCCAGCTCCTGATCCGAACACAAACACTGTGACACATGTACATGTGCCTTACAATTTTACAAACACTTGGTGAGGTAATCTCTTAAGTGTTCTCGTACAGAATAAAACTGTACCAGTACATGTTTGTGTTTGTACTATACGTGTAGCAAGTAAAACAAAAACAAAAATACTGGACAGTATACATGTACAGTAATATTTTTAATGTTTAACTTTGCATAAAACTAAAGGAACTGTTTCATGTGTCACACAAAACTTCAGCCTGAAGGAACATTTCAAAGAAAGAACTTGAACCGACAGGCACATGCGTACATGTACTCAGCCCTGCAACGTGTCCCTTTAATAACGATGTCTACATGTAGTATGACACATATCCTGATTCAAGCTATCACTATGCCCGCATTGACAAGCTAGAAACTTGTATTATGACCAGAAACAGGTGTATCCCACTGGGGGTTGAAATGATGAAGGGATAAGGCATTCATTCCTCACAGCTACATGTATACCAATTGACTAATCAAAGGGATATCCTGCAATTGTACATCAACAGACGAGCATTATGGATGAGCCCCCCCCCCCCCCAACTTAACAAGGATACCGTCAACATTTCTTCGCAAAATTCTTTGTCAGTTATCCAGTAAATGCTTGGCAACACATGTCATTCAAACTGAAAGGCAAGCTAAGAAGGTAGCAAAATAATTTACATTTAAACAAATTACTGTATCAGAATCAATTGGATACATGTAAGGCCCCCCCCCCCCCCAAAAAAATATTCGGTCTCTGGTCAGACCAAAGTTCCGGAATTGACGCGGGGACGCGGCTTTTTTTTTTTTTTGCTTTTTTTTTTCTTTCTTCAAGCTTGGATTGTACAGACAAGGTGGGGTACTATTTTGCTATTTGGTGTCCTCATGTACATTGGTGTCCTCCATAATTTGCCTTAGTGCTCTCGATCATTTGCCTTGGTGCAATTTCCCATTCCTTGGTGCTCTTTGGTAAAAACAATTGAGGGGGTGCGGCAATAGAGGGCGCTGTTGGAGCTACCGTGAAACATTTTGGAAAAAAAAAAGATTGACGCTGACCAGAGACCGACTTTTTTTTGGGGGGGGGGGGGGCCTAATATTGGCTTTTTTCCCTCAAAAATGATGTTTCACTGAAAACTTAACTTTGTCTGGTCTACATGTACAGCGTTATTGTACCCATTAACTCCTGTATTTCACGACGACATTGTGTTGATTCAAGCACTAGAGGGGGTACATGTACATACCATATAATAGGCAGGAACAGTGACTGACGATTTCAATAATGAATGATTGATAATGGTACATGTATGTCCCCGTATGTGGGCTATACATAATTACAATTCAATGACAATGCACACAAACACGTACCTGTACAATGTCTATATCTATACATACCAGAAAACACAGTGAATGTTGTCTATGTGCACTAATGTAAATGCCATTTTCAAATTCCACCAAATTTATAGTGCAATCATGGAGGAATAAAAATATTACAATTTCATGAACACACACAATTGATACACAGACAAACTACTGAACTTACATGACCAAATGAATCATACATGTACAATGGCCTCCATCATGAGACAGAATCCACCATCTGGAGGTCAACTATCATGACTGACAGACGGGATGGCTCTCCAGTACTGTACATTATTGGCATCGCTACGCACTGCACATGTGAAGTAGTACTGACGGCCCGTATGCTATGCTTGGTATGTCAGGCTGGGGAATGGTAGCTCAGTCTAATTGCATTAGGCCATGACACACTTTGACAACTCACAACATCAACATTGTAAACACCGGTACATGTACATGTGATTGGTAATTTGTGCATATTACACATTGATGATGTGTATAAATAGAAACATTATAAATGATAGCCCGGATGTCATGTAAATGTACCAATGTGACATCTTGTGTTTTTTTTTTACTTTATGACCAAAGATAGAAATGAAAATTGATTTACGGTTGGGAAAACCGGTAGAATACTGATATATGTGCAAATTAAAATTAATAGGAAAAAATGTAAATGAAAAAAAAAACTGCCAAAATTTTGAAGAGGAAAATGTGTAATACACATTGTACAGTGTACTATTAAATTTCCAATTTTTTTTTTAATAGGGTTTTTCAGAAAACTGAATTCACTTCAAAAAGTGCATTCCTTTAATTTCATTCTGTTTTCCTCTGAAGTGGATAATCAGTAGCCCTAATTATTTCAAAATAAATTCCAAGCAATTTAAGTCAAAATAAAACAAGTGAATTGTCCTGACTTAGCAGACTCACCTTGAGATATCTGTTAGCTGGAGGTGAAATAAGGATATTATCTCTGTTGGTCGTCTTGAGTATAGACAGGGGAGCCAAGGCAGGCCTCTGGGGTTGAGGTTGAAGTGGCTGGGGCAACGTGATTGGCTGTAAGAGACCCCCTGCGTTGTCTTGGTTTAAAACGTGGGCAGAGCTAGAGCCGTTACAAAGTGGCGAGAAGGGGTTGACATTCATCATTGACCTGTAAGAATAGAAATTAACCAATCAAACACAGTCAGGACAAATTTCTGTAACACTGAACAATTTTCTGTAATAAAAAAAAAACACTGTACAGCTAACATCAATTTGTTTTCATTTTGTGTAGCAAAAACACATTTTGCATGGCAATCTGCGAAAAAGCAAAAAAATCTAAATTTTGTGATGCGAGCCTAGGGAAATAAAACGTACCCAATAAAGCGTAACAGACATTTCACAGTTCATAGGTAAATTACCACATTACTTTAAAACGAGGGATTTATATGACAGTAAATGAATGTCTGGAAATGAATATCTGGTCCAGACATAAATTGAAGTGTAATACCACGTACCCTCGAGGCAGCTTAATTTTTCTACAATGATAATTTCACACTCATTAGCCTCAATGCTATAACACAAAACCAGTGAATTGAAGATAATGATAAACATGCAGAGAAGTCCTCACTACATCTCCTCAGGACCTTAGGCAGTCTTTAAGAAGGTCTTCAAGTCAAGGAACGGTCCACACAACTAACAGGCTTATGACCGCAGACATACTGATGAAATAACTGATGACTCATCCAAAGGGTGAAATAAAATAGAATACCATGCCAACGGGAATAATCATTGGAATACTCATGCAAAAGACATTTGACTTGGTAAAATATGTATACCATTATGGCAAGTACATACATATAGTCATGTACATGTACATGTTAGTATACACGATGTAAAAAATATGTACATTGTACATGTACATGATAAGGCAAAATAAATTTTTCCTAGTTTCTCATCCAAACTTTTGTAAAAAAGGAGGATGAGAGCACTTTTTTGTTTTTCAATGACAGATCCAAGATGGCAGACGGTCTTTTTTCAAAACATCCATCACTTTCGTGGATTTCTTTCCAAGATGGCGAATGCTACTTTTCACAAAATTGCCATCACTTTTCTAATACCAGCTTTTAAACCTCAAAATTGCAACTCATTCATATTGGAGACAAATATCACAAAACAAAATACATGTTTTTTGTATTGAAAAAAAAAAAAAAAACGGAAATAAAAAAACTTGATGAGGCAGAGAAAAAGGAAGCAGGCGGGAATGAGAAACCGGTACATTTTTTTATTTGGCCTTCATGTTTATTTGTCAGTTGAAACTATCAACATTTATTAGTGCTACAAACATTTATACTATAATTTGTATTGTAGTGTACGTCATCATTTTCATAACATGGAAGATAATGCTATTCTACATACATACATGTACACTGTCGAATAAACCATTCATAGTGTATTTGGTTTTACTTCGCAGCAAAACATTTACGCACATGTACATGTACATTCACATGTTCATATATTCACATAGGCCTATATTCTGTTGCATGGATCGAGCATGACAGGAACCAAGGTCAAGGACAACTTCATTACAAATACACGTACACATGTCTAGTGCACTAGATACATGTACATGTGTTTATTACAATGTACAGTTTACGGGTGACTTACTTTGTCAGTTAAAATACAAAATAAACATAACATGGATAGATGGTGCTAAAGAAGACTGGATATAATGGGACTAATGAAACATGTCAACTAAACACAGCGCTGTGTGGATTCAGCTAAACAAACCATGAACTGTGGATGATGAATCACTAGCAATGAATGGGACTGCTGTGATCAACGTAAATGGAGTTTGAATAGCTTCCTGTGACAGAATTTGTAATAAAACTGAGACCAGATACAAGTACATATGTATAAAACTGATACAAGTACATATGTACACTTAATGTACATTGTACATGTACATATGTACACGTACTTGTATAGATCTGCCAATGTGCACTATGTCACTGTTTTGAAATTATGAATCATTTACCAAACAGTCTAATTTACGTTTGTACTCAATTACCACATCATGTTTATGTACATGTTGAATCCCCAGATTATGTTACTGCTAATGTTAATGATGTACTAAAATAGGATGCTCAAAAACCAATCACGTGAGGCTGCACTACTACACTGTATACAGTTGCAGACCAATAAATAAACTGCCGCAGACCCCAGTGATTAATACGCCCACTTCCAAAAGTCAGGAAAAATACTCACAACTCTCCAACGTGTTTAAAACACAAATCAAATTAAATTTCGCCATCTTGAAAAATGATGCCTGCGCTCCACTTCAAAATTAGAGCCATTTCAGGACTTAATTTCATCTGAATTTCACAGAATTATGAGCTTGCAGTGCTGTGCACGGCTACTGTTTTTTGTACCAAACCTTAAGGTCATGGCGCCCACAAATTGCTAAAAAATAGAGGGCATGCAAATCGCGATTTGGCCACATAAGCAATTTCAGGCCCGTTTACTGGCAAATCCATCAATTTTGCCATGCAAAAAAATGTTGATGACCAGTGAGTCCACCAGAATCCACCAGTTAGCCTCGAGTAAATCTGTTGAGATCCTGAATCCATCAAAGTCCCTCAACTGCTCAATATGGAGGTATCCTGAATCCATCAAAATCCTGCAGTACCGCTAGGCTCACTGTCCTGAATCCATCAAAATGTCCCAACTTGTTTCAATATGGAGGAGTGGAGATAAAATGTATCCTGATTCCGCCGAAATCCTCCAAAACAGGGGTGTGGATTTTGATTGATTTAGGTACGTTAGGGTTAAAAAAGTGGTGTCAGGATGCAAAGGTCTTTCCAAAATTTGCAGTGAGAGTGAATTTGTCCAAAAAAGATTGCAGTAATTTGTTTGGGTTACAGAGGTCATGGTACACTTAACCTTTTGATTTTAACTTGTTAACCAGGTAGGCCTACATGTAAGTATCTTCCATGGTGAATATCAATTGAAAAAGTCCCAATTTTGATTTTTTTTAAATCAACTTTTTCCCACAATAAGCATGAGGGGGGCCTGTGACTGCTGTGTGCATGGCTCACAATATGGAGGAAGTACCACATTATAAAAAAAGCTATTCGAAACTCAAGTGTGATTATTTTGCAAAATTGCATTAAAAATCGGGGTGCAGATTTGATATGACTATAATTCTCAAAACTCACACTTTCTCCAAATCTATGTCATTTATTCCTGCTGTGCACAGGGTGTCAAGTGATCTCCGGCTATGGAAATCTTTCCGCAGCCCCTTTCATGTATCTTTACTTTAGTCTTAATGTTTTTTAATCTTCTAAATCATCTTATTTTGTTATGGCCTACACATTCTGAGCCTAGGCTAGCCTAGACTAGCTTGAGTAATTCCAGCTAACAATGCTCATCAGGAAGTTACATGTGAATTCCTGATGAGCATGTTACTTAGCTGGAGTTACTCAAGCTACATAAATGTAAGCCTAGGACAATAATTAACACTACAAAAAAGTAAATGAAGACAATGACATAGCGTTAGGGCCTAGTCTATCCTACCCCCACTTGTGTGGCCTCGGTATTGCTGCACTGTACGTTAGGCCACTCGTCTGGTTTTCCAACCTACTGAGGAGTTTAGTCCGAAACTGGCGCATATGGATATGGACTCCAGAAAGATGTCTATTATAAATTTCTTGCAAAAAAATTGAAGAAAGATTACCTAATCTACCCGGAGGGTAAAAGATGAGAAATTAAAGAATACAACCATAATACAGTGGTATGTAAAAAAAAAGTGCCGGAAAGAATGTTGCAACCTGACGCTGCTTTTTTCTTCATATATCATCTCAATGAAGGTCAGTCATTGCAAAAATGACGATAAAACATGAATCTGGGACTGAGAAATATTTCCAATTTTGTTAGGAAATACTTGAAAATTTTTCTTGACTCTCCATAGACTTTGTACACAACCGCCGAAGTAGCGTCAGGTTGCAACATTTGATTCTTTCCAAAGTGCAAAAAAAGGGTGCGCCAGAGTATGGACTAAACTCCTCAGTAGGTTGGAAAACCTGACGTGTGGCCTAACAGTAACATGCCTAATGACATACAGCGCAGCAATACAGAGGCCACACAAGCATGACAAGTGGGGCTGAGTCCATCCATGAGTCCGAAAACATGAAAAACTGCAAAAAGAAAGACATACAATTAAATACACCATTCAAAAATCAGTCATTGTCATTAAATGTCAATCAGCATGATCAGTCAGTTTAGTTATTATTATTTAGGCCCTAAACATGCAGATTGTCACAACATGATGAACATGATGAAAATGACGAACCGGCAGGTACCGAGCCGAGTCAACATTAATGATGAATTCCTTGGGGAAAAGAATGAATGTTACTGTTAGAAGAGGCCTACTAAACCATGAAGGTAGGCCTATCTGATAAAACGCAACTGACCAAAACGTCACACCGCGTGTACTGTATAAGTACATCATACACGATTTCCACATACACAACACTGCACAACGCAACGAAGTGCCACTCTGCTCTGTACATGACGTACGTGTGCACGTCAGATCATGTCGGCTGCTTTTCATTAAAAACCAGGAAGCCAACAGGCGAGAACGGTAAAATTAAACAACCAAATCGAACGTAACACGATCAAAATGGCGCATTCTTTTACACAGATGAGTAAACTGAAAAGAAACCCACCTTATTTTCGAAAGATATCAACTCCAAATGCTGATGGGTGTGCAACGGGCCACCGAAATTTTTACGAGACGTTTTTGAATCCATGACCGTTTGCGGCCGATTCACTTTTCCAACTGACTGCGCATGCGTCCCAAATAAATTTATCGTGCCGGCATGAGCTAACTAAAACGCTATCTGATTGGAGGATATGGAACTAAATTTACTTTTTTAAATGGGCATTATTCAACTAAAATGCAATTGTCGGGGTAAAACTGATAAAAAATAGATACAATAAATATATTACATTTCTATAGTGTGTAATTTGTTTTATGAATTAACAAATATTTCTCGATTTAGATTCAATTGAATAATAAAATCTGGCCAATTGTGACTGTTGATCCGTCGGTAATTTAGTGTTGACATGAAGTCGGGCACGTAGCTAAACGTGTATTTGATGTGCAGCACCCGAACCGCGCGCTGCTGGATTCGCCAGCGCTGGAAGTGCGAAAACTAAAGCAACTGTTTGACTCTGTCTAGTGGATTTCTTTCCAAAGCAAGAAGATCCTTTCATTTACGACTTGTGAGCCAGAGGAAAATGGCGAGCTCATCAAGCAGTCAACCTGCGGCTGCCGATCATGAGAAGAGACGACAATTGAGACAAGATTATCGAACCTTGATTGCAGAAACGCAGCGTAAACAATATTGCCTGAATTAAAAACAAAAAGGCTTATCTCGTGTACATGTCAGCTTGAGTAACTCTAGCCCGACTGCGTCTGGCCGTACAGTACTATCGCAAGCTCTGTAGTACGGCCAGACGCCCGATGCTTCCACAGAGACTGAATTTTGTTGGCCGCCGATGTAGCGATTTTGCTACATCTTTCGATCGCGATTATCTTTTCATCCAGGACACACATTTCCAAAGTTAAGGTTCGTAGTCGTAGAGCAACTCATACCTTTTCGAAAAAACGTTGTTTGGTCTCAATATTTTCATCCATCTGGCCACAAGACAAATTTCAGTCATCAGATTCCACAAATATCGTCCCCCATGCGATTTCAAAATGGCGGCCGCGCTGTAATGTATGCAATATGCAGGCGCGCCCGCACAAACTCATGAATATGCATAAACAGTCTGTGACGTAACCGTGTTTTTGGACGTACGGCCCCGCCGCACGCACGTCCAAAAACACGAGGTCATACGTCACAGACTGTTTATGCATATTCATGAGTTTGCGCGGGCGCGCCTGCATATTGCATACATTACAGCGCGGCCGCCATTTTGAAATCGCATGGGGGATCGCATGGGGGACGATATTTGTGGAATCTGATGACTGAAATTCGTCTTGTGGCCAGATGGATGAAAATATTGAGACCAAACAACGTTTTTTCGAAAAGGTATGAGTTGCTCTACGACTACGAATCTTAACTTTGGAAATTTGTGTCCTGGATGAAAAGATAATCGCGATCGAAAGATGTAGCAAAATCGCTACATCGGCGGCCAACAAAATTCAGTCTCTGTGGAAGCATCGGGCGTCTGGCCGTACTACAGAGCTTGCGATAGTACTGTACGGCCAGACGCAGTCGGGCTAGAGTAACTCCAGCTTAACATGCTTAACATTAAGAAGCTCATCAGGAATTCCTGATGAGCTTGTTAAGCTGGAGTTACTCAAGCTAGTTATCTGTCAATTGTCTGTCTGATGCATTATGTCCACCCAACTAAGTTCTATCTTTTGTGAACTTGATTTGATTTGATCATGATTTGACAGGCGTTTGATTTTTTTTATTTAGCTTAATTTAACAATGGACAAATGATGGAGGAAGGAATTGTCCTTCTTCCGTGCTTAACCATGTAAACTGAATGAGTGTGTTAATATAAATGCCGGTTAACATGGTTAAAGCATGTAAAGGATGGCGTAGTAACTCAAGCAAGGGTCTGATAATACTTAGATTTTCACATGGGCCTACGTATTAAACTTGTGAAAAAAGATTGACTCAGTATATGTTGAACATGCATACGTGTATCGTCAGACCACGGAGGAACTCTGGAAGGAATGGCAAGACCTTTTAAAAACATGTGATCCTATTTCTGTGCGCCCACCTTTAATTTGCATTTGGCAGCACACGTGTTGCAAAGTATTATCTGCACATATTTCAGAGGATTGAGGATATATTTACGCAAGAAACAAATTGGAACGTGTTATTTGTTTATATTAATAATTATATCACAGGAAATCGACAGGACTTGATCCAACCTGAATCTGATGGATTGAAGGACACGCTGGACAGGGCTGATACCCTGTTCACTCAAGGTAAAACTATTCACATGTTGAAACATTCAACAATATGCGACTTTTCCATGTTTCGGGGCTATTATAATTGTGTGCAGTTCAACTTTACATTGAAGTTGCAGATTCAAAGTTGCCCAATTTTCTGAAAAAAATCTTGCAAAACATGAAACTTTGGTCTTTATCTTCAAATTGAATTTGTTATGTTTAAAATTAAAGTCTTCAATAAAATGTTTTCAAAAGCCGATTGTCAAAATCCCCCCCCCCCAAAAAAAAACCCACTTGCTTCATCATACGAAATGCTATCTTCACAATCTTGTGAATTGTGGAGAATTGTTTTTTTAATTGTAAACCAAAATTCTAATAATTAAATAACATAAGACTTTTTTATTGAATTTGTTTTTGGTAGTGACGAAGAGCAAATGTCCGAGAGAGGCAGCATTAGATTCTCATCTCATGGTGCTTGTGTCGTCGCTAGGCAACGAAAGAGCCCAGAAACTTCACACTGATTTCCACACATTTGACCCAAAGGAATTCGCTGAGAAACTGGTAAGGTTTGCAGTACTGTCCAGAGATCGTTGACACTGCAGACATCCTTGAGATGTGTGCTTTCGTTCAACAGGGATATGCATTGGTAGACGTCTTGTGTATTTCTTGTTAATTTATTAACTTGTACTTTGACTTCAACACCTCAAAGATGGTAGCTGAATGCAGTCAATCTATTTATGTGGTAATTTTGTGTGGTGCTTATATAGCGCTCTATACCAAAGGTCTCAAAGCACTTCACAATTATTACCCCTGTTCATCAGGCCATGAGACCATTTTTCATTTTATTCTTTATGTTTAGGTATCTTTTATGGGTGACAGACGGATACCCAATGAGGAAGGCGAGAGGAGGAATGTTCCATTTCCAAAGGAAGGGTGGAGTAAATTGGGACAGGCAGCAAAGGCATGTTTCAGAAGGGCACCGGCGTTTCATTTTATGTAAGTAATGTGCAAGCAATTTATGCAGTGTCTGTGTATGTTATACAAAAGTGTATAGAGTTTTGTACGAGTGGTCTCTGGATTTTCTTGACATAAATTTAAGTTTTTTGGGCCGCTTTTTTAGGAGTTACTTAGCTTTGGCTGGTTGTAAGGCACGCATGTTAAGAAATGGTTTGAGCCGCTTCTGTAGGGACATTTGTGATTGTGAGCCAAAACACATCATGACAGGTGAGATTCAACAATTTCTATTTGACAATAACAGTGATGACTGTTCCAGAAACAGTAAATAGTTGTGTGTTTTTTTCCCCTGTGATGCCAGGCTTGGATCGTTTGAGAGAGGAGAAGCTCCAGCTAAGACTAGGAAGCAAAGCGCGGCACGGCAGAAGGAGAAAGACACTGGTCCAGCTGTAGTCCCTAAACAGGTAGCAAGTTCAACCAGGAGCGTCCCCCCCCCCCCCCCCCCCCCCGATTAATTTTCCCCTGGCAACTTTTGGGGCTGAAATAGTTCTAACATTGAGGTTTCTCCCTAAAATGACATCACACTTTTGCTCATGAATATGGACATTTGCATAAGCATAAAAACCATAAAGGCACCAAAACACCCTTCAAACTGGCAGGATGAAAATTGAAAATAAGTTAAATGGGACACAAAGGTGCATTTTCAAGGATTGCATTAAAAACATTACATTACATTGGCCCTGTTTACTCCTTGACCATATCACGATTCTCGATCACTACTTTTGTCTATGATCTTAGGTTCAATCCATGGGCAAGAGTCACCAGGAAGTCACTACAGAGGAAGTGGAGAGAATGCTGGGTATCCTCCATCAGGTCACCAACTTTGACGCCCAGGAAGAAACTCAAGAAAGTAAACTTTTGCCCTTACCTTTTTGAGTACGGAATTATTTACCTTAATTAGACAGAATAAAACAATGCGTTGTGACCTTTCAGCCGATGTAGTGGCTCATCCTCTGTCACGGCCACCATTTTGAGCCATTGCATTGGTAGGAGGCAGAAACTGAGTGCAAGGCCTTGTCCAAATCACATGGCTACGGATGACAATAACACACAAGTCTGTGGGAAGTAGCGGCAGCCATAGCACCAGCCTACTTCACAATTTACAAAATGATCATCGCAGCAGCAGTGAGGGTCTGCACAATTTGTTTTGGGGCTTATTTTTGCATGGTGCATACTATTATTAGTGAACTCTTTGATTGCCCACCTCAATAAAAATGGTTAATCACCTGAGGATTTTGATTAGGCACTTTTAGTTTTTGTTTTGTAATTTCTCTATCATGCAGTTGAGCCAGTGTCTTTATTTGAGTTTGTGATCAACCCCCACTCCTTCAGTCAGACGGTAGAGAACATCTTTCATCTTTCCTTCTTAGTCAAGGTAAGTTGCCTCATTGTGATCACTTTGTGATATCCTTCCTTATCTTTCCTCCAAACACGGGGACAAAATATGGAGTATTCACAAACATTTGGCTTAAAAATGTTTTTGATTTTCATGGATCTTTATAGTGAAGTGGGTGAAGTTATAAGACAGACATTTCAAACAATTTCATTACCATGTTTGTCCAGACGGACAAATGGATGCGATCTGTCACATTTGTACAAATATTCCCATTATAAGTGCAAGAGAAAAATTAATGGAATTCATTGTATTAAATGAATTTCTGCTTTTTGGAAAAAACTCTGACACTTACACGATGATGTTATGGGGTTGTGCACATTCAAAATAAAATATCGTTTTCAGAACCATTCTCTTAGTTGAGAAATTATTCGCACATGGTGTTTCCGCAAACCTTTCATTATTTAGTATCTCCACCATGCAAAGCCTTAAATCTTACTTAAGTATCGTATGCATACTTCACGCTTTACGCGCATGAACCAGTACGTGCACACAGTTTCATAGTTGGCAGGAAAGTACATGTTTGGACAGGTTATTAAACAGAAAATCTTTGGACCTATGGTGTATTTTGTTTCAGGATGGTCATGCGGAAGTAGCATTAGACGATGACAGACTACCAATCATTATTCCGAGAACGCCTTACATTGAGGGACAGACAAACGAACGAGTGGATCGTAAACAAGTCATGATGTCACTGGATATGACACAGTGGAAGGTATGTGTTGGCAAGAATAATTCCGAGGAATTGCCAAAAGATGAAAATATATTTTCACGAGTGTCCCTCGCCGCCAATGTGCTGTGCATTAATTGCCAATAAGTGTTTCTTTGTAATAGTTAAGACTTTTTCACCATCTCTCGACGTAATTACAGGAGATTGTTGATGTGTTTGAGATCAAGGAACCACTGATTCCCATGAGAGCTGGTCCAAGTGTGGACGTGAACGGTATCAACAGAGACCTACAGGAAATAGAGATCAGTACAGATGAGCCGACTCGCAAGAAGAAGGTAACAGTTGCAAATATCCATGAGTTAAAAGAATTCAGTTAAAACTTAAAAGTGATCGTCAGTAATACAAGTCAATCACAAGCCAGTTAAAAAAAGAAGTCTCAAGCCAGTCACAAGTAGTCGCAAGCCAGTCAAAACTCAATCACAAGTCAGTCACTAGCCCGTCAAAAGTCAATCTCAAGTCAGTCACAAGCCAGTCACTAGCCAGTCACAAGCAAGTCAAGAGCCAGTACTAGCCAGTCAGAAGTCAGTCACAAGCCAGTCAAAAGCCAGTCAGAAGTCAATCACAAGCCAGTCTAAAGTCAATCACAAGTCAGACACAAGCCAGGCACTAGCCAGTCACAAGCCTGTCACAAGCCAGTCACTAGTCAGTCACAAGCCAGTCATAACTCAACACAAGTCATTCACAAGACAATCAAAAGTCAATCACAAGTGGGATCACAAGCAACAAGAGGCGAACAGTGACAAAAAGAAAACATTTGTCTGGTCTATTTCAGTAAGTAGTGGCTTGACTTGAGACCGGATGATTAACTATTGGTGACTTGATGAACTGCTCACTGACTGGGTTGACCTGAAATATACACTCAAAATGTTTGAGGGCATGACTTCTCGACCCTGTCAGGATCTTTCTCAATAACCTTTGACTTAGGGTTAGAGGTCAGATACTGTCGTGCCTGTGCCATTTTTTGTATTTTTATTCTCATTCCGCAGGCCCATGGTTCCAGTAAATCGACCAAACCAAGCAGCCGATGATGACAGAATAACCAGTGTTGTACTTTTGCACCCAACTTGCCATTTTTAAATCGGTCCATTATCTATTTGAGATAGTAACTTTCAAGACGAATACAGCTGTGTCGGAATTACTTGACGACGGCCGATGTAACACATGTCTAGGGGAAGTGGAATCAACCGCTTCCATAGTCGCATGTTTTAGTGGGAGCTGTTCCAAGTATTGGAATGGCATGGAGCTTTGAAACAGGAAAAAAATGCTTAACAAATTCAGCTTCTCAGCAAAAATCTGCAGAGCACCAATTAAACTCAAATACACTGCATGACCTTCTCGGCTGGTAACCTGAGTTTTCTTAACAAATACTTTCCACGCTTAGCAGATTTTTACTCTGGAATTCACCCCTGGTGTCTTTCTCCTGAGTTCACAATAGTGGTGTGCATTCATGGGGAGTACAGGAACCAGGTACCCTATTGAAGTAAACACGGGTACCCGTAAAGAAAACCAACCCCAGCATTCAAATCCCGGATGTTGTCTGAAGGGGTTGACAGCTTTTTGATCTATACCACAACTTTCGCAAGCGTTATCTGTCACGCATTAAAATGCACATGCACTTGAAATCTGTTTCATTTTGAAAACCTCCCGCAAATGACATTCAAAACCTTTCTTTTTGATTGTCTTTGAAGTTGTTAGGTAATTTGTAAAGTTGGTTACGGGTACCCGATCCCATAATCGGGAACCGTTTCCTGACATCAGCGGTTGGGTTTCGGGTACCTGTTTCAATGCACACTCCTCATTCACAACTGTTTTCTCTTTGAAATTAAGGATAATGACGCCTCCGTATGTTGATAAACATGCTGCACAATTAATTATCAAATCTTATCTCTGTGAACTGTGGAAACTTGACACAAACAAAAATGCTGCTTTCTTAAATCCACTTATCACATTTGTCGTAACACTTACAAATGTGGAATTTACTACGTACATAAAAAAAAATTATTCCCAGAAGTGCTTTGACAAACGGAAATCTAAACACAAGGATGTTTACATCAATTTCTCACGTGTTAAATTCTCAAGATTAAAAAGTTAATAAAACACACTAAAGTTTAAACTGACGTATGAATTAAGGGTCCCCTGTAAAAACCTTATGACAAATTTCAGCAATTTTACACTGGAAAGTTCAGAAATAGACCAAACTTCTAAACAATTTCAAATTTGTTGTGTGAGGTTCTTTTGTACATGGAGCCTTTGCAAGAAAAATTGTGTGTACTTTTTAGAATTACCTTTGTCAGTTTTCATATTTCTATTTTATATCTTTGTACAATTTTTAGTCTTTCTCACAAGTTTTTTTCATAATGAATAAAAGGTAAAGTAAAAAACTCCCTGTTTGACATTCCCATTTAAAGTTGTTATTTTGATGTCATGTCCAACTGTTGTAACCCAAAAGTTTGATAAGAAGTTAGAATAAATGGTTAAGTAAACGTTAAATTTTCCCAAATAGTGCCTTTAAACTTTCTCTGTATTTTTACACGTGGTCAGCATGCACAATTACCCCATAGGAAAAAAATGTGACACCTTCCTGCTGATGTATAGACCAATTGCATACGGCAGCCATATTTGAGGTTTATTTATAATTCAGTTACAGTGAATGCTCGAGAGCTCAAAAACGTACCTCAAATATGGCAGCAATGCAGAGGTTAATATCAGTAAGTGGTTAAAATTAACGAAGCAGAACATTGTAATCTGCCTTTACAAAAGATTTTATATTTATCTGTCTCGTCTTTTCTCAGTATAACATATTTATAATGCAAATCATAATCTTTGTTAAAAAAATTAAGATGTTTGAAATCCCTTTTAAAGTTAAGTGTTTGTTCAATAAAGATTATCACTATATTACTCTTTTCTACAGAAACCCTATAATGTGTAAACTAAGCTTGTACTTTTTATATGGTCTTCTGTACTATTTAAACCACACTCAGTTAATTAAAAACATATTTAAAGAAAAAATAAACTGGTCAAGTCAGATTGAGTTTTGTTTTGTAGTATGAATTTTCTGTCATGCATACCCAGTTTTTACAGTTGTACAGAAACCTTTTAGATTTGATTGGAGAAAACAATTTTACCTCGAATAAGGACATTCGGCTGGTTAGACCACCCCTGTCAAATTAAGTGTATATAAAACAAAAACCCTGGAAGGCCATAGTTTTCTGGAAAAATTATAGGATCTGATATTCTTTAAGCGAAAGATAGTAATTAGTTTGGGACAGAGACTCAGAAAATAATACGGAGCCTAAAATTTAAGCGCCGGACCAGAAACGAAGCCGGAGTTTCAAGAAGTGTCGATCCAGCGCCCTCTGGCGGTGAGTTTAACCCACCCTTCCCACAATTCCCTGTAAAAAGTTTACTTCTGACAACTTGCAGAAGTTTGTCTGGAGTTTGAAAAGCCTTAGTTTTCACGAACGGCGAGTCCAAATATGACATTTAGGATATTTATTGCGATCAGTGATTAGAAAACGATGTTGTTAATCTAGGCTTTGGTAAATAATGCTTCCATCCAGAGGTGAAAGAGTCTATTTTTGAACAGGAAAACCATTGTCGCGTCACCGGTGTTGCTATGTTCGCTCCTCCGGTATAAAAATGAGCGCAAGCCATGGAAACGCCAGTTGTGTTCATGCTGTGCAGTCAGTGTGGACGCCTTTCCTGTTCGTGAGAATTTACTGCGATACGAATGCGACTTTTCCCGATAATTGCGATATTTCTTTGGGCTTCGGTCATCGAGACTGTAAGGTAAGACTATAATTATGATGTTAATATTAAAAATAATAATTTGACTTGCCAAGTTTGTGTAAAGAACATTCAAATGGGCTTTGTCATAATTCATGTAATTGCACTTGCAGAGGTTGTTTGTTAATGTTAGGCCAAACTGTTAGTAACAGACGCTCATTTAATATTTGGCTGTTTTTATTGAGATTACATGGTTAAGGTCTTAATGTTTAGAATAGTAAGCACGGAGGGCAAGGTGGTGGTATGAAGATTTATCTTGGCATTTTATTATTTTAGGCCTGCCGCCTAGACTATAGCATGCCTAGGCTTAGGCCTATTTAGAAATACTTTTAATATTTTGAAAAAAGTTTCCATAAATAATCCAAGATGCTTTACAAGAAGTTTATATGTGGGTATGGTACATGCACTCAACATCAAAACGTCTATAAATTACTTAGATGTAGGCCTATGATAATGCTCATAGCCTACTACTTTACTAGGCTTATCACATTTTGTCTAAAAATGTAACTACTTTCTCCTACAGCTCCCAGACCCTTAGCACCATCTTGGGTCCCTCCCAGGGTAGTCCTTCCACCTCTACCCTGACGCCTGAAGACTGTCTGTCAACCATCAACTTGCAAGACATCGTCTTCCTCTCTGCAGTCCCAATAGCCGCTGGCTTTGGACTGCTCCTGCTCTTGGCCTTCCTGCAAGATTTCAGACAGGCACGCAAGGTAAAAATCATGAGTTTAAAAAGTAACTACATGTACAACTAAACAATCCCTTTGTAAATCAGTTCCATTTTGTGACATATATGTTTTTTGTTTTGTTTTGCAGAGCAATCGTTCCTGCCCACCATCTCCCTTCAACATCCAGGGGAACAGGGCCAGAAAGGAACGCATCTACGTCATTGACATAGACTATGCTGGCCGTTCCCGTTGGGATTCATTCCTACGTTGGTTTGCTATGCACAAATCACCTGGTGCAAACAAAAACCCACATCTAGTGAGACTCCAAGGAACATTTGGCTTCAGCGACTGGTAAGTTGATTAAAATAAAATGAAATTGTCATAATTCAATCAAATTTAGATCTGTAATGTAATTTTATTTTTGTTACAGTGTAAATCTTTTGCTTGGTCAAATAAGAACTCAAACAAATGTTATTTTGGTTTGAATTTTTCCACAGGCTGTCTTTTGATCTGATTCTTGGAAAGAATTCAGAACAGAAGACTTTGACAACCCCTCGCTCCATCGGTAAGCTCGTAGCCGTGGAGACGAAGTACCCATCAGCGAGTGATGGATTCACCTCCAGGCTGCTACCATCTTCCAACATTGGAGCTTGCCTGCGAGGAATCGTCAACAGGGCATGTGATATGTGAGTATGAGTGAGGACATTTTTAAAAAATAGAAATACAAAATTCTTTCAGTTGAGAGGTTTGAAGACATTGAAGGAAGTTTGGTTGTTGTGGTGCTTGCATTGTGTATCTTATCATCTCACATGAATTTTACAAGAAACAGTCTTACTCAAACTATTTATTCATTTTACACTCTTGGTCTTATTTTTTGCTGTTTATGTTTTTACATTTATTTGATCGAGTAAGTAAAAAGTAATTCAAAATTTTTGAACCAGTCATTTTTTAAAATTTTATGGCTCATTTCATGAATATTTTTTTTCTTTATTCTAGTGAGATCAAGAAAATCCATGCCATGGATACCAAGACCCAGGATCATTACACCTCTGGCTGTGGTTCAAGCAGCGGTGGTATATCATCATCAGACCAAGGAATCACTACTATCCTTCCACTGCTACTTTCTACCGCTCAGCCCGTATCCAGGGTCAACTACATCGCTTACTTCTTCAAGAATGGCTCTCTGTGGACCTCTGCCTTCACACCTTGGCGCAAGGGCAACTTCACCGGATGCCGTCATATCACTTGCTTGTTTGCCTGCATCAGTTACACCATGATCGCAGCACAGGTTGTGCCAAAGTTGTCCTTAGATCAGTCCATGGAGGATGCCGTCTTGATAAGCTTGACGGATGTGAACATCACCGCAGCCATGTTAGTCAGAGCAATCGTTGTTGGCACGGTGGTGTTTGCATTGCTTGGATTTATGGAAACCATATTCCGAGGCGCACCTACCATCTGGTCTTTGCATCTGCCTTGTGTGCCTCCAAGACCCCGGAACGGAAACCGATTTATGGATGGTTTGCAACCGACTTGTAACCAGTCTGCAGCTGGAGATTTCTACGGTGGTAGCGCTGAGTGTGTGGAGGAGGGCTTGCCTCGTATTTCCATCAGTGCTCCAGCAATGCAGCAACAGGGATGCAGACCAAATGGAAATGACACCCAACAAACCAACACTGGTTCATCATGCTTCGACAAGATCGGCAAGCAATGTGCCGCTGCCAGCGACACTGACAGACAGATGAATCAGGTTGGAAACAACTCCAAAGGTGGCATCGATAAGGATCATCATGCTGGTTTGACTAGATATTCTCGATGGACTGTGATCAATGGCCATGGCATCTACAAACTGACCGTCCGGAATAAGTCACCGATCAAGGTATCCACCGATTCCAATGCTGACGCCAATAGCAGCAGTTCTATCAGTGCTGACACAAAAGCCAAACACTCTTTTGATGGAACTAACAGTGGCAAGTGCAACATCAAACCAGTTCCAGCCCCCAGCAGTCACGTAGCAATTACTGCCTCTGATGACATCTTTGGAGACAATCGGTCCATCTGTGCTCAAGACCAGCTGGAATGCCAACACAAGTTGACTTGCTACAAGTGTCCTGTTTGCCATCGGACCACAGGGAGCAGGTATTACGACCCAGGAGCCAGCTGTTCAGGAAACAACACACCAACAAGTCTTGACTCAGAGGATAGTTCAAGTAGTTCTTCGATAAACAACTCTACCATGGGCAATATCTGCAAGTCATCAACCAGTGATTCTGGTAGCTACATCAATAGAAATGAGTCATCTTCCATCAGTGATTTAACGTACATCAACTCAGGCCAACCACTGGATGAGTCCGCTTCTTACAACATCCAAGGAGCAATCGAAACCGTATCTGATGACGACAATCTTGACAACATGGACAAACACCAGACTGCTTCATCAATGCCAGTTTCCAAGGAGCCATCACAACACATACCTGACTTTATCAAAAGAGCTACTTCTACATCTGGTCTTCAGGATAAGAAACACAAGACAACTTGCAAATGGGAGGCTGGTGATCGATCACAACCAGTCAAGCATTTTGATGAGGGCAAAATGAAGCAAGACATCAATGCTCAAGAAAGATTCATTAAGTATTCTGATGCCCTCCTGGATCCTGACATCAAAACGGCCAAAGTGATGCGCACCAAGAATTACATCAACAGGTTCAGTGATATGGGGAAAGGCAAAGTAGTCAACTTGCCATATGATGTATTCCTGTCAGAAGACAAGTTAGCAACCAAGAAAGCGACTGATGATGTGAAACCTAACCTATCCACTGATGGAACCAAGTCATCAGAAGTTGAGACAGGCACAATCACACAGACACCATGTGGTCCAGTGACAACCGGTTCTGACTACATCGTCAATTTGCCTCTGGAGTTTGAAATGCCTAGCGTGACCATACAGAGGAGCAGAAGCAATAAGCCTTTCTTCTTCAGCTTCCGAAAGTGGCTGTCAGGTTTACGCTCCAAGCCCAAGGTTGCCATTGGTGATAATTACAAGCTGGAGGTGAGGGAAGATGATGCTGCCATGAAGACCTCAGATGAGAACATCTGTCTGCCTTGTAGTCATGACGTCACTTTGGAAATCAGTACAATCCAGATTGAGGAAGAGGCCAAATATGACATCATCTCAAGAGACTTCTATCCAGGAACTGCCAACAACTTGCCAAACATCCGCAACAATGACAACATTGATGCAAAAATAATTGATGACCATCTCAAACGATCTATCTTCCTGTCATCAAGCCGTCTGATTGATTATCAGCCTGATGTCATGAGTGTTACATCCTCAGGCAGTTGGAACAGCATCACATCATCTCACAGTGCTTCTGACAGACGCCCCGTCACTCCTTGGAAGGATGTGAATGCCACAAACAAGAACAACAACAGCAACGAGACTACCACCATCAACTTGGACATCCCTTCATTGTCTAGTATGCCCTGCAGTACATCCTCTGATGAGTATCTGTCCTTAGACAGCAACAAGACATCAAGCTCATCTGTCACTCCGAAGTCAACCAGCAGTGAAGGGATCTGCAGTAGCAAAGACATCAGTAGCAGCAACGGAACCCAGAGTAGCAAAGAGGCATATAGCAGTAAGGACACCGATGGCAAGGAGGAAATTCCCATCAGCACAGACACTTACTGCATCAAAAGCATCTCAAGTAGTAAAGCGTCCCGCAGCAGCCACGATTCCTGCAGTAATAGCATATGCAGTAGCAGCGACAGCAACATAGATGACGAAGATAACCCTCGTTGGAACCGTTATAAATACTACCAAGCGATGTATGAAGCTGAGCCAACTGCCACTCCAAATGAGAATCGTCTCAGCGACAACTTCCAGCCAGTCATGTTCCTCATCCTTCACATCTTGCTGATTGTAACCTGCGTGTTTGCCGTCCTGTGGTCCGTGTCATCCTTCCACGGTCTCTGCTGGAATGTCTTCTGGGAATGGGTCGCAACTTCCATCATTGCCATTCTCATCCACGCTGTTATCTTGGATACAATCAAGGCAGCTCTCATGACTTTCATCAAGTGGTACTATTATTATGATGAAGCCAAGCCAAAGCCTTATTCAGTTATCCAATAAGTTTCCTGCACACACCTTAACGATCTAGATCAGATTGTTTTATGAATGCATCTCAGAAATGCTCACTACGAAAACTCTCACTTTATGTATTTGGCGCCAAATCATAATCACAATTCCTCATCAAATCCAGCTTCTTAATGCTCATGCATTCAGAAAATAATCTGATATGTGTGTATGGTGTTTGAGTTCCAGCACTCACACATAAAAGAGTGCTTAAAAAAAATCTATAAAAAAAAGTTCAAAAAGGAAAAAAAAATCAAAAAAATCAATAAATGTATTTAAAAAAGTAGGAAGGGGAATCATCACCAATTGTAAGATCAAGGAAAAATCAGGGAGAAAATTCACTTATTGTGTCCAATCTGAAATTTTCAACCAAATAAAGTTGTAAGAGGTTTGTGGGATATGAATTTGGTCTGTTTCATATATAGTATTATTTCATAAGTAATTCCAACTTATTCAAAGCCTCAAAATCATCATCGTTCATTGAATTTCTCTTTAAAAAAATGAAATCTTGACACTAACAAAATTAAATTTTACATCCGACGTTTACTATCATCTTTACAGTTCATGCATTATGATTTGGGACTTTGGGGTTTTATGATGTTAAAGTATTTTAACAAGTATGGGAGATTTCAACAAATACTTCTGGCCACAGAAAATAATTCTATTAATTCTCTGGGGGATGTGCTAAATAATAAACATACGGCTGGACCAATAACGTTTTAGATAATTCTTACTGGCTTTTATTTGTACAAAAAAAAATTGGCTTAAAATAAATTTTGAGCAAAGGGGAAAAAGTCTCATTTTGTTTTAGTTCAATCGTTTGGTCCTCCTTCATTTGTAAACTTCAATATAAAGAAAAATCTGGTAACAAATAAGTTTTCTTACCATTCGGGTGAATTTGGGCAAAATGAGAATGTAAGAACTACATGTATCTAATTTTGTATGCACCTAGTTTTACTTTTTTATTAGTTATAAACGAATCGGTTATAAGTTAACAAACATGCCCCATGTGTACAAATTACGATGGTCATCATTGTCTGGTTCCTAATGACATGATACGGAATTCCTATGACTAGAATGATTTGTCAAAGGCACCAGCCTATTTAAACATTCTGTTCCAGTTGGAGCAGAAACAAAAATCAAGGTCATTATCTTTCCAAAGAAATTCATTACCACACAAAGGGCACGCTTTATTTACAAATTGTCCGAGCCCTTTGTTGTATGTGTCATCTACTACATGTGGCTAAGCTGCTTGAACATGTTTGCTGGTTAAATGAAGGTTTACTACGAATAAATGTACATATTAATAAACTTAATCAACTTAAGGCTTTAGGGTTATATATATACACAAAACCCCTCACCATTAAAATTACAGTGCCATTCTCTGAAATCCCAAAAAGTTATCTTGTTTTGAGAAAAAGTTTAGGAAAAATTTTGGTTCTCTCGAAAAAAAAAGAAGTTAATACAGAAAGAGCAAGACTAAACCATAGTTGATGAATTTTATCTACAAATTGATACATATAATCAGCCGTGTTGCTTCCTTGGTAACGGGATTATTTCCATCATGCCATGCAACTAATAATTCACGTCATTCAATGACGAATCGATTTTGAGACATTTGTCAACTAGTGGTCGTATCATGCGAATGTTGCTAACAACTCTACTCAAGACAAGTAAGGTACAGACCAGAATGCATGCGCTGATGTCGAGCTGCTGCAGAAACTGGTTTCACAGCCTGATGAACAGGGGTAATAATTGTGAAGCGCTTTGAGACCTTTGGTATAAAGCGCTATAAAAAAACCCAAGGTATTATTAAGTTAATGGTTATGATTGGTTAAACACGTTAAACATCATGATGAAATTTCCCTCTCCTGGTTCTGTACATAAGATATACACGGCTAGTGGTAACCATTGACGCAACCAACTTCGGTTGGCTTAGAGTCTCAAAATGTCGACAATCAACAACAGATAACTATGCTTGAGTGTAGTTAGTTGAAGTATTGACTGTGGTTAACCATAGTTCAGGCTCCACCATGCCCAATGATTGTCAGTCATGAGACTAATGATTGGCTGCGTTATTGACTCTGAGAGGTACTCTAGATCGCGGCGTGCGGTTGGCGCTGTTGTCGCGAGGCGCTTTCTTGACCATCTTGCCGGCAGGCGCTTTTTTCTTGGTTGGCTTTGAGAAGTTCTCCTTAGTTTCGTCCTGCAGGGAGGGAAACAAATACATGTAAACAAAAAAAAAACAATAAATAAATAAAATCGTGAGAAAAATATGAATTATCCAATGAATCGTTCAGGATTACCACAAATGAAAAGTTAGGCATTCTGTGCCTTAAATGTTGCAAACACTCTTACAGCAAGTTATTGAACTGATTCTGGAACTTAGCGTCATTCCTAGAGAAGCAATATTTCACGTACAAAAAATAGCAGGAAGTTATCAATCATGGTTTTAACATCACTTTCGATGTACTACCCGCAGCATCCATAAAAAAAAAGGAAGGTCGAGGATACTTCTGGTGACTAACTGTCGATGTGCTCACAACTTACAATGATGACTGATCCCATTGACACATCAGATCCTGCATCAGACGAGTTGTCTTCATTCACCGACATTGTCTCCAACGTGTCACTCTTGGACTCTTCCATTTCAGGCTACAACGAGAAACAAGGGATTGACGTCAGAATAATTAACACAATCTTGAGGGTATACAGAGATTATAAGTTCCAAGACAAACTCCTGCACTCCACTGACAAAGTAAACCGACAGTTAATTTTTTTTTTCTCAATTTTTTAAAGATGCATTTCACCTGGGGATGCATTTTTACCACTGGGGGTGTCGTTGTAGTAAGGATTGCACTCATACAGACCTCCTCAATGAATGTCTCAGGGAGAGGCACACTGCTAGCCTCATTGATGGTCCGATCCAGACCGATGCCTTTGAGTAGGACGTGATGAGGCTCAGTACGAGTCAGTTGACGAGGGTAGCTGAAGCGACGATTCTTGGGAGTCACACCTGACAGACAAATCAATAAATACAGTGGAGATTATATAACTTGAAAATTGTATAATTACACCTGTCCATTCATTTTTCTTGTTTCTAAATTTCAAGACAAATTTTTCATAAACTTTTTATGGACATAGTAAGTGGAAAAATATATTTTTTTAAATTAACGTTTTTAACCTATGCTGTTACTTAAATTTTTCTTTTTTATCAACATATCTTCTGGCACTTTAATTATTGGTGACAATTCCTTTTCCTTTTTTTTCCGGCCTAAATGATG
The DNA here is from genome assembly GCF_015706575.1 of Patiria miniata. NCBI lineage: Eukaryota > Metazoa > Echinodermata > Asteroidea > Valvatida > Asterinidae > Patiria > Patiria miniata. The sequence continues at coordinate 5,733,558 of NW_024037071.1, forward strand.
AAGACCAAAATGACTTGTGATGAACTTATGATCGACTTACGATAGACTTGTGATTGACTGATGATAGACTTGTGATTGACTTATGATAAGACTTGTGATTGGCTTGTGATTGACTTATTATTGCCTTGTGATGGACTTATGATAAGACTTGTGATGGACTTATGACAAGACTTGTGATTGACTTATGATAGACTTGTGATGGACTTATGATAAGACTTGTGATTGGCTTGTGATTGACTTATGATAGACTTGTGATGGACTTATGATTGCCTTGTGATTGACTTGTGGACTTTACGACACAGACACCTACCAGTCGGTACGTCCTGTTTCAGTTCTTCTTTCAGGAAGGTAGTGGTCAGTCCTTCTACCTCCGTGACCATAACCCTGTTGTCACATATCCTGTCGTTCACGTCGGTAGACTGTTTGACCAACTCTTGACCCCAAGCATCCAAAGTGCCGCTGAGCGTCGCTTGCTGATTGGTCAGATTTTCTTGGAGGTCTTGTGAGCTTTGTCTGATGGTTGATACCATCGCCTGCCGAGTCAGTAAACAAGAAAAGAAAACACACTCTTGTTGAGTGATTTCTTACAAGTCATTTGTGATCAATTAATCCTTAACCCTAAAGGGGGGGGGGCGGAATTTGCCCCCCCCCCCTTCAACTTTTTCCGCGATAGCCTTGAAATGTTTTTTTTTCACGACCCAAGCTGTTCTGACTCTTTAGCCTCGAGCCTTGCGCATTTTTTTATACCAAAAACATAAAATGTGGACCACGGGTTGCTGCGCAGTGAGCGAAAATTTTGGAGTTTTTGCTTGTCTCAGATTTTGCACGGTGCGCGTCAATTTGTATATCATGTATTTGGACAATATTTCACAAGGTCAACACTGTGTCATACCTCAGTCTTCTGGCTGGTGCTTGTTATGTGTTGATCTAATGCCTGCATGTGTGATGCGATAGCCCCAGTCACTTCCTCTGTATGAACGGCTTGCTGTGATACCTCCTCCTGCAAGTAATCCTTAATGGAAGATTCTATCTGGCTACGGCTTTCCTCTGCTTCGTCCAAGTAAGCCTGACTCTATCGATCAAAAACAACACAAACAATAGTACATACATTTGCTTCTCAGTCCAAATAAAAATAATATCGAATAAAAGCACACATATACCAGCTTTTTATTGTTCAGGATGAATTGTTTTGAATAAATGTTTTCTTCTGTCAAAGAATTTTAGAGGTAAGAGTTACTTGAGAGAAACTTAAAGACACTTTTACTACGATGCATACCTTTGTGGTGTGTTCATTGGTAGATGCAGCCACCGCTTCAGAACCTTCCACATACTGAGAAGCAAACGTCCCTGATGTTTCCCGAAGATCGGAACAACATCTGGGATTAGGGGGGTGGGGGAAAGAAGAAAAAGGGAATGTAAAAATTAGGAATGTCATGTAACCATTTGTTCTGATTTTGGGCATCTACAACCCTCAAAAAAAGGTTCGTTATGCGTACAAATAAGCCCAACATGTGAGAGCTTAATTATTGTCTGGGTGTCAATAACTCACATTCTGTGAAGAAATAATTCAGTAACTATAAACGTCGGTGGTTTTTTCGTTCGATATCTCATTCAGAAGTGATAACCCTGCTAGGAAAAAAGTAACTGAAAACACAAATATGGGGCAAAACTATTTAATTGTAGGAGTAAATTAATTTGCTAAGGTTTTCCTGCAACAGTTGAAAAAGGTAAATCCTTCCTGGTCTCCTCTGGAAGGAAATTTTGAAAGGTTCAACCATTTATTTATTTTAAGGTGCCAGGATTACGAGGAAGTAATTCATCAGAGAATTGATATTGTCCAATCTTACCCGTTGATTTTATTCTGGAATGTGTCTGCATTCTCGATGAGACATCCATAGCTCTCTTTCATCTGAAAAAAGAAGAAGAAAAAGCCAGCTGTGTAAATAGAGTTCAGTATTTTTGCACTGCTACCAACCCATATCCACTCTTCCAACTCTGCTATTATTTGAACCCTGCAATGCAAACAACTTTCTTCTCATTTTTTTAACTACAGTTTTGCATTCAGCTTAACTGTTACTTTAACTGTTTAATCTGTACATTACATTTGTGAAACTATACCATTTTCATGTTTCTGATAACAACTAAAGGCATTGGTAATTTGTATGAACCGTCAAGTTTGTTAGTTCAATGTTTTCCCAAAATTAACTAATTTTTGTTTCTAATTAAATCATACAAATCTAACATTCCTTACCTCATCTACATCGGCTGCGTTCTGCTCATGCTGCAGGGTGAAGACGTTTTCAAGAATCGACGATATTTTGCCCAGCGCGTCTGCCTTCATTTTCTGCAAGGGTTTAAAAACTTCTGATATTCATGTTGCATTTTTCCATCTTCGTTGTTATTTTAAGCACCGTCGATGTCAGAATTTTCAATAATCGATATATCTGAAATCCAATATCAAGAATACTTGATAAGCCTATATCGATTATCCCATGTAAAAGTCAAAGACCATAAAGATGACACTGACTTAAAAAATAAGATGATAAGTCCCAACTTTCCATGGCTTTTTGTGCAGTATAAATTGCTCAAACTTTTTAAAACAAATCTCAGCACTGACAGTTTGTCCAGAACGGGCCAATTCTTTTGAGGTTTTACATTGGGGAGACTGCGATTTCCAGCGAACACAGAGCACAAAGCGATGCCGCTTGGCATTTTGCGATGTTTTTATTCTGAGTCACAAGCTTAAGTTGCAGGCGAGTTTTATTTCATTGTACAGCAAACATTAAACACAAAGTAAAAGCACACATTTACTTCGACGATAATCTAAGGCATTTTCAATTTTTCTATATGATTCCTCAATATCGAAAATTTTGATATTTCGATGACTAAAAAATTGCTTTGCTATTGGGCGATATCAAAATAATATCGACTAATCGAGTAAAATCGATATATCGACGGTGCTTATGTTATTTTATCTCATATTTTTTCTAAACAAATCAAAACTGTGCCCTCTATCGAAATTGATACAAAAATACAACTTTCCATGAAAATGTCAGCACACAAGGTGCCATGATTTTACAGGATGCTTTAACCTGTCATTTACTGATAGTCCAGTAAGGTATTTCATGATAATTTGGTAGTTTTGTTTCTGTAAATCTACATTCTTAGCTTCCTTACCTGTGCGGCTTCTTTCTGTGTGGCCAGCATGTTTGCCGCCCTCTGTTGGTGACCTTGATTGACCTTCTTCTGCATGGTGATATAGTCTCCCATTAGCGATGAGAGCGAGTCCAGTTGGCTGCAGTTGCTCTGTAAGAAGGTCTCAACCAGCGTCATTTGAGATTCAGCCTGGATGCAACAAATCAAAATCCAAAATCAATCAAAATAATAGGACGCTTTGCAAATGCAATTTTTGATGCATTTTATAAAAGAGAGTCTGCCACTTTTTGTTTACACCCACGTGATGCATGGTATCAGGGTGAAGTTGGGGTTCCGTTTATTCCTGAGGATGTGTGAAACACATGATGCACGTAGCTACCATTTCCCAAAAAATCCTACAATCTTTCACGGCTTCAAATTTGGGTAAAGTGAATAAAATCTTGGTACATCACCAGGTATGAGGCACAAAACCAAAATGCAAACGCATTGCCGACAATGCCTGATGCTCACGCAAAAGACGCTATGCGTACTTCGTGTGCAAGCCACTACTTGCATGCGGTGCGTCCCGTCTACGAAGCTCTCGAAAGGGGTAAAACAGCGCCCTCTCTTGCTCGCAGATCACGCACAGAGCCCACATTACAGCAGACAATGTGAAGCAGCGTCAACTAGCTTTCATTTGTAATCGACCATTTTCATTTGTACTACGACCGTGATTAATGTGTGATGTGGGTGCACGAAGGTCCAACATGCGTGCATGTGCGTATGATGACGCCCACAAGCGCAGTGGTGGGGGTGGAGGCTAAAGGTTCAGTCTAATGCCAACCACACCCAAGCATTTCAGGAGGGGCCAACTCTATCTTTGTCAGCACACCATGGGGTACGCATGGAGCCCGCAGGATAACGGTCTGCCCTGCATCCAGTCATTATACCCACCTGTCTCTGAACCAGTTGGTTTAATTCCTCCAAGCGTTGATTATGGCCCCTCAACATCTCCTGCTGTTTCCTCAGCAATTGCAGATGAGTCTGTTGGAACTGCTCAACTTGACTGCAGTGTGAGTCCTGCCGGCAAGACAATAACAAACACACATCGTGAAATCGGTGAGAAATCATGGAGCAGAACCGAAAAAACCAACACGAAAAAGTGAGATCACATCCAAAGTTTGAAAGAATGTAAAGAAACATCACAATTTGTTCTTTAACTTTTAAATCAGCTAGTGACAAAGTAGGGTTTTGATTAATAATTGATATTAAAAGCAACAGTCCGAAGCTTGAGAAGCCTTTTATTCAGGGAACAGAAAATCAAAACAAAGAAACTGAACTGAGATAAGAAAAATCTGTTGGTGGTTTAACAATAATTGAATTTTATCTTGAAGAAACTGTTAACTTCAATTTTGGGTAAAGATGTAATTTTATAGCACTGTATACTGTCCAAGAGCTTTGGAGCCTTTCGAGAAGCTATATTGGGTAGGATATGAACCCACGACCTCCCATTTACTAGAATCTAAATTACTGAACCACCAAGCTTGCAAGTTCAAATAATGATCACATTTTTTCTTGAAAGGGTTTACAGTTGATTGTAATTTTGTTGGTTTCTTACCTTGAACAATGTCATCCGTTTTGTATTCTCTTTCCCCCACTCATGCCAGCTGTCACATTCCAGCTGGCTCTCCGTTGTCACGGACTCCACCTGCCTCTCCAGGGTGTCAATCATTCCACTTATCTGGCAACACATGTCCTGAGCCTCAGTGGAATGAACCGATGACAAGTTTTCTATAAAAAGAAATTTCCAAAAAAGAAAAAAAAAACACCCAAAAATGTTAGTATTCCTGGTAACAACAACAGCTTCCCAACAGTAGTAGGAGGAACAGTGCGACAATTGGAACTCTTTGACCAAGACAGTCGCTGAACGTGATGCCAGTGGTGGAAGGGCAAAAATACAGGGGAAGGCAACGATCCTCAATGATGTAACACTCAGTTACGGCTACCACCTGGTTGACCAAGACAATCTATCAGTAGCCATGCTCTTATGATCCAGGGAGAACAATTGAAAATAACAGGTCTAATGGATGAAATGCAAACAAGTACAGCTTCCCAACAGTAGCAGCAGAAACAGCGCGACGATTGGATCTCTTTGTCCAATAGGCAGTCGCTGAACGTGCTAGAAAGACAAAACTAAGGGCTAACAAAGATCTTCAACAATGTAACACTCAGTTTCCACAACCATCTGGTTGACCAAGACAGTCCCTGAACATCACGTGATGCCAGTGAGAAGGGCAAAAATACAGGGGCAGACAACGATCCGCAACGATGTAACACTCAGTTATGACAACTATCTGGTTGGCCAAGACATTGGCTGAACGTGATGCCATCGAGAAAGGCAAAACTAGTAGGGGGGCTGATGAAGATCCTAACATGTAACACTCAGGTACGACAACCATCTGGTGCGAGAGCGTATCTTTAAGCTGGCCCCCAATTCTACATACAATAAACAGCTAAAAAAGTGTCCAAGGAACCAGACTTACTGAAATTATCTTGCAGAGAAGCGTAGCGTCGTTGCTGGATGTCTCCAAACTCAGTCATGGAGTCCTGCACAGCTTGTAGCTTGTCGGCTAGGTTGGCTTCAAACACCTCCTGTACTGTTGCATTATGGGATTCCACAGCACGCTTACGGTTCAACTTTGCGTGGACGCCTTCCAAATCGGCCGTGCTACCCTCGGCTACTGACAGAAGCTGGGAAAGGAGAAAATTAGTTCAATAGGACGCCGACGTAAATAGAAATACATCAGAGTATCCAAGTGTTTGAAATGCTAAATAGGTAAACAAATGTGTGAATTTTGTGCAAACTTTCCGATAAAGTCATAAAATCGCTTTGCAATTATCCCAAAAGTAGCATACTGAATAATCATCAAAAAAAGGTATTTGGATTTATGGTTGTACATGTGCTAAACACCCTGTGAAATTATTCCGTCTGGCTTGCTGTCTTTTTTTTTAAAGAAATAAAAAATGTAGGTTTTTTCCAACGATCAGTCAGTGATAGGTGTTGGAAATACAGAGTGCTATGGATGAAATCGTGTTTTGTTAAAACATGTGTAATATCCACCAAGCTGAACTTCAACAGGTTAGGTTTTGAACATTCTTCTTTGGATTTTGAGTGTTATGATTCGAAACCAACAAAATGCATGAAAAGCAAATCACCCTACATGCCTTTCAAGTTCCCTCTACATTCATTCATAAACAGTATTTGAGTATGTTGTCAGGAGAACCTTTTTTTTACTGTGATTATCGAAATTTGTATGAAATCCACCACCCTTTATTCACAGGCTGTGTTAAATTATTTTTTTTGCAAATGTGTTTGAAGAAAATGCCTATTTGCAGAGCATTGTGGGTAAAGCTTTCAAGATGACGCAACTGCTGACCCCGACTGATAGGTTAACCTTTGTCCATTTTGACAAAGTGTTTGCAAATAACCATTTGAAAATAGGAACATGTAATTTAAAGCAAAAATATGTAAACAGATGTAATGGCTTGCAGGAACGCCCCCTATAGTTTTGCGCATTGAGTGCGTACCTTCTTGGCTTCTTGCGACAGTTTCTCCTCCGTCTTGACGTGTTCGCCCAGCAGGTATTTCTGCTGGTCACGATCCGTGGTGGTCACTCGCAGATCCTAAACACAAATCCCCAAAATTACAGAAAAGAAAAAAGAAGTATTAGTGTTTAGAAAAAAAACATATGACTAATCTGGCTGAAATATTTCGGTTTTCTCAAAAAATGGGGTTTTATATACTACTGAGGTCATCAGAATTTTGTTGCATTAATATTGTCCAAGTTGTAATCGGGCATATTAAAACGGGATGTTTTTACAAAGTTCATGGAATGCACTGAACTGATGCTTAAATCTTTGTGCTGGATCCAGCAGTCAAGTTGACATGCTGAGTCCCTGAATGCTGAGATTGTTATCCTGAAAGCACAAGTAGTGATGTTTATTATCTCAGATGTCTTATACCGAGTATCAACGACGATGCCTCACCGTTTCAGTCTTTTGGAGGGTGTGGGTGGTTTGCACCAGTGTCCTGGTTGTAGTCTCTAGCTGGCCGGTTGTTTCCTCCAGTTCTTCTTTAGTGTCGCTCAAAATGTCGTTGATCTATAAGGGCACAGAGATTAGACACAAATTAACTAACCCTCCATCTTAAGCTGTCAAATTCAAAACAGCTATCCCAAAAGTCAAAATCAATCAAGTGACTGCTTTTTAACAGCTAAGAGCTCCCATTAGGAAATTGGGTGACCGACCAAAATTTCACGCGTTCTTAGCTGCACATGACTGGTTGTCCGCTGAGGTTTGCTCAGCACGAAACTTGGCTAAGCACCAATCTTTGTTGAGGAGCTTCTCAATTGGTTAGTCAGTGGACTGTTACCTTGGTGATTTCATCCAAGAGAGCGGCAATTTTGTCTTCTTTTTCCTGGATACTGAGGGTCTTGCTACTGATGGATTGCTCCATTGATCTGTGATAAGAACAGAAAATCAGATGCAGTTCAAAATCCGCAACAAATCCTTAAAAAATAAATAATTGAATCCTGTTGGTGAAGCATCACAGATACAAGTGCAAGAATGCAGACGAAGAATGCATGCTATCTGAAAGCTACAACTGTGTATCTTTTAAGATTACACCATTGCCTTACCTGTAGTTTTCCTCGGACAGGAAAATTCCATTTTTCTCGCGGGTTGCAAACAGATCCCGTCGCAAGCGTTCAATTTCTTCGGTGTACTCCTGTAAAATGATTGAGAACCAATGTCAATTTCGCTGAATAGGCTGGTCAAAGTGTTGACAGTTATTTGATTAAAGTTTCAATGGGTTTGTTGATTGTCTCTTCCCGTTTTTGTTGTTTCATGATTTTGGTGAGCCATTGGCGTCACTTATGTCTATGTCAGCCAAATTCTGGTCCCTGGGCATCTGGTCTGCGTTTGTTACCCAATCGTATCCCATGTAATACCTAATCTGCCAGAAGGCAGCATAGAATAATAGGTCAGACGTCCTCAAGGCCTTTTTTTGTCACACAGTCAACTTTCCAGTCTGGCTTGAATAAAATGTGATATTAGTATGACTTGAGGGTTTGGATGGTAAGAAAGCACAACTTAGATGCAGTTTATCACATATTTCAAAGAAAGAATCTTCCTTTCAAAATCACTCTTGATTTTAAGAGCTGGTTTTTTTTTAAAGATAGATCATCAGAGAAATCATTTCAGGTAGGAATAATTAACAAAACAAAATCCATTTCTGACCTTAATGAGAGCTCTCTTGGTGAGTTTCTGGTTGATTTCAGGCCTGTTGGTGATGTTCTTGGCACGGTGAGCGTAGTCCAAGGTGCTCAGGGTCTCCTCCAAATTGCAGATGGAGGGAGAGATGGTGGCGATGATGGAAGTCTTGGTGCGACCTCCTAGGGAGTCCTGGAGAAGGCGCGTCAACTTACTCTCTCTGAGATAGGTTTGGGAGAAAACAAAGATTCAAAATGACCAGCGACCAAAGCACAGGAAAGGCATAAGGCTAAAATTTAGTTCACATCCGTAGTATTTGGCTATCACTTGCGATTCTCATGCAACTACAGAAACAGGTGTACAGCCACTTGCCATAGACAGGTGCGTAATGGCTAGCCGTGCTCTTTGAATGAAGACTTTGTCTTACCTGTAAGGAACATGAGGAGCATGTTCTACCAGAGCTGTGATGACACGGCCAAGGGTCAACAAACTTTGGTTGATGTTACCTGTCAATGACGATTCAGATATACAAGAAATTGATCAAAAGTCTACACATAATATATACAGACTGTGCCAGCTTGTCGAAAACTGGCGTAAGTTCATCTGTGCTAGCTTAAGATTCAATATAACTTTGTGTCTGTTGTCTGCTTTTTTTTCGATAATTGTAGTTTGAACTTTTATTTTAAATTAATTAATATTCTATTTGATGGTTATCTAAAATGGCCATTTTAACACTTGTACTGTTGCGATCAGTTTGCGTGTTAATTAAACTAACTAAAAAATATAAATTAACCAAACCTTTTTAAAAAATACACAAACTACGAAACTGAATTTTCTGCATCCAGAGAATGTTGGACATTTAATCAAGATTGTGTTTGGTCAAACAATCGAGGAGGCAGGGGAAGGTTGGGGGTGGGGGAAACCTTTTATGGAATTTTACTGACCTGCTTCTCTAGCTCTCTTATCCACAGCACCGGAGCGGCCGATATTCTCACTACCAGCCAAGTCCACCAGGTTCAGCTTGCCTGTCTTGAGAAGTTCCTCACCATCCACTGAGTTCTCCTTGATGTGGATAGTGACGGTGAAGACAGAGTGGGAACGACTGTTGGCAAGGCAATAAAGGAATTAGTAAATCATGAAAATCTGAGGCTGAGAAAGTCCTGTTGGTTGAGAGCTCATTTCAAGTTGTCACTGCTGTTTCTGTGATGTTTAAGACCAGTTGTGACCAGGCCTCTAATCAGTTTTAAGCCACATGTTTCTAACTGCTCCATCACATTATTATGAACTCATTTTTGTTCTTGACTCTAGAGCTAGAAAGCAGTGAATACTGTCAACTCTGCTTGATTGTACCGAAGGCACTGGTGACTTCTAATTTCTTATAGCTCAAATTTGATACATTTTTACCTGGGGTAGAAATGTCCCTCCGCACGGAATGTAGGTTTTTTCTAATGTTTAGGCCATGAGGGTATCAAGAACCAATGCTGACATACCTGGAGGTGGCGTTCATGAGAGTTGCAGCCGTCTGTCTCTTAGCAGCGCCTTTCTCCAAGATGGCATACACTTCGCTCTTATTGTGGACGACAATCTCCTCAAGACCTTGAATCACGACAGATCCCTGGATGCAGAGTGGGAGGAAATATGTACAGTTGGATACAGCAAGAAAATCCTGATCAAAGGCCAGTTTAGGCGACTCTATGGAATCAACCTTTGCACAATCGAGCAGATTCGGTGATTAATTATCCAAAACAAGACTGCGTCTTGACCTCGAGATTCTGACCAATCACCAGGCGCCTTGTATCAGGTCTTCCATAACTCAATGTTGTATTAAAAAAACTTGTCAGCCAAATCTACCAATCAACAGCCTAGTCCACATTTCTGACTGAAATGATGTCACAATTTCTAACGTCAACTCTAATTGGCCGGCATGTGGAATTGCATGCAAGTTGCATTGCTCACATGTATCAGACGTTGGTTACAGAAAATGCTCCGTTGGACAACGGGTGATACTCGGCCTAAGTTTAAGCTGGCGAATGTAAATCTTGATCAGTGCATTTTGAATATTTGAATATTTGATCAAGTCCAAATTAAAATAATCAAATACGAATTTATAAAAAAATACACAGCACTACTCTACACACTCCACAATAACTATCGGTGATTGTGGATATGACTCACCTTGCGTGCGGCGTCCTCAAATATTCTCAGCCGCTGCGTGTCCTCTGGACCGGTCAAGAGATCAAACAGCTCCTCGTTGTACAACTCCATGAAGGAAACGCGGACAGAGAATTCCACCTCCGCTGATTGGAGCTTCTCAAAGATCTGATGCATGGCCCGAGGAATGATACCGGCAAGAGGGTCCTGGTAATAAATAAAAACTTGGAAAATCATCAGGAATTTCTAAAATTCTGAATATTTATAAGTCAAAGTGATAAATTATTTCCATATCCTTTTTTTTCAACGACTGAAGTTTCATTGTGATATTTGCTGTTACCCTTTAACGACTTCACTTTGCACTGAAATTCAGATGAAGTATGAATCGGTCTTATACAGACATTTTGGCAAGATGGATTCTTAGTATTTGGAACCAACGATCCAACTTTAAATAGGAACCCAAGCCAGGGGGTTGTGATAGACGCCAAGCTCGGGAACTGGACCTTCAGTGACTACATCATACCAAGTTTGTCTGAACAAATTTTGTGTACGTTTTGAAAAGTGCATTTTAACTGGTGTTGTTGCCGAGTCCATCACAAGAAGATCACAAGAAGATCACAAGACTATCACAAGTCTTCCAGTCCCAAGACAAATCACAAGCTATTAAACTGTGCAGTACCAATGCATTCCAATGTGAAAGGACACAAGGTTTAGTTTTGACCAGACTTGTGACTTATTTTTGGTACAACATTGATTGTGTTGGGCTCAATTGACCAAGCACTTTTTAAAAATCTAATCTTAGCCTCCGCAAAGTATTTTGTTCATCAACTTACCTCCTCCCATGATACAGCCGGGTCTGGTGTCCTGTCTCCTTCCATTGTAAAAGTCTTACCAGTTCCTGTTTGCCCATACCTGACCATTTAAGTAAGAATTAAAAAAAATTCAATACTCCACTCTGCAATAACTGAATGGCACATTCTTTGGGCTGTTAAGTACCGTAATTTTAGAGGATACACTATGTCAAGGTCTTAAGCTGTATTTTGAGTTATTTATGCTTAGCCATATTCATGAATTATTACACTAAATATCATTTGCACTGCTTCTGGATATCATTGGCACTTCCTCAAATTTAAACAGTGATTGTTGGAAGATTTTTGGATTGAGGTAGTGGTTATCCCTCCACTGAATGAGTTAAAGAAATAACAGATGGCCTGTTAGGATTGAGGCTGTATGCAATTATTTAATGGAGGCAGTTGGAGGACCAAGGGGGTTAAGGGATGGGGGGAAAACATCAACTGCTCTTGACTTCAACCAAATATAATCAACTGTTTGTTTGTTTTTTTAATCACGAGTGCCGGCCTTATTGAACAGGGTGGATTAAAATTTCCCCAAATTCAGTGACTCTAAAAAATCTGTGCTTTACAGAAGTGGATTGTGATACATACGCAAACACAGTGCAGTTGTAGCCCATGAGAACCTCGTCCAATATTGGGAGGACCACGCTCTTGTACACTTCAATCTGCTTGGCTTTGGGTCCAAATGCCTGCAAAAAATATTATATTAAAAACAAAGGTCATACATTTCAGTATGTTTACTAAATAACAGGAAAAATAACAACAGAAAGATTGTTTGATTATTTTTAGAATTTCGGGGATAGTCATCCATTTTTGATAGTTGTATTGTGATGTTTCATTGAAGTCCGAGGGAATTTTTTTTTCTCAGGTTTTATATTTAAACTAATATTCTTGAGATCATTGCATGATGGGGATGTTATTTGTGGCAAAATTATTTTAAAAAACACACAAAGTTGTCATTTATACATTCATGATTTTATATTTGGACGTTAATAATTCTTGGGGGTTTTTTGTTTTAATATTTTTAAAATAAATTTTTGTCCATATTTATTGTGTATTGTAAATGAAGGTTTTGAAATAAACATTTGGTGATGATACAAGCGGGAAAAGTCATCTTATGTGGTTGGAATCATCTAAATAGTTCGCTAGAAATAGAATATCTTGCACAAGAAGAAACAAGTTCAAACAATCTGAAATTTAAATCCTGCCATGAACAGAATGACATACATTGACATGATCTTTAGTTGAACCATACCTTATCAAATGAGAAGGTTTTTGAGGTGGCCTTCTCTGCTACTTCAATGTTGACATGCACATCTTTCTTATTCGGACTGACTTCCACAACCTTGTGGGAGCCTCTCTTCTTCTCAATGTCATTAATTGGTCTGAAATAAAAAAATATACACCGTACGTTAGAAAAAGAAAACATAGTGGCTATCGCTACAGCAGCTGTAACGTGATTTTCAACTATATAGTTACAATGTATGGTATTTTTTTTAGGGGGAAAAATATGTGAATATACATAGCTGCAAATCTGAAGCGAACGTGTCGGTAGTTTGAGTGGATAAATGCTGGACAACCGTGCCAAATTTCGGGTCTTTGATTTGATTTTTTTATTTGACTTATTTGCAATTTCCACATAATATAAATGATATTAGTTAAGATTTAACACACAAAAAATAATTATGTAAAAACTGTGAATTCAAAATTAAGAGTCCCCCATATGATACTGTGGAAAAAGCAGGAATAATGCAAAAACGTTTTAAAAACTTGTTTTGGAAAAAAATGTTGCAACCTGACGCCACTTCTGGGATTGTGTACAAAGTCTATGGAGAGTCAAGAAAATGTTTTAAAATTTCCTAACAACAAAATTGGAAATGTTTCTCAGTCCCAGATTCATGTCGTATCATCATTTTTGCAGTGAGTGACCTTTATTGATATGATAGGCCTATATGAAAAAAGTAGCAGAGGTTGCAACATTTTTTCCCCTTTTTTTCATTGCGGTCCCAAAAAAGGTCAGGGAACCAGACGGTTCTGTCAATGTCCATAACAAGTTCAATATAATCGCGTGAATGTCAGTCACTTCAGCACCTAGCCAACTCGGCACCTGCCAACTTGACACCTTGCCAACTCGGCACCTTGTCAACTAGGCACCTTGTCAACTCGGCACCTTGTCAACTCGGCACCTAGACAGCTCGGCACCCAATTTTTGCTTTATCTCCCGACTTCCAACTCGGCACCTGACCTCCCCAAACCACGGTCCATTCCCAAAGAATCAGTTAATTGTCCCACTTTTCTTTGGGAAAAGTCCCTGAAATCGTCATAGGTATTACTTTTTGGTCTAAGTGTTTTTTTTGGGGGGGTTTTTTAGGGGGGGGGGGGGCGTGCACGAGGTCGAAGGAAATCAGCAGGGTGGATCCTTTGCTCACGAGTGCCAAAAAAATAACCGTGTGTCTGAGCCACCATTTCCGAGTTGGCAAGGTGCCGAAGTGACCGGATACCGATCGCGTCATATAGTAGTTAGTACAGCAGCCGTAACGATAGCCACTGCATTTTTTTTAAAGGGAAATAAAGTCCGAAATTGTAATGGTCCGATTCCATGGACTCCCATGATCCATGTATGCCATCTCGTGAATTCATGGAACCAGACAAAGATTAGTTTCACGATCAGACGATAAAAAAAATTCCCAAATTAAAAACAGTCACTGCATGACTGCGCATGTTCAGTACCGCGTGCCAGCTTAATTATCATTTACTAAATGAGAAAACCGACGCCGACCAAATATCCACTACCAAAACAAATTACAACTTACACGACTTACAATACAACTTTACAAGCAAAAAAAGGTAAACAATTAGGCCCCTAATCCCCTATTAAATTAGGGCCTAATTAACATGATTAAAAACACAGTCCGAGTTTCTCCATGACTTCCGACTTTATTCTTAAAAAACCCCGCAATACAATCAATGAATCATGAAACATATGACAACAAATCATACTCGACAAGGTTTTTGAACATGTTTAAAAAGTGTTTCACTGTATTGAAATGCCACGTATTTCAAGCCACTCACCTGCACCGCACGAACACTTGAATGTTCTTTTCTTGCGGTCCTTTCCCGTTCGTTTTCACCATTTTCAGACTTTTCAAAGAGTCAAGGAGCTAGCAAACGCCACCGTCACTTCCAGTTACTCTTCAAAATGCAACCTGTATCTTACAAATGATGTATTAAATGACGATAATGCTGTTCTTTCTCGAGAAATGTTTGTCCAAAAACCTCTGTTCAAAACCCGTCCAGGCGATCATGTGTTGAAATCGACGCTTTAAATGAACTGACCAATCACGTCGCAGCATTCTGAGTAATATTGCATGACGGGAAGGTACTGTGATATAAAATATGGAATTTCTACGAATAATGCGGACACGTACGCTTGCGTGTATTTTACGTAGTCCCGAAGTGCAGTATGAAATCAAGATTCGATTATAGTGAAACGTAAACAAGCAAAAAAGGAAGTTGCATGAAGTTGTGCAATGAATTTCTGGGTTTAGGCAGTTAACTTATTGTGACGGCGAATCGGCACTTCTGTTCCAGGTAATGAGGGGGAATGGATAAAGTTGCCAAACGTGGTTTAAATATTTCCTGCAGTAATTGTTCTTTTATTAATTAAAATGTAGTTTGAAGACATCCAAAATGATTGTTATCCACCGGTACTGTGTAATTTTACCTGTACCAGTTATGCTATTGAAATGCACTGTGATGCACGGAGCGCTAGCCTAGGCTAGCCTCGCTCATCGCATGTGCCACTGCCAGTTGCGCCTGCTGCAATGCTGTGCTGAATAAACGCATACGGCATAATAAACATAAGCTAAAAAAAATTAATTAAAAAAAATCAGTATCCCGGCTCTGTTTTCTTTTTAAACAAGATTCTTATTTGTATATTAACAATTTAAAATGGTCACGAATGACAATTTACACTAGGTTAATCATCTTCATGTCATACTCATAGCCTAGTTGTGCTGCAATCAGACAACCATGAAGTCACCGTCTGCGTCCAAATCTGCTGAAGAAAGTACGCCAACAGGACCCACCAGGTCCGGCCAGCTAGACAGCACCCTCTGTGACGAACTAGAGAAAATTGTTGAAGAGATGACGCATTCTGGACGTCCCAGTCTTGAAGAGAAACCATTGAAACAATTCAAGCGAATCTGCAGGTGGGCGTTTGTTTTAGGCATAACAGTTTGTCTCTATGCAAACACAAACGCAAATTTGCAAGTGTTGACTTCCAAATGAAGTGCCTTACTTTTTCATTTAATTTACTTTAATTAATTTAATTAAAAATTCATTTAAAAAATACTGCTGATGGTTAAGAATTCAAAATAAAATTGGAGATATTTTCTTACAAATTTATGTGCTGTTTGGGCCAAAATTCTTTAAAAAAAACAACAACCTAAAACCACCTTTTCACCCTTGACCTTGAAAATTAACTTCTGTTTTCCATTGACTAGTCTCTGCACTGTAGGGGTTCTGAACAATTGCTGAAGTTGATCTTTCAGTGACTTATGAACGTTTCAAATTTTAATCCAATCTTAGATCATGATTATTGGTTCAGAATGACTGTGGAAAGACAGTCTTTAATGAGTGTAAAACAGGATGTTGTTGTTTATTCACGACAGGACCTCAGACGCTTACATCGAGCATGCCTTCAACTTGCTGTCTAGCCAACTGGCTGAGGATCATGCCGAAATCCGTCTCTCCTCGTTCCAGATCATGAATGAGCTCTTCAATCGCTCACATCGCTTCCGAGAACTTCTCGTTGCAGACATGCAGGTAAAATGGCAAAGTTATGGACACTTACAGACCTGCATTGTCCAGCTAAAATGTTGAGAACTTTAGTGTCACAGAGTAATGGTAAATAATGAACAAATGAAACACATTTAGTCAATAATTTAGATGAGTTATAATGTTTTACAAAAATGACTGAGTGAAAGAACATAGGTATAAATGTATTTTACATTTTGTAGGAGTGTGCCTAGAAAGTGCATGCTAAGAAAAAGCTTGTCTGTTTCATTCACGGTGAGAGATTTGTTCAATTTTGTTTACAAATTAAGTTAGTTTGAATTAAAATCGAAAGATGAACAGCCACATAAATGACTGTTTTAAAATATTGCTTTGTCTCAACTTTTTGCCTCATCGAGGGTTCGGCTATCATTTTTTAAAAATTATTACTGGAGCCAAATACTCCAAACTTTATACAATTTTATAGTCATGTAGTAATAAATTAACCTTTTGAGCTGCAGTCTCATCTCAGATGCTTAAAATTGAGGCAGGAACCTAGAGCAGGAGTCGGCGATGAAGTGTAGAAACAATCTCTTATTTGCACTTCTCTCCATATCTAGGAGTTTCTGGAGTTAACTGTGGGCACGACTAGCGACATGCCCCTCCCACCGCCTCGTGCTGCTGCCAAGCTACTCAAGGAGCAAGCACTGAAGGCAATTCAAGAATGGAACGCCAAGTACGGAAAGGCTTACAAGAAACTAGCCCTGGGATACGGCTTTCTGAAGTACAATAAAATGGTACATGATGCAGCAAGATATGTGAATAGACCGGAATCGTATTGATGTCATGCTCTGTTTACATTGCACTTTGCTGGTGGAGCCAGGTGGGGGCGAAAGTCACCAACTCTCATAAGAGAGCACACATGTAAACAAAGCGTGGCTTTATTATGATTCAGGTCTTTTAATAATTTAGGCTACATAGACCTCTTGCACCTGTTTATTGTGACCACCTGTCCATATTGGCCAACTGGTCATCATGGCAACCTGTCTGTTATAGCCAATTGACCATTTTGACCGCCCAGTTGTGATGGTCTAGAGTAATTTTTTCACCCCTGTTCCATATTATTATTGAAAAAAAATATATCCACTTGTTCACCGTGAACAATTTGTCCATTGAGGCTTGACCGCCAATCTAGTCACAAATATTTTGACAATTCTGATTGAGTGCTACTGCTAAAGATGCCATAGGATACCTTTAATTTCTGAAACTTGTTTCATCACCAGGTTGATTTTGCTAATCTCGAAGCAAGCTCTGCAGCGGAGCGTCGTGCCCAAGCAGACAGGCAGGCCAAACTCCAGCTAGCTCAGGCGCAGAGGATAAGCAAAACGCTCAATGATATGGATGGTAAGCAAAACGCTCAATGATATGGATGGTAAGCAAAACACTCAATGATATAGATGGTAAGCAAAACGCTCATTGATATGGATGGTAAGCAAAACGCTCAATGATATGGATGGTAAGCAAAACGCTCAATGATATGGATGGTATGGATGGTAAGCAAAACGCTCAATGATATGGATGGTAAGCAAAACGCTCAATGATATAGATGGTAAGCTAACGCTCAATGATATGGATGGTAAGCAAAACGCTCAATGATATGGATGGTAAGCAAAACGCTCAATGATATGGATGGTAAGCAAAACGCTCAATGATATGGATGGTAAGCATGGATGCATGTATAGACACAAGGGAGACAGTGTATAACCACGGACCGTTACTCAAGCATGAGATATTTCAGACTTTAGATATTTTAAACTTAATTTTGGAATCTGAGAGAAAAGACATTATTGGCATGGAAAAAAGTGCATCTTAAAGGCCTTTCATCCAATTTTCAGATAAAATTTTTTTTTAACAATGTCGTCATTACTAATTAGTGAGTGTGAGTTGAAAAATGTGTTGCATCAGTGTACAGCATTACAGACCAATTTAAGATTCATTTTATAACTTAGTGTATTTAGTTTTGAAACTTTTTTATCTACATGTAAACACAATTATGAGTCTTGTTCATCTGCAGAAATCATTCCTGAAATCAACGAATGCCTGACACAGATTGACAACTGCTTTGAGCTTCTGCTACCACACCCGTCCCGCTATAGTGTGACAGCACCCCCTCCCGAGCAAATGGAATCAACTTCAACAGCTGCATTATCGACTGCACAGAAGGAACAGACCATTCATGCCAAGAGGGTCACAAATAAAACCAGCCCAGCCGGAAAGATGGATTTGAATCAAGTTGATAATTCTGATAAAACCTCAGAACGAAATGGCGAGAGTGAAGATGTATCGGGCAATGGTGAAGATTGCAGCAATGACCACTCGCATTCAGTGGAGGAGAGTGGAGAACACACAAACCCAGTGCATGATGGGAAGGACGATGACCTTCTCCAACAGCACGGCTTGCCGTCTTGGAATTTCAACATTGATATCAATGTGAATACAGGTAAAACAATTACTCCTGCTAAAAGCTGCTCCTGCTGTTTGCTTGTTTGTCGGATTTTTTTGTTTGTGAGTTTGTACATTTGTGTGTTTCTTTTTTTATTATCAGATGGTGTAACATTGGAAGAGGATGAAGATAACGAAGCCATCTTGGTCACGCTAGAAGACATGAGTCGTCTTATTGAGTCTTCCTATCTCCCCCGTCTTGCTGCATGGATGGAGGTATGAAACCACATCAGTAAATGCTAGAATGATCAGGAAAAAAGAACTAAGTCACCAAAAATTAATTGAAAAAATTTCAAATTTCAGATCCTTTCGTAAGTTTCAACTTCCAGCAGCTGCAAAATACAACAATACCCCCTCAATTTGTACATTTCTCAATGATCAACATTGTTGGCAGATTTATGCTGTTGATTTTGCTCGAAAATTCATGAATTACATTTCTTCAGATAATTTTTTCTTGTCTCAACGTGACTGATTTTCACTTTGTAGGTTTTCACCAAAAGCGGTAAACACGAGGACAAGCTCAAACGATGCATGGATCTCAAGCAGGCTCTCAAGAGCGCAGCGGCCAAGTACGCTGAACTCAATGTCCACCCTCAGGTGACTGCAAAGCAACGAAGGCGGTCCACAGCGGAGAACGATGGGGGCGGGGATTCTGACAGCGAAGGGGAGGGGTTTGAAGAGGTCCCAGAGAAGGAAGGGTTTGAACCTGTCATCCCTGAGCATCTCAGGGAAGAGTATGGTGAGTTGAAAAGGAGTAGTCAGTGTAGCTGAAGTGCCAAAACATGTAGGAACTTGAAGGTCATCATGAAACTTGGAATGTACATTATACCATTTCAAAGCTGGATTTTGTTTCCCAATGCTCCCCTCTTAAAAAGGAGAAAGGGAAAATGAAACAAAAAGGCTCAAAGCAAATATTTGGTTTTTTAATTTAATATAAAATTAATATGCTTAAACAGTTTGTAAACAAGTACATAAACAATAATGTCACATGCCAAGAATTTTTTTTAAATTCCAATTAAGGATTGGACCCTTTACCAAGTGCCAACAAAGATTCAGCGACGACGTCATCAACGCAAGACAAGCAGAGAACCAACCCCAACTCAAAATCATCAAACGCCAAGAGTAAAAACGTCGACACAAGCGTCACTGCACCAGCCGAAGGTCTGGTAACCTGGCACCCATTACGTGAAGCCCAGCATACCGTAGCTGATCCAGCCTCCCAGGCTGGTACCCTTCTCGTGATGAAGGAGAGATTACGGGCGATTAGGGATCGACACACTGAGCTGTAAGTAAAAAGCTTACTTTTAATGAAATTGCTTAACGTGGAACATAGACATTTCTTGGAGTAGGGTTTGAACCTGCAACCTCCGTATTGCTTTTCCGGTGCTCTACCAACTGATGTTTCCATCCCTTTGTTGGCAGTTCTTCATTTTGCCAATGTCTTTGTTCATGGGGTGCTAGTCAGAAGCCATAAACTCTTCATCTGATTGGTCAGAACCTCCAAACGTTTGACTTTGCAATGGAAATTCCATTCACCGCAGAATGGAACTTCTGTGTTTGCCGTGCGGCCGCACCATGTGTTGGGACAAATAATTCAACGACGCTTGATCAATGAACCATCAATCAGATGAGGGGGATTTTATCCCTTCAAATTTGTGATTGCACAGAGTATGAAATGGCCTTGAACGTATAGTTGATGGAATTACTTGCGGTTTATTGATATCAGCTTTTGCAGTGTGTATTATTTCATGATTTCAGGAAGAGGAAATCGGAAGAAAAGGACACAAGTGTTGAGAAGCGTCAACGACAGGAGTTGTTAGCCAAAGCTCCTTACGTTCCATTCGGTGTGGACCTGGAACACTGGACCAACCCAGAGAAGATTGAAGCTCCTACGGTTGTAATGTAAGATACTCAATTGTTTGTCTATAACCTGTCTGTTTGTCTGTAGATTGTGAGTTGTACACTGTTCTTCTGATGTCAATCTGTCTGTCTGTGGATTGTCTTGCATTAAGATACTCAACTGTTCGTCCATTATCAGTCTGTTTGTTTGTAGAGTTTCTAAAGTAAAAAACTCAACTGTTTGTCTGTTACCTGTCGGTTTGTCTGTGGGTTGTGAATTATTCTACAAGATAATCACTTGTTTGATTATCACTTGTCTGTTTGTCTGTGGACTGTCAAGCACTTCTAATGTAAGATAATTGACTGTTTGTCTGTCACTTGTCTGTTTGTCCGTGGATTGTCTATCAGTTGCACTGTTAGATCATCGAGTGTTTTTGCGTTACCTGCATTTTTGCCTATGGATATTGACAACTTGCAAAAATTGATTTTTAAAAACTGTAAATATTTTAAAGGGCTCATTTTTAAGTAGTTTCTGTGACTTAATATACAGAAAGTTTTCATAGCATATAATTATTTATTTTAATCATGACAATTTGTCGTCATGTTTTCCAGAGCTGACACGGCACAGTGTGTGTGGAGTTCATCAGCACCAGATGAGGTCAAAGTCATGGAGGTCAGTTACTTCATGTTCAGTTTGACGTGGATATGAACGCAGAATGTTTACATTTGTGAGTTTTGGGGGCAGTTTTGAGTGGCCCATTGTCATGTTGTCATAGGTATATTGGGTTAAAATCTATAAGCACAGGGATGAATTATTGAGGGGACATCGCTGTTAATCCCCTGCCAAAAAAATATAAGGGTTACATATCTTCCCCACCAACCCCTCCCACCATTTCCCCTGAGCATCGCACATGTACCTAGAACTTTTTGTCTTGTTTTGAAAACAATTTAGTGTGTGTATTTTTAAAGAGTTGTATATGCCCGCTGATTTGATTTGACCTTTGTGTTCATCTTGATGCATAAGGCAGCGAAGGATAGCCTGACTACCCGAGTCTTCAACTTTGCCGGAGAGTTTGAGCCAGTTAAATGGACCTGCCGAGCCCCAATGCCTTCTGGGAAGCTTTGTCAGAGGATGGATAGATTGAAGGTGGGTGTGGTACCACGATCTTTAATATGGGAGGGGCTAGATATATGACGTCACTCGATCAGAACCTTTTCTTTCAATTCCGCCTTTGAAACCTTGTCAAATCTCTCACACAATTTTGTCACTTTTGTTGTGAACGGCCAAGTGATCATGATGTGTCTTCAGCTACCATCACTGAAGATGCTTCTAAACTCCTACTGTTGGCTTTTTGTAAACATCGTTTACTCTCTGGTTTTGTTAAAATGACTGCAGTGTCCGTTCCATGGGAAAATTATTCCGAGGGACGAGCAAGGGAATCCACAGACTGTAGAAGATGAGACCAAGATGCAGCTGACTAAGGAGCAAGTAAAACAAGGTAAGAAGAGAAAAAACATTTTTTAATCAATTAGACGGAGGCTCTATTAGCTGGAAAAACGCGTGCTTAGTCACGCCATGAAATTGGGCACTTGTGTGTTCCAGGTGTTCATTGCAAGTACTCCTGAGTCTTCAGATACTTTGTTATGTACTGTTTTTCTCAGCTGAATCTCTCCTCGCTGACACGGAGCTGCAACGAGACATAGAGGGCGGGCTAGGACTGGATCTGGGATCGACATCAAGCGGCAAAGGGAAAGGGAAAGGAAAAGCCAAGAAATACCCCAACTTGACGGACTTGAAGAAAAGATCCAACACCTCCATCAGTAGATTGGAAAAGAGGGTGCTCAACAAGTAAGTATTCTATCGAGTCGTGTTCTTGTGTGTGTGTGTGTGATTTGTTTGTCTTTCTCGATGGGTATGTGACCACTCATGTGCATACGTGGGTGGGCCGTCACCGCGTTATGGGGAAGTTTTTCATTGTTAAGCAAATTAGGACCAAATTATGGTCTTTCTGCTGTCCCCACAGCGTCTTCGGTCCCCACAGAACCATGGGACAACTCGTGTGTAGTCCCCACAACTATGGAACAAGAATTTTTGTACATGTATGCGTAGATGACATGACTGTACAAAAATCGGCAACCTTGCATAACTCGAACACCAAATACCTGAAATTGTTTATCCATTCCCTTGGGATTTGACTTATGAGAGTTTACTATATCCTGAATGTAATATTTTCTATGCTGCATTGTGGCAACTTATTGAAATTGCGTTCGTTCTTTTATTTTCATGTTTTTAAGAGCAACTTTTGATGGTCTGCTCTCAAAGACCTTTTCCATTCAGCAGTCATGTTTGAGGTTGTTTACTGTCAGTTATTTCCACTGAGGCTTAGAAGTTTGTTCACCCAATCAGATATCATGTCTCTCTTACTTTTTTTTACACATCTTTCATTTTTAGGGGTGCTCTTCGAAGGGTCGCTAACGCCATGAATAAGCTGGAAAACCGCCGTTTTCATGACAAGTATGCAAATAACTTCAACTACAGGTAGTCCACCCTAACTCCTGGAACTGGTAGCTGGAACGGATGACAGATAAACACGCAACAAGCGAGACTGGAAATATCTGTCTGCGACCCGCTCACAGTGAGCGAGGCCGGAAATATCAGGGTGTGCTACCCACAGATGATGGCCTGTACCTGGGTACGGTCAATGTCAAATAATCCTGGTGTGAACTGGTTAAAATGTACTGACCACTCTGAAATCGTTTTGTTTTTCAAATTGCTATTTTTGTAGCAATACAAAGCTATTCATTTATGAATGAAACATCAAATCGACTGAAATTGAACCATATTAATATGGACTAATTTTAATTGCGATGAACACTTTATAAATTTCGCATTATTTGCGGTCGGACAATAATTCAGTTCTTGCCTCCCTATCAGAATGGATGATGTAGGGACTTGGAACGAGTCTACTTCCAAGGTGGGTATGTTTGTGAGCAATTATAGCGCACCCCTACAAAATGTCCTTTTCAGAATGGTGCAGACATTAAAAATAGAATAAAAATTGATTTGTTCTTTATAAAATGAAACCACAAGTTATAAAATTGTTAGGGGGAAAAAAGAGAGGAAAAAGTATGTTTTTTTAAAGCACAATCTGTCTACAATCTGTCTATTTTTCAAATGTAGTCTTAAAATAATAATATTTATAATAATGTGTTGCTTGTAGCGCTTTATACCAAAGGTCTCAAAGCGCTTCGCATTTAGCCTTGAGGGTTTGCACGATGGAGCCTCACGATACAAGAATCCAAGTGAAAAAACATTTGCTTTGAGATTCCGAGTCAATGTTTTCAATGCCATGTCATATCAGGAAATCACGCTAGGAGCTACTTCTAGAGAATAAATGGAAAAAAAGTTACTGAGAGTTTTTTACCTCACAGACTCATTAAGTTTATAAATTCGGTACTCACTGTAATTATGTTTAAGAAACTTGCCATGTGATCTGTAGCCTGTGGATTTATTTTATCAGACCCGACTTCAGACATGAATGTTGTCCCTTAAACGAAATGCATTAAGGCCAATTTTTGCTTGAAAGGTAATGTGTAATGTTGGGCAATGAAGTAAAGGAATACATGTACATTTTACCGTACCAGATTTTCCCCGCAGGCGGCTGCACTTGTATTAGTTGGGTAGTTGAAGGGAAAGGGTAATTTTACTTGTGAATGAAAGTTTAATATCAATGTATGTGTACATTTGTATTAGTTGAGTGGTGTATTTTATATGAGTAGTACTCTCATATTGTTTGGCATTTATAATCCACTTTTGATGAAGTTCCTAAATTTTACCTTGGTTGCAAAGGAACCTGACTTCGAACATTGTATCATTCATATTAAGTTTCATTTCCTGTAAATCTAAATGAAATAATTCACGACATAGGAAATAAAGCAAGTCAACAACAGTTTTCACTGTGTTTCTAATTTTCAATCATTGTATTGACAGACATTCCATTCCCAGAGGGAAATTAAAGTTTTCTATAATACACCAAACAGCAGTAGGGAGGTTTCTGCCAATAAGAATGCATTGTGTACTTTATAACAACATACATGTATCTACCGGTCGGTAGTTTGTATACACTAACTATCAACCACTACCGTACCATATATCTTTATTCCAATCAATATATACACCTCTATATGAAGTTTAGAACTTTGCTATGTACTTTGTGACGAAAATTGGCAGATACCCTTTCAGAAGATTTGTTTTTATCGAATGCAATACATACAATGCAGCATTTGTTTTGCATTCCAGGAACACGACCAAGACAATACTACTTTGGCCACATCATCCCATGATGAAAACCTCGATCACAGAAGACAATTTTTTAACAGCAGTATTACCTATACCAACGGTTATCACAAAACCAGCAGTTTTGGTCAAAGAAAATCGTCAATATAAATACAATAGAGTAAATGACTGTTAAAAGTCTAAAGCCTAATGCAAGCTGTCTATACAGTATGTCCCAGAAAAAAAGTGTTGGTCTTGGAAACATTTTGGAAATAACAAAACCACGAAGTAAATTTAAAAATTGTAGTTGTGATACTACTAATTCTTTGTCAAAATCTCTATGAGTGTTATTTAATTTGCCTCATTCCTGTGTAGAATCTCTCACCAGAGATCTCTCGATAATGATCGTCAATATTTAGACTGACACTTTTTGGGACATACTGTAGTTTACAACTTCGGTTGACAGAGACGTTGACTCCGACGTATATTCCGATGTTCACCGATGTTCACCGACGTATTTTCTAATGGCAAAAACCAATATTAAATTTACATACCATCTTCCCGACGCAAATTCCATTGTAGAAACGTTGACATACACATGATAACATACTACTTAGTAAAGTACTACTTAGTAATTAGGCCTACCTAGCCTACATGTATGTGCACTGGAGTTCCCCCGTGCGAATTTCGAGTTTCAGTGCGAAATATTGGAACTGGAAGGCCTATTTTTGTCCCAACAAAAGGCCTACGAAGTTGTTCACTTTTCACCGAGACACCAATTCATCGAATGCAAATACGCTCGCGTTGTGTTATGTGATAATGACTTTACAAATTTACAATTATTGGCAGCATAAAACACTAATTCAAGCTTTTTTTCTGTGTTAAAAAAAAAGACGCAAAACCAATCCAAATTGAACATTTGTTCATATGGTTGCAGACGCCTGAGATGGAGAAAAAAAAAGTGGTTTTGTTTTCGTCAAAATAGAATCCGAATTAAAAGTTCGTTAAGACAGCAAAATCGAATGTGTTGAAGAACAACAGGAGAGCAGTGTTCATACAAATTTCGCTGGCATTTTTTGTAAATTCAAAATAGAGATCACTACAGTAAGCTACGGTCTTAGCGTGACGTCATTCGGAGATGGGATTGAGTACTGCATACCAGTGGACGAGTAGCTAACGTCTTGTCCTATCGATGGCCCAGCGGGAACGCCAGGCCCTACCCCACCGTACGAATCGACGTTGAGTACGGGGCACATGAGCTGCGATGGCTCGCTAACGGAGAGGCAATTACCGTTGCCGTCGGTGCTGAGCTGTGGCAGATTGTGGTACTCCGGTAGTTTAGCCTGGATGGGAAGAAAAATTGTTGTCAGACTCATTTTTAAAGTTTACATGCCACGATGAATGTGTTTTTAATACGGAGGATTATCTTGTCGCATCAGGAGTGATTGTAATTGTCCTAATCTTGGATAATTGAGCCCTTGATTTGTTAAAAGCGCGTAAGACTTTAAGTTTTACGAAAAATCAGCTAAATAAGCAGAACATGACAAGAGTTTCTTTGAAAAAAGTTCTCCAACCATCAATGTTGAACTCACATTCAAAACATGTTTACCGTAAAGCCCTAAACGCAAAATGTTTGTAATTTAGAAAGAAATTTCTCGCGAGCATATAAAAAAAAGTGATAAATATATGTCCCGGCTCGAGAGACTTTCAATGGTCATAAGAAGTGCAAAGTATTAAGGCATTTACAGCCATTATTTTGAGGATGTACGCGATAAATTCAGGCGCGTAGGATTTGGATTTCCCGTTGCAAAAAAAAAACCATTTTGTTTCCGTCCCGTCAATTTATTTTTTGCCGTTCGGACTTTGCTTTTAAAATCTTCATCCAGGCCATTGCAATCTGCAATCTGCACCCCACCCCCAGGTGACGTTATACTGAATAAATCAGTTATGCGATGTGGGTACTCAATTGTAAACACTCTCACAATTATTGTAAACTGTAATCTCTGCAAGAGATGGACATGAAAAGTTGACCCAAATATTGTGTTCAGGTTGAACGAATAACTGACCTTTTCTCTGGCCCAAATGAAGCCTCTGGTTCTGGCCCATTGATAGTACGCTCCTCCTGCACCAGGCAATCGTGTCGTCATCGTCAGTGTTTCCTCCAAATCGGACATGTACTCAATAGCGAAGCGAAGAGCTTGGATCTTAGACATCTTCTTGCCTGGTTGCTTGCGATGGGCCAACTTGGCGCGCAGCATCTCAAACGCATCATTCATGTCTCGCATACGGGTACGTTCCCGGTCGCTGGCCGTCTTGCGCTGGGCCATCTCACGCTCCTTCTCCTCCTCCGTCTCTTCAGGGATGAGGTTGATGAGCTCGGGCTTGCCTCGTACTAGTAGGTTGTTGGTGTGTTGGTGGCTGGGGTGCTGATGGTGATGATGGATGGGCCTGGGTGAGGTCAGGGTGGTGTTGGCGGTGAGTTGTGACGAGGGTGGTGATGGTGATGGTAGGAGGTTGTGTTGGTCGGATGACCTCTGATTGTGATCCATCGGTGTGAAATCTGAAAGCTAAAAATTATCGTTGGAAAATTGTATATTGGGAACCTTGATATCAGCTGGTCACCCCAATAATGGTGTAAAACTCGAATCTCTTAACTTGTCATCAAATTAGTACACAGTGCAAGACAGATGCGGAAGTTGAATGTAAAGATTATATTTTCATAACTTCTCCGTCTCTCTGGCTGTATATGCCTAGTCAGCATGTCTGTGCACAGAGCAAGGGAATAATGCTTCATAGAATTACATTGTGTTTTACTGATGGAAAATTGAATGATTAGGCCTTCTGAAAAAAGTTTACAAACATCACAGGTTCAAAATTAAGTATGAATCGGCTTGTGTACACCAAGCGGAGTATAGATACTTTTTTGTGAGTTCAAAACGGTATTTTCCCTTTCGAAACTCAGCCGAGGGTAAGTAATGCGTTGCGATTGCAAAAATGTCCCCTGGTCCCAACCCGAAGCGACCCATCATATCATGACACCGACCATACTGTTTCAGACAAAATATTTCCTAGCCATCAAACTCTCCAATAAATACCCTAGAAAGATTAAACCTTTTTCTACTATTCTCGAAATTCCCCGTTAGTACTTTCCCGGAGCTGACCCTGCGGCGCGCGGTTGTGTAACGGGTGCGAGCCCCCCCCCCCCCCCCACCACAAGCCTAGGGGTCCTAACATTAATTTCATGCCCCTAAGGTCGGGAAATTACTTAAGTCGACACCGGAATAATGGACAGAATTCATCTGTGCGATGGCGTAATGGCCAGTGTAGATTAAATTGACTTTATTTTGTCCGCGAGCGAATTTACCGTTTTTCCCCTTGCTTGCTTTAAAGTATGCGTCGATCTTCGGTCGAGCAATAGGCACTATCTGACTATGGGTTCTGATCGTGCATATTTTGCTTTATATTCCCTAAAATTGAGGTGCATTGATCAGGACCAACATATCTTTACGATTTTGCGATGAGCACGCTTCCTTGACGTTAACTTTCCTGTCCAGAGTATTTAAAAAGAGTCCTACATGTTTATGTTGTCGATGTTTGTCTTTGTCTCGTTTTGCTTGTAAAAAAGGTATTTTTACATAAGTTTTTTGGTCTTTTGAAATATCACCACAATTTCAACCTCCCCCTTTTTGAAGATCTATCTTGAATGTATAATTATCATTTATTCACTAATACGGAACTAAGGTCTATTTGAATTGAATTGAATTGAATAAGTGTTTTAATCATGATTGTGAACGCAAATCTGACGCGCACTAATCAGGAATGAATTTTTAATATTCCTCATGCACAACCGACGTCATTATTGCTCCGCAAATCGCTAATGACGAAAACACGCGAAACAGGTTATTCATATTAAGAAAATCCTCCGCAGAGTTGTATTTTCAATTTTTATTTCTGCCTTCAGAATAAATTAAGCAACGGTTCCATGCTCTATGTCCAAACTGTGTGTAATTTTGGTCCACAAAGAAAAGGTAAAGATCAACACAAGAAACAACGAAGATTAACAAATAAGTATTATTATCCTGACATGCCCGAAGAATTCAACTTCCATTTCCCATAATTATTTGGAAAGAATTACAACAGAAAACATTGGAAAGAAGTAATCATGCAGATCAGAAAGTGTACTCACCATGAAAAGTAATCTTTGTTTTCAACCTTGTTCCTGAACACAAGGAGATGACGTCGTTTTTACTTTGTTCAGAACTCGGACAAGTTTTAGAAAAGCATCTTGGAGCCTGAGTTGTTTTCAACTTGAGTCGTTGTTAATCCCAAAGATGATTATCCAAGTTCCACTCGTCTCGCTCAATCGACCACGAATGGGAGTTTTCCTGGTGTTTTTCGACAATGTTCGATAACTTTGAGCTTCGTTTAAATCAAGTCATGGAGAAATACATAATAAGACTCCCTTTTCTCGTTCATATGAATATTTCAAACCACGAACGTCGAGCCGGTTCAGATACCAATACATTGAGTTTTCTCCGAGCGTAATTCGCTGCATTCACCACCGGTATCTTGTTCCAAAATCCCCCTCCCTCTTGCTCGTCATTCACGCCAAAACTCACAGCCGCCTCGGTCATCCACCGACAGTCAACTGCTCAAAGTGTCAACCATGTATGGAGGGGTATGAAGAAAAAAAATCTACACCAACCACGCATACAGCAACCGAAAAAAAACAATGGCCTATCGGATTCGCGCAATTAACACCGCCTTGGGGCAGCCCGACTCTGCTCGCACCGCACAGACCGACCGAGCTCGGCGGGCAGAAAGACGCAACTCTTCCCTCTAGACAAGCTCCACAATCGCGCTATCTTCTGAGTTGTCTATTATTACACGGTATCAGAGCTATCAGTAGAAATCAAACCCTGGGGGTTAAGAGGCAGGGAGAGAATGTAAGCTCACTGACGCGGAAGGGGAGAGAGCAAGCGATCGCCAGGGGGTTGGAGTAGCTGGGCGGTCAATTTACAAGTTACTTCAGTTTTTTGTTTTTCGTTGAGAAGGGATAGGTGATATTTTGGTACGCTCGGGATGAGATTGTCGGTTTTGTCCAATCGAGCGTGAGATACATGACGTAATGGCAGTTAATCTTACAAATTGGAGTTAATACTCGTCCGAGTAATGTGAGTCATTTTCTAGTCGGGGCCTCTCATCTCGCCGGCGACTATGGGTGGTGAGCAGGTGGGATTATTTTGACGATTTGAGGGGAGGCCCAACCATGGCCAAACTTGCCAATCTCCAGGCTTTGACGAGGTGAAGTGATTGACAGGTAGATTCGGTTGACAATCAAAACGGGCCCAAAACCCAAACTGGAGTAAAATGTCATGGGATAGGCCTAGTATATATACTAAAATAAAATGGTACAGAAAGTACAGAAAATAGTCATATCCTAACATTATGTTATATCATGGTTATATCGAAATAGTCGTGCAGAGTGGAACGCATTTGCCCCTTCTTTCCCCAACTCACGGAGGAAGGAAACATATCACGGGATCTCCTCACAACCGCTAAAATGCCTTATCATTCATTATGCAGGATAGGAGGGGATTAATGTGACGAAAAAAGAAGAAGTCAATGGTTGATCCCCTATTATCCCCAATGTATCCTCAAACGAATGATACAAAAATACTATATCGTTTTCGTTCAATCTTGAGAAACAACATAGCGTGGAAAAGGGAGCAATTTCTTATCTCTTAGTTGCTTTGTTTCGGGAAACCGTGTGACATTCTCCTGTTTGATCTCTCCCGCTCGCCTGATCCCCCTTGATTTATTTTCCCAAGATAGGGAGCGCCCCCTCGATTAGCCCCGGGTATCGATTACCTGTGTAGCGAAGGCTCAGTATAAACATCGAATAAATTAGGAATCGTTTACCTTCACGCCAATTAGCGGTTACGTCATATAGGCATACCGGTGGTCGCAGAGAGAGGGGCGGGGCTAAGAGACCCTACACTCCCCCCAAAAGGGGGATTTGAGTTAACAGTTGCCGCAGGGCCAGTAAACGGATAAAAATATCTGCGTGGACGAAACTAATCTACGCCGACGAAGTCCCTAGTTTTTTGTCTGAATGCGTTTTGTGACGAGGGTTTGTAGAACAATTGAGGGTTGATACAAGGTCTGATTCGAACTTGAAATCCTATTCTAAGAATATTTTGATGAAATCAGACACTTAAATTGCTCTCTTTTACAATGGTCTGGAGAGCATTTCCAACATGCCGGAGGACTTCAGCCAACAGGACTGCTTCATCTCAGAGGGAAATACTACCCATAAGTCACGATCAATCACCCACAAATATTAAAAAGGGTTGATCTTGCTCAGCTTGAAGTTGAAGATCTTGGATTTTTCCCCCGAATATTTTGGGAAGTGGGGTATTTATCATTGCTGTCAAATTTATTTACTGGTCGGCACTGTAAAGTATTGTTTTGGGTCGATTTGATGTGTGTATTGAATATTGTTTCGAAGTCGAAATGGTGTTTCAAAAATTATGAAAGCATGGGAAGAGAACACAAGGGCCGGGAAATGTTGATGAATGACTGCGACACCTTTTTTGTACCCAGGATTTGCAGTTCGATTTTCCATTTCGTATTCATGATCAAGCATCCCTGAGGCTATATGTTTTACATTACTGATTCATTTATCGTTGGTCTAGTGTTATAAAAGTCCAGAAACATCACACAATGTAAAACGATATACATTAAACGTATCGAGATATTTCGGCTGTGAAGCTAGGGTCTTTTGTTTACCTCGAATTTCGTCTTGATTTTCAGGGGATAGGGACCAAGGAAATATACGAATGGGAAGAATAACCTTTAACGGAGGCAGGAAATAAAAAGAAGTCTCCGTTTTGCGCGTTTTCATAAAAATACTCATTCTGTTTCAACAGAAAAGCTAGGCAAACCCATATAAACAAAGCTTTCAACAAAATATTTGCACAATTTGGACATTTTCTTTTTCACAAGTTTATATTGCTCACAGTCAGCTTTCTAAGTTCTCCTGGTCTCTGTCACCAAGTTCATCATCTTAAAGGTTATCAGCCGAGTTCCACTTCCGCCACAAAAACCAGACCTTTCACTGGCAATAATCCCGATCAACCCCGAACCCCAAATTCACCCCAATGTTTGGGTCTGTTTGGACCAAGTTTCCTGCTGTTTGAGCCACTTTTACTCCTGTCGTCGCCGAAATCAGAGGGGGTGAATCCCCTTTAGAGACGGCGCCCGACACGCTCTGGAAGCGATCATGGAGAAAATGAAGATGTTTGCGGTAATCGCCAGTTGTTTCCCCACGCTTGATTTGATTTCGTGTCTTTCACGCACGGCGGAGTGATACGATTAGCGGCGAATCAGGCCAATTATTGGCCGTCCTGCGAGCCGTTAATCCGGTAGGGTGTAGCGGCTTGTCCCGCTGCCCCCCGGGTCTCGTGGACCGATCTTTTTGAAGTTGGTGTGGGGCTGAGAAACGGGCGATAAAATAACCCTCTGGGTAGGAGTTTTATCTCTTTGCCCTCCGAAAAATATTTGAACACCAAGGGAGTTGAAACCACATTAAATCTCTATTATGACTGCTAAAAAAGCAGCAAAAATGGTTTTGTTTATGTTTAGTAAATCTGGTATGGTGTAAATTGAATGAAAACACCACAGGCACTAAAGCACTTCTGGACAGAATTTACAAGGACAACATTTTCAAGGATTTGGGTTCGTGCACTTTTTATTTCAGTGCAAGTGAACTGTACAGAAATGATATGTGACCTGTCATCCCAAAATAAGCTTAAAGTCCCATTTTTTGTTCAAGAATTGAGACATTTATATTTCTGACTTCTGCAGAACAAGACCTTTCCAATGGTATGTAACATTCAGGGGTTCTCAGCTCAGTAACGGAAATAAACCAGCAAGTTGATGTTGTAAAACTTAATTTTGAGAAAATGGCATTTAAAAAACATAATGTTGTGTCTCAGTGAATGAACGTCAACTAATAAAACAAGATTCAAATAGGCTTTAAAGATATTTGATAGAACAAAAAATTAAGAGAAGGGTCGAAAAAGGTCCGACAGATTATGGTTCACTTGAAAAAAAAAAGGCACACAAGAACATTTCCACAAAATGACTCGATGGGACTCGAACCAAAGACCTCCTGCATGCTAGTGCAAATGTCTTAGCACTCGACCACAAAGCTTAATAAGCATGTTGTGGGTTAGTAAGCTTGCAAGTTTTTCTCCCAAGCCCTCAGGCAAAACTAAGAATAGAGTGTTTATGAAATTAAATCGCTGAAGGGGAAAACCCGCTATTAAATCTACATCTTCCTCGGGGCTTTCTGACTGATGATGAACTCATCGCGTTGAGGCTGTATTCTTGAGTCGTAGTTTGCGTTCTTGCTCCATTCGTTTCGTCCTCTCCCAGACTTCTCTAGTCAGTGAGGTCTGGCCTATGGAAACACTCAACAATCTGGAATTAAAAAAAGATGAAACCAAGAAATGTCATAACAAATAACAGACAAACAGGTCAGTATTGCCACCATTCTTGAAAATTCACAGCCATAGAGGGCGCTCTACATATTCTACAGTAATGGGGGAGGCAAGTTTGGGGGTGGGGGGGGGGGGGCTGGGGAGGGAGGGAGATCGAAAAAAGATCACCTCACCTTGCTACTACCAGGAGTGAATGGAAATCTTCTTGAGTCATCTGGCTAGGGTCTGCCTTCCGTGCATCCACAAAGTCCTGCTCAACAATCTGTAAACCAAACGTTTCAAGGCAGAATACACTTTACCCAAAATCGTACTGAACAACATAAAAATTAAGGAGAAAATAGTGTTTGAAGTGTTTTAGTTGGAATAACAGTTCAAAAGGATAACTGGTGAACTAACCTCTTTGACAATAATACTCATTTTCATAGGCAACCAAGAAACAAGTCTACTGCTCTTTCCCAGAACAACAATGCGTCACTTTTTGACAGATTGTTTCTAATTAAGAGACGAAGAATGTATCAGGACAACAAACAGAAGAAAGCACTGAATGAGCATGATAGACCCCTAGCAAAAGCACCCCCTCAAAGGTTACAAAGGGAGAGTTAGGGGAAACCACTCAGAGGGACATTTGAATGCTGATAGCATCTGACTCTCACGCAAAGACGCTATGAATTTGTGCACATGCGGTTGTAACTTAGTCGTGCGTGCAGTAGTTTGTGCCATACGAGCCCAAATCATTACATGCATGCAAAGTGCGTCCCTTCCACCGGGGTTTCTCGATGGTGGTCACAGAGCGCCCTCTACTGTTCATTCACGGAGTCCAAACTGGCTTGTTCATCACGTACCTTGGACATTTCTTCGGAGAGATTGTACTGAATGAATGGGATAACTCCCAGATAGGTTCTGATGCGGTTGAGATTGACACTGCCGGAGCTGATCATGCGCTGGATACCAGTCTGGATGCCTGCGTCGCTCATTGGTAACACCTTAGGCTGGATTGGTATCTGACTATCACTCTAATGAGAGAAGAAAAAAATAAGAAGCAAACGTGTCAGAATTTTGATGTTTTTTTCATTTGCTTAGTGACAAAATTTTGGAAGGGTAGGGCTTGGAAAAGGGACAGGAATAGTGTTACCGTAACTAAATGTGGTGATGACTCTTTTAAAGGTGAGTAACTTAAGTAGGGCCAGAAAACGATCGCAATTTCTTTTTGATAAACAGCAAGGACAGCGCATCATGAACGCTTTGATGAACTTACTGGTAGCATCGACTTGCCCTCTGACACGACCAGGAAGACGAGGTTGGTCTTAAATTCTGTCTTGTGAAATTCAAAATCGTAGTCCACCTTCTGCCAAGAAATGGCATTTCCGATGGCAGCCAGATTACGAACACCTGATTCAAAAAACAAAACAAACAACTGTGGTTTGAAAAGAAAAATATGTCTGCTACATTGGCTGATATGTCACTTTAACCAGTTACTCTTGCGATGAGTCGACTTGTGACTGGATGCCATGTGATTGACTCGTGATGGACTTATGACACGACGTTAATTACAAGTACCCGACCAGACATGAACTACACGTTATGTTTTGTCTTGGACGTACGAACCATTTGCATCTAGTTGGCCAGGTTGTAGTGCTGTCTCATCAAGCAGTACATGAGTGCGATCACTCAGCTGGAGCACACCGCTCCTGAGCCTGTTGGCTGTGTAGTCCTTCTTAGGCGTCAGTCGCAGGCTGTTCATGTTTTCAAGTGACAGTGGAAGTAAGTGGGACTAAAACAAAAAGAAACAATGAGTAAAGTTAAAATTTGATACACATGTGGAAAACTTGATGTGTTCTTTGCAGGAGGAGCTTCAGAAACTTGGAAGCAATGACCAAAAACGTCTTCCATGAGACGTTTACTTTGCTTCAACATTGCTAAACGAAGCGGAATTAATTGATCTAAAATGATTAATAAGACAGGATTTTGATCTAAAATGAAAGTTATGACTCACTTTTTGAGTTAAAATTAGAGCTTCAAAAATCCCAAAATTGATTCAACCGAAATGAACCAACAATTGCACTTCATCATTTCAAGATTTACCAACTTTCTGAACAAACAAAGAGAAGGGAAGACAGGGGAAAAATAGGAGACATGGTTACCTTGGTAACCAGTTGGCTGAGTAAACCCTGTAGTGTTTGGCTGAATCCAGATTCCTGGCAACCAATCAGATTCAAGGTGAACTTGCCGAGAGCGATGACGTCTCTTCTGGCATAACTGCAATCATGATCAGTTAGGATACAAACATTGAAAAGTACAGAAAGAACTAAGTAGTGCACTTCCATTTACTGTTCTTACACTCTAAATTTTGTGTAAAATATTTAGTTTTTTTTTTCCAGAAACTCTTATATACTTTATGCACAATATTTCTACATGAATTAAAAAAATAAATACAAAATTCAATTGATATCAATTAATTTAAAGCAGCTTTATTTTCTCCTACTTACACTGAGGAGACAAGATTTAGGAGGAGGTAGTCAGCTGCGAGAGCGTCCCCCAACAAAAGCTGCTGAAGGAGACATCTGAGCTGATCCCTAACAGAACCCAGATCTCCCATCATGCCTTGCACAACTAGAAAGAAATCAAAAGAATAGTGAGCTAATCAAATGTTGCATCTGCCATAAAGCTATCTATTTCAAGCAAATGGTCAGGATTTGGACTTAATTCTAATCTATAAACAGTTCTTTTTTTTTGGCATTAATGGTCAAAATTTAACTTTTAAAATCAATTTTGACCACCAAATATGCAAATATCAGGTGGAAATTCCAACTGCAATCTAAACAAACTTGCACCCTGACTCTACAAGGCCATTCACACAGAACTTCCCACTTACACGTTTTGCCTTCGTCTGACTCCAGACTAACTGGTAACAGAGGGTTTATGTGCTGCAGTTTGTGTGATACAATGGCATGGAGACGGGGAACCAGTGAAGGGGGCGGCGAGTGTGCTGCTTGCTCTTCGATTCCTTCCATCAAGTCGGCTCCGTCGATTGCAGACGACGTTCCTCTTCAAAAGGAAGTGAACAACAGCAGAATGTCAGAAATGCAGTTCAGTATTGGCATGGTTTAGTGGTTACAAAACAGATACAGGATAACGACATGGAATGAAATCGACCGTTGATTTCCTACCCATTGTGATTACACGCAGGTACATTGGCCAGTTCTGGGTCAACTGACAGTACGCCGATAAACTCGATAACATCATTCAGGCGGAAAGACTCAAAGTTGTCATACACCTGCAACAATCACAAATAAACCAACAAACTTTCAATTGGCCAAAACACTTCAAAATTTAAAAAAAAAAGTATGATTTTTATCAAAATTGGTTCTAGCTCTGGTTTCATATTCAGAATATATTTGCACCTTATTCACCCAATGTCTCCAATTAATGTGGAGATGGACTGAGTTTTAAAAAATGTCAACATAAACTAACCTTGACCATACAGGCCGGTCCCTTTTCCCCAGATAGAGGAAAGTTGAGGTCAACGGATGTCGTCGACCTTTGACTTGTGACCTCTGACATTCTGCTTCTCTTCTCAGATTGGTTGCCGTCTGTGGTCTCCATGGATACATCCGCACCGTGGTCACCAGTCTGGCTTGGGACTGGTAACTGTGATGTTGATGGGGTGAGGTCATCGACCTCGAGTGCCCTTTTGACCCTTGAACTCTGCGAGGTCGACGGGTCAGAGGTTTGGCAGCAACTGTGTTCGGTGAAGGCTTGGAAAAGAGATGTTAAGGACTGATTTGATTTGAGAAGAATGTTATGACTGAGTTACGATTTAACAGAAAATATGGAATTCCAATCAATTTTCTGCTCGTGAATATTTTTGGCATATGTCTGAATAAAACCTCAGACTTTTACAAAAGGGAACTAGTGGCAAAATATCATTAATAAGTACCTCACCCCTAGGCCCTTTTTGCTGGGAAAAATCTTCAATCCTCCAAAATCCTCCAAAATTTTGCACTTATGTTCATATGAGCACTTCATGCTCAAAATGCATTCCTCCTCAATCTTCCAAAATCCTCCTCTTCAAGTCTTCAACCCCATTCATTCTCAATCCTCCAAAATCCTCATGTGCTTCAACACCATTCATCCTCAATCCTCCAAAATCCTCATGTGCTTCAACACCATTCATCCTCAATCCTCCAAAATCCTCCTGTGCGTCAAAATTCAATCACCATTCATCCTCAATCATCCAAAATCCTTCAAAACCACCAAGAGGATTTTGGAGGATTGAGGAGGGTTGGGGTTTTAATCTCACAACTTATAATTTATCATTTTGAAGCTGTCACATAGTTCCAATCATATTTTGTAACACAGCACAGGTTAAGGATATTTGTTTGACCCATTCCGTCTCAGCTGGAACAGGGACACAGTAGAATGTCTGTCTATCCAGAGTGACGTTCTTTGAGGATTCCAAGTTCAGTCGTTGGTTTTGGGAACATTCAGCGAGGTCTTGAAACATCCCCGACTTCATGGTCTGTGCAGAAACCCAGAAATGGAGGAACAAAGGGGACAGGAAATTATCAGTGAAAACTAAAGAACACTAACCATCTCACTGGCCAAAAAACAATAATGACAAGATTCAAAAATTAAAGAACAAAGTTTGTTTTGGTTGTTGATGAATGCAGGAAATAAACATTTTAGTGGCTGTCTTCTTTAAAAAAAAAAAAGAATTCATCGGCGAATCACTCATTTTGTAAGTTTTGCTTTGTCACTTGACGGCTGAGTGAAAAAACAGTTTTTCGGCCCAGTTTTGTGAAAAAATGAAGGAAGCTGGCATTTTTTTTTCTTTGAAGATTTTCCAAGTTTGTGGATGGATTCTTCCATTATCTCCACTTCTTTTACTGATACAAAATTGTATCCAAAGGAGCAGTAACCCTTTCTACAGCGCTACAATTTTGCAGAACACATTCTGGAATAAAAAAAAAGAAAAAAAAAAGAGGCAGGCAGGAAAAGGAAGCGGGTAGGGACAAGAACGGGTTAATATTTTACATGGCCTAAGCTGCTTAAATGAGTACAAAGATGCAAGTAGAATACAACATGTAGTGAATGGTGATAACACTTACAACTTGTCCCGAGCTCTTGTCCACAACCTCATATGCGCCAAGATAAAACTCGGGATCGTACATATCCTGAATCATACAGCGAAACCTGACGACGGTGTTTGGCTTGAGAAGATGCAAGGATGTGTGATTGAGTGATGGTACCTAGGTTATAAAGACAGTTGTCCAATCAAAAATATGCAATGTGTAAAAATGAACACCTGTTGCTGAGATTTACAAAATTCAATCAATTCAAAACATGGTAAAATGTAACAAAATGGCTATTTTTTTTTTATGAAAGCCATAATATAGTGTTCAAAAATTCAAAACCGTGCCCAGTCTAATCTATGGCATACCTGCTTATTTTTAATGTCGCACTTAGTTTGGTAAGTCAAACAAATTAAAAGTGGAGTTTGTTCTCCAGGGGCCGTTGAGCATGATAAGCAGTTAAGACAAGTTTACACGATATAGGCCTATTGCCTTAATTTTTTTACCCATTCCAAGCTGTCTTTGTCTTCAAGTTTCTTACTGAAGTATTCCGTCACCTTTTCCGAACACTTTTTGTTGTTGATATCTAGCGGAAAGAACAAAGAGTTTTATTGTAATTGCATAGTTTCGGAACAGAGCATATGCAGACACATGGCAGAGTTTCATGATAGGTCTAGGCCTACACTAGCCCCACTAGTGTGGCCGCGGTTCAGCGCAGCATACCGCGGCCACACTAGTAGTGGGGCTAGGCCTACACACACAAAACAAAGGAATCTAAATTTGTCAAGAAAAATGATAATTTCCTCACCAAATAAACCCTGAACGATGTCCAGCGGACGATTCAACCAATCTTCGACTCCAGGCATGGTAAAGATGTCTTCTTTTCCCTTCAAAACAAGAGCAAAAAGTGCGAAACTTGAGGCACTTCTATTATACTTTTCAGCCGCGCCAACAAATTTAAAGAGCGCGAAAATCGCACGTGACGATAATGAACTCCGACACACACTGGGCATTTAATTTTGTTGTTGTAGGGCGCCCTCAATATTCACACGGTCGAAAGAGGGCGTTTTACTATTTAAGTATTGGACAGAAAGTGAGACTTGTTAGCGCATACTAATTCACTGGTATTTAAAAACAACCAACGATATTCTACCCTTTTTAATTCAGAAGTACTTAAGGTTAACATAATATCGGTAAAAGTGCGAAATAAAAGCGGATTAATCTGGCTCCAACTTGATGTCAAATTTAATAATTGAATTCCGATCTCCCTCGAGAGTAGTGTCAGGCGTAACAAAACGCCTGAGCCCCCCCCCCCCTGATACAGGGTAAGTTCCCATACAGACCACTGATAAAATACCCGTACTTCAAAATTCTTTTAAAAATACCCAGAACTCTCACAGGTGTTCAGGCTAAACATATATAAATGATGATCAACATTATGTCTTTCATTTTACTTACAATTTTAGGTGGGTTGACCAATGACTTTTTGAGAAATTCTCACCCAAAGAAGATCAACCCTAAAACGAAGGATATTTCCCATTATTTCCCAAACTGGAAAAGTAGCCATTTTGAAAAAGGATCCCTTCACATCATAAATGTCGCTAAATAGCGCCACTTTCGGACCCAGAGGTGCAATGTCATTATGTCTTCAATCCCCCAACTCCATTGCTCTCTGCAGAACTCTCTAATAATGCAATGTACATGCTCGACAGACAGATTGTTGGCAATTTCGCTTTGAACAGCGCAGGGAAATGGTATCCAGCTTCCCCCACCGCCTCCGCCTTTTGATTTTATGGAGGTCGGTTGATCGGGAAAACAAATGCTGTCTACTATTAAAGGGAATATTCATCATTTGCTTTTGCTGTAATTTTCAGAAATGGATGGAATTGGGGGGTTGGAAATATATAGCAAATATAGTTACACTGACTTTTTTGAGGTTTTGGGTTCGAAAATGCTATAAAAACCAAGAAAAACGATCATTTTCCTGTAATCTGGTTCTCTGACTCCATATAAGAAGAAACAGAGCAGTTTACATACATTGGGGAATAGTAAGGTCAAGGAACCAGTCTAGCTGGCTCGTACCCGTTCATAGGTTTGTAATCGATTGCAAACAAGTGCGATTGTCAATTGGGGCCAGTATTTGAAAAAAAGCCAGTTGTTTCCAACGCTGATCGGTCGATCAGCGTTGAAAATTGATGCAAAAATACCACTTTTCTTGAAAATGACAGTATACCAGGTGCCATGATTTTACAGGATGCTTTACACTGTCATTCACTAACAGTCCAGCAAGGTATTTCAAAATGATTTGGTAGTTTTATATTTTGATGTTTGCAAATGTTGTATTTTCCCTTTAAACACGGATGGTCTGTCGGCAATATTGCCCCCCCCCCCCATTCAAAGTGGTCAAATTTGGGTCCCCCATTATGTCAATATGAGTTACGATCAGTTGGAGATGGGGTAAGAGGGTCTTCTTTTAAATTGGCGTCTCCTTTAAATGAGTTACGCTCTCCCCTCCCATCCACCCCAGAGAAAGGTGAAAGCAACGGGGAGGGAACGAGGCGATATCTGACACTGCATGTAGTAATTAGAATGTTTCTTATTTATGCTGGTAGGTTTTCATAATTATTTCGTATTTGCAAACTGGTCGTACGTACAATATATGTTAAATTGCTAATTATCATGTAGAGTCCTTCACAAACTAGCTTCATCAAAATTCAATATTTGGTTGGTTGGCTTGGAAAATAAAAAACGGGATCATTGTTCGAATGGTTTCCATTGATCTTCAAAACTAATGGCGTTCGCATTGCATACCTGAGCCTGATATAAAATGCACATGTGTATATTCCCATGCCGATCATGAAGCGAATAATTATGCTAGTAAATTGTGCATGGGGCCCAGTGTTTAGTTCAGTTTTGCAACATCACTGGATCGGATCCTACCACGAGATCTCGCCGTCGTCATGCGTGATGATTTGGTGACAGAACTGTCTCTATTTGCATGATAAAGGCACCGAGAGTCGCCAGTCAAATCCGGGTCTGCATCAATTTACCGCCAAACATTTGCAACAAAAACGAACAAAAAAGAGAGTAATGATGTACCTGTGCATGTTACAAGACACTTCTCATGAGTGGCTGACTTGTCATAATCATTTTGGAAGCTTTGATAAGTTGAGATTTGGATTGCACGCGCAGACCAAATCGTACATTTTCTCCGGTAGTCTGTGAGACGGCATAGTAGCAATGATTGGATCCACCGTGTATTGGCTGGTCGTGTTGACCGTGTTTCGGCGCTTTAGCTCCGCCGATGACGCGGTGGCGTGCACGGCGTACCGTGAGCTGGGGGATTTCACCCTGGGTGCATTATTGTCACTTCACGGTAGCATCTCCGAAAACTGTGACACGGAAATCAGTCCGCGTGGAGTAGTCCACGCTGAAGCAATGGTGTGGGCAATCAGAGACATCAACAGTCGAGACGACATCTTACCCAACATCACCTTAGGATTTGACATCAGGGATGATTGCCGTAGCGAAGACCTGGCACTCTGGATGTCACTTATGTTGCTGGAGAATATCTACCCTAAGGCTTTCAAAGATGCCTGCCCGGTCTCGCCTCTGCCATCCAACATCACCTCATCTACTAGTCATTCAGAGCACGAGGTGATTGGAATAATTGGAACGTCCAGGAGCGCCACAAGCATCCCTGTAGCCCAGCTCGCAGGTATCTTTCAGGTACCAATCATGTCCCATGCGGCTTCAAGTAATGAGCTCAGTGATAAAGCCAGGTTTCCATATTTTCTCCGTACCGTCCCACCCGATCGACATCAAATCAGCGCCATCGTAGACTTGATTGTTAACTTCCAGTGGAACTACATTGCCCTCATTCATTCGGTGGATAGCTATGGTTTGCACGGCGCCAGAGAGTTGCTTGTTCTTGCCGAGCAGAGGGGCATCTGCATCGCCTTCACTTCGCCAGTTAATCAAAACCCCACACAGAATGAGTTATCCGAGGTCGTGGCTAAACTTGTCAGGTACAGATACGCCAAGACAGTCGTGATGTTTGCAGCTCTACAGGTAGCCAATGCTGTTCTGGACCATGTCAAGAGCGAGCAGCCAGGTCTTAACATTACCTGGATCGGAGGTGATGATTGGGGGTTTGATTTGACCGAGCGGGGCTTGGGAGACATCGCACAGGGCTCTCTCTTTACCCGATTCTTCAGTCAGACTGTCCCGCCATTCGACGATCATTTCGCGAGATTAAACCCGGCTTCAGACTCTGTCAGTCCTTGGTTCACCAATTACACTCAGACCAAACGATCGGGAGTTTTTCCCGATCACCCAAGTAGTGATTATGTGGTGTCTCCGGTCGTAGACGGTGTCAAAGCCTTTGCGCACGCTCTCGATTCCCTGGTCGCTGAGCTGTGTCCCGAGAGGTCAAACTGCTCGGCCATTAAAGGTATATCCGGAGAAATGTTGAAACCCCACCTGCTTAGAGTCAACTTCACTGGAATAGGTGGATTGCTCTTCTTTGATGAAAATGCCGATCCACCTGGAAAATACACCTTCAGGAACTATCAGA
This sequence comes from Patiria miniata, assembly GCF_015706575.1. Taxonomy (NCBI): domain Eukaryota; kingdom Metazoa; phylum Echinodermata; class Asteroidea; order Valvatida; family Asterinidae; genus Patiria; species Patiria miniata. The sequence goes on from NW_024037071.1 coordinate 5,776,517, forward strand.
AGATGGAAAACGGAAAGTACGGCAGCGTTGAGATTGGCCAGTGGGACTCGCAGAACACAACAAGGCTACACCTTCGAGATGATCTGATCCGATGGCAAGGTGATTCCTTGCAGGTGCCTCGGTCCACCTGCATCCCCGATTGTTCCCCTGGCTTCATACTTGTTCCCTCCGAGGAGAAGTGTTGCTGGCTGTGTCAGCCCTGCGCTGACAATGAAATCGTCGTCAGCAGCAGTGAGTGCGTGACATGTAAATTCACAGCATGGCCTAACTCTAATCGCAGCGGCTGTGAAGATATCATCCCCAACACTCTTAGCTTCCAGGACCCGACTGTTATCATCATCATCCTGTTTTCCATCATCGGGCTTCTCTTGACAATCTTGACGGCTGCCGGCTTTATCCACTACCACGCCAAGCCTCTGATCAAAGCTGCGAGTCGTGAACTGAGCAGTATTGTCTTGGTTGGTGTGATTCTTGCCTTTGTGGCGGTCTTCTTGCTCCTCATCAAACCAAGCCAGGGGACATGTTTAGCATCTGAGGCTACCATCTCGCTCAGCTTCACCCTGACTTATGCTCCAACTCTCCTGAAAGTTAATCGTATCTACAGGATCTTCAATGCAAGAAGAGCGTCAGTCCAACTTCCGAAGTGGGTCAGTCCAAGGGAGCTGATGGCCACGGCTGGTGTATTGATTCTCATCCAGGTAAGATCACTAAACTGATTTGAAATGCTTCGGCAACCTTTCCAATTTTGAAGGATAAAACAATTTCACGACGAAGATGCGAATATCTCTATCTTAAAAGTATTGGAAATACGACTTATTTTTGTGTGTAATACTAATAGGCGACTCGAAGTACTAACTTGTGATCTTAAAAGCAATAAGTAATTATAACTCAAAAAGTCGTAATGGAAAAATTGACATCCAAACTGTTCAAGTCTTATATTCGTCATGACAGTTTCTCATTTCCAGCGATTTGAGCGTCTCTCCTCTAAGACAATCTCATCATCTCTTTAACAGTAAAATAGAATCCAGTGGTCTCCTGCCTTACGTGATGTAAAAAAAAAAGCCAGGTTTGAACTGAAAATATCATGAGAACTTAACTTCATGCTGAACTTGTCAGTGTGAACTTGTAGTTTGTAGCATTTTGACTGCACTCGATCGGATCGATTGGGGAATTAAATGAATGTTGACTTTATAAACCAGCTGGTTTGACCCAATAATGGATGCTTAGAATGAAGTGGGATGTTCAAGTCCACAGTGATGCTGTGAGCAAAATGGACTATGTACATTCATGGCCTTTGTTTCAAAACCACTGAACCGAAGCCAAGAAAAACTTGACACAAAAAAGAAAAATGTTTGGGCTCATCAATTCTATAATTGAATTTGAAATTTTTCTTCATAAATTACGAGAATTCTGTACACCCTTGAGGGACATTTTTGGGGGACATCATGTATAATATGCTCAATAATATCACCGTCGTCTGTAGTCATAGTTTACACGTCAAAAAAACATTCTATTACCTCCGTATACCACCGAAGAGGTAATGTTTTCATCAGTGTTGGTTTGTTGGTTGGTTGGTTTGTCTGTGACTTAAAATAACTCAAAAAGTTATGGACGGATTTTCATGAAAACTTGTGTAGGGGTGGTACTTGGTACAAGTAAAATCGATTAGATTTTGGAAGTGATCGGTATCTGGACGTGGATGCAGGATTGTTTAAAATACTTTTTTACCCATACGCATGTAATTAACCTTTCACTAGATCTCTCTGTGCACAGGTTCGTGTGCGTGGCACTGACCACACAGATCAATGGGCTAGACTATTGTATACAAAGGGGAGTGAAAAAGTAGACCACCACAGGTATATACATACAAAATGTTTGAGTTTAAGGTTGTTTTAAATGTACAATAACATATGGAAGTCCAAGGGATATGCAAGGCTGTATGGGTGTACAGACAATATGGCGAGGAATTGTTCAGCCTTGGCGGAGGTGTGCGCTCTCTGAGTGCTTTCTAGGTTTTTTTGGTTTTCTTTTGTAAATTTGTTTCTTTTTAGACTTTGAATAATTAAATATTACAGCATTTTCGTTAAGAAAACACCCTAAACATGTCGCTATTACACAAAACACAACGTTCATGGTTTATCCTGTCTGAACTACATCCATTTATTAAGTTTGGACATTTTAATTGACGACGTCATCAGTGTCAATAAAATGTATACTGAAATTTATAAAACCCGAAAGGATACTATTTTGTTCAAGTTAAAACAAATGGTTCCACTGGAAACGGATGAATTTCTGTTCATAAAAATATTCACAACTTAACTGGCCAATACAATAGTTCTAAACTCAACAAACACTGTGGCTCTAGTTGCAGTGTTATTAGTTCCACGATCGGTAGATGGCAATTTTGGGGCGAGTCGAGGATATCCATTTTACATGTATGAGTTTAGTTTTTATGAGGAAAAACTTGTAGATGGTAAAACATGAATAGTGTTTTCATTAAAACGAAAATACACGGGAATTGGCGTAACGCATGACTAGTTCAAATAAAAGCCGGTCCCATTCCTGTTAGATGGTATAACCACAGGATCAGGAAGTACCTTGCTATTTATTAAGGTTGAGTACAGAATTCTAGCAGCTTACGTCAATGAAACTTTAACATGAAAATGAAAATAGCCTCAGGGCAAAGATATTAGCAATTGCCCCTATTGAGAGATCGAAAGAAAAACTACTTGCAACTCCTGGAAAGCTTATAAATAACTTTGCCACCATTGTCATGTTTGAGCTTCATTGTTTTTGAGTCAAGCATCCATAATGGCTTAACGCCACTAGCGCCCCAATTGTGCAAGTTAGTAGTATCATGGATATATTAAAGCGAAAATACACAGAAATTGGCGTAAAGTACAGAACGTCAAGGAAACTATAAAATAAAAAAAAACTTACGGGGAAAGGTGTTAACAATAATCCATATTGAAAGATGCGGTGAAAAGTGCCGACAACTCCTGGCAAGCATAAACAACGTTGCCACCATTGTCATGGCCAAGGTTGACTGTTTTTTGTGTGTCAAGCATCACTCTGGCGCCAAAACATTCGAGCTGAGGCAAAATTATTGAAGCTTCAAATATTTTACCACCGCTGAACAATGGACAAGGCTTGTCAGAAAGTTGGCATGATACCAGGTCACTCCCCTTGTTGCAGCTGGCATGAACTAGTTTACTAGTTTGGTCTCATTATACCTGCGAATTCGAGCACTCGGCCACTTTTGATTGAGCAGCCGCGCAGTTAGGTCTGACATAAAATTCCGTCTTGCCGAATATTGCGCAAGTTAATAATATCATGCACATATGTCATGATTTTAGATGCCTGATGATTTAGAAGAAGAAAACTTCTTTGTATTTTACAGTGTTTATGCATAATTATTCACTTTAATATATTTCGTCATTCAACAGGAAGTTAGGTATTTCATATACAAAAATTATTATTTCAATATTTCCAGAAATCCTGTTTATTTTATGATGAACACATGACTTAAACCAATCATTTTAACTGATGTCATCAAACCTGACATAACGTGTTAGCATTGGTTTTCGTGGTGATATAGGTGTCGACAAAGCCGGGCGACACAAGTACACTGTGCATTAATCATCTCAATGTAGTTCTGTTTTTTTTTTTTTGTTAATAGATACTTATAATCATTGTATCGACCAGCGTCAGTCCGGTCCAAGCACAAGTTACGGTCCCAGCGACTCCAGTCGACTACCTCGAACTCTACTGCACCTTCAGTTACGAGTTCCTCGCCTCCTGCGCTTACAACCTCGCTCTCATCCTCGCCTGTTGCTACTACGCCTTCGTGACGAGGCGGGTACCCGACAGCTTCAACGAGTCCAAGTTCATCGCCGTGAGCGTGTACTCCACCCTGGTGGTGTGCCTGGCCACGGTACCAGTCTACGTGACGGCCGTGGCGGTCGTACAGAAAGTGGCAACCTTGTGCGCAGCGGTCATGCTGAACGGTTATCTGACCCTGGTGTGTGTCTACATGACCAAGCTATACGCTGTCAAGTTCGTACCCAAGGAGCAACAAGAAGTACTCAGTAGAGGCAGTACGCTGCGTTCGACATCGGCTGCCGGTACAATGCCTTCACCTGCAAGATCAGCTGCATCTGATTCACAGGCCGTCGGGGGCGCTGTTGGCTCAACACGCCCCCATAGTGCAGATTCAGCCGTTGTAAATGCAAATCCTTAAAAATTTCCCAATGGGCTTATTCACGAGTCGGCCATATTGAATTGAAAGTTAGCTAAAATCTTAATTTTTTCAACTTGCGAAGATAAACAAAAGCAACTTAATTCATAATAAATTCCAGTCTGCTTGAGTGCATAATTTAAAATTTGTAATTAAACATCCCCTAATGCTTAAAGCCATATTTAAAAATAAAAGACAGTAAAATAAGGCTGCATTGTGCCTGCATAAATAGTCTGGCGTCCATCCCAACAATTAACAATTAATGCAATACATTCAGGGATCTCGACAAAAATGGCCAACTCGTGAATATTGAAGCCTGAAAGTGCGGCACTGTCTTTGAGCTTCCGGACCTTTTGCGCAGCCCGCTGCGCATATGGGTATTTTACACTGGGTTGGTCTTTCTCTTGCTTTAGTTTTTGACACTGAATGACTTCTAGCCGTAATTACCAAAAGAAACATTCATGATGGAAGTTTATCTTGGCTTTTCACAAGAAAAAATGATGAGAAATCAGTTGGAGATGGGTAAAAACGAATTTTACTTACGACCTTTCACATCCGGCATTTTTGTTCCCGGGTCTCCTGTGTTCGTTCACGTTTGTTTTCACATCGTGTACTTACCTGAGAACGAAAATGATATCGACGCGAAGATTTATCTGTTATATACCCAAAGTCGATGGGTTCTACATTTAGTCGGGCTTGCTTGAATACAGTTCTTATCAACTGTCATTTTATATTTGTTTGTAAATGGTAATGAATGCTTCAAGTTGAATAAAATAAATTGTATATTCTAAAAACATTTTAGTCTCTTATTTAACTTTCAGTTTTTATCGAATGACCGTCACAAACTTATTACTATCCACATGTATTTTGGATTTGAGAGGTCGTTTTTGGCACAATATGTCTCTTTTGCGTCATGCATTTTTTCAGTTTCTATAAATGTAGATGCTACAGTCCCAATTTTACAAATTAAGCTAATAAATTACAAATTAAGCTAATAAACTCATGTACATACACTAGGCTGAATTATATCAGGTGAATACATGATTGTATACTAATTAAATTGAAAGAAATTAAATCAACAGCAAATATTCACATTATATCAATAGACATATACTACGTTTTTATATCCATACACTACAAGGAAAGTAATCAATTAATTACAATAAGACTGAACAGGAAGGAAGAGGGAAAGGAGCAAAAAGTGGTCAATGAATTATAACATTAAAATTCTGTTTCAACAATCCGTGAGATGACATGAAATTGAGTATTTACTTGGATACTTAATTATCAGTGTAATTTTCAGGTAGTTTTTGAAGTGTTTCATTGATTTAAAGATGGGCATTGGTTAATGGTTCCACAATAGAGGTCCTTGGTTTCTGGCAGTTGATGAGTAAAGAGATGTTCTAGCTTGATGGAGATGAAGGTTTGAGGCTGACTTTTTATTATGATAATGAATATCCGAGTTCTTCTTAAATAGCGAATATAGCGAATGTATAGTTTTGGGTCGATTGTTTGTTTCAAATTTATACACTGATACACCAAGATGGTATATTTATCCAAGTCAAAAACAAATAAGGTATTGTAATTACTACACAGTTGTGCTGTATGTTCTGTACATGTATATCTGGAGTTATTAATTATCTTAAGTGTTTTCTTTTGCATAATATTACAATTTATTAAAATATCATATTGAAGGTAAGGCAGGTATAAGGTTTTATGAATTGAAAATAAGATATCTGTAATTCGTGTTTTAGTTTTCCGTAAGATACCCTGGTTCCGAGGAAGTGACATTAAGACTTTTTGGCAATGTTACTTCCAAGAAAGTTTACTATCAATAACTACGTCTAGAACATTCACAAAATGTCTCTTCCGGAATACAATTCAGCTCTCATGCACTTCTCTCGGTCAAGACAAAGTTTCTCGAAAAGCTCCACATGTTGTCAACATTTTTACGAAGGGACGAATATAGCCACAGGGTGTTGAACAGTGATTTTGAGAAAATCGGGTTTTAAGTTGGTCACTTTTTGAAATAAAGATTTCGCCTATATTTGGAGCACAAGTTGACTAATTTTTGATACAGATAGTAAGCTGAGATCAAAACTTCAAAGATGTATCAATTACAGTACAATAGAATAATTAAAAGCGGAGTAATTAATCTCCATAGAGGTGTGTTCGTGAAAACTCAAAATCCCACACGCGCGTTGTTTTGCCGGGTAATTTGCTCTTATATTGTGCGCTAAATTCGTCTCTCGTGAAAACTTAGAATCCCACACGCGCCTTGTTTTCCCGGGCAAATTAAATTTGTCTCTTCGTGAAAACTCAAACGCCTTTATTGCGTTGTTTTTGCCCCATAGAACAACGTAATAAAGTTTGAATTTGTCTGTTCGTGAAAACTGAAAATGCAATTCCGGTGAAATTTTCCCTATATTGATTGTCATGACTTTATTGATTTAAACTGAGTTCGACCCGAAAAACTTGTCAATACGTTCGATGCTGTTCACTTAACCAATTTCGTCCGGAAAACAACAATTTCGAAAAAAAATGGATTTTTAGCCGAATTCGTCCCTTCGTGAAAACGCTGACAAGGCGAGTCGTAAGCAAATGATGTATGTTTCTTATACTGAAGTATTCCGTCACCTTTTCCGACTAGCGGAAAGAAAGAACAAAGAGTTTAATGGTAGTTTTCGGAACAGAGTTCTGTTTGTAAACGTCTTTTTAAGCCTACTAATACCATGTTTACCCGGATTAATAAATGACTGTGTAACTGATAACACACAAAAACCAAAGGAATCTAAATTTGTCAAGAAATACATGATTTCCTCACCAAATAAACCCTGAACGATGTCCAGCGGACGATTCAACCAATCTTCGACTCTCCAGGCATGGTAAAGATATCTTCTTTTCCCTTCAAACCAAGAGGAAGAGGTGTCAAACTTGTGGTACTTCGTCTGTACTAAAAATCTGAGCCGCGCCAACACATTTAAGATCGCAAAAATCGCACGTGACAGTAATGAACTCTGAAACACACACACTAGGCATATTATTTTGTTGTTGCGTTGTTATAGGGCGCCCTCAATATTCACACCGTCGATAGAGGGCGTTTTTATCATTTTCGTAATGGACAAAAAATGAGACTTGTTTAGCGAGTACTTCACTGGACTATAATGATTAGCGAAATATAAAATACGAAACAGCCAACTATATTTTACCCTTTTCAATTCAGAGGAAATTAAGGTTAACCTATAGCATCGGTAAAAGTGCAAAATAAAAGCGGATTAATCCGGCTCCAACTTGATGTCAAATTTAATAATTGAATTCCGATCTCCCTCGAGATAGTGTCATGTGATAAAGCGCGGTATAAATTGCAAACTGTAATCACAAAAGGACAAGGAAACGTGAGGATGGGTAGCCATTGATAGCTGTAGCAATTTAAAAAAATCCTGGCTTTTTGGCTGAGAACATTTTTGTTTTTGTTTAAATGCATTAATAAGGTAAAGCAAAAACAAACAAACAAATAGTTAGACTGTTGCGTGACAGCCATCTCAGAGAGCAATGCCTTTGTTTTATTGGGATTTGCATGAGTGAACCTCTCGTGCACTCATTGTAACTTAAATAAAAACAAAAGATGCCCTTTGAGATGGCAGCTACGTGCCGCTTTATGTATATTTAAATGGTAACTTGCAATATCCTTTTATTTGGGATCACGTGACTGTAGGATAAATGTAATCCTTGTTTCCTTTTGGAATAAAAAAACACCCACAAAAACACTTTGTGCGAACATTGAATGAAATTTATCCCGTATGCCTGTTATAATTTCAAAGGTTTCTGTAACGACTACAATTTATCATAATCACGCAGTATTTACAAAGGGGCGGGTCCATGATTTTCCGGGGGACGGGGGAGGGAGGTGGTAGGAGATGGTGATGGAGTCGAAGATTTTGGGAGGTACGAGACGTTGCAGTCAACGCATAAAAACATAAAATGCCTGAAGCAATGAATGAAGGTTTGTAGATATTAAGCGAAGGTGTCGCTATATAGAGCGTGGGGGTGAACCCCCCTCCCCCCCCCATAATCGTTTCGTCCGATCGTCTTCTGTCGGCAAAGTCTCGTATCCGTCGGTAACATGTGCCGGGATAAAGAGCGCCACCCATTGTTGCATAGTGTCACTGATCGCCCGCTTTGAACAGCACAGAAAAAAAAAAATTGATGATCAGCATGTCGTCTTTCATTGTCCTTTCAATTTTTGATGGGTTGACCAATGACTTTTTGGAGAAATTCTCACCCAAAGACTCTCTCTAATATAAATAACTTCAATGTATAACAATAATAATCATGAACTTGGTAGAGTCCGGCAGACGGATTGTAGGCCGCTTCACTTGGCTGCACCCCTGATCGTCCGCTTTGAACAGCACCCCTGTAGGAAAATGGTCTCAAGCTCCCCCCTCCCCCGCCCCCTCCGCTTTTCGATTTTACGGAGGCCGGGTTAACTGCGAAAACAAATACTCAGTACTGACGGTCTGGCGGTAAATTTGTTGTCCCTCTATTCAAAGTGGTCTAGCGACCCTCCCGATATGAGTGACGTTGTTTAGGAAATTAACTTAAACAACGAAAGTTGGGATCCCCTATTATGTCAATATGGATCAATTGGAGATGGGGTAAGAGGGTCTTTTCTTAATTGGCGTATATTCCTCTCCTTGAAAATGAGTTACCCTCTCCCGTCCCGTCCACCCCCGGTCTGCAAGAGCGCTGAAAGCAACGAGGAGGGAACGAGGCGATCTCTGACACTGCATATACAGTAATTAGAATTTTTCTTATTTATGCTGGCAGGTTTTCACGTTTCGTGTTTGCAAACTGGTGGTACAATTATACATGCATGTTAAATGGCTAATTATCATGTAGAGTCCTTCACAAACTTGCTTCATCAAAATTCAATATTTGGTTGGTTGGCTTGGGAAAAAACACGGGATCATTGTTCGAATCGTTTCTTTTACTATACAAATTAATGGCTTTCGTGACCTGAGCCTGAAGGTATAAAATACACATGTGTATATTCCCATACCGATTAAAGCGAATAATTATGCTAGTAAATATTGTGCATAGGGCATATGTCTTTAGATCAGTTTTGCAACATTACTGGATTGGATCATACCACGAGATCTCGCCGTCGTCATGCACGAATATTTGGTGACAGACTTGCCTCTATTTGCATGATAAAGGCATGTTGAGACGTCGCCCGTTAAAATCCTGGTCTGCGCCAATTTACCGCCGAACATTTGCAACAAATATGAATGAAGAAGCTAGTATACATTATTAATGATGTACCTGTGCGCGTTATAAGACACGCCCCGTGAGTGGCTGACTACTTGTCCTAATCATTTTTGGAAGCTTTGATAAGTTGAGATTTTGGCTTGCACGCGCAGACCGATTCGTGCATTTTTCTCCGGCAGTCTGTGAGACGGCATAGTAGCAATGATTGGATCCACCGTGTATTGGCTGGTCGTGTTGACCGTGTTTCGGCGCTTTAGCTCCGCCGATGACGCGGTGGCGTGCACGGCGTACCGTGAGCTGGGGGATTTCACCCTGGGTGCATTATTGTCACTTCACGGTAGCATCTCCGAAAACTGTGACACGGAGATCAGTCCGCGTGGAGTAGTCCACGCTGAAGCAATGGTGTGGGCAATCAGAGACATCAACAGTCGAGACGACATCTTACCCAACATCACCTTAGGATTTGACATCAGGGATGATTGCCGTAGCGAAGACGTGGCACTCTGGATGTCACTCATGTTGCTGGAGAATATCTCCCCAGATGCTTTCAAAGATGCCTGCCCGGTCTTGCCTCTGCAATCCAACCTCACCTTATCTACTAGTCATTCAGAGCACGAGGTGATTGGAATAATTGGAACGTCCAGGAGCGCCACAAGCATCCCAGTGGCTCAGCTCACAGGTCTCTTTCAAGTACCAATCATGTCCTTCTGGGCTTCAAGTAATGAGCTCAGTGATAAAGCCAGGTTTCCATATTTTCTCCGTACCGTCCCACCCGATCGACATCAAATCAGCGCCATCGTGGACATGATTGTTCGCTTCCAGTGGAACTACATTGCCCTCATTCATTCGGTGGATAGCTATGGTTTGCACGGCGCCAGAGAGTTGCTTGTTCTTGCCGAGCAGAGGGGCATCTGCATCGCCTTCACTTTGCCAGTTAATGAAAACCCCACACAGAAAGAGTTATCCGAGGTCGTGGCTAAACTTGTCAGGTACAGATACGCTAAGACAGTCGTGATGTTCGCAGCTCTACAGGTAGCCAATGCTGTTCTGGACCATGTCAAGAGTGAGCAGCCAGGTCTTAACATTACCTGGATCGGAGGTGATGATTGGGGGTTTGATTTGACCGAGCGGGGCTTGGGAGACATCGCACAGGGCTCTCTCTTTACCCGATTCTTCAGTCAGACTGTCCCGTCATTCGACGATCATTTCGCGAGATTAAACCCGGCTTCAGACTCTGTCAGTCCGTGGTTCACTAATTACACTCAGACCAAACGATCGGGAGTTTTTCCCGATCACCCAAGTAGTGATTATGTGGTGTCTCCGGTCGTAGACGGTGTCTATGCCTTTGCGCACGCTCTCGATTCCCTGGTCGCTGAACTGTGTCCCGAGAGGTCAGACTGCCCAGCCATTGGAGGTGCATCTGGAGAAATGCTGAAGCCCCACCTGCTTAGAGTCAACTTCACTGGAACAGGTGGATTGCTTTTCTTTGATGAAAATGCCGATCCACCTGGAAAATACATCCTCAAGAACTATCAGAAGATGGAAAACGGAAAGTACGGCAGCGTTGAGATTGGACTGTGGGACTCGCAGATAGCAACAACAAGGTTATATCTTCAAGATGATCTGATCCGATGGCAAGGTGATTCCTTGGAGGTGCCTCGGTCCACCTGCATCCCCGATTGTTCCCCTGGCTTCATACTGGTTCCCTCCCAGGAGAAGTGTTGCTGGCTGTGTCAGCCCTGCAATGACAATGAAATCGTCGTCAACAGCAGTGAGTGCGTGACATGTGAATTCACAACCTGGCCTAACTCTAATCGCAGTGGCTGTGAAGATATCCTCCCCAGCACTCTTAGCTTCCAGGACCCCATAGTTATCATCCTCCTCCTGTGTTCCATCATCGGGCTTCTCTTGACAATCTTGACGGCTGCCGGCTTGATCCACTACAACGCCAAGCCTCTGATCAAGGCTGCGAGTCGTGAACTGAGCAGTATCGTCTTGGTTGGTGTGATTCTTGCCTTTCTGGCGGTCTTCTTGCTCCTCATCAAACCAAGCCAGGGGACATGTCTAGCATCTGAGGCTACCATCTCTCTCAGCTTCACCCTGACCTATGCTCCAACTCTCCTGAAGGTTAACCGTATCTACAGGATCTTCAAGGCCAGTAGGGTGTCAGTCAGACGTCCTAAGTGGATCAGTCCCAGGAAGCTGATGGCCATGGCTGGTGTATTGATTCTCATCCAGGTAAGATGACAGTTTCGAGAGGTACAAAAAGCCGTAGTACTTTTATGATGAAGATGCGAACTATCTCTACTTAAAAAAAGCATTATAATGCGACTTATGTGTTTGTTTAATGACGTTATTATGCTTGGGCGACTTGAACTACTACTAATTGTAAAGATCAATACGTATAATTATAACTCGGGAAAAAAAGCGAGTCATGATGAAAATTGACATTCAAAATGTTCTAGTCTTATATTAAACACGGCCTAATTCTCATTGACCGTTATTTCACGCGTTGATCAGTGGAAAGATCATGGTCTGTCGAATTTTGAAATATTTTGTTTGGCAGTTATTAATATAGCCTATGAATTAGAGGATCATTTTTCAGTGGGGGGGGGGGGGCGCTGGGGGGGGGGGGGGGCTGGAACATTTCATGGGGGGGGGGAGGCGTCAAGCAGGGGCGTCAATCGCTTCTCAAAAGTGGGGGGGGGGGACATACCTTGATCAGAACTGATGCAAGCGCGAAGCGCGAAGCCCTTACGGCGTGGTGTTCGGGGCCCGGTTAAGGGCCCCGAAAAAATTGGATTCTAGATGTTCTGTGGTGTGATTTGAAGCAATTTCTTACGACTTTCCTCCATGCTTTAACTAATATTTTCTTGGCAAAAGATAATTATTTGAACATCGTTTTCGAGGCTGGAGACATTGAATCAGCTATCGGTATTCGATGCTCTGTGGTGTGATCTGAGGCAATTTCTTACCACTTTAACCAATAATTATCTTAGCACAAAAGATAATAATTTAAACATAATTTTCGAGGTTTTCTCAGCTAAAGGCATAAGAAAATTTTGTGAACATTGTTTTCGAGGTTGGAGTCATTGAATCAGCTACAAGAATTTTGAGCTATAGGCGTGGGGTTCGGGGCCCGCTTAAGGGCCCCGAAAAATTTCGGATTCTAAATGCTCTGTGGTGCTATCTGAGGCAATTTCTGACCACTTTAACCAATATTTTCTAAGCAAAAGATACATTGTATAGGGCCCATGGCGTCATGTAGATCAATGATAATTTTTTTAGAAACTCAAAATCTCAGGGGGGGGGGGGCGACTGGGTGGGGGGCGACAAGGTTTCAAGGTCGCCCCTTGGGTCGCCCCCAAGGTCGCCCCCCCCCACGCCCCCCGGTGGCTACGCCACTGAGTGCAACCATGTTTGAAGTGCGTGTTTTTGTTCAACAGGAGTGCGCATGAGTGGACCAGCCTCTTGTGCATTCGTTGTGAATGAATTAGCATAACAAAACACACCCCAAAGATGTCTGCTGAATGCAATCCATCTATACAGAGTGACGTTTTGCTGCATGTGCATGCTTTAACGACACCGACAGTGTTCTAATTTCTATGGTCTTTCTGTTGACTTCTTTTAGTAGGCCAAATGCTTCTTGATTTGAGCGTCTCTCCTCTTTAAGACAATCTCAGGATCTCTTCGACAGTAAGATATCATCCTGTGGTCCTCCCGCCTCCCATAATGTCAAAAACAGCCAGATTTGAACTGAAAATGTCATGAGAACTTATAATCATGCCGAACTGGTCAATGTGAACTTGTATAGTTTTCAGTTCGCATTTGGACTGCACTCGATCGGATCGATTGGGGAATTAAATGAATGTTGACTTAAACCTGCTGGTTTCACCCAATAATGGATGCTAAGAACGAAGTGGGATGTTCAAGTCCACAGAAATGTTACGACAGCTTGATCTTCAGCGGGGAAAATGCCTATAGATGCTCAATTTTGGATGCAAGGTGTTTTCCCAACTTCGGTAACCTGCCGACGTTCCTAAAAAGGCCCAGGTCTAATACTTTTCAGTCAAAATTGACACTTCTGGGACAAAATGACCCAGAGGTGTTGCCAAGGTAACCGGGTCAAATGATCCGAAAAATAATCCACAGAAGTGTCAAGTTTTTGGCCAAACGGACCTCGGAATCCGAGTCAATCGGATCAGGGACTCTTTTGGTGTGTTATGAACATTTTCGGTGAGACTGTTTCATTAATTTTGCAAAAACAGGTGAAGTTTTGATCAACACCAAAGTGTAGCCTTCTATAAATATAGGCCTACTCTAAGCAAGGGCGGCTCCAGAACACAATTATTTGGGGTGCCCCCCAAAAATTTGGTCCCTAAAAAGTGGGCCCAACAAAAATGACGGCGTGGGGTTCGGGGCCCGCTTAAGGGCCGCGAAAAAGTTTGGATTCTAGATGCTGAGTGGTGCGATCTGAGGCAATTTCTGACCACTTTAACCAATGTTTTTTTTTTTAGGAAAAGACGGTAGTGTACTCATTGCCTGCCTTTATTGCGACGTCACTTAAAAGCAAAAATTGGGTTCTTTTTTCGGAGGGGGGGGGGCATGGCCCCCTTTGGCCCCCCACCCTGGATCCGCCCTTTACTCTAAGTTCTTCATGGCCGTCAGACTCGTTTTAGAAAATTCCAATTTCCATATCAAACAGCATTTAAAGATTTTTTTTTTACAAGCATGGTGTTATAATCATTTATATCTTACATGCTAACAGTTATAATCATTACAAGACTATACAGCTCTCCATACAATTAGAAACGCAATCGCTTCTCACAGCCCAAGGGACTACGGATATCCCTCCAATTAGAAGCGCAATCGCTTCTCACAAGTCTCAAGGGACTACGGATATCCATACAATTTCGCAATCGCTTCGCACAAGTCCCAATGGACTACGGATATATCCCTACAATTAGAAGCGCGTTTGCTTTTCAGCTCACAACAATAGTCAGTCCTAACTGAACACAAAATCAAATGTTACAATAATTTGGACAAAAGGAATTATTTTGTGTGCATTTTACAATCAGTATCCTACAATCATTCAGTGAATTTCTCAATGCCACCAGACATTTGCCAGAATAAGTCTCGTATGCATGACACTTTGAAATGAACAAAACATATGAATGGTATTTTACGGTACTGGGTCCATTCATCTACAAAAGTATTTTTGTTTGTGTCGAATGTTGCGAGACTTCCTCTCTCCTTTTTGTTTTACTGATGTTTATGTATTTACGGGGAATACTGCCCTTTCAACATTTTTAGGGTTAATTGTGTCTAAAATAGTGTCTCCATTCATTTCAGTGAAATGACCTTGTATCGTGCCCATTATATGCGCTGTATAAAGAGAAAAAGCCCTGACACCATTTCGTTAGGGGAAAATATAGTGGTGAAATTAAGCATTCATAATTTTTGTGCGTGGAACAGCAGAAATATTATATACGCCTTTCCATCCTCGTACTCATTTGATTACAGAATTCAATAGAGAACCTATTAGATAGAAACAGTTAAGTTAGAGGAAGTCATGCTGACGATACAACACTACCTAGACTTGACTCAAGTCGGACTTCAGTCGATATTCACAATATACGTATTGTATTTCATCAAATTTCAACGAAAAAGGCTGTTGGACATAGATAAGACCACGGGGCTCTATGGGCGGTCTATTGTTGGGGGCGGGGGCTGGGACTAGATGATCTCCGATCGTTGAAAATGACTCCTCGCAAATGCGGACGTCTATGCCATAATAGAAGAACTATTTCTTGCCGAATTATATTCTCAAGGGTTTATTACCCCCGTATCTACTTGGCTTAAAGTTATAAAACATAAATGACAATAAACTTTTTTAAAATTCGTCAATGTTATGTTACTGAATTAACCATTTTACATCTTAGTAAGACAGGGGTTCCGTTTTTATCGTTACAAAGTTACTTGTTATTATGACAACCGTTGGGTGTAATGATACCTTCAGCCGATACTACTTAGACAAGTGTAACAAAAATCCAGAGTGAAAGTTATATGAGTTGCACCCGTCGTTTTTAGAGACAATATGATTTATACGGTAGCCCCTGAGGAGTGTGACCACTTTGCAATGATTAAATTTCAATTCTAAAAGTTGTACCCCAAAAGACAACTTTCTTAAAATCAAACTTGGCATCAAAAGCAATGAAAAGTTCTATGTGAATGGGGCGGGAAAAAATCCCGGCAACACAAAAAGCATACTTCTTACAAAACAGATTTAATTAAAAGAATCTAATGAAATTATTATATCTTCTAAAAGGCCGATATTCAGTGGTGTACTATGCAGTCATTCCATTAGGGTTTTCTTTGAATTTTGTATTCCAAAGTAAGGCCCTTATTTGAGTTGGGAATCCTGTACTTCATCATAATGCACTTTGTATATCATGACCCTCAAGATTAGTTCAGAATTAATTAATTAATTGTAGCTTAGATCAATGAAACAATGTATACTATACTCTTATACAAATTGAATAACCTTCAATTTCCATGATCGTACAATGCAACAAACAGCTGAATCAATGCGGCAATAAAGAATAAGATTTTAAAGATTTCTCATTAATTAAATTTTTGAAGTATGACATGAGTT
Organism: Patiria miniata; assembly: GCF_015706575.1. Classification (NCBI taxonomy): domain Eukaryota; kingdom Metazoa; phylum Echinodermata; class Asteroidea; order Valvatida; family Asterinidae; genus Patiria; species Patiria miniata. Next base: position 5,792,677 of record NW_024037071.1, read on the forward strand.
CAATTATGTATTGAAAAGCATCGAAGATGCCAAAGACAAAACCATAGAACTTTTCACTGTTCCAATCGGGCATCGGTTTGCCTTTTAAAGTACAGTTGATTAAATTGAAAGATCCATGCACGTGGGTCTAAGGTATAGGAATACACTGAGGAGACAATGGCCGAGCCCCTTTCTGTTATTTTCCTTTGGCGAAATTGAAAACTCTCAGCAAATTAATTGGTTAACAGAGACTGCAATGAAATTGAGTGAAGCTGAAAATAAGAGGATTTTTACGGCGATTGAAAAACAGCGGTCCGATACAGACCCATTCTGCGCACTCTCTTTTGAGCAATATCAAGAGCTTTAATACGTCCTTGAATTTCAAAAAGGTCATTTCTTTCTTCGCGACTATCTTATAGGACACTGCTTTTATATTCGTGGATAAGACATGGGTGGGTTGTTTTTGCAGTCGTTGTCACTGAAATAAAATAAACCTGCAACATGACCGTTATGCAAAACGTCTATATCTCATAGAAGGTCCCAGTTTTACGGCACTTGCCAAGCTGTTCATTATTGCCGAGCGAGCCATTTAAAAAAACAGCCGAGAACCAGTCAAAATCAATGTATATCATACGGACGTTTTAGCTGGTAACCCTTTGCTTAGTCCCTTTTTTAATATCTTTATACAACAGTATTATCATTTGGGAACTTGATTTTTTTTTAAATAACATATTGCATTGCTTGGGCTACTGAATATTACACAAAAGCCTATTATCGGTAGATCGGGCTGTTATTTTTTTCTCGATGATTACATGTTCAGACTCAGAAATTAATAACTCCAAAATACAAATGTGCAATGTCATTAACATATTTTATGTATCATGTATATGGATTATAGGAAATGCATGATATGCAAAAACGGATTATAAGAACTGTTAAGAGTTTGTTGATGTTTGGATTACGGTATCCGCGATCTCAGATCTTTTTGGATGAAATAATCATGTATTACTAAAGGAACCTATTTTTTGTTTATAGCTGTCCATGGAATGCCATTGGAATCCACAGAGCTGAGTGAGAATTACAGATTACACACAGGCATTCAAATACAAATGAGATTTTAATCATTTAATGCAGTCAAAACTGCAACATTACTTTTACGGTCAGATTTTGTGTTTGGAATAATTATGAGTCAACTTTTTTCCCTGAAATATTAATGGCAATTTTTGTCTGTTTTCCTTTTGCAAGTTTCGTTCATTCATGGAGGTGGGAAAACTTCAATGTTTCAATGTATTTAATGGGTATTCATCAGTTCGTAGAACGGTAAACGATCAGCTGCGGTAGTCAGCTGAATTTGGTTAACTTTTACGAAAAAAGACATAACTTGGGATTAGAAATTGCAAATTACGTGGAATTTTCTCAGTTATTAGTCCATAACATGTACTTTGTCCCTAATGTTATTTTTATGAAATTGAGCGAGCCACATATTTTTATTTTCTAATTCGGTCATTTTCTTTTTGACTCACCCAGTACATGTATTTTTTTCAGACCCCTTAGAAGGTTAAAAAGCGTTCTCCATTGTCTCTACCACTACCCCTCCCCCCCCCCCCCCAAAAAAAATAAAACCCCGCAAAACAATCATAATCAACCCATCTCGGTTTGGTGCAACCACTAACGATATCGATCATGTGTCGTTTCAATTAGGTCTGCACCGTCACGATTAGACAACGCAAACATGTCCTTAGAGAGTCAGGATTGTGTTGTTAGAGCCAACTCTTGTTCTGCTCTAATGAAATTGACACAACAATATTGTGATGTGATCAAGCTAAATGAATCGTTTGTCAGGAACTTTCATATGGAGATTCAGGCCAAAATAGGGACTTTATCACATCACTTCATCACATCTCTTGGTGTTCCGACCTCCATAATTTTCGAACTAAAGATGGTACCAGCATGCGGTTTTCACATCAGTAATGCTGAGATTGTGCTCTTTTCAAATCTGTAAAAAACGAACTATTTCGCATCGCAATTAATGAGTTGCTTTTGTATGCTTTTTGGCCCAGGAAATGGATGACATTGGTTTCATGTCAAAACTGGATTCTTGGCACATGTGATTTGTGATTTCTTTTCAACGGCCCCAAGCAATTAAGCCCATTTTTTCAGAATTTTATCAAATCAATGCTTTTCTCAAATGTTATTAAGTACTTTTGTATAAACTTAGTCATTGAAGGGGACTGACTTTAAACTTACCGTGGCATCTCCGAAAAAGCTAGGTATGGGGGGGGGGGGGGGCACTAGCTGCTATACCCGATATGTGCTACTGTTCATGATAATATATAGCGTGCTATATGCATCAATTGAAAACTGAATTGAATTGAATTGGATAGGACGTCACTCACATACGGCGTATTATTGAACCACTTTTAAGGCACATCTCTGTACGTCCTCTTGTCACTTTGGATTTCTTGCAATTTTCATTTTCCGCTTTCAATGTCGAGAATTAGTAAGTGTCCATGAGAAGTTTATGAGGGCCTACGCCGCGTTTTGACGGTACCAATCGACAGCAGCTAGTTTTCGCCTGATTGGCAGAAGCATTCACTTTCCTCGTACAATAATGGTCGCCCGAGGCTCATAGTTTGGATGAGTTAAGCTTCATTGTCTGAGAGGAAATATCCTGATTAGCTCCCCGTGCTTGAAAGTCAGATCAATAAAATCATTAAATGTAGTCGGATGGGCATGTACTTTGTATATAAATTAAAAGATTGACCCATTAGCTTTCAAAGCCTCAATTTAAAATGGAGTACGTATGCTCATCAGTAAAGGGAGGTAATGATTCGCAGAAGAATAAAAACACAAAGCAAAAAAATACAAAATACAAAATAAAATAAAAAAAATTATGAAAAAAAATTCGAGCAGCTGGTCTTATAACTGAGTTAATAGAAAATACACCTGTTCGGTATTCCACGATTAAACTTTCAAATTAATAAAATAGAGTATGGGCCGTTGGCAGTGGCACTCAATTACTGTAATATGGGTAGCAAGTGGATAGCATATTCTGGTGAAAATTTTAGTCCAAAATGACACATTCCCTATTCACAATGAGAACTTAATTACATTTTAAAGAATACCTATGTTTTTCATGTGAATGGTGACTCTTCTGGAGACGTTAATTTGTTTCGCTGTCAGATTCACCACAATATACTCGAAATTATTCCATAGATCCATGCATATAATTTTCAAATTTTGTTTATCTATTCACTTCGATATGCTGTCACATTGAATTGAAATTACCAAATGCATGAATGCACAGTTACCAAGCATGCATGTTGTCATGTTCGAATGACGTCACGCCGTTGTGTACGTGTACGATGCCAGAAAATGGTCCCTGATGGGCATAATTTTGTAGTTACATCGACGATCATTCTACGTGTACCGACCTTCAATAGACCGTATGCGTAGCAGCCATCTTACAGGGCCATGCCGTTGTTTTGCTACAAGCGTGGACCTTGTCTGCATTCATTTTTACTGAAATAAAATAACAAGAGATGCCATTTAGGAGGCCGCTAAGGCCCGCTAAGCATTAGTTGTATTGGTCTGTGTGAACGATAGGGAGACGAGAAGTTTGTCTCAAAAAGCTATTCCGTAGGTCATGGGTTCGAATCCAACCTGGGTGATAGTGCGTGTGCCCTTAATTGGGCAAGACACTTTGTCACTCACTGCTTCTCTCCACCCAGGAGTAAGTGGGTACCTGTGAGGGCAGATATGGTTATGGTTGATTTTAGCTGCTTTGCGCCGAAATGGCAGCATCAAGCTGTATATACCTGGGACCTGAGATGGTTTTTTCGAATGTTTCATAAGCTAAGTGATTAGGGGTAATAACTGATTGAGTTTGCGTAAAAGGCTCTTGGTATTATGTCGCTTTATTTCGTTTTCCTGCCTTATGTTTTGGTGAAACAAAGCTTGACACTTTGCCAAGAATGTTATCTGAAGCCTCATCCAATCACAACCAGACATATCTGATTCAATCCAGGGGCGGATCAATGTTTTGCTCCACAGGGTATCAAGAGGAGGTTGTATTTGCTGCTTTGTTCTGCAAGATTTTCCATAAGGCCGAAGGGAGTGCGATTAGAGCCCTGTAATGCCCCCGCAGATCTGCCACTGCTTACCTTGACATCAAAAACAAATCACAGCAAAATCAATATGGGAAAACATTCCAGAAGTTGCCACTTGTCAGTTAGCATTGGTTGCCATGGTGATATGACAGGTGTCAACACAGCCAGGCGACATGAGCACATGGTGCATTAAACACATATCTCAATGTGCTCTTCTGTTTCCTTTTCCTGTTATCAACAGATACTTATAATCGTTGTATCGACCAGCGTCAGTCCAGTCCAAGCACAAGTTACGGTTCCCGTGACTCCAGTCGACTACCTCGAACTCTACTGCACCTTCAGCTACGAGTTCCTCGCCTCCTGCGCTTACAACCTCGCTCTCATCCTCGTCTGTTGCTACTACGCCTTCATGACGAGGCGGGTACCCGACAACTACAACGAGTCCAAGTTCATCGCCGTGAGCGTGTACTCTACCCTGGTGGTCTGCCTGGCCACAGTACCAGTCTACGTGACGGCCGTAGCGGTCGTACAGAAAGTGGCAACCTTGTGCGCAGCGGTCTTGCTAAATGGCTATCTGACCCTGGTGTGTGTCTACATGACCAAGCTATACGCTGTCAAGTTCGTACCCAAGCAGCAACAAGATGTACACAGTACGCGTACGGTAGCGGCTGCCGGTGCAATGGCTTCGCCTGCACGATTAGCTGCAACTATCTCGCAAACCGTTGGGGGCGCTGTTGGTTCTGCCTCTGTCGGGCAGATTCGGCCTTTGTAAATGCAAATCCGAAAACTACGGGAACACTTGAAATTAACTGCAATTGTAACTATCGATCTAACGAGAAATTCCGTACTCAAAGTGAGGATAGGACTAGCACCAAATACCCATACAAAACGGTATAATTCGGAAGGAAACAATCATATAAAGGTGTTTTATGAAAGTGTGCCAGCGGGCACACGCATATGTGTGTTAACCGACGGAGTCCAGTATGTAAACGAGACAACAATTGTGCATAGTTCTTTTTCTCTGTTTTCTCACAATGTAAATTGTCCACTGAGGTGAAATAAGTTATTGTTATGCACCATTTCTGAGATTTTTGACCAATGTTGCTTCAAACAAAAACATGCACGAAAAGTACATAAATGAATATGCACAAAAGTAAATGATCCTAGTATACATAGTCTTTAAATTGAAAGACACAGACGTTTGATGAAAGAGTGTGAATATCAAATCCTGCGTAGGAAGAACAGAGAATAATTTTGTAGGGAGATTTATTTGATAAAAATAGTAAAATGATTTGAATTAAGGAATTCTGTATATTGCTTGAACTTAATACTGATAACGGCTAAAAATACGGCATTCCCGTGTTTCATAATTTACTGATCACCTTAAATACCTGGACTCCACATTGTCAAAAAAAAAAATGAAACGGATTGATGATTGTATAAAATTAAAAAAACTGTTTTGTCCAGCACCTCGCTAGGGTCCCACAAACACTCATCCCCTTCTCCTATGCATTTGTTGTGACTATGAAGCACCTGTTAGAGGTGATTTTGTTGAAAGGATTTAATTGGTATGAACTTAGTTGCACACTTTGTGGGTGTGTCGTCATGTTAAGGTCTTCTGTAGATGGACTGCATTGAGCAGCCATGTTGGAGGTTTTTTGTTATGTTAATTCATTAACAATAAATGCACAATAGATCTACTCATGCGCACTCCTGTTGAACACAAAAGCACACACCTCCAACATGGCTACTGTGCAAACGGTCTATTGGGCCTGCACTATATTGCATTTACGAATTGGATATTGTGGTCACCAGCTTTCAGCAAACTGCACTGCATGTGTATCTCTTAAATGAGATTGACGTAAAAGTGGTGACGTCAACTGTTTAATGTGGGCAAAATAACACACAAAAGATGCTAAAATGTTTGGGTTACCCGTCGGTTTGTCCGTTGCTATGACGTCACAGGACAAATGGCCTATAGCATTGGGCCAGGTGATGGGTGAACCATTTGCCATATGTACAGAGTAAATTTAAACAATGTACACTTATCATGAATGCAAATCTTACGATTTCTTTGTAAATACTCCGATCCATTTCCAAATAAGCATATTTCTGCTATCTGGTTGATATTCACTTCCCCATGTTTGTGTACTTTATTTATTTATTATTATTATTACTATTATTATTATTTTTTTTTTTTATAGTTTTGCGGATAATCAAAATAATTATCCTCAGATTACAGACGCTTCATACTTGTATCCACCAAAAATGCACTTGCCTTATTTTGTTTATTAAATTACCCGTCCAATTATTTTTTTAAGTCTACAAAAAATGAGTAGTTCACTAGTCAGCTTCGCCTTTGGTTAATTTTGACATAAATTACCATTATTCTGAACCTTTCGTTTTTGTAGCAGATGTTATTATTCGTGCACAATATTCCGTTGGTCTTGCTGTAGGGATTGTTGCTAAATGTCACAAATGAATGAATTTCCTACGACATGTAGTAGCATTAATCTGTGTGAAATAAACAGCTATGTTGTCACGTCGTGGTTTGATACTGTGTGAATCCTTCTGCTAGTTTAGACAGACGGGCCACTAAACATCTCCCTCTACTTATTTATCCTCACTCTAGGAATGAACCTGTAATAATTATATCTGAACCTAGCAATACTTGGTCCTCATCAAGTTGTTACGATCTGCCAAAGCGATATGACCTGCACTTTTTGCTGGTTATTTATGTCAATACCACAAAACTGTCGACAGGAAATTGCTTTGATTGTAATGGTCGATGGTGACTGAGTTAAAAAAAGACAAGCGTCAAATCAGGAGACTTTAATACAAAAGAAACTGAAAACGAGGACGATGGTGATTAAATTATTATGATAGAGGGCGCACATTACCACACTTTACCTTTAAATTTAAGTGAATGACGATGATAGACCAATAGAGGTCGCCCTTCAAACAGCGTGCTGAACGGTGGCTGGCAAGTTATTTGAGGTCAATGAATCCTCATAGAGTTTGTGTGCCTCTGAGGGGTGCAACCCAGTAAATAGGCCACGAATCAGTCACGAATAATTATTATACATTCTAATTATTATTTATTATTGAGTTCTGAGAGCCAAGGAATTGGGGGATTGAAGAAATAATGGTACTGCACCTCTGGCTTGGACTTGGAGCTTCCAATTCGGAGCATTTTGGATGCAGTTGGGTCCGAAAGTTGCGCTATTTAGCCATGTTGTGGAGGGATCCTTTTCAAAAATGGCTACTTTTTTGGATTGGGAAAATATCATTCGTTTTAGGTTTGGTCTTCTTTGGCTGATAATTTCTCAAAAAGTCACTGGTCAACCCGCCAAAAAAGTGAAAGGAAAAATGAAAGATGACATGTTGATCATCATTTTTCTGCGCAGCCTGAACACCTGTGAGAGTTCCGAGTATCTTAAAAAAAGAGAATAGGGATTATCACAGGTGTCTATTGCAATTTATATACTGGGGTGCACCCTAAGATGACAGGACGGACCATTCCCTATCAATACTAGACTACACATTGGGTGTAGGGCAGTGGCGTGTCTAGGTTTCGGAACGGGGGTGTCGGGGATGAGTAAAATTGACACAGCTCCTTTCACTTTAACGCCTGATTTGTCCAGCCCGCAAAATATGTTCATAGACCTTTTGCATAGCGGTCATCTTAGAGGGCATCTGTTGTTATTTCAATTCAGTATCAATGAATGCACAGAAAAGTTCATTCATGGATATTCCAACAAAACAAAGACACTGCCCTCTAAGATGGATGCTGCATAAGGTCTATAAAGAAGGAGCGATATACATGTAGTCCCAGTGCTGAAATAGGAGACACTTTTTGTGGTCTATTGCAAGACAGCAGTCGGACAGCAGTCGATAATAAAATTTATAATACTGTACAGACAGAGAGCCGGGCTTATCGCTTCGACGGAGGAGAATGTGAGGGGGAAGGGATATCAAACTTCACTAGAAGGCGATGAATTTATAAAGAAGGAATCGACTTTGAACTTGCAGCCAAAGATCCTACTTTAGAGATAACAGCCAGAATTAGGACCCAAGACACACACAAATAAATAGAAATGCACTATAGCAAGTTGTGGTTTAAAAACAGAATATTTCAGGGTACAAATTTAGGCTTGATGATTAAATAACTTCATTTTGTATTAAACAATGTAAACAGAAACATCTCTGATATCAGTTTATTTTTGTTCACTAAATGCGAAATAATTCAACTGAACGGTTGATAAAAAGGCAACCAAAAATAAAGAAGTCATATAGTTATTCCAGTCATACAGGTTAAATTTCAGAATAAAAAACGAAAAAAGAAATGAAAACATGTGCTGCATGATTACTAAGGTTTTCTTGCATCGAAGCCACAAATAGTTTGTGAATTTTTCTACAAACAATGATGTCAAGTGCTGGAAATCAACACTTAGTGCTCAGAAATCAACTTCAATAATCTCATTCGAGTAATCATTAATTACATGTATCCAGGTCAGAATGACTAGGTAATAATTTGGAAACCTTCATTTCATAATTCATATTAACTAAACATTTACATAAAACTCCAACCAAAGAAGTAAATACATGTAAACAATTCCAGGACATACAAACGTTTTACTGATTAAAAAAACCCGACAGTCAGGTTACTTGAGTATCTCGCACAAAAATGGTGGAAACCCTGGTTTCATTTTAAAGGCCAAGTATAGAAAGACCTCCTGATGAAGCCATTACTATATCTGCGAGTATATCTTGAAAAATTAATCTCGTTCTAAAATCAGAAGTTTCTTGCATGAGCTGGTCAACAAGCCAAACAAAAACATGGTGGGTACAAACAGTTCCAAAAGCACAACTCCCCCACATCAGCTATGGAATGGACCGTGAATTAATATTTCATTTAGACTGAGTACAGTTGAATCCTGGTTAGTTTTCGTTCACATGGAAGGCACATGGTATAGCTAAAAACTATAGAGCTACGGAATGAAGAAAATAATCTTACAAAGGAACCTCGTTCCAAAAGCAGAAGTTGTCTTCCATCTGCTGTTATAAGCATAGAACGGCAATAAGCTGATGTTTTCTAACATCAGGTGTTATTTACAATGAACATATATGTACAATCATCACATGCACATTAATGAAACTCTGCTTGGTTTCATTTTACATTACGACAACCTGCACAATTTTCTTTACAAGATTGCAATATGCATTGGTCAAACTTTGACCTTTACTTCCATTAGCTGTCAAATAAACGATTACGATGCTCAGGAAAACAGGCTGAGTAATCCTAACGAAAACTAACAGTTTTCCGCTTGAACAATCTAAGATGAATTTGAAACTTTCCCCAACCATTTTGTTGTTTCAAAACTTTTCACAAATTTTAAAAACCTTTCACTTTTTTTCCCAATTCAAATCAACTTTTTCACTGACTTTGTTTCTTAGTTTTCTAAATATTCGCCAAAAAAACCCCCAGAAAATGATTACTTTGTACAGTTTTGAAATACATGTAGTTTCACAATGGGTTTCTAGTTATTGGGTATACTGTTTTGACGAACCCTTAACAACATACAAGACTGTATTCGAGAGTGCATACACATTCATTTTAATATGTATAGTATACTGACATATGTCACATTCAGCTCAAGAAAATTCTTCTTGATTCAATTTATTACATAATAATTTTGTTCATCTATTATTCTTTCAGGCGGGGCATAGGTAAATGTCTGACAATTTTGTTTCACTAAAGCTGATATTTATGCATTTTTTTGTCATTTTGTTTTGAAGTTTCTTTTGCCCAGAGCAGCGATGTGTGTTCATTATTATGACGGCAGCAATTCAAGGTCTGATCGAGAAATGCAAATGACAAGTTGTGAAGCTGGACGCTGGAATTTGAACTGATTCTTGGAAATAAGCCACAAAACGTTGTTCAAATCTTCATGTATTTCATGATGTTGCCTAGGGTGTGTTCAGGAATATTGAGCGTATTGTCTCCAGGCTCGTGCGAATTATTTCATACGTCTCAACGTTGTGTTTTATAAAGGAATATAATAGGAATATTTCTTAATAAGTAATAATGTCAACAACGATGGTAATTATTTCAATTTGACCTAATTTGAGAAATGTCTTTTTTATTAAAGTAAGATATCAATTGAAAGATTTTTCTTGACCGCCTTCTTGACGTGCTCTGCATCGGGACCTTTGTAACGAAGCACCAACGAACTTAAAGACAGATTCTTGAGGTGAGCAGTGAGAGTCTCCACTCCATCTGCACTGAATGCATTGCCATTAACTATAAGCTCTCTCAAACGATGCCCGGCAGGGAGGATGCTGATCAGGTCACGGACGTCATCATCATTCAGTCCACATGAGCTTAATTCCAACAGGAGCAGGGATGGAGTAACAAGAGGGCCTACATCACGCAGATGGCTGTGAAGGTTGGTATCAGACACATATACGCGTTCCAACCGATCACAACCACCCAGTGCATTCCCTAGTCTACTGACGTCGTCATACGTTCGGTTACGCAGATCAACTACCTCGATCTGATTGCATAAACGGTCTCCTAACACATAGTCATCATCAAAGTGAGACGTCTCATTAATCTCCAGTGTCAGCGATATTTGACCACGATCCCTCTTATCCATCTCTTCAAATGTTGTTTCTAAGGTCTGCATGTCCTCATTCGCTTGTTTCGACACATTAGACATGATGTAAGTGACCTCGAATGGTTTCACCAATGTCGAACATTTTTTGGTTGCTCTGATGTTACCAACCCGTAACATTTTACTCAGCAGCTTCAGCTCTTCATGCGATCTACAGGTGATATAAAAGTTAGGGCGTATTGCAGTGATGTAACGCAGTCGATCATTAATAGCACTCAGCAGCGTCAAATCGTCATGCGATCTGCAGTAGACAGTGAACCTATCAAGTTCTACTAGTGGCTGGCGGAGACACTCCAAGTAATTGTTCATCGCTAACAGATCCTCATGACTTGTACATTCCACGCTAGTTGGTCGGTCTAACTTATCAGCCATTTCGTCAGAAGAACCAGACTCATATAGCAACAGGCGCGCCAGATTCTGCAGTGTAACCTTGTCACGCCGTCTTCCTTCGTTATGTTGTTTTTGTACGTGCTTCAGGATGAGCCCAGTAGCCGGAGACCCCGATGATATGCCGCATGCAAACCGCAGCAGATATTCCATTTCAAGGACATTGTCTGGATTGATCTGCTTCAACTTCTCACGAAACTCCTTTTTATTTGCGTGATGTAAATTGGCAAAGTAGCATGCCGCACTGTACTCCTGAAACGTCTTGTGAAGGAATGTGACTATAACCATCGGGCCGTCTACACTCTCGTACGTTTCCTGTTGTATGAAACCACTTTCTTCAGATGCATCATTCAAGACAGATGCACATTTGTCGAATTCTCTTTGCGTCAGTACGGGTTGGCGGTTATCAAGTAACCCATCCAACGCGACACGTCCCAGAACGCTAAGCGCAGTCTCCAAACGCTGCTTCCAATCTTCTCCACATCGCCGCTCAGCAAGAACCTCCGTGAATTTTTGGTACAGCTGCGCTGATTGGTCAGGCAATTGCGACTCGCCGAATTTGAAAATGTAGCAAACTATCTGACAAATAACTGGAATATGCGCCAATTTTTGAAAGCTTTTCTTCATGATTTTAATTAAGTCGCGTCCCTTACCCTCCTCAGCTCTGAAGTATTTCGTAATGTAATGCTCTGTGTTTTTCTCGGTGAATCCGGATGTTTCAACATACAAAGACCTGGGGTAACCTTCGATAATATCTGCGACCTTATGTGGCCGCGTTGCTACTAACACGCGGCTTTGTTGTAAGGCATCCTTGTGCAACACATTGTATAAGCAATATTCATCCTTCGAAGGTTTAAGAAATCTTGGCTGAAGTTCATCTAAACCGTCCAATAACAACACAATGTCCTGTTTGTTGTCTTTAATTAACCTGATTAAACGTTTGCGATCTGGCCGTTCATCTCGCTGAAAGCATTGGTCTAAAATTGCATCAATAATGCTCGATGTTTTCATCTTTTTAAGCTCAATCCGGAACAACAGCTTGAATTTGGCAAGTTGCTGAGATGTTGCCCAAGTGTGTGCAATTATCTTGAAAAGAGTAGTTTTTCCGAACCCAGCCCCGCCTGAAAGAATAATCATCAAATTCTTTACCTTTTCTGGATTAAGCAAATCTGTCCAAGACTCTAGGGTACTGTAATCATATTTTCCCACACAAATTTTCCCATCTCGTGTGGTCAAATCTTCGTTGATAAACTTTTCGGTAGCTTGACGAAGCTGTAAGTCAGTATAAAGCTTATCAACGTCTGCTACCTTACTTGCTTTGTCATCTGGAGCTGCAGTTTTAGGGATGGATAACGCCCTGTACTTATTTTGCAGCCCTCTCTGGACATCTTGCAGCACAGTGCCTGTTGATTAAATGATCAATGAAGGTTGATTTTGTCTCATTTTGAAACACAATATACATAGGGTCACAAAGTAGATCACAAATTGATCTTGTCATCTTGACAGGACAGTGGGTTCTGAAACATGTTACATTGCATATTGTCAGTCTTATTTTCAGTCTTATCTTTCCAAGATGAACAGTTTAATCATGTCATTCACGTGTAAAACAACCTGAACATCTTATGATCAGCATCTTATTGAAGCATGTATTCGGAGAACCAAGGTCTACAGTTGAGTAAATATAAGATCAGTAATGTGCCTTTACAATAATATATATGATGAAGCCAAAGCGCTGTTTTGGGAAGATCGAGATTATTAAAGGGCAGGTTCTGTTTGCATTTGTCATAATTGTATGCAAGCGTGGGAAAGACCTCCGTCTAATGAAAATAAACTTCCAATCCTGAACTACACTTTTATAGACGTCTTACATCTGACGTCATCAGGGCAGGCCTTTGTGCCTCTGTATCACTGAATTGAAATAACAAACAGTCGCATCAGTGACCGCCAGTGCAATCGGTCTAATGAAACACTCGATTGTCAACACTACTGCAGATGAGACAACTGAGATCACTTACCTTCTTCAACGCACCGAGATAATGCTAGTTCTTGCCGAGGATGTCCATCATTTCCTGGGTGAACAAGTACAAACCACAGCAGGCGAAAACATGAATCATCAGTCACATATTATAGATTTTGAAGTATTGGAAGTTCCCGCCAATTTCCAAAAGCGTTCAGTCACTTGTGAAGATCGGTCGTTCTTTTTCCTCTGAATGTGAATGAACGTCTTCGATCTTGTTTCAATAAGCCTCCGTAATGATGACGTCACTCTTTGTGTACAAGTGTGCTTTCTTAAGGTCGCCCCATAAGGCCAAAAACTGAAAGGTTCCGGTTTCTGGTCTGCGCGCGCGTCGCCGTAGCCATGCGCGTCGGCAAAATTAAAAAGCTTTTGTTTCAATGCAAGGTGATGTCTCAAAACCGCCAAACTCATTGGTTTGACTGGAATCCTGCTGCTGCACAATTTTGACATGTTTTTAGATGGGGTTTACGATCAAGCATAAGCTTCATGCATGTGGCCTCTCTGGGCTCCCACCATTTGCAGACGGTGTTGCAATTTTGTAATTGTGCGTCTGGAAGCCATACTGAGAGAGCGATGGTCGTGTATCTGAAACCTGTAAACGCGTTTTAATTAGCGCAATAAGCAAGGGAGCAGACTAATAACCAGCCTGGCAGTTCATGCACGATGTCGATATCCCTCTATGGTCTGACGTTACCATTTTGTCTTGACTATCCAAATTGCCCCCCAAAAATGTTCGTGTCGGTCGTAAGTAGTTGCAGAATTCTCAAGCCTTATGGCCTTACTGAGGCCACCTCAAGCTCCACTCTGAAGGATTATACATTTGAGAGAGTTTTAAGGGGATCGGAGCGCCATCTGCAACATCAGCCGACATTTGAAGAAAAAAAATGGGGCAAAAAAATTTTTAAAAAACGCGTCGCCGCACCACATTTGGGGCATGGCAAGCTTCACAGCAGAAACCGGAGACTTTTTTGGCCTAAACAAGTGCGAGTGCACAATAAGCTCTGGCCGATTAGTGGATCTATAGCGATTAGTGGTGAATACCAAGGGACTATAACAAACTTTTCATAAACATCTTTCCGAATTTTTCGGCAAGTATTTAATTGATTTTGTTTGCTTTTTTTGAAAATTTTAATTTACTCGTTGTATTTGGTGGGAAAATTGTGGAGTATATTTTGGCAATTTTCGGGTCAGATATGCACAATAAACACGCATGCGCATCGATCGAAACAAAACCGCTGTTCCGAAAACCGTACCATACTTTCATTGAGGGCGCGTTCAAACCCAACGAGTGTACAAAAAAACCACTTAACCAAGCTGGCTGTGTCCGTATTTTTGCACAGGCGGACAATAGTATCAGTATATTTTGGGATGTCAGAGCAGGGAGGGGGTGGGGGGTTCGCATTAGTTTTAATGAATTTCTATGAACATAATTTTTTGACAGAGCTGTGTTTTTTTTACCCCCGAAACCACCCCCAACCCTGGATCCGCGCCTGCCATTAAAATTGTGGAATGCCCGCCGTTCCCAATGGGTATTGCAAACCCTTCAAGTATACTGACGGACAGACAGATAATTATGTTTATTTTCTTCGCTGTCAAGATTCATAACATTTGGGCCAATGAAAGCATTAAAACATTGAAGACAAAACACGCCACACATACAGCCGTAGATATGGTGTGCAGCCAACGTCTTTGTACATTTGTTATACATTTGTTATACACCATTCTGCAGTTTGATACATTTCTCATTTAAAACGATTAAACCCGCGCTATAAGTTGCTCTAGTGGCATATTTCCGGACCATTGACAATGGTACGCGCGCGCGTACACAGGCTTAAGATTTTTTTGACTGCCCCCCAAAAAATAATTTCCTTGCCCCCCAATGCCCCCCCCCCCCAAAAAGTCTGGCACCGCCACTGGTTTTACGGAGCTCTGGAAGTGCCATCCGACTTGTTCAGATACTGACTTATTTTATCTCAGGATGACGACATATTACAGGCAAGATGACGACATCCTGAGATTATTCATTAGGGGATGGTGACATTCTGAAAGTAGGATGACGACATCTCGAGATAATTTATTAGGGGATGACGACATCCTAAATTAAGGAAGACGACATCCTGAGATAGTTTATTAGGGGATGACGACATCCTGAAAATAGGATGACGACATCCTCATATAATTTATTATGGCATGATGACATCCTGAAAGTAAGATGACGACATCCTGAGATAATTTATTAGGGGATGACGACATTCTAAATTAAGGAAGACGACATCCTGAGATAGTTTATTAGGGGATGACGACATCCTGAAAATAGGATGACGACATCCTCATATAATTTATTATGGCATGATGACATTCTGAAAGTAGGATGACAACATCCTTAGATAGTTTGTTATGGGATGACGCCATCCTGAAAGCAGGGTGACGACATCATGACATAATTTATCACATGGTGCATTGAAGCCATCTTCAAAACGCACAGGTGGATACGGAGCTCTGGAAGTGCCATCCGATTTGTTCAGATACTGACATATTTTATCTCCGGATGACGACAAAATACAGGCAAGATGACGATATCTTGAGATAATTTGTTGGGGGATGACGACATCCTCAAAGTAGGATGACGACATCCCGAGATAATTTATTAGGATATGACGCTGACATCCTGAAAGTAGGATGAAGACATCCTGAGATATTACGGGGTGCATTGAATCAATCTTGGAAACGCACAGACATCATGACCTCTCATCATCAAATAAATACCTTGTATATACAGCGATAGGGTAAATTGTTTACAAGCCGCACGTCCACCTGTGCGTTTTGAAGATGGCTTCAATGCACCCTGTGATAAATTATGTCATGATGTCGTCACCCTGCTTCCAGGATGGCGTTATCCCATAACAAACTATCTAAGGATGTTGTCATCCTACTTTCAGAATGTCGTCGTCCCATAATAAATTATATGAGGATGTCGTCATCCTATTTTCAGGATGTCGTCATCCCCTGATAAACTATCTCAGGATGTCGTCTTCCTCATTTTAGGATGTCGTCATCCCCTAATAATTTATCTCAGGATGTCGTCATCCTACTTTTAGGATGTTGTCATGCCCTAATAGATTATATCAGGATGTCGTCATCCTACTTTCAGAATGTCGCCATCCCCTAATGAATCATCTCAGGATGTCGTCATCTTGCGTGTATTATGTCGTCATCCTGAGATAAATAAGTCAGTATCTGAACAAGTCGGATGGCACTTCCAGAGCTCCGTAGGTTTCCTTATAATGATATTATACTCGTGAAACACTGAGAAAGCCTTACCTGTGTAACCAATTTCTAGCTGTTCCTGATCCTCGCTTGGTATTCGCATGTGCACATTTCCTGGGTGCAGATTTAAGAAGAAAGGGCATCACTATAACCACGTTAATAGAATGGTATGATGTGTCATTCATGAGTCGTTCATGTAATTATATTTTTCGGCATAAAGTTTGTTCCATATGCTTGAACATGAAGGCCGCATTAATGTGTAAATTTTTAGTGTCAAAACTGTTTTTCATACTGATGAGATCAATGTCCATTAGGCCGATCTTTTCAGTTATACGGAAGTAATTCTGCGTTTCAATTTTACTGTCTAATCTGTTTTCTTACCTCGTTGTTTTCTGCGGTGATTGAGATACAATCCAACTGTAAGAACGACAGAAACAACATTTTGTTATTTGAGTCACTATTTTAGTTTCAAATATCAAATGAGGTAGGGAAACTCATAAATAAATGAAATACAGAGCATATTGCAATTATCCACGTACCAAAGTAATTATGTAAAAAAAAAGGAAGACAGCTATTTTTATCTTCAAGAATAATGCAACATAAATCGAATAAAAACAAAACCGCTGAATCAGCATGATTGAGAATAAGGGTTTTTGTTACAAATTTTTTTTTATGAAACTTGTTCTATAATGGTAGGTCTAATAAATTGTCAGATCACCCTTTTAGGCTATTCAAAATCTAAATTTCAGACTTTTGTGGACATTTTAAGTATTTTCGTGGTACCAAATGTGCTTAAGCGTGTAACCACAAGACGTTTTCCTTTATAGGCCTATGCCACTAGGATACATCAGGAAGCAAATTTGGTCACCAAGGGTTGTTAATGGAAACGAGGTTGTAAACCCATAGGGATGAGGTTTGGGAAAATCCAATTCGCTGGCGTAGTTGTGACGTCACTCAGTGGTCAACTCGGTGCAATCATACTGGTTCATGTGCACTTACAAGTACTAATTGTGGAAGTGTTCTGTAAAAGCATAAAAAGGATGTAAAATGATGTATTATGCAATGCGTTCGCAAGGAATGTACGTGAATTGTTGCCCAGGAAGTGAGATTGACCCGGGGGGGGGGGGGGGGGAGATGACGTGACACTTCTCATGGTATACTGAATCTCCCCGATGCCATAAAATTAATGAATTCGAGACTTGCAAGTACACGTGTATAGAACATGACTTACATATTGTCACAAATAGGCTAATTGCTGATACAAGACCGAAAACAAGCCCAATGATTTCTGCCTTGGTCCAGCCAGATGTCTCACTCCCACTTGTAGTTGGTGTAACTGTAGTAGACACGTTCATACCTCCCAACTCTGCCATTTCGGTTCGCAGTAGCGGAACTTCCTATATAGACAAACCAAAATGAATACTCGTCCTGTCATTTCGCTTTGAATAAATGAGTACGTCTGTTTCGCTTTGAATAAATGAGTACGTCTGTTTTGGTGTATTATGCAATGCGAACTGAAAGTTCAACCAATTTCAGATAGAATTATTGTGATCCGTCTTAATTTAAGAGGGCGCCACCAAGACATGAGTGAGTATTGATTCGTAACTCTCCCGATATTTCAATTAAATTCATCCCCAAATCGCCGCTTTTGAATTAGCTAGCTCTCAAATTCCTCGTCATAACATCAACAAGATCATGGGGAACGAAACGGAGGAGAAACCTGCAGCAAAAACCCAGAGGAAAAGGGGGAAAAACACTGCGTCAGTGTCCGATCCTGCGTCATCAGCAGAGGCTATACACACAATTGCTGCCAAGATGGCTGCCATGGCGCAGCAGATGTTCACCACAAACTAGACAAGATCATCAAGAGTTTAGAATCTATTGAATCTAGACTATCAACACTCGAGGTGAATTACCATAAGATCACATCGCAGGTGGATGACCACAGCAAAACCATCCTTGAGCTGCAATCTGCTGCTGAATATGCAAGCAAACGTAATGCCGAACTGGCGAGTCGCATCAAATATCGATGCGATGGTAACCACATCTACTCATGTCAACTCGAGGATAAGATAGAAGACCTATATACCGAATCGTTCCCGACGTAACAACATAATCATACATGGAGTACCCGAACGATCTGAAGGGGATCAACCCTGCGAGGCCTTCGTCTCTGAATTCCTGACGCAACATATGAAATTAGAAGGTAGTGAGGATTATTATCGAGATTGAGCGCGCCCATCGCACCCCGGCTCACCGACCAGCCACCACGGGTACCGGAGGCCGTCAAAAGCCAAGGCCAATTCATTGCAGGCTCTCCGGTCCGCTGATCGGCAGTACGTGTTGAGGAATGCGGCCAAACTACTGAAGGGCAACCAGTACAAGGGGTCATCCATCTACATCTCTGATGATGTAACAAGCAAAGTCCGGAACTACCGCAAAAAACTTCGGGAAGAAAATCTGCCATCCATACGCAAAGACGAACGTGTACAATTTGCGTACATCCCATGGTCTATCCCACCAGTCATGAAGTATAAACTGCATACAGGAGAATTCAAGACCTTCACCGGGAAGTAAATCACAGCAATACAACACATGATAATGCACACTTACATTGTAACCTCAATGTCTATATCCTACCACCTTGTTGTGTATTCATCATTATTATTGTTATTAGTATTATTGATTTTGTTACAGTAATTGTATCCTCAATGTGATGTACATATTACCCCTCTTTTTCTTTCTGGAGTGATTTGTTAAGTGTTACATGTAGCTCAACAATAATCAGGTACCAGCCATTAACACCTGAGGCATCATCTTACGTAACAATATCAATATACTGCGGCCATCTAAGGGAGAAATGTCACTACTCTTTTCTCACCACTTGTTCATTCTTACATTGCGTTTGTAACTCATGTCATTTTTTGCCGTCCAATGTATTGTTTCTATGTTTGTCCGTGTGTACAGGAGTAAATTTTGTGTTATCCTGAATTTTGTCACCTAAAAATAATGTATTAAGTAAGCCTTTCCGTGTATTTTACTGTATTTTTGCAGGCCTTATAAATCATCGTAAAAATATCCTCCAGTTTTATGAATGATTACATAGATCCCGATATAAATTTTGCAACTCAAGAAATAAATTCCGAATATTATGATCAAGATGATCTCATGAACGAAGTTCATAAAACCACTCAGGATCCATTGATGTTGGTCCACATTAATGCAAGAAGTTTACAAAAGAATGTTGACAATATCTCAAAGGTCATCTAAAAGACAAGGATGTCACATGGCCAGTATTGGCAGATGTACTAACTTCGGCAACAAAGGAACATTGTCCTGTTGTAAGGGAGACAGAGAAACCGTGGATAGATGACCCAGACTGCCAAGACTTGATTGACCAAAGACGCCAAGCGAAGATAACCAACTTTGAAGGCGCAGCTTATAGAGACCTATGCAAATCTGTCAAGACAGCATGTCGCAAGGCAAAACGGAAGTGGTTGGCTGGTTTGAGTGCTGAGGCAGATCAATCATTCAGGTCTGGAAATACCAAGCGTACATACCAGCTGATAAGGCAGATTAGCGGGAGGAGATCTCCTCAGCCAGGCATTGGTATCAAGGATAAGAATGGAGAGATGCTTTATGAAGCCGATAAGATCAAAGACCGATGGATAGAGTACGGCACACAACTCTTTAGCTCAGACCTACCACGGCACACTCCTGATGAACATCCACCAGAAGCACCAGAAGCACTGGAACCAGAAGTTATGCCAAGTGAAATTAGAGCAGCCATAAAGAAACTGAAGGTTGGTAAAGCAGCTGGTCTGGATGGGACTTCTGGAGAAATGATAAATGATAAAGGCAGGAGGAGAGACCGTAGTACAAGCCATGAAAACAATAATTGATAACATCTGGAGGACTGGTGTTTGGCCAAGCGACTGGACACAATCTGAAATTATAACCCTACCAAAGGTACCAGGAACACAGGACTGCTCCAAGCATAGAACCATCAGTCTGTTGTGCCACGCTTCTAAAGTGCTGCTGGAAGTTATTCGTAGCAGGTTAGCACACTTTGTAATGCCGCAGATCGCTGAGGAGCAGTTTGGTTTTGTTACCGGCAAAGGGACAACTGATGCTATCCTCACCATACGTAACATCATTGAGAAAACAGTGAAAAGACAAGATCAACAACTGTGGATGATGTTTGTTGATTACAGCAAGGCCTTTGACACAGTCAACCACGCTGTCCTGTGGAAAACTCTCTTGGATTATGGCACACCTAAACACCTAGTTTGGCTACTGGAGAGACTATACTCAGAAGCTACTGGAGTTATTAGAGTAGAAGATGGCCACACAGACCAGTTTCCATTTGAGAAAGGAGTTCGGCAGGGCTGCATTGTGTCCCCCTTGCTTTTCAATGCCTGTGGTGAAGCCATCTTGCGACAGGTGAAAGAGTCACTAGATGAAAGATCGGGTAGCATTGTTGGTGGAAGAGCAATATGGAATATCCGCTATGCTGATGACACCACACTGATTGCACGCTCAAAAACAGAACTGGAAAAGCAAGCAGTAGAATTAGAGAAATGCAGCCACATCTTTGGTCTCCATATAAACTCAGCCAAAACTCATGTTATGGTTCATGGTAGCAAAGAACAGATCTTTCTTGGCGGAAGTGCAATCAACCAGGTAGACAGCTTCAAATACCTTGGCTCAATGGTAAGGATTGATGGAGACTCTACACCAGAGGTTTGTGCTAGGTTGGCAATTGCAAGAGATGCCACCAGCCAACTAATTGGACTGTGGAAGGCAAATGAGGTCAGCCTGAAACTGAAGAAACAACTGGTGAAATCTCTCGTGTGGAGTGTAGCCCTCTATGGTGCAGAAAGTTGGACATTAAAACAGAATGACATGAAGAAGATAGAATCACTTGAGCTGTGGGTGTGGCGTAGAATGCTTCAGGTCAGCTGGAAAGATAGAAAGACCAATGCATGGATCCGCCAAAGGGTGGGAGTTTCAGAAGAGGAAGGTCTGCTTGCCCAGTTAAGGAAGAGGAAGCTGTCTATGTATGGACATCGGAAGCGCCGATCAGATAGCCTAGTGCAGATGACAGTAGAAGGAGAAGTAGAAGGGAAGGCCAGGCAAGGATGTAGGAAAACAGGATGGATCGATAACATCAGGAAGTGGACGGATGGAGGAATGGCCGTGGCAAGAGCAAAGGCACACAAGAGAATGCCGACGGTTCTTTGAGGACTATGGCAAAACAGCAGCAGCAGCAGTTTTGGTGGTGTTAATGGATGCGTACTGGAAACGAATTATCCTGAAGATAGTAGTGTCAAAATTGGTTGATGTGTATGTGAATCGCATTATCTTCAGAGTGTTAAGTTTCGACACTGGCTGTGTTTATTTCCTGCGAATGTAATCGATTACCCGATACCGACCACTCAATTCGTATATTAACGGCGATTTACGCCGTGTATCGACACCGTCGATTATCTTGGCGTGTAAGTATCGATACTAACATGGATATTGTCAGTGAGTGTATAATTATAACCTTCCAACATCACGTCCACGGTGCGCTACATTCAGCGCGATTCACGCCATATAGATGAGTGCAGCACATAGTTCCCGGTAAAAAATTATCAAGTTACACTAATTATTGCATGAAAACTGTTCAACTAACGTACTAAATGTTCTGGCGGAGTGCATGTTTCCCGTGAACATCACCTTGATTGTTCTCAAAGACCTTTAAACGTATTTCTCCCTGCTGCTTTGTACAAGTCAGCCAGAACACCGTAATAGATGTAGTTTCATTGGAGTATCGGCCGCGCGTCTTAGGCCATGACTCACTGCACCAAGCTTAATTGTAGAACTTTTGCTTCTTTTAAATGCAATCCTTGCAATCTTCCTTTGTTTGTGTTCCATTTAACTTTATTTTTAATCTTCATACTGCCACCGTAAGGGCGGTTTGGCACCTTTTGGTTTATACGTTTATGAAAATTTCCATATTCATGAGAAAAACTGTGACGTCATTCAAGGCAGAAATTTCAGTTTCACGTCTGCTAAATATTTAGCATAAAAAGTCACTAAACTTTTTGGGGTTTGCTGTGGTTATTTTTCTGCTTTCATTGGTTCATTGTTGTGTCAGTATATGACAGTAAGATAATGAGAAAACTTTATGCACAAAATGTTTTCAATGAGCAGAATGTTGGGTTTACAATTCCAAGAGAAACCCCCTTATCTGACAGCTGTGTTCCTAAATTGACATCAAAGCAACAGCGCCCTCAGTTTTTAGGAAACGCTTGAAACATTCTCATTGTTAAACAAAGTGCACTTTGCGAAATGTGTACTGTAAAGGGATGTCTCATATGCATACACAACAAGGAATATTTGCTATACAATATGCTCCAGTATAAAGTTAATTTCGTGGATCCTTTGAAACTTGGCATAATCAAGAAAAGGCCTAATCGTTTCCCTTCACACAAGCTGGAACCATCCCCCCAAAATGATTGATATTGTGATAAATAATTATTTTATTTCCTTTCCATATCATAACTCAATGACGACATTCTATCCCTTACTATTGTAACCTGCAAAAACCTGTACGTGATTGTATCAGTTCAACAGCATCAATTGAGGCGTGTCAGTGGCGGATCTAGGAGGAGGTTTCAACTAATGTTGAAATAGTAGAATGGGGCTACCATTTTGTTTGTTGTATACAATACCTGCTGAGGTTATCTTGGAGGCCAAGTTGTGAATTATTAACCACAGGTAGGTTAGCATGAAGCAGGTCTCGGATCCTAAATTAGTTGGATCAAAGCTAAGTTTGTCTGCAAAGTGTTGTTGACACTGGTATTAAAGTCCATTAATTGGAGTCCGGTCGTCATGGTGCTTGTAGATACAGCAGGCCCTGCACCATGTGCAAACCTACCCCCTTAACCCTAAAAAGGCCGGGGTGGAATCCGCCTCCCCCTCTCAACTTTTTCCGCGATACCCTTGAAAAAAAATTTTGCAACCCGAGCTGTGCTGACTTTTTAGCCTCGAGTCTTAATTGCGCATCTTTTGATACTGAAAACATAAATTCAGACCGTGGGTTGCCGCTCAACGAAACATTTTCCGGTGCTACTCGCCGTGAAAACTGAATTTCCCCATACGTTGTGTACACAAAACAGAATTACCATTCGTGCATATAAATAATTAATTAGCCATAATTCCAAAACCCTTTGACCTATAGTCATGAAATTTCTTGGGTTTGTTTATGTGAAGTTGTTCTATGCATGCACCGAGTTTCATAATTGTTTGTCAATCGGTGGCCGAGCCGCCGAGATCTTGGGAGCGGGGCGGAATCCGCCCCCGGCTGTGAGATGGTCAAAATTTATAGTTTAAAAAAAAGGTATATTTCACAACGGTAAAGAAGCCTCATACCATTGACGTCATCACCGACAGATTCCTGTTGCCTAAATCTCATCTCTCAAATCACACGTTCGCACAAACAGTTTGAATAAGGTCAGATACTGGCATAGTATCTTTTATAACCATTATCACATACTATTGGAAGTCCAGGAGTAATACTGAATATTAAAATGTTTTATGAATTAAAGAAACACAGACAATATACGACAGTTTAAATTTAGTCGATTATTTTATCAAGAATTTGCTTCCTTTCATTCCCTTTACATTGACAGCTTGTACAGTATCCTAATGGTAATCATTCTTTTAAAAATACAAACAAAAAGTTGTTTCAATCGCTATTAACCCAAAGAAACCTGAAATGTTCCTACCTTTCTTGTTTGACCTTACGTGTCTTCTTACTGATGCTGACGCTGTATCGCAGCCTCACAATGGGCGGGTCGGTGGCTCAGGGTATAAATAGTCTACTGTCGCCAAATAATGACCAACATTGATGTTAGAAGGCAATTTGTGTTGTATCGGGCTGGCTGGCTAGCTACACCAATCTATTCCTTACTCCATGGGTACACATACAGACACAAATCCGCCGATGTTCATTAAAGAATGTTCAGGTTATGGCGTTTGGGTGGTTTGGGCGAATAGCTGGTTAGTTGTGACTTCGAGAAGGATCACGCGATGGAAACTATAGAAAGTCACCTGACGTTTGATGGAACTAGATTTTCTAGGGTGTGTCTGTTGATTTAGTGAGTAGGTAGGGCAACATTCGCACAAATATTGTTTTGTTGATTGAAGGAACAATACGATAAACCTCAAGAATGTAACAGCGCGACAAATTTCAACCCAGTAGGCCTAGATTATACTTTTTATAAAATTACACCTTCATTTTTCTCGCACCCTGTTGGTAATTCCCCCCCCCCCCCAAAAAAAAAAACCCCGCAGCATACTAAATAATTTTGTACAGGCGCAGTAATTTCACAGGATGCATGATCCTATTACTGACATATACAATAAAGTAGGTCATTTTGACAGTTTCATTTTTTGAATGTTTCCAACGGTGTCCCTTACCTTCAAAAAGCTCGAAAACCAATTGATTTTGTTATGAATAATACACTCAAATTCATATGGGAGTTCAATACGGCTGGTTTTATTAATTAATTTTGTACCTTTGCTGTGTAGTATATGAAACTAAATGGCACTAACTTTTATAGTGCGGAATGCGTATGACGAGTGCGCGCATTGATATTGGCACATAAAGTCATACTTACCAAACATTAGACTGGTTCTAGGCCCCACCCACCAAAAAAAAAGGAACGGGGAGGAGGTAGCTAGCGCAAATTTAATACCATTGATTGGATCGCCGCTGCGCGCGCAGCATGATTGTTTATTTTTGAATCACTGATCAGCTTTGTGTATTGACGATACTTGAACACATGGTTCAAGAAACACTTTCGAATTCAGGGAAAATCGAAGCTCATTTTCTCAGAAGGTGCACCCATTTGTTGGATATTGCCATTTTAGGCTGGTTACGCGCAAACAATACCGTTAGGGGAAATTTAACCTTCTGTATTCAGGATTCACTGCTAGCTACCCGTCCCCACATTTTAAGTCCGCAGGACAATGGAGGGACAAGGAACCAGTCTAACCAAACATTATCATTGTTAAGTTAATATTAACAGAAAAGGGGCGTCTTCGGGGATATTACAGTTTTGAACAAATATCAAATTTCAGCTTTCGTAGCGAAATCTGGCTTAATGGTGTGTATCAAAGCATTCAAACTGGCCTATTTTAGATTGAAGTGTTTGATGTACGACAAACATAATTATTGTTATCTTAGCCCCTTGGACCGTCGAGAGATTCGTCAGGATCAATCGACTTATTTGGAATTAATTGCTCTAAAGTAGCTGCAGACGAAGGAGCGAAGTCTGACATTATCAGGAGCTAATTGGTGTCGATAACGCCTTAATTTGGAGTATTTGAGAAAAAAAACACCTAGCTTTGCTTATTCACGAAATAAAGTCTGGCATGTATAACGGGCACATAGCATGAAAAGTAATTTTTGTAATACACTCCTTGTTAATGACCCTTTAATAATTGTGTCCCATTTAACCGTATTTTTATTTTCATTTTGCAATTTTGAAGGGCATTTTGGTGCATTTTTGTTTTTTATGCTAATGAAAATTTGCTTTGGTATTTCGTAGTCGGAGGTTCTTCCAGCCAAATTAGAAGAAATCCGCAACTTTCAACGCAGCTTCTATAAATCTAGCAGAGGTCGCCCTTCAAACAGCTTGCTGAATGGTGGCCGTCAAGTTATTGTAGGGCAATGGATCATCATAGAGTTTGTGTGCCTCTGAGGGGTGCAACACAGTAAATAGGCCACGAATCAGTCACGAATAATTATTACATTCAAATTATTCTATATTGTAGAGTTCTGAGAGCCTTGGGGGAGTGAAGACATTATGGCACTGCACCTCTGGCCGGGACGTTGGGCTTCCAATTCTGAGCATTTTGGATGCAATATTGGGTCCGAATCTGGCGCTATTTTAGCCATGTTGTGGAGGGATCCTTTTCAAAAATGGCTAAATTCCTTTTAGGATGGTCTTATTTGGCTGATAATTTCTCAAAAAGTCGCTGGTGAACCCACCAGAAATTGAAAGGAATATGAAAGACGACATGTTGATCATCATTTTTCTGCGCAGCCTGAACACCTGTGAGATTTCTGAGCATCTATAAAAAGAATTTGGAAGAATGGGGATTTATCACAGGTGTCAGTGGCAATTTATATACCGGGGTGCATCCTGAGATGACGGGACGGATCATTCCGTATCAATATTGCAGGGGCGTGTCTAGGTTTCGGAGCGGGAGGGGGGTGTCGGCGATGGGTAAAATGGACACAGCTCCTTGTACTTAAAGGCCTGATTTGTCCAGCCTGCAAAATATGTTCATAGACCTTATGCGTAGCGATCATCTTAGAGGGCATCTGTTGTTACTTCTGTTCCTTGCTCTATGCTTTACTTCAGTATCAATGAAAGCACAAAAAAGGTTCACTCTTGCACATTCCAACTAAACAAAGGCACTGCCCTCTAAGATGGATGCTGCATAAGGTCTATAAAGAAGGAGCGATATACATGTAGTCCCAGTGCTGAAATAGGGGACACTATTTTCTGGTCTATTGCAAGACTTAATGCAGGGTAGCAGTCGATAATGAAATTGATATACTGTACAGACAGAGGGCGGGGAATATCCCATCGATGGAGGAGAATGTAAGGGGATATCAAACTTCAGTAGAAGGCGATGGATTTATAAAGAAGGAATCGACTTTGAACTTGCACCGAAATATCCTACTTGTGCAGTCCCGTATAATTTGCAAGGATGGCAGCAAGAATTAGAATCAAAGATACACACAAATGCACTATAGCAAGCTGTGGTATAAAAACAGAATATTTCAGGGTAAAAACTTAGGCTTGATAAATAACTTCATGTTGTATTAAACAATGTAAACAGTAATATCTCTGATATCAGTTTAATTTTGTTCACTAAATCTGAAATAATTCAACTGCAAGTTGACAAAAAGGCAACAAAAAAATAAAGAAGTCATATAATTATTCCTGTCATACAGGTTAAATTTCAGAATAAAAAATGAAAAAAAAATGTGCTGCATAATTACTAATGTTTTCTTGCATCGAAGCCACAAATAGTTTGTAGATTTTTCTTAAATAGCAAACAAACACAAACAATGATGTCAAGTGCTGGAAATCAACGCTTAGTGCTCAGAAATCACCTTCAAAAATCTCATTCGATTAATCATTAATGACATGTATCCAGGTCAGAATGAGCAGCTAATAATTCGGAAACCTTCATGTCATAATTCATATTAATTAAACATTTACATAAAACTCCAACCAAAGAAATATATACATTTAACAAATCCAAGACACACAAACGTTTTACTGATTAAAAAAACCCGACGGTCAAGTTACTTGAGTATCTCGCACAAAAATGGTGGAAACCCTGGTTTTCATTTTTTTTAAAGGCCAAGTAGAAAGTCCTCCTCAAGCCAATAACATAATTACGAGTATATCTTGAAAATTAATCTCGTTCTGAAATCTAAAGTTTCTTGCATAAGCTGGTCAACAAGCCAAACAAAAAAAATGGTGGGAACAAACAGTTCCAAAAGCACAACTCCCCCACATCAGCTATGGAATGGACCGTGAATTAATATTTCATTATAGGACTGAGTACAGTTGAAACCTGCTTAGTTTTCGTTCGCATGGAAGGCACATGGTTTAGCTAAAAACTATAGAACCACGGATTGAAGAAAAAAATCTTACAAAGGAACCTCGTTCCAAAAGCAGAAGTTGTCTCCCATCTGCTGTTATAAGCACAGAACGGTAATAACACACACTTTGATGACCGGCCTGGTTTTAATACGTGTTCAACAGGCTTGCCAAGCTGATGTTTTCCTACATCAGTTGTTATTTACAATGAACATACATGTACAATCATCACATGCACGTTAATGAAACCCTACTTGGTTTCATTTTACATTACGACAATTTGCACAATTTGTTTTACAAGATTGCAATTTGCATGGTCCAAATCTGACGTTTTCTGCCATTAGCTGTCAAATAAACGGTTACGGTACTCAGGAAACCAAGTTGAGCAATCCCAACGAAAACTAACAATTTTCCGTTTGAACGATCTAAGATGAATTTGAAACTTTCCACATTCATTTTATTGTTTCAAAACTTTTCACAAATGTTAAAAACATTTGACAATTTTTTGTCTCCATTCAAATCAACTTTTTCACTGACTTTGTTTCTTAGTTTTTAAAATATTCTAAAAACAAACAGAATATGATTCCTTTGGATTTTGAAAATGATTCCTGTCACATTGTATTTCTAATTTTTGGGAATTGTTGACGAACCCTTAACAGGATACAAGACTGCGTTACATTCATTTCAATATGAAATTACGGTATACTGACATATGTCACATTCAGCTCAAGAAAAAACGTTCAGAATCAATTTATTATATAATTATTTTCGTTAATTATTCTTTCAGGCGGGGCATAGGTAAATGTCTGACAATTTTGTTTCACTAAAGCTGATATTTATGATTTTTTTTGTTCTTCATAAAGTTTCTTTTGCCCAGAGCAGCGATGTGTGTTCATTATTACGACGGCAGCAATTCAAGGTCTGATCGAAAAATGCAAATGACAAGTTGTTCAGCTGGACGCTGGAATTTGAACTGATTCTTGGAAATAAGCCACAAAACGTTGTTAATCTTCATGTATTTCATGATGTTGCCTAGGGTGTGCTCAGGAATATTGAGCGTATGTCTCCGGGATCGTTGGAATATGTGTCATTTATTTCATACGTCTCAACGTTGTGTTTTTATATAGGAATGTAATAGGTCTTCGTAATGATATCGACAGCAATAGTAATTAGTTGACTCAAGCAAACTAGCCGAATGACCTAATTTGAAATTTTGAAGAAAACCAATAAATTATCTTTTTAAAAATCTTTTAGATTACGGTGACATTTGGAAGATTTTGCTTGACCACCTGCCTAACATGCTCTGCATCGTGACGAAGCCAAAGAATCTTTAGTTGAGGCAGATCCCTGAGATGAGCAGTGAGAGTCTCCATTCCGCCCACACTGAATGCATTGCCAGCAACACTTAGCCACAACAAACTATGCCCGGCAGGGAGGATGCTGATCAGGTCAGGGACGTCATCGTCATTCAGTACACATGAGCGTAATGTCAACCAGAGCAGGGATGGAGGAACAAGAGGGCCTACATCACGCAGATGGCCGTGCAGGTTGGTATCAGACACATCTACGAATTTCAACCCATCACAACCACGTACACCCAGTGCATTCACTAGTCTACTGACGTCGTCACACGTTCGGTTACGCAGATCGACTCCGTCGATCTGATTGCGTACACGGAACAGGGATCCTAACACACAGTCATCATCAAAGTGAGACATCTCATCAATCGTCAGTTTAAGCTGAATTTGACCACGAAGCCTCTCATCCATTTGTTTAAGCGTTTCTTCTAAGGTCTGCATGTCCTCATTCGCTTGTTCAGACATGATGTAAGTGACCCAGAATAGCACCGAATACCCCAATTCTGTGACTGGCCTGATGTTACCACTCAGTACCATCTTCCTCAGCAGCTTCAGGTCTTCATACGATCTACAGGTGATATGAAACGCAGGGCGTATTGCAGTGTTGTCACGCAGTAGATCATTAATATCCCTCAGTAGCGCCAATTCGTCATGCGATCTGCAGTAGACAGTGAAGTCCTTAAGTTCTACTAGTGGCTGACGGAGACACTGCAAGTAATTGTGCATCGCTAACAAATCCTCCTGACTTTTACATTCCGCGCTAGTTGGTCGGTCTAGCTTATCAGCCATTTCGTCAGAACCCGACTCAAATAGCAACAGGCGCGACAATTTCTGCAGTGTAACCCCGTCACGGTCACGCAGTCCGTCCTTGTTACGTTGTTTTTGTACGTGCTCCAGGATGAGCCCAGTACATGCAGTAGCCGGAGACCCCGATGATATGCCGCATGCAAACCGAAGCAGATATTCCATTGCATCGACGTTGGATGGATTGATCTGCTTCAACTTCTTTTGAAACTCCTCTACGTCTGTGTGATGCAAATTGGCAAAGTAGCATGCCGCACAGTATTCTTGGACAGACTTGTGTATGAAGGTAGCACTTTGTATCAACTCCAGATCACTCGTGAAATACTCCCTATGAAGGAAACCCAATCGACAACCATCCTCCAAGTCTTTCTTATCAAATTCTTCCGCGTAGAACACCAGCCTTTCCCCCTTAGGGTCCAGTAACCCATTCAGAGCAACTCGCCCCAGTCCACACACGACTGATTCCATCAACTCCACCTCATCCTCGCCTTCATTGCAACAGCGACTGACTAGACACTTCGCAAACTTTGTGTAAAGCTCCGTTAACTTCTCAGGCAATTTTGACAGACTTTCCCAAACTATACACAGGAAGAGAACAATGATTGGAATCTGAGCCAGTGAGTGTAGCTGCCCCCTGGATGTCACGTGCGAAATTAATGATTTCCCTTTGTTGGCGGCACCTTTTGTAGCAAAGTAGGATGTTATGTATTTCTTAGCAGTTTTGAATGTAAAACCCAATGTTTGTATGCGGGTGTAGTGTGGGTATCCCTTGATGGCAAAGTCAACCATGTGTGGCCGAGTTGATGTTAAGACAGTGCTGCGTCTCAGCACCTTGTTACTCAAGATGTCCTTGACCCCATAACCACCTTCCGGGGCCGGAGAATTGAGAACATCGGACGGAATCTCATCCAATCCGTCCAGTAGGAAAGCCGTAACCGCTTCGTTATCATCAATAACTTTCTTCAAAACTGTCTTGTCAATATTAGGTAAAATCTGGTTGCGTATGGCCTCAAGGACGCAACTTGTCTTTTGCATTTGCCTCAACTTCACTGGGAGCACAAGTTTGAACCTTTTTGCCATTACGGTTTTTGGATCAGTGCTCGCATTTGCAACTCTCAATAAAAGAGTAGACTTGCCAAATCCCGCCCCTCCTGAAAGAAGGATCTTGAGCTTTCTGACTAAAACTTCAAACATATCTTCCGAAGAGTCTAAGAGCTTTGTACTAACTTTATTTACATTCCGTGTCCCCTCCGGTAAATGAATCGATTCTTGTGTTGTCTTATTACCTTCTAAGTTCTGAGTGAGTTGTAGTTCAGAAAAATGGTCAATATCCAAGGTCCTGGAAGGATCCAAGGGATGTGCAGGGATGGTGCTTGTTATATCCTTGTTGTACTCCATAACAAGCTGCTGGATATTCGTCAGATCAATACGGGATGCGAATCCAGTAGGACCTGAAACGAATCAGAATTAGCTGAAAAAATGTAATGAGTTTCTCAATTATGCAGTAACTCCTTTAAGATTTTTCCAAAACCATTTCATTTCTTTGTAACTGGTACGGGCTACTAAAACAAGACATTTTCACTTTTGGACGAAAAAATCGAACCAAAAATCGGCCCAGGTTTTGTTGTGGATTAATTACTTGACAAATTTCGAGTTGTTTGCGCCCCGAGTACAGTTCTCGCAGGGTCACACATGGTTGCAGCCACTCTAAAAGTGATAAATATAGCAACAGGGGCGTTTTCTTTAGGTTTAAAACAAATTTGCCGACTGACCACAGACCCGTATTACAATCATGCATGGGCAGATACAAAAATAACAACACTTAACCAGATTTACCTTGAAGGCACGTGACGATGTCATTTCTGTCGATCCTGGCCAATGCTGCACACACCACGTCCATCTGACCTCCAATGGTGGGCTGCCGTTGTCTCCATGCTACGAGCATCTGGAATTTCTGATAGTGGACATTGCCCGGGTCGTTGGCCTCGAAGGTCGAGATGTCTGCGGATGTGAAGCCAAGGTGTATTGCAAGATGCTTCCACTCGTGACCAAGCCTCTGGGCGATATCGGAGAGAGTCGGATCTGATATTTCCGCTACAATATCAAAAAAAAGATATATGACTTCAAACTGTATTCGAAACTGCATGGGAAGAGAAACCCGATGCACGATTCCCTGGTCAGATTTACTTGGAATCCGAGTCCAAATTTGCTTACCCTTTTGGGGTAAAAAAATTACACTTTTCTTGGTCAAATATACACTTGTCTGCTTTGTGTTAAAACGAGGTGAACAAAAGTCATTTTTGGCACCCGGTTAGGCCAATTTGGACCCGGATTACGGGTTAGTTTGATCACGAAGTTTTTAGTGTGCGAAAACAAGGATGACAAATAATTTGCCTTTATTAAAAGAGTGAATAATTAAGTTTTGGTACGTACAACTTGATGCGTCCTCTGATACTCCAACGGCGTGGCTTGTACTAGTAGACGGCCTGGTGGAAGTACCAGCATCATCAGCAGGCTGAGTGCCAACCTCCTCCCTTGATGTAACTCCAGATTTTTGGGGGATTTGACTTGTAGACGGCCTGGTGGAAGTACCAGCATCGTCAGCAGGCTGAGTGCCAACCTCCTTCCTTGATGTAACTCCAGATTTTTGGGGGATTTGACTTGTAGACGGCCTGGTGGAAGTACCAGCATCGTCAGCAGGCTGAGTGCCAACCTCCTTCCTTGATGTAACTCCAGATTTTTGGGGGATTTGACTTGTAGACGGCCTGGTGGAAGTACCAGCATCATCTGTAGGCTGATTGCCAACGGCCTGTCGTGGTGTTTTAATGGTCCTGTCAGAATCTTGTTGATGTGCAGACGTTCGCTTCATTTTGTGAAGTCAGTTTGACAGTCCCCTCTTTATAAATGTGTGACCCAACTTGACGGATATCATCTGTGCAACAAAAAATAATTTGCAGTGTCTTTGAGCTGTCTGTAAACGTAAATTACATTGTGACAGTATAGGCTTGGCCGACGCTGTTTTCTGTGAATTCTAAACTTTCTGAAAACTCCTGCCTCCACCTCATTCTGTCACGTTTGTGATTGGTCAGGCACGATCCGGGAAGAATCAGGAAAATCGAAAGCCTCCCCAATCCCCATCCGGACGATAAGGACACGCCTTTATCGATGGTTATGTGTTTTTGTTTCATTCCATGGTGGTTAGAAATCATTCGCTAAATGTAGTGAATCATTAGTTTGTTTCGCAAGCATGTATCAGAACTCTATTTTTGTCGGGTGGAGTGCGATGGCCTTTTATGCTTCCCTAAGTTCCAAACTTTTCAAACTTTTTAGCGTTTGCTAATTCCATAAATAATATTTTCATTACTTATGACGTGATGTTTATATAGACTCTTTACAATTATAGTTCTTTAGCCTTACAAGAATAGACGTGTTCCTGCAACCTGCGTCCATATCAGTGTACACAAATATTGCATGCATAGCTGCTGAGATTATCTTACATGTCAAACTTGCCAATTAATAACCACAGGTTGGTTAGTACGAAGCAGGTCTCGGATCCCTACCTCCATTATGTCAATTAGTTGAATCAAAGGTTAAGTTTTCCTGCTAGGTGTTGTTGACGCTGGTATGAAAGTCCATTTGATCCAACATTAAATGGGTCCGGCCATATGTGCAGTGTATTACAAAAACAGATCAATAATCACTAGTTTTGATGTTAGGGGGATCTGACTTGTAGACGGCCTGGTGGAAGTACCAGCATCATCAGCAGGCTGAGTGCCAAAACTTCCTACCTTGATGTAACTCCAGATGTTTGGGGGATCTGACTTGTAGACGGCCTGGTGGAAATACCAGCATCATCAGCAGGCTGAGTGCCAAAACTTCCTACCTTGATGTAACTCCAGATGTTTGGGGGATCTGACTTGTAGACGGCCTGGTGGAAGTACCAGCATCATCAGCAGGCTAAGTGCCGACCTGCTCCCTTGATGTAACTCCAGATGTTTGGGGGATCTGACTTGAAGACTTCCTGGTGGAAATACCAGCATCATCAGCAGGCTGAGTGCCAACCTCCTTCCTTGATGTAACTCCAGATGTTTGGGGGATCTGACTTGTAGACGGCCTGTTGGAAGTGCCAGCATCATCAGCAGGCTGAGTGCCAACCTCCTTCCTTGATTTAACTCAAGATGTTTGGGGGATCTGACTTGTAGACGGCCTGGTGGAAGTACCAGCATCGTCAGCAGGCTAAGTGCCAACCTCCTCCCTTGATGTAACTCCAGACGTTTGGCAGATCTGACTTGTAGACATTTCATGGGGGGGGGGGGGCGTCATGTAGATCAATTAATTTTTTTTTAGAAACTCAAAATCTCAGTGGGGGGCGACTGGGGGGGGGGGGCGACAAGGTTTCATGGGGGGGGGGCTGTCGCCCCCCCCCCCCACGCCCCCCGTGGCTACGCCACTGCGTCAGAGCCAGACTCAAACAACAACAACTGTACAGGCGCACCAGTTTCTTTAGTTTAACCTCGCTATGCCATTCCCATACCCGAAGCGGTTATCGGTGCACGAATGTTGCGTCGTGATTATGGTCCTTTCACATTCTTCGGCAACTTCATCATGTCCCTTGTAAGGAGGGACATGGATTTTGAGTGCAGTTTTTTAAATGAAAAATAAAAAACAAACTGGAAAAACAACTGAAAGACCCACATTGCGACCTAGGTACCTTAGACTTTAGTGTGTGACGTCAGATTCATAAATGATGACGCTTTTATATCGGTATATGGCACGGGTTAGGAGCAATGACTTCAGGGGCGTGTTTCAGATTTTAGGACACGGGTGGGTGGCCTATGATGCTTTATTCCAGGTTTTAGACTTTGTTAATTCCATATAAGGAAATTACATTAGTTGTGACGTCACAGACGTAGCGTTTATTTTTTGCAGACTCGTTCCTGACGTGTGACGGGGGGGGGGAGAGTCGTCAAGGCTGACAATAGTTTTCGTCGCCGTAGGCCTACATTTTGTGTGCCCACCTATACGTGCATCTGTAGCCCATTGTATGCATAGCTGCTCGAGGTTATCTTACAGGTCGATCTGTTGTGAATTATTAACCAGAATTAGGTTAGCATGAGGAAGGACGGTCTCGGATCCCTACTTCCATTATATATTAAAGAAATTGATTAAAGCTAAACTTGTCTCCTAAGTGTTGTTGACACTGGTATAAGTCCATTGGAATGCAATATCAAAGTAGTCCGGCCATATACAGCAGGCCATGTGCGCCATGTGCCGTAAGAAGCATCAATGATCGTAATTGACGCCACCAAAAGATTCCAGTTGCCTAAATCTCATCTTTACAACAAGTCACATACATACGTTTGTACACCCACAGAGGCGCACCCAGGTTTTGGTGGGGGGGCACACTTTTGTTTCCAATTTTTTTTTAAGTTACTTTGTTTCAAAAATCTTGCCCAAAGTTTTGGCCGCAGAAAAAAAATAGGGATTTTTTTTTGTGGCGTTTGACGTTGGTGGCGCCACTTACACCCCTATTATACTGCTAGAAAATAGGCCACATACATACCAAGGTCAAATTGAGGTACTAAAAAAAATTCTAAAAAATAAATAAATAAATTACAACCTCTTGGGGGGGGGGGGGAGCTCAAGCCCCCCCCCCCAGGACCCCCCCCCCCCCCCCCCCCTTGGGTGCTCCACGGTTTGCACAAATAGTAAGGTCAGATACTGACATAAAGTTATAACCGTTTTCAAATATGGAAAAGTTCAAGAGTAATACAGAATATTAAATGTTCCATGAATGAAACAAAATAAACGACAGTCAAAATTTGGTCGATTATTAATATTATCAAGAATTTGATTCCTTTCCTTCCCTGTATACTGACAGTTAGCTTGTACCTGGACAGGGTGAGCAAAACAAACGAAACCCAAATGTCGGGACAGTAATAGTGAAGTTCTGCATTTAGCACCCTCAAAATCTAGGATATAAAAGCCCAATTCATAAGCTTTGTTTTAGTACAAGAATCATTCAAATCACTTAAGTAATTTTTAAGTTACGGAATTTTAAACACAACCACCGTTTTAAAGGTGTGTTCTTTCAGCGAAACGAAAACAAAACACATAGCCTATAGGCCTAGGGACGTGTGAATTGTTTTCGTTTTGCTGAAAGAATTACGCATCCCTTTTTTTGTGATCGGTGGATAGAACTTTGAAACGGGTGGTTGTGTTTAAAACTCCGTAACTTGAAAAGTACTAAAAGAGAGCTTATGAATTGGGCTTTCATATCCTAGATTTTGAAAATGCTACATGTAGAACTTTACTAAAACAATGGTCCCGCCATTTTAGGTTTCGGGTTTTTTTTTCACTCACCCTGTATATCCTAATGGTTATCATTCTTTTGAAAATAAAAAAAATTGAATCGCTTTTTACCCCACAGAAACTAAAACTGTTCCTACCTTTGTTTGACCTAACGTGTCCGTATTTTTACGCTGCTGCTTGACAAAATAGTTTACTGTCGCCAAATCCGACCAACATTGATGTTTGAAGGCGATTTGTAGAGTGTATCAGGCTAGCTGGCTAGCTACACCAAGGCTATTCCTTCTCCATAGTTTACATCCGATGGTTTGGGCGAATAGCTGGTTAGTTGTGACCTCGGCGCATGCTGTGTGAAGGATGACGCGATGGAAACTATAGCAAAGTCACCTGAAGAGTGACTTTACTAGATTTTCTAAGGTGTGTCTGTTGATTTAGTGAGTATGTAGGGTAATATTCATTCGCACAAATATTGTTTTGTTGATTGAAGGAACAATACGATAAATCTGAAGTATGTTAAACAAAAATAGTACGACAAAGTTTTAACTCATTAGGTATACTTTTTGAGAAAATTACTCCTTCATTTTTTTCGCACCCTGTTGGTAATTCCTCCCCCCCCCCAAAAAAAAAACCACCCCAACAACAACAGCATACTGCATAATTTCTCATGATAGGCGTAGTAATTTCACAGGATGCATGATCTTATTATTGACCTACGATAAAGTAGGTACGACAGTTTCATTTCGAATGTTTGCAAAGGCGTCCATTACCTAATTCAAAAAGCTCTAAAACCAATTGATTTCGTTATGAATAATGTACTCAAATTCATGTGGGAGTTCAATACGACTGGTTCTATTTATTGATTTTTTCATGTTTGTTGTATCTATACTACAATTCAAGGAATCTCTGTCTGTCTGTCTGTCTGTCCGTCTGTCTGTCTGTCCGCCGATTATCTCCAGAACTGGGCACCGTATGGAGTTGAAAATCGGCGGGTGCATTGTTCGGGACAACAGAATGTGCAGTGCCGAGTTTGAAGTAGTTTGGACGAGGGGTTCTCGAAAAAGCTGCAAAAACAACAGTATTTTCTGAGACCTAGCGCGCCAGAATATAGCCTAGAACTCCGCGCACTGCCGTTCTTTTATATTGTTTACGTCATGTTAAAGCAAGAGCGCGCGTGCTCAATATGACGCAAACAATGCAAAAAAGACATGGGCACATTGTAGGGCGATAGCACTGCACACCATGTCTTCGTACGTTAGTGGCATGCACGGGCACGGGCACATGCATTTTGTAGTCAACTGAGCAACCATCACTGCACTGTATGTAGGCGGTCGACTGAGCAACTCTAATACAATATGGTATCGCCCTACAACTACGCCCTACAGTTGGGCAATACCATATTGTCCAGTAGGGGTAAATATCAGTGTCGGGGGTTGACGACATATTGTGCGTTTAACTTGCGAGTGTGCGTTCACACCATTGAATAATGTGCGTTATTTGCACGAGCTGCAGTTCTCAGCTGCCCCCTCCGAACACGCACATTTTCGACTGGCCCTGCACTAGTTACTATAAATTAAAAAAAAAATCTAAATTGCACTAAGTTTTACAGTGCGTCATGCGTATATGGCATGTACGCGCATTGATATTGGCACATCATGTCATTCTTACCAAACCTTAGACTATAGTTCCCGCCCCTAAAAAATACGGGACAGGTAATAGCTCAAATTTTAAGCCACTGATTGAATCACCTCTGCACGCACACAGAATGATTTTTTATTTTTGAATCACTATTCAACTTTGTGCATGGACGATACTTGAACACAATGGTTATCAAAAAACTGCTTACCACAACAAAGTAAGCAATATTGCCAGTGTCTCCATGAAGGCAACTTTCAAACATTTAACTGCATTTAAATCTGAAAAGTAATGTCCCTCTCTTTATTAGTAGTTGCCAGAGACACAACACTCATAAATGAATTTTTGGGGTCTATTGCCATATTGCAAAAGGCTGGTTCTGCGCAAATATTACCGTTAGAGAGCCTATAAGTTTATAGTTTTGCTTATTTACGAAATAATGTCACTGTGGTTAAAAAATTAACGGGCGGCCCGTACGGTCGTGTAATTTTTGTTAATGCAGTCCCAGGGGCGGATCCATGATTTTTTTTTGCGGGGGTGGGGGGGGGGGGGGGGGGTGGGGTGGGTGGGGGGGGGGGGGGGTGGGTTTCATCAGCGAATCAATGCTGAAATGTAGACAGTTCACTTGGCAAGTTGGCCTCCCTAAAATCAATAGGTGCAGGGGGGGGGTGTCTTGTGCCATGTTTTCAATGAGGGCGTTGTTAAAATTCCACCATCGTTAACACTGTGTATAATTACAAAATAAATTTAGGTTTACATTTTTCTTTTCAAAATGCACTTCGTCAGAAAAAAATACTTCAGGGAAGACCGATTCAAAAGAGGTAGGTTTTCATTTGAAGCTATCCAGAACTATGAAAAATCTGGAACTAGGAAAACGACTGTACAACGTCTGGACCAGGTGTTCCGATCCTGAGGCTGGGCTCCCGAGGCCAGATGATTTATGGCCAGAGCATGAGCGACGGAGGCGGGCGAACTTATGACTGCAAATATTACTTTTCAATATGAT
This sequence comes from Patiria miniata, assembly GCF_015706575.1. Classification (NCBI taxonomy): domain Eukaryota; kingdom Metazoa; phylum Echinodermata; class Asteroidea; order Valvatida; family Asterinidae; genus Patiria; species Patiria miniata. The sequence continues at coordinate 5,831,900 of NW_024037071.1, forward strand.
GTTGGCCGTGTTTCTGGTGAAAGTTGCATGGTCCAGTCTAATTCTACCTCCATGGTCCAGTGAACCTTCGCATCGCTTTTGAAACTATAACGTTTCAGCAGTTCATCAACAAATAGCAATGTGACAAGGATTGTCAACTTTGAGGCGATATATGAATTCAAAGCATTATGTTTTGTATTAAAAATCTTTAAAGCAGTCCCCCCCCCCCGAAATAACGCCGAAGCTGGTGACGACTACGAAGTTTGAAAAAGGTATTTAGTATCTAGAACCTTGACTTGTTACACGGTAACAACTGTGTATGCCTGTAAAGGTGTACTGCTAAAAATAATAGTTACATCACATGCACACGAACACACGCACAGTGGGTCGTTTTAGCCTAAAAACTGCGTTTTCTTTGCGTTGATTATGATACAATATTTTCCGCGATTTTGATAAAGGAAATCTGTTCCATACAATCTTATAGCTCAAATTGAAATGGCTCTGCGAAATGCCTGGAGAAGCTCTTTGAATTTCCATTGTAATCGGCAGTGTTTGATTCAGGGGTTTTCCTTTGCGAGCCGGTTTTGTAGTCGAAAACCTCGTCATGTCCTGGATGTTATCCATCAAAATGCCATGAATGTGAGTAGTGTTAACAGTTGAATATTTCTTATTTGTGCTGTACTGGCCTAGTAAATAGTAGCAGGTCATCAGAAATAGTTCTATTTTGAGTTGCCACATGCAAATGTTGGGCTTTTGAATTGTCATTGTCTCTTTTTATTTGGGCAAATGTTGGGAGGGGGGTGTTGTTTAATATCTTTATTATGATCAGACTTTCTTTTCCTCAATAAAAGGTCCGACACACTACATCATCGGCACTGAGCTGCACCAAGAGACTAGGACAATTCTTCAAGTTACCGCAACTGTCCAGATTGTACTCTCGTTACCCAAGGGTAAGTTCACATAATCTCTCTCAACCTCCGTGACCCACTTGCGGGTACCTGAATTCTTGAATCCTAGAAAAAGACACCAGTGTCGAAAGAAAAGTATCTGTCAGATTTCATCAAATTTTTAGACTTTTTATCAGAGTGATAATATCCCTGACCTGTATTAACTGTAGGGTCTAAGAGATGTTGGGGTGGGTGGGGGGGGGGGGGGGGGGGGGGGGGGGGAGAGAGGTAACGTTAAATTATTGAACACTTCGATACCAGTTGTTGTGCACATTAATCTGTAAACCACGTTGTAGTTGAATACTCCTTGCCCTCAGGTATTGTAAATTATTGATTAGTATTTGTTTTTTCCTGATTGTTGCGTTTGTATTCAGAGTCAGCAGATATTTCAGCATGCCAGTCGGCGTTTTCAGAGCAATGGAGTGGCAGAGGCACAGCCGACCGCAGCTATCCCAGCACATGCACAGAAGATTGTTGGCTGGTGGTTGCTGGGCTGCTGTGGTATGGTGGTGGGTGCTGTAGTACTGGGCGGAGTAACAAGGTAAACAAAAGGATCATTTGCAGGAAAAACATTTCCTGTTAAGGGCGCTCATACTGATCAGCTACCGTCAAATGTCGTCAACTGCCACAGTTACCATCAATTAATACTGTCAACCTCTTCAAAACACACTCTTATGATAGACTTGTGGTTAGGGGGTGTGCATGGGAACCGGGTGCCTGAGTACCCAACCGCTATCGTCAGGAACCGGTTCCAGATTATGGGATCGGGTACCCGTAACCAACTTTACAAATTACTTCTCAGACAAAAGAACAGTTTGGAACTGCCATTTGTGGGGAAGTTTCAAAATGAAAACCAGGCCTCATGGAAAGCCAAAACAGATTTCATGCATTTTAACCACACAACAGATGACGCTTGTGAAAGTTGCAGTTAACACCATAAAGCTAGAAAACCCTGAATTTTTGGGTTGGTTTTCTTTTACAGGGAACTTCGAAAGGGTGCCCAGTGCTACTCCTAACTGTACACTGGCACTAGTCATAGGCCTCATTGGATGATTTCCAACTGCTCTCCAAATTTGTTCGAACTAATTAGATATGCTCAGTCCGCATGTGAACCATGCATATATGTATGTGTTCTACATAATCCCTGAGGACCGACACACAAAAGGAGAACAAGAGATCCTTTCAGTCCTTGGGCGTTGGGTCTTTTGTTGAAAACGGTCCTCTTTCATACGGTTATGTGCTTAGACTATTGGAGAGTGTTATATTACAGAGACAAAGCATTGTCCTCGAGAGTATAGTAAAACACGACTGTCAAGAAGGAATATGACGCACTGCACGCGACAGCTCAGTAGCGATTGTGCCAAGTCTCTTCGTCTGAGTGATGTGTACATGTCTAATTATTTTACCTCTGCACGGTTGATTTTTCAGGTTGACAGAATCTGGTTTGTCGATGACTGACTGGCACCTGATCAAGGGAATGAAACCCCCACGGACCCAGGAGGAATGGCAGGCGGAGTTCGACAGATACAAGCAATTCCCAGAATACAAGTAGTAAGTTCATATTTCAAATCAATACTTATAACAAAAAACTGATGGCCTACTAGGCCTGCAACTATTAATAGGTTATTCAGCGATTTGTTTGGGTTCTTTATTCATCAGCAACCATTTAGTGAAAGAATAAAGTTTCTTTTCAGAAAGCCCAAGCATACACTCCTTAAAAAAGTTCTCAAGCCAAAAAAACTCAAAATGTCTATGTTCAAATCTCGTCTAGGTTTTTGACACCAAACAAACCCTTGCCATTTTAAAAAACTGGGCTCGATAACCAGCTTTGGCTTTCACTTTACATTGATTTCTCAGTGTGCACCGTGACATCACATTGGATGAGTTCAAATGGATTTGGCGCATGGAGTATGGCCATCGTATGTGGGGGCGCACTATCGGCCTGGTATTCCTCCTTCCCGCTGCGTATTTCTGGAGGAAGGGTTGGCTGACAAAAGCCATGAAACCCAGGGTGCTCATCTACGGATCTTTACTGCTGTTCCAGGTGAGAACTTAACTGGTACCCACTACCCCAGCTAAAGGTATTATTCTATCTTTGTGCTCGGACTGGATAGACTCTCACTGGATAGATTTTGTTTAACTGGTAACCAAGGATCAATGAGTCTCATATGAGGTTAATACCACTATTTTCCATATAAGGAGAATTTTAGCACAACACGTGTTAGGCACTACCATAGCCATGGCCAGAGGGGTATTTCACAAAACTTGAAGTAAAATTGTTCAACAAAATTCTTGAAAATTTGTGAATTTTTCTTGTTTGGACTTTATGAACTGGAAATAGGCTTTCAGCTAGGGCCATTATCTGCGTCCAGGCCCCCTAGCTAGTAATTGTTTGAAACTGGCTAAGCAAATAAATACATGTATTCCCTAAGTAATAGTTTGTGTGCTCAATTATCATCTGCCAATCTTATAAAGCAGTGTTTTGTTTTGCCTGTATTGGCTGATATCTAATCGTGTTTCACACACAGGGTCTGCTCGGCTGGTACATGGTCAAGAGTGGTCTACAGGAACCACAGCCTACTGACATGCCTCGTGTCAGTCAGTACAGACTAGCTAGTCATCTAGGATCTGCTTTTGCTCTCTATGCACTCATGCTGTGGAGTGGCTTATCACATGTCCTGCAGTACAAACCAGTAAGTTAGTATTGGCTTAAAGGGAATGTACATCATTGGCTTATACTTTAATTTCCAGAAATGAACTATTTGAGGGGTTAGTATAATAGATCAAATATTGTTACGCTGACATGTTTGAAGTTTTGTTTTCGAAAATGCTGGAAAAACCAAGAAAAACAAAAAATTTCAAGTAGTCTGGTTCCCTGACTCCACTGAAGATGAAATGGATCAATTTACATATGCCGGAAAATTGTACGCTAAGGGAACCAGTCTAGCTGACCTGCACCCATTCATGAACATAAAACCAATTAGCAAACAAAATTGGACTGAAAAAATGGTAAATTTGGAGCAGTAGTAAAAAATACTTAGGTTTTTCCTACGGTGGTCGGCCGACCACCGTTGGAAATGTAAACAAAAATACAATTTTCTTGAAAGTGACTTCACACCAGGTGCCATAATTTTACAGGATGCTTTAGACTGTCATTTACCAACATCCTGTAAGGTATTTTGTAAAAACTTGGTCATTTTATTTTTCAATGTTTGCAAATGTTGTATTTTCCCTTTAAAGTCAAATAACAAGTAAAGCCGTGTCCGAATTACTAGGCTACGACTCGACATTACACACGATTCTAAGGGAAGTTGCTGCAGCCACTTCTGTAAAAACGTGTCAATATTCTATATACTATACCCAGTCATTGGGAGTGCATTTCATGAGGCACTTCACTTGTCACTATTGTTGTCATGACAGTGGTGTGAGCTGATTGAAGGTTCCGCTAAAATCAAATAACCACTACTGTCGAACACCTTTATAACAAGGTCCTTGGGACTTTGGAATTACCTTGTTATAACAGGTACCTTGTATTAACAGTAACAGAAAACAAAGAAAAACAGACTTGGGACCTACAATTTTGCTTGTTATCAGCAGTACCTTGTATTAACAGTGCTCTTCTTATCAGGGTTTGACTGTATTTAGTTTGAAAAAAAATGAGGATAACCTGATTTTGAAAGCTTCGATTTCTCCAACCACTAATGTTGTTTCTTACAGATAGCGGACAGCAGATATCTGCCGTTACTGAGGAAGTGCGCACATGGCACTATGGCCTTAGTGTTTGTCACAGCCTTATCAGGTACTTAATTTGGTGTATTTGGAGAAATCATAGGTTGAAACCTTGGCTTCAATTCCGGCTTTGGCTTCTCACTCCAGCCTCATGTAATAATGATAACATGGTACTGCATCCAGCTGGAGTCCCCCAAGTCTAAAAATCTTCTGTAGGTGAAGCTGCAGACATAGCCGAGCTTTCAAAATACTGTGATTATAGACATTCAAACTGACAGAACATGGCAAAATATTTGTCAGAAACATTCTTGTTGGATCCTTTGGGTGCATTCTAATTTTGGATTTGTACAATGACAATTTGCAACTTTATGGGCGATGACAGGTCACATGTATTCTTGCCGATTTCGTCGTCTCAAGCTTTGCAAGCAATAATGATGTTGTTTGATTGGCTTGCATTTCAGGTGCCTTTGTGGCTGGGCTAGATGCTGGTTTGGTCTATAACTCGTTCCCCAAGATGGCCGACAAGTGGGTGCCTGATGACATCATGGCCATCCAACCCAAATACAAGAATGTTTTTGAGAACCCAACCACGGTACAGTTTGACCACCGCATTCTGGTGAGTAATTCGACATCTTACATGGTTTTCCATGTATGTTGGTGTCACGGCCTCATTTGTAATGAACAAAATAGGATCCACAAAAGATTGTTTAGTAAAGCGTTTAATTTTGTTTTATAAAATGACTCTTGGACCATTGATATGAGAGGCAACACCCACGCATCTTCTAAGATGCATAGGTTACTGTACGCCGTGCTTTGCGTTAAATCGGATATTTATCTTCTATAGCTTTTCAAATAACACAGACTGATTACATGAATTTGGTACCGGTATTCTTTTTTCACTTTATTTTTTAATTTAATTTTTTTAATGAGGAGTTCGAAACAGGGTTAATGATAATAAAAAAAAGTGTGGCATAGCAAAACAATAATTTACATCCTCCAGAAACAGGCAAAAAATAAGGGAATAAATGTGTGCTCCGGAGGTTTTTATCACTCGTTTAATACCGCTTAGAGTCTGGGTGCTGATAATTACCCGAGCCGGAGGCGAGGGTAATTATCAGCACCCAGACTCTAAGCGGTATTAAACGAGTGATAAATACCGACCGAGCACATATTTATTCCCATTCATAAATACCTTATCCGTAAAAAAATTTCAAATAATTCGTTCAAAAAATCCCGATTTTGTTCAACAAGTTCACTTCATGCTTTTTGAAACATCCCTCTAGCAAAATAATGGAGTGTTCAGCTGGCGGGTAAGATGTAAACAACCCTTTTATGGAGATTGACGCGCGCGTAACATGTTCTGCGCGATGTCACGCAGAACGCACCTGGGGCGTTGCGTTTTGAATTTAGAACTATAAAATTCTGACTCGCTTGTAGTGTTGCGCATGCCTACTTGAGGATTGTGAACGTTCAACCAATGAAACGGTAAGAGGCACTGGATTTTTAGGAGTCCACATTTTATTGTGACACTGGAAGTGTTTAAGACCAGCTAGCCATGTCTTTATCATCCGTTTAATACCGGCCACGTGACAGGCTCTCGACCAATAGGAATAGCTAAACTGTCTGAGGTATTTATGAATACTGAATAAACAAAACTAATCGCAATATTTGTTTTTCTTTTGTCAGGGAACGACTACAGCTTCAGCAGTTGTCGGGATGTGGTTGCTTGCTCGTAAAGTACCGTTACCAGCGAGAGCCAACCTAGCAGTGAATTGCATGCTCGCCATGAGTGCTGCACAGGTAAGACAAAAACCAAGTAATTGACTCGAACAAGTTAGATGTAGAGTTCTGTACATCAAACTCAAGATCTTGTTAGTAGATCTTCAGATTGGAGGTTACAGTTCAATGTGTAGAGTTCAGTGTTTGTGTCCTTGGGCAAGACACTTGACATGTATTTCTCATCACTTCCCCCCTCCCCCACCTAGGAGTAAATGAGTAGCTGTGAGGGCAGAGATGGTTTTTGTTTGAATCAGTGATTTAAGCCACCCCGACAAAAATGTGGGATGGTAATGTTAGGCGTGCCAACATTTCTTCTGTCAGGCATGCAACTGGGAATCGAGGAAAAAAACGAAGAAACTCCAAACCACACAAGACTTTGTACAGTATATTTCAATTGATAATGGCATTCATGAGAGGTAAAAAACAATGAAATCAGCAGATCCGAGGAAAAGTTGCATGCTTGTTATGTTGTATTTTTGTTTTCCCCCAGATAACCCTGGGTATCTGCACCCTGTTGTACTTTGTACCCACCGAGTTGGCAGCGGCCCATCAGTCTGGCTCACTCACGCTATTGTCCCTGGCGATATGGTTTGCTCACGAGATCAGAAAGGTTCCTAAATAACCACAAAACTGCTACAAGATATGCTGTGGAATGACGTAATTCTTGGCAGCAGTCTTGAATGTCGCTGCCATTGGCTAGAAATGGTTTGCAGTTTAAGGTTACAACTTTCCAGGAAAATCTAACATGCATCTTTTTTTCTTAAATGACTTGGTAAACAATCAATGAAAGTACCAAGTACATGTATATTTAATTGGCCTATTGCAAAATGTAAGATTTTTTTTTTTTACATTTACCGGTGCACCTGCAGACTGCAGATGCCCGTTCCATCGGACCATTCTGATTGGGTGGCTGTACCATCCTCCTTGGTTAAAGGAGCAGTTTTTTTTAACAGAATGCAACCTTTTTTGCTCGAAATCATGTTTCTGAGGAAACAATAACAGTTGGGAAAATTGATAAAAAGTAGAATGTAAACATTCTCACACCTTTGTAAATAATCAAGGATGAGATGGTCAATTTTAAAAAGTCTGAAGAAATGAAAGGTTGGAAAGATGCATTTCTCATGCCAAGCTCACAGATTCAAGAGGTCTGATTTCAGCCAAAAAAGTTTGAAAAATCTCACGCAAGAATTACTGCGTGAAGAGCTGTTTAGGTACAAAAGTTTGGTCCTCAAAAACCAGCTCACGTGACAAATGTAAACAAACAGGGTTTTTCAACGTTTACGATGTGCATTTCTTGAGACCAAGAAATTTGAAATCTCCACAGGAATGTACGTCTTCAAAATTACGTGTCAAACTGTAAACTGGTGATTCAGACTCAAGAATTTGAGGCAATTTACATATATTAACAAACCAACACTACATGAGTTTATTTTGGGTACTGTGTACTACATTTGGCATACTTTACTTTATAAATAAATGTGTACGTGTAACTCATTTCATTGTAAATAAATGCATGATGTAAAGACCTAAAGAATCCAGTGTATTTTCTTGCTTAAGAAAAAAAAGGGAATAGTTATTCAAGGTAATGGGAACATTTCCTTTTGTGGTTTTTTTTTATTTGAAGCAGCAAAATTGCTCAAAATCTTAAGACGGTGTGTAACAACGAACTTGTTGATGTTTCAGCTCAGTGAACACTCTACAGTTTGAGAAAACAGTGAAAACGTATGCACGATTTTTGGGGTCTCTGGATTCTGTTGCAACGCACATAAATAAGTCTGCCCATGGGCACATTTTCTTAAACCGTCTTCAATGATTGTTTTCTTCTGAATGATACCATTTCAGGCGGAATAATTTCACAAGGTATTTGGTACCAGTCCCGTCTGCACTTTGAGTAAGGATGTTCTCATTCCATCGGTACGTCCCTTTCTGGGTAATTGCAAATGTTCCTAAGTGTCTTTAAAATAAAAGTTTTGAAAATCTGGTAAGCTTAAATCAGCCTCGGCAAGTATGGACGCTCTGAAGTTTCAACTTGATTCAACTGCGGTGGATTTTGTCGTGTGCATTTCCAAACATCAAATCTGATTCGTCGAAGCGCCAGTAAGTCGATGGATCTCGTTCAGTGCTATCACCTGCTGTGTGTTTCATTTTGTCTGACTATCTCATGAGCTGCGTGTAAACGGTGAAGTGTTTCTGTCTTTCCTAGAACTGACATCATCTCTGCTACACTTGCTCCTTTCTGTACGAAAAAAAAGAGAAAAACATGCCAGAAATGTTGCTTATATATGATTAAACTACCAAGTAGGCTTAAAACGTTTTTTAAACAACAAAAGTAATTGCTTAAAAATACTTCCTGAAAACTTGACTTAAAAAAGTCCAATAAAGTTCTTCTCTGGCTGGCAAATTTAACAAATTCAATGACAAACTTGTTACATGTATATTCGCATGTGCACACAAGTCAACTTTTGTCCACACATTTCGGACATTCACCATAGCTGTGATTGGTCAAAGTGACATGGGGGCGTGGCTTAATGTATCAATCTATCATTGGCTCATACCTTTACATTACTCAGGGCTATTCTCAGCACCCTCATGAATATGGAATAAGGAATGCCGGCCAAGCTTTCGCTACACTGTCTCAGCTTGGGAGACAGGTCTGTCACCTCACTCAACACTTTTTCTTGAAGACTGTCAATTTCCTTGCAGGCTCTGTCCAACACCAACTCTGAAAAGACAAAAAAGTATTAAAAAGTTAAATGTAAATGTTATTTGGAATACATGTAGCTTACAGTTACCCCCTAAGTCACACGCATGCAATATTACTGATGTAAGCTTCAACATTTCACAGAGTGAACACACAAAGGAGGAAGTTAAAGACTAAATCGCAATCTCTAATGAGGGTCACATTACCTGCCTGGCTGGAAACTGACATCAATTCCCCTTTACTGAGTCGCGGTGGTATCCACAGGTAGATATAATCAGGTTGACATAAGTCTTGTATCTTATCAATATGGTGCTGCAACAATAAGAATAAGTGACAGGAATTGAGAACAAAATGTATATAATGGTGATTCATTTCGCTTTCATTTTCGTTGGGTTTGTTGGCCCCTCACCAACATAATTTATAAGAACTTTTATGCTTTCTAAGAGCCTGGGGAAAAATTCACCAGCTTGCACGTACGGGAATCGAACCCATGACCTCCTGCTTACTAGTGCAGACGTCTCGACAAGAAGTCTGCAAGTGTGCGAATCCACATTAATTTTCGTAACTACAATTTCACATTTTTTCTTTCAAATTCCCCCCATTTTGCAGCTATATTTCAGGTCTGACCCCCCTTCACACATTCTGATTTAACTTACTTTCCTTGCTTCAAGAACTCTCAGCAGATACTCGTCTGTTAGGTTTTCCATCTTGTTGTTTCCTTCTGACCTGACAAGAAAGGGTTAGGGTTCCGTGAGAAGTGCTCAACAGCAACAGAAAAACAACAAAACAAACTAAAAAAGAATCGCCCAATCTTGACTACAACACAGAATCAAACCTTGTTAGAAGCTCAGCCACTTGTTGCCGGAGCAGGGCGACCAGTCTATGCCTGCCTTCTGTATGAGTCAGGAGTCGGATGATATGACCTCTGTTGACCTCCGGTAGTAGTCTCATCTCAAGCACAGCTGAATGGGTCGAGACTCGGTGTAATGAAAACTACATCAGGGAAAGAGAAAAGAAGAGGAAAGAACACATTCTATCACAGTTTACTGCTCTTGGAGTGAAAACTTTGAGGGTTTACAAGTCTATGCGCTTCGAGGGACAGTGGGTGGCCATGAGAGGCTCATATCTCCCTCGGCCTTCAGCCTGGGGAAATAATACCCTATTGTAGTCAGGCACGGGCCCAATATGTAGTTTTTATTTCCACAATTCAAAGTGCTTCAATTTTACCTCATACATCTGAACAGTGATAACGTACAGGGCCCTGTCACAAGACTATCTTGTGCATGAGAGACGATTGCAACATGTAGATCATGCTTGATACAATTTTCAACTGCTCTGCTTACAGTAATGAATTTGAGATTGGGCGAAAGGCGTGTTATACAAATATTGACTGTTTCAAACTAGAACTTGACACTCTGTTTACCCATGTAGAGGGACAATAGAATCCCAGTTGCCACATCAAGGTGGGAGATCTGAATATTTTCGATAAAAAGAAAGTAATTCCACAAACCTCTTGAATCAATTGCTGCATGCTGCGTATTGTCTTGTTCTCCTCAAACCCTGAGCCACAGAATGTGATGAAATTGACGACTGCTTCTGGCAAGAATCCTGCATCCTTCAGAAAAAAAAAAGAATAAAAAAATGTTTTGCCACCGTAATTTATTATCGAAGTGTTACATAATAGCGAGTGAGGTCACTAGTTATCCTAGTGATATTGTATTGTACTTATAATTCAACAAGAGCAACAATTGTTAATGCAAAATCTCCAACCTTGTCTATTTTGTTGAATAATACTACTAATGGAACTACACAAATTAAACTGAATCACTTTTTACCTTGAAATGTTGAACAAAAATATCACCTTGACGTTTGGATAACTTACTCCCATCTCTGAAAAAAAAATAGTTTATAAATTAATATTCAAAATTATTAAATATGACAATTTTTCGGAACAGCATTTTCCAAAATTTACCTTGACCAACACTGTTCTGTATTTTCTTTGTAACAAGCATCTTAAAAATTTAAGAATGGAATAATCCTCGGATCTCACCTATTGAGCAGAAGCGGCAAGTGTGCAAACTTTGGTGGACTCCAGGCAAAAGCTTTGTAGAGATACAAGTGTTTGGGGGTCGATGTTAGCCACTCCTGGACATTATGGGATAAATCATAGCCGGAATGTGTGAGACATTCTGCCCAAAAATGAGACAGAACTGGACACAGGTCAGAAGAAAATTTCAAAACAAATCCAGGCATAATTTATGCGTGGCCTAGTATGAACAACTCAAGGTAAGTCTTATATCCTCCTAAATCAACTTGAGGCATAAAGAGGCATAAAGCTTGAATCCTCCAAAATCCTACCAAACTGCATGATTGATTTTGAGGGATAGACGGTTAGGATTCAGTTGATTATAACGTTCCTTAGGATGACTTCACTTACCATTCCCCGCAGGACGTGCGTTATACCCATGAGGTGATCGTCAACCACATTGGCAAAATGGTAGGTTGGAAAACCATCACTTTTAATCAGAACCTGAAGACAATAAGATCAATATCTGAGAATGGTTACAAGTTCACAGATGTATCTTGTTTGATGGGATTTTCCATCGTGGAGATTTATAATCAGTTTTATAGAACGTCCGAGTAAATTTTAAACTTACCGGATCTCCTTCTATAACACCAACATCGTGACTTGTTTTGCCATAAACCAGATCTTCAAAGGATTCAATATTTGGCTCCAGCTACACACACACACAAAATATATAAATAAACTAAATTAGAAAAAAAAAGGAAAACTGCATCGCAGTTCAAATTTGTGGCTTAACGTTAAAGAAAACTCTGATTTTCAACTTAAGAAACTTGGCTGTTGAAATGAGAAATTCATCTTTACCTGGAGGAAAAAGTGTAAAATGTTTTGTCCAAAATTAGAATAAAGTTAGCCTGACTTGTTCCCCCTTTTTTGGAATGATTTTCTTGGTTTGGAGTCTAACTAAACTTAAACTCCACTCCAGTCTGACATCAGTCAGATTTCTATACACATACATGTATGCTGCCGTCATAGACAAGGCCATACAGTCAAGAGGTCTACGATCAGCCTAGATTAATATACGTTATCCATTTGCCATGCACCACCCCCCCCCCCCTTTACATGTATGTGTTTATTACAAACGCATTAGCCATACAGGGCGTCGACTAAACACGCAGTCACCATTAGTTAAAGTCCAAATGTCCCTACTGACAAAAGTGATGATATTTTTACGGCCTACAACTACAAGTTCCACAAGGACAAAAAGTCCAACTCACCTTCAATCTCAATACACTCGGTTTCCCTGACCGCAAGTGGTCTTGTACCTGGTGGTGCGATAGGTGACGGCACCTGTTATCATAGCGGGGGACCTGTCTATTTCTCATGGCTTCCTTCCTCAGGAGTTCCAGCCTTTGTTCTGTACAGAAACAGTGGTAGGCAGCCCCTGTCTTAAAAAGAAGAAAGAAATTCTTGTGGTCCATATATGTGATGCGATCAAGCTACATGAGTCGTTTGTCGACACTGGTCAAAATTATTGTTTTTATTACAGATTTGAAAAGAGCACAGTCTCAGCTTTGTGCACTCGTTGTTGCTGCATTTAAATAACAAAACTGATCTCAAGGATGGCTGCTGAATGCAAAAGCTCTATAGCAGCAGCACAGTTATGGAGTTATGGCTGGACATCTATCAAATTTTAGAGAAAGAAATTAACCCCAATAAATAATTTCTATTTGTTTTGTCTAGACTTTTGGGGTGAAATTTAAAAAACTATTGGAAGACCTGGTCCTCAGGACCAACAGTTTTAGACATTTGCAAAAAATTTAAAAAAAATATTTGGAAATTCGTGAAAACGTCAAATACAACTGAAAATTTGTGTCTTTGTGATAAAAATGAGCCCTACTGCATACCACATTCTCAAACTGAACTTACCTTGACTAATGTCTCCATGTGTTCCTTGTAGATGTGCAATCGCTCTGACTTTGAAACAAAAAACCAAATACTGGCCAATTAGCATGAAGAATACTTTGCATCACTATAAGTGTAATTATAATCATGGGTACCCCGCTCTGACAAATTGTGTTGTATAAACGCAGGAGCAAAACTTTTTCTTGGGGATTTTTACCTGTTTATAAGGGCCGAAACTCCCTCCTTGAACGGGACCTAAGAAATAGAATTAATCATGTTATGAGTACTGAGAACAAGTATACCGGCATGCAAAGCACTCAACATTCAAAAAAATAAAAGGCATTCTACGTTTTTGTCCAACACAAACTTCAGAAAACTTAGAAAAACTATCAAAAAAACTCAGCCAAACTTGGCACCACGGTCAAGTTTGGCTTATTAACAATGCTATACGACAATGACAAAAACTTGCTCACTTGAATATTTTAATATACTCTGAATACCAGTCATGAATATTCCACATATAAAGGCCATTTGCAAGGCACATCGCAAAATGTGGTTCAACTCTGGCGAATTCTCCATCTTACCTTCATCTGGGTTGACTCCAGACCATGCTAGCATCTCCTGCAGATGATCTTCAGCTCCAGGAACTAGCCGCGTCTGGTATAAGACATAGAATCAGGAGAAAGACGTAACAACATCAGGCTTTATTGTTTTGATAGACAACAAAATTCTGTAAAGGGCGGAGGGTAAAGTTGTGATCTGACGGCTTTTTACCCAACAGGCTTCACCGTTTGGTGCCAACCCATCATTGAAAAAAGGTGTTTTTTTTTTCAAATGCTTTAGGTCTAAGCAAGCCTATTGATCTTGATGGTTAGTTCACGTAAGTAATTTTTTTCTCAAGACAAAGTTGACACTCAGGCATGCCCTTTGACCTATGGTTCGATGCACAACAGATTCAGAAACTTGAAACTAAACAGCAATTTTCGTGTTCTCCCAGCCCCAATGGACCCAAAACATTGAACAGCTCAGTGGAACAATGTCTGATTTTGTCTGCAATAAATTAATAGCCCTCTCAAATCAATCAATATAATACTAAAAAAAAATTGAAATTATACAAATTTACACAACATTTATTTCATTAACCTGATCGGTATCTTCAATCCTCAGAATAAATGTGCCACGGTGTGCTTTGGCAAAGATGTAGTTGTAGAGCGCAGTCCGAAGGCCTCCGAGGTGAATATGTCCAGTTGGGCTTGGAGCAAACCTTACACGCACCTCACAGCGACAGATACTTGAGGTGGACAGAGGACGGATCACACGGAGTATGGACTGCCTCAGAAAACCCATGATTTCCACAGTTCTACAGACAGATGAACACAATTTACTGGGATTGGATATTGACCATACTCCATAGACATCTTTTATCATGATTTTATAAAATTAAAAAAGAAATCAAATATATTTGTTGTTTTTATTTATGTTTAGTGAGCCTACGCCTAGGAGTAGGACCTAGGCCTCAAATATCTTGGACTATGGGTTAGCCATGTTAGCTGGAGTTAACTCCAGGCCACCTAGACTAGGGTGGGGGTTAGTCCAAGTAACTTGGACCCAACTTATCGCCTTTCCGACATTTGGACATGGTCATGTCCGAATGTTAAAAAGGCGATAAAGGTGATATTTGCTTGGGGGGGGGGGGGGGGGGGGGGTCATAGTAGTAATGCTTTACAAAACGTTGACCATCCGTTCCTCAACCCCAACCCTGCCTCGGCCCAGCCTAAAATCTCCTCCATCCCCTCCCCCAATTGTCCCTACACCTTGCCCCCCCCCCCCCCCCGGCCACGCCTACTTAACTTAAGCCTTGGCACTGAAATTCTGTGCAGTATAAAACTTAAAGTAAATGCCGGCAGCATTAACAATTTATGGCAATGCCTTCCCACGTAATTTCAGGCCCTATACATATCGATATATATACATATATGTAATTATAACTAAGCAAAACTTTCAAAACCCAAAGAAACCTTATCACAACCTTTCATACCCACCATTTGGCAGGAATAACTGCCACTTGTGAAGTTGTTGGACGACAATCCAAGAGTTGCACGGTGCACGTGTGTAGCGCCCTCAATTGGCGGTCATGCTTACTGGTTCTCGATAAAAACTTTTCTTTGGCCGTGCAAAAGGGAATTTTACTGGAATGAAGAAAAACATTACGGATAAGTTCGTAATGAAAATTAAAACAATGTTAGTTTTGATATGCGGATGTATAATAAAAGTCATGAATCTATGAGAAATCTAAAAATAGCTGCATGCAGTCTGGTGCCCTGACCTACCGACCGTGATAATTTATCCTTTATTACAACGGGGAACCGGCGAATTTGGCATACACAAAAAACACGTGCAGGATCTTGCCGTCAACTTTTCGGCGCGGTTGTTTAGAAAAAAAAAGTGGCATTTTGTATCGGGAAAAATACAAGCCCTTTCTCTCTTTTGAAATCATCACATGTAGCTGTAACTTCTTTGGCCACTGCATGCAGCTAGAGAGGCATGTCCCTGGGCGGAGAACGTGTAAAACTGGCAAGGAACGCTGCACCGACAACTGACAGTGACAGCAGTGGTGATGATGGCAGGCGCAGGCCTGCCGTGTTTGGCGGGTCAACCAACCCGAGCCTGCACGCCTGCGGTCCATCCGACTCGGACAGCGGACCCTGGCAACACAAAGCAGATTTTGACTTCTTGAGACTCGGTCCCCGACCGCATCCACCTTCTCTAGCCAAAAAAGACGAGACCCAACTCCAAGACTTGAAGTTAGATAAAGAAGGTAGCCAAGCATGGGCGTGGCGGGGGGGGGGGGGCTCGTTACTACCATACTTTAAATTGGGTGCTATTCAAATCCGACAATTGTTCACACTATATTACAGAAAAGTGTGCAAATATCTCCGTAACCTGGCTGGCTTTGTCTGTAGTTTGTGCACATGCGTAATATTGCAATTATAACCAGTAGAATTGTTTTCGGGTGTCAAAGCTAGTGGGGGTGGGGTAGTGTTATTTTTAATGAATTTATATTTAACTAAGGAAATTTTTTTTTTTTAGATCCGCTCCGCTCCTGGTGATTTCTCTCCCAGTAGACAAGCATCTGTATGAATAACATTTCGAAAAACATTATCAACCTGTTACGAATTTAAATAAACCTCAACTGCCGTCCCTTTGAATACCCAAAACTTTAGGGTATGTTGGGTTATCGGACACATTGTTGCTTCTTTTTTGGCCTTATTGACAACTGCAAATTGCTGTCATGAAATGCTCTTTTTTTGAGAAGCAGGTGATAGTCATTACGTCCAAAAGACGGCAGTCCAGATGACAGCTTTGAGCAGCATTGTTAACAGAGGGGACAAAGCCCTGGATGAGGTGTCAGCAGAGAAAGACGATGACATTCTGTCCATAATGTGTGATGACAATGACGACAGTGACATCTTCGGAGATGACACAGTTGAAACAAAGAGGTACAAACAAAAGCAGTCAAATTTGACGCATTTGTGTAATTTGATTTTAAATATGAGGTGTTGTAATGGTCCACAGCTAGGTTGTCCAAAAGATGCCCAGGTGAAGGTTTTATGTAAGACATTGGGCAGAGTTGGGAAACTTGCTTAAATGCTTCACACTGCTATGTTCTGAAGTAATGAATTTCAGAATTCAGTGAATTATTTTGAAATATAAAAGAGTTTTTTCTTGTTAATGTGTAGAGACTGGAGCTCTGAATCCAGATTTGGTAATAAGCGGAAACAAGATTCTCCAAGCATCTCAAGCCCTGCAAACATCAAAAGAAGTCGCTCTTTGTCCAAAACTCCTCCAGAAAGGTACATTAAGCAGTCTTGTAGAACTCAAACTCGTACATTATATACTCGTACTCACTATACTCATACTGTTACTCAAGTTTATTTTTTCCTACCCTAAATACGCATGAGAAGGTGCTCACAGGGATTCTCGTACTGGCCAGAACATATTGCCTGTATTCATTCCCATATGCATGGCAAAGTACTCATACTCATCAAAGTGTTCTCCTGCAACAATTAAAAAAGAGGTACATACAGGAACAGGATGCATTTTCTTTTGTTTTAAGGCTTTTGCCAAGTCCCTCTGACAGCAAGAGGGCCTAGAAACATGTACCAACTGGAATGTACTCAAAATTTACTCAAGAATAACACAAAAACAACACATTTCTAAAGGATGGTTGTGTGTAGGTTTATATTCTACTTTCAAACGTTCCTTCCAATTAATATAATTTTGTTCAAAACTGTTTTGTAGCCCAATTGGGTGCTTTCCATAATGCAGTGTCCCGTTAACTTCCTTTTGAAAATTTACTAACAACATAGACTCTGATACAGAAATGTGTTTTATTGACTGAGCAAATTCAGTTCAAAGGACAAACTTCAGTTCCAGCATAGATCAAAGTGACCAGTGTGGTGTGAAAATTGGACGGGAACAAATCCAGACTTGGTTGTGGAGATGTCAATTATGAGGGTTACAGTCCATATAAGGTAAAAGAGTTCAGATTATGTAGGATTTTTAGATGAAATTTGCCCTCCTTTTGTTCACATTATTATCAAAGTTTTCTTTTAAAAAAAAAAACAGTGAAAGATCTCGAGCTGGCTCAGTGCACAGTCGCCTTGGAAGATCCCAACGTCACCAGGTATATAGTGGCGGATGCAGGGGGTAGGGAGGGGCACCTTTCCCCTGGCAGTGACTAAAATTTCCTCAAGAAAGGCCTTTTTTTCACTTCGAGAGAGCCCTTCCGCAGTTTTAACTTACACATACAACCAATATTACAAGGTAGAATTGTCCATTTTATTTGCAAGTGACTTTCCAAAACGAAACATAATGCCGCAAAACAAAACAAGTTGCATGAGTCATCACAAGTCATACAGCCCAAGTCAAGTTACAAGCTTTGCAAATTGTTCATTCATGTTGTGATCGGAACAATGTTTGGACCTGTGATTGACTCAGTTAAGACTCTACTAACGCATTTTTTACCTTTTTTTTGGGGGGGGGTGTTCTGGGACTAGAGTGACCGTGACTTGCAGAGACTGTGCTTCAACTTCACCAAAAACGGCAACTGCTTCCGTCCATTCTGCCCATTTCTCCACCTGAATCCACTGACCATGGAAAATGGTACAGTCCACAACAGACGTGAAAGAGTTAGGGTGAGTGACATCTACCTAACATAATGGGTTACAACATTGATTTCCTAGGGCTGTACATCGGAACCTGGTACCTGATGTCAGGAACCGGTTCCAGATTATAGGAGCGGGTACCTGTAACCAACTTTGTAAACTACTTAGTAAATTTCTCAGACAAAGATGGAGATAAATAGACGGAGATTTAAAAATGAATAAACCTGTCTCACTTTTGCCATGATTGCATTCACCACAGAATGGTGACGTCGTTATGGACCACTCGGCATCCCCGCACCATCTGCAGAAACTGCAGCAGCAAGTGCAGGAGCTGCAGATGAAAGCACAGCAGCAGAAGACAGACCTGCAGTCGCTGACGCACAACATGCAGCAGATTGAGATAGGCCTGAAACATCATGCCACCCAACAAGCTGATCAGGTTAGCTCTGCGCTCTTATGTGGTTGTGTTTAAGATCGCCCGTAATGGGTACTTTTGAAATGTCCGCATACTTATTTCTGCCCCCTCCCCAGTGATTCTTAGTTCCATTGTTATCACACCACAGGTGTTTGAGCAGATGCAAGGACAGCTTCACCATCAGCAACAGCAGCATCAAGCCCAGCTGGATCAGACAAAGCAGATGTACGGACAGATCAGCCAAGCCCAGGACAGGATGGAGGAACGTGAAAGGCTCCTAGGCAGTCTCTGCATGTTGCTGCAGCTGGTGCTGAAACACCACCTGGAGAACATCACGCCAAGCAGAACCAGCAACACTCACAGCAGCAGTACAAGCAGGATTGCACAGTTGGAAAATGGCAACATGCTACACGGGCCCCTGTTGCATGATTTGCGACAGCTTTTACCTGAGAATAAGCCTGACGCTGATTGTCCCCCGCAGCCTAGATCAGCTGATTATGAGAATCAGCGGCGCGTGACAAGAGATTTGTGGCGCTCACTGTATGAAGGGCATCCCCGTCGGCCCCAATCGGCTGATACTTTAAATCGCTCCAGCCACCAGCCGGCCTGCTATGCCCGTGGCCCTTCCCATGCAGGGATACCCTCCCAGGATCCTCAGAATGAGTGGCCGACCAGTCGCCAGCATGACTGGTACTTTGGCCCCACCTACAACTGTGCTCCATTGATGGGCAACTCGCAGATTCCCATCAGTCAGCCATATTGCCATGTGGCTGGTAACCCAGGGATCGTGCGCCTCTTGCCAGTACGTCACAGTGCAGATTCGGCTTTTGACGCGTACCCACGTGAGCGTGCACCAGTGCAACCTCGCTAGTATCTCAAAAATCGCAGAATTCTATCCAAAATACATCCTGTTAAAACGTGAAACACAACAAGCAAGGATGCTTTGCCAGGGTAAAATAAAAAGGCACTTACATTTTTTTTGGATTATCGTCACTTGAAAGGAGCCTGTTCCTGATACAACATATGCTGCAAAACAGTTTTCTATTTAAAGCAAAATCAGAGCACAAGTTCTTGATTCTGCTTATAATGGACAAAATTTGGTGCTTACCACATCAGCACAGCTTCATTAGCTAAGCACAACTTCTTGCTACTCTGTAGAAGACTTTGTCTTGGTAGAAAGCGGAGATCACTTGTTTAAAGTGTGCAGAGTCATACAATTGGACAGTTATTTTAAGAGTTCACTAAGCTGAAAAAGAGAGATTATATAAAAGAACTGGAAGATCTTTTTCTTAATTGCTGATATTGCCCATATATTTCTGGGGGGGTAAAAAAAACCTAGGACTTTTTGGTTTGAGTTTTTTCTTCTATTCTGGCCACATTTAAGTTGGGCGGAACAATTGTTTGAAATCTTTTATCTACATTATGGTAAACAGAAATTCCAAAAAGGAAGTTGTTTTGATACAAGTATTTTTGTACTTTGATTCACCAAACTCTTCATAGTAGTACACTTATGTGATTTACATATATTTTCAGTACTTAATTAACAAAATATTTCCATTTTGACCTTTTTTAACAAATACAGATTTGGTGATTTATATACCGATATTTTTTTAGATTTAAACAGCATAAAAAACATAGACAAGTAACGAAGAAGTGTATGTTTTTGTTTGAGTGCGAAGATAGTGCTTGAGATGTTTAACGTTTGAGCGTAGACTATCATATGTTTTTCCAAATGTGGGGAAAAAATTATGCTTCATTATGCTTTACATATTATTACTGCAAGTTTTATGCAGTGACAAGAAAATGAAAAGTTGTTACTTTTTTTTAATTGCCAACGATAGAATATCTGTTATTTATGGCAACAAGCCAAGTTGTTTCCTTTTACAGTGGGAATATTTTAGTAAATCTGATATCTTAATGAATATATTTTAAAAGATGACAAAAGAGTTGATTTTTAGTAAGAATAAATATTTAAAAAATTGGAATACTTCAAGAGTTCAAAAAATGATTTCTTAATCGTGCATTACTACGTTAAATCTGATATTTCTTGCCATTTATATCTGTCCTTTAATCAAACCTAGTTGAACTGCCATGTCTGCATTATTTGTTTCTATTTCCATATATTTATTCCCAGTATTATATTTTTGCAGTAGATAGTTTTGTGATTTTAGCTAAAGGGTAGAATTTAATGCACACATGTTTGAGTTTGAAGCGTTTTCATCAGTTTTGATTCAGTCAGGTTTTTTTCAAATACTTTTCTTCCAGACTTAAGTAACAGAGCAGCAAATTCTCCAAAGGAATATTTCTCTAAAAGTCTGGCTAATGTGACATATTTTGTTTATATGTACACTTAAGTTTGTAGTAATGGAATTGTCTTGATAGGTATACTATGTTTTGTTGGTTTAATATAAGACGTTGCAGATGCAACCATAATTAGGTTTTTGATTTAACAAAGTGCCAAAGAGATGAAAACAAATATGTGTTTGTTTTCTATTTGCCATATTTTGTTCGGGTATTATACTTTGCATGAACCAAGAGTTGCAATAATGCATATATTTTTTTCTACAGAAGATATATTTGTTTCAAGAAGTTTTATTTGTTACAAAAATTGTTTTTGTTTGTTGTGTTTAAAAATGTTATGGATAAGGAAAATGAAAAAAATGTGTTTGACTTTTTGAAAGGTTTCAATAAAATGAAAGACACATTGATGTTTGTGCTTTTATAGTGTTCTTTTTAACTTTTTTAAAGAGAATATTTCATGAAATATAGCAGAACGAAATTGCACATTTGCACATTTATATTACTAATATTTTATAAGCTAAGATATAAATACGTTTGAGACCAAAACAAATAGTTGTGGAGGGAAACGACTAATCAAACGACTGGTGGCACATACAAATTTTTCAAATAGTTTTGACCTGAATAAAGAGATAACATGCGTTTTTAACCGACTTGAGGTTAGTAAAACTGGTTACAGGTAACACAAAAGGAATGAAAAGTTTAAGAAAATTACAAGGGAAAACAAACTTTTGAAGGAAGTTTTGAACTTATGCAAATTGAGGGTTGTGAATAATTATCACTTCGCGGGCGCGAGCGCTTTTGCTGTGGTCTTGCAAACTCGCAACGAGTATTTCGTGTTCACAAAAATGTGCGTGCAAGCGAATCGACTTATTTACAGTCTCATCTGCACGATTTGAAAGGCATGACATTAGGGGCATCCCCGAGCCATTCCGCAATGGCGTCTCTGTCGAGAAATACTTACGGTTGATTTTTCGTAAAAGTTTGAAAGTATTCTCATGATTTGCGCCCGCTATAAAGGAAGGGTTCTTTCTGAGGTAAGTGCGAGCTATGTGGCAGATTACATCTGTATCATCAATATTCAACAGTGAGTCTGCAGAATTTTGTGACATCGCCTAAAAAAATGCAAACACGGTCATGACGGTAAATTGTATTGTACGCCCGTGTAGGCCTACATAAACACCATGGTAAGGATTGTCCAATTTCCGGACAATAGGCCTAGTAAAACTCACTAGCACTGTAGCAGTAGCCGTACTACTAGCAGGTCGTAGGAAAAAAATGTTGCAACCTGATGCCACTTTGTTCTTCAGATATTATCCCAGTGGAGGTCATTCATTACAAAAATCATGAACATACATGAATCTGGGCCACTTTCTCAGTTTCTGGGACATAGAAACATTTCTATAAATTATTTCTAATTTTTTTTTTACCCTCTAAAAAGGCTTTAGTAAGGCTCTATCAGTATCAATATCATGTCTATAGACTTTGTACAAAATTGTGGAAGGGATGTCAGTTTGCAACATTCTTTCCAATTCATTTCCCATTTATCTAACGAAGTGTTACTTTAAATAGTCTTGTGGTCTCACATTTTTCCCGTTGGCTTTATTAAACATGTTGGATTGGCAGTGGCAGATCGTATGGCGCCCTCGGGGTCATGCATGCACGTGTATTACATTTATTGCCAAATTATGTCGAGTGAATGCGTGGTCTAGTGGAAAGCGCGCCTACCTCACAAGCACTCATCTAAAGTTTGAAAATGATTTAATAAATCATTTTTGTCATTGTGTTTGGAAACTTTATATTGTATGTACACAAATGTAAGAAATGTCTTCTGTAATATTGTTTTAAATAAAAAAATTCAAAATTGCATTGTTTTTTTTTATTTCATTTCATTGTAGACCTACATGTAATTCATAATTATACATAGAATTGTTTTAAATACTTTCAGTATGTTTTAAAGATCAGACAATGAGTTAGTATTAATACCAAAATATGCTGGGGACCCACAAAAAAGCAAAGCTTGTCGAGTACGAGCCCCCTGAAAAAAAACCATTCACATAGGTCTGATTCCCACAACAACAATGTAAGTGCGGACCCAGATGAAGATGTGTCATGGCCAAAAAGACACCCCCCCCCTCCCCGACCAAAAAAACAGTTTTTGCTGTGCTGGTAAAAGAGCAAAAACAAATGGGGACTGGTTCACAAAATTATACACTGCCTTATTTAGTTATTTAAAAAAAAAAAATAAAAAAAAAGGTTTTGTTTTTTAAAAAAGACAGCCAGAACTGAAATTCAGAAGTTTACCTGGGTGGGTATAGTCAATGGGTCAAATGGCTTTCTGTGTGGACCTTCCCTATTTCTAGATAACAATGTTATGCCTCAAAAGCATCATCCCAATTTTAACTTGGAGTTTAAGATCATTATCATTTTTAAATTTCTCTTACATTAACCAAAAACAAAACATGTTTTGCACTTAAGGTCCTTCCCACTATTGCTGCCATGGATTGACCAATAGGGATTGAGGATTGAAATTTGATTGATGATAAACTTTGTTACCATCTCCCGTTGGTTTCACATTGCAATCTAGTATTCACACACTAAAGCTACCTTGAAACCTCCAAAGTTTTTAAGCACGTGGATTTTCTTTAAGAATCTTTATCGTAAATGGCAAAAGAAAGTACGAAATGGCCAAGTTCTTCATTTTGTTGGCCCCTAAACCACTCTGCCTCATGGGATGTGTTGCCCGTTTATTGTAACCATGGAAACATGCGCACCCCATACAAAGGTTACTTTGCATAGATCTGTAAATATTAATGTTATTGACAGTGTCAACAAAACCCCGGGACTCAACTGCAAGGGGTCATATTTCTTGTCTAGATCCAAGTGTTTATTTCACCGACAAAGCGCCATGGCATTTTTACCGACTGACAGACCTGTTTGACCTCATTGATTGCTTGCCCATTGTTGCATAGTTTGGCACTGATCCAAAGGTCTTGAGAGTTGTTTACCCAAAGAGCATAAAACAGCGCCATTTCAAATTTGTGTTGGGTTTAGTGCACAGTACATATTGTACAAATTATGCCCATTGTTGATTGAATTTCAAATCTGCCTTTTCCCCTACAGACTTCTTCTCCATTATACATTGTAATTAAACTTGCACATTAAACTTCCTGAGTTAATTACAATTTTAATGCACAATTGAGTTAATTAAATTTTAAATGCACATTTACATATGGTAATGTATACAGATACTTTTCAGCCTTTTTTATTATTTCACATTTTAATTTTCTGCATATTTAATTTGTGTAGGTTTCAGTTCCTTACCAATCCCCGGAGCAGTGAACTCAGCAATTTTGACAATTCCTCAACTCTTTTGACAAGTGTTTCAAGCACTTCATTCTCAATGGGAGATGTAAATATTGGAATTGAGTTTGCTATTCTGCAGCACTGTGTAAGCACTGAATTGTCAGTGATGTAGGACAACTATTGGAAGAAAATGCATTGGTAGAGCACTGGAACAGCATTCTAATGATGCAAAGTTAAAATCCCAGCTAATATCCTTGTTGCTTATTTGAAATGAAATGTGTTAACTTATGCTTTTTGTTTTCAGTGGGTAGCTGTCAGCTAGGTAATAACAACAAGGCTTTTGCACTTGCTGGCTCTGCAAGTTATGTGATCCAATATGGCAGCCGTTGCTAAGCGACGGAGTGTCTTCATCTCCAACATTCCACTGGCGTCTTCGGTAGAAACACTGGAAGGATTTCTTCAGCAAGGTTGGTCATTGAAGGGCTATTTAAATGATTTATTTTTTTTGTGGAAAAGGAATGTTAAAATTTATTCCGAATAAATGTGCGTGTGTTTTTTTAGAAACTAGATTCCTTTTCTAAATTGCTATTTTCTAGCAGTACGAAGATATCCACTTTTTAATGAGATATCGACCAAAAATATGGGCCCAAAATATCAGCACATGTTTAGTTTATATGAATTATTACCTTATTTCCCGCTCCACAGTTGGTACCGATAATGTAGGGATCAGAGCTAGTCTGCTCGCAAAGTGGATGTGTTTATTACAGTGCCCAAAACAAAGTCTACTTTTTTTCAGAGTGATGCAGATATCCAAAAAAGGCAAAAAGGGTTATTTTGGGTTGAAATAAAACGTACAAGTGGCAAATTTATTAACTAACTTTGTAAGGTGTGTGAAAAAAAAATTGTAGTAAAACTGCAGGATTCAGGACAGTTTGTATTAATAGTAATAATCAAATATGTTGACGAGCGTGGCAAACACAACTTGAAACACATCGAAATGCAAATACAGCATGCTGGAGGTTGCAGGTTGGAATCCCACTCCAGTCAATGTCTTTGGTAAATCTTTATCTCTTCCTTGACTATTCCTTCAGAGCTTGAGTCAAGTGGGCACGACAGAGGCCACCTTCTGAAAGTCATCTACCCAGTGAGTTCCTCAAAACCACGACAGGCACTGGCAACGTTTCAAGATGAAAAAGGTGGGACACATTTCTCAGGGGCCTCATCATCAATGTTTGGTCCGGTTTGTTTTCTTTAGCCTGGTCGCTATTGCTTTATATGGGATGGTTTGCTGGTTTTATCCGTACTATAAACAATGTATGATTTTGTTAGATTTTGGTAGTTTCAGGAAGTTTCTTTTTAAAATTAAAAAACCCTTGTAATTATTATTTGAAACTAATATTATATTAAGTTTAACATTTGAACTTGACATTATGCGCATCTTTACTACAACTTCCACCAGTGTCATTCTTTAATCTATTGTTTGAATCAGATCCTTTCCATTTTTATCAGTTTTTTTTCCCAGTTGTGTTTCCCCTATTTTTTAATCCCTTTTCTCTTAACCCAGCCATGGTTACCTTGATGCGGAAGAGACTTCGTTTTGAAGGAGAGCACCTGACAATGCAACCATTCCTGTCACAAGTAAGTACATCAAGTAGTTTCTTAAGAGTTAAGTACTGGAGTTGGTACATGTGGTGTCCAAATAACCACGACAGACTTGAAAGAGTGTCATAGCTATGTCATGTTTTTTGTGAGGTACACATGTAATATATTTTCAATCAATTATCTCAACTACAGGTTTTCACATCCATGAAGGCCGTCATCAATCCAGATGTCACGGAACTCTTTCCCTTCAACTCCCAAGACTTCTCCCGACTCCTTGAGAAGCAGTCTGGAGTGGAGTGTGGTACAGTGGACGAGCAAGACAGATATGGAGGACAGCCGGAACAGTTGTATGTGCTCACTGGGACCTGGTACCAGTTACAGAACGCCCGCAAGTTCTTGCAAGAATGGATGGTTGATGAAACCAACAGGCCACGGCTTAATGAGGAACATCTGAGAGACAAAGACCAGAGAACAGTGGACGTTACTTCCCCATCAGCTGTTAATGGATCCCAAAGGAGTCCACATGAAGAAACAAGAGGCCTCGCTAATGAAGGCAACGATTCTGAGAGACTAAGGCTTACAGAAGACACTGTCCCCAGACACAACTTAGAAGGCGATCCCACTGCCCCAGTAGCTGGTGAATCTGTGGAGAGTGGCAGAGGTGGGAGACGTGGTGCAAGAAAAGCCCCTAAAGATGGCACCAAAACCAAATTGGAAGGAAGGAATGTAAAAGTTGCAGCTTCATTTAAAGGACCATCAAATAGGATCAGTCTGGGAGTTGATGGTGAAAGTGTTGCATCATTAAGTCATCACCATCCAAACTCCTCACTAGATGTGACACCTCAGGACAACTCTGCTTCTGTAGGCTCTGTGCATCACCTAGAGCCTTCTGAATCTCCTGACCCTACGACTCAAATCACAGAAGAGGTTCAGAGTAGAGAAGATGACTTCATGCGTCTCCCAGCCAGCCAAGAAATTTCAACTGACCCAACAATGCACAGAAATGCTGATGTGAGCACACCTCCTCCATCAGACGGAGACTCTCGGACACCAGAAGACATTTCTGGGAGAGCTTTTTCAACTATGTCCTCTGAGAGAAGTGAGGATAGGCTTACTGTTGGCTCCAGTCTTGATTACATGAGGCATGTTAAGGTCCCACAAACCCCATTGGCAAGCGTGGACTCGGAGAATGGTGGACGGGAACAATTTGAAGCAGACTCAGTCCATGATGACAATGACACCTTGTCACCTAGGGATGATTTGGAGAGGGAGTCTACCACGTCTCCTCAATCAGGTGCTACCATCACTGATGGTAGAGCCATTGATGGTGATAATGAAGAGTTTGTGGAAGGTATGGGATCCCTGCCAGTTGACCCCGGAGTCTTCAGTTACATCTTACTTAAACAGAGCGACCCCATCCGTGAAATTGAGGAGAAGTTTGGAGTCAAGTTCTCCATGCATGCAACCAGAGATAGTGACGACACTGATGTTGAAAGTGCCCTGCTGAAGATAACACCAACCAGAGAAACTGCTGAGATCGCGCAGGCCCATGACGAGTTCGTGGACTTTTACTCTGAGATATTCTCTACACTGAACCACCGGGCCATCACAACAACAGATATGACATTCAATCCCGAATCCCTTAGGAAAACAGTTGACCTGATCCACGAGCTATACCAAACTGTTTTACTCACTGTGACAAAGGAGAAAGTTCTCATTTACGGATCAAATGAGAGTGATGTTCGTCTGGCAAAAATGTTGGTACTTGAGTCATTGAAGAAGACCCCAGTGGATTCGTCAGGTCTGCACACCAGTGGAGGTATCGGGTCTGCAGTGGATTCATCAGGTCTGCAGGGTCAGTCCGGAGTTAGTGGACAGAATACAGAGCAGTCTTTTGCTAGTGGGAGGGTTGAATCACCATCTGCTCAGCCAGCTCCGGAAGTCAGGCAAGATGAGAACACCACTGAGGTAGATAGACCAGGAGAGTATTCTCAACTCAGAGGCGATGGTTCCAATGAAGTTGATGGTACTCTTCAGACACAGCTTCGTACCCCTGGAAATGAGCCAGTGTTTCCTCTTACAGATCGGCTTCATTCAGATCCTTCAGATCTTGAAGTAGATGGTGCTCCACAGACCCAACTGGAGGGTAGACTCACTGGACCAACTGCACGGGTTGAAGACGAAGCAGTGGATTACCAACACATTGGAGGCCCCAGAAGAATTCTCAATTCTAGCACTGCTTCAGAAGCTGAGCCTGCAGCATCACCTTCTGGGAGAGAAGCTGGCGCTGAGGTAACAGGGGAAGCCAACGAAGTCACAGAGCCAGACAGACGAAATCTTGTGGAAGACATAAGCAATATGGCAAATGTAATACCTGTAGATCCAGGCGTGTTTGCTTTTATTCAGACACAGAAGCACACTATTCTGTGTGACATCGAGCAAAACTACGGCATCAAGTTCAATGTGAGAGGGAATCTGGACAGCGACGTGTACATGGTTGAAGTGGAATCAGTGGGAGCTGTCTCCGAGACGGCTGCTCAGCAGGGAAAAGATGCATTTGCAAATTTCTACCAAGAGGTGTTTAGTGGTCTAGAGCACCGTGTTGTAAGCTTGGCAGAGTTTGAAAATGTAACAAGTAACACTCTGGCAGAGATCATTGAAGAAATGGAGCACTCTTTCCGTGACCTCTTGTTCAGAGTTGTGGGCTCCAGAGTGTTGATTTATGGCCAGGGTCGTCACAATGTCAACTCTGCCAAAGATTTGATATGTAGGCGGCTGCGTGGAAGCCTCTCTCGGCCTGAGTCGACGTCACAGTTTGTTGATGATGATGTAGACCTCGAAAGTCTAAGTAGTGACAGCATGGTGAATCGACTCTATCACCTGAGATTCAGCTCTCTCAGTCCCGTATCTCCCAGAGCTGGACAAAAATTTGCCCTGACACAGAATATAGATACTCTGGGTGTGAATGGGCTACCTGATGCAGAAAGAGAAGATCCAAATAGCCAGGATCACTTGCTTAGTGAAGAGAATGATCTTGGTCATCTGCCCTCCCAGAATCCCTTACCTTCTGTGGTTGAGCAGCAACACACAGAAAGGAATGAACATTTAAAGACGCTGAATGGATACAGCAGGTTATTAGAAGATCCCAGTGATATCCAGTCTGCGAGAGTCAGGACAAAACCAGATGCAAAGCATCGTGTCCAAAATGATGATCCTACCCAAATGAGAGATGCTGAAGTTTGGAAGGGAACCCTTGGAGACGTCACTTACAAGTTTCAAGATGGCCGTTTGATTCTTGACCTCAATTCTGGCATCTGCGTCCGGCTCTTCTGTGGGGATATCACCGAGATGCAAGTTGATGTAATTGTGAACGCTGCAAATGAGACCTTGTCAAATATAGCTGGTGTTGCTGGGGCCATACGTGATGCTGCCGGAGAAGGCATGCAAGCAGAATGCAACAGGTACGTTGCCCATCATGGCCTGCTGTACCCAGCCAAAGTTGTTCACACAGGCTCAGGGAACATGCCTTGTACCTTTGTGCTGCATGCCGTGGGGCCAAAGTGGGGAGACTACCCAAACAAGCTGCAGGTCCGTCAAACCCTGAAAGCCACAATTGTGAAGTGTCTTCGGACTGCAGACGAGAAGCTTCAAGTGTCATCCTTAGCCATGCCATTCATCAGCTCAGGTTTGTGGACTCTGTTGTGTAGTTTATCACTTCTTTTTCTTCATTTATACTTTTGTATTAAAATCAAGTGGTTCTTAAAAGAAACCTATAACCTGTTTTAGTTTGATTGCTTGTTTCTTTGCAGGTATTTTTGGAGTACCTTTGGAAGTGTGCATTGAAGAGATCTGCAAGGCTTTGCTGGATGTTAACCGAAAGCGACTGACTTCCCCTCATGGTATCCTTCAAAAAGTGGACATTGTAGACTTAGACAGCGGGACTGTTAGGCAGGCGCAGGACATCATGATTCAAACACTTTGTCAGGAAGCAAGTGCCAGCTCTGAGGCTGTTCAAGGACAAGATGATACAGACATGAGAGAGACTTTGTTGGAGCCCGGGAATAACGTAGAAGGAGATTATGAAAGGAACCTAACTATTCCAGCGGCAAATGAAGATGGGGTGAGTAGGAGGGGGAGAAGCCATAAGCAACGGGAGGCTTCTGCAAGGATGTCAAGGTCGCAGAGAGAGAGCGTTTCCTCCGACGAAGACCTACCTCATGGAAACGTAGAGTATAAAAGGATGGATGACTATAGCCTTCCTTCCAGTCTGCCACCCATGGTTCGTAGTACATCACTACCTTACCTGCCTAGGGATGATATGGATGATGCAGGAGAGGGTCGCTGGGCTTACAGAACATCGGGCTTGTATACATCACCAGGTAGGGAGCTGAAAGAGTATCCATCACGTGGGAGGAAACCTCGTCTGACTGGAGAGAGAGGTCAAGAGCAAGCACCCAGTACCAGAAATATCCCAAATGCTTCACCTAAGGAAACCAGACAGGAGAAGCAAGTCAGAGAGCTCCTTGATGCCTTCTCAAGAGCCCCACCCTCCCCTGAACTATCAAGAAAAACTGAGGGTGAGCTCAATCGCCTGTTGTCGGAACAAGATAAAGGGGCCAGGCAGAAGCAGCTACAGAGGCCAGTAAGACGCACCCAGAGCCTAGACAGGTCGCGTCCACGTCAAAAGTGCTTTGTCTGCTCCTCACCAAGAAATCTGTCCAAACGAAAGTCCTGTGAGCACCTCATCTGTGAGATATGCAAGGATGCGCGCCTGGATGTTGGCAGGTGCAGAGAATGCAGCAAGGCAAAAACCAGAAAGGAGCCAGAGAAAAGATGCGATGTGTGTCTCTCCTCCACCAAACACTTGCTTCTGACCTGCAGGGATTGCGAGAATCCCCTTTGTGTAAAGTGCATAGGGAAAGGGCTGGACATCTGCCAGAACTGCATGAAACATATGCACTCTACGCCTGATGGGCATGCTGAGAAGAAACCACCTAAAGTCAGGCAGCCGATTGTCGGAGCTCGAGCCTCTCGTATTGACACCAAAAACGACTACCGCATTAAGACAAGTGTTGTTAAAGACTCAACAAGCACACGGAGAAAACCCATGCTTGGCTGCAACCAATCAGTGGATGTTGTCGCACAAGGTTATGCCAGGGCTGGTGGAGTCAATGGAATGTCCATCTCGAACTCGACGTACCCCAGGAACTCGGCATTCTCCAAGGAATTGGTGGCCGAGGAAGCTCCTCATGAGGAGATCCTAAGACGTCTCTCAAGAGAGCAGGAAACAAAACGGCAGATTTTCCCAAAAGATACTGCAACGGTCACCAGTCGATCATCCGTCACCGACAGCTCACAGACAGTACGCAGACATTCAAGAAAGAAGGCAAGTAAAACGGATGAGCTTCAAGTCATCGGTCAAAGCTCACCTCCTGTTTTGAGACCGCAGGAGCCAATGTGTGCCATCTGCATGGACAAGATCAAGGACCCAAAGTCTCTCCAGTGTAAACATACATTCTGTTCCTCTTGCATTGAAAAGGCATTCCAGGTAAGCCGTGTGCTGTACTGTAATTTTCTACCACAACTGTTTTTGATATTCAAAGGTTATCATTTTTCTTGTTTGACAATTGTATTACATGTATCTGGAACTTTCTATTTAAGAAGAATTACTGTTAGTCCCATGTTTGAGGGATATCACAAAATAGCTGAATAGTGCAGGCCTTTTATTTTGGTTATCTACTGTACATGTACCAGTTTTAAATTATGAATGTAATTAGCAGTCTTTGATCATTGTAATTGTCCTTTAGCATGTTCAGTCTAATAATTATTCAGAAAGATAACTGTATGCACCTCATTCTTTGAATGGCCAAACATGTTGTATTGCTTGTATTTTTATTTGTCTGAGGTGCCACAAAGGAAAGGCTCATTTTTGCATTGTTTCTTGCAGTTCAAGCCAATCTGTCCCATCTGCGGTGTGAGTTATGGCAAGTTACAAGGTGACCAGCCAGACGGCAGCATGAACTACACTACAGTTTCCTCAGATCTTCCCGGATACCCAGGCTGTGGAACTATTATCATTACTTACACATTTCTGAACGGAATCCAAACTGTACGTGCAATCTATGTAGCCTCCAAGGCATTTTTGCTAGGAACCGTCATTAATGCTCAAAAGTTGTTGTCATACAAATCAGTCACATGTCAGTCACATGTCCTTCAGTCATGAGTTTATAAGTCACAGGTTTAGTGTTCAAATGAACTGTAGCAAAAAAATTCCTACTCCTGCTTGAGACCTCACTTGTGGTTGACTTGATTTTCATTTATATGGACTTGTGATTACTTGTGATTTGATGTGCTGTGAACTTGTGATTTGACTAATAGACTTTTGATTTGACTTGTGTTTGGCCATGTTATTTGACATGTTATTTGACATGTTGTAGACTTGCAAATCAGTTTGTGACTTTATTTGTTCTAATTCTTCTCAGGATGAACACCCTAACCCAGGGCTGCAGTACCGAGGGACCCAACGCCAGGCCTACCTACCAAACAACAGGCAAGGCCAAGAGGTACTCAAGCTATTGAAGACGGCCTTCGATGCCCGACTTTTGTTCACCATTGGTCGATCAGTCACAACTGGCGCAGATAACACGGTCGTGTGGAACGACGTGCATCACAAGACAAGTCAAACGGGCGGGTCGGAAATGTAAGTTAAGAGAGAGGGAATTAACAGGCTTGGGACGGACTTCCATTATCCCTGACTTCTTAACAAATGCCTTAAACATTTTAACATTGACTTGTTTCACGGCCATTACCAGACCAGTTTGTATTTGGATGGGGGAAGGGGAGGGGGGTGGTCGACACATTTGTATAACGAGGGCACTATTCAAAACAGTCAATATGCTAACGGCCAAAAGTTGGCGCTTTTCTTTGCAACATATTTGCCAACAGACAAAACTTGACTAATAGCAACAGATCATTGGATATACATGTACATAGGTATTGTGATTTGGGAGATTTTAGGAACAACAACCGCACACCATAAGTATAGTGATCAGTTGTTTTTACAGCACAAGACAAGAAGGATGGTGTGCCAGGCAGATTTTGTAGACTTTCCCCAAAATGGGACAGAAAAACAAGCAGAATCAGAAGTTTGCTCATTCTTAGTGATTTCCCAATATGTTTTTGTTCATCCGGTGCTAGTCAGAAGCCATACACCATATTCCATGTGGCCAGGTATCAGGCCCAGAGTCACCATGCCAGCAAACCTTGATAATAGTCAACATTGATCATGTTTAAATGCTCGTAGAAACTTGGAATAGCATTTGTTGATCAAACTTTGTGTTGGTAATTTTTTTTCAGGCATGGCTATCCAGATCCAACATATCTTCAGAGGGTTCGAAAAGAGCTGGAGGCAAAAGGCATCAAGTAGAGGAAGAAAATGTGTCACAAAGACGTGATGCCATCATCCCTGTTGTAGCCAGAGGATGGAAGTTTTTTTGTGCAAATTAATTTTTTTTGCAGCTTTTTAGAGGGCCACAGAAAGAGAAATATGAACCATATAAGATTGTATCATACTTTGTACATGTATCTCATCAACTTTCTTTGTTAATATTTTTGAATTACACTTGTATTCATAAATACCTGAGACAGTTTACTATTCCCATTGGTTGAGAGCCTGTCATGTGGGTGGATTGAAACTGCTTACACCACCTGGCTTTAAAGACTTAATTCCTGCAGCGCTGTTTTTAGCACTACGCGTGCGAGGCACATACCATAGACATGGCCAGAGTGGTGTTTCACAAAAGTAAGGTTGTTAAAAAAAATCGTGAGTTTGTACAAAAGCGCTACTGTAATGAAATTGTAATTAATACAGATGTTGGATTGTCTCTTTTATTTTTTTAAGCAATGTGGACACAGTTATAGTGTCATGATGGCCCCCATTAATGGCAGAGAGGTTATGAAACAGTTTTGCTTAACTCATATAGTAATATGCATTGTAAAGTTCATGTTCCCTCCTTGAGTGCGTGGAAAAAAGTTGAAGTAGGCATTTGATAAATTCAGAATACACAGAGCCTTTATAAAAATGCACAAAAATATTAAAGTTTAATGAGATAATTTTCTCAAGTCACTATAAACATTGGATCAGGTGACGTCTATTAAGAAAAATTTATTATCAACCTTTTACATATTGCATTTGTGAGAAAAAGAGGTTTTTTTTCTCTTTTTCTTCACGTTGCACAGAATGCCAAAATCACATATTTGGCATTGTGTACAGCAAGTCAACACGTTAATATTGTGTTGCCAATGTATATTCTCCGGACTTTTGACAGATCACAAAACTAAGGCATACACGTTCTTGCAAATTGTTGAAATTATTTGCCTAGTAGCCAGCACAGGGCACTGGGAGCCCGTGAGCTGATGGCAGTGTACAGGATTGGTCTACAAAACTCGGATCTTATTCAATATTGCCAAATTCTGTTGAGTACTTAAAGTAACTTTTGAGTTCTGATAGTTTATCTGTGAGTTTGTGTTGTGATTCTGCAGTGTTGCGTGCAAAAGATTGGAAATTGTAAGTACATGTACAAACATATCTTTACTTCTTTCGCCATTATTTTTCTCTGTCTTGCCTTTTGATAAAAAAAATAAAATTCTACCATGAACAGCCAATGAATTCTTTAATTGCTACTTTGTCGAATTTAAACCTTTCCAATTGAAATTTTAACATTCATGAGCAAAACTTTGATGTCATCAGAGAAGCTTCATTATCATTATCAGCTTTGCTGTGGTCACTTTCGTCTTTGGTTACTATGGCAGTGTGTCATTTTTATTTACAAAGTGCTACAAAATAACACTAAAAGTCATAATCTATACAGAAGTTCCTTGAACTGTAAAAAAATTGGAGAATATGGCGACTGCTCCAGTGAACATGACATAACAAGCTTCAAATTTTCAAACATTTTTTCTTCTGTTTTTTTTAAATAACCTCATTGTAAATATACAAATCTAAATTCTGATGTATAGTATTTTATTGTAGATTATATTTTTGTTGAGCGTGCTGCAAGTAAATATTGGCTGATGATTGCAGTGTGGTTTAAAAAGACACAAGTTTTTCCCTAAATAAAGTTTACAAGAGTGTCTGGAAGGTATTTGCTTTTGCTGTAATTTTCAGAAATGCATGGATTTGGGGGTCGGTAATTTATAGCAAATACTGTAATACTGACCTGTTTAAAGTTTTGTGTTCATAGATGCTAAAAAAAAACAAGGGAAAAAAATGCTGTTGTAGTCTGGGTCCCTGACTGTACTTCAGACGAAACGGAGCAATTTATAGATGTCAGGGAATTTTCAGGTCAGGGAACCAGACTACATGTAGGTGGCATGTGCCTGTTCACGGAATTGTTACTGATTGCAAACAAAATGTGGACCAACTAAATTTGGTCAGTTAGGGGTAATTGAAAAAAAGTAATTTTCCCCCAACGATAGTCAGCCGACCATCGTTGGAAATTGATACAAATTTTCCAATTTTTTTTTAAATTACAGCACACCAGGTGCCATGATTTCACAGGATGCTTGAGACTATTATTCACTTACAGTCAATTACGACATACATGTAGGCACACAGATTTTATTTTTTGATGTTCGCAAATGTATATGACCTTAAAAAATGGCAGTCTGGACAGTAGAGCCCGTCTCCAACTCTCCATTTATGATACAATGTGTATTGAGTTTGATGGTACATGTACATGTACATCATGTACAATGTATATATTGTATACATTGTATACATTGTATACATGTACATGGCATTTCTAGGACATGAAGGATTGGTGTAATACATGTTGTACAGCTGCTGGAGTTTTATTAAATGCTGTTGCACATCTCCTTCAATAAACCACACTTTATTTCCATTGATTATACTCAACTTTGTGATACATTTTGTACCTTGAACAAGGAGACAATAGATTCTCTGCACGGCAGCCATCTTTGAGGTGCATGCATTTTAGGATGCACAATGTATACACATGAGGCAAGCCAGGAGATTTCTTGTACATTTTTTTTTATTTTAAAGAATAAAAGCATCCCCAAGATGGCCAAGAATGCAAAGGGTCTATGTTAAAAAAACACAAAATTTAAAACTCAAATTTCAACAGTTAAATTAGTTATTGCAAGTAAATGATTAACATAATTTTTTTTTACAAAAAAGTTACAATTCTCTACACTTATTATAATGCATTTGATATTTATTTCCCCCAATATCCAAAACGTTATTGAGGCATACAATCAGTCAGCAATTTTGTAAAAGGAAAAAAAAAAAGAAGTTTGATCTGCATATGTAGCAAATTGCTTTTACTTGTTAAACTTTTGTATAGCAAAAAATTACTGAATAGTAAACTCTGAAGGCTGATGTAGTGAGGCGTTAGAATTGCCATACACTTTGTGAAGCAGATCAAGGGAAATTGCTTTTGACTTTTGTGGGTTAAATCTGTCAAGGGAATAAACACTTCACAGAGTAGTTGGTTTAATCTCAGTATGCTTGTTCAATGAACATGAAAACTCATACATGTCGAACCAAATCATGGTATCATGATGTTGCAGTGATTAGGGTCAGATAAGTACAGTTGTCGCTCTATTGGCCTACTAGACAAAACCAGAAATTGATATTATTAAAATATAAATTGAAAATTGAAGTCTATAGATATTTTTTATGCCCATTTAGGGCATTATGGCATGTAAGTCCATAAATGTGAGGCTTTCTGGCAAAATGGGACAGAAGAGGGCAGAAAAATAAAAAAACAAAACAAATAAAGCGATTTTTCTTGTTCGATTATCAGAATTATTGATATGTGTTATCTTTGATACAAGTCTACTGCATATTTTAAACAAATGTAAAAATTGTGGAATAAAAATTTAATTCAAGGTAAAACAATTAGGATGTTTCATTTTCACGAATACAAAACTCAACATTTATATTAAAGTCATTTTTCTCACTATATTATATTTTTGACGTTGAACGGTTGTACATGTAAATGAAAATGTAAAACAGCCATGAACTTGTCAACAGAATGTCCGATAATTTAAAGTGCAACAAACAGTATTGCAAGTAGAATTTCATCCTCTTTCCTAATACCAGCAAACCCTCATTTTGACCTCTGCTCAGTTCTTTCCCATTTTGCCAGAAAACCTCACAAATGGGGTCAAAAGTGTGACTTTTTTCGTGTCCCTGTTACACCTGAACTGTTATTTGCCATACATAGTTTCGATAAAATCCACTTATTGTATTTGTTTGACAGGTACAATTCACATAATCACTCTTGGATTCAGAAGGTAATAAAGATGTCCCGATTTTACATCTTACACCCATATCAAATGTAACAGGGGCATGAAGAAAAGACATCGGACCCCAAATAACCCTTGTGGAAGCTGTTGGCACCATATCGATATACAAGGAATTTTGATGAAATGAATCGTGTAAATACATGTATCACTTTTAAAGCCTTTGCGATCAAATGTCAAACTACTTAAGAAGCATTGTGTGAATAAATCCCAGGCCATTTCTGGATTAGAATTATTAGTTTTGCCTTACATTTCCAGAAAGACAGAATTTGTAAAAATAAATGGTCTCGCTACCACTGATAACATTTCCTCTGAAATATAGAAATAAATTGACATGAATTAAACACTTGTTTGTTCATTTTGTGTACTCTGTTAAGGTTGCTCATTTACATACCGGTATCTCCAAATTCCTTTATTTTTTGGTAAAATGTCAGCGCGCATATACAAGCCTTAATCCAGTTGCTCCATTATTTTTGTTTATATATATTAAGATTATGGCTGCTTTGCTGGAGAAACAAAGCTACTGACACTCAGGAAAAATTGTGCGAAGAGTTCCTTACCTGGCCAAACGTACCTTGTATTTTCATTGAAGACAAATCCATTAAGATTGAGAAAGATGAAATCATACGAGGACACCACGTTGTTTCGGCCATATTTTGGGTACATACATGTATATTATTTGGATATCCAATCGTGTATGCAGCCATAGAGTCAGGAAGTGTATGCAGTGCGCAAATAAGTTGGTGGCCAGATACGGTACCCTTTCCAAAATTGAAAATGTTAAATGTGCCAGTTTAAAATATTAGAGTAAACACATGATGTTGTACATGTATGTCTCTACATGAAAATCAAAATATTTGTATCTCTCTTTAGAAGCATCAAGTTTTAGTAATTTTGCAATTTCTCCCAAAAATCCTCCTGACTGGACGAAACTAGGTACCCGATTTCAAACTGGTGATTTATATTTTGTAGGCACTGAAATAAATATAAATTACGTACAAACACTTTTCATTTGTGTCCATGACATAGGATTCTAGTGCTGATGTAGAAGTCCATCTTCCCCATTTAGTTCCTCTGTCTCTGTTTCAGAGTTGCTATTGACATACTGCATGATTTCCTTGTGGCATAACGGGCAGGTGTCTTGAACGTACAGCCACTTCCGAAGACACAGTGCATGGAATAGGTGCTGGCATGGTGTGACTCTCGCTGTGTTGAGATCCTGGTAGCAAATGGCACAGACGTCATTGTGTTGCCTTAACTGGTACTCTGTTGCCATGGGAAGGCCATTGATCTTATGCACGGCCATGCGGCGATTCTGGAACTTTTTCCAGCCGTTCTTGCCGAGCTGGAAGATGTTGAAGTAGGCGTGGATGCAAATCATGATGGCGCGGATGATGCCACCGGACTCGAAGAACAGGATCCACACACCGTTTCCAAAGAGGAAAATGCCAAAGACGAACTCTATGGTGCTTCCCGTGGCTTTGATGTAGTACACGTAGTCGTCAAGATTTTCCCAGAACTTGTCGCTGTACGTGTCGATGAGAAACAGCGTGTAGATGATGAGGGTGACAGTTACTTTGATGATGAGTTCCAAGCAGAAGGCGGTTACCGCTAGCAACCACGTTCCCATGGTGATGGAGGACCACAGGTATGTGATGACAGTGGCGGGGATAAGAATGAGTAGAAGAGACATGCTTAATGCTCGGGCGTGTTTCCATACGGATGTGTTATGAGATGTACTCAATGCCATCATCACGTGGTTTAGCATGTTGTGGATGAAATGCAACAAAGCTGTGATGAGGAGAATGAAATTGCGGAAGAGGCGAACAAAGCGTTTCATGGGTTCTAGCCCTGGCAGGCCTGTTTGGAGCGACAGGATGAAGAATAGAATGGCTGTGACGGTGCCAATGTGGGCAACTTCGTCGGAATCCCCACCCATAAGTCTATCAGCCCATTTGCCAAGATAGTAGGACAGATACGACACGATGGCAGTCAACCCTAGGACAGCAAGAGTGGAATCGCAACCATGGGTTGCCAACTCCAGCAACGCCATCCAGGCAAAATTATTATCCGGATTCATACCAATGACGTGACTTCCATTTGAGAACACCATATTGCTTGCCATAACCCCAGGCAGCGTCATGTCAGACACAAATGCAAAAAGAATTTGCAGGACATGTATTGCAAACCGCAAAAGCCAAAAGCTCCGCAAAACATTGGGTACTTGAAATTCGACCCACGCATTCTCAAGCAAGGAATTCAAGCCAAGATTACGTAGCATGAACCGGTAGGTTGTGTACCAAAGCGGCACGTGCAAAACGCCATACATGATATTGGACACGCATATCGCTGCCATTTCAAGGGAAGGGACTAGAACGGACAAAGCTTGCAAGGTGGCAAGGGTAGTGAAGGGTAGGTTGTCTGGACTGTAATACATCAGGCTCAGACGGATCATCATTGGTGAGATGAAATAGGTGCACATCGCCAGCCAAATGGTCAGCGTGAATCGCTCTGGCAGTAATGTAATACAAGCCACGTAAGTGAAGGCGTAGAACATCTGCACCATGATGTAGAGAATGAACTCCACGCTGAGCAGAATCTGAACTGGTGTAACTGTTGAACTGAAGGACGAATCTTGACTCGTCATAGACACCAAGACATCCCAGTCAGATAAATTCTTGTCCTGATCAACCTTGAGAAGCATGACGTGGTTCCACCACACAGCACTAGCCAAAGTACCAAGGCAAAGAAGCAGGATGTAGATCTTGAAAAGCGTCTTAGTTGCGAGACAGAACATCACCATGGCAACAAAAAGACCTGTTGAAAGACACAAGATAGTGCACGAGTAAAAATAACCTTCCCTTGAATACATCATCCCATGACACCCTATTGGCTATAATTTAAACTTTGTGTATATTGTGCTGTTGTCATCACATTGTCATCACAGTGATATGCGCTTGATGGAATTGTTTCAATACTAGTATTATCAGGCACCTTTTACCCTGTTTACTATTTGACACAAAATGTGTGAATTGACACACCCCTTGTGTTACAACCCAAGACTGGACATGATGCTACTTCAATGCAACGTTCCCAGGGATCAAGGGGTTTAAAGACTGGTTCATACTCAGCGCAAAAGCAATTGCAAACGTGAATTTGTGATGTCACATCAAGTTTTAGCACTGCGAATTCACACAAGTTGAACACATTTCAGCACTGGCAAATTTGCTTCGAATTTGCATTCACATGAAGTATGAACTGGTCTTGAATACCAGTGACAGGTTCACAACCACAAAATGTCCTTACTTATAACCAGAACGGCTGCACACCACACTGGGTGGTCCACCCCAAACTGGCCCGTGTCGATGCGTAGGTTCAGGATGGCGTCGATGAGGAACAACGAGGGTATCCGCAGGGCCACGCCCAGGACAGCTTGAACCTTTCGCCCCAGCTTAAACATCATCTTGTCGTAGTGATATTGGAGCAGATAGTAGAAGATCTGGTGCATCATAACTAGGCAGGGACAAGGATGGCCACGTCCATTCCAAATTTAGGAACGGATAACTCCAAAAAGAAACTGACAAAAAAGTAACAAAAAAAACAGGCTAAGTAATACTTTATAATACTTTACTTTACTTTTGGCTTCAAATACTTTTTTATATTAGTATTTTTATTTATATTTATTTACTCTGTACACAACTTGATGAGGAGTGGCAGGTCTTTGGCCACTGTGAGTGTTATCGCTTTTGCCTCTCCTATGCCCATCTTGTATGTGATGAAATAGAATTGGCATGAATAAATAATAATAATAATAATAATAATAATAATAGGTACAGCAAAAAAAAAGGAAATTCCTGTATCTGCATTAGTGTTGTTAATCATGTTAATACGCCTATCAAATGTTATTATTATGATATTATACTCTACCTTAAATTTAAACACTTAGGTACTGCACACGTCCATGACGTTCGATCTATGAGACTCGACTATGACCTACACTACAGTATACTGTATTAACATGATCATGTGCGGAAATAATCAAATTCAAGTGACAATAAAAACAGACAAAACAGTTTTAAAAGCACATTTTTCAACATGTTTAAGAAACACAACTTTCAGGAAATTTATTATTACTGAAACTCTGTACTTTAAAGCTTCTTGTTTCCTTTCCAAAATATTGATAATGCAGCATGCAGTCATAATAATTAACGTATAAAACTCGGTAAATATTGATACGAACCTTGGAAAGCATATACTGCAGTGCACTGTACCATATGCAGTAAATCCCCATTGCCTTTTTTACTACGGTTTCCCGGTCTGGTATCCTGATACCCGTATTGAATCGTCACAAGGATACCTGTTGGGTGCCAGACGAGTCAGTCCCATGACGCCTGCGACTCAGCGTTGTGTTTTTATTCCTCAATCAAAATCAAAATCATTGACGGAAAATGGAAAATATGAAAAGATCAACAGCGAGGCATTAAGGGGATAGGACATATTAATTACTGCTATACATCTAAACACTTGGGTGTTGACTTTTATGTCACTTTTTTCCTAGTTAAAAATCAATGCGACATGATTACATAAAAAAAATCGGGACAACGTACGTGCAATAAAACAGGTCAATGAACTTTTTAATTGACATCGATCGTACGCGTCAACAACGACGACGTTTGGCGGAGCACTGAAGAGCTCAAATTTACCATTTCAAGTGTTATTCAGAAAAAAACAAGACCCACGAACACACAGAAGGGGTCTCATACCGTCAAAAAATGGAAATCAGCAGTCGCCAACTCCACATTTGGCGGTTTTCCAATGTGGTCCTTCGCCTACCGAGTGTCTTCATTCTGGAAGCCATCCACAATTTGAGACGGGGGCGCAAGATACGCGGCACGGTGGAGAGTTTGGCCAGTGGCTGGGAGCTTGAGCCTCACGCCGTGACGATAGGATCTCAGTTTCTCGGTCGGTTCGGTTCACTAATGTTGATTTTGTTGGGTTTTTTTTTTTACTGAAAAACAGCTCAATAAGATAATGGTGGATATATTATTCATTTTTTTGCTCAAAATCGTTGGGTTCACTTTTGTTGATTCGTGTTTTTGTTTTTTTAACTGAAAAACAGCTCCATTAAATATTATTTATATATTATTATAATATTATTATTAAATAATATATTTTTTTCTCAAATTCGTATTAAATAAAAAAAAGGGAAAGATTCCCATATCTGGCCATCACTAATTTTTCTCTTCAGTGACCTATCAGCCATCAGAAAGTGTTAATAATATGTCCTAAAAAGCCAGTTTTTAACAGGGAAAATATTGAAGTATTTACTGAGAAAATGCTTAGAAATTTTCAGACCTGTCTCGTAATCCGTATGGTTTGTGCACAGGGTGACAAGTGATGGCCAGATATGGGAATCTTTAAAAAAAGAAATTAAGTTGAAAAGAACCCCTACTTACAATATTTGCAACTCTGTCATGTCTGTGTTGAATGTTTTGTGTAGTTGTTACATTTTTTGTGGTTTATTTATAATTAGCCTACATATTGTTTATTAACGTTGTATTATTTAATTTTTTTTATTTCAGGTTACTTTGTGGTTTTCCTCTTGCATGCCTTACCGCTGAGAATGTTGATCAAGCTCTACAAATTCATCGTTGTTGGTCTTCTGCTCCTGGCTGCTCATCTCCTATCGGACTACTCACTGTCTCGTGAAACCACAGTCCCCCAGAGTTCTCTCGTATCAGCGGTGACGTTCACCCTTGCAGAAGTGGTCATCAGCCTGACTTGTGCACGTCTAATGGGGACCAAGCATGTATGGGCCTTCGCAGCATACACACTACCCCAGATTGCGAAACTGAGTGGTCTGCCTCTTGATGTGCAAGAATCAGCGCATGAAGTTGCCCAGGTCTTGACCCTGACTGAGGTGACACTCTTCACCCTCAGACATGTTCTCGTGCCGTTCCGCCTGGCTCTGATTGGCTACAAGACTCTCCAAGAGTATAGTGAACTCTACGGCATCGTCAGTGTCATCTTTGCGTTGTACAATCGTTTCTTTGTGCCAATGCTGTATCTGATTTTCTGGCTGGTGCTGTTTGTCCATCGGCTGTACGTGTATTACTCCACAAAGGACCGTCGCATTGTCGGAGAGCACTGGGTGTTGGTGATATTCGCTGCCATCGCTGATTGCTGCGAGAGTCCTTGGAGCTTAGTTGGTCTGTGCTACACAGTGTCTTACACGGCGTTCCTTGTCTTGTTTCTCTGCAAGCTGTATCTCAAGGGTTTCAGCAGCCTTGGAGGAGAGACTTTCCTACATCGTGGTTGGACAGAAGGCATCACAGTGATGCTGCTCGCCATGGAAACGGGCCTGCTAGAGCTGAAGAAGTTGGAGAGAATCCTCCTCCTGAGTGTGCTCATGTACATCGCCCTGTCCTCAACAATCCAATCAGTGTATGAAATACTTGACCCAGTACTTCTTGCTCTTGCTGCGTCCAACAACCCAAGCCCCTGGAAACATTTCCGAGCACTCAGCATGTGCGTAGCGTTGATGGCCGCCCCTCTGTACCTGAGCTACATGCTGTTCGTGGTGTTTGAAGCCCAACTGTGGCTGATGATCATCGTATCTAGCTGCTTGTTGACCACAATCCAAACCCTAGGTTCCCTGACAATCTACCTGCTCTTCATGGCCGATCACCGTCGCGCTACACCGTGGGAGAGTTTGGATGACTTGGTGTACGGCATCCATGCTATGTGCCATGTCATGGAATTTGGCATAGCGCTCTCGGTCCTGTTTTATGGTGGGATGGAATCATTCCACAGTGACTACAACCTTTTTGGTGCAGCCATCATACTCATCCATTGCTACTTCAATGTCTTCCAGCGAGCTCAGGCAGGATGGCAGAGCTTCCTCACTCGCAGGGATGCGGTCCGTAAGATCAACTCGCTTCCTTCGGCAACCAAGGGAGAGCTCTCCTCCCTCCGCGACGTCTGTGTCATCTGCTTCGAGGAGATGACGTTTGCTAAAGTTACTCCTTGCAAACACTATTTCCACAGCGTCTGTCTGCGTCGGTGGCTGTATGTGCAGGACAAATGCCCGCTTTGTCACAAGAGCATCTTGCCAGAAATGCCCCAGCCTCCTCAAGGGATTGAAGAGCCAA
The DNA here is from genome assembly GCF_015706575.1 of Patiria miniata. Lineage (NCBI taxonomy): Eukaryota > Metazoa > Echinodermata > Asteroidea > Valvatida > Asterinidae > Patiria > Patiria miniata. The sequence goes on from NW_024037071.1 coordinate 5,876,231, forward strand.
GAGAAGAGTTACCATGGCAACCACATCCAGATCTTGGGCAAGGAGATGGCATGATGGCACTTTAGTTCCGATTTTTTTTAAAAAGCCATTGCTTTTTTTTTTCAAGCATTTTAATCAAACAACTCTCATTGCCAAATCAAATAGTTAGATACTTTATGTTCAACCATTTTATATTTAAAGATTAAATTAATGACCAGTGCAAACAATCGGGTAGTGATTGATGTGTGCAAAAAAACAATCAGTGATAACGAATATTTTTCTTTCAGTTTTATTGAAATTTAAAAAAAAAGTTTTAATGCAAAGAAGATGACTTCAATTTGTTGTTATGCATTTGTGTTCCTGCAATCATCCAAGACTTGATAAAATCATGAGTCTTCATTCGTTGAAATTTTACACAAAAATGGATGGGGGAATGACAGTATTCGTGTCTGAATGATTCCAAACATGATGAGTGTTGGGCAGATAATGTGATTTTGTCAATTTTCAAAGAATGATTTTGTGTGTCGTCATATAGTACGGTGTCATACATGTACGTTCACATACATTGTATATTTATGAAATTGAAGCAAAGTGATTAACCATTCCTGTACAGTGTGCATGATGTGCATGTGTGTACAAACTAAGGTGATTGGAAGTACATTTCTGAAAATGTGTACATATTGACAAAATAGTGTCGCCTTTTTCTTTTATGAAGTCGCTTACTGGACAAAAAACATATACATGGGGGGGGGGGGTTCAGTGTGTAACACAGACTGAAAGTTTGGACTATCAAAGTGTAGCAACTTCAAGTTTGGATGAACCATGGTGAGGTGTATGTAAAAAATGCCGCTTAAAGTGTTGCTTTGTTGCTTAGAATAAGATTTAGTTTTGCTATTGAAAGCTGCTCCATTGAATTGTCTGTCTACCTAAGTATACATTAGTGCTGGGATTAAAATCAAGATTTGAAGAAAAAAAAGGTGTGAATTTCACCATTTGGTTTGGATTTTGGAAACTAGTAATTCGAAACCAACCTTAAAAAAAAACCAGGCCTTTCATTTTTTGTGATACAAGATAAAGACAATTACTTTTAACATCCCCCAATATTCTTGGTTCATAGCTTGCCCATTCCCATCCATGTTTTTGACATTACATCTCTGGAGTGTTTTTGTAAAGGCCCAGTGGTTATTGAGTGCCACAAACTACACCCAATTATCGCGGAGGGCATTGCATGCGGCACCTTACTTGCCACTTTTTGTGATATTTGTTAGCACGACTCTGTGCTAAATGGGAACTTCTGGTGAAATAAGATAACCATTTGAATTTTTTTTAGGATAACTGGGTTTTTAAATCTCCAAATTCTCCCACCACTAGCATGCATGTACTTGTATTGAACAGTTGACTGTTAAAAATGTGTTGTAATTCTAACTAAAAAGGACACAAGTTGACTTTAACAAGAAAAAGGACAAAAACAAATTGTTCCAGTCAACTTCTATTTTGTTGTTTCATCATGTTTATTGTTTATTGTTTAAAACATCTTTGTTTATTACATGTATATGTTTTGTAATACACAGCTAACTTTCATCTTCTGATTCATGTACTGTATACATGGACACATTTTTGGCCTCTGAGGCCATTGCAGTAAAACAGACGTTTCTTTAGTTTTAGCACTGCCTATGAATTTTGGGACATATAAATTGTACGCCGTAGGAGTGGTTATGTCATACATTTTATGGTGCTGAGGTCAAGCGTTGCCCAGGTAATGTGTCCAAACAAACATGGCCTAATGTAGCAGTATATTCATTGTATTGTGTCCTCTTTTTTATCAATTTTTCATCCATTTGAAAGAAAAATAACGGCTTCATGAGTGATGTCTACAGTCAGCTACAAAGCACTGTCCTATTTTGCAGACTTAAATACTTTTAATGTCTGAGAAATTTCGACTAAAAGTTTTTCATTTAAATTGCTTGTTCAAATCATACGGTAAAAATGGCAGCCAAGACATTGTTTGGACACATCACTATTGGAGATGACCCAGCATGACCTCATACTTCTACGGTGTATTTTTAGTGGAGTACCAAAGACTAGCAGTACGTTGCAGTATTTTTGAGCTTGCTTGCTTGCCATGCCAAGAGATAGTATAATGGCTATACTACTTTTTTTATTTTTGCTACAAATAGAAATTTGCTCAGAACGGAAAATATTTGCTCAGCACAAGGATTTTCATAATCGACATTTTTCCTTTAGCATCTCCATGGAATTGGGCTCAGTTGATACTGCAGCGGACCTCCCATGTCGGTAATCTATTGAATCCTCTATTCCGCTTCAAATTTTTTTTTTTAAGATTGTGTGTTAGACTTCGCGAAAAATTGATAACAAAAATGAAATTTGTGCAATACAAATAAAGACACCATAATGGATTTGTGATTCCTTGGTTTTTCTGCAGTGTGGTTTTGTCCATATGAGTAAAACAACATTTTGAAGCCTATTTGCTTATCTACATTGTACATGTACCCCATTCCTTTTTTTAAATTCCCTTTTCGTTGCTTCATCAAATATCTGTTTTACAAAAAAACCTGTTGTTTTAAGGTTGTGGTCTCTTAAGAAAAAACAATCTCAACAGAATTGTCTCCTTAGAAGGGTGAACATTTGTAGGTTTTTTTTTACCTAAGGTAACCGACTACACAAAATTTGGCAGTTCCACAGTGTCGTACGTACATTTTGGACAATACAACAGTTCATAATTAAAGTTACAATCACGAAGTTGATTTTAATTCTGATAAGATGTATTGGTGAGTTACTACAATGATTTAAAAAAGAACTTATTCATCTAACTTTGTTGCTGTAGTAGAAACCGGCTCTAAACGCTGTGGTGGTCGGACGCACTCGCACAAATAATTTAATTAATTTATCAGTTGCAGATGAACTGTCGAATATTGTTAGAAATCCACCACATGTATATTTCAATAGAATACAGATAACAAGCTTCAAAATTATGTATTTTTTGTTTGTGGTATTTGGACCAACAGGGCAACGATCGTGAGCGAAGATTTCCACCACACAGCATTTCAAAACTCTTATTATTTTTGAGCAATGATACTTTTGATAAGTATGGTTAAACAAAAAGAGTTAAATAATGCAACACTATCTGGAATGGGACTGCAAAGGTCTGGGGTTCAGATCCAGTTCAATCCAGTCCCTCACTCAGTTGTGTACCTGATAAGACTTGAATAACATAGGTCTCCTTTTGTACTGATGATGATTTGTACACAAACTTTTGACAATTATTAATATCTGAGTTGCACCATCTTTCAGCTCTTAGTGGGAAATCCCTCGTCAAGGTCTCCGTTCTCCAACATCTCCTTGATAATGTCCAATCCACCAACCAGATCCCCATTCAGATAAAGCTGGGGAAAGGTCGGCCAATTCGAGTAGGTCTTCAAACCTGAGATGAGAAAAACAACGAAGACATATAGAAGAATTTGTCATCTTAAATGGACTTCTGTGTCCTCATGGTCTGGTTCATCAAATTCAAGATTTTGGGTTAATTCTACACATTGTGGGTTCGAGTCCAGCCTGGGGTTAATGGAGTGTGTGTTCTAAGGAAAGACACTTTTCACTGATAACATGCACAAGGTCACGAAAATTTATAAATGTGTGTGCAAGATCATAACTCGGACAAGTTTAAAAGCATCCACAGGTTCTGCTTTTTGTTCTAGTTTGAGTGTACCTTGTCTAACTTCGTTGTCTCCTAAGATGTCAAACGTCTTGTAGTCAATGTTCTTATCGTTCAGGATTCCAATTGTTGTCCGACTGAAGCCGCATCGTGGTTCCTCTGGGTTTCCTTTCATGAACAGCATGCAGGGAGCCGTGTTGATCAGCTTCTTGAGCCTGCCGTTCAAATCCTATTTAAATAGAACAAAATAAAATAAAACATGACAATGAGCTTTGTTTCTTGATAAAATGATTGATTACAAGCCAACAGACTTCTTACACTGGTCACTATTCAAATGTGTCAATAGAGATGCAGCATTGTTTGATGCAGTGAGGCGTTGGCCGATTCGACTACCTCACGTAAGAGGTCAAATCAGCCAAAACCAAAGGACGGTTAATTTTGTTCTTCTCTGAGCTAGTCTTTGGGTAAAATATGTACTTCCATGGCACTATTGTGCAAAGAAATCCTGGAAGATCAAGTAATGTGAAATAAGGATCTCTTGGTGATGGCTGAGTTTGACTACCTCACTCCCCATCATGTCAGGATTGAGTGATAATTTGCCGCCACCTCTGGACTAGTACTTTCAAAATACTTCCCTTCAATCATACATCAATCATATGTGTTTGTAAATACTTCACCTTTTTAGGGAAATCTTCATCTAGGTCGCCGTTCTCGTTCATTTCTTTGATGATATCTAAGCCACCGACCAGCTCCCCCTTGAGGTAAAGCTGTGGGAAGGTGGGCCAGTTGGAATATGTCTTCAAACCTTCAAGGAAGAGGAACACAATAAGAAAACAGTAGACAAGAAGTAACAAATTAAACAATTGATCAATCCTGTAGCTGGAATAAAAAATGTGAAATTTGGCAGATTTTTTGTTGAACCCATACCTTGTCTAACTTCGTTGTCTCCTAAGATGTCAAACGTCTTGTAGTCAATGTTCTTATCGTTTAGGATTCCAACCGTTGTCCGACTGAAGCCGCATCGTGGTTCCTCCGGAGTTCCTTTCATGAACAGCATACAGGGAGCCGTGTTGATCAGCTTCTTGAGTCTGGAGTTCAGATCCTGTCACGGCCAAAATTAATCAAATAAATGACATGTTGAGAGACCAACAACACATTGTGATAGCTTCAAATTCTTATAAAAACACTACGTCTATTTTGGAGAAATATCATTTTCATTTTGCATTTGGAATTGTGTCCCAATTTTGTTAAGGAACGAATATTGTGTCATTATAATTACTGTGGAGAAGGAGGGTTTTTGGTGGGTTTCGAAAACTTCCAGGCAATGACGCAGGGTTAAATTATGCTTGACTATACTGTGGTATGGCAACAATATTTAAGTCTCAGTAAAGTGCACCGTTTCAAGGGCCCTACAACTTCGATTCGCAAGACTTAAACTTATATTGTGAAGATGAGTTGTCAAGACTACAGATTCAACACTGTCTGTCACTTGCCTCTTTTGATGAAGTTTCTGGCTTAGAGTCTGGAGTTTCCGCTGTCTTGGATGGTGGAGCATTCGGAGGTGGGGCTTGGCCAGATGAGGCTTTGGAATGCTGCTCAACTTTCTTGTTAAACTCCGGACCATTTGCACCGTGAAGTGTATCCACAACTTTCTTATTCTGTACACAATCACATAAAGAAGCTGTCATAATTGCTTACTACCATGACTACTTTACATCACAAAGGACACTCTTTTAAGAACACAGATAAGGATCCTCTGTCACAAACAAAGTGGAGCTCTTTCAAAACTCACGGAGAGATTTCTTTTTCAGAAACTATGGAAAGGCCTACCTTTAGAAAGACAAATGTCGGTACCGATGAAATGTCATACTTGAGTGATATTTCCGGCACTGATTCAGCCTCAACCTGAAATGAATATAAAAATTGTGTTTTGACACAAAAAATGAGACAAACAAAGCACACATCGCCCTTAAGTTATGGCATAGTTTCTTTGATTTCAGGGTGAAGTCTACAGTTAGAAAACAATCTTGGAAAAAATATAGTGTATCAAGATAATAAAAAGGAAGAAATCATCAACTTTACATTTCATAAATACAAATAGAATAATAATTTTGGGGGCTTGCCTTACTCACAACTGAGAAGATGAATTGCGAAGGACGTGGCTACAAAATTATTATTTTCAAAGATTATAATTTAGTGGAAAGTTGTGCAATTCTTACCTTGACAAATTGGACGTTCAGAAACTGCTTGGCTACTTCTTGCATAACATCGTTCATGGAGACACACTGAGGTGCCCAACTTGCCCAGAAGTGCACCACTAGGAGGCCACTGCAGAACAAAAAACCAACAAGCAAACAAAGTGTTTATTTAGCCATGAACTGGTCTCTCATTTTTTCAATTCTTAAGCCGGCACATCGTACAAGTATAGCGCCCTCCAGCACATGTATACGAGTAGACTACAACATATAAGATATTTACTTACTATATCTCGTCGATCAAACGCGTGGCCTAGTGGGCAGTGCGCCCGCCTCGCAAGCAACACCGCTCGATTTTGAGTCCCAGCCTGACAGATATTTTGGACTTTATTATTTGTGTCCCCCCCCCCCAAAAGATAATTGTCTCTTTTTATTGTTTTGAATCGAATCCTAGATTTAATTGCAGAGTTCAGTTCGCTTTCTTTTTCTGGAAAGAATGTTACAACCTAGCTGCGTCACTTCAGTGGCTGTGTACAAGGTCTATATGGAGAGTCAAGAAATTTTCTGAGTACTTCCTAAACAATTTGGAAATGTTTCTCACTCTCAGTCCCACATTCAATTAATAATTCAAGTCTTAATCTTATCATCATTTTTGCAATGACTGACCTTCATTGAGATGATATAGTAGAAGAAAAAAAGCAGCGTCAGGTTGCAACATTCTTCCCTTTATCTTATCTGTGGCTCTGGAGGATTTTTAATAGGAGAAATAAAGTCCGAAAGTAGTAGGTCTGATTCACATCTCTTTAACTTAAGCATTGTTAAGCTTAAGTAATACGCAGTGGCTATTGTTACGGCAGCCGTAACGCATTTCCCATTTTCTATCGTTACGGTAGACTGCAACTTTTATAAAAACATGACAAGAAAATATAAAATTAGAAGGAAAAAAGTGAATTTGAACGTTATGAAATTCGGACTTTATTTCCCTTTTAAAAAAATCCTCCAAAGCCTCAGGTTAGAAAAGAAAAAAATTCGAGTGCAAAACTGAGTTTCGAACCCGCAACCTCGCGGTGCAAAATCCTACCCTCTATCGCCTGAGCTGCCGCACTGCTTGCTAAAACATGTGGAAACAAATAATTATATACCTGCGTGCGTATCAAAAAAGTATCGTAGAGGGCGCTAAACAACGACTGCCGTAACGATAGCCACTTCGTAAGTAATAAGTTCAATGTGAACATCGGACAGGCATGACGTGATTGTGATCGTGAAAAGCACGTCAGCATGGTCAGGGAAACCTCGCCAGAATATGGTTTAAAAATATCATGAACCCCTGCAACCAATGCACGTTTCTTGTTCTTAAAGTTATTCAACTAAATAACGAGACATCTACCTTCCTGTGGCCTCGGCAAGTGTATCAAAATCGGCAACAGAAGTCACGTCAACGAAGTTCGACATGTTTTCTTTTTCTGAGTTGAGCAAAATTCTGAATATACCGCCCTCTCTTGGCCGTAATGATGATTAAATTTTAACTAAAAGAGGGCGGTATTCTTCTTCTTCTTAAAGCAAGGTATTGCTCTTGATCCTTCACTGTCGGCGAAGGCAAGTCTCGCACAGCACATCATTGGAGAACCGTCATTGACTGATGAGACACGATTTCGGTAGTAATTTCCCATTTTTTTTGTATAGTTGTGCCCTTAAGTTTTAATTTTATTCGGTGCTACATATTAGAATTTTTGAAGAGGAATGTACAATGAAGTCGAAAACTGATGTTGCATTCGAAAACTTTCAAGAGACTAAAGTGAAGAAGAAAAAATGGCGCTCACCGAAACTGATATTTTCGCGAGTTTTTTTTTGGGGGGGGGGGGTGGCGGAGGTAATTTTTTCACGCGTAGAGGTCTTATCATTAGAAAGTTTATAACTTTGTTTTACATTTTTGATCTGTGTTCTGTCGAACTGTTTTTATGCAAGGAGCATGCATCGGGGACTCAGTCGCGCGTTTCCCGTGTATAGGTCTTGTCATCTCATCAGTGCTTTTACGGAGGACAATGGAGGATAGCCATATGGACACCCCCCCCCCTCAAATTTGGCAGCATTTAATCAACCCCAACTTTAGAGCCAGCGCAGCAGGCCTTTGTCAACTGTTAGCTTTTGTACCCGCTTCAGATTCCCGACGATGTTCACGCCCTCTCCCGATCTCGGCGGCTTCAATAAGCCAACTTTTCGCCGTCGCGCATGTGCAACTATTGAACTGGCAAACACGTCAAGCGGTCCTCGACCAATAGACAGCAACCTTACCGTTACATGGGTTTGTTGATCCAAAATTGCATTGTTCATCCATTGCTCACGTGAGATGTCAAATTGGTTTTTTAAAACCGAATCTCTTCCAATCTGTAATGGAAAAAAGCTCAACTATTGAACTAACCGTCAAACTACGCATCACCGTCTTCCCTATAATCCTGCAATACTACCGGTACCCACTGCTCTCGGTAAAGAAAATCCCTCCGCGCCCGCTGCATAATCACAACAAACATTGCTCCCTTCAGAGTAAAATATAATCCCCCCAATATCTCCTGGGGACTCCAACGAAAGTGCTTCACCGCCGATTCATCATGCGGGCTTACGGGGAATATTAGGGGTGGTTGGCTTCCTTCCCAGCAGGCGCGTCGGTGGCACCAAGACACGGTGATTGTAACTCTATTGGCGATTAACTACAGAGATGGCCAATGGCAATATCAATATCATCTCATTGCGCAAATTAGTATTCTACTTGAACTGTGCTCCAGTTGAAAATTGGATAGTTATTGCGCAGGTATAGCAGGCGTATGCGCGGACATTGACTTAAACAAATCTTCCCAACTCTAGATGAACTTATGGGCAATGGTGTTCTGGCCAATTTTTTTTTGAGTCAAAATCCGTAAGCAGTCAAAATTTGATCTGCTTACGGATTCTAATTTCTAGTATTATTTTGTGAGTTAATAATTTTTGTGAAAGTTGTGGATGGGAACCGGGGCGCCCTCTTTTGGTGTGTCATGGGCTAGGGGTCATTGTGCGGATTACGCCAGTGCGGCAAAGTGGTGCGCTTTGGGCGTATCCGCGCCATTTAATGCACTCCCGCATGATCAATACAAGTCGCTTCTAGTGACAACTCTCGACGGAGAATCCATAGGTTACGCTTGATGATTAAAGTCGCCCGTTGACAATGTCTTTTTTTCTCATCTTTGGTTTTGGTTACGCGAAAAGCTGGGGTAAACAAGTGGCGAATGACGAGTAAGCCGCCTTCATTGCAAATCAATATGATTTCTTATCCCTTTTGCCGAAAAATGTTTACTAACTTAACCAGTCTACGGGCCGTTAGTTATTGGAATATTAATATATTAATGCTGGTGATTACTTTGAAGAAAAATAAAAGTCATTTCGGAGTACAATTCGGAATGGCACAATTGAGCAAATCTTCCGGCAATACAAAAGTCATTCATTTCTGAATGAGACATCGAGTCAAGAAACAAAATCTGCCAAGGTGTAGTTATCGAATCATTATTACTTTAGGCCTACAAATGTTTGATTTTGTGACCCGATTAAATTCCGGTCACACATATTTTGCGTATTTTCGTTGAAACAAAACCTACAAATTGAAATCTTGTCTTGAACGAGAGAAAAAGAAATCGCCTTTCTTGAAGAGTGCGAACACACACAAAACGGAAATCACAAGGAATCTCTCCTTCTTGCATAGGTGGGATTAAATAGCTTGTTTTGTTATCACTTAGGCGTGAAGTCTTTCATCTCCCACGTGAGAGCGGTGAGTGTGAGAGGAAAAGACGCGTTTATCTCTCGTCGGTCGGCGTTACGGCGCGAGGATTCTAGTCGCCAGACCTGTGCTGCAGACGATGACTGGTAGATTAACGCGGTACGTTTTGGTGTTTCGCGGAAAACAAAATCACATATGGCCCACTCTTTCTACCACGTTTTGTTTTACTCCTTAATACTGAAGCGTGCGGATAGAGTTGTGAGGGATGCTTTGGTGGCAAAGGATCAAGTGATGGTTTGATCGAAGGTAAACTGACAGACTAAATGAACGGATTTCAGATTTCTGCAAAATAATTCTATAAGCAAATCCTTCAAAATGGGTCTGAAGGGCATGGCACGTATATACGAACATTTTTACATTAGCCAGAAACAAACCTAGAGATTTAACGAGAAAATAAATACGCAGTGAAATTATTCCGCCTAAATATGGTGCAGTTTGAAACAAAAATGATCATGTGCAATTTATGTGTTATCATAATTTATTTTGCATCCATATTGTTGACTGTTTATCCCGATGTGAAATTTGTCGGAATTAAGATGTTCACGGCACGTATTATTAAGAACAGGCTAGGCTTGCTAACAATCAACAGAGGGCGTTCCTGTTGTCGGTGGCCGCAAATATGGGCAGCATACAGGTAAGATGTCAACAAATTGTTTTCTAATGTCCACTTCTCTAAAAGCCAGTTGGAGCTCACGAATACTTCTCACGGAGACCTTTAATTGCCCATCAACCTGTAGTTACTACCCATGATAACCATGAGCTTCTCGTAAATAAATTAGCCAGTTTTGTTATTTATAATTTGCCCCACGCGTCACGTGAGCACTTTGATCCTAAATTGAATTTGCCAATAAGAAGTAAGGCGCCATTTAATTTACTGGGGGTAGTTTAAGTCTGACATCAGCGGACGAAGGTCTGTACAGTTGATTAAATGGTGTTAAGTTTGATTCGATTACATCAACGTTAATACGGAAGAGTTTAATTTAGTCTGGGGATAATGATTTCCTTGAATGCACGGGCAGGGCAGGGTTTAATTCTCGTAGCACTTTAAAACGGCCTAGTTGGAGTTATTCCGTAGGTCTGGTTCCTGGACGTCATTGATTTACGGTATGTTACGCTTCTCTTGTATGGACATGCGTTGAACATGCGTGGACATTAACATTCGCTACAGATATGATCTGTTTTATTTAGACCCCCCCCCCCCCAATGTAGCTTGTGCACATTCGCCTACGCATACACAGATTCCATATTAAATTTGACCTACAATTTTCTTTTCTATGTCGCAGAAAGGACTTAAATCAGACTATCTAGGCCGAGCAAACCCGCAACGGAGCCAAACATCACATGAATGTGTTTAAGGCCACTGAATTTCAGGGACCATTTTGCACTACAAGTCCCTATAAATGCATCGCAAATCCACACAGTCAACAAAATCCATCGTTGCATTACACATGAGATCCCTAGGGGAATCCCACACAGATTTGTTAAAGCTCACCCCATGCATCTCTCAAGCCCAGGACAAACATGATAAAAGACCCAATTCCAGACAGATCAGCGGGTAAATTGTGGCAATTTTCTTCCCAGACCATCTCCCTAAACCTTCTTGCACAGGTGCGCTGCATGCAAAAGGCTATAATTATGTTTCCCCACCCCACCTCCTGGCCAGTGGGAGCGGGCTAATAACTCAATTTATATTAGCCAGGTTTCTGCACACGTAAATCTGGTATGAGAGTGACAGATAGGGTGAGGCAGACGGAGGGGGAGAATGAGACGAGTAGTTCGGTGTAGTTGATCACTGTCGTGTCGTGGCATTTCTTTTCTTTTATTTGCAGGAAAGGGGTTCCTTGAGAGCAAGATCAGTCTCTTGCGTTATTGCCTGTCCCCCTGAGCCGTTCTATAATTTGAATTCAATCCACCCATAGGGTACCTTCGTCTCACCTCACACAGATTCTTGTCCATCGTTTAGTCAGACACTGTAATCCCACTGTGGGTTTGGTTAGGAAGGTTGAAATTAAACACGCTCATGTACATGTTGTTCTGCTGTGTGTTGTAATTGGTTGTCTTTTGATGTGATTATCGTGTTTCTTTTTTTTTTTAGACATGAACTTAATCAATTTTGTTCGTGTTATTGGAGATTGGACTTTGAGGAATACGTAGATTTTTGCTCGAGGACAAGGATGAGTGGGAAAAAAAGATAAATGTAAAAAAAAAAAAAACCGATGGATACGATGATGATGATAGGGACAGTCGTTTACAGCAACAGCAGCAGTAACAGCAACGACAGACGACAAATTACTCATGGCCATCACAAGTTGATGTGCAAACTTTCAGCAAAACCAAGAAGGAATTTGAGGTTTTACTTGGCGATGCTACATGCATACTCACAATTGGTTTGGTAGAGCTCAAGTTGCCGCTAGCTGCAATCATGGAACTGACAAGGACAATATTTACTGTGTATCGTTGACCAAACCCTGAAGGGCCATTAGCATAATTGCATATCTTTCAATTATCGAAAAACCGAGAGTTAGTGTATCGGGAAATCGGCATTAAAACTCCCCGATGAAAAGATCGATGTCCCTGTCCTAATTTTCTTGTTTCTTCATCTCGAAATATTACCGACTGGGGAATTTTGACATCCATTACGCCGGATCTATCTGCACATTCCACGGAATGGACTGCCCACTGAGCAGCCGAGACAACTGCTTTCCCGCCCCTTGCTGGGGTGGCGAGACAGCGGTAAAAATGCGGCCGGGCTGAGAGGGAAAAGCACACATCCAGATCAATTCAATTACAATCCGGAACATTATCGTTTATTACTATCGGCAAATCACCCTAAAATGCCCGCCCGTAATGGCACACATGTACATTGTGGTCGTTCACGTAACTACATTATGAACAAGCCAACGGCGGAGAAAACGCATTAAGGTGCACTCTCTAAGATTGCGTTGGGAGATTATGGTGGCCTGGTATTTTTAAAATTAAACTTCAATTATTTAGACAATCACATAATCGGCCTTAAATTCCATTTGTTTCAAATCGTGGTATTAAAAAGTAGCCATTTTGCATAGGTACACTGTTGCAACGTTGCGAGTTGCAGCTTGGTTGGCCAGTTCCATTGGGTGATGGCGGCAGCCATATTGAAAGCTGATTCTCGCAATGAAATACCGAGGTTTATAACGAGACTCTACTTAACATCTAGCAAAGCTCATTCCCTGTACACATAATTGGTGCCATCAATATTCAGTACAGGCTTAAATAGTCAAATCTGAAATTTGTAAGCAATGATTTAGGCGTCATACATTTAATACATTTTCTGCAAATTTCCGGCCGACACTCAACTAATAATATGTCTCACTCTGTAGCTTCCACAATTTGTAAAATATAGAGATGTCTTTCGATCTGCACCGTGCCAACACTAATTTGTGTGGATACAAAATAATCAAGGTCTACCAAAGCTCGACTCGATCGTCCAAGACTGTAAGATCATAGAAGCTATACCTAAAGTGCCGCGCAATTTCCTGTGTCTGATAAAATGCACAGAAACGCCGATGGCTTTTGAAAGGACCTAAAAGCCCCGCGTGTGCTGGGTTGCTATACTGCCAGAAAACATCCGACTACTTTTCCATTTCTGGAAAATCTGACCCGATTTTCTTCCCAATCGAAGAGAGAGAGAGAGAGAGAGAAAAGAATAACAACACGTGCGCTGCATGCAGGGCCATTACCAGCTTCCGTCGCGTCGCCAGCCATTAAGATGGCGTGTATCGAGGTTGATTCAAGGCGCACTCCCGTACTATTGGGTTAAAATCTTAGAATCAATCGATTAGTGTGGCAAGACAGTGGGGAAATTATCATTTCCAAATTTGTCAAACAAATAGTATTTTCTGAGTAGGGACTTTGGTATAAAACGTACAATTCCAGTAGAATGATGATCCGTGATGCCTGATTATATCTTGTAATTGCCACGTGCGAACATATACGAGAGGTTTAGCAACACGTTGCGCGAGAGAAGAAAACGTGAGCGTGACCGCGAACAATCTGCATACACGTCAACGCAACCCTAACAGATCTCAACCCATCAAACCCCAACAGCATGTTTGTTGGAATCTGTCGGGATGGGTACAGTACCCCTAAACTGACATACATCGGGTTGGCACACCTCCACAATCTAAGTCAGAAATATGTGTGTGCAGTTTCCCATAATGTGTTGGAATTTGCCAGGATGGGCATGGTTCCTAGTAAATCATGCCGGGGAGTTTGGGCTCTTTCGCATTGACGTTCGCGCATATGACGGGCAGTAAACATGTAAACACTGTTTGGCGTCAATATTTTAAATTTATGATGCTACTCAGAAATTGTCATTATTATGAGGTCTTTGCTGGTCCCAGAGGGTCAGCCTATAGGGTATGCATTGTATCTATCTCAGTACAGTCTGTCTGACTGACTGACTGACTGACTCCTCCCCCCCCCCCCGACGGACTCCCCGACTGACTCCCCGACTGTCACTTGTGTCTTAGACTGGTTACCTAACTCACTGACTGTCATTTTGTGACTTGGACTGGTAACCTAACTCACTGTCACTTGTGACTTGGACTGGTTACCTATCTCACTGACTGTCACTTGTAACTTGGACTGATTGGGAACAGCTTTATGGCTAACGTGGTCTTGTTTTATGATAATCTCTTTCTACGATCAGGGTAGAAACGCTCATAAATTAAAGCGGAATGAATAAAACGAATTAAAACACATTAAGCCAATTTCAATAAATTACTCATATGGTTATATTAATGAAATATGGAAATTATATTAACGAAATAAAGGAAATGTTATTTGTGTCCACTTCAATTTGTTCATAGCACGAAGCTGTGTTTAACCATAGAGCAAAGAATTAAAGTATAAAAATGAAATTGCCCGAATCTAAACATGCTTCTTGACTGGAAAATTATTACGAAACAGCAAGCAAACCTCCATCGAAATAAACCCAGCCTGTTACAAACGATTTTATGGAAATTTCAGATATTAATGATATCACTCATCCTTGAGGTTGTCTGGCCTGCTGCGTTGGTGAAACACTAATTGATCTCTACCCCCCCCCCCTTCGTCCTAGACCTATTAGGCCCTTCTAGTCTGCAAACAAACCACTCGTGATCACGCCAATTACGGGCGAGACATTCCTGCTGGTCTGATGAATTCATTGTGTCTTGCACAGCGATCAGAAGACTTAAAACCGAATCATGGTACATTTACCTTTCGGCTTGGATAACCCGCCCAATAAATAATCCAATAAATGTCTGTGCACATACAATTCGAACGCAGCTGATTTGAGTGAAGAAGGTACACTTGCAATTCAAATTCAAATGTCACGGTTATATCTACTGATCTGCGATCGAATTAGATCAAGATTAAATTATCCCCGAAAGAATTTTAAAACATGCCGTCTTTTTTTCTGCGATGGCCTTTTACGTCCTAAAGTGAGTCCACAAGAAACGTTAGAGGCATGTAGAGAAGCGAAAAATATAGAAATCAAATAGACATGCCCAGTTTCCGGACTAGTGCAAAATATACAAATGTAGATCCGATGTGGTGTCTCCTTCATTCCCACCTATTTTTTTTGAGCCCTCATTAGACAAATTTCGTTTAACTGGTGACCCTAGGTCGCAACATCCTCGTGCGCGGAAGTATGAGCAAACCATTCAGTTCACTGTCCTGCCATTGCCTTACACGGATAATTACATAAGGATCTCATATGAAATCACATCTCATAAGCCTGCGTACCCACAAAGGGGGATAAAATTACGCTGGTTCTGGTAGCTCCACGATATAATAGGTGACGTTTTGATCAATATCTCGCGTTTCTACCGTACGGTTTTTTCCACCAACTTTACCTTACGTGATGTCCATGGTTATGATCGCACATCGTCTGCTGACGTAAAGCAAACCGGATGTCTCTAACAATGAAGATATTTGGCTGGTTGCTATGGTTACTGTCATCTTTAGACTGCTTCTTGTCCTTGAGCGATAATCTTTCAAAAGAATCATCCAAAAGAATGTCTCGCGATTCGATCGTATATAAACATATATTCGATCGTGTATATCATATACAAATTCAAAAGAGAAAAATGTCCGTTTGGGCGGACAAAAAAGGATGAAGGCTATAGCTTTGATCATGATAACCCTTTCCCTCCTAATTACGACTTAACATGGAAACGGTTAGAAAGGTTTTTATGTAGGGTATTGCAAAAATTCAAATCATCAAACAGGCTTTGGCAATGATGCCATCTGGTATATCACAGCTCTATGCTCAAAGGAACATCACATTTTCGCCGGCAGCGTGCTTCAGTGTTTATTTAATGTAGAAAAAAATTTCGAATACGGCAAGATAGATTTTCGTTATTCTGTGTTCGCTTCGATAGTAATGCTGATGTAACCACAACAAGAATTTCAAAGTCGATCGTGTTTTTAGTGTTAAGGACAGGTATGGAAATATGAAAATGAACCTCTTTGTTTATGGAGCAGTGTTTGGTCTGAAGAACCATTTGTGAGAGTATTTTCTTTGACATTTGGGATAGTAAACTTTGTCCGTCGATGAATGCTGAATGCTTTACAGCTCTGTCGGTAGCGCTGCTGTGTTACGGTGATTCAGGGACCTAGGTTCGAATCCTGTACCAGTCAATTAACACAATTCATGTTAAAACTGAGCCTGTAGTGATTTGATGATTCATAATATATGTGTAATACCAGAATATCGATTGTCAATGATTAGTTTTTGGGGGGATTGGCAATTACGCGACCATCTCATACCAAAAAAAAAACCAAACTAATTTTGACTGAATGCATGCACGTACCGGCACAATCAATGTCTTTAATTCTTGGTCACAGTACAATATTGGTCAGTTAGTACAAAACCAATTTATGGCCAATTTCATTAATGTGCGTTCAGTGGTTTGGTGCATCCTGAGGGGCAATTTAATATCGAAGCTTTTGTATTCGGGAGGCACCGAGCAATTAACCATTCAAGGAATAAAATGGCCCAGAGTAGGAGCAGATTATCGAGCAACTTGCTTCATCTCCGTGTGGATTACACGCTTGTCACACCCAGTAATCCATCTCATGTCAAGACGTAGATCCCCCAATGCATCAAACCAACATTCACTTTTACGACCGAAAACGCGCGTTAATGGGCACAGTTCCTCGCCACGTGACCCTTAAAGAAAAAAAATGCCACTGGAGTGTCTTGAGTTTGATCGGAATTTATTGGGTATCGGCCCTTCGGAGCGAGTCAATGTCTCTGGAGTGATGCTGCGCTGAGGTTGAGAGGCAAGGTTTCCAGGGGGACTAGCGCCTTTGGAGATGCGGTGTTGGGGGACAGGTATACTCGTGCGAGACGTAGGGGGTTAACTGGCGGAGATTATCAGGCGGTCATCACACTGTGAAGCGAATGTCATTGGTGCCGGTAGAGCGTAATAATTGGCACGTGTATCTATAGGGTTTCTACAATCCGTGAAACGTCGCCGTGGATATTGTGTGCGTGGCGTGGAGGCACGCATTCTACCGTCATCGCTATTTCAATCAACAGCAGCATCAGTGACACAGCGAGCCGCGGCGGTTAAATCTGAGCCGATAGCGGCATTGTCAACCGGGCACTACGCCTTGAAGCGGCCCCGAGTGCATGTTCACGCCGGGAAAACAACAACTTTCACGGAGTGCGGAAACGCGATCTTTTAGACTGCCAGCTCCCCTTGAAGGCACCAGGCGATCTTATTTCATTTCATCCCACGGCCTGGCAACTTGCCTCCCCTCTCTTGGAGCCAGTCTGGAGAGTGCTGGAACCCTGTTCTTTTCCTTGCACCGCCGAAAACCACAACATATTAACATTCCGGAAACATGAAACACTTGTGGAACTATGTCATCTTTATAGGATGCCTAATGCAAGGTGAGTGTTTTTGTCTTTTAGCGCCGGTCGCACTGATTCATGTGCATCATGGTACGCCACGGCATAGCCCGCTTTTTGTAATTCTCTAGTCAGTTACGATAAGCACGGAGTTGTTTGTTTGCCGGGCAGCTGTGGCGTAATTATACAGCCCATTAGACCGGGTCTCCCCCTCCCCATAACCCCCTGAGCCCTCCCCGGCGCTTGTAGGTCTACCACAACTCTGTGTTGCATTGCCTTGGACCGCCGGGGACCATATTGATCCCGTTTTGCCAGCGCAACGAGAGGGCGGTGGTGGCAAAAAAATGTTCTCTGTATCGTGCATGCTCATGTGTGCGTCACTGAATTCTTATCACTATAATTCCGATTCCTCCGTGGTTATCCCACGGCATTTACCGGCGAGATAGAAAGGAAGAGTGAGATAAAGGCAAAGGAGGGGGGGGGGGCCTTCGCACCGGGGCAATTTCTGACATATTCCTCCAAGATGACATTAGTCACGGACAGCTGTGCTTCTCCTTGTTTACCTTACTCCTGTCCTCCCTTTTATGGTTCCGTAAGTTTCCAGCTATGACGAGTCTTAACATTTCCTTCCCCTGTACCCTTGGAAGTAGAATCTCCGTCACTAATTGATGGTCGTGTCATCCTTGACCTATTTAGTTTAATCGGATGTTACTGTGCAAGTCCCTTCATTTGTATTCTGAAGTATATATAGTCCGATCTTCCAAAGCTAAGGACCCTCTAGACCATGTTACATTTTGTTTGCAACTTGGATGTTCAATAGTTGTGTGGTCACGTGATGCGAACTTCAGCCAGCTTCTCTTCTGCACTGCATGCGTGTCTCTTGAAGTGTGATAGGTGTATAAGGGTGACAGACTGTGGTTGCCTCCTGGTATGACGTCACACGACGCATGGTCTATTCTTCCCACACTTTATCCTTATTGTGAAAAAAATATATAATGGCTAACAAATCTACTGAATTGCTTTCGGGGATTAATTTTGCCATGTTTGATCCTTCTTTCCAGATACCGTTAAAATACTAGATTCTAGTTGTACCGAAAACTTAAGGAATCGTTTGATGAACCGTACGCATATGTAATGGTTTCCGGATGTGCTGTCTTCTCGTTTATTCTCGTAAATTCACGCAGACACCGTTGTCTCCTCATTTTTTGGATAACGTTGGATTCCTTCCAGACCCATGGTGCTGTTCCTTAAATTGTGCTGGGCCTTCGGATTGCTGAAATGCCGCTGACTTTAATGACAATCTTAAGATGTAACACAGATGTCCAACCCTCGATGTGTTTTCATTAATTCTACATTAATTACTGACAATGATATCAAGGATTCCTTAAATGAGTTTCATTTGCACGTCTGGGAAAATATACAGTGAGTGATTTTATTTTGTTTATTTATTTACTTGTTTGTTTGCTTATTCTTTTTGTTTTCTGTGAGGGAAAACCTGAGGTTTCATGATCAACCTATTATGATCAAGTTCAGTGATACCACGTTGAAATAGATTGATTTCAACCTCTGATCTTCTTGTATCAAATATGGATAATTCATTGGTAACTGTACAAAGCTTCGCGCTCGTTCCCAATCTCTCTATTGGAATGTGGTACGGGGATCAGTGCAAATTATACAACGTCTGTATGAATCCCTGGCATTTGATTGGTGAGTCTTTAATCACGTCATTTAATTATTCGTCCCAACGGACGGCGCGGCCGCACCGCAAAAATAGACGTTCCATTTCATGGTAAATGGAGTTCCATTAATCGCCACACTTTTGGCGACTCTGACCAATCAGATGACGAGGATTTATTCAGGTGTTGCATAAAACAACAGCTAATGAATGTTTAACATTCGTGCAATGGAAAGAATAATTTCATTCGGTGACAGATGGAGTGTTCCATGAAATTATTCTTACCATTGCACTCATAAACATTCATTATTTGTATACCAACCACATCGTTTAATGCAATAAAATAAAATCTTTTAGAGAAGATGCTAAAGTGAACAATCGCAAGATGTGTTTACCAGACCATTTTGTTGCATGCCGACGCGAAATTATAATGATGATCTAAGAAGAGCCCGTCCGACTGATACACACATGTAGACAAAACGACGCCCCCATTCTGTAGGATTGGTCTCGCCCACCTCTTTCTGCATCCGTATCAATGAAGAAAAACAAAGTCCACGCAGCTGTTTACTAATAGTACACACATTTGCCAAGCACAGAATATCAGCTTAGCAAAACGTGAGACCAACCGTTATGCAATGATACAGTCTTGTGACGGGATCTCAACTGGTTTTTGGTTTAAATCGAAGTAAGATTGTGTGGCTTTATGGAGTTCGGCTCAGGCACCAACGATCTCCAGATCTGAATAGCCCATTGGCTGTTAGAAATGACGTCACTGTCTACCATCTTACTACTCCAAGAACAATAGATTTGTCCTGGGTCATTCCATAAATTTGGGGTCCAAAAGTAAGACTTTTTTGTGTCCATGTTAGTGTTACACCTGACCTGTGTCATTTGCCATTCAAGTATCATTAAAACTGACTCCACACTATTTTTTATTTGTTTGGTAGGCACTTTGCTTTACATACCGGTAATCACTCTTGGAGATATAAAGCCTTAAAGATTGTGTCCTGAATTACACAATTTTATACATGTGAGATGTAAGAGGGACACCAAATATTGGACCCCAAATGTACAGATATCTAATTAAATTGTCCTCTAGTCTTTTTACGCATCGACTTTCTCATTGTTTTTGTTTTGACGCTATTTTAATTATTTTGAACAATGGGAGTGGCTGAGACTGGTTCCCTCCTCACATTATAATGGAGGCATTGGCACCAGTGTATAGCTTCATTTTTGAGTAAAGCTCCGAACGGCCACTATATCCAGATTTGTTTCCATGGAGATCAGTGCCAGGTACCCGGCGCCTTTACGCCGCAACAGGCAAAACTCAGTCAAGCGTCGAAGCACGCACAGCAACATTAACAAATTGTGACGGGCAGAGATTGATATCAGAATTAATCACAAGTCATGCAGTGTCTGCGTGCACGTCAGAACACTGTGCGCATGCCCACTGGGCTAACACATATTCAGAGTAATACGAATTTCTGTGGCGTCACATTTTGAGTACATGTATGCACCTTTTCTTGGACAACGCTTACTGCGCCGCCAATCAATTTGACGTCACAGTTCTGACGCTGCCATCGTGACGTCATGAAAATTAGGTCTTTATTCTTTGTGAAGGCGTGGCATCCAAACCATAGCGGTAGCCATAGAGTAATGTTTAATTAATTTAATAAACCTTCATTTAATTCAATACAGATTTATCTCAATCGGTCATCTCATACATGTTTGTTTTCGCATCGTGTACTTGCGTGAGAACGAACATGATAACGACGCGAAGATTTACCTATACCCACAGTCGATGGGTTCTAGATTTAGTCGGGCTTGCTTGAATACAGTTCTTATCAACGGTAATTTAGATTTGTTTGTAAATGTGCTATTGAATCCTTCAAGTGTATTAAAGAAAAAAAAATAGATACTCTAAAAGGCATTTAAGTCTCCTATTTAACTTTAAATTTTTAAACTATTTAACTTTAAATATTATTTCATATATTTTCATGTTTGTACGAGTACACCGAGTTCCACCAGCCAAATGTATAGTACAGTTGCGAAAGTGAGAGGTCAATTTGTTGGCACGATGCTTCTCTTTCACGTCATGTGATTTTTCAGTTTCCATAAATAGAGATGCTAGTAACAAAATGTACAAAAGGCCTTTTCCGAGTGTTATTTTCTTTAGAAATCAATGTACCAAAAATAATCGAACATTTTAGAGCTTTTACATGTCAATTTCCTATTCAAGGGGCCCGGAAGCGCGCCACCAAAGGTGAACTTTCATGTTCCATTCCTTCAGCGCGACATTTTGGCACAGTGCTGTTAGCCAATAATGTTTGCCCCTCTCGTCGCGCGCGCGTCACTGCGCGAGCAGGCAAGCGTGATTGGTTCGATTAGTTTAGACAGCGTCCTGACAATAAGAGCGCACGCGAGAGAGCAAGATGCAGGCAAGATTAAAAATCAATCTTTTGATTTGATTCATGCGCAATTTAAATCATGCTTACATGGTCTGTCATCTGCGATTGCTTCAAAAAAATGAACGCAGAGTAAAAAAAAGAAAACAAGAAATTGGCATTTCTGAATTGCATAATGTTGTACTCTTTTTTTGGCCAGGAAAGTATGGATCTTGAGCATAGGTGCAAAAATAAAACATTTCAATCTCAATCTGATTGTTTAATTTCAAATATCCTCTCACGTTGTTTTCTTTGGGAGCGTAATTAAACGAACGAAAATAATTAATATAAACACTAAATATTTATGCCCGATTATTTTGTATTAAATCAAATTATGAATTACGTCGACTTTGTTTCATTTGGATATCGTCTTATTGAAAGCACCTTTCATAATGTATCCGTACCCATACAGATGGATAATTCTCTTCAATTCACCCCATACTTCGTGTTAAATATAAAAATTTGTATTTTTGTTAAAGTTATTTGGAGAAGCAAAATGTATATATTCATATTTAGGCATTACATGCTGTTGAAAAAAATGCGTTTGTGCGTCAACCTTTTTTCCCCCAATTCTTTTAGAATGGGTGTTTATGCATCGATGGACAATGTAACATGCTATCGTCCTAACATTTCGATGGGCACTTTTTTTTAATCAAGATCCGAGTAGGAATGTATGTACGACGGATCTCATTCGCTTGGTTGACAAAAAACTGATCTCTTAGATGCAATCTATCAGTTTGCATAGCATTATTTTTTAAATTTAGCTGCATGTAATCACAATTCCCTCCTACAAAGCACTTCCCGGAGTCCCGCATATACAGCCTATTAACAATTATGGAAATTGAAAATACAACCATTCTTAATGCAATAAATATCCACGACTTTTAGAGGAAGTCTTCTTGGCACAAACAGTAACAATATTTGTCTGTCTCCGAGGCAATAAAAATAACATTTTGATTTGCAAACCACAGGGGCGTTCGCCTCGCTGCGGGGAATAAACCTCCTGTTAAACGAATTTGTGAAACAAGCTTTCAGAAGATTCCATCGGCGTTTATTTCTTATTATCTTCGCCTTCCTGTCAGTGTTTATGGCAAGACAACTACATTATTATAATATCAACTCATTTTGTCCTGCTTGGCGCGCTGCAGCATATTTTGTTACGACTTGTGTAGACATTCTGATATAGGTGTCGATCTTTCATGTTATATTTATTTCTATTTTTGAGATATAAAAACAATTTATATTTCATGACAAAAATCAAATTGTCAAAACTGTCACTTTTTTATCTCCTTGGGGGCGAAACAATTAAAATTTATAAGTAATTGCGATTATTGACCTCAACTTTTTATTACTGTTTTGTCTGGTCTAATTCAATTCTTATACCCTATGTTGATGTCCACTTCGGTATGTCAGTATCTCAATCATAGGTAAAACAGAAGGTGATTTTATTTTAAATTGAATCCTCAAATAAATGGGAGTAATGCTCAAAAAATAAAAATGTTAACAAATATTAGCACGAAACGGTTTCCAGGTAGGAATGTGTAGAACACAAACATCATTCGAAGAAGCAAAGTCGACAATACAATATGTTCTTTTATTGTGTTGTGTTTCGCCAGTTGAGTCCAAATCAGCCACTGTACATGCGGACAAAAACACAACTCGATTTGTTTAATTTCGTCGAGACTGACCGTTTAATTTACCGAATCTCACCGTGAACTGTCCGTCTTATATCTTAATGCACCGTGGTATTGTCAAAGAGGCGCGTCTCTTGACGGTACTGATGAAATTCCGTGGATGGTAAGCACTCCACAAAAAAGAGGGGGGGGGGGGGGGAATCAATCCCGACACGGTCTCGGAATCGAGAGAGTCGGACTGCGCAACCCTTTACACACTCGTTCTTTCCACATCAACAGATCGACGCTGTCCCGTCGTGTTTTTCCACACTGTTAGAGCTGTGGAACGTGATACGTATTAACCTACATTTTGCGCAAATCCTAATTTCATTCTGTGTTTTTTTTGTCTTTTCTTTTTTCCCCCTCTCCATAAGCACCACTCGTCATGAGTGCAGGTGGCGCGCTGAAGCTGTTCGTTTGATGGTAGCCTGCATCTAGTATGCGCAGCGCAGGCTCGATTATCGTAGGGGCTGGGAACCAGTCCTTCGCAATTGGTCCGTATCCAAACATGAGAAGGATCATATTCTGACCTTTTCTGACAAGAAGTAAACATCGTGATTGAACGCAATGCTGTCCAACATCACCTTAAACTTACACTGTTTTGAAAGCGAGTAAACCCAATAGATATTTTCAATATCAACATAACATTAAATACCTTTAAGGACACTTGTACTAAAGGTAGCCCAACTATGCTTCTCTTCTATAGTTGCATTTTGTTGTGTAAGTGCATGCCTTGAAACCCAAAATACAGTAACCATTATGTGTAAACAAAATGATTTAACACCAGGCCGAATTTTTGAAAAGAAGTTTGGGAACAGCCACGCCCCCCCCCCCCCCATCAGCCATCATAACAATCATCCAAATTAATCATCCTTTTCTACTCATAACCAGAAAGACATAAATAACACTTTTGGTAATTTATGTGACGTACGCAAATGTAACCCTTATTACACGTACGTTTTTTTGACGTACGCAGTAGATTTGACCCAACGAAGCGGCCCATAATATCGCTGTCACTCTGTGCTGAAATATTGACATGTATAATATTGCGGGACGTGCTTGGTTCATACACTTTTTGCATGGAAGTTGGTACATAATGAATTGAAATACTCCCACAATATTTGATTTTTGGTTAAGACAGTTTACAGTGCTCTTGTATCTTGCCCCCGAAATTAATAGCAATAATTATATTCGTGATTAACCACATCATTCTGATTCAGTTGTAAATTGCCTTATGAAAACTGTAAAGGAGACAAGAAGATGTGAAACTCAGCGCATATAATTTATGACACATTTAAAATGCACCTCAGCACCGTTCCCCACAGCCTCAACGGGACGGTGCGATCCTAAATTCGACCCATCACGTCAAGTTGCTGTCAATCGGCGAATTATCGCTTCCTAGGAATTAGCAGCCGATGCTTTCAACATATTGTACCGACCCGAGGTTTCTCCGCGTGACGGACAATGATGGGCTTCGATCTTTTTATCGCTACGGTTCGTGCCATTTGGAGGAGCTGTCATCCGCGGGCCCTCGTGCTGGCCTTGCCCAGTCCAGACCCAGGGGAATTTTGTTCAACTCAATCCGATAACCGGACTTCTAATTCCGATCCATTGCTGCGTTTACTATTAATAAACCCACCCTTCGTTTTTCCCTGCGATTGGCAAGCAAGACGTGAAGGCTTTGCCACATTACTGCCATGTTTTTTTAGTTTCTTCGAGATAACATCAGAAAATGTATCCAAGGTTACTTCGGTGACGCGCTGGATCGTCAGAAACATCACAGAGCAAGGAAATAGAATCATCAACTTTTTTGTGTGTTGAGTGAAATTGTTAGGGTAACGGTGAACGTCATAAAATTCGTTCCGGTTCGCGTGATTCGGCGATGTCCGGCAAGCCATCACAGATCTAATATCCGGGCAACCAAAGAATTGACCAATTTTGACGCCATTTTACCCGACAGAGCGAGAAACGGATATTCTTTAAGTAACTCAACTTAACACAGTATGTGAAAACTGCTCACTTACTGGATTGACCTGATATATACAAATCAAAAATTAAACAGGGAATGACATTTCGATCTGAACAAGATCTTCGTCTGAAAAGATCTTGCTTACAGCGAAATATCATGCCCTCTTATTCTTCATATTTTTTTTTAAACAGTCTGTAGAATAATAAGCTTACACATTTTGCTCGCTATTTCCTTGACCAGAAAAGCTTTTAATTTCAAATCGGCTCTGAAACCGAGGGCCTCAGTGCCGTCTTTTGTTGAGAGGATAAAAAAGGCCCTCAATTCATACAACGGCTTAGCAATGATAGCCTCGGTTTCAGTGCCAATGTGAAATTCGTCGGATAGCTATTTGGAGCAATGGCGGCTATATCACGTGACAACGCCATTATAGGCAAAAGCAGACGTAGTTTTAAGGTTTGTGACGTAAGTGTGCACAATGCCATAAACAATAAAATTTTCACAATGATAATTTTGGATCGAAGCAAATAGGAAAATCTTAAATTAGCGTCAAAAACGTGATATTATACCGTTGCGTTGGTAGACCTAAATTGCGCCCTTACAACCCTCAGTCGCATATCGACGTTCAATCTTTTCGTTAAGAGGTTTTGCGGAATATCAAACTCATCAAAACACACAAAAACATTGCTGTCTCGAGCCGAGGACTATTAGTCATTTTTAAGGTCGCAATGATTATCATTCATCACACTTTTCAAGCGATAAAAATAAGCTGTTCACTGCTTGATTGTAGGACTCTGATATATGACTCATTTAGTTGCCCAATGCCCCAAGGTACGAGTGCAAGTTACCTATCAAAACATTGACACACTGGGGCGATTAGGTGCAGAGAGTCTAAGCAATTGAAACGGTTCCTCTATACCCCCTCCCCAGAGAGGAAATCTTAAGGAATCGGCGGAGGTAAATTAATGCCCTAGGCCTGAGAGAGATCATTTCAACACCTTTTTGGAAGCACCGTCGACGTTTTGTAACGCTTAACTTAGACACGATCATATTGAATTGATTGCTAATTGTTTTATGAAAAGCACAAAGGATCCGGGCCCTTTATCACTGGTCTATGGAATAGCCGCTTGCAAAGCAAGCGTCTATATTACGCCTACAGATTAAGCAACTTATTATGCAAAACAAGACTGCGTCTTGACCTCGAGATTCTATCAATTCAGCGAGCACATCTATCAGGTCTTCGGTAACCCGTTGTTGTATTACAAAAACATGGCAGCCATATTGACCAATCAATAGCTTAGGCTGAATTTCTGTTCGAAATGACGTCACAATTTTCAAAGTCGTCTCTGAATGGCTAGCGCGCGGGCAAAATCTCCATGCTCATTATAGTCAGACGTTGATGCGGAGCTTGCGGGCTCCGTTGAACATTGGGTGATACTCAGAATACTTTATCGCATTGAGGATGCTCTCATTTGATAGTGTTGAGTACATGCAATCCAATTAATTGTAATGAATTTGACTGTTAATAATTATCAAATAATTGTGTATTTTTAAAGTTTATTATTTATTTTTCCTGATGGGTATATAAAAAATGTTTCAAAGTTGCCCCTTTCTCAAAGTTGTACTCTGTATTGGTTGTGATGCTGTGTAAATAATACAAATAAAGAAAACAAAAGTAAAGAAAACGTGAGTCATAAGTCGCCGGAGTTACTTTTGAGTAACAAGGACCTGTAAGACAATCTTACAACGGTAATCAATGGGACCGGCAATAACTTGATATATTTAATTCTTATTTATTTAATTCTTACTTTAACTGGGTAGCCCATTCAGTAAAATCCACTGGTCTCCCATGGGGCCAAGTAAAGAGAAGACAATATGAATAAATTACAGTTTAAGATGTGGGAGGAAAACCCCAGAAGAATATTTTGGGGAAACCCACGGAATCAAGTAGGGACTGAAAACCCATTCTACATGTTGGCCCACGCAGGAATTGAACCCGGGTCACAGCGGTGGAAGGCGAGGAAAGTACCGCTACGCCAACCTGACGCACTTTTTGACTATTAAGGTGTCAATCTGAGCGAAATACCAGGACGAAGAGCAGTTTATGCTCTATCTCCTGCATGTGAACATCTAAGATGTTTTGGTCAAACATCAAATGGAACATTGTAATGCATTCACAAAATCAGCAATGACAAACGTACTGAGCCCCAACAACGTCAGCTAACTGTAACAAAAGTTGCATCTTTCTTTAAATTAACACAGCAACAAAGCAAAACATGCAACACAGCATCAAGCAGCATCAGCAGCAGAACCAACAGCAGATGCTCACCGTAGCGTTTGAACTAATTTCATCAACTGGCTTTTTCGTGCCATGAAATGTCGCCCTCATTCTTCCAATTCATTCCATTTTTGCCTAGCCTTGTGCTCAAGATGATCCGTGATGTTCCAGTTAAGTATGCTGCTGTTCCGAAACCCGAAAATGGAACGATACACAGCGGACTTAATGACACATGAAGGGTAAAGTTCTTATGGAATAAAGGTTAATGCTTCTTTGCTGAAAATAGAAAAACCTTTGCAGTGGCTTCATCCCAGGATTTGGAACCAGGAAGGGTATTTTCTTTGTTTTTACGGTTTTAGTGGCACAAGCCTTGGCCACCACGACTTACCCTTTATCTTCACGTTTTTCTTCAATTTTGCTGAATTCCGCATGATGAAAAGCTCATGGACATCATCATTCTTTTTAAATCAAATATAGAATTTCTTGTTAAGAATAAAAGCTGTAAGATTAAAATATTGTAAGGAATGGATTCATCTTGATCGCAGACCCTCTTCAAATGTAAAACTTGTTTTGCAAGACAAGTAAGCTTGAAATACGATGGAGAAATGTATTTGGCCATTATGCATTTCTTTTTTTCCCATGCAGTTCCGGCATGATATGAGGGCGTCCTCTCCGCATGGATGCTTATTCCTAGGTGTCCAAAGCCTTTGAGAATCAAATCTGTCACAAGAATACAGGGAAGTGTTGGCGAGAATTAGCTATCTAATCAGAAAAAAAGGTATTGAAATCACCGACGCAAGCAGCTAATTCGTGGACAGATTTCAAAGTGATTTTTTGTATAAGAGTCGGGATCACGGTGGGGCTCTCGGTTTCGCTGGTTCTCATTTTATCTTTTACAAACATGAGTTGGGAAGGACAAATATCCTTACTTTTCGAGAAAAAGACATCAGATATGCACGTAATGGACCAATCAGATGATGGGAAACCCAACCGTATGGGAAACAATCGCGACCAGTACAAATAAGGACAAACAAACCGCGTACCACAGAGGGAAAATAGGCATGTCTTTGCTTTGCTCAAAATTAGAACTTGCGCAAATTGATTGTCGTTATTCCTGAGTTGATTATCTTATGCTGTAGGTCATTTGAACTGTCCGTGCTTTATAAATAAGGACGATAAAGTTACGCAAGGTCAAAATTTGCGCTGGACATCTTCAATGAAAGCGCTCTATATGCAATGGTTGTGTAGCTTCGTGGGAGAGGGTATCTGGTAGAGATCACCTGTTTTGTCACTTCTATTCGATACGAACTAAGGGTGTTTAATGTTCATCCTTATTATTGTCGTCCGAGTCGATCCTTGCATATGTAATGCTTAAATGACACATAACAGAGATGGTTTTTTAAATTCAATCCTTGAAAATTCACCGTCATTTTTATTTGTGAGGGCGTATTGCTTTTTGTTTGTTTTGATTATTATACTGATGCGAATTCCCGTTAATTCTTAAGCAAAACATTGATGTCATTTAAGGCAGAAACGTCACTGTTACAGCCGTTTCAGCACCAAATGTTTCATGAATTTGGGATTTTTTGGGGTGAGGTAAATGATCCTTTGTGATTTTTGTTCAGTTCATGACACAAAGTCAGTGCACAAACTTTACGCAACGAGCAAAATGTTTGTTTCACAATTGGAACAGAAAACCCGGTACCCGAAGAGGGCGCTGATTGACATCACAGCAACAGCGCTCACAATTGTCAGCAAAAGCTTCAATTGTTTTTCAATGTTTTTAAAAAATGCACTTTACAAAAACAATTAACTAAAAAGGGATTTCTCAAATGAAAATTTGTATAAAACTTGTTCCAGTGTCAAATTCACGTCATGGCCCCTTTAACATTTTGAATGTGATAGCAATTTTTGAGCCATTGTAATCGCTAATGAAACAACGAAAAGACGTCTTGGTGAGGAGGCGAGATTGTGGCTTGGCGAGCGGGCGGGCGTGCTTGCATGACTGCC
Source organism: Patiria miniata (assembly GCF_015706575.1). Lineage (NCBI taxonomy): Eukaryota > Metazoa > Echinodermata > Asteroidea > Valvatida > Asterinidae > Patiria > Patiria miniata. The sequence continues at coordinate 5,905,811 of NW_024037071.1, forward strand.
TCGGTGCGCCGCGGCGCCTGGCCGCCCCGCAGCGCCGCTCGCCGCCCAGGCTGTAACAACCAGACCTCGTTCTTCGCTCCTCCGGGGCCTAGCCATCGATTAACCATAATCCTGATGAGATGGCCATGGGCCTCGATTAGTTACCCTTCCCTGAAAACAGATCGAGGATAGGTGAAAAAAGGAGAGAAAAAAATGAGACAATGTAGCCTATTAAAAAAAATGTTAGGGAGAAACAACCAGGTTTGTCTCACAACGCATAGTACTGTCTCTCTGCGGATTCTCTGTCTGTTTTGCCTGTGCTCGGTCTGCACAACTGCAATTGATTTTCGGTAACTACTTTAGGTTGTTGGGAATTCGTTGCCCGGTAAATAAATTTAGGGACAGAACCATGTTCGATTTTGTGTCCCTGTTTTTCTCTTCTTACTGGCCTGCACCGAGACCACAGTTTTCTCTTACTTTGCCTCCGTGTTGTTCTTCGCAGTCGACCTGCTTCGATTTTGGAGGAAGGAGGGCTAGGGGGGAAGAGAGGGACACGGTAAGGTCGATGTCCTTGGAGATAATCTCATTTGGAAATGCCAGTTTTGATTTTGAGTGTCAACACACCCCCAGTCATCGGCCAACGATGCTTCATGCATACACGTGGAGCCATGCGTATTCTCATCATCATGCCCAACACGCACAGTGCATTCGCAATCTCTGTAGGTGGATATACTGTAGACCCATTCACCCCTCGATCCCCCCCTTCCTATCTATTACCGTATTCCATTGCAGGTGTCAGATTTGGTATCTGTATAATACAATGTATGGTATGGTATAGAAAAGTCTAGAAAAGGATTGAATTGATCTTATCTTGTGAAGTCACATTTTTAGTGATATTATATCAATCCATTTTGTGCGAACCAAAATGCGTATGTATAACTTCCCCAATTCGCTGCCACTCTAACTGTGCCGACGTCATGAAATTCCGTCGAAAACGTCTTAGTCCATGCGTTTTTAACAACAAAAGTATTCTTTTACTAATATGCTCAGAGGGGGGCACGGTACGAGAAGGTCACAGGCGACGAGCAGGGGGGGGGTGCCCCTATGAGCCCCCGCCCCCTAGTGACGCCACCAGGGAAGGTGTCGAGTCCATCACAAGTAAATCACGAGTCTTTTCACAAGAAACAGTGGATGAACAATAACAACGGACGGATGCCTTTCTCAAACTTTATGTGAATAGCTTATGAGTTGAATTGGGACTGGAGGACTTGTGATGGACTCGATTACATCCCTGGACGCGACTACGTCTAACGCATGCAATGTTTCACCCATGCATGTGAACATAATTGTCACGGGAACAAATTCAGCACGTAGTCTGGCTCGAGGCCCCCCCCCTCCCCCGGTGCCCCTTCCGTAAAATTAGGCCCCAGATTCCCACCCCTCCCTCCGACCCATCATCGTTTGGACACCGACGATGCTACTGGGTGGAAATAGGACATAGTTTACGGCAGTTGTTCAACAAAATGCAGCTCTGCTTTTACCGTTGGAGCACGCTTCCCTCTTGACAACATGCGATAATTAATGGCAGGCGTTGATTCAAACGATTCTATCATCGTGATCACACCACGTCCAAATATGGGTCTGCAGAACTGTTTCAATTACAACCGTTTCATATTGGCGTTCAAGCGTCGTGTAGAACCAAATGGTATTGGAAGAGACCCAGACAAACCGAGATAAACATGTCACTTCTGGTTTCAAACAGCTTGTGTCAATTGCCATTGACTACGTTCTGGAGCCGTTCCGAATAACTGTTATAGTCGATCTGTCGATGCAATAACAGTACCTTACTGTTTCAAGCGTTTAAAATGTCACAGACTGAGTTGAAATCCTCGGGATAATAGGGAGCAGCGCCAGCCCTCACTCTGGAACGCCAGTCTTAAACTAGTCTTAGCTTTTATATGTATTGGAAAGATTGAGTTTTTTATTTGCATATTACTTAATTTTAAACCTTAGATACATGCAGATTTTACTCATGAGGGTGCAACATTTAATGTAGTCAATCCGAAATTAATATGTAGAACTTGTCTAAGGGCGCGTAACGTATCTTAAAAGTAACTCTGGCGATTTCAGATTCATTTCATTCAGATCATTTTGTATTGAGAGCTCATTTAATGATAAAATTGCATCAACAAATTTTACTCGTTTTGAAGCATATGCAGGTATACACTGTTCTCGTTTCGACCCAAAATGCACAAAAAATGTTGCCTAAAAGAATCCATATCTATAGGGCAAAAATAGTAATTAGATGACATGACATTTAGGTTACAATAGCGGGGACGGTCTTTTTGCTTGTCCATACACTTTGAATTCGCATCTGCTGTGTGTTTATTCGACTCAATAGCTCATTCTACTCTATGAATTCTATATTGAGCCCCTCGCCTCCAACCGGAACACCATTATAGCATGCAGCCGGCAGCATGCGGCGAAGCAGTGAGGATGCACCGTGTATACTCCATTCGATTCAGCGACTGTGTGTCACGTGGTGGTCCTGTGACACTTTTCAGAGCGCGCGAGAAACGCAAACGGCGTCTGTATTTCTTGCCGTGCCCTGGTGCCGCCCACGTCCGTACCGAAACACGATCATCCTTGCACTCAGGAAACAGTCGTGCGAACCAGTCCCAGCTTATATCCACAGAAACGATCGGCATTTGTGGCGGCAGTCATTTTGGTGGGAGTCTGTGGTACTGGTGTTGTGCCCATCCTCTTCATCCGTTAGTCACAGCAACATTGTAATCACCATGACACTGTGTATCACCTCGACCTTGGCAGCTGTGTTCATCCTTCTGCTTGTACAACAAGACAAAGGTTTGTGACATTGACGTTTTATCAGCATACTACATCACCGATACCCTCTCATATCCTAGGACTCCCACACGCAGATACGCTATTAATATTTTACCATCATTTTGCCTGTTTGACAGGGGTGACTGTCCCCTGCCATTTGCTGCTCGCACTTCTGAAGGCATCCTCAAGAGCCTTCTCGATAATTCTATTTTTGAAATTAAACCCTGCGTAAACATGTCCTCCCAGGGGCTCCATTATAGTGATTACCCAGTGGTATTGACGAGTCTTTCATGAATTACTGCCGTAGCAATTGAGTTGATATGAGGTAGACTGGTGAACTAATACAGTGTAGGCTCTAGAATTCATTATCACCTCATGTAACCTGTGGCGTTTGTTGGACTTCTGTGTTTATTAAAAATGTCATCTGTTTTCTAAACTATTTTCCATATACGGTAGCATAATTATTTATATTGAATTCGAGACACGATGTAGAAGAGAGCATTGGTTACATTGACACCATTCGCAAATGATATAGTGGAACGAAAATAATTATGATGAAAACAAACTTCACAAACAATACCTAAACGTTTTATTTGCAACTTTCTGAGAATGTTCCCTCCATATACCAAGGCCCTAAAGTGTACCGTTCAATGCTCGGGCCTAAGAAATACCATAATGTCTTGCTACTATTAGGTTGTCCACGTCGAAGGTATTTCACGGCAGAAAGGTCTCCCAGTATACATTTTTTATATTTGATTTTCTTTGAAACAATCTAAATCCTAACCCGAATTCTCAGTCAATCCCGCCCCTGCCCAGAATGGCCAGTTTAACTCCTACTTAAACCTTATTGACCCCAACTCACCTTTAAACCTAACCTCAACCGTAACATTCTCTCCTTAACCTCACCTTTTATTTTTATTTTCTCAAATACGCCGCTACCAAAGTGTATCCGAAGGGCAGAGAACTGTAAAATTGGTAAAACTCGGCCTGTAAAAAGCACCAAGCAGAGTAGATATTATCCGTCATTTTGTTAGTATGCGCTGTCAGTTCCAAAATTGTACCATGCGTCATCTTTCAAGCGAACTGTATAATACGTCCTTGCAACCGTGCAATGGAACTCCAATTTGCAATTATTCTCTCAAGCGGTATAGCTATATCCAAACGAATTTGTCATCCAAGTTTCAGCGAGTGGACTCGACTCAGCATCACCACCGTAAGGGATGGCATTTGACAATTTCTAGCGACTCTTTCTGTTTTGATTGATACTGTGGTTTTTTTCTGGCTCATGATCAGTGATATTCGTTAGAGCTAGATATACCAAATAAATAAAACTTTTTAGATCCACTTGGATCGAAGCAAAAGCACTGACGGCGTACTGAAATACAACAAACAAGACAATGCATGCCATATCAGCTATTTAAGTCTCATTTATTGGAGATAGATATCGTTTCTCAATCAATATTTTTGCAATGTTTCCCGTGCGTCGAGGAGTCAATTGTTTTACTTGTGATAGCGCAGTCTGTTGGTTTTATCAAGTGTTTGTGTTCTGTGTTAAGAAATGAGAGAAAAGGAAGAAGAAATGTCTTTGACTTTGAAAAGGCAGCCCATTATCCCCAGCATTAACACTGTCCTGTCTTGAGGTGAAGGGTGTTTTGTCGTGACGCTAGTATTAGTAATAAAATCATTTGTTTGGTCATTCTAATTCAACTGAAGCCGAAACCGAGTATTCGAATAGCGCGAGGGCAACCAAAATCCAGCATTCGAATCTGAGTGCGTCAGTATATGATGAAAATGTGTTTCAACTTCTAAAAAAAGGAAGGTAACTCCCCTTAAAAAACAGCTGGTTATCAAAAAAAAGTGCGGGAGGGGAAAAGAAAAGAACGATATATTAACAATAGAAAGAAGCTAAAACGGGCATGGTAATGTACCTCCTTCTTCCCCAAGTTCTTTTGTTTTTGATAAGTTTGGTGCTGAACATTAGCCCGTCTTTTATAGGAATCACCTACTGCACTGGAGGGCCGCACAATCCCAGCCCAAGTAAACGCCAATACTCATCTTGTCTCATCATTGAGCTAGGAAGATATCTCTGTAGTCTCGCAGTCATGCCCGAAGATGTAGTCGTTCCTAATTGAGGTCAACAAGTGGAAATGCCTGCAAAAATAATGGCTTTCCGGGTGGACATCGGGCAGGCTTCTAATGAAGTGACACTTACTTTGTGTCTTACCTCCGAGTGCCAATAATGTCTAGGGCCGGAACGTGGGAGAACTAATCCCTTTTTTATCAAGGCTGTCATGAGATGTGACTAAATGTAATTGCTAGGAAGACGACAGGTGTGACACTGCTAAGGAAGTCAATTTAGTGGGGGTCCATCGCATGAGAGCAATTACTCTCTCTGTCTTTTGGAAGAAATATATGTAGGAGTTACTCGGCCTCACAATAAATCTATACCAAATCGCAGCATCACAGAATCGTAAAAGAGAACTTCTTAAATCCTCTTCAAACTTGCATTCGTTACAATTGTAGTGCTAAATTCAAACCATTTGTAAAATTAGTTGTTATAAAGCATGCGTACCATAATGTGACCACCCATCTCCCGGAAAAGAAAGACTTCGCCATGGCTTAAATTTTAATTGTTGATATCGGTCGCATTTGATATGTTAGTATGCAAGTTGGTTCCTCGCAGAATCCTTTTGATTTCGGGAACAATACTTTTCCACATTTGTTTTCATCTAAGCTTAAATCAATAAGTAGTTTTTGTTCCTCAGTATATATTATTTTGAAAAGCTAAATGGTAAGATTTTTTGCAGGTTAAATGAGTCTACTTATTTACTTGTCAAGACAGTGTGAAGACAGCATCAATTCTCAAACATTAGTGTCCTGTTTCACACGGAGACCAGGGAAATCTCCCAATCGTTGCCAGTGTTTCCAGTTCCTCCATGTGAACGACGCCACTGAATCAAATGGCAGGTGGCAGCTGGCCATCTTCTATATAGAATCCAAAATGTAATCGAATAAAAAACGCGAGAAGGTCAGATAGAAGGTCAGATAATAAAGGTATGAATTCATTAAAGGGAACTGTACCGAAATATTGTCTAAGACACTCTATTGCTAGATTGGTTTTAGGTTAGGGTTGCCAAGGGAGCGTCAATCACCTTTAAACTTTATTTTAATGATAGTTTCAAACTGAAGTCTGAAAGAGTTCCGTTAATTATTAAAGCAGTGCCAATAACACTTTTTTTGTTCGAGCATTTTACTGGATTAATTGATTTTTAGTTTTATTTAAGAACGTTAAATTGCGCTCTCAACTATGGAGAGCAATATGCCTTTCAAAACCAGGATTTTTTTTCAGCGCATGCGTCGATCTTATTATTCTTTGGTTTAATTTAACGCAGTGATCAAAATTTATGACACTGAAATCATTTTTATTATTAAGCAAGACATATAATTAAATTATATAATTTAAATTAATAATTAAATTATACAATTAAACATCAAAGTGGTTACTTTAAGTCCAGCACATTACCGAAAAGTATACACTGACATCAATCTGCTTAATTATGCATATATGCATATTATACACAACATAATTTGCATACAGTTTATATAAATTTGTATGTCATTGCTTACAGGACACGTTGTTACAACTGATAATGTAGTAACCAACTGATAATGTATCACCAACCGATAATGTGTCACAAATTGACCGATACTGTATCACTAACCGATAATGTAACAGAAATTGACCGATAGTGTAGTAAATGTTACTACACTATCGGTCAATATTTGTTACATTATCGGTCTTAACCGATAATGTAACAACAATCAACTGATAGTGTAGTACATTTTTACTACACTATCGGTCAATTTCTGTTACATTATCGGTTAGTGATATAGTATCGGTCAATTTGTGACACATTATCGGTTGGTGATACATTATCCGTTGGTTACTACATTATCAGTTGTAACACACGTTCATATAATCTTTCACACGTAAATGCATATATTTGGATACGGAAACACATACGAAGCCCTTCGTCAAACGAAGAGTTTTCTTTCCAATCTCTGCGTCCCTTTAGAACAAAACACAGCAACTGTATACAACTTTCAAAGGTGTACGCTTTATTTACTATTCCTTTCTTTCGAGGGCTTAGTAGCCAACCTCTAAAAGCCGGATATCTTCGGTCAAGTTGGCGTTGTCGCCCCCGTAAGTGCCTCCTAAAAATCCCATACATCCAGCCTAACTGTCGGTTTCATGTGGAGTACCATTGATTAGGCCTGTGCATTAACCATGCATTGTGCCGCATGACTGCAGTCTCAGAAACCATCATCGGCGCGTCGCCTTGTTCCTTCATTACCGATTTTTTTTGTCTTGCCGCGTCTCATTTTTTTACAAGGTTTTCTGTGTCCTGTGCAACGGTGTGAAATAATAATGTCTGCCGGCTCCGTCATTAAGGCAGTAGCGCGTTGGTAACTACCCGTGGTCCATTCATGCACATGCTACAAAATAAGATGTATTCGCCCAGTAGTACAAGGGCTATGTAATTATGAGATATAGCACAGAACCGTAACACACCACATTACTTATTAAACATTGACTGCTTGTTTGTCAACTCCAAATGCCACTTGTTATTGAGAAATGAATATTGATGTTGTGAGTGAAGGTAATCTATACTTAGCTTTATACTGGAATGGTAGTCAGCCTTTAGATATTACACGTCAATATTAATTCTATTTCCGTTGAGCATATTCACTCATATAGCTTTATTGCATTATATTTGCGATGATTTTTATTAGTTTAGAATGGTTCCCAGCAAGGATGCGGTATAGCTGCATTTTTGATCACTGGTTTTTGATGACATTAGACAAATACACCTTACCAATGATGATCGATCCCAATTCGCAACACTAGGGTTCCATACAGGGACAAGGAACAGGGGTGAACACATCAAGATGACGCTGCCCATAGCTTTCGGATATCCTTGGCTTCTTTTTTTAAGAGGACCAATCTTTAAGAACGAAATTAAACTATTTCTATAATTAATGTCCAATCTGTGAAATCTACTAGCCTTCTCAGTTTGACTGTAAGAGATCTCCAAAAAAATCCTCTCAAAATGCGATAAACACAACAGTTATATGAGGACTTAGAAACCTATTGTATGTGGTTTTGAATTGATGCTAAAATATTCGATAAATTTTGCATTGATATTAAAGCATTTTAAACCTCTAGATCATCTCTTGATACTTCGAGCTATCATCAACCTACGTGCACGCGTACACGTACACTATTGAGGATGTACAGGGAAAATGATACACCTTGTCCAAAACTATGGCTTCGTTGAAAAAAATTATATTAGCATCGTCTCTTCGTTGTGAGGTATTTTAAGGGTTGACCATGACCTAATCAAGCAACGCGTAGTTCATGTCAAATGTAATCCAATTGGGTTTGACATTTTCCACATCTTGGTATCTGTGAGTGGGTTGGGGATGATGGCAGTTACAGGATTCTAAGTGCATTATACCATCTTATCTTTGGAGGCAGTTCCCACAATTGAACAAAGTCATTGTGTGACATTTGGATTACCCCCTCCCCACCCCCACCCCCACCCCCACCCCCAAATGCAAATGGTTCATTAGGAAATAATGGAATTTTCCTTCCGAGTTTTATATGATCTGACATTCAACATTCGATTTCATTTTTTGTTTGTTCAACATTAAGCATCAGTATATTTATTTCAATGTATCTTCTGTGAAGTCTTAGATCTTAGCTGTGAATTGCTAGGGAGGTTATAAGTTTTAGAACTGAAAACCTACATGGGTTTACTTAGGGACCGTAACTTGAATACGGGAATGTCTTTGACGAGAATCGAACCTCCAGCATATTGAGGTTGTGAAAGTAAGAAACAAACACCTTTACATACCAATGTAAACCACACCATATATTTTACTGTTTGGCATAAATTGTTAATGTTTTTCGTTGTCTGATCGACGATGCTTGAACTAAAACTGCTTAAGGTAACTATAAATAGAATCGATAGCTCAGCTATTTCAGCGCTGATGTGAGAATGATGCAAGGTAAAAAGCCCCCGAGGATTTCCAAGTTTCCATGACGACAAATCCTATTTTCTACCTGAAGTATAATCGGTAGGCATAAAGCTTAGAGGGAAAACCACAATTCTTTTCTGTTTATATGGTTTCGTGTTTGGTTGGGCACTTTGGAGATTTTCACAGATATAATTATGGGCATAAAGTTATCATGTATTGTGAAAATTGTTTAATTTGGGAGTTTTCGAATTTCTGTTAAAAAAAATAAGATGGTTGAAACGTCTTTTGTAATTGTATAGGCCTATAAGGCCTATGCATAATTTTGTATATTTATTTGGGATGGATTCTCAGTGAAGAAAGCTAAGTTGATTTGAGACGAAACACGTCATTTGCAAACGAGACATAAAAATGAGATGTGGGAGGAAAACCACAGATGGATATTCTAGGAGATCACGTGGAATCAGATGGGGCCTGAAAACCCAAATCCACATGTGGGCTTGGTTGGGAGTCGAACCTAGGCCATAGAAGTGGAAGGCGAGGAAAGAACCACTACGTGAACCATATATTTTATGTTAAGAAGGTATATGACGTACGTGTATATGCATCGATGTCACGCTCATGCCGTACCAACAGATCGATAGATTCAAGTTCATTCTACCTACTCGACGCATACTGGGTCCCCTGACGATATGTAGCACATATAATGGTAGTAGTGGCTATACGGATACGCGGACCGCTACGTTGTAACTCATAATTAACCTCAATGTGCCAGTGTGTGAGCCTTCTGCGTCATTTTGGGGCATTCTCACGATACCAAATTGCTTTGCCAGAGTGCCACTATCAGCCATCATTCTGTAAAATATCTACTACTTCGTGCACGTTCTTATACAGAAAAAAGACGTCCTCTTAAACATCCAGCGTACATTGTTTCGTAACATGGGAACAGCCTTTGCTTTCCAATTCCCGACGGGGGAGTTTTGTTTTGCCACGAACCGGATAGCCCCAAGAAGAAGGAAGGGATAGTTTCCACTTAAAGATAAAGGGGGCCCAATAATTCCGATGACTAGGTTTGTACTGTAGTAACCCAATCACGCATAGCTCCGGAGGTATTGGAGTTCGCTAGAGTTTACTCGTTCAATTTCACTGCAAGAAAAACAGCACAACATCAACAAGGGGACAAATTATTTGCGGTGGAGAATGAAAATGTAATGATGGAAATTGTAACAATTTAATAACGCTCGTCTCCGGAGGAAAATGATGCCGTGTATCAACATTGGGCGCGACATTCTGCTTGCATGTTGCCGAAGGCGGGTCGTTTTTTTTTATTAATATCGTTAACATCGTTCATAATATCATCAGCCTTATCGCGTGCCTACGTTTCCCCCAGACTAGCTTTATATCCTCGCAATAAATAAAAAGATAAAATCACTAGCCTGACGAGGCTTGCGGATTACGCAAACCCTTTAATTCGATTGGAACTGTTTTTCAAACTGGCTTATCTATACAATCTTGGAAACTCGAAACTCCGTCTGGGGTGATTTATCCTAAAATTGCTTTTCAAAGAAGCATATTTACTTGGCCTAGATTTGTTTCATTTCAATAAATTGTAATTGGCTGTGAGAGTGAATCAATATTTGTATTGCGATATATTTAATTGCAGTTTCTCATAACTCGGAGGCAACCGGATTTTTCAAGGCTTGCCGAATGTTGCTTTTAAAATCTAAAGTTTTGACAGGCGGCCTGAATTTTTTTTTTGCTGGCAACGAGGCATGTAATTGAAACTCACCGTGTGGCAAAATTGAAAATTACAAAAAATAATGAATGAATGAATTACCTGATGCACTGTACTTTTGTTTCATAAAGCTCATGCATGTTCTTACACTATAAGAAAACACAACAGAGTTTCATGGTGTCTTTGGCGCACGCAGATCGGACTTAATAAATACAGAGAAATTGTCGTGGCAATCAAGTTTTGGACATGTGCTGACATTCAATTATCAGGTCCATTGGGGTTTCCGAAAATTCGGTTCGTCACGGGTCTTGGCTTAATAATTTGATAGGCTTACCGCATATTCGGTTATGATGACTTGTGCTCAGTATCGGAAAACGGACCAGATCTTAACAGTATAAATCATGCAGCTGGAACCTTAAGGCCAAGTCGGGAATGAAACCGATGTTTGGAAAATACCTCATGAACCACCCCCCTCCTAATGGCGTTCCCAAACCAAATGCCACTGCTAAAAAACATTCAGGAAAATTAGTCGTTTACGCGTGTCCTTGACTATGACTCAACAAACATGTTTTCCCTTGGTACCTCATAATGGTTGTAATTTCCCTTGTTTGATGACTGCCCTGATTTTATGAGTGACTCTCATTCACTTGCGTTTATGGCATCGGTTAGCCCTCCACAATGGAACGTTGAATAATTCATAATCTATTACCAAGACCGAACTCAAAACTAACAAAAACCTGTAAGGCCCGATTCCATGGCGCTGCTTAGCACACGATTTTCTGCTAACAGAGCCTCCGTCTATTTCATGGAGACCATAAGCAGTAAGCACACAAAAGGCACGCTTACCGCAGAGGAAAAAGTTGCTTAAATCAGTGACGTAACAATAGAAATTTCAATGCGCGCGCAACCGTTTCCACATCAACCACATAAAACAGTACGTTAGCACAATGTTCTGCTATAGTAAGCACAGCTATTCTGCTAACTGTTAAGCAGCGCTGGGAAATTGACCAATGAAACATAATGACGTCACTTTCTGTTTACATGCGCGCTTCTCCTCATACGCCCACACAGGAGCCTCTGACATGCTCCCGGTACCTCTACATAATCCCTGACGCCTTGTGCGACACCCTCTACTGCCTCCTATAGGGACTTGCTGACAAATGATATAGTCAGGCTCCTTGAAGAAAATTCAATTATGAAAATGGGGAATGAATTGAGATCTGAGTGGCTTGCGGGGTGGGGTGGTTGGGGACTAGAGGGGCACAGTGAAAATCTCCCAGTTGTATCCTTGGTGACAGACAGTGGCACATCTACTGAGTGTTTACTGATACAGGTGGACAGTTCATTTGGATAATGGATTGCTTGTTAAGCACTGGTGACGTTGGTTTGGTTGATTTGTTTTAAATTACATGTAGTTTTTTTTTTTTCTCTTTAGAGGTGGAAGGCGAGGAAAAGTACAACGGCACCAAGCTGACTTCTTGCAACAGAAAATACAATTTTGTACAATCAAAAAATCTACGAAATGAAGAAAAAGTATGTGAAAACAAAACCAAAATTCACAATTCCAACCAAACAAGAGGTGTTCTTTAGTGTGCCAAAAGACAGACACAAAACGTGAACAAGCATATACCCAAACCAACGGTTCACATGGAATTTCCAAGTACACCATGATGCTTGACAGGGTAACTATTGACATGACATGAAAGATTTGAATCTAGAAGATTCGGATTTTTCCTGTACACTTCCGTGTAGAGATTTCTCATCACTGTACAACTGCGTCTCTCAATCATTCCTTGCTTTCGCTTTAAGCTTGTGCCTCACTTTATCTGCCAAGCCGACCGCCCGTCTTTCTCCATAAACTCCCCCTGTGTTGTCATCGCGCACTACACGGCGGGCCTAATTGACCAGAGTGGCGTGAGCCAGTAGTCCAGGGAAATCTTTCTTTTCGTGTTTTGTACTCTCGCAGTTGAAAGAAGACGGCAAGCTGAAGCCTTTTTGATGCAAGGGAGAAGATTCATGCCTAAAGAGAGACAGACTGACTGGGCAAAGAGGGAAGATGTTGTATCAATGGCAATATGAAGCATCGTTGAGTATTGCGGGCATGTTGTCATCACAGGGGCCAGCCACAGGGTGTTGTTGGTCGAGGGAGAAAGTACCTGCCACGATCTTGACTGAACTTGGATAAAAATAACCGACTTGGGATATACAACCATTCCCTTGAAGACTCACATGGAAACAAAATCTAGGACGTTTCCGGGGGCATCCACCCCGGTAAATTGAATTGGATGATTGGGTGGTGAATCCGTATGCAAAATGTATAAGTGTCATGAATGGGAACATGTCATCTGTATCAGCGTCATGTCATCCCTGTTCATCAGAGAAACACGGAGTTTGTAGTGGCGTGATTTTACTGTATGATGCCACCTTTGTCAAAGCCTTTAAATATTCCCCATAGCAATTATAGCATTTCGTGTTGAACAGCCATTTTCGTTTTGAAACCTGGACTTGCTCATTATAGGGGTTGCAAATAATGTAGTGAAACCGTTGGCACTGAGAATTAATTGGAAAGAGTTGATCGATCTTGCTCGATACTCTCATTATCTTTCCACGCCAACATCGTTTATTTGCTGGTGAAAGATGGTTGATTGTTTAAAAACATAAGTCGGCTCGTCAGGAATGAATCATTCCTGACGAGCCGACTTATGTTTTCATACACCCATTACATATTGCAGGAATGGGAGGAACAGCAAAGGCTACCTTTAATCTTACAAAAAAGACGTCTGGTCGTGGGTGTACGAGACATTAATGATTTGAGTCGGCTGAAGGTCGCAGGTTGGCGCTTTATTAAACCCTACTTGGCCCATCCGCTGGGCCTGGCACGTCTACACCAGCCAGGGGGAGGAACAGACCGTGGCAAGACTGTATACAACCAAGTGGAGAGGCTGTATAGCGACATTAGGGTGACATTACCGACACTTCTTACCTAACATAAACACATGCCAGAAATGTAAGAATAGACCTCAGGTGCTACAATCAATAGCGATGGGGCAAAATGCTAGTTTTAAGCCAAGAAATGAGATATTATGTTTCAAGACGAGAGGGTATGTCTGGCAGTTCTTTGTCTTATTTTTCGGTCAAATTAAAATATTACGTGAAATCATTGCGAGGGGCGATTCAGACGAGAAGGCCAGAAAAAATAAAACATTTTAAACTCATCTTGTTTGTGGCATTAACCGGCCCAGTCTTTTTTTAGTGCACCTCGTGATTTCATTGGATACGTTTAAGACGCTTGGTGGCAGCACACACCATTTCACGTCATCGTTCATGACGTTGCTGGGCAGGCGTGCGCATGCTCAGAGTCGTTGCATTACACGAACAATGGGAAAGAAACTTGTAAATGGAGACACAGTGAATAAACAACCATTAGGATACCATGAGTAACCGCAGCCTTCAGGTTTTCTACATGTATGTTGAAACAGAAACTTATTTAGGAGATGTGCACAGAAAATTAACATTCTTTCGTGTTCCGCGTTAAGATACTCTTGATAATTTATAACGAAGAAATCTCCAGGGCTATGACACGTTTAGTTTTGCATGCAGGGTCTACCGTCAAAATGACACTCTCATAATAGGGAATATTTTAACATATTAAAGCCGTAGTTTCGAACACACTGCCCATCCCCACCAAAATAATTGGCTTTATAACGCCACATTGACATTTGAGAAACGCCGTAGGAATGATGCAAAGAAATCTACCTTTTTAATATAAATTATATAAGTTATTTGTTTGATTAGCCTTGACATTAAGGTTTTCTATTTGACTTCATTGTTGGCGTACGTCATTGCTCGTCAAGCCTTCATGATGGGGTATTCATCACAGCGCTGCTGTTGCGTCTACAGCTTACATGCCTTAAGTAAATAATTAATGACTCGTACAGTTCGTTATGTCAGAAGGCGTCACAGCAGCGCGTGAGACAAATCGTGTGTGAAAATTGTCCCGTGGGTGGGGGAGGCTTGGTCCACAGGTTCCTTCCTAAGATGTGAATTAAATATTGGCGATGTAAAGAGCAAAGGTTATGTTTCTGATTGAATGTTTATCGAGTTAGACTTGTTTGAGTAACGATGCAGAACTGATTTAACATGTAAGGTCACATTGTGTTGCTCTTTTACAAGCACTCAAAAACTTGGTGGGCCTATCTCTTACACCATTGGGTTCTGACTAGCACCATTAAGACATATGCTATAGTCAAACTCAAGTTCTCATTTTGTTCACAACAATTACAGTACTTCATGTACTTGGGTATTTTGTCAAGGACTCGTATTAGAAAGTAAGGCTTCAAAGGAAGAGGTAATTCCTAGATGTGTGTCACTTGGTTGTAGTACCCGACCTCAATGACATAGGCCTTACACTAGCGATGGGTATGTCTGGCATGGTTTAGCACTCGACCTCAATGACTTAGGACCTATATACACAATGATGATGTCTTACTTGGTCATAGTACCCTACCTCAACGATTTAGGCCTTACACTCACGATGGGTTTATCTAACTTCGTTTTAGTACTCTACTTTAATGACATATAGGCCTTTCTCACACTTGCTATTACTCGGCTTAATAGTACTTGATCTCAATGTCTTAAAAGTACCGAACAGAAAATACACACAGAGAAGAATGGCACCAGTCTATAATTATAGCACTCCACCTCAATGGCTTTCCGCACAATACTCCTCTGAGGCGGAGCGATCACTCGGAAAACTCTTTCGAGGCTGGTTGACCTGAGTGTACAACATTACCACAAATTTATTAATGTAACATGGAACTTGAGTACTTGTCTATATAGCACTCTAACTCAATAGCTTGATACCTATGTACTCTTTGATACCGGTTTGATACCAACATACCACCAGATCGCATCAGCCCGGTATATTATTAGTAGTTATTTAGAGCAGCTTGATGCATCTACAACATTGGTAGACCAAGTGGATAATATTCGCCGTATTTTTGTTAACTAATGTTCCATATAGTCTCCCTCGTCTCCCACTATACGGCGGCTCCAAGGGGCCATTTTCTGGCCAAATGAACGCGCGCTTGTTGGCTTTCACACTTAATTTAATTGCAATCAATACTTGTGCTTCAGATGGGGCTATATTATGTCTGCACACGCGCACGTGCGTACTGCCCAAGATAGGAGACTATCTCTTCTATTCAGTTTAGTAGTAGCGGATCTGATAACCCCCCTCACGTGAGTGGTATTTTTCTTTGCCACTTTGCCGGGGCTCTGGACCGCGAAATGGTATCAGGACGGCGGGGCTCATTTAATCGCATTCTTCCGATCGACTGCAAGTCTCATCGCTTCCACCTCAGACTACTTCATTAGTTGGGCGGCACTGGAGCTCGGTTCTTCGCATTTTTTCTGTATATTTCGCGTTATGCTGCATTTTAAAGGAGAATATTAACAAGATCATATTGATTTTTCCTCCTCTTTCTCCTTCTCTCTTGACTAGTTTGTTTGCCTCCCTTTCTTCCCTTCGACCTGCAATTTTCACAAGTTGAGAACATCATAAAACGCCTCTTGGAAATAAGATAATTGTCGAATCCTTAGGTCGTTGTTTAGGTCGTTGTTTAGGGCGGTTGATTACCCCAGTAAGACATGGTGACACCGCTAACTTTGTTTTTGTTTGTTAAGTTGTTTCTCTGCTTTTTTCTCCCTCTTTAAGCCTCTTACTCCGAGTGATTTTAGCCTTCTGCTGACTTCTATTAGCTCCACTTAGGAAGCATTTTGGTAACTCCATTTAACGCCCTTTTTTTTCGTTTCTTTGTTCCAAAATAACTTCAAAAATGTACAGCGGAATTTCCATATCTTCTCCCTCCTTGCGATTTCTGGAAGTTTAAAGAGCCGTGAAGTAATTGCACTTCAATGCCGTAGGTGTTTTGCGTAATTGAGTCATCATCAATACAAGGCCGCTATTGCAATTTGATTGTCGTTGACGTTAGCGGTGGTGATTGAATTAACGTTTTGTGGGTTTGATTGTCTTTGGCTTTGGGTCATTTATTTAGTTCCCAGCATTCAACAGAGGATGCTCCTTTTTGAGTTGTAGGCTAAGGATATTTTCCAAAGAAGATAAAAAGGTCATCATTCATGTCAAAAAGAAAAGAACTTTCTTCGAATGTTTAATAATGGGTTGACATACAACCTCATGCTAGTGAAGGTTGGACGACTTCTTGTATCAGATCGTAGCACTATGGGATGTAGTTAAGCGGGGATTTGAGCAAGAGCCTTCCAGAAAGTGAGGCAGCCGAATAAAGGAATGAAGTCATGTACTTTGAGCGTGCGTCCCAAAGGAAAGATCCCGACTTACCACAAGGTTGATTTTAATTTCAGTTAAGAGGATTAAACGACCGAAGAAGCATCAATTTACCATCATAGCGATAGCACCAGCGAATTTTGACTTGATTGAAAAAAAGCGGAGTTTTAATTTATGTATCTCGCAGGTGTAGCTTTTTTATAATTTTACCGCTCATGTCTTGACAACAAAATTCGAGCCCTTGCTTTTAAGTAAATTACAACGATACTTTAGGAGCGCGTGGCTCTCATTTTATTAATAAGATCTGGTTCTGAGAATAAGACGAACCCTTTCCAAGTCAAGACGCTATTCCAGAGCAGATCAATAGCCAGAAATTGGGACAAAATCCGGAGCAAACTGGTTCAAGTTTTCTAAATTTACTGTCACCCGGAAAAACGCTGTAGCCTATCGACCTTTCACAGCTAGAGCACATTAGGAGAAAATAAAAGTACTTGTGTCTGGCTCCTAACGCACTGTTTGTATCCCTTTTTTCTCTTCACAGGAAGTGGATAGCCCCTGCTGAATTGGACATATTTGGCGGGAAATGTGATTTAACGCGGGCTCGCACTTTTACCCAGATTTAATCAATCGCGCCGTTGCATTGATTTGGCGCGTTAAGCCCGAATTCATCGGGGAGCACGTGGCGTATTATTTTCCCTTGAACCGAATCAATGCATGAGAAGTGCGACAGGAATTGCATTTCCGGTGCAATTAAAGTTAAATCGAAAAACCCATCAAATGGGTGACGTAAATTCCCCGGATTAGACAACAACTTATTTTCACTGTGCAATATGGAATTATGGTATGCTGGATGTAAGCTGACTGGAAATTGAATTCAAAAGTTGTTGCCTGCAAAATTAATGGTTAGCCGTCCTTGCTTGGTTCCTTTTAAGTGAACTTAAAATGTCCTTGGTTGTTTATTGATCTTCTTATCTGCTTATAGGAGGAACTGTGGAAGGCATCCTTACTTTTCCGTAATTTTCGAAATATTAATAACAAAAAGCTTTTCTTCAGAGTTTTGAGACCTCTGCTTACTTTGCAATTGAAGGCAAATCTTCAGATCAAACACTTAGAACTGAATGGTCTTCCCGCCTAAAATGTATTGACATTGCAGTTGTTGGTACAACGTAAAAAAAAGTCGCAGTAATAGAAAGAATAAAATTCGGCACCACTTTGAATTTTAGGCACACGGACATTTTCCTCTTCCATTATTTGCCCACGAACCCGTTACGGTTCACATTTTGATATATCTACAGTCGCATTTGCCACACGAATTTGTCTTCCCCGCTCCAAAAAATATTTGCACATGTTTAGTATGAGAAGCAAATTGGATAATAATTAATCACTATAGTAATGAAATATTAGCGCGAGATGAAGTGATATTTTCGTTGTTGAGAATTTTGTTGAACTTGATATTGTATCAATACCACATGGTTGATATTGGTATGCAAACTATGTTCGCATTGAAATAGTTTGTACGTCAAGCTTATGAGTTGGACAAACATCATCTGACACGTCTGCATTTTGATTGATAGGGCCTCCGTGACGTTTTGTTTTTGAATGTTTACTCGTTTCGCCACGCTTTACGGGAGAAGTAAACGCAGAATTGAATTGACAGAAATAGTTTACATCACTAGGCCCAGGAAGTTTATTTACTTAAGCTATGATGCTTTATAGATTCTGTACGGTTGATTTTTGTGGTATAAACAGTAAATTTAATGGCAAAAAAATGACATCGACAGATTTTTTGAGAAAATACTGTGGAAATCAGAAGTATTTGGACTTATCGGGCAAAAACGAACCGGAAGCTTGTATCCAACAAAGGGGCGTAATTCTGTTCAAAAACTCCCCGTTACGTTGGACAGCCTTGTAAATGTGTTAAATTCATTTGGTATTTGATTAATATTGACCAGAAATGTTATTTTTCCTCAATTTGTTATACAGTGTCAGCAGGTGACCACAATGTATCTAATCTGATACGCGACAGGTTTAGTGACTATAATCGTCTGGTGAGACCGGTCAAGAACGCATCCCTTCCCATTATTGTGGACTTTCTATTCTACTTCGCTCACGTCCTGGATATGGTAAGTAGTAAAGCTAACCATCTTGGCTTACAGGGCGCCACCAAGTGGGCACCTGAGATTTTTTCGCAGCGCTTTATGGAAAGACTTGACATCGGCGCGTAAAAGTGCACGTATTTTGGTATTTTTCCCTTTTTTTCAACTTTATTGGCTACCAAATTCGTTTGCATGAGAAATTTATTAATGATCCCAGACTAATGAGATTGCCATTTTTCCCTAAGCAAAAATACAATTTACAAAAACACGAGAAATTAATTACCCGATCCCAAGCCTTCTGAAAAGGTAAAACTTGCGTTTTCAATCAAAATAAATTAAACTTACTTATGGCAACTCACATTTACGTTAAGCCTAAAAATATCTCAAAGATGGAACATTGTCAAGATTCGCTGCTCGGAAAAGCGCCCTCTTGTGGACTCTTATTTTCATAGTTTGTTTACTCCAATAAATTCTCATCTTCAGTAGACTTAGAATGAACTGAAATTGTAAGTAATTTTACTTTAACAATCTCCAAACACACTGTAGTATAAATGTTCGTAATTGTTTTCTCATATACGGGCTTAGACGTGTATTTTGTAGGTTCCTTTCTCTACAGTTTTTTTCGTGAGCCCGAAGAAATTTTTTTTAAACCATTTTCGAGTGACGTCGATTTACTTCAAACTCCTTTAATTTCTCCCTGGATTAAGCGGGAACCGTAAAATAAAAAATCAATAATTCGCAGGTATACTTAATAAAAAATAACCTTTCCCAATCACGTAACGGAAAACGCTTGAACACGAAACCTCTTTCTAAAATTTGATCCGGAGAGCCTTGTCAATAGCATCTAATCGAGAGCTCGTCAGCGCGCATCCGCTAAAGCGGTTTTATTGAGATGGGGTTTCGAAACAATTATAGCGGCAATTTGGAACGAGGCCGGAGTCAAGCGATGAACGCCGTCCACCGCGCCGAAACTCGGTCCTTGTTTTCACTGCAAATAAGACGGCAGCAGGCTAAAGCGAGATGGCAGTAGACACTTGAAACTAAAACAAAATTCAATTTTTTTAAAGAAAGGAACACCTTGGGGCAACTTGTTTGTTTCTCACGGCGAGTGTGCGTGATAACCCGACGCGGTTCAATGCGATCAGGGTGTCGATAATACACGGAAATGAGATTTAATGATGAGTGCAATGCGTATGAGATGAAGAGTGCAATTAGGTATAGAGGTCTACCATCAGTTTAGAGTGGTGTTTCTTACACCTGTCCATGAATCTTACCGGTCAATGTTGGCTTACGAGAGGGATTGTGGTAATAGGAGATCAGAGATCGGAACCTATTTCTACGGTGTTTGTAATAGGGAAGTTTTGCACTCTACCGATAAAGGTACAAGTGTTAAAGCTCTCAATGAACAAAGCAATGAACCACGTGGAAACTTTGGATCTACTGATGGCATTTCAAAATTCATCACACAGTTTGTCTTCTTTTGCGAATTCGTTTACTCGCATTACCTTTTGCGGCCAACACTTTCCTTCATTCATTTGACAATGAGGTATTTCATGATAAGGATAAATGTGGGGAAAACTGTAATCATTACTAGTTGCGACTGACTGAATTGCAATCAAGTATAGGCCTAATAAAAACTTATAAAAAAAACTCATTTTATATTCCCCTTCAAACAAAACAAAACAGATTTTGAGTGAACGATGCCTGAAATCCGAAAGAGAACCTACAATCTCTCAGCGCGGAATTGCTCCCAATTCTCACATCTGCAATCGCAGGCGAAGAAAATATCACTTAACCTTTACCCTATGTTAGGAGAGCACCCCCTGACAATTCAATTACGGGATTTGGAGCCCAAGGCCCTCAGGAGATACAATCAGCCACACCGATCCCTGATTTTGATACGACTCCTTATTTCCCCCATCTCGAAGTGAGAGCTCCGATCGTGCAAGAAATCACCGAGCGACAGTTACTGCATCCCCCTCCAGACAAAGCATTAGTGGGTTATCACACATCGCAGAATGCTGCGGTATAACACCGTTGGTATAGGAAGCACTTTCAACTCTGAAACATATCAAAGGAAGACTAAAAAGGATGATATCATGCCCTCCCGCTGGCAAATTGGAAATCTGTCAAGACAATCAAGCCGACATGTACATTTCTTGATAGCTAGGAAGAACTTGGTCATAAACGAGCTGGAAATGCGATAGCACATTTTCTCTTTCACCTTTATTTTTAGTTTGGTGTTTCATGTTTCATGGAGAATGATGCCTGCTAATTACAGGTGAATACCCTGATGGGCATTATGCTGGCGTATCTCCGGCCAGCCTTAGGGGATAGATCCGATACTGAAGCTATAGATTGCTGAGTGTTTTCTGTCGGTCCGTCTCACTGTTTATCTATCTGTCGGGCTGTTTGTTCGTGTTGCGTTAAATAGCTGTCCGTCCATGAAGTCCGCTCCGTCTCACAGTTGTAGTTATCTGTGTTGCATTTTTTCTGCGCCCCACATGCATGTGCGTGTCTTTTCTGTTCCTATTTTCTGTTTGTATAAGGAGTTTATTTTATTGGCGATATGCATGTTGGTGACTTCACATTCAAACATTCATAGTGCCCGATTCAGTTTACATGTTACGAGTTTCTTATTTCTATATTTGTAAGGGAGTACTTTTTTGCCTTAATGTGACTTCACCAATGCACATTGGTGAGTTTCTCGTCAGTTGTTCCTATTTTTATATTTATTAGAATTTCTGTTCGCATATACATCCTGGAAAATTCATATTATAAGATCTCTCCATACCTACACTGCCTACCAGATTCAGTTCTATTGACAAGTCGGTAGAACATGCGTGTAGAGTCGTTTGTTTTGTTCGTAGATTTCACGAGAGTCACATTATTTTGCGGGTACGTTTGCGTTGCTCATTACTTTCCCCAAACCTCGGCTTCATCACCAGTGTTGGCATTGCGCTATACCTGTCGTTAAAGGCTGTCATGTTCACATCACCCTTCAATACTGTGGCCATATTTTACAATTTGAAGCTCCCTGAGCAGAACATATGGACCTATAGTCATAATGCCTTATAAATTGCCTGACGCCGAAGCTGAAGACGAAAGCGTGGTTTTTGAAATACCTTCGCTAACTTTAGAACATGAGTGATATGGCCTAAACTCTCTTCCTGTCTCTTCCTATTTTCAATTTTACTGACCGTCTTAATTTTTACGGTCTATTTTCTTTAGAATGAACGAGAGCAGACGTTGAGCAGTTCCATTTGGCTGACGTTGGTAAGTCTTAAACCCAAGGTTGTTTTCCTCAAAGTATAACTCCCCAATTTTGTATCTCGATCACCTGTACAATCTACAATCTGCAATCTCCTAGGACGGTGTTATTTTGTCCCTGAAGATAGCCACTCAAGCAAGTTAATCTCTGGTCTTGTTCCAGACGTCCACAATTGGCCTTGACTATGTTTACCCCTCGATCGGGTGGATTTTCGAATGCCATGAACGATTTTCTGCCTTGGGGAACTTGAAGTGTTTCTTCAGCTATGCTGATGCGTAAATGCCCCGCCAGGGTATCGGGGAAAGCCGCAAAATGTGTCACAACTCCCCCGGCTGCTAACGCGGTAATCGGTGAATTTCTGTGCTTCGAGAAGGCCACTTCAGGGACGATTTGTATAATGGGATTTAACCTAAAGGACGCTCCCTTCTCTTAATTTTGTTGAGAGCGTTGCTTATAAAATCTGTGTAAACATATCTAATTTTTATTTTATTTTCCAAAAATGCAAATAAAAACATTGGCCTTGGAACTATCAAAGTTATGATCATGCATGCTTTTTGGGAATGGCAGATGTTAATCATGACAAGTGATATTTTTTTCTGACATGGAACTCTAATAAATAATTTTGAAGTGTTTTGTTGTGTTTTGTCTTTTGAATTTAGTCTTCCTTTTTCAGTATTGTTTATATATATATTTTGTGTGTGTGTTTAAGGCATTCCGTTTATAAGCTTCGGCTTCTTGTGCAATGCCTCCACTCAGTAGTTTTCATGTAACAATTGTTTTGTTTTCTAAAGTGCTTAGTCATGTGAAAATAAATGTTTCTGAAATAAGAAATAAGAAATAAGTGTTCTTAACTAACAATATGTATTTTCTAGAAACTTCAAAGCGATCTTTATTTTGAGTGACACGAAATTTTCGGTAACCAGGACCATATTAATTCCGTTTTCATTTTATTAAGGTATCCGCAATGAGAAACAAATGTGTGATAAGTGTTTGAAAGTTCAACACCTTCGATTCGTTAATTATTTAATTATAGTTGTACATTCTCGGATCACATTCCTTGAGCGATTGGATTGACAATGGTTGCCTGTGGCAATGCATGCCTTTAAAATGGTCAGAGAACCTGTGTGTTACCCGAACATTCGTTTGTCAAAAAATATGTACCGCTTTTAAAAAAAAAGATTGGAACGCCGGGCCCATATTCCGTATATTCCTTATATTACCCTCTCCCTGTGGTGAAAACAGCTCGATACTTCCATTTCTAAACGTGCTAACGGCTTATTCATGTCTACATGCAAAATATGTCTACTCCCGCGTTGGGAAGATCAATTTATGCAAAGTGTCTTGCCCAAGGACTCACAACATAACCCCTCAGGCTGGAATCGAATCCATAAGCTGCAGCATTGCCTTGTAGATCCTGCTAAATATTGTCTACACCATAAAAGGAATCATATATTATGTATCTTTAAATATGTTTGCACTAAAAGTAAACGGTTCGGCGCTTTCTCACTAGCTTCGCTAAAGCAGTACATGTGGATATTTTGTGAAATTCGCATGGAAACTCTGGAGACGTGAGAAAAACCGAAGGAGTTCTCAACCCGTCCCATTTTAAGTAACTTTGGTCGATTGGAAGATGAACTGTCAGTAATTATCTTTTTAAGAAATTCGGTTTGTTTTCGTCTGCAATTCCTGTAAAAAGGCTATTATATGGGGGAATACTGGATCGCTGTCCCTGCATGATTCATTCTGATAGGAATTCGGGAAGCAGTCTACCCTGCAAGAACTGAATTATTGCCAGGCCGCAAATAATTCAACATTTGTAAATGAATAATTCCATGGCTGAACGGGGCCGATCGTTGTGTTCGATGTATTCAAAAGGAATGGCTTTTGCACTGTTAGAAAAATAACAAAAGTTTTTTTCGATTTCTTCCAATGTCTTGCACGCAATTGGGGTCCCTATATTGGCAGACTCTAAAGTTACATTGGTTTTTTTTCTTTGTTTTCAATCTTTCCTTCAGTTTTGGCGTGACGATTACATGACGTGGGACCCCGATGATTACGGTGGGGTGTACATGTTCAAGGTTCCATCAGAGGAAATATGGCTGCCAGACATCTACTTTTACCAGAAGTAAGACAAATCCTCAGATTTTCTGAAACCCCGGCTTCGTCTCCAGCATTGACTTCAGGAGGTCTGCAAGTTCATTTTCCTCTTCAGGAATATCAAATTATATATAAATTTAAGCCAAAGTATGGAAATTTGAAATTTAAAGGCTTCTTAATGATTCTGAAGCCAGATGCAAAACAGAAGGCGGAGACGAAGCTGGGGATTCAAAATGTACAATTGTTTGTGCTTTTCCTCTGACGCCACTTTTTCTTTGACGCCACTGCTCACCCCCTTCTGAGTAAAAAGTATAGTTAGAATGTTTGGATATGTGATATAAGCTCAGTAGAAGAATTATTTTGGAAGGCGCCAATAAGCGCACAGAAAGGTTACCTCCTATGGACCTGAAGTCCGGTACACCGTCTCTGCTCTGGCAAACTTGGCACCGATTTTGACGTAATTTTCTCATCGAATAAAATACACAGTACAATACAATATTAAATTAAGCAAAGAAATTGACTGCAACGGGAATTGAACCTGCGACCTCTAAGGCACAGGACTCATATTCTTTCGCAGTACGATTTAAAAGCATGAAAGGTTAGGCACCAAGCTAAGCAACTTTCATAAAATTCTACGATCTTTTTAGCGCACTCTTTCGAAAGATATTATGCTTAGACTCTCCATTTTCTAACCTGTTCATCCTTTATTTTTTAACACCTGTTTTAGGCCCTATTCTTATCTTTTCAAACCTGTTTTACATTTGACTTCAAGTTGATGTTTACCTTTATCTTTTACAACCTATTTACCTTCATCTTTTCAAACTAATTTACCTTTGCCATTTCAAACCAACCCATTTTGCCTTTACCTTGTCAAACCCATATTACCTTTACCTTTTCAACCAATTTTACATTTACCTTTCAACCCTATTTTACCTGTAACTTCCGAAACCTGTTTTACCTTTAAATTGCCAAACCTTTTTTTACCTTTAACTTCTGAAACCTGTTCGCCTTTATCTTTTCAAACCTGTTTTACCTTTCTTTAACTTCTCAAACCTATTTTTTTTCAAACCTTTTTTTATTTACCTTTAATGGTTGAGAGACTCTTTCCGTTATTTCGTCAACCCGTCGCTATCGTCTTCATCAATACTTGTCAGCCTGTGTTCCTCTGACATTTTCTCTGGAAAGGAAAAAAAATGAAAAGAAGAAGAGAAACTAGATTCTGTCCGGGGAGACATGGAGTGTTGTGCCGCCGAGCTTATCCTCACACTCAATAGCCCTGATCAAGAAGAGCCTGTCAAAACAGCTTAAAAAGCCCGCACGATCGAACCACAACGATTTTTTCCCTTCCTCTAAGGAAGGACAAAAATCATTATGTCCCCTGCCGCGGCATATATTGAAGATCTGACTACAAATCTACTGAATCATAACAACATCAACTCGTCTCAGTTATTTGGGGCGCAAGCATAAATTAAGGCATAACTTGGACCAATTTGGGTCAGTGAATTAATAGGAATATAGACTCGCATCAACTTGTTTGACCCCGAATATCACCCAATGTTTTGATATTTGTTTTGGTTGGACTTCAAACCCTAAGTTTCTTGCATCGTTACCATTTCCATAACCATCTTCAGTCCTTGGGTGCAGCTCTTGAGCAATGAAAACAAAAACAAAAAAAAGGGTTCTTCTTTACATTGAATGAACTTCGAAGGAAAAACAAGTCAAACTTTTCACCCCATCCAGAGGACTAGATTTGTATTGTTAATGTTTTTTATTATACAAATAATATCCTGTACTAGTAGGTCCACTATAAGCTGGGCGGTTCGTTTTGCTCCGCTGGCATGACTGGTATGATACACACACACATTTGCAGACAATTCAAATTCTAAGCACGCAAACACCAGATGTACATCACCACCTTTGATGTCCAGTTGCATGCTGGGATATTGACGTCTAGACTATTTACGTCATTTTTCCCCCGCCAAACTGTTATTATTGCGCGCACTGAGGTGAGGAGATTCCTGCATATTCGCGTTCCCCTCCCCTCAATGCCTCAACGGGCACGCGGTAATGTGGAAACAGTTTCAGGTGCGAGAAGTAATTGGCTTCCTATTGGGCATGGAGTGAAAGTTTCTCTTTCTCTTCGAGGTTGTTACTCAATTTGCTGCTCGTGTTGCTAATGTGTTTCGCTGGCGTTCACACGGGCACCATAGCTGTCAACTCACACTATGCCGTTAAGGATGTGATTAGCTTCAGCTTACTGAGCATCTGGCGCTATAGACTTCAAAGTTACCGCCGTGTTTACTGATGTGTCACGTACCACGAAGTCTGGGTACCAGACGAGCCATAGACAGTCAGCTACGTTGTAATCACGTGGTTTGTTGTGCCAATTCTCGATTTGCAATAACCCTTTGCAATTTGCCCTAACAGTTTCTTTCGGATTCGATTGTCATCGAAAACAATTACAACTAGTCTCATAAACCTGCAGTATTTTTGTTTTCATTACTAGGAAGTTGTAAACGTTAACGATAATATTAACTAATGGAACTTATATTAAATCAGTAGGTATTTAGGTCTTCTTTGTTTTTCAAAGGAGACAGCCCTTAATAAATGCGTCAATGACGAACACGATTTCAGTAACATATTCATGTTGGATTCAAAAGTATAAAAGAAAGTAGCCTATTTTTTTTCTAAAGTTGTTACAATATCACATGATAACTACCAACCAACAATGATTTTAGATCACAGTAATAGTCAACTAATGACATTTAATTCCACACATTGGTATTAAAATACCCATTTTATAGCATCAGACACTGCTCTTCCATCTTCCGCAAAAACATCCTCTGACCCAGAGCTTTTTACAAGTTAAAATGTCATTTTTTGATTGCGACCCAGTTTATACAGCCGTAGGCGCGTGTGGTGACAATCGACGTCCCTAATGCATCCCAGGGATTGAAAAGCAAATATGAAATAGAAGAAATCGTAGGCCATTACTTAACCCACATAAGCAGAGTGCTACCGAGGTATTTCTGAAGTCTTGAATGTCCGTTAGAACGAAAAAAAGGGTTATACTATCAAAGAGGCGGAATTGAAAACCAGAGCACTACGAGACACAATTTGATTACTTTAAGGTTGGTAAAAATAAAATTTAAAAAACACGGAAACGTGTTTGAGCTACCTTTCCTTTCAATTAAACCACAAACCAAGGCCAAACACCGCCGTTCCGTTCACGCTAAAGGAACGGCTGGGTTTTTTTCCAAATAAAGAACTGACGTAAAATATGGCCTTTCAGTGTATTAGTTTATCACTAAAACGAGACGAATTACCCTTTGTTCAAACGTGTACCTTGTGTGAGGCGAACGTTTAATTCTGATCAATCATTGAACCAGGCTCGAGCGTTTAATGCTCTTCATAATAACATAACATGAATTTTACTGAGGAACATATTTTGTGCAACTTTCTACTCCTCTTAAATGCATTAATATTAAACATTCGAAATTATCCATGCTCAGGGCACTGTTGCTGTTGTGGTGTTATTTCAGTTTAGGGGTTTTCTGTTTAATTAAATTGTGAACTCAAAATGTGCTCATTGAAAACATTTGTGAGAAAACTTTCCTCATTTACCTACTCGTCATGTACTGATATAACAACGAATCACCAAAGAAAATAACATTTATGACATAAATATATCCAAAATTCTGGCAACTTTTGTCGTCGGGATAGCTGTAAGATTTAGGTTTCTGCCTGAAATTAAATCACACTTTTGCTAATGAAGTTACAAATCGTCATTAGCATAAACCAATACGACACCAAAATGCCCTTAGAGAAATGGCAAAATGAAAATTGAAAATAAGGTTAAATGTGACACAAAGGGGCATCAACAGGGACCGCATTAAACAATATTATTGGCCCTTTTTTAGTTACTATTTTCATTACAACAGGAACAGAAAAAACACATACTTCACTCAGTGCCCGTCACGTATAGTGTACTTTGAATTTAATAACGCTTTAATCTAAATTATTTTGTTCAAAACTTTTAACATAGAATTTAATGGCAAATTTTACGATAAAAGTGAAATTGTTACTGTGTTCTAACGGTTCTCAGTTAAGTATTTATGACACAACTGCCGTATTTGCCTGCATGAATTAAAAAAAGATGTCTTTATGTCTTATATTGAGTGGTTGTAATACTGTTGGTTCCGAATATGCTCCTATCATGACGTGCCGTATGCACAAATATTGTTTCTAATCTTTCAATCTTAAAAATGACACCCCAAACCCAATGTGTGAAGTAAAAAATAATCACATTATCTATTCTGATGGTTCGCGCGGAAAGTAGTTTACTCAGTTCGATCTTGCATGCAGTTGTGAAAACACATCTTAGAGTAGCGATGCGCAGGGCCTCCAACAGAGCCATCTCTCGATACAGATCGAGCTAAACTGCACTTTGAAGAAGAAGAAAAAAAGTTGAAGAAGATGAAGGAACATCAACGAGGTGTGCTGTGATGATGAGCAATAGCTAATAGTAGAGTCAGCATAGCGTTGCTGCATGGCTCACCCCCTCCTGTGATGAGCAGCTGTCCGTAGGGAGGCGTACTTTAAGTGCAATGATCTCTGCGTGTAGTCAAGTTCTCCAGATGGCTCTGTATTAACAGCTTCCATGCCCTGTGTCTAAGCACTGGATGGTAATGGAGATCATAATTCCCATCTACACGTTAATAACTGAGTTCCGTTTCCCTATTTTGAAAGCCTGCAATGTGTCAGAAAAAAAGAATTAACATCAAACTCCTGAATAAACTCGAGATAATGGCCTTAGATGGTCATGGGTCGCTGGTTCCCACCGCCCAATTCAAGGGCTTACGCTGGTCACCGCAAAGCCCTTCCACAAAAACTTGTGTTGGAAAGATAAGCGGTGCTAAACATTGTGGGTCGGACACTTTCCATGAACTGTATACATTGTAAGTCTTGCTAATGGCGATCATTATTAAGGCCTACATTTCTTTCTCAAACAGGTTGAATTCACACCGGAAATGCTGACCTTAGGTCACCGGCTATAAAGTCTATAAAAAGAGAGCTGAAAGAAATTAGTGGTTACCAGCGCAAAAGTTGAATGTAACCAGCGGTCGCTGGCTCGCCTAATATGATCTGGGACACGAGAAAATAGATGAGAATGTAAAACGCCACCAGCGTTTGAAAACGTGACTTGCTATACCACAAATCAATTCCAACGGAAATCGTAGAGGTCGGTTTAGTTCTAATGACACGTCCACAAAATGATCCAGGGGTCAGTTGTGGTACATCTTGGTATCACTCGCTAATCGGGCGACCTTGTTTGAGTGCCGTCAGGGCAACTTTCATCACATTACTCATCAGTGTGCCCTTGGCTCAACCCTAAGGAGTTATCTCGGCGCCAGACCGACTCATATACATGAACCACCCGGAGACGTTTCCTTTCAGGGGTGAAGATAGTCTGGTCGGGCCGCTGTAGTCTGCATTAGCATGAATACAGCGCAGCGCGGATACAGTATGCTCGGACTTGCTTGGGTTGGGGTGCCAAAGTTCCCAAGACTTGATTCGTCTTGTTGATAGCGCCCTCTGCCGCCTGTACGGCTTGACCAATCCTGCCAAGGACCGGCTGTATTAAATGAATAACATCACAAATCTAGAGTTGGATAGGTCGTTGACATCACGGTCTTTTATCTTGGTACCGCGTGGCGGGTTTACCCCGTGCTGAGTTGTCTTGGAAAACAATGGGGCATACGTGATCTGGCATTTGTACCACAGAGCAAAATGTCATTGGGCTTCGAAGCAGCAAGTAATGCTGAGCATTTGCAAAAAAGTGGATGAAAAACCAGTCACAAGAATAATGCATAATTATATATCTGGAAACAGCAAATATTTTCGTTCTCCATTCTTGTGCTGGGAAAACAATTGACATTGGCCAATTACACCCGAAACTTTTCGAAAGATCTGCCACACATGTTTCATATAATGACGTCAGGGTGCTGCACCGTCAGGACTCTGACGATAGTCTTTGCGGTCCTTTGACTGCGCGTGCGTATCATTTTGGAGGATTGTGGGCTATAGTTGATGGCAGTCTGTGCACCCTTGATAGCGTTATTAGTCTAGGGTATAGGGAACCATTCTCAGTAATGACGAGACGCAAGCAGCACGCCAAAGGTCTACTGAGGTTACACAACGACGTCATTTGTTCCGGAGACGACCAGGAATTCGACAGACAGGCAACCGTTCATGCCCTCACTTTGCCCCAGGGCCCATGATAGCCTGACTCGCTACTCCTCAATTAGCCGGTCACGAGCGGGGCATTTTCGACAAACCCGTCTCTTTTTTTGGTCAGGGTCCGCCGACGGCAGTTGACGTTGATGAAACGGGCTAGTCAGTCGATGGAAATGGACAAGCAGGATCGATAGGGTCGTGGTTGTCGAGTGATTTTCACTGTGCATTCTGGGAACCATTGAACCTTCGTCGATGATAAAACGAAGCAGGAGAAGAACGCTTGAATGAAAGCATAGAAAGATCCCCTTTTGATAACTTGTATCAATATGAAATCCCTAATGTATGCTTTCCGCTGTTTGTTCGCTAGTTTGCATGGGTACACCACACCCTTTGAGCAAGCCCCTGACACTCGCAACGTGACTCACTGAAGCATATCCCAAATGGACATTTAGAAGATGATTGTCTCACTGAGCATGTCTTTTTAATTGCCAAAACATTATTCTTCGTTCAATCAGAGATTTCATGAATGGTTTAAATTTCAAAGTTCATGCACCTCCATGACTACTTTTGATACGAATTCAAAACGTAGTCACTTGATGTTTATACCAGAATCGGAGTTGAGTTCGATTTGTGAATGCAGTGGAGTACATCCCAAGTCCAGTCACAAGTAAATCACTAGTCCAGTCGCAAGTAAATCACTAGTCCAGTCACAAGTAAATCACTAGTCCAGTCGCACGTTCAGTCACAAGTAACAGGGGATGAACAATAACAAAGGTATGTCTTTGTCACTGTTCATTTGAATAGCTTGTGAGTTGAATTGGGACTGGAGTACTTGTGCTGGACTTGTTCTGGACTTGTGCTGGACTTGCAGGGACTTGTGATGGACTCGTCTACATGTACATGTGATCCAATCATCGCAAGTCAATCACTAGTCGTCCAGTCTCCAGTCAAGACAAGGAGATTTATTGAGTGAACTGCATGCCTTTGGCACTGTTCGTCGCTCAGGCCACTTTAACCCACTATGCGATTGACTAGTGATTGACTTGTGATTGACCAGTGATTGACTAGTGATTGACTTGTGATTTGACTTGCAATTGGCTTGTGATTGACTTACAATTGCCTTGTGATTGACTATAGTGATTGACTAGTGATTAACTTGTGGTTGACTCTGCAATAGCCTTGCGATCGACTTATGATTGACTAGTGATGGCTAGTGAATGACTTGTGAATGACTTGTGATTGACTTGTGATTGACTTGTGATTAGCTGGCGATTGACTTGAGATTGACTCGCGAAAAATTTCGGATTGCCCTGATTATCACAACTCTGTCAGCGACAAACGCTAAACTTATTGATAAAACGAATTTGTATATTTTTTTTCAGCGCGGAGCTACAAACTAAGAACTTTCTGCTTGGGTCCGTGGTGAAGATCTTCAGCGATGGGAAGATCATGTGGGGCGCCCCCGTCAACTTCAAGGGATACTG
This sequence comes from Patiria miniata, assembly GCF_015706575.1. Classification (NCBI taxonomy): domain Eukaryota; kingdom Metazoa; phylum Echinodermata; class Asteroidea; order Valvatida; family Asterinidae; genus Patiria; species Patiria miniata. The sequence continues at coordinate 5,937,897 of NW_024037071.1, forward strand.
CCTCCTGGACGTCCGGTACTTTCCTTTCGACCATCAGCGATGTGAGATGAAGTTTGGCCCTTGGCAGCATAACGGCAAAGAGATTATCATGAAAGGGCAAGGTAGGGTGAGAACATCCTGGTGGCTATGTGGTTCTTTCTGCAATCAAGCATCGTCCCTGACTGTGGTGCGCATGCGTAAAACCTATCACGTGATCGAAGTGGATTATCACGTGATTTGAGGAAGATTGTGTTCAACAAAATCCTCCCTGGACTGCATTATCTATTTCGTTGAAAAATAACGCATGTGCGTTAAAGTCAGAGTCTATTGTTGGTTGAAGAAAAGATAAATGCATCCGGTTTCGTTTGTATTAAAACGTGTTCACTTCCGATAAAAGGGCGGCTTTAAATTAAAACAAAAGCATACTAAATGCATTTGTTGGAGGGAAACAAATTTGGCGCTCGATCTCATCCCAACAACATGTGTCTGGTGTTGCTAGAGCTACTGTTGAGTGCCTTTTAGCAAAACGTAAGCAGTAGTAATCCATAGACAACTGTCGACAGTCCCCATACATAACGTGTACATTCGTCAGCAGGATACATGTCAACATGAGTTGTGTATCAACATTGGTAGTTGGGTATGCTGCAGGCCTATGTAATGCACAAGAAAACCCCACACGTGAGAGCTCCTTTTGTTGCATCTGGTCACACTCCTTCATAAAATATCAATAAATTTGCATTAGTTGTATATTGGCTGTTTGTGTTAGCCAATATTATCTCTGCAGAGGAAAGCTGTATGGCCAGCCAGAAGCCATAATTATCACCTACCACAGCCATCTGCCGGGAGCGTACCTCTTGAGAACGATCCAAACGTTATCTCGGTGCCCCCTTGTATTGACAGCCATGAGTAGCTTACACCATTTAGGGGTCTCTTATTGTTTACTGAACACTTATTAGGTGTGATCCAATCAAACACATGGCTTACGGCTCCCGGCTTACTGCCTTCAATTGGCTGACATAAGATATTCCAAAAAGCTGATTTTCTGGTCTGAATTCTCAGCCTTCAATTCTCAGTTATTATACAGGGGAGGTAACAGACTATTAGGGGAACTTTATTTGTATGGGTAACAAAGGATTGTTAGTCATTTTTATTTTATTTAATTTGTTTTGGTCAATTTATTTATTGAGGGTTGACGAGGGGAAAGGTTTGCAAACTTGTATGGGAAAAAATCCTTTGGAAAAATTCGTTAAAAGTTCAATTTGGGGAGTGGTTAATGGATGCGGTTTCGTCAGCATAACAACGCCAACTTGGTCCAAAAAATGACGTTTAATTTAAGGATCCTTACTCGGAAAAACCAGAAAATTTCTGGAAATAAGCATACGGCATGCAAGTTATATTTTGTTTTACATTTTCATCACAGTCTCTTTCCATGAGCAAAAAAAAAAGAGGAAAAGGGAAAGACAGAATAGAAAGGGCTAGCACTAGGCCATGTATGTTAATGTAAAAATAGGAAGGGTTTGAAACGCTGCCAAATACATGTGTATTGCCGCGCGCGTGCCGTCACCGCGTAATGGGGAATTTGTTTTTATTGTTGGGCCAATTAGGGCCGAGTTATGGGGACTTTTCGCTGTCCCCACAGTGTCTTCAGTCCCCATAGTACCATGAGACAACTCGTGTGAACGGTGTGTAGTGCCCAGAACTACGGACCAAGTTGGGCCTATGTGTGAACAGCTGTGTTCAATGATGTGGAAGAAAACATTTAAACCATTTATGAATTATATTTGATTTCTTTGCATGACAGGTGACCAGTCCGTCTTCAATAGCAACGGTGAGTGGGACATGACGGGCATCAACACCTCCAACAACGTGGAGTACTACCCAGACGATCCGGGCATCCCTTTCACTGACTGCAAGTTCACCATCAAGTTCTCTCGGCGTTCCGAGTTCTACGTCTTCAATCTGATGATGCCATCTTGCTTGATCTGTCTCATGGCAGCCTTAGCCTTCCTCTTACCCCCGACCTCCCAGGGAAAGGTCAACCTTGGGGTCACCTTCCTGCTGTCCATGACCGTGTTCCTCATGATCGTGGCTGAGTCTATTCCGCCCACCAACCAGGTTCCTGTTATCGGTAAGTAGGCCATATAATCCCATCAAACCTTACCAAAGATTCACAGTATATAGGCTGCCGTAGGCGGCGCAATTTTTGCTCTCTTTGCAATGCCTCATGGGAGAAAAAGTATTTGGAATCGTTACCAAAAGGTATTCTGCATAGGTATTCGAGTCCCAGGACTTGGCCGTACTGCCTTCTACATTCTACATGGTCGAGATTATATTGTACATTGAATATTTTACATTTTGCGAGAACGAGACATGCGAGTTTTATCAGATTTGCGTCAAAACGTCCACAAGACATTATTTTACAAACTAATAAAGGCCGGATACAAGCAGTATTGCTTGGCGATGACATAAAATAAATTATTGAACAGGAGGGTTCTGTCCCAGCCCTCGTAAGGTTGAACGTTTGAGGTCACAGTCGGCATCGTTCGACACCATGATAGACACACTTGGACCGCACGATTGAGCCAAAAGAGTTGAGAAAACGCAATCAGTAAAGTACCCTTCCGCCCTTTGATGACAGAATTAAAGTACGCTGCAGCGTCGATGTTTGTGGTGCCTTGCCCTGTATCCAGAATTTACTTTTTTTTTCGTTGTTGCTTCTTGGAGCTCTTCTATATGTCTTTCAAGTCGACCGAACGAAATCACCACAATTGAACAGTAATCACAGGGGATGTGACGCGATGCGGTAGACCAGGCGGCGACAAATTCTTTCAAGCTGAAAGCTTTCAATAGTAAGACGGTGGATTGCTCCAGTCCCTGCGACCTGGTTAGGTTTCAAATTACAAATGGATTTGTTTGCTACCGTGCGCGCAAATTCATTATTATACCCCTGGAGACGCCTGGTGGCAGCGTTCATAGCAGTAATCACCATTAATTCAAAGCCAGTGCACAATAGGTAAAATACCCCTGGGACGTTTGGGGCCAGCGGGATTTTTTAAATGAAAATGTTGTGTCTTGAGACTTATACAGCAAGTACAGAGACCAAGGCCCCTGGCTGTTGCTTGCTATAAATCAAATTTACAGTGAACATCAAACTTGTTAAATACCAATAATGGTAGAAAGGCTGAATGTATAACCGGATGAATATGCTTGATTAATATGAGAGTGTGATTTATTTATTTCAGGCCAATACTTTGCAGCGACCATGGTGTTGGTATCCCTGTCGCTGGTGCTCAACGTATGCGTCGTGGCCATCTTTAGCCATGCGACCGTGGGCGAGCCGGTGCCCGAATGGATCCGTACTTTCGTCCTGGGCGTGCTATCCGCAGTTGTCCGCATCTCATCCGACGAGATCAGGGACATCCGGCGGGCCAAGTTCCGCCACCGCAGCCACACACACACGGTGCTGACCAAGTCTTCAGGCGGACGGACCAAGTTCACTTCGGTGCCTGTGAACGACGAGACCAAGACGCACGGGGTCAACTACTACATGGACTACATGCCCAACTCACACATGACCAACGACAGTGACAAGTCTAAGCGACAAAGCGAGCAGTTCGAGGCGCTGACGCGAGAACTGAAGAGGATGAACGAGACTCTGAACAACATGAAGCTGGGTGAGAAGAGATTTAGTGTAGACCAGAGACGAAACTACCGGGAATGGGTGTTGGTGTCCCGGGTACTGGACAGGACTTTCCTGGTGCTTTATCTTATCGGTAATGTAATGGCAGTCGTACTACTCGTACTGCCCGTGATGATTATGAAACCCGAAGTACCAATGACGGAACACTGACGTTTGATCTGCCGGTGCGAGCGCTTCAGATGTACTATCACAGACGAATTATTAATGAGTGGTGTTCTAATTGAGGAATTGGTTAATCGGGAACGGAGCATCGATAGGCTCGAGAGCGACGGCTGGTGAAGACTACGAGTATCAAGACCACGCCCACTGTATGATTCAAAATCGATGGCGTTCAGTTACAAATCATTTCACCGTTTGTTAAACTCTCGTTTAGGTTACGCGACGTTCGTGACAAATTAAATGAAATAAGCAACCATTAGGGTAGCTTCAATCCATGACTACATGTATTGCCATGGACTATGGCTGATAACATAAATATGTCAGTCGATGTACTATCTGTATCATTACGATTTATCACGGTTCTTCCTTTACTGGTTTGATTCTTTTATGAACGTCAAAATGAAGTGGGAAATGTGGCAAGTTATTCCAAAAATAGGGATGACGTAACAGTAGTCGTTGTATGACGACCTCGCTTGCATCTGACTATCCGACGACTGTTGTTTCACCCGACGCATGCGTATCATAGACTGATCCACATCTATCGGACCATTGAGAAACAGTTGTCAAGTTTACGCGTGGTGTTCATACCAAATCGAGGAATCAAGGTATTAGACCTTTCTTGTTCCAACGCGGACTATAAACTTGACTGACCTGACTGGTGACTTGACCGTTGAGGACTGGACTGGCCTGTGCAAAATGTCAGAAATTAATTTTACCGTGACTTGCTTAACTGGTATCCCCGCATTTCAATAAAGCTGTCTGTATAGAGAACCAGAGACTAGTTTTGTGGTCAATGCTGGGAGACTTTGAGACTCTTGGTGGCAGCAAACACACCGGTCCTTTGGGGGGTATTTTTGCGCAGGCGCACACATTGTGCAGGCATCAATTACTTTTTCTGCAAGCAAGTATTATAATACTCAATTACCACAACGCGCATGCGTCAGTTGGTACGAAATGGTTCTCGGACTGAACTTCCCTTTAAAAAAATCCCCCGGACCTATGAATGAGAAAGAAAGTGTGAAATTTATTTTATTGGTCATCAGGACTTGATTAATCAAAATTTAGCGAAGCAAAAACAATTTTTTTGGGGGGGGGATGAAAATGTAAAATTCCTTCACGATTCCAACACCCAACCTGCAGCATTCAGACCGTAGATTTAGCGCAGCATGCTTTGGCGAAACCAAACTGACTGCCGTGGAATATAAATTATAGTATTTTTTTGCCGAATCAGGTGATATTTATATGTTCACGTGATATGTTTCACGCATGCGTATGACAATCAATGATTTTACCAAAATGCCAAAAAAAAACAGTTTGCGTTCTGGCATAATGGAACAAAATGTGAAACCAAACTTTGCCGATTGTAGTTGAAAACTGCATACATTGAATTAAGATGCTTAAATGTCCTATAGTTAGAAAACAAGCTCCGATAATATTGTAGGGAACTAAAACTCAATTCACATACGTGACATAGTTTTAGTACTCGCGCTCGTACTGGAGAAAACAAATTGGTACGGGTATTCGTACTCGAACTCGTGCTCATGCTAATGTACTCTTACACTAGAAGTCGCAAGAAAAAAATGTTTGCTCTTATTGTAATCGTACTCACAAAATAAGTACTATAATTGCAAATGTTCTCCACCAGTAAGATCATTTTTTTTAAAGTACATACAGGGGAAAACAGTTTTACTTTTTGGGAGGTGTCTGAATTAGTTTAATGCTAAGTTTGACAGCAAGAAGCCCTAGAGAACACGTGACTCATTAAAAGTTACTCGAATTTGTGGAAAGTAATCGTACTCGTACTCGAGCACAGATTTGGTACTTGTACTCGGACTCATGAAAATGTACTCGACTACAACACTGATATGTGATAACCAAGGACAACCCAAGGAAGACTTAGTAGTTTAACATCAAGCTTATTGGTCTAGGAACCCCACAATAGCCAATCAGTTTTGGATGCATGGGTCAAAGGTCAAGGTCATTATGGTTATAAAATGCAAAAGGATTTTCAGGAACACTCTAAAATATATTTGGCATATGACCTTAAAACCTGATATAGTTTGGGGTTTTTTGAGTCCCCAGACTTCAAAACCAAAGCAAAACTCTATAAAATTATGTATTAAAGAACAATCGGAGCAATCGTGATTTGTTCAAATCCTTTGCCGGGAACTCGAGAATATTTACGTCTGACCAAACGCATTTTCAAAATAATAAAAAACAAAGCGTCTTAAAAGCTGCTTTTACGGCAATTCGAGTGTAACTTAAATTTTGTACCGTTGTTTGACAAAGACAAACTTAGTCCTTGACGATAATCATTTGGATCAACGGATCGTTTCAAACCGATAGATTTCCTGACCGTTTTAAAGACCCGGATTAAGCTGATTTGAAAATTTGGTAGTAGCTGCAACTTTGCCGGTTTTGAAGGTTACTCTTTATCAAAATAATGTTCATACTTAATGATAATTGTAGTCTCTATTAAAACTGGTCTTCTGTCGCGATCTAGGCCATATGGCGGTCAATTTGTCTTCGGTTGAAACCACAAATGAAACGGTCACGTTGCAGTGTAAAGATTAAGTTACTGGTTGAATTAAGTGAAGCTTTAATAGCTTGATCCTGTTTAGTTAAAGGCCAATAATTTCCATAGTATAGCAATATTCAAATAAAAAGCTTGATTTCGTCTTCTGGGTCAAAGTTAAACGTATACTATGCACTTCATTTTCGTATATCCAATTAATGAATACTTTCCGTTAAGATTTCTGAAGTTATGTACGAGATCTTATGTGGCATTAATAAGAGATTGTGTTTTATTTAAATGAATGACCTTTAAGTGATTTAGATTGGGATACTCATTCGAACACCATCCTCACATCGGTATTAAAAGACATATCGTTTATTTAAACAATTTTGGCCCATTCCAAATCAAGGTTATCAACGAATCAAGTACAGCTATTGAATTAGTTTTAAAAAAAGTAATGACATGAATTATGAACAATTTTTGAGATTTGAATCGTCGTTTATATGTAAAGAGCGCTAAAACTGTTTTGTTTTAATAACCACGTATATGCTACATAAGCTAGTTGTCTTTCTGTGAGAGATTTTAACAAAGTAAATCTTCAGTTGAATCTATAAGCCTTAATATATGCTTAGGGTTGAAACAATGTTATATGTAAATGAATCAAATAAGTCTATTCATAACAGTGCGATAAAATCTGGGAGAAAATGAAAATAGTTAATGTAAATAATCGATCATATAAATAAAATTGCAATATTAAAGGGACGTAGGCCTTTGTTCAACACAAATGACATTATATTTAAATAAGTGGTTAACTGAAAGTATCAAAATTCATCTTAAATTTTATTTTACAGAAGTTTGGTTAAAAACAAAACCTGCGGAAGATGCTGTAGGTTTTTCCCATGATGGTAACATAAGGAGCTTTCCATTTTTAAACAGAGAATGCTGCAGCACGATGTATTTTTGCGCGAAATGGGGTGAGTAACCGACACGAATGACTGCTGCATTAATACTTCATTAATGTTTCATGTTCAGTTCCTCTGCCATCGAGCATTCATGTCTATTTCATGTTATTATGACACATCAGTGTAAAAACACGATCAGGCAAAACCAGTGAAGCTGAGAGCAGAGCCGGCCCATTCATTTGCATTACGAGGTAACACGTCCAAACATTTGGGCCAATGTAAGACTTAAGCAAGTCTAAGTGACAGTCACTGAGTGAGTTAGTAGACTGACCCCTTTGAACCCAGCTCAAAAAAATAATAATCTTTAGGTGACACTTATAAAACTTTATATATTTCAAGTTTAATTGTAACAAGTTAGTGCAAAAACATAAAAACCGTATTTGTAATGAAATATTCGATCTTATGGAAGTATGCCTGGTGATAAAGAAAAATAGTAGAAGGTACAAGATGACTTTGTTTTTCAGTATTTTTCCTGTTACATTTTTTCAGTCGGGTTACCGCAGTTTTTCAATCATGATATGCATTTCATTCTAAGAGATTTACTCTAATTAATTGTAAATAATGTTCAATTTATATAAAAAACGAGCTTGAACTAAAATATAAACCATAGCATGATATGTATTAAACTGTCATTATTGTTATCAAAACAAATCAAAATTGCACATTGTCTCGGTTTATAATTGTGTTATATCAAGTTGCAAACAGCGGCTAAATTTGTTTTCATTGATCGTACCTCTTTAAAGGAACAAACCAACCGTTTTTAGTTTGCCCTCAAGGATGCAGGTCAGCAAGTCGGTCCGAAATCGCCTACGCCGGCCAGATCATTTGAAGGTCGTGAACTTGATGATTTGTTAAAAAAAAAAGAGACTGTTGGAAGCCGTGCAGAGGACTGCGAGCTCGTATTTCTAAGAAATGTGAATGAAATAAGGCCCTAAATGGCTTTATTTTGCAATGGAGCGTAGGCGTCTATTTTCGAATGACGATGGGCTTCAGGACTGCTTTTAGAATGTTTTTTTGCTCAATCTGCCAACATTTGGGCGTTTGAATATTGATTGGTGCTCCATTCGTCTGCAGAGAAAAAATCCATTTTTGGCCAAATTTTGTTAAAAATGTAAGGCTAACCCCTTGCATTTTTTTCAATTTTGGCCAAAAAAATGAAATTCCTTGAAACTTGCAGGAAAGATGCCTAAGGTAACCCTGAACACATTCCAATTCGATTAGGGAACAGATGTGCCTTTGAAATGTAATTTTAGTGGAAAATTATGGGTACAAACAGTCAAAAATCATTTCTTTTTTTTATTGATTTCCTCCTACCAAAATGGATGCTTTTTGGTTAAATCTGCCAAATTCGGGCGTTTGTATATTGATTGGCACTCCACTCGTCTCCAGAAGAATTTCTGCGTTGTTTAGAGAAAAATCAATTTTTGGCCAAATTTTGTTAAAAATGTAAGGCTAACCCCTTGCATTTTTGTTCAATTTTGGCCAAAAAATGAAATTCCTTGTAACTTGCAGGAAAGATGCCTAAGGTAACCCTGAACATATTCCAATTCGATTCGGGAACAGACGTGTCTAGGAAAAGAAATTCTGGCCGAAAATTTATAGCAAAAACGGTCAAAATTCATTCTTTTTTTGTAGATTTCCTCCTACCAAAATGGATGCTTTTAGGGTAAAATCTGCCAAAATTCGGGCCTTTGAATATTGATTTGCGCTCCACTCTTCTAAAAAGGAATTTCTGCGTTGTTTAAAGAAATATCAATTTTTGGCCAAATTTTGTTAAAAATGTAAGGCTAACCCCTTGCATTTTTTTCAATTTTGGCCAAAAAATGAAATTCCTTGAATCTTGCAGGAAAGATGCCTAAGGTAACCCTGAACACATTCCAATTCGATTCGGGAACAGACGTGTCTAAGAAAAGACGTTGTGGCCGAAAATTTATAGCAAAAACAGTCAAAATTCATTCTTTTTTGTAGATTTCCTCCTACCAAAATGGATGCTTTTAGGGTAAAATCTGCCAAAATTCGGGCGTTTGAATATTGATTGGCGCTCCACTCGTCTCCAGAGGAATTTCTGCGTTGTTTAGAGAAAAATCAATTTTTGGCCAAATTTTGTTAAAAATGTAAGGCTAACCCCTTGCATTTTTTTCAATTTTGGCCAAGAAATGTAATTCCTTGAAACTTGAAATTCGGGCGTTTTAATATTGATTTGCGCTCCACTTGTCTCCAGAGGAATTTCTGCGTTGTTTAGAGAAAAATCAATTTTTGGCCAAATTTTGTAAAAAAAAGGAAGGCTAACTAACCCCTTGCATTTTTTTCAATTTTGGCCAAAAAATGTAATTCCTCGAAACTTGCAGGAAAGATGCCTGAGGTAACCCTGAACATATTCCAATTCGATTCGGGAACAGACGTGTCTAGGAAAAGAAATTCTGGCCGAAAATTTATAGCAAAAACAGTCAAAATTCATTCTTTTTTTGTAGATTTCCTCCTACCAAAATGGATGCTTTTAGGGTAAAATCTGCCAAAATTCAGGCGTTGAATATTGATTTGCGCTCCACTCTTCTCAGAAGGAATTTCTGCGTTGTTTAAAGAAAAATCAATTTTTGGCCAAATTTTGTTAAAAATGTAAGGCTAACCCCTTGCATTTTTTTCAATTTTGGCCAAAACATGTAATTCCTTGAAACTTGAAATTCGGGCGTATTAATATTGATTTGCGCTCCACTTGTCTCCAGAGGAATTTCTGCGTTGTTTAGAGAAAAATCAATTTTTGGCCAAATTTTGTTAAAAATGTAAGGCTAACCCCTTGCATTTTTTTCAATTTTGGCCAAAAAATGAAATTCCTTGAAACTTGCAGGAAAGATGCTTAAGGTAACCCTGAACACATTCCAATTCGATTAGGGAACAGATGTGCCTTTGAAATGTAATTTTAGTGGAAAATTATGGGTACAAACAGTCAAAAATCATTTCTTTTTTTTATTGATTTCCTCCTACCAAAATGGATGCTTTTTGGTTAAATCTGCCAAATTCGGGCGTTTGTATATTGATTGGCACTCCACTCGTCTCCAGAAGAATTTCTGCGTTGTTTAGAGAAAAATCCATTTTTGGCCAAATTTTGTTAAAAATGTAAGGCTAACCCCTTGCATTTTTTTCAATTTTGGCCAAAAAATAAAATTCCTTGAAACTTGCAGGAAAGATGCCTGAGGTAACCCTGAACATATTCCAATTCGATTCGGGAACAGACGTGTCTAGGAAAAGAAATTCTGGCCGAAAATTTATAGCAAAAACAGTCAAAATTCATTCTTTTTTTGTAGATTTCCTCCTACCAAAATGGATGCTTTTTGGTTAAATCTGCCAAATTCGGGCGTTTGAATATTGATTAGCGCTCCACTCGTCTCCAGAAGAATTTCTGCGTTGTTTAGAGAAACATCAATTTTTTGCTAAATTTGTTACAAATGTAAGGCTAACCCCCTTGCATTTTTTTCAATTTTGGCCAAAAAATGAATTCCGTGAAACTTGCAGGAAAGATGCCTAAGGTAACCCTGAACACATTCCAATTCGATTAGGGAACAGATGTGCCTTTGAAATGTAATTTTAGTGGAAAATTATGGGTACAAACAGTCAAAAATCATTTCTTTTTTTTATTGATTTCCTCCTACCAAAATGGATGCTTTTTGGTTAAATCTGCCAAATTCGGGCGTTTGTATATTGATTGGCACTCCACTCGTCTCCAGAAGAATTTCTGCGTTGTTTAGAGAAAAATCAATTTTTGGCCAAATTTTGTTAAAAATGTAAGGCTAACCCCTTGCATTTTTTTCAATTTTGGCCAAAAAATGAAATTCCTTGAAACTTGCAGGAAAGATGCCTAAGGTAACCCTGAACATATTCCAATTCGATTCGGGAACAGACGTGTCTAGGAAACGAAATTCTGGCCGAAAATTTATAGCAAAAACGGTCAAAATTCATTCTTTTTTTGTAGATTTCCTCCTACCAAAATGGATGCTTTTAGGGTAAAATCTGCCAAAATTCGGGCATTTGAATATTGATTTGCGCTCCACTCTTCTAAAAAGGAATTTCTGCGTTGTTTAAAGAAAATCAATTTTTGGCCAAATTTTGTTAAAAATGTAAGGCTAACCCCTTGCATTTTTTTCAATTTTGGCCAAAAAATGAAATTCCTTGAATCTTGCAGGAAAGATGCCTAAGGTAACCCTGAACACATTCCAATTCGATTCGGGAACAGACGTGTCTAAGAAAAGACGTTGTGGCCGAAAATTTATAGCAAAAACAGTCAAAATTCATTCTTTTTTTGTAGATTTCCTCCTACCAAAATGGATGCTTTAAGGGTAAAATCTGCCAAAATTCGGGCGTTAGAATATTGATTGGCGCTCCACTCGTCTCCAAAGGAATTTCTGCGTTGTTTAGAGAAAAATCAATTTTTGGCCAAATTTTGTTAAAAATGTAAGGCTAACCCCTTGCATTTTTTCAATTTTGGCCAAAAAATGTAATTCCTTGAAACTTGAAATTCGGGCGTTTTAATATTGATTTGCGCTCCACTTCTCTCCAAAGGAATTTCTGCGTTGTTTAGAGAAAAATCAATTTTTGGCCAAATTTTGTTAAAAATGTAAGGCTAACCCCTTGCATTTTTTTCAATTTTGGCCAAAAAATGTAATTCCTTGAAACTTGCAGGAAAGATGCCTAAGGTAACCCTGAACACATTCCAATTCGATTAGGGAACAGATGTGCCTTTGAAATGTAATTTTAGAGGAAAAGCATGGGTACAAACAGTCCAAAATCATTTCTTTTTTTTATTGATTTCCTCCTACCAAAATGGATGCTTTTTGGTTAAATCTGCCAAAATTCGGGCGTTTGTATATTCATTGGCACTCCACTCGTCTCCAGAAGAATTTCTGTGTTGTTTAGAGAAAAATCAATTTTTGGCCAAATTTTGTTAAAAATGTAAGGCTAACCCCTTGCATTTTTTTCAATTTTGGCCAAAAAATGAAATTCCTTGAAACTTGCAGGAAAGATGCCTGAGGTAACCCTGAACACATTCCAATTCGATTCGGGAACAGACGTGTCTAGGAAAAGAAATTCTGGCCGAAAATTTATAGCAAAAACAGTCAAAATTCATTCTCATTTTTTATTGATTTCCTTGACAAAAATGGATGCTTTTTGGTTAAATCTGCAAAATTCGGGCGTTTGAATATTGATTGGCGCTCCACTCGTCTCCAGAAGAATTTCTGCGTTGTTTAGAGAAACATCAATTTTTTGCTAAATTTGTTACAAATGTAAGGCTAACCCCTTGCATTTTTTTCAATTTTGGCCAAAAAATGAATTCCTTGAAACTTGCAGGAAAGATGCCTAAGGTAACCCTGAACACATTCCAATTCGATTAGGGAACAGATGTGCCTTTGAAATGTAATTTTATTGGAAAATTATGGGTACAAACAGTCAAAAATCATTTCTTTTTTTTATTGAGTTCCTCCTACCAAAATGGATGCTTTTTGGTTAAATCTGCCAAAATTCGGGCGTTTTAATATTGATTTGCGCTCCACTTGTCTCCAGAGGAATTTCTGCGTTGTTTAGAGAAAAATCAATTTTTGGCCAAATTTTGTAAAAAAAAGGAAGGCTAACCCCTTGCATTTTTTTCAATTTTGGCCAAAAAATGTAATTCCTTGAAACTTGCAGGAAAGATGCCTAAGGTAACCCTGAACATCTTCCAATTCGATTCGGGAACAGACGTGTCTAGGAAAAGAAATTCTGGCCGAAAATTTATAGCAAAAACAGTCAAAATTCATTCTTTTTTTGTAGATTTCCTCCTACCAAAATGGATGCTTTTAGGGTAAAATCTGCAAAAATTCAGGCGTTTGAATATTGATTTGCGCTCCACTCGTCTCCAGAGGAATTTCTGCGTTGTTTAGAGAAAAATCAATTTTTGGCCACATTTTGTTAAAAATGTAAGGCTAACCCCTTGCATTTTTTTTCAATTTTGGCCAAAAAATGTTATTCCTTGAAACTTGAAATTCGGGCGTTTTAATATTGATTTGCGCTCCACTTGTCTCCAGAGGAATTTCTGCGTTGTTTAGAGAAAAATCAATTTTTGGCCAAATTTTGTTAAAAATGTAAGGCTAACCCCTTGCATTTTTTTCAATTTTGGCCAAAGAATAAAATTCCTTGAAACTTGCAGGAAAGATGCCTGAGGTAACCCTGAACACATTCCAATTCGATTCGGGAACAGACGTGTCTAGGAAAAGAAATTCTGGTCGAAAATTTATAGCAAAAACAGTCAAAATTCATTCTTTTTTTGTTGATTTCCTCCTACCAAAATGGATGCTTTTTGGTTAAGTCTGCCAAAATTAGGGCGTTTGAATAGAGATTGGCGCTCCACTTGTCTCAAGAGGAAATTCTGCGTTGTTTAGAGAAAAATCAATTTTTGGCCAAATTTTGTTTAAAATGTAAGGCTAACCCCTTGCATTTTTGTTCAATTTTGGCCAAAAAATGAAAGTCCTTGTAACTTGCAGGAAAGATGCTTAAGATAACCCTGAACACATTCAAATTCGATTCGGGAATAGATGTGGGTTTGAAAAGAAATTGTGGCCGAAAATTTATAGCAAAAACAGTCAAAATTCATTCTCTTTTTTTATTGATTTCCTTGACAAAAATGGATGCTTTTTGGCTATATCTGCCAAAATTAGGGCGTTTGAATATTGATTGGCGCTCCACTTGTCTTAAGAGGAATTTCTGCGTTGTTGAGAGAAAAATCAATTTTTGGCCAAATTTCGTTAAAAATGTAAGGCTAACCCCTTGCATTTCTTTAAATTTTGGCCAAAAAATGAAATTCCTTGAAACTTGCAGGAAAGATGCTTAAGGTAACCCTGAACACATTCCAATTCGATTCGGGAACAGATGTGCCTTTTAAAAGAAATTGTAACCGAAAAATTATAGCAAAAACAGTCAAAATAAATTCTCTTTTTTTGATTTCCTCCCCCCCCCCAAAAAAATGGATGTTTTTTGGCTAAATCTGCCGAAATTCGGGCGTTTGAATATTGATTGGCGCTCCACCCGTCTTAAGAAGAATTTCTGCGTTGTTTAGAGAAAAATCTATTTTTAGCCAAATTTTGTTAAAAATGTAAGGCTAACCCCTTCCATTTTTTTCAATTTTGGCCAAAAAATGAAATTCCTTGAAACTTGCAGGAAAGATGCCCAAGGTAACCCTGAACACATTCCAATTCGATTCGGGATCAGATGTGCCTTTGAAAAGAAATTGTGGCTGAAAAAAATTATTTTAGCCGAAAATTTAGGGTTCAAACCGTCAAAAATCATTCTTTATTTTATGGATTTCTTCCCCCCAAAATGGATGCTTTTTGGCTTAATTTAGGGTTCAAACCGTCAAAAATCATTCTTTATTTTATAGATTTCTTCCCCCCAAAATGGATGCTTTTTGGCTTAATCGGCCGCTGATCCGTGGGGGGGGGGGGGGGGGGGGGGGCTGGTTATGGACACACATGTCTGAACACGTTTCAAAAAGAAACATATATAACTGCCTCACACACTAACTGCCAATAACAAAACAAACAATTTACAATCATTTTTAAAATCATCGCTTTATTTAAACAAATTGATCAAAATTAATTGTCAAAAACGTACCAAGTGTTAATAATTATGATGACCGAAATTTGTACTTTTTACACAAAGGTCATGGCCGAAGTTAGCATTTTCTGTAAACGAGGGCGCACGTATATCAATTAGCCATTACAGGAAAGAAAACAAAAAGTTACAGTAAGCTCGTTTTTGTTTTCAAGTTTTTTTGAGATTCAAAGGAAATTATTAACTACAAATTAATTAAAATACATTCTAGTGGTTGTTATGGTCTTACACACAGAGGGCGCTATTAGTATTACTGTTTATAAATTACCATGTTGTAGTATTTACGTGGTTAGCTGCATTTGATTCAATTAAGTATTACTTTTTTCCTGTAATGCGATTTTCGGAGTGAATTTTGCATTCAACGATGCAATCTTAAACATTCAATGTATTCCCGTGGCTGAAACAATCTTGTAACAGAATTATAATAAATTAATAAGATGCATATATTGAATTGCAATGTGTAATACACACATTGTATTATAATTATTATTATTTAAGTTAAACATGTGTAAAAGTGCTAACATTATAGGTGTGTCGCATTTTAAAAAAGAAAGCTGCAACATAGAAATACTGTTAAAAATTAGTTACGGGTAACTTTTGGGGGTATTCTGGTAAGAGTGTTTCTCCCCGCAGATTCCAACAAAGATAAGAATTCACTTGAACACATTTTACTCGAATAATTATAATAATGTACGTACATACATATCATATACTGCAAAATATAATATATTGAAAACTTCTAATTATGAAACATAATTTTGCATGTAGTCTTCGTGATTTTCGTGCACACGAAGCACTACACAAGGTTGTTCAACGATTACACTTGAATGAGGGCTTATACAAAGAATAAATTCATATATAATTTTCTAATACTGAATTCTTCCCCTTACCGAAGCAATTTTGGTTTTTAGCATCAGCAGGTTCTCTGCAATCAACGACTCATGAATGCTTTGAAAAAATATTTGTCAGTGAAGGGCAAGACTATGTACTGAAAAAAATAACATCTTAAAACTTGTTTTTTTTAAATAGCAGTTGTTTTCTTCTTTTGAAAATTGTGTTTATAATAATAATTAGTATTTTACCGCAAATTTTCAAAACCTTGAACCACCTATTGTTTCCCCACTGCAATTGTATAATCCCATAGTTTTATTTGTAGTAATTGAACATTGGACATTTCTGTATCTGTTTACAGTCACCACGAGTGGCGATATTACCAGTTAAATCATCGTAAATTCTCAACACAATTCGAACCACCACACCCATAGACCTCATATCACTTATCCTGTCGAAATCGAATTCTCTCACCACAAAACACCATAGTCACGTTATTTTGACAGATTCCAAAACTTAAAACTGTTTTCCATCCATTTCATAATCACAACATTTCGATTTGAAAACATATTTCCCACATCATCACTGACATCACACTTACATCATCAGTAAAATCTCCATTCTCACCACCATCACCCGAAGCATCACCATCACATTCTCACCCTCAGCACCCTCATCATGTCAAGTCTCACCACAACCTTTCACCACCATGAACATCATTAACACAAAAAGCTTTCACCAACATTCACTCCAAAGTCACCCCCATCTCGGGTACTGTATCACTGTACGCGTGGTAACAATGTGCCGCCATCTCACCCCGTGTCATCTCATTAATATTCCTACCAACAATTCATCGCATCAACGCACAGGGAAAGTGACAAGATTAATCAAACACTGCCTGGAGTGGGATCGAACCTGCAACCTCCAGATTGCCCTGCAAACCTTGGCCCACTGAAGGTAAATTATACTTCTTACCTTTTTCCCCCAATTTCTCGAAAGAGTCACAAGAGTTTGTTTCTGTGCCAAACTTACCTAAGTACGCACAAACGTCTCACATTAACAATCCGAACTGTGCATGCTTCGTTGCAAAATTGGTAATGTTGGCACAGTAACGAGGAAAGATGATTATGCTAATTACTAATCCATGGCACGCAACATTTCGTTATGATGTATTATTATAACTATCACCATTGTTTAGTTCAAAACATGGCAATATCGCCAGAATTCCACTGGAAAGTACAATTTTACACATTCCAAACGTTTCACCTAGTTTGCCCCGAAACGTAAGTAACATAGGGCCTAATACTTAACACCATAATAAGCGCAGATTACTTTTTGTCAAAATTATCCATTCTTAGATCTATTGCAAAAAAAATGAAATTACTAAATAAATACCGTCTTTTGATATTATATCAGAGATCTGTTTCACAAAGTAAAGAATTTGCGCCCTCTATAGCGACATGGCTTCAGAATCATTCCATAGGGGGCGTGCTTTATCTTCGACGGATGATTGAGAGGGCGGGAAGAGTTTTATTCAACTAATATTTACCAAGTAAAATCCCCTTTAAATACCTCACAATCGAACTGTAAGCGTTTTTGAAAATTACTCACACGATAAACAAAGCTGCATAATGGCATTATGGAAATCTAAAAGGTTAGAACAAATCTTACTGCAATCTGTTAATTATATTTATCAAGGATTATATTATTTATGTATATGATATACTTTTAAGAACACATAAATACCGCAACTATTACATAAATTATAAATTGACCCTAATTAAAAGACAATCGTTAATGTTTGTTTCGGAACTGAGGGTGCAACTCAAAGTTTCGCACTTCTACTCTAAAGTTTCACGAATAAGATAAAGAGCTTTGGTAAAATAATATATATTATTCATTGTCTTTGGTTAAAATCTGTCCCTTTCACTGAAAGACCAATTACAATGACCTGTCGACCGATAACACTCCAAGGACACAAAACTACAGATAGTCAGAAGTATTCAAAACACAGCATAAGATCATCGTTATTTGTTTTTGTTTTTGTTTTTACAAATATTAGAAGGAAGAGTCGCACTGACACAAGCCGTTACAATGCACCACACCTCGTCCAATTGGTCCTACAACAGCAGAGGGCGCACTCACAAGCAGAAAACGATTGACAAAATTATTGTTAGAAAATATACAGTATAAGTGCTTAAGCGTATTGCTTAAAGAAGGCATCACATTTCAAACGTATTTTGGTTTTTCCCCACTTCCTGATTCTTTAGGGCCTGCCCTAATTCTTACATAAATTCGTAAAGAGCGCCCTCACTCTATACTAATCGAGATCCGTAGCAAAAAGGCGGAAAACGTAATCCATTTTGCACAAGAGAACTGCAAATCATTTGTATCGTTTAAATGAAAATTATTTCTTTTAAGAACTCTCTGTAATTCGTAACAGGCGGTGTGCGCTGCTGCAGCGGCGCTGTCTATGTGCATTTTGCTGATCTCAAAATTGCAATTAACATTGAAAACCACTAGCTTTAATCGTTCATTTCCATAATGCAGAATCAACATAAAATTGACCTGACGACAAGTCGTCGTTCACGTACGTACGGATCATGAATCGCAACCAGAGTTAACCGTTTTCGATCCGACGTTGAATTATAATTTACCAACATAAAAGATGTTCATATTGTATAATAATAATAATTTATT
Source organism: Patiria miniata (assembly GCF_015706575.1). Taxonomy (NCBI): domain Eukaryota; kingdom Metazoa; phylum Echinodermata; class Asteroidea; order Valvatida; family Asterinidae; genus Patiria; species Patiria miniata. The sequence goes on from NW_024037071.1 coordinate 5,956,378, forward strand.
TTGTATATACAAGTTTGAATTCCCCGATAGAGAGTTGGTACTTCTCTTTTACCATGATCGCGAGATCAATTGATGAATTATCAACGCGTTGAATATTCCATCAGTAAACTATTGGTTGAACTAGGCATATTTTGGACGTATTGAATCGATGGATAACAGTATCTTGTCACAGACTCTCTACGTGCATGATAAGCTCACTGGGATAGTCTGGCCACCACAAGGTCCAGTTAGTGTTTATAGTGAGCTTATCGTTCGACTCCAAATTGGCGTGACTCCATTATTGGCATCGCCTTGAAATTACGCATGCGTACTATGTGCCTATCTCACCAGCCAGATGGTTCTGCACGCGATCTTGTCCAATTTCCATTCGCCACCCAACAAAACAAAAGTGCGCCCTCAAGTGTCCACTTGGTTGGCCTTACCTACGCCCTTAAGTGTTCGTCGAGACCATGAGTAGAACTCCCCGTTACAAGTTATATCAAACGTCTGGGCGTAAACTTGGGATTCAGTAAGATACACCCGCACGACGGCTTTTATAAGCGAATCCAAACAAACAAAGGGAGAAACTTTCTACACCAAATGTCAAGTTTCACCAGGAAGCAATGAGCTTTAAGGGGACCAGAACGCGATGGAGGAGGCGATGTGTCATTGGTAATCAGTTTAATATCTAGGGGTTGCCTGTTTGTTCTGAGGGTTTGAAAAATATTTTGGTAGATGTTTTTACAAAAAGTTCGTTCCCCGGAATCTGAATGTCAGATTTGGATGAAAAACACGACAAAGGTACCAGCAGACCCTATGAGACATACCACAAAGAACAGCCTGTCTAGCACAATGGCAACGCGTTTCCACTCCGTCTGCACACGCCGGGAATTCATCTCCACCTCGATACTGAAGGTAATCTTCTGCATTTCTCGCAGGAGGGCTAGATAGAGCGAGCGATTCCGATGGAGCGAGTCCCGTACGGATCCCACCCCGCCATCGCCTCCTCCTCCCCCGCCACCCCCAGCGGGCTTACCCTGGTCAGCTTCATCGGGCGTGTTGCTGTTAGGACCCCCGCAGCCATTGGAGACGATTCGTGAACGGGAGGAAGTTGAGTTGGCCGTGACCTCGGCTATCAGACTCTTGGTCTCCCAGGAGCGCAGCTCGTTAGCTAGCTTGTCGCCGATGGTGGGTCGGCGCTTAGACCGGCTGCTCTCAGACGGTAACAGGACCCGACCGATGCCATTCAGGATGTAGCGCTTGATCCAAGGCGGGACGGGTTTGCAATCGGGCCCGCGGTGGTGCATGTTGAGTACTGTCACGGACATACCGATGGAAATGGAGATCAGAACCATCGTGCAGGCGAAATATTGACCTGCAAACAAACAAATCCCACAGTCGATCAAATCAATGCACTCAGTTTACTTGTTTGTTTACCGTTTGGTTACAGAAGAGGCGTTTAACGAGTGAAAACAAAAATAAGAATATTGATTTTTTTATTATTAAAGACGATTCTGCTCAATAAATGAGGAAGGGAGGGTGAGCAGAGCGTCGTTTATTAAAGAGGAAAATCAACATTTAACTCTGAACTTATGGTCAAAAGGGGCGCTCTGCTCCAATTGAATTGCTAACTTCCTGTCACGTGACATGGACCTTTGGTATATTATCAAGATTGTGTATGTAGAGCACAAACTGAAGTTACTTGGGAGCCATGTTTAGAGCCACGACGTAGAGAAAGGCATATCTGTGCGTTGTGCGTATTATGCACTGATCCGACAGAGGGATCCGAGTTTGTTGGGGCCCGAACATAGCGGCGGCCATATTGGGAGGCCAAACAGTGACTTGCGGCGGCTTCACATGCCGGTCTTACCGATAATTGGCACCGTGCTTGTGGGCGGCATAGTCTCCGCTACCAGCAGCAGGAAGACCGTGAGCGACAGTAGCACCGTCACACCAAGGCTAACCTTCTCACCAGACTCAGGGGGTAAGAAGAAAGTCAACAGCGACACCAGCGACAGGAACATGCAGGGGAAGAGCAGGTTAAACAGGTAGTACAGAGGCCTTCTCCGAAATAAAACCTACAAATGGATTTTATAAAAAAAAAACCAACTGACATTTACTATCTTTCCTGAATGTGGGAAGAGCCTAATAATATTATCCCCCAACCCAGGTCTACCCTGCTGGAAGTTCATGTTTCAATAAACCAAAGAATGGCAAATCTAGGATCACTATTTTACCACGCCAGGGCAGATCTGGGAGAGGTATGTGATACGACGGCGCCCTCAATCGGATTTTTCTTATAATGGACGGTTATGTTACTTTCATCCACTCAACGACAAAAGCTGGGTAATTATCTTTAATCCGTCATCCTTTTCGTCGCAATCATATTTTCCCACTGTTTTCTCCCTTAATAATCTCACTATTCTCGTCTTTCTTATGAAAGAAAATGTAACAAACGAGGGACCTTTGTTTACTTCGTCTATTAATGACAACTTTTGATTTTGCCTTCCAATACATTATCTAAAATGTCAACAATTACGAAAAAAGGTTTTGCCGGTGTAGCGTGAATATCCGACTCCATGAAATGTGGACTCATTGGTAGTATTGCGCACGCGTGAGTACGATACTATGCTATTTTTAGGATCGTTTCGGGAGAGTGACCTGTCACGTGCGAGGGATTAACCAATAATAGGGAAAAAGGGGTCCGATTTTCATAGGAGTCGGATTTTCATGTGACACCGGCAATTGCAGACCAAAATCCAACTGGGACGCCGACTCTCCCGAGATTTGAAAATGAGCGTGGCCTTCCATCGTGAACAGGCCAGCATCTAGCTCCAACAAAATAATTACCTGTGTCATTTCTTTCTTGTATCTTTCTTTTTAACTAGGCCTAAGAAGTCCCTAAGGCACTGTTGTCCGTGCATATTAAACATGGTTATACCATTAAGCTTGCCCGCAGGCCATGAAAACAAACACCTTACTCTGAAATTAATTTGAAGCCTAACGGCTAAAAGCGATGACAAAAAGGCCAACGGTGCATGGATATGCAGTCAGCCTGCTAAAAATACCAACCTGCGTCTTATAGGGATTTTTTCCTGGCGGGTGGGAGTACGTGACAAGCGTCCGATTTAGGTTTATTCAATGCCAAAAATCTTTGTAAGGTACCTTAAGAAACGCCCACGTGTACGTATAGCACACACGTACGTACAGTGCAAAGCCAATGAAGAGAACACTTCTTATCAGGTCATTTTCTATTCTGTAACATATACTCTTAGACCGCGATATAAGGCTTGGATACCTCAAGCAAGTTGAGTACTTTAAAGAGTGATTGATGGGTGCTTTGATTGGTCATTTCCTATGAACTTTACGAAGAAGAAAAAACGACATATCGGAAGGACCTTTTCTCTCCTTTTTGTAGTAAATTGTACCCGGACTTAATTAAGACTTGCTGAATAAAACACCGACGGTAGCTTTTCATTCCAAGCCCAAGAGATGGACCACACGAATGCTTAATTATTAACTATCAACGGAAATATTGAAGAATCTCGGTTTGTATTGTTTTAAATCGTGGACTTGAAAGTCGTCCGAAATGGCCCCTTTTTGGTAAAAAAAAAAAAGGAAGAAGATAATTTTTAAACTTGAAATTGATATATTTTGAACGATACAATTAAATCTAGACAAAGACGGAACCACAATATTTCCTTTTAAAAATGCAGATGACTCAGGCCTGTTCCATAAGCAAAGCGAACTTGCAAATATGACTTAAAATAGCGCAAGATAATGGTACCTCATTGTTTAGTGATAAAATCTTTATTTTTTTACTTTGTAGACTGGTACTCACCTCGTATTCTACATCTGTGTATATTTTACCGGGGTCGTCGGGGTACTCGACCGAATGACTGTGCACTTCCATGCTGATCATGTCCCACTGCCCGTCGCTGTTGAAAATGGTCTCGTCACCCCCTGTGGAACAAAAATTACCACACAAAAAAACGGAGGAAAGGAAAATTAAATTTCCATAGATTCGAGGCCAGTTGTTGACTGAGTTGGTCGCATGCAAAGCTTGGCCAGCCAAACCACAGACTACGCAGTGCATGATGGGAAACATGACAAAGAATAAAAAAGACCACTTGCTTTGCTAAATAGTTTCAGCAGTAGCAATTATTTTTGTATTTTAAGCTCGAAAAGCACTCATTTAAACGGCACCATTTTTTTTCTGACGCCAAAAAGGACTCAAACGCTTCCCACAATACACTAGGCAGTTAGCTTTGCCTGTCATGCGCATTACGGCTTTCACACTTTTGCTTTACTCCCTCTATTGGCAAAGTCACTGACAGCATTTCTTTTTCAAAGTCCAACACAGCAAAGCACCAAGATACTAACTATTTTGTGAATTAAGTAACGATTAAAAAGCATAACATTGGGCAAAAATGCATGTTTTTACAGGGTGCGGAGGCCTGCATGCCAGGGAGAAATGAAGCAAGTTCGGGCGAGTACCATTAGTCGACTAGTGGTTGACTTGTGAAGTAACTTACGCCTGCGCACTAATAGCAACTCGCGAATGGCTCTTGTGGTTGCAGACCAGTAAATAAACTGCCATAGACCCAAATGATAAATGCTCCCACTTCAGAAATCCAGGAAAAATACTCACAACCCTCCAAGGTGTTCGAGACACACATCAAATTAAAGATTATTTCATCATCTTTCAGTTTCTTTTCGATTTTTGGGGGTTAACTGATGACTTATAGGAAAAATTTCCATCCGACGGCTTCCACCCATATTGTTTACAAACCCTCAAGTTCATGGCCCACAGTAAGCTCAAATACCGAAGAATTTGAGGGCATGCAAATCGTGATTTGGCCGGCCGGCGTAGGCAATTTTGGATCGATTTACTGGCCCGCAACCTTGTCAACGATGGTCAAAACGTCACCACAGTCCTGGCGCCCTGTTGTATGAAGCGCATGACTATTGGTTACCAGCGATGCAACTGTACCCCGCATGGTCCGGTTCCATAAAGTCGACTAGACAAGTATAGTCCAACCATTCATCGTTCGAGTGAAGTAAGTCGAACTATGGTTAACAAACGTTCTCGCTCGAACTTGCCATGGTTACACCTTTGGTGACTTTCCGTTAGTTAAGGGGTCACAAGGAAGGAAGGGTCATTTTCGTGAAGTGGAATCTTAACACTCTTTATATAACATTTTGAATTGTCAACATTACATGCAATCGGGTTAATTTTGTCAATGTTGATCGTGCGAAATGAAAATATGACTGAGAATGAAAATGATTATAATAAGAACCCGGCTAAAAAAAAGAACTAATGTAATTCTGGCATTACAACCTGAGACTAGCCACTGAACCAGGATGAAATGACAATTACACAAAGTCCTACTCTTTCCTTAACACAGCTTTAATTTAAAAATTGAATTAATTAATAGCGGCGGATTTGTTCAGCTACTCCTAATCATAATTAAAATTCTATTATTCATCATCTTTTTTTTTTGCACAGCTCTGAAAAATCCAAGTCAGAGTGACAGCTTACACTTTCATTGAATTCAAACTCCATCGATCACGAGATCAATTTAATTAAAAGGTTCTCCCGGATATTTGATCTTTCCTGAGCAGCCTCGCTGGGAAGCCGATTTCCATTGACCCAACGAACTTTTCCTTGGAGTGTAGGCCTATTCGCTTCTTCTTTCAGCGTCCGGAAATGTTCCATTTCTTTCGAATTATTGTTCACAGGTTATATTGACAGTGTGAAGAATGAAACCGTAAGTGATATGAAAATCAATTTGTTGATGTTTACACACTTCTTCCCCTCAAGTTGAACACCAATAGAAACGATAAACCACCCACCTTGCACAGCAAACTACTCGACAAACGAACAAATAATTGTTGCGTGAGTTTGAGAAACAGGTGAATAAACCGTGGACATTCTCCACGCGAAGAGATGTTGTTGCAATACTGCTTACAAGTCTCTAGTTTGATATCCATGCATGGAGAAGGCACACGGTAAATATTAATCTTTCTACCACCGAGCCATCAATCAATTTATCTTTTGCCACAGTTCTGTTCTTGAGTGGGTTGGTCAGCAAAATAAGCAACCCGTTTTACCGATACATCACGCATGCAGCACCGCTTTGGGTCTGCCACACATTGCTACTACATGTAATTGCAAAGAGTAGCCTTCATGTTTTTGTATGATGCAAGCTGTAAGTGGCATGTTCCGACGCTTGCAAAATGCTGCCTCTCTTTCAGCCCTACGAGTGTGTGTGTTAGTATGCAAGCCACATGAGGGAAAATGCCAACGTGCAAATAAGGCCTAAATGCGGCCAAGGCAAGATGAAATTGTTTTCAGTGCTTGGAATATTAACAAACTAGCTTCCGGGTGCAGATGGTGCGGATTTGGCATGCATTGCGTGCAAGGAGGAGTCCTCACTAAGCAGTTATACCCGTGTCGTAGCAGTATCATTATCATTTTAATTAAGAGAAAGAAGGCGAAAGATTTATGCAGAGAATAAATTGAAGAAATGTGTTAATTATTCGGACTTCTCCTCTCCTTAGTACTTTTGAGTCTAGCCCCTTGACGTGTTCATTCTTGATAGATCCACAGGGTTTACGCTGTTTTTCAATTAAGATCCGTCCCACAGTCCAGCAGCTCAGCAGATCATTCCCCTGCAATTTCATGAAATAAACTGTCCAAAAAACACCGTCCGCGTACTTAACAATTCTTAGCCCTTATACAGGCCAAGTCTTCAGTTTGATCAATGTTGCCAGAGGAACATTAAACTATCTCCTGATATTTTCACATTTGGATCAAAATTTCGTTAAAGTGACAGTGTCCCACAAAAGTACACCTCTTCCAACCCCTTATATACAGAGCCACGATGATAAAAAGAACACTTATCTAATTATGAACTACAGTTGTACCTCCTAGACGTCTACAAGGAAAGAAGGTGCAGTACTACAACAGAGTACCATGCTTGGGCAAATTTGATATTCCTCTGACGAGTGTGTACGTGAATTAATGATGGCAGTTGTCAGAACGTTGCCGCTGGGTGCATTCATCATGGGAACGAGGTGGGACCAAACCTAAGGCAGAGACTGTCAAATTCGGTATTCTCTGTTTTCGAGGTCTTGTTTGTGAGTTTCGTTGCCCGTCGTCTTTAAATCGCAGGCAAGTTAACAGACCAAGATTACCTACGCCGACCAAATCATGACAGCACAGCTGTCGATTCTTAGTTCTTGTGGGAAATGAAGTGTTTAAGTCCCTCTAAGATTATTAGCTTGTATTTATGACAAAAATGGACCAAATTTCGATCTAATTTGCAAAGTACATGTAATGGTCTCGAAAAAAAAGTGAAGAGTTTTGAGCATTTTTTTTATGAGTTTTGAAAGTGACGGTTTTTAACATTGTTGTAAATTTATTTACTTTTTATTCTAAATTTATTCAATTCCATGCAACAAAAAATCCCAGGATTTGATGGTCGAAAACTGAATATATGGCCGGGCCCTAAATAACTACCTTTCGCACAATTCATTCCCCCCCCCCCCCAAAAAAAAATAATCGACCAAATTATATTGAAAATTATCGTAGAGTTCAGACGTTTTGACATTACATTTTCATATTGCTACCCAGGTACTTTTTGATTTTAAATCTGCCTTTTCTACAATAATATTTGTATTTTTGGTTTGTATTACTCCTGTTACCAAAGAGTATTACCATTTAATGGTTTCATTGATATTTCACAAGTGCAATATCGTATATTGAATTTGTATGGCAAAGCCCTTTAAATCTTTGTAATTTTACGTTTCCTTAAATAAAGTTGCGAAACGTGGGCCCGAGGGCATTTAAAGATTCAAGGCTGTGAAACCAACAATTGTGGTTTCCATTGTCACTTCGTGTGAAGGTAGACAACGTTATTGAGAGTGATCGGAATTGCATTTGTGACTTGTAAATAAAAAGAAGTCAAATACTTCGGTCAAATCATTTTGACTAGATGATACCTGTATTTACCACTAGACCGTTTCATTTAATACATGGAAACTGCTGCTGTCATTTTCAGATTTACGAGTGTGTTGGCAATAGTGGTGCGCATGAAAAAGTATGAACAATTATCTAATACTGTGGGGTTTTTTTTCTAAAAAGAAGAAGAACAAGAAAAAGATGGAAATCCCTCACGTCATCACCGATTTGCAGAGCACATCTTGTTCGTCTTGAATAGCATTACAATGTGTTTGGAGTAAAGTCAACAGTTCAAGCTTGGGTAGGCATTGAAAATAGGCATAAATAGTAAATCACTTCTTTAAAAAATTCTGGTACATTTTAATCCCATAAAAGCGCCCATTTCTTACGTTACCGATTCGGTGAATTTACAATTTCGCATGTTCGTAGTTGGGTCAGTGAACAACTGCAACTCGTCATAATTCGACAAAAGTGTAATGATTTTCGGCTAATTTTTGGATGTTCAAACCAAATCAATTTGATATTTCTTTAAAATGATCTCCATACCAGCCAGAATTACTTTGCATGATGCTTTGCACCTGTATTATCTATAATTATATTGAGTGGGAATTTCAATCACTCGTGGGCCGGAAATATCCTGTCTGAGTAACGGTTCCTGTACGTTTTGCCGCATCATCAATTTTGTTTACCCCGTTCACCCAAGCCCCTGATGATATATTCCGATAACGTATGACGACAGCTCTCCCTGCATGAACTTAAGGAACTGATAGGTCCTTGGGGAATGTTTAAGACGAAAGCATTTGATGTACGAGATCCGAAGATAAGATGTTAATCAAGACACGTTCATCATCGGGCATTGGCCGCAGCTCACGGCATCACCAGAGCCCTCGACGATAGCTCCTAAACATTTTTTTTCTGAAACCAAGTTATTCACATACCAAAACACGCATGCGCAAGACATATCACGTGACAAAGGTAACACTATCACTCGGTGGGTTTAATATTAGTTCTTCTTTTCAGTGAAATAAATGTTTTTCATGGTTCTTTCTGAATCATTGATAGTCTTGTGTGAGGGCGTGAACGGCTTGAGAAACATTCCATTGACAACGGACGCATGCGTATTATGGTCAGAACTGTACTTTTAGTTGCAGGGGGGAAATCACCTCCACCGAAAAGCAACTTCTTGCGAGATATTTCGCGATTACTGTTTCTTGTCTAAGGCAATTGTCTAAGGCGAATTTGAGAAAGGTAGAACTGGGATTATCTTAATAATTGCGTCTTGCACCACACGACGAGCAGGGTTTTTTTGTGTGAGAATCTAAACAGAGAAGCATTTCGGAATCGGAGAGGGAGTGTTTTCAAATAGTAACTAATCTAGCTCTTATCTTTATCGGCCAGAAGCTTGATATTTATTTAATGATACGAGGAGAAAAATGTAATTCTGATCAATGCAGCAGGACACTTTCTCTTTGTTTCTTTATTCAACAGAGGGCATTTTATACCTATTTTTAGGCGTTGAGAATTAGAACCCAGTTGTACATGGATGCTTTTTGGGGGAACAAACACAAGCTCAGTGTGCCAATTTAAACCACCATTGCGTTTTGGATAGAGCAACAGAAAATAGCGCACCTATGCATCATTTAAAGCAAATCCACAAAACAATAACTGTACATCTTGGCAAGGCTGAGCAAAAGGTTAGAGAGAACAATAGGGAAAACCCCAATACAATGATTTTTTGCAGGTACAAATATGGCAGGACAATAAAAAAAAAAAAAGCAGTCAGTACAAAAGATGCGGAATGGTGATGTAAAGCAGATGGGTGAATGCGGATGAATATTTTGGAAACGGGAGGAGAAAAAAAGGCGGGTTGGAACCAATTGAATTGGCATGGTTAAATTGCTACCAGGTTAGGGGGCATCTTACCGCCATCAGAAGCAGACGTGTTGACTTCTGTATCTGAATGAGCGAACCGATATAATAATACATATCACTGTTTTAATACGTCATGGAGAAAAATAGTCCCGTAAATTGTTAATTTCATGGTGAATACGACAATGCTTTTATAGTCATGTCGATCTTTTAATGACATCATAGTTTCACAATATTGTTTCTAAGTGTTTGATTTCCTTCAACGAACAGTAAAAATTGTTTGATCTATTTTATGGGGGAAAATGACAAATCCTTGAGGGACAATGTGACATTGGGAACAGGGTTAACAAAAAATTAGACTAAACGACTTCTCTCAATATAGAGGATCTGAGAACGACATCGAACAAAGGCTCTCGCAAGCAACAAACAAATGTCGGTGACGATGTTATTGTGAACACGTGCACAAAAATAAATAAAAATTCCACAAACAACTACGGAATGGAATAGCAGCCTGCCCATCTTTCTCTAAAAAATAAATTAAAAAATAACACGTTTTCGTGTGCAGCCTTCAAGCACCAATGTGCAGCGTGCAGACAAGGACTTGAGTTCATTACGCAACGAAATAGTGTGATAATTAAAACAATAGTAATAATTGCTTCATTTTCACACGACAAATTTTCAGAGAACCGACTATAGTGTCTTTGTAACTAAAATGCCTGCGATGAACCAATTTTCGATTTCGTTCCGACTATGTCGATTCAAAGAATCCTGCGACTTCAAAGTGAAGGTCCACAGAGAAGGTTATTTCAAGTACACTTAACCACTTGACACCGAAATGAATTAATATCTTTCATGATTTAGCTGCATGGGATCCACAAAAGTAAGATTGGACCTTGATATTGTCACGTGATGCTTTCAAAGGAAATGATAGGATGGGCCGATTGTTTCAATCGCCTTTCCATTGGACATCATATTGTGTTAGTGACAATTAAACTTCCCTCACCAAATAACATAAAATGGATGTTGAAATCAATTATCCACATCTAAAAAAGAAACTGTAAAGTTACGGGGGAAGAACAGCCCTTTTTGAAGAATGTAACAACTTCGCGTTGAATAATTCAGTTGCTTACTCTAAGAGGTTCAAAATTATAGGGCAAAATGAGACTACTTTTACCACCATGCACGCCATATAGACCTTATGCGATGAGGCGGGGTCAGAGGGCAGTGGGTTTGCATTGTGTGGATAGGCATGAGTAACCTCTCACGCATTCTCTGTTACTGGATTACAATAACAAAGAACAGCCTCTGAGACACCTGCAATGCATGAGGTCTATTTGGAAACTTATATACATTCAGTCATGACTACAAGTTGGTTTCTCATGCGATGAGATGACAGTCAATTAAAGAACTCATCCCCAAAATGGAAAGAGAACAAAAAGAGACAGTCAAGTTTGGTTTGCAGAAATCTACTCACCCGCCCCGACCACCTTGACTTCCGTGGCGTCGTGTTGCCAGAGACCAAACTTGAGTTTGCAGATTTGTTCGTCGAAGGGGAATGTGGTGATGTCGATCTTGCAGTAAGTGGTGAAGATCTGTGGGCATCCCCACATGATGGAACCATTGTTGTCGATCACTGCAATCTGACCCTTTAAGAAGTTGGTGTACTTGTCGGCACTGTCGACATAAAAATAGAAGCAAAGGGTTAAAAGTACTTGGGCGTGGTCTGGGTAAGCAAACCGAAAGGGGGTCTTAAGACACAAGTTTCTATATTATTATTCTTCCAAAGCCAGTTTTGCAATAAAATCTTTGCAAACTACCCCCTCAACGATGAAAATGAATCTGAGCAAAGGTTTCGAAGGACCTCTGCCGCCATTTGCCTAACATACGCTTTATACGTGGAGTTATAAACGATATACTTGGACATACAAAGTAAGCTTCATACCTCCCCTTCACTCGTCCCTTTAATCCAAGGAGCTGGTGGGGGTTGGTCGTTTCATAAAATCTTGTGAAGGTCACGATACGTCACTTGCTATTACATGTAGTCATCTTGTGCGACAGGGTCATCATGAACACAAGGAAGAGCTGACCCGCGTCAGCCGGTAAACAGTTTGTCCAATGAGAGCTGAGAACGCGTTGACCCCTGGTCTTTAGGTCAAAAAATGATCGTCCAATGACAGCTCAAATCGATTTGCCCGACGAGCGCCCGTGGGTAGGGCGACAGGGTCATGCGTACACGGACGAGAAAAACCCTCTCCTTGGAGAGCGCCATCTTTTGGCCCCGCGCATAGTTCAAAATAATAGCCGAGTGAAAGAAGATTGAATCGGGTTTTAGTGTTAAAAATGCAGTGCACCTCAAGTTTTAATGAAATTGTCATTTTTACTTTCTCTTTTCAGTTTAAGAAATTCAGTTTAAGTACTTTACAAATAATTAGGTCAAGTAGCGATTTCGACAATCTTTTCTTCCTATTTATTGTTTAAATCTTGTCTAATTTCTTTTTAAAGTTTAATGTGGAAACTGCATATTAAATTTAAAATGGTCATGGCACTGTCCATTTGCACTTGAAAATAATATAGGTTTATAAAAAAATCAAGGGTTTCAAAATATTACCCTATCAGCTTTGTTACAGTTTGTCTCTTTTTTTTTTTATTGTTTAGGGCCTTCAATTCCTAATGGAATCAATATTGAATCATGCCAAATTACTCATCAATTAAATGTGGACACTTAAAATTGAATTTAAAACTAGGATATCACCCATTATCATTTGATGTCTAAGTATCTTTCCACCCATGCAAACCTTCAAATCTCATTATCATTTTCCAAAGGTGAGTTGCTTGACGAGAAATAAGTATGCGTCGTTGTAAAACGCGGTCAGCTAACCAATTTGAAAAGGTGTCTTAATAACGCGCCGTCGATTCTGGGCCAGCCTTCTGTCGATTTACAGCTGTTTTTGCAAGACTTTTTACTCGGTTCTTTGAACGATTTCTCGTCGGCGACCTCTCTTTTCGGCGTATCGGTTTCAATAACTTGAAGATCTCGCCCGCCAATCCCGCTGCCACTTGGCCAGGTTCGCGCGCCAATTATCATAACCACGAGTGGCAATTTAGGCCTAGGATTTCACCTGCGGGCCCGGAATGAAACCACCTACCCCAGGTGCAAGTTGGACAACTATATCCTTTCAATAACACGCCTGCAGTCTTCCCTTGACAAATACGAAAGGGCGTGAGCGAGGCTACTGAAAGAAAGAAAAATCCCCTATGATCCAGTACGCTTTGAGACACCGCAGTCACGAAGAATAAATGGGGTTTAGGGAATGTTCATCAACTCTACGGGATGTGGCACAGGAAATTTAGCTAAACTGGTTGACAAGAATTAGTCAGACAAGCCGAAGACGTAGTCAATCACTGGTCATGTTCCCTGACGGCTTCATGAATATCACTGCAGGGAGATGAACGGACGTCAGATCTACCAGCCTAAGGTAATTTTGGCCAAGATCCTGAATTCGGTTCCGTAGTTTTGTCACGTATAGTGTCACTTAAATTAAGTATATTTTCCAATCATTAGCCCAACTTGTGAAATAACTGCTCATCTCCGGTACCATATGCAAATGCAATCGTGATAACTATCTTATAGTCTAACCAAAATATACATTTCAGTATACGGTCATTTTCCAGGGTAAAATTTAGAATGCCAGACCAGTGATTATCATTTCTTTCTCTTCATTTCTGCTTGTTAAAGGGAATATACAACATTTGCAAACATCGAAAAATAAAGCTACCAAGTTTTTGCGAAATACCTTAATAGGATGTTGGTAAATGACAGTCTAAAGCATCCTGTAAAATTATGGCACCTGGTATACTGTCATTTTCAAGAAAAGTGTTATTTTTGTATCAATTTCCAACGCTGATCGGCCGATCAGCGTTGGAAACAACTGGCTTTTTTTTCAAATACTGGCCCCAATTTACCATTGCACTTGTTTGCAATCGATTACAAACCGATGAACGGGTACGAGCCAGCTAGACTGGTTCCCTGACCTTACAATTCCCCAATGTATGTAAACTGCTCTGTTTCTTCTTATATGGAGTCAGGGAACCAGACTACAGGAAAATGATCGTTTTTCTTGGTTTTTATAGCATTTTCGAACCCAAAACCTCCAAAAATTCAGTGTAGCTATATTTGCTTTATATTTCCAAACCCCCAATTCCATCCATTTCTGAAAATTACAGCAAAAGCAAATGATGTATATTCCCTTTAATGGAAAGCACGAAATGCATATCCGTCAGGATTCGAACCAGGGTGCCCAGTGCTAGGTGAGATTAGCTTCCATGCTAAAAGACTTCCTAAGAACAGACTTCCCTTGAATAGCCATTATGAATCAATTGAAACGAATTTTGGGTCACTCCGTGACCAGCTTTATGAGCCTGCCTCGTTCTCACACCCAAGGTACATCCATGTGTGATAACAGCCATTTTGTTTATCTCCCATGGGGAAGCACACCTTTGGCATTGATATACCGTGATGTATGTTACAGGACACCGTAAATATAACCACTTCGTTGTGGAAGCTATTGTTAAAACAAAAACCCAACTGCTACATTGATATATGAATCACAAGTGCACTGCGTTCCCTAGGGAGAGTGTGCTTCGATGCTGGCACAGTGCGCTGACACTAATTAATAACTCTACTTGATAACTCTCAGGACTAACTCTAAGAATAGTCAGCTAGTGTGGTGATGATCTAAACATAACTTGAACATCAGTGAACAACATTTACAGATTCAGCAGTTTTAATTTTATTTTTCAAAAAGAACAAACATAAAATAATGAAGGGAAAGCCAATTTTAGCTTTGGATGGGATTTGTGAACATTTGTATCCAGAGGTTTTTAGTCTAATTGTGAGGCGGATTGGTGAACCATACTATGCAATTTAATAATGTTAAATTCAAGACTCGATCTGCTTCAATATTCATAATGAAAGTACGTTCTTGAAAAGAAATAGTATTTAGCAAGGATTGATAAAAGGTAAGGACGTCAACCCTAAAATAAATAAAGCCAACACTGAATTGTTTTATTGCAATTGAATGCTAAAATCTCAAATTGGCGTAATCTGCAGCCAACGCCCACATAAGTTTAAAACCAATCGCAAAACAACCTTGTTTAAGTTTTAACTCTTAATCCAATTGAATTTCAAGCTGAATTTAGTCCGAAATCGGCTTGTCCGATTAATAACGTTTTGTCAAAGCCGGGTCCAATTTAATTGCACATTTCGCGCATGCTAATCTCATTATACAACATCACTGAAAACAATTTAGAAAGTAATTTGGATCTGGACTGACTTTGAATGACCGTTAATTGGAATTATCTATCATTTGACACATCTGTTTCCCAGAATTTTTTTTCGAAATACCAGGATGCCAGTTAGGATAATTTCACTGTATGATTTACCAGTGCGGCCCGTTCTTAATTGGCCACAAGTATTATTATAAGTGTCGCCATGTGGAGGGTAGATTTTCAAGGTATTTGCAAGTAACCCCTCGGGGACTCCATCGTCATCTCCGGAAGATTCCAAGGAGCACAACCTTGAGACCAGGGACCTAATTAAGGCGATGAGGCATCCGAAATTCCAAGATCAACATGAAACAACATCAACAGTCGCGAAACATCTTGGGCTCTTGCTCTGTCTTTCCATATACAATCTGGGTTACGGTAGCATAATTACATGTGGCATGTCAATGCGCAGACGATTGGCAGTCACGCAATAGTATATGATGGACAAAAATGAAGGGGGATTTGAGTTCTGTACGCTTCATTAATCTGAGACTCCCTGAAGAATTCCAAAAGGTCTCGTTGATTGGAAATTCAATTCCTATTCGCTGTTGTTGTTTTTACATTCGAACCAACGTGTGTAAAATACCATGTCGCTTTGATTTATTTTAATCAATCTGCATATAAAGTGTTCTAATTACTGGCAGTCAATAGTGAATTTGGCATCATTAACGCATTCTAATTTCATCGTCTACTGGTGGGTCCCAATCTATTTTAATTAATCTATTAAATCCACGCAATAAATAATAAGATGATGAGACACAGTCCTTCCTAAATTAATCGTAAAGATATGGCTCAGTATACTGTGATATTCTGTAACGATTTGAACATCTCTACCCCACAATTAAAAGTAGATCAAAAATCTAAACTGAAATTTCACCCTAGCCTATCATACACTGACGACAGACGATGCACGTGGAGAAAAAGTCTATATCAGATTGAAAGAGTTTGAAAAAGGAGGTACTCCATCTATTGATGCAAAAGATGCTTAAAATGCTCGGCATGACGTCACGTTACATGGTCTATACTGTCATGCCTAGCAAACTATGGTTGACCTTCATTGCCAGAAAATAAAAGAAATAATTCCCGAAGTGTACTGCATCATGTGATGAAGCTATCAAACAGTTAGATTAATCAAATTTAAACACACAACATAACATAATAAATTGGTTTACTGATCTGGAGACCACAATCAGTCACCATTTTTAAGGTGGCAGCACGGTCGCGAACTCAATGCTCTTTCTTCACTGGTAAGTGTATGCGTTATACGCGCGCGTATTGGCAGACGAACACGCATATAAATGACAAACATGAATGTTTATTGCTATACATACATCGTTATCTAGACCTTAAAGATATAGTCCATCATTTGTAATTTGTGCATTTTTTTCGTTTGAAGCAACAAAAGTGTTCAAAATCTAATGAAAGATGCTGAACAACTAACCTGATGAAGTTTCAGCTCAGCTTCAGCTGTATATTCCGAGAAAAACAGCATTCTAGGATCTCAATTTCAAATCAAAAGTTGCTGAATCATGTTTTGAATTGTTTTGAATTGCAGCTATACGCGATGTCGCGCACTGATCCGACGAATTATAGCAACCGCGCGCGCCTGTGCGTCGTGCCAATGTTTGCGTGCGCTGCGCTGAATAACAAAACGAACTACTAATTTAAATTTTCCTAGACGCACCGTTGGAAAGGCCTTCTTTCGTTGATTACTTCAACATGATAGCTTGCCAGAAAGATTAATTTCACAGGGAGTTTAGTCCACTTACTATCTTTCAACCAAGTATGTTTTTCAACAATAATACGCCAGTTACTTTTTCGGATGGCTGCAAATGATGGACTATAGCTTTAAGAGTAGGATATCGATGTTCTTAGATGTCCTGTACATGATATCGACGTTGGTGGTACCAGCGAACATAAACACTCAGCTGAGATGAGACAAACAAGATATTTAATCTGTGCGCAGTTCCTTGTTTTCTTTCAATCATCTGTCACTGACAGAAACATAATCTGAGAAGAATTATAGTCCATAAAATTGCTTCGATTGGCTTCATCCATGCCCCCATCGCTGAAAGCTTATATCCGCTTCTTAACTCAAGTTGGACAAGTTATTTTGTCAATGGTTTCACCCCCTCACCGCCAGCTTTCTCAATTTTTATCAGATACCGCCGGAAACAGTCAGAAACACCCGTCCGATGTAATTACAAAATAACATCACCCCGTCTTGTGTTGACATAGCGTATGGCATGTTTGGCAACGGACCCGACATATGATCTTGGGCAAACAACATACGGTTTGCAAGATGCAGCTTGAGTGCTGTACACATTCTCCGATCGAGTCGACAGCAAAGAGAACTTCCTTGGAGAAGACACTTGAGATTCCATTTGACGGACAGGGCTTGATACTGGGGGTAGTCACAGCCCAGGTTCAACCCTTTTGCAATTTCACGGGGGGGATACTATCCAAAGGAACGCACATTCATTGTACGGCTCATGAAACCCATCTACAACCGCATTCTTTTTAAAAGGTAATTTTCCTCATGATTGCAATCCTAATTTCATTCGTGTGTGTCTTTCTTGTAATTCCTTTTAAAACAGCGCACCAACATTGAAGTGCATTGCTATTTCAAATGACATCAATGTCACATGTGTCATCACGGTCATCATCGTCGTCATTCTGGTGTCATCATTGTCATCCGTGTCACGTCATCATTTAATTGCTTCATCACGTTTGTCATTGTAATCCATAATCGTCAATGTCGTCATCTATATTGTCATGATTTCATCATAGTTTTCACTGTCATCACCATTATTTTTGTGATCATTGTCTCCCCGTACTCGTCATTATCTCTCATCACGCTTGCCACCGATGTTGTCGTCACAACTGTAACCGCTTCATCGCTAATAATAAACAACTACTAAAGAAGTGATTACTTGTTGTATAGCGTGACGTCGGGCATCCAGATATTTTCAGACGGGACTTTGATGTTCTTGACATGATTGTAATCCTCTGGGTCCCACCGTAGGTATTCGTCTTCCCACAACTGTGGAGATGCAAAAAGACAAACGCATGGATTGTAAATAATTATAAACATTCTTTTTCATTTTCGCTGAAAATTAAATAGAAAAGTTATGGATGCTGTTGATGTGTTCATGTTTTCCCGGCATATACCATAGCATGGAGCCATGGTATGGACGCTATTTTCATTTGTTTAATTATAATAATAATAATAATAATAGCTTTATTTACAGATGGTAGCCATGTCACCTGACAGATGATTTTCAATGGGCCATCTATCAATTAAAACGTAATTAAAATTACATGACTTAATTAAGACTATACATACATACATACAAAACACAGATCAATTCACAATGATAGTGCCACTAGAAAAATCAAAACTGTAAAAATACATTAAAAGTTCACATCCAATACAATAGGTAAAATAGAGATATTTAAAAACATGTGGTAGAGGAGAACCATGAGAATGCGACACTACCCCCCCCCCCCCCCACATCCACCCTTCTGTCAATAGACATACATACATGAAAATAGACATACATGTACATTAATATAGCGGTGTGTCCATCTAATAATTACAGTCAATGGGGAAAGAATCACACTTATACAGATTTTGTTTTAAACAGTGAAGTAGCCTCTGCTTAAATGTTTCGACATTCGTAACAGTCTTTAGTTCCCCACTCAGCTTGTTCCAAATGGTACCACCCCTGTACCTGAATGATCTCTGACCAGTAGTTGACACATATCTAGGTGTATAAAAGGTGTTGGGTTGATTGCTTCTTGTATTATGAGAGTGAACTGAATTAACCGGTGTGAACATGTCCTTTAGATAAGATGGAGCATTACCATGGACAATGTTGAACATTTGCAAAGTTTCAAAATAGTTAATTGTGTTTACTTCATTAGTGAAATTTACAAGATTGTTTTTAAATTTTCTCTTTTTAAGCTAACCGTTGCTTGATTCGGTTTTGAGATGCAAATCCATCAAATAGGCCTACATTGGAAAATCAAGAAAGTTGTTTGTCTGGCTTTTGAGGTAATGGATGTGTTGAAAACGGCAGAAACACCAATGATAAATGAGTGAAAGTCAGATGTGATAAATGGTTTTGCTAATGTGTTTGAGGCTTCGGATGTTTGAGGAGGAGTAGTGCCTGCGATCAATTACTTTTAAGTGGATCATTTGCCATGCATCAACACAATTCATCTCGTGTTGAAATTGTTTTATGGTACAGATCTCTACAGACCAAAAAGGCCAGTATTTGCAAAAAAATTCTGCAATGGTTTCTGGTCGATGGTTTCTGATTTTCCAAACCCCTAGCCTGCTTATAGAGGAGAATATGAAAGGACGAGCATGTGATCCTTTGCTTTGTGCACAAAGTTACTAAGGCCAAAAAAAAAAAGGTTTCCGGTTTCTGGTATGCGCGCGCGTCGCCGTAGCCATGCGCGTCGGCAAAATGAAAAAGTTTTTTTTTTTCAATGAAAGATGATGTCTCAAAACCGCCAAACTCACTGGTTTGACTGGAATCCTACTGCTGCACAATTTTAACGTGTTTTTAGATTGGGTTATGGTCGAGAATAAGCTTTATGTTGCCTCTCTGGACTCCCATATATTTGCACTAAGTTTAGTCGGGCACCATTTGCAGTCATCAGCCGACATTTGAAGCAAAAAAAATCAGGTAAAAAAAAAAAGCCGCGTCGCCGCACCACTTTTTGGGCAAGCTCCATACCAGAAACCGGAGACTTTATTTTTTGGCCTTTAAAGCAAGAGAAGAGGTATAGCATTGACATGGGATCATTGGATAACTGTTATACCAAATGTGGACATCATTTCTCTGCATGTAATTTCAGTGTTTAATTATGTATTACTGATGATTTAGACAAGCTTAGCAGAGATCAGAATGTTAACGACGTTTGACATACCATATGTTGATCGTTAATGATGTCTGAACGAAATATTTTTCATGACCTAGTTTCGTGTGTTCAGTGGAAAAACAAACATGAAAAAACTTGACGTGTGCGCATGCGCTACAAGCAGCCAGTCATTGACCTATATTATTTTTAGAACCAATTACGCCATTCGTTACCGTGCTTGCCTAGAGTAGCCAGGTAGGTTATTTGAGGGTTAAAGCCCGAAGTATTATGCAGCGATTCCGCCTGCGGTACTTAAACGATGCCTTGAGAGTGAGTTCAATTTGGCTTTTGAAAAAAAAAATGCCAATTTTTTTTTTCCAGCGGTGCTGTACCTTCTTTGCATTCGACGAATAGAAACCGCCACAGGTACTCATAGCGCCCGACAGACACTGTTGAAACAGCTGCCGATTATTGGTGACACGCAAGCGACCGGGATCATCCAACGGCTGTTTACTGAGCCATCGATTGCGGGACAAGTATGATCCATATGTCGAAATCAATTTATTTACATTGTATCCAAACAAAAGTGAAAACGGCGTGTTGCATCGCCGGCCTCCAGGCCAAATTATTAGCGCGTCGTGAAGATTCAGGTTGATTCTGGAATTCATAATCTCTTGATGTATCTTAGAGATGAACCTTACAAACCGTACAATATAATGACCTATCCAGTCTCATACAGACGGCTTATTAATTAATACACAACGGCGCATTTGGCTTCTTTTTTATTTGCAATGAGTACTTCTCCTCCTAACACATGCAGCTGAGTTGTTCAAACAGTCCCGGCTGATTTCCCTGCAGAATTCAGTGAATTTGGAGCAAAGTTATGGGACTTGTCGTCGGATTTGAAAACTTCGAGTCATTGCCCTCCCTGTACCGTTTCATCCACGTCATCCTAGCAAATTCGAGTTACGTTTTATCGAAAATACCAAGATATATATATTTATTTTTTTGGTTGGTTTTTCGTAATGGTTTCTCGTAATGTCCTTGGGCAATATGGTTGCTTCGCTCCGCTTAGTAAATGACATGATTGGTTCTCAGGTTTGCAACACCGAGTTGTCAGACATTTCTACGTTGATATTTAGGGGGAAATACATGACCTGTAAAACCAGATCACTCGCGGAATGTTCGTATTTGAGTATTGGATCTTTCGTATAATCCAGTTTTTACGGTCGAGTGATATTGGTATAAATGCACTTTTCACTTCGTGTTATATTTCCTCGCGACATTGCAACAAATTTGCTTTTGCTGTGATTTTCAGAAATGGATTGAATTGGGGGTAAGTATTGCATAGCAAATAGGCCTAATGTTACAACTGAGATGTTTAAAGTTTTGTGTTCACAGATGCTGGGCAAACAAAGAAAAAACTGCCGTCCTTGTAGTCTGGTTCCCTGACCCCACTTTGACGAAACTTCGCAACTTATAGACGTCGGGGAATTGTCAGGTCAGGGAACCAGACTAGCCGGCTTGCACCCGTTCACGTATGTGTAACCGATTGAAAACAAAATGTGGAATAACTTAATTTGGTAAATTGGGGGCAGTATTTGAAAAAAAAATGTTTCTTTCAAACGATTGTCGGCCGACAATAGATGGGAAAAAATCAACCTTTTTTTTTTAAATGACAGCACACCAGGTGCCATGATTTTACAGTTTTAGTTAGAGCTAGGGACAGATTTTTATTTACAATTTTTTACTCAGTTTAAGGGCAAAAAAAGTGCAAAGAGCGAGTGAGGTGCAACAAGGTTTCATTGATTAAACAAACATAACAGCTCATCAGAAACATCCACTTCAGATCCCGAGCTTGATGATTACGACGACACATAAGATGATTACGACGACACACATGATGAGACAGAGCCATCGGAAAATACATGTATATTCAGACTCTGCAACAAGCGACATTGATTTCTAATGGATTTTTTTTTGCTGGTGTCTCCCTTTCCTATAGTTTGAAAATCAATTATTCAATGAGACTTGTTACAAAGTGGTCATTAAATGAGCTTCAGGTCGAGGCATGACTGTCTCACTCACTATTTATTTACAGTCAAGTAAGGTTTTTCATGCTGATTTGGTAGTTTTGTTCTTTGATGTTTGAAAATGCTGTTTATTACCTTTAAGATTCAATCCCTTATAAATTACAAGCCGGTTTTTTTTTCTTGAGGATGTGACGTCACAAATTAATACTTACCAATGTAACCCAGGCATTTATCTTGAGTGTCTGTTTTCTCTCATCCTGGAACCAAAAAAAGACAACGAAACAAGTATTTAGGTTTACAGCAAACATATTGCTGTGTTGGTGAATAAGGGCCGACGTGGCGTATTGAACCACGTCCCTTGGTGTCTCCTTCATCCAAGGGTCTCGTCCAAAGACGACGCCCGTTGGGACCAGCGTATTCTGTATCCATCTGAACTGATTAAGGCCAATCACAAATTCATCGTAGGGATTTAAACACAGACAGTTTGACTCAAATTCCAAATTCAGGTTAGGCTGGCTGAAACTGCTCGACTCACCATTGATATGCCAAGGTTAATAAGTGAATCAGGGTCATTACGTTATTGATAGATCGGACGTGCTCCCGCCGTGCCACTAACCCCCTAATTATTCGCTTGTCAGGATTGATTGTTTATTTTTGGACAAATCGACGATGCAAGTGTGGTTCATCTTCCTTGTCTGACATTTATTTATATTCCTGAGATAAATGAACATTGGCAATATCTGGTCCTCAAATCAGTGAGTTGTTTTTAAACAGAGAGTGACATGCTGACACGGGGTCTAATGATTTGAATGTTGCATGCTGTTTTACTGTTAGACTTCAACTATAATCTTTGAGGCGGAGGAAGTATTAAGAGAAATCATCAATAATAACCGACATGTTTGACATCCAATTCATTTGGAGTACACTATGGCAAATGGTCGTCTTATTAAGGAAGGTATAACAATCAATTGGTGAAAATGTAAAGAGGTATTGAAAAGGCAGGTGTCATATTGTTAAATCTTCACCAACTCTCTCTATTTTTTTTCTAGAAAACTAAAAACTCATTTTCAATTCCATACTAAAGCAATGTAATAGGGATACAAGCGACCTTGATTATTGTCTTACACCTGGGTCTGTGCTCTGTCGTTTCTTGTTTGTCTGTCACTTGTCTGTCCATAGGCTGAGGAATAAAAGCTAATGTTTCACCCCGGAACTAGTTATTGCCATTTGTATAGTTAATGTTCACTATTATATCAAATATTAATATACTTATATGTACATGTAATGTCCATTTGATTTTGTAACATTATGTATCATCCTTATATGGCAGCATTAAATGTATTCCATTCAAAAAAATTAAATGCTTAGGAAACATTCCATTAAACTTCAAGAACAATCTCGAAGTCATCGCGAATATTAATTGTTTTCTATAGGAAGAAACAATAAATGCCGGCTGCGCATACTACATGTACATGAACTCAATTTATACGCACAATCTGATGGCTCGGGTAAGCACATTTAAGCTATGATATCCATTAATTCGCTATTGAGGAAAGTTCTAATCAATATTCACCTGGCCTTTCAGGATGTTTTCAAAATATTTTTTATCAAAAACACAAACATAATATAAAACGATCGACTAAATAGACTCTTGCGATTTAAGATGTTTGGCCTTAGCAACGGAGGTGTTGTGTTTACCTACAAGGGTCTCCAGTAGTGGTCATCTTGAAGTGTCAGTCAAAGTGTCATCTTCAATCAACAAACCTATGGTCGATGCCCTGCACTCGGATAACTGACTTTGTGCCTTGCTGTGGGGTATTTTCTTTCTCTTCTTTGCCTGCGGGTTGCTATCGAATAGCGTCTGGAGCATTTCCCGAAATCGATAATGTAAAATAGAATTCACCCAAGCCGCGTATTAGTCGCTCTGAATTCAAGAAGCAATAACCTTTTAATTATCCACGTAAAACGGATAATTTTTTTTTGCAGCGTTTTACACATCCAAAGGATGCACTTCTTAAATGTATTTTGATTTTCTCTCCTTTATGTGGCAAATCTTGGAAATAACGGCTTTACCATTTTTTTCCCGATGAGGGATGAAGCATCAGTAATGTAGAATGAACATAAATGCTGTTGTAAAGCATGATAAAAAAGCAAATAAAATGATATGTTGATTTTTGTGTGTATATTTGTTATCTCTTTTTAGTCTTGTCACTGTTCCGAATCGTTTGTTATACCTATATTGTTTCTCAGGGACTAGACCCTGCATACAAAATTAATAGAAAAAACTCTTTGAGTCCTCCGACATATTCATGACTAGATAGGCAGGAGAACCACGCGATGAGCATTAAACCAAAGCAGGCAGTCCGTTCCACACTTCAATTCGATAAATTTGTCGTCAGGAGAAAGAAAACTAATCTAGCGTGCGGAACGAGAATCAGAGAAGAAAAACGGCCCATCAACAGATTTCTCGGCTCAGCTGCAATAAAAACGAGGAATATTTATATTTGTACAAAGATGAAGGATGATTGTCTCTCAGAGGATAATGCAAGCCATGTTCTTTCGCCTACGGCTGATCAGCAGATGTTTAGAAGCGCGGAAAATTTAATCTCCGGCTTTGGGGACTAACGTCCCCTCCCTAGGGGGATTCTATCTAGCGTGTTTAGCGCCTGATGTGCGAGGGACACTCGCTGATGACACGGACCTGATTGATCTAGACCAACGCAAATCACCTGTTTTTTCGCACACAAACACCAACCTCTGCTTAATTATTTTTTCTAGAAAATCATCAAAATTCAAGTCAATTTTTTTAAATGTATTGATTGTGGAGTTCTAATTTCAGGGGAAATGTTTCATTGTGAATTTCTTTGTTCAATTTTGACATTTTGTTTTCAAGAGCCCCGTTGTGCGGGACGTGCATGAACAGCAAATGAGCCTATTTATGCCTTGAAAGTAAAGAGTGGTACGTACGGAGTTACCCAAAAAAACACCTCGGTTTAGAGATGAGAAGATAGATAAAAAAAAAAAAATATTTATTTGCATAACGAATTTCTGTTATCCTTGAATGAAGCCGGTGGCTTTTATAAAGGTCAAAATTGATATTAATGGGTCTGGATGGAGTCAATTTTTCATATCTTCCAAATCATTTCGAGATTTAGCTTGGAGGATGAAATCCATCATTCTTTTAAGTTTAGTAGTTGATATCAGCGACATCATCTTGGGGGAGGTCTGTAGATAAGGAAGTATCTACTAAAAGCCTGACTTTTGTTCCAGTGGCGTTTCTTGTCTCTCGCTCTCTCGATTTTTTTATTTTTAAATTTCAGGGTTTTTTTTATTGATTCCTTTTTTCTGTACTATGCTGATTTTGCGTTTTAAATCTTAATATTTGCGTTGGTATGTATTTTAAAATACTGAATTTCTCCTGATGACTTTCCTGATGACGGGCAGAGCATACTGCCCGAAACGTTGAGTTCCCCCGGCCCCCGGTTCTTTTCAGAACCCCACGAACTCATAAAGAGATTTGTCACATGGGGGCTACAGTAAGTCTTTATCTTAATGATTATCTGTAATGGTTTTTTATCAAAAGTTTCATGTCATATCAGTCTTTTCTGATTTTGTTTGGTTGGTGTTGTGATGTGGTTTTACTCGGCCATTATTTATGAAGGGTAACTTGTTTCAATTTCGTAAATTTTATTCAATGTTTGAAATTCAGAGACCTAAAGAAAGTTACACCAATACGATTGAGCTCAACCATAACATTCCAGTTCAAACAATCGCAAGCAATGTCAGAATGATCACACAGCAATTTGGTAGATAAACCGGCTCGAGGCATAAATATATTCCTAGATTGCTTTTAATGGGTCGTCGACAACCAAAAGTTGTAAACTGATATCGTTGGTACGTGTTTAAAAATCGGTCTTAGCGGGTACAGGACGGAGGAGCGGGCCGTGCTTAGGAAGAGAAAGACGGCAGACATGTGCGGTAGCCCCGGGGCCCTCGTGAATGTCCGTCAAAAAACGTCCCTACTCCACGGAGTGGGGGGAACAGAGACCATCCAAGAAAGACGACGCGATGGAAATGTCAACGGCAATTAAATATGGGTTACATTATGGCATTTAAAAAGCTATTCTGGGGAAATTGCCGTAAAACGTGGAGGGTCGTGTTACGGTGTTGACTAAACTGGACGGTAGTCGGATTTCTTTCGTCGATTTTTTTGCGCTGTCGCTTCTCGACTTGTGGAGCCATGGTATTTCCATAATGAGTACGTTTAAAGGTTAATTTATCAGATTCAATTTGTATTTTTTTCATGTAGTTATTGTGATCAATATATCCCGTTTGGTAAGCATGTTTAGCTCACAAAAAAAACTAGCGTAAAACAATAAAACAAACACAAAAACTGAATGTGTGGAAATTATTAACCGTCAGCAAACCTGGGTTTTGATGTCGATGATAATAGCGAAAATGAAAGGACTTTGTAAAAAAGATATCTACGACAGTTTCCAGAAATGCGGATTGCACCTGCACAACTTGACGATAGTAAAGACCTGGTTAATTAATAATGAGGTTCAAGCTGACGAATTGTTGGTTTTTTGGTCCCAAAGAGACCATAGAAGCAATGGTGACTGAAACCAGCGAATATGAAAGATATTTTTTATCTAATCAACAGGCAACGAGAGGAATCAATATTAAAAATTACAATAAAATAACTGCCCTTATTCATTATAGATTTTGATTTTAAATGGCTATTTTTCTTCCAATGTAACATAAAAGTTTAAAACTCGTTTAAATAAGAATGGTTAAGATAACCGACAGTGCACCATTAAAAAGCAAAAACAAAAATAGTCAAAGGATATTTTTGACGAAATTTACCTACCACGATCGGCCAGAGGCCACTCAAGATGGTGGCTGCAAAGAACGCAAAAAATAGAGTAAGACTGATTTTTTTTTTGTCTTGATCCGAGATAAATTCGCTCTAATTTGCAATTTAGTGGAAGGAATGTTTTTTCATGACTTTTAGGGGTGGTCCACGTTTGAGGGGTAAAAATACGCAAAATTCATCGGTTAACCACCAATCGGTAACTGAATTAAGAGGTTTGCCGCTTCAAACAGACGGCGCATGCGTTTCCTTCAGCAGACCGCCATGTTTGCACCTGCTCAGCATCCAGACGGAGCAGTTATTAATAAACACCAAGTCCTCTTTACCCATGCGACTAGAACTCTCAACCTCCCACCCCGAACTCAATCACTTCAACGCGGCCGGGTGAAGTCCGGATTAAGGTGATAATCCTCACATAAATCCCCTTGGCCTAGAATCATGGGACATCAATTCACCTCCCCAACGAGGAAACGGGGCGAATGACAGTATGAATGCTTGGAAAGGATTTTTTTTCAAGACTTAACAACAATAACTCTGTAGTTCTGGGACAGGTCAAATTTATCTTATTTGTCGTCTTCAAATGTCAGTCAAATTCAGGGTATTTATCCTACAGAGCGCAATACGTTGTTAATGTCCCAAGCAGGTGCTCGTTTTTGCTGGGCCTTAAAAGGGCAGGTTTCATAGACCCAGGGTTCGGATATGTGTGTCGATGAACTGCTCATTTTACCACACTCTAAAAAAAACCCGGGTCAAATTTGACCTGGAATCTGGGTCATATTTTTCGGGTCACAATGACCCGGAAAATGACCCACAGAGGTGTCATTTTGACCCGGACAAGTGTCATTATGACACTAGTGTTAGATCAAATATGACCCGAATTCCGGGTCGAATCTGACCCAAGACCTTTTAGAGTGCATCCACCCTTATTGTACGCGCTATACACTTCGATAACATGGTGTCAAGGGACCTTTATCGTGCCGTTGCTCAGCACAGAACTGAGCTATTAACAACAGAAGAGACTTGCTTACCCATATAACCAGCTAAAATGCAATGTAATGCATCTGGCCGTTGACTGGTACTCCACTTAGCATATAATTTTGCTAAGCAAAACGTTTAACAGGTTTGGTCAATAATTGTCCAAAATTATTTTTTATTCGACTCATTTATTTGATTTGTATATTTCAGGTCAATTCATTCAGTGAGCATTTAGCAGCAGGTACCATTTCTCAAATTCGTTAAATGGTGAGATATACAACAAGAGTACTTCCTTGTTGTTGAATTACCCATTGTGCCAAATTTAAATTGATTAATATTTGTGTTAACAAAAAGAATCGATCTATACAGAGTTACGTGTTGGGCTGACACATCACCTGAAGTGTGTACTATAAGCAACACTGCTATGTCCTCAGTCACTTGATATAATGTCCATAAATAAATTGGTACATGACACTGACCCCAGGAAGAAACTCATCCCGTTAGTGCGTGAAAACAGGTGGCCAACCTATGCGCGTTCTGTATTCCGGGGTATCGTGTAATCTTCCCGCCATCATCACATTAAAACAGACTGGTAACTTTTCACACCCTGGACGGATCACTGGTTAAACTTGATTTCTAGCAACGCTTCTATTTGCAGATATTGTCTGGCACCTCGACTCCACTCAACCAAAACGCACTCTCGCCTTAAGCCCTCAGTGAGAAAATCAATTTGTCAGTGTATGTGGTTTTCTGACCTTGGGTGGGATGGAGTTTATAGTGCCAACAAACTAGTGACCGATCATAATAAGGTTTAGATGATAAACACCAAAAGTCGTTAATTTCCTGCGCTCATCCGCCGACAGCTGTCGCACATTTTAAGCACTGTAGGTGACATCGACATTTGGATTTCAGACAGAAACAAAAACCAACACTGCGTATCAAACGAAACAATCAATGCCGATGTCTGGTTGTAATTAATTTGAGCGGGATTTGCAAGCTCGCGTGCCTGTATCACTCGTCATTATTGTCATAACACAACACTGTGGGTGACATTTTACACATCTCAATTACCAAAGAATTCTGCCTTCTGCAATCTGTCGACTGCTTGGTATGTCTGGGCAATTAGTTCAGGGCGAAAAAGAAATCAAACTTTCAGGCGAAGCGCAGCTGTGCTACACCTAATTCCCTTGGCTTTAAGTTGTCTCGTTTTGCTACTTTCAGCGCCAATAACCAGCTCACATCAGGCCTTCTCTGTTATCATTCCATGATATTAAAATGCTGCCCATGGAAAATAAAGTAAATGTCCATCCGGGGAAAAAAAATGAAAGAATCGTAAGAATAACAAAGCGTTTTTAAAGCTCATTTTGAAAAAGCCTTCGAAAGAAAGCCGTTAAAGGAACCAGAATGACATTACGCATACCGTCACTGAGCTATATACAATGATTACAGTCCACCGAGTGGATTTTCCAGTAACGTCTAAAAGGACGAGACCGATTACTTTAACATTACTAATCAAAATCCAGAAGATATTAAAGGAATGGATGATGAATTAAAATGTACCACACATTCAGATGATGTTGATTTTCAAAACATCGGATTTGGTTGATGCAATCTTTGACAAGACGCACGGGTGTAATACAGCTCCGACGGAAGTATTTGAAGATTAAAAATGCAATTCTAGAGACGTTTTCCCTAGAGAATTTTGAGACAGTCACAAAGTCTTTATTTACATTGTACACGATGACAGATGCAGATGAGAAACTGAGGACAAATAGGCGAGAATTACATGACTTCATCTGGACCGTTGCACATTTGATGTAGAGAAAAAAGCAAGAACAAGAACAAGTGCAACTAGTTATTAAATTGCAGTGTTTCCCATTGGCGCTGGTATGCTTCACGGTTCTCAATTGCATCGTAGTGACATCTTAAAATGGACAGGAAATTATTACCGTGCCAACTTTCTGTGGCACATATTCTCTTCTCGTTTATTATGAGTGTCTTAATCATACACAATGACGAAGGATTTTAGGTAATCGGTCAACGATTGCTGACATGATTATTCACATAATGCTATTTTGGCGTCGTTTGAAAGGGGAGGTTTTCTCCAAAATAATGTTTTTCCAATGAATCAGTGGTGGATAAATTTAGGTATCTAAGGCATCTCCATATAAGCCTCCAGCTTTGGAAAATGCCTCCATACTTGCCCATTGATTCATTGATCTTTCTTTCTTATCTTTCTACATGTATACTCTTTGTTTTTACTACTTCATCATGTTACATTGTTTTATAAAAGTTGTGGCATTATGGAAATAAATGTAGATTGAATTGAAGTACATGTATATGTATTTTTTTGTGTGTCTTAAAGCATGCGGTCCAACAAGAAAGTTTTACTGCGGTAACAGTCATACAAATTTCATTAATTAATCAATTAATTAATATACTTCATCAAACAGTCATAAACAGTATGTAACTCTTATATTTAGGTGCGTAGCACAGTTTTTGCTTCTTGAGTAACAAAATTAAAGGGCATCGGGCACTCGTCGGGCCAAATTGAATTTGTTGTGGTCCATGGTAATTGGACAAGACGGCTTTAGATTTCCATTTTTATGGTTCTGTGAAATGTCAAAGAGAGAAAGAAATATCGAGCGGCAAATTTGTAGAGGAACAAATAATTAGAGTTGCAAATCTGTGCAATATTACCAACGGCCGACAAGGAGAGCTCAGGTAGAGTGACGGCCTGTCTCCTAAGCAGACTCAGGGGTGAATGTGGGGAAACAAAATGAGATTTCGCAAAAAAAGACCAAATTTGATCAACTCACCAGCTGTATCACCTGCGCCAGGAAAAGTAACATTTCCACTACGGTCACTGTGCTCTGGCTCCTGACGGGCCGAATGAGATTACTGTAGTTGGAATTAAATAGGGTCTGAAACAACCTCGTGTGCTCCTCCGTGGCGAGTAGCTGCCGACCTGAAAGGTATCCGAAATGAAACAGGAAGTCCGTGTAAGTATCTTCATGGTATTAACCATAAATGGTTTGAAATGTACACTTAAAAAACCGGGTCAGATTTGACGCGATATCCGGGTTTTATTTAGCCTGACACTTTTATGGCTCAAAATGACATCTTTTAGGGTCAAAATGACACTTCTTCGACTTCTTTTCCGGTCATTTTGACGTGGAAAGTGTCATTTAACCATGGAAAGTGTCAGACTTATTTTTGGCGTCAAAATGACACTTCTTTGACTCATTTTCCTGTCATTTTGACGCGGAATGTGTCATTTGGACACTTGAAAGTGTCAGATTTGTCAGCGTCAAAATGACACTTCTGTAACTCACTGTCCAGGTCATTTTGACCCAAAAGTGGCAGGCCAAAAAGAAGCCGGATTCAGGGTCAAATCTTTGCAGAGTGTTACCAGCTTGGGGGTTGCTGAGTTTTAATTTGCATATATTAACTAGTTTGAAAAAAAAGCTTAGCACTGATCACGTGTACTACTTGTAATAGGGACAGGAATGACTTACTTGAGTGAAAACTCATTGAAATGGAGATTTCAGTTTCTGACTTAACAATGTGTAGCGGGGGACTTTAAAAATAGGGTTTTTATATTTGAGGTTATTTGAGGTTATGAATGTATAAAATATTAAAATCTAATTTATTAAAATCAAAAAAATATTTTTTTAAAGTTTTTATTGAAACATGTGTATATAGATTTTAAAGATTTTTTGTATTTACACGAAACCACATTAGGATTCATAAAACACGAATCTATATTAGCACCATTGTCCAAATCTCTCATATACCAAGGTAAAACTTGATCGTTCTCACGGAATTAATTAATGGGATATTACCCATCAAGGCTGTTTTACTTGTGTCCAATTATTGTGGAAAACGTGTAAGGGAATACTGGACACTGAAAGACAAGTGGCTGGAAAATGATGCAGATGACCTCGCGTGTGGACGGCACCGGATCGCATTCTGATCCCCTAACGACCACTCGGCGGACGGCCGTGAGGGGATTTTTTTATGACAGTTGTACCTGATGTCCCCCCTGTGACTCTATTTTCTGACGATGACAACGATGCTAGCAATTAGAGCGATTGCTGCCTGGGAAATAACTGCCATTGGAAGATATTAAAGGTGATTGTAATGCACATGGGAGTTGATGTCCTCTCTCCATTATGGTCTGTATATTATATATGGCTCATCCTTTTGCCGGATGGGTTGTGGGGTACAAGATTCACGATGATTTGCCCGCTGGAAGACCTTCTGCAGGCTATCATTTACTATAATGCGCATGCTTGAAACATATCACGTTTATATTTCCAGGGAAAATGATAGAACCATTTTGCATGCTATATGTTAGGCCAGTGGGTCACAGTGCTGCACGACGGGAGTTCGATTCCCACAAATTTTATACTTTCATTTTTTGAATAAATTTCATGTTATTTTCTGAATTTGTTAAAAGAGAAGTTTAAACCAAGAATTATTCCGTTATCAACTGACGCATGCGCATTGCAGTAATTGACTAAGTTGCCATTGCAGTCTGGCTTTTATTCATTTGAAGCTAGCATTAAACTGGGATCAATTTCATGTAACTGCTAATCATCAAAAGTATTGCTCGCCGAGTTAATGCGCTAAGCCCAGATTCAGACAAGAAGCAGTCACGACCAATGTACAGATTATGATATAATTTCTGTCTTAAGCAAATTTCAGTGCTTGGCGCCCCCTCGCCCCATATTCGTTTCCACCCGTTGTATAATGTCAAGGAATACCGTCACATACTGGGAAGCTACCTGTAGTATTGCTTTGCGATCGAAACCTTTGGTGTTACGGATGGACATAGCAACGAGTGGCATTTAGCGGGTCGCTTTTTACTCCCTTCTTGACAAAGTCCGGTTGCAAGGAACGATAGCCGTGTGAAGAGCACTCGACCGATAATCGCGGAGCCGGGCCTTTAGGCTGCCAGTAATGGGCTGGCCCCGGCCGGAGTGTGATATTCCGCACTCGGGCCCCGGGTTGGCCGGCTCCGGTATCAGAAACGAGTAGATCCAATCGCTGGCCGTAGCTATTCCGGCAAAAGGCCGGGGGACCTTCTTGCATTTCCTGTGGAAGGAATGTTCCAGAGTGACCAATACTCTTTTGCGTTTAAAACGAGAGCGAGACACACAGATCTCCAGTTTGTTACTTCCCTTCATGACCGTTTTACCCTTGAATGGCCCGTGTTTAGTCTGTCGTGGAATTGTCAACAAAACTTGTTGTTTGGTTTCCATAAATCGCCATTTATTCAGAATACCATTGATTCTGAAAAAAAATATTTATCTGGAATGATGGACGCTGTATGATTCTAAGTTTGGGACACTTCACTTATGTGAACTAACTGCTCCTGAATGTGTGATGCTTAAATTGTTTCACTTTTTACTCATTGACTGAATGATGATATTATAGGGTGGAAAATGACACCTTTCGGGGTCAAAAAGGACACTTTGGGGATGGTTTCCGGGTAAAAATTGCCCGGTCCAGAGAAGTGTGATTATAACCCGGGAAGGTGTCACTTCGACCCCGAAAGCACGCATCAGGTCAGATATGATCAGGACTATGGTCAAATCGGACCCAGGACTTTTAATAAGAGTGCGTGCGATTTTTTAATTTTTTTTTGCGCGATGCCTCCGTTCGCAAGTTCATGTAATTCATAAATGCAAGTCAATTCCAACATATTTTTGTAACCTGAAATCCTCTGAAGTTTCTTATATCCGCGAATGTTGGTGCGGTCTAGTTACCGCACCAAAAATGCGCGGATATAAGAAACATCAGAGGATTCCAATTGACGGATATATAATCAAAATTGTACGACGTGCTGCTACTCCTTACTTCCAAGAATCGTATATTTGTCGGAGCAGTTCGGGTGAAAGGATTCACGACTTGACCAGTGGCGAGCATAAATGATGTGTCGCACCCGAGAAGTAATTAAACTCACTCTCAACCGAAGTACAGCTTCATTGCTTAACCCCCCCCCCACCCAAAAAACCCTGCTGACTGGTGATCTAATTTAGGTCAAGATGGCGAATACTAACGAGCCGTGAAGTTTGATAAACCGCACGTAGTGATCGGCGCTTGCGTCATAGGTTTAACATTATGGTGATTTATTTGTTATTCGCGCATGCAGAACGGTCACTGGCATTTAACTGACTTCTCTATCTGTAAAAACTGTCTTCAAAATTGTTTTGTACAATAGGCGCCTGCACAGCATATGCATGCAGGTATGATGAAAAACAACACTGCGTATTGATCTAGTACCTCCAGATTCTGACCAATCAGCTGGCGCCTGCTATCGTGTCTTCAGTAACCCATGTTGTATGACAAAAAACATGGCAGCTCGAAATGACGTCACAATTGCTCGAAATGACGTCGCAACTTCTGAAGGCAGCTCCAATTGGCTAGCGCGGGGTGGTATACAATTTACATGTACGGATATATCCGACGTTTATAGTGTGACTCGGCACACGCTAACGTCTGATCCTCTGAGTACAGGTTTTGCTGGTGAGAGCTCAATTCCATGGAGCTGCTAGACATACATGTTAATTTTGCATGAGACATTATATCAGCTTATTGAGTCAGCAGCTGAGCTGATTTTCAGCTGATTCTTGGCTAGTGCATAAATTTGCTGAACAAAAATTTCTGCTGATGAGCAGCTCCCGCGAAGGTTGGTTATTCCTCAAGCATGTCTCAAGTGTGCACCGACAGGAATTAAGAGGTTGTTAATGAAGACATAATCACATCATTATATGAACAACAGACAGAGCCATCTGTACGACAGTTGAGTTAACATGTACACAATTCCAAATCAATAATGTGATTTTCGGTTTTTATTTCTGATTATAAGCATAGTTAAACACGGCATTTTAATTAATCATCACATTTTTCATTAGTTACTCGAAACACACAGTCCGGAAAATTAACAGAAATCGAAAGACAAATCTGATTATAAGCACTGATTGGTTTTGACGTAAAGAGATTATCATAATGTATTAAGGCTTAGTGCAGTGTCGCGCGTTTGCTTAGTGTGTTTAGGCCTATGTACGGCAGATACCAGAATCTGCTAATATAGATTGGATAATATAGAGCAACATCGGATTATGTAGTACTGCATAGCCTTAAAAACATGAATCACACAAATACGTGCACGGTTGAATGTTCAGCAACTTGGTTATGTCTTGTGACAGTTGGTATCTTTTGATGACATGGCGCGCGTGTAGACAAGCACTTACAACAACCATGAAGAATGACCTGAGGGCCCGGATCTGGATGTAGATTAAATTGACTAGGAAAATTAATCTTGGCCAGTCCACTCTGCGCATTTTGTTACCCGAGGCGCTCCATAGCGCAAGCCATGAAGAGCCAAGGAGGCATTCAGTTTCGTTCCATCTATCGTCTGGTGTAGGCCATTTGCTCTTCATGATTTGTTCTTCCAGCTCGTATCATGTATCAAATGTTATTAATGTAATTTTGCATCTTTTAAGGCTCCTTTTATCTTACAATAACGGAAAGTCTCCATTAAAATACCACAATAATTATTTTACACTTCATTCCTTCATATAATAATGTAAGGAGAAGGGTCACACTTCCAAACAGTGTAAACAAGTGGTGTTAAAATACGTTAAGATATTTATGTTATTCGAACCAACAAATTCCCAACTGATGTTTATCTCAGTAAAAGTTGTGGTTCAATCGAGTAACAGTTGACGACTGAGCTTTTTGGTAAAAACACTTTAGATAATTTGTCGAAAGTGTCAAGTTTGAAAACCCGAATTCTTGTTTCCTTTTATCTTTGCCTTTGCTTGGTTCTGTAATGCTTCTACTATTCCCACCCATCAATCGTTCGCGTCAATATCACCGCAGACCGAGAGATATGTCTTTGAGAAACACATTCATCGCAAGACGTTTTTCATCTCAGCTTCCGTAGAGATGGCCCCCTTTTTCCCAATTCGCCAAATTACAGGTGCTGCACGAAATGGAGGGCGCGACTTTCATCGTCTTAAAAGTGTCATACGTTCCCCGTTGTAACTCTACCTCCCTGTTTGTGACTTCTGGCAAACCTCCATTCTTGACCAGGGTTTATACTTTGGGCAAAAAAATAAAATCTTGCAAGTCGATGGTTTCCAGCGGAATTCGGGACCTGATTTGGTGATCACGTACATCATTAGTTCTGATTATATTCCTTGTGAGCGTCAAGGAGCAGCATATTCACATTTCATGTTTTTTAGAATGATTCTATGATTTCCTTAACAAACAGGGTTTTTTTTTATCTGATCGCAATTACTTTTTCAAAGGGAAATCTTCTAGGGTCGTTGCGATTTATTTTAATGGAAGGAAAATGCCATTTTTTTGGCGGCTGGATTCGAGGATGTTGATACTTAAATTGTTTTAACGAGCACCGATAATTCCTGATTATATTTCTGTACGCAAGTAGAGTTTCACGTTATAGATATACATGTACAAAGAAAGTTTAAGAAAATTCACGAAATTTCTGACCATTTACCCTGCTTCTGTATTCATCAGTGATTAACTATATACGCAGCTTTTCCCTACATACTTATAATAACACATGACATTCTGCAATCAATTATATCCCTCTGAAAACATGTACATCCGAATAAATGGTCGTCAATTTTACCAACAACGCATTAAACACGGGTCACTGAATGAATTCTCTGTAAGAGGATCATTCTAAACACCTGTTTCTGTGTAATTTGTTTGCAGGTGTTTACGTCTTTGCTTCACATGATTATGACCCGCCAGAATTCCCAGTCTCAGTATGCTTGTATGATGTTACTATAATTAACTTCATGATCACAGACGCTTTCATGCATTTTTTTTTTCCGTGGTGAACACATCAAATACCAAGACCGGTTTTGTCTTTTACCTGCCCGTTTTCATAAAATGAAATGACATTTTCACGAAATGGAAACCGACATTAATTTGGCTGCGAAAATGTTTTTTAGGGTAAATTAGTGGTGATTTGTGAGCGTGCACGGACAGATTCTCTTTATGCGAATACCATGTCCTTTACAATAATGCCATGATGCTCCAACGTTCAGTTTTACAGTTGATTGACATTAACCACACTGCAGTGAGTAAAATCACCTGCGCTTCCGAAATTGGCCATAGTCAAGTAAGAAAAGAAGTTATCACACTCAGCTGAAATCGAAGGTTCCATTTTGAAGGTTTAATGTTTATTTTGTGTTTCACATGCGTGTTACTTACGAGACAAGTTTCAGATTTTGACGGCTGAGAGTCGTGAATTCCGCTGCACAGTGTTTGCCAATTAAATCCCGTATTGCGTTTTCATCATGTCATAACAATATAATCTACGCAATAAAAAAATAATACACTGGAGTTGAAAAGGGCATAAGCCGCCAGAGGAACGAAAGACGCAAAAGCCTTTATCCATCATCAGGTTGTCTCATCAGGGCCCTGTCATTCCTATTTATCATCTCTGAGGTCGGGATAATATGACCCAGAAAGAGAAAAAAATGTGAAGCGTGCGGATAGCTAATGTTGCATGTTCTGTCTGCACGGAGAAGAAATAAATACAGTGTTGCCAAACTGTATGACGCGTGGATCTGAAATGATGCGTCAGAAATGCCGCATTGTGGGTTCGAATTTTAATGCAGCGTGAAATAACGTAACAAGTGGATTTTTTTTAAGTTAAAGGCTATCAATCGTCCTTGAGGTAGCTGGAAATGAGCCTTCAAAACTGAACAGCTCATGTAGCAAGTAAAACACAGTTGAGGGGAAATGGAGCACGATTTATAACCGATCCCATCTGACCGGAAATTAGAGCAAAAAGGCGATTAAGATGGAGGTCAAAGAAGTCACTAATCGATGCCTTCTTAATATGCGGTAATTAGTTACCGGGTAAATTTTAAACAAAGTAAATTTGTGGCATGGCATGGCTTCATGAAGAATGACCCACCTTTAACTCTAAGAGATACATAATTCTAAAGTTTAATTGATTTTCCGGTGGTTTAAAAATTACTCTATGGAAAACAGCCCTTAATGAGGACAACAAGAATTTGTAGCACTTTAAAAACACGCTGTGAATTCAAATCCTCACTAATTTAAATACGAGATGATTGCTATTGTACTTTTTAATATCACTTATAAGTGTGGAAATAGATGGATTTGTAATGGATTATCAATTGAAAAAAACTAATAAAGGGTGGATTTATTTGAAAAGTTAGTTGTTAAGTGTATCAGTTTTTATGTTTTTTTGGAATTTCGCTGACCATCAGACCAAAAGGCGGTCTAATAAGGAAGGGATGAACTATGTAATCAAAGAAGAATGAGGACTCTTATCTGTTGACATTTCCCTTGAATTGGTTTCAAGTATAAGAAAGGAAAAGCAAGATTCTGATCAGATATTTCAGTGAGCCGTTGCAGTTCGAGGGGAAAAACATGTGGAACTCTTCACTTTACAGCCGAATATGCTATTCTGTGTGTGTTGCGTGGACCACAAAATGTTGTGGGACAATATTGTAACCATGCTGTTTACAACTGAGGACATGTATCTGGACATACGAGGCCCTCGCGGCTCTAAGACTATCTCATTAATGAGGACTTACCGGGCGAGAGGTTTAAGCACTTTAGATGCTATCGGGGAGAATGTAGAACTGAACCATATAGCCCCGGAAGAAAGATATGGAAAGGCGAGGTCAAGCTACTAGAATAGGAAAGTGCACCACCCAAAGTAAAAGTGGAGGGAAATACAGGCGGGTGCGCACTTTGAAGGTATAGCATATGAACAGTCTGACCTTTACTAACAGCATCAGGTAATGGTGCCAAACATGCTAGAAAGCCAGTTACTGTTTGATGTTTGACAGAAGGACATTGGTTAGGTAATATACAATTGCCGCGTGATGCACGCAAATAGTGAGTCAATCACTCAGAAGTATATACCTTTCTGTACCTTTGTGTAAGTTTCTCTTATATCGTACTGAACAGCTAAACACGGATAACATTTATAGTTAGCAGGGACTTTTCGCCTTTGGGCCCAAGTGACAAACAAAGGGATCAGTTTTGCAGACGTCACATTTTGAAGCCAAGTTTCTATTAACATAACAATCAGTATGAACAAATGTTAACTCAATTTGGTATAAGACTGTTAATACGAGTAAATATTAAAAAAAAAAAAAACATAAACTATAGAAACTGCTAATTATTCTCGAGACTTTCAACTTACGTTATGGTATACAGCTATCGATGCTGATAGTCTTCATGCATGGGGATCACGTGGGGGGTCGCGCTTCATGAATTATGCATCAAAACCTGTTTACGTAGAATTATCAAGTTGCCCCGCGGGGGCTTTGAAATTAGATTCCTACAGATGCTCGTATTATTTTGAAGGGAAAGGTCTTCATTTGAACTTTTGGAGATGAAGGGTAAATGTGACCATTTGCTGTGACACTATCAGTCCTTGACCAGGATATGGGTGTCCTTGTCCAGTACTTTGGCTAAGTTCGCTATGCTTATATTGAGCAAGTCTGATCATGGACTCAAGCTAGAAACACGTTTAAATGGATATTACAAAAAGGGAGTCTTGGAAATCTACTCGCTAAACAGAGCTAGAGTGACGTAGCGAATTTCTCAGTCATTCCATGCAGTTACAAAAACTGATATCAAAGGCCAATCCCTGACCAGTTTAACTTGAGGTCGTTATTTTTTTGTGGGGGCGCTCCAAGGAAATACCTTTAACATTTTATAAATGTATTGTGAATTATGGTGCTCAAAAGTATATCGAAGACGAAGGCTGGTGACCAATGCATAATTATTTCAATAGAAAAAGACAGGTGGCGCTTAGGTACTAGACTAACATGTCGTCAACGGGTTTCCATCAAGCAACTGTTGGTAGTCACACACGAATCATGCGCGGGACACCAGCTAATGACCGAGGCTGACGTAACAATCAAACCCGGGCGCCATTTTTTGTTGAGTTGCTAGTCTGGACCAAGCTGGTTCATGTATGGCATCTCTCTTTAAGAAGCAATGAGCATTCAAAACGAGGCCCGTCTTGGTTACCAGTCTCTCGTCGACTGGTGCCCGTCACTGGGCATTTGCTTTGCGTGTAACGCGCCATCGAAGCATGAGAAAGGCCACATTTTCCACATCTGATGATGTTTGTAGTCAGGCAGATCACAATTCCACGTAGGTATTAATTACGAGAATCACACGTTACACAAATATTGATTCCGTCACATGTACGCTCGACTTTTTCATCGCTGCCAAAAAAGGACAATTACACAACACATTCCTGACTGCGAATCGCAGTATCACGATCGACTTTCTGTCAAAAAACCTCGAAATTGAAAACTGTCAATTCCCCAAGAAACTTGATCCTTGGCACGAGAGCAAGGCTACAAGAAAGATCCATACTTCTGCTGAAACTGATCAATCAAAATGGAGTCAAAGTATCAAGTTGTCAACATTCTAGTGCGACAATTTTGTCCATGGTTTATCAAGCTCTGACTATCGGAAAGACGTCAAGAATGATTCCTTTCATAATTTATTGTGCACGTCACAGTGAGTTTTTTTTATGAAATGAGCCACCAGAATTATCACTGTCGAGTCATCTTTTAACTCATTTTAAAAATAGAGGTTTGAAGAGGATTTTGGAAGGTTATTTTCGTGCAAAATGGATATCAAAGTGCAAAATGGATACAAAGTGTTGAAAACAGAGACAGAATATATCTGCAAATATAATATTTATAAAGAGTTTTTATCTTGGAATTTTTTAATTGCCTGCAACATTATTGGTCATTTGTCATACCTTCCCCTAGATCTGGTCATAGTGAAGTTAATTTGAATAAACATCTTTCCGTAAATATCTTCCTTGTTATAATGCACCACTGTCAGTTTCAGTTCTAATTATGAAACAATTTTGACTAATTGAAACTAGCTCAAAATAGCGTGGGTGGATCTGAGAAATGCGCTGGTATGTCAGACTTCACTGACGTGACACATACTGCGTTTACTTTGCAATTGACCGTTTGTTTCTACCTCAAACTAAATATGTGATATACACTTCGAGTTGCTGGAAAGTAAATACGGCCCAAAATTGCGTGCGCCGGCCAGATCAAGAATTAGCATGGTATAAATTTCTCCCTTTTACAAATTGGTTTTTGGCCCTTGCATTAGAAACGTCGTACTGCAAGATTGTATTTCTTAGAAATACTGGATGAGATTTAACCCAAAAGTCGCCCCATTTTGCAAAAGAGTGGAGAGGTAATTTTTCAAAATAGCAATTGTTGGTTGCCTTAAGAACTACCTTAAGGCAACCCAATGATCTTTGACAGGAAAACAAAATCCAAATTAGTTGGATTTCATGTTGAAAAAAAAACGTTTTTCTTTTAAGATGGAAAATGAAAGTAGGTCGACCAAGCTTTAAATATGATGTCTTTTAAAGCTCTAAGGAGGGTATGTATCATTATGTGAGGGTATGTATCATTGCTGCATTATAAGGCAACTAGTCTGATACCTTCAGACACCTTTAATTTCAAGCATCGTCCGTGCAGTATGCTATGCTTCTCCTGTTTTGACTCTTCCATCTACGATAGATCCATGACCACGATTCTTTTTAATGAATCTCTCTGGCTCTTTGTTCTGAATGACGTTTCATTTCAAGCCA
Source organism: Patiria miniata (assembly GCF_015706575.1). Taxonomy (NCBI): domain Eukaryota; kingdom Metazoa; phylum Echinodermata; class Asteroidea; order Valvatida; family Asterinidae; genus Patiria; species Patiria miniata. The sequence continues at coordinate 5,997,948 of NW_024037071.1, forward strand.
TCAAGCTATTTAGTATTATCCTAGTGTTGACACGCTTCGTGAGGTTTGACGTGGCGACACGATCCCGATTATATGCATATTTATTCAGCGTGAACTGAGGTTGGATAGCTCGGCTGCTGGGCCATTTTATCTAGGATTCTATTTATGGGCCTGCTACGGGGAGGAAAAATTAACCTGTAGATCACCTGACCCAATTGCCATTTACTCGGTCGAAATGAATCATTTTGTTTCGGAGAACTGAGGCAGATAGTACCCAGTGCTTGTTTCTTTGCAATAAATGGCCGATTAGCGACTTTATGTCTCATTGTACGACTGCTTTCGGGTTTGGTTCTTGGCAGTAACATAATTCAAAGTATATCTGCGTTTTTATATTTTCTTTTTTTTTAATTGAGCAATTTTGAATTGAAGAAAGAAAGTAATAGACCCGGAAATTACTGTGGCCGAAGATATCATGAAATTAACATAGGAAATGAGCACCGTCCTTTAAAATATTTGTTTTTAAAGGTAAAGCACTTTCGAATATAATTTCTGACAATTTTGCATGGAGTGAAAATATGGGTTGTTACCAAACGCTGCACTAATCGACCAAATAAATTTCGGGAATGATATGTCGGAGGCAAATATTATGGTACTTTTTTGTGTAATCCGTCAAGGATAGTACACGGGAATATTATAATCATGTAGTGCATTCAGAGTCCACATTATGCATTTTTATAATTCAATGACTGTGTCAAATCCCGACAAGAGCATAAAATCGAATAGCAAATATCGGATCGGGCCAAAAGAGAAAAAAAGAAAGAAAGAAGAGACCAGGATGTGAGGATGGTGGTACGAGAGCAGCTGCCTCATTAGACCTCTTCATGGCGTTATCGACGCCGTCTACCAGACGCCTTGAGTCCCATCAACAAAGACCATCCAGAAGCTTCGCATCGGATCCAAACCCCCGTATCACCTGACTAATATTTTACTCCAGTCTGGCTCTCCTGGATTTCCAATATCTCGCTCAGGGGAGACGATCGTTGCTTGCGGTAGAGAGCCCTCCAGCCAAACCCGTCATTTGACTAGGGTTAAACACCACTTGCAGAGGCTAGACGGGGGATAATTAAGGCGAAGGAGGGCGGATGGATACGCAGGAGATTTATTGCTCTCGTTGGCTGCCGCTGGATGGCTGAGATAGTGAGAAATCCATTTGGGAGTCAGAGTCAATAGACTGGATCATGTTGCGGAAACTGTGTACGGGGGAATCGCCCTCAGTACATCCACTTCGATCTTTTTCCAGCCCAAAGATGTACACATGTATCTCACATCATGTCTTCAGAGAATTGAGATTCACAACGATTGAAATGTGAGATGCGGTTAGCAAAACATGTGCGCCAGCGTGGCCTGCCCTGCAATGAGCGCGAACTCACATGTAGGCTTGTAGACATTCACAATATGATGATACAGCATTTAGTCAATTCCCGAACGTGAAATGATATTTCAATCTGCTGCTTATGGCGCTTCTTTACAAAACATGCATAAGCAATTAATTACAAATATACACGAACGACCAAAATACTCAGACCACTATATATAACAAACTGCACATTATGTGCCTTATTCACGAGTCGGCCATATTGGTTGAGAGCATGATTGGGAGTGAGGCAAAATCTTCATTTTTGGAACTTGTGTAGAGAAATGAAAGCAATGCCGTTACAAATTAATACCAGTCTGCTCTGATGAATAATTGAAAATTTGTGATTAAACATACTCTAATGTTTTAAGCCACATTTTAAAAAAAATGAAAGTGAGGCTGTAGTGAATAAAAAGTCTGGCGCCATCCCATTCAACAGTTCACAATTTATGCAATATGTTCAGGGAACACAACAAAAATGGCCAACTTGTGTATAAGGCCCATGGCTGGGGATTGCATTATAATTTCTGAAGGGGGCCAATTTAGTTTCCTTCGTTTAAGCAAGGCTATTGAGAAACATCGCAACACCGTCTCAGGTTATGTATTCTAGTGTAATAATCGAACTATTTGTTTGACGATAGTTCCCGCATGAAATTGCGATCTGGGCATTACCAAGTAAAGTACTAAATAACCTACCCGAAGCTGAAGACAAACTGATTCCTAACAATCTTTGCTAATTCGTTGAATAATATACAACAACGTTTCTGGACGTCCCGCGTCATTTATACACAGAATGAATAAACTAAATATGTCCATCCCGGGTAAATGCCGAAGCCGGAGACAAAAACCATGATTTCGAAAACGCTTGAGTGAAGCTGATTCTCGTCATCGACCTGCCAGTGAACCTTGAGGAGAGACTATACTTCTATTCAACGCTTTGTGAATTTTGAAGAGAGTCTAGTTCCATTCACCATTTTGTGAACTTTGCCATGTATATTGACTTGAAGCCAAATCAAATAGACGGTAACCATGGATCCCCGTAACAAGTGACCCTGACTTCCCCTAGGCCTAAATGTTGACAATTAGTAATTTGTAGCTGTAGGATTTTGTCTTGGATATACTGTCCGAACTTATAACGCAGTATTTTGGTGTTGTAAGTTTGGATCAGCGTTTAATCTGTCAGTTACGGTGAGTTTTGCTTTTGAATCAGACGGATTGAAACGAATCATGACAGACCATATAAGCAAGATGTTGGTGTTCAAATGCTACAAAAGCTAGAACATGGTGCATGAAATAATTGTTAGTAACTGGATCAGGCCTAAGCAGGTAACCGTTCCTGCTGCAGCCAGAAGTCCGCCATTTTTCTTTCGTTTCAAAGTTTGGGTTCAGAAAGCTTTGTTTAACCTCATGTACGCAATACAGATGGGTGAAATTGAACCTATTATTGAAGCGTCCGTTTGTTATCAATGTGTAAACATCTAACCTGAATATTCACACCTTGGACCCAATGACACCCCCCCCCTCCCCGTACACCTGCAGGAGTTGTGGCTCAAAGTATCCGGCAACCGAATGGTGATAACACATTCCTCTCTAGTATATAAATGCCAAGGTAACTAAAGAAGCTTCTGGCTAAATGAGTCACAGAAACTTTTTAAGGGGCTGAAAAAGAATCTGGAGGATTCTCTTATGCTCTTTAAATGTAGATATACGTTAACATGCGACTATGAAACCTCAAGTGGTGAAATCAAGAACGGAACTTTTAGTCAATAAGATAATTTTTCTTTTCTTTTTTATTAACTGTATCCAATTTTCTCGAACTACAAGCTGTTCGCTCATGAGATATTGACGCAGTACGGCGGAGCCGAGGGTGGCAGCGTAGTGCGAGGCAGGTTGGAAGCCGATCCCTACGCAGGTGGCCGACTCGTGCGGCCGGGTGACGAATTTCATGCTTGCCCGCTGAATATTGAAATAAAAAAATCTCCGGTGTCAAGCGGAACTGGCTCTACGGAAGCTCTGCTACTACTCGGCAGCGCGAAGGGGCGAGCTCCTGGGGTTTTACAGATCAACAAAATACGAGAATTCGCGGGTGTGCGTCAGCGTTGTTTGCGATGTCAAACTTGTGCGGTGATTTGGCCTTTTCTAACGCCATGGAGAAATAACTTCATGAGAAGGTGCCATATTTACTGAATGATTATCATTAAATTATCGACCATAACGTTAAATATTTAAAGTATTTTGTTGCCGCACGCTTCGGTCCAGAATGTCCAGAAGTAACGAGGTTCTCTCAATGAATCAGTTTTTCCAATCCAAAGCTCAAAATATTTGATCTGACTCTGATTGTTACACTACAGACAATTATTTAAATGTGTATTGTACAACATAAAAAAATCTTACTTACTACCCAAATGTTATGAACTTTTAGGTACCTCCATGGGCGTCGCGAGGAGGGGAGCAAGGGGGGCACTTTGTGGCCCTCCCGGAAAAGCACCCCCCCCCCCCCACCCCAAAAAGGGGGGAACAAAAAGACGCTAGAAAAATGATAAATTTAGAATATGCCGGAAAAATACAGGGATTTCGGGGGGATGTGCTTTGCCCCCCCCCCTCCTAGAAAAATCCTGGCGAAGTTCATGGGTACCTATAAAACTGCTATTCACTCATATCAAAATTGATTGATAAAAGTTACGTCAGCGATGACCAACTCCAACGATCTTTACATCTTCTAACAAATCCACAGTTTTGATTGATTGAAGCTGACATATTTAACACGGCACTTTTAATGCCAACTTGATTCACCGGTCTCGTAAAAGGTAAGTGGATCTAAAAATGATTGAAGTGAAGTTAAACTAACTTAATTAACCTTTACAGTAAGAAAAAAAACACGGTTTAGTCACTAAAAACAACTGTGCACTAGTTATCTAAGTTAGTTAATTGTTAATCATGGTTAGTAATCATCTTTTACTGTGCAACATCCAATTAACCACACGTAACCCTGACGACAAATCAAGTCAGCGCCTTGTAAACCCTTATAAAGGTGCCACATAATGGTCTCGTATTTTCATCAACTTCTTTACCAGTCCCTAAAAATAGCAAGCGCTTTGAAACGCCCATAGAAAGCGTTATATAAATGTAATACATTTTTTATTATTATTATTAATATTTCCCATTGCAAGCCTTACCTCCACCCCCACAACCTAATTTTTACCATAAGCAATTTGTTAGCACGTTTGTCTACTAAGCAGCCGCTTCCTCTGAAATCTTCTCTCACCTGCGAGCCAGTCAAAAAAAATATAAAATGCATAGTGTTGCTGGCTTTTGCAAAACGAATAATTCATGTGGTAATTAAATTTCTGTGTCTGACACCCCCTCCACCCCCCCCCCCCCCCCCCCGGGCATTGGTGTGGCGACCTCGTGCCACAACTTTTCATGTTTTCCATATTTATATCAAAGCCTCAACGAAAAACATAAATGAAACATAAATGACGTTTACTTCGTATAGTGGCCGTTCGCATCTGTCAGCTCACCTCGATTCAGGGATGCATCAATTTGCCTATTTTAACGGCTGAGCCGGAACGTGCGTAAGTGATTAAATTGTAAGTCCACTTAATCCGGTGGGCTAATTATCTGGTAGAATGATCCCCGAGGCAGATCGGAAGGATTATCATATGATTACATGATCTATGGGATTCGTGTGTTATTATTACATCATGAATGAGTTCCAATACTGAACTCAGTATACTGTTTCTATGTGTCAGAGAGCTTTCACCACATGAATATGTCACGTTTTGAATCATTCAGTCAGCTGATCGCGATGTTGTGGTCACGTGATAAAGCAAAAACACATTTTACACAAACGGGAATATCTAAACGAAAATTGGATAATTTAATATCACAACTTGTCATCAACGGATGTCCTGGGGTGCAGATAAAAAAATATCTCAACCCTCGTATTTACATAATTATATAGGGCCTAAACGCCTTTAGCGCGCATTGACCCCGTTAGAAAAATCGGTGTCTAAATCTCATATGAACAGTCAAGATGCTGGGCTTTCATTATATGGTTGCAATTGGTCACTTTAACGACAACATGCTAATGAACTGAATATCGTCTTGGTGTTGCCTTCGTGAACTAACAAACTGTTTTACATTTAAAAAAAAAAAATGACTCCATACATGTCAGACGAAATGACGGCTGACGATGTGCGAAACTCTTACCTTCTGTTTGATTAAGAAATGTTTTGAGAAAGATTTTTTTTTGCTACAGCGAAATCAAAAAAACAGTACCTTCAAGATCTTTGGCGGGAAACACTGCTATAGATTTAACACTTCATCACTTTCAGTTAGCAATTTATGGTTAGCTGACGTCATAGCCGTAGAGTTGCCACACATTGCTTTGAAAAAATGTGGACACAAACTGAATGCAAAAACTGCCTCTTGCGCCCCTCGTGTGTTGTTATCTGAATTGGTGAAGCAAGGACGTCATTTTGTGTCCATACGATGCCCCTGCCCAATTCGTCAGAGCGGTTAACCAGAAAATGCTGCTAAGCATGAATACAGATGAGAACCAGTGCATAGCATTATTTATCAGTAATATTCTAGCTGGTAGCCCGCCAATGTGAAGCAAATTATTCTTATATAGCCAGTTGGCACCTCTGTAGGTCCAACGACTCTTGAAGACATGACCAATCAAATTTAATGACAAATATAAAATGCCATACCCTAAATTAAAACTGTGCGCTGAGAGATTCTCTCTTTCGGGAAAGGTCAAGCCACGTCTTCGAGAACACTGGCAGATCGAGAACAAACTAATCTACCGGGAGTTACTTAAAATTCAGAGAGAAATGCAAAAGGTTAATTGCTCCACACGGATTTAAACTTCTAGCAGTATTGCGGTCCGATGCATTTTCATGAGTACTAGTAGGCCTACCTTGCAACACGCACGAATACGAATGCCAAGTCATTTGTCCATGATCCAGAGTACGAGGGTGAGTGAGAGTACGTTTCTACGGGTACGATTTTAATCCAAGAACACAAAAACGAGTACCAGTATTTTTTTTAAGAATATGCATACATTTTCGATTCATGTTTCCTTGAATTTTTCAGCGTCAACTTACATAACATATGCTATTAAAGGCACTGTACAAGAAGATGCGTTAAGGTATCCTCTTTTTACCAGATTGTAAATGACCTAACAATAACAATAACGTTTCAGATCATTCGAATCTTCGCAGCGTAATATTATATCTCAGACGGTATCGTTTATACTTCTTTTCCCGTCTATAAAAGAAATGGTCAGCCTCGGTTTCGTATTTTATAAATTGAGTCAATGGTCACTCGTTTTTCTTTCACAATTCTTTTGTAAAAAAAAATACGACATTGAAACATGCAGTACTTTTAAAAATTAATTCAAAAGTTACGTAACTGTTGTAATTAGGAGAATAAAAATAATGGGAACAGCTGGTCAGTTGTTAGGGAGAGTCTGGCCGTACAACTCTGTTCGTTTACGGGAACAAAATAAGGAAATATCTGTGTTAATGTACACTGGTCGGTCAGTAGTTATTTTCAAAGCTAGTTACGGTTTTCTGGGTCGGTTTAAGACAAATCTGGATACCGTGGCCTCAGGCGTGGTGGGTTTGATATTTCAAACTGCGAAAGGCCAAGGATAGTAATTCGGGAACTTGGGGCTATTCTAAGCATTTTGAATCAGAATACTGGATGTTTATGTTACAACTTTAAAAAGGAATTGTTGTTGGCTTTGCGCATGCGCTGCGGGCATGGGTTGGACTTTACGCCACATATTCAATAGACCTCCTTAAATAAAGAGAAGTCAAAACGAATGTCAGAACATCTATAACCGGTAACGGTTTGGTGTCCATCTGATTACTTATTCTCTTTCCCTATACTTGTCTTTCAGTAGGTCCTATGACCGCTTTAAATCTCTACTACCAGTACCACGAGTTGATCCACTTAAACGCCCCGCTTCCAAGTATAGACACGCCCCTTTTTAGGTGGAATTATTGGACCGGAGACATCATCACCGACAGCAAATCTGTCGTGCGAAATCATTGTTTGTTAGCAATCTTTACCTGTGGATAGCAGCGTGAGACAAGTCGTTAATATCCACCACCATGCTCGTCCCAAAGACACATTCATCTTGCTTCTTTCTCCGCTGAAGTAAACCTCACCACAATCACTCCCAAGTCAAGATCCTAAATCGTCAGATCCACTATCTTTCCGCGGCACTAAGCCAGTTTCCAACGACGATGCAAGAGTTAGGTGCGATGAGTGGTTATCCGGCTATTTATTGTGAGGAATGTCTACACACGTTCGGAAAACACCAATCCAAAGTTTCCATATCCACGGTTTGGTTGTACGAGTTAACGAAGTGTTACTCCCCGTCACACAGAATAACACATCATACAACCACTGCAATGTCTTGTCTGTTTAATCCAAACGGCTAAAATAAAAGACCATAGTGTATAACGAAATGCGGCTGAATACTGAAATGCATACTTTTGTTTAAACTGTGCACATGGAACCATGCAGAGCTTCTGCTTAACTGTGATGCAGTGTCTCTTCTGGGCGCAGTGCGTGCGTTGCTGCAGAGCGAAGTTGATTTGTGGGCGGGGCTAGCGGCTGACGGACGTCACGTGTTGTTGGCGTGGATAAAAAAAGCTTATGTTCGCATTATAAGAGTACATCATCGGAGAATAATTGAAAGGGGTCTGCAACCCTACAAGGGCTTTACGTAGAAAAATGGCAATCATAATCAGCCTTGCCGCTGTAATTCTTAATTAAAGCAAGACGAAATGCATCGAGAGGATGAGGCAAATCCCGTAATAGGATCACTGTCACTAGACCTCGCCCTGTCTTGACAGGTGCAGGACACGAGAGGAACATAGTGGGGGTGGTGGGGGACTATTAAAACTATTAAACCAAAAATGTAAATTGCATTCTACCGCGAAAATGAAAGACAGGTACTGAAAACCATCATCAAAATTAATATTAATGGAATTAAATCAACTTGATCTTGAAAATATATACTGAAAACCAAGCATTATGATGGACACTTATGGCAATATCATACATTGAACTCAACTTTAAAATATCCCGAGGCTCCTCGATACTCGGAAAATTCTATTTTACCAACTAGCGTGAGATCTGCAAAACCTGCTCCATGGATGAACTAACATTATCGTAAAATCACAAAACATGACTTGACAATATTGGGCCATCGAACTAAATGAATGCCAGATCTAATCCTTGTTTTTGGAATTTTATATGAAGCGATGGACACGCTAATACCCAACGACAGTATATCATTCAACAGGGGCACACGGATTGTCAATAATGATGTCAGGGGTCACTATCATCTGAAGCACCGGTTTCCAAGCATTTCAGCGGGGAGAGCCCGCTGGACTAGCCGCCATCTCTCGGCAACTTGCTGTACTACAATGCAATGAACTCCGTGTTACAAAAGTGGAGGGCGCTGTTTGGCAGCCAAGGAAAATTGCTCAGCAAAAGGTTTCTAAACCCCGTTTCAGTTCCAGACTCGGATTGACCTTTTTCTGCACATTCATTTGGACGCCTATAATGTTCAAATCAAATGAGAATCTCTCACATGTAATCTCATGATATGATGATTTGATGTAATTCGCCTGAAGTCTTCATGCCAGGACCCTATTTCTTGTGCAACGCAACAGGAGACGTGACGTACGTAGCTTAGATTGAAAAATAAGAAAAGTATGAGATTTTTTTTAGTAAGTGAGACGACACAAATAGAGGGCGCTATTTGGTTTGGGTAAGTTTGGTTCTCAGACCAAAAGATTCTGACTATTCTGACCAATCTCAGGTCGGGCATGCGTCACGTCACAGCACGTGACCAAAACGGATAGGATCATTCCGGTCGCGAAAATTTCCGAAGTTATCCAAATGCGTTTTCTTTAACTCTCGGCAGTGGGCGCACATTTCAAATTTCAATACCATTCGTATTGCCTGCAAAGCCAGTGGAGAATTTAAAAGGGGCGCCTGGGCGGCCAAAAGCAAAGACCCCCCCCCCCCAATAAAACCGAGACCGCCTATCATTGATACACCCCCCCCCTTCGAAATTTGCGGCGGCCTTCTGGACACCCCCCCCCCCGAATGCTTGGGTCTGCATCCTGCCAATGGTCTGACACCACATTGAAGGACCGCCCCTCCCTTTTCAACATTTCTAGATCCGCCACTGTGCTAGGCATCTAAGAGAACGATTAATAAACCGTGTTTCCCGCGTTTTTTCTGTACATTTATCTGCTCTCTGCGTTCTGAGGTTATTCACCTTTTTCAAAAAGAATCTCTATTAACTAGACAGTCACCCACAGGAGGACCATTCGACAAAGGACCTACTTCAAACGCCATCCTTTTCATGACACCTACTTGTGAGACGAGAGTATCTAGTTACAATCAAGATGAGAACGACGGATGCAGTTCAAGTTTGAAGGAAGGAGTATAAAACCGTCTTGGAAGTGCTGAACTGAAGGTGTCAACAGAAGCCACCCGGGAAATGATCATTAAATATTCAAAATCTTTCAATCTGAGCTGGGTGAGTGACATCAAGTAGCACTGACCTATCACCTGGTCAGAAGAACACGGGAGAGAGGCTTGCATTCTGAAATAATATTAAAGGCGATGCCAAATGGATGCTGATAAATTTGATTGTCCATATCTTTTTGATAGAGGGCGCTGTTATACGCTTGAGCGGTTGACAACTGAGAGAAGTTGACATCTAGGGTTCAGTATTCAAGGCTCGGTGCATTATGGGAATATCGATATGCTAATTCCTTATAAGCATAAAGTGACGTTACCCTCTTCCCAGGTCAGGCTCATTTACTCGACAACGGTTTATGTGCATTCCATAACGACATATTCCACGCTCGTTTTACACACACGATCACAGACAGTAATTCTACATCATAGCAGCACCGGCCTTTCAGCAGACTGTCACCGCACCAATCCCAACTACAGTTGTGCTTATTTTCCTTTCAAGGAAGAGAATCAATTTCAAATTGGCACTGCATAAAACCGGGGGCCTCGGTGCCGTCGTTTGTTGAGTGGTTGAGAGGATTAAACAACAAGAGGAGGCTGCATGCATCGAATCATACAACGGTTTAGAACTGAGAACCTCGGTATTAATGCTAATTTGAAATTCGTATGTAGGGCAGTACTGGTCCCCGGCGATACATTACAAAGTGAAAATCAACGATGGAGGGACCGGGAACCATTGTCGTATTTTGTTTAAATGTGTTAAATACACGTCCAGGACCCCTAGGCCACAGCTACGTGCTATTCCCACTTTACAGTCCCTGTCCAAACTTCCTATTCAACGTCATGTTCACTGCAAAAACTGTGATTAGCAATTAACATTGTTCTAACCACTTTCTTGCTATCAACTAGTAAACATGTTTAAATACTAAACATGTTTAGAGTAAGGATGGATAGTGTTTAGCAAATGAACATTGATGTTTAGGAATGGAACACATAATGTTTAGCTTTTAAACATGTTAACAAAGTGATAGCAAAATTGTGTTTAATTGCTTAACACAGTTTTTAGAGTGTTTGCTTTACTTTTCTACTGACTGAAAAAATGAGGTTTTAAAGTGTTTGACTTTCACTTTTGTACTCAGTGCTGCATAGCCGTAAAATTGAACGAATTTAACAGCTTTGGAAATGTTCGCTTTAATAGGTTCCCAATAAAGAGCAAAGGTGATAAAAATTAAAGGTTTTTATGTTTTTGTTTCTGTTTGATATAACGATTCCCGAAGGAAGAAAAATCTTCAACTTTACAAGTGAAATTCATGCAGGTCCTTAGTATTAAAGGCCTCTATTAAATATACCTGGAAATTCACTTAATAACGACCTAGCATCGCCGTTTTGATTTCCTATACATGAAAAGAAAAACACATCCACAGGTCACAAGGTCACATTGACGATGCATAAATGATGGCGTGCATGGTTGCATGCCTTAGGCTTTATTGTCCTCTGTGTTCGTGAGCAATATGAATGACAATGCACAGGAACCCACCACCTTGAACTTAATTGCACCTCTTGCCTGGTACGCTGCGGTAAATGGTTAACATTTAACAGTTTCAATGGTTCCCTACAGTATGGTGTTCAAGTGGTTAGGAGAGGTTTGGATGAAGTCAATTGCCCGCCATTTTACCTGCAGCGTTCGTGCACGAAGCTGAGGGTGGGGCTTAGTATAAACTGAATACAAGTATAAATTGCCACATTTGGCTCAAACATCCCAAGCCTTCGTCCAACTGCATGGTGATTGAACTATCACCAAAGTGTGACTTCTTCGAAGTACAATGTTTCGTGGATTGCAATGACTTGCCACTATACCCGGAAATCAGCGAGCTTTTACTTTTAGACGGGACATAATCAAGAGGCTGACCTCAATTGGGCTTGCTAAACCACGAGTGTCCAAGTAAAGACCTACCTTGATGTCTGCAGATTCCGTCTGGAGAACAGAAACAGTACTTGATCAGTACTCAACAGTGAACTGAACAGTTGTCAGTGCTGTGTCGTGTTGAGCGCCGTGACGTGGTTGGACACCTGTTTGATGTGCAAATCAGATTAAGCAAGGTAGGTTTCAGAGGCTAATTCTAAATTAGCAAATTAGCAGACTTGAAATTAACAAGAAAAAAATGATAAGGAAAAGTGTTTTTATTTTAAGTCACTTTTGAGTCACTCCAACTGCTTTAGTTTAATTTAACTCGCATCATCAAGGCCGAATTGAAAACAGCCCAAACAGTGACAATAGATCAATCATGTAAACAAAGACAAATAGACTACATTTATTGAGGGTGCTCGACAGAGGGCGCCATATGCATGTACACTCGAATACTTGATTCGTATCCATTTGAGCCATTTTGTGAAATAGCAAATAGTCCATCATTCGTACAGCTGTATTTGCTTCTTGTATTGTTTTAGAGTATCTTACTGAGAATGGAAATGGCCGAGTTAGGAAGTGTGAACGTGACCACTGCAGCGACACCAACTACAACTAAACCACCTGGCTTGAGTATTGGCGAGATCACGGCCATTGCTGGTACACTTATAGCAGCCTTGGCTCTTCTCGCGACAGTATGTAAGTGCACATATTTTAGCATAATTGTGCAGTTTATTGATATATCGTTATGCATAGGCCTATTACATTTGTAACGAGGCAATTTTGTGGCCACCATATCCCACTAATACGATGAGGTACGATTCCAGTTCTTTGCATATTTCCTCATATTGGACTGGAAACGCACCTCCTGCAATATCAAGGTCATATGACCCTTACTTCTGGTTTTACCGGAAGTGTTAATTTGAAACCCTAATTATCATATCTCATGAATTATAAATCTGATCGGGTTGGTACCTTATAATACACGTAGTAAGAAGTAGTATTCAAAATTAATATGTTGCATTATTATTACTGTGTAGTTTATTGTTCTCATGTTATGACGTCAGGGTATATTGAATGAGGCATATGAGTGACCGCCATATCACCACAATACAATAAGTTAGGATTCCAGTTCTTTGCACATTTCCTCATATTGGACTGAAAATGCATCTCCTGGAATGTCACGGTCATGTGATCCTCACTTCCGGTTGTACCGGAATGGAAACTTTTAAAAATTAGAATTCCAATTTTAATAGTTACAATTTTTTATAAACAATCACGAAATCATTTTGTACTGTCCAATAGACATTCAAAAACAGTTTTAGAACAGCTCTGTGGTTGTTCAGTTACAATCACAATCTACAGTTACTTGTCAACCTATCACATACACACCCTCGTTTTCTGACCATATCCATCATTCACAACCGAATTCATTCACAAAACAAACACGATTGTTACACACGATTGTTTCGGGCGGTCTAAGGCATGGGCGTCGCCATCATTATTTTAAGAGGGGGTAAAGCAAATTTTACCCACAAAATCCCTCCCTATATTTTCCAGCATTTTCTGGATTGATAATTTTTTCAAGAGTGGGCAGGGATATTTGCCTTCCCCCTCCCATTAAATTAACAACAATATGATTTCGCGCCTCTTTTTCTCTTTTTCTTTTCCTTTTTGGGTTTTTTTCTCTTTTGTTTGTTTGTTTGTTTGTTTGTTGGGGTGTTTGTTTGTTTGTTTGTTTTTTTCTGCTTGTCGGGGGCCCCTTGCCCCATCCCCCTCGCGACGCCCATGGTCTAAGTCAACTACTCCAATTCGGAATTAATCTATGTTACTGTTTTCTTTGGAATTTATTGATGCCAGCAAAAATATTACAGAGTCAAAAGTATATCTACATAAACCTATCTTATTATTTTAAGCCGGGCTTCTTCCTTGCTCAGTAACATTTCAGACACTGACTGTGGACAATGACACCTTGGTCCTTGAAGCCTCCAATTCATGGCAGACATCCTTCTGGGTTATTCGTTTGTTTAATTAACGTCTGGCTGTTGGGTCTTTTTTGCTTCAAGAATGGACAAATTTGAATGCTTAAAGAAGTGCACTAGTGTTCAATAAAATGAACCAAAAAGGGATATCTCAAAAAATTTCCATACAACTGCAGATGAGAAGAAATTAAGTCGCACAAATATGTTCCGAAGAAAATTCATCGCATGCACCCTTCAATATATCAAATGGCTAATTCCAACGTATCAAATATTGACTCAAGAAATTACCCAAAAAAAACTGTTTAAGCTTTGCCCTACATTGTTTAATATTTTCATTAAAAAGTAATAAAAAGAAGTAGTGACAACAGCTTCTATTTGTCGTTCTTACAGTGGGAATGTATCTCAGTCATCGCAAAACAGGTCAAGGTAAGAAAAAAAGTATCAGAAATAATTAACTGGAATAAGTTCGTATTCACCTGAAAAGGCGTGGATCACTGTGAATTTATATTGTTAAAGACAAAATTACAGTCTTTATAAAATAATGAATTCGCAAATTTCTTCTCTTTCGCGTTTGTTCAAATAACGAGGTCGACTACATGTATTCCAGTTCATTTCAATATGAATTAAAGGTTTATGCCGAAAAACAAGACCAAAGGAAATTATATGAGAATATTCGTGTATAAAAGCATCATTTCAAATACCATTCTATAAACCTTGTGGACGCGTTTATACCTATGCCGTTTATTCTGGTTTGTACATCCGCTTGCAGGAAATGGGCAACAACGATTACCAACGGAGGAAGAGATAGAATTAAACCCATCAAATGCTGACACAGGTGAGCATGGTGTTTCAGACATATTGTTACTTACATCAAATGAATGTTCATTGCATCCTTTCAACTTGTTATGCTTTCTCTGTCGGATAAGTTCATTGTACTTTGATAATACATCCGGTATTGGCGTTGACCTCTGGCTCTTTTGTGAGAATAACAATGGCTGCACATCAGTAATGGGATGAAGTCATTCACATAAATATCCATTAAGTTGCATTCCCCTGTGATTTTCTTTTTAGTTTCATCCCGAGAAAATAGATTCCTTTTCTAAATTGCTGTTTTTCGAGCAATTCAAAAGTTATTTACCTTTAAATGAGACATTAGTCCCCCCCAAAAAAAAAAAACCCGTCCAATGTTAAGTTATTAAATTATCAGTTTAGAATTTTGAATTATTGGCTGCCGGACAATAATTTCGCTGGTAGGCTGGTTCCCGCCCAACAATCATTATCAATAATGTGCGTCAGATCTGTTTTTGCCAAAACAAAACAAAAATGGTTGTAGACGTCAACAAAAAAGGGAAAAGGAAGGGGTATTTTGTTTGTACTAAAATAGCCCAGTTGAAAATTTATGACAAAAATCATCGAAATTGTTAAAGGAATACAGTAACGGAACTTAACAAACAATTGTTTATAAAACTCTTTCAATTATTTATTTTAAGAAGTGAAGTAGTTTAGACTGCTTAACCATCAATCCGAATCTTGATGCAAAAACTCAACTTTCACGCACTAATTATAACCATCACATGAACCTGCTAATTACCAACGAAAACTCAAATGACTGTCAAAATGAATTGTTTGTTTTTTTTGTGTATCCTGGGTCTCTTGAATTCTCTTCCTTATGTGTTAAATAAATAAATACTCTCTTCTCATTCAATCAAAAAGTTCAAGTTTTTAAACGAGTTTCGACTGAAGTGATTCTTTTTCAGTGCTTTTAATCTATAAACTAGAGTGATTTCTCTTGAAGTCATCTTGTCCATAGTTCCACTCTGGATATTAGAGAGAGAGAGCACTGACACGGATTTTGTTGTCGTTTTAGGAACAAGGCACAAGGTATGTTGCTGTTTCTCCAGAGTGGTAACCGTTCTGGAGCGCTGTCAGCAGCAGCTTATCCAGTACTACAAGGACACAACAAGCACCATCCCTGCACACCCCTTAGATCCTTCCAGGACCGTGGCTATTGATCAGTTCTTTTCTGAAGTTGAACTCACTCGGAAATTAGAGGGTAATGAGATGACACAAGAACCCATTCATTTACAGAAGGGGACACGAAATGTAGATAAATGTAAAACAAAGCGCCTAGACTCATGGGTAGACATGTTTCAAGATGTAGCCGGAAAGCTTAGAATCCTTCTTTCAGGATGGGCAGGATTTGGCAAGTCTACTCTTTTATTGAGAGTTGCAAATGCGAGTACTGATCCAAATTCCGTGATGGCAAAGTTCAAACTTGTGTTTCTAGTGAAGTTGAGGGAAATGAAACATACAAATTGCGTCCTTGAGGCCATACGCGACCAGATTTTACCAAACTTTAAGAAGGCAGTTTTGAAGAAACTTATTGATGATAACGAAGCCGAAACAGCTTTCATACTGGACGGATTGGATGAGATTCCTCTCGATGTTCTGAATTCTCCAACACCTGAAGGTGGCTATGGGGTCAAGGATATCTTGCACAACAAGGTGCTGAGACATAGTACTGTCTTAGTATCAACTCGGCCACACATGGTTGACTTTGCAGTTAAGGGATTCACACACTTCGCCCGCGTTGAAACATTGGGCTTTAGGCTCGAAACTGCAAGGAAATACATAACATCCTACTTTGCTAAAAACGAAGCCGACAACCACGGGAAATCGTTAATTTCACACGTGACATCCAACCCATTACTGCAAACACTGGTTCAGATTCCAATCATTGTACTCTTTTTGTGCATAGTTTGGGAAAATATGTCGAAATTGCCTGAGAAATTAACGGCACTTTACACAGAGTTTGTTGAGGTTTTAGTCAGTCGCCGGTGCAACGAAGGCGAGGACAAGGTGGGGCTGATGAATAAAGTCCTACGTGGACTGGGGCGAGTCGCTCTGGACGGGTTACTAGACCCAAAGGGGGAAAGGCTGGTGTTCTCCTCAGAGGAATTTGATGAGAAAGACTTGAAGGACGGTTGTCGATTGGGTTTCCTTCAACAGGAAAGTTTGACGAGTGGCTTGAAGAAGTTGAAGGTAGTAACATTCTTACACAAGTCCTTCCAAGAATTCTGTGCAGCATACTACTTTGCCAATCTGCATCACACAGACGAAGACAAGTTTCATGAGAGTTTAAAGCAGATCAATCCAGACAATGTCTTCGCAATGAAATATCTACTTCAGTTTGCATGCGGCATATCGTCGGGGTCTCCAGCTACTGGGCTCATCCTACAGTACGTACAAAAACAACATGCGGGAATGTGGCATAATAAAGACCTGCAAAATCTGGTCCGCCTCTTGTTGTTGGAGTCTGGTTCTGACGAAATGGCCGATAAGCTAGACCGACCAACTGACACAGATTGTGATAGTCAGGAGGAACTGTTGGCCATGCGCAATTACTTGCAGTGTCTCCGTCAGCCACTAGTAGAACTTGAGGAATTCACTGTCCACTGCAGATCGCATGAAGAATTGGCGCTGTTGAGTGATATTGATAAACTACTGCATGATGACACTAAAACAAAAATTGTTCTAAATATCACCAGTAGTTGGCATGAATGCCTGAAGCTGCTGAGAGAGATACCATCGAGTGGTAACACCAGGGCAACTGTTTCTTA
Organism: Patiria miniata; assembly: GCF_015706575.1. Classification (NCBI taxonomy): domain Eukaryota; kingdom Metazoa; phylum Echinodermata; class Asteroidea; order Valvatida; family Asterinidae; genus Patiria; species Patiria miniata. The sequence continues at coordinate 6,015,369 of NW_024037071.1, forward strand.
CACCATGTCAGAGAAAGCGAACGAAGAGAGCCAAAGGCCTTCAGAGATGGATGAGAGGCTTTGTGATCAAATAAAGCTGGAACTGGAGATTGATGAGATATCTCACTTCGATGAGTATGATTTAGGATCCCTGTCCCGTGTGGGCAAGCAGATCATCGAGGCAGTCAGCCTGAGAGGGAGACCATATGATGACGTCATTAGACTAGGGAATGCACTGGATGGTTTTGATAGGTTGAATGATGTAAGGTTGTGCAAGACCAACCTTCACGGCCATCTGGGTGTTGTAGCCCCTCTTGTTCTTCCATCCCTGAAGTCGTTGTCATTACGCTCATGTGGACTGAATGATGATGACGTCCCTGACCTGATCAGCCTCCTCCCTGTCGGGCATGGTTTGCAGTCGCTTAATGTTGACGGCAATGCATTCAGTGCAGATGGAGTGGATACTCTTACCACTCACCTCAAGAATCTGCCTCTAGAATTGTTGTTGCTTTTTTACATAGGTGACGATGCAGAGCGTGTCGAGCAGGTGGTTGAGCGAAATCTTCCACATGTCACTTTTTCGTAGGTATAACTGATACAAATTATGACCAAGTTGTTGCTTTTTATTTTCACAATTTGGAGCACAACATTTCAATCGGACCGTTTGGTTATTCTACTCGAGTCGACAAATAAGTATTGCTGTCGACATTCTTACTAAGACATATTCATATTATATTCCTAAATCACAACGTTGAGAAGTATACAAGAAATGAATGACAAATGAAAATGAATGTGAATATACAATGTTCACCTATGAGACATTTCTAAGCGAATTCAGACGACGCATTGAAAAAAGTAAAAAAAACCGGGGGGAAAGCAGTAACAAAAGCACGGAGGAAAAGTAAGATCCATATGTCATCATAGATTGACTATAAGCTTAGTAAATTGATTCATGGTCTGCATATGTCCTCTAGGGTTTCTTTGAGGATTCTGAATGGTAGCTGCTTCCATTAGACCCCTGGAAATCTGAGGTGGTGACTCTCAATGCACAACCATTCGGTTCGATTTCCCTCAAGGACAAATGATACAGCTGCATCACGTGGTTTCTGTCAAGAACTGTTCTCTCCTATCCCTTGCTCTCCTATCCTTGCTTCTTACACTTGAATTTCCTTCCTGTGAGATTCACATCCAACTAGGGTTTCTTCGGGGTGGTTTTCAAATGCAATTTTCTCAAAATTAAGTTTTACAATTGGTAATAAAGTTGGCAGTCTTATTTATGATACCTAACCCAGCAACCCTTATGCTTTATACCATTGGAAACCTCTTGTTTTGCAAAATCCAGATATATAAATATGTCATTTCTTTAAAAGTCCGAGTTTATGCTCATTTCGGGGAGGCAGGTCACACGTACTTCTGTCTTCCAATTTGCTATCATAATGTTCATATTATTTACAGAAGACACAAACCAAAGGGAAGAGGTACACTTAAATAGTACAGTAAAATAGTTGTTAAAAGGTTCAAATTTGTATTATTTTTTTCAAGCGGAGAACTAAATGTTAGTGTTCGTTAGGATTGCTCAGCCTGTTTTTCTAAGCACCATTATCGTTTATTTGACAGCTAAAGACGAAAACGTCAGATTTTGCAATCGTGTACAGAATTTTGCAATCGTGTACAGAAAACTGTGTGTGTTGCCGAAAATGTAAAATGAAACCAAGCAGGATTTCATTAATGTGCATAAGATGATTGTACATGTACATGTATTTTCATTGTAAATAACACTGATGTGAGAAAACGTCAGCTTTGAGGCTATGTATTTGGGATCTTTGCAATCCTTTAATGGAAGTGTTAGATGAACGCGTGTATTTTAAACAAGACAGGTAGAGAAAATGTCAATTTTTGGAACGAGTTTCCTGTGTAAGATATTCTCTGCATTCAGTAGACCTAGTCCTAATTTTAGCAGCACCGTGTGCCTTCAATGAGAAATCAAATCAAGCAGGTTTCAATTATACCCAGAATGTTTTAGGGTGTTTTTTTTTTGCACTTTGACAAGTTGATGCAATAAAACTTTAGCTTAAGAAACACGTCTTTATCTGTATGTACAATCATACGACATTGTTAATATTGCTCATTGCCTGTACGATTATTGATGTATTTTGATTAATGTACGGTTATTGTATATAACGGCTGATGAAAGGAAACATCATCGTTCAGAACGAGGTTAATTTTCTCAGATAAACTCGCAGATATATTTATGGTACATGTATTTACAACTGTTTCTTTTCTACCTGACTTGAAACTGAAACAAAGATTTCCATCTATTCCGAGTGTAATACTCACTAATTTTAAGTTGAATAAGACAACCTCAGCTTTATGTCACCAAGTTTGTATAAAATTGAAAAATGTGTGCATCGTGAACGGTTTAACCATTATCATATTCGTCGGAGTTTGATTTAATTAACCATTTATTATGAAATGTAGGTTTGAATTCCGAAGTTTCCACCATTCTTTTGGACCTGAATACTTGTAAAACAGTGAAACGATGTGATAATCTCTTCAAGTTATTTTTATGACCTCTTTAATTAAGCATCTCTATAGTGGCAATCAGGAAAAGTTCAGCTTTCCAAAACTGTTACGTTTATGATTGGGGTTTTTGGGGGGTGTACATCGCTAAACAAAAACACAAAGCTATACCTTTTATTCGTTTTCTTGACAGATCAATTCTGCAGAATTGCATCCATGTTTGTTTTTTTCTTTTTTCATATACCATTTTATAATTTTCTTGAAATTGTTCGTAACGACAACAACCGACTGTGTGAGAGAACTTAGTTGATACATGAATGTGATTAATTTGATGAATTTCATTATGATTGCATGGTTTAGGGTTATCATTATTCCCTCTTTTGCACATTATTATGCATCTTTCTCACTCCCTCAATACTCACTTACTTGCAGTTGAATAAATGAACTTCAACTTTATGTCACCAAGTTTGTACATGTATAACAGTGAAATGTTTGTGTCTCGTGAACTGTTTTAACCATGATCATCTTTGTCGGAGTTTATTGTAAATAAATATTTATTATGAAATGTAGGTTTCTTGAAGAAACTATGAAATACGATACTTGAACTTAGATTTCTATATAAGCACTTGTTTATTTTTTTTTTTGGGGGGGGGGGAGTTATTCCGGAAAAAGTCACACATTTCTGGATTGGATGTAAGGAAACATTAGAGTAGCTATGCAATAAATGTTTACATTTATAAATATTTTTAATGCTTATTGTAAAATTTAGCTTGTATGACAGGAATATTTTTAATAGACTTCTATATTTTTTGTAACCCTTATTTCAACTTACACCTGGAAATTTCGGATTTAGTAAACAACAATAAACTGTTATTAGAGATACTGTATATCTTGGTTTGCAATATTTTCTTTGCTTCATACAAAAAAGTTCGTTTATTATCAAGCCGAAGTTTTCACCCTGAAATATTGTTTTTCACCACAGCTTGCAATTGCGCATTTTTGGAGTGCAAAAGTTGCTGTAAGTTTAAAGTCATTTCCTTTGGAAAAAAACCTATCGCCTTCTAATGAAAATGAACAACATCCCCTCCACCTCACACTCCCCACTGAAACGATTTTCTGTTTTGTACAGAATAATAATATTCAGTGATTTACCGTAAACTGCTGCCCAACATATAGGTATTCTAATGTTTGGAACAGGCTAAAATAAAATCCCCCCCCCCCTCATTTCAACATGGAACTACATGTACATGTATACCGCTCCTTCTTTAAAGACCTTTTGCTTAGCAGCCATCTTAGAGGGCAATTCCTTAGTTTTGCTGGCATATGCATCAGTAAACCTTTTGTGCATTCATCGCTACTAGAATTTTTAAAATGCCGTCTAAGTAATTTGCGGGCTAGAAAACTCAGCCGTTTAGTTACAATAGGATACAATATGGTCTCACTTGTACTGAAAAATCATGAACCGTTTTATATCCGTGGACAAGGTTATAAAACGGTGTTTGTGTTCAAAACCTGGAATGGCACATAAGTGATTCGAGCGATTCTTTCACTAAAAGAATGTTTACTAATTGGGCTTTCATATCATAGATCTGGAAAGCGCACTATGCAGTACTTCTTTTAAAAAAAATAGGGGGCACCAATTGGGTTCATTTTTTTTACTCACCCTGTACAAAGCGAAAAAATTGCACGATATTTACAGCTGCTGTGGAAATAAGCTATCTGATTTTTGCTTTGTTAGGTTGCCACTCACAACAAAGATGTTTTTTAAGGTTGCTAAAATAACTCCATGTAAAAAAAAAAAAGACTCTCAAACTTTACAAGTGAAATGCCAGGTCATTTTAGTATAGGGTTATACAAGAATACTACTGAGAGCAATCAGCCTAGCATGCCCTTTCGAATTTCAATACATGCACTGAAAAACACATCCACAGGCCCCAAGCTTACAATTATGAGGGCTTCATAAAAGAGAGTGCATGCATGATTACGTTTATTTATTGGTCCCCTGAAAGTTATGGATGGAAGTCCCGCCCCCTTGAACTTGTCCCGCTTGCCTGGTACGCTGTGTAAACAGTGATCACTGTTGAATGGTTTCAATGATTCCCTACAGTAGGGTGCAGGTTGGGAGAGGTTTAGAGGAAGTAAAGTGCCCGCCATTTTACCTCCAGCGTTCGTGCACGAAGGGTGCGGCCCCTAAACTGAATACATGTACAACTGACTCCATACCTTGGGCTAAAATTCCTGAGCCTTCCTCCAACTTTATGGTGGAAGAACTGTCTCGAAGGTATTAGCTCCTCGAACGTCGACGTTTCCTAAAACTTTCGGAGATCGGAATAACTTGCAACCCGGACGGCTTCAATAATCAGAGGCTATTAACTTCAAATTGTCTAAGCTTGCCAAATCGAGGTTGTGTCAGTAAAGACCAACATTTCTGGAGAACAGAAAACAGTTCTGGAGAAAACAGAAAGAGAACTTGATTGGTGCTTACAGTGAACTGAACAGTTGTCGGGTTGTGTCGTGTTGCCCATGTTGAAGTTGGTTGGCGATCGAGCGCCGTGACGTAGTTGGACACTTCTGTGTTGGAGGGACTTCTCATCGTCTCTTGTGAAGAGAATAAATCAGACGAAGCAAGGTAGGTTACTTACAGTCTAACTCTGACAAATGCTGATTCAGCGTCTTGAGAATTAGAATACATCAGGGAGTAAATGGGGACTTATTTAGGAACACGAGTAATCTGATAATTTTAAGATGCATTCCCCATCATGCCTATCAAAAAAGGATTGTTTATCTGTTTAAACGATAAGAACTATACTTTATACCAATTTCAGGGGTCTGCAACCCTTTGAAAAAGAACTTATAATTTGCCCACATGATAACCGGCCCTGGGAGAGCCGAAGTTTTGACTGGCAGCCGACTAATCTTATTTTGCGGAGAAATAATTCAACAACTCAAAGTTGGTGGGCATTTTCGTTCGATGTCTCATTCACAAGTAAAAACTTTTACATTGTTAGGAAAATAGCAATTGGAAAAAAAAATCTGTTTATCGAGTGATACTCGAAAATGGCACATCTTTAACAAGGAAATATCAGGGCAAAGAGTAATAGCATTTTTCAAAACGTCAGCAGGTCATATATCCGCTTTTGTTTAATCCATGAATATAAATCTCTATTTTTCACGGACCCAGTTCAGGCCTTAATACTTCTTTACTTTAATAGAAGTGTAGCTTAGGAATTTCAGCTTTTATTTATCCATCATGTTTGTCTTTTATAAGAAAGCCAATGCTTGTATATGGTCGCGGTCATTTTAATTGGAAATACTTATTTTTGTGTCCACTAAATTGGAGTTTACAGTAAAAATTTACAACGTACGAATTAAACTACATTGGTCTGCAATCAGCGTTGTTCAAAACTTTTCGCGTTGAACCAAACGACGATTGCGATACGAACTAGTTTTCTCAAAAAAGGCTATTCAATAGGCATCCCGGGCCATAATTATGAAAACCCCGGGCCGATGATAAATTGTGACCAAATACGGTCACAAAATATTTGCCAAGTATGTAGATTGAAAATTTGAATACCAATGAAAGGGACGGGGCATGGGGTTACGATTGAACGGTGCTCGATAGAAAGAAACCCAGGTGCCCCAGGTAAACACAGACACCTATTGTTGGTAGCTAAATAGTTTTCTATTGCGACATGAATTCAGCCGGATCTTAGAATGTGGGGAAATTTGATTTGGTCCCATAGGTATTTTAAGTCATCATTTGATTGCCGAACGCTGACTGAGTATTAAAACAGAGTTTGGGATTCGAGATCTTCATAGAAAAATGCAAACCTTATGTAATCTATATAATCTTAATGTGTAACTAAACTATTAAGGTTAGTAGAATGTTCAAACGATAGTCAGAACGCTATCACAAAACTTCTGGGTCCTGCATGGCTCCCTGCTGTCTATCATAATGCCCACTGCAGTTGGTAACCGACGATGAAACCGATCTCACTATAGGCTTAGTCGCAGCCATCGTTGACTCACCACAGTTCGATCAGCTTTTTTTATAATTAAGTAATTTATTTTGGTGTCCTAATGTCAATATTGTGTTTTTATATAGGAAACATTTACTATTAAACATCATTCATGAACCTTAATCTAACAACTAATGTGGCTGTAGCTGACTTTGTTAACACCTTTAACACCGGCAATTGTGGACCTATAGGACAAAAGTACGTCCACGGATTGACCGAACGTCCACGATTGAAATTCGTGTATAAAACCAATTAGAGCTGTTGCTAATTAGAGTACAAACAAAAGAATGAGGATTAAGGACAATAGGGGGTCCACGATTGCCGGTGTTTACGAAGATATACTTTGTGCGTTACGTTTTGCAAAGATGGCATTTATAGACAACAGGAATCTTCGCCATTTACATGTAATTGCATATAATCACGACATTTGCCTTCTATACAAAATGGTAATAGCAATTATTTATCCATTTTCGTATACTGCATACTTACTTGTACAAAGCACCATGGCAGGACTCCTTTGATATTGCATACCAGACTTCCATACCGGCGTCAACAACATTTAGCAGCTAGACAAATAAAGCTTTGATCCAACGCATTAACATAATAGTAGAGATCCAAGACCTGCTTCACGCTAACCTATACTTGTGGTTAATAATTAACAACTTTGACATTTATGATGCATGAAATGATGTAGTATTGGGATAAGCAATGAATGTAGATAGGGAAAGTGCAGGTGCGGATCTAGCTTTTAGGAAACGGTGGGTGATATTGGGGGGGGGTTGACGTGTGCGGCCGAGGGCACGACCTGCTGGGGGTGTCCCCCAGAAAATGTTGACATCTATGATGTTTTCTCCAGCATTATCAGTCATACGGTTGCGAAGGGCGATTTTTAAATGTTACGTAACACTTCATTTTGAATGAAACTACATGTGCACATACATGTTCACGTTGGCGGGCGAAATCTTTGAAAATCAATTCCTCCCGTTTGGGAGACCGTATCTTTTATGCAACTTTCAGGGTTTACTTTCCTCATAATGATCCAAGTATGTGCTAAAAATCGTTGTACTTTCGTTGAAATTGAAAAAAAAAACTGGCTACGTGCATCATTGAAAGTTGTAACACTGACGTTTGCAATAGCAGTCAATCTTTTCAAGCCTCACGAATATTAATAAGGTTCCTTTTTATTATGGTATGCAGTCAAAATGTTGAGAAAAGCGTCCTTCACGAGTTTTTAATTGATAAATATCAACCTTTTTGCCGGATTCCATTGGTCGATACCGAGACCCACGCCAAAACACGCCGAATGACCCTAATGAATATGCTAATCTACAATACGATATTGTGTGGCTGGGCCGAAATCGGTCAACCATAGTGCCTGAGGCGCTTTGCTGAACAATGCATGTGACTTGGATCGTCAGAAATCATTGTCGAAATTTTCCATATTAAGCTGAAATTCGGAATATACTTGGATTATGTAAGTGTTCAACTGCTCGTGAAATAACAATTTTGAGAAACTCCTAGAAATAGATATAAATACAGAGATTTGGGGAAGTTTTCGAACGATTTCTTCCAGACTTGAAGGTCGGCTAAACCAGTAACCAGTATTTACGTTTCGGCATCGACGACGGCGGTTTTTTCACTGACATGAAGCTCAGAATTTCTTCTTCCGTTATAATGTAATTTTTCAATCATACTGTGCATATTTTCTGAGAAACACAACGTTCAAAAGGCCATGTTTTTCTGTGGTGCATGAATTTCACTGCTCTGCTATAGCATCTAAGTACGTAATCGGATTAGCTTTGCCTAACTACGGCAAACACTTTGCCTTAGCAACCACATGACTGTTATAACGCATTTTGAGAATACATTACATTTAATTCGTTCGTTTTGGCCACAATCATTTTGGGTTCATGAAATGAAATTACACTTCTGATATAAATTTGCAGCAAATATGTATTCCTTTGGAAAGTATAACAACTATGAAACATCACTTTTCCAGTTATGGAATTTTGATCACAAACACTATTTTTAAGCTTGTCCACAGATCAGAATAAAGCTTAGTGATATTTCAGCAAAATGAAAACTATTCGAATATCCAAAAACACATCAAAACACTCTCATAACCATGATAATAACATTTATTTGAAAACCTGCTGCTTCCAATGTAAAAATAACATGCTTTACAATGTCCAGAGTTTATAGTTTTGCCCTGCCTTCTACTTGGCTACCCGGAGACTTACGGGATTATTCTGATATCTTTTTCAGGATACAACATGATTTCACTTGTACTGTAATATCACGTACCTCAAAAGTGATCCATGGACAAGGTTAAAAATCGGTGTTTGTGTTCAAAATTCCATACCTGGAAAAATCCATGAGCAATTTGAATGATTCTTTCACTTAAAGAAAGCTTACTATTTGTCCTAGATTTGGAAAGCGCTACATGCAGACATTCTTTTAAAAAATTAGGGGGCACCACTTTGGGTTTCCTTTTTTTTTTTTTACTTATCCAGTACAAAGCGGTAGAATTGCAATATATTTACACAGCTGATGTGGAAATAAGTTGTTTGTTTTTTGTTTGTTTTTTTGTTTTTTGGAAATGTGGATATAAGCTATCCGATTTTTAAATTGATAAAATAATTCCAGGGGGAAATAAAACTCTCAAACTTCACAAGTGAAATGTTTGGTCATTTGGTTCTATAAAGGCCTAAATATACCTGTACTTCTTAAACCAGACAACCTAAGCTTCCCTTTCGAATTTCAATACATACCAAAAAACACATCCACAGGCCCCAAGCTTACAATTATGGGGGCTTCATAAAAGAGAGTGCATGCATGACTACGTTTATTTATTGGCCCCCTGAAAGTTATGAATGGACGCCCCGCCCCCTTGAACTTATCCCTCTTGCCTGGTACGCTGTGTAAACCAATGATCAATATAGGTCGGTTTCAATGGTTCCCTACGGCAGGGTGCTGGTTGGGAGAGGTTTAGAGGAAGTAAAGTGCCCGCCATTTTACCTCCAGCTTTCGTGCGCGAAGGGTGCGGCCCCTTAACTGAATACATGTACAACTGACTCCATACCTTGGGCTAAAATTCCTGATGAGCCTTCCTCCAACTTTATGGTGGAAGAACTGTCTCGAAGGTATTAGCTCCTTGAACGTCGACGTTTGTTAAAACTTTCGGAGATTGGAATAACTTGCAACCCGGACGACTTCAATCATCAGAGGCTAACTTCAAATTGTCTAAGCTTGCCAAATCGAGGGTGTGTCAGTAAAGACCAACATTTCTGGAGAACAGAAAACAGTTCTGGAGAAAACAGAAAGAGAACTTGATCGGTAGTCACAGTAAACTGAACAGTTGTCGGGTTGTATTGTGTTGTCCATGTTGCATTTGGTTGGCGATTGAGCGCCGTGTCTTAGTTGGACACCTTTGTGTTGGAGGGACTTCTCAAGGTCTCTTGTGAACAGAATAAATCAGACGAAGCAAGGTAGGTTACTTTTCAGCGTCTCCAGAAATAGAATACATCAGGGAGAAAAATTGGGACTTATTATTGTGGTGTTAAAGATGCGTTCCCCATCATACTCGTCAAGAAAAAAATGTTTTGTCTCCTAACGACTTTTCCAATTTGTATGTTTTGTTTTTACGGACAAAATACTTTTATTCCAATTTCAGGGGTCTGCAATCCTTAAAAAAAATTTTTAATAGATTTGAACACATTAGGCTATAATGACCCGCCCTGACAGAGCCAAATAATTTTGTCTGGTTGCCAATCAGTCTAATTTTGCGAGAAAAAAAACAATCCAACCACTTAACATTGGGGGATTTTCCATTCGAACACTCATTCAGGATTAAACAACTTTTATATTGCTAGGAAAATAGCAATTAAAAAAACCTATTTTTCTAGGGAAAATCGAAAATGGCACTTAAATAACAAGTAAATATCGGACAAAAAGTGATATCATTTTTCCAAAAGTCACTTTTGAGAAGGTCCTATAACCGCTTTTGTTTAATCCGTGAATACCAATCTTAGTGCTTACTTCCTTGATCCATTCAACTTAGTTAATTTCAACTCAACTAAGATAACATCATATGGATAAACACCTTATTCGCAACATCAAGGCCGAATTAAAGCAGTGACAATAGTGACAACGGATTAGTGGAAAAAAGAACTGTGAGACAAAAAATAGAATGAAAGAGAAAAACACCTGACCAACCTTCCGACCGATCAACCAACAATCACTTTATGAATTGGCCAATTAACCGAACAAAGATCGGACTCAACACAAAAGAGACTTGAAACAACCTGATTCATGAAGAAATGGGACCATCAACTATATCAGAAATGCAAAAAGTCAATTGAAACACTGAAAATTCAAATCCAAAATCTTCCATTGAATTATCTAAGAGCTCGGTTACAGCGAAATAAGCCTTATCACGGGGCGTAAATCCCGAGGGAATGGGGGTATATCCCCCCAACACACACACTTTTTTACCGGGGATGGGCTATTGAATCATTCCCCACCCTCCCATTTTTTCGTGATGAGAAACAAAAACTGCGGATTTCAAGGTATTTTGCGAAATTCCCAACAACCAAAATGTATTAAATAGCACTGAAAAATGATAGGGGGAGTACACAAACTTAAAATGCGCCATTTTGATGTAAGCGCTTTTAGAATTTTCCCATCCCCCATCCCCCACTCGCCGGCACAGATTTACGCCACTGCCTTATCATCTTAAATTTATAGGTTTAGTATTTGGCCCTACTTCTTTACTTTAATACCAGTGTTAAAGTACAAATGTATAAGGCCAAAAAAAAAAGGTCTCCGGTTTCTGGAATGCGCGCGCGTCGCCGTAGCCATGCGCGTCGGCAAAATGAAAAAGTTGGTTTTTTTTTCAATAAAAGATGATGTCTCAAAACCGCCAAACTCACTGGTTTGACTGGAATCCGTTCACCCTTTAACAGATATTTTTAATCACTCTTTAATTTCCGGAGAGGTCCCTAATGAACTTAAAATTGCTAAAGTTACTCCAGTTTACAAAAATGGTGATCGTTCCAATGTCACTAATTATCGCCCCATATCTGTATTGCCATGCTTCTCAAAATTGTTAGAAAGGTTAGTTGCAAACCGTCTAGAAAAATGTATTGCTAAATTTAACATACTGTCACAATCTCAGTATGGCTTCAGGGCCAAATATTCAACTGAACTTGCCTTGATTGATTTAGTTGATAAAATAACATCTAGTCTGGACAAACGTGAACATACAATTGGTATTTTTTTGGATCTTTCCAAGGCATTTGATACAATAAATCATGATATTCTAATTAATAAACTACAAACATATGGTGTCAGAGGTACTGCACTCGAGTGGTTTAAAGATTACTTGAGAAATAGGAAACAATTTGTTGTCTGGCAAAATAAAAAGTCCAATTACAAACCAATCACATGTGGTGTACCTCAGGGCTCAATCCTAGGACCTATCTTATTTCTTATTTATACTAATGATATTTGTAATTCTACTCGACTTCTGACGTTCATCTTATTTGCAGATGATACAAATATATTTTACAGTAGTAAACATTTGAATGATGCTGTTGACATAATGAACAATGAGCTAACTAATGTATTTGAGTGGTTTGTATGTAATAAATTATCTTTGAATTTTAAGAAAACACATACGATGGTTTTTACAAATCGAATTGTAGATAAAAGTATTCAGATTCGTTTTAACAATCATCATATTGAAAAGGTTGATTCCTGTAAGTTTTGGGGGTCATTATTGATGATAAGTTAACGTGGAAAAATCATTGTCAGAAAGTCCTTACACTTATATCTCGCAACCTTGGTATTCTTAGAAAACTTAGATATTTTGTCCCATCCCGTGTTCTATTTTCAATTTATAATACGTTATCCTTGCCTCATCTTCAATATGGTATACTTGCCTGGGGAAATACTCATAAAACCTACCTTGATAAATTGCTCGTTTTACAGAAGAAATCTTTAAGACTGATTAATGGTTCTAGTTTTAAGGATCACTCTGCCCCGCTATTTGTTATGTTCAACACCTTATCTGTATATGAACTTTATAAATATAAATTGTGTGCTCTGATGTATAATTTTGAAAAAAAACATACTGCCTTTGAATATTAAATCGTTTTTTGTAATGAACACAGATATTCATCATTACGACACAAGATCGTCAAATAAGCTTCATCTTAATAAAGTTAGAACATCCCTACACCTCTCAACTGTACGACACCAGGGGCCCCTCCTTTGGAATAAAATTCGATCTCTCTGCCCAATGACCTCAATTAGAGCATGTAAATTGTATTATAAAAAACTACTTCTCTCTACGGTTAATGTCAATGGTGATTAAGAGCAAAAGTATTACTTTATTGCCAAGTAAAATTATTAACAACACATGTAAAGTCAAGGATGGTAAATTTCCTTCAAGTAACTTATTCTTTTTTTGTAAAGTTTTGCATGAGCTCGTGAATTTAATGTAATGTAATCACATATTACTGATATATCCTATGATTATTCATGAATTGTATAACTACATGTATTCTTTGTGAAGGGGGCAGACCTAGTACAAGCTTCGGCTTCTTGTCTGGCCTCCTCATACTATTATTTCAAAGTTTCGTTAAAATGTTTACCTGATGTATATTATTCAACTTAATTACCTTATAGTATGGAAATAAACCTGAAACCTGAAACCTGAAACCAAGACTACCATTTATTCCAAAAGGAGAACTTACCATTTTTTGCAACAACAAAAAACAACAATAAAAACTAACCAAATAAAGAAAGAAAGATTAGAAAATTGAAGAAAGCAAAACTACCCTCTCCCCAAATGCATTACATTCCTAATAAATGGTAATAAGGACCGTTAGACAGAATGAAAAATCTGCACTTTTTAAATATTAATTTGCCATAATTTAATAAATTTTTATCCCAATATAATTTGTTTTTCATTGTTAAAAATTAACAACCTTTACTCTCCTTTTTTTAGAAGCTAATAGAAAAATAGGGCACCTTGAGGGTTTGGGGGTGGGGCAGCCTGCAGCTTGTTGTATAACCATTTGGTATGGTTATATCAAGAATACCACATATAAACATATTAACATTTTGATGTTAATGCACATGATGAAATAACCACGAATAGTGGTGATTTAACAAGCTATACTTTTTCAAGCTGCATACGAATCCCGCACCCACAACCATTCCTAATGGTTCCTAACAAACACCTCTTCATGCAGCTCACTTATAATTCGCGCTTGTAATTTTTACGTTTTTTCTTTAAAGGAAGTCGGTAAGAACAGAAATGGCAGAGTTTGACGGCATGAATACGACTACAAATACGCCGTCTGCTACTGAAACTGGTGGACATGATTACTTGGATGTAACTTACAAGACCGTGGGAGTAGTTGGAGGAATTGGCGGTACACCTGCAACTGGGAGTGGTGGATCTGATTGCATTGATGGCTGTACTGGTTACAAGATTGTTGTCATTGTGACATCAATTATCCTTGCAATTGCTGCATTGGAGAGATTTAAATTGATAAAATTGATATGTAAGTGATATTTCTATGGGTATAAATTTCAGGATTTGAAATGACTGTCATTCGTTTCAACTCGTTTACCTCGTTAATAGGGCTTGCGCCATCAGGAGTGAATCTTGGCATGTCTGTAATCGTATAGACGGTCTTCCAAAACTGTTTTGCCTTGAAACCAGATAACCAATATCGTCACAGGAAATTACAGAAAGTGACGTCATGATTTCATCGGATTTGAGTCTCTGCTCGCGCTCTTCATTTATGTTTGTATGTTTGTGATTTCTATGTGTTGCACACGGCCATGCTACAATGTTTTGATGTTCCTTTATAATCATTACAAAATTTAAATCAATTATGCCAGGAACAATTATCACTTTGATTATTACAGAAGTTCCCTGACAGTGGTTGTGCCCTAACAAAATTGTTTCCTGTTTCTCACAAAATTGTGATGGTATTTTCTGTGTGTTATTGCAGGTAAATGCTGTATGAAACGCATACAACGTGCAGGTAGGTGGATATTTGTATTTTGAAACGAAGAAGCATTTAAAAACGGAAATTGAAGTAATTTTTAAAAATGCGTGTGATATTAAGAATAAAACGATTTCGGATCTCCGGCACATTAAAGCTCTTATCCTTGTTTTAACAGAACAAGAGATGATAAACAATAATAATAATGATAAACAATAAAGCTTAAAAAATAATATAGCAATTATTATCTGAGACCTTAACGCATTCAGTAACGATAATAGTTATAAACATCCAAGGCCTAAGTATTTATTTACTAAATCAATTCAGATACTTTAATTTCGGAATAAATGTTTGTTATGAAATCTCATATTAACTTGCTGCATTTGGAACGATGATTCATGCGTCGGTTTACGGTTGACGCAATTTTGTTCTCGATCTTACACCTGCATCCAGGAAATGTGCAACAACCATCAACATCAAGAGATGAGATGGAATTTCACCCACTGAATGCTGAGAGAGGTAAGGATGTCTCAGTGATTCACGATAACGTTAATTTCATCACAAAACCTTGATATTGCAAAGAATATAGTTCTGGTAACAGTTTCTGCAACGTGTTGTCACACTTGTTAATCTTCCCTGAGCCATATTGATAGGACTAAATTGTCATTTTGTTATTACCTGTACCCCTGTTTGTTTGTCTGTTCGTCCGTCCGCATATTATTTTGTAGGGGTTGCGATACTCAATGGGTCGGGCTGTTGACAACGTCCCATGACAATTTGGTTTGTGCATGTAGCAACGGTGTGTATATAAGCATGGGAAAGAACACGTTTGCACTGCAATATAAAAATCGAATTAATTAAACTAATGTGACCGATGATTAATGTTTTCATACGTTTTTTTTGTGTGTTCATTCAGGAAATGATGGACATCCTCAGCAAGAACCAGCATCATTTCGGTGCGTTGATGAAGGTAAGTTATCTCGATTGTCTCATCTGCAGGAGGTTGACGATAAAATGATTCAATGATGATTCATGTTTTCGTCTGCTTTGGTTTGTACGTGTTCATCCAGGAAATAATGGACATCCTCAGCAAGAACCAGCACCATCTCGGAGCGTTGATGAAGGTAAGTTATCTCGATTGTGTCATCTGCAGGAGTGTTAACAATAAAGTGTTTCAATAGACCGATTGCACTGGCGGCCATTGCTGCGGATGTTTGTTATTTCAATCCAGTGATACAGAGGAACAAAGTCCTGCCCTGAGATATGACGTCAGATGCAAGAGGTCTATGATAGCTTAGTTCAGGATTGGACGTTTATTTTCATTGGGCAGGGTCTTTCTCAGGTTTCCATTATTCTCACAAATGCGGTGTCAGCGCGGTGAATTGATTTCTCATTTATTTCTATATTCATTTGTTTATTTTTGCAAAGGCACATTACCGATCATATTAACGCAACTATAGACGCAGTATCTTTGGCTCTCCGAATATATTCTTCAATGAATATTGCAGGAAGGAAACAAATGTGGTTATAATGGAGGACAAAATCATATAGAAAGAAGATAGACCTTCTTCAGCGTAAAAGAGTTTTTTTTTTCCTTTTAGTAGAGAGTGTCGATGCTGACAAGATGTTCATATTGTTTGAAATGACTAATTAAATTGGTCATCTTTAAAAGATAGGACTGATAATGTAACATGTTTCAGAAGCCATTATCATCATCAAACTATAATAATTTTCAAACTGAGATAAAAATAGATCTTTATAATAATCATTTAATCAACAGAAACTGTTCTGCAACTGGTTCAGAAAAAGCTGCAAAATGTGTACAAGACTTTATTCATCCCCAAAGGGCCAGTTAACCACTCAAGATCGATAGCAGAAGATGATGAGCTTTATACTGAGTTACAGCTCCTTCAAGCCATCGAAAAGAGTTTCACTAAAGATCTGAGCACACGAGACAAGAAGATTCGTGTAAAAATTCCTCGTAAAATACTCTTAGACTCTTGGAGAGATATGCTTAACCCAGAAAAGTTAAAACATTTGATGATAATTCTCTACGGCGGGGCTGGGTTCGGAAAAACCACTCTTTTCAAGATGATTGCACACACTTGGGCAACATCTAACCAACTTGCCAAATTCAAGCTGTTGTTCTTAATCGAGCTGAAAAACATGAAAACATCGAGCATTATTGATGCTATTTTAGACCAATGCTTTCTGCCAGATGAACGGCCAGATCGCAATCGTTTAATCAGCTTAATTAAAGACAACAAACAGGAAATTGTATTGTTATTGGACGGTTTAGATGAACTTCCGCCAAGCTTTCTTGAACCTTCGGAGGACGTCTATAGTGTGCATAATGTATTGCACAAGCAGGTCTTACGAAAAAGCCGCGTGTTAGTGTCAACACGCCCACATAAGGTTGCAGATGTTATCAAATGTAACCCCAGGTCTTTGTGTGTTGAAACATCCGGATTCACAGAGAAAAACACAGAGCAATACATTAGGAAATACTTCAGAGCTGAGGAGGGTAAGGGACGCGAATTAATTGAAATCATGAAGACCAAGAAAAGCCTTCGACAGTTGGCGCATATTCCAGTTATTTGTCAGATAGTTTGCTACACTTTCACATTTGGTGAGTTGCAATTGCCTGACCGATTAACGGAGCTGTACCGAAAATTCACGGAGTTTCTTGCTCAGCTCCGTTGTGGAGAAGATTGGAAGCAGCGTTTGGAGACTGCGCTTACAGTTCTGGGACGTGTCGCGTTGGATGGGTTACTTGATAACTGCCGACTCGAATTAACGAAAGGAGAATTCGAGGACTGTGCATCTGTCTTGAATGATGCATTTAAAGAAAGTGGTTTCATACAACAGGAGACGTACGAGAGTGTAGACGGCCCGATGGTTATAGTCACATTCCTTCACAAGACGTTTCAGGAGTATTGTGCAGCATACTACTTTGCCAATTTGTATCGCAAGAAGGAATGTCCAAGAACAACGGTTGAGAAGAAGTTTAGGAAGACGTTGAAGAAGATCAATCCAGACAATGTCCACGCAATGGAATATCTGCTTCGGTTTGCATGCGGCTTATTGAAAGGGTCTCCGGCTACTGGGCTCATCCTGGAGCACGTACAAAAACAATATAAAAAGGACAGACTGCCTGACGAGGTTACACTGCAGAAACTGGCACGCCTGATGATATATGAGTCTGGTTCTGACAAAATGGCCGATAAGCTAGACCGACTAATTCGGGCAGAATGTGATAGTCGGGAGGATCTGTTAGCGATGCGATATTACTTGCAGTGTCTCCGTCAGCCACCAAAAGAACTTAAAAACCTCTCTATCTTATGCGAATTGCATGAACATTTGACGTTGTCAACGGATATTAATACGCTTCTCCATGATAACACTGGAATTATGTTTCATATCAACTGTCGGTCGCATAGAGACCTGAACTTGCTGAGAGAGATGTTACTGAGTGATAACATCAGGTCAATCATTGGACTTTCTTGGAAATTTAGGGTCAATTACATCATGTCTGAACAAGCGAATGAGGAGATGCAGTTCTTAGAAAAAACACTCGAAGTGATAGATGAGGGGCTTCGTGATCAAATAAATCTTGCACTGGAGATTGATGAGATGTCTCACCTTGATGATGATGATTGCGTGTTGGGTTCCCTGTTCCACGTACGCACTAAGATCGAAGAAGTTACTCTTAGTAACCGAACATATGAAGACATCAACACACTAGCGACGGCACTGGACGGTAATAGTAGGTTGGGAGACGTGATGATATTAGGTACGGACCTCCACGGTCATCTTGACAGCGTAGAACATCTTGTTGATCAGTCCGAGTGCGTGTTGAGTTTATTCACATGTGAACTGAATGATGATGACATCCCACACCTGATCAGGTTTATCTCTGGTTTGTCGGGCTATCGTGTTGATGACAATCTATTTAGTAAGAGTGGAGAGAGGAGACTCAGCGATGCATACCATGACGATTAGGCAGCCAAGTAAAACTTAGAGTCGGCTATATTTTAATAACTGATACATGAACATGGCATTACTGAGTTGGCATATAGATAGAGATCACAGCGTTGCGAAGGTAATGGCAGGGTGCCATAAGCAAGCAGAAGATCTGGCTGTCTTGCATATGAAATGTTATTTTTAATTTCCATTAGGCCGTTTTCAATGGTATTTTGGTGAGTTTTTTAATGTTTTTTTCCATATTCATGATCAAAAGTGTGATGTCATTTGAGGCAAAAACCTTTATGTTACAGCTGTTTCAGCACCAACAAATTCAGAATTTGGATTAAGTGATTTGTTGGTGAATTCAGTAAATGACAGTAAGCCAGTAAGAAAACTTAATTCAAAAACATTTTCAATGAACAATGTTTTTATTTATTCAGGCTGCCCACTCGATCGTTTCATGTCTTTTTTTTTTCTCTGCTGGGAGATTCACATCCCAACGGGGGTTTCTTTGCGGCCTAATTGACTGTGAACGGTGGCTGTGTGTTTCAGATGTGTTGTCAAGACATTTGAGGTGGTGGCCGGGTACTCTCATTGCACAACCATTCGGTTCGATTCCCATCAAGGGCAAATGCCACAGCTGTATCACGTGGTTTCTGTCAAAAATTGTCTCCCTTTCGTGCTTCTTGGACTTGAATTTCCTTCCCTTCAGGTTCACATCCAACTAGGGTTTCTTTGAGACTTAATTGACTCTGAATCGTGGCCATGATTAATGCCTGTTGCTATCAGATAATGTTCTTTGGACATTTGGGTGGTCGCCTGGTACTTTCATTGCACCATCAGTAAAAATTCTAGTGGCCCCGGACCGATTCCCATCAAGGGTAAATGCCACAGCTGCATCACGTGGTAACTGCCAAGAACTGTTCTCTCTCATCCCTTTCTTGCTTCTTAGACTTGAATTTCCTTCCTTATTTTCTTTCAACTCTAACGAGTCACCTGAGGATTGCCAGAGATAAAACGCTGAACATTCCTGAACAAATCCAAGGCAAACACATGGAATACATGAACAAAATAAACAATGTTTTGTAGGTTTTTCCAAGAATCAATTCAACATTCCAGCGTCCAGCTCAACAACTTATCATGTGCATTTCTCGATCAGACCTTGAATTGCTGCCATAATGATAATGAACCACACAGTGCTGCTCTAAGCAAAAGAAACTTCAAAACAAAATGACCAAAAAATTGCATAAATATCAGCTTCAGTAAAACCAAGTGTCATAAATAAATCAATGCCCCGCCTGAAAGAATAGTCAATGAAAATAAATAATTAATTGGAACAAGAAGAATCTTGTGAATGTATGTTTATGCAATTTAGCATCCTGTTAAAGGAAAGTCAAGAAAGTATCTAAGAAACTATGTGACAGGAAATGAGTTTTTTTTAAATACAAATAGCATTTCTCATTTCCATAAAGAAAAATATTACACTAGGTGAAAAGGTAGACCTGAATAAAACAATAAAGTAGCTGTTAATTGTTTTTGAAATGATTGTGAATAATTTGAAACAATTAAATGGTTGTGAAGAGTTTTACATCGTCTTAGTTTGTTCAAGCGGGCAACTACACATTTTAGTTTTCGTTGCAAACACGCATCCTGTTTTCCTGAGCACTTTAATCGTTTATTTAACATCTAATGACATTCTAAAGAAAACAACAAATTTTGCAAAACATGTATTTTCGTTTCTCGAAATTGCAATCGTGTAATTGAGAACTGTGTATTATGGTATTAAAGGCATATAGGATCATTTGCTTTTCATGCATATTGTTCGTTCCTAAAAATAACACCACTCAAAATTCAAAGAAGAATGTTCAAATCTAACCTGTTGAAGTTTTAGATCAGTGGATAGTGCATTTTCCAGAAAACAGTGAAAACCCACACACAAGAAGCACAGTTTCGTCACTAGGACTCTTGATTTTAAAACACTTCAGTCAGTAAAGGATCGTTAAATATCAACTAGCTTCTTGATTTAGTCTAAAAATGACAAGAAGCCAGGTGGGATAATTTCAAGGGGTGTTTACTCCAAGTACGATCTTTAATCCAATTAAGTTTTTTTGATAATTTGATTAAGATAAATGCAAATGATCCGTTGTGCCTATATGGTGATTGTAAGTTAATTGTAAATAAATAATCGTGCAACAAACATCAGCTTTTGGTACAAGTATTTTTAGTAAGATGTTTACCAGTTTATAAAGTGTAAGCTGAACACGGTTTTTTTTTCTTCAAATAAGACGGGTCATCATCAAAGTGTGTATAAGTATTGCTTATTGTGCAACAGCAGATGGAATACATCTTCAGCTTTAGAACGAGGTTACTTTGTAAGATACTCTTTCCATTTCATAAAGTAGTTTAGCAAAGGCTAGCAAATAGAACTGTAGCAAAGATAAAATATCTTAAAACAAGTGAGTTGATTTTATAAGGGCCTTTACCGGACTATTGATGTTATATTTGTGTGCACATTATTGATGTATCTAGCATCATTTTTATGCTAGGTTTTACATTGAAAGGCATATAGATTTAATTGCTTTTCGCGCACTTTGTTCGTTTTCAATAATAACACTACTCAAAATGCAAATTAGAATATTTGTAGCTTAACCTGTTGAAGTTTCAGCTCAGCATCTACATGTAGATACACTGAAAAAGAATTCGCGACCCTTTGGTCGTGGAACACGATTTGGTCATTAGCATTCTTTATTCCAAAAATATGTCAATAACGTTGACTGATAACTAAATCACGTATATTTCTTGGGTTTTTTTAAATTACAGTATGAAAGAGAGTATAATTTCACAGGTCGTTTAATACCAGTACGATTTTTAATCCACTTATAGGCTTTTTTTAAATATTTATTCAGTAGTTAATTTTTGGGGGGATGCAAAATGATGCTATAACAAAATTTCACATAATGACTTCGATCCAAGTAAAAATAGTACAAACGCATTGAATATTTACAGTTTGGAACAACGTTATTATATTCTATTTCTGAAAATTTCCCTTGTTTGACAGAAATTGTACCTTGTTTGATACTTTTTTCATATTTTTATTCTAAGTTGCAGCTCAATTATTTCGGACTTAGTGAACATCAATAAATTGATATCTGAGATATTGTATATCTTGGTTTGTAATAATTGTATTTGTGCGATACAACAGATCGCTGAGTCATTCTTACGTTATGATCCCTTAATACTCCCAAACACGCCCACTTTAGCGATACTCTCCGCCCACTTTCTGTTCAGTACAAAGACCTTAGAGACAGACCTCGAAATGATGACGTTTATATATGAGAGCTAATGCCCAAAACTTAAATGACCTA
The DNA here is from genome assembly GCF_015706575.1 of Patiria miniata. Lineage (NCBI taxonomy): Eukaryota > Metazoa > Echinodermata > Asteroidea > Valvatida > Asterinidae > Patiria > Patiria miniata. Next base: position 6,037,242 of record NW_024037071.1, read on the forward strand.
TATTTATCAAATTAATGTAAACACGTCCGTGAATTCATAAGCTACGAACACGATTCACAGGCTTTTATTAAAAAAGATGACAGCGGAAAATATAGAGGGTTGATTCCTGGCTTCCTACTCTTAAAGAGTTAAACAACGAGCTATACGGGTCTACTATAATGCAGGCGCGGATCCGGGGGGGGGGGGGTTGGGGAGGGTAAAAAAACCAGCTCTGACTCAATTGTTTTCATAGAAAGACATACAAAATAATGTGAACCGCCCCCCCCCCCCCTTTTCCCTGCTCTGACACCCAAAATAATTATACAAAATGGTGATAATGTCCGCCTGTGCACAAAATATGGACAGAGCCTGCTGTGTCACGGGGGTATTTGTACACTATTCTGTGTACACTATTCTGTAATATAGTGTTGGTCGGATGATTTGATGGTCGGATTATTTGAACAGCGCCCCCATTGAAAGTATGGTATGAGCCTTACCCCCCCCCCCCCCCCTATTGATTTTACGGAGGCCAAGTGTCCGGGGAAAAAACGGTCCACATTTCAGCATTAATTTGATGATGAACCCCCCCCCCTGCAAACATTCCTGGATCCGCCCTCGTAATGCGTAAACAAAATTGTGTAAGCGTGGTTAACCTTCAAAGAGCCGTGTCCATTTCACCCAACCCCTCCCCTCGGCTCCGAACATGGACACGCCCCTCTCCTCACCCAACAAGTATGTAAGCTAATCCCAATAAGGAATGAAATCCTTAGAGTTGCAATGCATGCTTAGGCTACCGAATCGGCATCACCCTGGGATCTGACTGGACTGCTTGAAGGGCGACCTCTATTGGTCGATAGAGTCCAAATTGAAATAAATCCATAGTGGAAGTTGCCATGGTGATCATGGTGAGGGCAAAGATATTCGTGATTGTTACTTTGTGACTACAATAATCAACAAAATACACAGGCATCGGGATAACGGGCATTTATTGATGTACATCATTAGGTAATACCAATAACGTCATCTATCATTCAAAATGAATTACGCTCTACCAATTACAATGATGTGCTTTGTGAAAGGACATTCATCAGTGCACTGTGCTGCCCTTTTTACAGTAAAAGAAACGGTCATTTGATATAGTAAATCTAAATATTTTATGTTATGTCAATAAACTCGAATTGACTTCTCAACCTGCAGTATCCGATGATAATGTTGTGAAGTCGTTTATCCAGGGTTCTTATGACCAAAGAAATATATCGGGAACAAAATTGAAAAATTTGGTGTTAAATAACAATACAAATAAATATACATGTTAAACTTGAAAACAAAAGAGCTTTAAATTGGGATAATAATATCGAACCGGCCGATTCTAAAGATTAGGATATTTAATGCAAAACATTAGGCCTACAAATATATTTACAGAAGCCCAACGGGAGTGTTGCAAATACATTATATCATGTATTTCACACAAAAAACGCCGTTCCTTTGGAAGAAATGATATTTGCTCATTAAAGAGAAATCACAGACGATCATACTTGAAATCATTGAATAAAAATATCAATCCGATTCATTCAAAAAAAAACATTGCCCAATTCCACGAAGCTAGCTGCTCAGCACATAAATATTTTGTGGAACAGACAAACAGTTCTTTGGCGGAAACGAAATATTTAAAATAAATAAATATTTATCGCTTGCGCATGTATTCAGCTGACTGCGGATGTAAGGACAACATCATTACATGCGCCGCGATGCGCACATGCCAAAAATTCCTCGCTAATCTAAGAAATATGCTAACGATAACCACAAACTGTTGTGCTACAGTAAGCAGAGATTATTCGTTTTACAAAAGCAGCGCCATGAAATTGGGCTTTGGTCCTAAAAGCTGAACACAAAATGAAAGTCACACACTGTCTAGGGATTGTGTACATAAATTGACGCATCATTACCTGATCATTCTGTGTCCTTCCGGGCCTCTTGTCGCACCTTTCCCTGCATGTTATCCACGATCTCTCGCCAATACAGAAACAGCAATCAACTACAACTAAGAACACAAGTCCGGTTGCTTTCACCTTTCAACTAACGAGATCCAAATCGTACAACCTCTTCGCCATTTTTCTGTTAAAAGAAAACAGATAGCGCCCTCTACTGTTTCGAACACGAGGACACTTTCAGGTTAAGCCAGAGGTCAAAGGTTCAACTGAAACTAAACAAAATGTGTCCTCGTGTTAGTTTAGCTACAGATCTCCGTGGCCTGAGTTAAAGCTCTTTACACAATCCATAGTTGCATTGAATTCCACAGATTCTGGATTGTAGGCTACATAAAAGTCGATAACGAAGTTAACTTCATGAAGAACTAAATGATCTGGTTTTTCTTTTCTTGACGAAATGAATCGCAAAGCGGCAAAGTGCAGATGTGAATGTTTATGGGCAAAAAAGAGGCTTTGTCAGTTACATTGGAATAACTTCATTCACATCCTCCAGGGAAAATCACACAATAATTCAATCATTAAAAAAAAACATATTTACACGCGTGGAAACCTGATGTATTCCGCAGTTCCGCTCATGAGGTAGTTTATCTTGTCTAAAACGACACCCTCCGTAGTCTAATCTTGGAGAGTGAAGTTGCAAATAGGGCGTCCTTTCCAAAAGCATTTTCGCCTGTTGATGATCACCACTTTCGTTTGTGCGCTTATTTACCCAATACATGAGGAACGCCCTTGCGCACGACCCGTGCGCATGAAATGCACGGGCATTGTTCATGGTAATCAACCTTCCCACAATGCTTTATCGCCTGCGTGTCCTTCGTAAAAAATGAAAACACAAAAGCACAAAACCCAAAAGGGAGTATCAAAATCGTGCGAAAGCCTTATTTACTGGAAGACGATCGTGTGACTTGGATGAGGCAGGATCGGATTAACGCCTTAGGTGACGGCTGTTTCATGTAATGTGGCCAATAATGATGAAAAGAGTCGCCAGCATGCCGATCACGTACAGCACCATGAAGATCCGATCAACCACCAGCGCAACCTGCTTCCACTCAGCACGCATCGTTTCCTCTTTATCCTTGGCTTCGAAATTCTCCCGGATGCATTTGAACTCGTCCAGGATTTGCCGCAGCATGGCCATTTGGCGCGAACTCTCCTCCGGGTAGGAGGGAATGGAAGGCGTGGAGACCGCCCTCATGTGTTGACCTAAGGGGTGGGGTCGTCGGCGCTTCTCGCTCTCGTTCCCAGAGGACGAGCTGTTCCCGTCCAGGCTGATGGTTGTCCCGACCACGTGATCGTTCTCAAATGTCCCCTTCAGCTCCACGTTGGCGAAAAGTTTCCTCATGGATCGCTTGTGCCGTCGCTTACCCACACATCCGTTGTTGTTCTTGGAATCCCTGACCACTTTTTTGTCAAAGGCCGTCAGCTTTCGCATCAGGATCAGTCTGCCCAACTTGCTGAGGATAAGACTACGCAGCTATTGGGGGACGGGTTGCGGGGCTGGCCTCTAAACTGGGGTGGGGTTTTTCGCGTCGTCCGGTCCGCAAATAAACGAGACGTCAATTTCGTGCGTCAAAATTGGCTCTTAATTGGATTAATTCTGCAATACAAATTTTAAATAAAATTTAGGCTTGGCATTCTCACAAAATGTCGATTTCTGACACGGGGTTTCAAAACATCGTTTAAATGGATATAGAAAAACGCAACCCTGCTGGGATGGAAGCATACAATGTAACCCCTAAACGACGATAATTGAAAAGTCCTTTCTTTTTTTTGGTGGGGGGGGGACACATACATTTTTACATGAAATTGGCATGACAATTCATACCAGCATGGGCATAGGGAAAAACGGTCATTGCACTTCCAGGATCAAACGAGGGGACTGCTGGTAATACGATGACACTACAAACTGGTTTTATTAGGGTTATAGGCCTAAAGCTGCGTACACAGATGCGTTGATATCAGGAGAAAATGCAGGCAGCGCGTCCCCCCCCCCCCCCTTACGGTCAAATCAACACACGACCCCCCCCCCCCCCGTCAAGTCTTGGAATCGTCCAAGCAAATTAATAATGTGTATAGGATGTAACACCCCCACCACCACCACGCACACACACACAAACCAAAAAATAAACAAAGATTATATGAGAGGCCATCAATGTTGTTTTCATTGAATTGTATTTATTGACATTCGTGGATAAGAGAATTAGGTCTTTCTCAAATACTACAAAGGCGTTATCCTCAACAAGCTCTTCATAACGACAGACTTCGCTCCTTCGTCTGCAGCTACGTTAGAGCAATTAATTCCAAATAAGTCAAATAATGCTGACAAATCTTTGCGTGGGTCAAGGGGTTACGATAACAAGAATGCGATCTTTCCTGCACACTCTAAATGCTGATACAAGCCAGTTTGAATACTTTGATAAACATCATTAAGCCTTATTTCGGCAAAACGTTTTACAAAGCTGAAATTCAGTGATCGGTGCCATGCAAACAAGGAAGGTAGGAATAGTTCCTAATTTCTTAAAGTAGATCCGCCCCTAAATTCCGTATTTATTACCATTCCCATGTATGCATTACAATTTGTTCTATTATACACTGTAAAACAAAAAAAGGAAAATGTGAAACATTTTCTGTTATTTGCCCAACATTATACTGTAAAAAGAACTAATTTGATTTGACTAGAAACTATAACTTGCACCCAGCTGACAACACCTAGGGTCAGCTGGGTGCACGTTTGACCAAATTTAAGTGTTTTGGGCGTTGAATATATCTCCACTGTTGGTTAATTTGGTTACTAACTAAAAGTGGTTGGCAGCCATGTAAGTCAAGCAGAATCAAATGGAAAAGTAAGGTAGTATTTATCTACGTTAGCCCTTTGCTGTGCTTTACTTTTCCATTTAATTTGGATAATAGCTGACCGTTGTTTGCTCAACAGTGTAGGCAGTACGTTGTGACCAACATAGGGTCCAATACGTAAAACCCACTGCCCCAACGTTTCTTTGGTGTGATAAGCAACACAAGAGTCATCACAAGACTTGAATTGAAGTCGGTAATTGTCGGGATTTTCGTCACCCGGCCGCCGCTTGCCGCGCCGCGATATGGACAGTATACGTACTGCGCGTACCATTCATGATTCACTTGTCGGCGCCCCAAATATTTACTAGCACCGTGACTAGTCTTGTCTCGACCTACACGCATATTTGGGCCGAAGGTGCACAAAGCGTCCCCGCAGTGCGTATGCCGCCCGTACCTTGGGGCGGTATGCTGTAATCCACATCGCGCGATGTGGGTGCGCGGTGGGCGAGGTACACCCGAACAATTACCGACTTGATTTCAAGTCTAATATGATTGAATAAACGTGCAGAACGGCACGTACACGCCGGGACGGTTGTGCATCCTTGACCCCGATATGCATACATCGACCCAAAATAACCGGCTTGAACAATTCGTCCTCAGCTTTGTACACAACCTATTGGACTTGCTACCAGATAAGGACAGAGCATGTTTAGTTTCATTTTCATGTTTTCATTGACTTTGTGAGCAAGCAAATCTAAACTTAGGTATTTCAAATACTCCAAAGTCGTCAGGGACAACAAGCTCCTGATAATGGCGGACTTCGCTCCTACGTCTGCAGTGATTAGAGCAATTTACCTCCATAAATGCGGTTTGCCCTACATAGTTATCATTTTATCATATAAAACACTTTAAATGATGAAATCGGTCCGCTTGATTGCTTTTATAAACCTTATTGAAATGTTTATTTGAAAAAAATAAGGTTTGCCTTTAATGATAGTGTCCCAAGCGGCGTAACTAGATTTAAACGTCTAGAAAGGCAACTGATAATTGGTTTTGTGCAATTCAAGATTTTTATGCCAGTTACGCCAGTTAGTGTACCCCTAAAAAATGTAGCCTTTGTTGAAATCTGTAACGAATTAAATCATACGGATGGCCATTTGCGATGCAGTAATTACGCAACACGGGCAAATGATGGCAATGAGAAGTGTTTCTTTCAAGTATTTTGAATTAGAAATTTGAAGGAGTACTTTTGTGGTAAGCCTTTATTATTTGATGGATTATAATTCTAGAATCTGCAGGTTAAATCGATCATGTCTCTGGCTGGGTGACCTGTAAAAAAAACTCTGAGACATAGGGCACAGTTTTTGCAACTGGTGTATTAATTTTAATTAAAATGTTCTTTGCTTTTCCTGACAACTGAGGGCGCTGTCACTCAGACGTCACTTTAGGAGCACACTCTCCGGATTAGGGTTTTTCTCTTCAAATTGGAAACTACAATTCTGCTGTTGAAGGCATTCGTGCATAAAGTTCTCACTCCCTTTAAATGTCAAATACTGAAACAACAATGAACCACTGAAAGCAGAGAATAACCACAGCTAGCCACGGGTGACCTTTAATGCTGAAGTATAATGTGGAACTGAGGCTTCTGCCTTGAATGACATGGACCTTTTAATGATTAACTCTCGATAACAACACTTAGCAGACAAACTTAGCTTTGAACAAACTTTGAATAAGATCCGAGACCTGCTTCATGCTAACTTTTATTTATGGTTAATAATTTACAACGTTGACATTGCAACCAAAGCTGACTTGTATGTGAGTTTAATGAATAATTATGCATGCAAGCGTGGACCAATCAGAAGAGTTTATTAAATAATTATGTATGCAAGCGTGGACCAATCAGAAGAGCGCATTGCGTAGGGTCTGGGCACTTGCCGCATCGTTTTTGGGGCAGTTCGCAAGATGGTTCCGTTGTCGTAGGAAGCCTACGTTCTGGTGCAGTTGCCGAGCTTTGCAAATCGCTTCATCGCATTACAAACGCCACGTTTTGGTGCAAAGTTGTCGAGTCTCGCGCGGTTGCAGAGTCTTCGAATTGCTGTGCGGACGAATAGGAGCACTCGCGTAGGCAGGTACTATACCGGTGAGTAATTGTTCTTTTCCTACCTCCATGGTTAAAGCATTAAATATATATTTTACGTGCTTTTTGGGTCTGGCACCCAGACAAATGGATATTCAAATTGAATTAAAAAAATCCTGGTATTTTGAGTTTTCGAGGGAGCTATCAAACGAAAAAAAAACAGTCCACGATAAGTCTTCAATTAATCAATTTCAACTTTTTAATTTGGAGCGTATTTTATACGCACATGTATTTACGACGTAGTCCAGTCTGTTTGCAAACACAATGAAATCTGCGTAATAAACAGCCGGCCGGTTGGAGTGCGGACCAGTGTCCTGCCAAAAACTGTCCAGTGCCAAATAGTGTCCAAGTGCTGTCACAGTGCATCAGCACGGATTTCAGTACACATTTCAGCACACATGCTAAAACAATTTGTCCAACAGTTAACAGTCTTAGGAAACTTTAAAAAATTCATGTCCATTTTGTGCAATGTGAAAAAAATCCACCTAAATACTTTGATTTAATAGAATAACAGTACAAGGTGGCACGCGATGCGGCCCAAAATTTCATAGATGGTACCCCAATACCCCGAATCAAACGGGTATTTATTTTATCACTATTGCGGAAGGGAGCCCTGCTAAGTTACCTTGACATCAAATTTATTTTTAAAAAAAGGAAGGCATTTCGCAATCATCGTCATTTAGGTAATAGGCCACACAGACCAAAAATAAACAAAGATTCTATGATAGAGCAAATTTGTTCAAGGTTTGCATAAAGATGTCAATTACATTAGGCCATCAGCTGAAACTCAAAAACTGGCTGTAAAATGAGTTTCGTTCCAGCAACACTGGGTCTACTTTTTTAATGCACATATGTGGGGTTCAGTACATCACAAACACTATGTCAAAAGTTCTCCAGCAAATATGCTGCAGTTTTTTTTTTTACACTTCATCAAAGTTTGCCAATGTTATGTACATGTATATGTATGCTAAAGACCCACATTTTCCGGTTTGAGGCCTTGCGTTGGCACTTCCAATTTCAAAACTACGCACGTACAGCACTATAGCTTGTCACATCCTACACTCTAGAAACTCCTGGGTCAGACTCAGTCTGCTCTGTCCTTTTCCGGGTCAAAAATTGACCCCTTTTGGAGTAAAAAATGACCCCTTTGGAGTAAAAAAAAAGACATGTTTCTCGGTCATTTTGACTGAAATGTGTAGTTTTTTTACCCAGAAAAGGACTGAGCAAATTTGGATTCAGATTCTGGGTCAATCTGACCCAGGAGATTATAGAGTTAAAAAATATCTTTAATGTACATTGACAATTGGGTCACACCGAACATGACCTTTTGCTTTCTCATCTGGTAGACATCACCACAGTCCCTCTTCCAAAATATATTTCACTGTAATCTAACTTATTTGGCAGCATACAACAATGCAATTATTTTGAAGGTTTATAATGCAGTGGTGGAGTGAGGGGGTGCCCAAAATGGAGGTGTCTTTAGAGTAAATAAATACCTGTACATGTAACCAGCAGAAGAAACAGGAAAGCAGACAAGAAATGTCCCTTTAAACAAAGCAAACTAACGCATATAAAAAAAATACAAAAAATGGGTGCTATGCCCCCCAAACCCTCTGGATCTGCTGTGGTGAACCAGGTACGTCACTTAAAAAACCTTCTACTTGTAAGAAAGACCACCTTTTTTTGGAATGAAACAGGCTTTAAATACAATTATAAATCAAAGGACCATCAGATAGAAGTCAGAGTCTGGTTTAATAATTTCAAAAATCAACCATTGTACATTTATTTGCTATCTAATCAAAACAGCCATCTTGGTTTGGAGAAAAGCCTTAAGATCAGTCTTTTGTCAAAGAAAATTTCAGCTTTTTATTTATTGATACATTGATTAGCATCGAAAAGTGTTTGCATGTATATCAATAAAAAGAAAACAAAACCATAACTCATGCTATTTTGTATGCTTACACATTAAAGAGAGTGATTTGGCTTGTCATATGTGGCTAGTCTCTCTGTTAAAATTCACAGAATTTGCCTTTCTACTGGAACTAATTTTTAATAATTGAAAAGAATTAAATGAATAAAACCAACACTAATGAACAGAAGGATACAATTATGTAGTTTTGAAATCTAGAGTTACTCATTATTTTCATTATAATGTCAAATGCTAACTAGTCGTGCTGATACAACTTCCAGTAAATGTTATCACTACATCAAAGTTCTCATCAAATCTTGTGCAGTAACGGCATAACAACAGGATGGAGCGTATGTCTTGCTTTCTAAGCCAAAGTTTCAGTTTTGAATCCTCCTCTGAAGTCCCCAGAGATTCAACCACACCTCCAGCAGATAAAGTAGCGGTGTAGATGATGTCGCATATATTCAAGGAAAGAGACCTGTGGATATTCTCTTCTAAGCCGATATGTCAACTTATCAGTTCTGTAAACAAAAAAAATAGTAAAATATAGACAGGTTTAGTATCTGATGATCAAAAACAATGATTACTGTGGATGTGCTTTAGAAGAAAGAAAACAACTTGTTCAATCTAGAGTTAAATTACTAGAAAGATCACGTGCCCGATTCTTTTTGCCTTCCACTGTAAATATGTAAACATTGGTAGCTATTGAGAACCAACCTTTTCAGCTTCCAAAGCAATATCAAGAGGTTTTCATTTTGAATATTATATTAAAGTTTATTTCTGTTTGCACTCTGAATAACAATCAAAACATCTTACCGATATAAAGAACCAAGGCTAGTTCCTTCAGCTTCTAAATCATTTCATGATTCCAACAGTTCAGCAAGCTAGGACATTCTCATGAAACTAAGTTGTTGATCGGGGTTGAGTCGCAGAACATCTCCCTTTTCCTGACGTTCATCCTTTAGGCCTATATATATAGAATCAAATAGTAAATTCTATAAAAAGCTATTTTGCTATTTTATACAAAGGGAAAGACTACCCTCACACCTCCATAAAAGTATCCTTCGACTATGGAGAAAGAGACTGCACAACATTTTATTATGGAATTTTGTGCAGTACCCGTTGTACTTTGGCATCTTAACGTTAGACATTTATTTTCAGTGCCAGAGGTACTCGGTTTGAATCATGGAACTAAAAAAAAAACCTTTTTTACTGGGTTTTTCAAATAAGATCTATTTGTCATTGAAGACATTTTTCTTCATTGACTTAAGAGAATTTTTCTAAAAGGAAAGTAAAGTTTTCCTGTGCATTTTCAGTTGACGCCATCCAAATCGATGTGGTTCTGTGCATTCACGGTGCATCGTGGTGACCACCAGCTTTGTTTTCGCATTTCGGTTTATCGTTGTGTCACCCCAGTTTCCCTCAAAGAAATTAAAACCTAACCTTACCCTTAATTCAAGACAATTAAACCCAAACATGGATTTTTTGGTTCTTTTTGGGGGCACATAAATACACAATCGCCTTCATTATAATGACATGTAGGCCTACCTCCAACGGAAGTTCTGCTTGTTGTACTGTTGCAGCTAGCAGCTTTCCTTGAATTGAGGTTTTCATCGAAATCGAAATCCTGGTTGAGTTTGTGTGCAGCATGACACAGTTATGTAGATAGGCAATTAAAAGAAACTTGAACTTTGCCCGGAGCTTTTTCGGTGAAGAAATCTGGGTCTCAGCTGAAGTGTCTGGTTTGCGTTTTCTTGCAGCACTGAGACGTTTACTATCTATAAAAACCGCCACGGGTGAGATCGGCCGGCCGGACTGCCTTGTTTACATGCGCCGGTAGTGCATGATGTAGTAGTACTGTACAGTACAGTACGATACAGACATATCAGATCCACCGCCCACACATCGTGGGTATATTCGGCGATGCCATTGTGAAATTCAGCCACTCTTTGGCACAGGAAATGAACTTACTACCACTGGGCATCAGATCCTTCGCATTTACCCCCTCAAACGTGACAGATTATGAGTGCAAACACTTCTTTTTTGCACCGGTCGATGTTATACGTTGACGCACTTTTGCCAATGGACGCCGCCATGTTTGTTAAATGTCATGACCTGCGACCTCATATCTGGTGTCTAATTGGACAGTTCACGTCACGTGGTACGATGCGTCATACGCGGCGGATTTTTTTAACGTAGGCGCGGTACGTTTTTGAACGTCCACAATGGACAAATAGTTCGCTTTTTCGAGTCAAATTATCAAAAAACTGCTGGACGAAATGTGGAGAACTTTTGTAGTATCATTCTTTGGTAGTGTATTTCGGTACAACTGTTAAAAAAAATTAGACCCGCGATTGCTGGAGCGAAACGAACGAATTTTCCAGTCCAGCTGACGGCCTATGCGTCTTATTTTAATCAATTAGACGAATTTGATTTCTGATAACAAGGTTTAACGTACACGACACAAAATCGAATACTCCAGTACGAAAACGTGTGCTCATGGTTTGAATTTGTTTGAACTAAATTTGAAATTGTCTGACAACAGACTAATTTAAACATTGGAAGAGCACTAAATCGATGTTGATGGACGAATTTGAATAGTAGAAACGTTGAATTCGAATGATAAACGTTTTAAAATAGCCGGGAAAATCTATACAAGTGTCGCTTAGAAATTTCAATTTTAATTCTCGATTGTTTTTTTTTTCTTTTACAAAAGAGCCAATGCTTGTATATGGCCGCGGTCAATTCTGTTTTGAATTGGAAATAATTATTTTGTGTCCACTAAGTTGGAGTTTACAGTAAAAACTACAATGTACGAATTAAACTACATTGGTCTGCAATCAGTTGTTAAAAACCTTTTCGCGTGGAACCAAACGACGATTGCGATATAAACTGGTTTTCTCAACAAAATCTATTCAACAGGCATCCCGGGCCATTTTTATGAAAACCCCGGGCTGATGATCATGTGACTATATATGGTCACAAAATATTGGCCAAGTATGTAGATTGAAAACTTGAATATCAATGGAAGGGGCGGGGCATGGGATTATGATTGAACGGGGCTCGATAGAAAGAACCCCAGGTGCCCTAGGTAAACACAGACACATATTGTTGTTGCAAAATAGTTTTCTATTGCGACATGATTTCCGCTGAGTCTTGAAATGTGGGGGAATTTGATTTGGTCCCAATGGTATTTATACATCATCATACTTTACCAAGCGCTGAATGGGTATGCACAGTTTGTGATTCGAGAAAACAATTGCAAAATAGTTTTTCTACATAAAATAATTTTGATGTGTATAACCACGAAGGCTAGAAGATGTTCAAACGATAGTCAGAACGTCCTCACAAAATTTCTTGGTCCTTTTTGCAATCGATCTAGCCTATTTGCGACAGCAAAATTTGGCCTCTAAATAGGAGCTGTGACATTAGCGAGACATTGAAATGTCTCCTTAATGACAAAATGAGGAAAAACTGTCGTCTTCAGGCTTTAGGTACAATTAACACGGTGTAGGCCAACTCCAAAAGTATTAACAACTAAGAACATTTTAATACAGCCATTTAAGGGGTCGGAATTGTCCAATTTATACCCATTGCCTTGTGGGAATATCAAATCAATTTATATATCCAGAATCGATGATACAGGTAGACTGGGAACCAGCTGTTCACATATGTTTTTTCCTACTTATCGTTAGCCAATCCCACGTTGTCCGCTATGACTTTGTGATGTTACCCTATACGACGAGGGGATATTCCTTATTTTGATCTACGAGTTTACTTTTTGGACAAGAACCTAGGTAGTCTAGCTAGAGGCAGCCAAAGAAGCCCAAACGCAGGGAAGGGACGGTTGTCCGATTCTCTGAATAGAGATGAGTCCGTGTTGGTGGTCAGCTTTATTTGTAAAAGCTATGTGATTGGACAGAAATTGTGTCAATTCATATTTGGAAGTGTCATGAATAATTAATTACGCGAGTCAGAATAATATATAATGTGGACTCGGTTTGCCAAAAGCGCCATCTTACGACATACGAGAGTAAAGTCTACCCTGGATAGCTAGGATGCAATCGGTCTTGAGACTAATAATTCAGGATAGTTTGTTTCCAAACACAACCATTTAGCAACAAATGCTGGCGCTGGCACATTTCCTCTTTTTGGGGGTATATTATTCGGTAGTAAAGTTTATTTTATTTTATTTTTTACATAGGAATAGAAATGGCAGAGTTAGGAAGCATGAACGTATCAACTACAGTTACACCAACTACAAGTGAGAGTAAGACATCTGGCTGGACTAAGGGAGACATCATTGGGCTTGCTTCCGGTCTTGTAGCAGCAATTAGCCTATTTGTGGCAATATGTAAGTAGTGTTGCGTTTGTTTATGTTGTAAATCGACGACAGACGCGTGCAACATCCATGCATCAATGAATTGAAGACAGGAACCAAATCGAGGACTCCTCGGTTAGAAAACGTGTACAAAACCAATGAGAGCTGTAGCAAAACAGTAAAAACAAAGGAAAAGGGAAGAGGAACAATATAATATCCTCGATTTACACCATAAACAAACGTGCTAGTTTTTGCATTCACACACACATGCAGGCTTCAAGTTTATCTGCCATTATGCGTTGTTATATCGTGCGCTTGTATATACTGTATTTTCATTAATCTAGAACGGCAAAGTGCCTATATAGGCTGTAAAAAAAATATACCGTTTACTTCGCTGAGCCAAATTTGTTTCCATTACCTGCTCTCTCACCATGTTATTGGATCACTTGCATGTTCAAAAGTGCAATCTAGGAATACTCTGGTGCCCGGTTATATGATGCTTTTATCAGCGTTTGCTTTTGTTTGCGGTGTCTCCGGCGGCGTAATAGTGTGATTGGTGAACAAGTGACTCGCACACACCCTACGCGTGTAGTACACATGGGCACCCGCGAGTTCGCGACTGCACTGATCTCATGTCAGGCGGGAAAGCCTGCAGCTATCAAAGGTTACACCGCACTGATTTAATATATTTCTTGCATAGTAATTTACAAGCATTTATCTTTTTGACTTATTGACGAAATATAACATAGCAATTGTTGATGTGGGATATTTCCCGAGGGGGAGCATAGCACCTTCGGCTTCGCATCGGGTGGTCCCCCTCCCCCGGGCGTTAAAAACGGCATACATGTGATTTAGGCATTGGCATAACTCCACTTGAGCCTCATTTGATTACGTATAAGTTGTGCAACGTCTCATGCTGCACAAGATTTCGCGTCACGAAGGATTATATAGTGCGTAAGTCTCAGACTTGCGCAACATTAAGCAGGCGCGATTCTAGGGGGGGGGCGCTAAGGGGCTTTAGCCCCCCCCCCTAAAAAACTCCTTTTGTCTAGCCCCCCCCCCCCCCCAAAAAAAGCAATTAAATTCTTAATGTTTGTGGACAAACACATGGCCGTTTCGGAATGTTGTTGACATAGATTCAGGTCACGATATAGACTGATAGTTTGCACATTACAATGTTGGTGAATACCAAGTTAGCACCAAACGAACCTGTACCGTTATTGATATCGGCCATAACGAAATATTGATGATGTCATGATGACGTCACTTCAATTTTCATCTATAACACATCCAGGTCTAGCTACATATACCAACGTTTAGCCCAATCGGACATGTAGTTCTGTAGATATAGGCCTTCAAAATATGCAGATTTAATATGACGCCACGTGTCATGTGATAATGTCATGATGACGTCAATGTTCGGCATACATCTGCAGGTGCTATTCTAAGTGTGTGCCAAGAATAAAGGCAATCAGATTTTATTGCCCAAAGTGCCATGCACGATGAAAACATGTACAAATGCAATGGGAAATGGCTGCAAAAAAAGGGGAAATCTTAACAAAAACAAAGGCTGTTCGGTAATTTTGCCGAAATATATAAGGTGAATATATAAGGTGACGGCACGTGCGAAGGGTCTAGCCCCCACCCCCACCCCTAAAATATTGGATCTATAGCCGCGCCTGCAGCTAAGTTAGAGTTGAACTTCCAGGATGGGAGGTTTCTGTCATTCCATCTTGTAAACTTTCTTTGTACTTCCCTCTGGATCGAATAGGATGGTACTATTATGCGGATTGGATGGGATACGTGCATCTTTCTAAAACTATATACTACAAACCTATAGGGCCAATGCAATGTACTTTTTAATGTTTTCCTTGGAAAGGCACCATTGTGTCCTACTCTACCTTATTTTGCCATTTTGAAGGGTGTTTTGGAGCTTTTTCGGGTTTTGTGCTGCTGCGAATTTTCATATTTATGAGCAAAAGTCATTCCGGGCAAAAACCTCAATAATACCGCTATTATTAGCACAAAAAGTTGCTGGAATTTCGGATATTTTGCTGTTGTAGATTGTCTTTTCTTTGATGATTCGTCGTTTTTTTTATGTATATGGCAGTAAGCCAATGAGCCATCTTTATCAAATGGCGGGTATCAACGTATCACATAGCCAACGTTATCTCAAGAAATTACCAAAAGTAAAAGCTTTTCCGCTTTGCCGAGTTTGCCCTACATTGTTTGATAATTTCAACTTAAAGCAAAACCAAGAAGTACTGAAAACAGTTTGTTTCTGTCGTTCTTACAGTGGGATTGTATCTCAATTACCGCAGAAGACGGCGAGGTAAGAAAACAACTATTAGAAAGTAAAAATGAAACAAAAATAACTTCGTATTCAACTGAAAAGGCGTGGGTGTCAGTGGATTTGTGTATAGAGAGAAAATTAACGTTTTTAAAAATAATACATTCACTAATTTCTACGGCCCACGTGTTCGTTCAAATAACGAGCTCGACCATTCCAGATCATCTCAATATGAAATAAACGTTTATGCCGACAAAAAAATGAACAAAGGGAATTATATGAGATTATTCATGTATAAAGCATCGTTCCAAATACCATTATATCTAAACCATATCAATGCGTTCATAGTGATGCCGTTTATTCTGGTTTGTACCTCTGCTTGCAGGAAATGGGCAACAACGAATACCAACGGAGGAAGAGAATGCTGACACAGGTATTTCAGTTTATATTTTCGTGCAAATGTTTTTTCGTTTCATCCTTTCAACATCCGGCATTGGTGTCGATCGACCTCTGGTCCCTTTTTGAGCGTAACTTGGAATCAAGTCGGTAATTGGCCGTGTGTTATGGCGTACTTTGGAGTACCGAATGTGACGTCATTTAGAACCAGAAAGTGTAGCGCAAACATTGCAAACGAATGGAGTACGCGCGTGTGTTGGTTCTCGGGCTGAATTACGCCCTAATGTCTTTTACACACATTTTGTGCGCTTGACGTATTCACTTCGGTACTCCATAAAGGTCACTAAGAAGGCGTGACGTCTGTCCTTAAAAAGGCACTAGGTCCTGAAATCTCCGAAAATTTTATGTTTTTGATCGTTTACTTAGCCTATTTCAAACATCTGGTTGAAAGAAAACCAACCGTTACCCGAGAAAAGACGGGGGAAAAGCGCTTGTTTACATCGGACACGACGGGGTGCGAATACGTACATTTTCTCAATGTACGATTGGCACGTTGTGTGTCTCGGGAACAGCGGTGACCAATCACCAATGTAAAAAAGGGTTTCTTCAACGTCCGCAAAAGGCGAACACTTTACGATTGAAATCACAACTAGCATCCAAACAGCTCGAATTTATGGGGTCGCAAAAGTGGACCCCGAAAATCGTTCTCGCACGCATAACACAAACACGCCCAGTTGTGAAAGGATTGTTGTGTGGATGTTTATATCGTACTTTTAAATGTTCTTTCCGATTAACATCATCTCGTTCAACGCGCGTTTTGTAGCCCAATTGGGCTGTTGCAGGACCCAGTGCCCCTTTTACCGGCGTGATGTGTGTGTACGGCGGCGTGATGTCTTTGCTAGCAATTATCTAATGACTTTTGTTTGCCAACAAGAAAACATGCATGCACATTTTTTGGAAATAATTATAGTTATAACATAAAATTATGTTGCAAAAGATCGAATGACATTACATTGACAAAATATTTCTAAATAATTTTGTCGCAAAAAGTATATAGTTGAAAATAATGAGATAATGTGACAAACTTATTTGTAAATAAAATGAATATATTTACGTATAACGCAAACTGCCAAACAAAATATGGGCCTAGTAAACTATCCACCAACTTACACACCCTAGCACAACCACCTACACGCACACACACGCTTACATAGGCATAGAAGTGGGGTACTTCCTTTGTTCTCGGGTACTAAAATTTTGCAACGTCGCACACTTATGTCAAAATGCTCTTATTTTAACCATAGTTAAGTTCCCGGGCTGAAATTCAGACTTAATATCCCTTTTCTAAAACTCTTCCATTTGCGACGGATCAACCCACCTTGGAAATTCCTAGTTTTTGAGTAAAATCCATGTATCGATTTCGTGAAAAACTTGTGGGGTACCAAAACAAGGCAGTGGTTGTACACGCACACAAATGTGTATTTGCCTGCAATCCGGGACCCCCTATTGTCCCTCTTTTGTTTGCACTAACTTTTTAGTAAGACCTCCCATATGTTTTGTACACGATCGTAAATTGGGGACCTTCGTGAGATTAGGGACCCTATTGTCCTCTATTGTTCAACGTCCCCTATTGAATTCGGAAATTAACTCCCAACAACCAGCAACATATCGAGTACAGGGCCACGGCGCGTTTACACGACACCATGGGAAAAAGCGTGTTCACATAACGGGAATTGTAGGGCGCGGCGTCAAATATAGAGGGTGCCACTTCACGGTAAGAGCATTCGAGCAAGTGCCGTAGTCGCTCGCAGGATTCACTGCATGACTAAACGAAACGAATCAGGTTCTTTTCTAGAATTTTTTTCTTTCGATATTGGACTAACATACAATTTTAGTATGGAACAAGAGTTTTAATAACGTCTGTAGAAACCAGAAAGTGTTAAAATTACGACTTCAAAAGGGATGTTTCTTACATCACTATTTTACACACCCCTTTTTTTTTACGAACGGAAGAGGCACACAGATCGCCGTAAGCGCTCGGCTCTCAGACCCCCCCCCCCCCATCCGTCCCTCCCTGAATATATGTATCCGGGTTTGCACACAACGTATGGGACTTGCTATGCTGCCAAAATTGGATGGAGCACTCTAATTGGTTAATAATCAGGAGGATATGAATATTTATTTTGCACCTAGGAATTAAGCGTCTCAGTGCACGTGTATGTACACATGACTTGTGTGGTGAATGCCTCACCATGCAAAATAGCCTGGAGCGAATCGATTGCTCGAGGGGTCGATTTTTTTTTTTTTTTTACACATTTTCAAATTAACCACTGAGTGTAATAATAATAATGAAAATCGTTCAAAAAAAGAGAAAATAAGAAAGAAGCGTGCATTGGTCAAACAAGCTAATGGTATCCCCACTTTAATAATGGATGCTTCCCCAGTAATATGGGTTGGCTATCATGGGTCCTCTCTGTGGACATGTCATGCATATCGCTGCTTTGATGGGCGCATACAAATATTCCGAATTCATAATGAGTCAAATCATTAGACATGTCCAGGCCAGATATTAATGTAAACATTACACCCAGCGAGCGCCGTGCTTATTAGGGGGGCCCAGACAGGCAAGTTTGGAGTAAAATAGCACAGTTGAAAATTTATAAGAAGAAAAAAATTTGTTGAAGAACCCTGGAAACGCAATTTAAAAAAAACTGCTTATAAAACTCGTTCAGTTGTTTATTTTGAACCCGATCTGTACTGGTTTAGAGCATTCAGTAGCGATTGCTTCTAAAATTCGATCCAAGTCTTCATTGTAAAACTTCGTTTCACACAGGCACTAATTAACAATTAAAACGCATTTAACCACCAAAAGAAAAACTGTTAAAGGAGCACCTCTTAGTTCGTTCAAGTTTAGCCTGCTTAGAAACCAAAGAAAACTCAAATGGCCATCAGTTTGAACTGTTACAATGAATTTTGTCGGAGTCAAAAAGGTGGGGTCGGGGGTCGTCTTGATTTTCTTCCTCTTCCTCTTCCTCTTCCTCTTCCTCTTCCTCTTCCTCTTCCTCTTCCTCTTCCTCTTCCTCTTCCTCTTCCTCTTCCTCTTCCTCTTCCTCTTCCTCTTCCTCTTCCTCTTCCTCTTCCTCTTCCTCTTCCTCTTCCTCTTCCTCTTCCTCTTCCTCTTCCTCTTCCTCTTCCTCTTCCTCTTCCTCTTCCTCTTCCTCTTCCTCTTCCTCTTCCTCTTCCTCTTCCTCTTCCTCTTCCTCTTCCTCTTCCTCTTCCTCTTCCTCTTCCTCTTCCTCTTCCTCTTCCTCTTCCTCTTCCTCTTCCTCTTCCTCTTCCTCTTCCTCTTCCTCTTCCTCTTCCTCTTCCTCTTCCTCTTCCTCTTCCTCTTCCTCTTCCTCTTCCTCTTCCTCTTCCTCTTCCTCTTCCTCTTCTTCTTCCTCTTCTTCTTCTTCTTCTTCTTCTTTTGGGGGTGTCCTGGGCCTCTTGAATTCTCTTCCCTAATTGAGATGACAAACAAATAAATACTCTCTTATTTCCAAGGATTAATTCATTCAATCAAAAAGATCGAGTTTTTACTCGAGTTTCGATAGAAGTTATTCTTTTTCAGTGTTTACTTCAATCTTAAACGATGACTTTCTCTTAAAATGTTCTTTTCTATTGTTTCACTGCGGATATTAAAAAGAAAACACTGACACGAATTTTCTTCTCGTTTTAGGAACAAGGCAAAAGATGTGTTGCTGTTTCTCCAGAGTGGTGACCGTTCTGGAGCGCTGTCAGCAGCAGCTTATCCAGTACTACAAGGCCACAACAAGTACCATCCCTGCACACCCCTTAGATCCTTCCAGGACCGTGGCTATTGATCAGTTCTTTTCTGAATTAGAACTCACTCAGGAATTAGAAGGTAATGAGACGACACAAGAACCCATTCATTTACCAGAGGGGACACGGAATTTAGATAAAGTTAGAACAAAGCCTCTAGACTCTTGGGGAGACATGTTTAAAGATGTAGTCGGAAAGCTCAGGATCCTTCTTTCAGGATTGGCAGGATTTGGCAAGTCAACTCTTTTATTGAGAGTTGCAAATGCGAGTACTGATCCGAATTCCGTGATGGCTAAGTTCAAACTTGTGTTCCTGGTGAAGTTGAGGGATATGCAACAGACAAGTTGCGTCCTTGAGGCCATACGCGACCAAATTTTACCAAACTTTAAGAAGGCAGTTTTGAAGAAACTTATTGATGATAACGAAGCGGATACAGCTTTCCTACTGGACGGATTAGATGAGATTCCTCTCGATGTTCTGAATTCTCCAGCACCTGAAGGTGGCTATGGGGTCAAGGATATCTTGCATAACAAGGTGCTGACACGCAGCACTGTCTTAGTATCAACTCGGCCACACATGGTTGATTTTGCCATCAAGGAATACCCGCACTACGCCCACGTTCGAACACTGGGCTTCACGATCGAAACTGCAAAGAAATACATAACATCCTACTTTGCTAACAAATATGACGCAAACAAAAGGTTATTATTAATTTCACACATAATGTCCAGCTCAATGATGCGCACACTGGCCCAGATTCCAATCATTGTACTCTTCCTGTGCGTAGTTTGGAGAAATCTGTCGAGATTGCCCGAGAAATTAACGGAGCTATACACAGAGTTTGCTAGGGCTCTAGTCAGTCGCCGTCGCAATGAAGGCGAGGATGAGGTGGAGTTGATGCAATCAGTCGTGTGTGGACTGGGGCGAGTCGCTCTGAATGGGTTACTAGACCCCAAAGGGGAAAGGCTGGTGTTCTCCTCCGAGGAATTTGATGAGAATGACTTAACACAGGATGGTGTTCGATTGGGTTTCCTTCAACAAGAAAGTTTCACGAGTGGCTTGAGGGAGATAGAAGTAGTAACATTCTTACACAAGACCATCCAAGAATTCTGTGCAGCAAACTACTTTGCCAATCTGCATCACCAACCACAGGAGTTCCATGAGAGGTTGCAGCAGATCAATCCAGACAATGTCCGTGCAATGGAATATCTGCTTCGGTTTGCATGCGGCATATCGTCGGGGTCTGCGGCTACTGGGCTCATCCTGGAGCACGTACAACAACAACGTAACAAAGGAAGATGGCGTGACGAGGTTACACTGCAGAATCTGGTACGCCTGATGTTATTTGAGTCTGGTTCCGACGAAATGGCTGATAAACTAGACCGGCCAGATGACGCGGCATGTAATAATCAGGAGGATCTGTTAGCGATGCGCTATTACTTGCAGTGTCTCCGTAAGCCACTAGTAGAACTTACGAGCTTCACTTTCCTCAGCAGTTCGCATGACGAATTGGTGCTGCTGAAGGATATTAATGATCAACTGCGTGGCCACACTGCAATACATCCTGATTTTCTTATCACTTGTAGATCGCAAGAAGACCTGAAGCTGCTGAGGGAGATACTACTGAATTATAACATCAGGCCTGACACAGGATTTGTGGCACTGAAACCGTTCAGAGTCACTTACATTATGTCTGAACAAGCGACCGAGGAGGTGCAGACCTTAGAAGAAACACTTGAAGGGATGGATGAGAGGCTTCGTGGTCAAATTGAGCTCCATCTGGAGATTAATGAGATGTCTCACTTTGACGATGAGCGTTTGTTAGGATCCCGTGTATGCAATCAGATCGAGGAAGTCAAACTGCGTAAACGAACGTATAAAGACGTCCGTAGATTAGAGATCGCACTATATGGATATGATGGGTTGGAACGCTTAACTGTGTCCGATACCAACCTCCACGGATTTCTTTTTATTATGGATTTTCTTGCTCGTTGGTCTTTGTCTTCGTTGACATTAGACACATGTGGACTGAATGACGATGACCTCCCAGAACTGATCACAATCTTGCATGCTTGGCAACGTTTAAGGTGGCTTGCTGTTCCCGGAAATGGATTCAGTATTTCTGGAGTGGCAATGCTTACTGCTCGACTCGGGATACGTCTGCCTCAACTACGGACGTTTCATCTTGATTACAGTGGTCCCAACGCAGAAAGTGTCAAGCAGGTGGTCAAGAGAAATCTTCCAAATGTCACCTATGTTTAATTAACTGATAAAGAGAGATGGCATTAATGTGCTGACACATCGTTGCAAAGTTCAAATAAAAATGGATGACACATATGCCAGTGAAAGTAAACCATCGACATGGCTTTTTTTATTTTATTTTCTTCATTGCGCTATTCAGTTTTCAGTTTCATCCCGAAAAAAAATGGATTCATTTTCTAAGTTGCCATTATTATGGATACAAAAATTATTCACTTCGGAATGAGACATCGACCGAAGAATAATCGGCCCATGTTTAGTTGTTAAATTATTACTTTACAATTTTGAACTATTGGCTGTCAGACAAAAATTCCGTTCTCGCGGGTAGGTTGGTCCCCGCCCAAAAATCAGTATCGATAGTGTACGGACCGAGAGTGAGTCTGCTCGCAAAGTGGATTTCTTTGGTGCCAAAAACAAAAATCATTTTTAGAAGGTTGCAGACGTCCAAAAATACGCAAAGGAGGTTTTGTCGGTGGATCAAAACATACAAGTTAAAAACGGATTATGAGAAGAAAATAAAGTTTGTTGAAGAGCATGGGTTACCAACTTTAAGCCGATTTGGCACAATGTAAAAGTAATAGGTGGTCAATCAATTGATGAAAAAAGATTATAAAACTTAAAAAACGAAAAGATAACATGCCTACGTCATCGAGGATTGATTGAGCTTAATAAAGTGATTTTCTATTTGCCTCTGTCCTCTGGTAGCTGGTTCATTTCCGAGGTCGTCGTGAATTCACAGCTTTCTGAAATGAAACAGTATGCCTTTGCCTTCCACCTCAGCATGTCTACGGTTCAAATCCAGTCAGGACTTCTGCATAATTAAATTGGCATTGTAGTGTCTCAACACAATCGGTACCAGGTTCATATCTAGGCTGTGTGGTTTGATCCAGCTTACGTAGTGCTTCTTCCCTTGTCTACTACCTTCCCATGTCCCCGGTTCAAATCCCGTCAGGGCTACTGCATTAATTGACAAAGCATTTCATTGCTTACCTGCCTCTACGCAATCGGTACCAGATTCACACCTAGGCTGTGTGGATTGACGCAGCTAATACGTATACTTCCCCTGTCTACTATACCTTCCCTTGTCCCCGGTTCAAATCCTGTCATGGTTACTTCATTACTTGACTAAGCATTGCAGTGCTTGCTTGCCTCTAGGCAATCGGTACCCGGTTCACATCTTGACAATGAGGAAAGTCTCAACTTTACGTAGTGCTATAAGTAGTTTCTTTGCCTTTCATCTTCCCTTGTCCACGGTTCAAATCCAACCAGGGCTACTTTGTTGTTGTCTTTATACTCAATCAGGCTATGCGCTTTTCTTGTCTCTTGCCTATATCACGAGAATCACATCCAACTAGAGTTTCTTTCAGGCTGAATTTACTCTGAATCGTGGCTGATTGCATCGGATTTGTTCTCTTACATTTGAGGTGGTCGTCTGCACTCTTATTGCACCATCATTGAAAAATCTAGTGGCTCCGGTTCGATTCCCATAAAGGGCCAAAACTACAACTGCATCACGTGGTTTCTGTCAAGAACTGTTTTCCCTCATCCCTTTCTTGCTTCTTAGACTTGAATTTCCTTCCTTATTTTCTCTCAACTCGAACGAGTCACATGAGGATTGTCAGAGACACTACGCTAAACATTCCTGAACATGAAACACAAACAAAATAAACACAGTTGTGTGGGTTTTTCCAAGAATTAATTTAAAATTCCAGCGACCAGCTAAACAACTTATCATTTGTATTTGCCGATCAGACCTTGAATTGCTGCCGTCATAATAATGAACACACAGCGCTGTTCTGGTCAAATGAAACTTCAAAACAGAATGACTAAAAAAAATGCATAAATATCAGCTTTAGTAAAACCAAGTGTCATAAATAAATCTATGCCCCGCCTGAAAGAATAGTCAATGAAAGTTTTATATAATAAATTGGAACAAGAAGAATATTGTGAATGCATGTTTATGCAATTAAGCATCATGTTAAAGGAATGTCAAAAAGTATCTAAGAAACTAGATGTGAAAGGAAATGAGTTTTAAAAAATACCAATATCATTTCTCATTTCCATAAAGAAAAATATTACACTGAAAAGGTAGACCTGAATAAAACAATAAAATAGTTTTACAAGATGGAATTTTTGCGTCGGGGTGATATTTTTGCGTCGGGGTGTTTTTTAAAAAAACGTCGGTGAAGGGCAAAACCAAATTTGATTTATATCACCCCGACGCAAAAATTCCATCTTGTAATAGTTTATGCGGTACCCGCTGCTATGTACATCAGATTCGAACCAGCCAACCGATCCTGTTAGCTCAGTGGTCGAGTGGTAAGACATCTGCACTAGAAAGCAGGAGGTCGTGGGTTCGAGTCCCAACCGAGTGATTTTTTCCAACTTTCACTCGGGAGGTAACACACTGAGTATACAGTGTTTAAAAAACGTCGGTGAAGGGCAAAACCAAATTTGAATAAAATAGTTGTTAATTGTTTTCAAATGATTGTGAATAATTTTAAAACAATAAAATGGTTGTGAAGAGTTTTACGTCGTCTTGTTCAAGTGGGGAACTATACATTTTAGTTTTCGTTGCAAACACTCATTCTGTTTTCCTGAGCACTTTAATCGTTTATTTGACATCTAATGACATTCTAAAGAAAACAACAGATTTTGCAAAACATGTATTTTCGTTTCTCGAAATTGCAATCTTGTAAAGAAAACTGTGTATTATTTTATTAAAAGCACATAGGATCAGTTGCTTTTCATGCATATTATTCGTTACTAAAAATAACACCACTCTAAATCCAGAAAAGAATGATCAAACCTAACCTGTTGAAGTTTCAGATCAGTGGAAAGTGCTTTCCCCTGAAAACAGTGAAACCCCACACACAAGATTTAGTCCACGAAGCACTGTTTCGTCACTAGCACTCTTGCTTTTGAAAACTTTAGTCAGTTAAGAGATCGTTAAATATCAACTAGCTTCTTGATTTAGTCTAAAAATGACAAGAAGCCAGGTGGGATAATTTCAAGGGGTGTTTACTCCAAGTACGATCTTTAATCCAAGTAAGTTTTTTTTTTGATAATTTGATGGGTTACTTTTGGGATAAATGCAAATGATCCGTTGTGCCTAAATGGTGATTGTAAGTTAATTGAAAATAAATAATCATGCAACAAACATCAGCTTTTGGTGCAAGTATTTTAGTAAGATGTTTACCAGTCCTATAATAAAGTGTAAGCTGAACACGTTTTTTTTTCAAATAAGACATGTCATCAAAGTGTGTATAAGTATTGCTTATTGTGTAACAGCAGATGGAATACATCTTCAGCTTTAGAATGGGGTTGTTTTGTAAGATACTCTTTCCATTTCATAAAGTAGTTTAGCAAAGGCTAACAAATAGAACTGTAGCAAAGATAAAATATCTTAAAACAAGTGAGTTGAATTTTATAAAGGTCTTTTACCGGAATATTAATGTTAAATTTGTGTGCACATTATTGATGTATCTAGCATCATTTTTACACTATGTTTCACATTTTAAGGCATATAGATTTATTTTATTTTCATGCATTTTGTTCGTTTTCAATGATAATACCCCTCAAAATCAAAATAAGAATTTTCAAAGCCTAACCTGTTGAAGTTTCAGTTAAAAAAACAAATTCACAACCTTTTGGTCGTGAAACTCGATTTGGTCATTAGCATTCTTTATTCCAAAAATATGTCAATAATGTTGACTGATAACTTAAAATCACGTGCATTTCTTGCTTTTTTTTAAATGACAGCAATAAAGACAATATAATTTCACATGTCGTTTAATACGAGTACGATTTTTAATCCACGCATGAGCTTATTTTGATAACTATGCAGTAATTTATTTTGGGGGATGCAAAATGATGCTATAACAAGATTTCACATAATGGCTTCGATCCAAGTAAAAAAATAGTACAAACGCATTGAATATTTACAGTTTGAAACGACATTATTATATTCTATTTCTGAAAATTGCATCTGTATGACAGGCATTGTACCTTTTTGGATACTATTTTCACATTTTATTTTAAGTTGCATGATGTCGGACTTAGTGAACATCAATAAATTGATATCGGAGATATTGTATACCTTGGTTTGTAATAATTTTCTGTTCGATACAAAAGAACGCGGAGTCATTTTTACGTTATGATCCATTAATACTCACAAATACCCCCACTTTAGCGATACTCTCCGCCCACTTTCTGGTCAGTACAAAGCCCTTAAAGACAGAGCTTGAAATGATGACGTTTATATATGAAAGCTTATTTATGCCCGAAACTTATATGCCCTATATTTATGAAATTAGTGTAAAAATTTCCGTGAATTCATAAGCTAAAAACACGATGATGATAGAGGGTTGATTCCTGCCTTCCTACTCTTAAAGAGTTAAACAACGAGCTATACGGGTCTATTATAATGCAGGCGCGGATCCAGAGGGGGGTTTGGGGGTAAAAAAAAAACAGGTCTGACTCAATTGTTTTTCATAGAAAGACATACAAATAATGTGAACCGCCCCCTCCCCCCCCCCCCTTCTCCCTGCTCTGACACCCACAAATAATTATACTGGTAATAATGTCCGCCTGTGCACAAAATATGGACAGAGCCTGCTGGGTTACGGGGGTATTTGTACACTATTCTGTGTACACTATTCTGTAATATAGTGTTCGTCCGATGATTTGATGGTCGGATTATTTGAACAGCGCCCCGTTGAAAGTATGTCACCCCCCACTCCCCCACCCCCCCCCCACCCCCCACCCCCCACCACCCCCACCCCTCCTATTGATTTTACGGAGGTTAAGTGTCCGGGGAAAAACGGTCTACATTCAGCATTAATTTGATGATGAACCCCCCCCCCCCCCCGCAAACATTCCTGGATCCGCCCTTGTAATGCGTAAAAAAAATTGTAAGCGGAAGAAAATGTGGTTTACCTTCAAAGAGCCGTTTTCATTTCACCCAACCCCTCCCCTTGGCTCCAAACATGGACACGCCCCTCTCCTCACCCAACAAGTGTGTAAGCTAATCCAAATAGGGAAGGAAATCCTTAGAGTTGCAATGCATGCTTTAATAGGTTACCTGATCGGCACCACCCTGGAATCTGACTGGACTGCCCAAAGGGCGACCTCAATTGGTCATAGTGGAAGTTGCCATGGTGATCATGGTGATGGCAAAGATATTCGTGATTGTTGCTTTGTGACTACAATAATCAACAAAATACACAGGCATCGGGAAAACGGTCATTTATTGATGTGTATCACTAGGTAATACCCATAACTTCATCCATCATTCAAAATCAATTACGCTCTACCAATAACAATGATGTGTTTTTGTAAAAAGGACATTCATCAGTGCACTGGGACGCCATTTTGCAGGTAAATAACGGTCATTTAATATAGTTTAATAAAAGTAAGTTAAGTCAATAAACTTGAATCGACTTCTTAACCTGCAGTATCTGATGATAACATTGTGAAGTCGTTTATCCAGGGTTCTTATGACCAAAAAAATATCGGGAACAAAATTGAAAATGTGTTGTTAAATAACAATACAAATAAATATACATGTTAAACTTGAAAACAAAAGAGCTTTAAATTGGGATAATAATATCGAACCGGCCGATTCTAATGATTAGGATATTCAATGCAAAACATTAGGCCTACAAATATATTTACAGAATCCCAACGGGAGTGTTGCAAATACATTATTTCATGTATTTCACACAAAAAAAACGCCGTTCCTTTGGAAGAAATGATATTTGCTCATTAAAGAGAAATCACAGACGATCATACTTGAAATCATTGAATATAAATATCAATCGGATTCCTTCCAAACAAAACATTGGCCAATTCCACGAAGCTAGCTGCTCAGCACATAAATATTTTGTGGAACAGGCAAACAGTTCTTTGGCGGAAACGAAATATTTAAAATAAATAAATATTATCGCTTGTGCACGTATTCAGCTGACTGCGCATGTAAGCACAAAATCCTTACATGCGCCTCGATGCGCACATGCCAAAAATTCCTCGCTAATCCGAGAAATACGCTAACGATAACCACAAAATGTTGCGCTACAGTGAGCAGGGATTATTCGTTTTACAAAAGCAGCGCAATGAAATTGGGCTTTGGTCCTAAAAGCTGAACACAAAATGAAAGTCACACACTCAGGCTGTGTGGTGATTGTGTACATTAATTGACGCATCGTTACCTGATCATTCGGTGTCCATTCCGGGCCTCTTGTCGTACCTTTCCCTGCATGTTATCCAAGATCTCTAGCCAATACAGAAACAACAATCTACTACAACTGAGAACACAAGTCCGGTTGCTTTCACCTTTCAACTAACGAGGTCCAAATCGTACAACCTCTTCGCCATTTTTCTGTTAAAAGAAAACAGATAGCGCCCTCTACTGTTTCGAACACGAGGACACTTTCAGGTTAAGCCAGAGGTCAAAGGTTCAACCGAAACTAAACAAAATGTGTCCTCGTGTTAGTTTAGCTACAGATCTCAGTCAACTGAGTTAAAGCTCTTTACGCAATCCATAGTTGCATTGAATTTCACAGATTCGGGATTGTAGGCTTCATAAAAGTCAATAACGAAGTTGACTTCATGAAGAACTAAATGATCTGGTTTTTCTTTTCTTGACGAAATTAATCGCAAAGCGGCAAATTGGCCTTAAAAAAAGGAGGCTTTGTCAGTTACATTGCAATAACTTCATTCACATCCTCCAGGGAAAATCACACAATAATTCAATCATTAAAAAAAGATATTTACACGCGCGGAAACCTGATGCATTCCGCAGTTTCGCTCATATGAGGTAGTTTATCTTGTCTACAACGACACCCTTTGTAGTCTAATCTTGATGCAATGAGGGTGTCCTTTCAAAACCATTTTCGCCTGTTGATGATCACCACTTTCTTTCGAGCGCTTGTTTACCCAATATAGGAACGCACTTGCGCACGACACGTGCGCATGAAATGCACGTGCATTATTTATGGTAATCGACCTTCCCACAATGCTTCATCGCCTGTGTGTCCTTCACAAATAATGAAAACACAAAAGCACAAAACCCAAAAGGGAGTATCAAAATTGTGCGAAAGCCTTATTTACTGGAAGACGATCGTGTGACTTGGATGAGGCAGGATCGGATTAACTCCTTAGGTGACGGCTGTTTCATGTAATGTGGCCAATAATGATGAAAAGAGTCGCCAGCATGCCGATCACATACAGCACCATGAAGATCCGATCAACCACCAGCGCTACCTGTTTCCATTCAGCGCGCATCGTTTCCTCTTTATCCTTGGCTTCGAAATTCTCCCGGATGCATTTGAACTCGTCCAGGATTTGCCGCAGCATGGCCATTTGGCGTGAACTCTCCTCCGGGTAGGAGGGAATGGAAGGCGTGGAGACCGCCCTCATGTGTTGACCTAAGGGGTGGGGTCGTCGGCGCTTCTCGCTCTCGTTCCCAGAGGACGAGCTGTTCCCGTCCAGGCTGATGGTTGTCCCGACCACGTGATCGTTCTCAAATGTCCCCTTCAGCTCCACGTTTGCGAAAAGTTTCCTCATGGGTCGCTTGTGCCGTCGCTTGCCCACACATCCGTTGTTGTTTTTGGAATCCCTGACCACTTTTTTGTCGAAGGCCGTCAGTTTTCGCATCAGGATCAGTCTGCCGAACTTGCTGAGGATGAGACTACGCAGCCATTGGGGGACGGGTTGCGGGGCTGGTCCCATGTGATGAAGGTTAAGAACCACGACAGACATGGCTAACGACAGTGACACCATGACCATAGTAGAGGCGTAGTAGATGGCTGAGAAAGAAATATAGGCCTATGTATTATTTAGCAGTATTCTCAAAAGATACTTTTATTAGTTTGGGGACGGTAGTTCAGACAAAGTTGGTTTAATTCATGTTTTTGTGTGCCATGTTTTTGGTAACCATATTCAAAAGAGCCCATTCGTATTTGCTTAATAGTCTCTTGTGTCTTGTAACGTGACTTGTAACTGACTTGTGATCGACGTAGGATGGACTTGTGACGGACTTGTGATGATAATGATTGGTTTATGACAGACTCGACTACATTATTCTGGGAATATCAATCTGCACTTGCGCACTTCACCCATTAAATAAGTTCAGTGCAAACGTTTAGGTGTAAATTTGTGAGCACGGGTTTCATAAGCAAAGTCTTTTCTCTCATCCGAGTGTTTTTTCTCACAATAACAACGCAACCCTGTCCGTATAATCTGCCTAACTTCCTGATAATGGCGTTACAATCGTAAAGAATCTTACCGACGATCGGCACGGCTCCAGACGGAGGGAGAAGCTCGGCCACCAGGAGCAGGAAGACGGTCAGCGACAGGAGCACGGTGATGCTCAAGCTGACCTTCTCACCAGACTCTGCGGGTAGGAAGAAGCTTAGTAGCGTGGTACAGGCTATCAAGACGCAGGGCATGATCAGGTAGAAGACGAAGTACGTAGGGATACGCCGCAACTCCACTGAGTAGGTCACGAAGGTAAAAGGTACCTCGGGGTCGTCCGGGTAGATTTGGTAGCCCTCCAAGCCGTTAGAGGCGGTGAAGTTCATCAGAGACCACTCCCCAGAACTCCGGAGGTAGCGATCAGCAGAACCTGGGGCAAGATGGAACAAAGTCAATCCTTGAATGTAAAGCTATGGAGACTTTATACAACAGTTGTAGTCAATTGTAAGTCTATCACAAGACAAACCCCGCGGTAAATCGCAGGTCAAATTGCAAGCATGGTCATACAAGTAGGGTTGAACAATGATGGCACGCCTTTTCTGATCATAAGAATAACTTGCGATATGGCTTGAGCTTTTTGACTTTTGATAAACTTGTGAGGACCAGACTTCATGTACAATGCTGTTTCGACCAGTAAGATGTCATAGTTTTTGTCTCCTTTTCTCTTTTACCATTGGTGTTTTTGTAGGGTCCACTTGGGTGTCTCAATTTTCTTTAGCCCACTCAATGGATATAGTCATAATTTCAAAAAAATACCGAAAAGACATGTTTTCCTCAAAATGTGGGTAGTAGCATGTCCGGCACTTCCAACCCAATCCTTTTACGTATCACATTTCTAAAATGCGCATGTATGTGGTCCATACAAGACAAGCCGCCTAAATTTCATAGGGATGGAAACATTATGACACCGGCCCAACATAAATTTTGATTGGTACATGCACCCTAAATAAATGTGTACTGTGTACCTTCTGGGTAAATTCTTTCATAAATTTGATAATATTTTTATCAAAATAACAAAATCAAATTCAAATACTAGTGAATAATTTCACCCAATCGTCGGATAAAATAGTATTGGTTAACTCTCTCATCTTTTTAAAGGAAAAAAAGAATACAGCAGGTCACTCATATGTCCCAAATGTGGTCCATTTTTAAAGTGTTTTGGACTTACCAGTTCCTTCCAGAATAATTTCATCGGCTCCGTGCTGCCACGGACCAAACTGAACCTCACAGTTCTGTCTGTCGAATGGGAAGTTGGTCACGTCCATCTGGCAGTGTGTCATGATGATAGAGGGCGACTGCCACACTACCCTGCCATCGTAATATACGCTGCAGATGGAGTTTTTGGCGTAATCGTCGTAACGGCTCCCTGCACTGCAGAACCAAACAGGACACAGAATCAATTACTCAATAATTGTTGCCTGCACGCCTGAAAGTTCCCGGTCAGAATCGAGCCTGAATCCGGGCCAAATATGACCTGACACGCTACTGGGTCAAAATGACAGGTTTTGAGTGAATTTGACCTTTTGGGAGTAAAAATAACACGTGTCAAAATGACTCTCTTCTGGGTCATATTGCCCAGAGAAGTAACCAAGAGAAGTGTCATTTTCATCTCAAAAGTGTGGGATCCGAGTCGAAGATGACCCGGGTCTTTCAAGAATGTTTTTCTTTGTATTGTGTTCTCACGTGTTATCTCATGAACTCAGTAAAGATAGACAGCGATGGTGGAGCAAGTTCGAGCGCAAATTACGGTTCATGATTAGTCATTCTCCTCTGACCAGTGCGCCAGCGCATTGACAGTCCCGCTCGAGCGATCGAGGCTGAGAACGATCTACGAAATCTCATGGTTAGTATGTTTTACTCTGTTGGTTCCGTTTCTCTTTGCTCTAGCGGCTGCCAGCTGTTCGCACAGCTTTTAATATATCAACGGTTTCCTTTGCACTTAAAACCAGCTATACAACTGTGCCCGGAATAAGATCCAGTCTAGTCGACTTATGTCGTCAGTCGAACTATGTTCACCATGGTTTCCGCTCAAACTTGCTCATGTCAGGTGACAGGTGTGTTGAGCACACGTTTGGACCAATGTGCTTTCCTTCAAAGAGCATGCATGACCTCAAATTTAATTCAAGATGGCAGGATTCCTGAAACGGTCAACGGCCAGCTACAGAGTCTCGAAACAGCTATACGCCTCTTCAAAGTTTGACATTCCACAATAATTTATAATGAGGTTAATGATGAATGTTAAGCTCATCAGTAAGTGGTTTGACGATAATGCACGCGGACATCCGGGGGTCAATGTGAGCCGCGCTTGGGACTTTTTAATCGTTGCGGATCTATAGTTCTATATTTTGAAATGCATGAAAATTATTTTAATGATTGTTTATTGATAAAATATATCATTGCGGTTGGCTTAATTTGGTTTGTTGCTTGTTGGGGGTTTTTTGCTTACTTGTTGTATAACCAGAGGTCGGGCATCCACAATTTTTCCTTTGGAATCTTAAAATTTTTGAGTCCGTTGTAGTCGTTTGGGTCCCAGACCAGATACTCGTCCTTCCATCTCTAACGGGAAAAAATCACACAAAACAAATATGTTAATATCCTCGCCACTTTTGCCAACATGCCACTTATTTTGCACGATGAGCATTTTAATGAGCAGACTGAATTGATCGTAAGTGAACATAAATTAGGCAAACAACACTCTTTTCATACAAAATATGAGAATTTATCTTTGAGTTGTCCTTACCATTGTCAGCCAGGCGTTGATTTTGAATGTTTCCAGCCGTTCGTCCTGTAGGGGAACGCAGAATGAAAAAGACAGTCACTGAGAATTCCAACGGCCTTTCAAGACTTTGCCACAAAGTTACGAATTAATCAAATGCAAAGAAGGATGACATCGATTGACAGATTACGAATCGTCGTTTTTGTACCGGCTTTGACTTCATAGAAAGCCTTAATTGTCAGAAAATAATTGAAATACTACAAATTTTGACCTCGTGTTGATTGGATGGTTCGTCGGTTGTTTTTAATTGACCAACATGGAAAAGATCAAGTCTCACAAGCCACTAACACAAAATGTCCTGAAACCGAAGCGGGAGCCGGAAATCCCTCAGTTTGTCACTGCCAGGCAAATCATTGTTTATCAGAGGGCGCCCTCATGTTTTTTTCTATCCTATTTACCACTTCTCTCGGATTGAACCCACCACCCAAACAGAGTGCTGGGAAGGGCTAATTTCCTCTGTATGTATGACGTAATTTCGTCGAGCCCTCATTGGATAGAATATGTTTAAACAATAACAAGGGTCACGATTTGCGCATGCGCCTGACAAGTGTGCACAGTTAGTGCATTGGATGTGGCAGTTAGCTACCCACAATGCTTTGCGCTTCTGTGCTTCCTTCACAAGATTTTTGTGAAGAGGATTAGCCCTTCTCATCGCCCTGTTTGTGCGGTGGGTACGAGCGAAACTTACCACGTCCAACACCTGGGCTACGAAGAACTGCATCTCGACGACTGTTGGGCGACTGTCGTTCTTGACCGGACGGACCGATATGTCGTAGGAGCTGTTATTGTAGAACAGGTCGTGTCGAAGTCGACGGTGAGGAGCGGAAGCAAATATACCTGCACAAAGAACAGTCGCAGACTTGAACGTTCATTATTCTTGTTGGTTGGACCATAGTTGGACCCCGAACTAGTGACCCAATTTCCGAAATCCTGGAAACGACTGTGGTTACACAACAACCTTCAACCTTGGTTTCAGTTACACAATGAAATCCAACTCGACATTGACCTTGATGCAGTCAATACATTTATTTGTCCATCTGTCGATACCAGGTTATTTCAATGATACAATAGCAATGTTGGTAAACAAGGGAAGTAGTGGAATTAATCAGGTATAATACCTTGCCCTACATTGTACGGAAGGCACATAACTCCGCCCACCGCAATAAAACCTCGGCGTTGGCTTTGCCTCTTGGCCTATAGCTTCAGAAAACTTCAAAAGCCTCGTCGTGTCCAACACTCTTACTTCAAGAGAATACTCTACACCTCTGCCTCATATAGGCTAATAAACCGAGACACTGATGACCACGGAGCAGAGTATTGACCCTTCATTTCTTTGGTGTCCCGTAGATGAGGAGCTAATATTAGGCCATGATCAACTCCCTGGAAATGTATCCTGAAAAAAATGACTTTCGTGATACACGAGTCCGTATTGCGGGAAATGTAGCCATCCTAAAAAAAAAATAATGCTGAATTCGAATAGGATTGTTCCCGACTGCAAAAGTGCACACATGCAGGTGTATATTTATGTGGCGGGAACCAGTCTAGAGTGTGGGGGGGATCTAGGAAGCCCTCTGTTGATGAATCATCCCGCATATCTTTATCTTAGTACGCAACGGGACAACTTTCAATGCAAAACGTCACCCTTTTGTGCAAGGAGGTGTGAACTTTTCATCATATAATTTTCATATCACGAACCTGAACAGAAATGAGGGGTTGATCATGGCCTATATCTCCTTAATCGAAGGCATGACGTATTTTCGAAAGCCTCTCATTTTTCTCAGAATGCGATCGCAGATGAATATCCGGGTATTCAATTGAGACAATTAGTACAATAAGCTCATCCCGATTACACCTGACCTATAATTGATCATATCAGCACTGTCAATACTGCATGTCGAGGCATCTGCATTGAAGCCCAAAGGCATGTGCTGCATTCCATCATAATCAAATGAAAACATGTACAACCCCGAATGTTGATTGTAAGCCCGAGGACGAACCCGCTCTGCCATCGGGCTCTGGCTGGCAGGCTTGTGGGGCGATCAGAGCCTTGACCCCCGCCGATCTGGTTCGATATTCACGGTGACCTAGCTCACACATGTCGTAGTAATATTTTTTGACAGGTGGAAAAGAATGCATTTTTTTGCATGAATAGCATATAAGTTGAGCCACTGGTCCATGCAGCTGTTCTAGGTATTATAAAAACACAGATTTCTATTAATGTTTCGCTCATGTATCATACCAATGTTAAGCAAATATTGTCTTAACCTCTGCGATGTGCATTCTCTATGCATCTTTGGCTGTTTATGTTACTATATGCAATTTAATTGTCGATATTAGATTACTATCATAGGCCAACCCGATGCATGGTTGTATCGCTTGGCCGTTGAAAGGGGAAAATAGACAAATAATAGAATGATTATTTTTAAAGCTTTGCAAAGGCAACCGGAAAAGGCAAATCACGTACACTGACAAGAGTACGTGTCACTACAATGATAAAGAGATGAAAAGGTCACCTGTTTTTGTAGCTCGGAGTGTGTCAGAGATAAACAGATCGTAGATTAGTCGTTCTTGCTATATCCAACAGCACTAACTTAGCATTTACCCGTAAACAAACTGCACAGATCTGATCCAAAGACGGTAAGACGCTGATCGAGTCTACACGCTCGATTGTATCAACTGTTTGCGCGGTTCAAAGTATAAGTGCACTCTATAATTACTTCATTTCCAGACATTTTCATCAGCGCTATACGCTTTGTGCATTATCGTTAGTGCATTCCTTCGGCCGTGCTTGATTTTGTCTTGTCGCAATACATAACAGCCAACATGTCTGATGGTTTGGCAACCGATATTTAATCTTCTTTATATCTTCTTATTCAAGAGCCTTTTTGGGACATCATTAATAAAAAAAAAAGAATAGACTCGATACGGGCGTTTCTCCAAAAAAAATTGTTTATCGTTGAGGAAAACCCAATAAATGTGATATTTAACTCACGCCTAGGGCTAATGATGAATGATAAAGCGAAAGGCTGTAGGAACTCGACCAGAGCCCTGCGATGTCTGCAGGCTGGAATTATGTCTTCTCAACGGTATGTATATTCTGCCTCAATAAAGAGCAACTAGATCGCAGATGTGAACCTCATACACTTGAAATACAATTACAGTGTTCTACCTATTTTGTGCTATGCAAATATGCCATTACAGTTTTTAATCATCCCATGAAATTTGGCACATCTTTTTAGTTTTGGTCAATTTCAGTGTCCACTTTGATCGGTATCTTTTTTTAGCTTCTTTCTAGGTGGATGCAAACAAAACAGCTCCCAATTACATTGAGGTGCTAGATGTATTTAGGGGTTTGTAACACAAAAGTAAATTGAACAACATTAGACTCCTTTTGTTTATTTGAAGAAAAAAAATCGGAAGGGGCCGGGGGGGAGGTTACAAATATGCGATACTCCTCTTTGTCCATTACACGAGCAAGATAAGTGGATTTTGAATTGGCGTCCGATTCTTGCCACGTCCGTTTGGTATCCGTTCCAGCATTTACTCCGGTGTAGACTTTTTTTACATTTTGACCGACGCGAGCACTTCGTCATATATCGCGTCACCTGTTTGGCCACAGAAATTCCTTTCTAAGGTTACAAAACTGAAGTGGACACTGTGGACTTGTTGTATTGATCGCTGCTTGGCAAGACGCATGCGCGAGCGTTCCTAGTTCCTACCTGTAGTACTAAACCTGATATATGCTCCAGAGTGTGTCGGCTTATGTGATATTCAGCTTGCATTTTGAAACAAGTCACAAGGCCTACTGAAGAGACCATTGAGCAGCTGATGTAAAGTAAGATGAAAAAAGCATAAACAAAAGAAAAAAATCATTAGAAACGGTTGGATACATCTATATGCTTTCCCCTTAAATAGAAAGACAAAACTGGGGGCGGATCCACAGATTGAGACAGGGAGTCCAAGCTTATGTGCAGTTGGAACTTCTTTGTTACTTCACCAAATGTGTTATTGTACTTTGCATATCAATGCGCCATGCATTATAGCGGGTTGGTTGTATGTCATCATTGTATGATGGTTCAGGCGCTGTCTATTGATACCCATTGGCTGTTCAAAGTGTGGTCACTGTCAACCATAGTACCACTTCCAAAACCATGAAATGTAAACAAAGCTATCGTAATAAGCCATGTTTACCTTATTACTGAATAATTGCAGTTAAAAAGGTGTATATTCCTAAAAGCCTTCAATGTTCAAACCGTTTGGTTGAAATTTATTTTAAACAAAAACCTGGGTTTAGATCAGCATTTCCCTCACTCCCATCGCTGAATCCCCCCCCCCCCCCACACCCCAACTGAAGCTACCCAAATTTATATTATTCATGGTTCAACTAATTTCATACAGAATGTATACTAGAGGTCGATAAATTGAGGGACATTTTAAAGAGTTTTTTTTTTAAGTTTCTATCATTTGCTTAAACATCGTTCGTTGCTTATTTGAAAGCAAATCGATTGAAGTAAAGAGTCTAAGCTTTAAAATAATCCATTCAGAATTAGACAGTAAACAGTTTTATATATTATGTGCTTTCTGGGGGAAAAAATGCTCGGAGCGCTTGGTGGCAGCAAAGAGCTTTTACTGAGCATGCGTACGAACGTCTTCAGACGTAATAAACCGAATCAGCCAGTTTTTTTCGTCAATTTTTCCAATTATCTTAACAAATGTAAAGCATATTCATAGAAATAAAATATATCGTGTTGAACTGGGGTGCAATGAAAAACGAATTTAAAGGAATATATGGGTTGCAACAAGGAATTATTAAAGGGTAAAATCGCGGAGGTATATATTGCGCGTTATCAATCGTCATCGCGATGCTATCGCTGTTGTATTGCCGCAGGACGAGGCATTCAGCTGATGTATTGCCAGCGGGGGTGTACATTCACCGATATTAAATTCGCATTGCTTTTCGGAGCATACCATAAAGATCCGGTATTGGTACCCCCGGGGTTGCAACAGCTTGGAGTTTTAATAAAGCTGGGAGTCCTGATATCGGGTGGATCATGCAGGACTCGCTCGAAATTAATTTGTTGATAGTCCCGTGTGTTGTCAAGACACTTTGTCGATCATTTGCAATGTTACCATTGCTGAGAATTGTGTATGGTGACAATTGTACGGATTTCATCTCAAACGCACATGTCCAACCACCACTAGGCTCTTCATAAAAAAAAAATTAGTATCACAAAAAGTGTCATAACACGGCCACCGTCGCTATAATGCATTTTTTTTTTAGAACACAGATAGCCAAAAGTGTCTATATACATACATCAACTAGTTTCGTATCTATAATTTTCATGAATGAACTCAGGTCAAGCATATCCGCCAAAAAAAAATAGAAATACAGAACTAGAGCTAAAGACAAATTCAGAAAATATTTTACAATGTAGGTAAGCCTTTGAAATTCGTCATACCACAATGACAACAACATATAATCTATAATTGTGTCTCTTCAAGGCCACCTTATTGCTGACGGCACAGCTGTGGTCAAGCAGTAGACTGCGCGGCGATTGGGCTAGCATTGGTTTAACACTGGTCCGGTCATCTTACATAGACCTACCATTGTTTTGTGCCTGCCTTTGCGCTCAGTTTGGTGCGTGACATGGCAAAAAAAATGCGTACACCTAGTGCGAAGACATTCACAAGCACGTATAATTGCCCCCCAATGGCTCGGTTGTGTGTATCTTTTTTTTATCAAATTATTTACATTTTCATATTGTTTCTTTTGGTATAACTTTGTCATAATGCTGCTTGGCTGAACCATTTTGACATCTTTTATTTCAGAGCCGTGACATAGAATAGTCTCACCTTTAGTTGGCACTGGTCACGTTCAGGCGAGTCATGACATTGATTCTTGTCATCAGCATTGTTTCCAATTCCAGGGAGGCATTCAACATTTCTCTTTTCCCAACACTGTTCGAGGTCATGGTGAATGGAATAATTATAATTCCTTTCCCATTGATTTTGTGATAACCCTTTTGATTTTGATATCAGACAATGCATGGCCAGGTCACTGAGTACACGTATATTAGAGGGAAAACTACGGCTGACTAGTTTTTGCATTGTTATGATAAGCTAATATTGGCCAAGATGATGCATATCATATTCAACTGTATGGAAAGACTATAATCCGGCTACCGAAGTTCGAATCCATTATCGGGTTCGTTAATCCATTATCTGTCTGGTTAAGCAGGCAAAATGTTATTGTGCTCCTGTTATTGTGCTCCTTTTGCTTATCCGGTTTGTTAGTGTGACGTCATCTTAATTCAACCATGCGTACTTCACACGGTGTAGCATGGAACCGGAAGTTAACGCAACTCGAGCGTTTATCCAATGGGCGCTAGTAATTAGTGGTGCGCGCGTGTATGACGTTTATACTAACGCACCGGATTGGTGCAAATCACACAATACACATTTCATGTGGATGTAAAGTATAATTTCAGTATTGCTACGATAATGCATTGTGAATTTTACGAACATCGATTGGAAAACGCGCACAAAATCTCATAAAGAACATGCCTAAAAACCAGTTATTTTTATTAGTACCCACTCATGCGTGACATGAAAAACAAGCAGTTGAGTGTGAACAGTGCACGTGCCTGTAGATTCACTCAGATTGTCGACTGTTTCTTAATAGTGCCAATGATTTATGAGGCGTCCCGAAGCACCAACAAATTATTCCGTGTCATCAAATCTTCTAAAAACTACGTCAACGAGGATTGTGTTTGTTGGTTTGTTTTTTGGTCCTTCGAGGTTGAGATAGATCGGGGCGAGTTAGGGCCAAACGAGTTCTAGTGCGGCGGACATAATGCACGTAAATGTGGTAATTGAGTTGGACCACGCTTCACTTTTTACCTCGTAGACGCCACGGACAGAATCGGCCGATTAGGCCTATGCTGCGCTGGTTGCGACATCATGGTTAGAAAAGACTGGAAGTGAGGAATCGGAGGAGGGGGGAGGGGACAATGACCCACCCGTTAGACTATCCCTAAAAGAGTTACAGGGGTGAAATAAAAAGGGTTGAGCAGGGGAAACTATGCCCCGTGTGCACTGTCACAATTACGAACGAAAAGAATCTGGAGCAGTGAAAGTATGACCGAATCACTACCCCTCCTGAAAATGAGCACCCCAATTAAATTCCCCACTGAAAATTTCATCCAAATTTTGCAAATGAGACAAAAATACAAATTGATAATGAGGCTTGCTATATATTTATTTATTTCATTTCGTTCAGACGATTTATTCGTTCATTCATTCACACATGGTTGTAATCTTTTTCACCGTCAAATATTTCACCGCAAACATGAAAATAATTCAATGTATACAAATCGTCCCATATCAGAAAACGAAACAACACAAGTTGTGCTTTTACAAGACATTATCGGGGAAAAGCTTAACATTTTAATTTAGACACTTTAAATATTTGATTGCAAAAAAGTACCATAAACCAAAATACATGCTTTACAATACATACCTGCTTTGCGATAGGGTATGGTCTTCTGGCATAGGAGGGAAGTACTTTTAACAATTTTAATAAACACATCTTTAAGTTAAATACGAATGGGAGAAATTACGCATCTGCGAATTGGGCTTCATCCAATTAGATCAGATAACTAATTGCAAATAATTTGGTTCCTATTAATTAAATGCTTGCTTACCGCACTAATGTTAGAAATTGTTGGACTTAAATTTGCATATTCATGAGGCCCTATTCTGGGTAACGTTAATAAATCATTTCCTTTGTCTTCAATCCAGTTAGAGTCAGGGGAAACGATTGAATGTGCGTTCGGGCTTTGAAGTAGATCACGACACCGATCTTAAATTAAGCTACAGCTTACGATCTCATCAAGTCAAATTACATCCGTTCATTGGAGAATTGAAAATTAAGGCACGTGCTAGTAGGAAGTCATTGCAATGCTAATGAGGCATTATTGGGACACCGTACTTCCTAATCAGATCGCATGTTAACATGATAGGTAAGAGATATGACCGATTAGATGACATTCGCAGGTTTAATACGTACGTAATAGGAAAGTTATATTCTTCGACAGACTGCTCGAGCCGTGATTAAATCGTTTTCGGCCGCTATACATGTAGACCTACGTTTAATTTTCCTTGACGCTACCGAGATTGCTCACTTTCATCTTCACAACTAAAGAACGCAAGTTAAATAAAATCCAATAAAAGCAAGGCAAAACTCACTAATATCTGACAAGGCAATACCAGTGGCGTCACCAGACTTTTCAGTCAGGGGGGGGGGGGGCACAGGGGGGCACCAGCATTTGATGGGGGGGGGCACTTAGGTGGATACGGATCGCCGTCCTGGGGGAGGGGTCTAAGAGGAGGGGGTGCCCCCCTCCCCTTTGGAAAATTTTCGCATACGGAGGATGGGCTAGATGCAAAATGGTGCCACATTTGATGCTCATTTGAAGAAAATACGAATTACTGTGCTTCTTTGTCCTTATGGAAAACCAACTCAGATGATGGGAGTTGAATATAACAAAATATATATATATTTTTTTACCAACCCAAATCTCAGATGGGGGGGGGGCACTCGGGGGGCACTAGGTTTTCCAGGGGGGGCACGTGCCCCCCCCCCCTTGCCCCCCCTTGGCGACGCCACTGGGCAATACACTTGTATCGTAATTACGTAACCAGACCAAACCAGACTAAACCAATCAAAACCAAACCAAACCAAACTAAACCAAACCAACCCAAAACCAAACAAAACAAAATCAAAACCAAACCAAACCAAACCAATCCACAGCACCAAAACTAAACCCAAACAAACCTTCAATTTACCTTAATAGACGTAACAAACCATGACAATGAACTCCGATTACCAGAGATAATCATCAACTACGTGCATTGTTTCATCGATTACCCCCGTCAAAGATTCAATTACAACTTTCTGCTGCATTACATCTTGTGAATTATGATGATCAAGGTGAAGGCGTCCATGATGAAATGACAAGAATGCCTCTGAATGTTTGTACTTTGCACTGCTTCATTTGCAGCGCAGAGGGAGGAAGATCGAAGGAGGTAATCAATAAGTCTCGAGGTCAAACTACAAAGATAAAGATTTGGAGATGTTTTCTGAATTGCAAATGCATCTTCAAAGATCCCTGTGTGGTGATCTTCCTCGGGGTGACTGACATTGCGTTTAAATAATCGTCTAACTCTAAACAATATGAGGCAAATTTCATACAAAATAATGCAAAGCAGAATGGTAGTTCCTGTACGTAATTTTGACTTTATTTCAACATAATTTGTTAATTTTTAGCACAGTTAGGTCTAGATCGCTTTCATTTCTTTTTTCCTTCTCACACAAACTAGTATTTCATGTAACTATGTCTTTCAATTTATCAGTAGATCTAATAAAGAACCACCCGCTAGTCTCCGGTTGCAGCCGTCGAGTTTTTTCTCGCCACGCGCTCCAAAATTAGAACATGCACGTGCTTAGCGGGCTTCCCTGGGTTCAACACCTGGTATTGCGACTCACCGTCACCCATTAGGTCGAAAATTGCGAGCGACAGAGCGGCATACCTATTGAATAGCTGTACACTCCTGGACGCCCTGTAAAACAGCAGGATCGGATTGGGGCTTTATTTGTGAACAGCGTACTAGGAAGAGGTATGCGGTAATTAGGTGAACACGAATTATTTTACTATCATACCAGAGTTATTTTTTAAAGGTAATACACAATATTTTCTTTTGCTGTAATATTCAGAAATTAATGGATGTGGGGTTAGTATTTCATAGCAAAATATTGTTACAATGAACTGTTTACAGTTTAATATCCATAGATACTGGGAAAAAAACAAGAACAAAATGCTGTTCTTGTAGTCTGGTACCCTGACCCTACTTCAAACGAAACGGAGCAATGTATATACGTCGGAAAATTGTAAGGCCAGGGAACCAGACTATAGCTGGCTTGCACCATTTCACAGATGTGTCAATTGCTAACAAAATGTAGACTAACTAAATTTGGTAAAATAGGGGCAGTTTTGAAAAAAAGGGTCAGGTTTTTTCCAAGGATGGCCAGCAATGATACAAAAATAAAAAACACTTTTCCTGAAAACGATAGCACACCTGAGAGTAACAGTGATTGTTTTTATTCCTCTAAATGGGATGATGGTCCATTGCTGGTTACTCTCCAGCTAATGCCGGTACCCATGAATTGGGGTGAAGCAGCTTGCCAAAGGACACGGCCAGCAGTTGGATTACAACCCTTGACCCTCTGATCATGAGTCACAAACCGTAACTACTAGGCCACAATCCCCACAGTTTAGTAGATGCTTATGCAACGACTTGAAATCAGGACTATTTATGG
The DNA here is from genome assembly GCF_015706575.1 of Patiria miniata. NCBI lineage: Eukaryota > Metazoa > Echinodermata > Asteroidea > Valvatida > Asterinidae > Patiria > Patiria miniata. Next base: position 6,080,546 of record NW_024037071.1, read on the forward strand.
AATTAAGATTTGTTTAAACTTTTCGAAGTTTTACATCGTGTGCAAAGAGTTCACAATTTAGTTCGTTACATTATTTCTCTTGACTTTCAAAGTCCAACTTGGCTTAAGAGATGGTAATCGTCTTGATTTTTGTCAATCGCCAACTAGTGCATAGATGGGACCACTTTAAAATTGGGAGTTGTTAAATCCATACAACGTAAGTATCCTTCAACGTAAGTATTAATTAGCCTATAATTGATATGTAAATATGAGAAACATCCGCACGAGGAAGAAGTCACAACTTCTTTTGAAATTTAGAAATATAATTCTTTCAAAAATTATGTAATTTCCGGAAAATAGCAAAATACTCAAATTTGTATTGCTGGGAAAAAAACAGTTGCACCGTCTTAAAAAACGCGGGGATAAACAGCTCTAAATTTAAGGGGGAAAAGGTAAATTAATGCGAGTGATCCTGCTAATGCGTCTTTGCCGTCAATAAGCACATCTGCCTAACATATCTCACTCAATCGCCAGCTTCCCAAGAAGTTAAGACAAGAAAGACCGGCAAGAGAGATAATAGCGGCGGCCTTGTCTCAACGTCACCTCACCAGGAGAGACGGGGGAGTTGAGGTCCCCTGCGGACTAGAATCACATCCCTCCGTGAGTAAAAGCACCGCTCTACACCACACAGCCTTAATGCGCGCATTTGAAATGACGCCACGTAAACCCCAAGGTTCATTTGACTTTGAGAAATCTGATTGAAAAACAAGAAATGAGCACATGAACACAGAGAGTGATTTTAATCAGTGATAGCTGTTGTAATTGCCCAAGGCGCGTTTGTGCTCAGCGTCGACGTGGCTCTGCCTGACATGTGCTCGGTTTTTTTATTACGAGGACAATGAATAATGGATAGGGACAATTTCAATTTCAATTTTTGTGGAATTAGTGAGGCTTGCCCAAGGTGTGAGGGTGGAATTTTTTTGGTCTTGACGTGAGGATGCATTTCATGAATTGAGTATCCTAGGAAAAGCAATGGCCTGGTCATTTAGACCGCAATTTATTGCATTTCTGGATGGTATTGGTTAACACATCAGAGTGATCTAATCAATTATCAAAAATTAATTATAAGACAATCGATAGATATTTATCAACTAAATACGTAAACATGTTAATCTCTTCAAACGACTTGGCCTGATTCCTGAATATAATAAAATTACCAAAAACAAATTCTTAGATGACTATTTTTGTTGCCACACTCCATTTGGTTACGTCACATTATGCATTCGGCGCGCAGGCTTGTGTGACGTCACGAAATTATAGGTTTCTTTCTGCCATCTTGTCCTATTCGTTGTCCAATAATGGTTGCACTTTTTCCCATTTTTTTCATATCGCAGTTTAATATGTCAACTGATACTGTATTCCTTTTCCCTAAAGGGCATGTTTGCATTGACTGAAGACGTCTCTCCCTTTTCAAACACCCGTAACGTCACTGGGATGAAAACAAATTGCTGTACTCGCACAGACAGGGGATGAACCGAAGCCGGAAGTCCAGTCTTTTTTCAAAAGGCCGCATAGTTATGCCGAGTCTTCACCGATTTTTAAGAAAGGCAATTTTAAAACAAACTGGAAGTTATTATTTCAGCTTGCACCCGATGTGAAGATTTGTTTTTATAAATTTGTTTAAAAATGCATTAACTCTCGAAGAGTTGTTAACATCATATACCTTGAAATACACAATCCCATATTGGCAAATTGGAAAAAAAAGCCCTACGTCAAAAATCAATCAAGCTCAGTTCTTGAACGCAATTAGCGAAGATAGGGTTGGTAAATCGGTCAAACATAGCACAGCCAAAAGGCATACTATAAAGATAATCAAATTTGTGTTTAGTCAGATTTTTCCTATGGGCGTCAACTGTCAATCGAAATGGTAGTTGCAATAGTTGCACAACTCTAAAATAACAAACAGGGCGAGACTTAAAAGCGTTTTATTTAACCAAGCACAGATAAGATTATACCACAAGGTGAGATAAGAAAAAGTAATTATAATAAAGCAGCAAATACTCATATTAAAATGGAAATCGGTGGAGGGAAAATCGTTTTATCGCGGACGATGACCTGATAAGAGAAAATCTTTTAATGTATACACATATTCACTTTGCATCACACTGACAATATAACATTCTCCAAAATCAGTTCAAGTTAGCGCCTCGGGACATGAGAGCCTTTGATTTAAGTAAAAGGCCTGTGATGAGTACATGCACTTGTCAGCTGTTGTCAACAAAAGATCCCACAATACGAAACGTCTCATCGGCAACGCCAAAATAATTAATTAACCGACCTGCAGAGCCGAGGTATTAAACTCAAACTTGTGCGAATATGACCCAGGCCATTCTGTATACATAAGTGATGCTCTGCTTACCGGAAAATGACGTGCTTACATTAACCATTCTGTGCTTATACAGAGCCGAGCACACACATACTACGCTACTTGGTGAGCCGAGAATCCTCAGTTGCCGGATACATGCAAAAGTCAAAATGCCCTGAAATATGCTTGATATTTGCTCGGAATTTCCTGCCATAAGCGGCGATTGTTCTGCTGACGGTAAGCAGAGCCATGGAATTCCCACCTGATCTTAACATCAGAAGAACAGTACACTCACACGTGCATGACATCCTGTTGATTCTAGTCTCCATGCACTTTAAGGTGCTACTCGCCTCTACATTCTACCTGCTGTCTATTTTTAGACAAATCCGAGGATAGAGCTCTCTCGCAAACCTAATAAGCGAAATCCGAGTGCGTTTTTGAATAGGAATCCGCGCAATCTTGCCATGCTTGGGTTGGCGGAGAAAGCAGGGCAAGGCGCGTCATTCCGTGCGCGTTTTAGGCGGAAAGAACGATTGCCAAATGGAGCTTATCTAAGCCGAATCACGTCGGAGAGAAAGACGAAGGGGTCGTTAACTTGGCTGAGATTTATCAGCATAAAACGAAAATAGTGCTTTTGGTTACTGTTGCTGCCGTAACTATTGATAACGTAGAGATACCTAGCGTTTGTATTTTGATTACAGTTTCCTCACACAATGTTCAATTTTCTTGGCAATCGTATGAGTAAAGCAATAAAATAATCCCCATGTGAGATAGTACCTTGAACTCAAAATGCAATTACATTGGAGGACACTGTTCAAAATGCAGGTATGTTAAATCTAAAGCGATAAAATCGTCTATTTGTAGGATTTGATTGACAATAATTTCACCGCCCACATTGCAACGCGAAGCACGCAACTAAATTCTTTTACAATAATCCATTAATCAATATTTCACTTTTAGTTTCACAGTGAGTTTTACATTTGTAATGAGTTTGGTTGGCTATTTCAAGGCAATACGATAAAACTGTTAACAAGATGATATTTACTGAAAGCTAACTTACAGCAATCAAACTTCACACAGACTTTCAACACAATCGTGCTCACACGTTACGCGTTGTGTTTGACATTCGATGAAATGTCGTGTGACTCGTGTCCAACAATAAAATAATTAATATTTCAAATAATCAAATGTTTCTTTTACCTTTTGTGTTCAGCAGAAGTACGACAACCCACGCCAGAGACAAGATGGAAGACGGAAAAAAACTCCTGACGAACATTTTCCTCGATATTTTTCTTAAGAGTCACTCCTCCGAAGCATCATCAAAACCGTCCGAAGATGTACAAACTCCTGTGGCATTTGCTGCTATCTCCTTAGACAAAACCTGTGCATCATAAAGAAAGCTTTCCAAGTCATGCTTCCTTCCTGTGTTTCGTGGCATCTGCAGTCATGTTTACTTTACTGTCCTTTCCAAATCCCTCAGATGCTTGATAATCTTGTCAGCAATCCAAACCACCACTTTTCCACACTCAGTTTTAAGGCATAAGTGTATTAGCCAATGTTTTTTCATCACCCTGCAGCTTGTTCCGCAAGCTCTTGAAAGCAAGGTTGCCAGAAAGCTTCTCCACCTTTACCGTGCCATTTTCTTACCACCGCTACCAGACAAAATTCCGTATTGAAGTAGTCGCACCGCAATTCACATTTACTGCAACGAACGACGCATATAAACCATTTATGACATTTCCTGAAAGGAAGGCTTTTTACACACGCCCAGCGTGTAGGCAATGCTTGGTACGCGCGCTTGTAAAAGTGCTTTATGGCATGTAGCCGACATCTGATAGGTTTTTACATCGTCAGTAGACAGCACGTGAACTATTACCGCAGCAGCTGGTAGCAAGGACCCTATACGCATGTGCGGGCACGGCGATGCTCTCAGCATGGAAAAAAGCCCGCCCTCTTTAACAATACCGATCACAAGTCCATATTCCGCAATTCAGGATAAATATTCACAACTCTCCGAGATGTTTGAAACACATATCAAATTAAGGCTTATTTCATCTTTCATTTTCTGTTCAGTGTTTTGGGATTATCCAATGACAAATCGGATACTGACCGTGACAAATACCGCAAAACATGCACGTTTCGCATAGTGCAAGGTATGTAATGCAATGCTGGACGTCCAAAATGGCGGATCTTGCACCGTTCACTTGATAATGTCGCGTGGATGCAACACCTCAATAGAAGTGCCCACCAATTGGTTACAATCTGGAGGTCAAGACGCAGTTTTGTTTTGAATTATTAATTGCCGAATCTGCTCGTATATCTTAGACTAGGTTTCAACCTGAAACGCGGCAAAATGTTCAGGTGTGAATGGAACACGCGGCGCTTTGATCACGCCAGTATATACCTTCAATGTAGCATACCAACAAAAATGGTATCCGATCTGGCGACGCACAGATCACAGCTGCTGGACCTTAAGACACGGAATAAATTAAACACTAGGACAACAGATTGGCATTTAGGGCCTACATTCAACTACAACAAAAATCAATTTGTCTTTAAAATCCTCCCCGTTTTGCAGGTGACGGATTCTACATTTAACTATTGATGCCAAATTGTACGATAAAAAGGTCCAAATGCCAGGCGGGAAACCAAGAGTAAAGTTAAATAAATAAAACATATTCAGACTAATTTGTGTCTTTGGAAATTTCACAGTTTTCTGAGTGTTGAAAAAAATGCATTTGTAGCCGCTAAAAACACCCCAGTTTAAACCTCATTAAAGCTTGAAAAATTAACCAAACTAGGCTCAGTATAAAAACTAAAAAAATTGGAGAGAAATTGATTTTACATTTCTAAAGACAAACTAACCGTTCAAATTTGAATTGCGGTTTCAAGAGCACGGGTCCAAACAAAAACATGCTTTGTTATTTTAATAGGCCTATGAATCAAACCAGATGTCACAGGATGAATACAGAAACAATGTCTGCGGCCGACACAAAGTGATGATATCATCGAGCAGATATGAATTAATCAGGCATGCATTAATCAATATCCATGTGGACATTAATAAATTAAAACCTACCAAAAAAATATTTAATAATTTCAGTGGTATGCATGCATCAACCACCTTGCTATTTACTACCTAGCTCACATCGTCGACATCAAATTTCACATCTTCGTGTCTAAAATTGGAGACAAAGAAACACAATTTTCGGTTTAAATTTCTACTTTGAAATCCTTAAATCGGTGATTGGAAGTGGTGAGCAGCACTTGCGGATTTAGAAAATAGCTGCTGGGTAAATAAAAGGCACATATTTTGTTTCTCAAAATTGCTTCATAAAATTAAATCTGCGATGCAAGACTATAGGATAACACCTAAGCAAATAAGACAAATTAAACAAAATGACACAACAAATAATTCACTTAGACCCACGACTGTAACACGTTTAACCCACTTTAATTAAAGCCGACGGCTAACGCATTGGAGGCTATTTAATTAATGCTGCTGCTTCTGACCACACATTGTGGGGACGCGTTCGCTTGCTGCTCGCGCGCATTAACTCTCGTCTCCATGTTATCGCCTAATGTCTTTGCTAAAATGATGCACGGTGATTTCTCATGTTGCATGCCTGTTTTGATGAGTTGCCTTGAATATTCGGACATGAATTTGCAAATATATCAAACTCACCTACGACATTTGTACGTGACTGCCAAATATAATTATCAATCAACTGAACGAATAAAAAATGGGACGTCGTTAATAATTGCCTCATCAGATATTAAGGTTACGTTCCCCCATGCTATTTCCGAGTTTCATTCCGAAAAATAGATTTTTTTTCTAAATTGCTATTTTTCTAGCAATACAAAAGTTATTCGCTTTTGAATGAAATATCGACCGAAAATATCTGCGCATGTTTAGTTTATTGAATTATTACTTTACAATATTGAGTTATTGGCTGCCAGACAATAAGTCCATTCCCACGGGGTAGGCTGGTTCCCGCCCCACAAATAGTATCGACAATGTACAGACCGGGATCCAGTCTGCTCGCAAAGCGGATCTGTTTGTACACAAAACATAACAAAATTGTATTAATGCTGGTTGCAAACGTCCAAGTACAAAAAAAGGGAAAATTGGGGGGGGGTTGTTTGTTTGTTTTTTGGAATAAGAATTCAAGTTCAAAATTTATTAATAGAAAAATATCGAATTTGTTAAATATCATGCCGACATAACATTAATGTAATCGTGTGTTTCTGGTATTGAGTCCGAGAATACCTCAGCGGGATTCGAACCCGCACCAAAGAGGTACACGGAAGACAAGGAAATGTACCACTGCATCAATATGGCTCTTACGTAAAACAACAAAACATTATGGCGAATTTGAGGGGAAATGGCTATTTTGTTTTATTAAACATACAATAAAAACAATGATTCGTCTGTGATTGTCGAATCACAGCGTTAGCTTTGGTCAGTAATAATGTTTAAAATATGACGGTTAACAAACGTATAGCTTCAAAATATTTTGTTTTCAGAAAACGACGCAATAACAACGCCTATTTGAAAGCTGCCCGTTAAAAAGAAATCCTTAGCCTTTATGCCCCCTTCAGAAACACTCTCGTGCTTAAATTGTTATTCTTAAGCCGACATGTTTATTTTGAAGTCTGTGAAGGGATTACAAGTTACCAGCTTAACGCTCCTAATGAAAAAAGGGAAGAGATACATTCTGAAAAGGGGGGAATGGCATTCCAAGGTAAGACATTCGTAATAACACAGAGACGGTTAACTGCAAACAATCACCACACGCCAGCGGGCCTTGGTGGGCCCTTCTTCTCGTTTGACACACCTCAAAAGAGGGTAGATATAGAGAAAAGAAGCTGGTGTTGTCTCAAACATGGATGGCAGGCTGTCTTACCTTCCACCGAGCCCCGAGACCAAGTCACTTATCCTCCCCTGAGGTGCTGACAACCGCGCGCGCATTTGCGGGTATTCTTATTCAACGAAGCTAAACTAACATCTTGATTGTTACTCTCATGGCTTGTTGCTCTTTTACGCCATAATCCCCCTTCTCCCCTGATGGGTGCAAGATTGTAGCAACTTCTTTCTCTTTGCCAGTTCTTGTTCCTCCGAAAAGAAAAAAAGCTTTACGAATCATTTGGTGCCGAAGGGCGGAGAGGGACATCTAAAGGTGCCAGGGTATATGCACAAAGAACTACACTCTTCTTTTCACTTTGCTATACTTTTTAAATACAGCGGGACCTCTTAGTGAAAGGAACTCTATTGCGTTAAGAGTAACGGGGATACATATCCATAGCACAACCACTAAGGATATTGCCTGCGCACGGAAGGCTTAGGTACAGCAAGTTTCCCCATCTGACAAAAGTTAAATGAGCGCTGAAGGGGATCAGCCACCAGTACGTTTGGTTTATCCTGGGCGGGAGAACGGAGCGTAGCGACTTGAAGCCATCCTCGCGACTTGGCCAGGATACGTGTTAAGATGGAGAGTTGTTTCTTCTCCAGCCCGATTGAACCTACACGGAACGGTATTGATAACGTGTACCGTTCCTGGGCCGCTGGGCCGGGCGGGGATGAGCAGCGCAAAGCCGGGCTGGGCGGCTCGGTACCCCCGCTACAATCTCACGTGGAACTGGACACACGGTCCGCTGTTTCCTCCAACTACTCCTATACCTGTCCTCAACCTGTCAAGTGAGTCAAACTTTTCACATATATATTTTTCTAAAATCACACTTTAATATCAATTCACGTTGTTATGACAAACGGGCAGCTTGTAAGTTATTCATAAGATGGAATTGTTAGTTCAAATACCTAAACGAAGTTTGCTTTGACTCAGAGCAATTTTTTGCATTTTCTTTAATTAAACAACTTAATTTTACATCTTAACTGTTACATCACTGTCAGTGTCTAAGACAAACATGAAGTGAACTGAAAGAAATCTGCGCGTCGACAACAAAAGCTTCAGCAGTGCTTAAATTTAATATCTTAAGGTTTATCTTGCACCTTGCACAAAAGTGAATGCATAAAATAAGTTTGCTGTCGTTGCAGATTTTTGACAAGTTTGGCAATATTCAAAATGATTTGTTTGTATTGGAGCAATCAACAACTAAAACCATACATCTTTAGACAAAAAAACTTGTTTGAATAGTTAACAATTAGTGATGTGTTTTAGGCAAACATGGTGCGCCTCTTATACCATAGATGATTAGTACCGTACCTAATAAACTAGTTCGTCAGGTGCTCTTTTCTAAGTTTCATTCAAATTAACTAATAATTTGACGGTTTAACTGCTTTCTTTCGTTGCTTATTTCCAATTAGAAAAGAGCAACGATCCCGCGTTTGAAATAAATATCAATGAAGTATCAAATGTACATAAGTCAATATCAGCTAGGTTTTCGGGTTTCCTCATAACAATAACATCCGACAGAGCCCCGATACAAGAAGTCGGACGGACCTTACTCGCCGGGGCTGAACTTGTTGGGTTTTGCGGCATCATAATTGACTAATGCCTTAAGCTTTTTGAGGGGAGAAACCCGAGTGCGGCCCGGCCGTCTATAACCGCCCCAACAAGGCGGACCTTCCTAGGGCTTCGCTCCGGCCACGTACCGTCTGCTTACCCTGACATGTACCGCACCATCAAAGGTACCTATCCAGATTTAACCGGGACTCCAGGTCCTATTTTGGTCTGATATTTACAGTCAAAATGACATTTTTTTCGAGTCAAATTTGACCCGGTTCTGATTATAATCAGCCGTTCTTTGTTTAACAGTTCAGTTGTGTTAACACGAAACTTTGACATTGATGTAACAATGTTGTGCAGATGTAACAATGTTGTGCAGAGCTATCAAAATTTGTTTACGAATCAAAAATATTTTATTATTTATTAAAAATAATTCAGTACAGTTCACAACACAAAACGTTGACAAAGATGTCAGAAAATGTATTGCAGAGTTATCTTTTTAAAAAAAAGTTAAATATGACAGAGGCTGAAGTCGCTAGAGCAATTAAGTACAAACCCATAAAAGATTGTTGTACTGTCAAAATGTTTACAAACAAAATATGTCCATATTCATCACGATGTCGAATTCGGCGATGTAAAGGAGTGATATGCACATTAAAGTATGCATAATTTTAAAACACACAAAAGATATATAATTGAAACACAGTCCTTAAGACTCATCTAGTAGCATTGGATTACATTTCGTTCTTAGTTGATTCGGTCCGTGTGTTTTCAGCAATACTACAAGAACAATCATAACGTGATATGTTCCATTTGATTGATAACGTTTAAGATGAAGAAATAAACGCATTCATAACAGTCCACGCTTTCAAATGTTTGTTGGACTGACAGTAACTTCCAAAACGCACACAATTTATATAATTCCCTCTCAAAATCAACGGTAGCAACTACCAAATTTGAAAACGTGCTAAATTGTAAATGTAAATTAACCAACGTTGAATTTATATATGCATGTGTTTAAGTTATATTTACATGTTTCTGTATTATTATAGTTTGATCGATCTAAATTGAAAGCGTGAGTGTGTCTAAAGCAACCGGATTTCTACACTTCAGACTTTTCAAAACACAAATCTTTATTTAAAATAAACTTCACAATTCAAACATCAATCAGTAAAGTAAAATGTGGACAAGAAATACATGTATGAAAATGCAACATAATTCATACCAGAGACAGAATAATCTGAATAGGATAAATTCATTTCTAAGAAAAGGCCAAAAGAACGAGCCGGTGAAGAGAAAATCAGGAGAAAGAGGAAAGTATGTAATCTCCAAATGGATTCAGGTGCATCCACTGCGCCCAATAATGAAATTAGTTTCAGCTTTGCCTCCAAGCTAACCTATGTATCCATCTCGCCAGTAGTGCACTGTTTCTTGCAAGTGTTGAGTGCAAATGTTCCACATTGAATTTCAGATTGCAGAAATATGAAGTTAAACTTTAGAAATGAAATAATAGATTAATGTCGCAAGTTCACATTTGCTAAATGTATTCACAAAATCAATTGCCTTAGAATGCAGGAGAAAGCTTCGTAGATTTCAAAATTTTCCGGGTAGCATTCCCCGGAAAATTAGTCAATCCTCCCCTCCCCCTCTTCATATCAAACACCCCCCCCCCCCCAAGTTAGATCCCCCCCCCTGAATGACCATTCAGGTGTGCCAGTCAGTCTAGGTGTGCTACATTCCTCAAAATATTGTCGTTTTATGCTCAATTTACAGTTGGTTCAAACCCACGGTGGCAGATCACATCGTAGAAAGACGGTGGGAACCACCTGGACCAATTCCGAGGATTGTCAAAATGCATTTGGTTTAATTTGGGCCGTGGAGCGTAAAATTGGAATAAATCTTCAACTCTCTAAAAGCTTCAGACAGCGCCGCGTAACGAAATGTCAGGCTTCGACACCTGCTGTGTTTTCGTCGCATAGTTTAGAATCGTTTACAAGCCTTTCACGTCAAGACAAACCTCTTATGTTTAGCCTCGTATTAAATGATTTGATTGATTTAAAATATGGAAAAATGTGTTATACCGGAGGTCCCCCCACAAGTCGGGGGCATGAAAAATCTGCTGAAGGCGAAGCCGTTGACGGAACCGTGGTTTCACTAGCGAAAAACCAGCCACTCGCGGCATAACATTATACACAAACTGATTAACACCCAAATCCTTATCTTTCTTGGCTTCATCAGCGTCAACTGATCTCTTTTCAAATCTCAACACCCCCCCCCCCCCCCTTCTACCTTCCATCTGCCCTCTTGATTCACTTAAGGAAGCCTCGGTCACGCATGTTTTTCCAACTTTTCAAAAGGCAGCCCGGTTAAGCCCCATTACTGGACGGGGATAATTCCCTCAGCGACGGTTTTGGGGATGTGTCTCCACCTATTGTTCCCCACCGTGTTTTTCCCCGTCTGTAGATACCTTTGATTTCTTCTCAGAGAGTGTCTTGGTGTTTATCCGCCAAACAAGACGGATCTTGTACCAGTATTGTTCCCCGAGTTGTGTACCAGCACGTCTGCTTTAGTGTTGCCAATAGAACCCATACTGCCTGGCCGCGCCTGCGGGCGCTTTTTCACTTACCGGATTGATCGTCCGTGATTTGGAGCAACAAATCAAAAGAGCGGGGATTGTCTGGCCTGCCAGCGTGATTGTTGAGAGATTAGCCCTGGGAGGATGGGAGCTGCTGGACCCACGGAGGAGTCACTCGGCTCTCCGCTTCAAACTATAGCCTCGGGAAATGGCAACCTTAAGCATAATGTAATATGGGCTCTGTATTACGTATACCACATGAGGGTAAATTCTTAATTAATTTTCAATTTTGGCGTGGATCCGTATACACATTTACGCAACCTACAAGTCGAATTATTGCAAGGTTGAAACTAATTTTAAACCAAAGTTTTATCCCAAGGATTTACTGTTCCATTTCATTCACCCGGAAATAATACCCGTTATTTAAATTATCGGTTGTTAGGCAATTATTCTAAATACGTTTGGACAACTTACAAAATAAATGCTTGGAATTAATATAAGCCAGGAACACGTCATAATCTGTGTACAAGTGATGCGGGGGCTATAATAGGGGAAATAGCTTTTCATGCATTTTTACTGCATGTTCAATTTTGTGCCTATTTAGTGGTTTGCAACAAGAGGTCAAAAGCGCAGGTATGGCGGTAGGGGCAGTGAATGAATTCTACAGATTACTGCAGTAATAATTATGATTCTATTTCATGTTTATTTAGATGCCAATTTGTTTAATTTCCTCAGCAACTTGTCTCTGAGAAAAGACGAGAGCCCAAACTGTGGGGATTACTTCAGTAACAGCGGCCAGCATCTATTCGGTCTATCCCGTCCAGCCTTACCGGTCAGCAGCAAACCACCTGCCGTCCTCAGTGCCAATTTGCCCCACCAGCCAGCCAGCACATCCCCGACTCTCCACCGGCCAACCCCGGCCTCTGTACACGCCTCTGCCTTCACACAATCAGGTAAATTAATGTAGTGGGTTGTTTTGGTCTTTGGAAACTTGAAAACCGGGGCGGGCGATTTTTTACTGTGATAACTTAATTGCTCTAACTTTTGTCGTCTTTTCAACCATAGTGCCAAGGAGTCCAACAAAATGGCCGCCCCCAGGGTCCGCGATGCCGCACTACACCGGACAAGCCGAGACAGACCCAACCGCCGCCCATCGCAGCCCATGCACGGGCGAGTGGCAGTACACGGCCCATCAGACAGGCTACCCGACCTACCACCAGCTTAACTCCTCGGGATACCTTGGGGGCTACGGGGCTTCCTCAAGAGACCACTTTACCTGCTCGACGGGCACGTCTACCACTCTGGAGGAGGTTCACAGGGGACGTGAAGGCGGTGGCTGCGCGGTACGTGAACCCCGACAAAATGAAGGCAGGAAAGCCAGTCTAAGGTTTTCCCTCCATACCTCGGTTTCATCTCCAGCCTCGGTTTCATCTCAGGCCCCAGAGCCAGTTGGAAGCCTATTATATCCATACCAAATTGGTATACATTGATATACCCTAAACTTTTTTAAGCTTTAGGGAGACTCCCCAAACTAAGGGGTCTTAAATGTCCTTAAGTCAACATTGTAGACAAAGCCGACGAATTTTATTTCAATTTTTAGCAGTCTAGAGCAGCAATGGCAGTAACCATCCTTCTAGGCTTTTAAATACAAGGAAACATCAAGGGGGTCAAATGTCAGGAAAATGATATCAAAATCAATCATATACAACGGTCTTGCCAACTTCCAGTAATAGCTCGATTTGGCACTAAATATTTCGATGATTCAAACGTGGACTTTGGAAGTGTAGTTTTAACACAAAGAAAAAACACCAGCCCTGTTAGGGGCGTACATGTAATACGTGTCCAGTACAATAGCGCTAGCTGACTTGTTGAGTGCTGGCGAAGTTATCAGGAGGGCGCCATCTGGTTGAGGGTAAACATTTTTTCCCCAAATTTACTTAAATCAAACAGCGCCCTCTAACTACGTCCGCCCAAAAAGCCCAATAGGCTACTGGTAAATTATGATAGAACATTACAGCCTGATTGCACTTCTTCCTTTCCCAAACAGATGTCGACTTCACCGTGCACTGCGTGCGGTGACATCCTCTGCCCCAAGTCTCACCATATCTACCCTACGGATCTGAGTGCCCCATGCCCCCGTTCACCTACCCAGTCCGCAGTGACCATCCGCCCCTGCTCCAGCATGAGTTTTCCGTCCTACGCTACCGCCCCGCCTCCCCCAGCCATAGGCGCTGCTGACAGTGACGCCTTGATGCGCTACCGCTGGCCAGCCACGGCGCCTGTGTACTTCTACAGCAAATTGGTGTCTGCGGGAAAGCCGGACGGGATAGGTAGTGTAGGCGTAGGCGCCGGTGTAGGTGTCAATACAACACCTTCAGGCTCTACATCAGGGACTGGTGACAGGGTGTCCAAGACAACGAAGCAATCTGCTAACTATCGTAGTAAAGGTGCGCTTAAAAGTGTAGGCCTACATGACACCTCCAATGCAGAGGAAGTTTTTGGAACACTGAGTTGTTGAAATTCAAATTATAAAGGTTCCATAAATAGTTTTGGGGATATTTGGCCCAGGAAAAACATTTCCAAAATGTGCACAAGAGAGATAATGATCACTATTATAGGTTTCGTCTTTGCCTCATTTCGTAAGCGCTGTCCAAGAAAGAAACAACAAAGTTATTCGAACGTCGGGAATAGAAACCATCATTTACTCAAACAAGGACATGTCATGAACCCAAAATGGGGAACTTATTCAGCCGTGATGTATTTCATAGTAAAGCAGTTTTTCTTCGTTGTGAGTTTTATTCTTACTGTAACCTTGCAGGGACCAACCTATGCAATATATGCGGCAAATCTTACGCCCGTCCGAGCACCTTGAAGACGCACCTACGCACCCATTCCGGGGAGAAACCCTACCGATGTCCGACTTGCAACAAGGCTTTCTCACAGACCGCTAACCTAACGGCACACATGCGGACACACAGCGGTGAAAAGCCCTTCCAGTGTGCCGTCTGCCACCGGCAATTCTCACAGGTAGGCCCGCCTTTATGTCCCGTATTAACCCTGGCCCAAATTCACAGTACTGAGTTAGAAGTTTGCCAAGCACAGGAAATATTAACTTAGAAAGTAATGTGTGATTCTTTCTTTTTTTAGAGCTCATCCGTTACCACGCACATGCGGACTCACTCCGGAGAGCGTCCGTACCGCTGCGCTTACTGCAAGAAGGCGTTTGCGGACAGCTCAACGCTGACCAAGCATCTGCGGATACACAGCGGAGAGAAGCCGTACCAGTGCAGCATGTGTCTTTTGCGATTCTCGCAATCCGGAAACCTGACGCGACACATGAAGATTCACCAACATATATGACGGAGTCTGTGAAGGTTTCTAAAACATGGTGTGCCTCCAGCTTCGGCTACTGGTGCTACTATACCAAGACGTGGGGGATGAAGGGCAACTTTCTCTTTCAGAAACATCAAGGCGGTTCATTTGAGGCTAACATTTAAGTTCTTAAATTTGGTCATGCCGAACGTGGAGGCCGTTGGGGGCGCTACACTAACAATCCCATTATCATTTGACAATGAGAGAGTAACATCACTGGTTCCCCGCACTCCATATTCTGTCTAAATTCAAGCGATATGTTTACCAGGGAAGACACAACGATATACTGCTGGTTTGTGTCATAGTATTGAGTGAACAGTATGTGCATATTTACATCCACGCTATGGTGCTTGGCACCCTTTTAAAACCACTAACCATTTAAAATGTAATTGAAGACAATCAAGTCGAACAACTGTATTAACCTAATTTTAATGACAATAATCATTTATTTATTTACAATGTACTTACTTATGCGATGACAATCTAATTATGAAGAAAAAAAGCAATACTCTTATGATAATTAGAACTTTATTTGTGACGTGTTTACTCAAAACCAGACGCTTACGAGCAGAGCTTGAATCGGGAATACGACCAATTGGACAAGGAAACGTGGTGAAGTGTTGTTTTCTGACTTTTTTATGTAATAATATTTCAACATTTCAGAACGCATTTTTAGATGATTTTCCTATAAAGGAGTATCTTCATAATTTCGACAAGAAAGTCGTTAACATCCGTCGATTTTCAACAGCATATTAAGTTGCCAAAGAAAATTCCATTTTAAAGAATTAAGCAGCCATTCCAAAGGGGAACCATATATTAAAAAAGAGCGAAAAAAATTCCAGCACGTT
Source organism: Patiria miniata (assembly GCF_015706575.1). Classification (NCBI taxonomy): domain Eukaryota; kingdom Metazoa; phylum Echinodermata; class Asteroidea; order Valvatida; family Asterinidae; genus Patiria; species Patiria miniata. The sequence goes on from NW_024037071.1 coordinate 6,096,152, forward strand.
TCAAGAAGAGTCTGATTTTGATAGAAGACATCACATTGTGTATACAATGATGAACAAATCAATTAATGTTCAACGACCGCTAAACAGTACATTCCTTCTTCAATGCCAACACGATTCACCTCATCTTAATAATGTTCTTACTGATATAAAATATCACTTATTGAGTAAATATCTTATATGATACAGTTTTAGTAACTATTATATAATTCGAAATAAACGAACGCTTATCTATTTTCTTTTGATATAAAGTTTTATAGAATAATGTTCAAAGGGGCGTGGCTAAGGTGTTGCAGTCAATGCATAATAAAACCAGAGGCCTGAAACAATAGGGAGCTTAAAGTATAAAGCACATTTGCTGTAATTTTCAAGAAATGGATGGATTTGGAGATTAGTACAGTTTTTGTATTTTAAAGCAAATATTTTCCCACCGCGTCAGGGTTTGTCAGGTCGTTCACGGATGTGTAACCGATTGCAAACAAAATGTGGACTCACTAGATTCGGTCAATTGGGGGCAGTATATGAAACAAAACTGATTTTTTTTTCTCCGATGATGGTTTGGCTGAACCATCATTGGAAAGTGATACAACATTCCACTTTTCTTGAAAATGACAGCATACCAGACTCAACGATTTGACAGGATGCTTGAGACTATTATTTACATACAGTCAAGTGGAAATATTTCATAATAATCTGGTGGACTCGTTTCGTTTTTAATATTAGAAAAAATTATACATTACCTTCTAGAAAATGGGGAATTGTTTTCCATTATGTAAATATTAGCATTGGTCATCGGGGTGCTTTCCACACCACCCATTGGATCGTCTTTAGATCTGGATTTGAAGTGTTGGGAGAGTGCTTTGAGGTGCAAATCGCGTTAGTCTGTGAGATATTACAAAGACGGCAACTGACGTGTAGGCCTATAGTTAGTAACAAATGTAGGCGTTTGAATTGGTGCCCGACGATCGAAAACATGTCTGCGAATCAGGGCAAGGGTTTGGATCGCAGGGGTTGTTCATCTCTTCAACTAAAACAAAAGAAAACAAATGGAACACCTGTGACTTACAGTCATTTATTTCATTAATTAATGCAACTATAGCCTCCCGATGCGAAGACAAGGAAACAAAGAACACTCCATTGATCACCGAGGGAGACCGAGTCTATATATACCACGAGTTACAGCAGTCAATATTTCCTTTTTCACAACGCCGCACCGACGTATTGTGCTTATGTTGCAGATACCTGATTTATTTAACCAAAATCCACTTAAAATGTCCTTCTGAAATTAGTTGAAAATTTACTAACACTTTTCCAAACTACCCCTTGAAATGTATAAGCCCATTCCGTAGCTCTTTGGAACATGACAAGATAGCAAAACAAAATAGCGAATACCACGTGGCGAACCTTCGGCCAATCAAAAGTCATATGGGTCGGGTGCTAGTCAAATAATGGAGAGAATCGATGGTGGAGGTCGAGGAATTGAACCTATCATAGCGCCCTCTTCAGATCAGAATCTCTACAAATGATCCTTTATACTTACTGCGTGTCTCACAATTGCGACCAGTGAACTCAGCTGGGCAGAAACAGTAGTACGTGTTGTCTGATTGGGAGTCGGCACACGCTGCACCATTTTCACATGGCTCGTCGGCACACTTAGTTTTAACTGCAGTTCAATGAACAAAGAAACAATAAAGGTCAATCAGTCAGCAAAATAACGGCGATAAATTGATCGATCTGACAGCCGGCCATGTACAAGCAATCAAACCTGCTAGCCACGAAGTCAGTCAGTCATCCATCTACATGTAGTCAGTCAGCCTGTAAGCCACCCGTTTGACCAGCCAGCTCGTCAGCTCAGCTCAGCAATCAAACCGACCAGTCAGCCAAGCCTTTCGGCCTGCCTGTCAGCAAGGCACAAGCCAGCCAGTCCGTCAACCAGTAAGATAGCCAGCCACTGCAGCCTGCAAACCAGTCAACCAGCCAGTCAACCAGCCAGCCAGCCAGCCAATCAGTCAACCAGCCAACCAGTCATAACCAGCCAGCCTACCAACCAGCCAGTCAACCAGGCAGCCAACAAACAAGCCAATCAGCCAGCCAACTAACCAATCAGTCAATCAGCCAACCAGTCAACCAGCCAGCAACAAACAAGCCAATCAGCCAGCCAACTAACCAATCAGTCAATCAGCCAACCAATCAACCAGCCAGCAACAAACAGGCCAGTCAGCCAGCCAACTAACCAATCAGTCAATCAGCCAACCAGTCAACCAGCCAGCAACAAACAAGCCAATCAGCCAGCCAACTAACCAATCAGTCAATCAGCCAACCAGTCAACCAGCCAGCAACAAACAAGCCAATCAGCCAGCCAACTAACCAATCAGTCAATCAGCCAACCAGTCAACCAGCCAGCAACAAACAAGCCAATCAGCCAGCCAACTAACCAGTCAACCAGTCAGCGAGCCAACCAACAGGGGAGCAAGACAGCCAGCCAACCAGCCGGGGAGCCAGCCAACCAGTCAACCAGCCATCCAGCCAACAAACAAACCAGCGAGCCAAACAGCCAGCTAACCAGCCAGCCAGCCAATAAACCAGCCAGTCGGCCGGGGAGTCAGTCAACCAGCCAGTCGGCCAACTAGTCACTTATAAACAGTCACACTCTAAAAAAAAAAGTTTAGCGATTAAACACAATCTTGCTATCACTTTGGAAACATGTTTAGTTTAAAACGTTACTCGTCTAAATTCCTAAACACCAATGTTAAAATTGCTAAACACTGTCCACCATTACGCTAAATATGTTTAGTATTTAAACATGTTTACAAACTGACAGCAGGAAAGTGTTTAGAAAAGTGTTTAATTGCTAAACAACTTTTGCAGTGCACTCCGCTCACTTCGTCTCTCATCCCGTCCTTTGTACAAGCCTTAGATTCAAAAAGAAAGTGAATTTGTTAATCAACTTTTAAAAAGCTATACGTACGGGAGTGGATGCCAGACAACCCAGGCAGCAAAACCCACAGTGCTATGGCGGTTGAAAACTTCATCCCGTCGGATTAATGTCAGACAACTCCCCCTTAGGCTAAAGGAGTCTGCTTTCTCCGGTAATCGTCCCAGATTGCTAAACTCAAAGATTTGAGTCTGTCTCTTCTCAATCGGACTCGTGGATCGTTATCTTTAGACAAAAACCTCGTGCAGAAGAACTTGGAGGAGAGTGGTCTTTCGTACTACGAGAGAAGTAAGGGCGAAGGCTTTTTGTAGTGGTCAACGAGACCCGTGTAAAAATAGTCCAATTCTAAGATTCAGGCAATTCTAAAGATTCAGACCTTCACACAGCCAGAACATCTGTTCAAGTCTTCAGTCAATTACCTAGCAATTGGCCACCTGCCGAGAGCCTTTTAGACTTGGCCCAGTGTGAGCAGCTGATTTCCCAAACGTAACAAGTTGCGCGCAATATTTAGGTATCTTTAAACTTCAGAGGGGAGGTTCACTAGTTAATAGGTACAAGGGCAGGCGATAACACTGGACTACGGTGCAATGGTCCGAGGAAGGTGGACAGGGCTTGTCTTACGGCTTACACTTTGTCCATTTCGCACCCTGTGTTACCCATTGGCAACCTATGACGTAGTCAAGAGGACAAGGAGCTCAACCTCGTGCCCCTAAGATCCCGGCCCTCCCCCCTCAAAAATGGAAACCTCTCAAATATACGAAGAAAATGTATTTGCGCTAGCACCGAGGAGTATAAGGACCTACACGGGGTAGTTAGTGCACCCCTTTGTCTTCTTTGGAAAAAGAAACTCGTAGATACGCAACTGCCGAGCTAGTTACTGTGGAAGATGAAGGGGTGGAAGTCGCGTGCAAGTGCAATAATGGGAAACTTTGTTGGGGCAAAAGTACTCCCAGTTTAAGTTCCGCCGCCGACACATCGGATGTACTGGGTTTAGTCTACTGATTCAGCAGTCGCATAAACAGAATCCAAGTTCAAGGGTGATCATCGGCAAACGTGTTTATCTCGGTCAAGTAGATTGAGTTAGCGATTCGTACTGGAACGGATGTGCCGCGGGGAGGTCGGTCGCCTGCCCCGGGGGATATGGAGAGCATTTCCATGTGATACGAAAGAATTGCAGTTCGCCCACCCCTTTTGCCCACACAATCTTTTTGATGACTTAATGGACATGAAACTTTCAAGCTGTGGCCTTGTTGTCGGGTCCGTAATTGGTCGTGAGTTCGAGTCTAGCCTGTGGGGTTGCAGCGCGTATACGTGTCCTTTGGCAAGACACTTTGTCACAATTTGCTATTCTAACAACACTACAGTGAACTTTGTATCTGTGAGGGTAAAGATGGTTAGTTTGGTTGATTTAGCGTTTGTGGTCGCATGGAGCTGCATACTTCCCAAGGTGTTAAGAGTGTTGCCAGTGAGGGCCAATTTTTGTAACTAAAAAAATCATTATTTAGACCCAATTTGACATAAACGGGAATTTAAAAGAAAAAAACGAGACTTTAAAATAGCTTTCAGAAGCCTGGTGTAGATGGGAAAATGTGTTTTCATGCGGAAGATCGTCGTCAAACTTCACACACGCTTAAGTGATCGCCGCAATTCCAAGTATTAAAATCCAAAATGATCTTCAGGGGGAAAGGAAATTAATATAGAACATGATTCAGAGAAATTTAAGTTTCCATATTTAGGTCACATGTGCATATTGCTGTTATAAAAATGTCTAGCTAAACATGTTTTTTTTTAGAATCTGTCAAGACATGACACACTAGGCCATATTTCACCGAATAATGATTTCAAGACACTTTTATTTTTAGTCGTCCGAGGCATACCACGTCACATGTTTATGTGGAAAACAAGAGCACGAATAATTGCAGTCAAAAGTTCGGTCAGTAACGAAGAAGTGACCAAAAATAAAACAATAATTTACTATACTATTCATCCCGCTAACGTTATATGGAATACTGTCACTGCATATTGGGCGAAATCTTGCATTTTTGGATCCGAATGGCCAGCTTCGTTATAAGACATGGTATCTTCTTTAATGGGGATAGTTCTTAAGAGTATAGGAATTGCAAACTCTGGAAGGTAAAAGCTGGCATGACATTGTTGTCCTGTATGTCTGAGGACTAGGAACACTAGCTTATGCTATAACTATAACACAGAGAACCTGAGCCCAGGTCCTCGGAAGAGTTTAGTGTGCAAACATAATGGGACATGTTGAAAAAATCCAAATAATTGGGAAAAAAAGAAGGCAACAATAAGGGTCTTCATTAGCAAATAAGTACCGCCTGTGTGAAAGGCTAGTGTTGCATGAGAGTCGTATTCAGTTTCACACGCAGATGTAGCCGAGTTGTAGCGCCACACACGTCTGTTCCGCTAAACAGACAGCGTCATCGCATGGACTGGCATCCGTGGTTGCTGTCAAATAAAAGTCAGAAAAGTGCAACTATTATTATTTCTTATTTTGAACAACTGAATGTACGAATCGAACATTGTGTTGTGGGAAACAAGTTTCTGTAATTCTTAGCCATTGTCTACCTTATGTCATATTAAAGGTGTCGCGGGGTGGGGGCGGGGTGAGCTCCCCCCACCCCCGGCTCGTCGAAAAAATTGCATGGTCTGTGAGTGCTCTCCCCCCCCCCCCCTCTCTTCCCCCTCCCCCGGCTTATAATCTAAATTATTTACGACGGACACACTTTCCGGAGAAAGTGGTCCGGCTCCAGTTTGTACATAAACTCCCCAACGCCGGGTTTTGTTTACGTAAAAGTTGGAAGGATGTTTGGTTATAGCTTTGTAACGTTCCTGGACCAATTGTTTCACGGAAGTACGTTTCCAACGCAAGGTGCTGAAAATCGAAATAAAAATATGGGTGACGTGCTGAACTCACATTCGCAGAAGACACCTGTGAATCCCGTTACGCATGTGCAAAGGGCGCCCCCTTGGTACTCCTGACAATACCCGTGGTTCTTGCATGGGTTTGGCTCACACGGACCTACCGATTGTAAAAATACGAATATCATTGTTAGAGTTTACGAATAAAAATGAAAGTTTAAAAAAATAACCAGTTCTTCAATCTTACGTTTGTTTCATTCAAGTTTTCAAAACTCAGTTTCGTGTCCAACTTTGTCGATGTTAGGAGGTATTCTTTTTTAGCACCTGTCTTTGGAGACTTCGGTGCAGGAGCATTTGAATATGACAGTATTGTCAATGACTGTGGATCCAGCGACGGAGCCGAAGCCAGCATATGACGGCGAGGTTTAGAAACCCTTCAGTTTGTTGCAAGAACCCCCTCTATTCATAAGATGGAATTTGCGTCGGGGTGACAAACACGCGTAATTCTTTTCAATATTTTTTCAAGCAACGTGAGGTACAGGATAATCCTCAGAAACATATGACAAGGGAGTGTGTACAAAATACTCTTTTCCATTGACAGAACATTGATGTCAAGCACTTTCTTGAGAAACAAAAACCGAAATAATATTAGGAGTGCTTACTGTTTATCTGCGTTGGTACAGGTAGATGGCATCTGTTGCCCATGTAGCCTCTGTAGCAGTTACAGTAGGCAGTCGAACGGTAGAGGTAGCAATAACCATTCACGCAGCTCTCATTGGGACTGTTATCCAGACAGAAGCAAAGGCTACAGGCAACTGCAAATGATTTGGGGAAATTCATTACATTATTATGTAGAAAAAAATTAAAGATGAAAATGAATAAAACTGCCCCAAATTGCTTACTGACTTGATTGACCTGAAATATACAAATCAACACCATTAGAGGGCCTAACGTTTTGGTCCTTAGTAGGACCTTCACAAAGTCCCTGCACGCCTGTGTGTCCCTTACTTGTTCGTTTCCGTACCACTGTTCTTTTGCCTTTGAGAAAAGCCCTGCTTATAGGACCGAAAAGGTAGGCCTACTAATTTTGTTAAAATATTTAACAGATTACATTGAATGATTGATTGTATTGCATGCTGAAATATACTTTCTGAAAGGTTTGTGTTGAATACCAATATGGCAAAATGCAGTGTCGGATCCAGGATTTTCTAAAAAGTGTGGCAAAGGTGTTGGATCATTCAACATTTGTCAAGGGGGAAGGATGGATGAGACGTTGCAATCGACGCATAAGATAAGACATTTGAAACGATCAATCAAGATTCGCTATATTGAGCAGTATATAACGTTCTCCAGAGAACTTAAGGACTTGGGGATATTTTTATCTTTATTTAAACAGTAAACATCGGTCAGCCGGGGAGGTTAGCCATCCCAACCAACCTCTCTTATCACATTATACATTTTATGAAATCAAATCTCTTGTTCTTTGGTTCGTATGATTTTACAACATGAAAGTTCCGTTTTGAATCCACAGTATGTTTTTCTATTCGCCAAACCAAAGCTGAAACGCATTGAGTATACTCGCATGAAGCCAATAGACCTAAGACAGAATGACGTCACGCTTTGTTTACATGTGTGCTTTCCTATGGGAGCCAGGTGGGGACGAGAGCCACCCCATAAGAAGGCGCACAGGTAAACAAAGCGTGACGTCATTATGTCTTCGGTCTATTCCATCTTGCTAACATCCCAAGTTTTGCAGACCTATATGATTCACTTCTACTTACCAGCCTCGTTTCCAGTCAACATTACAACCGTTGTCAAGAGTGCGGCTAGGCAATGCTTTGCTGTTATCCTCATCATGTCGAATGAAAGTAGATTCTGCAACACAAAACCCCAAAATGTAATGCCATTTATTGCATTGGAGAAGAAAGGCTGTCATTTTTGTTTCAAGGCGTATATGATCATTTGCATTTCTCTCAAAAGTAACCGATTGAATTACCATCAAAAAGGGTACTTGGATTTATGATCGTACCTGTGTTAAACACCATGTGAAATTATTAAGTCTGGCTTGCAGTCATTTAGAAGAAATTAAGAAACGTGATTTTCAACGCTCGGTCAATTTAATTGGAAATAGTGAGTGCTATGGACGTAATCGTGTTACGTGATCAAAATGATGTTGTGAATGGTTTGTTTTCTCAAAAAGTGTAATATCCACTGAGCTGAAACTTCAACAGGTGGGGTTAGTACGGGGTTGCACCGTTAGCGCGATGCGGAGTGCAATTAGCCCTTTGAGATATAAAGGTGGCCACAATAGGAAGGCGCTGTTTGGTTTGGGTAAATATAGAACAGTTTACCCAAATCAAACTGCGCCGTCCTATTGAGTCTGCCATATTATCTCAAATAGGCTATTGTACCTTGCCATTTCATTTCTTTTCTTTTTAAGTACAGATACAGAGTCTTGCAATTCACCCAGTGACGAAACTAGGGTCCGATTTACAGGGGAAAAGGGCACAATTAAAAGCTTAGTTTTCTTGAAAACTCGTCGAGCACAAGAGCACCCCTCCCACCCCCCACCCACTCCCATCCGTTACGCCACTATTTTCACCTAAGACGAAATCATGGGATTTGCAGTAAACTGAATGTATTTTTGAAAAGCTCAAAAGCCAGTACTACAGGCATCTTACCTTGGATAGTGGTAGTCCTACGCTGCGTGCAACTGATGCGCGCATGGAGCTCGGTGAATCGGGCAACTGTACACTCTGCGTTGGATCTCGACAAGAGCTTCCGTTACGAAATGTGGACAAGTGCCCACACACATTTATTCACTCGGTGTAAATTTCATGACCATAATCATATGATTTTAAGCATATGTCTTTCTCTCTTTCTCTGTTCTGCTTTCATGTCCTAGAGAGTACCGTATGCTGCACTTCAAAAATCTCCTTCTGAATTTCCCTTTTTTTAACTATTACGAGCGGTAGGCTAACACCATATGTTGACAGCTCCAATAAGCCTTGAAATATACAAATAGGCGTTTTCTGTGTTCGTACTGTGATAGCATGCCAATGTACAATTGTTGAGTGCATCCTCATGTATGTAACAGGCCCATTAATTCCGAAGAATTGCAAAACGAAGGACTTCTAAAACAAACAATATTGTAGAAGTCTTTAATTAGTTCTTATAAAAGGAACCCCTATAACTGGTACTAAATACAACAAAGAAACTGACACGGTAGTCAAATGAATCACTACAATGAATTTTCAATATTTATTTAGATCCCACAAAGAATTACACTGTAAAAACCGTGTTTAGAGTTTGGACACGTTTCTAAACACTTTGTACCAATTTGTTCTCGTGTTTGAATCTACGACATGTTTAGATTAATGGATGTTTGTGACATGTTTATGCATCGTACAGAAGCCCATTAGTACCATCTGGTATAAATTGTAAATGCAAATAAGAGTGATGTATCGAGTTGAAGGCAAATGACAGGCTGAATACCCACTTTTATCACACGTTCATTAACAACTGTCTCGGAACACACAAACATTACTGTGCAATATTGTTTTTACTTTTGTATATTTTATTATTAATGGCACTATCAGGCTTTCATACTGTGCAAATTCCTGAACATTTCTTAGACTAAACATGTAAAAAAAAAACCGAGTGAGTATGTGATTAAACTCTGAGCACAATTTTTTCATGTACAAACAAAAATACGTGCATCAAAGAATTGTCGTGCACTTGACGAGGGCAAATATGTTTGGACCCCACAATGTCGTGGAACAGCGCCCTCATTCGCTCAACTATGGCCAGTTTCCCCTGGACTCACCCGAGAGGGTTTTGTTTAAGAACTGCAGTAGTGGCCACCGCCTTGAAACCATACACACTGCCTCCCTGGGCAAGGATCGGCCACCTGAGCCGCCAGCTCACACGGATTCAGAGTGGTAGTTTCTGGAGGACAAAAAAAACATTCAGATGTCATCCATTTTACCGGTTATTTTGTTCATAAACAGCTTCTTAAACTCAGTATATTTCAACCATTGTTCGCAACAGATTTTGCCAATGGTGCATTCGGTAATATCATGTACATTTTCTAGTAGTAGTGTCCTCCTATGTTAACGTTTAACTGGTAGTTACATGACTTCAGTAAAAATGACATGGTCAAAATGTCACGCAAATAACTTGTCGGTCTTGCTCCCTGCATTGAGTGGTCAGGGGTCAAGTGATCGATCAGTCAAACGATTAATTGAACAAGTAATCGATACCACATGGTATTCATTTGACTTCATAGTCAGGAGTTCGTATGTCGCAAAACTTTCCAAAACATGCGAACAATTATGCGTCATACGAAAAAAAATCATCGATTAATCAATCAAGCAAATAAATGACCAATCCATCGATTAATTTACCAATAAGCTGATCGATTAATGGACAGATCGATTGATCATGATTGCCCGATAATTTATCAATCAATCGATTTTTTTTAAATTGATAATTCTAGATTTTATGAAAGCATCAATCGATTCATCGATAGATGGATCGATTGATCTATTCATCAATCAATCGATTATTGTTTCATGGTTAATATGTCAGAAGCAACAGGGTACATACCTACGCAATTGGTACCAGTGAAAAACGCCATGCAGGTGCAGATGTACCCGTCATCATGAGGATTGCAGTGTCCACTGTTTTGACAAGGGTTGGGGTCACAGGGCGCTGGAGTGAGAGAACATAACGAACATTACACAGTCTCTACGGTTAGCCGCCAAACCGGAAATGAACGATGTGGGTATAGGTCGCTGTGCATTGTGGGTCTTTTTTAAGCAATGCAATCATTCCGAGAATGCTAGTGCTATCGCTGTGCATAGAGCAAGCACCGTGCCAGCTTTGTACAAAGCAACCGCCCCATGACGAAAGCTGACACGAGGCTTTCGCCGGCGAATTCAAAGGTGTCTCCCCGTGAATATGCAGAGACAGCGTTCACTGAATGGACCTTTTTTACTGATAGATTCACAATTATGCACGCATGCGCATTAATGGGCCTGGAGGCAAAGACGAAAGCGGTCCATTAAAAATGTACAGAGTTACAAACAGTCGGGTCATTTTCTCTCAATTTCTCCAGGATTTGTCGCTTTTTTTCTTTAGAAAAGCCTCTTAGATTGGGCACGAGGTAGAAGGAAATCAGCAGGGCTCCTTGCCGCACGCATGCACGAGTATTAAACTATGTGCTTCAGGGTACCATCGACAACATTTAAAATTAAAATAAAACAAACCCAATTTTTTTGGGGGGGGGGGTTAAGTGACGTCGCAATAAATGCAGGCACTGTGTACAGCACCATCTTTTCCTTTAACAAAAATGCATGGTTAAAATGGTCAGAAATTGCCTCAGATCGCACGACAGACCATTTATAATCCAAAAGAAACTGGATTTTTTGGACCAACTTTTTGGGGACCACATTTTTCCTGGGCCCCCCAAAAATGTGTTCTCGATCCGCCCTTGACGTTGATGTGCATTGATCGAAACAAAACCGCTGTTTCGAAAACCGTCGTCAAGAGTGCATTTCATGACCACGGCATGGCATTTGGTCAATATTTTATTTAGGTCATTGTTTGGGTCAATCATCGGGACAGACAGACATACTGACCGACCGACCGACCTCAAAGTGACATGTAGAAGCCCCTGCCATCCCAAGAGCTTAAAAAGACAACTAGCTCCAACCGCCCCTGTGTTACTTACATGAAACGATGGGTATCTGGTTTGGGTCAAGTTCGTTGCAGAGAGTCCCCCTCCATCCTGCATCACAGTAACACACTGCTGTACCGAATGATACCGCACAGTAACCATGGTCTCCGCAATTTAGACAGCTACCGCAAACATCACATGCTGCTGCAGCTGTGTCTAAAATGAAAACAAAAATGTATTATAACAAAATGATTTAAAAAAAAAAAGGTTTAAAAAGGAGTATCGAAAAAGACGAAAAGGAGCAGCGATTTTTTTTCTTTACACAACAGTTTTAGGTACTCAGTTCAACCAGACACTTATCGCAGGCCGGTGTAGCGAGAATTTACGACATCAATGCGGACCATTGGTAGTATTGCACATGCCTAAGTGAAGATAAGCAGAGTGACCGGTCACGTGAGAGGGTTTAATAGAGAATAGAGTAAAGGAGTCCAGATTTCGTATCGGAGTCCGATATATATATGAAAATCGGCCCACTTTAATGTCAAATTCCGTATAGGTTCCATGGAATGTTGTGTTGCAAGGAAAACATTTGAGTGAGCCAGCCCCCCCCCCCCCCCCAAAAAAAACAGACTCAGTCACTGCAATCTGCTTTGGTGTCCAAGCTCTGTATACCCAACCGATCGGTTAACTTTGCCTTGGAAAATTAAACTTTCCATGAAAGTCCGGCCAGTTATTAGTTCTCAAAAATCAAGTCTCAAAAATATACTCACTGTATTGAAGAATAGCCGCAGCCGACACGAGGACCAAAACCGCAGAGAGAACCTTCATGGTGGAATCTGGTAAAAGAATCCAGAAAGAAAAATGAAATCTCAGGGCAAAAAGTTGAGTTTTAAAAAAGCTACATTTGACTGTGAACATTCTTAAAGACACTAAGTCCAGAGAATGAAAACAAACTTATTAGTTGGCGCACTCTGCAGGTGATAAAATGTACCGTATTGAGAGATCGAAAGTTATCTTTTTTATCCTATTCCTATAAATTGCGAATTGTCATTCTACACGGCTACCAATTGCCAGTTCATTCCCAGGTCTTCTCGGAAGTTTGAAAGATGTCTTAAAAAGCCACGCATAGTCTGCAGGAAAGGCTACCGGTGACATTTCAAGTTAGAATTCAACAAAAGAAACGGTTCTTACCGGATTTATACAGCTCTTGGTCTATATTCTTGAGGTTGTCGCTTTTCCCCAAACTGACTCAACATGACGAAAACCTGGCCTTTTATTGACAATCCTTGGCCAGGAAAAGGGTCTACGTGACCTGCTAGAATGGACTTGAACAAGTGGACCGGATTCTCTAACTTCCTGATGACAACCTCGACCCGCAGCAAGTACATTGACTTAAAATGAGATTTAACAGACCAATCGAAAGTTACGTTAGATAGGTGCACATCAGAATGTCCAATCAAATGTGGCAGTATTTCCTCGGGATATGACCTCAATTCAGGCTGACCAATCACAGCACAGCTTTGTGATTTGTTTTCCCATAGGTTCAGGCAAGGCCATCTTGTGCCTTTTCCTGTTTCAAGCACGTGAGGCGTCCAGAAATACGCCCACGCTATACGATGTTGTCAGACAGGCGCGGTTCTAGAACCAATATTGGGGGGGGGGGCTAGCACGGTGGATCCAGAAGGCTCATGCCATATTTTCAATGGGGAGCGCCAATAAAATCCTAAAATCATTCACAATATATTAACTAATGCACCCTTGTCACGGCTATTTCTTCTTTAGGGGGAGACTGTTCGCATGTACATCACAATCCTTCTTTTTGCTAATGCAATTTTTTTTTTTTTACGGAATTTATTTTTGGGGGGCTAGACAAAATTTTGGGGGGCTACAGCCCCCCCCCCCTAGAACCGCGCCTGTATATAATGTCAGACAACAGAACTGTTGGACGGGAAGTTCAAGTCACACCGAGAACAAAAAGACGCATGGGGGCACAGGCCCCCTATTCCAGGCATGTATGTTCCCTATTCCAGGGCGACCCCACCCATTTGTGCCGAGGGAACATTACTGAGAAGAAGAAATAAGTTTGCCTATATAGTTTGAACAAAACTAAACCCATTTGTGTCCCAAACCGAACAGTTTATCACCAGAGCTATCTTTGTGTGAAATGCCTCCTGAGAGAAACGCCTCCAATGCAAATCCAACTGTGCTTCTGCGAACATGACATCGGTGTTCCACTATTAGCATTCATGATATTAAGAAGTTAATGATGATGTTTTCTCAAAATGTTATAATGATGTTAAGACACTGTTGATTTCTTGTTTGTCGATGTCTATTTTATGCAACAACAACAAAGAAAGCGCAACAACCTCTGCACTTAACCGCCACAACCCCCCCCCCCCCCCCCCGCGTTAGATAGCGGAAAAAGGCTTTGCATGTGTTTTGGGGTATTGTCTCTTTTTCGTTACCTTGACAACAAATAAACTTGACCTAGACTGTTCCGTTCCTGTGTCATGCTTTCCTCGTCCGCTTTACCTTGTGAAAGTCCTCCAAACTTGCCTAGCGACGGTTCTCAGTGCAAGAAATTCCATAGTTTGGTGCAGTAAAGTTAATTGTTTTCAACCCAAGTTAAAACTTATATTATTTCTCATCGAAAGGGAAATAGATAAGCGAAATGCCTAATCTTTGTTTCATTACGGACTTTTGAGATAAATTTTGAAGAAAACCACAAGGTACAGGAACCATAAAGGCTCAAATATATAAACCTAAAACCAAAACCTAAAATTAGTGTGAAATCTGCATAGTGAAAAACAAATACAGTGTAGGCCTAGCACAAAAGAGGGCCTTGTTAAATGATTCGGCGGGTTTTTCGTTTTATCAAAAAACTGTAAAACGTTATGACATGTGACCTCGTCTAACGTAAACAGCGCCTTCTTATGCCTGGCCGATAGGCAGGAATAGCGTGTACATCCATTGCAGTCGATAAAAGCTGCGCATTACTTTGATATTCCAAATCACAGCCATTGATGTAAACCGAATTGCCAAAAGTTGGATCAAAGAAATTCCAGTATTTCTAGATCACAGGCGGTGCTTCCACGATGGCCCAGTTTCACAAGGACGGTGCATGCTAATGCTCGCATTTACCGGATATTTCCGTGACACGACGATGATCCTCGACCTCGGAGGACAGGAATTACGTCCTTCATTCGACAGGAAGAAACAGTTTGGAAGTGCATGCAATGCCCCCATCGTGTTTACATACAAGGTGATTAAAAAAAACCTTTGTTTTAATTATTGCCAAAATTAACACGACCGCTACCAAGCTTGACTTTTAAGGGGCGCAGCTAGGGGCTTCAGATACGTCCCACGCGTCGCCAGCTGCGGGTATTAGAGGGGGTAAGGGGGCCAGCTAGGGGGCACTGTACCAGCTTAGGGGCACACCCCAAGAAAAAAAAAACACCTTGTAGTTGGGAGGGGCAGTTGCTCGCCGGAGTGGGCCCTTGGCGAAGGGCCTGTGGTTTTAGTCCAAAACCTACAAAATGCGGAACCGTAATTTCCCGTAACCCAAGAAACTAGGACACTAGTGAAGTCACGGCATCATACATATACTTATAGACAAATCGAGAATGTTCAGTTTTATAGACAGAAACTGGTCCTTTAAAAATACTATCTAATAAAAACAGACAAGTGTTGTTTTAACAGTTGATTGTTTAAATGTACATTTTTATTGGAAACTGCACACGGGTTTCGTTAACCAAAGAGTAGGGGTAATTTTTGTTCAAAATAATGGATCATACCTAGTACTGGATAAGGGAAACTTTCATCTTAAAATATTGCATCCAAAGGCAGTCATATCCAGAAATATGTTGTCAGCAAATTTAAATGTTATTTATTTTTTTTTCCAGTTTAGCCTTTTCTTATAAGAAACAAAGTATATATTTACAAATCAAGTGAATTTTTGCTGTATTAAAAAAAGAGATTTCATTATTCCAAAAACTACTTCGACATTCAAAAGATTTTTTTCAACTCGCATTCACACTTAAAGATAAACCATTCTTTGAGTATATTCCATTCATCCGTTTTGCAAATGAGCTAATAATTCTTTTGTAATGCCAATCAGAATTTTGAAAACGGAATTGTTCAATAAAACAAACACTTGCAAGGCACGGATTCACTGTGTTGAAAGAAGACAATTCGTAGCAATCGATTTTCGAATCAATTCACAAATTTGAAAATATACATTAGCACGATTCTCCGTATTTACATTTATATTTACAAATATTTTACAGCAACATACTTCAGAACAATATTTTCTTAGATTTTGTTGGGTGTATTACTTTGTACATCAATCAGCTTCGTAGAAGTACTTCAGAAACATTCTTAGAACAAAATGATACAAAACACAAATTTGTACTCAATAAAAAGACGATCAACGAAGCAAATATATTACGGGAAAATTAAATAGGACCTAACTGCCATTTGTTTTGCGGGTTAAAATGTATTTCTGGGTTTTTCTTGCTTTCTTTTGGAGCGACGGCAAAGTTAAAGATTGAAAAAAAGTAATATTCTTTGGAAGAAATCGGTTTATTACATTTAGCTTGTACGTCACAAAAAGATAGACTTTGCCAAAGTCGTCAGCACATAAAAACAGAAGCTTTTTGGTTTTTAATGTGGACGTACCAATCAGAAGTCTGTACACTTGGCGTTCCATACGAGTTATTGTGTGCATACTTTTATGACAGCTGAATGGGGCCTTCGCTGTTTAATGCTGGAGGGCGCTCTCCTAATGGCAACGACTTTGGGGCGAATGAATAAGCTTAACAAAGCACTGTTTTAATATGCATCCTGTATGTAACATAATCCTTGATATATCAACTGACTATCAAAACTTACTGCAATGTGTACGGTTCGATCTTGATGGCCAACAAGAGTTGAGCGACCTCCAGCGTTGGCAATAATTTTAGGTCCTTGAACTTTTATGTAGCCATATATTGAATTGTTTCACACAAGTAAGACTTTAAATTGAGGCGCCTGAAGACGACAGCAAACTCCTAGTAATCCAGGTCAGTCAGACAGTCCGATCACTGACTCTGATCTGGTTAAAAGGGCGCGCAATTCCGTCTGGACATCTTCGGTCGAATTCGGTGGCGTCCTATCCATGATGTCCACGGGGGATTCGCGGTACATGATATCTCAACAAAGAGTCTTTCACTTTTGGTTAGAAAAGTACTTCTCCTCTGGTATTTTGTGGAGACGGCAATGCAGACACTACGAGAGGAGCTGAGAGGCGATAGCGGCGAGTAGAAGAAGAGTGATGCTGACCTTTATTGCGCAGCCTGCAATTCACAAGAAGGAGAAAGATAAAAATAAACTTCAAAAGATGGATTTGAGTATCGATTACATTACGGAATTATTATAGTAGCATGTGAAGTATGAACTGAGGGAATCGCGAACGTATTGCTATAGCACTCTTTTTTTTTCGTTTCTGAAACTGATGGAGGAAAAATACTTTTAGCAGATGACATCAATTATATATGGTTCTGTTTGGCTACGGATGGTGTCGTGTAACATTTTTGATTCCATGAAAATACTGACTCAATGGTTTTGTTTTGCATGCCTTGGTCGCGTCAGTCAGTCAGGTTCAGTCTCTACAATGGTAAAAGATTCGAAATTTAATAGGAGTCAAAATTACATATGACACCGGCATTAGCACACGTGTCTTTGTGAAAAGGTTTCAACCTACTCCATAGGCGCGTGTGTGATTGCAAGTCGTGGTCTACACATTTAGGTACGGTCATAGTGTGTTACCCACCTGAGCAGGGTACCAGTCCAGCCAGGTTCTCAGCTGTATCTCCAAAGGCCAGACAGTAGTAGTTATTGGTAGCAACCGAGTCATCATAACTGGCTCCCGACGCCTTGGACACCTGCACGCAGGTGTATAGATAGGTGCTACAGCTGGCTGAGGGAATGTTGATCATAGCGTTAGCGCCTGTGATGGTAACCGTTGAACCAGCCGTTATACCGGCCTGCAGGTTTTCCGCACTGGACGTCTCGGCTACAAACTCCACCGTTGTTGCGTCCACGTCCGTCGGGTCGGCGTGACTACTGATGAGGAAGGTTAGCGCGAAGTTGTCGCCTGAGGATCGGGCGGCGATGTCCGTACCCCCGGCGTTGCGGACAACGATTGAGTAGGAGACGATGTTGTCCACATCCAGGTCAAAGATCAGATTGTCGGGGCTTGTGACGGACAATCCATAAGCCTCGATATCTGCCAACGGAAAACAGATTATTGAGCTGAGATTGAGAAGTCGCAGAGGAAGAAATAATCGTATTCACTTTGATAGGAGCTCTTGATACTGTCCGAATCCTGCTGCTGATTGAGCAACCAGGCGTCACGGAGTGAAATGCAATCAGACAATTATTGGTTTCTTGGAGTAACATTAAGATGACACCTTAGTTAAAGTTTGGTCAAAATTCAGTCTGTTATAGGCTAAGCCCTCCAACCGATAGTTACCAGTTACAATGCTTATATACAGTAAAGCTCTATCAAGAGATGTTTGCGAAAGGGAACAAGAAACACGTTGACATTTTCTATGATCAGGCGCGTACGCAGGGGGGGTGTTTTGGCTGTTAAACACCCCCCTTTGCCATGTAAAAATATGGAGGGAAAAGAGAGTTATGTGACCGAGCGCGGAACAATTACAAATTATGTGCATGTTCTCAACTTTAAAGCTTTGAATACAGAAGACAATTTATAAGAGCAAGAGTATATAGGCCTATATGTATTTGAAACAAATGAAACAAAATATCCCCTCATAATTTAAAAAACTTCTGCTAAAAAAAACAGGGGAAAGTGGCCAGGAAACGCCTCAGATTGCACCACAGAGCATCTACGATCCAAAATTTCCCGGGGCCCTTAAGCAGGCCCCGGACCCCACGCCGTAAGTGCTTCGCGCTCCGCGCTCGCATTGGTCCTCTGGCCAAATTAATCCCGGGACATACCGTTATTTCGTTTTACTGTTTTGGATTTCCTCAAAAACAAAAAACAGTAAGCGAACCATTGACCGTTTTCTCGTTTGACAGTTTTGTAAACCGGTCAAACGGTATTAAGTCACACACACAAAATACTTTTTGTTGTTTTTTTTTAATTGTAGAAAGCGTTAAACGGTTAGTTGCTTTATTTTTTTTTAATTGTAGAAAGCGTTAAACGGTTAGTTGCTTTATTTTTAGGGTGTTGTCTTACAAAATCATGACAATGACAAAACGGTCAATAGTCTTGCCGACCATTTTTTGATTTTAGGTTCGGCAATTAAGCAATGCACCGGAATGTTAATTAATGCGTCCTTGGGATCGAGTCATTGCCTGGGCCCCGCTCCTTACATTTCGTTCTCACGACAAAATTTGCGAATTGGCTATTGAAGAGCCGCGTCGACTTGAACCCCAGTTTCCTTCAAAATGTCTGCAACTTCATCAAACGTCTTATTACCATCCTGTTTCCATTGTGAAAAGTAATGTCCTCCCTTGAAGTTTTCCAGCGGCATTTTGCTTGGAACTCTTTAAGCCCCACCAACTTGACTGAATCGCATGAGAAAGGGGTCAGGGTCCGCGCCAGGAATCACATCACGCATTAATTATGCCGAGGTAACACTTCTTCGTGTAAAACATGGTCCCCCTCCACCCCTTGCCCACCGCCACAAAATGCACCACGGACTGTTAACCATGACACTGGAATAAAAAAAACAGTCTGTATTTGTGTAATCTGTAAAACAAAAATCATTGATCGTTATGCTATAATGAATTTTACTAAACTTAAAAAACGGAGAAACCGTATTTATCTTAATACCGCTTGTCGTTTTATAACACTGTGAAACGACAAAACGGTCGATGATTCGTTTACTGTTTTTGTTTTTGAGGAAATCCAAAACGGTAAAACGAAATAACGGTATGTCCCGGGATTCAAATTCCCTCTATGCTATAATTTCACCCTAGCGGTGCCCCCACCATTTTGTACCTTCAGCAGCGAATGGCTCTACAAGTGGCATAAATCCCTTTCCAAAATAGAAAATTGTGAAAAAATACGGAGATGGAACATGGTTCTCAACTTTGAGTACGTAACAAACTTTATAAACAACAACAAAAAATAACAAATTTAAATGGAATTTTCGATGTTTAAAACGTTTTCTAAACGGTGGAAGTGGCCAGGAATCGCCTCAGATTGCACCACAGAGCATCTAAAATCCAAATTTTTTTCCGGGGTCTTAAGCGGGCCCCGGACCCCACGCCGTAAGGGCTTCGCAGGTCCTGGACCCTTCATTACAATAATTCTAGGCCCCCCGGCAAATGGCAGTCTGAATCCGCTCCTGTGACCAGAGCGCATATGTATCCTGTATCTGAAGTTTGGCCTTAGGGGTGGGGGCGGTTTACACAAAGATTCCCAACGGATGAGAATCATGAGATCCAGGGGACGAAGCTGAGTGATTTTAGCCAATAACAAGAACAGATCCTAGCACTTCCGCAGCCCGTGTCACTTTTTTTCTTGAATTTTTTTTTTTTTTTTTTAAATGCTGTTGAGGGAGGGGACTGCCCACATTGACCCCTTTACTCATATGTTCATCATACTCTAAAGACACAGAACATTTTTTTTCCCGATTTACTATGCTTTAGCTCAAAAAAATAACTGATGGTCGTGGGTTCCCGGCCCTTCGAGTTAACCCGTCCAAATATACCCTCTTTTATTTCTGGCGCCAACACAAACTCCTGACTTTTATTTTAGCGTAAAGTTTAGCCCACTGATACTATTTTTTATTTCTGGCGCCAACACAATTTACCATCTTTATTTCTAGCGTCATAAATGACGACATCCAATTTTGAAACACCCCCCTTGAAAAAATCCTGCGTACGCCACTGTCTATGATGATATCGTTAAACTGATGAATTTAAGAGCGGTGCATGGTCGACATTTTTGCACCGTTTTGCTATTAAAACATTCACCAACACCCAACTCCCCGATTAATTTTGACGGCTCTTTCGTGAATCGCTACACCAAAAACAAATCGAATTCAAACTTACCACTCGCAGACGCAACAGTCGTCAAGCTCTCTGCTGCCGTGGTGGCAAAGGCCGTGGTGACAACGGCCGTGGTGGCAACGGCCGTGGTGTCGACAGCAGCAGTGGTCGCCACTGCCGTTTCTGTCGTAAGGTCGGTGGCCATCGTCTCCAATTCTGTGACAACTTCAGTGGCTTCTGTCACCAACTCTGTGACAACTTCGGTGACCACGACAGTCGTCAAAACGGTGGTAGAATCTACTGCCATGGAATCCTCAGTAACCTCAGCCCCTACGCCTGAGATAAACAACCAATGATAGCAACTTAAATCACAGATCGTGAATGCATGATTGTACTTGTTTCAATCCGACAAAGTTGTGACACCAGTCACCAGAGTTACTGTTTTTGAGCACATGTAAAGTGCCATTGGTCAGGATATCACACACTTACTTATCTGTAGAAACAGTCCATCTTTGAGGTCACATTATTTAATGTTTATACAAATTATTGAGAAGTTAAAGTGAGTTATGTATTTAAGGAAGAGCAAATTATGTGCTTCGTTTTGCATGTGAAAACATTGAGAGTAAAAGAAAATTGTCTTTGAAAATCTTCTTGTGGGATTTGGTCGCATTATAAGGTGACCACAAATTTAGGGTATATCTTAAGTGGTACCTCGCGCATGCGTGAGACGCGTACCCGGGCATTGATGCTTCTTCGGGTGTTGTCATCTTGGCAAAATAACAAGTATCGGCTTTTCGTGTCATGAAACCTAAAGTAAAACCGTTGCATTTTAATTCCTAGCCATTTCTCTCCAGTAAATTTCCATTGTTCTCCCAAGAATGTTTATAATACTCGAAGCCCCATGCCTCGTAAAAAGGGTAAGAAGCTGCATGAAAATGGACTCGGTAAACTACTAGAATCTTAAAAAAAAGTTTTGGAAACTTACCATGAAGTACCAACATTATTGTCAAGAGGACGCTAATGGTATTTGCGTACCAAGCCATCTGTAAGTTAAACAAAAATAGGAAACCGAATTAAATGACCATTTGATTTTTTTAACCAGCGTTGTAATAATTGGCAATCTTAAAAAAAAAAAAATGTGTTCATATTATTAACAACATTAGGACTTCAAGAAACAATCATATATAATTAATATAGAGTTCAATTAGGAGAATAATAAATTATACCAAAATATAAAGTGGGAAACAATTGTGTATGAGAAAACAAGATTGGGCATTAGAACAAGATATTTGTACACCTCCCCAAGCCTTTCGCCTGAGGTCTCTAGGCCCGAGGCGATCATTATGTGTTTAAGGGCGTCTTTAGCAACCGTGCTAATAGTAACGCTCAAACAATCAACGCGCGTTGCTAACGCGCGACCGCGTTACGTAACGTTTCCTCGGCGGTTCGTCAAAGCGTTAATTTCCGACGTCATTGGTCGCTTATTGACACGTCATCGGCCCCGAGACAAAGAACAAATAATCCGTACAAGTGGATACCACTTTGCCCTTTTAGCTTCCAACTATTTTAGCCTTCAAAAAAAGCTTTCCTAAGAAAGATTCACTTATGGTAATTTTATTCACTCCGGAAATCAGTCTTAAAGATTCGATATTAAACTGACGTATATTCCAACTATTTAGAGAAATGTTAAATTTAAAAAACCTTTCCAAAAGGCAATCATCATGTTCGCTTAACACGAGGTTTTTTTTTCTGTTGAAAGTGTGCTTTACCGAGGCACACAAGATATTATTCGTAAAGATCGTAACTAATTCTTGATTCCTTTTTTTATAAGGAGAATAAAACTCAGAGTCGTAGCTGTACGTAATTTATCGTCTCAGAAGTATAACATTCATACACCAAACAAAGTTAGTTTCTTACACTAGGGCACAATGATAGGCCAATATTCGAGAAACACCCCCCCCCCCCTGCAATCGCCTAAATTTGGGTTAGAGTTACAGGCGCAAGTGGTGATTGCGAGTTCGAATGAATAGGCTGGCTTTTTCGAGTGAAGTGGCAAAGAAGCAAATCATCAACTGAGTCAATCGGCAAGCCTGCCCCGAGGGTGTTAGGCCTCGCGAACTGGGCCGACCGACCCGGCCGGAGGAACCCGGTCATTCCTCAGTCAACGACGGACCCAACTCAGTACTTGACGGTAACTTTGTATCGATCGTTATCTCTTCGCATTGATTTTTGTTCTCTGAGTCCAAAGCAGCCGCTTATATACGCGTCTGAGATTGAAATCACTGTAAGAAAAAGAAAGGGAAAAAAAACTCTCGCCAAACTATGGATACTGGACATCATTTACACTATTCAGTTTTCTATCTTTAAATCCATGAACTTGGATTTTCATGGTGCCGTAATACTCTGTTTCAAACCGCCGCGCTTTAAGGCGAAATTGCTGTAATTTGTGAAGAGTGCTACAACGAAACGTCGCTTATTACAGTAGGCAAGGCGTGCCCAAGGAGGTACTTTCGATATAATGATGTACGACTAGTGTCTAGTCATTCCACTGCTTACTATTCTAGCCCTTTCTTTCATTTTTCCCGTTTTCTAGCAGCAACCTTCATGAGACAAGGATCGCTAATCATCCCGCTTTTCTCGTATTGCTCGAGATCTGCACTACACAATCTCGAAATTTGCTCAAACACGAGTCTTATTTTTCTCTTAATTCTTAAATTCATTCTCCGAGCCAAAGTTACTTGATTATTTTATCACTTACCGTTATGGTGATATATTCTTGTGATTTGTCCCTGTTTCTTGATGTCTTAGATGTTGGTGGTTCGCAGAGTTTTTTTTGCTCCAGCGTGCCTATTTCCTTCCACGTCTTTTCAGCAAGTGTCGCAATCTTACGAAGCACGCACGCGGTGCTCCGCCCGCCGCGATTTCTAATGTTTGGCTCAGCAGCACTTGGAGACCGTGCCTCGTTGCTAAGCGGCAGCCTAGCAACTAAGTCTGAAGAATTTGACAAGAGATGACATTTTAGCTTGTGTGTGCATGACAAACATATCTCGAATGGGTCTCTAAATTAGCATCCTTAAAGTGGCACTCTTATTGCATGGTTTTGTAGACATCTTGTTGGCTTTGTATTGTTTCTGGCTGCTAAACTAGTGCTATTTTGAAGAGCAAATGTTTTCTGTAGTAAATTTCCCTGCCTCACAGCTCCGTTAATTTGACCACAGGCGGAAATAGGAATTCGTGCTCTGAGTTAAGAATAAAGCTCGTCTTTCGAAAAAGAAACGCAGAATATCACCTGACAGTCACTTTAACTTTTACCGCGATCTCGAAATATTGGTTCTTCGCAAACACTGTTTTATAAGGCAATCGGTTTTTATTCTCATTACTTTGTGAAGTCTCGTGCTGTGGTGATGAATGGTCTTGTAGCCTAGGTGTTGGTTTGGGCATGGCAGTTGCTTAGAAATGGAGCCCTAAACATAGACTGTTACGAGCACATCAATTTTTATCCAGCTTTGACCGAATTTTTTTAGTAAAGAAAGGAAACCTCCTCCAAGTCAATATATGGCTTAATATCAGGCCAGTGTTTAACAATTTTCTGATTTTCTAAAACATGAAACCACTTAGAATATAAGCCCTCTAGAGGGAATGCTCGTCCATCGCAGATTACTTCCCAATAAAGTGGTTTGCCCAAGGACACAACATATGGCCAGCAGCTGGATTCAAACCCCTGGCCCTGCTATAGTGAATCAGAAACTCTAAACACTAGCACTAGGCCACACTCCTCATTGCACGTTGTTAACATAAGTTAAAAAGAGAAGATACAATTTCTGGACGAGCCTGGACCATTAAAATCTGGCAAATTATTTCAAGACCTGATTTCATGACCCAGATCTCTTTTTAGGGCTTTCTTTTTTTTATCGATGAGTAGGGGAATTAGACAACTTGGTAATCCCTATCAGCGATTGCGAATCAATGGGAAAAATTTTCAAACATTACAACCTAAAACGGGATATAGTTTCCCAACTTGTTTTCAAGTTTGCACATGACAGAAAATTCTTCCAAAAACTTGATAACTCACTCGAAGTATCTTGAAGCAATTTCATTCAAACTGTTGGTTCAGTAACATTTTTTTTTTTTCCAATATATTTTAACCCATCTTATACTTTGGGGCTTAAAAAGACCACGCATTTTTTGCCTTGTACATCAGTTAATAATTAGTTTAATACATCCTTTTTATAATTGGAATAAAACTATTTGGTTGGGTTTTTACCTCACTATTTGCTTAATTGGCTAAGGGTAGATTTTTTTTTGGCTAAGCTAAAAATGGATCCACCGTAGCAGTCACAGGAAATCTCTTAGGTAAACAGAGGCCAGCAGCTTGATCACTATTGTCGAAGTCTCCACACACTCCGCAATACAGGAGTCACATCTCTAATAAAAGCCAACACACTGAACAAACAGGGATGGACAAACAAACAGAAACAAGTGGCCTAAACCAACAAACACCCCGAAGGCTTCGGTAAAGGGTCGTGACAATTGCTTCATGCAGAATATTGCATAAGTGTCGTGTTCGCAAGGGTCAAGACGCATGTGAAGATCGGGAGGGGCGTGGCTTTGACAAATGTAAGGGCGTAAAAGATGATTATGGCAATCAACGTGTAAGAACAGATTACTAACACGCAGAGCATCATATACTCCAGAGTGTGGTGTGAACTGAACTGTATTGATGCTTAAAAGAAATTGAGGGCGCCACACCGCTGACACCACAACCACCACGCGTGAGCCTGAGCCATTTTCGAAAGCTTGGCTTCGGATGGGTTAGATCTCAGGCTTAAACAATGCCGGAATAACAACCAACAATGAAACTGGGGCCTTGCATCAGACGATTATTTGTAACATATAAACGAGGCTGTACTGCACCATACCGGGGGCTGTCATATTATAAGGGCCTAAAATCACGAGGCTTAAACCTGAAGCCGCATCTGAGACCAAGCCGAGATTTGGAAACGCCTTTGATGTCTCAGAAATATTACGGGTTTATTCAGGTACAGTGCGCAATAAAGTTCAAACTCCAAAATAAGATTTTTCGAAAATACTGCAACTCCGAGTTCGCCGAATGGGAGCTTTATGTTAAAGGCGTCCTTTGTAAAAGCAAAAGAAATGATTTTCATTTTCTGAAAAGGCTATGATGGTGCATGAGTCATACTCATAGACATATAAAAGTGCTCAGTTCCAGAAAATGACAGAGCGCCACCACCTAAAAGCAATGAATATTGAGGGCGGGCTTCAGAACAGCTCCGTGGGTTGCAAAATAAGCTACCATAATAGACTCCAGTGATAATTACGCCCACTTCCAAAAAATAGGGGAAAAATACGTACAACTCTGCAAGTAGGCCTACGAGTTTGAGACACACATCCAGTTGAAGCTCATTTTGTGATCTTTCTTTTCATGTTCTATTTTTTGGGGATTAACCGATGATTTTTGGGGAAAATTTGCATCCGAAGGTGATGACACATGAAAGTCGTCCTGAATAATGCCGTCGCCATTTTTAAAAATGATGCCTACACTCCATGGCAAAATAGCGAGATTAAACACGGTTTACGTCATTGAATGTCCGTTGAATGTACATTGTGATCATGTTATTAAAATCAAGTGGACGTGCATTAATACAATTTTTCTTCTAATTGCCTTTTTTTTGGGGGGCAATATTTATCAGAATTAAAAATGAGGGGGAAAAACTGGGGGGGGGGGACTTCAAAAACAAAACAAACTGTTCAAATGATTATCAATGTGCATTCCACCTTTTTAGTGATCTGGGTTCGAATCCACCCCAAGGCGACATGTGGGTTTGGTTTTCAGTCCCCTCCTAATCCCTAGGATTTTATTGAGGTTTTCGTCCATTTTTTCCACCATTTCTTCTTTGTTTCTTCAGGCTGCACTTTCGTGGACCCAATGATGTCATTACCATTCCGTCTACCAGAATTATCGCTGGTCTGCATGTACGTACCAAACAAAAGCATCATCCTCCACAGAAAAGAAAAGCTTCGTCCTACATCTAAATTGATGGCCTGACAGAGACAGCGTTTTAATCAGTGTTTATTGGGATGATAATAATAAGTGGCAGCCATTTCATTCAGATACCATCTTGTCTGACCAGATCTCAAGAAATGAATCTTAAAGGTTTCTCCACTGATAAGTGGTTCACAGGAAGAAGAACCAGCAACCGCGCCGCTCTTTATATTGATAATACATGGTATTCCAAAGTTTGACCTCTGAATATCTGCAGCTAATATTTGGCCGAAGATGTTGGCTGTTCTTGTTATTTTCATTGTGCATAATTTATAGAAAGGCTTTTATTCAAAATTAGTCCTGGCGACTCTTGTCTCATTTTGTTGAGTTGGGGGAAATCACATAAACTACCAGGGACGTGAACGTCGTACTCTCTGGCTCAAGATCGATCGCTATGTCGCTGAATAAATAAGAGCCTGCGTATTGCCATCATCATTTCCAATCAAATTGTAATTTGCATCCCTCCGGCAGTCCTGACTGGACTGATTGAGTTAATTAGCCGAACATAACGGAAGTTATCATTCCGGTCATGTGATTAGCCCATGGTCTTGAGGACTTCTCTAAGGCGATGAAAATGCTTTCCGCGAATCATTATAGAAGAGGAAGTAAGAACAATTAGCAGCACACGTACATCATAAATGTTCTCATTTTAGGAAATTCCAATTGCAAATTATTAAGAGCTCCTAAATATAGCACAAACCACACTATATTGGTGCGAAATTTGTCGTCTTAACAAGCCTATTAACGCGCCTACGTAGGCCTGTTTACGAGTCGCCTCATTCATTAAAAAGCGGATGCGGGAGATTGCAGGTTCCAGTGCGCCTGCGTGTTGCCAAGGCAGCGGTAAACGGTATGGCGAGAATTTGCGCGCCCCGTCCCGGAAAAAAAAAACGCGGAGCAAGGAATCTATTGGAGTGGTGGGTTAATGATTGACTGGGTTCGTCCGGTGGGTCGGCTGGTGAAAGGGGAATAGCGAAATGCACTGATTGGAGAGAGAAAAAAAATATGGCTGACGTGATATGGAGGCACTATCTGCTTGTATGTGGGAGTGCTGATGATTGTCCCTTCGTTTGCTGACGAGAAGATGAAGCAGATTTTCCGGCTGTTTCTGCCGACGCAGATATTTATGCAAATAACTCGGAGTCTGTGAACATCAACCACAATGTTGTCCAGGTAACGGCTTGTTTTTTTATATTTTGAGAATTGAAAGTCCTACAGAACGAAGGCTTGTTTGCCAAACAACGTGTGACTCTCCTATAATCTCGCACGTATTTCATGTTTAATATTCCAATCGATTTGGTTATTGTCTCACACGCGGTGTTGATCTGGACTGGTTTACATTGAGGCCGTGTGTGGAAGTATTTAGCAGTCGTTTGAATGCTGAAAACGCAGACTGGATATCGCTATCGAAATATTGATCTGTGAATAGAAAGCGGTGTCATGCTGTTAACTGCGCAATATTCGTAATGGCATGACACTTTGCATCCGAGAATACCTAACACTTTCAAGCTGGCCTCTGATTCGGTAAAAAGACGGTGACCTTCCGTGACCTGTGTGACGTCATTCAGCGCTGATTTATTTTCTTGAAGGCCTACGTGCTTCCAAGGTAACATTCCACTTGTGTGATGTGTGTAGCACCGCATCAACATTGCCATGGTGAAGTATTTCGAAGAGTGAACCTACCCAACCACTTCCATGCACTCAGAGAACCGCGGCTTGTAAGGATTTAAGAGCCTCACAGAGAAAAGACAAAAGAATCAACGATTATAGGAGAGAGGCCCTCGACCGTTTGCGGACCGTTCAACCGGCGACATGTCGCCTCTTCCGCCCTCGGAAAGTTTGATTGATTGAATCGACGCCATCTGTTGCCGTGTACCTTTGCACCTTCGCGCACACAACAAAGAAGAAAGAAAAAACGTCAGCATGTCTGATTCCAGAGATAGAGATGGGAAGGGGGTCAGAAGTAGCGGTAGCAGCAGTAGAAGCAAAACACCGTCACGCTCGGACGTCATGGAGAAAACACTGGGCGAGTTACGGGGCAAGGTGACTGAAGTCACTGATGAGTCTTTCAATAAGGCATGGGACCGCGTGTATGGGAATAAGGAGTACCGACCCTCATGGGTGGGGAAGATCACTGACGGAGGACGGCAGCATGGGGGACGCGGACTACCCCCGCCCAAGGCTCTCTACGTGCCCGGTGTGGGGCAACGACCGGAGCCTGCTGCAACCCACGGTGCGTCCAAACCCACCGACGACCAGTCACTCAAGAAGATCGACGAAGAACCAACACCCAAGCCAACATCAAAGCCTAAGAAATCTGACGAGATTAAGTCGAAGCAGTACGCCGGTATTCCAGAGCAATTCCGGGCTAAACACGTGCCCAGCCCGTTGAAAATTGGCGGCAAAGTCGTGCCTCAAGAGCAAGAGTTAGACACGTGGAAGGATGCCATCGCTTCGGATGAGGTCAGCAGCGACGGTAAGCCTGTCTTCAACAAAGTGGTCAAGCAGACCAACATCACGGGATGGATGGATCATAATAACTACTGGGAGCAAAAGACTACCAGTCTCACCTCCAACCCTCCGCCGGCAAGAAGACGACAGAAGCCCCGCATACAACACCACATCGTCACGGCCAACTACGACATGGTCGGCAAGTACGAGAACAAGGTCCGCCGGCAGGACTTGAAGATCGGCGCCGTACAGCTGCCGGCCGAGAAGGAGCTTAAGAGCTGGGGAGATGATCTGGAAATCCCTGACGACTTGGGGACTGCGGACTACAGTCTGGAGGACGCCACGGATCTGGAGCCCGCCAGCTCGCCTCGACGGCAGAAGTGGAACGCTGTGCTGAAACACTCAAATGTGCCTGGGTTCTTCACCCATAACAACTACTGGAAATGAACCAAGGTTTGCCGTGCAAATCGCCACTTTAACTTTTGTTGACAAGTTACGAAATGGTGCCTACGCAAACTTGACTCACTACGAAAATTGGCATAAAAATGCATCCTCGCATGCAAATTCATTGCAAACGAAAGATTTCGGCCTCTGCAACATTATCAACGACCTAGAGTGTAGCTGTTAGTGATTAAAGATGGCTGAATCGTTTGAATATGATTTGACCCTTGACATGCTTAATTTACATACATAGCGCCCTCTGTTCACGTCTTCTCAAAATCTTTAAATGAAATTAGATAAGTCGTATTATCTATTTGCCGCTGTAAAATGCGTTTTTAAAACCTGTTATGTTTAAATGACGAAAAATACATGAATGAACGACATAACATCGATTGGTGGCAGCATAGGGCTACAAACCAATCCATTGACGACGTCTTTCTGCGCATGCGCTCAGCTGCTTAAGCGCAAACACAACAATGAATGGCCGTTTCGTCCCAGACCCAGGGCGAGTATAAGCACATTGTAATCTTGCTGCAGGGCAACTTGCTTGATTATGTCGTCTTGGTGCCAACAGGGGGCGCTTTGTAATATAAATGTATTTACTTTCGCTATGTACATAATACATTGTAAGACTAATTTTAATATGCAGGTGTGGACAGTAATTCTGTCCCCCGGTAAAAGTGTCCGGGGGGACAGAATTACCTAGGTAAAAGTGTCCCCCCTGTCCCGTTAATTCTGTCCCCCTCCAGGTAATTCTGTCCCCTCCAGTTAATTCTGTCCCCCCTGGTTTTGCACGCAAAAGTTGTTATATTGATGTTATTATAATGAATTCAGCGCACAGGGTATACATTTTTAGATTTTTCCACCCTTCATCAATGATTATCAAAATGAAATTAACGTTTAGATGTTAATCAACCGATTTATGTTTCTGCAAGAAAGCAGAAAAGGCACGCGTAGTAATACTCAACCTATCGCTAGCGCGCGCACGCCCTCCGTAGGTGCGGTACACTCGCGCGCACGCCCACCATGCAAATCGCTCGCTCCCGAAGTCGTCATTAAAACGGGAGTTGTGCTTTGCCGTAAGCACCATTCCCGAATTTAGCAAGGCGCCGCGCAAAAACAGTTAATAACTTTACTAATATACAGTCTGGGTGCTAGACTTGTGACGTTGCACGGGGACACATTTACCAGGGGGGACACATTTAACGTCGTGCAGGGGGACAGATTTACCTAGAGGGGGACAGTTTTACCTAGGTAAAAGTGTCCCCCCGGACAGATTTACCGGGTCACGACCCGGTAAATCTGTCCGGGGGGACACATTTACCAGGGGGACAGAATTACCTGCCACAGGAATGCAGATTCACTTGTACACATTTAATTAATAGGTATTATGCAAACATTAACATTAACTAAAAGGTGTGTTCTACACGTAGGCCTACCTTGTTAGTATTTATCTAGTTGTTAGATTCAGATATGATACTTGTAGAAGTCCTATTGAAATGATGAACAACCTTTTATTAATAGTTTCGAATTTCTGTAATTTCGGTCACATGAATATTTGTTTTTACACTCCGTTCCGAGTCGTAGTCGTAATCAGACTCATTTTGATCATGGTGACAATTCGTGGGATTTACTGTCACGGGAAAACTCAGCATGAGATAATGCGGCCCGTGCTGGAGCTTCTCGTCTTAAAATTATACCCCTACATTACATGCGACATGTTGAAGAACTGTTTTGGAAAGGGCAGATTTGCCAAAAATTCTTCGAGAATGAGACCAAACTGAGACTGACCAGAATTGTAATGGAAACTGGCACTCAACAGATCATGAATTATGCTTATTACGCTTATTACAACCTTCACTTTACCTGATTGCCCTTTTTATGGCCGTTGATACATATTATTGGTCTATTCGCTTTATCAAAATATTCATGAAAACAACTTGCAAGCTTCAATTGTCAAGAGTTCCAAAAATTGACAATGTGGTTTTAACCATTAAGTGAGCAAATTGTATTGCAAGAAACATTTGAGCTAGTCAATCACTCCACACAAAAAGATAAACTTGGCCTTCTTGTTCGCTGCCGTTTAGATCAGACTATCAGGTTTACTGTGTATTCGCTCCTTAAGTTCAGACTTGCGCCTACGGGATCTCTCGCCACGGTTTCCCGTTGCGCGTTGAGCGGGGGAAGTCCGGTATCCTGATGGGGGTGAAGGGACCATCTGCCCGTACAATCGTCAGGTGCCAATGTGAAAAGGGCCGACAAATTCATGGGCTGAGCTCTTTCAAAATCCATTCCCAAGCTGGTTTTCGGGGCCTTGGTTAGCAAAAGTCATGCCCGTTTTACGCCGTGCTGAAAGAGTTCGTTTGAAAAAAAAAACCCGAATGCGCAGATGCAGACTGAGCTTGCGCGTACATTAATGATCATGGAGCACAAACTCACCACGAGCCAGTTTCAGCACGCCGTCTGGTTTAGGAAATTTTAAAGAGATTTAGAAAATAACGTAAGTTTAAATTCCGTTTTTTCTCTTTTGTTAAGGACGAACTATTTGCGTTTAATGGTTGAATTTCAACTATTTTTTAAATCCCTCAGTCACATACCATTCTAAATCAATTAAAGAATACATTCGTTTAAAACAATAGCCGCTATTCACTGAAAAGATTTTAATTAAACCTTAAACTACGTCGGTATACATCCAAATCGTGACTAGAAAAAAACACAGTCTTCATCAAGTTGAACAACTGTATCCACAGTATTTCTCAGACATTTTTTATAACATTCATTTGAATTTTCTTTGGGTGCAGTATTTTGAACAGCAATATATTAATATCCCTTCGCTTCAAAACCGGTGGTCGACGCGTGTAACTAATTGTGGTATTTTGTTGACAAATGAACGACGTCTTTCGACGGATATTTTATTGTAGCGCTTAGAATTTTTAATAACAGTTCTCGAGATAGACTTTGGCCAGCGATATAAACGTGGGGCTGAAAGTGTGAAATTGAATATATTCGATGCGAGTGCCTTTTCACTTTGAGGAGATGAGCATTTTGATAAAAAAAAATTGTTATAATTTGTTATAAGACAGCATGCAACGTTATCATACTATTATTGTCAGTAATGCTTTCATTATAGACCTGTTGTAGCCTCTGCTAAACGAACATTCATCTTTTGTTTCAAGTATGCAAGAGTTTGAATCGGTAATTTACACACAATGTCAACACACCTGTTTATACCTACACAAAAGCCACCCGTATATCTAAAAAAAATCAAGCGGTCGTCATTCTAATGGGCCGACAGTTTCTGAACATTAACTATCGTAATACTGCACTGTTGCTTTGTATACAGCTTTCTTTTTAGATATCATTTTTAAGGACTCAGATTTGAAAATAACATACAAATGATAAATCATTTCTAACTAATGGCTTAAAAAGGACAAGATTTTGTTGCCGTTAGTTCAACAACACACGATTACAATTCAAACACTGAACAAACCACCGACAGGGGTATCTTATGTTGACTTTGCAGACTTTCACATGTCGACATGGCATCGATAATCTCAAGTCTTGTTTATGGTCTCATTGAAGGATTTTCTTCAATCCAGTATTTTTTCATTTTAGTAAATATAATTGGAATGTTGGCTATAACCCTCTCCACAAGACATTCTGAGGTAAGAAAAAGAAAGTGGTTTTATTCTGTACTCTTAAAAGTCCCGAGTCAAATTTGACCCGGAATCCGAGTCAAATTTGACCCGGAAACCGAATCAGATTTGATCCGGAATCCGAGTCAAATTTGATCCGGAATTTGACCTGATACATTTCGGTGTCAAACTTACAATTTTTTCTGGGTCAAAATGACACTTTCGCTGAGGTTCCAGATCGAAATGACCCAGAACATTATCAACAGAAATGTATCACGTCAATTTGACCCGGAACTGGAAACTAGCTCTTTCAAGCAAACAATTGCCAAGTGATTTCTCTCGTTCGTGAGAACCGATTTGAAATATGAAAAGGGTGAAACATGTAGGCCTACTTGCACATGAGGGACACATGTTTCGTTATGTTTTCCGCGGCGCTAACATTTCATAAAAAGTACTCATACATTATAGATTATATCTATTTATTCCACCAGAAACGACAATATGTTTTTGGAATGGAAAGTTTTCTGTTTTATATTTAGAAAGTAATCAATATGGGGTGTTTTTTTTAGCTAATTCAGTTTTGTTTGCCTATCTGTCAGCCATTATGCAGATTTATCGGTTTCGCTTCCATTGCCCAGCCGTCGGAATAACGTTTAGAGAATCAAGATGATGATAAATGGCTCCAAAGTACAATAAATTACACGGCAACGGCCACGGGCGGAACTATTGGTTAGCGTGTCCCGAGCAGGGCATCTCGCGGTAGCTAGGCGAGAGTGGACGGTAGCGTGCTCGCCCAATGGCCCGCTGAGGACCCTTCATATTCTCGGAGTTTGGTATAATCAAAGCAAAACAATACAAACAAACCTAGGATTAATACTTTGGTTGCCCCGATAAGCTATCATTAGCAAATGCCATTAATCCAATGAGGGTGGTTTTTTAAGAATAGTTGATCGGTAACTACTTGATTAACAAGTGAAGGATCGGTGTCCATGGAAACAAACACGTCACACCTCCAAAAATATTCTCGCAGCACGGAATAATGTATTTGTTATTTTAACTTTTTATTTCAAATCGAAGATATTAGAGGCATCAAAATGTTTAACTATTCTTGAAATTGTTTTCAACCGTAAACCGTTCTTTGAAAAAATCGGTACGCAAATCATCGCAAAATTAATTTTATAAAATATTGATTTCACACAATTCTAAATATTACAATATAGTATTTCGCGTTAAGTCGTAAAGTTCAGTACAATTTTGTATTGCTAGAAGTGTAGTATCGTAGTTTAATAGGGAATCGACAAGAACTAATAGATGTTATCACGTGACATTATCTTTGGATAATAGCAGTTCAGTTTTAAAATTGGCAAAAAAATTGCAATCTGCTATTATTTTTGTGAAATTATAATTATAACGCCGAGCTCACATTCCTTCCCTTATAATAATTAGTTGGATTATTATTATGTAAATGCTACCTTTGATAGACATTACCACATAGACGTGGGCAGTTCACAAAAATCTGAACTTTCGTGACATCTCCCTAACCTAAACTTGACTACCCTCACCAAACTTTGTAAGTTTGGGTTTTGCATCACGAAGAATCGATTTTGCCTTTAATTTCAACGCTACAATTATGCCTAAAAATATGACGAGTGAAGCATTAGTAGAGAAACAAATATCTCCCTAATTTACCTTGTCTCACTAAGGAGTAATGTACAACTTGTTAGCCAAACGTGTCGCCCTAATGGACCATTACTTGTGAGAACTAGAGAGTATTAGACTGTACAGCGGTAAATTCCCAGTAGTATATTTTTTTTAAGTTAGAACTAATATTGTGAGTAATTTTAATATTATGACAGCGCATTAAATCTACTTAGCGAGTGGTTATTACATATCATCTAAAGATATCGCCTTTAAACCAAAAATCCGTCCATTTGAAGTAGAAATTTAGAGTGTACAGTATAATTCTGAAATGTGTATTATATTATGAAAGTCTATCTGTGTTTTGCTTGACACCGTATTAAAGCATTTTGCGATGAGCCTATATTATACACCGGCCGCTGATTTGGCTAAACGACGACTTTCAATCTTGTGTTATTGTTACATTTCCTTTAAGGAAATTTTAAAAACATATTGCAATAAAAGAATAACTAAGCGATAAATAAGTAGTTGAATTGTTAAAATCGAATTGTTAAAGGGGCATTACGGCCTGAAAATGCCTGCATGTTGTTTCATTCGAAATCACGTAACATTTAGAAATCGGCCTTCGCAACCACCCCCCCCCCCCCCCCCGGCGACATGACATCGAAGCATGCGGGAGCGGGGCCCATTCTCGAGGCCTCGCACCAACCCCGCTCACAATGGGAAGACGCCCCCCCAAAAAAAAACCAGCTGCAGTCACGGAGGAAGGAAATTTCATGAGCTAGAATTCTGCTCGGTATGGCTTTCAAGTTGTTCCCTACATAATGCATATTTCACATGCTATATACACTGTACTCGCAAACACCTGCCCTTATCAGACGCGCTATGCTGGGTGTTTCATGTTCGCCAAAATTAACGGCTATTTCATGTACACAACATGCGCAATTCATAATATTTTGTGACTCAACGTCATATTTCTTCTGGTTTATTTACGAAGCAAATTAAAACCTGATGGCAATATTTCATATGTCCAACATATGTTAACATCTGTGAAAATAAGAAAAGGTCAACATTCTTTTCTTTGACAAACGTTTTAAGCACAAAAACAAATGTTTTAAGAATTATATAAATGAAATTATATCTTTAATTCCGAAGTGCAAGATACTAATCCTGTAAAGAAATTATACTTTACTTTTACAGAGAACTACAACTCTATTGAGATATTTCATAAGAAATTGAAATTATTAAAAAAAACGAGGTCAATTTTCTGTATTGCAATGTGTCCAATAATCTTTTTCCTGATTTTTTTCCTGATGTCACAATTATTGATATTTGTAATCTTTGGTATGTCATATTTTATAGATTTGGTATAAAAATCGTGGAATTAAATTATTGATATTTGTAATCTTTGGTATGTCCTATTTTATAGATTTGGTATAAAAATCGTGGAATTAAAGTGGTTTTTTTTAAGCTAAGGTAAATCAAATTCCATCTTTCATTTTCACGAAAACAAAATTCAAAGCTTTACTGGCCTTTTTTTCAGTACATGTATTTACTTTAACATATCGATAAATGTGACCCTTAAACAGCCATAATTTGCCAACGCAGAATGTCTGATTGAGAGAATTGTGTTCTCTTTTCTAATACCCACAAACCCTCATTTCGAACTCTTCCAAGTTCTGTCTCATTTTGCCAGATTGCACATTTATTCATAGCAAACCTAGGTACAATATTTTGAAATGAATTACTGGTAATAAGCACAAAGCTTAATATCACAATATTTTAAAATACAGAAAGTGATTGAATTTGAAGACAAAATACACCATTAAATTAACAAATGATTTAAGAAGGATAAAGCTCTGTAAAAGCTTTAAAATTAAAATTTTTTATTATCTTTTTTATCTATTCAATTCATTATCTTTATGAAAGTTGCCTGTGTGAAGGCCCTGAAAAAAAAACCACTAGAATGTGAAAACACAAAGATGGGAAAGAAAAATGGAAGCTCAGAAAAAGAGGAATTTCAGAACAGAAACGTAGTAATCGATGGAACTTGGATGGATCACTGTAAAACTATAAAGCACTTTTTATATACGTTGATCAGTTGATCATTAAAATCATGCCGCTATACTACAAAGCGACTCACACGTATGTTTTTAAGCATTTAATAGGGTCCACAATTGGGTCAATGTCCACTGTTGACCTGAACTTGTTGTCTGCAAGACCGAGCGTCCCTGCTTAAATTTTGGCGCTGGTTTTCCTGGCGTAGCCCCAGGTACGCATGCGGCTGATTCCTCCATCAGGACGCATAGTGAGACGTAAATGAGTGACAGGCTCAATATCCTGAATGGTGGCTTCAAAGAAATGATGCTGATGAGCCGAAAGCTAGAACCAAACAAAGAAAAAACAGGAAAACTAAAATTAGGAATGACACAGGAGTTTAAGAGAGGGGGTGTCTATCATCTACCAATTAGCACATCTGAGAGTAAAATAGTACACATTCATCTGCAGCTCAACAAAATTTAGTCATTTTGATTACTTACTCACATTATTTCAGAGGTTTTTGTAACAAATTATCTACCTATTATCTTATATTTATAAAAAAGACAAAGGTTGAGATATGATTGAAAAGGTCGAGTGTGGAAATTCCTAAGACTGGATTGGATTTATCTTGATGATAGTACCTTCTACCAGGGCTGGTTGCATTAAGAAAACAAAATTAAAAACTTCAGCCTTGGATCAAGACTAGTTCTTACCTTGCTTGGAGGTAGGATTGTCTTCCACAGACACTGTGAGAAGTCTCCCTTTGTCTTGCCGTGTCGGTAGCACTGGGCCTGCCTCTCCTGCTCCTTGGACATGATGCAGCCTGCAGGAAGAAATAGCTGACGTTTAGAGGTGCGCATTTAGTACAGGAATCAGATCCCCAATTGAAAAAAAAACATGGATACTCGGATATCCATTAAAGAAACCCAGCCCCAAAATGTTAATCTCAGAAGTTGCTGTACACACTGTTCATAATCACAGTGTAAATTGCACTTTCCCCCAAATCCATCCATTTCTGAAAATTACAGCAAAAGCGAATGTTGTATATTCCTTTTAACACAAAAGTCAAATATTTGATTGAAAATCTGACCTTCCACACTGCAGGAATCAGGATAATTGCCTTTGAAGTGGTTCGTGTCAATCTCAATCTAAGACAGATCAACAAAGAGAATTAGGAATTAACACAACGCATTACCTCAATCATCAAACAATGTTGAGCATCACATTTGGGGCATCATCATGATTGCAACACATGTTGAATATTCATATTTGACTAGAGATTATTCATGTTTTCCACAAAAGGTGAATATTCACGAATGGCTTCAAGTTCTGAGCCAATCCTATTTAAAGCTGAGTGAGGATTATGCAAATATTCAACACACATGTTGAATATTCATAATATGCATCTAGCTCAGAGCCAATTCTAATTACCACAGAATGATCAAATCTTTCTTTGACGGCTTCAAGCTCTAAACCAATCCTCTTTAATGTGAGTAACCAATTATGCAAATCTTCAAGACATGCTGAATATTCATAAAAGGATGCTAGCTCTCAGCCAATGATATTCACCCGTTTGATGACTCCCATATGACCCAGTCTGAAGACCGCCCACTCATATCCCTCCACTTTCAACACTGCATTTTCATCTGCTTCCAACACGGCTGGTCTGTCCAACTATAAAATAGGACAAGAATAATACAACCAAACACAAGTAACAACCAGAGAGTTAACGAAATTACACCACAACAGAAGAATTTACACCACAACAGAAGTAACAGGACAAAGGAGTTTACAATGAAACAAAGGTGACATTTTTAATGATTTATCGGGTCAAGAAATGCATAACTAAATATATTAACAGGCAATTTCTCCGTATATTCATTTTCAAAAATTAAACTGTTATTGTAAAGGAAAACAGCCTTGTTTCAACAACATTTAATAACCCAACGTGTTGCAGCTACAGGTTTTGTAAACGTAGCAACAGAAATATCCTCAACAGGAATAAATGTTGCATGAGTTACTGAGAAACGTTTTCAAACAATTGAAGTATGTAGTAGTGTGTATTTCTGTGACATGACTGACTCTGCGAGCAGTTTCCCATCCGTCAGCCATGATGAGTGAGCGCGGAGCGGCCAGTAGATTCCTAGCATGTCCAAAATGGACGTCACTGTATCCAAGACAGACTCCACCATTCTCCATGGCAACCAGGTCAATCAACTGCAAATAAAATCATCTAAAATAAGTCAAAACAAGATAATATCATCTTCCACTTCTTCCAAAAATTCACCAAATCAACTAAAACAAACAAATGATTGTATGCTCTCCTTTATTAATGCCAAGTTTTCTTACGTTGACAATTAACATCCGTTTTCCTATTGGTTGATTTTTCCGAACTCACCTGATGGTGTTAGATTTTGGACCAATCAGGTTTGGCGTAATTAAAAATCATCTTTGACTCCAAATTTTTCATGCCAAAAAGTTGCATGATTATATGCCGGAGTAAATTTGAAAAAAAAAAAAGAAACTTGAATTTCATTGGTCGATTTCTATGAACTCACCAGGTGGGTAGAGACTTTTGACCAATCAGGTTTAGCAATGCCGTACACCCGCAGTCTGGCTATACCACCATCTGTTAATACAGATTAGTAGAGCAAAGGTTATTTACAATTATTGTAAATGATTGTTAATAACACAATCATCCCGTCAGCTTTTCTGCAGAAATTCTGTGCTTCAGTTAGCATGTTCTAAAGTAAGCACATGCTTTTTGACTATCCAACAGTTCTCAAGTTGATACCAGAATATTTTTCTGGGCTTTTCCTCCCACCACTCAAACTGTAACTTCTTCTCATTGTCTCCTCTCTA
Organism: Patiria miniata; assembly: GCF_015706575.1. Taxonomy (NCBI): domain Eukaryota; kingdom Metazoa; phylum Echinodermata; class Asteroidea; order Valvatida; family Asterinidae; genus Patiria; species Patiria miniata. Next base: position 6,135,778 of record NW_024037071.1, read on the forward strand.
CAGGTTTCTTCAGGCTTGCCAGCTACAGAGCCTAGAGCGCTTTTGAGGAATCCTTGGTTTCATTACCAGAAATAAATAATAATAATGATCTCTGACAAATCCGAGTATATAGTGTTTATGAAATAATTTTTATCTCCCTGTCGCAAAATTTGCATCACATGAAAAAGTCCCTCAAAGTCAAGCTCTGTAGATCCAGCAAGCCCAGCCCTAGAATGTTACGACCAATCACAGCCATGATAATATCCAGTGGGAGGGGCATAAATTATCGCTCAACTGTATCAACCTGTGAATTTGCATACCAGGGTACATGTTGAGACGCAAATGGGTCCACCTTTTGTCTGACTGAATACCGAAGTAGTTGTTGCAGGTGTCTTTGTATCCGGGCAACAGAGTTGTGGTAGGTACAATCTCCTCCCACTCCTGTTGAGCCAAAATGCCTCATACATATTCATGATCAATTGTCATACCTCATACATATTGATGCATTCAACTTGTGCAAACAAATTCCATATAGTTGAAATGAAATGAAACCCAACATCGACCAAGAAGAAAATGAATTTCGATGTTTCAGCCACAATATTGTAACAAGATGTTGAATGGGGAAGTTAAATTGGAAGGCTACTTTGACGAATGCTCCACAAAGGTTTGATTTTCTTGTAGTAATGAATTAGTTTCTTGTAATCTTGTTTCTTGTAGAAATGTTTGTAGTTAAATCTCTTTAACTCTTTTCTGAGTTATTTTCTTCTTTTTTTAAATTGTATGGATGATTTAAATTTTACCAGACAAACTAAGGTTACCCTTAACCAAACTAAGATTACCCCTAAGGTTACTGTAATAAACATGCCAGGTGATCAGGATCAGAATGATAATTACATTAGTGGAGAGTTTTTCCATCGCTGCTTGTTGTTCTTCACTGGCCGCTGTTCCCATAGCACCCTGTCTCTCTGGGAAAACAACATCTGTGATAAAAACACAACAATTATGTCTAATTTCTAATACATAGATAATTATGTGTGACAAATTTATATAGGTTCTTTTTGTTTCAATTGCAGTTTTAAACAGGAGGAAAAACCTGTATCCACTCCAAGCGCGAACAAGAGAGGGCGTTTTGTAACCACTTTTGAAAGTCCCGTGGGCAACACACAACGTGTGTGAGAACAGGTTCCCATAAAAACGCATGACGTGTTGTATTCTGAACGTGCACAAAGCAATGGGGTCTTCGTGTGAGCCTCATCAGGCGTTGTTAGTAATGCATTCGAATGTCGTCTACGTGGTCTGCCCCATATCTTCCTTTCTTACCGTTGAGGGGGTACTTGTTCACGGAGCCCATACTTGTGCTCCATACCTTCCCAGGCCAACATGTGGACTGGGCTTTCAGTCTGTATCGGATACCATAGAATTCCCTCCACCCCAAGAACATTTTCTGAGATTTTCCTCCCTCTTCTAAAACCAATCACTCCATCACTGTCTTTCTTAAACAGACTTCTTCAGGCTTGTGAGTTTCATATTTAGAAGTCCTTGGTTTCACACACAGAAAAATACAAGGGGGGGTTCAAATAGTTGGCATTCTCTCCAGCTGCGTCTTACTAAACATGTGTCTATGGTAGCTGAAGCCGCTTCACATAGACACGTGTGTTACTGCTAGCCATGGCTACATAAATTGGACATAGCCTTAGCCCTGTCACCTTCTCCCAGACACGCCCCCTGGATGGAAATATTGGGAGCGAAGTTGCCCGTGAAGAATGAAGTGTCAGCCTCGATGCCGGAGATTAGGCCGGGGATTCCTAGCTTAACGATGCACCAATCGTGGCCAGGAATGCGTTTCCTTCTGGTCTCCCAGCCGTCCATCCATTTGCCAAACTCAGTGAACACCCCTTCTTTCCATAATGGTGGCTCCGGCTGAGGATAAGGTTATATTATTTGTTAAAGGTAATACATGTACCAGGATCAAGTCATTCTTTTTTCTTCTTCTTTTTTTTGAGGGGGAGGGGGTAATTCTGGGTCCATGTACTTGCCAAAGTCTGTGAACACCCCTTCTTTCTGTAATGGTGCCTCTGGCATAAATTCAATTTTTTGGAGGTGGGTTTTCTGGGTAATTGTGGGTAATTTTGGGTCCATCTACTTTAAAAACTCAGCGAACACCCCTTTTTCCCATAATGGTGCCTCCAGCTGAAGATTACTTTCAAGGGCTTTTAAGATCAACTCATGTTTTAGGGGGTATGTTTTCTAGATAATCGGCAAATCATCATTTTCAACCGTTAAAAATGTTGTTACAAAATGGACCGCAAAGCAGAACCCATGGCAGATTTATGGAAAATGGCATCAAAAATTTTAAACCTGGTCATACACCCAGTCATTACAAATTAACCTTCATCAAAACTTAACCACTTCCACATCGTTCATATGCTTTCATTTTGTGTTACCTTTAGCAGATTTTCAGCCACAGCAAACCAGTCGTCAGTTGCGAATAAGATCTTCCCCCCATTCTGTCAACAAACAAACACAACAAAAACAATAGGCATTATTTAAAAATTAAACAATAGCCCTGTTCTAATTTACACATGCAAAAAAACAACACTGTCATTTTTAAATTGCCATTTCGAAACAACCCTTTTTAAAACAGATACAAAGTGTGTATTCAAGAATTGATATATGCCGGGCATTGCGTCCTGGGATATTCTGCACAACAAAGCAGTTCAGAAAAATGTACACCTTGGCGGAGACTCCCAGAATCGTCACGTACGTCTTACTACAAGTTACACTAGTGAAGTTACAGAAACATCTTACGTGGCTCATAACTGAGTAACGAGGGGTTAACCCTAGGCTATATATTTTGGCTCATTCGTCTCCAAGTTTTTACCCCAAAACTATAGCAAAGACGCCCCCCCCCCGACTCATCCCCCGCCCCCGATTCGCCCGCCCGCTTGAGCTTGCATGGAGCAGAATGTTTGGAACGTACTCTGAAATTTGCAAGATCATTCAGTTCCAGAAAGTCCGGCAGCTGCTTGGAACTCTTGGTCGCGTTTGTTGGCCGTTCTGCCATGACATTTACTGCAACCGATCCCTGTCAAACTGGGTCAAATCAAATCATGGAGGATTATAAAACACAGCTGAAAAACCTGGAGCTAAGGTAAACAGCTGAGAGCCCGCCCTCAACGGGCACGGGTGTGATCGTGATCACGATTTCGCGTGGTGGGACTATACCACTTTTTCATCGGTAAATTAACTTTTATTTACAAATAGTTTGGCAATAATGAAGGCAATTTGTGAGATATTATTAATTCTTTTTATATGCTTGAAGTTATGTTACTAAATGGACATAAAAGTATGAGGAGATTAGAAAAGCCTTTTTATTTTGTGAAAATGAACAAGATGAATCACCCCCTTAACACATAATGGTGCTGACCGATTATCGTGCATGAAAAAAATGTGTCGAGTGCGTGCGGTGCGGTAATGCGACGTGTTCCGACGAATTCGTCAATTTGAGAGGGGAAAACCGGCAAATTCCGAAACGATTTTGGGTGATTTCACTCATATTAACATAAGTTGGTAAGTCACCTTATTTTCAAGGATAAAGGGTGAGATTATAGAACAAGATAACGAACTTAAAATTGTTCTCGAGACATGATATCCCTCGACCCTCGAATCTGCGCAGGTAAACAACGTGCGCGTGTTGTCACACACAAATTGAAGTTTAGTGCGTAGAAATAGGACCGCGCAGCTTTAGGGATACAACGCTGTATTAAAATTCCCATAGTCACTATGCACTAGTGCAAAAAAATGCCCATACTTCAAAATTCTTTTTAAAATACTCAGAACTCTTACAAGTTACAGTGTCACATGTATTGAAGCTGCACTGAAAAATGAATGATGCTAAACAGTAAACATGTCATCTTTCAATTTTCATTTTCTTTTCATTTTTTGGTGGGTTGACCATTGACTTTTCGAGATATTCTCACCCAAAGAAGACGACCCCTATAAGGTTTATCGCAAATACAAACCGCAAAGGATCATGGGGCTGCAATCGGAGCAACAGCGCCATCACACGGCGGTGGGAAAACGTACACACGGCATGCACGGCAATGCACGGTGCGGTGTGTACGATATTTCTTGGCTGTCCATTTTTCTGACGTTTTGTGTTCGATGGGAGGTGATTGTTGTGCTGTTCTGGGTTGCAATAATGACTGTTGTTATCCACAAAGGTATGATCTTTGTTATACATAAATTAAAGTTGTTTTGTTGTACAGAAAAAAAATGTTCTCACGACAAAAAGTAGGATAGCGTGCAGTTAAGTTCTGACCCGACGCGATCGCGATGTGCCGACGACCGGCACGCGACCGGGGAAACACGGGACACTCTGCACTGTCATGACTCGACTGTGTCGGCCAGTGCATTTAGAGTTTCTGTGCCCCTCAAAAGCTCCCTTTTATGACTCTTTTCTTATCGGAAAAATATGTGGCTTTTATAATGGTTTAATTGTTACTTCTGTCAGCGAACGATGTGTGACTTTTACAGACAATTTCATGATTGTTTATTTATAATAAATTATATTCTGTTCACGAAAATGTAAAAAAAAATATATACATGTATATATTTGTCCTAGTCAGCTAGTACTGTAGTAGGCCTAGCTAGCTAGCCTACTCCATTGTTTTACTCATAAAAATAATTGCGAAGTCTTATGTGGTTTATTTTTTCTCCGTCATCAAACAATAAATATCTCTATCTTACGTTTCCCCTTCTCTTGATAGATGTCATCAAAGAGCATGTAAACACACTTGGATTCCACTCATGCAGGGATAAGAAACACTTCCCTCTCTGGACACAACTGACCCAACGGCAGGATTTCAAAGTAAAATCATCGACTACAGTCTGCAGCAACCACTTCAAATACGGCCAGCCATATCCTGATGAACTTCACCCAACTTTATTTTTGAGAGGATACTACCTTCCCGAGACACCGAAAAGAGCACCGGTGAAGAGGCGATCATTGGATTTTACTACACCACTGCCGGCCATCTGAGAAAATCAAAACTTTGCTGTACCTTTTCTTAAGTTTTTATTTATTTTGTTCATTCTTACTCAAGGTTTGTATGCAAAATAAACCAAATTATAAATGGCATTAACCTACATGTACATGAACGGTCTTCACTTATGATAATGATAATAGAAATTATATCAATTGTAAAAGGTTTTGCAGGTTCATAAAAATAAGAGACATGTTTTATTAAAAATAATGTAAATAAAATTTGGAACAAAGTTGCACACAATAAGGATGTAGAAAATGCAAATTGAAATGATCAAGTCATGTTTTGTAAAAGTACATGAACATTGTTTAAAAATGCAATTATGACCTGCGTCTCTTGACGAGAGTTGAATTAATAGTAAAAAAACCTGGAAAATTGAAAATAAAACTGGCAAATGCAAGCCTACTCGAGTGTCATAACAAGAGTTGTATGAACAGTTGTCAAATATCAAGGAATGCGCCTACGTCCCTCAAATAAAAAAAAGCCGAGTCTCAAAACAACAGTTGGAATAAATAGGTGAAAGTAATTGGCAAATATGAGCCGTGTTTCAATAAAAGGCTGGCAATATTTGAGCAGATTCTCGTAAAAAGAGTTGGATAAAGTTTAAAAACTTGGCAAATATGACCTGTGTTTCTTAAATAACCGGTAGCCCCAATATTGGCACAAATTTACTTGGACGAATACAAGAAAACCTGTTTAACATAAAAAAACAATATAAAAAATACACAAACAGTTATTTACATACATGTACACTTGTAACTAGGTAGGCATGTTGGCTTAGAAATTGTGGCGATCGTGTAGCTACGGGCCCGCGACCTGTAAGGGAACAAAATCCACTTTTAAATTATTTGACCAACCAAACAAGTTTGCGATATTAAGAACATACAGGTATGTCATAGATAAAGGGCAGGGTTTTTAATTTTGGGGGAATTTTTTTGGGGGGGGGGGGGGGGAATGAAGATGATAACGACAAAACGCAACACGAAAATAAAGATGCCGATCGCTGCGCGATGTACCGTGAATGGCAAGGCGCACTGAATCGCACTGCACCACTGTAAACCGCGCAGGAAAATCATAATTTCTGCTCCGAGAAACTGTTCAAAAATTACACAAAAGTGTCATTATATTGAGAGAAGTCTGCTCTAGGTTGACAAGGTCATTTTGAGTAGTAAAAAAACACTCTTGACTCTAATTTTCTCGAAACCAAACGGGCCCTACACTACACGATCGCTGAAAGTTTTCGTGTGTGATCGCAGCCATCATTTTGTGTTGGTTGCGCGATGCGCGCTTCAACATCCGGGACTGCAAATAGTTATGCTCCGTTTTGCATCCCATGATGCTTTGCAACAGGGCGCCCTCTGTTGGTAGAACGCTATTTGCGATAAACCTTATTTTCCCCAAAGCAGAAAAGTAGCCATCTTGAAAAACGATCCTTTCACAACATGGCAAAATAACGCCAATTTTGAGCCCAATTGCATCTAAAACGCTCAGAATTGTTGGCCCCAAGTCCAGGCTAGAGGCTCTTTGCCATAATTGCCATATCTCTTCAATTCCCTCATTTTATGGCTCTCGGAACTCTCTAATATAGAATATTGTGAGGGTATAACATTTATTCATGAGCTCGGCAGATGGATTTAGGCCTATTTACTGGTGTGCACCCTTAGGGGGGGTCTGATGATAATTTATCCGTAAGAAAAATGCAGTGCCCATCGTTACGGCACTTGACCGTCTGGTTCCCTGACCTGATCATTTTCAGCGTCTGGATCTTTGGCTCTTGGAAGTTGGAACCAGACTATCGATCGTCATCAACCAAATGTTTTTCAAACTTATCTGCAAGTGGTTAAAAGATTCCCATACCTGGACATCACCTGACACCCTGTGCACAAACCCTATGAGACTGGTCTGAACAATTCCAAGTGTTTTCTCAGCAAATGTTTCAATATTTTCCCAGCTAAATTTGACTTTTGAGGACATGTTATCACTTTCTGATAGTGAAGACCATGTATGGAATTCTTCCTATTACTACTGCATGAAGTAGGACAACTCAACTGTTGTAACAACTTGACTGTTCGAAAGTCATTCGTTGTGCAAGTCAACTTCAATCAAATGTTGACTTTTGTTATCTTGTAAGGGAATGGATTGGTGTATGCCTGTTTTGATAGCTTCCCAGTGCCTGTAAAATGATGTTTAAGCTTAACGGCCAATTTATACTTTTATACTTTTGTTGCTTGACAGTGACATACATTTTTATTATAAATAAACTCATTTTGAATTTTGTCTTCAGGTGTATTGCAGGTTAACACACATTGAAGTCCTAGCCCTGGTCGTTCACAGGCCTCACCTAATGTCTGGCAGTGCCAACATTTCTGATCCTGGTCTGCGGGCACGCACCATGTCCTCCTTCCTATACCAGCTGTCTGCGCGAGACAGGGAACTAGACCTCGTCCATTTGGATCACTGTTACTCCAAGTCATGGAGCGCACACCCAGACGCCAGCCATGCCAAGCCGGCCCGGTTACTGTTTGTCCCAAGGACCCTCCGACTTCGCCAGGACAGACAAAACGTTGTGTACGTTCACTTATAATCTTTATGCAATCTCTTAACCCTAACACCCCCCCACCCCCAACCCTTCAAATTTCAACTGCATGGTTTGTATGATTCTTTGGAGCGACTAGCGAGTACTGCTCTAGTATAAAACTGATTATGCTTTACATGGGGTCAGGCATACCACCATAATCAGAGTCCAACAGTTTGGGTGTTGAGTTTACCATATGGTGTTGGATTTTGCAAGAGTGAGGAAGGTTCCTAGTAAATCACTCAATGGGGTTCAGTTAATCTTTTCATTTGTCCTAAAAACAAAATTCTGCTGCAGAGCTTGGTAACAATCTAGTGGACTACAGAGCTAATTGCCCCCCCCCCCCCCACCCGCAAAAAAAATTATCACAAGAATACCAGGGCATAAAAAAAGTTTCATTACAGTGAACCAGATATACCCATCGATGTTGTCACCCCTTCGCCATCCAACATGGTTGCCTACGACAGTGGGAGGGCGCACTCCGTCATGAACGAATGCCAGCGGCACGTCAACTTTGCACGCTCCAGCACGTCGGAAGTGCACACGGACGAAGAATGGGAGAAGAACCTTACTAAGTATGCATATGTGAACTTGCTATATTTTTTTTAACTTTGGGCCTTAGTTATGTGAACCTGCTGAGAATGAAAAGTTGCAGTGAAAATGAGTCGAATGTGGAAACAATTGTTTCTTTTTACATTTTTACTAATGAAGTGACCTTACTATACTTCACCATGCAGAACCACAATAGATACCACTTTTTAAGTGGGTGGTTTTTTTTTATAAGTTTTTAAATTTTGTAAATCTGACTTTCTGGGTTTCTTTCTTTCAGAATTGGATGGACCAATCAACAGAATAAGCTGTTTGATAAGATCATCAAGCACATGCAGTCAGAACGATTGGCAAGACTAGCTTACGATGGGGTGAGTAAGATTTAGGCAGGCCTTCATGTTGACCTGCGATTTGCTTGCGCTGGTCAAGGTGTTGTTCGATATTGTCCGCGATGGTATTTTGCTACTTAAAACGTAAACACTAGCCTGCGTGCTATGCACTGTACAAATTGTTGACAGGCACAAGCAAAATTGCAGGTCGACCTGAGGCCAGCCTTAAAGATTTCAAACTAATCCTCTTATATATGATAGATTCATTGTTCTGGGATGTAGAATCATGAAGAAGACGAAATTGTGAACATGTCTGAAGGATTAAGGGTCTTAAAAACTGGACACAAGTTCCTCAACAGTTTCAGAAAGAGTTGAATGCGTTCGCTGCCATTAACCTCACACTTACAGGGAGATGTTTCAGGTTTGTGTGCGATTTGCCCTGTTGTTTTGGTACTTCATGCCACACATGTGTGAACCAGTATAATGTCTTCTGTTTATAATACTTCTCTTTCTCAGAATCCTAATGAACCAGTGTTGAGGCGCATCCATCTCGACAAGTGCGCCAAGAAAGTCCGGAGAACGCTAGCCTCAATCGGATGGGTGAGATTGTTAATAAGACTATTATTCCATATTCCTATCACTAATATCCAATCGGACTACTTCTGTTGCATGTAAATTGTGTTATCATGAATGTGACATCTTTTTGGTCACTGAAACAACACCAAGCACAAAGTGTTGTAGTCAAGATACTTACGATGGATCACAAGTCATCATAAGTTCAACACAAGTCCATCACAAGTTGTCTTATTCCAAGTGAAGTCACAAGCTATTCAAAATAAACTATGATAAAAGAAATCCCTTGTCATTGTTCCTTCCCTGTTACTTGTGACTGGACTCAAGAATTGACTTGTGATTTACTTGAAGCCAAACATTTGATGTACTTATGATCCAGCATGAGTTGCTCCACTATGACATTGCTGGCGCATTTTCAAATATTGTGTCCGTCGCTTCTTTCAGGACGCAAAGTTGACACAGTGGCTTCACAGCGTTTTGATTGACAACCTTAGCTCCTCCCTCCTAGCTATATATCTGGACGTCTTACAGACTCTCAAATCGAAGGTAAGAAAGTACTTCTTGGAACCCTTACCCTCCCAGATCCTTCATAATCCACCAGGAGATTTTGGAGGATTGAGTAAGATAAAGCTAGGACACTATTCCTTTTGTTTTATTTTTCTTTCAGGTGCCGGCCTTAATTGATAAGATGATCAGCCTGTCTACTTCCTCCAATCGCTGCAGTGCCGCCAGCTCTGAAGCCCTGATGCTGTTGCTGAAAAGGCCGTGGGATCCCGCCATTGGAGTTCTTAGTCAACACAAACCGGTAACCACACCCACCCGTACCCCACCCTCATCCCTCATCCCTCTCCCACTACCCACCTGAACTTCCATCACCAACCAACCCTTGTACCACCGCACCGCCACCACGGCGCCACTCCAATCAACACACCCAACGCCACACCCACCCCAGCTCCCACCCCCACCCCAGCTCCCACTCCGACTCCAACATCGGTCCTATCCCCAACCCACACCCAGCCCAGCCATGACCCCACACGCACCCCAGCTCCCACCTCAGCTCCCACCCCCACTCCAGCTCTCACCCCATTCCAACACCCACCCTATCCCCAACCCACACCCAGCCCACCCTTGACCCCAATTGTACCCCATGCAAGGACATATAAAAGCTCAACCAGGTCAACTATCCCAAGGCCAAACAGCCTCTGAGTCTGAAGCTGCCAGCCACTACAGGATCCAACACTGCCATCGTTCAATAGTATTTGCAATCATGGTCTCGGAGTGGGCAGAAAACAAATGTAACAAGAGCCGACAGATCTGTACAACCGTTATGCCTTGTTGCATCTGTCAGAGATAGTGTCAAAACCTCATATTTCATTTCTTTGGATATTTATCTTCAACAGAAGAAGCTCCCCGGATCTCCACTGTTGGTAGTCACCCCCAGTGGCCCGTCCTTCCCCTCAATGCCTACGTCGCGCCGGCTGCGCTTCTGGAACGCCCAGTTAGCCAACCTAGGCAAAGTCATCCCTGTCACTACACACACAGTCAGTGGAGGTAGCAGTGTCGGTATAGCGCAGTGTTTGGAACACATGGTGGGCGCTGTGCGAACCAAAGTCATGGAGGTAAGTCAGAATTAATCTTGGTTTTGACTCCAGCTGGGACTTCACCGCTGGCTCCTAAATTATATCAAGTCAAGCCAGAACTGGAGACAACGCCAAGTTATCGTAAATTCCCCGTAGTCATCAAATAGTAATATTGGTCTCTTAAATCTTGCTCTTTTGAGCGTACATTTTTGCCAGTGAGGCGGTTAGGCCAGTACCCTCGACATGGAGTGCAATGGAGGATGCTGGCTTGGGCCACTCATTTGCATTAAAGGATTGCTTTTCAGTTTTCGAATTTTTTAAGGAATACACCCCCTGTTATAATTTGGCAGATTTTGTGTTAAATTTGGTCTGTGCAGTAAACTTGGTATTGTTTGTTGTTTTTATGGCAAATTCTGGAGTCAGTTTTAGGGTCACGTACAGCAGAATTCAGTGAAGAGTTTTTAGCCTTTGCTAAATTGTTGTCCCAAGAAACACTGCTGTTTAAAAAGGTTTTTCAGAAAAAAATACACAAATACACAGCAAAAGAAAGTTCACAAACTTACTTCTTTAAAACTCAAATTTGTGGCCTCCCGCTTACCATTGTAAATTTGACTTAACTTCACTACTGCGTATCTCTCAACCAGTGTACTGTTTCTAATCTTGCTTACTTTTTTTTTCTTTTCATCAGTTGAAGAGCCATTTTCCAAATCGACCCATTGTACTTATCGGTTGGTCAGTTGGAGCTTTGGTGGCCTGCCATGTAAGTTGGTCTCTCATTTTTACCTTCTTTGTCTAAATATCTTCAAAATGCAATCACCGATTCACTTTTTTTAACAGTAAACTTTAAATACATATTGGTAAAAAATCTACCCAAAAAATGACCCAACCCAAATGGCCAAAGCTAATCTTGAAGAAAAATAATGCAAAAAGTCAATGTTTATCATATTAAAAGTATTAAGATGATGAAGATGTGATACCAAGTGATATATTAATAGAAGGAGAAGAATATGGCTGCAGCTGTTTCATGCATTGATAATTGATAGCAGTTAACGTACAGTGATGCTCACATACTTCCAACAGGTCTCTCTTGTCGAACATGTAACAGCGGTGGTGTGTCTCGGTTTCCCAGTAATGGGAGTCAATGGTGCAAGAGGGGTAAGTTATAATATTTTTAATTCTATTGATATCTAGGACTGATTAAAAAAAAAAATCAAATCGCAGATCTGAAGAGTGTCATACATGGCCAATTGTCGAGGTGTTTGCTGATATTTATTTGGATCAAATTTACGTAAACAGGGAGTCGACGAACCGCTCCTAGACAGCAAGACCCCGACGCTGTTTGTCGTGGGCCAAGAGTCCAGCGTTTGCACCCAGGACGACATAGAGAACCTGAGAGAACACATGCGAGCGGAGACAGGACTTGTGGTGGTCGGAGGAGCAGACGAGAATCTCAGAATGTCAAAGATGAAGAAGCAGCTGGATGGAGTGACACAGAGCATGGTGGATAGATGCATTCAGGTCAGTCTTGGCTTTGATGGTTTGAGAGGTTTGAGTTGGTACATATGCATATATATGAGTCATTCTATGAATTAAGGGTCCAAAGTGTGACATTTTCCCTGTCTCTGGGCCTTGGTACTTTGTAATTTGCAATTCAAGTAGCATTAAGAATGACTTCAAATGATTTGTTGTTTCTTGGGTAGTAGTTTGCTATTCGTAATCATTCTTGGAAGATGACGGCATTCAGAAGTCAGAATTATAAACTCCTAGATGTTAGATGTAACAGGGACAGAAAAGCCACACTCCCTGGGACTTATGGGTTTTATGCAAGACAGTTTCCGCGAGCTGCACTTTTGATGGTTGAAAACGTGTTTCTTGTTTTTCCAGCACCTATAAATGAATCGCCCTTGAATCTATCCATTTCAAGAAATTACGACAAATGCAAATGATTCTTTGTACCTTCAATGTCCCTCAGGATGAAATCAGTGAATTCCTCTGCACCACCCTCACTACCTCTATGAACGACAACTTTGAACGGCCGGAGTTGGATCTGGACCACCGCAAGAGACGAGACAAGGATAAAGACAAGGAACGCAAGAAGCGTATCCACCGGGACTTGTCCCTGGAGCTGAAGGGGAGGAAGGCTCCGTCTGCAGGCAGGGGGCGACGCAGCAGCCTGCCTACTATGTCCAGTCAGGTGAGCTTGGGGAACATGTTTTAAGGACAAACAATTGGCATCTTTGCACGAATACCAAACAGTCAAAGGTTGAAATGCCCTTTTTTCAGTATTATTCTTTTTTGACGTGCGAATAAATTTAAGCAGCCATAACTTGTCAAGGGAATGTCCGATTGCAGTGCAACAAACAGTATTGTGAGGAGAATTTTATTCTCTTTCCTAATACTCGCAAACTTTCATTTTGACCTCTGCCCAGCTCTGTCTCATTTTGCCAGAACGCCTCGTAAATTTGGGACGAAGACATGCTACATTATAGAATAACTCGTTCTCATAGAATAACTTTATAAACCCTTTTCACTCTGTTCTTCCCACAAAGGAGTTTGCGTCATTCTCCAACACACAACAGAGCCTCCACAAGTCCCAGCCTGAGAAGGGCCTGAAGCCCGGCCAGTCTGCCGGGCCTAGCTTCGGGGAGAAGTACGCCCATTACCTGGCCAGCATGGCTTCCAACAAACGAGAGTCTAAACTAGACACACTTCTGAAAGCAGAGGGCACCGCTGATCATCAATCCAAAGATGGTATAGACGTCATTTAAGATTCATTTGATCAATTCCGTTGTTCTTTGCTTAACATGTTTTTGGACCTTTTATTGTCATTGTGCTTTTATAGAATTAATTGCTGCTTCATTTCTAATGGAAGCACAGACTTCCAACAAGGCTGGTACAAAATGATTTTAAAACCAGTTGAGTATGCTGTAATTTGAAGTCAGCATGGTTACTTGTGTTAAACAAATAGAACATGCCAACAAATTATTTCAATTAAAATTTCCTTAAACAGCAAGTCAAAGATCACAACTTTAGCATGAGAAAGCATCATGGTTTGGACTAACCATAAGACTGTAAACAAATGGTAATCTTACACTAGTCTGGTCAATTACGAACTTGCTCTTCCTTTACAAAAAGTGTAAGGAAATGTTGGAAGAATTTGAATTACAAGGGTTCCGTCTCCATGCAGTGCCATTAAGACTGTAACTATATGTAGTACAAGAACAAGTCATTTTGCTCAAGACTAGTTGATGATTTGCAACATTCCTTGTGCCTGCACGTTATAACTTAAGAGCGAACGTCTCTGGTTAAACTGAGGTCATGAAACCTCGCTGTCCCTTCTGTATATTTTAATACTTACTTTGCGGAAATGAGAAAGGTGTCACAAAATCTCTTTAAGATTTCGAATTTTATGATTTTATTTTCCACTCTCAGGTAAGGCTGGATCCAGCGGCTCCTACAAGCGCCGACGCAGCAAGAGTCCCACAAGCTCCAAGCGTAAACAGATCAAGCTGTCCTCCTTAGTTGCCATGGCAACCATGGCCGCCGCCTCTTCCTCATCCTCCCAAGACTCCATCAAGAGCCAGGAGAAGGCAGCATCATCCCAGGGCCTCAACGCCTCTGGTTCGATCCCTACCACCGTGCCTGGAGTAGCTTCCTCCAGACCATCTCTCCCGCAATTGGCTTCCCCCATCCCGACTTCGTCCCCCTTGGCCATCACAGCCCCCCAGCTCTCTGGTCTCTTACAGAAGGTCTCAAGCAGCACCGCGGGCAAGAGCATGACAAACAAAGGCGGAGAACTGGTAAGCTCATCTTGTATGGAATTGAACGAGAGTTTATAGGGACAACCCAAACTCTAGAGACGTTTTGCTAAAAATCTTACTTATCCTCCAAAAATTCTCTGTGTAGGAAGCCATTGGCAATTTTTTTTATAATTGTACCTCTCTCATGGTGTCAACTGTACTTCAACACACATGAATATAGGGACTGCATTCAGCATGACCATGTCCTGAAAACTACACCAATCAAACAACAGCAAAGATAGAGTAATAATCCTGTGCTTCAAATGATAACACTTAATTGTACAGGGGCGGATTGCAATGCCGCGGTCTGAGCCAGCTGGCTTAATCAGTCCGATTTTAGCCAGCTGTCGCTTTTAGACGGTCTGGTTCAGATACCAAACTTAGCCCATTGCAGCAAGCCGGTCTTTACTAAGCCTGCCTAGAGTCATGATTCACAAACAAACATTCAATTGTTACAGGCTGTACTGCTCACATTCTACTCTCGACCGTAGTACTGGACAGACTGCACGATTTCCCATTTGATGCGAAATCAAATCTGTCAATTTCGGGATTTCATGTCGAGAAAATTGTATGTGCAGTACAACTCGATGTCATTTTTTTCCAGAAGATTCCTTGTACTCTTGTTAAACCCTCTCACCAAGCAGTATTCATCTATTTCCATTATCAAATACTATCAACTGAAAAAAAGATTCTGGGAAAAAGATATTTCAACAATGAACAGAACATCCTACCTTTAGTCTGTTTTAAGCGAGCCCAACCCAGGCTAACTACTATCTTAACACTCGGACTGTGCCATTGCAATGGTCTAACGTATAGACTAATTGACAGCCAGAGCTTTAAGACTGGCTAAGGCGCATCGACTGCTTCAAGACCAGTATTGTACTCTGCCCCTGGTCTCCAGTCAGTTTAAAAATACCTAAGATGGTCTTTTTTCCCCCTTCCTAGCATTTGGCTGTGACATCTTCAGGGACTGGCACCAAACTGCAGGGTTCTGCAGGGTCATCGTCTTCAGGTATCGAGGGTTTGGGAAGCAACAGCGTAACGTTGGCACAGTTACAGCAGTTGGGCATCTTGCCCTCGCACATGGCACCCAGCACGCTGCTACAGGTAAAGTCAACCCAGAGAAGAAACTTTTCCAATTTTAATTGGAAATCTGACTTTTTGACTTTGCCAACAAAATTTTATGAAAACACTGAACATTTTTGTTTCTAGCTATAATAAAACAGGAGGCGGTGTCCAGAAATTGGGCATGAAGTGAATTGCACATACATGTACATGTATGTTTAATGTGTAGCTGCAGCGCGGCCCAGATTTCAGACATATATTTTTTGTTCGGCCTATTTTCTGATTTTTTTTCCACTATGCGAGTTTCATCTCTGAAAACCAAAGACTTACGTATTCATGAAAAGTTTGCAAAGAAAGGTTTCAAAAGGAGTTTTTTGTTCAGTTAGTGCTTGATATGTTATGTGTTCATTTCCATGACATTGTTGTAGTCAGTATACTTTCCTTTTTCAAGTTCCAAATGTTGAACACATTTCCTGATTATGGTGCAGGCCAGATTTTGCCATTGGCGTTAATTTTGTAACTTAACAAATGATTTCCTTGGCAATGAGAATATACTTGGTTTGTATTGTCGCTTAATTACAGGGCTTGAATTTCAATATCCAGCGAGAAAGCTCAAAATCTCCTGTTCCAAACCCACTTAGCCCAACACCTCTGGAATCTTTGGGTACACAAACCAGCCAGTCAACGACCACCACTAAGGCTAAGCCAAGGATGAGCACAGCGGGTAAGGTAGCACAGTCTAATAGCGGTGTAGCCTCAACCTCAGCCACAGCCTCAGCCTCAGCCTTATCAGAGCAGACTATGAACTCAAACCAGTTCCAGGCAGCCGTGCAGCAAGCCGCTCTGGCCATAGCTGGCAAGATGATGGCCAACAGTGGCCAGCTTCCAAGCAGCAGTGCCACAGGAGCCACTCCCACTACCAGCCAGGTAGCTTCCCTGGCAGGTCTTCTAAACATCCCACAACTCGTGTCGGCTGCTTTGAAGAGTGTGCCACCAGCCACCACAGACAGCTCTGGGCAGGCCACCCTGAGAGCCCTAGAAAGCCTAGCCGAGAGGAATCAAGAAGCTGCCGCCAGCTGTAAGGACCCTGGGAGTTCCACAGGCCACATTGTTTCCCCTGATGTAGCTCTACTGGGCCTCTTTGCCGCTCAAGGAGTGACTTCAACTGGCAAGCCCAGAGGTGCACCTCAGGGCTCAGCAAGATTGAAAACTACCACAGCCACCGAATCGCCAATCCCAGCCAAGAATGTGAAAATCGACAAGGAGCATGAGCAAGCCATCCAGAAGCTCCAGTTCCATGATTTCCCACTCACCACCGTCTCACTGACCTCCTGCGCATCCATGGGGACAGTCACCAAAGCCAAAATTCTGAACGACCTGGAAAAGGGCAATGTGTCGGCCTTGAGCAGGCTGGAGAAGACCCTTCTTGGCAAGCCTCCATCAGCCTCCCTCTCACAGCCAGCAACAATCTCTACCAGCGCTTCTGGATTAATAACCCAGAGTCTCATCTCAGAGGCTTCATCTTCAACAATCCCCTCTAACCAGACATCACAGTCAGCAACCACTCCTACCAGCTCCAAGACTGACATCAAAGCAACATCCATTGGCCCGGCAAAGGCAGGACCCACCACCAGCACCCCATCTGGGAGCCTCCAGCCCGTGACCAGCACATCAACCAAGACCAGTTCAGTTCAGGGGACCCTCTCATCCTCAATCCCTGCTGAAGTAAGCTCTTTGAATCATGGATTGTCCCAGCCATCCAGTGTAAGCAGCAGACAAACAACAACAACCAAAGGTACCCCTTTGCTATCCACTAGCTCCAAGCCAACCACCACATCAATCACCAACGTTCCTACTACACCTTCCACCTATAAGCCTCTGACAAGTAAATTCCAACCCAAAAATGTTCAGCTGCCCCAAGTCAATTTACAGCCAGGTAACAGAAGTGAAATACCAGGAGAGACATTTTCCAAGTCTCAATTCACTGGCAGATCTTCCCCCGTCGTGATCAGATCAGACCTGACCGTAGTGACAGTCAAGAAGGCCATTAACCAGCCTTCAGCTTTTAAACCGGCTCCCGTGGTTAAGGTCATCTCTGCCACCAAGCCAGCGGTAAAGGGACCCCACAGCTCTGCCACATCATCGGGGGTTACCACAATCAATCACCCAACCACAATTGCAATTTCCAAGACCAGTGGTGCCGAGACAAAGACCACCCTAGAATCGTCCACTCAGAAAATGATCCCTCTCTCTGCCATCTCTGGATCTTCCAAGATGCTCTCAAAGACTCCTCTGAAGACAGCAGGGGATGCAGACATCAAAGCGAAGGAGCATCAGCCACTGTCTTCATCAACTTCTAAGACGAGCTCAGGAGATGCAGGAGGCACAAAGAATACTCCTCCAGATTCACCATCCTCCACATCCCCCAGTGCCTCTCCTAAGACAGTCGGGCCAGGAGGTGATGCAGACAACAAGACCAAAGGCAGCCAGGGTGCTCCATCCACAGTCTACATGTCGACCCGTACCAGAAGGGTCCGCACACCTCGACAATATTCAGACTACACAGAGTAATGCCAAGTGGTGTTAGCCAGTATCTTAGATCTTATCATTCTCAATAGGACAGCATTCTCAAACTTGGCACCAATTAGGTTTCTAATCATCAATCCCATTAGGCACCTTTGGTAAATGATAGTTAACAGTAGGTTTCTCATCTCTGGAAAAAATAAATGAATTATTTTGGTCAGTTTTACAGACACACACATCAACTTTGTGCATAAATTACTGTTATACATGTAGTACCCTTGCTATCTGTCTATGGGTTACATACAACCATGTCAAAAATCTAGCAATGTTCAAAAGTTTCAGAAGTGATGGTCAGTTGTTGAATTTTGTTCCGAAAGTTTAACATTGTCTGGCAAAGATTGTCAGATTGTTACAAAGTTTTGAAAGTCAAACGAAGGACCCTTTACTACTGTGGTAGTATATTTCTTACTTGCACAATCAAGTCATTTATTTCTTTCTTTTTATGATGAAAATGATAGCACTAGTGTGGTTCTATTTCTGGCATCCTTTTTTTTGGGAGTAAAGCGTTTCCATCAAGCTTGCGTCTGTTCATATGGGTGTGTTTATAACTGAGCTAGGAAGGGCAATAGATCTTGTTCGTTGAGGCGGAGTCGGAGGGCAATGGTTTTGTAACGCTTGGATAGGCATGAGTAAACCTTGTGTGCATTCATTGTTACTAAATTTACAGAACAAAGGTCACTTTCTAAGACACCTGCAACGCTGAGGTCTACACATTGTAGAGAAGAAATCAGAGCAATTTATTTTATACTCTCAACAGCAGTCAAGATAATTAGGTTACATTTACTCCTAAAAGCATCCTAGCGACATATGTCTTATGTCCATCAACATTTCCTCAATAGAACTTGTTTCCTTCAAATAACCAAATTTCAGGAAATATTGATTTTTGGGCGAATTATTATTTCCCTGAAATAGCCCGTGTGGAGGAAATGAACTATGCACAGGAAATTTTGGCGGTGCCGGGAAAATTTTCTTGGGAAATTTGCTCGGAAGAAAGTAACATTGTGCATGCCTGAACCCAAGATGCGTGGAGAGTTAAGATTATCCATCAGTTACCCAAAGGCTGCATCTAAACTGGCTATTTTGAGGCTGAGGATTGGTTCTTGACTTGGACACATTTTACTAAATATCAGCCATAGAGAGGAACCGCCGTTTTCAGACAAAAGCCCTGTCCGCACTGGACTTTTTTTGGTCAAACTAACCGAGACTATGGGTACTTTTCCCATTTTAAGTCCAGTGCGGACAGCCTAGGACGTTTTCCTCTCAGTTACTTTTCCTGAGTCCAGCGGTTACTTTTACTGGCCAACTGCTGCCCAGGAAAACTTCCCACGCGCCCAGGAAAACTGACCGAGTCGCTTTTCCCGAGACGATTAGTCCAGTGCGGACAGTGCGAGTCGGTAAAAGCGGCTCAGGAAAGCGTACATCCGGCCCGAGCGCCCTGTTATGCATACAGAGACCGCACGAACCTGCACGTGCAGTGGCCGAACATTAGAAACACGCTGCGGTGTATTATCAAGTCCGAGCGGTAAAATCTCGTTAAAATATATATTTCAACGGACAAATACATACACAGAGAAGAGAGATCACATTCTGAGAATTAATTTGCGGAAATTCTCTTTCTCCACCGATGTATGTTATTTTCTACGATCCAAATTCGTCCTGATACGCTACTGTAGTCATGCACGGAACATCATGGTCCGGTACCGTACGTAGGCCGTAGTCACTGGTTCCTGGCCCACATCATAGCTTCGATTCTGTAAGCATGCGATGGGAACCAACGAATACTGATGGCACTGCTGCCGCACGGAACATCGTACAGCGGCATGGCTTCGACGACGTGCATCACAAATGCGTCAGAATTATAGGCCCTTTCGTCAAGATTTAGCGTGTCAAGATGAAATAATATCGTGTAAACGATTATGTTATGCATGCAAATGGCGTGTGTAATATTACTGAGCGTATCGGTGGCTGAAAATGTGATCGGCAATTTGTTTTCTGCGTACGGTGAGTCATTATACTGACACTGTGACAGCTCGGTTACTTCTCCCACGCAGTCGGGGTAAAATTTCCCGTGTCGAAAGTCCAAGTGCGGACAGTGGTCACATTTGACCATTTTTCATTTTACCATCGTCTCGGTAAAACCTTCCAAAAAAAAAGTCCAGTGCGGACACGGCTATAGCCAAAGAAGGTTTTGGAAACATTGATTCCATTTCAGCTTTGGCTGCAGGAGATTAAAGGCCTTGAAGTGGGGGGGGGGGGGGCAGATGCGGCTTTGCCAAGGTTCATGTCATGCTTCTGGATCAGGGTACATGTAGTTGTGTTTTAAAATAGCATGCACAATGGTTTCTCCATTGAAGGGGGCCTCGTGAGAGTACAGTGATCATCACGCGCCAAGATTGGGGTTAAGAAAAAAATTTAAGTCGTAGTTTTGCCTGCCACTATTAATAAACACAAGAGGGGGCTACATACATGTAAAATATCTGTCTGTACATTTGACTGCGGCTTGTAAATTCTGTACATAGCTTTGATTGAGTTTCTAATGTCACGCTGTCTCCATAGATGCTCAAAAATTGATGATAAATATTCATTGAATGTGAAAAATTTGTTCACAAAAACATAACGATGGATTCCTTTTGAATAAATACTCCAAGTTTGATGACTTCTCTCCAGAAGATGCAGTAAAACGAGGTTCTTATTTTATCCATGGAAAAAGCCTGAAAAACAATATGTTTTATCAATCTTTCCATCTTCGTAGAACTAGAATCATTTCCTGTGTATTCTCATTTGTCTTTAAGCTGAAATCTTATTGAATATAAATTGTGAAAAAAATGTTTGTGTAAGCTAAACAAAAGTCAGGCAAATTGTTTACATGTTATACATGTAATAAAACATGTTTTGGTTCAGTGAACAGTGTTATAGTGATGTGTTTTACTGTGTTGAGTGACATAATTGCTGGAAACCTATTACACTTCTCATAGGTGTTTGTTTGTTTTTTTGGGGGGGAGGTTGGGTTTTTATTATTTTTGTGTTCGATGTCCATTTTTTTTTTTTGGGGGGGGGGGAATAAATTGTTTTAATTGTGCCATTTTTCAACCTTGGTGCCGTTAATAGAAACACTACTTAATCGCAGATGTCCTTTTATAATTTGGTTTGGCCAGAAGAGGCCTACATAGTACATATTCTCCATGTTCACCTCCCCATATCCGCCAACATTCAGCACTTTTTTTATATTTTGAAGGATTCAGGCAAATTTGTATCATTGTCACATTTTACAGTATCTTAACCGTGGAATGGCTGTTGAAGGATTCAGTACAGAGTATTTCAGTGCTTCTTTGAGGATTTAAAGTCGAATTTGCTATATTTTGAAGGATTCAGACATGTTCTTTCGCAAACTCAAATTTTGGTTTGGAAGTAGTATTGGTTTTGATATATTGGTAGTTTTTTTTGGGGGGGGGGGGGGTGGGACGGTGGTCACCACATGTTTGTGTATTCCATCTAAAATTTCGTCTTTATATTTAAAAAAAAAATTGATCAAAAATACTTGACGGCGATTCTACCCACGCTACATGACAGGCATAGTCCAAGTATCACCCTCCGCCAAGTAGCGAACCGGCAATAACTGTTCTTCCTCCCCTCCGATCCATTCTCGTGCCTTTCGCTCCCCCACAGCGTCGCAGGTGTGTCACATACCCGGGCCACATCAACTCTCCCCCGGGACACGTGGTGAACAAACACCGCAGTGACGGTTAAAAAACACGGGGGGAGAGATATTCTATCCTGACCATAGATGCCGTTTTATGTTCAAGAAAAAGAAACGAAGACCAAGCTCCGGGCATAGCGAAATCGTTGGCGCGCGCTGACTCCGCTAAATGTTTGTTCAGCGCCGGTGTGTGAAACCCAATTTATGTCTTAAGTTCATTGTCTCTTATATTGCTAGAGAGCAGGTGTTTTCCTCGAGTCCCTGCCGATTTTTTTTTCTTACTGTCTTTCCTTCGTCGTCTACTTACCTCATCTCTACTGTTCCTGGTCAAAACTGAAGAGGGGCGCTTGAAAACCTTTTATCGGTGGAGACTGTAGAGTGAGTGGAAAGGGTATTGACCGCTGGCAGCTTTTGCGAATTGTTTGCTGTTTGGTGGAAAATATTGACGGGTTGGATTCTTTTCTAATTGAATTTGAAAGTCCCTCTTTCTTAACAGAACATCCTTGTGGGTTCCAGTTCCATTGTATCTTGTGGCCCTATCAATTGATGCAAAATGAAAATCTGGTTCGTACTAGCCTACGCCACGGCTGGAAGAATTAGAACGGACTAATCAGAATAATGTCTTTTTTCTTCAAAACCGTCCCATATTTTTGTTTTATATTGTTTCTCTCGTAAATTCTTAATTTCCCGAAATTCATGTTATCAATGCGTACGGAGTGCTGTTTTAAATAATGAGCTTGATACTTTTATTAGCGACACACTGGCTATAAATGCGCCATGTATTTTTGATTTGAATGTTCGGCCTAACTCACACAAATTGTGTGACGATCGCTGAACGGTCTCATCTGCGCGTCATCAGGCGGTCAAGCATGCATAATTATCGCCGAATCTGCATAAATAATTATGAAAGCCGTTCGTGCCTTCCTCGGACTGTAAAAAGCAAAAAAGACCACTATCATAGAGCGCCCCATTGGTAGAAAGAGACATGGAGACATGACTTTTGAGGGAAAACTTCATGATGCTGTATCGACTTGAGGACTGAGACGAAACGCTCTGCAGTTCTGTTGTTTTACCCTTGCAGGAGGCGCCGCTGCGCTATTACCTTACGGACGTCTCCAGACTTTTCGGCAATTCTATACCTAACATGCCCGTGGGCATTAAGGGAAAAAGAAAATGCTCTAAAAACTGAGGGAAGAAGACTTCCACAAAAGAGCAAATATTGACTTTGTTTTTGCTCTTTTGAAACTTAAGCCGGACAGAAGTATAAAGGGTGTCCTGACTTTGCCCTTGATTTACACAGTGTTTAGAACTCAATATGGAGTTTGTTTTTATTTTGGGTTATTTTTTAAAGAGAAGCTAGTCACGTGATTACCGGCATGTTGACACGATTGTCCAAGATGGCCGTTTTTTTACAAATATGAAAAAATCTGAACTCAAGCGTGTCAGGATTAAATTGTCAATCTTTGATTTCATTTCAATCAAAAGAGGGCGCTATTACGAGTCGGCCTTTTTATGCTTTTATCTGCGCTTCAAATCGCTAGGGGAGACTGTTGTGAAATTTGGGTCAAACTGGCTTTTCTTGCGCGACTAAAACAATAGAGGGGAACAAAAACGAATCTGGGAAAAGTTCATTTCAACCAGAGAGTATTTTTACCTCATTTTATTCAGTGCGAAGGGCATGAATCAGGGAGGATACACCGCAAATTGTCTCTTGATAGCGATAACTCATGAAATTCAGATAGACATACATCCCATGGGTTTTGGAAAAATTACAGCGTTCACACTGACTAAGGCAACCTGCTACCCCATGGGATCTAGACACCTTCTGTCAGATGAAACGTGAGAGTACACAGCGATCATTCCCTGACCAGAGCTCATGCCTCAAATTCATGAAAAAATAAAATTCCAAATACGCCTCGGTGAATTAAACAGTAGCCTGCAAAAATTAAAAAAAATCTCAGAATTTTGGGAGGAAATGTGTTCTAGTCACGTAAAGGGTAAAACCTGCCATCATATTAATGATGCGCGATAAATATTGCAACGCGGTACAGCCGTGGAAGATTTCAGCGGTGCGGGGAAATCTCAGCAGCCCGTGGGGGTTTAGGTGACGCCCGACCGGTCCGGAGGTGCCACCCTCACGTCCCGTACTTTGATTGCTTGCCTGTTTAACTTGCACGGGGGTGCGTCGCGCGTGAGGGGACGGACGGAATATGAAAAGAGGCGACTGGGTGGAAATATCGTTCACTTTCAGCGCAGCCTTATGTTTTCCCTTGGTTTAGGGTTGTTCGTGCGTGCACACTGTAAAAATGTAATCATCGTGATAAATAGATGTGACCAAGCCAAGACACTGCAAAAACTGCCCTCTTAAACTTACACTATATGGAAGAATGGTTCAAAGTTCGCTACACTTAAGTGTCTGATTGCTCTGTGTACAACAGTAACATGTTTGTTTTTAATATTGGGGACTGTTTCGGGAGACGCAATGCGGGATAGAACCTTTGCATGGCAGCCATCTTGGAGGTATTTTGCGCCACATGGATACGCACGAGTAGACCTTGCGTTCATTTACTTTTCACGGGATTAAAATGAAGGGTACCCCATACCCCCAAGATGGCTGAAGGTATGCAAACGGTCTAAAATGGTTCTTGTGGTCTGCTGCACCAGACTCTTCACCCAATGAAGATGCAGCATTCTCTTCAATTTTGAATTTGAAAGAAACAAAAGTTAATTTACACTAAAATTCTCGAAGACTACTTTAACAGCTGGTGCTCCTTCAACAAATGACATGAAAATAATTTATCTTATTGAATCGATTGCACAATAAAGGCCAAAACTTCAGGTCTGAGCTTTCCGTGGCATCATTCGTATTCTTTCATTTCCCGATGACAAAATACACACGTGCGCTTGCTTGGAACATGAATATACGAAGAGAGAAAAAAATATGGCTAGGCCATGAATCAATGTCTGTATGCACGGTTCAGCATCGGGCGGTTTTATGCACCCAACTCGGCAACCTGATCCATATTTTTGCTCCGAGCTACTCGGACTAGCCGGCCGGAGCATTGATTATTGGTCCCCCTTGCTCCTCTGCCCTCCCGCGCCCGGTGCGGCCCGGGTAGGGAGAGGAAAGAGGGCTCGGGTGTCGCCTTGATGATGTCGGAATTATGACCATGAGATAGTTTGAATAATATTGCCTGGGAGACCGACTATATGTCTTAGATGCTGTTCTGGCTGATGATGGAGAGGTTGAGTTGACCGATTAAGTGTTTGTGAGAACACGCGTGTGAGATAAACTGAGGGGGTTCTTGGAGGGGTGAGTGAGAGGCCAGGGTACAGGCAAGATACCTCCCAGATATGAACAAATTGTGGTTGTCCACACGCTATGTCATACAAACCTGTCCGAGACGGGACAAGTCATTTTGATGATGAGCTGAAGAGGTTTTTTTTTCTTTCTTTTTTCCCCCATGCCTAAGACTTTCATGAACATTTGCACAGTAAATAAGGACTTCAAAAAAAAAGAGGAAGTGGACAGAAGATTAAAAATGTATCAATCAGTTTCCTCATGATGGAAACAGTCGCCTGTGACAAAAAGCATAATATACGTATTTATTAATTCGGGGTCGGGGGGGGGAGGGGTTATTGCTGATTGGTCCACAGACTAAGAATATTGTGAGGGGTGGTAAAAGCGACCTCCTGTGTTTGTATTACAGCGCCCTCTTGTACGTGAGTGCAATGAAACAAAATGTAATTGTAGACCCGTTTGTATGACTCTTGCAGTGGCGTAGCTAGGACTTTTTGAGTGGGGGCACGGGGGGGGGGGGAGCATCAGAATATCATGGGGGCACATATCGCAAACGTCCTATTGCAGTTGTTCCCAGTTGGGCCCCATAATGCCTCGCTATACATAAGAAATTGTAAACAGTAAGTCTTTGGCTAACTGAAAAAAATACAATTTACAAAAACCTTTTGGTTGGGGAGAAGGAAATGAGGCATTATCAGTATTTTGGTGGGGGCACCGGGGGGGGGGGGGGGGCACGGAAAATTCACATGCCCCCCCCCCCCCCTTGGCTACGCCACTGGACTCTTGACAAGCAGTATAACTTTAACCAGCTGTTGTTGAGCTCTAAAGGTGAAAATCAGATGATGAGGAAAGTTTTACCATGGCCAATGTCGTTGTCACTGTTCCCCTTATTTGATGGCGCCACCTAGCGTCCAACAATGACAATCTCCCATTAAAAAAATCCATCATAAAATTAGTTCTCCAAAATAATCACATAATGTTCTCCCTGGCACCGCATCTAGCATAAATCGTTTCTAATCATTTTAATTCCATCGTCCTGAATAATTGTCGTTGGTTTCCTCGCCCGGCTTAACACAAACTGTGGACGAAACGCCATTCAAATCAACTGGTAGACTGGTACCCGCTATAAGAGAAATCCTAGGTGTTGTATTTCATCATTGAGTGATATCAAATTCTCCTAGATCTCAGATTTGAGTGGTGGCCCGTGCCTATTGACTTCGCTCAAGAGGCTTCGGCAAAATCCGTCCAAAGGCGCAAAATTAATAAATGAATTGAAAAATGTAAATAGATGTACTGTCTGTTTACGAACAGAACAAGAACATTTCGTGGGATATTAACTATTGATATATGTGTAATATAATTAATATATATTATGAGTTGGAAAAGAAATAGCAGTTTTTTTGTAGTTACATGATATGGTTTTTTTTTAATATCTTGAAAACACTCACAAACAATATCATGACGTCACTTTACATATCATGGCGTCAATTTACATTTACCTAATTTTTTTTAAAATCAAAATGGAGGAACATGATGACTTTGCTATTTCCTTGAGTCTATTTTGCAGCGAATATTATTTTTTAATTCAGAAATCACATCTGTATCTGTATTTTATTATAATCACCTTAGGATCGATATTACTTCGTCAGGGGTAGGCCTAACAGGTCACAGGGTACTGAATGAAAAACAGCCCTCGGGTATTTATATGCATCAGTTGGACCCGGCTGGTCTGCACGCTTTGAAAATGCATGCACCGAGTCCCCTTCCATGTTCATAATTACAAGGAGAGTCGATATTATGCCCATACGGTTCGCGATCTCATGAAAATTGAGCTGGCGCGCTATTGATTTTGATTCCCATCAACGGTTATGATTTCTGCTCATAAAATGCGGGTATATAGCCAAGCTCCCGGTCGACCTGTGTAAGCTGTTGAAAATCAGAACGTGTTTCATATTTTTATGGCTTTCACTGAGGGGGAATATTCAATATAAACAAGTGTTGTTGCCTGGATGAGAGAGCTGATAAAGAGGGGAAGAGTGGGAAAAGGGACGGGGGAAATAGATTGCAGGTCGATCGAAGGTTGAGCAGCATCAGCAATTGTAGCAAACAGCCCGACGGCGGGTTCTGTTTACTCTGCACACGGCAAATATTGTGTAGATATCGGGTCCAGGGCATTGTCAGCGAATAGCGCCCCGTGGACGGGGCCCCGCGCCTAGGTTTTTGATTGCTTACTGGTTGAAGCCAGCCAGCCAGCCAGCCAGCGCTAGCCTGCACAGGTGGCTACAGGCACGAATGCTAATCACTGTCAAAAGCAAGCGACAGATTGAGGCGATACAATCACGATAATAAGGCGCGGATTATGCACTGCCATTAAACACAATATCAGCGCGGTGGCCCCTCTGTACAGCTGACATCTGGTTGAGCCGCAGAACGTGCTCGCACATGCGATTGTTGTAGATCACTGCGTGTGTGTTCATGTCTGCTATGGGAGTGTGTGGTGTAGGTAATCGCTGGGAAGCTATATAAAAGGCAAGGACAGACGAGCCACCCAAAAACATCTTGCGAAACGCTGGCTGCATTATTATTTGCAAGCCTAGAGGTGTAACATCATCGAGAAACCTCACAGCTAACCCGGGCGAGCACAAGTGCACATATAAACACTGCGGTCGGCTTCACACAGAGATTTTTAGCAATCTCTTCATTTAGTTTTTCCCAAAGAGCTCTATGGTTTTTCGAATTTCATTTTCCGCAGGAATGTGATAATCATCGAGGCGTTCACATTTGGAGGTGAAGTCGTTCACAGCCACCGCGAAGGTTTTATGATTGCAAATTGAAAAGAAGTAGAAAACCTCAGCGGTATTTGATGATGATGATGATGAACCGACGGACGGAGTGAAACCCTACCGAGTTGTGTCCACAAGTTGGACGGCTGAACCAGGTGTGCTCGGGTTTCCAATGCTAGAACAGGCGATCGTTTTACTCCGGGGCAAGTACTGTGTGTGCGTGTGTGAGCACACCTAGCGGTAATCGGCCGGAGATTACATCCGCATATTACGCATCGCATTAGGAATTCTCGGAGCCTCTGAACATCTGGACTGTCTGGCTTGAATTGGCTCGTGTCGAGTGGCTGGCCAGGCGGGCTGGATTACTCCGTAACTGTACGCTGTGTACACACATATCACACGCACACTCGGCTCACAGCAAGACATGATGTAGTGGAACAGTGCTACGCGGTGAAGAAACAAGATAGTATTCCGAGGAGAGAATTGATCAAGAGGCTGGACATTTTATCCTGTAAATTAGGTGTGTTTCTGTTGTTTCAGGGACCATCCTGAGTTAAAGACAATGTCTTGGGAAAAATCGCCAAGCCCTGACGGGCATCACCAGGAGAGAGGAGAGGGTCGCTCCACGAACCCATCTGAAGAGAGGAGTTGTAAGGAGGAACAGGACTCCAAATCGGGGCAAGGTGGATGCAGTAAAGTAACCCTCTCGAGTGTTTCCCCCGTCGGTTCCAATTCGAGACGCAATAAACGGAAGCAGAGCGAGCCCAGACGGCTCAGCACGAGTAGCCTCGTGGTCAAGGAAGAACCTGCGGACGCTCCGGACCACCCAGATGACCAAGGCCGGCTGACCGCTCCAGGATTGACCATCGAGACCGAGGACGATTACCGGTGCGGTGTGATCATAGACCGGCGTCGGTATCAACACCAATACCACCTGGGTGGTGTGGAGGAACTGATACCGGAGAATGTGTTGTCCTTACAGGGTCACACTAGCAGGGCTAGTAACTCAAGTGAAGACAGTCAAGGGTCGACCGCAACCTCCCTCCCCATGCACTCTGTGATGATGTACGCTAGAGGTAGCGGTGGTGATAGTGGTGGTGGGATGATCAGCGATGAAGCTAAGAGTGACTTAGATGATGCCACGGGGTCTCAAGGTACCTGTGCCGACTCTCCGGAGCTTATGATGGAGGAGGGCGAGGCGATGGACGGTGATAGCAGAAGCAGCCACGCTGAGGGTGCCTCCCCAGACTCCGGTGCGAGTTCCTCCCGCGGCGGCTCCTCATCCACCCGCTCTAAGAAGACGTCTCGGTCTTACAAGAACCTGAGCCGGTCCCGTCGGATCGTTGCCAACGCACGAGAGAGGAACCGAGTCCACACCATCAGCGCGGCCTTCGAGGGTCTCCGGCGGGCTGTCCCTTCCTACTCCCACAACCAGAAACTCTCCAAGTTGGCTATCTTGAGAATCGCGTGCAGTTACATCTTAGCTCTGGCTAACTTAGCTGATATGGACTATTCTCCAGATCATCAGCAGATGTCTTTCAGCGATTGCGTGGACATGTGCACGAGAACACTCCAGTCGGAAGGGCGATCAAAACGAAGAAAGGTACAGACCTAGGTTATTCTAAGCTCTAACTTGCTTGTCAAAAGAGGCAACACATCCGGACGAATCCATGGGAAACTAAATCTGATATAAAAGATTTGAACTTTAATAAACCACTGTCGTGAAGCAAAGTAGAACTTTATTGGTCGATCAAATACCAATATGACTTTGTTCGCAAGTTGTTTTAAACAAACAAAATAATTTTGGCATCGAGAACCGAAACGGGTACACTTTCTCATGGAATCGACAACTTGTCACTTTTGCAAACAATGGCATTAAACCCACATCCACTGTGTCTCCATTCCCATTGTACACTCAACAAACAGAATCGTTTTAAAAGCCGCCATTACCCGTCAATTCGAAACTGTTCTCCATTATCTTGGACGCTTTTAACTGGCTATTATGCGCTGTATGGTAAAGCACATCGCCCTCTATCGGTCAATGTGAGAAAGTTTATTTGATTTTTTCCCATGCCTGTAAAAGATATGAGGTTGTTTGGAGGGCCTTGCTGTCTTAAAAAATAAAATAAAAAATCTACAGGGCAATTTGGGATTGAAGTTGCTGGTTTATCACCTTTTAGTTTAATTATGTTAATGGAGCCTCTTAGTCATGTTAGTTTTAAATTAGGATTTATAAATGATTATGCTATGTCCGAATTGGCTTGGCTACGGCTTGAAATTGCACACGAGTCTATGGGAAGTGGCTGCAACGGCTACCATAGACTCATGTGTAATTTCAAGCCGTAGTAAAGTAATTCGGACATGGCTAAATGTGCACAGCTGCAATCAGCAGGGAAGGAGGCCGTCAGAAGCAATGCCAAGAATACTGGACATTTTAGCCCATTTTTGTCGAGCAACCATTTTTAAAGCAACTCCACAAAAGTGCCCTAGATCGATTGCATACAGCAGCCATTTTGGAGGTGTGTTTTGTTATGCTAACTCATTAACACTGAATGCACAAAGAGTCTACTCGTGCGTATCCTTGCTGAACAAAAGCACACACCTTCAAGATGGCGCGATTGCAAACGATCTATGCAGCAGATCGTCGTGCATTTTGCCATGTTTACACACAAAAGGGGCGTGGCGGTGGGCCGTTTGTCAATCTGATTTGCCATGACTGTGTCAAAGAACAAAAGCAGGAGTTGAACTCTCTCTGTTTGCTCAAAACTCCCACCAACCAGCTGTTTACAACACGATTTGGCTGGTCTTTGGAAACACTCGTCAAATCATTGTCGATGATTGACTCTTTGAACTTGGGACGGCACAAAGTGATTACAATAATTGTGTCGGTCTGGCTTCGCCGTACCTACAGTGTGATCGTGTTATTAACTACCCGCGCCGCTATCATGAATGCGACGCGCCTAATACCACCGCACTGGAGCAGATGTTAACCCTCACGCCGACGGAGAGAAATAAACCTACATTTATTAGTTTTCCCGCGAACAATGGCTGATGGCGGGAAACGACCTTGGCAACAAATGCCTTTTGTCGTGTTGGTTTTTTTCTTCCATCGGCGGCCTGGGCGTAAATTTAATTGTGCGGGGATGAATGTGTTGAATGCATAATGTTCTCTAATTCGAGTACATATCGGTCATTATTAATGAAGCCATCGCATACGCTTTGGATGACATTATTTCGTAATTTCGTATGTAAATCGCCCTATTTTTTTAATGGCAGAATGTTGCCTAAAATTGATTTGAAAATCACCCCCTGAAATTAGTGTACAAAATTGTTGCCGCGTTTCAGTGTATAATTTATCAAATAAATTCAGCAACAATAATAGGTTTCGCGAAGATTTGGGCAATTTGTTTTTAATGACATCCTTTTGAAATTGGCTTCAGTTGTACGCAAAACGTTTTTATCCTAATGCACATTTTAACGGCACAACAAACAAAATGAATCGCAAACATTTCCACACTAGATACCTGTTGAGGTGTGGAGCCAAACTATTTTACATTTCACAATTCATACAAACCCGAAAACATTTCACATGCCAGATATCGCCTTAGTGTTGGGTTTTAATTCATGCAGCTACCTTGTTCGTATTTGTTTAATTCGGCCATCTGACGACAAACAACAAACGCGATCTGCCATCATGGAAACCCAATATATCACGAGACCTGATTAATTCGAGGTATTATAAACTATATTCCGCCACCGGCGCGCCCGGAATGTGCTTTCGATTCGAAATCGGTCCATGGGGACATAAGACCTTTTTGCTGGGGGTTGGTCCCGGCGATAACTTCCAGATTTTCGCGCTGTATATTATTTTATGACAGAAAACATGACTAATTTGCATTGTGTGCGGTTTGTCTCTGCTGATTGTGGCGACCTTTAGGGTTGCGAGTCTGGACGTGAACGAAAGGAAAATCGACCATAAATTTTGTGCAAGTGTTATTCGGGAGTTTCGTTTGTCGACGTGGTTTTGTGACTCCGTGTCTTGTATTCCATGCCGTGTTGGTGGGGCGTGGAGTTTGACTTTGTTTAAAATATACTTGAACTTGTAAAACGAATCATGTGCGTATAGATATTATGTGCCGGAACCCCAACCATCGTGACCCCACCCCACCCACCCACCACGCCCCTGTAAGGTCTGTATAAGGATTTTTCCAGCTGCCTCCCCCACCCCACCACTACCCCTTTCAGAATCAACGTACTCTGCTTCATCAGCATCACGTGATCAACACACTGATGATCACGTGACATTTGATGTTGCGTATTGTACTCTTGAGCACATTGCCACCTGAACATACAGAAAATATTTCAGAAGCATTTCAAGAACAAACGGGAATATAAAACTGTCGTCAAAAAGATTTATATTTCGCCATTCTGTTCAGGGCTATATGTTATCAGCCATGTCAAACATGCTCTGAATGATGTTCCTTCTGGATTATGTCCATTCAATAACGGTGAAGGCCTAAAACTGCATTCCTTCATTACACTGATTAAATAAATTAAGCTTAAATGCGTCAGGTTTACGTACATTTGTACATTTTCATGAAAATGTCGTCAAAGAAAAACACTGAGGGTGGCCGGATATGTAGTTTTTCCCTCCACATTGTTGATAGACGTTTTGACACGCACAATTCGCGTGAACGCACACTGAATCAAGCATGCGTGGATTTATATCAAAACTGCAATAAATAATTTGTGACAGAAATGTGTCTCGTCGGTTACGAAATGTTTTGTGAAAATCCTTCCTTTCTGTGAATCACTTGTACAGTGATTGCCATCTTTGTATACGGGTTCCTGTATTTGGTTGACATTGACAGCCTCTGATAGGGCCTACGCCGAACACGAGCTGACCCTTCTTATTAAATTCAGAGCAAACACTAAATCGCTAGTTCTCCACTTAGTCAACCCTGCATAACTTTCCCTTTTCCCCTTTCACAATCGTGAATCACCGAACGACCTACACATTCACCCTCCTTCTCTTGGAGCTAGTGACGGGTGACTGATGCCAATTTGTCGGCCGGGGTCGTAGGGCCAAAGATCGGTCGCGCCACGAACATTCGTCAGTCGCCGAGAGAACTTTACTCCGTCAGGAAAAAAATAACACCACTGATACAAGTAACATTCCATATTGCAAGTTTTGGATCTTTACGTACGACCCTCTCGACAGAAATTAAATAAACAAGGACTGTTTTATTTCCCCAAGGTTCAGCAGCGGTACCGCAGCCTGGCGAAGAAGTAAATAAAGAGACCGAGAATTTGATAGGGTGTCGGGTGATGGAATGGGTACTTTTCAGGCGTAATGGGGGCCAATGGGTGCGCTACAAAAATGTGTGGGGTGAGTCTGGAAGGTCAGTGACTGGTACCACCTGTGAGAGTGATTGTTTCGAGTGATGATCAATTATTGTATTTTTTGGCTGGGAGTGGAGTCGTCAACTTTTGGGGGCGATAACTGGCGGCGACAGCGGAGTTACGAGCTTAGAAAACCCAGTTTACGGATGTTTGAGCACGGTATGCAACTTAGGAATCCTGATTATGAGATTGGTTATGTGCTTGAGAGAACCTTATTCAAATCACCCCTTACAGAATCAGCAAACGTGCTCTAATTGCCACTTTCAATCATCGATAAACCTTTTAGTTTTTTGCAGGTCGTATCTCTGTCATTTTTGGGTGATATGATTTCCGGGGTAAACAGGAACCATTGCAACTGTACTTCCACCTGCAAATTGCGATAATAGGAACTGTGTTCTACCCGAGGTTGCAGTATGCCTACGGCTGTTCATGGTATCATTACAAGTTCAACATGTTTGTGACATCCGGGTATGGGGTTTCTAGCCACAAAACAAACTAACCACCGAAAACTGTGTCGGTGATTTCCTTTTCCGTTCTTGTGGAAAGGAACACTATATACTTTACTGGATTTTGGACAAGTGTTACACTAAGATAGTGTGCATCAACAACCAAAACCCATTAAGGTTAAAAATATTCAAGTTCTTGATCGCAGGGCCTAAGGTTCTGTGAAAATCAAGATATAAAAACATCTTGCAATCAACTTTTCTTATCAAAGACTTTTGCCTATATTAATGTGTAGGCCCTATATGTAGCTTCATATCGCGTTGTCGATATCGCAATGCTTTGATAGAGAATCCTCGCGATAATCGAATCGGCGGTAATGCGATAATATCGCACAAGCATTACTCTGCTTACCCCTATATCAACGTTAAAATAAAATGCAGGAAAAAATAGCAAAAGAACTGTTCCCTTCAACACGTGGAACAACATGGAAAAAAATTCTCCAGGATTACATTACGAAAACTTGTCTTCCAAACTGAAGTTACAAGTTGGTACCTTGGCTTTGGTGCATACTTCACCAACGGGTTGGCGTTTGTCAACGGGATTTACAACTCGGAATAACAGTGAACTTTTGTGGGGGGTGGGGGTAATATCGCAAAAAAGCCCCAGGCACTGCAGCCGTTCTACCGCCAAGAAAAATTGCCCGGAGTGCTGCAATATCGTGTGAAAGTCCCGCTGGTGTCACGACAAGTTGCGACTTCAGTTTCCCCTCACAAACATCTGACCGGCTGGGAGCGCGTTTGTTCGGCCGTGGTTTAATGCACTGACACGGACCCCGCAAAACGTGACCGGTTGCTGGCGAGCGACGGCGCAGCGGGGGACGCGATAAGTCCAGGTGTTTCGTGTGGAACTGGGAAAATATTGCCACTTGAAACCACGTCAATAATTTTTTTTTTTTGGCTCGGGACTGGGGAAAGCGGGGGAAATGCTTTGTCTGGAGTGGCTGAAGTGCAGTGCATGTAATTTATTTGGCTTCGCAGATTGCATATCCAAGGTGACTTTGGGCCGATAACCAGGTTCAAAATGCGCGCAAACTTTTGCGCACTAAGTGTGAAGTCACTGATACATACAAGTGATGGATTTTATTTGTACTTCCGTAAGTCTTACGAACTATGCAATAATGTTGAGTTTTCAAGTTTATAACAAGGCACCTAACCTCAAACACAGATTCCATGCACGCACATGGTGCTTTGCTGCCAAATCCTAACTTCAATATTTTGGAATTTACAATCGCAAGCGAATAACTCAAATTTTAGGGCAATATGCAACATTTCCCCCAATTTTATATTCATATAAAATTGGCGCTAAATCTGAAATCTGTCGCCCCTCAGGCAATAAATGCATAGCAACCCTTCCTGGTCGGTCCCCAGACTCCCCTGGGGATAACGCCACGACGATCCCCCATTACCTGTGTGGGTGGCCTAACTAACCACACCAGCTGTCCCGCGTGAACAGTTTCATAGTTGCCCGTTCACGTGATTATTTCGGGCCATCCTGCCTTCTACATGTACTTGTTGAACTTTGATGTGTACAAGGCGAAACAGCTGTCCCGCTGCATGCTAATTACACTAATTAATTGGTTTATGCGCTTACAGTGCACGTGTCCTCTAGACGCAACTTGAGACGCCCCACGTGCGGAAACGACTGTTTCATGTCGTGATTATCCAACATTGTCGTGTAGGTAAATGATTTCTCCCCTTGTTGTATGTTTTATACTTATACAATTGCCCTTTTCCGTCGATAAATTAATACCGTTCAACATTTCGAGTAATATTTATGACAGTGTCACAAAGTAATTTTTATCGGCAATTTTCTCTATAAAATGAGCTGTCAGCTTGACAAATAAACACGTTGAAATTGCTACAGTTTACGGACAAGGGCGGATCCGGGGGGGCCAACAGGGGCCATGCCCCCCCCCCCCCCCCCAAAAAAAGAACCCTTTTTTAAGGGATGACGCAATATAGGCAGGCACTGCGCACGTACACCACCATTTTTCCTCAAAAACAAATGGTCAAAGTGGTCAAAAATTGCCTCAGATCGCACCACAGAGCATCCAGAATCCATTTTTTTCGGGGCCCATAAACGGGCCCCGAACCAGGCCGAATTTTTTTGGACCCAATTTTGGGGGACCAAAATTTTTGTTGCCCCCCCCCAAAAAAAAAAACAAATTGTGTTCTGGATCCGCCCTTGTCACGGTTGATCTGATCATACACGATGGAAGCTGAAACCTGTAGATTCTAGTGACACACTTCAAAATCTATCTACTTTGTGCCAGAAAACATCAAACAGTCGTTGAGGTGAAGAATTCACCATATCGATCTCACCGTTATCCGTTGCACGGCAGGTGAAATTTCAAAAGTCAAAAGTGAACCCATCTCTTGATGACGTCTTTTTATGGTAATCCCAATGTATGCCCATTTTAGAGCATAGCAACAGTACAACGTGAAAGCACAATGTCCGAGTCGACATGACAACTTTTTTGGTAACCATGCTACTTCACCGCTGGAGAGTGCAATTACGACATTCAGGAAAGACTTCTTAACTTTCACCTTGAATGTCCAAAAAGTGCATACATCTGGACTTGTTCTTAAAGGTGTCAATTTTGAAGAATCTCAACACCTGTCCAGACGCACATTTCACACTTCGATTCCGCCACATCCAGATTTTCATGTATTATTCTCGCCATCGATTGGATTTTTTTGAGTGCTGATAGCCACGCCCCTTTAGTGCATGATATTCCTTTTGCGCATGTGCATTGTGCTTACCCAATCTACACCTGTCCACATTGCCGTTTCGCCCCCCCCCCCCACCCACCCCCTGCGGCGTGATTTTGATGCAATATAATTTTCATCTGTGAGCGGGCCCAGCGTGCGTTTTTTTGCGCGCGAACAAAAGCCGAGCGCAATTTCTCCCACCCCGAAAACTGATGTTGCGCCATTAGTCGTCATGACAACCAATTGGACGGACGGTCCAGATGTTTTTCCAGAGCGGTGGAAAAATCGTCGATAATGCGATGCCCGTGTAATGGTTGGCGAGGGGTTTATAACTAATACTATTAAGATAGGAACCAATGAATGATTAGTTGCGTCTCACACTGATGAAGAATGACATCAGAACTAGAAGAGATAGAAATGAAGATAGTTTGGGCGCGCTTTGACGTGAAATGAATGGCCGATAGCAGTCACGCGACCGGTACTCCATGTGTTTTGATTCCTTGGCACTTCCTGTTGAACTATCACGCAATCATTTCATTCAACAGCTGCGGGATTGAGTGATTAATGTTTCAGTCTTATTTCCAAAGAGTACAATTTTACTATGTCACCCATTGAAAGAAGAAATCAGTCGATAAAGAGTGAATCCTTGTTACATTTTAAAGAGTTTTTGCAAATTAGAGTGGAAACTGAACTTATTGACTGAATAAATCTCATTCGAAACGTCCTTGCTAATATCATTTGGATTGAGTAACTTTTCACTCAGTTTTATATCTACTAGCATAAACATAACTACAATACTCGGCATTTCGTATAGGATTGTGTTGTTGGCTTTCAAGTGTTTCTATCGATCAGTATTTTTTTATTGATAAGCCTTGTTATTCTTTTCCTGTCAATTCTGTATTCGTTGGTGTATGTTCTCTGATCACATAAAAGATGGCATCGAAAACCCGAACATTTCGTCAAGTGCAAATGGATCATGCGTTGGGTTTTGGAATCTACACCCACTTCCATTTAGCTGTAAAGCATTGCTTCACATTTTTGCTTAACAATTTTGACAATAAATTGCTTAACAAAATCACAAGCAATATAAGGCTTGTGATATTTTGGCATGTTTTAAGTTTTTGCTAAGCGGATATTTTTTTGTGCTTAGAAACGGTCGCGCTTAGCAGCTTCATATTCGCCCCCTGATTATTAGGGCCTATAAAATTGTGTGCGTGAATTAAAAAAAAAAAAAAAGATGTAAAATTAGTCGTGATTAAAATATTCCTCCGCCATTGCTTGTCACTTCAAACCGTCGCACAGGGACGGCGTGCACAGCTGGGAGTTGTGTGTCAGTGAAGAATGAAATCGCTGCAAACCTTGGTGTTTGGAGGAAAAAAAACCTTAATAATATTTCCGTGGCCCAGAGCAACAGAGTCAAGGGGAATTATAGGACGGCTTGCCTCACTCATTGTTTGCCTCCGCTTCGAGTGATTGATTGATTTAAGTTGGGAGCGCTTTCTAATTAAAAGGTTGTCCGTGCGCGGTTCGCGGGTGTTCTCGTGTGTAAATCATAGAGCGATCGATGTGCGTATCACCTGCCGCTTGATTGGCTGATGGCGGTCACGAGTTGTTATAGACTAAGCTTTGTGATTGGTCAACTGCAAAATTAGAAAGATGTTTTCATGTAGCAGGTCACGTCACTGGTCTGGTCAGTTCCATATCGTGTTTCTGTAATTGGTTGGCGGCTTTGTTTGGATATTAATTTTTTTGTGTGATCTGATGGGAGGATTATGTATATTTTATTATCCTGTCTTGTGATTGGCTGATAGCGAAGCCACGTGGTCATTGGAGGAGGTCATGGAGTCATTAATTTTGTTTACATTGATCCGTGTGATTGGCTTGCAGCATCGGAGTTATTGCATTACACAACGTTTCGTTCTTTAAAAACAAACAGTGGCCTATCATTGCTCACTTAATTATACATAGAGTAGACTGCACTTGCTTTATTTGCGTGCCGAAATCATCAAAAGTTCAAAATTCAAGAATAGGCACAGCGCACGCCGTAAATAATTTCATTCATCAACATGAGCCACAGTTGAACTGAAATCCCGAAATTCATGTTCCCCTGTATGTTCCCAATCTCCTGTCTCTACTCTCACTGTCTCGGTCATTATTCCCCCTTCTCTACTTTTCATCCCTTTCCACCTGTATCAGTTCATTCTAAGACGCCCCAGTGAGAGCCCCATCTCAAGTCGCATCTTTCAGCTCCTCAGATCTCCCTCTACATCAATATAACCGTCTTCTTTATTCATCAACCCCCTCGTCCTTTCTCTTCAATCCATTTGGAAGCGCTAGAAATTAATAAACGGCCCTTGCAATACCGTCATCATCACGCGAACAGCCGTGCGCGCTAGTCGGCAGGACGGTCTGCCCGTTTATCTCGCGTTGGGATCTGACCGTTGGGCGCGATCGGGGAGATTTGCTTGCGGTTGACCGGGCGCAATGCGCGGTGGGCCGAGGCAGCACGGCACGGTACGCTGGGCCAAAGAGCCCCGGAGATAACGAAGGAAGCTGATTCGATCGCCCCTCTTGCAGATGTGCAAGCTTTTGTCTGGCCCTGCCGACCCATGGGCGGGCCTTGGGGATCCTGGAAATATCCTCATTGTTCATTTTGTGATGAGACTTTTTTTAATTTGGAGATGGGACTTGCAGTGTATGGGGAAATGGTTATGGCGCGGTTGTGCTTAAGGCAACCTACTGTACTATGTTGCTGACATGATGCAATAATGGGAACAATGTTGTAGCGTATGTTGTGTGGCACTGGCATTCACTAAAGTGTTTCCAAAGCTTCTTGCGGCTCCCAAGAGAAAATGTACCCGCGCCGAAGAGTCTTTAGTTTGTCTATTGCGCCCTCTGTTGATGGAGGCAACAACAGCAAATCTGCAATTTGTCGATGTTTCAATATTCATTTTTTAAAAATCTTTGTGGTTATGGTTGTGTAAATGTCATCCTTCGACAGGACTTCCGGGAATTGCATTTTTGAATAGCCTTCCTGCTTACAAGCCATCGATTTCTTCTTGGGTCAACAAGGGGCAATTCACACCACAAAATGATGCCACTTAAAAGTAAATTATCTTTGGTTTTTCTTTCTGTTTCCTTCCATTTCCTCTTCTCCGTCTTCTCTGTCATATCTTCCCAACTTCCTTTTCCTTTTTTCCTTTCCAATCCAGGTTCCCATGGAATAAAGGTCGTCTTTGCGTATGCGCAGCCAAGCGCCAATGTTCATCTACCACATCAGCTGCCATTTTCGAGGGTTCTTCACACAAGAGGGCGCAATTTCAACTTAACGGAATACGGCGCTCCATGTTGCCCATCGAAGTAAATGTCTTGTTTCTTGCATCAGCATGGCAGTGGTTTAAGCGTTGTTTAGTGGCTAATTCTCCGGTTAGTCATGAGCATCATAACATTTGCGGCATCCAGCAGCACATTAGACTCGGATAAAGCCGTAAAACTGCCCATCGATCCCAAAGTGACAG
Source organism: Patiria miniata (assembly GCF_015706575.1). Taxonomy (NCBI): domain Eukaryota; kingdom Metazoa; phylum Echinodermata; class Asteroidea; order Valvatida; family Asterinidae; genus Patiria; species Patiria miniata. Next base: position 6,175,773 of record NW_024037071.1, read on the forward strand.
TGATCCGCTGTTGATCATGCTTGCTTATCATACCTGTCATGGTATTATACGCCTTGGGTAAAGACTATGGATATATTCCCCTAGTAAACTACTTTCTTAACACCGAATCATTAGGTAATGCAGGACAATTTAATGACATTGCATCACCAACTCCATCATAGACTATTATAATAATAAAAATACCTGGTGGGAAAGAATACTAGTTTGGATAAGCTTAGATAACCGAGTCTATAACCGACTTCAGGGTTTTCTAAAGTTTAAAATTGTCACCTGTCGAGAGAAGAACACTGTGACTGCAATGAAGTACAGTGAAACGCCGCTATAACGAACACGATGGGGTCCACAGAAAGTGTTCGCTGTAGTGGTTGTTCGTTATAGTGATTGTGCATTATAAAAGAATATCACTATTTCGGGAGCCCGTGGGGACGTTCGTTATAACCAAATGTTCATTATAGTGGTGTTCGTTATATCGGCGTTTCACTGTATTACCTACATGTGTCTTTGCCAATCCATGTATCCAAGTATTCAAGTGATGCCACAACAAAAATGGAATGTGACTTTCCGAAATACCAAGATTGATTGTAAAACTGTGGTACAACAGAAAGCACGTTTGAAGGCCACGTGAAAACGAAAATACTGTTCAACAGTATTTGTCGCTCGTTCCCATTGTCCTTTATCTAAGGACGTGTTTTACCTGAATTTTTGAGCTCTTATATTGTTTCACCGCTGACCCGACATCAGCACTTCCCGCGAAGACAGAAAATGTCACCACGCATTGTCATGGCAGTAAACTACCCACAATGCTTTGCGACGTTTGCGTTTCCTCCTCAATTTTTGTAAAAGTTATAAGCAGTCAGTGGCACCCTTGAAAACAATGCTTTGCAACATTTGCGTTTCCTCCTCAATTTTTGTAAAAGTTATAAACAGTCAGTGGCACCCTTGAAAAGGTGGGGGGGGGGGTCGAATCAAAAATACTGTGGAACATGCCTCAATTTTCACTTGCGTTCTGTGGAACCTCAGTTTTACAATCATTCTCCTTGATGTTACAAATGTATGATTGGTGTAATTGGTAATAAGTCAAACGAACTGAACGATAAAATTTGATCTTAAAATGTTATGGTTAATTAGAAATTGTTTTGTAAACAAAGTCATTGGGTCTACTACGCAAACTCAGAAAAGACTCACCCTGCTCCCTGCTTAATCGATTGAGGGCGCTAAACAATTCTTTTACAAAGGTTTTTTTATTGCTAAACCAACAACTTCTGCCGTTTTCCTTGTCAGTATAACTGTCGATAATGTGAACTAAAATGTGCAAATATTTATACTAAGAATGATACTTAAAGCATTATTCGTAACGATAGTTGAGTAATAAATATATATCTACATCATGTGCTTTCATAGACGTGTTTCCAGTATCCTGTCGATTTTGTTAACCATGTCAAGTTGTTGTCGCCCTTCCTTGAATTTATTATTGAGTTTATTTTTGGCTTGCAATTCAAGGTAATAAAAACAAAATTGGTTTGCAGTTTCATAGTATCTGTTTTTCAAGATACCCGTCACGTGACCTCCTTTTACGATCCAAAGAAAATACGGGTAGGAATGCCATGCGGGAATTCTAATACATGCATTAGATGACTACCCGTTTATTTTTCAGCCGAAGAGATTAAACAATAGTAAAAATGCAATATGCTGGTTTAGTGGCCATACGCTTTTCAGCTTACCTCTGTGGTCAGATGCTGGTTTGGACCTTACGAAATGATGTTGTGAATCTAATAAGTATTTGATGTTGTGATTTCAATCGAAAACATTCCATTAATTAAGAAAGTTACGGTGTTGTAATCCATTATAATCTACCAGACAACATTCAGACATATCATTCTGGACTTTTTGTGACTAAACAATGGCACTGCTATTGTCTGTTTGCCCGTTGTTCGTGATTTGTCTGCTGTCGCCCTTCGTATCATCTCTGGCCCCTCTCTATGGAAACGAAGATCCGCTGCTTCCTAACAAATACCTGGTTCATCTTAAGGTGAGTGAAATCAAATATTAGGCCCCTACCTGATTCAAGTATAAGTTTTATCCCGGCCAAATTCGTCAAACCAGCAGCCAATTTCAAAGCAGCGTCAATCGGTTTTGCGCGAAATTGATTGATGCAAGGCCTATATCTGCATTCAATTAATAAGAAAAACTGATCATTTCAAATCATTGAGGCGCATGTATACACTGTCTTCAATTTCAAAGTACATGTAATTGTGCTTCCCATTCTAAGAAAATACGAAGCAGCAGCAGTCGTATTTATTGGCACGAAAGGGGCACAGTTAATCAAGGAAATTTGAACATGCTTTGGGTGATACATTTTGGATGGAAAGCAGCATCTTCCTTCGGGTACGTAAACCACAGGATTTTGCCTATAAATGTTTCTCTTTAAAAAGGTTTTGAAATAAAACAAACTATTTGAGGTTAAAAAAAATGTAAATGTATTGGTTTCTAACGGGGATTTTTTTTTATTAAGGAACACAGTGATGTCCACCACACGATACAGGCAATGCAGTTTTTATCGAAGAGATCTCAGTTTCTATGGCGAGTGCACGATATCTTCCAGCACGTTGTGAAAGCCTTCACGGCCGAGTTGGACAACGACTCGCTTCAAGCGGTGAGTACATTGTCCGTCTTCTTGTCTGCCTTGCTGTTTGTTTTTTATACTAACCTCATTCTCAATGTCACACTTTGTGTTGAACTCCACTTTGATAAAGCCTTGTAAAACTTGGAATTTTTTGGTGTTCGTGCTTTTGGTATGCGCCAGATTTAACCGATTCATTATGACGGTGTCTTCCTGCATAAACCGTTAGCACTACAGGCTATCTTCACGGGTCAGTCAGTAGTCAGTCAGTTGGGGCGGGGAGAAAGGAATTCCTCCATGGTCGGGGAGTCGGGGGGGGGGGGGAGTCGGGGAGTCAGTCAGTCGGGGAGTCAGTCAGTCAGTCGGTCGGTCAAGTACAAAGAGAACACTATATAGGCTGGCACTCAGGGACCAAGTCTATATTTCATGCCAATAGCAATTTCTGGGTGTAATTTCGGTTCGTCAAGTAGGTAATATAATGTCGCTGAAGAGTTTGATGTCATAGTCATAAGTCTCTCGAGTCTCGACGTATGGGCTGGAGTAGCTTATTGTTTCTGCTAAGCGTAGTAACACTATCTGTGCCAAGTACTGTTCATTGCTCATCAGCTCCCGTTTAATGATACCTGGTTTGCTAACGTTGCACAAAGGTTCATTTCTTGTTCAACTTTTGTGATTCAGTAGCTTCGGTACTGTATTTAATTAAATTTTAATCTTTTTTTAAAGTTGAATAAAGCAGTTGACTGGAGCGGGGTTTGAACCTGCTACCTCCGGGTTACCGTTCCGGTGCTATACCAACTCAAGGGCGGATCCAGGGGGGGCCAAAGGGGGCCATGCCCCCCCCCCAAAACGAAACCAATTTTTTTTTTTTTTTAATGTGACATCGCAATAAAGGCAGGCAATGAGTACACCACCATCTTTTCCTCAAAAAAATTGGTTAAAGTGGTCAGAAATTGCCTCAGATCGCACCACAGAGCATCTAGAATCCAAAAAATTTTCGGGGCCCTAGCGGGCCCCGAACCCCACGCCGTAATTTTTTCGACCCACTTTTTGGGGGGACCAAAATTTTTTTGTTCTGGATCCGCCCTTGTATACCAACTGAGCTATCCAGCTCTTAGTGTTGGCTTCTCCCCATTTTGTCAATGTCCTTTTTCAAGGGGCGCTAATTTTGATTAATTTAATAACCTTTTGTAATTAATTTAATTTACTTTTGGTTATAAACTGACCTAGATTCTGGCGAACCCAGAGGTGGAGTTTGTGGAGAGAGACCAGACAGTTCATCTTTTGAGCCACCACGTAGATCCCATCCCGTGGGGTCTAGATCGCATCGACCAGCGGGAACTTCCCCTGGACGGAAAGTACAGGGTCGAAGGTAACAAAAAGACGCAAGATGGGTCATGTTTTTGAGCGAAGGGGAGGGGACTGTTACCGTACTTGGCGGTGAGGAAAGTACATAATTATATTCCGCTGATAGCTTTTTCCCGAGCTTTGTATATCTCCCGTCATTTGTAATGGTTCCTACAGTCATGCGGCGCGGTCTTTATGCAGAACGGGAATATCAAACTTGCAAAATGTTCCACCAGCATCTGGAGATAAAACCCCGGCACAGAAAAATAACATGAAAGACATTGGAGCAAGTAGTCCCTTTTATATAACAGATAACCACAAAAATGGCCGTGGAACAACAGTCGCAGACCAAGGTACATGGTCAGTGTGAAGATTTCGAATTATTGGTAATCAGCTATTGCATACGCACCTGAAGTCTGAACGTCCTTCGTTTACGTTCAAATTATTTTTTTGTTTATTCTTCATTTCTTCCTTATTTGAGTCTGTAATATGAACGCATTCGTCCTATACTAGGTACCGGAGCGGGTGCCCATGTTTACGTCTTAGATACGGGCATCCTGACATCTCATGAGGAGTTCGAAGGAAGAGCTGATGTTGTCTTCGATTACTTCGACAAAAGTGTAAGATACAATTCCTCTAAAAAATACAACGACACGTGGTGGACATGCACATATCACTAGCGTCTTCACAGAGTATAACATCGAGATCACACAGATGACATTGTTCTAAGGGTTGATTCATGAACTCTGAAGGCCTTTTTTAAATCCCCTTAAAAAATAGGTAACCATTTTTATTAAATCACTACGTTTTAGCCTCGTGCACTGTAAGAAGAGATGCAGGACGATTTTATTTTGCCTGAAAACTGACAATAAATTACTTCAACTGCTAAATTGGAGTTACGCAATCACTTTGCCAACCTCGGATATTGTGCCCATCAGGTAAGTAGTTAAGCAACAAATAAGCATTTAAAGATGTGACAGCCACGACAATGCATGGCAAAAATGACAGAGGACGACATTGGCGGAGAAAATAATATATCTGCGGTGAATTTAGGTCTCATTAGCAATAATCAATGACAAATGACAACAACATTACTCTTTCCGGTTGCCACTCAAAGTTCCCTCCACGTTTTGTTTTGGTCACCATCTTAGGGTGTTGATTGTCAGGGACACGGAACGCATACGGCTGGCATCGTTGGAGGCAAGACATACGGGGTGGCTAAAATGGCCGCCATACACGCCGTGCGAGTACTGGACTGCGAGGGGTTAGGATCTGTGTCAGGCGTCATGGCAGGTGCAATGCCCCCCCCCTCACATCAGGCTCTACTACAGACCTGCTGAATATTTATTCGTTTGTTTTGAAGCAGTTTGTTGATCGTTGTTATTGTGTGTGACTACTTTGGAGTGAGACTTAATTAGTATCTTTAATTGGTACACGAAAAAGTATGCATTTACGTTCCTGCAAAAAAATTCCTGCCCTATAAAAAAAATCCCTTTTCAACTTTTCTAGGAATTGTTATGCACTTTACGCAATTGATCGTTGGCATGGTTATATGGTAAAAGAAGCAGCACTGGTAACGTCCAATTATAGAACAGTTGCCGACGAAGTGAAATAAGAACGTTTTGTTTTGCAAAAGCAGGGTTTTGTTTCAGAAAGGCGATTTCGTGCAGCATTGTGCATTGCTGCTGCATTCTTGACGATCTAAACGTACACTTTTACACCTCAAAACCCACGCCAGGTCTGGACTGGATCAAACGTAACGCCGCCCGTCCAGCCATCGCCAGCATGTCCCTTGGCGGTAACTTTTCCCTCTCCCTTTCCGAGGCGATTTGGAGGACCGTCTCGTCCGGCATAGTCGTCACCGTTGCTGCTGGCAACGAACATACCGACGCCTGTACGACTTCCCCCGCCAACTCCAGAAAGGTTGGTATATGCCTATTGCTGTATACTGGAACTTTTGAATCGGAAATGCTATAGCAACGGAATCGATCCACTATATGAGACCCCCTAAATGTGCAATAACATTTTCTGTTTTCATAAAACAAAGGGTTGGTTGTGTTGCACCCTACTTGAGGGTTTAAGTAATTTTGTTGATTTAAACGAGAAAATAAACGCACCGTAAAAGCAAATGATTATTTGATATCCTGCCTCGAAGATAAGTGCTACGGCCAATGCAGCTGATTAGCAAATTTGCTAAGTTCAGAAAATGTCTTGGTAATGCAACTTTGATGATTTGTACCCTTTTCCGTATAGGCTATCACAGTTTCAGCCACCAATATCCAGGATAAAGTCGCAACATTTGCCAATGTTGGTTCGTGCGTGGATCTGTTCGCTCCGGGGGTGGAGATCCGTAGCGCATCCATCACTTCACCCACGGCCAGCCGAGTAGCATCCGGCACCTCCATGGCTTGTCCATTCGTTGCAGGTGCGTGATTGGTGCAACGTTTGGTCACGTGTTGTCATTGGGGGGAAATGATGTAATGACGAAACCAGAAAAAAAATATCGTTTATTGAAGCAGTTAGTAACTTAGGTAAAATCAAGTAAATTTAAGATTTAATCTACAGATGTGATTTTGGAGAGTTACAGCAATTATGTAAACTGATGTCAGTAAACCTTGGATTCGAGTCTCTTTCTCCCCAAAATGCTATCGTTAGAGTGCCCTCGTGCGGCCTATTTCGTTTAAATTACATGACACTACCAGAAATGTTCAATATTTATAACTGGTTGGAGCTAAGGCTACGGTATAGATTTGTAGGACGTGACATTACCTAACTCGACCCATAAAGGACCCCTTTTAGTCATCATCACATTAACAAAGAATTACATCAGACTCCTTCAATTTCAGTAGTACGTGCCCCCAGCAGATGTCCGTGCCCCCAGGTGCCCCCAGGTGCCCCCACCCTTTCCCCCTCCTGAAATCTTGAATTGAAAAAAAATATGTACTGCACTGTTGAAATGATACGTTTCATTTGGCTTTAGTGCTTCTTTGAAAAAAAACTGATACACTCCCTGAAACGAGCCTATAGCCTCCCCTATTATGTTCCACTTTGTGAAACTCATGTTGGCATCATCCTCTTTTTGTCCCTCTCTTTTTCCCCAAACATTTTAGGTGCAGCAGCAATCATCCTTGGGAATGACCCTAATTTGACCCCAGATGAAGTCAAAATGAGAATTCTTGGCAGTACGTCAGAAACGGTGCGGAAAACAGACGCCAAATCTCCAGACAAGTTGCTTTACATCCCATAAAATTAGCGTAACAATTCCAAGGATTGAATATTATACACAAAGTAGTGGAGTTTCTCAATTTGTCAACGCCTAATTTCACTCAGGGGAAATGTTTTGTAAAGTTAAATGCTGAACAAAATAACAGAAAATAATATTACAGAATTTTTAAACTGTATTGAATTTGAATTGGTAGTTGAAATTTAGCATTTCTTTAAGCCAGAAATATATCTGTGGATGGGAATGCAGCAACTGAAAAGACGAACACAATTTTATTATGTGAATGATTAATGAATTAATGAATAAAAAGATTGACACCATGTATCCACCTACTCAGAGAAGTTTCCATTTTCACATCTTGAAATTTTCTTTAAAAAATAGCGGGGCATAAAGGATAATGCCCGAGGTACGGTACGCAACATTCTTACCCACGAATGTCGCGTTGCTCAGCGGCATTTTTATCCGACTTAAACTCCACCCTTGACGTCCTCCTATTGTTTCTATAGCGCTCCATTACTTTGTACGAATGGAGCGACTTTGTTGCATTCAAAGGCAAGCTTTTTCTTATTGCGTAGGACTATAACTTTAATATGCATTAGTATAAACGGAATTGTACTGAGCAATTGTACTCCGAATAATTACACTAGCATAATTCTTACGTAAGCAATACAACGCCGAATTCTGGGCGTGCTTGGTATAAATGCTAAACCACACCCAGGAACCGCCATGCATTTGTTCTTTTGGATAGCGTGCTGTTGACACGCCGTGTTTAGTCGCAAGACGTTGAGGACTGTTATGATAATGCCGTACGCATACAGTGGAATTATACCGTGCCAGGAAACTGTCTCTTATACCGTGCTGATACTAGCTCCATGGATATATCGGGTGATAATTTACTGGCCACTTCAAACTTTGCCTGGAAGATATAAAATACCATATCGACACACCAGAGGAATATGAAGATTGCGTGTCTTAGTATAGAGGTAAGAAGCACCCTTTTTGTCCAGTAGAAATAACAGTTACAAAATTAAATTTGATTTATTTTTCGCAAACCAAAATATTCAGCACTCAAACTTAAAAAGTACGAATAAAATGAAACGTTAAGCTTTATAATGTGTTGTCTGATAAAGTTTATTCAGACATCCTTTTTGCACGAAAACTGTTCTAATTCGAAGCCTTCTGTGTCGTCACTTTGCAATTGTCAAAGCTGGCCTGTGGCCTCGATTTACAGCCTAATATGAACTTATGCTTCCGTCTAACTGTTTGACCCAAAAACTTATTTTCCAATGTTTAATTAATTATTAATTAATTTTATTGTCAAACTCTCGCGACCAAAAGGCCGAAATGCAGTGCAATGTACAATGAAATGATTTTTAAAAAGTTGAAAAAAAAAACAGTTTAAATCAAAGTAGTGATTAAAAAATACTGTCAATTGGGGCACTGTTCAAATCAGACGATCATTAACACTTTATTAGAGAATAGTGTACAAATAATATAACCTCTAATCAAGCTGGCTCTGTCCTGTCCACACAGGCGGAAATTATTACCAGTAAAATTTTGTTGGGTGTCAGAGCGGGGGGGGGGGGGAGCGCGTTCGGATAATTTTAAAGACATTTCTATGAAAAATGTTTTTGACAGAGCTGGGGGAAGGTTCTGACCCCCCCCCCCCCCCATCCGCGCCTGAAAATGTACTTCAAATAGTCAAATGCAGAATAAAAAACAGTACCTCAATCGTAAGGAACATCGTGAAAGCGTTTTCTCAAAATGTAGATAAAAGCAGGAAGGTTGACATGAACGTGTATTGTAAAGGATTTACAAAGGTAAATATTACAGAGAATAAAAAAAAAATTCATGGCAGCTCATATGAGAGCGCCCTCAAATGATGAGGGCCCATTGGCTTACTGTTAAGTCATCAAATAATATTCTGGCTAGTAGACAGGCTTGTGAATAGTATCACGAAGAGGGTCAAACTACCGGGCAGCACAGGAAACAAATGGTTCTTGACTTTCATGTAAACGTACGAATGATGCATAGCCCCCCCCCCCCCCTTCATTTGAGAAACGGTGCAGTAAAGTTGCAACTTCGCAAAAGTAATTGTGCCATTTTTGGTGTTTCTTTACTTCCCGCTCCCATCATTTTGTAGGAATGGAGTGATGGAGGCATTTATTACCTTCCCAAAGAATGGAGAGGTATCGCCTCCAACGCTCCATTCGTGCAAAATAATGGAGCGCTAGGACAATAGGGTGACGTCACGGGTGGAGTTTAATCAATCAGAACAAAACACTATCTACGAATAATTATACACAAAAACTGCAGCAATAATTTCATTTCATAAGCACATGACATTTATTGGACTTGCTCTGTCAGGAATTTTGTTTCAGCCAAGATGAACCACACACATGCACACTTGAATACCTTTCTGAACTTCTGACGTGGTAAACTGTGAGGCACACCTACTCATTTAGTTCCCTTCTATTGTTTTACATTAACATAGCACATCAGGGCATCAACAATTCTGAGCCAATATCAATAGTTGGTTGAAGGATTTGAATAAATGTTTTTTATGAAAAACGAACAACCCACCTTCTCCAGAGCAGGGCATCACAAATATGGACCATTTCCCCTAATCTCCCCCCACTGTTAACTTTCCTAGCTACATACATGTATAGGTAAGCTTCGCGATTTATTACATTAAATGTTAAAAGCCGGCAAAAACTTGACACATTCTGTACAGTAACTTTCCATATACATAACAATATTTTATATAAACTTTAATAACAATTTGTAAAACCTTGATGTAAAAAAAGAAAAATCATTTTTTTTTAACATGCACATGATGTAAAATGATGCCTAGAAAATTAATTGCTTTCATTTAATAACTACACTATACAATAATTTCGAGTTGTAAATAAAATATATCTGTCAAACCCAGAAAAAACATGAGACAAAGGCAGCACTTTAGAGTAACAGTTATTTCAGACACTTAATTAACACTGGCCTGTGATCATATGGGTGTAAAAGTAAGATATTGAAGACATTTTTAAGAATGCTGGAGTAAGGGTTTTACTCAGAAGTCTTTGATGTTTTTTCCTCATTTTTTGGACTCCCTTGTGAACCATCCACTGATATGAATATAGATATTTTTTCATCATAAGTAGTTTTAAGTTTCCTATAAAATAATTCCATTTTCTACAACTGTAACGCTACGGAAAATTAATTGGAATATTACTTGTGAGTTAAAGTGTGTTATGAAGTAACACTCTGGAGGGAAAATTCAGGCAGTGGATTTGGGGGCTAAAAGGTTGAATATTTTGATGAGAAAGTAGCCAAACTGTATTTTTAGCTGTTCTTATCTAACATAACTGTTTAGAAGTGTTCACAAAACAGAAACGTCAAAAACAAAAATTCATATTTTTTTTGCATGATTATATTCTATTGAGTTGTACCATTACATTTTTAGTCCATAGGACTTCCAAAGATTATTACAAGTTGGAAGGGTCCTCATGCATTCCTATTGAACTAACCTAACCTCATTTAAACACTAAACCAGCAAACTCTGATGGTTTGTCTAGGAACTATGTACTGAATCTCAATGTCTTTCACAATGTCAAAGTAAGGAGTGGGCCTCACTGAATTGGGGATGATTTTCTCTGCACCAGGCCTATTGTTGTGGAGAAATATGTCCACAACTGACCCCAGGTATTTCTTGACACGACGCCTCATGTTGTCACTGACCAATTTGTGTTAATGTCAACAAAAGAAAATATACACATTATGTAAAGCAATTTTTACAAAAATACTTGGCGTAACTACACTTGACAACGTAAATCCATTGTCAATAATAATACTTTAAAAAATTTCAACCCCCCCCCCTTCCCAAAAAATGGATTGAACACACACTCGTTATGGCAGTTACGTAACTGTTTCTTTGGGTAAGGCTCTGTTGTTAGAGCACAGAGCATGGCAAGCAGTAAAAACCAACAAAAGTTGAATTTTCTGATAGCTACAAAGTCAAGATTCAAAACAAAAGTCCAGGGGCAAGTTTCATACAATGGTTAAGCACAAAATAATAGCCAAAAAAAAGCAAACACTATGCAATTTTTGATGTTTGTGACTGCTTCAAACCTGGGCCCAATTTCCTGGCACTGCTTAACATTTAGCAGAAAAGTTGTAAAGCAGAGATCGTGCTAACCTTAAGCACTATTTCATACCTTCGATGTGCCAACTGTTGCAGGCGCATGGAGATTTCTATTGTATAAGCCACTTTTTCCTCTGGGGTGAAGCATGCCTTTGCTTCCATGAAATAGACGGAGCCTTTGTTAGCAGAAATTTGTGTGCTTAACATTGCCCTGATTTTTACTTGTATACACATTTTTTTAATGCAATATTTTCAGTTTCTGCTCTGCACAGCCATGGATTTTTGATGAGGAGAATGGGGCTCAAATTAAAACACACGTTCAGAAAACTACACACTCTTTAATTCAGCAAAGACTATGAGAATGATAAGACCTACTGTGCATGTATCATGCATGGTTCTGTGACCACATTTCCATCTAGACTTGACTGAATAAGCCAGTTGGGTAATTCAATGACCCGAGGTCATTCGGGATAACATCGCTGACGTGATGTTACGCGATGTTACGCGCACACCCATTCTGCTGGTAATTTACACGCAAGCGTCGTGCGCCCGCGTTCATGCGCCTTCCAAACGTTTGGTTATCCAGGATGACCCGTGACCCATATCATTGTGCACAGTTCAGATACGTAACTGGCTTATTGAATGGAATTTTGTGCGCTTTGGGACCAGCTTTTACTAGGCTTGTTTTGTTTCATGAAGATGGCATACCGCTTGAGGCTTTATGTCTTAGCTTCGCTGCCACGTCGAAACGTCTTGAGTCGCGTCAGCTGGGCAGCTACATCTTGCTGTAACGCAGTGATGATGCGCGCCACTGCAGCACCGATTGCAGCTGGTGATTCGTTCTTGTCTGCCAGTTGGTGCCAGTCTTCGCGTACTACACCAGGGGGGCACTATGGTGGGGGTGGGGGGGGGGGGGGGAGGGGGTAGGAAAGACAAATGTGATGCATTAGTCACGTTGCTTGGTATATAAGATCATTTGCTTTCAAGCATGTTGTTCGTTTTCCATAATAAGCAAGCTCAAAACCTAACCCGTTGAAGGTTCAGCTCACTAGATAACAATTTTTGAGAAAATAGTGAAAAACCATGCATAACCTTTTGCTCACGAAACACGATTTCGTCGATAGCACTTTTTTTTCCCCCAAAAAAATCAGTCAACTGACTGATCGTTGGAAATCACCTACATTTGTTGATTTCTTCTAAATGACAGCAACCCAGACGGAATAGTTTCACAGAGTGTTTAGTACCAGTACGATCTTGAAGAAAAGTAAGCTTTTTGATACTAATTTGGTAGGTTACTTTTAGGATAGATGTAAATGATCCTATCTGCGGTTAATTTAGTGACAGTAAAAGCACAAGAAGATACTAAATTCACTTGAGAACGCGAGGGCTCAATGTCACAAAAGTCTCTAAAAAAATAATAAATAATCGCTCAACACATTTTTTTGAGCTGACCAAAAACAGAGAGCCAGTCACTGTATATCATGACATTCTGGAAGCTAAGCTTATTTAACCCTTACTCTCTGAGGGTAGTTTACTGCATGTCAGTTGGTTATGCCAATGCCCTCCAGCTGCAGTTTATTGGAGGATACTTTGATGTAGCAGTGAAGGCTCCAATTGGCAGGAGTTGGAGGCCCTGGAGGGTGCCTGATACTGACCAGCTGGGGGCACTTGATTGTTATCAGAGGACTCTCATTGTTCTCTGTGGCATGTATTGGAGTGCCTGTCCAGTTACCCTTGAAATGACATGGCAGATATTGGAGGGCCATGCAAAAAACATAGGAGATTTTCTTGAGGCACATATTGGCATGCGTTGGAGGGTCTAGTAGGGTAAGGGTTAATAAGCAAAAATGTACTCAGCTTAGCACGTTTCAGTGTCTAGCAACTCAACAACAATTTGCTTCCATAGTAGCTGGTGCATGCTTTAAAAGTTTCAAAATCTATGCAGGGCGCATTCAACAACTTTTCCAAGGACAAAATTGGAATTTTAAAATGCTTTTTGGAAATTGAGGAATTAAAAACAAATTTTACCTGAAATATTTTGGATGGAACGTTGAATTTGCCGCCGGCTGAGCCTCCTGTGCATTTGATTGGGATGACTGTGTGATCGCTCCAAGTGAACTCCTCGGCTTCGTGGGCAGCACCAGGGCCCCCTAGCACATCCAAAAATAAACCAAACAAAACGCATCAAGAGTTTCTGATTACAGTAAGTACAAAAACTCCTCAGCTGAAAATCCAGTCAGCATATTTCACAGATAAGCTGGGAATTTAGCTTTCTAGCATGCTTCATCTCGTTACTAAGGATGCTGGGCTTACTGGGTAAGCACAGACTTTCTCTGCTTGAGTCGTAAGCATGAGAAAGCGTCCGTAAGCCCTAAGTTCCAAGGTTGGTAGAGCATAACATTCTAAAAGATCAGCCCTGTATTGAGCAAGAGTCTCACTGTCGGTGCAATTACCTTCTATCAAGACACAGATATCAAATATCCGGGAGACAATCGTCTCTCTCTGTCTAACGCTGTCGCCGACAAAGACCGTCTCGCCAAACGGCACACGCTGAAACGTCTTGTCTTTGTTCTGCCTTGCCTGTGGGCTTCGATCCTGAAATGTCAAAAAGGAGCTTTGCTCAAGTTGGTCTCCACAAGCTATTTTCCAGTTTCACCCCTCCACAACAACAAAAACCCTGAATTTTTTTTAATTGCTATCTTCCGTAATACAAAAGACATTCACATTTGAATGAGAAATCATGCAAAAAATCTACTCATATTGAGTTACAGAACACACAAATTCCAACTTTTAAAATTGCATGCGGCCTGACATATTTCAACCAAACAATCTGGCTTATTTAAAATATTTATGGTGATTTTTCACAATTTTCAAATTTTGATGCTGAAGCAGCTAAAACCCTGTTGCTTGTCTATAAAGATGACATCACTGTTTTACTCTTAATACTGGAAATTTCCATATAAATATTAAATATAGGCTTTTGACCTCAGCAGGTGTTTTTATGATGAATAATAACACAACCTGAAAAACCTTTAAAGAGGCATTATGAAAAATGTAAATGAATGTGACTGGGACAAAGGTGCTCTTCTTAGATGTATTTGTTTGTTTTTCCCCTGCTTATATTTTATTTCGGTTTCAGCCCAATGTCAATGGATAACTGTTTATCTCTGATCCCCTGCTTCCTTGTTTTTCTCATTTTCTCGTACTTGCTTAGCGTGGCTTTCGGCCTAGTAGTTGAGATCCTGTTAGGGAAGAAGAAAATTTTTCTACCTGTTCATCTCTGAGAGGCAGTATGTGGTAGACGTCCTCAACCCTCCCTAGTCTCTGTCTCTCATCGTAGAAGCTCTTAGCGACTGTCTCCCCGACACCAAAGAATCCTCCTGTAACTAGCGTCACTTTCTGTAACTTAGCCAGAGCTTTCCCAATCTCTCTGTTCAAGAAAGGAGATCGTAAAGGTCGCCATTGAACTACGGACATTTTAGCGGTCTGAAAACATTTTTTTAACTGAAGCTTATTTGTGATGGTTTAATATTGTCCAAGCATTAACAGAAGGACCTGGACTTGAATATGAGTCTGGGTTTGTATTAACAGACGTCCCACAACAACAACAAAAATTACTTTATTTCGTTGAGAGTCAGAACAATTGGTTTTTCTTCACCATTGGTATTATTGCGATGAACATTCCTGAATCTTCCAAACATGCACCACTGTCCAGGAGACCAATAGCACACTCATTGTACCCACCAAGTTTCAAGTTGCATCAAGCCCTATGTAAAATAACAGTGGCTGGGCTCTACCTTCCTCAATCCTACAAAATCCTCCAAAAACCTCCTGATGGAGTTTGAAGGATTCAGGATGGGGAAGGGGGTATGGTTGACCCCACTTACTTGCATATGGCTTCACTCTTGTCGTAGTAGAAACTGGTTCCACCTGAGATGTAGACACAATTGCTGCCGGGAAGTTTCTGACATATGCTGCTGACCTGTACGGAACGCAAAAAAAATATATATTTTGGATGAAACTCATTTCACATTTCAGTTTTAAAGTACGACAGATCAAAATCCCAAACTGAAGGTAGATTCGTAACTTTGCACCAAAGTGAAAGAGAAGTTTGTTTGACTTCACTAAACCGGAGTTAAAATACATTCAACTTTTGTAAATTTGCAGCAGGAATACTTGCAGTGACATCATATAATTAGCATTTGTATGAAGCAGCCTTTAACCTTTAAATATTCAAGGCCCGGAATTTACATGAGCTTCAAAAAAACATTCTTGTATCATTTTAATTTCCTGGCAGGCAAAAGCTGAAGGACTGTTTTTTATAGCAAAACTCACACGTGATTCAATTTGGGATTCCTGGGCTCCGTTCATCGCCGTGCAGTCTGGCTGGTTTGGGTTGAGGGCGCACTTCACTCTCGCCAGAAGCGACTGCTTGTAATCTGCTCTTCTGACATCCTGAAAATTTAACCCAAAAAAAATCATCATTCATTTAAGTTGATATAAATAAGACATGGATCAAATATAAATCAGCTCAATAATGTGTACATAAGTACATACTCTTCAAGTATTCAATACTGGACCATGAACAACAGAGGACAATAGGGTCCATTGTGCACTCATCAGATGATGAAAGCAGTTATTGAAGGTTTCTCAATTGTCTTTTTTGTAAACAATTTGCCCTCATATCTTACCTCAAATGTGCTTGTGCCGATCAGCATGCTCATCCATCCGGGCATCTCAAACTCTTCGTACTTCAACGGCACCACTCGTTTGCGTTGCTCACAGTAAAAGACCTAGGTGAAACAAAAGCATTGCACAGGTAAGGGTCACCCAAAGCATCAAGACAGTAAGAATCGTTCATTAGGAAAATTATGTTTACATGGTATTATCCACAAATCTTAATCCCATTAGTTGATGAACAGTCACGTGACTTAATTCCACTTTATATATAACATTTTCAGGTAAAAGCTAAAAAAGAATTGGCGTACTTTTCAGTACTGTTTTTGCCCGTCACCACTGTTTATTTTACATGCACTGTGTACTAAATGTTGTCCGATTGTGAGTTATAGAAATCACCAGATGGCTGAAGTAGGACTCGAAATCAAAAACCTTCTGCCTACTAGTGCAGACACCTTTACCTCTCAACCACAGAGCTTGCTGGTTCCAATCTGACAATAACAAGTGCAGCTCAATTACCTTGCAAGATATTAGTGTACTTACAAGTCATCACAGTATGTGTTGCGGACAAGTTTACTCACAATAGGCTGATTGTATCAGGCATTAGTAACAAGAATCGGGACAAATTTCCCAAAATCTTCCCACTATAAGGTTATCAGCATTCAGCAAGTTCAGGCGCAAACCATAATTAACCATAGTTTGACTAACGTAGCTCGAGCGTTGAAATTGTTGGACTACTCTGGTTGCCTATTTGGAATCGGAGCACAGGGCATGGTTGCATCACTGGTTACCAATAGCTGCACGAATCATAATGCACAATGGGAAGTCATGACCAAGATGTTTGTGATGGCGCTTTGACCACTGACATAAATGTCTATGGTTTTGACCAGAGTTTGGCTAGAGGTGTTAGCACGTTGCTATTAGTGCGCAGGCGAAAGTTACATCACAACTCAACCACTAGTCGATTAATGGTCCTTGTCCGAACTTGCCCATTGTTTACAAACTTTATGTTCGCAGTCTATCGCGGATTTTTAATGACGTGACTCCTTACTTGTTGTTTGCCTGTATCTGAGGAAGCGAAGTCCTTGGATAATACAAAGACGATGACGCCAGCTTCAGCCGCTTTCTGCTGCAGAATGCTGACAGCGTTGGCAGCATTGTCTTCCTCGTCGAAAAAGTCTTCACTGTCCAATATCAATGTGGAGTCTAAACATGAACACCAAAAAGAAAATCATGTTTGTCCTTGAGGACTGAATTGAAAATGAACACAACTGAAAATGGGATTTGCTGAAAAGAACTGTGATGATGGTGTCAACAAAAGAATGTTTGTTGTAGTGAAAAGTGGTTTTAGTGATTTCAGCCAGTAACATTGTTCATAAAATTTAGGAGCTCAGGGGAAAAATTGTAATAGGTCTACAATTAATTAAATCATGTCTACTACCAATGGAAACCACTTTACCAATTTTCACATCATCAGGAAGAACTCCATGGGATATTGTCGTAAACATTCAAGTCTTTAAGATTCAAATTATTGAACAATCGTAATCAAAACACAGGGCCATCCTGCCCGGCTGCTGCATGCAGAAATACCAAACTCAGGCTGGTTGGATTGTCTATTGTGTAGAATGGTGTTGAATAATATAAGACATTCATTGCAGATGAATGCAGAAAACAAACTGAAATATGTGAACTATTGGTTAATTACCGTCTTCAAGTGCCCGGGACTGGGAGCAGAAATTCATGGACCCATCGTCGACTTCTGAAGTACACCAGGCCTCGTAGCCCTGTGCTTCAAAGAGTTCTTTCAACTCTTCGCCCTGAGGAAAAATAACACAAGAAGTTAATATAATTATCTCAAGTTATGACCATAACAACTACTCTGAAAAAAAATAAAGACTTATATACAGACTTATGTACAGGCTTAAACTGAGTAATAACAAACAATTTGAAAATTTGAAAACAGATATTTTAAACAGACTTACAAATTCTCGTTGTTTGGGATGGACGCTGATAAAGACCATGGGGGCGCCCTCCCTGCTCTCAGTAACGACTGTCATGTTGGTAGGTAGACCCGGCGGTAAGGCCGAGGGGTAGCTCCGTAGTAACGGGGACTGAGGGAATGAAAGAGGTTTAGCGATGGCAATGAAATTGAGACAGTCGCTGTGCAGTGGTGTCAAAATATTTCATGTAGATGATCCTTAATTTGGGAATGGGCTAGTTTCTTTTCGTTTGGGCTGTTACATGTGACCTGTCACTACATAATGAGCTTTAAGTTGGAAATTACCACACACACTGTTGGACTTAGTTTCTGGAGGCATGCCAAACCCAATGTAAAAGACCATCAGTTTAGGGGTACTGTACCTATCCCAACAGATTTCAACAACACCTGCTGTTGAACTTTGATGGGTTGAGTTCGGTTAGGGTTAATGAACAAATGTGAAAAAAAAACTGTTAACTTGACTTATTATTTTATACCAAAAGCAAAAATTGGCTTACCTTCTTTTCCGATTCTTCTTGCGCTTTTTTCCTCGCATGTGCCAAACACCGCGTCCCAATGTCCTTACTGACGCAAATCACGTCGCCGTGGTCCCACGTATACGTCACTTGCTCCTCGCACGATTTGTCTGCCATAAGACGGAAAATTTTCTCTGGAAATAACAACGAGGGCGTGCACAAAAGAACGCACAACACTTTTACATCAAGGGAGGTAGAGAACGGTGGTTAGTACATGTATTAAGAGCCGATTGGTGGAGATGCAGTCAAGGCTGGCCAATCGGGTGTTAGTTGCGTGATGAGTGATCACTGCGATGTTCGGCACACTTTAAATGCAGGTATCTCTCCTGTTAACTGTGAGTGCGCTAGTGATGCTATTAGTACAGCTTGGACTACTTACATGTGCATGTGCACTCTACATGAAATGATCAACCAAAACTCAAAAATAAACAAAACGATTAAACAAAAACTCAGAAATCAAATTTTAGTTTAGACATGCTCAACTGAGCTCATTTTGAGCTGAAAGTGAAATCAAATGAGCTCAATTGAACTCAATTTGAACTCAAGTAAGCTTCATTGCACTCAAATTGAACACAAAGCGAGCTCAATTAGTGAGCTCAAATGTGCTAATTTGAGTTAACGTTTTGCTCATTTTTCGATCAGAAGTATTAAAAATCTACATGCATTGTCCATTTGAAACTTTGCAATGATAACTTCACACACATGAGTATGTTGCTTTTCACTGCAATGTCAAAATACGTTGCGTTTTTTTCCACACTGGCGAACAGGTTGCATCGCGCCTTTTCCATACCGGCGAACATGTATACAACTTTGTATACATGGAAAGGGCGCGATGCAACCTGTTCGCCAGTATGGAATAAACGTGATGAATAGTTCAACAGAAACTATTCTTAGCATGCCCTTCACTCCCATCATGCATCTGAAAATGCAGGTGAGCATTTCCACGGCAACAGTGCAATAGAAGGTTGAAAAGTCGTCCAAAAAAAAAAAAGCATGTGTTAATGTCACTCCAATGCTATAGCTGACACTATATCTACTGATGCACTAAGTTATCTGAAAGAAAGGAAATGAATTGAAATTAGTAATCTACCAATGAGAAATGGTGAATCAGTATGGGGACAATTTGTACGAAGTTGCCAAGTCTGCAATTTTCCTTAGCATAAAAAAAAAACATTTTGGTAAGTGTAAAAAGTTACCAGGCAAAATCCATACATGGGTCATTTTATAAAAATTTGGGGTCCACTTTTGTCCCGCTGTCCCTGTTACGATTTTGTAAATTTTGGAATAACTCCTTAAATGCCTTTGACCCCAACAGAATGATTATGTAAAGCAACTACAAGTACCCAACAAATGAGAATAGTTTGAACTCATTTTAATGACACTCAGTGACAAATTGACAAAATGGTGTCACTTAAATATTCAGGGTGACAGAGACATGACAAATGTCACATTTTGGATCCTAAATTTACAGAATGATCCACAGGTGAACATCAAGCCTTGAGCATTGTTATTTTAGGATTGACATAGCAGATAAATATACACAAGTCTATGGGTAAAGAAATCTGCAATTTTTTTCAGGCAACAAGTTGAACCATAACATGAAAAGTAAAAGGAGAAAACAGTGCAACACTTTCGTAACTTTTGTGCTCAAGAGCGAGACATTTATACTGATGTATGCTAATGCAGAATCATTTATCCTGATGTGAACTACTCAAAGCTAACCATAAACTATGCAGCTGAAATACCACCCTGGCTTATGAGCCTCATATTCTGAGACTTTTCACTGATTGCTTTTTGCAAAGAGCTATGAGAAACCCTTGAAATTATAAAAACTATCTAAAAGAATTTACTAACTGCCCTTTTAGTGAACTAACATACTGAACAAAATTATGAAATCAGATAATAACTGAAATCAAATCACATGAAAAGAAAATTTGCTGCAAGAAGATTTTAGTCAATATCACGGCAAAGGCAAATTCACATTCTGAAACATTTTTTCCCATTATACTTCATCACACAAAGGAAGAGCAATCTGATATAACTTATGAATATTCATTAGTGCCACCTTGTACCCTTACCATAGAAGAAACAAACAACACACCTCATGAATATTCAGTGACCTTACAAAGAGAGTACCTTTTGATTACACCTCATACATATTCAGGAGCATGATCTTACCCACCAGCACACTTTATTGAATATTCATGATGTGACCTTAACAAGAATGTGCCAATCAATACACCTCATGGAAATTTAGGAGTGTGACCTTTACATTACCAAGAGTCTGCCATTTGACACAACTCATGCATATTCATGAGTGTGACCTCTCACCTCTATCCTGTTTCCCCTGTCTCCAGTTGATGAACTGTGTGGTTGCAAACTGAATCGCCAGACAGCACGGCGGCCATGTCTCTACAAAGGACACCGGCACGATGTACTTGTTCAAAATGTCCGCCAGCTTCAACTGAAACAGAAATGTGACATTCGTTTATCCCATAAAACATGCATCCCTAGGATTTCTTGCTGAAGACCCGTGCACACTTTGGTTTATAAACAGGCTTACTTTATTCAGGAATTCATTTCAAATCACTAGACCCTAAAGGTCCAAATAATTGCAACAGTCAATCCTCCATTTAAAGTCACTTCACACAGTTCCAGACAATGAACTTTATTTAAATTTTTAGAATAGTTTAGTCCAGTGTTGAAGTCACATCCAACAAGTCCTCGAAAGTCCATCAAGTCATCCAGTCTTAAATCAAGTCACAAGCTATACAAACGAACCGTGTCAAAGGCATTCCTTTTACTTGTGACCAGACTTGTGATGGACTTGACTACATCATCACATCGAACCTCCCAATTCCTACCTCCCTGTTTGTCCATTGTGTTTCTCCGTATCTCCGTGTGACTAGTGGCACAAACACCTCACAGTTACTGACTGCATAGTTCAGACTGTCCTGCCAGTCGCTCCCAGAAAAGATTTCATGAACGTCCTAGAGAAAAAGAGGATTCCCATAGCGTTTAATAAATTAGAACCAAAACAATCCCAAATCAAACCACCAAAACAGCTGAATATAACGTTGCTGTGTTACCAACCATGTTAGTAGTGTTACTGTTGCAGTGTTACCAAAACAATATTTTGAAAAAAAAAACCCAAAAGGCTGGATAGCTCAGATGGTTCAGTAGATCTGAACTTGCAGTTCAAAGGTCTCAGGTTCAACTCCTACAAGCTTTTTCCAAACCTCGACTTTGTCAGATTCAGAAATCTTTGATCCCCTACTTGACCCACGTTTACCCCAGAGCACAGCCAGATCGAATGTGCTGATTTTTGCGGGAGAAGGAAAACCAGAGAATCCAAAGAAAAAAGAGCCTAGGTGGCACAGGAGAGAATCAACTCTACTCACATACATGTATGACCCAAGCCGGGAATCGAACCCAGGCCACAGTGGTGAGAGGTGGGCACTTTACGCACTGTGCCAACCATGTTACCTGGGTCTACTAGTTGAATCAAACCAATTGATATTCTGAAATTGTTTTCTTACCAGATACACGCTGAATTTTAAATCCTCCAGAGCCGTCTTCAGGTCCAGCGCATACTGGGAAGCCTCGGCCCGTACGTAGCTGATCAGAATCTGCTTGGCTGCCTGGCGTTTGGACTTGGACAGAAGGAAGGAGTCACCGTGGGGGATAGGGCTTAGGGGTCGGGGGATGCTACCGTGGGTCAAGGCAAGGCTGACATTTTCGAAGCTGAGAGGGGATGGAGAACGACTACAGATTGAGAAAAAAAAAATTCAACACAAAGGTTTAAGAGCAATTCCAAAAGGAAAGGTTTTCAACCTAAATTTTGTTTATAAATTCAGGTACCGGTATGCTATTAAATTTTACTGGAGAATTTGATATCAGTGTTAGAAAAATGCACAATATTTTAACCAATATCCTTAACTCCCCAAATGGCAAAATTGCAGAAATTTTGAAACTCAGAGTAAATGACAGATCTTTTAAACAATTTGAACAGCTTAATTTTTAAAAGCATAAATTCTTCCAGGCAAAGTGCACAAATATTTTACCTCTTTTTTATTCATCTTTAGAAGTGCCTAGGTGTGAAATGGGATCTACATCATGATCTTTCTACAAGAATATTTGTATTAAATCCTTACTATTTTTGTCTGGGTGTGTCAACAGTCAGGGTGTGTCCGTTATCTTTCTTGAGGTCATCGCAGTCAGGATCATCGCTACTCGCATCAAGGAAGTGAAGCCTGACACAGGAACCTGACAGGATATCAATGATGGTCATGGCTTCCTCCTGCTGGGAACAGATCGGCCAAAAGTTACGGTCCACAAACACCCATTCGCCTGCTGGAAGCTGGTGGCTACCGCCGAGCTGTTTCCAGAGGGAGAAAATGAATTGTGATTGAGACCAGTAGATATAGACATATATCTTGAAGACAAGTCTAGCTTACCGGTAGATACACCAAGTAACATAAGAAGGGGAAATAAAAAGCTATAATTCCAACTCTAAAAATTACCATGGTAACACATACTTGTGCTAATATTGCTTCTCGAAGTTGACTGATTGGTAGGCTAAGAGACGATACGAAGATGAAACCGAGCGGCCTGCCTTTCTCCGTTGAGACTCCAACACGAGGCTTTGCTGTGGAAGACAAAAGTTCAAGCTTTTTAAGTCCACTGAGTCTTTCTGAGGAGTTATGATTGATGATATCACTACATGTATCAACACTGTCGCTTACACTGCTTTACAGTCACACAACCGGCAAGGTTTGAACTAATTTGTTATGCTTGTTGACTTGTTGGCTTGTTTGTTTGTTGGGTTGTTGGGCTGTTTGTGTATTTGTTCATTTTTTCACTCGACGTTTATCTCGTAATACTTTCAACCCATCTCAGCCTACATCATGTACAACCTACCTACATCATGTACATGTAGTAAATAGGGCCTACAGCCCATCAAACACAGTCTAAATGACTAAACTTCACATTTGCTCCGTGTAATTAGTTCCCACTGAAACCTCTGGAGTAAATGAATAGACATATAGGCCCTAAACATTTTCTTTTAATGATGCCTATAAAATAAAGACTGTTTTCTAGCATTTATTTCCATTTTTTATGCATTTTTAACTTCTTTCTTATGGCAGGAACGCTCCTCATTATCATGATAACAGCCACAGGGTGGGAATAGCATTGCTGCTCGATACACGTACAGAGAAAGTATTGTTCTTGTTTTGTTCCATGCTATTTTCATGTGACTCATGTCAAACACACAAAGCAAAATGAGTCACAAGTGTCCAGCTCTTCTTTAGAGCAACGGATGTTTCCAAAAAATGTAACGTAACGGTAATCTATAGGAACGGCAACATAATATCTGTAATGATTAGATATCAAACTGAATAATGTTATAAAAATAGAGTAGTGTTCTTTCTACTGTACATGTATGTGAAAAATTAAAAATTGAAAAATTGATTTACAATTCCCTGGGTTTGGTCACAATTGAGAATGAAAAGAATTCCTTTCCATTTTGGAAAAATGTAAGAATCATCTGGAAAAAGATTTTCAAAAACCTATTTTGTCCTCCTTTTTTATTGCGAGTATAATTTTCTTTTTTGGGGGGGGGGGGGTTTGAGTATTTTATGTTTATGTTGACATCATCGACAACTGTCCCACATTTATGTTATCTACCACCTGCTGACAATGCAAATATTGATCCGAATTTTTTGTCAAGTATTTACACGGACGTCCTGATAAGATAAAGGGTACGCAAAAGAATGCTAAATGCAGCTCAAATATCTTGACACTGCGACAGCATGCCGCCACACAAGGACTGAGCTACTGAAATACCGGTACCATAATTCTGTTCTCAATCATCTCGGAAATGTCCCCATAAATAAGGCAACCACATGAAGTTGTAGTACAGTGC
Organism: Patiria miniata; assembly: GCF_015706575.1. NCBI lineage: Eukaryota > Metazoa > Echinodermata > Asteroidea > Valvatida > Asterinidae > Patiria > Patiria miniata. Next base: position 6,200,215 of record NW_024037071.1, read on the forward strand.
GTGAACTTTGTACTGTACATAATGAGCATTAATTCTAAATGTGCAACCTATTTCAAATATTTATTCCTTAAACGCTGCTAAAATATGTACTGCATGTACATACACAATCAAAAAAAGATGCAAAAAGAAGCTTGTAAAAATTCAATGGGATTGCTTATTACAGGAGATTAAATTTTTCTTCCGGTTCCTAAACAGAGAGAACCTGTCAAGTTTGAAGTTTCAATACATCCGGAATTCATTCATTCATTCACCAGTCTTAACAATGATATCACATAAAACGGAAATGAACAATTGGACTTGTTCAGACAAGTCCAAAACTTGACTTTTAAAGCAGACAAAAACAAGCACACGTACACAACCAACCGGGCCAAAAGGAACATGTACACACACTTCAAATAACTCATTCATGAAACCGAAAGTTCACGGTGATCTACACAATAGTACAGTTTATCCACATCTTTACACTATGAATGCACCTTTTACTGAGGTGAACTTGGAAAAATATACTGTACAGACAGTTCTGGCTACCATTATAATAAGATGCCATACATGCAATGACAGGTAACTGAGGGATATTATGTACACATACAATGCTTAATGTAATTGATGCGTGATTTGAAAGCTCATTAACCTCGGGCCTCGAAGAGCATCCACAACCACAAATTGCAGGGATGTGTACAAGTTGGGAAGCTTAGATGTTATCCAAATCTTGGCTTCATATCAAATTCAAGTTCATATTTGACAACAGAATCATTTAGAAGCCTTTAATGTCTCACCAATGGAATTATACGTAGTTTTAAATTTGGCATACATGTATTACAATATGTAGGCCCAGTTCCTTTGAAGTTCCATGGACTCAAATTTAGGCTGAGTCCCCCAAGTCATCAGGGATAAAATCTCCTGTGTGAGCCAAAGCTCGAAGCAAAGCCAAGGTTCAAAAACTCCCTAACTGTGGCTTATCTTACTGGAATGTGCCAAACAATGAAAACACTTCAGTGTTGGCATAATATTATAAGATTTGATGTTCATGAAGCAGACCAAGGACCACCTATTGAGCCAGAGTCTCATATGTTGGGAATTTAAACATGTCCTGAACCAAAGCTTGAGACAAAGCCTAAGTTTGGAATAAGGCTTTTAGTCGTCTTACCATAATCGGGCTGTATTCTGACCACCCCCTCGTCATTAATGAGATGCTTGACTTTAATCATGGATTCCTGGGCCGAGGTGACGGGCCACCTGTTCAAGAACAAGTGAGGAAAATAAGAAGCTGACGTGAGGATTTATGAGGATGGATTTTGGTGGAGTCAATGAGTCAGGTTAGTGCAGGGGTGTCTGAGCTTTGCACAACCTTCTCTGCTGTCCACTGCTATGACCCGCGTTGGAATCCCAACCAAACCTACAAAAGGACTGAATTTTCCGCCCCCTCTGAATTCTGTAGATTCTCTTCTGAATCGGGTTTGTCCTCCAAACTCTGAAAAAATGAGCATCTATTTCCTTCACTTATGTGCTCTGTACATAAATACCTGGGAGGGACATTCGAACGCATTGCCGACGCTACCAGTACGGCTTTATGCGCATTCAAATAAAATCAGTCAACTGCACTTATTTCGTAACCTTGTGACAATTTGTTTTCATTTGATGTCTCATTCACAATAGAATAATTTTGTAGTGCTGAACAAAAAATAACAATGTAACAAATTGATAAATTTTTGGGGTGAAAGCTCAAAAATAGCACGGGCAGTTAATTTTCAATGTGTTTTTTGGGGGGATAAAACAACTGACCCCTGTTTGGTGAGGAAGCGAAAGGAGGCAGGTAATGCCTCCACCTGCTTCTGCATCGCCTCTCTCATCTCAACAACGGTCATGTGACTTGCATCCATCAGGATGAAGCCCAGGGCCGAGTCATGCTCCGTGTTGCCATGACAACCCATCTCGCTGGTCAGGCTGATGCCCACCAGCGAGTTGCTCTCTTCGTCTGAAAGTCAAGAAGGGAAAGAAAACAGATGTCAAGGGTGGTTGTGATATAAGTTTGTTTCTCGCTGGCCTTGACAATATGAGTTGCTTTCATCACTGGGGCATCGATAGTCAACATTTCTTTGTCAGGGATTTACTGTACTTGAATTTCTTGTTATTAAAAAGTTTAAGTAAATTAAAAATGTACTGGTACACACAACTATAAACTAACACTTTCTTGGAATAAAGATTTTTAGATAAAGTTTTTTTGCATTTTTTGTTAAATATATATATCAGAAAATACTCTGTATTGATGACGTCATGACGCATTTCTCACAATTGTAAAATGTCATTCTTTGTACATTATGCATGCTCTCTGGAATGAAATGGAATGCAAAATCAAGATGTCTTGCAAGGCTTAGTGTACAGACAGATGTACATAAATTGACATGCATGTACCATTACCTGAATTTGTAGACATGAATTAAACATGTTAACCCATAGCACCTTTTACATTGTATTTATTCACTGAAAAAAAATTCCAATACGATCAGCGAGTGCTCGGGGCGGATTCGGCACTACTGAGCTGGGACATAATGGGTTAATATGCAAAAACTTATCTTCTCAAAGCACAACATGTATTGAGGGAAAGATTAGGAATATTGGATCTTTCGTCTGACTCGTGGTCCTCAACGCAGTAACAAGATTATGTAAATGGTATACTCATGGATCTATTTAATGCTGTAGTCATGCATCATGATTACATGCCCCTATTGTTCCCATACACGGATCATGGAGGCAGGAATGCACGGATGTACTACATGTATATGTGATGGGACCATTTCTTTTATTTAGAAAAGACAAAAAAAACAAAAAAAAAACAGGCCAAACACCATTCCCAAGTGCATACTGCATCCACCTATTTTTCACTGTACCTCTAAAAGCGTCCATCTCTCACTAAATAAAAATTTGGTGGGTGTGACTATCCCATTCAACAGCTATGACCCTGACCTACGGTAGGTCTCCACAGATATCCTGTACATGCATGTTTAATTCCAATGCATGATGAATAGTACCACCATAGAGCTAGCTCTATGGTACCACCAAACAGGAGGCTACTATCCTGCTACACATGCAGACAATATAAATACTGCACAGTAAACTTATACAATGTAAGCTCATACAAATCATTTCGGACCTGCATGTATACATGACACATTCATGTATTGTGGTTCTCAAATGAAAAGGTGCGGGCGCTGCCATCCGGTTTGGATATAATTTTAAAATAATAATGACAATAGTAAATGCCTCTGTTCATCATTTAGGAACAAACAACAATTAGCACATAATCAAGCTGGTCAAGAACGTCCTGCACACAGTAGTCAGTGCACAAGCAAGGGCTCCAGCATGCTTCATGTCCATCATTCCATGTACTTTATACCTCACAGAGCTCAAACAACTGTTCAACTTACTGTCATTTTCGTCACCACTTTCCCCGTTCGTCATTTTCCGCGTCTTCCTGGGAGAGCCTGAAACATCATCACCATTAGCCACACGATTATTGTCCAGTCTAAATTTGATTTTTCGACTCATCTTTATCACAAGAACTTGGATGAATAAGCACTCTTGAACAGTCTATAAATTCTTATAAGAGTTGAAGTTGAAGATACCAACTGTGAGTCATGTTTCAACTAGAACATCCACGCATTTACAGAGTCCAACTAAAACGTAGATACAATGTTATCTTGGTTTACGCACAATCTTAGCAAAACCACAGACAAAGTGAAATCAAAATGCGGGTACGGTGTACTACAAGTCCCAACTGGTGCAGCTACCGTACAAAAGCAAACTAGTATGGAACACCCTGCCAGTTCACCCAACCAGTGCGCAAGTGGTTCCCATAAACTCAATGCCCAGTAACATAAACAAATTTGGCAAGTTTGCATTGTGAGCATGTTCAAGGCCCACACGCGAACAACACACGTAAGAATGCGATAAAAAGGTCACTTGTTACCAAAAAAGGTCAGTGAATAAAGGGAAACGACAGACTTGGGGTACTTTGAACCAAGTGGTTTGGAGCCAACCCCACCTGCCATTCCTAATCAATTGGAATTGGCTAAGTTATCGACTACTTCCAGATAAAAATTGTTGGCTGCAAATATTTATTGATCGATTTATTTACTATAAACAAATATACAAATATATAAATGGGGAAAATTCCAGGCAGTTTGAACTCTGGAAAAATAATGTTCAATTAAACCAAACGGGGATTTATAAACTCTTGAGGCCTAAAACCTAAAACTGATGACCTTCCCCTTTCTAGTTAATATGAGAATATATTGAGCAAAGAAGTAATAACTGGAACAGGGTTTGAACCAATGGCCTCCAGAAAAGTGTACGTGTACACTACCAACTTGCATGTAGCTATCCAGCCTTGAAATATCTGATGAGAAAAGTTTCTAATTAATTTCTGAAAAAAATGCATTTTTTAGAGAGTACGTACAATGTACAGTTGATACATGTACAATAGTGAGTCAGTATTACATTTTAATTAATTACACTGTTTAACAATAACAACTTGATTCTAATGATAATTTGATGTACATTACATACATGTACCATATGAATACACCTGTGCTACATACAATGTATGTTCCAGAACGACTCCTCTCCCCCCCCCCCCCCCAAAAAAATAATTTTAAATAAAAAATGTATGAATTAATTGTAAATTTATGTTTACATTATTTACATTCAAAAATCTTCATTGTATACCTCAGATGGTAAAATTGCAGGATACCAATTTCAACTATCGGATTTTTAAACATTCAGGAACAAATTTCGTCAATTTAAAATTTATTGGCCAATTTGGTGCGTCGCTGCCTGCAAATCTCATTCATTCGGTGACTAGAGGCATTTAATTGCTGAAACTTAAGGAGCAATGCAAAACGAGCTCCTTCCCTGAAGCAATGTTTTATTATAACAGACTCATATTCAGCTGTCTGACGATTTCATCGCAAATTGCTGAAGGGGCTGTATTAGATAACGTGGGCTAGCAGGCGCCAGAATATATCGGTCTACTACATTGCATGCATACATGTCTGGATGGTTTATTTAAACAGAAACAGGCTGCCTTTGGGTTTTGTTATTTATTTTTTTGGGGGGGGGGGGGCAGTAATTTTAAAGGAAAAAGGACCTGTATAGCACAGATTCATTTCAGAATGATCAAATATTCAAATATTCGGATTATCTGACACAGCCCCAATTCACCTAGAAAATACTGAAGTTTTATGCAGGAAAAAAATCTAAAATTCTTGATAATTATTTCCATGTTTCCTGAGAGTATTTGAAAAAATTATACTGGAACTTGTACTTTTCACAACTGAAAATTGAACATAGTTGTTCAGATGTATCCTGAATTTAGAAAAAATTCGCATCATTGCACTACAAGATGTTATTAACATACATGTACTTGTACAATATGTACGGGTACATAGGTGCAATTACCATGACAACATCACGTACTCTGTAATTAACTGGCCACACTTGCGAAGAATTAATTAAATTCCATGGTAGATCAGACACTGGATATGATAAACATGTCTTTCAAACGAACAAACAAAGGCTGAATTAGATGAATTACTATTTGGAAAATTTCCCGGGGACATTTTTTGTTCTGTCAATGTCACACGTTCACTAATTTGATTGAGATATAAACATCAAAATTAATTTCACTGAACCTACATTATGTACACCACCAGGTGGTGTATAATGTATTGATTTCTGTTTTTGCTGCTTGCACTTGCAGTTGCAGTCAGGACAAAAAAATAATTGAACATTTTCGAAAGCACCAATGAAAAAAAATCATTCTCAAGGCAATAAACTGACGGTTATTCCAGCATTTAATACGAAAGGAAGTGTCATGTCCAGAACCACCATGATGTCTAATTAATGATTCAGAGAAATGATCCCGAACTCCTAGGCTATAATCTCCTTGACCATTACCAGAAGACGGATGGGATTGGGATACGATATGAATAAGACATTCCCAGGTTTACATGTATGTACTGAGCTCTTAATAGCTCTGTCAAGGACATTAGATAATGCAGGAATTGCCGGAATGTACTTCCTAAATTCTCTTTGCAACTTTAGAGTTTAATATATTCGGAGTGAGCGCTGTAAATTGCCACTTGTGTGTATAACGGTTTAAAGGTCAATTTTTGATTGATTCTTCAGTTAAGAAAGACAAAAGTGAAACTGTATTAGTCTTGATGAGTGGTTACAGAATGTCATACATCGATCTGTAGGAATAGCTGTCAATTTTCATGCAAGAAATCGGTAAGTGTACGTAGATCTGCTTATAAACCGAAACACAGTTGGGTAACAGTTTTATATTCACAGCTAAAAAAAAAGGCCCATATGGTGCTTAGGGAAATTTTTTGTGTGCTGATCCTAGAGGGCAAGCAAACATGTACATGTATTTAGTCCTCTTTGTACCTCACTGACACTCACTGTGACTTGTGGGTAGGGCAGTGCTGTCATATAGGATATCCGTAATGCCTATATATGGCTAAATCTGGTCCAGCTGGGTAATTGCTGATACATGAAAAAAATGTCCAGTGAATACAATGTAGCTATTCTGAATCAATTGAATAGAATTTTGTGGGCTCTGTGACCAGCTCTCACTACCGGTAGGCTTGCCTCCCCTCCCCCCCCCCTCGCCCCCCTCCCCATTTATGGGACTACACTGTATAATATTTTGTACATTGTACAATATACATGTCTGGAGCCTTTTACAGATTTATAATTGATCTAAAGTGTGCAGCGACGTTATGCTGTGTGTTGCATCATGGGAAAGTTGGCACTACGAGCAGGAACTGTGTGTAGCGCAAACTGTCCCACAATGCAGTGCAACATATACCTGTACTGCACATTTCTGGTCTGCAACTACATGTATTGATGGTGTATGTAACAAGTTTCCAATTAACAAACAGATCTGCGCTCCATCTTTCTAAATCCTCACACCAATCTTGTAAGTGGCAACCCCTCCCTGGATTACGTTTCATAATCCCTTTATACTCTCATGTTCAATCCCCTTTAATGTCACGTCCATGAATTCCAATACAGTTAATCTGTCCTGTTCACTGACGAGATCCAGGATTTCTGTTGACAGACCTAAGCCATCAAGAGGCTAGCTAGGTCATGTGATGTCTTCAAGACCAGGACATCAGGAGCCTGTAGGGCTGTTAACGAGTGCAGGCAAGCAGAAAATTCTATTCCATAGAGAAGCTCAATACAGTATCACTTTGTGCCCACAGCATTGCCAATGACTGCCACACACATAATTTACAGCGTGTACACATGTAAATGTACATATATTGTATGCATGACAGTTCCTATTCAATTATTATTATCTTACGATGCATTCAGTGCTTATATCTGCATCATGATAATTAAAACTGTGGGTCAAATGAAACTTAAAAAAATTCAATAAAACTGTAAAAAAAATTTAAAAAAAAATATTTTCATTAACAAAAAAACGGCTCCCAAGTTAAAATTACACAATTAGGTTTTTATAGGTTTGATATATGTACTCTGAGGCCTCTTCAAATATTTGAAGCTCCTGTGAAAATTTTTAATAGTCTTTGATACTGATTGACATTCTTTAGTAATTATGACAATAATAATGCATGTAATGTGCATTTTATAGGCTAGACAATGTTCTGTTGCAACAGGATTGCATGATTTCATTTCACTTTTTTTCACCTGTTTTTCAAATTTCCAAAAGGTTTTTAACAATACACATTTCGTATTTCATTCACATTTAAAATAAAATTTCTAGTTTCATTTTCTACATGTAGGTTGCTTTCCAAAGAATTTGCAAATGCCATAAAAATCAGGAAACATGTACTTCATGTAAAACTGGCAGTCCATGTACACATGTAAAGCAGTTCATTTATTTTTACCTGCACCTATAATAATACAAATAGTGCACTGACCCTGCCCGTACGTGCAGTTATCAGTATCCACTGTTAGGCCAAGTTTAATAATAAAAAAAACCGTTTCTCCTCCCCGGCTGCTTCCTTTTTTTCCCCAATTGCCTCTTCTTTTCTTCTTTATGCACAATGTACTAGAGTTATCAACTGTTAGGCAATGTAAATTCATACATTTGCATTATATTTTGTCTTTTTATGTATTTCCTAATGTCCAGCAATGTATGCAAGCTCAAAATCTGGTAGAAAAAGGGACAACTCCCTTGGACTCAAAAGTATCAGCAAAAAGGTCAAGAAACTGGAAGAATTCATCTTGGAAAATACATCTTGAAAAAAACATCTTGAAAAAAAACAAACAGGGCCACCTCCTCCCATTTTTCAAACAGCCGGGATGAGAAACCATTTTGTTTTAAAACTTGGCCAGGTTACCAAACATGTATGCAGTTGATTGCTACAAGCTATTAATCAACACAGGCCATGTAAAAAAAAATGGAATGTTTCAAAAGGTCAAAAATGCAATCTGGTCTATTTTTTTTCTTACCTCATTTGTTTATTTTTCTTTCCCTAGCTTTGTATACATGACTTGCTTGTCAAATGTTGCAGTGTTTGTTTTTGTATGCCAAAGGAAAGATTTATTGATGAGGTTCTCAATCTGAGAATTGTGGCTTATCTAGTTCCCAGACCTATAAAAGTTCTTGAAAGTCAATGGTTCTTGAGTTTTGAGTGCTGAATGGTATTGGTAGCACGTACATGTAGCAACCAATGAAAACTGTGTACAAATGTTTTCATCAGATAATCTCACTTCACTCCGATCTACATGTATACTCAGGAAATTATACTTATGAACAAAGGAAGTTTCAACTGGAGGGATGTGTTACAACTTAAAATACTAACAATGTTTTCCAAAAGTTTTTCAAGATTATTGTAAATATGCACATGTGTGAGTGGTCTCTGACTTTTCTTCAGGATTTTTTTGCTGTACACAACTAAACTATAAGTGTACATGCATGGAGGACTGAACATGTTCCCCATGGTACATGGTATATTAATTGCACTATAATTATAAATGTTATCTGCAGAAATCCTGCAACCTGATTTTTTTTTTTTTACAAATTATGCAATAACTTTCAGAAGATGAAGGAAAAAAAAATTATTCATATGAATCGCTAAAGCCAATAAATGTTATGTTTTCCAAAGCAATGATGAAATCACCCATGTATGATTAAAGGTGGTAAATGGGGGTTGATGATGATTTGATAAATATTATGGGATACAAAAAATGACAAAACAAAGAATTCCTCTAGTCTAAGGCTGAGTAAAAAAAACGTAATCTTGTCCAGGCTTTTCAAACAAATGAAGGAGGGCCCCCTTTGTTTCCCCCAAGAAGGCAGATGGATTCTTCCATTTTCTTGACTCTTTTGCTGTACAAAATTGTGTCAAAAAAGCAGCCGTAACCCATTCTATACATAGCTACAATTTTGTTGGAAACAAATAAAGAAAATATATATATTGGCACAGTATTTGCAAAATAGGCCTATATTGCAATGTATGTATGAATTAAAAAAATTATTAAGGAGGCGGGCCAGAAAAAGGAAGCGGATGGAGACGAGAAACTGGTTTAATTTTTTGAAAAAATGTTGCAACCTGACGCCACATCCGCGATCATGTACAAAGTCTATGGCTAGTCAAGAAAATTTAAAACAAAATTGGAAATATTTCTCAGTCCCACGTACCGGTACTCCATCCCAGATTCATGTCTTATCATCATTTTTGCAATGAATGACCTTCATTGAGATATGAAGGAAAAAGTGGCGTCAGGTTGCAACATTTTTTCCGACCAAATTCCATGATTTTGACCCATTTTTTTTTTTTTCTTTCGCTTCTCTATTTCAATGAGGAAGTAAAAAACAAAACGCCATAATCGTGACAATCGAGAAGAGTAAACATGGTAAAGCACAACAGGCAGGCATTCATTTGTACTTAATCAATAATTAATCAATTAACATGTAAGGCCCACGAAACTGTTGATGACCACGATGACTCAGTCATGTCAGTGCAAAAATGTATAACCTTTACTAAGCAGCTAAGCCTGGCTGCATAACAAAATGACAGGGGCACATATGCATGCATAGCGTGTGTTAAAAATTCTGACACATGAGTAAACATGACACATGGACTGTTTTAAAGAAAAATACGTGTGTGTTGCAATCTTGATGCCGCGCCAGCCCAACGAATGAAACTCAGACAAATGAATGATAGCTGATCAGATAAACGATTATTGGATTAAGCTCTAAAACCATAAAAAAATTATCACTCACCTTCATCAGTCATAATTTCCGCTCATTATTTCCATGCAGATGAACGCTAAAAAAACGTAAACATAGATGATCGACCCCAATTAATAAAAGGCAATAAAAATCTCCTCCCGGTAATTTTTGACGCAAAACTACAGCGCCCCCAACGTCACGTTACAGATGAAATTATATTAGTCCGGTGCTCTTTATAAACGCACAGGCCCATTCATTTTTCGCGAGACGACGTTGGATTCCATGCGAGCTTTTGGCAGGAGAAGTTTCTGCGCAGAGTCGACTTCGAAGTTCGGGTCTTCGTCTTTCTACTTCTAGTTCTAGTTCAAACTTTATTTATTTTCACTCAAACAGTCGTTTATTCATTGTAAAACTGGCGTACATTGTAGATAACAGATACCTCGATAGTATAGATAGCCATTTTCTGGATCTTGTCCATGCTGATATTGAGGAAATTTTGACATCAGTTGACGTTGAAAAGTGGTGAGGCATAGCCATAGGGACCCGGGCCTACATGCCATATAGCATTAGTAAAATTTAAAAAGACACATTTGAAACTGATTGTTGTCTGGTTGTCAATGGTTGTGTTGAGCTTTTGCAAATTATAATTATTTTTTGTGCGTGTTGTGGCTATCATTACTGCAGCCGTAACGCAATCTCGATGGTGTTGTTGCAATACCATAACGAGGCTAATGCGGAAGGTTCTGGTACCGACAAGTGTTTTTTTTCTTTCTTTTTTTACTTTTTTTATATACCATTATGCATTAGGCTTAATTATGTAAATGTATTTTGTTTCTGTAACAATTGATGACATCTCTTGTCTTTGCATTTTGCGCAGTGTCTTTGTCTTTCCGGCCGTTACCAGTCGGTACCGGTTTCTGATCCATCAAGCCGTTGAGGAGTATCCTGAGCTAGCCAGTTTCTCCATTGGACAGGAAGACGACAGAAGGACAGTTATCTGCCCAAACCATCTGAGGTACCACTTTATTTGATTTATTTAGGAAAACAATGCAATGGGGAAGTATGGTGTTGGCATAAAAAATGACGACATTACTTTTCGCACACCCGACATTTACCATCTATTTACCAGTTTGAACAAATGTCTGTTGTGTGTCAGCTAAATAGTGATTATGCTTCATGTAGGTGGTTATTGACAAGCAGTTTTTGTCTTATGTCCACATCTGTGAACACCCCCACTTTAAAGTTTTGTTTTCATGGATCTTACATTAGCATTATATGAAGTGAAATAAAATTGAAGTTGAATAATTTTGAACTTGATCTTTTGAATAATATTTTTCAGGGCCGGAGACCCATCTCAAACTGAGAACCCCAGAAAGCGAGGCCTTGAGGGCGAGCCCCAGGTAGGGCTGGACAGCACCACCTGGAGACAAAACGAGGAAGCCAAAAAGACCAGGGCGGATTCCTCTTGGGGACTCTTTGGAAGAGAGAGGAGTGAGACCAAGAAGGAAGAGGCAGACAGAGAAGAAAAGATGCAGTCGTCTCAAGACGCAGTCAGCTCGGAAGGCGGGACGCAATCCCAGTCTAAAGAGACAGGAAGGTAAGGAGGCCAATGACTCTTGCTGTCTTCTGATCTGGATGATGTGGATCATTAGGATGTTTTCATCCCTTGGCTGTCTTTGGTATGGTATGGGCTCTGTGCACAGATCGTTGGGGGAAACCACTGGAGAGACATTCCAACACATTGGTGTCGACGCCTGATGCTCCTCAAAGACGCAATGGCTTTGTGCAAATTCAGAATAGAATAAGTCCTGGTTGTTTTATATTTTCTTGTTTGTGGTCATTCTTTGCAAGACCGTCTTCTGTTGTTGGCAAATGCTCTGCTTCTTTGAAGCCAGGGATTAAGGAAGAATTAATTGGGTTATTTGATGTGATTGGAGGAGATAGTTTTTGCATTAAAGAGTGCCAAAACCACATAGAGTGACCACCCTTTCTTTTTCCTCTGTCATTTAGGAAATCCAAAAGGGCCCCACAAGAATTGTACGTGCCCCGAGGCCGCAGACAGCAGGCTGTTGACAGACCAGAGGGGGTATCGTCTGAAGCCAGTCAGCAGCCAAGAAAAAATGAGAAACGGAAGGGACGCGAAAGTGGAAAGGTAAAACCGCAGAGGGATCGGAAAATCTCAACGGATGGGGAAGAAGGCGAGGATAACTCGGCCAAAGAGAAGAAATCACAGAACAGAGGGAGGCATGGTAAGAGAGTGGAACAGCAGAGATATGTGCCAAAGCCACAGAGGGAGGATGCCAAAGCCAGGAAGAGTTCAGATGAGGCCATTACTTTGCCAGCAGGAGAGAGTCAGAATGTATCCAGGGTGGGTAATAGTAGTGCCAAAAAGCAGGTCTCACAGACCGTGGAGTCGTGCAAGAATGCGTCCCCTGTCCCTGAGGATTGGAATGAGATTGATTGCGATGACAAAGAGGTCACATGTCATCCGACAGGAACCAGACTCACTGCCCATGGCAGACTCGTTCCCGTAGGTCCTGGTGATGCCACATTGCAAGAAGCAGCACCGAACGAGATGGAGGTTAAAACACAAGAAATTAAAAGCCAATCAGAAGATGGTATGAGGCTTCAGGAACCTGAGGACAATCCCAAAGCTCAGATAGTATCCAACTTGACCAAAGTCAGTTGCACTGAAGAAGACAATTGGGACACAACAATGAGCAATAATTCTGAAGCAAAGGTTGCTAGTCATACAGTCGAAAGTGAAGAAACCACAAAATTCCAAGATGCAAGTGCGGGCCGGAAAAGCAATAGTAAGGAACTTAAGGAAGACGTTTTGGCCTCTGACACGTCTGAAGCCATGGAAACAATCTGCAAGACAAATGAGGACACTGCTTCGCTTGCTGAAAAATCATCGGTTACCATGACAACAGATGAAGTCTCACAAAGGCAGGACACTGATGCTGGAGTTAGTACAAACACGGATGCTGTGGGCTCATTAAGCTTAAATCACAAATTACCTGGTGGAGAAACATGTCTCGCGTCAAACGCTCCTTCAAGAAATGACGTAGACTTGACAGGGATGCAACAGACCTCAGAAGCATCATCAACGAACTTGTTGCCTGGAGATACTGACCTTAGTGAGACAGTGCAGGGAAACAAGCAGCTTGATCTTGTTACAGATGAGGAAGATGATGCTAGTACTAGATGCAACGAGGAGGCTGTTGCCGTGGAAACTCCTCCAGAAGTTGAGAAGAGCAACGATGCGGGAAATGAAGACGACGATGATGCAGAAGAAGGAGACGACTGGGATGCCATGTTTGATGAGAGTGGAGATTGTCTTAAACAAGAGGAGATGCAAGAGGTATTTAAGTAATATATTTCTTACTCTCCCGCTTCGCCCTTTGACAAAGGGATATTTACACATTGTGCCGTCTAAGAGCTCATGTCAATTTGACTTTACAAGTTTTATTGGGTGGTGGTTAAAATGAAATCTCCCATTTGTCCCTGTAAACAAAAAGAAGCAAGAAGAAAAATAGAGAATGCCTTAACAAATACAACCTTTGTAAAGGGAAAATGATTATTTCTTGAACTTTTTGCAGTTGTCGGAAGGTGTCGGGAACGTTGAGGTTTCTGTGAAGCAGTCCAAAAGAGATTACTACAACTATCAACCCAAGGACAACATGAACTATTCAGGTATAGCATAGCATATGAATAATGATGTTTGTGAGTGCAATGGTAAGAATAATTTTATGAGGTGACAAATGGGATGTTCCATTCCACGAGATTGATGCCGAGTTGAATGGAACACTCCACATGTCACCGAATGAAAAGTTTCTTTCCATTGCACGAATTTGAAAAATGTGAATAAATCCTCGTCATCTGATTGGTCAGAGCCACCAATGAGTGTGACCTTGCAACAGAACTTCTATTTTTGCAGTGGCCGGGCCATGGGTTGGGGCAATTATTCAATGACATGTGATCAACGATCCACCAATCAGATGACAGGGACTTATTCAGGTGTTGTATAATAGATAAATATACCATGCTTTGAGGGTGGAACTCACCAGAAAAACAACATTTGGTTAATGGTGGTTTTTGTAATTGTTCTGTTTCAGAGCTGGAGCATGTTATTGAGGTGTTTGATTTCCCTCCCGACTTCAAGACTCACGATCTGATTACTGGATTCTGTAATATGAAGTAAGAATGAAAACATCTATTATATTAATATTCCACTATGACATGCATACACAATCGGTTACACATCCGTGAACGGGTGCAAGCCTGCCAGTCTATAGTCTATATTTTTGTATATTTTATGCAGAACCAAAGAGATGGACATCAAGTGGATTGACGACACGCATGCTCTGGCTATATTCCCATCATCAATCATTGGTAAGTAAAGCCACACCCCAAAGGAGGGGGGGGGGCGGGACCATTAAATAATACTGCTTCTTACAGTTAAATACCTAAACCCTTTAGCACTTGAATTAAAGTGTATTACACTGTATTTACTCCTCCATACATCAATAACACAATCGAGTGCCGGGGAGATGGGGGGGGGCAGTATGAGGAGTAACAGGCAGGGCAGTTAGGGACAGTACCAGGGCTTACAATTTTAAAGGGTTAACTTTTGTGGCATTTTTGCAAGAAATCTGCCTGAATCAGACAAAACTTCACTACGCAACAGTACTTTTTTGGGGGACCTGTTTGGATATTGTTACACCTGGCAGAACTCTCACTTTGACAAGTATTGAAAGTTGGGCAGGGTTTGCAGACAAATACCCTAGATGGTTAGGGTTAAATTATGCCAGTGCCTCAAGTGACTATTTTTGTTGTTGGCGGTGGATTTGTTTTTATTACCAGCCCAAGACGCCCTGAGCATATCCAACCCCATGTTCCGCACCCGGCCCTTACTCCTCGCCTCCCGGGAGGCCAAAGTCAAAGCCAAGCAGTCTGTGGAGTTCCTGAATCCGCCCAGCAAACCCCGACCCGAGACCTCGGCCGCTACGGCCCGGCGGCTGGTCAGCGGGGCCCTGGGACTGAAGACCAACGAGTCCAAGGAACAGAGGGCAGCAGAGAGGCAGAAGCTGAAAGAAGCTAAAGGTAGTCCAACGTTTATCCTTTGGAAAATCAAACACCTTCGATCTCAGGCTATGCTCCGTGGTCTTAATGGGTCGATGTGGCCGGCAGCCATAGGCGCCTTTACGTGCCAGCGGCCCAACCACGTTGTAGCCGCGTCCTTCGCAATTCAGCATATCAGCTGCGAGTAAGGATGCTGAACCTCCCAAATTATTATTTTGATGTCCAGGGCAAGAGCTGCTAAGCTGAGAATATATTGCTTAGCAGATTTATGTGCTAAGCAGGAATCAGCTGGGAACCAGTCACAAGCAATGTACATTGTGTGACATTTTAGCTGGTAACCTGCTTTTTGCTAAGCAAATATTTTTCATGTTTAGCAAATAGTCTCCTGCTCTACCGTCCGGGTCCAATTTCTTAAAGCCCGGGTCAAACTTCATGCGAATGCGAAGCGAATTTGACGTCATGAAACATTCGCTGCGAAATTCGCCCGAGTTGAAATGTGTTCAACTTTTGCGAATTTGCAGCGCGAATACTTGCCATGATGTCACAGATTCGCATTCGCTTTCGCTTTCGCATGAAGTATGAACCGGGCTTTACTCCACTCACCACAGAATTCTGCATTTATGATAACCATTCTGTGCAATCAGCACAAGCACAAAAATTCTGTGCTAACCCTGTAAGCGCAGGATCCTTAGTTACAAGATGTACGCATGCGCATAAGCCAAAATTCCTTGCTAACCTGTGAAATTATGCTAACTGTCAGCACAGAATTTTCTGTTACCCTAAGCAGGGATTTTTGCTAATGGTAAGCAGAGCCGTGGAATTGTGCCTAGGTAATGGATCTTTTGCTTATAGACTTATCAAGCGACTAAGATAAGACGCCATGAATGAGGTGCTACCACACTCGCTCCCAGGTGCTACACAAGCATTTCACGTTCCTCTGAGCATAAGGTTCCAATTGTATGACGACAAAGTACCACGTGACCAACTGGTTTCCCCATAATCGGCCACCATTGCAGTAGGCAAGCGTTTAGTTAGCACGCACATCATGCATTGTAAGCAAGACAGTAGGGCTGAATTTAACCTAAAATAACTGTGATATTCTTTATCTAATGGCATAATGGTCACTACTTGTCATAATCATGGGAATGATTCAACATGAATGCTTCAAACATATTGTTGATAATTACTACTCTCTCCCCTACCTCCTCCCCATCAGATCGCCGACGGAATGACAAGAGACAACAGGAGGACATCTGGAGTGGTAACATCTGACCTTTGAACTCTGGGCCACCTTGAGGGCGCTCTTTAGATCCTTTGAACTCTGGGCCAGCTTGAGGGCGCTCTTTAGATCCTTTGAACTATGGGTCACCTTGAGGGCGCTCTTTAGATCCTTTGAACTCTGGGCCAGCTTGAGGGCATTCTTTAGATCATAACTCTTTATTTTTTAAAGTTGTTTTCCCATTGCTCTTAAAAAACGAATTTTCAATTTGTATGTTTTGTTTGACAAAAAAAACCTGCTTTATTCCGATTTTGAGTACAAATGAACCGCCCTACGAGAGATGAGTTGTTGCCTGACAGCCAGTGATTCAATAGCATGGGAACTATCTTTGAATGTCTGCTCTTTCAAATTATACCATTGAGGCAGATTATAAAAAAATGCAATAACTGTTAACCTTTGAACGCATACAGAAAGCCATATTTAGATTGAATGTTGAAATAATTGCAGTCATTTGTGTAGGTCGATAGTTTTTACTTTGAATTCAAGTGATTTGTTGTTAATATTGTTGAAATAATTGATCGTGGTTTCTGGGCACTTTTTGCATCCGCCAAAAAGCACATTCCTTTGTAGTATCAAATTTTATTTAAAGGGTTTGCTTTTTGTGCTTTTTTATTTGTTTGAAGCAACAAAATTGCTCAAAATCTTTAGTTAAATTGGAAGGTACATTCCCGGGTAATTGCAAATTGTGTAGTATTAGATCGATCAAAATAAATTGTTTTGTTTTTGCATAGAAAACTGTTAAAGATATTTTAGGACATGAATTGGAGATTCAGATGGAAAGTAAATAAGAAGGTTATAAAAGGTTATAAACCAAACAGAAATATTTCAGTGCACTTAACTGACCTGTTGGAAAAGAATGAAGATCAATCAGTTTTATTGTCAACTATAAAAAAAAAAAAAAAAAAATTTATTTACTTCATTTTTAATTAAACAAATTCAAGCAGTATTACTTATTTTTTAGATTAGACTATGGAATGAATTAGACTACTTTTTAGATGTTTTTCCGATTTTTCAAATTTTATTCAAAAGTTTTGTAAATTTGTTTGTGACACTGGGCACTTTGTGTATATATAAAAGAGTATAAGTTTTATTTGTGAATTGAAATTCATTAAATATCATTTGTACAATAAATAAGTTTTGCTTAACTGAATTCCCTGTTTGAATGAATAATTTTTGTCTGAATGTGAATCAGGGTTGGCGATTTTTTCCTGATGTGAATATGTGACCTGATCAACCTTGAAGTATTTTGCAAAGAAAATCCTAATACAGCACTACAATTAAGAAGTACATGTACATAAGATCTCTTTGTATTTGGGGGTAATTTAACATTTTTTTGGCCACAAATATCGACAAATGTAAAGAAAACACCTAAACTTTGAGCTGAGAATTAATGATTTTCATCCCTCAAAACAAGTCGCGTTACGCCCCCCCCCAAAAAAAATCCCCCCCCAAAAAAATCCCCCCCCCCAAAAAAATCCCCCCCCCCAAAAAATGATCCCTAACTTCCTCACAAGAGGGCGCTTTGCTAACCATCCATGAACCGTCTCAATTTTCTTTTACCTTGTTGGAAATATAACAGCGTAAAATAACGGTATATCCAATTTTAACGTGATCAGATATTCTTTGAGAACTAAAATTCTATATGAGGTTTAAAAATATTTATACAACTTTTAAATAGTCCTAAAGATGATATTTGGATCGAAACCTCTTCAGATGCAAGTTATTTAGGAAATGGCTGTTCTTTAAACACAGGGGAATGAAAATGGCAGATGCAGTATGGGATGGCATATTTACATTTCTTGCATTTGGTGAAACATGGCTGTTGTAGCAACGTGCATAGGCTGCTTGGCCGTTCAGCGTCCAACAATTTAACGGATAATGAAGGCGATGTGTGCGTAGAAAAATGTCTGCTATGTAGGTAAGGGATCGTCGTTTTGTGTACTTCATTAACACAGAGTATATTAATCTGAATGTGTGATTTTGATGCTTTTTTATTCGATTTTTTCCCTAGTTTGTTTGCCATGATCAACCACTCACAGTCACAGCACACGCTCGTATCGTGTCATGCGCCAGCAGTGCCACAAATCACATTATTGTACAGTGGCACAGGGTCATGGGTAATGGTGATTGATGTACATACACAATGTACAGATGTAGGCGTGTGTAAACTAGCTAAGGAAGGCACTGACAAAAAAGTGGGAAACATTTTGCAACCTGATGATGCCACTTTTTCCTTCATACACTCATCTCAGTCAATGAACTATGAAGGCAATTCATAATTTCATTGCAAAAATGACTAGATAGGCCCTAAATATTGACGCAGTGGCTATTGTTACGGCAGCCGTAACGCATTTCCCATTTTCTATCGTTACGGACTACTGCAACTTTTATAAAAACATGAGAAGAAAATATAAAATTAGAAGGAAAAAAGTGAATTTGAACGTTATGAAATTCGGACTTTATTTCCCTTTTATAAAAAATCCTCCAAAGCCTCAGGTGAGAAAAGGAAAAAAGTGCGAGTGCAAAACTGAGATCTATGCGAACCCGCAACCTCGCGGTGCAAAATCCTACCCTCTATCAACTGAGCTGTCGCACTGCTTGCTAAAACGTGGGGAAACAAATAATTATATACCTGCGTGCGTATCAAAAAAGTATCGTAGAGGGTGCTAAACAACGGCTGCCGTAACGATAGCCACTTCGAAATATTAAAGGGAAGATACATTTGCAAACATCAAAAACTAATTGAATTAGTTTTTGATGTTTGCAAATGTTGTATCTTCCCTTTAATATGATCAAATTGTCACGAAATACTTTACTGGATTGTTAGGGAATGATAGTCTAAAGGGCGATCGTGTAGTGTAGGGCCCCTGTTTTGTTTTGATCAAATTAGAGTCAAAAATGTTTTTTATTGCTCAAAAATCACCTTTACAATCAAAAGCAGACTTTTCTCAATTCTAATGACACCCGTTTTGCAATTTTGAACAGTTTCTTGGGCTAGAAATCACATTTTTCCTGCGCGGTTTGTGCCTTGCGATTCAGCGCGCCGTGCGTGCTCACGGTACATCGCGCGGTGATCACCATCTTTATTTTCAGGTTGCGTGTTGTCGCTGCGCTGTCATCGTAATTTCACCCCAAAATTTCCCTCAAAAAATCAAACCATACCCTCTTCTATGACATACCTGTTTATTGAGAATGTCGCCAACTAGTTTGGTTGGTCAGTGATAATTTTAAAGTGGATTTTTTTCCCTTTGGAACCGGGCCCTACACTACACGATCGCCGTCTAAAGCATCCTTTGAAATCGTGTCTCCTGGTGTGCTGACATTTTCAAGAAAATTTGTGTTTTTCCAACGCTGGTCGGCCGACCAGCGTTGGAGAAAACTGGCCTTTCTTTCAAAAACCGCTCCGAATTTTTCATAACAGTTGTTCCGCATTGTCTTTGCAATTGATACACATCTGTGTTACTTTCCTACCTTTTTTTGGCAGTTCGCCATCTTGCTTTTTTAGTCTATTTTCTGTTTGTCATTGTCGTCTTTTACCCTCATACATGTAAATCAAAGCCCCGCCCTCTTTCCAAAAAATTAAACCTGCTGATATTTAAGAAGGTGTCATTGCCAACAGTTCAAATGTGTCAAGAAATATCAGAATGTCACTTTTGAGTGTCATTTCGTCAGCTGTTTTGGTGAGTCTTTTAACCTTCTGTAGGAACAGGGTCCTAAAGGTAAGGATTACCGAGTTGTTCCAACTCACCCCAGTAGAAACATATTTTCTGTTACAGCTATTAAAGACTGGAATGCATTGCCGTCCAATATCAAAAGCATCTCCAGTCTTCCAGTATTTAAGAAACAAGTAAAGTCACATCTATCACAAAAAGCCAACCATAGGGAAATATAGTGTTTTGAATTAATGTGGCTGATTTTAATTGGAAGGGGATAAACACCAGTAATATTCTTTTAATGACTTTGATTGTTCCAATTTTTTTTAATTATATTCGTGGAATTTTGACTGTGATTGTAATTCTGAGTAATTTGGCAAAATAATTGTTAATTTATTGGTAATGTATTGGTCTTTTGTGTTTTGTGTATTTGAATTTTGTAAATTTGTCTATACTTGTGGGACCCCAATGGAAATAAGCCTGTGTAATTGGCTTTCTTGGGTTATCCCAGAAAGAATCAACTGTTCTTTGTCTTTTGTATGCATATTTGTTTGTGAGTTGATTGATTTCTGAATAAATTAATAATACATGTAAATAATAAAAAAAAAAATGCATGGAGAATTTTTTTGACTCTCCATAGACTTTGTACACAATTGCTGAAGTGGCGTCACGTTGCAACATTTTTTCCCTTTATTCTAATAAAAGACTCACCAAAACAGCTGACTAAATGACACTCAAAAGTGACATTCTGATATTTCTTGACTCATCTGAACGGCTTGTAATGACACCTTGAAAATTACTGCAGGTTTAATTTTGTGTGAATGGCAGGGCTTTGATTAATGAGGGAAATTATGGCACAAGACAACCAGAAAGCAGGCTAAAAAAAACAAGAAAGCTTGATGCAATGAAAGCTCGATGCTGATTGGCTAATTACAAAAAGAGAAAGAAATTCTCTAGTTTTTCTATCAGCCAATCAGCATCAGGCTCTCTCTCTCCTAATATGTGGATTGGATTTTCAGTCCCTACCTGATTCCGTGGGTTTTCCACGCAATATTCTTCTTAGGTTTTCCTCCCACATCTAAAACTGTAATTTCTTCACATTGTCTTCTCTTTACTCGGCCCCCTGGGACACCCGGTCAGTGGATTCCATTGTATGGGCTACCCAGTTAAAATAATGTATTATTATTAAGAAACTTATGAACGAGGCATCATTTGAAATGTAGAAGTGTACTTATTAATTTTTTTACAGAAAATTTGGTACATGAACCAAGAATTCTGAACTTTAAGTCATTGAAGTAATGTGTCTGCTTGCGTGCATATGTACATGTATGTGAGAATTTTGGGCGGAGACTGACTGAGACTTTATGCTTAAAAGTTACTGACCCAACATCCCATAGAAACGTTAATTACTCATCGTCAAATAACTAGGACACGACCCACTATCATGACTACTCAGATGCTCAGACTGAAATACTGAGCATGCCTGGCAGAAAAAAATATTCTAAGCATTTAGTCAGTCTAACTTGACCCACTCTTTAGGCCTATCCAACAAATAATATGAGACTACAATCCTAATGTATTTCAGCAGCCATGCTTGAGGCCTCAGTACAAATATTTAAATAGGCTCTGCAATCATTTGCACAGATTTGATTTGATTTTGAAATTTAAAGGTACGTACCGGTACATGTAGGGTCATTTGTGATTTTGTTATTTTTTGTTTAAAGCAAGCATGTAACCTACAGAGTTCTAGCTCAGTGGCTACATTTGAGAACACAGAAAATATAAACACAATTGTTGTAACTGGATTCTGCTAACTAGACCCTCACCCTAGACTAATCTTTTTTTTTTTTAATCGTTCTTGTTTTTTTAGAGGCAGCAAAAAATTCACAAAATAAGGTTCACACAAGCACTTTAAGTCCTGCAGTTGCCTGATGTCAGGCTAAATTCGAAATGATTTCAGGCAAATGTGTCTTTGAGTCAGATTACATCCCTTTGTTCAGTTACAATTGGTTTTCAAAATGTAGAAAACCGTTCCTGTGCATGTTTCAAAGAGTTTTCATCGTCAAATTGTGCCTGTACGATCATAAATGTACGTACTTCCACATTATACATGTGAATCACAATCACATTATAATGCTTGAAATTTCCCCAAATGCACACACGCTCTCTCAAATTGAATCAAATGGACTGCCGCAAACAGGAAGGGAAGGGGGGCGACAGCACTTGGAAGTTTTTGTTCATTCCGACCGATGGCAGTTAATTGAACAAACTGATGCGTTACCACGGCAACTTGTGTGTCACCGGGTCTGACGATGTGCATGAATTCCCCTGATAAATCTTAGTTTCAGCTCCTGAATTGCCTCTTTTCTACTCTCTTTGTGAATTTTTTTTTAGCTTCTCGGGGTGGAAACATGGATGGCTTGCATTTATTACGAAACCTCTTGAATTTTGTCCGGCAAATACTGGGGTATTCTCATCTGAAGGGAGACAAGTATTAGCAGTGTGCCTTGCTTGCACTTGACCTGTGCTTGGTTAGTGTTGACTGATCAGACGCATTCACTTTACAGAAAATACCAGTATGCTGCTAGAACTAGTACTGGTGATGTTCTGGGGAATAAGATACATGAACATTAACTCTCCCCATTTGAAATTTTTTTTTCTTTGAATAAATTTTGAAAAGTTAAATGTTAACAAAACTATGAATGTTTTTCTGGTTTTTTTTTATTGGGGGGGGGGCAGCTGCATGTAATAGACACACTACAAAATACACGTGAGCGTTTTCAAGCAGCTTTTTGAATTATGCAGTGCAGTGTAGGATTGATAATTACACCATAATTCACTAATTGATGATGGTGTAGGCCTACATGTACATTGTACATGGATTCAAAAAGTAGCAGCATGTTCAGTGGATGTACATGTAGGTATGCTTTCATGTTTGAATTGTGTATCTGTATACATGTATTATACTCTATGACAAACTAAAAATTAATAATAATAATAATAATAATAATAACTCTTTTCGCAGCAATAGGGTGACTTTCCCATAGACTTGTGCACAAACCTAAACTGTCCCCTAACCCAAGTTCACCTTATGTTTTTTCCACGAAATTTAGTATTTATACTAATTGGACCATGAGGAATCGATGTAGATGGTTAGCGACAGCAAAATTCCTTGTCCTAAGGGTCGTTTTCATAAAAGGGCGACAGTTATTTTGTCGCCTCAATAAGGTGTATCGCCCTATTGTGGACGGAGTTCGCAAAACCTGTCGCCCTATTACAGTAATAGTAGTAATAATAGTTAATTCTTATGTAGCGCATTACGTAATAAATATCTTAAAGTGCTTTACATGTATGTATTTTATAGACAAAGCCCAGTTTTCAGCCTCAGTATATTTTTGCCAGTATGTGGTCATTACTGTTTAGACATTTTCTTCATGAACCATCCATACTAGACTTAGAACACACAGCACAGCACTCGGGGAAATGCACGTCTGGGAAATGCACAGCACTCACTCCCTGCATTCTAATCCAGCGATAGCCGGTAATTTGGCAGGGCCTTTTCAAAAATTAATGAATTTCTGTCGAACACAATAGGCACTGCATTCCAATTTTGTTTGTTAATATTTTAAGACAACATGTACATAACATGTAGCACAGGAATTTACTGTCTTTTTCCCTTTATGCCATAATTGCGAATGAATAAACGAAATGAGATTTTTGGAAGGTTGTACATGTACATGTTTGTACACTGAACTTCAGTACAGTTTTATAAACCTGTACAGACTACATGTACAGTGTATTTACAATATGTTGTCCTTTGAGTGTGGTTTTCATAATCTAGTAAAATTAAGTCCCAGAATTTATACAGCTTGCTTACTTGCTTATCTAGAAAGTGAAAATTCACTCCCAGTGATAATAAGAAAAGGGGATTTAGACCGAAATGGATTCACTCCAGATTTCACTGGACTGATTCTTGTTCAATCTACATGTACATTTAGAGTGATTTTCAGTGTGAATCGTCTGATCTCGAGTTCCACTATTGGAAATGAGAGAGTGGTCTGGGTATTTTTGGCTTTTGATTGTGGGTGGAGATGTTAAAGCATTTTAAATATGACCCCCAAGAAGTGCTAAACATTTACGAAAATTTGCAAGAATTGATTCGGAACTTTCGTACTTAAATTGCGAATATGTCAGAATACTTCTTACAGATTTTTGTTAGCTGTGTGTCCAAACACTCCTACATGTGTACCGTAGGCCTATGTATTTCTACTCATCCTGAAGAGTTTAGTTAGTGCAGCCTCAGTACATAGGCTTGATTTCTGCAAGATAATCTTCTGTTTTAGTCAGAGTGTCAGTATTCAGAAAAGCAATGGACTCAAGCTGCCAACACAGTCTGAATATCATTCATTGTTTGCGGAGCCTGCAATAACATCTGATGTAAATGTGTCAGCATTGCAAATTTTATGCGACCCTGCGCACCAGCCAATTGGAGTCGACTTTAGAAATTGTTACGTCTTCTCGTGCAGAAATATGAACTAAGGGGTTGATTGGTCAGTTCGCTGTCATGTTTTTTGTAATAGGTTACCAAAGACCCAATAGAAGGCGCCCTCGGAATGGTCAGAATCTGCAGGTCAAGATGCAGTCTTGTTTTGCACTAATTGCCGAATCTTCGCGGGCATGTTGTTCTGCAAGCAGCTATTCCATAGACTAGCTTAAGTATTATGTGTATCTTTCAAAATCCACAAAATATGCCAATAAACCCCCCAAAAAACATAAGACAATAAGCAACTGTACTATTATTGTATTACCGGTACATCGAATCTACATGTACATGTATTCTCTGAAGAATCCAGAAAATTATTCAGTCCTCAGGCTGTTCAGATGTTAAAGAGAGTAACGGGCAGAGTGGTTTTGGGCGGTTATGGGGTAACGTTGTGTTCCAGTTGTTACTGTTTAAAATTACATGTGACAACTCCTAATATGTACTGTGCGCTGTGCTGTACATTACATGTTATTGGGAAAGGAACTGGCTGTCAGCAAGCTTTTAAGATAAAATCTAAGCAAGTGGTATTTTGGGAAAAAGAGATGGAGTTTGTTTTTCCCGTGTTATGCAGTTCAGATTGGAAAAGGGGCGACGTACAAATGTACATGCGATACTGAAGGAATTATACTGTGACACGTAGCAATAAATCATGTACAAACTCGTAATTGGTTGAATCTGAGGTCTGGATTTCTTGCCAGTCAAGGCTTGTCCAAACAAACTGGCCAAAATCAAATTACTCCACACCAGAAGGCAATTTAACATCTTTCGTCTCAAAATCAAGCATGGCATCAACATGTGTATATTCAAACCCCCTCCCCCCTATTTTTTCAACTCTCCAACATCCCATATCAATCTATGCAGTGCATCCCGTAGACGAATTGATCCGGGCACGGGCGTATTTCAATCGCGTTCGCCAGCGTGCTGTACGTCTCCAGCGCTCTGCGAGCAGAGACACCTGATCGTGCTCGCTAAATATCAGAGGTTGTCGTCCCGTTCCAGATTTTATGCGCGGATACTGCCTCTGCCTGTGGGGCAATGAACGATATCAGCCCAGCATGTTTGTATGGACACAGACGTACTGTAGACACACACAC
Organism: Patiria miniata; assembly: GCF_015706575.1. Classification (NCBI taxonomy): domain Eukaryota; kingdom Metazoa; phylum Echinodermata; class Asteroidea; order Valvatida; family Asterinidae; genus Patiria; species Patiria miniata. The sequence goes on from NW_024037071.1 coordinate 6,226,079, forward strand.
ACACACACACATTGAAACTTGCACTCAACCTGAATATTTCTTTTTTGTTGGGTTTGTTTTAGAGGAATAGGCCTAATGCATACATGTACATGTATCTCAAATTAGTACCGGTACCGGTAGTTGCATACTAAAGAAAATCATGGCTGTTCTTTATAGCTGTTTTGATTTGTGACTGGACCAATCAAAGCGAGTCTTTCCTGACAATATTTTGTTCACATTTTTCATGGTATTTAAAGAGCACAAATAGTTTGAGTGTTTGACAACTTCTTAAAATACAATGTACTGGTATGGAGATCTGTGATGTACAGTAATATGTTGGGGGGGGGTTGAGTTTTGTCAGTATTTTTTCAGATTTCAGGGAGTTTTAAAGAATCTGGAATTTCTGAGGTGTTACCGTACAGGTGGCTTTGCCTGTAAAAGTTTATTTGCATGTAGAACAAAAGAAATGCAACGTTCAATCACATCCAGGTTCAAATAATCATATGATAATTTTTTTTTTAAATGTCATGTACAGCACTACCCATTTCCCCCCAAACCGTCTTGTGGGAGAACTCTGCACAAACATGACAAAGACAGATGGGCCGGTGGTCGTAATTACTCCGTTGTAATGGACCTAGACAAGTAAATCTGATTACAGATATCTCGCTTTACTCAGACACCCTATACACTCCATGGTCGTATGGCCAGAGGCAAAATACATGTACACATCATATTCAAGCTTTACAAAAGAAAGAATTTAAATGTATTACAAAAGGACAAAATTATGCATAGATCGGATATATTACATGTATGCAAAATTTGTCTTGGTAAGATTTATTTAAATTGGCAATGGTTATACAGTTGGAAACTTGTTTACCGTTGTCTACCCAGAATACGTTGCTTTTATTTGAAATTATGAAATATGAAACATACCGATACAGTAGACTTTTCATAGAAAGTGCATGCAAATTTTAAGAAAATTTTGCTTTAAACTGACATGGATCTCATTTAGCACCATATTTTAGGAAATTGCGAAAATTTCAAATTTCAAATTGGAGAAAATTTTAATGATTTATGAAAAAGTTTTTTTCTATAAATGTTGCGATGTTGGATGAAAATAAATTTATGAACATTAAAAAACAAACGCTGATGAAAACGAGCTGTTTTTTCCTTCCTGGAGCTGAACATATCTTTTTTTCTTGATTTTCTGAAAATGAAATAAAATTCATGCATAAGAAGTAACATTGTATGTTTCAGGTTTGTAAAACACCAAAGTTTATTACTAGACATGGAGTGCACAGCAACATTTGTACATTGCACATGTACATTGTATCACACTTATCTTCAGCTTTTCTGCATGCACACATTGTACGCCTAATTTGAATTCACTAGGGTTTAATGTGTACGTGCTCGATATGCTGCATATATTTTTAGAATGCTTGTGTGCAGAGAGAACTTGTCTGATTTCACGTACCTTGTGCGCTTGGATTTAATACCAGAGGTGAACTTCTGTGATATGGCCGGAGATTGCAAGTCCCACAGAATGTGGAATTGACTGGATATGCAGTGAATCTGTATTCAGTTGGATAACGTGCACATTACATACATGTACATTAGTTACTTCAGTGCGTGCTTTGTAACATGAGCAATTGAGGTGATTCAAACCATTAGTGTTAATTTGGTTCATTCTGCAAATTTGGGGTCCACTTGTTTTTCCCTACACTGTTACATCTACATGTAACATCCATGGTTCTATAATTCTGATACATTCCTTAATGCTGTCGTCCTCAAAGAGTGATTACGAATAGCAAACTACCTACCCAGTTTAGGAAACAAATCCTTTGAAGTCACTTTTAATGATACTTGAATGGCAAATTACCAAGTACCAAGGTAACAGGGACCGGAGAAATGTCACACTTTGGACCCTAAATGCTTAGAATGACCCATGTACACAAATGTAACCACAAAGTCAGTGTTGAAACCTCATTTGCAGGAAAATTAATCAAAGAGATTTAACTGGAAGTAGCTACATCTAGACATCAAGGATCTCCAAATCCATTTTGAAGGTCCTTGGAGGGTTAGGGTTAAGTAAAATAAATGACAATAAAAAATAAAAAAATTAAATTTACTTTTTTTTAAATTAAAAATTGATTTGTTTTTTGCACAACAGAGCATCCGGGCAGCAATGATGATGGAACCACCGGTGGGCCGTTTGCCGCCTCTACGTGTCCTCCACGAGCAGCCTGCTCTGGACCTTGACACCCCTCCACCCTCTCCGGGTACCTCTTCTGAATCCCTGGCTGTCCCTGTCATCGCCCGCAGCCCATCTCCCCTCTCCACATCCTCCTCAAGCACCCAGTACAGTGGGGAAGAAATAGAGCACAGCATCCGTAACCTAGCCCAGTGCTATCAGATACTCCAGCCGGGCCAACATCCGTGCCTCTGCACCCACGGGCGCGTTTCCTCGGCCTTCTCACACAACAAGTACAGTGTGACTTTAGCAGAGCACTACTCCACCCTCCAGAGGCTGATGGTCAGTCGGTCACGGTTGCACTTTGCTCGGGAGTGCGCCTCGCGGGTTTCACAGCTAGCTGAGTTTGTGCAGAGTTTGCAAGTTGTCGCCCACGAAGAGTACAACACGCTTCAGGCCCTGCAGACAGGAGGGGATGTTGAGCCGTACACCAAACTGGAATATCTAGCGGTGTTTTGCGAGGATCTCCGAATCCACATGAATAACTGGACGTCAATCCAGCACAGACTGTACAGTGATAAGTACTTGCAGTCTGTGATGCCAGAGCTCTGTAGGGACTTGTCAGACCTACAGCGCTCACTGGTATACTGGCGGGATTGTGCTCTCTGGTGGCTTCAGCAGATCATTGCCATTGGCTTGCGGATTTTTGCTCACTGCAGCCCCAACACAGCCACGCAGGACATGCTCTGGAGCATCGTTAGAGGAACTGAAAACTATAACGGGATGTTGGCGTTAATAAAAGGTCATCAAAGGCATCCTGTAACAACTTTACCCTCTCATCAAGTCCGCTATCGATGCTTGAGGTTTAAAATTGCAGAAGCCTCCTCAAGATTCACCAGGAGCTTTCAACTATTCTCGGTGAGCAGGATACTAAGTATACTCTCCAAAGAGCGTTCCAAGTTAGCCAGCCTGCAGATTCTTTTCTTCCTCATGCGAAACCAAAGCTTCATTCATATATCCAAGCAGCCTCCTCAGTTGTTTGATTGGCGCACGTATCCTTGCATGGCCAGTGTTAAGACTTCAAGATCCTCATCTGAGCCTGAAGCTGCCAATCCCAGCGCTGCCACCGGATCACTCCTCACGCTGCGAGACCTCAAAGCTCAGGGACTACTCCAAGAGACATCTCCTCAATGTGCAATCGAAACCCAAGAGGAAGGGTTCATTTCAAAACTCCTAACTGCCGTCTCAGCCTCCACGGGTCTACTACAGAAACATCGGCCCTCTGCGTCTACAGATGAGGGCAGCAATCAGACCGCTACGCAGAAACTAGCTAAACTCAAATCGCCGCGCCGGAACGGCGGCAAACACGACACCCGGAAGTCAGTACGTTGGGGTGATTCCTTCAATGCTCGCATCCAGCACGAATACTTCAACTTGTACATGGACATGATGTGGAGGTGTTGTGGGGATGAGTTGCGGGACCTTCTACACAGGCCTGGTCTTGGACTTGCAGAGATTGCCTTAGATGGAATCATGAGTCTGGGTCATGTGTACCAATGCAGCGACGCTCTTGTCGTTGCCCTCGGACACTTGATTGAGCAAACTTGTGGGAAAGGTAGGTATTGAGTACATTCACACAACCCTGTGTGTTTCTCATTTTTGTCTAATTTTGTAAAACTTGGAATTGTTTGATCATCTCATTGTTACATTTTTAGAAATATACATGTTGTAACTTTCATTCTCAGTAGACAAATTTAATAGAGCTGTAGTCAAGTTCACCATGAATCAAATCACAAGTTAAATCACTAATCAAATCACAAGTACATTAAGGCCAATCGTGAGTAAGGTCACAACAAACAGGGGCTGAACAATGGCAAAGCCTGTGCCAAATTTCATTTGAATTAGCTTCTACCTGAACTTGAGATTGTATGAATTTTGTATCGATTCACAACAATTTGGCTACAAAATTACAACAGACCAGCTTGTCTGAAGCTTAAAAATCTTGCAAAAAATAGGGACATGACATGAGTTAATTTTACCAATCTCTTAACAATGATTTCTAGAAAAGAAAATAAACACGGCACACACCCTGGTTAATTTCATGGTACACATATATTTATAAAGATGTGCAATGAATTTGCATAATATTTGCTGCGATACCCAATGCATTGCATTTCCTAAGTTGGCTAATTTTAGCTCCCCAGCGCCAGCAAAGACGAAAAATCTCATTTTCAGAGAAAAACAAGTTTCCATAATAAGCCATATGACTACTTGTGCATTGTGAGGCAGCATTCACTATGAGATAATGAATACATGGCTTCCGTCCATCGCCCTTAGTGCTTTGGAGCCTAAAGGGTTCGGTGGATGATCAGAAGCAAGAGGAATCTTTGATGGGTAATGTCGCACCGCCAACGCGAGGGCTTTCACACCCCAGCTGGCTTCCATGCCGATTTGATGTCAGTCACCTAACGATTAAATCATTACTCAGGTCAGGCTTTGATCCGCTGGGAATACTCCATCTCCCCTGACAAATATAAGGGTTGACGAAAATTTACCCCCCAAAAAACAGATAAAATGACAGGAGCTCAGAAAAGGAAACGAAAAGAAGAAAAAGCAAAAACAAATGATGTCATTTATGTCTTAGAAAAGAAGAGGAAAAGCAAAAAAAACAGAAAGAAAAATAAGACAAAGAGTGGAAGGAACTCTGAAAAGAAATTTTAAAAACCCACAAATTGATAAAAAATTGAACATGCTGTACAAAAAAGGAAAAACAATAAATATTAATTAAAGAGTTATTTGAAGGTGACCGAAAAAAGGAAAAAAGTGTGGGGGGGGGATAGAAAATTGATGAAAAAAAAGCTGAAGGAAAAAAAAATTAAGGAAAACAAATTGACTAAAAAAAACTGAAGGTGGTTAAAATACACAATTCTGTGTTTTTATGACCATATGTTGAGAATACCCTGCTTGCACTTAGTTAACTTAATTAAAGACATTGTGTATGGTTTATAGCCTTGAAAATGGACACAATGCACGCAAAGAACTGACGTCATGTACAAAGTGCGGAGAATTCACAAATTAAACGCCTGATATTGGTATTCACTTCAAGAAAAAATAATGGTTGCCGAAGATGTTGGCATGAGCTCCAACATGTACATGCCAGTGACTTATGCACATCTTTGCTGCAAAAGTACCCTAACATTTCTGAAATCAAAATACATGTAAATTAGATCCTTGCAGAATCTTTTTCAAAGGCTAAAATATATTTGACTACATTGTAAAAATCAAAATATTGTCAGGATTCAGATGTACAATGTGTAGTTTCCATTTCTATAAATGTGGCGTGTTTCCTTTCCAACTAAAACTACTGTACATTAAGAAAACTCCATATGGGCAATTCCACTCATGTTACGTTTAGAGCGGGTCTTCCGTTATTCTATAAAGTCATCCCTTGAAATTAAGTGACTAAAATACATCTACATGTACATGTAGTAAAAGGCCAACAAAATGAACTTCTATTGGTTCGGCAATAAGTATTTATTGGTAACTCACGTTACAAAAAAAGGACATGAAAAATATTTACATGTAAATACCTTGCATTTGAAAATTTTCTTCATGATGTGCAGCAGTGTGCGCTGATCGGAAGTTCTTTTAGCACCCTTACATGTACGTACATCAAATGTACATGTATATCATACTGTATACCAGTATGTCATTCTACCATTATAATTATTAAAAAATTGGTAATTATAAAATCTCCAGAGGTTTACATTTTGACAGCTCACAATAACACTTGCATTTTGCCTATGGATGTGTGCAAACAAGGTTCATTACCAAATGGACTAAATTTCATACTTTCAGGCAAAATGCCGGGGAGTTTTTTTTTTGGGGGGGGGGGGGAATTCATAATTGAACCACATAATCTCTCACTGGTACATGTACACTGCTGTCTTGTTGTCCCTTTTAATTTCAGCCATGTCTACATTCTCATGGCATTGCTCATATGGTAGATGTACATGTGGCTAGCCACACTGTCAAAATAGTGGTTGAATGGCTTTTAAGTTCATGTACCTGCCAAAGATGAAAAACAATTTTGTCATCTGACAATTTCCGACCACTCACCATATTTTTTCCCAACGAAATTGGATTAGCCCTGTCATATTGTGTCGTGTGCTGTCCGAGTTTAATAGAGTGGGAATTTGATGCTCAGGAGGTGACAGCTCAAGGGGGCTTTGTTCATATCGTCTGAGGAGATTTTGTGCTCTACATGTACATGGATGTTCGTGTATTTTACGAAGTACCGGTACTGTAAATGTACCTGTACAATGTACATCAGGCATGCAACTTTTCCTCGGATCAGCTGATTACCTCTTCTTTTTTTTTACTTCCCATGTGTGCCATAAAAAATAGAAAAAATTTGTACAAATGCTTGGAAAGATTTGAATTTCCTCTTTTTTTGTATGACTTCCCATTGCATGCCTGGGTACATGTATGTATACATACATGTACATGTACATGTACAATGTATTTATGTACATTATGTGCACATGATTGATGAATCTCCGAATATTTGATCACCTACCAAATGTCCAAAAAGCATTTTTCATAAATTAAAATTAGTTGAAAAATGTCTATGATTTTATTTTAATTGTATACGTTGTGTGCGCACACGTGTGGTACTACATGTCAAATACCACGTTGTACGGTACAATGTGCATTGTATTACTGCACCATTTCTCCGTACATTAATGTACTGCCCCTTTTTCTCCATACATTAATGTACTGCCCCTTTTTCTCCATACATTAATGTACCGGTACAGTGACATTCCCTTATGCTTAAACCAAATTTGCATAGTAATTTCGTTCACATTGCAAAACCTTTGCATACAATTGTACAGTATGTTGTACTCCTCTATTCTTACAATTCATTTGCAATTCCAATATTGCCAGATATTCCTTCAAAAAAATGCAGCCAACAAAACGGAGATACATGTATAACAAGTTCTCAGCGTTTTGCCCTAGGAATGCAAATCGATCTCCTTGTCCAAACATCTCGCTGGTTGACTCTTCTCGTCCAACATTGAGTCAGTGTTTGTATTGCTGAGGATTGCCAACGATCCTATTGGTTCATACGAGAGCTGAATTCATAACTCCCCGGCAACACGGGATGTGAATTTTTTTTTTTTTTACAAATCTGACCAATATTTATTCCAGGAGCAGAAATGAAAACAGAAATAGTGGTAAGATGAAATGATGCTTTTAAAATTTTTACATTGTGTTGTGCATGTTAGGATAGCACATGTACGAATATTTCAGCAGGATAAAATTGAACCAAAAAAAAAGAACCATTAATTAATATTGAGCTGTCACATTAACTTGCATGCACTTACACTTACAGTGTACATGTACATGTACATACTTTACAAATTTGACTAAGAACATCATTTTCTTCGTCCCTAACTCCCTTCCCATCTTTTGGCTGGAATCTCTTCCCCTCCAATCCCTCCCCCCCCCCCTCCCCCCCCTGATTTCTCCAAAATTCTTTTTCTTGAACTTTTGAGGGACGACAAGCCACTCGTTAGAAGGCTCCTCGATGCAGGAGTTAGGGCTACCGGTATAATATAAGCCTGGTTTCTGATTCAAAGGAGCATTTGTACTCACTTGAAAAACTCAAACCCAAGTTAAAAAAAAAGACAAATAATAATTTCCATGCCTACATGTAGATGTAAATGTGTACATTAAAATGTACCGGAATGGTGCGAGTACATGCACTGGTACATGTACATGTGAGAAAGGTCTTTCTTAGTTGTAGTCCATCATGAAACCATTCCGCATCCCACATTGAAACTCACATCAGCTCCAATCATGGCTTAAACTCCTTGACACTTGAAAGGCGAATAGGCCTGGACATTTCTTCCGTATGTCCGTAGCAAAATGATCGAGTTGAACTTTACAGTTGACAGTTGAGTAAAGAGAAACAGTTACACGTAGAGAGCAGTAACAGATAACAGACTTTTCCTTCCCTCAGGCTTCGCTTCTAGAATCTTCTTGCTCTGTTTTCCCTGCATCAGTACATCACAGTCTGTTCTAATGACTAACTAATCTAATATAAATGCTGATGGACCTGCAGCTCAAAACACTCCCAACCAGTTGATGGCTTTATTTCGTGCCTCTCCGTGTTGACACTGTACAGATGTTTTTGTTGGGGAATTGTGAACTAAAATGCAAGATATAGGATAAGGCTTGTGATGGTACCAACAAAAAACAAAGAAATAAAAACAAAATCAAATCAAAAATTCAAACCAAACCCAACCCCCCCCCAAATAATTTTTTTCCCCCATCCTCTGAAACATGTTCTACTTTTCTTTGTATTTTTCAAATTTGTACATAATTTCAGATTGACAGAGTCAACAGAACTAAATTATTCTAAAGATTTGACTTTAGTACGTGGAAATTTCGATATTTGGAGACTGAAACGAGAGTAGCACATTTCAGTCCAAGTCGTTATCTTGAAAACAACTTCAACCTTGTCTTCAACCTTGTCTTCAACCTTGTATTCAACCTTGTGTGTCCTCTTTCTCTCGTTTGCTGATCTGCATCCAGGTGTCTTCACAGCTGGAGCTAGTCAGAGTCTACAGAGCATCTCCCGTCAGCTGATCAGCGATGTTGCGTTCAGTCAGTGTCGCTCAGGTGAGTTGCAAATCAAATCTGGCCCAACAGCAGCTGGACATCTTGTTTTTCAATTTCCTACCCCCGAGCGTGTCTGTATTTTCTCATTATTTTATTAACCTTGTGAGTATTAATGTGAGGACAGTCCATAAGGGAGTTAGTTAGACTTAGGAAAGGGGACACGAACTAGATATTTGGTGGTTCTGATTTTTTTTGGGTACTTTTGTTTAATTTGGGGTTTTCTTTAGGTTATTTGTTCTTGTTTTCACTTTATTTTTTGAAGCAATATATTGGCAATAAGCTACAGTTATTGGGTACATGCATAATTTTGTGATTATCCCTGACTCCTACGGTGTGTGAAAATCATATTAAAATGAGAGAGGACTGTTACATTTCATTCTTTCTAGTGTTAAAACCAAGGGTTTTTAAGCGTGCAATGTGTCCTTTTTTAATATCAAATGACACATTGATTTATTCAGTGGCAATTAACGTTACGACTTGTAAGTGCTGAAGCCAATTTATTATTTTTTTAAAGGTGTAGTCAAACTACATATTAAAAAAAGGAAAAAAAATAGCAATAATTTTTGCCACAAAGTAAGATCTCAACATCCTCATCTGACTTCTTAAAAAAGAACATCTTTAAAGCAAGACACAGCATCACTCATCAGCTCCCAGCAGGTGACACTCATTTCTATCAATTACCTGCACCGCTGCATTTATTCATGGTGTATAGAGTGTTGCGATTGGTGTCATTACAATGCATTGATTTCCCTTATTAGCTGCAAAGCTGCCATTCATGCAGGCATTTCTGCCAAGTACACCCAGGTAGACAAACATTAAAGGTCACTTACAACATTTGCTTTTACTGTCATTTTTAAAAATTGATGGATTTTAGGGTTGTCGTGCCATTGACCTGTAAACGGAGCAATTTATAGATGTCAAGAAATTGTCAGGTCAGGGAACCAGACTAACTGGATTGCACCTGCTCACAGTTCAAGTAGCCGATTGCAAACAAAATGTTGCGGCAGCATTTGAGAAAAAAACCAGTCTTTCCTAACAATGGTTTGGATGAACCATTGTTGAAAAATGATACAGAATTCCACTTTTGTTTAATTACAGCATACTGGTACCAGGTGCAATGATTCACAAAGAGATGCTAATGAGACTATTATTCACTTGCAGTCAATTAAGGCTGTTCATTATGATTTTGTTGTTTCGTTTTTTAATGTTTGCAAAAGTTGTACATTATCTTTAAAACGAGGATCTAAGACACTACATATGCAGAGGTTTGTTTCTGTTCATTTAGTGGACTATTTGGAATGAGGATAATAGTAATATGGTACAGTTTTCTTACAAATACATACATGTATGTACTATGTAGTGCTTTTAACAAGATCTAAACACTTTGCAACAAAAAATTAACAAAGAGATAAAAACAAAACACCTGAATGTGTATAATTGCCATGGACATTCAGAAAACAAGTCAGCTTTTTTTTTTTAAGTCTGAAGAGCCAAGGTGGGGGGAGGGGGTGCTTTATATTTTCTTCCACATCACCGATACTGTATACATCTTACACATGTACCTAGATGTTATAATTTTTTGCTGATGTCTTTTACATGTTGCACTAAACTTAGTGAAAATCTGAAGAATACTATATTTGTTTGCCACGCACCACCAATAATAACTTGTTAAAAGAAATTAAGAGAAGCAAAACTGGTTAAAGCAGAAATAAGGACAGACTCAAAGTGACGTTTCCAAATGCTGCAATGCTGAAAATGTACTTCTGCTTAAAAATCACATGCTTAATGTACATCGTGTTATTCGTGTACACATAATGTGCGTGCGTGTCTGTATGTAAAGTACATTCATGTACTGTACATTGTCCCTGTACAGTACTTCCCAACATACGTGCGCAAGGTGGGCCCGATACGTCCATTTTAATTTCTTTCATAATCACATGGCAAGGGTCCAATTTCACCACCACGTCCTTGCCCCCGAGCATTCTTGTGCAACTCAACACATTAGCAATCGTGACTTAATACACGGACTGCAAGATTTATCAACGATTATGATAAATGATCGAACATGTAATCCATCTTGACTTGACATTTATAGCAGTAATTTCTGTGTCAGATGGAGAGTAATAATCATAAAAGCATTATATCTGTACATGTACGTCAAGACGATGATGTCTTTCAAATATTTTTTTTCCTTGTCTGCCTTCTACCAAAAGTACAGCGGACTATCACAATTACATGTAGTTGTTAAATCGTGAATTCTCTCTTCCAGATCTAGATGTATTTTCTTTTTTTATTCAGCATGTTCAGATTTGAAGACATTTTACATGATACATGTACCTGTTCTGTATTTTACATTGCTAGACAACTTGTAGGGCATATTTTCATATGTTCATGGGCATACTCTGTACGATACATGTATACGCATGAAATGGATATGAACAGAATATTACATGCTCATTGTAATAATGTACATGTTTACAGTGTACGTGTATAAATTGGCACAATACTAGATTTGTAATGTTTCATGGTACTAATATTTTGAAGTGATTTGAGGAAATTGTGTAAAAAATGTAGACGTTGAATAAGAGATTTTAATAATAAATTGTGAACAGGCAAAACTGCCCCCATTACATTTACTGCTGTGTTGGACATGTACCGGGTACGTTGGACATTTTGAGTTGTGCAAGTAGATTATAACTGATGAATAATTCATCATCCTGGAGATGTTGATCTCATGAAAATCTATGATCATGATGATAGTTAGTTCTGTTTTTCTACATAATTTTCATATTACCGTCGAGCTAAAGAAATAACTTCATTACTCCAGGGATAACTCATTAGTTTTTGCCGTTTTATTTGTTACCTTGCATTGTGCCTCTAACGAGATTGGGATTGTTTTTCGCACAAATTAATCCCCAGTTGCATTTGTACATCTAAATATAGAGATTCTAATAGTGGTTTAATTCTCTTCGGTATTTCCCCAATTAATGGGATTTCAATAGAAACCATGTTTACAATGAATTCGATAACTGAGGAAAACACAGGCATTGCAGAGCCAATTTTTCTATTTTTGGACTCCTTGCCATGTTATAATGAAGAAATGCTCAATATGTTTGTGCCATTAGGGGAAGTATTATTCAGATCAAGGTGTGACAGTTTCCGGTCCCTGTTACCTTGGTACTTTGTAATTTACCATTCAAACATCATTAAGAATGACTTCAAAGGATTTGTCGTTTGTTGGGTAGGTGGTTTGCTATACGTATAATCACTCTTGGAGGACGACTGCATTAAGGAGTGCATCAGAATTACAAAATCAAAGATGTCAGATGTAACAGGGACAAGAAAAAAAGTGGACCCCAAATTTGTAGAATGACCCACATACATACGGGTGGGTAAACCGATTTGTGCGCATATGGCGCGAAGTCCACAGGACTTATTTTATTTTGCACATATGTGCGCAAAACCATTGCATCTTTGCATGATGGTTGGCGCACAAGCCAATGCATACGAATGCCCCCCCCCCCCCAGGTTCTCCCAAGTGTTTGTTACTTAACTCGCATCTCTTTCTTCCCAGGTATATGTCACGCCTTGGCCTGCAGCTTCACAGACAAATGCTTCGCAGTGAGTGGTCCCTCTTCCATCAACCAAGGCAGCAAGACGTGTCAGCTGTTCCAGGTATCGCTGTTACCCCTACTGAGCCTGCTGTCTGCTGCTGAGCACCAGCATTCAGCAACCAAGGTCCTCCCGAGGGGTGCATGTAAGTACATGTCACAACACCTCAAACACGTCAAAATGCTTTCATAACTCCTCTTATGATTCTAGTCCCCCACCTTCCCCTAAATCCAAGTGTTGGCTTTGCCATACTTGGATGGAATCACAACTTTATGTCTCTATGTAGGCTTTACATGCTGAAATTCAAAACTTGAATATTTTGCATTTTGCCTATACAGTCTCAGTCATACCGATAAAACAGTTTTGAACATCGAGTTTGAGTGTTTGTTTTTTAACTCTAAATTTGTGTCCTTATAACATTAGCTCGCAATGGAGTCACTCCCGCCATACAGTCACCTAGTACCCAGACTCTCCATCAGGCCTTATCACTGTCTATCATGGTCCTGGAGGCATCCAGGCACTGGTGTCTGACTAAGGGCAACCAGTTCCTAGCATCCTGGTCTGTCAACAAATTCTTGCTTGTCTCACAGAGTGACCTCAAGGTATGTGCTGGATTCGAACCATAGACCCTTAAACTGATAGCCGCCAGACTGGCAATGTGCAGTGAAGGTATGGACCGGAGACCTTACCTCATGACATATGTGTATATGAGGACATACAACAGCCTTGTGTTTCTATTATCTTAATGGTTGCTATTTGTCTTGGCTCTACCGTCTCCCCTATACTTCGATTGCCCTACTTCTCCTGCACACTCATGCGTCACATTTAACACAGCACCCTATTAGTACGCACTTAGATATTTAAATTAGGTCGACCCCAACGTCATTGTTCAACTTAACAATGTACGTGCTGGCCGGTATCAGACTTAAAATGGCTTTCCCCCATTTGAGTCTGTGCTTAGACCAGTCTTTTACCCAGCATGCTGCATGCTAAATTTCTACTCTGTGGGAAACACTAAACTTTACAATTCTCATATAATATCCTGTACAATGAAATTAACACTTTGAATTTGAAATCAATTCTGTGTTACAGATAACGCTTGACTCCTCAGTGCACATACTGCAAGCTTGCCAATGGCTCTCTAGTAGTGCTTCAAAAGAGGTCCATCAGAGTACAACTCATCACAAGGAGAAAGACGCAGCGAGATTGGAAGAACTGAAACTCAAACTAGATGCCATCAACTCTAGGCTACATGTGAGTGTCACCCTGTTTTGTTTTAAAACTGGACCTAGACAGTTTGTGGTTTATTTGATGAGCTGTATCCTCTCTGAGCGATCCCTGATTGCTATTTTCCAGGTTTGTGGCATTGTGAATGTTGCTAGCATCGTGACTAAGGGTGTGATTCCTGACTACATGGCGTATACAGGATTAAAAGATCCCCAACATAGCTAGATAGCTCAGTTGTTAGAATGCCAGAAATGTACTCATCAGCTCGCAGGTTCAGAGCTTGCTCCAACTTATATTTTTTCCCCTGATTTGTTTTGGGGGCAGATTACGTCAAGCGAACTTCTTCAGGTGTTTGGCCAGCACTGCAGTCAGATGTGTGCTGATGTGTGGCAGCAAGGCATGCCCATGGGCAAAGTGTGGAGAAAGAAAACCACTGATGGTGAGTAACAGTGTTATAATTGAGTACTCCTCCATGAGGACGAGTACAAGTATAAACACTGCAGTGTTTTGAGAGCCTATTATGACAAGTTTGAGTACAGAAAACTGTAGTTGAGAGTGAGTATTGTGGTCTTTTTGACAATAGACAACGTGCACAGTAGATGCACTTTGTGACCATTTCTGAGAACTTTAAATTTCAAAATTGCAACCTTGCGTACCCCTTTCCATTGATCAATATCAATCTATTTGAATATTTTGTTTTAATAGATCTGCCTACCGAACATAACCCCTATGTCCCAGCAGCTGTCAACACAATATTGGTCCCGCTGGTAGAGGGAGTAAGTAATCTCAGGATATCAGCCCAGATTGCCATCATATCCGTCACCGTGACGAACATGCTGGAGATGTGGATGGCGCATGTACTACGAGAGAAGCCCAAATTTAGGTAAATTTACTTCTCTGCAATTCTGATGATTTCTCTGCAATTCTGATAATTGCGGACAAGTTGCGGGTAGAATCATTCACTGTTCAAAAGAAGCTCTGCATTTGTCCCAGACACGTTCCAGCAAAATTTTCATTAGCAACTGCTTGACTCACCGATACTGATAACTTCATTGTGGGAAGACATTGTGGGAAGATTGTGGGGAAGTTGTTCAGAACTCTGCAGCTTATACCTGATAAAATGTCCGCAACTTGAGATGGGCCCTAACTGACAACAATGAAATTGATGCACTTAATCCAGTTACCTACATTATTCTCAGTTGGGCAATATTCATGGATGAGTAACTTCACAAAGTGATACCATGCTATAACAATTCCCATTGCACCTAATCTATTTATCTACATCTGTTCTCAATTGGGCAGTGTTCACGGAGCCCACCAACTCAGTCAAGACGTGGCATATGTGCGCACATGGCTCATGTCAGACAGCAATGGCCTGGAACTACAGACCAGACAGAGCATGCTCACACTGGACGCCTTCAGGCACTTTGAGGGCGCTATTTCACTTCTGAAGCACCAGCCACGTCGTAGAGGCATCAACTCACCCACCAGAGATGACGCAAGTGAGTTTTTAGGAAATGTTTGTGAAAGAATTACTGAAAAAGAAATGGGAAATGTACATACAAATGGTTCTGAAACAATGATGAATATGTATCATAAAGATGTTGGAGTATTTTTGTTTCAATAATCTCTCTGTCCCTGTGCTCCCACCCACATTTCTTATAGACGTTAAAAATGAAGTACAATTTTTTATGAATCTTTTCTGATTGAAGTTTTTCCTTAATGCTGTGACTTTTGACTTATTCTAGATTCTGAGTACAGCAGCAGCACGGTGCCCAGCAGCGCAGGGTCCCACCAAGGCAGTGTGAGCAGTCTATCAGACACCCTACCCCCGGGGGGAACCAACACGGTGGGGGAGCCCCTAGCCCTGGGGAACGGCAGCGACATGGGGGAGAGCGGATTTGAAGAAGAAATATTCCGAGTCCCGCACCGTAAAGAGTGGCTGAGCTTGCGTGTCCACGGCAACCAAAAATGGCGGCTGTTGCCATTTGGCTGCCTAAATGTGGGCGTGGACTCTTGACAGGGGGGCGTATGTTGCTGGCAGTAGACGAGAGACTAATTTCATGGATCCACAAAGCAGAAAAAGACTGCTTAGCAAATTTGTATGCTCAGCCAAAAATTTCTTGGTAACCAGTCATGACAAAGCTCATCTCATGGAGTTTTGGCTGGTAAACCTGTTTTTGATAAGCAAGTATTTTAGTGCTTAGCACATTTCTGCACTAAGACAGCTCCTTGAAATTTACCCCAATTAATCCCAATATATTCATAGCAAAAAATCTATGAGCTGTTGAGTTTATCCTACTCTTGCGTTAAAGGCTCCATACACTTTGGTTCCAATTTGATAGGGCTCGGTGCTAAGCGCAGACATTTTACTTAGCACAAAAAATATTTGCTTGTGAAATAACAGATGACCATCCCATATCACATGAGTGTCACATTGTTTGTGACTGGTTTACAGATCATAACGTGTGCCAAGCAGGATTTTCTGTCCATGAAAGTTGGACAGATGGTCTTGCGTCTCAGTACCCGGGAATGCAATTTCCATGGTAATTAAGTGTCACACTTGGGTGGTTTTCTAAAATGTTAATTGGTTCATCTCCGGTTTCGACTTCATGTCTGGCTTTTCAGTCAATTGGAAGTCTGTAATATTCAAATCAAATGGAAATTCTTAAGAAACGTATTCCTATGTTAATTAGTTTTGATTATTTTGAAGTAGATGACGGTCTCATATTGAGCTTGATGAGTCTCCCAGGTTAGGAGCATTAAGTTTCCTGAAATCAATACCAGATCGAGTCAAAGCCAAAGTTTTGGAAACCCAGATTTTGTTTCAATTTTACCTCGTAGGTTTTCAAAACTTGTTCAAAGTACTGTCAAATAGAATTAAATCTTTGTCTTCGTATGTAAAATATTGTTCTTTCGCCTTGTCAGCAACATACACCGTAGCTTGTCACCAGACTACAGGCACGGTTCTTAGTGTGCAAGTCCAGGTCTGGTACCTGATAACAGATATTTTGCTGCCTGTAACATACAGTGACTTGTAACCGTCCTATCAATGTTCTTATTTCTTCAAATTGCAATTATTATTATTTAATGAAATATTTGGGTTGTATTTGCAATAGGCCCTGTTTAATGTTGACATCCTAGTGTTTCGTCTATAAATAAGTATTAAATGCTTAATTGCATATCCCGGCATGTACGTCCGCAGGCAAATGATAATATATTACATTTCTCACCTGTTACTAAGGTTCACCATAGATGTGGAGGCTTGGTCGTGCTATTTTTAGAAATAATATAAGATGGAGAACAAGGATATTTAAGTCCTAGTACAAAGAATTTGTGCAAAAACCAAATCCGCCCACAATTTTTAACTGATTCATAAGTGATGTTTGCTAGTTGACAGTATTGTTGCACTTGCAACTACTTAATATTCTGATGATAAACTTCTATGAATTTAATGCCAGATCGAGTTATATAAATAAGCATCTATTTTATGCACTGAGAGAGGCATAACTATTATTAATGCAATTGTAAAACTCCCACCTCATATACATGCAGTCAAACAAAAACAAAAAAGGAATTAATGTGGAAGAAAATTGTAAATACATTTAAGTCACTTAATTAAAGAATATTGATGTACTTGATTTTACCCTTCCTTTTGTGGACACAATGTTTTTTAACTTGTGGCTGGCCCCATTCCTTTTTTTATGAAGTAGTAAACATTCATGTACTTACTTGAGGTGTGAAATTCATTTTAAAAAAACGTGCTAGAATTCAAACCAAGGAATCTTGATGATTGTGCAAATTAATTTTTTATAGCCCATTCTCTGAAATATTATATACATATACTGATATTAATTGAAATTAATTGCTTAAGCATAAGCAGAAATATCTGCATAAGCAGAAATATCCCCCCCCCCCTTCAAAAGTTTTTTTTTTTTTTTTAAATAAGTCTTAACTTGATCCCAGTAGATGTGTTCAACCAAATGTGGGAATACGTTAACATCTTTTTTGCACAAATAATTCAGTTGTTGGATCCAGTTATTTGACTGAATTCAGGATCATTCTCCTGAAGACGGTCAGAGCATACTGACCGGAACGTCGAGTTTATACCTCTGGTTCTTTTCAGAACCATTCTCTTAGTTGAGAAATTATTCGCACATGGTGTTTCCGCAAACCTTTCATTATTTAGGATCAAAGTGATTGCATAAGATGTGCTGAAACTAGTGGTTGGCACAGCAGCTATATCGTGGCGATGCAAACATGGTCACACAAGTTCCCTGCTTTTGTTAGGACAGCAGGAGGGTTAACTATGTCAAAATCTTGAATGGTCAGTACACTTAAAGTGTGCATATGACAATACAGCTCAGAGTTTTGACTGTCATTGCCTGGGATTTAGATTGGGAATCGCAACACTGGTATACCTATTGAAGTGCAATATGTCCGAGTAAATTGGTAGATTTAATAGGACACAATGAACGGACAGTAAAACTGATCAAGAGAATTTGCTTACACACAACTGGAGAGAAATATGAGAATGTTTAATAAGATGATTTTAATCTGTAATTTCAGTTTTTATTGATCATAGGTGTAATTTGAGCATCGTGTGTTTTAAAACCAACAGACAGTATTACTAAAATCAAATCGATATGGCTGTACTTAATTTGAATGGAAATATACATGTATTTTGTTAATTTCTGAGTACAATGGTCAGCCGGTGCTGCAGATCTAAAATTTGAAAGTTTGAGGTCAATGCAATATTGTACTTAAGCAGTGGATGAATTGTAATCAATTTATTGAATGGCAATTTTAGTTTCATATCAATGTGTAAATACATTTCCTGATTGAGATATTATATCACAATGTGCCCTCCCAAAACTGTTACAACAAAAACAATTATTCCTACCCCCCCCCAAAAAAAAATATATAAATGGATTTACTGATTCAGAGGCGGCGTTGTATAAAGCTAGCATAAAGCGATGAGTTGTGCGTATTGTCTCAAATTTTAAAGTAAGATTTTGAAACTTATGACTAGTTTTCGAAATTTCTGAAACTTCTGAGTCTGGTTCCAGAATGGGATAAACAATTCTGAAATTTCGAGACGTTCTGTTTTTAGACAATCATTGCTATCAGAAACTGATAGACTTGTATCTAGACTCATCAAATGTTATTTTCTAACGTTGAAAGGCATCATAAGTCTCCATACTAAGGGTCAGTTAATTCTCGATGCCAACATAAAAGTATATATAAATTTGTGTCACTAAGTATTTGCATTGCAAATTCACAAAAAATGGAAAACATTTCTTATTCTGAATTTCGTCATGAAATTCTGGGATTACAAATTCACTTTGCATTCATGTCAAGTGCATAATATATGAACTGGCCTTTAATGAAACAAAATGCCAAATGTATATTTTCCCATATTTCAACTTTCATTTCAATATTTATACCATTTCTCATGTAAAATAGCAACCTACATGTATGTGTGATGTACATTTCTAAAATCATATATTTTTCACATTTCTTTCAGGTTAAGTTTGACTTAAATGTACTTGTACTTACGGAAACTCTTGTACTGTATTCCAAAACATTCATGTAAAAAGAAATGAGAAATAATTGCCGCTTTTCCTTGTATATATATACCAACATTGTCCTATTCTGGGAAATATCTTTCTGCACGTTATGGCACTATAGTCATTGGTTTTGTGGAGCAGTTTTCAAGTCATTCACAAGTCAATCACAAGTCCAGTCAGAAGCTATGTTCCAATGAATTGTGAAGGCATTCCATTGTCTTTGTTCATCCCCTGTTACTTGGGATTTCACATGTGATGGACATGTGATTCATAAGTTTGATGTGTGATTTGACATGTGGTTTGTCATGTGATTTGTCATGTGATTTGACATGTGATGAACTTGACTATTTCTCTGCTATTTTGTTTACTGTCATTTGTTGCTGTGCCTTTCCTGAAGTCTTTTACTTTTTCATTATCATTTTTTTCGTGGGGTTTGGTTGTGTGTTTGTTTTAAAAAATATATTTTTTTTGTATTCAGCATCCTATCTTTTGCCAAATTAGGGGAGATGGACTGATTTTTTTCTTACCAAAATGGTACATTGCTCTATAACAATTAAATTCAAGAACTATTTATCCAAATTGTTGAAAGTGTTAAGAACAAGCTTGGAAAACGATGTTGTGGACTTGGGTAAATGCCACCCCTGATCACACACATTTCACTATGAATTCCAAATTTGCATATGTGCATTTTGTATCTGGTTCATTTGCAGTTTTTTCCCCATTTACAAAGTCAGTCGCTGCAACTGTGTGCTCGTGTGCGATATACATACATATACATTGCACATCCAAATTGTTGCAAACCGTTTCTTGCCTGGGTAATATATTTTTTTTTTTGGCTTGGAGCACTTCACACCTCATTTGGTTACAAGGGTGCCCATAACGCCACAAAGAAAAGAGATGTTTTGCAAGAAAACAGATGTATGCATCAAATATGTTTTCAACCAAAAAGTAAGGGAAAATTAAGTTTAAGTAAATCATTCTAAGGATCTGTTTTTCTGAAACTGTTCAACTTTTCTCTTTTTCAAATGTGATAATGGGCTTTAGTAAACTTGGGTCAATCTCCAGACTTGTATCTAATTGCTTCAGATACAATATTACATTCTCTGTCTATCGTAGCTGCACCTCCAAGCTTTTTCCTCAATAGTCGGAAGTTTTGTTGGGTGAGCAATTCTTTTCGGAATTAAATGGTTCAAGGTATTTTGGATGCCAAAGAGTTTATTTAGTTGTTGTTCCTTTTTAACATTTTTATGAAATAATTGTTTTCTCTCTAGGATCTATTAAGAAATATACCAATATCAATGTAGATAATTTCAATTTTGGGGAAACGTAATTGTGTAACTGAATGAAATAGAAACTAAAATGTCAGTATGGTTTCTGATATGAGTTTTGAAGGCATTTCAGGCCTTTTATGATGTTGTGAATCTGTGATTTGCAAGTAATGATATGAATTGTAAATGCAAAAAGTGTTTAAGACCTGTAAATTGTGTCATGGAACAAGAAACAAAGTACTTACTTTTTCAAATAGAAAACGTACTGTGAAGTGTATTTTAGAATTTATGTAACAACTGCTTGGTTGTTTTTATTTATTTTAGATAAATTGTTTACTTTACAATATCTCACAAAGTGGAAACTTTGGTTTTATTTGTTTCTGTTGGAGAGCTTTGTGCTCAAAATAAATATGAAACACAAATGTCTGTAATGATGATTTAGAAAATTTATTTATTTGGGAGCAAATCCGGGCATTTTAAAATTGGATGCCGATGGAAAATAATTAAACGATAATATATTGTTGCTTTTTAGTTTCCAGAAATGCATTATTGAGTCTCTAAAATTTGAATGTCCCTTGAGTGGAAGGGGGGATGGACTGGGAGCCCCCTCCCCCCCCCCCCCCCCCCCCCCAGCACACGCCAACCTTGCCCCTCCCCTCCCGCCCCAAGGACTGGTAAGTAATAAACTTGCACCAGCCAGTACAGGGTTTAACACAAGCATAAAACAAAATTGTATATTAATTTACAATTATTAATTTTTTTTTCATTTCTACATTCATAATTTGCAAAATTACGGTAACTTAAAATAAAACAAGTGAAATTGGCCTTTTTTGCGGGACTGAGCTTTTAACAATGCAGTAAGGACTTAAACGCCAGTTTAATCTTAAAACGACGTGGCAGCAGACAACTTGACGATTTCGATGGTAATCTGCCACATTGTCGTATGTATCGTACATGGCGCCAGGTACCTGTGATCTTCATTCGGCCATTTTTTGTTGGGGAGCGCACGGTGGTTGCAGAAGTCCAACATGGCACGGTTATTTCAAACGGGAATTTTTCTTCTTTTAGGTATATCTTCAACGTTAGGCTTGTATTTCCACATTGGTGAAACAGAGAGGAAATGTTTCATCGAGGAAATTCCAGATGAAACTATGGTAATTGGTGAGTAACAAGGGCTAAGTTTTACAGTAAACATATGCAACGTTGTGAAGTCACCTGCCCCATTTCTTTATGCTCCGGGTCACTTCGCCCCATTTATTGCCATTTTGCACTTAGCCCTCCTTAGCCTTAGGCCTAGGCCTATGCTCTTTTTTTTCAAACAATTGAATAGCCTACAGCCCATAGGCCTATGTAAAGCGAAAATGAAAAGTGCAAAGTAAAGCTGTACTAGCATGACTAGGCAGGCTTGGTTCAAACGTAAGCTTACGTTCTCACGTGTTACAGTGGTGTTAGTTTGTTTATGTTTTGAATTTTGTGTAAAGTTTGTCATGTTTGTGTGTTTTTGTCTAACGTAACGTTCGTTAGGCATTTTGTAGGCTTTGTTTAACTTTATTTCCATGTAATTTTATAGTCCGAGTAACTTGGACCCAACTTATCGCCTTTTTAAAAATTTGGACATGGTCTGGCGATAGTAGGGTCCAAGCCCATTCCGAGACCTAGACAACACACAGTCACTGACAGTCCCAAAAACCAACATTTTCCAACAAAAAACATCAGATTTCACCTTCAAAACGGCCTCCAAATTACTAGATATGCCACCTGAGGTACAAGTAGACATCGATAATTAAGATGGTTGTACTGAAGTTTACTTACGATCCGGAAAAAAAGTGAAATTTTCCGTTCATTTCGGAGAGCTCCCCTCGCGATCTTGAACACGTTAAATTTGCGATCGTGTTTAAAGTTTGAACGACGCGATTTCTCTACATGCCCAGCGTACATTCGATGGTCCCCGTATCCCGAGTGCGATTCCGTTACCGAGCGCGCGCGATGCATCGATTATGATAATGAGTAGACTGGATCACGTTTGTAAACACATGTGCATTTCAAACGATAATAGGGAGTCGGGAACTAGCGCAGCTTTTATAGCGGGTACCAGTTCAAGCTGGTTCCCGATTCCCTTTTACAGTTCGAAATGCACATGTATGTGTTTACAAACGTGATCATTATCATAATCGATGCATCGCGCGCGCTCGGTAACGGAATCGCACTCGGGACACGGGGACCATCGAATGTACGCTGGGCATGTACAAGAAATCGCGTCGTTCAAACTTTAAACACGATCGCAAATTTAACGTGTTCAAGATCGCGAGGGGAGCTCTCCGAAATGAACGGAAAATTTCACTTTTTTTCCGGATCGTAAGTAAACTTCAGTACAACCATCTTAATTATCGATGTCTACTTGTACCTCAGGTGGCATATCTAGTAATTTGGAGGCCGTTTTGAAGGTGAAATCTGATGTTTTTTGTTGGAAAATGTTGGTTTTTGGGACTGTCAGTGACTGTGTTGTCTAGGTCTCGGAATGGGCTTGGACCCTACTATCGCCAGACCATGTCCAAATTTTTAAAAAGGCGATAAGTTGGGTCCAAGTTACTCGGACTAGTAATTTTAATGGTGAGAGCTCCTTGGGAAAGCAGTTTTTTAAACTGAAATAGACTACAATCTTTAACAAAGATTACCCCAAAAAATGAAAAATAAAATTTCTTTATGATGGATTGATTTTTCACAATGTGTTGTGTAACTTAAAAATGGACCATATTTTTCCATGAGTTGACAATTCCAAATATAACGTCAAGACCTTTGGCTCTTGGAACCAGACTATCAACTGTATTTTCTCAAACTTTATTTCCCTTAAAACAATAAAAGCATCCTTCAAACATTGTCAAAGCCATGGATAGCTAAGAGAAATTTGAAATCTACCTCCAATTTCAATTAAAAGTAGAATTTGATTTAAAAACATAACGTAAACGGTAAAGAAAAGAAAAAGAAAATGTTTCACAGTGCGGATTCAATCCTGGGACCTTGGGTATGGTAGTCCGACATTTATCTGATCGAGCTACCAAAGCGCTCTGGTTGGAAGGGAAGTTATAAATGTGATAATAGATTCGCAATAGTGTTTGTGCAATGCCGTATAAATGATAGCAGTTGAAAATTGCATTGCCTGCTGCCGGCTGGTGATGATTACTGGTATAGAATTAAGGCATGTTTGTCTAATGCTGATGGCATTATTTAATCATTTGCAGGTAACTACAAAACGCAGCTGTATGATAAGAACACCAACGACTTCATGCCCTCCAGCCCACATATTGGTATGCATGTAGAAGTCAAGGACCCAGACAACAAGGTCATCCTATCCAAGGTGTACAGCTCGGAGGGCCGATTCACATTTACGTCTCACACTCCGGGAGAACACTCCATCTGTCTCTATTCAAACTCCACCAAATGGGCCATGTTTGGTGCTAATAACAAAATGGTAGGTACTAAATCAGGATTTCCCATCCCCCCTCCCCTCTTCCCTCCCACTCTCCAGATTGTAGGATTAATGAAACCTTTATCTTTTGAACCTTTTTTTGTTGCAAGGAACCTCCAAAACCCAACTTGTAATTTGTAAATTTGGTAAATAGGTATCCGATCCCATAATCTGGATCTAGTTCTTGACATCAGTGGTCAGGTACTCAGGCACCTGTTCCGATGCATACCCCTAATCTAGAATCTCGATCAAGTTTCCTCTGAATACAACCAAATGCAACCAAAAGCAACCAAATGCAACCAAATGCAACCAAATGCAACCAAATGCAACAAACTACTATCAAATGCAACAGAAGGCAACAAGATGCTACGAAGCTGCAACAGTGGATTCATTCGCCTTGTGCAGCTTCTGTATAAACACCAGCTTTGGCACTATGCAGTAACACAGTAAACTTAAACCCTTGTTGCATTTTGTTGCATTATTTTTAGAGTTGATAAAAACCTACAGAAATTTTGTGGCGATATACAAAATGTTCAGCTATTTTTTCTTTCATTTGTCACTCTCGCAGAGAGTTCATCTAGACATTGAAGTCGGTGAACATGCCAACGATTACAAACAGATTGCTGAGAAGGACAAACTGACAGAACTCCAGCTACGAGTCCGACAGCTTCTTGATCAAGTTGAACAGGTGCAAAAAGAACAAAACTACCAAAGGGTGAGTATTCACAATTGTTGTTCATGTATGTTGCTGCTATTGTCCCTAAACCTGGAATGTATTTTGTCGGTAAAACCCAGTCAACTTCCGACACTTGCCAGAGTGAGAAGCCTGTCCAACGTCACAAAATCAGGTCAAAATTTCCAAGACCAAACTGCCTCAGACTCAGAGTCCATGGTTGGCAGCTGCATCAGGATGCAGATGTGGCATTGTTGAATGGGACTAGCTCTCATTGTCTCATTGTGTTGATAGCCCAATGCAGCAAGGTCCCGCAGACTTTTACATCTGTTGCAGTGTTTTGCATCTAAGCATGTTTAGAGTTACAATAATAATAATAGTCACTTGTATTTATAAGGCACCAATGCCAAACATGCCAAAGGATACAAAGTGCTAATTGTTTGGCTTTTTAACTGACTTTATAATGTGCTGCATAATTGCTGGTTAGGATTGGACATTTTATGGCAAGGGCCATGAGCGCCCATCTGTGGCGGATACCGGCGCATTACAAGTCTTTTTGTCTTTATACAAAGACTATGCCTTTGGTTTCCTCACAATGGATGGATCCCAGCAAAGTTAGTGTTTCAGCCACCTGAATACCAATTCAATGTTCATCTTGTCCCATCCAGTATCGTGAAGAGCGGTTCAGGCAAACCAGCGAGAACACCAACCAGCGTGTCCTGTGGTGGTCCCTTGGACAGACTGTCATCCTGCTGGTCACAGGCTTCTGGCAAATGAGGCATCTCAAGGGTTTCTTTGAAGCTAAGAAACTTGTATAGTACTTTTTGTCTTGGATTTCTTTAGTATTACAAGTTTAAGGTAATGAAGGCCGGTTCATAGTTGACAGGAATTTCAGTGCGAAGCGAATTCGTTAGGGTAACGGCGACCGTCACTTTAAAAAGTTCCAATTGTTGACGTCTTAAAAAATCGCTTCGCCTTTGCGTGAAGTATGAACCAGCCTTGATTCTATCAGAGAGATGTGAGTTTCAATACGGGGGTTTACCCTTCACCGATGTAATTTTATACTCTTAGAGGTCTGATGAGTTTAGAAAAGCAAGCTTGTGATTATTTTTTTCATCCCGGCCTCGATGGTCAAGTGGTTAAGACGTCTGCACCAGTCAGCAGCAGGTCGTGGGTTCGAGTCCCACCCAAGCAAGCTTGTGAGATTCTGTCTTTCAAGCTCTCAGACATCACTGAGTGTATAGTGCAGAATGGTAGAACCTTATATTGACGTTGTAGGGAAATAAAGGGTTTTTACAAAGCAGGAATATTACAACCAACAGGAAGTTGGCTTTTTGACACCATCGGTATATTATTGATATGGAAAGTACATGTTAGGAAGGGGGGTAGAAAGGGCTCCACGGTTATTTTTTGAGTGAAGTATAAAAATGGTGATAATTTCGGCGTAGAATATTTCTAGGATGAGCATCAGAAGCTGTAATCCAAATATAAGGTGAATGGTGTACTTCAAGAACTCTAAATCCTTGCATGAGGCCAAAGGATTTGAAGACTTTCCATTTGGTTTGGACAGTGAAGACTTCTGAGTGATTCTGAGCCAGAATGGAAGGCGAACCTTCAGTCGAATCCCAGGTTTCAAAAATGCCAAGGTGACTGGATGCGCTATCGTTACACCAAATTTCACACTTAAAGAAACTTGTAATTGATGACATGAATACAATACATAAAATGCATCAAAACAAAGAATGATTTGTTGGCCGAAACAAAACAATCAGGGGTCATTTTATAATGTATTGATCGTCAATACCATTCTTACATTTCCAGTTGTAATATATATTTGATAATTCCCAGGGTTCGTAGCGACTGATTTAAAAGCTTAGAAATTATGCAATAATTTGTGTTTAAGTTTACAAGTGCTTGAAACCCCTAGGTAGATATTTTAAATGTTTTATGTGAGTGTAAAGTGCACACTTAATTCTTGAATCTTTCCTGTGATAGTGGACTGTTGAAATTTGTTGGTTGTAAAGATTTATCTTGCAAATGACAATGGTGTAGATTTCCTGTGTCTGTGGAGTCCAGAGATGGTGTGTTCATAGTGTTTGAAACATTTCTTGGGTTTATAGAAATTCAACTCTTTTTTCCCCACTAAGTACAAAAATGCTTGTATTAAAGTGGGTACATACTTTTGGGCATGCCTCATTTCAAATGCTTTTTTTCCCTTCATTTTAGTAATAAAACTTAATTTATCAGCTTTTGTTTTGTTTTTTTGAGCAGTGGTTTGGTGGTCAGAATACTTTTCCCCAGAACTTCAATGTTTGCAATTACCTTTAGGTGTGTGTACTAACATTGAATTGTAAATACAAATTTGAAAAAAAAAAAATCTGTGTCGTGTCTTAAAGTTATTAAAACTTGATTAAAGTTGTCAAATTAACTTCAATTATTGTTACAAAGCAAATTCAGTTGATTGCACAACACAAAGTGTCTTTTTGATCAAAATTTTGGGTGATGGTGAACAGTGTGACTAGGAACACGTTGTTCGGATTGATTACAAAATGCGTATTTTTTTTTGCTATTTAATCAGTTTCCCTAGTTTTTGCCTCTGAAGAAGTCTTTGCTAAAGACGAAATATATCAGACCTCTCCAACTTTTGAACTGTTTATTGCAGGTCAGTCCAGTCAGTGAGCAGTTTGCAGCAGCTAAATTATTTGTCATTTTTGAGTTTTTCCCAGCTGATATTTCTTCCCTTGCCATTTCCTATTTAAAAGTCTTGTAATGTAATCTAGCAAGTATTGTGGATTGCACCATGAAATGCTGGGTACAATCACTTTGAAGCACCGAGTATAATTTGTACACACTCTTCATCAAGTACTGTTGTAGCAACAGTGAAATGCCACTGTCTAATGCAGCCAACAATATAACTTCCTTGTTACTTTTGTGTCCTTTTTTGGGTTGGGTCATGGTTTGTTTTTAAATTTCAAAATTCATTCACAAATTCTACCAGTTATTTCCCAACTGTAAGATATGTAATTTTTGTATAAGGTTTTGGTCATAACACATGTCAAATCGGTTGAAATCATTCAAAATTTCATATTTTCCACAAACTACTCTGTCACTTGAAAGAAAAAATTGCTTTCAAGCCAAATAGATTTTCTTTGGAAAAAAAAATTGGCACAGCCATACTTGATAAATATTCCATGTCACAAACTTGGCGTTTGTACATGCATTTCACAAGAGTAAATATGGAATTCACTTTTTTTCCATCCAAATGTGCTCCATTTCTTTTACAATGTACTTGTGTGTGCATTGTTAGGTGTACATGTATTAATCTCTAGTATGTTACGAAGCATACACTAGACAAACGTTTCTTCGGTTGCAGCGATTCGTTTTAATGAATATTGTGTTACAGTCAAATGTGTATGCAATAAAATTTGGTTAAATGTGTTAATAATTGTGTTGTGCTGTTGATTTTGTGAAGGAGACATGATACTTTATAAACAGCTGCCAAAATTAAAAAGTTGTAATTTCATGATTTGAAAAGGTTCGTTTATGGTTAACATGGTTGCCGGTAATTTTTTCCCCCAGCTTGTAGAAATTAACGTATGATTTCAAATTTGTGCTAATTAACTGTTGACTACATGTACTCTTGAATGATTTGGTATTGGTTGAAGGTCAATGACTAATAATATACAGGACAACATTGTCAATATTGCCAACAACCTTCACAAAGGACAATAACAATTCCTGTTCTTAGAAAAAAAAACTTTATGGGTCCTAAGTTGACACAGCACTGTAAAAAAAATTTACAAAACAAGCAAGTTGACCAAGTTGAAAGAATTTTTGTGCAGTATTTTATTTTGTTTCAAGTGGTGGGATTACTTTATCATGCTTAAACCTTGAAGTCTAATTCTTCATTCCTTTTTGTTCAATTTCAAATTTTCGTAGACATTTTTAATCACTTGACAATGAGATAACCTAGGTGTGAGGTGTATTAACAAAACATAAATATCATGTTTTATTTCAGGGAAGCAGTGTGCAGTTACGGGTCCCTCCGTGTTTACTGATTTTGTCCACCCCTCCACTTTATGACAACTCCGTTTTATTCCCACTTTTTTTACATGGATACCCTTCTAATAATTTATTTTTGAGTTTTTTCACATGGATACTAACACATTTGTATTTAGTTTAGTTCTTCAAAATGGATATTCTAAATAATATTAAGGCATTAGTGGCCAAGAGCTTTGGGTTTTTACAATGTAATGCTATGAACTGTTCTTGATTATCTAAAATTTACAAATGTCAGCACAGAACCTATGTCTTGCAAAATATACTTAGTTGACAGCATTAGAATAAGTTTAACAGCATTAAAATAACTTGTTCACACATTCACATAAGGAATAAATTTGCTCATTCAAACAACATGACTATGTCACACTTTACACTTGATCCCCAAGCAATGCTAAAAATGCTAGTTAAGTTGCCAATATATACAGATATTTAAAATCTTCAATATTAATTACACATTAAAATACATTTCGTAAATTGACCATATGAAAAACAATTGCTTTGAATGTTATTGCAAAAAAAATTTTGCAAATTCTTGACAAAAGTGGAATGTTTATTTAAAGGCGCTTAGGATCCTTACACCATGATTAAACATGTTGACGAGACTTTCCATTTTACAACAAATAGTTTGAGACATAAAAAGTTCAAAATTATGAAAGACATGATTGGGAAAATATTTGTTTATTGTGCTATCGAAAAGCTTGTAAAATATTTTATTAAGAAAGACCACTTTTGGTTATTGCCTGTAACAATAATGCAAAATGGAATGTACCTGTGAGTAGCATAGACATTCAATCGCTAATAAAATCAATGCAAATGTTAATGTCAACGATACTTCAGCCAAAATTTACCTGAAGGCACTGCTGTATATGTATACTATTTGCTGCTACATGTACATGTCCAAAAGCAACCTAATAGTTTAAACCTAAAAAAGTAAAAAGGTTTGAAACAATTCTGAGAGGTAAGGTGGTCAGCTTTCAAATAAGAATATTAGAAGTTGTACAAAACAAGCAGGGGCCGTTTCTCCTCTGGCTTCGAATATTTAACCTTTGACCTGTAATATGAATATTCAGATTTGCCAACTTTCCCACCCCATTTTTTGATTCAGGGCTGCCTCTCCTGTGCCTTTGAATATTTTAAGCACTGACCGATTATATGAAAAGACAGATTTGCCAAAGTTCCCACCTTCTCCACCCCTACTAATATGAATATTCAGAATATCCCGCCTCCTCAAACCCCACTAATATGAATATTCAGATCTGCCAAACTTCCCACCCCCTTTTTTCTTGAGGGGCCGCCTCTCATCTTCTTCCGAGTCTGTATCCATCTGCACTCTTCTATCGATGTATTCGTCATCACTGGGCGTGGCTGTCCGTCCCACTGGTTCTGGGCGGAGCATTCCAATCTGGGGCAGGGCGTCGCCTTGGAATGATGACCTTTGTGAGTGGTCATCGGGGTCTTCAAACTTTTGGGCACCAGTGGTGATGGGCGCCAGTTTCTTGTTCTGCTTGTTCTTCTTCAGTTTCTTGAGGAGTTTGTTGGGTTTTCTGTTTGTATTCAAAGACAGAATTATTGAGAAGGATTAATATTCCAAAAACATTCCATCTTCCTAATCTTGTCTGATACTCTTTAATTTGTTTATCTGTGTCATCATGCATTATAAATGTTGAAGCTTTGAGGCAAATTGGACAGAAAAAAGGAAATAAGAAAAAACTTTAATCAATTCGGTAATAATAGGTGATTGGGCAAAGTGTCCTGACATGTGATTGGTGGATCATTGGTCACATGACTTACCTCCTCTCTCTGCTCGGTGTGGACACGGCCGAGCTGCCAGTATTTCCCAGAATGCTCAGCTTAATCTTGTCTTCTAGACTGGAGCCGGACTTCGCAGCTTTGCCTTTCTTGTCAAATGACCTGTAGTATTCCAGAAGTATGAAATTCAGTGGTTGGAGTAGTCACAGGACAGACAGGATGAGAAACAGTGTAACGCACTGAGCCACAGACATGGTGTGACAGACAGGGTGATAGCACACGGTAATCTGAATCAAATCAAGGCACAACTGCTTGGATTGGCTAACAGTCAGCGAAGAATCCCAGGGTATATGGCCAAAAAAAAGAAGGCTCCTTTTGTTGATCCTTACCCTCTCACGTTGCCGTTAGCAACACTGTCTCCCTCCCCCTCATTCTCCCTAAGCTCCTCCCCTTCCTCCTTGTTGAACATCTTTCTCAGTAGCGGCTCCAGTTCTTTTTCTGTCTTACCCGGGAACAAGAGGTAGAGAATGTTGCGAAGCTCGGAAGGGCTGAACTTGCCATGTTTGACCAGACCAGAGATGAACTGTAATTCCTGAGAATATAAGTCAGTCAATAAATATGATAGAATAACTTAATGTGGAGTGCCACTACAGTCTCAAAGCTCTGCACAATTATTACCCCTGTTCATCAGGCCATGAGACCCCTTTTCTGCAGGCGAGATCAGCACAATCTGGTCTCTAGCCACACAGGTACCCATTTAAACTCCTGGGTGGAGAGAGGCAATTGTAGTAAAGTGTCTTGCCCAAGGACACAAGCACCATGTTCCTCATCAGTGTTTGAACCAGTTGCAAGTACCATCACACGTGGGTCAAACACCATTACCACTGGAGCATAACAGCTGGAAATATCAGCTAAAACCTCATACTTGACTACGCTTGATAGTAGCGAAAACAAATTTACTAGACCAGAAGTATTTTTACAATTAAATATCCCTCCCCCCCCCCCTCAGCAATTATAGAGGAAGAAAATTTCACCTGTTCTTGCATCTGTTTAAGTCTCTCCACTTCAAACTTTCTGCGGAGATCTTCAAGGGCTTGGTTGACTTCAATCTCAAGATTACGTCTGAAAAACAAAGAATTCATGGTTGAAAAGTACTGGCCGGCACAGAACGGGGATGACATTTTTAGAAGAAAAAAATCTCATTTTATTACAAGATAATAAATTTATTACATTATTTATCCTCTATTAACTTCCTCTATCTGCAAAACAACTAATTGCCACAGATAAATCCTGCTATATGCATAATTTTAGAAATATAACTAGGTTGATTTCCCCCCCCCCCAAAAAAAATAATCAAACCACATAGAAAATTCTTGAATCCACCCCTGCTCAGGTGAAATGTTTTTCCCAATGAAATTGTAAATTTGTCCATGTTAAACAATATTCCCCTGACCTGAATTCCTCCATTTCCATGAGATGTTTGTGTTTCAGAGCGACTCGTTTCAGTCTCGCCGAGGTTTTGTTCTTTACGTTCTCTGCAAGGTGTTGGATTTCCTCTTCTTGCTTGCTGACAAACAGTTGCTCTCGGTCAGCGAGTTTGTCTCGGAGTCGGCGCTTAAACTCTTTCTCTTGTTTCTCCCGTTGGGCCTTGAGTTTGTTCTCAAGATTCTTTGCCTCCTGTAAGATTAGAAGTAAAAAAGAAATGCCTCTGAGTATGCTGTTAAATGACTTGAGGTTGGAAACCTTATGATGAGCTGTTAGGACTCTGATGAATATATTAATAAACCCCATCGCGAAATGATTTTATATGTAGTGCCAAGATAGTTGTCTAAGAACATGGTTCAGTAGAAGTAAAAGGTAACTTTTTTACAACAAATTTTACCAATAAAAAAGTGCCATTTTGCAATTTAACATTCATTTCAATTCTTATAAAAAACTTTATTCAGATAATGCTGTTGTGAGCTTTTAGATGTTTAACCAGTTTATAGTAACCTTAGCCTACATACCTTCTGATGGTTCTCAATAACCTTCTTGCAGTCAGCATTGCGGATAATTCCCGTTTCTGTCATGTCATCCAACATGTTCATCTTGAGCTGCCAAAGCGCCTTCTGTTGTTCTTCAATCGTCGCGATCTGATTGGCCGACGAGAAACAAGAAGCTGTCACATGACTGGAATAACTTTGGTCATATGGATGTCAATTTCAACAAGCTAGTTGAGTAGCTTGTGACTTGACTTGAGGCTGGAAGACTTGTGGAAGACTTGTGATTAATTTTTGATTGATGAATGATTGACTTGTGATGGACTTGTGATTAACTAGTGATTGACTGCGATTGACTTGTGATTGACTTGCGATTGCCTTGTGATTGACTTGTGATGGACTTGTGATTGTCTAGCAATTGACTTTAATAATGTTCTAGTCTTTTCTTTTTATAAGCTTCATATCCTTTTTTGATACCACTTTCCAACCTTATGCGTAAACACTAATGCATATTCATGATGTTGACTGACCTCTCGTGACCTCTCCAGTTGTAGCTTAGCAACCAGAGCACCCAGTCGTTCCTCTTGCTCTTTCAGCGCTCCAACTTTCGCTTCCATCATTTCGACTCTTACCTTTATTACAAACACAAAAGACACAAATGAAATAATGGCACTTATATCTGAAAATGAAAATAGCAAAAATGTTGAAAATTAACAAATCAGCAAAAAACTAGTTGTGAATTAACCAATCACAAGCAATAAGAGGTGAGCTTTATTTTCTGCTTAGAATGAAATTGGGCTCCGGTTTATGAAATTGG
Organism: Patiria miniata; assembly: GCF_015706575.1. Lineage (NCBI taxonomy): Eukaryota > Metazoa > Echinodermata > Asteroidea > Valvatida > Asterinidae > Patiria > Patiria miniata. The sequence continues at coordinate 6,259,359 of NW_024037071.1, forward strand.
TCCCAGAAATTTGAACAACTGATAGAAATGATACTGACTGCTTCAAGTTCATCTTCTATATCCTCATCATTGTTTCCAGACAGGAGAGTGAGTTTCTCCTCCGCTTGTTTCTTCATCAATTCTTGCTGCGTCTCTTCATCGCTGCCTTCATCACTGTCAGCGAGCTGTCGCTTACGAGCCTGGCGCTGAAGAAATAATATTAACACAAAAACAGTTGGAAAAACCAAGCATGTTTTGCTAAAATATACATATGGGTAGTTTGAGTAAACACCACAAAACCAATTAAGCATGTTTATTTATTTCATAACGTATTTTCATCTTTCTGTTTTAAGACTAAAAGATAAATTTATGTTGTGTTGAAATTGAAAGTTTGGGCTGAGATACTCCTGTCATTTTTAAATCGCCAATTTACTGACTCCCATACCTGTGTTTCTTGATTGTGTTTCTTCTCTAGCTTCTCCATCTGCCTCGCCCGTCGCTTGGCAACCCTCTCTTCCAATAATCGCCGCTGCTTGAGCTTCTGCAAGGCAAGACTGCTGTCCAGGGCCACTTGCTGCTTCTCATGTTCATCTAAGATGCGTTGGCGGTCCTCCTCTGAGATTGCCAGCTGGGAAGCAAGGATGCGACTACAAAGAGAAATTAATCCTTCAGCAGGGGGTCTGGGGTTAGAATCCAGCTTCTCTCCACATGTATAAGGATTCCACGAAAACGATTATGGAGGACACTTTTTCTTCATTTTCATTTTATAACACTGTTAAACATTCTGATGAATACGGCAGCTATGTTGTATAAGTGGGTCTCATTCATATAGTTGTGTCCTCAGGCAGTACTATACCCCAACTTGCCTTTCTGCATTAGCTGGGGAGTATTACACCTGGGATGCACTAGTATCCAAGGAAAGATAGAGGTACTCTCAGTCATTTCATGCCAGGGAAACCAGAGATAAACAGTGGCTAGAAGACTCGCATTGGCTCCAAACAGACTTTAAATTTTACTCGACATTAGAAATGCTGCAAGCAGGTTTTGCAGAATTCCATCACAAGTCATTGATTGCAGTGCCATTTGCTAAATCGGAATCGCACCAGCCAGCAAACCAAGAAATCTTGGTAAGACATCTGTACAAGAAAGCTGCAGGTCATGGGTCCAAGTCCCACCTTCTTAACAAGCCCTCATAGTATAAGGTTCTTATAAAGCCTACATCACTGTAGAGCAAAACCAAACAGTGACGCCACGCCCAAGAACCCAAAGTGAGTAAAGAAAAAAAGGATGGATGCGACCACACAGATTTTTAATGAAAGAAGAAAATGGCAAATGCTCCATGCAAGTCAACCTTTCTTCCTTACCCAACCACTTTCTCTTCATGGTCCCGTATCATCTCTTGTTCCTGTTTCTCTTCCTGTTTCCTCTTGATCCATTCCTGCCGATGCTTGGCCAGACGTTTCTGTGTATCAAAAACAGAAATAACTCTGATCAATTCATCCACGAAAAAAACCAATTGACTGAAACAGGATTCGAACCTGCGATGTCCAGAATACTTTACCGGTGCTCCAAGAACCAAACTATCCAGTCTTCAAGTCAAAGTTATTTTGGCTTCTGACTAGCTCTCCGAAAACTAAGACAATAGGTTGTATGCGCCAGCTAATAGTCGACAGAGCAATGGTACAGAGATCTGGTGGTTACAAGTTCGAATCCCAATTCAGTTACTGCTCTTTGGGAGCATTTTTGAACTGCAAGAAAGCCACATTTTCAAATCTTTTAAAGCAAAAAGAAGGGTTTCATTTATGGAAACAGGGCTGTATTCGACTTGCACAAATATTAATACCGTAACATTTGCAATCTTTTTGTGCATATCCAGTGGGAAATTGTTAACTAACGTTGGCAAACGTTAGCATTATTCACTATTAAAGAGGACACACCCCTGGTCCTTGGTGAAAAATCAAATTATAAAACCTCAATTTTATCAGATTGAGGATTGTTGCTTTGGGACGTATTTTGAGGGACTGGATAGTACCTTTAACAGCCTTTCTTGTTTCAGTCTCTGTTCTTCGTGCTCTTCAGCCAAACTCTCCATGTCTCGTTGGTGCTGGTCTAATATCTCATTCTTCATACGTTCTGTCATTCCTATAGTTATGAAAATAAAAGTAAGTCACAATAAATAGTAAATCGCAATTAAAATATTCCCCATGACATTTTGGCCAAAGAGTGTTGTTAAGTAAATCTATTCTGTGTTTAGCAGATTTCTTTTCTGCGCATCTGACATCGGCTTCTCTCAGGAAATAAATCTGCTTAGTAGGATTCTCCGCTTCGCACTTGATAGACACGATGATAGTGTTTCAGGAGCATTTACCTATCAACAATGACTCACCATGACTCATCAAATCCTTGAAGAATCCCTCTTTGCTCCTTGTCAGTTTCTCCTTGGTTTCCTCGGCCATGTTCTTGTTGAGTTCCTCCAACTGTTTTCCTGCGTCGTCGTCCAGAGATATCTCCAGCTCATGCATCTCGGTACGCTGTGAGGCGAGGAGGTCCATCTTGGCTTCCGTGTGCTGAGAGGGATCTGGGATGATAAAAAAATGTTGAGATGAAGTCAAAACAAGTGTCACAAGTCGTCACAAGTCAATCGCAAATTTTACATAAGTCACTCCTTTGTCCTTGTTCATCCCCTGTTACTATCTTGACAGCTTGATACTCACCCAGATTATTATTCTCAAGTTTTGTTCGCTGATCCTTTTCAAACTGATCCAGTTGTTGCTTATGCTCCCTAGCCTGGTGATAAAGAATACATAGTACTAATGTGAGATATTTATGTTCATTGCGTCTTGACGTACAGACTCAACAGAGTTTTATAAAAGCTAAATAAGGGAGACGTGTTGCTGACAAGACAATGTTGGCAAGCATCCAAGGTGTGTTGCATTTCTTCTGATGGAAACGGTGAAAGTTTTTTCCAGACATTTTGAACCATTGCTGCTGCATTTTTCTTTCAAAAATCCATTGCCATAAATACTGTCAACTATTCATCCTACAATAGAACATACATTGTTGAGAACGTCCATGAATATTTAAGAACATAATTAGTCTGTCACTTTCATTGCCAAAATGAATGCCGAACACTAGTTGTACCATGCTATAATTCACGTTTTTTTATGCAACAATGCGTGGTCTTAAACACAGCGCATTGTCATGATTATCAGGATCAATAACCAGAAGCTCCTGGAAATAGTCTTTGTTGAGGAAGTGCGATTTGCGAAAATTCCTTTCCATTTCAACTGTAGTTGAGATGCAATTTATTTGCCTTACCCTCTCTTCCAGTTTTCTCCTCTTGAGTTCACTCAGCCTCTTATGCAATCCCTCTTCCTGTTTAGTCTTCTCCTTGTCATACGCGCCCTTGGCAGCTAGAAACTCCTGCCTCAGTCTCTGGGTGTAACGCTCTACTTCTTGCTCTGTCAGTTTGTCATCTTTCTCTAGCTCGTCAATGACGCTTAGGGTCTGCGTTACCATGGTATTCAGCATCTGCTTGTTGTGGTCGCCTAGCGACTCCTGCATCAGTGAAAAACAGAGAAAATGTTCAATGAGTGACTTCAACAAAAGAAGAAAATTAGGGTATCCCTTTATGCTTTCACATTCATTGTTAAAAGTAAAAATTTGAGATTTTAGGACAAATAAAATATTACGTTGTACTGAGCCAGGGCCCGTCGTTTGGCTAGCTTCTCTTCAAGCAGCATCCGTTGCCGCGACAACTCATCATCCATGGCCGTTTCGAGGTCCTGCTGGTTGCTACGGTGTTCTCTGAGCAGCTTCATGGCTGCGTCTTCATCTAGCTTGGACTGTAGGATGATCTCATCTAGGTGCTCCTGCTGTAATGACTTGATGGCCAGACGCTTACGGATGGCAATTTCCTGTGACAGAGGAAAGAGTCATTGTCCCAATAACATAAGCCGTGGAAAAAATCTGAACTAGCCCTTGGCTACCAAGTCTGTCTTCATTCTTGATGTTTTCTTTTCCATTACCTTTCTTGCTTTCTCCTGTCTCTCGTCTTGATGCATCTTCAGCAGCTGCATCACTTCATTCTTCTCCGCATCATGCTGTTGCCGTAGTAACAGTAAAATCTCTTTTCTCTCCTACACAACAACAGCAAAAAGGAGATTATCTCACGGCAACAAAATGTTTTTCTGAGAAACATCCAAGACATGTTGACAATACAAACAAATCACAACTCTCTACTTAAAAAGTTCACATTTTAAGCATGTGTCATTTCATTTTAAATATTTTGGATAAATTTTGATAAATATGAGAAAACTCTAAAACCCAGATTTGAGCATATTGGGTCGAGTGTGTTGTACCTCTTCAGTCATTCTCTTTGTCTGAGTCACGGTGTCGTTATACTCCACTTTGTGCTTTCTTTGAAGCTCAGCTAGTTTCAGCTACAGACAAGAAAATGCAACAAATGAATAATTATTAAATATTAATGAACAAATCATTCTCCTTTCTTCAAACAATCAGTCGTAAGTTTAGGTTTGAGTTAAAAATCTTCCATTGATGGTCAATGTAATTGTTGAAATGATTGCATTGAGTGATTTTTTTTTTTTAAATCTAAAAATATGCTCGCAATGTCTTTAGCAATACAAGAAACTTTTATTTCAATTTATTCATATAATTATTTTGATAACAATATAAAATCAGTAACTAATTCCTGTTATATAGGAGAACCTTTTACCGGAAAAATAACAGACACTTTGGTAGGTCACCCAGAACCATCCACTTTCTATTGATATGCAAATTAGACAGAAAAGCACTGAAACACTTACTTTGTTCTGAACGCTCAATTCCTTGATCAGCTCTCGACATTCCTCCTTATATTCATCTTCGAGCGTTTTGTTCAAGTCCTTCACTTTGCGCTGGAATTTCTTGTTGGACTTGTCGCTGATTCTCCGGGGTATGGCGCCCTCTGTTGCCCACTTGTTGATCAGGTTGACGTTTGAGTCCACCATGGCGTCCAGACGTTGCTGTTCTAGTTGGATATCGATGGTGATCGTCCACCAAATATCCAAACTTGAAACGAAAATTGTAATATTTTAAAATTGATTCAAACATTAACAACACTTAAATATGAATTCCAATGATTAAAAGATAATAAGTAAGAAATCTAGAGGTAATACAATTTTAAGAAACAAAACATTTTACTGATGAAACGACATTGTACTCCTTCCAGCAAATCTCACAAATTGTCTACAAAATTACGTCACCATTTTAAAGAAAATGAATATTCATGGTATGTAAATGAACCAAAAATGAGTCTTCCAGCATTTTAATTGCATAAAAGAATTGACAGACCACTATAAGTGTTATTCATGGTAAACAATGATTGTCTTCTCTTGTTGGAATTAAATTCTTTAAATTTCCAGAGTTACATTTTATCGTGACAGCAATATGTCTCTTTTTATTTTAATTTGAATAATGGATTTCTAAACTTACTTGTCAAACTCCAACAACTTTCTTGTTTTGTCTCTCAGGGCCAGAACCATGACAATGCTGTCGTCTATTGCAATCATGCTAGGAAAACAAAAAAATACTCAGTGAATTAAAATAAAAGATTATATTGAACACTAATTTGAAATGTTCATCAAGTGTTAGAACCACTGTGACAGATAATGAATCAATCATCTCACCAGAATTCCTTCAAGTTGCTCAGGCCAGACCGTGCCCCACCCCTAGTGTTCATAACCAACCCCTGTCCCCGAGAGCCCCCGCCATATTTGCCGGCTGGCTGGACAGTAGCGTAAGGACCCTTCCTGCAGAACTTGATGCAGATGAGGCAAATCAGAGCTACGATGATACAGCCAACAAGCAGAGCGACAAAGAACATGATGGCCGCTAGGCCGTGGTCGTAGACCAGACTTTGCTCTTGGATTTCGATGGGAGTGACGCAGGTTTCAGGTTGAACAGCTGGGCTGTAAGACCGACCAGGATACTGCAGGAAGATAAAACAGATCTCTATGAAGGCTTGACTAGGAACATCTTTTTAAAAGAATCAGGGCAGGTAAAAGAAATTTTAGAAAATATCAGAGAATGAAGAGTTGTTGTAGAAAATATGCCATAAAAACAACTGAAGGGAGCTGTGGCTTTTCATCTTTTGTTTCTATGGGGTACGTCCCGGACATAAGAGGCTTCAAAATGGTTCTGAAGTCAGATGAAACCGAGACTGCAGAAACAAAGGACGCTGTAGTGACAATACTGTGTCTTACCTCGGGAGTTATTTCTTGCGTTGGCATGGACTGCCAGGTTGCCGTGGCAACATGCATCAATGGCATATCAATCTTATTGGTCACCGTGTCGTCATCAAAATACGCTTTGTATGAGATGGTGAGTGTGTCGCCCACTAAAAGACGAATCAGGGGAAAAAAGAAAGAATTTTCATGCTGAAAGTAAGAGTTTTAAACATTGAAAATGTTATGTAATTAACTGAAGTTGCAACATTGACAAAGAATACAGCTGTCACAGCTCATTTGCATATCTTGTCAGAGTTGAGACTGAAATAACTTGTGGACTTGTGAGGACTTGATTTCTGCAAAATGGCCTGTTACATGTGACTCACGTTACCAACTAAACAATGACGCATTACACGTGACTCAACGAATGAACAGTTCAAAACTATATGTACATTTAAGTATCTTTTCAAAGATTTATGATCATACACTTACACATCAACTCATCCACTCGATACACCAGGTCCTGCGCCGTCACATCAAAACCTGCAGTTCCAACCACTGGCACCAGACCATTGAAGTATTCTAATACAAACCCTTGCACCTGATCTGTGAGAACAACTCCATAAGCCGGGGCACTAGACTGGGATGAGTGGGACAGTGTCGTAGTGAAGCTGAGGTAGTTCAGTGAGTAGTCAAGATCTTCATTAACTGCCTCATTAAGCTGTGAGAAAGCATATGAGAAACTTAACTGATAAGAACAGGACAACATTTCATTTATGTAGTTACTTATTTAGTTATCTACCCACAGGTATCTCGACTTATTCCAGTAGGGTCCCTTGGTAAAACCTGTGGAAGGAAATGACAGTTAGTTATAGGAGGAAACCCCAAAATGATATTCTAGGGAAACCTACGGGCTCAGGCAGGGACTGAAAACCCAATCCACATATTGGCCATGGTGGGAATCGAACCCGGGTCACAGCGGTATAAGGTGAGAAAAATATCGCTTCACCAACCTGATCCCCTAATCAATACAGTAACAATAGGTATTCAGACAAAGAGTTTTACAATGTGGTCTTCAATTAATCAGACTAAAAAAGTAGATAATGGAAACAACAATTGAACAACAGAATAATCGTTGTAGGCCTATATACTTAGCGTCTTGACATTTGTTTGACCTACCACAGTCATCGTCTTGTCTAGAACCAGATCTGGTTCTGACACGACCAGAATATCGTTGTTTAGAGGAACATTCTCCTGGTTTATGTTCATCGTGAATGAATAGGTCATCCCGACACCATCGACCATCTCTGCTGTTTGTCCAATTACACTACGCACCTGCAAAGACAAAGGATATATCAAATATTATAAACAATATTAGTGTGAATGAAAAATCTTGGAGGAAAAACGAACAAGACAAAAATTTGACTGTATGATTTCTTATTTAAATCTGTCCAGAAGTATGCAAATTTGGCCCACCTTTACGACATAATTTGGAAAATGATTGTTGATTAAAAACCAATAATTTTCCAATTTAATCATTTTCAAAAAAATATCTGATCATTTTTCTTTTTAAATTACAAATCCAAATATATATTGTGCATATCTATGCGCTGAATTCAACAAAGATAATATGGAAGAATTGAAGTGGGTTTTGTTGTTATTTTGGTTTTGTGTGGGTGGTTTTTGTTAGTACATGTACATGCATATTGACCAAAGACATGAATTATAGTAAATTTAGGGGCAGGTGATTTTCCTTTGAAACATTATCAATTATTCACAATTCTGCAGAGTAATATGAAACATTACCACAGGAAAATAAAATATTAAAATAAATCCAAAATAATAACACAGAATAAACACAATAAAGCCTTCAAATGACTTGAACAGAAACATGCTTCACAGTGCCAATTCATCAATATAGGTTTTTTAATATGTTTTGAAAATCAAAATTTAGGGTTTCGTATGTTTTCCGAGTGCTAAAATATTGGCATTAAAAGGTTTTTAGGATGCAAACGGGCAATTTTTTAGCAAAAGATAGCAGAAGTGTAGCGAATTACTTCCCTCCAGTTCTCTACACTAGATAAAGTTTCCAATTTCATGCAAACTGGCAAATTCTGAACACTTGTAAAAAAATATTAGCGAGATAGGCCTATACTGACAATATAATTTCTTCTGGAATCATGATAACCAAACTGTGACACTGTGGACCAAATTGAGTCATGAAATTTTCTTTTAAAAATTTGGAAATGTATGCCAGAATAAAAAAATATAGGTTTTTACAAGTTACATGTTTGTAGGGTACTTTAATAATATAATAGGCTCCCAAGTTGAAATATAGGGTTTTTACAGGTGATGTAGGCTACTTTGAAAAATAAAATAGGCTAGCAAGTTGCAATATATAGGTTTCACTGTGAGGCCTGTGTATGTGATGTATTACTTTCCCCGATACACGCTACACAAACGCATATGATGCACGTCCATTGATCAAATTATAATCCTAATTATACAGCAAGCCTGTTACCATGGTAGCATCATAATATTTGCAGCTGAAATGACTATAGACGCTGAGTGGTACTATCAACATCAATATTGACCCATTACTATGAGGGCACTCAAGCGATATCTTGGTCAAGAGAAACATGGCTGCATATGGAATGTAGCAGTCGAGTAAAATTTCGGTTTATTCAAATCAACTGGTATGATCATCAGTTCAGGGTCATTTTTAAATCTACAATGAAATGAACACTTTTTAATTCGCTTTCGACAAAGATGCTGCTTAGAATTTACATCACCCCTAAGCAAATTCCATCTTATGAACCTTCAAATAGTGTTTGACTTTTTAATTGAGATGAAAATGCAAAAAATTCTGTACTGGCACTATATGTACTCATTTTTATAAATCACTTAGTTTGACATCTTACAATGTTTGCATGCCAGTGAACGTTTCATTGTGCAAGATCAGACAAACTTTTGTTGATATTTAAAACTGGCAATTTCTCATTTATTTTGTGAAGTTAGGTCACAAATATTTTTCAAAACTTACTGTCAATTCATTCTTCACACAAATGCAAATGGGAAACCAAATAGGCTTCATTAAACATACACTGTGAAAACTTCCCAGAGTTGCAATGTGTTAAAGTCATGCAAATTCAAAAGGCAAAACTAGACGTGATGTGTCACTAACTTGTGTTTGCATTCATGCCAAGTATTAAACCAGCCCTTACTGTTAATTTTTACCAACTTACTGTAAAATACACAGTCTCCACGCTGTCTCCAATATTTGCGACATCAAAAAGATTCCACACTAGGCTGGCACTGGCCTGGTTCCCTGCAGTAACACTACGTTTCCGCCTCGCGTTCCCCTGGTTAACGGTAGCATTCTGGATCGTAACGACGGCTATCGGTGATGAAGCGTTAGTGAAGGTGGTGACATTTTGACTGGCCGGGTCGGAGAAAGTGATGTTGGGGCTATCCGAAGCGGCCAGGCAGGAAAAGACATCCAGATTGATGAAGGAAACATCGTCAGATAGAAAATCTAAAAGATAAGTGGGGGAAAAATGATGTAAAAATGGTAAAATGACGAAAAGGTAAAAACAGTTTTCCTAATTACAAAAACTCATCCAAATAAGTGAACTTTCTCATCTAGGGATTTATCACAATTCTACATGTATAATCACTTCCCAAATTTAATCCCCCTGCCCCCCCCCCCCCCCGAAAAAATAATTAAAAAGAAAACAAATTGGCTTCCTAAGGAATTTCTTGTTCCACAAGATGCTTTTAGATTAATGCAGTTTTTACTAAATGAAACAAAATTTTAAAACTGTGACAACTTGTAACAGCCCACATAATACATGTAGAGGATAAATGGGGAACAGTGAAAAAACTTGATTTTAAGATTTAAAAATATCCCGGTAAGATGATTTAATTGACAAACATCCAAAGAAAAGGGCATTTTTGTTTGCCTATAGCTGTTTGTGACAAATAAAAAAAAATTCAAATGTTCAATTTGTGCCAATCAAACAAATGGCAGACATTTTTTTAATTTACTATTTTTTTTTTTTTTTTAATGTTATAAACATTCCAATTGAAAGCATAGTTCGTCTAAAAAAATATATAAGACTAGAGCATCCGGAGCATACCTAAGATCACTTGTGTGTCTGACATATTCCATAAGCCTGGAGGAAGTCTTATGGAGGCAGACACTTGCATCTCACGATCAAAGATGAAAGGTTGTCCATCAGAATTTTGCAACCTTTCAATATCAACCTCCGGACCAGCGTAACTGAAAATTCTTGAGGCACTAAACGAGTCTTCATAGTTCATACCATAGTCCACACTTAACGTCATATTAAACAGATCGCCAACATTTTTGAAGTCTTGAATGTAAAGCACATAGCGCAGGTCAATGACGTTCTCAAGACTGTTGTTTCCGAGTGTTGCATTGATCACTTGGACCTCCCCGAAGGTAACATTGAGGTGCATTCTTGAAATCTGCACGGTTTCTTGGGCATCTTGCAAATTGCTACCGTAGGAAATGGTGAGATTGTCAGAAGTGACTTGAGCAAACTCTTCTGGGACTTGGAGTGAGAGCTTTGCTTGCTCCCCAGAACTGCCAAATTGGAGGCCAATGTTAATGGTTAATCGGTCGCTCAGGTGTAATGACGGAAAACCTCCGATCATTGGGTTGGAGGTGGGGGAGTCCACTTGAAGAGCGACATCCACAAGTTGGGCGTGACATCCCTTGAGACAAGCCAGGCAACAGATGATGAAGATGAAATGAAGGTCTTGAAGTGCCATCTTTATCAACAAAAATGGCATTTACTAAGACGATCTCTTTGTAGAAATATGTTAACTCTTCATCTTGCTTGTTCCTGCAAAAAAAAAAAATTGTGCCAGTGTGTCAATTAATAACACAATCATGATCAAAATTTGAAGACACAAAAATTGTTGTGTGAAAACAAATTCAACTGTACATTTTAAATTTCATTTATGCTACAAAACCATTTACTATTATAATACTGTCTAAAATAAAAATGTAATTACACAATGATTTCTTATAGGGGCCTAGCCTAGATTAAAATTAAAATGGCTTCTGCTGGATTTTTAGACTATCGATGCTCCAAAGCCAATTAAGGCAAAGTATCGCTTGAGTAACTCCAGCTTAACATGCTCATCAGGAATTTACATGTGAATTCCTGATGAGCATGTTAAGCTGGAGTTACTCTAGTCCGAGTAACTTGGACCCAACTTATCGCCTAACATTCGGACATGGTCTGGCGATCGCCAGACCATGTCCAAATGTTAAAAGGCGATAAGGTTGGTCCAAGTTACTCGGACTAGAGTTACTCAAGCTAGGTAAAGTACAAACATCTTTCCATTACAGTTCTTACATTACAAATAAATTTCAAGAAATGCAATGATAAACACGACCTTTGAAATGCAAGATAAATATTTGGGGAGAGATAACATTATTACGAGTTTCCATTTAACCAAATGATATGAATCAGAACCACTTCTCATTTATTGATTTATCATTCATGATAAACTTTGATATGAATGAAAACTCAAATAGGCCTACAACATACACAGACGTGTGCACCAAACCATCGAGGTAGTAGTAGGAAAACAAACCCTCATCAAAAATATACCTTGTCGGTTCATCAGCTCGCAATAATTGGACAAAACAGCTTCACATCAATTGCCAACCTTTAACAATCACATAATCAGTCCTTTGAACAAAATACTCATATTTATTGAGCTAAAAATACACATTTACAAAAGAGAACGTGTACGCTCTAAACAATTCATTGTCATTTTTACTGTAGTATGCAGTCTGGTACCTCTCTCAATAATCGTTTCCATTCACGATGAAGTATTCAGGGGCCAGACTACATGTGCAATCCTCGGGAAGTGTTTCCAAGTGACAAGTGTAAACATTTAGACGTTTCTTTTCCCCACAAAAGAAGAATTTATCACCCCAAAAATGTTCAAAATCTAAATGAACTAAAACATAAATGTTTTGAATTTGAAAAATCGATTAATTGAGTACTTTCTTTAAAAACAATGCAAGTTCTTGAGTCACAAGGATTGTTTTGCGGTGGAAATACACTGTTCTTTGGGGCAGAGAAACCGTGTGAGAAATAATTGATGATGTGACGTCATACCGTGGTTGCTTAGATTTTGTACACATTCTCGAGCGGAGAAGAAAGTCCTTTCGGAACAATTTGTGAGTTTTTGTTATTTTTAAATTCGTGATTTAAGAAATTTTTAGTGCAGATAGATTTATTGTGTACTGGGGAATATGCCGATCATAGTCAGACTTATCATTTAAGGTGGAGCTTCTTGAGTAATGTGCGTAGCTAGGCCTACTAATGCTGCACCGGCGCCGGCCCGTGTGCATACGAATGCATTCTCTAATGGACTCCGTGCACGGACAGTAGAGGGCGCTTTCTGTGCAACCGAAATAAGAGGAAACTTTCACTAATAAGGAGAAATCAAGAAGTCGTAAATTTGTGTTGCTTGGGTAAGTGAACTCGTATGCACAGTGACTCTGCATGCCAAAAAATTCTGATTTTTTAGCAACTTTTTGCATCGTCAGAAACGACGTGGTCCTACTTCGATCGAGCCACTTGCATTCAATTTGCGTTGGACAATGCGGGCGCGTTGCAAGCGTTACCTGCGCTGATTATGGTGACTCAAGGATACGCACCTTTTGCCGGCCAATGCATATGAAGTTTAGCCCATAGACTGGCCTTTAATTACTTACAAGCTGTAGGCCTACTTTAACATTTGCATTTATGCCAAGTTTGCTACGCACACCTACAGATACAGATACTCTCACATTTAATACACCGTATCATTGTGACTTTTGTTGTTGTTGTTTTTGTTTTTTTCCTCTCCATTTTCGTTATTGCAACATATTTATTTCTGTATGTACATTATCAATTTGTGAATGCTGTGGAGAATAAAGCTAAGCTGAACGGAAAAAAATATATATATTTTGTAACCCCCAGAATTTGGAGGATGTCTTGTGTGGACGTTGAAGTTGTGTTCCCAAACAGTTTCTGGACTGTGGATCCCTTGGAGATAACGTTGGTTATCATATTTGGCCTTCTGGTTGGAATCGTGATTGCGGTTCTGGTGGCACGATGCTTCTTCCAAGAGCTAGCCAAGGACAGAGTAAGGCACACACACAAAAAGCAAAACACATTTTAAAAATGTATTTAAAAAACCCAAAACCCTCATTTTGAGTGTACCATTTGCCTCATCCCATAACTATATACTCTTTAGAATAATCAGGCCGTCCCCAATTGACCTATTGCCACTTGCTTAGCCACGCCTCTTAGACAACTCTATGGGGAATTTTGTAAGCTCATTTTTTTTTATTGTCTCAGATGTTGCGCGTTCTGCGTCCATTTGTATAATTGGACAATATTTCACAAGATGCGTTGACGCAATTCTACCGCGATAAGTTAATTGTGGTAACGTTGCTGTAAACGTTCTTGCACTTATGATCTGCCAATGTGGGGTAGATGACACAAATCCTCCTAGATCAATAAAAAAAGAGGAAACAATTGATGTTCTAAATATTATTTTACCATTTGAAACAGATTTCATTATAAAAAAAATTATTTCAGATGTAAAACTGACTAAGGAAAATGTTTAAAAATATTGTACTGAATAATTCCGTTCACGTTTGATTTTAGATCCAACAGTCCGAGCAGAAAGATTGGACCAACAGTGGAATGTATGAAAAGCGAATTTCATATACTGAGGAGGTATGTGGGGTTTTAAAACACAAATTCAATTATTAAACATTTCAGATACTTGGCCCCTGCTCAATTTGTTTCACCTTCTTGCTATATTTTCACGTTTTAGCTGATCATTATGATAACTCAATTTAAACAGTTTTAAAAAAAAATGCATGTGCAAACGTTCCAATCGAGCACTCGCTGTGGTCAGTGTACCCTTCGGCACCTGTCATCACAGCTTTCGCCTGCTTTATCCCGCTACTAACATTTTACTCCATGGAGCCCACTGATACTGTCTACTTCTTTCTGTTTTTAAGGTTCCTCTGACGGAGGTATACAATGAAGATGAATCGCCATCGTCCAATGGGAACAACCGGAGGTCAAGCAGCGTGAGTGCCAAAGACTTACGCAGCCAAGCGACGATCGACAGCTATGATGTTGAGAGAACGGAGGAAGAAGATGTCTACTGCTGCTTGATTACAGCGCTTACTAAGACCTCAATGTATGTAGGGGAACATTGAGGAAACATATAGGATTATATACTTTTGATTCATTGATATTGACATGTATTTCCAAAGTACATGTAGATCATATGATAATTATAACAACATGTTGCTCATATTGAACAAACTGTTGACTACAGTGCTTTGGGGCATGACATTTTTATTCCTACAATCTGTAAGGCAATATTTTTAAATGCCGTAAAAGTGATTTTAATAACCTTGACATATGACGCTCAGGACTTTTCAAAATATACCATTACCAGTAACAAAGACAAGATTAAACATTGTGTACTACATTTTCCCAAAGTTGCTCGCAATACCCTCGATCATCCAGCCATCCAGCAGTTTGAGATCAGTGTAACCATGATAAGAATCATTGTGCTTGTGTTCCTGGGCAGGATACTTTACTGTAATGAGTCTGACACTGTAACAATTGGAGCATATGCAACTCTATGACAAGATTAATTAGCTCAATGCAAATTCGAACTCAGCCCATGGTATTAAGAGTACCAATTTTTTAATGATATATTGACTGAATGAGTTCTAAATAACCAAATAATAATGCTGAATGTTTTGAACTAATTCATTTAATATGAACAACAATTGCAGGATGAAGACACAGACAGAGCTGAGCTTACAAGACTACAGAGAGACACAGAAACTTGAGGAACAACTTCAGCAAGAGAAAACATCGGTGAGAACAAATGATCGAGCCTTTACGACCACGCAAACTATACTTATAGAAATTAACTCTAACGACTTTAGTCATTTTGTATTTAAGTCATTTCATCCAAAAATTGAAAACAAAATCTGGTTTAGAATCCAGATGGATTTAAAAGCTGAGCAAGTTTCACTCCAGTATTGTTTTACTTTTGCACAGAAAATTTACTTTCTCTTAAATGAGAACGGTCTTAAAATGTTTGGTTTAGGTACAACGTTCCGATAAATAAAATTCCAAATATGCAGTGCGCTTCATTCAAATATCACATTGGTTTTATACAAGACGGAATATACTGAGCAAAATTGTTTGTGTTTGCTTGTAGGGTATTTTTATCTGTTGATAATTTTGGAAATATTGTGACTCTTGTTTGAGAAAAAAAGTACTGAAAAGTGCATTATTGGTTTTCTATTTTACCTTGTGTTTTGTAACCTGAAATTGTCTATGCTTACTTTGTGTTGTAATTTAGCCATTGCTGTCGTAGAGTATGTTTCATGACTTTTTTTTGTTTTTTGTTTTTTGGGTGGTTTTTCTTTATAAAGGTGTTCCTGCAACTTCTGAGGATTATTCTTAGCAAGTTTGTCGCTAAGGAGAGACTCGATGAGCAATATGCTGAGCAGTTTCTGGAGAAATACACAGAGGTGCGGTAAATTCTGCCTTACACGTGTGACTGTTTACTGATGCAAATGAACCAACACTTTTTGTTCGCATTTGGACAGGGGAACATAGTAAACTGACAAGTCAATTCATTTGTCACTAGTCGAATGTGAAACTGACAAAGTATCCCTTTGTCATTGTTCATTTCCTATTACTTCTGACCTGGCTTAAGATTTGACTTGTGATTGGCTTGTGATTAGCTTGTGATTGACTTGGGATTGATTTGTAATTGACTCGTGATTGACTTGTGATTGACTTGAGATTGACTTGGGATTGACTTGTGATTGACTTGGGATTGACTTGGGATTGACTTGTGATTGACTTGGGATTGACTTGTGATTGACTTGTGATGACTTGGGATTGACTTGGGATTGACTTGTGATTGACTTGTGATTGACTTGTGATGACTTGGGATTGACTTGTGATTGACTTGTGATTGACTTGTGATTGACTTGTGATTGACTTTGGATTGACTTGGGATTGACTTGTGATTGACTTGGGATTGACTTGTGATTGACTTGTGATGACTTGGGATTGACTTGGGATTGACTTGTGATTGACTTGTGATTGACTTGGGATTGACTTGGGATTGACTTGGGATTGACTTGTGATTGACTTGGGATTGACTTGTGATTGACTTGTGATTGACTTGGGATTGACTTGTGATTGACTTGTGATTGACTTGGGATTGACTTGTAATTGACTTCTGATTGACTTGGGATTGACTTGGGATTGACTTTTGATGGACTTGTGATGGACTTGTGATTGACTTGTGATTGACTTGTGATTGACTTGTGATTGACTTGGGATTGACTTGGGATTGACTTGTGATTGACTTGTGATTGACTTGGGATTGACTTGTGATTGACTTGTGATTGACTTGGGATTGACTTGGGATGGACTTGGGATTGACTTGGGATTGACTTGGGATTTAGTTGGGATTGATGTTTGATTGACTTAATACAACTCAGTCTTTCCAATGCTTTGGTTTACTTCAGAGCGTGGAGTCTGCTGTGCAAACTGTAATGTCAGAACGGACTGTGGCAGAAGACGAGGTGAGACAGAAACCAGACGTGTCCCAAGACCCACTGGCACTAGAGGAAGCACTGGAGAAGACGAGACCAGAAAGCACTCGCAAAATGGTGAGAGGAATTATGGGATAGGATAGGGGTTTGGGGTTGAGAGTAACGTTATAAAGTGGTGAGCTATGTTCTCCTTGATGTTAAAGTATAGGTGGGTGCCAAATAATGCAAACTTTGCACATCGTGTGTGCCATAGATGCAGCTCCACACTTTTGAAGAGCACAGAAAGCACTCTTTCAAGTCGTCAAATTCCTGTTCACTTCTCTGCATTGGACTGACGGAGATATCTGTTATATACATCCTTTAAATATGGCGTTAACATTTGTCCAAATACAAAACTGATTTAAGAGCCAAATACCTGATTATTAAATTATTCAATGACATTTTGGGGGAAAAATCAGAAAATGTATTAGAGGTTGACCCTTCTGCCATATGCCTTTGCTGTGGCCTTCCAAGCTCTTAAAGCAGGTAAAAAGTTTCAGGATTTGTTTTTAATGTTGTAAAGTACCTTCATGATATGTTGTAAATCTCTTTAAATGCTGCTCTGTTTCCTTCTGTCTTGGTGCAGGGACGTATTCTTCAAGATGCTCAACTGAAGATCCAAGACGATTTGGCCAAAGAGACTGACCTTAGCGATGAAGAGGTATAACTAGCGTCTTTACCTTCAAGTTTGATCAAGGGTTATCAGTGAAATAGTCATTGATTATGTAACCTAACTTGTGCGAATTGCTTCTTGTTCATATAGGGTCGAATGTCATCAAACATTTTTATTATGATGAAAACATATCTTTTGTTTCTAGCATTGAGTGCATTAGCATTTGCCCCAAACTGCAAAATGTTTTCCCTCAGTAGTTCAGAGGGAGATATCTTTGTTTAAGTATTGGTAGTGTATAGAGAGTTCTTACTGACCCACTTGACCTGGCTAACATCCAGGTACTGAAAGTCACAGTCGCCATTGTAGTAGGCAAAGATTGTATAGCGCAGCATGCAGTAGGTGGCAGGCAATCCTTCAAAGCTGTGATGGATGGCATAAACTATGAGAAAAACACGGAGCCAACACCCAGTGCTGGGTCGGCATGATTATGACAACCGTACACGGCACAGGAAGTAATCATTATGCCATTTGATAACGAATTTGAAGTTATTTTAAATGATAAAAAGCCCTACTGTCTAGTTCACAAAGCATGACGTGCTCGCTAAACCAACGCTTGCCTTCTGCAATAGTGGACGATCATGGGTAACCGGATGACGTCGTATGTACTTTGCCGTTGCACAATCAGAACCTACAGTGAAAAAAATTTAAATTTGATCTTCTCTGTTTGGCTCAGATTGATGCATTGGTTGAGAAACTGACCGAGAACATGGCGGAGGTGGAGAGAATGTTAGGGGAAGAAGCAGCCAGACAAAACGCTGTAAGTAGGCACGCTTTAAAGTTACAGTTGTTTCAATATTCCTTTTTTTTTTGGTGTTAACCCATTTGCACTTGTATTACACTGTATAACATTGTATTTAGCCCTTGAGTAATCCATGAAACCATAGAGTGCTGCGGTGTTATGGGGCAGTATCAATAATTGGCAGGGCGCTTTGGGGCGATACGAGTACTTCGGTGTGACACAAAACCCAATGAAGAGGGCCAGTTATTTTGGCAGTGTTTCTGTGATTGTTATAATTACTTGTAGTACTTTAGAACTTTCCACAATCTATTCTACTGAGCATGAAAACTTAACAAACTGGAGCAAAGACTCTGAGCATTTGTTGTTTTAACCATTTATGGTTCCTGTTTTCATTCCAAAATTTATGAAAATAAGTTTCTTACATTGTTTGTCTGAAAGTGGAAACAAAAACTACTCTTTTATTTCACTCCAGTGAAAAATTTGATTTTAAATCATCTGACCAACCTTTCCTCGGATCAGCTGATTTCCTCATTTTCCACTTCACAATTTTGCCATTAAATTAAAAAACACCGTTTAAAGTCTTGTAAAGTTTGGAATTTTTTTTTTTTGTTACTACTCAGTTGCATGCTTACAATTAAGAAAGTAACGTACTAGCCCCATTCACCATGTATTGTGTCGCTTTTGAATGACTGCGTTACAAGAAAAATAGGCTGAAAATTGAAAGTCAACAATTATGTTTTTATGTAGATCTTGCAAGAACGTGTGGAGCGGCGCCGCGCTCTGGCCCAGCAATACTCGGAGATTAAGGGCAAGGAAGAGTCAGGGAACCAGACTCGGCTGGCAGACGTACACGACATCATGGAAGATTTGGTGGACGATAAACAGCTACTGGAGGAGCAGAGTAAGAGGTAACCATGGCAATGATAAACTACCCAGTAAAATGAAGCAGGCTTTGGTTCTCATCAAACAATATTCAAAATTGGTTTTCTTATTTTGAATGATGGATTTTTGTGGCGGGGAAATGTAAATTTTAATTCTGGGATTTGCCTTCCAGGACAAAACCAAGTATTCAGTTTGATTGTTCTCTCAATTATCAGACTTGGTTCCATTTTTTTTTCCTAATTGAAAAGATAAAAATTTATATATTTTGAATTCGGAAATATAGATTCAAAACAAAACAAAATCATAACACACAGTTTTTCACTTTTTTTTTTGTTTTTTATTTTTTTTTAAATATTTATTTTTTGTTTGGTTTTTTTTCCATTTTTTATTTGACAGCATAATGAAACAGTTTGAAGCTGATTTGGCCCAGATTCAGGAGAATCATCAAGCCGGTATGATATCCCTTTTTCCGTTTGCAGTTGTGTTCTCTTCTAGTGGTAGTTATAAAATAAGAGAAATTTTGTTATTTTACAACCTTTTCTTGGGCAATCCGATGGAGGATATTTGGAGTATGTTTAAGGTTGGCCGTCGTGCTCTATTGTCTTTTGCAGTTTGTCAGCCTTAAAAACTGCAGCTGGTGAAGATATATTTGACACTTCTCAAATCTTCTCTGCATTCTGAGCTATTCTAATTTCAGGTTTCTCTACCATGCTATTTCTAGTTTTACCCGAAACTAGCAATATGAAAATTATTAACTTTTTAATGACAAATCTAATGAAAAACATCTGCCATTGGTTATTGAATAATTACTTTACAAATCAAATTATTTGTGGCCAGACAAAAACTGGGGAGGATCTTCTGGTGCATTAGAAGTGCAAATGAAAGCCTTTTTCAAAGGATTTCAGGTGCCAAAAATAAAAAAAAAATACATACAAATGAAAAATTTGTAACAAAAGATATTTGTTAAAGAATACGAGAAGAGCAACATGGTTGGTTGGTTGGTTTATAATAGAATATGATCAAATAAGTTTTCTTAATTGGTGATTTTTCTACTTTGATACGAAAATGTTTTATGACTTGATCAGTCTCCTGTTTTCGTCAGAGGTTTTTGGTACCTTTGTTGTTTAGTCATTTGGGGGTTTTTTTGTGGCAACTTTTGCAGAGGTGATGAGCCAGAGTCTTCAGCTGAGTGAAAAATTGCGCAAATTCCGTGAGAAGAAACTATGAAAGTTGGAGAAGCAACAAGAAGACGAGATGGAAGAATTAACGACGGCTGCCTCCAAGGCTGTCAATATCTCAGACTTTGTACAGGTAAGTCAGTTTAGAACAAAAATGAAATTAGTGTTTTGAGAGCTATCATTAGCAGTATATTGGGAGGTTTTAAGTTAAGCAAGTACATACTTCATACAAACACAAATGTGAAGCAATGTTTACGTCGTGAAACATTCACATCAAAATTGTTTGACTTGAAATATAACACATAATAAAAAAAACTTTCAAGTTCGTATTTGTATCAAGTATGAACCAGCCTTAAGACTTTTTAAAATATTTATGTCAATCCATACTTCAAGCATTTGTGAATGTTTAGCAAGGATGCTTGCAATTCTGGCGTCAAGGACATTACAAATCAGACTTTTTTTTTTACTTGAGAATCTCAGTGAGTAATCCTAAAAATCAAATCTTACACATTCATCATCATTAATTATATATCATGGTTTATTGGTTAATTTCACGGACATTACGACATTAGATAATGCTGTTGGCGTTTGCAATGTCAATAATAGCATTATCATCGTCATCATCACCATCTTTATCATCGTTTCAATTCTCATCTTTCATTCTTTTTTTCTGTATTTCTCTGTTCTCCAGGCTCATCATAACCTGCTTGAGCAGCATCGCGACAAACGTAACGGCCTGATGGATGAACTGGACCACCGGGAGGCAGAGGACATGCTCACACTCAGACAGGTAATGACCAACCAACAGATGAAAGCAAGTTTCCCAAATCTCGGCTTTATCTTCAGACTCTGGCTCAATGTCCATGTGTTGCTTTAGAAACAAAGTTGAGAGTATTTCCATGTCATTTGGGCATTAAAGAGTTCATAGTAATTTGGATGTCAGGGATGAAGGCAGAGCTGGAATAATTTCTAGGTTTTGAAAATGGCAAAAGATATTCAATTAATGTAATGCCATTATCAAGATTAAGTACTAACGTTGCTATAATTAAGCTAAAATAAAACTTTGTTACTCCCGGATGTGTACAGTTGCTTGACAGTTGGCAAAATTTTGTTGCCCTTATAATAAGTGATTATTCTTTGCTTGCGGTAATCAAATTTTATGACACAGTTTTTCTCAGTAATGTATGTTACTAATAAGCCAAATCGACAATTTCCTCACGCATGTGCCAACACTTATGAACACATTTATTTTGAAAAACAAAACACATCACATGGTCCTAGTCCAATAGACGGCAGCAAGCTTATAACATCACATGGGTTTGTTTATCCCAAATTCTCTCCCATAATTCATTGCTCACACGGATGTTGATTTGGTCTATTTGGAATGATTTTGACTTGCAAGCACTTGATGTATACATTTTGTTTCTTCTGTTGTCATAGCAACTGGAGCAAAACCGGGAGGAGTCAATTGCCAACCAAGAGGAATCACTCTTTGAGATTCT
Source organism: Patiria miniata (assembly GCF_015706575.1). Lineage (NCBI taxonomy): Eukaryota > Metazoa > Echinodermata > Asteroidea > Valvatida > Asterinidae > Patiria > Patiria miniata. The sequence goes on from NW_024037071.1 coordinate 6,281,232, forward strand.
GGCTGAGAGAGCAAGGTTGTCTGAGAAAGAGGCTGGCAAGATCATGAAGCGACACACGGCTAACGTCAAAGCTGCTGAAGGTATCATTTTAAACATGTCACTACTATATTATGTGGTGGTACTTTCAATTTTTTGGATGACACGTAATAGCATTTGTTATAAAGTTGTATCGGTGATGCTCTGAACCCCCGCCTCTGACAGTGTTGATGTGCTTCGGCTTTTTTCATCATATTGTTTTTGTATTCCCAGCTTAGCAGTTGTATGTTGTTAGAAAAAAGAAATCTTATACCAAAATAGTGAGGGAAATTCACAAAATTGTCCAAGTTAAACAAAAATAAACTTAAATATTCATAAAACTATAAGATTTACGAACCAAAACCTGAACTAAAACTCACAAACCAAACTTGAACATTTTCATGGGGAATTATTGGAAAGCATCCGGAATGATCAAAGTGTGAGGCTGTAAAAAATTAGGTGTTATAATTAACATTCTAATTTTTTTTATTCGAAACCAGAAAAGCAAGAGGAACTGAAGCAGCAGCATCAGGCAGAGATTCAGGAGCGACTTGCCAAGCGCAAGGCATTGTGGGAAGAGGAACAGCAACGACAGGAGGCCGAGCAACGACAGCTAGCCGAGCAGCAAACCATGACAGTCAGCCGACTACTGGACACGCAGAGTGGACTGGACGAAGAGTAAGCCTAAATGCTTGTAATAATAAAAACTCTTAATGGACCATTGACTCAACAGCTAGTGCGTATTGACCAGCTACATTTTTGGTAAGATGACCTAGTCCGAGTATCATCCGTTATTCAACGGAGCCCTCTCTGTATCCAATGTCTGATAGATCTCAGCATGCAAATGTTATGCAACTCCTTGCACCAGCCTATCAGAGTCAACTTTAGAAATTGTAAGACAAGATAAGTTTGCGGTAGCACCATGTAAATAAATCTCTTTTGTGAGTATGTGTGGTTCTGAAAAAAAACGGAGGGACTCAACGTTTCAAACAGTATGCTCTGCCCGTCGTCAGGAGAATGAGGGATTCCAACGATGATGCGATGTTATAAGGATGGGTCATAAGGATGTTATAAGAAATTGTGACGTCATTTCGATCAGAAATGTGGACTATTAATTGGTCAATTTGGCTGCCATGTTTGTGTAATACAACAACTGGTTACTCTGACCTAATAGAAGGCGCCTGCTGAATGATCAGATCCTGGAGGTCAAGATGCAGTCTTGTTTTGTATAATTAATTGCCGCACCTGCCCGTATATCATAGTCCCTTGCTGTCCAAGGGGATAGTCCATAGGCTAAAGGTGACCATGGTAACTCAGTCAAACTCAATCAAGCACTGTGACAATTGTACACAAACGAAAGGTGCATAGGCCATATGGCCAACTATGGAATTGTTGTTGATGTCTTCGTTTATTTATTTCATTGATCAAAATGATGTTGGATATTTGGTAAAATTAATTTGGTTTGATTACTTAACCACTTAAATCGAGTGTTTTTTCTTTTTTTCAGGGCTCGGAGACAAATTCTACTGCAGCATGAACAGAACACGTTAGCAGTCAACAATCAGCTGCAGATGTCCAAGATGAAGCAGCAAAAACTGTAAGCTGATAGCTGAAGAAAAATGGCTCAAATCAAAGTCCATCAAATAGCTGAAAACATGTTATACACAATTGCACCGAATGGGTAGTCCAAGAACAAATGCAGATACGTAGGGCCACATTCCTAAGTTTACTCAAATTTACTGAAAAAAAAGGAACTTTCAATCCAATATTTTTTGAAACATTGGCTTACTCTGACTTGGGTTAAACAATTATAATGCTGGCTAAAAAACCCCAGATTTATCGGACATGTTCTAAGTATTGGAATTAAGGGTTCAAAACTGAATGGGAACTTGTTGAGACGGTCCCTTAACTGAGTTATTACTGTGTTGTTCCACATGCCAGCTGTTTCATGGGAGTGCATATTTTTCCTCTGTCCGTTGCAGACTGGAAGCAAGGCTAGCTCAGCGGCGAGCTCGGATGGAACTCTTGAAGGAGAAACAAGAAGAAGAATTGGAGACGGCCAAATCTGACAGACAAGTGGCTGAACTCAAGGAGCAACATGTCAGTAGTCTCTTGTCTCACATTAAGTCTAGGTTCAAAATTGATTTTTGATACATGATTTCTGCCGCTAGAGGGCGCTATAACTGGCATACGTCTATCATGCGTGATCCGTAATCAAGACGACAATCACAAGTTTCAATTGGGTTTTGCAGGCACAAGAAGTTGCAGCCGAGATGAAAGCCATCGAGCAAGCTAAAGCCGAGCTACGATCACGGCTTGCGTTGGAGACCAAAGAAGCCTTGAAAGCTCAGGATGAACAGCTCGGAGCGTTGATCGGCAAGCTTCAAGTCGGACAGGCTAGGAGGCAAGGCATCATCAAGAAACAAGACAAAGCCATCAAAGAACTACAGGTATGCTTTGTGCTCAGACTCAAGAGGAAGTCTGGGTCTGAGACTGAATTGGATCCGGATTACCATGAATGCATACAAGCGGGTCTCAGTGCCAAAGTTCCTAAGACTGTATATTTGATTCTTCTTGTTGCTAGTCTCTACTGCTGCAACCTCTGACCACACTTGTGATCAGGACTGGCTGAAAAAGGGGAACAAATATTGACTGCTTATTAACTTGTGGTTGAATAAGGCTAGAAATACTACACCTCTCAACTGCTCAAAGCAGTCAATATTTGAATACTTTTTCATGTTTTAGGTGATTAGGTGGTAAATAGTAATGTTTAAGAGAGCGAGCAAACTTCTCTGTCAGCAGTTCATTATATCAGTGGGTTTTTGTAAAGACCTGTGGCTTATTTTTCATTCAAAGGATCAACTGGTGGACTCGGTGGCGGGGAACCAGACCGTCTCAGAGCACCAGACCAACCGCATCATCAAGAAACACATGCGAGAGATTGAGGAGGTTGAGGAGAAGATGCAGGAGGCAAGGGCACACCAGGCCAGAGTGCTGCAGGACAAATATGAGGCCAAGAAACTGCTGAAGGAAAAGTGAGTAATTCTACAAATGATCTTTTAGAGAAATTCACTGTCAATAAATGTAAAAAATAAATATTGCAATTTCCTTAATGTTTTTAATTGTACTTTCAGTAAACTCTCTATTTGTGGTAACAAAAAAGCAATTGCTAGTTTCCTTGTTTTTTTGGCAATTACAGGACGTTTGTTTCTCAGCTTGAAGAAGAGAAAAAAGAAATGGCCAGAAAACAATCTGCGTGAGTATTCAAACAATGAAACCAGATCTTAATTTCTGGCTTAATTTCGTCAATTTCCATTTAAATTTCCTGGACACTTTACCTGGTCTCTACAAACACAGCTATTTGTGGATAGTTTGTCTGTATTTCATATCCTGCTTTTTGTGCTACCATTTCATATTAAATCCATTTTTTCCTTTGTACTTTTTCCTTAACAGACGCCTGAATAACATGTGTGTAATACAAACTTCTCATTAATACATCTTGGTAACCATGACCATTCCATGCTGAATTGTTTTTGAAAATTGTGTTAAACTCACACCACTTGACCAAACAAATCTTAGTCTTATCATCTGTGTTCTTCACTCTATTTTCCCAACATTCCTCTGCACCTACCATGACATCTCCACCTGTAGACAAATCGCACAGTAAGTAGAACTTTGCACAGAACATGTATTTTACTAAGACACAATAGCCAAAACGCAGGCACTTTTTTCAGAAGTTTATGTTAGAGAATCATTATGTTAGTTTCACTTAGCCATGCACATTTTTGGTAGTAATTTCAATCATTGAATTTTAACGTAGCAATGCTGTTTTGATGGCAGCAAAGTTAAGATACAAGTGAAAATAACCCCAGAACTATATTTCTAAAAGAATCTAGAGTTGTAACTGAATCATCATAAATCTTCCAAGCTGTTTGAATTAACCATGACAAAGACAATCAATTGTCATGGTTCATCTATTGTTACTTGTGACTTGTCATGTGACTTGTCATGTGACTTGTCATGTGACTTGTGATAGACCTTCCATTGACTTGTGATTGATTCGATTACAATTCTGGGAGAATCTAACATGAAGACAAAAGGCGATACAATGGATGGGATTCGAACCTCGGTCACCAGAACTGGATGGGAAGGATTGTTCTGATGTGTCAACTTAGCTGCGGTTTATGCAACTTTGGGGTACAGGATCAAATATTGGTCTGTAAGCAAGTTGCAGAGATTTATGATTTTATTTTGTTGTCAATCTTGATCAGGACTGCGTTGGGCATCATGAGTCAGATGCTGATAGAAACCAGACACAAGCAGGCCATGAGCAAACTGGAGCAGGAGATGAAAAGAGAACTCGCTGAGCAGAAAGAGGAACTGAATCAACAACTGGAGAGAGCTATGATTGAAGAGTTAGAGGTTAGTCTTTAAATAAATAACGCATCGTGGAAATTAATGGGCAAAATAAGCCAAACTAGGCAGGATGATAACAAGTTAACCTGTTGAATGTTCACATTGTTCCTACAGAGAGTTAATATCTGTTGAAAAAAAACCAATGAAACCAAGTCTATTGTGAAATGTTCTGAGGTCCTGAAATCTTGTTTATTCTTTACAGGAGCAAGAGAAGAATTTCTTGGGTCAGTTGGCAGCGGCAAGTGAGATGAGCAGAGACGACTTGAAGGATTTGGTGAACACAGCTGTTACAGGTTGGTTGATGTTAGTCAGTCCAATAGGTTGATGTTAGTCAGTCCAATCGGTTGATGTTAGTCAGTCCAATAGGTTGATGTTAGTCAGTCCAATCGGTTGATGTTAGTCAGTCCAATAGGTTGATGTTAGTCAGTCCAATCGGTTGATGTTAGTCAGTCCAATAGGTTGATGTTAGTCAGTCCAATAGGTTGATGTAAGTCAGTCCAATCGGTTGATGTTAGTCAGTCCAATAGGTTGATGTTAGTCAGTCCAATCGGTTGATGTTAGTCAGTCCAATAGGTTGATGTTAGTCAGTCCAATAGGTTGATGTTAGTCCAATGTGAGATGAGCAGAGACGACTTGAAGGGTTTGGTGAACACAGCTGTCACAGGTTGGGTGATAGTTAGTCAGTCCAGTGGGCTGGCACAAGTCTAAACTGAAAACTGTGGACTATAGTGTTTTCTTTTTGTATGGGAGAGCTATTAAACTGGCTTAAATGGCGCCCTCTAGAGTCAATACATGGATCTGCCAACGTCAGTTGCACATTTGATGAATTCTGTCCAATAAATAAGGCAATAGAATTTGAATTCTGTAGTGGAAGATTGAAGAAAAAATACACTTTCTTTGAACAAATATTAAATTCCGGCAATGAATTCTCAAAAATGATTTGTCAGAATACATATTTTGGGGGAATTTTTTGACATTTGAAATGCTAGGAGAATGATGGCAATTTAAAAACATAAATTGGAAAAAAATATTCCAAATTATTCTTTGCTTGAAACAAATTTGTGTGACAGTTAAATGTGACTGTGTATTTTTCTCTTTGTCTGAGCTTTGTTTCTATTCACCCATTGCATAGGGTCGTTGGTCACTTATAAATACTCATAGTATGCAGTGTCTGGTGTGCACAGAAAAGTAAGGGTAATTTACGACTTGTTGCTTTCATTTTTGTTGTTTTTACGAAGAGGGAGGAGGGGACTCGTCTGATGTGAAGAAATTATCCAAGGATCTGACGCAGCGAATCAAGAGCGCCAAGGCTCAGCCCAACGATGAAGAGGAAGACGAGGAAGAAAAACCATTGAGGAAAAAGAAGGGAAAGGGAAAGAAAAGATGAAAAAACAGACATGGAATCCGGGGAAATAATGAGGTGACTTTAAAGACGTTGGTCAAAATAATATTAGTCCTTAACATGACAAATCTTCTAAATCGTACTGAAGAACTTTTGAAGCAGGTCAAAAAGAACACACAACCAAATTAGTTGTAATTTTATACCGTTACTCTTCGCTGCTTTATTTTTGTAAGCACACACAAGAAAACCACCCAGTTTTGTTCATGTACATTTGAATGTAGTACTAATTTGCGTGAACTCTACGGCTTGTAGCTATATACATGTACATCAATATTGATATTACTAGCAGACTTTCAGATAATTCTAACTGTACAATACTTATTTTTTTACTCACAAAATGTACAATTCCAACCATTTAGAAAAAACAATTCAAATATTTCATATAAGGTATCCAGAAAGAAATCTTATCGTTTACAAAATAAGTAGACAAGAAATATAAAGTAGAAAATACTGGAACAAAGAATGTATTGAATAAATTATTACAATTAATCAAATGCAGAAATTTTAACCATTGTTGACATTTGGCAAGTGCACTTTTTGCCATTTCCTGACATTTTATGTTTGGCAGCATATTTTGGTGGTCACGTTTTTTTTTATTAGGTCATGAACTACATTTTTCTAATGAATACGTGCTCCAAAGTGAATGTAATGGAATACTTCATTCTTTAATATGTTGCTTGAGGAAAATCAGCCAAGGTTAGGATCTATGGGTTTTACAAAACACATTTTCTTTTGCCAAATTCAACAAAAAATGTAAGGCTAACCCCTTGTGTTTTTTTTTAAATTTTGGCCAAAAAAATGAACTTGCTTCAAACTTGCAGGAAAGATGCCTAAGGGACCCTAGAACACAGTCCAAGTTGATTTCTGGACGGATTTGCATTTCAATAAAATATTAGCGAAAATTAAAATTAAAATCAGTAAAAATAAATCAAATGGTTTTCTTTGAAAATTGATTGGTTTTGCCCCAAATCTTCAACATACGTTGTATTTGGTGTTTGAATATTGCTTGATGCTCCTCTTACTTTCAAAGTAAATTCTGTGTTATTTGGAGAAGAGTAATTTTTTTTGCCAAATTTAACAAAAAATGTAAGCCTAACCCCTTGTATTTTTTTCATTTTTTGGCCAAAAAGTTGAATTGCTTCAAACCTGCAGGACAGATGCCTAATGGACCCTAGAACACATTCCAATTAGATTTCTGGATGGATGGACACTTCAAAGGAATTTCTGTATTGTTTTGAGGAAAGTAAATTTTTGACCAAATTTCATAAAAATGTAAGGCTAACCCCTTGGTTTTTTTTCATTTTTTGGCCAAAAAGTTGAATTGCTTCAAACCTGCAGGACAGATGCCTAATGGACCCTAGAACACATTCCAATTAGATTTCTGGATGGATGGACACTTCAAAGGAATTTCTGTATTGTTTTGAGGAAAGTAAATTTTTGACCAAATTTCATAAAAATGTAAGGCTAACCCCTTGGTTTTTTTTCAATTTTGGCCAAAAAATAAAATTGCTTCAAACTTGCAGGAAAGATGCCTAATGGACCCTAGAACACATTCCAATTCGATTTCTGGATGGATGGACACTTCAAAGGAAATTCTGTATTGTTCGGAGAAAAGTCCATTTTTGGCCAAATTTCACTAAAAATGTAAGGCTAACCCCTTGTTTTTTTTTCAATTTTGGCCAAAAAATAAAATTGCTTCAAACTTGCAGGAAAGATGCCTAATGGACCCTAGAACACATTCCAATTCGATTTCTGGATGGATGGACACTTCAAAGGAACTTCTGTATTGTTTTGAGAAAAGTCAATTTTTGACCAAATTTCACTAAAAAAGTAAGGCTAACCCCTTGCATTTTTTTCAATTTTGGCCAAAAAATTAAATTGTTTCAAACTTGCAGGAAAGATGCCTTATGGACCCTAGAACACATTCCCATTCGTTTTCTGGACCGATGGACACTTCAAAGGAAATTCTGTATTGTTCGGAGAAAAGTCCATTTTTGGCTAAATTTCACTAAAAATGTAAGGCTAACCCCTTGGTTTTTTTTCAATTTTGGCCAAAAAATAAAATTGCTTCAAACTTGCAGGAAAGATGCCTAATGGACCCTAGAACACATTCCAATTCGATTTCTGGATGGATGGACACTTCAAAGGAACTTCTGTATTGTTTTGAGAAAAGTCAATTTTTGACCAAATTTCACTAAAAAAGTAAGGCTTACCCCTTGCATTTTTTTCAATTTTGGCCAAAAAATTAAATTGTTTCAAACTTGCAGGAAAGATGCCTTATGGACCCTTGAACACATTCCCATTCGTTTTCTGGACCGATGGACACTTCAAAGGCAATTCTGTATTGTTCGGACAAAAGTCAATTTTGGGCCAAATTTCACTAAAAATGTAAGGCTAACCCCTTGGTTTTTTTTCAATTTTGGCCAAAAAATAAAATTGCTTCAAACTTGCAGGAAAGATGCCTAATGGACTCTAGAACACATTCCAATTAGATTTCTGGATGGATGGACACTTCAAAGGAATTTCTGTATTGTTTTGAGAAAAGTCCATTTTTGACCAAATTTCACTAAAAAAGTAAGGCTAACCCCTTGCATTTTTTTTTTCAATTGTGGCCAAAAAATTAAATTGTTTCAAACTTGCAGGAAAGATGCCTTATGGACCCTTGAACACATTCCAATTAGATTTCTGGATGGATGGACACTTCAAAGGAAATTCTGTATTGTTCGGAGAAAAGTCCATTTTTGGCCAAATTTCACTAAAAATGTAAGGCTAACCCCTTCTTTTTTTTTTCAATTTTGGCCAAAAAATAAAATTGCTTCAAACTTGCAGGAAAGATGCCTAATGGACCCTAGAACACATTCCAATTCGATTTCTGGATGGATGGACACTTGAAAGGAAATTCTGTATTGTTTTGAGAAAAGTCAATTTTTGACCAAATTTCACTAAAAATGTAAGGCTAACCCCTTGCATTTTTTTTCAATTTTGGCCAAAAAATTAAATTGTTTCAAACTTGCAGGAAAGATGCCTTATAGACCCTAGAACACATTCCCATTCGTTTTCTGGACCGATGGACACTTCAAAGGAAATTCTGTATTGTTCGGAGAAAAGTCCATTTTTGGCCAAATTTCACTAAAAATGTAAGGCTAACCCCTTGTTTTTTTTTCAATTTTGGCCAAAAAATAAAATTGCTTCAAACTTGCAGGAAAGATGCCTAATGGACTCTAGAACACATTCCAATTAGATTTCTGGATGGATGGACACTTCAAAGGAATTTCTGTATTGTTTTGAGAAAAGTCAATTTTTGACCAAATTTCACTAAAAAAGTAAGGCTAACCCCTTGCATTTTTTTCAATTTTGGCCAAAAAATTAAATTGTTTCAAACTTGCAGGAAAGATGCCTTATGGACCCTTGAACACATTCCCATTCGTTTTCTGGACCGATGGACACTTCAAAGGAAATTCTGTATTGTTCGGAGAAAAGTCCATTTTTGGCTAAATTTCACTAAATATGTAAGGCTAACCCCTTGTTTTTTTTCAATTTGGCCAAAAAATAAAATTGCTTCAAACTTGCAGGAAAGATGCCTAATGGACCCTAGAACACATTCCAATTCGATTTCTGGATGGATGGACACTTCAAAGGAACTTCTGTATTGTTTTGAGAAAAGTCAATTTTGGACCAAATTTCACTAAACAAGTAAGGCTAACCCCTTGCATTTTTTTCAATTTTGGCCAAAAAATTAAATTGTTTCACACTTGCAGGAAAGATGCCTTATGGACCCTAGAACACATTCCCATTCGTTTTCTGGACCGATGGACACTTCAAAGGAAATTCTGTATTGTTCGGAGAAAAGTCCATTTTTGGCCAAATTTCACTAAAAATGTAAGGCTAACCCCTTGTTTTTTTTCAATTTTGGCCAAAAAATAAAATTGCTTCAAACTTGCAGGAAAGATGCCTAATGGACCCTAAAACACATTCCCATTCGTTTTCTGGACCGATGGACACTTCAAAGGAAATTCTGTATTGTTCGGAGAAAAGTCCATTTTTGGCCAAATTTCACTAAAAAAGTAAGGCTAACCCCTTGTTGTTTTTTTTAATTTTGGCCAAAAAATAAAATTGCTTCAAACATGCAAGAAAGATGCCTAATGGACCCTTGAACGCATTCCTATTCGTTTTCTGGACCGATGGACACTTCAAAGGAAATTCTGTATTGTTCGGAGAAAAGTCCATTTTTGGCCAAATTTCACTAAAAATGTAAGGCTAACCCCTTGTTTTTTTTTCAATTTTGGCCAAAAAATAAAATTGCTTCAAACTTGCAGGAAAGATGCCTAATGGACCCTAGAACACATTCCAAATTCGATTTCTGGATGGATGGACACTTGAAAGGAAATTCTGTATTGTTTTGAGAAAAGTCAATTTTTGACCAAATTTCACTAATAAAGTAAGGCTAACTCCTTGCATTTTTTTCAATTTTGGCCAAAAAATTAAATTGTTTCAAACTTGCAGGAAAGATGCCTTATGGACCCTAGAACACATTCCCATCCGTTTTCTGGACCGATGGACACTTCAAAGGAAATTCTGTATTGTTCGGAGAAAAGTCCATTTTTGGCCAAATTTCACTAAAAAAGTAAGGCTTACCCCTTGTTTTTTTTTTATTTTGGCCAAAAAATAAAATTGTTTCAAACTTGCAGGAAAGATGCCTAATGGACCCTAGAACACATTCCAATTAGATTTCTGGATGGATGGACACTTCAAAGGAATTTCTGTTTTGTTTTGAGAGAAGTCAATTTTTGATCAAAATTTCATGAAAAAAGTAAGGTTAACCCCTTGCATTTTTTTTCAAATTTGGTTATTAAATTAAAAAAAATTGGGGTAAAGTCAGTCCAAAATGTGCTATTTTCAGTGCTGTAATGAGATCCAACTGCCAAAGTTTCTGTGAGGGAATAGTCACATTTCAACAGTTTGCTGAATAGATCAGATTTTTCACGTAACCAGAAATAAGGGGCAATAAACAGTTGATCAAATTTTCTACAAAATTATATATTGAAAAAAATGGAATGTGTATCATTTCAAATAAAACAATTTTTGTAATTATAAGTGTACATGTATACATGCAGATGGAAGCAGACAAAATTTGAAGGAAAGGAAGAAATGAGGTTAAAATGAATTTGTTCAAAATCCATTTCACTTACCACCTCATTGATGAAATCCGTCAGATTTTGTCTTTGAAAACATTTTACTTGAAAGAAAGTATTTTTCTTTGGCAAGATATTTAAAAACACACACATTCTTCAAAGGAAATGAATACTATTTTTTGCCAATTTGAAACAGTTTTTCAAATATCAAACTTAATGACAATGAACTTATTTTTGAATACTTAAAAAAAATCAATCAGGAATTAAATATATTCTGTATTCTACAATTCAGCTTTTGTACTAATTTTTTTACAAGAACTGTACACTCAGGGTTGTATGAGAGAATGCCAAAAAAGTTCACAAGCTTGATCGGGTGGGATGTGAACCTACAACCTGCTTGCTAGTAGACATCTTACCACTCGACCACCGAGCTTGCTTGCATCGGTTGACTGTATTCAATTTCATGGCATTGGTATAACCAATATTTTCATGGAATCGAGTCCCATTAAACAAAGCTTGTGATTTTGGTTTTTTTTCTTGGTGTTCACAGCCAGCGCTATGTTTAGCACTTACAAAACACTGGGTAAGAAAACAACCCAATATTTAAGTTAATAATTTCATTATACAAGACACAACCACTTTGTCCAAGACCTGCTGTCTCGAAGCCACACACATATACTGCACATAGACAATCGAGGTCTCTGAATTCACAGATAGTACAAAGCACCATGACACTAAACACTTAGACAATTTATTTTTATGACCGACATGTGGCCACCTTTGTTAGCTATCCTACATGTTGTCTTGTGAAGGAACGTTCTGGCCAACTCACAAGAACAACAGCTTGGGTTGAAATCTGGCCGCGTCTCGCTGCACAACTCTGAATTGTTTAATTGCTTTTGTTTGCAGTGCACGCTTCTGTAGTTAAGTTTACAATACAATTTTTTTGTGATACGATACCGAGGTCAAGATACCAGTTATGGCCTCTGTCAGCTGCAGTATCAGCCATATTCTGCAACATTCTGCACTTGATAACACCCAGCCGCTCTGCATATCCGCGGATCCATGTTCAGTTATGCTGACTAAGTTTTAAACAGATTGTTTCTTTTTTGTACAGTTCACGCATACTAACATTTGAGCCCAAATCACAAACCAAGCTTTCATATCAGCCCTCTTGAATACTTATGTTGGTTGTACAGACCCAACAACAGCCTACTGACTATTTTGTTCTTCAAATTCCATTTTCCCATTACCCCCCCCCCCCCTTACAGAAACAAAACAAAACCAGGAAAGAGCTACAAAAAGGGAAACACAGTTTAGTGAATGAAGAATACGAAAACTTGATCCCATGTTTAAGTTGATCTGCAGTGCATACAAATTGGATAAATATGGTCACAAAGTCCAAAAAGATTCAAAAAACAAAACTGAACTAACGATAATATTTCAGTTGAAATGTTGGGCACTTTCAAAATAATGAGGTAAATTAAGCTTAAACCGTGACTCGTTAATTTTGTTTGAACCTTGTTTTGAGTTTTGACCCTGCTACGGCCCAGTCCACGGTTTGCTCTTAAGACGTTCACTCAATTGCTGCAAGAAAAAGAAAGATGAATTATGAGTTGAAACTTTGCACTTGTAATGGGAGGAGTACTAGAATGAGGACTGTGATGAAAGTTTAACGAACATTAATCTCTGTGAAATGTTGCTCCTAACATTTTGCGGAAGGACACAAATTTTTATACAGATAATACTGGCCCAAATGTTTCAAATTGCAAACAAATAGTAGTATTGGTTATTATAACACCTCACCCTCAGATTCTGTATCTTGATTGGCCAAGATGGAGTCACATGGCATTTGCTATTTTTACTATCTTGCTTTTCATGGCAAAAAGACTATACAATGGCTATATAAAAGTACTATACACATAGCAACCAACGTAGCAATCGTAATGCATGTGTGCAAATGCATACAGGTGTGCGCGTTCAGCGTTGCGCGTATTGTTCCCACGTGCTAGCGCTACAGAGCTGGCTTCAAACATTTCATGAAGGGGTAGTCTAAAAAATATTTTGTTTAATAATTAATCAGTTATCTCTTAGAATAAAACACATTAGGGGTGAGGCATTATAAAACAAATATTGACTGCCTTAAGGTGTAGTAAAACTAGCCTCCCTCAGTGATTCATAGAGCATTCCATTTTTCTCGGCTACGCCTCCGGAAAACAGAACGCCCATGGATCATCTCGGAACACTACTTTTACTAAACCACTCAAAGCAGTCAATAGTTGTTTACTATGTCATTCAAAAGCCATCTTACCTTTCTAAATATCTGTGCTTTTATCCTATTGGTTTCTTGGGCCGCTTGTCGTTTTCTTTCTTTCTCTTTCTGGACCACTTCTGGCAGTCTGCTGTAAAGTCTAAAATTACAAAAAATATTTCTAATCAAAATAGTCGGAAATAAGAAGAGATGACGGCTACTTTTGAAGAGAATCTGAAAACTAAAATACATCTTTTTGGATTGTACATCAACTTACCTCTCTGTATGCTGTCTCATTTCTTTCTTGGACATCAATCTTTTCTTAGGCTTGTGGTGTTGATCTGATAATGGCAATAAAACAAAGAATTTCCCCACACTGATCAACAAATGTAACATGATTTTTATTTTTTTTTATGTTGGGGGGGGGGGGTTATTTTTTTATTTTGGGGGGGTTATTTATTACGTGTGATGTCATACTGATAGGCAACCACTGTGCAACCCAAACATTTAAGCATCTTTGGCATCTTATTTGGCCCACATTATACAGTAAATGTCAACACTGTTTTAAGCTATTCATATTTCACGAGATATACACCGTTTGCTGAAAGCTGGCATATGATCACTTCATCCAATTTGTAAACCAATGTAACACGGCCTATAGGATTTGATGTTCTTGAAGCAGAGCATCAACCAAAATTCAGCTGGTCTCCCCTGTGTGAGGAGCCTTCATCCCTGATGCCCAAGGCAAGACTAATACTGACCGCTGTAAGGATGAGCCTGAGGGTTGGGCTTCTTGCTCCGATGATCCAAGAACAGTTTGCCTCTCTCCTCGTCAAACTGTCTCTGTAAGTCACGCTCCTCCGCTGCCAGACGGATCTTCTTCTGTCGCTCTCGGGAACGTGAGATAAAGTCTGACCGACTCACCTCAAAAGCTTCCTGATATTATTTTAAAGCAAAGTAGGGATGGTAAGGACCAAGGATCAATGAGAAAAGGTGAATGAAAACTTGAAATGAGGCAAATCAAACTGCTTGATTCTGTAGAAGTTGGAGAGTCTGTTGTTCCAATCTTAGCCTGACCTTTCTAAAAAAGGGAAAAAAACACATTCTTTCAAAGATTCTGATTTACCTGTAGGGTGAGTTTAACCAGTGGTTGTGTGCCTTGCCTTGCTAGGGGTTGCCTGTCCCTGAGTGGCTTACGTTGGGTTGAGGGCTCCGATTGCTGCCATGGCATCTTCTTACTGATGGGTTGAAACCAGGCCACAGGGGTGGGTAGTGCCGGGGTAACCTTGACTGGTCTGATAGGACAGAAAAGACAAAAGTTGGAACAAAAATATTCACCCAACAGTCCTGAATCCTTCAAACATAATTCACACCCTTTGGGGTTTGGGTGATAGACCATCTGCAAAGATGAATGGAAAACATTTATGAACGAAAGGAAAGTATAATGGATTTCCAGCGATGAATGTGAAAACATACACAAAAAAGAAACTTTAGTTTAGCAACGTGAATTCAGGAACCATTCAAGAAAAAATCACAAAGATTCCTGGCAAAAATAACCTAGAGTGTTAGGGCTAATCCCGGATAATGCTAGACATACAGTTGCAAAGGAATAAGTCAATAGAAAAAATACACACAAAACAAAAAAGAAACTGACTGTGGGATTTTCTTGCGTGGTCTGCTTGGCTCTGAGCTGGATCGTGGCTGTCTGAAGATACTCTCTCCATCCTTCTTACGAGTCTTGTCAGTTCCTCGCTTGGTCAGGCCTGGGGTGGTCTGTGTGGCAAGGTCTACGGTGAACGCCGTCCCCTGCAAGGTATAAGACAAATCATTGAGCCAACTGTCGTGCTTATAGGTGAAGCAAGAGGGGTATAATAAGGCTGTATTTAGGACTTTGTGCTTTGAATTTAAAAAGCTTGGAGCAAACATCAAAACACCTCTATGTGTGACCGGGTCCTACATTTAAGTCTTAAAGACTTTTTTCACTTATTGGACTTTTGTATTCAGTGGAAAGAGCAGACTCTGCTCTTTGAATTATCACTCAGTTTGACATCTTCATAAACGAGAAAATAATGAGGGTACAAATTTTGACTGCTCCTGATGTTTTCCACGGCAAAAGATTTGTAAATAGGCCTCTACTATGTACTCAACAGCTCTGCAGGTTGGATTATACAATGCCTGTTTTAGATTTATTTTAGGAAAAAAATTAAATTTTCAGACGAAATTTCAATCAATTTAGCAAATCCTTCAGAAACAATTAAGGAGAATGTAACATCATCTTTTTTTTTCCCAATAAATTGTAGGAAGAAAAATGTTGAGAATGTGAAATATGAAATGCAGGGGATATTAAGTATGTTAAAAAATTGCGATGACCTACCCTTGTTTTGCGAGGTAGCTGTGAGCTCTTTGCAGCAGATGACTGATAACTGGCACCTCTATCGTTGACACTAGGCACGGCGGGTGGAATACGGGTTGGAAGCCGTGACTCCCTGTTATCTCTTGACCTCTTGAAGACGTCACTCTCATTATCTCTACGTCTGTTCTCCCTATGAGGTTCTGGTTGTAGAGGTGGTTGGTCCGACCCAGCGATATTGTGCCAGGATCTTGACCTCTTGACCCCAAGGGGCCGGCAGGTGCATGGAATGCTGGCCTCCGAGATGGTGTCACTCTGCAACTCACTGCTGCTGCTGTATGTAACCTGGAAGTCGTCTTTATAACCCCGTCGAGGTAAGCCTCTCCTCTGATACCGACGAGCCTCACGTTCTTCAGTCAGCGTACCTTCCGACATTGACGGGGAGGTCTCCATATCTCGACTCGTCTCCAGAACTGGGCTTAAGGCTGAGGAAACAGGCGCAGTGGGTCTTAGAGTTCTCTGATCCTTGACAGACTCTACTGGCAAAGAGGCAGGAGTGCTTGCCATCACTGGAGCATCCTTCGGTTTTGGGTCAATCTTTGATGGAGCTGCTTGAGACTCCTGTTCCCTCAACCTTCGTCGATGGTGCTCTCGCTGTCGGTCTATCCTGCGTTGGAGTTTGGACAACTTGGAGCCCAGCTGCCGGATGCCTTGCTCTCCTAGGAGACGTAGGAGCTCATCTGATTCAAGACTCAGGTCCGAGATGAAGGATGCCATGCTGAGATCCTGTAACCCTTCTTGTTCTGGCTCATGTCTACTGCCAACGGTTTCTCTGGGCTCAGGTCTCCTTTGAGAAGGTACTGCATCATCAGGAGATCCTTTGCCACGCCTCTTTGTTGCCGTTGGTATTAGGGTGGGAGGCCTGTCTATGCGGGGCTGCGTTTTAGTTGGAGGGGGCTGGATTTCATCTTCTGGTGAAACTCTGTATTGTCAAAGTAAATGAGATACATTTCGATTAAATTCAAGGCCAATGGAAAACACAGATTTGGAAAGATTGTTGACTGCCAGATAGACATTGGTGCCATTATTTAGTTGTAAACATTGTAAAGTTTTTTAAAAATAAAAAAAAAAATTAAATAAATTCAATTCTTTCTCATATGGAAAAATAAAAAGTTAGGGTTTTTTAATGTCTCGTTTGGCCCACTTTTCCTTTCGTCTAAGATTCGCTTTTGTGATGTGTGTGAGTTGTAACAGCAATCAGTCATTGGAAACCTGAGTCATACTTTGGATGTCACGAATCTCATGTCTATTGTTTTTTTTTTTTTTAAATAAACGTCAACAGACAAGAACATTTCCACTGGAATTTTACGTTTATATTTTTAAGCACACAAAATGAAATCAGGACTTATTACTGTTTTAGATATCGATCTACTCTACAAACCAGAAGTGGCTTTCAGCCTCAGGAAATAGACCCCTCCAATAGTAACTCATTATACCCCAAGGTGTATAGATGTTAACTAGTGACCTGATTGCCAGTCAATATGTGATTACTAGAACCACCCTGACCTGTAGTGTCTGTCAGCTGGTGGTTCATCTTGCTCAGCTTCCAGTGGCTGTTTCTGTGGGGTGTAGGGTCTCTCCTTGTCCCATTTTCTTCTTTGTCTCGGTGTGCCGGTAGATGATGAACCACCATCTGTACTGTCCGTCTCATCTATCAAAATATTAAATCATACCAAAGATGACAATTATCCATCATAAATCGTCAACTTTAAAAAAAATTAATTGCGGATTTTTGCATCAGATTTGTTCAAGTGCACAATGTTATAGGACCCTTGGCTCGATTTAAAACAAATTTGCCCTATTTCAAGACTCCACCCTTTTTGACATTAGGCTAAATTGTAAGACACTAAAAAAAATTGCAACTTTTATGAAGGTAATGGTTATTAGTTTTATTAAGGCAAAAGCCAGGACAATTCAGAAACAGTGGATGTGCTCCATGTGAAGGCAGTAGACTATTCATTTACTTCTGACTGTCTAACATCTTTTCTTCTTTTTTTTTAGCTCACCTTGCACCCAGTTTGCCACAGTGTGTCTGGCTGGGTCTCGGACAAGGCTAGCCATTCGCTGGATTCTCTCAGAGTCTAGACTTGACTGGCTTCCACCGTTCTCTGTCTGAGACGTCTTGTACTGCTGGTATTCCTCCCATACCCTGGCAATGTCTCTGAAGTGTGGATCTGTTTCATCCTCCTTCCAAATTGAAAAAAAAAAAATGATAAATTGGAAGTTGTAATGCGGTCCTTAAGTCATATCTCAATTCAACTAGAATGTCTTAATCCAAATTTTAATAAAAAATTGTTTACTCTAAGTGATCCCTGTTTGATATTTCCCAGGTTTGCAGCATTGCTAATGTGGCTACATGACAGGTTTATGTGCTTCTGACTAGCGCCCCTTGAACAAAGACATTGACGAAATGGGGAACCGCCATCGCAGGGTTTGATAGCTCAGTTGGTACAGTACAGGAATGGCAATACGGAGGTAGCAGGTTCAAACTCCACTCCAGTCAATTTCTTTGTTCAAATTCAAACAGTATTTAGTTCTCAGGAGCTCTCCAATAATATATATTTGAAGTCGAATGGAACAAAAAAACAAAAAATATTACATTGTACAAAGTCCAATTCTCGTCCCAACTAAAACCAAACACTTCTTAATTCCTTGGTTTCTTTATAATTATCTTGTTTCAAGGAATGCCCCTGTTCAAACAAATTACTCGGATGATCTTACCCTAAGTACTTCCTGCAGAACTTGTCTACTGTAGGTGCCTGACCCAGGTGGTGCATCAGTCAGATGAGTGTCGAATTTGCTTCCAGGCCTCAAGCTGCCCAGACCGGCTGAATACTGGTCCTTCCTTCTCTGGGGCTCCTCTTGGCCTGCAGTTGAATCTGGAAGGAGAGCTGGTGGGTAGTACTTATCTCCTGGCTGAGGTTGGGGATCAGATCTGCTTGGTACCGTGCGTCCGGCTTGGTGAGAGACTGTGGCTGAGTCTAGAGCTGAGATATGATCAGTACCTCTCACGGGTATCCTGCTGGTTGGAGATTTCCGACTGGCATGGCTGGTTGCAGTTGGTGACTTGTATCCATACCTCTGCTTTGGGGATTCTGGACTGTGGTGTGTGCTGTACTTGGGTATCTCAGGACTACCGGCTTTGACAAGACCTTTCTGTGGTTGTGCTACATGTACGTCCTGGCTTTGGGGGTATCCAGGTTGTGTAAGTCTTTCTTGTTGTGAGTAGCGTCCGTAAGATTTGACCGGAAGCCGGCTTTGGTAGCTTCCTGGAGGAGAGAATGGCAATTCTGGTGGACTGGTGCTCTTCAGATCACTCGGGTACTCAATGTACGACTTTGCAGGCCTGTCTCTGTTCCTCTGATCAGATTTGTAGGAAGGGATCTTGGATCGAGGGGATTTGGGACTCGGAGCAGGGGAAGGCCTTTGTTGAGGGGACTGGTCGTGGAGTCGGAATTCGGCATCTGGGGTGGGGAGCTCCAGTGAACGTCTGTGTTGAGGGCTGTCTCTGGTGCCGTAAGCGCTCGATGGGAACAGTGGGGGCTGTGCATCATCAGACCCTTTGTTGAAACAAATTATGAAAGAAAAATGTCATAAAATGTTCTCAAAGAAAAGGTTCTTATTTTTAGATAAAATATTTAGGATCAAAACCAGAGGTTAAAATCAGGCACAAAAGGTGCTAGGACATAATTAACTACCACAATCATCCTTGAGTTGTCACATGTAGAGTGTAAACTTCCTTCATTACTCAGAATAATACAAAATATGACCGGACGATTGAGTTTTGTTTGGAAAAATGAATAAACTCTTAATAATAATAGTAATTTTAATGCAGCTAAATCAACCACAATAACCATCTCTGCCCTCACAGGTATTTACTCCAGGTACCCATTTCCTTGCTAATAACTCTCCTGTCACTAAAAATACAGGTTTGTTATTGTTGTTATTTTCTGAGAGGGATGAATGAACTGTCTTTCTTTGTCAAAACCAGAAGACTAAACATGCAGTAAGCATTGAAAATGCATCACTTGATTTTTAATGGCTTTTAGCAAGGAACTGAACATCAACAAATTTTAAAGTTCACTTCTTACCTAAATGACTGCTCTCTTGTGTTGTTTTGCTACTGGGTGTTGAGGTGTCATCTTGGTTTACTGCATACGTGTACATCACTTCACTGCTTCCTGGTGGTTTGTATGGTCTCAAGAAGCTCCCCGAGGATCTCTCACTTGCTCTACTCATGTCATGCTTGGGAGATGTCATGCTTTGATGGCTGAAATCCTGAGGTGACTTTCGCACAGAGGATTTTTCAGGGCTCTTGGCTTTATCGCTCTCTCCGGACGTTGATCGGTTATACTCACGTGCTGTTATGGGTATCCGACTGCTGCCACTGATTTCAGAGGCAAGGGGACTGATTGCTGGACCTTTCCTTGACTGCATGGCTTTTTCTTTGGCTTCCCTGCTCCTCTTTCGACTGGCTCTCTCCAGTGATCCTGTATACTGGGGTTTATCTGAGATCTGTCTTGCATATTTGCGACTGCGTAATTTGGTCAGGTCAATTTCTGGCGAGGAGTGGGAGCGATGCATTCTAGAGTCCTTTTCGGGAAACTCATCTTCATCCTCACTGTGCTCGCCATGATTTTCATGGGAGATTTGTTGAGGCTGCTCTTCCTGGTGTAGGTAATAGGGCTGCTTGGCCTGACCAGGCAGAAGACCATACACCAGGTGTTGTGAGGGCTCTACCTTGGCTTCCCTACTCCAGGCCTCTTTTGGAGGCTGTCCCAGGTGGTTCATGTGGCTCCCAACATGGCCCAGGTCACCATTCTGCCTACTAGGTTGAGCCTTGTAGAAGTCCACACTGTGATCAAACGTTCTGTCAGTGGCTCTTTGTACCTGAGATGCCAGCAATTGCTGTGCATAGCTTAAAGCTCCAAATGGTTTGGGCTCCTGAGGTTCAGCAAACTGAGTAACTGGTTGATTCCTGGCTTCCTCAAGACTCCTGTCGTAAGTCAGGGAACCAGGAGTAGCTGCAAAGGACTGCTGTTCTTGGCTCTGCATCTCCGCCAGCCTGAGTTCAGCATCTAATACAGCAGCTTCCTGAAGGATCCTCAAGACATGCTCCTGAGGAGGGTTCCTTTCCAAAATTGCCCTCACTCTACTGGCCAGTGAGTCCATGCTCTCAATGCTCTCACCATAAGGATCTCTTGGAGATGTTCCACTGCTTTGGTGTCCTTGTCCACGTGATATCTGTGACGTGAACGAACTTGTTCTCTCTGGCTCGAATCTCAGAGTATCTGAAACCCTGACATCATATCTTCTTTGCAGAGGGGCTTCTGCATCCTCTACCTGGGGGATCCTGGCAACATCTAATGCAGCAGGAACAGTTGCCATATGAGAGGTGTTTTCTAAAAGCTGCTGGACTCTATATGACAGAGAATCTGGTTTTTCACCGGCGTAACCCCCGGAACGTTCAAGTCCAGGGAGCAATGTGGGTGGGGGTGTTGGTTCACTTCTGTCGTTACTATTTGATGGATTTAGAGGAAGAGTCATGCTCTTAGACAGCGATGAGGACTGTTGATCAGTGTAGGCATCCCACGTAGTGAGTGAAACACCCAAGGGACTTGGTTTGTAACTCCCAGATGAAGGTTGGCTTTCATCATCAGCATTTGCTGGTATCTGGTGAAGAACTCTGTTGATGATTGCTCTCACAGAACTGGAGGTGCTTGCATCAGAGATGGTTGGTGATGGGGCCTGCAGGACTCTTGGCTGTAAAGATGGCTGTGGTATCCTTGGCACAGTCTGGGATTCAGTAAGGATTTCCTCAACATGATCAGCCAAGGAGTCTCCCCCAACACTCTCTGAAGAGCCAGTCCGAGCAGAGTCTGGTGTTTGGTTTCCGAGCTTTGCCCCTCTAAATCTACGGCTGGAGCCGGAGCTCAGGAGGTTCTCAATGCTATCAGGGGAGCCAGCTTCACTTGTGAAGCTTCCACTATCCTCGGACGGGGATTTTTTTGTGGCATCACCCTTCCAGAGTTCTCCAGGAGGAGCAGAGGTTGCAGAGAGCAGGAGTGCAACTCTTCTTGACAGTGAGTCTTGACTCTGAATTGTGTCCAGACTCGTGTGTGAAACAACTGGGGCTTCCTTCTCCATGACTGATTTGTTATCAACTTGAGTAACCTCAACATGCTTCAAGTATCTCTCTTCACTTTTGGTTTCTGTGTGGCGTTCAACTCTGAGATCCTGTAGATTCTGGTTGATGTCCATTTCCCTTTGCTGGACATCATAATGGCCAGAGGAATCTGAGTGTGTGTCATCACTCACTAGCTGTGATTCTCCTGGTGTTACACTCTGCAAATCTGGTGGATACTGAATATAAGACCTGGCTATCTTTGTACTGGAGCTTTCTGATGCAGCACTGCTGGCTGGCGATCGATTGGGAGACTCTGTGCTTCTCACCTGCCTTCCCGTTTTTGCCTTTTGTTGCTTGGGTGCTGCACTTTTGGATTTTTCCGTAGCTGTCTTAGAAGACACTTTCTTCAATGGGCTTGTCTGTTTTACCTTTTTCTTGATAGTTTTCTCACTCTTAGAAGAAGCACTTCCTGATGAACTGCTGGATCTGTCTCTCTTGACTGAATTTTTCTTGCTCTGCATAGTCAATGTTTCAGGTTCCTCCACAGTAGCCAGGAGACTGGGTGCTGATCCAGGTTTGCTCTGCACAGATGGGGTCAAGCTGACTGGCTCTAGATTGTTCAGATCTATGGGGAGCTGAACGTGGGATCCCCGAAGGGGTGCAGCACTCTTGACTTCCCGGGACAGGCTGATGGAATCCTCACTCAGGAAGCCGGTGGTGCTTCCTGAGCTCTCACCTTTACTTCCAGAAGTACCTGCCGCTGAGACTGTCCTGTCAGTTTTGGTTGCAGATGGTGAATTTTGACTACCATTTACCACAGTTTCCTCTCTCTTAGCATCTGTTTTGAGTCTGTCAACAGATTTCATATCAGACAGCAACACAGCTGCAATGGCTTCATCCTGATGAGGGTTGTATGGAGTTGAAGTAAATTTTGGCTTCTTGCCTGTTAAGGCAATAGAGTCACTTATTATGCTTGTCGCTTTGTAATGAAACAATGAATCTTCTGTCAGTAGCTGACTGGGTTCTTGCAGTGCGTGGGATGTTGTTTCCCCGCTTCCTAGTTTTGTTGGCACCTCTTCTGTTGTGTAATCCTTTGTTTTGCTCTTCTCAGATAGTGACGTGGATTCCTTCAAGACTCCCTCAGACAATCTTGAGTTCTGCCCTGAGGATGTCCCTGGTAATGACACACTGTCTCCAAGTGGATAGTCCGACAACTGAGCATCCCCTAGTGTGGTGTATGTGGTGAGGATCTTGTCAGAATGCCCTGTGGATTCTTTCAAGACTCCCTCCGACAATCTTGATCCCTGGCCTGAGGACAACTGAGCATCGCTTCGTATGGTGTATGAAGTAAGATCTGGAATGTCTTGGGTTTGTTTCGCGGAGGGCCGAGATGAATCAGCATCCCTGCTCTCAGTGTGCTTGCTAGACACAGATGCAGGAGAAGTAGCGGCAGATTGCTGAGAAGAAAACAAAATCAACAATTAGGAAAAGAAGGTGTAGAGTTACAGCGAAAAGTTTCTGGTTTCATTTCAAAATTCATGTTCAAGAACGTCCTTTTAATCATTCCTGAATTCTTTCTTTTCATACTACATGTATCATCTCTGATGAATAACATGGTTTTTTTTACTTCTATTTTGAGGTTCAATATCCTGGATAGCTACATTTTGTTTTTGCTGTGTCCATGGCCAAGCAACATGACCCAATTTGTCTCTCTCTAATAAGGAGTATAGGGAGATTGGTATCAGTTGAGAAATAACCTGCAATGGACTAGCAACCCATCCACAGGGAATTTAAATATTTCCAGTTGTTTGGAAGCTAGGTTAAAACACCAGCCTCATGTATCTGCTTGACTAAGCAACTCCACAAAGAAAAGAAACTCTAACAACAAAATTTTAGTCAACTTTTCAAAATGGATCTTCCACCTGAAATATGAGAAAGTATATATCAACTCTAATTTTTGCCAAGATGTTCAAGTCCCTTTTTTAAGATTACAAATGATTTTTGAATTACCTTATCAGGTGATGCATCCAGTGTGTGCTGTGACAGTGACACGGACAGATTCCCGCTCACGAAATCAGCCGAGACCTCCGCGATGGCTTCTTGGAGGGCATCCTTCTGCCCAGCCTCCCCCTCCCCAACAACCCCCTCCCTGGGGCTGAGTGTCTCACCCCCATCGTCAGACTGAGGGAGGGGGATGTCTGTCTCACTGCTGGTGTAGCGGAGCTCAGATCCTTCCTCTTCTGTTGAGTATGGATACTCCTCTCGGGTTATGCCTCCAGTCACGTTGACAGCTGAGCTGAATTGCAGATCGTCAAAGTGGCCAGAGTCTCGGCTGTCTGTAAAATCCATGGCAGGAAGATGGAATGTTTCCTCCAGGGGGTTGGGGGAAGCGGAAGCTTGGGGCTGGTTGGCCGCAGCAATGGCGGCAATGGGATCTGTGTCTGCAATCAAAAACAAACAAAACCTCCAAATATAAATTTGTTTGAAAAGGAGGCAACAGAATTGGTATTTGAAATTGGGGATAGACTAATGAGCAGAGAATACCATTACATCAATAACATTTAGTTTCTGATGGCATATTAAGAATACATCAGCTGTTTAATTAATTTAATTAATCATTTTGAATTAATTTATAGACTAATTGGGCGACAGCCATTTTCTGTGGCACCAGGCTGGTTAGAGTCATGCTCGGGTAGCACGCATGCACTCCGGGCTCCTTCAACCAATTGGGTTACCAAGGTGTGCATGCGTCTCATCTTAAAGAACATGCCTTGGATGAGCGCAAACTTGGTGCCACCTCAATGGCATTTCATTTTGTTCACCGAATTAGTGAATACATTTTACAAGTCTCTGAGGTAGATGCGAAATACAGCGGAATTTGTGACACAACTGGTTTCATACTGCACACAAAAAGGAAAAGCGAAGTGAATTTTTTTGATGTGAATGACTGAAGTTGCCCTAACAAATGCGCTTTGCACTAAAATTTGCATGAAGTATGAACCAGCCTTAATTCCTTCTCCAAAAAAAATTTTAAAAATGAAATGGAAATGTGACCTCTCTTGGACGGCCTTGCTCTCTTGCTCGGGGAGGTAGTGTTGCTATTGGACAGGACAGAGCTCTGGGATGATGACCGGCTACTAGCCGCTAGAGATGACCGGCCACTCAGGTGTCGCTTGACCGGTGATGGGGAGGACACCAACTCAACCTGCTCGGGGACCAGTGCGTACCAGCTTTCCTGCTTGACAAAAAGGTAGAACACAGGTTTAATCAATTAACTATTTTTTTAAATGCTACTTCCCAGGTCTATCATTCATAGAGTACATGTATGCAGAGGATGAAATAACAGTCAGGCTTCACATTTTCTGTCATTTTTCTATATTTCTCCGGGGAAAAAAATGTTTTCAGTCCAATTTTGTACTATGCTACATTTTTTTTTTTTTAAGAAAACAAATATATAAAAACAAAAACAAAAACGAAACATCCCCAAACAAAAAAACATACAAACCCCCATTACCAACTATTAAAATTAACATTCTTTAAAAATTAATCATACGCATAGCTTATTTAATGCTTGCAGGTTTTTATCAATTATATTACTCTGTACATTGCACTTGTTTCTAATTAAAGTTACTAGGAACACTGTATATAATGCTAATTAACATGTGTACAGTATGTATACATGTTGAATAACTCATTTTAATTGTCACCGTAAGAAAATCTGTGTCCAAATAATGATGCCAGTGGGCCAGAATTAATTCCTCTCATGAGATTTAGCCCAAAACAGATGGCATCATTAACACATGTAAATTCTGGATCTCCAATCAATACATGACACTTAACAAATTCAATTGGTGAAAGAATTTGATAACGGTTCACTAATCAATATAACTATAGCAGCTCACAGGGGGTTAGGTGTCATGATAAAATACTGGAACATGAATGTGAGATTAACTAAGGGATAATGGGAGTGTGATGCGTGGCAGTTTGATAATTGAAATAGGAAATATGAAGCAGTGCTCAGTATGTAAGGTACATGATATACGTGTATATCACAGCGTGTGTTCCACTGTCAAATGAAAAGAAAAAAATCTTGATAAACAATGTCATGCACTACATTTTCCTCGCCAAACACATTACATGTATTTACATACAATGTGCATGTACATACTCAACCGTACTCATGCGTACATATACTTTGCCAGATGTACATATTAAGGCAAGAGTGACAATTAAAAAAGAATCGACAATAAATGCTGACAATAAAATTAGAATAGGGAATATTACCTCTTTCTTGCGACCCGATCCAGACCGTGAACTGGATCTGCTGCTAGATCTTGATGATGCTCCGCTGTGGGACATGATGCACAGGGGGGTCAGGAACGAGTGAATTACTCAGGCAAAAGGGCACCCTTAAACCACTCCCACATTCAGCTATCGTAGTTGCTCACCGCATGCTGTATGGACATCACATGGCATATCAAAGATTCATAGTTGCTGTAGAGTTTATGGTGTCAAAAGACCTTGCATCATTCAGTCAGTGGCACAAATCTGCAATTAAATTAGATAAAAAGGGAGAAAATTAGACAAAAACTGTTGACAAAATGACCTGCAGTAGCACAATCAAATTGGAGATCTCACATGCAGAGTCGATCATATCCCCTACCTGACTAACTTAATACGCAGAGTATAAAATTTGACTAAGTACATGTACATCCATGAAATGTAAAAGGAAAACGGTCAGAAATTGTCAAAATCCTGACCAAAATTTCACCTTCTGGAAGCAGTTGGTCACGTGAACTGAAAGGCACAATTAAGCCATGCAGTCAACGTGTGACATGACATGTCATTTGACTCATGTCACTCCCCAACACGTGCACATCTGTCAATGTGGTGTTTTAACGCTCCGTCGTGCCATGTCCTTAAAGAGAAACGGTCCATACACATCAGAAGCTGAGATATTAGCCATTTGCCATGCTGGTGTGTGGACTGCACGGACTGTGTGAATGGAGAGACTGACTGTGAACCACTTGTCATATTTATCCCGAGCCCTTCACATAAATTAGGAAGCCTACATTATGCACGTGTAGAACGTGTACACTGTACATGTACATACGGCATCTCGGGCCAATTTCACAGACTTGCCAAGAACAGAAATTTGCTTAAGCCAAGAAATATTTGCTTTCGAAAAAAGTTGTTGCTTAATGTCCATTAATTAAGCTTTTTTTATCTCAGTAAAAAAACTTGCTTCAGATGAACTACTTTTTAGCTTGATTAAATTGTGTTCATTACAATTACTTACGGAGAACAGAGTACACGACCAAGAAAGTGAAATCTTATTTATAGTTAAGCTTTTTTCATTACTATAAAAAAAAACAATTTTTAAAAGGCATCAATACAAATGCTGAATTAATTTTACTGCTGAGATACCGCTACTTTACTGGGACTTTGCATAGAAACAAATCACCGTCAATGCAATTTACGGCTCTGGTAAGGACATTTGAAGTCTCTGTGGAATGCATTGAGCATGTTTCCCAAACACTTTTAATACAGACATTGCCCGGAGAATTTCCTGCATTTGCGCTGAAATGATAATGTCCCATCGCTCGTGCTCAGATTAAGTGTCTCTTGTGATTTGCCATTTTGAGACAGACACTTGCAACCATACATGTACTGTACATGTAAAATTGAATCAATCCAGGAAAATGCCGGGTGGTCACGAGGGCTACATGTAAGTTCCAAATGTTCAATTTATGATTCTGTAATTCAAAATGTGAACTAGATGATACGTCAATTCATGTTCACAAATGATGGCTTTTAAGAAGCAACGAATGAAATTTATAGGCAATAGGCCTATACAACATTTGCACACATCAAAAAACAAAACTACCAAATTATTATGAAATACCTTACTTGACTGTTAGTGAATAATAGCTGCAAGCATCCTGTGAAATCATGGCACCTGGTGTGCTGTCATTTTCAAGTTTTAAAGTGAAATTTTTGTATCAATTTCCAACGATGGTCAACTGACCATCGTTGGAAAAACTGGGGTTTCAAACACTTCCCCCAATTTACCAAATTAGTAAGTCC
Organism: Patiria miniata; assembly: GCF_015706575.1. Classification (NCBI taxonomy): domain Eukaryota; kingdom Metazoa; phylum Echinodermata; class Asteroidea; order Valvatida; family Asterinidae; genus Patiria; species Patiria miniata. The sequence continues at coordinate 6,309,072 of NW_024037071.1, forward strand.
ACATTTTGTTTGCAATCGATTACACATCCGTGAACGGGTCCAAGCCAGCTTGACTGCTTTCCTTACCTTACAATTCCCCGATGTCTATAAATTGCTCCGTTTCATCTGATGTGGGATCAGGCAACCAGACTACAAGAACAACATTTGTTTTTTGGTTTTTCAAGCATCTATGAATACAAAACTTTAAACAATATTTGCTATAAAATAGGCCTACTGATCCCAGAATCCATCCATTTCTGAAAATTACAGTAAAAGCAAACGTTGTATATTACCTTTAACATGACCAGAGTTTGGTCAGGCATTGCTGCTTGAAGTACACAGTCTGAACCAGACACATGCACGTTTTTAATTAAAAATAGAGCCCAGTGTACGGTGTACCCGGTACATGTCCCATTGTGTTTTCACCATTATTCAGGCGCATTTGTACAACAAATAATAAAAACATTTAAATAAAGTTTTACCTCTCTTTCAAAGCATTCTTTATACATGTGTCTTTGTTTGATAATCTGATGATGTCTACTCTAGTCCACAAGCCACTTAAACATGTTAAAGGCACAAGCTCAATGATCACTGAATCACAACTGACTTATAATGTAATCATGCATGATGGCATGCTTCTTCCTCAACATCACTGATTAACAAACAAATTACACAACCCACCCAGCTACAAAATTCCATCCTCCACAAATCGGAGTGCACCCATGAGTCAGATAACAAAAATCAATTGATAAATATTACCAAAAATTGTACAGAAAATGGACATTTATTACGAGGCACAGGGCGTCACTTTTCAGCTTTTCAATTCTGGACAAATGCGGGAAAAACCAACACTTGCATGTACATTGTAGCTCATGATAAAAAAGGTACAGTACTTGCTCCCTGTGGGGGTTATGTGCGAGTCAGAAACACATATGAAGACAAAAGATTTCTCTGAGTAATCGTTTCTTTCTCCTTCATGCAGAAACGGTGCCTCTGGGCATCCTGTGCGATGGCCCCCGCATCCCCCATGTACAATCACCCTGAATCATGCACATAATGTCATCCATCTTCATGCATGGACGAGTGAGGCAGGAATCTGTTTAGGTAAATTAACTCGGGCTGGGGGGGGGGGGGGGGGGGAGATGCGATGGCATTGTGTTTGGATCGTACATGTAGGTGGACCTGATGAACATGATGAATAGTAATGGATTGGGAAGGATAATGAATACATCACGCGTGTAGGAATTCAATGACATTATGTTGATGGCCTTTCAAGTATGTCAGTTATTATGTTCTAACGTACATTTGTACATGTACACATTTGATTTCTCCATGATTTGTACAATTAAAAGCAATTGTCCACCATACGACATGCACGATTGCTCAATATAAACACTTGGGAGTCTTATGAGTTGTTCTAACTTCTATGTACAAATCATAAATTTGTCTGTTTCAATTAAGCTGAGTGTGTTTTTCTTATTTTGGCATTGTCTTTATATCTGGCAGAATGTCTAGCATCTACACCTCTCTGTGATTTTAAATATTTTCACCAGAAATTTGTTCACTGTGACTGCACATTTACAGCGTGGGCAATCTCACAGTTACTGCGGTTACTTGCATTAGACTTTTTGGCACACCTTTTTATTGTTATTGTGCTGAACATTGCTCAAATAACCTACATTTGTAGCCGTATCTTTTCTTGTGGAAACAAAGCCAACAGCAAAGGCTTTTAAATGTACATGTATGTACAGTATCAACAGATATAGCCAGTTGAACATTCTCTAATTTGGACCAGACCCTTTGAAATATTTTTTTGTTTCAATAAACTAATTAGTTTCTGCAAAAAGAGCACTGTGATCCAATTCAAACCAATTTGCTTTCCTCAAACTGAAAGAACCAGTTGAAATTAATATGCTCTTTTTGAATATACAGTAATTGGAGTACAGGGCCTACGTCTGGATAATGAAAAAATGAAAGGAAACATCAGCATATTAAACAGCAGTAGGGAAAGGTCATTTCAAGTACATGTAGTACATGTTCATGTATAATTCACAAGTTTCACAAACTCATCCTTGAGCCAGTCTCCCATCTATCACACAGCACTGTCAATTGCTGCATGTAGGCCTACACATAAGTTTAATACCAAACTGTGTTAGTGCCAGCATATTGCAGTTACATGTAATTGAATTTTTCTTTTTAAATAAGATCAATTTGCACTTGAACTCAAGGTCAATCCAGTATTCCAGGCTTCATGTAGTGTACCGTGCATCATATTTTATCATTCCAATGGCCAAGGACAATAAGGTATTGGTGAATGTACTTGTACAATGTAGCAAACTATAAAATAAAGTGCAATTATTACCAAAAAGACAAATTGTTTATAGGCCTATATTATTAACATTTTGTACACTGTACGCCGTACATATGTATGTGAGACATCATCTTTATTATCTATCAATATCATTGACATCATTTTCATTTCACATAATTAGGCAAATTGTATACTGGATGTGTTTTGCAGTAAAATGTGATAAAAAGATTATAGGGCCTAACCACAAAATCAACCTGATCAAATTCAATGTGAATTGATGGTGCATCAATGGCCTATCAGTAGCTTCAGTTATAAAATGACTAAAAAAATACTGCCTCAGGCAACTAATGGGCAAGATGAGAAGCATTAACACTAGGATCATCCTAGCCCCATAAATGTGGCCAATTTACTGCCTCCGTAAATAAGGGCCACACTTCCACCATATGTACAAAAACATGTCGAACTTTGTCAAATTTTGATTTTCACATTTAGGCTTAGTTTGTAGGGTGTTTTTGCTTTAGAAGCATACTCACCCTCTTTATAGGCTAATCAGAAAGTGCTGCCTTTTTCAGATGTCTAATTTTCATGAAAAGTTCATGTTGAAATTTTGATAAGCAAACGTGTGCAAACGAATCTGGAAATTTCACGAAAAATAGACATAGATCTGAAAAAGGCAGCACTTTCTGATTAAAGAGAGTGAGTATGCTTCTAAAGCAAAAATAAACTACAAACTAAGCCTAAATGTAAAAATCGAAATTTGACAAAGTTTGACATTTTTTTGTACATGGTAGAAGTGTGGCCTTTATTTACGGAGGTAGTCCAGTAAATTGGCCACATTTATGGGGCTAGGATCATCCTACATGTACATGTAGCAGCATGATACCAACACTATCCTTCTAGAATTAGAAGAAGGCCCCCGTGTGCCTATTTCTAGCAGTCACTCTCATTATTGGGGATGTCTGCACGCTATGGGAATTTTGTTGACCCCGTGGCATCTAGAATTTCACTTTCTCATACACCTCCTCTTATAATTTGTCACGTTTAAATTGTAATATAATCTAAACAAAAACATAAACATGGATGAGCTGGTCAAATAAGCTCATTACAAAATCTAATCACCTCCAGCTCCGCCACACTGACCTACACTGTATGCGTTATAACCACCATCTGGTGATTCTGGTCAGCTGGTGGTGTTTGCATAGTATCCAGCAGAAGAAGAAGCAGAAGCAGAAAAACAACAACAAAATGTTTGAGAAGAGATGGTTGTGATATTTTTGAGTCACAAATAAAACATTGGTCATGTTGGTATTTTCTGAGAGCGCAAAGAGAAGTTTCTCAAACATGTCAAGTAAAACAATCAAAAACATTTTTTTTAACCTTTGAATTTGATTTCGATTAAAAAATATGCTGGAGACTATGGAGGGAACATTATAAACATGATAATAAATGTAAGGCCCAACATTGCCCAAGTTGGAGTTTCATTTCATTCGAAGAAAGATATTAATTCTCAATGAATGCACCATGTGCACAGTCATGACACTCCTCAGGCCTAAGGCACACGGGTGCCTAAAATCATGTAGGCCTACATTTTGTAACAATCTCCCGATTCAGCGCACGCAGCTACGGCCCGCTGCAGCTAGCGCGCACCAAGCACTACATGTAGCACAATCATGAATACGACAGGTCAGAAAATCACATCTAATATGTAAAAGTTGCAGGGTGCTGTAACCAATTTGTTTACGCCTTTCTCCACTTTTCCTACACCATTATATTACCTACAAAATTATGATACTCACCCGATGTCAATTCTAGAAAAACATACCGGAGAAGTCACGATTATTTCATAAATTTCCAGACGCCCGACGCTCCCATTAATTTTAAATCGCCGCCATCTTGTTCTTGTGATATCACGTGACTAGACCATTATGTTTATTCATGAATTTCTTGGCAAAATTTGAATAACTTTGAGTTATTGGCGTACAGCGTTTTATAGTGGGCATTGCAATGAGGGAAAACAAACATAAATATTTTTATCGAAGGCACAAAAAGATGCAACATAAAATAAAAACACTAGAAACAACTTTTGTACAAGCGAGGTGCTGAGCAGAATTTATTTCCCATTACAATTTACGTGTATTACAACAAAACTGATTTTCTTTGGCATTCAAAAGAGTACTGTACTAATGGGGCTTAGAACTACTACAAACAAAATTGTCCTTCTAGTCAGTTTAACTGATGCAGAGACGTGTCTTTATTAAATTAACTTGTCAATGTTTTTCAATCCTCTGGGCTTCATTAAAAAAAAAAAACAGGACAAGACCCCAGTTTGGTTTTTGAGGCTCTGTCATGCTTGACTTATTTGCTCCAACCTTTTTGTTCTAATTTTTCCCATTTCCATTTCAAATTTAAAAAAGAAAATTAACATTATAATCGAATCAATTTCCTGTGCGCTGGCAAGTTAGCAAAAAACTCGGTAATACATGTAAGACTGCATATACAAACTCTAACCATCGCTACAAATTAACAAGAGACAATGAGTGTTACATTTTCTTGTTTTGAAACTCGACACAGACGAGTCTATCTCCTCAATGTTGATGAAATATGGAAATGATATGTAAACACAAATAAATCAACAAATAATCCTACAAAGCACAAACCAAAGGCACAAAAGGCACTCGTAAAAAAAAGCAAAGAAGAAAAAATAACTTGTACAATATTTGGGTTTTTTTTACATGCTATGGATTCAGCTTATACATGCATTTCATATTCTTCAGTTACAAGGATAGTACTTATTTTATGCAAAACAAAATATTCCTTCACGAGAGCGATTTTGAACACAAATCTGCTGACTACTAAATAGCAAAACTACACTTTACAATAGAATTCCGGAAGATTTTTCTTTTAAAACGAACTAATGTACAAAATAAAAGTTAAAATTGGAATGGCATTTAAAAACTCATGATTTGGCTGCGCTTACCATACTATTATGAATTTTTTTGCATGGAAACTACTGAGAGATTTTTTTGGGGGGGGGGGATTTTACACAGGTATTCTTATTTCTTCTTTTGAAATTTTGACTGGTAATAATTATTTAATCTGGATTAATGTTCTAAAACGTTTGATTAATGCTCTGTAACTAGTCAGGATTAAATGCTCCACTAATCTGGATTATACCTTTATAAACATGGATTAATGCAGGATAAGCTTGCATTATCCTCAGTAATTTGCATTAATCGTCCACAAATCATGAGAAGTGTTCCATACACCTTGATTAATCCTCCACAAATCTCGAATAATCCTCAATAAACTGAATAACACTCTACAAATCTGGATTTCTCTGGAAGTTCTTCTGCAATTGAAAACCAATCTTGCTAAAATGCACAAAGCTTGAAAAATGGATGAAAAGTAAATTTATAGAATAAAGAAATCGGAGCGTGTAAACCAAAATGAATACGTAACTAAAAGAATACAATGCAAAATGCAAGCTTTTAGCTTTGCTTAACTTAGCTTTGACCTATCCATTTATAATAGTACTTTTAAAAATGCATTCTGTATGTACATTAAAAAACCTTCTTTTTAGTGTATGCTTTATTAAAATGAACCTTCATACCTACAGCACCAAAGGAATTTTTCCAGGCAATTTTCAATCTCTGCAAAGATTGCTAAGTTTCTCTCTCTCTATATACAAACACATCAAAGTTATCACAGCGGTATCGCTTTTGCCGAAACATTAAAATGTAATTTTATGCTAGCTATTTAACATTAGTTCTGATTAAATAAACTCTGTGAGTTTTACCATGAGCTTCAGAGATACATTTTAATACTCAAATCACTTAGCTAGCACTGGCTTTCGCGCCATTTTCTCTTCACATTGTCACTACCTAGACTATCAAGATAAAAAAAAGCAAAATGTAAAACCAAAATATGTCTATTAAAATTGAGGCATAAACACTCCCAAGTCACAGTTCTATAAATCAAATCTTTTTGGGTAACTGGACTGGATACAACGAAATGAATCTTAAGATTTATTAAATTAATTGTTTTCCTTAAAGACAGAGCATATTCAGCCCTTCATTGTGATACACCGAACAGTTACTCATTCTAATGAAAATGGAATTGTCTGCTACATTTACAGGTATTTTCAAACATTATTAATATTTAAACTCTGCTGAAAAAATGAATCTTTCTGAAAAAGCTACTTTTTTTTCAAATTTCTAATAATTCATGTTGGCATACCAGAATTTCAGAAAAGCAAGACGTTCCCAAACTCTCAATATTAATCTGATTAACTGCAGAAGTCAAACTTTAAGCCAGGAAACTGCAAGGATACAACCTTTTTTCTAATACGTTTTGTAGGCATAAATCTCATGCAGGTAAGCTTTGGAACATATCAGTTTTATTCACCTAAACAAAGTCCAGCACACATTATTAAAAAAAAACACAAACTGAATATTAAATGTCAGATTAAACATTCAAACTGGCTTTCATTTTTCATAATCATTTTTGCCGACCAGTATGTCACTGTACTGAACATTCCATTTTCCAGTATAATATAGGAATTTTGTATTCTTTTCTTGAAGCAACTTGTACTAAAATCTTTGCGTTTCTTCTGATATTAAGCTACTTTCCTTTCTCTGCACAGAACATTATGCTTAAACTTTACATAAAAACACATTTTTCAGATTTGTATTGCTTGATATTATGATATCAAACATGTAAGAATAACTAATTTCACACTTCTGTGTGTCCATGTCCTGAACTTCTCATTTAAGCACAGTTCACACCGGCACTCCAGATTCGCAAAGAACTCAATTATTCCAAAGATTTAAATAAGGTTAAAGGTTTGGAAAAGTAAGGAGTAACTAAAGTCACAGGTAAATCCCAAGACATTTCACAAGTCCAGTCACAAGTAACAGGGGATGAACAATGACAAAGGTATGTCTTTGTCACTGTTCAAATGACCAGCTTGTGAGTTGACTTTAGGAATCGATGACCTTTGTGGACTTGTGATGGACTCAACTATGACACTGGTTTTGCCTGACTCTGGAGCACAAGTCTGAAAGGGGCATGTTAAAATCATCCTCCAATTTCTTAGAAGGAGTCTTTTATTTTTCTTTGAAGATGCTAAGCTCCTGCACAGGGTTGATGCGCTGCTTCTTCTGACCCTTGCGAACTTTGACTTGGGTCTCCTCGGGAATCTCCCGACGGACCAGAGGCTTCTTCTCTGGGGGTTTCATCTTCCAGGAGACCACGGGAGACTGGAATGGAAAGATTTATAAAATTGAACAGGTAAAAAACAATTCACCAATTCAAGGATAAAGTAGGTTTCATATTCTGCAACCTTTATGTCAAGAGACTGGCCATAATCATAAAAATGACATGAATGAATATTGCAGTGGGTAATTTAAATTTTTTATACTGGATTTTGTCCTTCCTTATTCTGTTAGCAGTACATACTGAGCGTTGTCCAGGAGATTGTGAGAAACACAGCTCAGTTGATTCTGGCAAGTTTGGTTGTTGTGTGGTCATGTTAAAAGAAGGAAGCCCAATTTCTTGTGCGTAGCTTTCTGTGATGTACTTACATTCCATGGTAAACAAAAATTTCGATAACAAATTAGGTGTTCGTCACCTTCAGTTGGTTCTAACAAATTTGCAGTTTGGCAACATGGTCAATTTAATTTTTTGAGGAAACTGCAGTAGTCCAAAGCCCAATCTCCTAACGTCAAAGTTCACAGTCTCAATTTTAGTTTTGTAAGAATTATGAGCCCAAAAAAATGGTTGTGAACAAAACTATATTAAAATAAATATACTGAAATTATTTTTATTGAAAATAAAAACCCTTTGCACAATGCCTTGTAGGATTTTTATATTCATAATGAACATGGCAGTTGTACTTTGATTCTGTTAATGTGATGGCTTGGCTCACCAACAAATATATTTGCTAAATTGAGGCAAATCAAATTTCTAAGGATTATTGCAGAATTTATGTGTTAAAATGCAAACTGAAAACCTGAGGACAAGGTTTCGGCAAAAAAGAAGAAACAATGCCGAACTCCTCGATTACGTGTCATCTTTTAGAAATTATGAATACTTCTGATGAAGTCCTATGGATAATGCAGGCAGAGGGTAACTTTTTTTAGAGAAATGAAATATGTTTCTTCCTCGCTATGAAAATAAATCCTTGTTATACAAGTCTCTAAATAAAAATTTCCAAAGTAATTTAGGCATTATTCAATTAAATGCTATTAGTAACTTGCAACTAATGGTTAAGATTGGTTTTAAATGAAATGAAGAAACATAAAATAACAAAACCAATCAATTGGTGCAATCATACGTGTAAGTTTTTCTTAAATATTTCAAATTATAAATTAGGTTTGATGAGGATAAAATCCTTGCAACTTAGACTTGCAATGCATCGTCTACATGAGTTTGTTCAAATGACGAGTACCCACCTCTTCTCCAGTAAACTCTTGTAACATGTGTAATGCTTTCTGGTATTTACAAAGTCACAAAGTCAGGAAACAACAAACATCAATGCCTTACATCGCTTTAATTTTTAAGTTAGTGGCTGTCATTTACTCCTTGAATATTCATAATTAAGAATGACCATACCGTTGTTACCAAAATATAAATATTCATTTTTTCCTGGTAATAAATCAGGCATTCAAATTCTTTTCAAAATATCAATATTAGATAGCTTTTATGGTATTGAATAAGGCATTCAATCTAACTATTCATGAAGCGACTTTAACAGCAACGCTGGTTAGGAATAATAAGGCCACAATCTGAATATTCATAAAGTAGCTCACATCAACAGCTTAACTCATAATAAGGCTCAACATCTGCATATTCATGAAGTAACCTACATAAACATCCTAACGTGGTATGAATAATAACCCATCTGAAATCTGAATGTTTGTGAAGTGACTTACATTGACAATACCAGGGGTATTGAATACAAGGCTCACAGTCTGAATATTCATGAAGTGACTTACATCAACATCTTCACATGTTATGAATAATGTATCCGCAATCTGAAAATTCATAAAGTGACTTACATTGACGGAATCCATGTTCTTCATGAGTCTGGAGTATTTGGTGGATGCTACGTAGGACGCTTTGACAGTCAGCACCACGGAACCCATCAGGTTCTTAGCGGCTTGGATCAGGGATGTGGCACTATCCAACTGAAGAGTTAGGAAAAGGAAACGGGTGCAAATTATCAAGGTTTCAAACTCCATTTGAAATTGGCTCCTATACGTGTGATTTATTTGACCTAAATCAGGTGCAGCCATTGCGATTACAGACCATTAACAGTCTGGACTAGTAAGCAGGAGGTTGAGGGTTCGAGTCCCACCCAAGCAAGTTTGCGAATTGTTTTTCAACTTGGACAGTACTCAATATTCAGTGCTTTAAAATTTACATCTCGAAATGCAAATTCCAAACTCAAAAATCCAAATACGTACCCCAGATAGCACCAGTTCTCCGCTAATGTTCTGCACCTCCGCCTTCACCTTGCTAGTGATGTTCAATTGATGACAATAGAGGGCGATACGCTGCAGATACGCAATCAGGTCGTTCTTGGAGGACGAATCTGGGCACTGTGGACACAAGGAAACATAAGATTGTTTCAGATAAAAAAAATTCTTGTTTTCTTTTACTAATACTCAATAATTTGGGTCTTTTTAATCTACACAAAAACACTTATTTCCTAGCTGAATGCTTTGTGTGCTTAGCACACAACACGCCCGCACATGGTGCAGCACGCAAGGCGCCGTTGTATACTGCATGCAAGTACGTTGGCCGCCTGTATCGCATGCAGGCTTTGCAACAACAAAGACTTTTCTATTTAGGACAACTTCAACGAACAACGTTGTGCCGTGCGTGCGCAATCCTTACAACATGTAGGCCTACATGTACTAAACTCGAGGGCGATAACAAGGTAAAAATCAACGCACTTTCACAGTTTTTCATCTCTTTTACCAGTTTTTTTTGGACGGGCGGAAAAAAGAACAGATTTTTCTGGCTAATACCAGAAAAGTGGAATGTCTGCAAGTTGAAGCAATAAACTGGCTGATAGTACAATGTCTGCTTTGACTAACTGACTGAAGAGGAAGCAGATACTCACCATATCAGCAATGGTTCTGGCCAACTTGTCCAACTTAGAGCCAGCCTCGGCAATCTTCTTGGCTGCATTGATGACATGCATGGTGGTCTTGAGTGGCCCTCGACCACTACAGGGTAACAACAAAATATTGACACATTTCAGGCAAAGAAATGGGTGGTCCGGGTCGACACGGAGTTATAAGTTCAGAACTTAGGCCCCGCACAAAATTATTGCAACATATTTTACCCATGGCTGCATTATGTTTTTACGACCCATTAAATAGAAATCTATTAGCGTGAGACAGCATTATCAGTCACAAAGAAGTCTTTTGAATTAATACTACGTGCCATTTAAAAAGAAATTCTCAACCATTACGGCGATCATTGACTTGTCAGTAAAACTGTCCACTTAGATTTGCATGCCACTGTGCAGTAACCTAACATGACTGATAGGTTACACAGATCTAGGCACTGATTAACGCGCATAAAATGTGTTGACACTTGTTGCATAACAGCCATAATATGTGACTATAGTTGGGTTAAAGCATTCCGTAAAAATTATAAAATCGGCCCTTAGTTGAGAGACGGCTTTTGAGGGACTTTTACCGTGTGAAGTCAGTCATCTCCATCATGATCATGCACATCTGTTTGGCTAGGATGATGATATCATTGCCTGTGTCGTCCCATTTAGCCATCTCTAGGTCTAGTTTCTCCTTCTCAATGCGGAACAGCTCCACCTGCTCAATGATCTTCTGTTTCTCAACCTCTGGAAGATCACGCATCATGGCCTGAGGATAAAAAATGAGGTCAAAACCAAAAGTGTGATACCCATCCAAATGGACTCTCCCGAGTTGCTGGATGGACTTAGATGCATTTGATCTACTTGGAGTTAGGTATCTTGCGATAATTTATTTGTCATCTATTTCCAATATTTTTCTGCGTAACTCACCCTTGAAGTGACTCCCTCAGTTACGTCAACATCTTCCTCTGTCATCTCAGTCTTATAGCTCGCTGCAGCAAGAAAACAAACAAACAAACATTGCTATCAAATGATACCGTCAATATTAACTCTTGTGCATGTCAAGGGTTTAATTTCATGAGAGATGCTAAGCACAGGAACTTGCTAAGTACAGAAAAAAATGTGCTTAAGAAAAACAGGTTACCTGCCAAAATGTCACAGCTGAATTCTGCTTAGCGTGTAAATATTCTAAGTAGCATTTTCTGTTTAGCAGCGTCATGTAATTGGGCTCAAGTCACAGCCAATGTGCAACAATTAGCATTCAGGCTAGGAAACTGTTTCTTTGCTATTAAGGAAATATCTGCATGACACCTGCATAAAATTGGCCCCATATTTTCAACCAACAAACAAAAAGTACTTTGCTCTTAGGGAAGTAAAATATTTAAGTTAAAATATAAATAACTCAGAAACAAGCGCATCTGCTTTTAACAGGACACATTTGTTTATGGTTGAAAAAGTTTTGATGTCTGACCATAAATAGTTAAAAATGTCAGGAAATAGCTGATTATGATAAGAAAGAACGACTTACATTTGCTCTTGGCATCATACTCTTCTTCATCATATTCTGTATCAGTCTCCATTTCCTCAAGCGACTAGGATGGAAAAATAACAAAATAATACAACTTTACCAATATTGATGTTTTCACAAAAATAAATTCTTGGTAAAAAGTGATTTCCTCTGATTTCGTTAGCTCGTGAATACTCATGACCTGACAAAATTCTCTACTGAGGCTGACTCCAAACTGGAGACATAGACGAAGTTAAAAAAAACGGGACTGATGCTTCTGAAATAGTGTGGTGCCCATATTATGACAACGCCAACTTCATAAGAATCCACATATTGCCTTCCAGGTACCATACAAAGATGGGTGGACTTTTCTTTCCACAAATACCAAAGCCTTACCCTATTCATAAGCACAGCCCTTCGCACATCTCTGACTCCGTCGTACACCATGCGGGACGCGTCAATGAATTCATTCTCATCCACGTCTTGGGGATTGTTGGAGTTAAGCGCAGAAACGGCGCCCTCCATCTTTCCAGAGAAGTGAGGCATGACTACGGAGAAACAACATTCCATTGTAAGAAGAGTAGTCCTAAACAAATCAAAATTCTACTTTCATATGACAAAGTGCTATTTTTAGTGACCAGAAGAACATTTCCATTTCCTGGTCACGGTTAAAAACTCTGACTTCAAAACGCTTGCCAGCATTGGTTGGCCGGTTTGAATCGGATAAAGCAGTGGGTACCACTGGATCCAGTCACCAATTACCTTGATCTTGAAGCACCAGTAAAGCCTCCTTGACCTTATCAGTATACAGGCCCGGTTCATAGTTCTGCATCTCAGCATCCACGACGGCACAGATGCGAGCAGCCCGCCCCCTGATGGCTCCACCTGTCCTATCCAGACTGTCTACGTCAGCCATCTGTAAAGCCATGACAGCTTTGTTGACATCCTCCAGAATGTGACCCTCTGGAATCAAGACAAATAAATTCAAAGACTTATTCCCAATATGGACAAGGAACAACATCCAGCTATTGTGTAACAAATGAGAACACATTCGAAATGTGTGCACTCATGAATATACATAAAAACCTGTGCTATTAAGAATTTGCACTAGATTTTTAAAAATGCTCAACTTGCCATAAATCTTGTAACTTATTTATATCAAAAGCTCTCTGACAGTATTGAGTACACAGGGATTATTAAAAACATCCCAGTAAAGGAAAACACTAAAAATATTACTGAATATTATATTTACATCCCCACAATGCAAAATTCCATCACTCAAGACACCAAATTTCATCCAAGTAATTTTAATTTTTGATTTTACTTGTCGATGTTTGTCGATGACTTGTTGATTTACTCTTGATTCTATTTCATTTGCTTGTTGATGTTTTTGACTGTTTGTCTCTCGACTGTTGAATTTCATCTTTAAAGTGCGGACTGTCTGTCATTGGCAGGCTTGTTTATTCTTTCTTCTTTTGCTTTGTCTGAATGTGACTTTGTTGGGCTGTCATTTTAACGTAAGCTTGCATCTTCTATTTTCATGTTGTATGCTTTATGCTTGTATGCCTATCTTATTTGCATTTGTATTGGTCAGCATTTTAAGCATATTTTAGTTTGACTTGGCAATTGGCTCTGCACTGTGACAAATAAACATACCCGAGACAGCCAGGAAGTCATCGATAGTTGTGATGTCATCCACCGCCTCAGTCAATACTTTGACCTGGGTCTCCCATTGAACCTTGAAGACGTCCATGTTCTCCAAGGCAACCTGGCTCCGTGGGCGGGCAGCTAGAGTACGAGCTGCATTGATCACCTGAAGACAAAATAGACAAAGTCGGCTTTGACATTAATAAGGCACATTTAATTTAACAATTGGATTCAACTATGTGAACATTTTAACCGTATGGACCAGTGTTAAAGTTGAGGTATTTTGTGATGGATCACAAGTAAATCACAACTCCAGTCACAAATCAAGTTAAATCAGAAGATGAGCAACAACAAAAGAATGCCTTCGTCAGAGTTAGTTTAAAGAGGTTGTGAAATGAATTGGGACTGCATGACTTGTGAGGACTCGTGAGAACTCTTGAGGACTCGTGAGGACTCGTGAGGACTCGTGAGGACTCTCCAATCTCACCTGTGGGCAGAGGGTCTCAATCTGTGCCACTGCCATGCGCACCATCTTGACTCCTTCCTCATTGTTAGACATGGAGCAGGCCAGATGAGCAACCTATGAAAAGAAACAAAGGACGCAGGTCATGTTAGTACAGTCCCCCTCATCTTATATCACTAAGTACTGGTTTAAACAATTTATGTCATTGTAAATTAATACTCGAAGACATTCATTGCTTTCATTGGTTTGATGGTTTGTTTGGAAATTGGTACCAATTCATGAAGCGTACCTCAACCAGTTTCTGAGCGTGCTCTCTGAAGACGCCAGCGTAGTGTTCTGTCTCTCTCTCGTTGCCGCTCTTGGCCGACTCGATGAGTACCAGCAGGGGCATGTTGGTCTCCAAGAAGGTATCTGAGACGTGGTCACCGACTGCCTTACGCAGCTGTGGAGAAACAGTTCAATAAAATAGCCACGATTATTCAACTCAAGCAGCACATGGCTCTGCATTTGTAGTCTGTGCCTATACAGAATACTGAGCTTGCTTAAAAATACAATTTTCATAGCCTCATGGGTTACAAATTAATGCATTTCACTTTGTGCTATCAAATGAAAAACTTTGGTGAGCTATTTTGACCAACCTGTCTGCGTAAATCCTTTGTCTTGCTGCACATGTGATCAATGGCTTGATCCAGGGGGTCGCTACGATCTTTACGGCCAGCCTAGGAATAAAAAAAAATGTGAAAACCTGCTAGTATGCAAATACAATGTTCAAATTCCCATCCTATTAGAAAACAGGAAAAATCAATCAATCTTGGGATAAGTAAAGACATACTTGCCGGCCTATAACCCCCTTAGAATTTGAATTGTTACTTACACAGTCCATGTATTCAGACAGCAAGTCCTGCAGAGCCTGCCTGACTGCGTTACACTCAGCCACGATCCTCTCCCTACGATTGTCTCTGGTGCAGGAGGAATCTGCCATCAGTGCGGCACCACTGATGATGCTCTCAAGTTGCTCCTCCAGGGAAGGGCGGGTCCGTATCTCATTATACTCGGAAGGACTCATCTTGATCTTACGCTGAGAAAGGGGTAACAAGATGGAGAAATTAACCCCAGCCCTGCCAGATGCAACACAGTGCAACGGGTGTTCAAGTTAGAGTGATATGATGTGTTCAAGTAACTGTGTCATGCTTCAGAGTGGCATGCAGTGAAGCATGAACGAATCTACCTGCTTGCCCTGAGCTTAACTACACACAAGAAGTGTGCAGGGATTCCACAAAAGATTACCGCACAGGAATTTGGAGTGTGGGTGCTAACTCTATGGGCAAAAGTGATTTTGCAAATCTTTGTGAAGTGCAGAGTATTAAGGCAAATATTGAGGTGTTTTGGGAGGGTGTAGTAGAGCAAGGTGTTAAGGGTTTCTCCTCTCAGGACTTACGTCAAGATCATCCAGTGCAGCGATCAGCTCCCCAGTTCCTCCTACATCAGCGTGAAGCGGTGGCTGGTCTGAACGGGCCTGAGACACACTGGAGATGGTGTTCATAGCGCCCTCTAGCTGCTTGACGACAAAATCCCGATTCTCGCGGGCAGCTGGGACATCAGGATGACGCAGGTATGCCTGTTAGATGAAATACCATCAATTAAACAACAATATACACAATTTTCAATAAATAAACACAATTTCAAAAAATTAGTGCAGCTTACGGAAAGTTAATCTTCTGTGATCTATCTCACTTACTCAGCATCAAAATTGGGAGAAGAAACGAACCATTTATTCCCTTTTCTAGTTTTAACTTTGGGTCAGTTTTTTAACTCTATATTTTTTTTCAGTTTTCTGAAGTATTGTCAAATAATTTTGCATTATTTTTCGTCCCTCAGTACTTTTTTCCTAGTCCATGGAACAACGTTTCTTAATTTTGTTGCCCAACAAATAAAATCATCCCAAATCAAACAGCCTTCTAGCCAAGGGTGGTTGTTTTGGGTTTTACATTTTTAAGACAATTGTCATAAGTTCTGTAAATGTAGAATTGAAATTCCTTTTTTTTTAATTATCACAAAAAACAAATGTGTCCAAAAGTGTCTTTTAGCCCAGAGAAGTTGTGGTTGCTATTTTTAAGTTACAATTCATAAGTTGATGTAAGTATACCCTATTGTCACATTGTTTTGGGCAAACAAAACTGAATCACGCAATGTTCGAACCCAGAGCCTCAAGCACATTATGCCAGTGCTCTACAAACTGAACAAGCAAATCAAAACAAGGAGCAATGAGGCTTACTTGGGAGGCCGTGAGCAGCATAGTGCTGTGTTTCTTCAGGTCAGCTCTAGCTGCCGCCATCTCATCTCTCTGTCGTGGGTCTTTCAGGTCGTTCTGTCGGCGGGCCAGGAGCTTGTTGAACTCCATCATGTCCTTGCCGAAGGTCTTGAAGCTGGAGGCAAGGTCCTGCTGGTTGTTGGACCTCATGATCTGGGCAAGATCTCCTTCAACCTAGACCGGGAAAGAAATAAACCCATAAATCTTCAAACTCAAAGGGATCATGAGCATTAAGATAGAACAGTGAGCAAACTCCCTTGATTCATATTGCAAAATGTTATGGAATTTGAAAATCTTGCTACACAAAATTTCCATTCAAAACTGTTAGGGGTTTGGTGTTTTTATTTTTGGCTATACAAAAATAAAACAGTATTTTGATATCCAAGTTTTGTTAATAAGTTGACTCACTTTTTGCAGGATTGAGTAAGATACAACCGATACTCACTGAAATTTGAAGTACAAAGCATGTGGGTCATTTGTCCTGTCCCTGTTACATTTACCTTGGTACTTTGTAATTTGCCACACAAGTAGCATTAAGAATGACTTCAAATTTGATTGGTCACTCTTGGAGGATGACTGCATTATTAAAGAGTGCATCAAAATTGTAAAATTATAGATGTCAGATGGAACAGGGTCAGGAAAAAAACGTGGCCTCCAAATTTCATTGGGATTTCTATGCAGTAGAGGATTTTTAAGAGTTAAAGAAGCTACCTTGTCAACATGATTCATTAATTTTTGAATATTCCAAACAGCAACTTACAACTTTCAGAGATTTGAGCAGCAGATGGACATCCACCATGTCGGCCATGATGAGGAGTCTTGTCACGGCAGACAGGAGGTTACGAGCTGCGCGGGTCATCGCACCTCGCTTCATGGACGAACAAGGGTCATCGGCAAACTCTGATGAAGCCTTGTGCATGATCTCACCTATGTAAGGAGGGATGTAAGATTGTTTTTTCCATCTCATACAGATTTGGTGTCATTGTTGAAGGTCGACAAAATTCCTTCCTGCAGAATGCGTACATCCGTTTCTCCGTCATGAAGGTTTTAGAATGGTACCTCTAGCAACTTCACTTGCGCTCGCAAATGCTGTATTTTGAGGAGTCTAGGAGCTAATCTTGGGTTACTACTGACCAGTTGGGTTATACTATGTGAGTCACAGGTACAGCATGGCTACTTTTTGAAATCCCAGTTTCGTCTCAATAGTTTGCTTCATCTTTGGCAGCGGAATCTTTCGAAGTCTTCAATGTCAAAATATTGAGCCAGAGTCCCCCAAATCAGGGTATATCCTGAAACCATAGCCGAGACAGAGCCGTGGTTTCAAAAACCCCTAGGGTTAATTAACAGTCTGGTAACCACTTACCAGCCTCCCTTATGTTATTAACTAACCTTTCTCACGGACGTCTTCCACAGTCTCCAGCATCTGCTCTCGGATCTCTTTTATCTCGTTGGCAATCTCCTCTCCCTTTTTAATGAATGCCTCTGTTGCCTTGGCGACTGCTGCTACCAAGACATGAGCTTTCTTTGAGTGGCCTTTCTTCCGGTTTGACGGCTGTGTTTTGACCAGAGTTGTGACCTGTCACACAAGAGAAATGTCAAAATATCTTATAGCTTGGTGAATGTTTTGGTCAGTATAGTAGATTTTTGTTTTCTTTCAATAACTTTAGCTGCTGTATTTATTAGATCA
This sequence comes from Patiria miniata, assembly GCF_015706575.1. Classification (NCBI taxonomy): domain Eukaryota; kingdom Metazoa; phylum Echinodermata; class Asteroidea; order Valvatida; family Asterinidae; genus Patiria; species Patiria miniata. The sequence continues at coordinate 6,327,102 of NW_024037071.1, forward strand.
TTATGGTAGTTGTCAACAAAGTTGATTTTCTATTTCCTATGAAAACAGGAAATGTTTCTGAATTCCAATACTATGTTCTTCCAACACATTTGCAATACAGACAATTACTGAAGTTCACATGTTGAAAACTGAAAGAAGTGCAAACAAGATACTGCATTCTACCACAACACTGACCTGCATGACCAGTGGTTCTAGTGTCTTCTCCACTGAGTAGGTCCTGATCTCCAGGTTTTTGGGGTCCCATTTGAAGACCAGGTTGCCCATGGGGCTACCTCTGCTACTCATCTTGACTGCTTACTACGATTCCTGTGGGATATGTGGAAAAAATACAGAACTGAATTAATCACAGAGTATTATTGACAGCATGTACAACCCGAACCCTACTGGAACTGTGACAAATTATATTATAACTGGAGTATTCAGGATTGTTGTTAGCAAATAGGTTTACCTGAAACATGCCACAGGTATAATTAATGGCATGTTTAAATGTCTCAGTTCTTACTCGCCTGTTACAATAGGCTATTTTAACGATGATTCCCCATATTATCCAGCAAAGTAGTCACATCTTATATTTCACCTTTGTACATTGTTTCTTTGGGTTTTGGTTTTGTCATTTTGTATTTATTTGGAAAAATAGTAGTATCCCGACGCCACTTCTGTGGTTGTGTACAAAGTCTATGGTGAGTTGAGTGCATTTTCAAGATATTTTCTAACAAAATTGGAAGTGTTTCTCAGTCCCAGATTCATGTCTTCTCAACATTTTTGCAATGACTGACCTTCATTGTGATAATGGCATCAGGATGCAACTTTCTTTCCATTTATTATTTCATTTTGTTTATTTCCTTCTTGCCTTGACTAATTTGTAATTCTTGTTCATTAAGTGCCATGAGCTTGGTAGATATGTTGCACTAAACATCAACAATGTTATTATTTGTACCTCACAAATAATTTTAAGAATTTCATTTTTTTGTTAATTTTTTTTGAAAACAAATAGTAGTAGTACTAGTAGGCTTATCACACAGACAAGACAAGGCTACTGTTCAAGAATTACAAGGGAATTCAAATCAACTGGTGCAAAGTAACAAGTTACACAGTACCCAGAACTCTGGAACAAGCGCGGAGCCCCAGAGTTCTACTGTAGGGGTAGTTTCCAATTTTCGGACATCATTCACATTCAATCTGTATCCCTATCGACTGGGGTCCTACTAAAAAGCGTCAACTGGCATCATCAAGCGCAAGAAAGCGTCAACGATCATCAACCCAGCGTCAACAAATTTTGTATCAGTTTTGGAACATCAAAAACGCTTCTTTAAAAAATGGCAGAAATAGCGACAAAGAATGCCTTCACTTCAGCATATAGGTCTAAATTAAACTTTAAAGTGAAAATTATTTCAACGCAGTGGCTATCGTTACGGCAGCCGTAACGCATTTCCCATTTTCTATTGTTACAGTAGACTGCAACTTTTATAAAAACATGAGAAGAAAATATAAAATTAGAAGGAAAAAAGTGAATTTGAACGTTATGAAATTCGGACTTTATTTCCCTTTTAAAAAAAATCCTCCAAAGCCTCAGGTTAGAAAAGGAAACAAATTTGAGTGCAAAACTGAGATGCGAACCCGCAACCTCGGGGTGCAAAATCCTACCCTCTATCGACTGATCTGTCGCACTGCTCGCTAGAACGTGGGGAAACAAATAATTATATACCTGCGTGTGTATCAAAAAAGTATCGTAGAGGACGCTAAACAATGGCTGCCGTAACGATACTCGATAGCCACTTCATTATTTCAAAAGTTGTTCTTTTCAATGCGAAACGTACGACGAGTTTGTCAAGTTAATGTTGGCCGCCATCTTGTTTGAATTGGTACTGTACACTTCACGCATGCGTAGTATGGCTAGTTTCACAAAAACTAGGCCTAGATTAGTAGATGGCGGCCAACGCTAACTCGATTACTCGATTCGTACATTTCGCGTTGAAAAATCAACTTTTGAAATAATTTTAACTTTAATTTATACCTAGTTTTGTCGCTATATAAAGCTTTTTTTTATGTTCTAAAACTTTTAAAAAAATTTACTGACGCTGGGTTGACGACAACCGTTGACGCTTGTTGACTCATTTTAGTAGGACCGGCATGACCGGTTGTCGATGTGACACTGAGATGGAATGTGAACAGTCGGTAGTGAACCGCGGTGTCCGAAAATTGGGCAACTAATAACTCGCGGTAAACTTGCCTCTCTGTTGGTAACAATTTCGGGAAAATATGCAAAATAACGCTCTGAATACATAAAAATTATTACAAATAACTTCATTAGTAAAAACTGTAAATCAAACCTTTTCTTCAAGTAATTTCAATTCATCGACGAAACTTCGTGGATCTGAAACTAGACGAACGTCGATGTCGTTCTCAAACAGAACGACTTCCGGTTTGCTGTTACAGTCACTGAGCTTACTCAGTTTGTAGCTACTCCGCTAGCAATATTTATCTCAAATAGTCATGAACAGAAACAAATTTTCACAATGAAACACTTCAAGGCTGTGAATATAATATTTGGAAAAAATATAGTGCTACGTTTGAAATTTATACTGAGGCACAAAATCAACTGAACAATGACCGCATGTTCAAGTTCTTAAAGGGAGTAAGCATTTCAAATTGAAAAGCGCAAACTAACCGACGCATTCCAATCTTACCACGCCAAAATTAATAACAATCGCGGGTCACGTGACCAATGACTAATTTTACAAAAATTGAAGGGCATGAGCATGAGTGTTTATAAATACAGTTAATAAATAATGTAAGGATGAAGTCCCAATTCACATAGTTAAAATATTTATAGAAATTATCAACCTCGTCCCAATGGCATCGAGTACCATTAAAAAAGAAGATCGACAGGGTTTAAAACCTGCCTCCTGTATTTAAAGATAACTCAAAATTTGTTGTGGTTTTAACCTTCCTCCATGCTGTCACTGAGCATAGAATAGCCAGTGTCCTAGATTTGCCAAAATAGGGGGGGGGGGGTATGTTGGTAGTCATAGTATAGTGCAGTGACGAGTCCTGGATTTTTCAAATTGGGGGCGGGGGTCGATGTTGGTAGTCATGACTTTCAGGGGAGGGGCTTATAATTACAACCCTATTAAAGTTGCATACCCTGTGTTCTTCAGTTTTTTCATTACATGTATTCTTAAGTTCATAAAAAAGGGATATAGAGAAAGAGCAATTGAAGAAAACAACGATCTAATTCTTTGGGTCAACATCGAAAATAGCACAGGGAACGCATCGAATGGCGGAACACAAAGAAACTCAAGAAAAGATGAATTTTTTTTCTGGATCAGACAAGAGGCATTTTATTCATACTCAATATGTAACATGCAGAATGCAAAGAAACACTTCACCAGTTTTTATCCATTGCAACAAGTAGTGTCTTATGTAGACATATACCTCGCTATACAATACAAATGTTCACAGTTAAGCAGGTTTTTACAGCAGCTTTTTCAGCCACATTTTAAGCAAATGAATTGTTGGTCTATTGGTAATATTTTGACCACGCAATAGCTCTGCAATGCACTCAATATACACTTGATAACTCAACGGTGAAAAAAGTAACCGGTTGCTTATTTTCCCTAACTGGTTCCTGCACATCACAGAAGGACCAGAAACCAGCTAGGGAAATCCCACCCTTGTTGCTAAGCAACACATCAACAATTAATCAGAATTTTTATTTCATTCTGCAGGTTTTTTACCGTATTTTTGTACAGAAAGAAACATGAAAAGGACCAGCATGACGAGAAACAAACGACATGCAATTACATTGTTGACAGACTACAGCATCAAGTATTTACACTTTTTTGGCCACCAAATGTTTTTTTCCAATTCTTTCAGCTAAATATAAAAATAAACCTGAAAATGGACAATAAAAACTGCACATGTAGGCACCATGAACCCAACTCAGAAAACAAGTAATGAATTTTAAATCATTCTACACTTCACACGGTAACGAACCTTATCAGCTTATATTCTGACAAAACAATAAGACCTTTTAAATCAACCTGTCCAAAAGCTTAATATTCTGCTAAATTGATAGATAAGACAAATCTGGACCTTTCTTCAGACATGATTGGTATATTCTTTCAGTTTTGGCAGTCTGCAAACCAATTTAAATATTTGCAGTAATGGCCCAAAAAGAAACAAATCATAATATGCATAAAATGCAAGTGAAATACCGGTCAAATTCATCCAAATAAACTCAACCACATGCATGGGTGCTATGTGAAATTTGAAAACTTGTAGACCCCCCCCCCCCCCCAAGCAACAATAAAATACTTGTATCTAGTATACCTGTTTTACTTTCAAAACACAAAAAACTAACCTGATTTTGTTCAAGCACCAAGAGACTTCTTTTCATTCCCCCCCCCCCCTTTTCAACCAACGCTTTAAATACTGTGCACAATTGTATATGCCTTGTACATGTTCACCCTAACTCCCTAGGCATATCTGAATCCTCCCAACTCAAACAAAGTGTAAAAACCCTCCCCTTTAGTTTGTTTGGTGTACTTCTCCTATGCACTCATGTGTCACACTTAACGCAGTGCCCTATTGGTACGCAGTGCCCTATTGGGCTAGCAGTAGCTAGGTTGACCCCTACATCATAGGTCAATCTGACATAAAACTTGATTTTCGCAAAAGGCAAAATTTTCCAGGAAATTTCTGATATATAGCCAAACGCCACAAATACTGATTCGCAAGAGTCATTTCAACTGTAAACAAATTTCTTGCCGAAACCTCATTTGTTTCAATACTCTGGGGTGTGGAGTAAATCTGGGGTACAGGAGTGGAAATTGTACAATAGGCCGTTGCACAACGGCCAATTCAAGATCAACACACAGTCCGCCTCCACAGACTTTACTGACTTTATGTGTGCATGTGTACAAAAGACACGAGGGTAGCGTGCTTAGACATGCACCCGGAGGCGAGTTGAGGCAATCTTGATGTTTTAACCCGTCAGCCATGCCTGTGTTAAAATAAAAAACAAGTGCGTGTTATCACATCCTCCGACGCAAACTGATTGATGGCTATCCACAATAAGCAGCCATTTTGTGTCTGTGTTCAGACCAGACTCAACTTTCCTCACTTTTGCAAAACCCCCAAAACAAGCAAACCCCGGTGGATTTTTGAAGAGTTAGCGAAGATGTAGCAAGACAGTAACAGCTTGTTTCATAAATACTTGAGGAAACACTTGCCAAGAGGAAATAAAAATAAACAGGAAAACCTGATAAATACTTTCCAGTATGATACATTAAGTACATGAGATATTAATCCATTGAAAACAGAAGTGTAAACATGTGTGTTTTTATAAGTGTTGGTGATAGAATCTTTCAGTAACTACCTACAATACTGTAACGCCACTCCACCAATTGTGCATTCAAACCAAGTTTGGGCGCAGTCCAATTTTGTGAATGTCTCTCTTCATTGACCGTTTCAATTCATCTTACTTCTACACAATAATTTTATGCCACCAAGCCTTTTGTGCCTATCGCTGACTGCGATAAAATTGTACATTATAAAACTCCATACTCCTGGCAATAAATACACAAAGCTTGTCGTTATTTACAGACTGCATTGTTCACGCAATGAATATTGGTGCCATAAATATCCTGGTTGTATATAATACATCATACATTGGTTACCTGGTTGAGTAGTCATATTTTCATATTGTTTGCATATATTAAATGAATATAATACTTGTCTCCAGTTGTGTAATTGATATCGTAAAAATTCCAGAAGTAATGCTCAAATCCTGTAAACCAAGTGACTACGTTTCCTTCCCACAATATTCAGTTAAGATATTATGGCTTCAACACTACATCCCAAGTTTCTCACTTTTATACAGAAAAATAACACACAAGATCCCAAGCAACTTCCAGACTCTACAAAGTCTCAAGATTTTCTATGGCAACAAAGATGGCTGCTACAAGGGGCGGCCATCTTTGTATGCTGAGGGAGGCATAACTATGGAATAAAATGAATGTGAAATTCTTGAATTACCAGCTGCATTTTATTGTATTATCATTAGTCACAAAAACTTTACATACTCATAAATTTGGTGGATATTTTGTTCATCTCTGACGGTGTTTGCCCAAGCAAATCTCCGAATGGAGAAAGAGTTTCAGTTTTTGCCTTTGGTTCCCAACACACTCTGGAAACTCAAGCCTCACTAGTTTCACACAATCAAGACTGTTTTAAATAATCTCTAGAAACAATAATTGTCTTTACATATATGGATGCACTCACGGGCGGAAACGAGGGGGGGGATATAAAGTGGGGAGGGGGCAAATCCCCAAGAAAATGTTGAAATCTACGATGATTTCTCATTCACTCTGAGGCAATTCAAGAATAAATTTATAAACTTTAGCATTCCATTTATTATTTGTGTCCCCATTTTACTAGTTTCATAACATCAGTCAGCGGGTGATCAGGTGCTTGCAACCCCACAACTCCCAATCCAGATCTGCTACTGGCACTTATCCACGTAGAAGTAGAAGTACAGTGTGTTTACATGCATTAAACTCCAGGTATTCTTTCATTTTTGGGTCATAACGATATAAGCACTGCATATCCTATTTATGGTTGATAACTATCATAATACCGAACTTTGGAAATGGAAAACATATTAAGTTTTTGTGTGGGGGGGAATACTGGGGGGAAAAAACCAAAAGTTACAATTGACTGGGGACAATTTACACGCCTGGCTCAGAAATAATCAGCCAATAATGGATATAAAGTGTTACTAGTTATTTTCAGTGATTGCGTTGGAGTGCGCCCTCTTGTGGTGAAAAGGATTTCAGGTTTGGAACGGGGTGACCTGGAACATGTAGCATCGGTTGCAGACGCGGACCGGGCAGAGCTGACCGTAGCGTGGCAGGGGGACCGAGTTGGCCGAACACCGACCGCAGAAAATCTGGTCAAAGATACACATGAAAATGCTGTTGAGTGAAGGACTTCAATTCATAAATTGGGCTGATAAGTGCTACGGCAGGATCTTAGTTGTCGGAAAATTGAAAACACAAAGCACACAAGATAAGTACGCAAGATAAGACTCTTCTGGGTAGGTGGTTGAAATGTGTAAATTTTTTTTAAACTGTTAAAATATATATCTCCCCCTTAAGATGACGGTTTCAATTTTGTCTTTCAAGCTTTGTATACTGTAGATGCATGTGTTACTAGCCAAGTAATTCAAACATGGCTTAAATTTCTAGTGCCAACCCCCCCCCCCCCCCCAAAAAAAAGACTTAGTTTAAGCACCATACCTTTCCACAGTTCCTACAGTGGTGTTTTCTCCTCAGCATTGTGAATAGAGCTTTACAGGACGTACACTCAGTAGCACTATCATCAGGAACCCAAGGTGGCGGTTCTACAATGAAAACATGAGGAGAAAAATATATAAAATAACACTGTTTACTCACCAAGGATCATGACAAAAATGCACTGGCAAGTTTCTGGCTCATTAAAGCTGACAAAAGGAATGTTTTGTGAAAAGTAGCCAATACTTCAGTTATGAAATTTGGGGTCATTCATGTCACCCTTGTCAATGGGCTCCGTACACAAGTACCTGCTCAAAGGTAAGAAAGGGAGAGTTGGGGGAGACCACTGGGAGAGACATTGGAATGCATTGCCGACGCTGCCTGATGCTCATGGCTATGGCTGTGCATTGGAACCGGGTACCAGAGTACCTGACCGCTAATGTCAGGAACCGGTTCTTGATTATGGGATCGGGTATACATCCGTAACCAACTTTACAAATTACTTAGTTACTTCTCACACAATAATAGAGAAAGGTTTTGAAGTCATTTGTGGAGAATTATAAAAATAAGAACCAGGCCACATGAGAAAACAAAACATATTTCACATTTCTGACGCTGGCGAAAGCTGCAGTTTACACTGTATTCAAAGCTATAAAGCTCACTGCACACACTTGTATTTTACAGTATTGATGCACCGATGCGTAGTATTATCGTGCGGACCTTTGTGAACAATCTCAACAGCAACTTCCGAGATTTGAATTTTGGCATGTTTGGTGTTGGGTTTCTTGAAAGTGGTCAAAAAGCTCCCTCTCCTGTTCGCACACAGAGACCATAGTGTAAATGCACTCCGGCTAAAGTGTATTCAAGGATGCTTAGACTCGCTCTCCAAGTGAACTCTGGAGTGCATCAAAATGCCATTAGAGGGCCTATCTGCCGCTCAGCAACAGGACTGATTTGGGGAGAATAGGAGGGCCTGGGGAGATCTTAACTGACTTGTTTACAAGGAAGTCACTTATGGCAAATACTGAAGTGATGTGGTAGAGCAAAGGGTTTAAGATTTGTACCTTGGTAAGCGGTGGACCTTCTGTTTCTGGAGCCGCTGCGATGCCTCCTCCTTTCCTTCGATTCCGACACTGGGCTCTCAGTTTGGGCTGTGTCTTCAATGACGGACCCTTCGCTTGGTGCATCCCTGATGATACTGTCTCCAGTAGAAGCAGATGTATCGTTTTGTTCTGACCCATCTGTGGGCAATTTCTGTCCGTTTGTAGATACCGTGCTCTCAGGGTCTGTTGATGTCCCAGCCAAGCTCTCGATTTCAGAATTTAAGTCAGAGGGAACACTGTCCCCCACAAGAGTCCTTTCTTCGGTATCCGTTCCACTCTCAAATCGGACCCGGCCATTTGTGGGCGATGCTCTACTGGCTTCGGAATTTGCCTCGACGACATTAGTTCCAGTAGCACCACTTTGGCTAGCGCCCTCTTGTGGTTCAGCTTGCGAGGTACCATTTTGACAGACATCTTCTGGAGTGATGACAAACGGTTCCGTGGCACACATGATGAAGACAGTCTTTAGGATGTTACGCAAGTCGCTGGCATAGTTTGTCTGAAGCTGGTCAGCAACACCTTGGAAGAGTAATAAAATACAGAATCACAAGTTTATTTTTTAAGTCAGATTTTACTTTCAGTCTTGCATTTACTTGCTCAATTAAAGTGAATAAACACACTGGTTGGTATTGGTATAATTGAACATGAAATTCGAGAGCCCAAAAGGGATGTTCAGTACAGCCAAATTTGTGATACAGAACATATCGTAACGCTCAAGAACACACAGGGGAGCTTAAGAGAAACTGATTCATGAACTTTTTCAAGCATCTTTTTCTTTCAAATGTCTAGTTTTAAGTTTATTTCATCCCATTATTATGCCAGCACAAGCAAGTAAACCTAACCAAATATAGAATAATAGTACGGGTTCCCAGCACTTTATGAAAACAAAATTTCCTGAGTTTTCCCTGATATTTCCTTGAGAATTTTACAAAATTCCATGAGGAATATTTTCACTTGAATGAGGTTGCAGTGAAGTCAAAAGATGGTGTAGCACAGTCAAATGATGATGTCTGGAGAGGTGTGTAATATTCATGGTGCATTAAAATGCAAAATAGCCACCACAGCCAGTCAGTCAATGGACACGACTTGGACACATGGCACAAGACGCACATACGCCAAACTGGCAAAAACCTTTCCCTTCTGAGTCACTGTCAAAATCCCTGAATCTTCCCAAATTTTGGGTGTTTTTCAAAATTCCCTGACTTTTCCCCGCCAGGAAAACATTGAAACTCATTTAGAAAGTTTGCTCTGATTTTCCAGAGTGGCTGGGAATACTGTCATATTGGGGTTAGGCAATAAGCCAAACTTTTAGCTCAGCAAAACCCTGATCTATTTTCTGTTGATTTGTTTTTGGAATGCCTACCTGCAATACAGACAAAGAGCCTGTGCACCAAGTCACTGGAGCTACGGAAGTGAGACCTCATCTCCTGCCTCGCCGCAACCTCCGCTGCCTCTATCGCCATGGCAATCTCTAGCTCATCATTGTTCTCAGACAGGTAAGACGTGCTGTCACTATCGCTACGGGAGATGAAGACACAGCAGTGATCAATAATACTACAGGTGACTAGGTGAGTATTAAAAAAAAGGATTATAAACAACAGACTCTTCAATATCGTAACAACCCACTTTTTATCATTTACTACCCCTGATTATCATGCCAATGAAAATTTCTGGAGCATTGACTGCTTCCCTGAGGATTATACATGGCAATGCTCTGAGATGCAGCATATACATTAAATCCCACTCCAGACTTCTATCATAGTATTCTAATGATTATGAGTGAGGTCTAAATTTATGTTTTGGCCTACATTCAGAAATTGTCACCAGTGACAAAATCTTGATTGACAAGAAATGTCATTTGAACCATGTTGATCTCTTCTCCCTCCACTCAAAGCAAGATAAACGATACATTTTAACCCATTAACACTGGTCTACAGTGTATTCATTCTCTGAATCCATTACAACCTACATTATTGGTACCTTTGGAGTGGTAGAGGAACTAATGAGTTAACTTGACAGTAGTTTCTTCTTTTATCAATACCTTCCATCTGATTCCCATTTGTAGCTACAGACGTCATCATCACCTCCACAGCATGATGATGAACAGGAGCTTGACGAACCCCCATCATCAGCATCATCCTCCGGCAGGTCACATGACCTCTGATTGGTAGCCCGTCTCATTCCCCGACTCCCCTCCACCCTGTTTATTGCACTGGCCGAGATGGCCCCGTTGGGACTGGATGCGCGAGACGACTCTTGATCTGAGGACCGGTGGCCCGAACCATGACGGAGCCGCTGGAAGAAGGACGTGGGTTCGTTTTGGCCGTTGGGCGAGGGTGTGTCCAGAGAGCCTTGATGGGAGAGGGACACTGACCCCTCCGATGTGAAATCAGAGTGATGTCTGTTGTTCACCGTCGGACTAGTTCTAGCACCGACTAAGCTTAGTTCTGTGCTGGGCTTCCCTTTGCCAAAGTTGGTCGGGGGTGCTACTGGCGAAGGGTTGGTGCCAACTGCCCGGGATCCACCGTCTATTCTCAAAGGGTTAAGGGCAGCTTTACTGCTGTGCGGCACCGAGTCGGTGTTCTGAACACGGACCAGGCTTTCTCCACCATTCAATTCAATCTCCACGCTGCTTTGGAGCATGGGTGGAACGTTGATGAACAAATCCATCATCTCCATTTCGGGGGCAGAGCCTAGCCCACTGTCCTCCCGTGTCAGGCGTGGACGGTGGTTCTCCCTCACAGCTGGTTCCGAGCCATTGGACACCGGTGCCCTGCTCACTGGGGCAGAATTCGTGTCATTGTTGGAAACTCGCTGTCCAAAGAAGTTATTGTTTGCAAGATCACCATTTTGATGTCCATCAAGAACTACTTGCTCCACGCCTCCAGTTTCACTATTCCCATTTCTAAGTTCTGAAATCCCAGGCCCCTCGCCATCACAGATGGAAGTTATTTCAGGCATGGCATCCCTTCCCGAAGCTACTGGGGACATCCCAGGGCTCAAAGACTCCCTCTCGCTCATCTCAGGTACGGGGAGATCCTGGTAAGAATCGGAGAAGCTCAGCCTCTGCATCAGAAGATCTGCCCCCTCAGGGGTGGACAGAAAGCTGGAGCTGATCAGAGAGCACTCCGTCATCATGCTGTCACATGGCGACAGGCAGATGGAGTCCGGGTTGCGGCTGGTGCGGCGAGAGCGCCCTCGCGGTGGTGTCTCGTTGTTCAGGCTCATCTCGTTCAGCTGGCGTTCAATGTCTTCCCATGATTCCTTGGTGCTGCACAACGCCTTCTCCAGAAGATGCAGTTCCTCCTCGTGCAGGGTTTCTAATAATTCCCTGGAACAAAATTAAAGTTCAAATGGTTCATCAGTGTTTTCCATAATCAAGATCTTTTTTTCGAGTCAGGAAAATAATTTGATCAGTCAGGTTGGCAGAGTGGTACTTTTCCACCTCAGTGACCCTAGTTCAAATCCTACCAATGCCAACATGTAAATTTCTTTTTCTCTCCGTACCTTATTTGTTCGCGGACTGTTTATCTGAGGTTACCATCCCATCCCAAAAAGCTGAACAGCTTTAAAAATGTGAACTTTTTACCCTCCACAGCTTAGTTTATGGAATAGCCACTTGCAAAGCAAGCGTTTCTGACATGTCTGCAGATTCAGCACGTAATTATGCAAAACAAGTCTGCGTCTTGACCTCCAGATTCTGACCATTCAACAGGCACCTGCTACCAGGTCATCGGTAATCCATTGTTGCATAACAAAAAAGGCAGCCAAATTGACCAATCAACAGCTTAGACTGAATTTCTACTCAAAATGACTTCACAATTTCTAAAGTCAACACCGATTGGCTGGCGCGTTGGATTGCATACATCTGCATGCTCACATATATCAGACGTTGTTGCGGAGCTTGCGGGCTCCGTTGATCAATGGATGACACTCTGACTACCACAGCCTTCTCCGGCCCTTGCAAATTATACAATGCCCTAGGAACATTTACAGAGTCCTGCGTTTCACTACCAGCAATAAATATCCTCAAAATAATAAAACAAACAAGTCAACAAAACGGTTGAACAGCAGAGAAAGAAGCATGTGTTCTTACTTTATTTTGAGCAGTAAACCCTGGAAAGGTCTGAAGAGTTCCGAGATGTTCCGTGAGTCCCTGTCCATATTCAGAGGTCCGTCCGGGAAAATCAGCAAGCCGCTGCAATTGAGGAAGAAGCTTTTTATCTACTTTTACAATTCACTACAGACAAATCCAAGTACTCTCAGATGGGGAGCATCAACAGAGTACTGAACTATTACCAGACCATAATTAATTCAAAATTTGTAAAGTCGTACTCCATGACTAAATGTGGGCCAGTATTTTTTCAATGTCTCACTCAAAAGTTAATTATATCATGGATGGCTTGGGAAAAAAACAACCAAACTTTACATTAAAATGTAAAATAAAAAAAAGTCTGAATAGTTCCGAATCTTTACCTGACTATAGCCAGTCTAGGAATAGTAAACATCAACGCAGGGTCATAGTCATCTACTCTGTCTTGGGTTATGTAACACTGCTTCAAAGCCCTAAAACCAAATGAAATAAAGGGATAAATTGAAAGAAAAGTCTTCAGATAAATCACAATGGAAAACAACAAGGGTTCACTATACGTTTAACCAAAGAAATTGACTTAGGTGGGACTTGAACCATGGACCTCCACAACTCTGCACTAGTGCTCTACTAACTGAGCTATCCAGCCCTATGTTGGTGGCTCCCCATTTGTCAAAGTCTTTGTTTAAGGGATGCTAGTCAGAAGTCATAAATCCTTATATTCCATGGAGCCAGGGTTAGTAAGTGAAGGCTAGAAACCTAGAAATGCTGCAAACCTGGGAAATGCAATGGCATATTTTTTAAGAGGATGAAGGCGCTGTTATGCACCATTTTTGATGGTAAAAATAATTTAAAATTCAAGTTTATTGACATGAGTTTAAACATTGCCTTACTTCAAAAAGTATATAAATTTCAGATTGAAATCCAGTTACTACATTGCTTCAATCAGAGTGATATATTGAGAAGATATATTTGTACCCAATAAATGAGAGAGGCTTCATTATTTTTTATTACAAATCGTCAAAATAAACCATGATAGGAAACTGACTGTTACCTGTCCATGGTCTCACAGAACAGCACAATGACGTCCTGCTGAGTGTCATATTCCCTCGCTGTCTTGACAGGAACCATGGCACTCACATAGCTCAGCTCAAACTCAGCAAACATCTCGTCAAATTTACGCAGGCCCTCTTTAACCTGTGAACATCAATCGGAAAATAATTCTCCACACGTCAATTCACAAAAGATGGAGTTAAAAGATGGAGTAAAGGATGGAGTTAAAAGTAACATCAGTGTATAACAAACAAAAACCCCTCTCTCTCTCTTGAGTCATCCAATGCTAAGTGTAAGAATGCAGCTCTAAAGCTACTTCTTTTTGCTTGCGTATCACTTTAAGCAAAGCAGATTGCTTAACAGTTACTATGAAATGAAAATCTGTAAGGCGTGCTCATTAAACAGAAAAACAGGTTGAAGAGTTTGTTTCCAATACGTGACACATCCATTGGAAAAAGAATTTGCACTTTTATGAAACTTTAAAACAATAAAAACAATTTAGCTGCTGCTTCTAAACTTCATTTTTCGCTTTATTGTATGCTTAAACTGTGTTTTAATATACAAAACCGTCAAAACAGACTTTGGGTAGCCAGGAGACAGCAGCCTTCGAAAAGGTAACAAAATGGCTGTAATCGCGTCCAATAAACTCTTCAGGTTGCTAGGCGACACTAAAAATTAAACTTTTAAGCAGAAAATGTTTCATAGCAGCTATGTAATAAGCAAAAGACAAACAAACCTGTGAACCAGTCAAAAGCAATTCACAATGCATGACATTTTGGCTGCTTACATAATTTTGCTTACTGTGTGTTAAGTAAACATCTGTACTTACCAGCTTCATGAAATTGAGCCTATGTTTTCTGACAACTGCAAACCCTAGTTTCTTTCAATATGCAAGATCCTAGTTCAGTAACATTACCTTCTCACTGTAATGGTTCAAGTTCTTGTAGCACTGCTCTCGCAGGACACTACGTAGCACATCCAAGCTTCGGGTCAACCCCCTGGCCAACGGACGCAGCGCAGCACTCTCAATCTCCCGATTCATGATTGTGGAACCGGCAGCCAGGCACTGCGTATTTGGAAAGAAGGAATAATTCTCAAAATAAACTAATCATCTTAAAATGATGATCAACACAAATACCTTGACCACAACACTAGACAAACATGACTCATGCAAGGTTTGGCCAATGATGTTCATGTGTGCCTACCTCTGCTCCAAACCAAAGCTGGCCGGCGAGGCTATCCTGCAAGACGTCGTCAGGAAACTTGGCCCTGAAGTCCCGATTAGCTCGCTGGTCTGCGATGGCGTGCTCCATGACTTGCTCCACAATACCTGCAAAGGAAAACACAAAGGAAATCAGTCAATGTTCAAAACCAGTGTTCCATGGACCTGATTAATGACACGGAGACAAGTTGAACAGTATGTAAATAAGCGTTGAATTTTTCTTGCAAGGCCATGGACAATACTGAGTATACAGTGCATATTAAATTACATGGAAAAAGGGCAATCCAGAATTGGAGCGGTCAATCATGTTCAGGCTTAAAACATGTTTTGCTCTTTGGTTTGCAGAAAATATTGTCTTACTGTTAAGCAGCACTATGAAATTGGGCCCTGGTCTAGACCTCGGTGTACGATGAAGGCCATCTCCAAATCTCTAAACTAAAGCTAGTGTCTAAGTCTTTGACAATTATGACTTCATAGGCACATGCTAATAAAAAAGCCATTTCGGAAAAAAAAAACTGACAGAAAGACTTGGTTACACTTGTGGTTTCAGAGAGAGCACAATAATAAAGTAAACTTGATAAAAACCAACTACTAAGTACGGACCTAAGACTCTGTCCTGACACGATCTCAGCTGGTTGACAAGTAGCGTGCATCTCTCTGGGTCCTGCCGCCCATCAAAGCTGTCTAGTTCCTGGGATACCGCATTCAGCTCCTCATCGCTGAAGTAGAACTGGGCCAGAAGTTGACTATCGGTTTTCTGTAAAATTCAAAGAATACATGTATTTAAAAGTAACAATTACAAAATTATCAGAGTGGGCTGTGAATAATAAGGTCCATAAGGGGATTTGGACTGAAACACAATTTTGATGTAAATTTCTGTCGCTATAAATTGTATGAAACTAATGAAAAACCTTAATTGGATTCAATTTTTTAATTTGCTCTTTTTCAAAATGTATAATGTCCATGCGGATTCAAACAACTGAGGAAACTGTTTTTATAACCGTAATTGTAGCTCATTGAAAATATCTGTGCATTGACCATGTTGACTCAGTATTATGTACTCAATCAACAATCAAATGCCATTAAAAGTTAATGAAATCTCAGCAAAAAAACCTTAAAACAAAATTATGGCAATTTTTGACACTGCAACAGCTGCAACACAGGAGCTTTTACGGATAAAAGATGACAACACAGTTTTGCTCTTTCTTATTTATATTCCTGTCAAGCAATGAGAGTTACATTTATACCGGTATGTATCCTCCAAGCTTAGCAGTGTGCTGCATATTGTATGATACCCCTGTGACTCCTGTCATACATTTTTTTTTCACATGCCATGAATTATTCAACCTCTCTATATTTACCTCCCATTCACCCTGTTTCTCTGGACAACTTATTTTTGCTTATTAAAGTGCATTGTATGAGTATGTGAAAGCTCAAATTGATCATATCTGAATACCGGCAGTGTATGCATCTCTAATTTTACCTTCTACAAAAATGGTGGAACGAAACTATTTCAAAACCATTTGAATATTGTGGCAGGTCTTTAACATTACTTGTTTCTTCAGGAACAATTACAAATGTCTGCGGTCAAATTCACATGCATCGGGTTATCTACAGCAAAGAAAATGTACATGTATACAAAATGTATGTTAATTTTATTTCCCCAGCATAATCCCCCAGTATCATCTGTCTACTCTAATTTGAATCAGTGAGCCCCTGTAGAAGTGACAAATATTCACAACTATTCAGTCCAACCAGACAACCGTCTGCCGTCCTGTGTTGTCCTTGCCAGCCACTGTTAACAAAACACACACTTAATCACTGCCAAGTTGCAACAACAAATGACCTTGCTTAGCCTCCCTGATCCATTGTTGCTTACACACCCCCTCAACTCCCTCTCCTGAACAAACCTTTTTGAATACCATTCACTTTACAAATCAACAAAAAGGATAACTTTACGATAAAAAAACTAATCGATTTAAAACCCTGAAGTTCCAAGAACTTTTGTCGTTGTCAGATGGTGCCCAGTCTTGCGTGGATTACTGAAAAATTATGAAACGATATTTTGAGTGATGTAATACATGTACAGGTCAATGGTGCAAAAATGGATGAAATTTTCAGGTTTGCCATTTTTTATACCTGGAATAAAGTTGTTTTGGCCTTATGCAAAAACCTGCATCTTAAACAACCAGTTGCAGAAAGAATTACATACATGTAATTTGCATACGATCCAAAACCAATATTTCAAGTACATGGCCCACCATTTACCTTTTTTTTACATAAATAATTTTTTTAAGTATCAATTGCCGGTGTGCATTTTTATTACTTGATCATTATTTAACACATGATTGTCTCGACTGTGACACAATACATACATGTATTGTACATGTATACACAGCCAATGTAAACACAAATGAATCTTGAAAACATGAGATGTGAGTTTCTATCAACATATTTTCCCTTTTCTAATACATGTACAATTTTCCTTTTAATTATTCAATGATTTAAAGGCAATTATGGAACCCATCTACAAATTACCATGGAAACACATATTTCACAACACTGTAAACACAGCATTATTTCATGAACATGTCATTAACATTCATGGCTTCTGGCTTGCCTTCAGGCTACTGAAATTTATTAGTTATTTCAGCTTTTGAATCACAGAATATATTCAAAAATGCATGTGAACGTTCCGAGGGCTTAAACATTTACAAAGCAAGCGGCAAAAGCCCAATATCAGCCCTGGATGCTCCTGGCCAAAGCTAGATGGAATTGGCGAAATCTGAGCTTGTTTTTACTGTGTCTGGATTATTTTTTCAGATAAAAATATTGAAGTCCTTCAGGAGACTTACATATTGTAGACAGAAATGCGATTTGTTGTGCTTACCCATGGAGGAATCCTCCATGGTTTGCTTGTCCGTTTGCTGTGTCCATCAAAAAAATTGCCAGCTTCAGCAAATCAGCAAATTTGTCCATGATAGGCCACTTTTAACAACAGCACCCCCTAAGAAAATGGTGTACCCCCCCCCCCCCCTTTTCAAAGTGGGCTGATGGATTGTCCATATCTTCTTTATGTTAATTTATCCAGGGTTGGGTATAATATTCATGCCACATGACAAGCCTGGCCTGCAAGGCAGACATGCTCAATCATATGCCATCATAGCAATATGTAGCTGCAGTCACTGAGCTAGGAAGTGCACAGATTATTAGGCATACCCGGTAGATATACCTGTATACTGCATGTCTATCAATGGAGTGCAATCATGTCACAATATGCGTATGGTACTGTACATGTACACATACATACATTAAGTACAGCATACATCATAATCAAAGTACATTTGTACGTGTATTTTTAAGTACACTTTCACTGCACATAGAAATATACTGCACATTACCACACTACACAATCCATGAACACTTTATGAATAGAATTTTGTTTTTCAGTGGTAAAGATGGTGGTAATTAATGGTCAAATTATGCAGAATTAAATAAAATAAAATTAATTAGCAGGGTTGTTGCCATTTCACAGCTGGCGCAAATAATGTGAAAACGTTTTGAGCATAAAATAACAAGTGCATACTGTACATGGACGCAACATGTACTACATGTACCGTACGTACAATGTACATGTACACGTGTACGCACTTGTGCACACTGTACATTCACAAACACATACACCAGATGTACAGTTGGAGGGAATTTATTCCTGGCAAGTAACGCCCCTTTACAATAATCTCATCTGTTCCAGTGTGGTTCAAGCCCGTAATATCCAATAATTGTAATCTTGCCAAATGCAAACCGGAAACACTGCTAGCAAACAGCGATATTGTTTGGGTTTTTTCTCATTAAGGGTAGATTTGCAAGCGCCATATGGTTCAGTCATTATCCACACTTGGCCTCAGTGTCAGGTCAAGGCTGGGTGACAACAAGGGAAAACATAATTATTGTTCATTGACAAGTCTAGGGTTCGCAAGACAGAACGTTTTACCTGTACTGACCACTTGAACCAAGGTCGGCGGCCGAACAAGAATTTAATTACTTTTTAATTATAACACGTATAAAATGTGCATAGAATAAAGTGGTTTTGTATTTTCAATAACTGTACAGACCAGGCACACTTTCCTGGCAAGATATATGGGCATTTACAGGTGTATCAGTACACAATCCCACTATCCAGTTACCTGTTTGGTGCATGTTATAAACGCATCAAATTAATCTATTGTTGACAAAAAAGTTAAATGTACAGAAAAAAAATGTATGACTTTTTCTTACAATAATTGGTAAAATAGAAAAAAAAATCTCACATAAGTATGCAATTTTCAAGAATTTCCAACCTTAATGTTGCAAACATTTTAAACTGAAATGGTCAAAATATCATGTAACATCCTACTTGATTGTAAAAAGTATCTTCACACTGAAATTCCTTGAATCAGCAAAAACACATTTATTTTGCGAAATGGTGTGTTTAAACCTGAAACTCTGAATCTTTAAAATCCTCCAGACCTCCACTAGCATGGAAATAATTTATAACCCATATAAATTATGTGTTTGATCACAGAGACTTCACAAATTACATGTGCTGAGCTGTTCCATTCCTAGTAATCCTGACTAACCTCCTAAAGATTCTGTAAGATCCGAAGAGTTGGGTTAATGACCAGCTTGATCAGCAGGAACAGGTCCAGAGATTAAAATGTCCCACAGCATGATACACTGTCTCAATGAGTGACCCTGATAACTAGCACTGTAAAGCATTAAAGGTAGATTTCATTTGCTTTTAAGCATTTTTTTGTTAAAAGCAACAAAATTGCTCAAAATCTTAAGAAAGGTGCATGTTTCATCTCAGTGGATATCATACCTTTTGAGAAAACCAAGAAAACGTACGAACAATGGTTGGATTTTGTAGCTAACGTTGGCACTACGCATTTTGTACTATAAATGTAAAAACATGCAAATCGTGAAATGAGATGCAAAAAAAACTGCTTAAATTGCAGAAAAAGTGGCCTAGCAGAATGTACAAATGTACAGTACACATTTTTCAGACAAACATTATGAATTGTCAATTGTCCAATTTCAAGCCATAAAATTCATATTAAACGAAAAAGCAAGCATATTTTAATAATTATGCCTAGTTATAATAATTATGGACAGGTACCAATACACATGTTAACATGTACAATGCATACATGTACATTATGCACATGTACCAACTACCAAGCATATTAAGCCCGGGGTCGTTTTTACAAAGAAAAATGTACTGCAGCTCAGGGACCAACCAACCACAATATCATAAAAGGGTCAGCTACATATTGTAAGTGCAGCATGCCGGATTATACCTCAATGACTGTCTGGTGACCTTTCCATTGAGACTGAAGGGACAACACCACACAGGTGCTGGGTGCTTAAAGGAGCAACCTCCTTCTGGATTAAAGTGATGTGAAGATCCCTGAAAGTGGACCCACCATCAGAGGCCAATTGCTAAGCATAAACACATTAATTGCTTCATTGGTAAAAAAAAAAAAACTTCATCCAAAACACTACAGCAGCTCAAGGGGAGTCAGGTTTCAAGCAAAAAAAGGAATGCATTGTAGCTCATACTTTTAAACGTTGTCTGTTTAATCTGAAATTGCCATAAAATACAAGGTACCTCAAACCCAAAAGCACTTTTTGTAAGGACTGAGGAAATTGTTACATTGTATCCTGTCTACAATTATGTAATACTTTTTGGACAAATGTCCTTCGGCTTTTACTACACCACTTCTTATACAGTATCAAAGGCCAAATCTTTCCAACTTGCCTACTTTAACAAACAAACGGGGTGGGGGGGGGGGGCTTACTCAATTCTTTGGATGATTGAATACATTGTATCACTATGGAAGATTTGCTTTTATTTTTAACAACACAGAAGCAGGGTTCAACAACTGCCTGAAAAAAATGGTTTAACTCTAAGAGATACATGTGGAAAGAGATTATTTTTTAAGGGTGTTCTACATGTATAAACAGTTTAAAATGCTACATGTACATGTTCAATTATTTGTTTGAATTTAATCGACCTTCCTACATCAGACTGAAATAAAATAAAATTTCATGTTGTCTCGTATTGTGTAGGTTTTCGCTGACAGTAAACGTAGTCATTCATGTGTACATGTAGGTCTGGAATACCAATTCAGCAACGCCTTAGGTTGTGCTCATTCTATGTTTTAAATGGAAAGATTGTGTATGTACATGTACAAGTACCGGTACATGTACCTAAAACCCTACTTGACCCTTAATTACTTCCATTATCCCCCACCCCCCACCCCCATTCCACCTACTCTCCCCACCCCCAAAAAGTTCATATTGTTGAAGACTAATTACAATGTAGGCACATTGACTAAGGCAAATTTAACACAATGTACATGTGTACATACAACGTGTACATGTTTACATTGGACCAGGTACATACATGTACACCTACATGTACATGTACATGTATGTACATGTACATGTAGTACAGGTGCTACACTTATAGACACAGATTTGTTTTTATGTAGTGTACAGTATACATACAGTACACTTAAGTTAATCCATGTACAGGTATATTTTGTAAAATTGGAGTATTTGAGTAGCGTTTGAATTGTAAATGCTGTGTAATCAACTTCTTAAACACACACAGATAATTCTGGTGTAATCTTGGTCAAGTATTTCACAAGTTCCGACCAGATTCTGAGTGATGCAATGATTCCAAGTTGCTGCTGATAAGATTGGTGGCTACATGTACAAGTACAAAACACTAGGGCCTATGTCATGGGACAAAATGCATCATCATCACCTGTATCACCCCCCCCCCCCCAAACAAAATGTACATACATGTATGACAAATATGACCCCCAAAAAATTGCCCTGAATTTCAAGTGGGAATCCAGAATGACTTGCAATAAATTTCTGAATCCAACAAGAAAGAGTTTCAAAAGTTTGATACAATGATATGATGAATGAGATTTTTTTGCAAATATTTGTAGACTACAGTACCTTGTATGGAAACATTTTTAAAAAATTAACAATCAACTGTTGAGAGTTAAATCTGACAGACGTTGAATTTGACTTAACACCATTCCCAGGTTGCCAAGGACAGTCTGCCTCCATCCATTCAGGTAAATTCCTAGAATTCCTGCATCGATGCAGCCCATTCATTGGCATTATACTAGGGTAATCCTACATGTATATGATAGCACTACCAATCTGTAAGTCAAAAGTATCAGTCAGTCAGTCAGTCTTTCACAGTCCAGGGGAGTCAGCCAGCCATTCATTGGCGTTACTGGATAGCACTGCTGGGCTCCAACTCAAAAGTATCAGTTTGTCTGTCTGTCTGTCAGTCGGGCTGTCTGTCTGTCAGATCTACATGTAGGTACAAGAGGACATTTAACAGCCTAGGCTGGCCCTCTGGGACCAGCAAAAATACTGCCATAAAACATTTGCATCAATCAATAAATGCTTTTTACAGAACAATACAAACACATACAATTTAACTTTGCCCTATATATATACATGTAACTACTCCAAGCATTATCGGTTTCCGTTTTGAATTTCCAAAAAAGTTCCATTCACCACAGTACATGTACATGTACATCATGCAGTGTAGATGTTCAAGTTTATCAGACGGTCATGTTTACACAGAGACACAGGTCAATTATTGGACAAGTGTCCAACACAAGAGCATGTGTTTCCAGTTCCCACAACTGTGTAAATGATTGATAACTATACTGGCTCTTGAAAAAGATGTGTGCTGTGTGGTACACTGTGTTTGTGGGCAGGCAATTAAAATCAGTCATTGCACAATTTCATTAAACTTTGAAAATCTTGTCTTGTGACTACTTACATACTGTAGATAATGGAGCGTTTACCAAAATGCACACGTGTATATCGCGACTTTAGGAATACATGCGACATTCTACCCCAGCAACGGCTACTAATTTTGTTTGCTCAAATTTTCTAGAGTGTTTCTGTTAAAAACTGCAAGAAATAAATGAAATGTATTCTACCATGGTGCACAATATCTTAGAGTCAAAAGCAAATGTTTTAAAAAGTTCATGAATTAAAATAATTATTATCACGATCATATTTGCATTGTCGGAGTGTTCTCACAATATTTTAGGCCATGTACACGTCATTGTTATAAATAGCCCCACTAGTGTGGCCGTCGGTATGCTGCGCTGAACCTTTGGCCACACACCGTGGTACCGCGCGCTACTGAGGACGAAGTTTTTCGTAAAATTCAGGGCAGTTTCTTACATTTTCAGTTTCTTACTTTCTTATGGTTGTATTCTATGATGTCTCCTATCACTTCTGGGATGCTTAGCATGTGCTTAGATCTAATGATGTTCCATTTTCCGAGATATTCTTCAATCTTTCTGGAGCCCATAATGCACTCGTGAAACGTCTGGTGGTGGCAGCCATTTTGAATGTGACAAGAGATGACCTCAAGCTGTGACGTCGCGTTTATGCAAATTGCTTGTCGAGCGCGCGAGGGCGTGAGTTGCAAATGCGACGGCTGTTTCCTGTGCCGTAGATCCTGAATAGAGATCGGTGCACGTGGCCCCCTGACGATAAATGCATGGTACAGGAAACAGCCGTCGCATTTGCAACTCGCGCCCTCGCGCGCTCGACAAGCAATTTGCATACACGCGACGTCACAGCTTGAGGTCATCTCTTGTCCCATTCAAAATGGCTGCCATCACCAGACGTTTCACGAGTGCATATGGACTCCAGAAAGATTGAAGAATATCTCGGAAAATGGAACATCATTAGACCTAAGCACATGCTAAGCATCCCAGAAGTGATAGGAGACATCATAGAATACAACCATAAGAAAGTAAGAAACTGAAAATGTAAGAAACTGCCCTGAATTTTATGAAAAACTTCGTCCTCAGTAGCGCGCGGTACCACGGTGTGTGGCCAAAGGTTCAGCGCAGCATACCGACGGCCACACTAGTGGGGCTATGTTATAAAAAGGGCAGCGAGATACCACTTTTTTCCTTCAAAATATTAACAGTGTTTATGTTGGGTGCGATAATTTGATCTTGCAGGAATATGCATGCATGCCTTTTTTAACACATCTCCAAATGTTAAAAAAGGCGATTCGTAGAGTCCTAGAGCTAGACCTAGTTACTAGCTCGAACTAGCATTCGGTTGACTATTCTAAGTGACATTACTATTTTCCGCTTGCTTTCCTTTCAAAAAGTGTCATGCACCAAACGCATGACACAACATACTTCCCGACGAAAGAGAAACTAAAACAATCCCCATGCATTTCCGCAGTTTGTACACAAACCGCCATACCAGCACGCCCACGCACAGCGTAAACACATAAGTCACGAGGCGCGTGAAAATCTTCCCAAACCCCGGCGCGACAATTTCACCTCAAATTTTCTCCCATTTCACAGCTAAAACAGATACTCACTTTGGGTTTGTACAACCACTTGCGTATTGACATCATCTTGAAGCCGAATGCCGCGAGTTAAGTTGTCATAATGTCTCAAAAGCTGTGAATTCAGCAAAATTCCAGGCAAGTCTGTTCCGTCTGGCTCGTCAAGTCAATGAATGGAAAATTTATAAATGAAAACATTGATGCGTGGTGACCCTTGACATTTCGCGGATAAACCGCAAAATAGACTGGCTTCCTGTCCTACTTTACTACAGTGTATTATAAAAACAGAATTTTCCAATCATCACAATGGCATCTGTTAAACTGCTTTATTTAATACTCAATAGGATATATAATCTGCTATAGCTAGGTCACATGATGGTCACATAGCAAAACACATCAGCCAACGCTATGGCAGCAAAAATCAAAGGGGGGGGGGGGCATGGCCAGCGGGATCTAAGTTGAGTGCTAACTTCATAATTGAAGAATACAGCACTTGTAGTGGGGTGTGATGCGAGAGAAGGCTTAATTTTTAGTTAATGCCCCTTTAAATGTATCGGCAGTTGGTGCCTGGATGACAGATTGTGGCAAGACATTCCAATCCCTCGCAGTGCGAGGAAAGAATGACATCCTGCGGTAGTCTCAAACTGAGTGAGGAATGCAGTAAGCCCGAGATCCTCAACATTGAAGAAGAAATTCAAGTTTCTGAACTGCCATCATTCTCCAATCAATCATCAATACCAAACATCATAAACAACTTCCATAAACAGTTTCAATAATTGTTCTCTTTTATGATTTTATTTGTTACAACTATACAAGTGAAATGATACACATTAAAGATGTGTTCCCCGACTCCCCGTGCCATTTTCGAATTTCACCTCGAAAAATAGATTTAATTAGGTGTTTTTTTTCCTACCAATAGGGCCTACAGAAGTTATTCACTATTGAGTGAGACATTGAAATTTTTTTTTCTGATGTTAAATTATTGAAATATTTCTTTACTGCCAGACAAAGACAATAATTTGCCTCTTGTAGGGCGGGTTATTTGTACACAAAATGACAGAGCTTTTTCAGAAGGTTGCAGATGGCCATATTTGGAATGAAGAAGGTTTTTTTTAAACAAAACATACAAATTGAAAATTAGTTTGGAGAAAATATCCCCTTTTTAAAAGCATGGGGTATGTACCTTTAAATCATAATACAATTATCAGTTCTTTCCAAATTGCCGGTATATGGAAATCATTTACAATTTGCATGTTAATTCATTGAACAATCAGAATTCAATGAAAGTTTTGAAAAGAAAAAGAAAAAACTTTTTCACATCAGCTCACCAAAAAGGAGGTTACATGAAATTTGAACCACAAATTATAAAATCATTTCAATGAATGTGGAAACTCATAATTTTGATTGCACATCCAAAAATAATTGTATCTTGTAACAGGTACTTATTTCTTCTTTTGCATTTACTTTTTAATTTGTATCATTCTTTTTTATTTTCACTCTTTGGAGAGCAATTCTTTGGCTCCATTTGTAACTTTTGTCTTCATTAATTAAAAAAAAAAAAAAAGGCCATTAATACAAATGTTACCAACAGTTTGAAGCATTAATTGGCCAGCAGAAGTTCCATAAACAAGAAATTAATTGTTTGCTTGATATTTGAGTAATAAAAAGGAGAAATATACACATGTGTATGTTGTCAAAAGGCTATTTACAATTTGAAAAAAAAGGCCTGAATTAGGCAATTGCAAGAAGACTTACATCACAGTACACAGCAACATCTTTGAGTTTTGAGGTACTTTTTATATTGTCTAATAGCTTCTCATACAGAACATACCAAGTTTAAGATTTGATATCTAAACTCGTAATTTGCAAGTTTGCTAGGATTGTTCAAAGTTAAAGTTTGGATTTTCCCAACAAAAGCTGCGACCGGTGTTACAGTTGGAGCATAACGAGACTATTGCAAGAAATCAGTGCACAGCCATTACTTCTAGTTATCTTCAACTGTATGGTATAAGATATTATCAATTAAAAAAATAATTTGACGAGTTTCAGAATTACAAAAAAAAAATATCTAAAACTGAGAACTACGATGTCCAAAATAGTCCATACGCAAGGCAGGGAGTCTCTGATTCCCCTTACATCTCCATGCTAGAGATGGTTCTATAGAACCTTTCCTTTCCTGCAAGTCCAGAAAATGTAGTCATTTGCTAAAATGATGAACACGAAGGAGCAAAGTAAAAAATGTTCCTTCGGATCAGCAGGTTTTTGTTTACTTCTGACAGACAAGAGAGAAACTGCTTCTGTGTGTTGGTAGCCTGATTGACAGTAACATCTATCGAAGTATCCAGTTTCCCAACTTTTGTGAGAGGCAAACTGAGCATTTGTTTGCAACAGGATGCACATTTTGTGAGAAAATGTCTGGTTTAAACGCGACATGGGCACGGTGCAGTTAAAGAGTGAGGTTGACCATTATAGCATTACATTGTATTTATTCTGTGATAAATCCATCAAACCACAGAGTGTGTGGGCGGTTTTGAGAGGTACAAGGAGTAACAGCTAGGCAGGGTAGTTTGGGGCAGTACAGGGGCAAATGGTATTTTTGTAAGAACAAGTCCGCAAATGGCACAGTTTCCTAAGCACTGGGGTGGAGTTGAAAAGTGTGTCCTCAATCGTTAATGTACCAAGGGAATTACTGTAGCTCCAGCTATCTCCTACACATAGTTCTTTTGTGTCTTTTGTGTAGAAAAAGTCAGTAAAGTTGTTAAGGTCTTTACAACTTCCATGTTTTCTTCACCACATTCACTGTCATCAAGTTGAACTGTAGCTCCTATTTCTTCAGTGTAGACAAAATTCAGTAAGGTTTCCGGTCTTTATCACTATCATGCTCTCATCAAAGCCATCGCATTATCACTGTCATTAAGTTGAAAGAGCGGCCTCTAACGTCAATTCGGCGAGGGAATGAAAGCACCTACTGCTTCGTAGAAAAAGTCAGTCAAGTTAACAGAGCACCCTCAAGCGTTGAAGAACCTCTTACTGCTTCAATGTAGACAAAGTCGTTAAATTTATGGTCTTTAAAACTGTGATGTTCCGTCACTGCCATCACGATGTGCCAAACATATCCATGTCTACGTGGTGCTCCATTGCCTCTGGATTCTGCCTATTCTGCTCCCACTTTCGAGCTGTAAAAAAAAAAGAAGCAAAAATAGTCACGCGAGTGAGAAATATGAAAAGACAAAATGCTCTTTTACACTACCAACGTTCTGTGTTAGACCAGGCTACAATTCAAGATTCTTGAAACCTCTTTCACACAAGCAAGAACCCAACACAACTTTACTATGAGTCCACCGCTCTATACTAGTAAAAATTCAGCCCTAGCTGGGACCAGGGTTGAGAGGATTTTTCCCGGCAGAAAATTCAAAATCTAGGGCTGACCCTTGTAAAAACTGGTCTCAGTGTGAACGATATCCCTAGCCTACCTGTGTCCATTCTAACCTAGGTCTGCTCACACACATCAAAGTGGAACCATGTTGATTTTATCACGGGTAGGCGACACGACAGTGTGAAAAGTGAGTACACTAAAGGGGGTGGGGCTTCTTGTAAACTCTGAAAGACAATTGGAAGGCAACTAGAGGGCGAGACAAGATGAACAACAGACAAAAACTCAATTCTGAGCTACCACCTACACTTACAATGCACTTTGTTTAGACAAATATGATTAATAGTCTTAAATATCGGATGTCTGGCTGAAATTTCATCCTGAAAAACATGCCTTTAGCAGTGTCATGAATTGGGCTAAATGTCATTTTGAGTCAAATGAATAAACGCTTACAGATGTAATACATGTTGAGCTGTTGCCGCAGTCGGACTTGCTTCAGTTCTTCTCGGTATCGCTGGGTTCTTTCCTCCATCTCTGCTGTGGGCCGTGCAAAGAACCGAGCAAAGATTCCCTTATGCCTTCGCAAACAGAAAACAAAAACAAGAACAAACATTCAAATGAAAATAGAACCAATTTAAATAGTTATTTTGTGATTTGGCAGTAAGTAGACAGAATGGAATGGAATGAACTTACTGAAACGGAGTTCAAGAAGCACACCCTATTGACGTGTAAACATTGGAGATACGACACTTTAAAATGCTAATCAATTTTGGGTTCCTGCCTTTTGTTCCTGCCTTTGATAAGTTTTAAACAAATTTAGGCCAAAAAATAATAGTTCTGCTTCCGGTTTCCCTACCTACCCTATTTTGATAGCCCCTACCCTAATTTTGTTATTGGAAAAATGAGGAAAAAAAACATCCTAAACGTCAATTTCTACCTTTTACCCTTGACAACATGCAAATGCCTCCATATGATCGTACACACACAAAAATTTGCCAAAAAAAAAGAGAATTCCCTACCTACCTACCCTATTTTCAAATGACATGTAATCGGAAGCAGAATTTTTTTGGGGGGGCCTTATCATAATTCCATGAGCACAATACAGTACATACATGTATTGTGTACAACCATGAAAACAAGAAGAAATGTTTCACTTTGGGGGTGAGCAACAATCCCCCCCCCCCCTCCCCTCCACCACCTTAGTCCAGTTTCAAGGAACAAACCTAAAAACCTACTTCTTCAAATACACGAAGAGCCAGATGGAGACCACAATAACCACCATGTAGATGTTAGTGGCTTCATTCCAATGGTCGATGTGGACCTCAGGCGGTAGGCCGTGATTCTCGCTGGCCATCTTGATTCAGATCAAGCTACTAACATGCAGCATCAATGGGAATGCCTAAACAGGGTCAAATCATGATAAAACATAGAGATCGTATTTTATGTGATGGCATACTTCCATTTTGTTTGCTTAAATTAATGCTGCACAGTTTAATGGTACAGGAATGGAAATATATGAAATCTAGAAATGGTTTTGAAACAATGATGAATAGGCCTACATGAAGGTAAAAACATAAACAATTTCTGACAAACATGTAGGACCAAATATGTAGTTGGATAAGTGATAATATTAATAATCATAATCATAATAAGCCTTTTTCAAAGATTCAACTGCCCGTGCTCACATCAGATTCAACGATAGTTTTGGGAGATAAACAAAGGCTCAAAGCAGACGAATGCAATTTTGCAATTTTGCATCTAGGCCTAATCAAAAAGAAGATTGGAACAAAAAGTTTGCACAAAAGTTGGAGAATACAAACATCTAAAATCATGGTGCCATAAAATATAGCAAAATGTTGCATTTTTAATATATAATTATGTATATTTATGTAGCGCCAAAATCCGCCTAAAATAAAAAAGACGCTCAAGGCGAATTTGGGAATGTCTACATATATGTCGAATTCTCAATGAGCAGTTGCTCTGGGCTGGGGTTAATTTCCCAAGCTAAAGTTATTTTTGCTATCAACATGCCTAATTTCCAGGCACGTTGTTTTAAAATTTAAAATAAAATTAATTTTTTAAATATTCTCAAAACTGTCATTAGGCGAGTAGAAACTCACTGAATTTAACCATAGGCATAGAGCAATTTAACAAAACCTGAACACTGAGTGAGGGCGCTCTATGCATTTTCTGTTTTTGTGAGCAATTCTAAGATCGTTAAATTACCGCAAAAATTAGCTACATTAGTTAATATTCTTGATTACCAATTGATCCTATGATATCATTTGAACATATTTCGACAGCAGAAACATATTAACATCCAGGTTAATGAGACTAGTTATGGTCGTGCAATCCTCTGAAAATCAACCAGATACTTCCTCCATGCTTCAACCAGCACAGCAGATGACGACGATGCGTTCTCACAATAATGGGGGCGCTCTTCAATATTTTGGGTTTGGGTTGGGTTTGGCGATCATGTGATTTTGCATGTGACTAAAGGGGAAAACCCAGTTGAAAGACTGTTCACCGAGTGTTGTGTGTGTGGCGTGGCCCGTCTCTAAAGTCTGAGTTTTATTACTTTTGGTGCCTGAAATCAGAAATAAACATCCATTATGGCATCATTAGTTTTCAGAATTGCATTATTAGGGCTTTCATTGTCTGTGATGATGACGAGTTGTGTGGCTACCAGTATTTCTGACAACAGAGTTTTCGTGATCAAAAACTTACTTGACAACACCACAGACACGCAACTGGCTTTCCGGGTGTCTAAAGGCGGCCTGCAGTACGCCACGACAACCTCGCACATCCAGCCCTATGTCTGGTCCAAGTGGATCGAACTAGGTGCTCCCCAAGACCAGAAGGAAAACCCGACCAATTTCTCCGCGATTGTTTCAAACCCAGTTGGTCTACACGCGAGCACCAACCAAACCCAAATATTTGTCCAGACAGTTAGTGGCCAGGTGTGCACAATAAAACAAGAGTTGATAGGAACTGAGATCAGTTTTGGAAAGTGGGCTAAATTGCCTTCCCTTGAATATGAGAGTGGGACGGTTCTTCACGGACAGGACTCGATCACTGTAGGGACGTACAAGAGCCAGATTGTCGTCTTCACTCGTTCGATGACAGGCACTTCCGGACTCTTCTGGTGTAAAAGTGATGCAGGTGGCGAATTCTCGGCTTGGCAGAGAATCGGTGATGTCTTCAAGGCACACCTGTTCTCGGATGCCACGGTCATCTTCAACACGTTCTCCGGCTACTATGAGGCGTTTGCCGTGATGAGCGACGGGTATGTGTACCGGACGTGGCAGAGGGATGACACGCGATGGGCGAACTGGAGGAGTATGGGTAATTATCGGAGAGTGATCCAAGTCACCCAAGCCTATCGTCCAGTTGTCAGAATTTCTGAAAGGGTGGGGAAGGGTAAAAATATCTAAAAGGACTTTTTTTTGTAAACAGAACGAGATGAAAAACAAAAAAAATCTTTATGACTGAAATTCAAAAGACACAGGGGAGGTAAGCGAATGGGTAGAATTAGTGAAGGGTCATTCATTCGAATGCAACAAACCCCTATGTTATTACTTTAACTTTCGTCTCCTAATGCAGGAATATTTCAGCCGAAGGTCACCACGACGAGTCGTCCTGTTGCTAACGTCATGTCGCACAGCTTTGCCAACGGTGTTCTGGAGGTTTTTGCTCTCGGAGCTGACAGCACTGTCAAACATATCTTCCAGACAACCTGTGACACAGTGGACAACCCGTGGGGCTACTGCACCTGGGGTCTGTGGCACACCCTGTCAGGCAAGGTGCCCCCCACCCTGGGGGCAAATGTCATCGCCACAGGGACTAATGTCCATCTGGGTGGGGAGTTGTTTCTGGTCGACACCAAGGGCATGTAAGCACTGCAAGTTTTCCCTGTCCTAGAATTTTTTTTCGGTTACAAGTCTGTCACATGTAAATGTGGGGCTCAAACCACCCAGCTTGCTTGGATCCATTAGCCAATTCGGATCTCGTACAGTATTAAGGTACCCCAGTCATTAACAAATGCTGGAATTTTCTATTTAGGTAATTTTGATGAAAAGATGTAGTTGATATGGACAAAATCAATTAATCTACACACATTTTGGAAAATCCCAAAGTTACTCTATAGAACCTGCAGAACTTAGAATTAGACCAAATAATTTTTGAGAAAATGAAATGTAAATCCATCAGTGTAAATTTGCTGTGAATTCTCTTTGAATGTTTCAAATGTTCCAGACTTTGGCATGTTTGGCAGACTGAGAGGGGAACTTCATGGAGCGATTGGCAACAGGTTCCTACCTCCCCACCCACCCAGCCCGCCGTCGCCGGCAAAGCCTTCGTGAGAAGAGAGGACAAGTTGTGGTGGAAGGTCTTTGCTCAGAGTCAAAATGGAACTGTAAGTATAGAACAGCTGATTTGGACTGCTTTCAAGCCTGAAGCAATGCTGTATTAGTATAGGGCATGCCTTTGACTTTCCTTTACATTAGGTCAGACTTGATGTGAGTCTTAAGGTTGATGCGTTGATGGTAAAACTAGTCGATTTTCCCCCCCCCCCCCCATTTTCCGAATTTGTTTTCATTTGCCCACCACTTTGAGATGCTCACTATGGAGACATAATGTGACGTTCCACCTCCCTAAGTTTCAGAATCATTCTGCTGCCATTGATCTGAGAGTTAAATAATTCAGGAAAACAAAGAAATGAAAATGTGTCCTCATTTTTCAGATGATCGTTGTGGAGCAGGCACGGTCTTTGGATGTCGTCCCTAGCCGGGTTGCTTATGGGGCCAATCTGACAGTGTCTTGGTCTGTACCAGTGGATGAGGCCACACACATGGACTGGATTGGAGTCTACCCAGTTGGCGCAAATAATGACCAATACGTGGACTTCAAGTAAGTAGCCTCTGCTCCAGACTGGCATTTGCTAAACCAAATGATTCCAAAGATTTGAATTAAGATTTTTGATTGCGACAGTCTCCTTTTTTGAATTAAGATTTTTGATTGCGACAGTCTCCTTTTTTGCTAATTTTGGTATAATGAAATATCACACCACAGGTATGTCCAAGGAGGCCAGAATCCCTTAGATAACCCTGTGCCTAAGGGAAACATCGCTTTGGAATCTTACCTTCCAGATGGGATATACGATGTGCGTTATCTGGTCAACAGACAATTTGTAGATGTCATCGATACAAGTAAGCAGATTATGCCATTAAGTCTTTTTTAGGGTAAACAAACATGACACAGTGGCGAAAGGAATGCCTTTGTCACAAATCATTTGAATAGCTTGTGACTTGACTTGAGACTGCATGACTTGTGATGGACTTGTGATAACGTTTGGTGACTTGCGATGACATAATTGTTACAATTCTGACTCATTTGCAACGAAGAGGTAAATCACTGACGGCTGTTTTCTTTTGTACCCGCTGTTTCCAGCTGTAGAGTATAACCATGGCAACCAAGATGAGCCGTGGGTGCAGGTCTTTAGAGGGATATTCCACGGCTTAGGTGCCAAGACAACCAACTTCAAACAATGTGTCCAAGATGGCAACAAGACCGTGGCCACATTCAGAGAATCCTTTGAGGCATTTGGCAACAAAGAGGTAAAGCAAAAGTGTCATAACTCTGTCAACATTGTTTATTATTTTTGGAGTCAGGTTGGCACAGTGATACTTTCCTCGCCTTCCACCTCGATGGCCTGGGTTCGATTCCTGGCCTGGGTTCGATTCCTGCCCTGGTCCACATGTGGATTAGGTCTTCAGCCTTAAGCTGATTCTGAGGGTTTTATGCAGTTTTCCTCCCACCTCTTCAACTGAACATTTGTTTAAAAATTGATTTTAACATTCAAAACTGATTGAGGGTTTTAATTGTGTGTGCTCTAAGACCGGCTTTATTAGGCTTACTTTGTCTTTTTTCCCTTTTTAGGTGTTCAAGGGTCTTCAGATGTTAGGGGTTGGCCTGAAAGACGTTGAGGAGACCTTGAAAGTTTGTTCAGAGACAGACATCGCCAAAGCCTTAGAGCAATTCGTGACGGACCTCATTTCCTGCGTGGAGGGACACTGTTTGCACTTCGTCATCGACGCAGTCGATATCTTACTCATCTTGTACGAGAACGTCTACGAGATATTCGGGGACATCCGCGCAGCCTCCAATTCGTTCAATGTGGCCCATGCGTACGAGCAAGGGGGACTATGTATTGGCCGCGTGGTGAACGTTTGTATCAGTTTGCCATGGAAGAACGGAAACGTGTAATCAGAGACTTCCAAGAAGTGAATAATGGGCATAGTTTTGAGCGAATTGAAGCGACTGTGACAATGTCATTTTCTGGGTTTATATAGTTTTTATATACAGTAGAAACGCCATGTTTATTGATGCAGTTCAGTAACTTTATTACAGTCTAAAATTGAAAGGATGTAAAGATTACATTTCTGAATCGTACCAACATGTAAATTTATATATGACTTGAAGCTTTGCATGGCGGATGAGATAAATTAGAAAGTTTGCGGGTAACACCATGTGAAAAGAAATCTCATCTTGGAAGAAGTGTGGTTCTGAAAAGAACCAGTTGGTTGAGTATAGAACTCAACATTTCCAACAGTGTGCTCTGTTCGTCCTCGGGAGGTTGATACTTTTATGTCAATAACTTTTGATTCTCATCTGTTCGTACCCCACTGTGGCATTGTCACAGCGCCCTCCGTTACTCAGAAAAAAATGGCCAACTGGTCCCCTTTGTTTCTAACACATGAAGTACAGTTTCATTTTTTGTCTCTGGCAGCAACATTTTTTTTGGGGGGGGTGTTGGTTGACAATAAATGTCGCTGAAACAAGGGATCCATTAGTTAGAGAGGAGAGAGATCATTTTCAATAATGGGGAGGGAGCAAATGACCCTTATCAACCCCCCCCCCCCCACCTCTCCTCGGCAGCCTTTGGTTTATGTATTTGGTCTGCTGCTCGTTGTACATTTCATTTCACTTACATTTACTTTTTACAGTGAAGACACTTTCGACCCTTTTTTTTCCCAGATCTCCTAGCTCTGTCCCTGACTGTATTTACAATATTTTTAAGAAATGCATGTTTACTGTAAAAGTTATAATTTTTTATAAAGTAACACATTGACTGGTATGAAAGGTAAACCAAATGCAGTTCTTGGACAGATGTATTTCAGAACTATTGTTGTAGCAAATGATGAGTGAGAAGTCAACTTTTCAATGCAATGCTTACTTTGTTTTTTAATATTGGTAGTATAGTTTAAGCCTGGCTCTTGTGTCATTTTATGGGGCCTTTGTGAATCCTTTGAAACTGTCCCCTATGCATGAAACCAACAGGACATTCCAAGGCACTCATAATGTTTAATGGGCATCCAAGTGGCTTTGGAGGAATTTAGAGGGCAAGTGGAAAAGAAAGTCAATTAAAAGTTTTTGTGTTTATTATAGCCATAACTTGCCTGATTTTTGACCTTCCATGCAACAAGTGCTCTAAAAATAGTACATTTATATTTTTGTCCTTAACGTTTACGTGGAAAATGCTCCGCATGAAGTAGTTTACAAAGTAACTTTGTTTTTTGCATTTTTGCAGATGAAGAAATATGCTAAATAGACTGTGTACCTTAACTGAAACATTTGCAACCTGCTTGTACATTTCCAGACGTTTTTGTAAACTTTTCTTGAATAACTTGCTGACTGGAGAAAATAAATCTTTGTTTTGACAACTTGTTGGTTTGAATGGCCGAAAAAGAAGGCACAGAAACAGACTGGATATGTTGTTTTTTAATTGTATCATGTATTGATTTCCATTGTGCAAGATTTGTAAAAAGACCCATTACTCAGAAGTGCATGTAGCTCTGGCGATCTGTGACTCATTTTGTTGGGTTTCATCACAATTTTGATAATATTTTACCTTAACGAATGTTATCTTTATCATCCAATCTTGATTCCTTAGAAAAGTATGCCTTTGACATCCTCAAGTGACCTCGTCCATTTGCTACTGTCTGCTACTAAGAAAATAAGAAAAGAAAAATAAAGACAAAGCAATCTCGCCAAAAACGTCTTTATCGCTGTAAGTCCTCTTGAGACTCCATCAAGGCTGTATAAACACAGTCCTGATTGCAGATAGGAGAAATAGCCGTCCAATCCAGGGCTCGTTCAGAAGAAGATTACCGGAAAATCCTTACACAAACCATGTGCAAAGAACTCAGAATTGAACTTGTATTAACATTGGTGGTTTGGTTTTTTTCACCGAGCTTTGCGCTTCAGAAAAAGAGGTCTGAAATTTTCCAGCTGGAAAATTTTTCTAAGCATTTTTTAAATGGTTAGGCCCTTTGGCCCGAACACAAGGCCAAGAGCCACTTGTGGGTTTCAAACCAGAAAGGAATAGAACAAAAGAAGTCTCAGAGACAGAAACTATCTGTTCACAGTTCTTTTGAACTGTAACAGATGATGGGTTGAAAGGAAATGAGATACAGAGATAAAACAGGGGAAAATCTTGATGAATTTCTTGCAATAATAGCCTTAGAAACTGTAACAATGAATGAATGTGATGAAACAGCCAAATAAAACACAGCTCGGGATGCCAGAAAGTTACCTTAACATTAGCATCATGATTAGAATTTTTGACATAAATTGAACACTCCAAAAACTGTCAACATAAAAGTGCAGGGCATAAAACCAACAAATATTTTTTAATCTCTCTGTGTTTTGTACAATGTGTAAGTTTCACAAATTCAAAGTCTGTCCTTGTAAGTTTCCACATCAAAATGAAGCTACACTTCTATTTGGAAGCACAGCGAGAGGTAATTCCTTTTTAATTGTGGTGAGGGATACAATGTCAGTTGGGCAAGGAGATGGTTCTGCTTCCCATAGTAAACCAAGACCACTGATCACGCAAGTTCCAAAGAAGAATGTCACAGAGTCGACAAAGATCTTCTTTTCAAAGTTCTGTCCAAAATTATTTCATGAATAATTTTTGTTCCGCGTAGATACATTTCTCACAACTCACTGGTTTATTATACACTTTAGTACAGAAAGAAAGGAAACAGATTACATTTACTTTTCTTGCATGGATAAAAGTTATACACTCAATAAGTTAACAGTGGAAGTGGATATAACAAACAATTACTGTATATATAGTACACAAAGTTATTGCACATTATGATTTTTTCATCTCACTACCAACCAAAACTGGGCCAAATTTCATAGAACTTTTTAAGAAACGTTTTTGTACTTGGCACACATAGCAGATTGTCTTTTCACAGCAATGGTTAAGCAAGCAACTGGTAATCAAGCAGACAGAACATTTACAGCCACATACTTAAGTTAATGTTCTAGTTACCATGACATCAATTCTTCGGAAGTGATACCACAGTCGTAATAATTTGGTAAATTATCCTGCATATCCTGAGAAAGATTTTATCTGACATGGTCCCTTCAGATTTGCCCATCATTTTCTTCAATATTCGCAAACAAATTTGGCTTAAGCAGACCACTAAGCAACCATCGGTGAAATAACACTGTGTTAAAGTTGTACTTTTTTAATTTACAAAAATTAGGTTATTACTAAGCAGCGCTATGAAATTTGGCCCTTATTATATAAATAGATACATCCAACTGAAATAAGATACACAACTAAATGCTAACAAACCTCACTGCGAAAGGCTTTAATCTTAAGAACCATGAATCTTTTGGTAAAAGTTATTTGCCAATTTTATTAACCCGCTTCTCCTGATAATAGCAGATAGTTTCTGTGCTGGTATTCTGAGTTTCAATTATACCCCCATCAGATTAGCCTGCGATATGTTTCCTCTATTCAGGACAGCTCATACTCGGTCCAAAAAGTGAAGTCAAATGCCACTTTGTGACAATTATCCGCACACTTATCACATTTCTCCAGAATATTCTTAAAATTTATCCACTTTACTCAAGCTTAGTCTCTGAAAATCAATTGTAAGGTAATTTTTAAGTAATTATACAAACATTTGAATAAATACATTTGTTACATATATGCTGTCACTCACTGACAAACGTACAACTTTCTTTTCATTTTTCTAACATATATTATTTATCTTTTATATTTTGTGTTTGTATGAAAAAACGCAGAGGATAAGTTTAAGCTGCCTTTTTAAAAAGGTACGGTGAATATAAAGGCATGTAAGATATAAGGTCTTAAACTGGAATATACTTCCAGAAATTAAGACCCTTGGGATTACATTCCCACAAAAGGTTGCTTTGTGACCTGAAAGCAACACAAATGTCAGTTTTTGGACCAGTATTTTTTTTTCAGAGAAGACTGTAGATTGTATCAATAACGGAATGTTAATAAGTACTGGTGGTCCCACTGCAGTGAATATAACATTCAAAGTTACAAGATGAAATTCTGGGGAAATAAAAAAGCGTATGGACCTACCAAGTTTCATAATTTGCATTTACAAATTCAAAGTTGTATTTGGTGTGGTTCTGGATCAAATTAATCCTTTGAGTTGCACTTTTTTCTTTGAAACAGTCAAAGAAATAAGTCTTGTTTAAATGACAAACGATTTTGATGTGTTTTCAAAGATTGAACTTTGCCAAATGTTATCTCGCATATAAATCAGCAAATCAAACTAAGACAGAATACAATATTTTTACACTGCACATGCCACATTTATATTTATAAGCAAGTTAACCGGGCAATGTTTAGTTGGCTTAACCTTCATTGAACAATTGAAGACACCACTCGTTAATCGATGGTCGGCCTTGATTGCACTTGCTCTATTTTTATACTAACATCCACTGCACTTTACTTTTTATAATTATATTACTAGTAT
Organism: Patiria miniata; assembly: GCF_015706575.1. Taxonomy (NCBI): domain Eukaryota; kingdom Metazoa; phylum Echinodermata; class Asteroidea; order Valvatida; family Asterinidae; genus Patiria; species Patiria miniata. The sequence goes on from NW_024037071.1 coordinate 6,365,458, forward strand.
GTTACAGCAATGCCAGATACAGATATAAATATTCATATATAAAGATAAGTATTCAACACTAACAAAAATGGAGATTATATATATATATACTATAGTATACTCTATTAACAATAAATACAATATCAACCACACGTATAATTATATATTTTGGTAAGTTCACATGGGATTTCGGTTGCTGTGAAACATAGAAGTAACATTTCAAAGTAATTGGTTTTTTTTTTTAATTTTGGTGGAATGATTTCACACAATGGAACACCATTGTCATGTTTGAAGTTTATGTCATTATTACAGCCTCCAAATGTTGGAGAAATAAGGACAACAAATATTCCAAAATAAACTGTTAAAACCCTTTTTTGACAGTGTACTCCTCCCTGTGAAGAATTTTAAAACTTGTTGGCCGAAGTTCAATATTTCCAAAGTGTTTTAGTTTGTATTTGCACCCCCAAATAAGAAATTCATGTTATTACAAAAATCTTACTTACCATCAGTGGTTTTGGATGTCGGTATACAAAAAATGTTGTTATTTTCTGGTTATAAGAATGTTACGGTGGAAGTACAAATGTATGCATATTTCAAATGATAACATGTTAAAATAATAATAATAATAATAAATGAAAATAAAAAAGAGGGAAAGAACAACAAATACCAGCATCATCACACGTATGCAAAGTAAATAAGCAAGGGCAAACTAAAAAAAAACTTTTTGTTTTGATGTTAATTGAAATCTGAGGGAACTACGGGTTTCAATAAAGAAGCTTCATGATGCTTAAAGGAATCATAACTGCACACGTTTGTTTAAAGGGCTTGTTCTTTTCTCCAGTTGGAAAATTCTGACAATTTTGCACTGAAAAAAAAGCTCAATTTATTTTTTAAAGACCTGAACCCACTACATGATGGTAAGCCAGCTTACTGCATGCAAGGAGAAAGCAGTGGCAATTGAATGACATGCTTTATCTAACTTATTGATATGTTTCTGAGGGTTGGAGAATATCACATCAAGTTAACGACTTTGACTTGTGACGTCAGTCTCGGATTTTGTAACTCACAACAGCCCCTTCATAAATGTGACTGCAGTCAATATGACAAACTTTGGACCAAAAAAGTGCTGGAAAACTGATATTTGTTTGCAAGTGCCTCCTGATCAGGCAGTTAGATCAACTGAGCAAGGAGTATTAAGTCACATAACAAATATGTATGGTAAATACATGTACTAGCATATGTTTAAACACTTCAATTAACAACACAATCATTGATACTCTATCGTATCTTATGCAAATGAAAATCACACAAAAAAATACAACTTTTTTTTTCAAAACAAGCATTAAATTAAGTACCAAAGTAAGAAAGTAAAAATTGTAATCAGAAATCTTGAAAGAACACAAAACTGTTTAGTTCAGTACATACACATTATGTACATGTATGTACATCAGCCATAAAAAAAAAAGAACAAGACAATGACTTGATTTCTTTTTATTACAATAGAGGCAGGACGACAAGGTACTTGAACACACACTTAAGCTATGAATATTACTCACTCCATAATAAATACAATTGCACTATGCAGAATTGCTAAGCCCATCTTGATTTTTACAAGGATTGGAGTAATATAAAGGAAAGGTAAATTATCACATTAATCTAACATCAAATTTTTGAGTAAACACGTATTTAATGAAGCTTATTGAAGTATTGAACATTTGGAACCCTGATTCAGATGTAGTCACACATCGAAAGTTATTACAATGTATCTGTCAAATGTCATGTCAAAAGAAATGCAAGTTGTGTGCCCAACAAAGTTTAAATGCATACAAGTATGTATGCATTCACCTGACAAATTTAACGTGCTGTAGTTTGGACAAACTAAAAAATAGAGCACACAATCTTGGAGCAAAAATCTGTTTCAGGCTAACGGCACTTCAGAGTCATGATGAACTTTTTTTTCATTAACTCTGCAGTTGTTTTGAACAACTCCAATAATCTTTCGCATGGCGTCACTCTTGATTATTCAAATTGTGAACGACCCTGGAATGCCGGTCTCAAACGGTTCTAATCCATGCATTCAATGCTCTTCAGCACAATACAACTTATACATGCAGTGCTAGCAGACAGCAAAATAAAATAATGCGTGGGAGGAAAAAAAATACAGAGGGGGACATCAAGTCTTGAAAAATGTCTCAAGACGATGACTGTGAAGTGACTCGGGGAGGAAAAGAGGGGGGTGGGAAGAAACAACAGACGGTTGACAGCTTTGATACAATTTACTTGCCGAAAAAGCTGGTAATTTTCTCTGTGAGAGGCGTGAAAAAGTTCATGACAGTGTCGGCCAGACCTGAATGAGAGAAATCCAAGACAGCGAAAAGAAAGAAAAGAAAAAAACAGAGACCGTTTCAACAAGATGTCGAGATGTCGTGCAAGCTAAAAAATATGTTATGTTTGCATTAAATGCTGCTCTACTACTCTACTATCACTGTGTGCTATTACGTGAATAATAGGAACTACATGTAAGACTGATTTCAATACTGCTTTCTTGAGATTTTTTTCTTAAAATAAAGGGACAACCATGATTAAAAACTGATCAAGAATGAATTTTTCTTGACATCTTTTAAACAAATAGTATTTTTAAAAATTGACAATGGCGACCGTAGTTGACATACTTAAGAAAGAGATTTCTTAATACCTTATAATTACACTTGGGAACAGTGCAAATCAGTCTTGTTTTTTTTTACAGATCAGAAAGACCACCAACAATGGATTAAGTTAACTTGGTCACATGAGCACCAGTAAAGTGTTCAAAAGGTTGCATTTTCATGAGATGGAATCTTATAAGAGGTTGCATTTTGAAATCCTGCTCAGGAACGTTATTCTTTGCTCAATTTGAAATTATATTTTTGTCCAAAACGCAAACAATTACACTCTAAATATCCTTAAGGAGAAATTTTACTATTCCGTAGGGATAGTGTAGTTGCTTTTTCCCATTATTTCATAAGAGCAAATGAAAAAGTATAAATTCCTCCCCATTTTAAGGACCCCCCTCCCCCAATATTTACATTGAGATATTACATTGAAATATTTGGTAATGTTTTAGGCTGCCATCTTTCATTTTTACCAAAAATATTCAAGCATCACTTCGACCTGGCAGTCACAATTTGAAAGCCGCATCACACATACACCATCATGCATGATAGTACTACATGATACACCCGTTACTTTGCCATTCAATTCATGCATATGAATGCAGTCAGTCAATCTGATTGGTGTATTTATGATGCCATGCACAGACTGTTTTTCAGCAAGTCCCTGACAACCACGGTCAAGCTGCCGCAGTGGTAGAGGGCGCTATCAACAAGATCAATCACAGCCAGTCTTGGAAACTTTGGCACTGGGACCCAAAACATTTTGTGCTGATGGGAGACTTTCAAGACGTTGGTGGCAGCAAACACACCGGTTCTTTTTTCCATTGTTTGCGATATATTGAGCACGCGCGCTTTAGCTTAAACATGACGTAAACAATTGAAAAGGATCGGTGTGTTTGCTGCCACCACCGTCTCAAAAGTCTCCCATTAATGCCTCACACACGAGTATTAACTTGAATATGACACGCATGCTATATGTTTGGAAAATCTCTGTGCCAAAGTTCCTAATGAGACTGTGGTATTTGATTCATCATATCGATACTGCCCTGTACTGTCACATCAGCTTCACCGTGCTTACCTGGGATTGGGGACGAAAACTTAATCAAATCTTGAACCAAGACTACTAAAATACCAGTTGTAGTGATAAGTTCACAAAAAGACAAGAGGGAGTCAGATTGGCACGGTGATGCCATGGAATTCCACACAATTTAAATCCCACCTACATGGATTGGGTTTTCAGTCCCTGTCTGTTTTACCGGGGAAACGATATCTTCCCACTGCTAAAATTGAATATTTCTTCATCCTCTTCTCTTTTAAGGTTTTTTTAAGTCTCACAAGATTCAGTGCTTGTCTATGCTTGGATGCTTTTGAGTAATATGCCCTTGTTTTTATGAGTTTATGACAAGAAAGAATTTTAAAAAGTAAAATCCAACAACTGCATCAATAGAGAGTCTTGGTCTTACTTACAAGAAAACAAATAATTTCAATCATATTCTTTACTTATGTATTCGGACATTTACAATTACATGTACAGTAAAACAGCCATTACTACTTTTCCACACTACAAAATGGGTACCTGTTTATGTGCCCGAAAATATTCCTTGCTTCAAAAACATCACAGGACATGGATAACATGTAAATGAACAATACCACCAAAAAAAATCCACAGATCAAATCCTTTGCCGGAGGTAGCAGTGAACAAATAAAATCAAATCAATTTTAAGCACGTCTACGTTTGTTGTTTTCCTGATCATACCCTGGCCGGCAAGCGGCCAGGCGACAGTTCTTTGATGCCCAGGGGCCAGGGATGGCATTTTGCAGTGAACGCATCCCTCTCGGAGAGAGAGCTGGGGATTTGCGGTTATAAAAGGGTGGGCTTTACTTTCCGTCTGTAAGTGTGGATCTTGTTACAATTGATCAAACAGAATGGGAGTAGAAAGACATTAGTTGAACATCATGTGGTGGGAGGTTTTTTTCCGGGTTTTTTTTCGTTAGGAAGACACTTTCTTACGTGGGAATTTCAGTGGGCATGTGTAAGATTTTACCAAACCGGGTGAAATCAATCTTTTGATCATTGTTCATGAATGACAACAGTTTCTGACTCATTAGACATAAATGTATGAAGTCAGAGACGATTAAAAATCACAATTTGCTCTTTGCTCATCCTGAATAAACTGGTAAAATCGTAACAAAAGTACACATTAAAAATCTTGACATAAAAACTCAGTGATTGTAGAAAGCTTGTTAAAATGATACAATTTTGCATTTTGTAAACTCATTTGCATTGTTCACATTTAATGGTTAATTCACAAAACAAAAATGTTTTTTTTTGTCAAAGGTTTTTATGCATTGGAGTATAAGATAAATGTATAAATTTTTCGCTAATGTAGCAACTTGTTTTAAACGGTCAGCACCTTATGCAGTGTAAGTCAATCTATCATCGTTCAAAATGACAGATCTACATAATTCAAAATGTTGTTGTTGTTTTTATTCAGTTTCATTTCTAGTGCTTACGTCATCTCATCTATTCAAAAGAATTAAAACAATGGTGCAAGGAACAATTAATGTCAAGAAATTTTGCACCAAGATTTTTTTTTCAACGATCACGAACATGTGCTGACATACATGAAAATGATATGCACGTACATATGTACGTGGGTCAGATAAGGAATTTTCAGTGGCGTCCAAAATCCTACGAAACAAATCCTAGTTTAGAATACAACAGATGTGCGGGGCTGAAAACAAGGCTTTCCCCCGACCACCCCTCATAATGAGATGTGGCTGTAAGGCCTCTCTATCATACACCTGTACCGGTATGCCACGGTCGACAGACCACTTATTACAGATCGAGTCGTTTGTATGAGGTCACAAGACAATTTACATTATGTACGCCCAAGATGAAGGATCGACTGTCTATCATCTAATCTATCGATGACGTTCACCGCCCGAGTTACGGTGGGAAAATGTAATTTGCAATGTTAAGAGGCAGACAAATATGCAAGAAGGGATTATATATCTTTATAGTGGGAAGCCATTAAGGTTTAGGCCTGCATAATAGGCATCTGAGCTGACAGCACAGGAATGAATCATCCTCAATTGTAACGTGCGGTTATAGATTTTGCAAAATTAAAGTAATGTGTTTAACTTCTGCTAGAATAAAAACATGTATAATACATACCTGTACCATATTGTCTTTGCTAAATTTGCATTGTTTGTGGTTCAGATAATAATTATGCATTAGAAAAGAGAGGCAAAACTTTAAAATCTTAGACATTGCTAGAAATATATTTCAAACACTTACAAATTCCGAGATTGTGTTTGGAGACTCTGGTGGAATTCTGTTGTGTGTACAACTATCCCAATTTTTTTTTAAATGTACATGTATACATTTTGTATAATCACCCCTTTACATGTACATAGGCCTATCGGTTGCAAATTGAATGTATAGCTCTGTTTTTAAATTTAGATGTAAAAACAAAGTGACCATATGAATGAGAAGACACATAAAAGGCATCAAACAAACCAACGGACTGCAGTAGTTTGGGAATAATGTTCTCCCAACCCACATTTCTTCAGGCTTCAATTACATTTAGAGTCACTTGAGAGGAACTGCTGTGGGACAAATCGCAGAGTTTCCATTATCATGATGACGAGAACTAGAGCTGAAATAATTACATGCCTTACAGACAAAGTTATTTACAGGGAGATTTGGTCAAATTTGCTTGATTCTTTGAGGGATTCCAGGCACTTTTTTAACTGGCTGGTTGACATTAAAATCTTTCAGAGATATAAGGAAAGAATTGTTTTGCTTTGTGAAAACAGGTTGGTGACCCAAATTCCATGCAATGTACTGCTTGGGAATATCTCTCTGGTGATTTTGCCTTAACGCAGAAATTTGGTAAGCCTGAATTTGTATTAAAGGGATTCTTTTTAAATGGAAACACTCACATTTGGAGAATAAAAAGGAAGATTGTGAAATCACAATTGCAGCATGATGCTGAGTACTTGCATCTTTTTTGCAAGATAAATATCATGCACATCTGGGCAATGGAAATAAATCTACTGTGTGTTTTTCTTTTCTTTTTACAGAGTCACCCTTCACAGGTGAGGGCTACTCAAAGAAGGGATAGAAAAGGAAATCTAGGAAAAAAAGAAAATATAGACTGGGACAGATCAAAATCAACAGAAAAGCTGCAGGTACGTGTAAAGGCATTCCATAGTAAGGCAGTGCGTGGGAAGAAACACGGGTGAATACTTCTTAGAATTTGCTTTGGGAACAATGACTGTATGGTGAATGGATTGAGTATTAATAATGTATCTCGTCTTTGAGTACAGCTACTGCTTAAGGGGGTACAGGCCTTGATCAGGTCTGGCAGTCAAAACCACTGCTTCAGTAGTTTCTTAGAAATTGAGTCAATCCTTTTAAACTTTGTGTGAATTCAGATCCCCGACACAAACGTCCATTAAAATTGACTGATTGTAGTACCCCCTGTGCAATTTGATATAGCCAGCCGACCGCAGAAAACTAAGTGGTCAAGTGGTACTGACATCTGCACTGGTAAGCAGGAGGTTACTGGTTAGACTCTCACCTAAATTAGCTTGTCAATTGCTTCTCATAAACTCCTGCACAGGAGAGTCATCGCTTAGGGACAAAACCCAATACAGATTGGGTCACTGCATGATGTTGTGGGAGAAGGATAAACTGTTTCGCCTTCAACAGATTGAGCAGGATAAATTGTGTAATATTCTAAGGAAATAAATGCCTCTATAATTATCCCTAACCGCCCTGAATCCTCCAAAATCGTTTTTGCAAATTGGAGGAATTTGCAGGATTGAGGTTACATGGCAAAAGTGCGTTGCTGATTTCGGAGTGTGCACTGTGTCGAACCTTGTGGCCGGACCTTGTGTTGTTTATGCTCAGCTGTGCATAAATTTAGTCCTTGATTATACTTGACATCCTCCGCACTGCTCCAAGATGTCACTGCCTCTGCCTCAACCTATTGACAGTCATAGCCGGAGGATTTTGCAGGATTCAGGCAGTGGTCACCCCTCCATGGACCATATTCAAGAAATAACAGAGGAATTTGCAGGATTGAGGCTATATGCTATTTTTCCATGAGGCCAATTGGAGCATTTTGCAGAATTGAGGCTACATCCTAGCAAAAAGGCCTAGGGAGTTAGGGTTAAGTCTAGATTCTAACCCAGTCCTTATCACTGATCTCAAAGTAAATATCGAGGACGTCCCTACATACATGTACCGTACATAAAACAACCAACGCCAATGAATAAATATCCGCCGGCCCATCTGTATTTCACAATAATTCAAATGCCATAATTATCTGCTAATAATTCACTGTGCCGATTATTATTGACTGCCGTGAAAAATCTGGTCAGTATGCAGGGAGGTACTTCCTGAACACTGAATAGAGATATGCAAAATTCTTCACAATTGTTTATCAGATTTATCTCATCTGAGTGACAATACATAAAATGTACATCACCTACATGTATGTCCAAAGACTTACAAAATTTCAAAAGTCCTTCCCAAATCCATACTCAAATTGTAGCTATATGGCTTGCTATGTGCAATCATTTCTGATGTACATTATCATTATTTCCGAATGCTCAAATATGTTGATAAAACATGAAAAGATTTTTTTCTAAGGGAATATTAAAACGTTTTCTGTTCTTAAGTTCCAGTACTGATTCTCACCACGTATAACAGACCAATATAAACAACATTAGAACACTTTTACAGTTGGTGAAACACGGAATCACCAATCACTTTGAGCCTGCACACATAAAAACCTAAAATCAGTTTTTAAATTTTTTACAAAGACAAGTTTGCCTTAGTGCCATGTGAATAAATCTCTTTTGTGAGTATGTGTGGTTCTGAAAATAATCTTGTAATTTTTTACGACAAACTTTGAAGGAACTGAACGATTCTTGGCATTTTTAGTGACCATGGGTATGTAAGTATACACGTAAGTATGGTCACACAAACAAAGCAAGCACAATGGCAAGTTTTTTACAAAAGGGTCTTCCCTCAAGAACTTTCATGCAAGAAGGTAAAATGTGAACCAAACATTCATATATATACCAAATGGAGAGAAAGGATGCACAACATCGTCACTCCACACTGAATATTTGCCGAAGCTGGGTTTTTTTGCAACTACAGAAAAATATGAGTTAATTGCCACTAATTGCCTAATATTTAAGTTATATGGTACAACGAGTGGTACCCTGTACGTATGCAGGCTTCATGCACTAAGCAAAGTGGGCAGCCAGACTAATAAAGGATATTTTGGGACAGTAACAAATTTATTAACCTTTAGAAAAAGAACAAACTGCACATTATAGTTCTATAAAACTAAACTCAGACTATCTCTACATTGATCTATTTGTTCAAGGCAAACAAAAAATATTTCTGCTTGGACAGTGCCATGTTGGAAACACGTCCCAGCCAAGGTTTTGTAAACCTTCTTAACAACGAACAAGATCAATGTAAGTAAGCCGCATCTGAATTACTTCATTGGCTATGGCTAGGAGTTACACACACACCCCTGGGATCAGCTGAAGACGCTTCCCATAGATGCACCTGGCCAGCCGTAGCCACGTAATTTGGATGCAGCTCTTGTATTGCAAAATCCACTACATGCTTACAGTCATGTTAGTCTGGTTCCTTGACCTTATGATTCCCTGACATATACACAAATTAGATTGTAAGTCGGGTAACCGTCACATTCAAAATAGAATGTGAAGAAGCCAAGTCCTGCTTTCATTTCATAGCACACATACTCTACGTGCACTGAGGCCTAAATACAGATACTGAGCTCATATTTTCAGGACTGATAACAATTAGCAGAAATGGCAGAAATGTTGTTATTAAAGTAAACCATTTTTCAACTGGAAAAATCTGAGCAATCACGAACGTATCTGGGTGCCAGCAAAGATATGTTCGGAAAACTTTGTTAATTTTTTGTTGGAAGCGGGCAGGATCGTGCTCGTTTTGGTCATGTGACACAGGCGCTTAACTGACCTACGATTTGTCAGAATATTCAGAGTCTTTTGGTCTGGGAACCAGACTACTACATAATTCTAAAGGAAATCAAAGCAACAACATAACCCTGCTAGCACACCTTGTTCCTCCTCCTCCTCCACAGCACCGCCTCCCATTGCAGCTTGCATCTCAGCCGGCGTTTTCTTCTTCCGAGAGATCCTGCCGGCGTCGTCAGGCTCTGGTTGTTCTTCTTTCTCAAGTGTTTTTTTCTTCAAGCCATACTTGTTGTTTGCAGGGGAGAGAAGAATCACGATCATTAATTAACCTTTTTTTTTTAATCATGCACACTGAGTACCGGCCCCCAAATGATTGCAAAGGAGAGACATCAAACGCATTGCTGGCGGCACCTGACTCTCAAGGGAAGAAACTGTGCACATTCAAAATAAACTGTTCACTTCGCGCCACATGCGCACCAACCAGTACGTGCACCAGGCTCTCCAACGTGGTCAGTGAGCACCAACACCATGTATTGTTTGCAAACAGAATCCATAGCAGATACGTCAGGAGAGCATCATTTGGTTTGGGTAGATACAAAAGAGTTAATACCTAAACGGTTTTTAAAAAATGGGCCAGTTTACCGTGTGAATTGATTGTATATAATAAACTGTTAAGAAACCTGAGCTAATTTTCTGAAATACCCCACAATGAATCCTCATTCTGGCCAAATCAGCGCATAAGTGGTTATTGTCATGACGTCACCATGTAAACCGTTTAATAACGTGCATAAATTTACGTAATGCCGCGCAGTTTTCACCCACATGTATGTTATTGTTATCTAACCATGCAACGGCGCTTTTTGTTTCCATTTTTTTCTGTGAAAACTGGCCCTAGATACACTAGATATAACTTGGCATATATACCTTTTCTCGTATTCTCTGTCTCTCCACCTCACGTTCTGCCTCCATCTTCTCATGTCGCGCTTTGCGTTCATTCTCTTGCTCTTGCCGTTGCTCCTCAATCAGCCGAGCTTGTTCTGCCTCTTCTTCTGTGACCTCCTTACCTCCTAGGTTGCCAAGCTCTCCTGGGGTGGCAAGGAGGAAGAGATGAGAGAAGATGATTAAATCAAAAAGGCCAATTTCAAGGCCAATTTTAAGGCCAACAGAAATCTGTTTAGCACAGACAATATTTGCTTAAAACAAAAACATGTTAACAGCCAAAATGCCATGCCATGTACCTTACACTGACTGGTGTTGACATGGGTTCTGGGCCGATGTTTGTTCAGCAGGTTTTTTTTCATTAATAAGAAGCTCTGTGACAATTGGGTAAGGGTTATTGTATTGTAAACAACATATGCACAAAACAAGTTTGCATAATCCCAAACGATGCAAACCATTGCTCACTTTCTAACTATGTCTTATAATTTATCAAGTCTGTAGTCGGCCAAGATTCTCTCTCCCCCCCCCCCCCCTCCAATTTTTCCAATAAAACACCAACTCTTTTTAATTACAAAACACCAAACCATGAAATCGGGCCCTGAAACGCATGCTGAGTATTTGCTTGTTATATTCTAATTGCTGGTCCACTAATTTGCTCTTGTTGTTATCATTAGCTACTAAATTGTTAATGTTTATGGTGAGGGTTCAGGAAATCGTCAATTTTACAATCAATTCAAATGGCAATCATCCGAAATGAGTAAACATGATCATTAGTGATAAGTGTTTATTGGTTTGCAGTCTATATAGGCCTATTCAATGGCGACATCATATTTGATCATATAATGTACTAATATATTCATTCATACACTTACATGTTGTAAAACATTTCTTTAAAACCCTTAAATTTTCTTGGTCTTTATTTCACCGCAACTTCAAGTGTATGCAGAGGATGTGGTTTGTTTGCCACACACAATATTGTAGACACGATTTCTGCTACAAAGCAATTTACAGAATTTATGCAATTTATGAAAATCTGCAAAATTTATTAAATTTACTAAATTTAGCAGATATTAAACACGAATTTAAAAACAGTGGTGATGTTAAATTATGTGAGTACACACTTGTAATACCTTGTGCACAGCAGCACTATGCGTCAATTGCAACTAAGAATTACATTGGCAGATCAATAGGATCGTCTTATATTTTGTTTCGACAGCAGGTACGGAAGGCACGTACACATCTGCCTTATTAATTCAAATGAGATGCGAGCGGTCCCCAAATGTGTCATGCATGCAGGCCAACGTAATTAGCAATACGAGTATCAGGATGGGAGTGATGCTGCATATGGGTGTGCATGCATGCACAGCCCCCCTGGCTATAATATTGATATGTGTACCGTACATGAGTATGGTTAGGACTACTTCAAATATGTGCTTCTTTCAGCAAACAGTCTGTAACGTACAATGTTCACAGTGTACATTATGTGAACACTTATGTACATGTACATGTAACTGGGGAAATGTTGCACATTGGCTTTATAGGAAAAAAATTGGAATCGAATCCCCTCCAAAAAAAATAATAATAGAAAAGCTACATTGTACACTGCATGTCAGCTGCTTTTTAATGTCTTTGTTGATGCCACTAAAAAAATGGGGACAAATTCTCCAAAAATACACAGACTTGACCAATTAATTCAATAAAAATGAATATCGTGAACTCCAGTAGAAGTATAAGAATCCGTCAAAGTGGGTCATCCTGAATTTGGGGTCCACTTTTTTCTGTCCCTGTTAGGCCAACATTTTAGGATGTTGAAAAAATATCTCATGCACTCATGCAGTCGTGATCAGAAATTGATTATGAATAGCAAACTACCTACCCTACGTTAGAAGTCATTATTAATGTTGCTTGAGTGGCAAAAACAACAAGGGAACGGGGACAGACAAATGTCACATTTTGGACCCTGCATTAATAGAATGTGGATATTAAGTAAATTGCCAATGTATTTTAAGAAGAACTGTTCCACAAATGGAAAGGGAAAAACTCATGGCATGCAGCAGACAAGGCATTTAAATTTTATACAATATTATTTTTTATTAAATGCTTAGACATTTTACGATGTATTTATACAGCTGGGCTTGTTTCCATATATAAGGGAATAGAACAATTTTAAAAGTAGCTATTTAAGTATAAATAGCCTGACAGGGTTATTTTTGTGCGTCAACAACCATAACCCTTGTTTTTACCAATGGCAATTCAAGGACTGTGCTCTAAAATATGCACTTTTGAAAACAACATCAACTGTAAGAAAAACAGGAAGAATTCCTGTAGATAGTATTCCCTTGCCTGTCACAGGTACTCTATATGATAATCAGACAAGATACACAGACAAATGTCATGTACATTTTAAGTGACTCATCCAAAATAGCTGAAGAGGTTTTTTTTGTATTCCATCCAATTTTTTCGAGCGCCAAATCAAAATTTAAAAAGCAAAATTTGTCTCCAAGTCAGATATTAGAATGGACAAATTTTCAACATTTCCAATAATGATGTTAAAGATGTATACTCTCCAATTTTCACCACAAACAAAACATTTTTTTTTTAAATTGCTATTTTGCTAAGAAAGTTTGAACGAAAAACAAAAATCTGCCTACAAGGATGAGTTATAGAATAAATTCTCAAGGAGTTATACAGTATGGGCATGTCTTAAAAACAACAAAAACAAAAATGCACAATATTGGAAAATTTATAAGGCCTGTTTCGTTGTCATATAGTGCGCTAAAAAATACACAAAAAATAAACAATAATATCTTAATTAGTGGTCTAGGACGGCCTCAGCATATGTCACTATTTCATAAAACAAAGAGCTCATTAGAACGTGGGGAGAGGACAGCAATTATGCAAAGTTGGAAACACTCACAGGTTAATCAACATGTACATGTATGTACATGCCTTATTGCTTCGGAGCAGGCAACTGTACAACAGAATCTAGCAACGATTCTGTTTGCGATTTATGTAAGCAGCAAGAGGCGGATCGAATCATCTTTATCCCACAATAATGCCTGCTAGAGGATCAGTATCGCGACGCTGCCTTGGCAGATAGAAAACGATGCAATCGGGGTCTCATGCGACACGCCTCGCCTAGGGTATAGGCGGCAGCTAGATTTCAGTACAGGATTGACTCTCCACAAAGACACCCATAAACTGCATAATGTCGGGTGGACAACAGGGCCTTGCACAGCACAAAAGACCTGCCATGAGGCTCCCCTGTCTTGAATTACCAGATTGAATTCGCTGCTTTTCTTAGAACTTTTTTCCTAGGTGACTTGGTACACCTGAGGATAATTCTTCAGATATAAATGGAATCAATATCATTTTTTTTTTTTGCAGCTGTTGGAATGAATAAAGAGTGTTCAAATAGATACTTCAATGCAGGGTTACAGATATTTTCCACCAAAAAAAAAAAAGAGAGAAGATATATTGACAACCACTTTTAAATCTATGCAAGCAGCCAAACTGTAATTGTATTTTTGCCGACTCTCACAAGATTGGATAAATGAATTTGGTAATTGATGTAAAAAAAACACAAAATACAAACACTTAAAAAAAAAAAAAGAAACACGGATACACTTCAAATAATACATTCTTCATTCAATTTTCTCCTACTACAGAAATGCAGAGCGCCCCAGGGTTACAAAGTAATTAGCCAAAAATGCCAATATCTGGGGAATGTTGAATGCCTAATTCCAGGCTCTTTCAGAACGAACTCCTCAAGAGGTTTCTACTTGCAAAATTTCCTGAAGCTCAATGCTTTGTTCAACTAGCAAGGGATACATGTAGCTGTAGATTTCCTTGTTTTTTTCTTGTCACTGGTTTTTTTTCCCTCTTTTCTTGTAAGCAATTCAACATAATAGTACTTGTCCTTAATTCCTCAGCATAAAGGACAAGGAAGTTATATTTTTCTCCCTAAATACCGGGACAGATATATATATTTTTTTACAAGCTTTTGTATGCAGAAGCACTCCAGTTTAAAAATTGAATACAGTGGGATCTGAAGTAAGGACTTCCAGAATACTGTACCAGCATGGTTACAAGATTTAAAAAAAGACATGTACATCTACCGGTACATCTACATATTGCAATTTATAATCCAAGGTTACACATCATTAAAAACTTCCACTTTATAATGAAGCTATTGCCATGAACAATTATTGACTGGCTTTTTGAAAGACTTCAGTCTTTCAATGCAAAGTGGCATAATACAAGCACTATGAAAGTATAAGTTACATACATGTATCACAGTAATCTTCTACACATTGCATTATGTATCCATCGATCAATGAGACCTATATCAAACAAAAAGACTCTCTTGAATGGCAGAGCCAACTAAAAAGGGAACAGTAGAATGTCCAGTACAGTTTGCTAAAAAGTCAGTATACATGTACATGCACCGAACGTGTAAGAAACAATTATAGGATGTGATTTTACATTATTAATGCAAAAAAGTTTGAGATTATAAGATGCACATTTTTATACGTATGTGCAATGTTATCCAGAAATTTAAAAGCATTGATGCAGAAAAAAGTACTTCTTTGTTTTTTTATTTTTTAATTCATATATTCTGTAAAGACTTTGAAATGCATACACAGATTTTACAAACAAAAGAAATATTAGTTTAAGAAACTACTTTTAAATACGTATGTGAAACGTTTTTTGAAGAAATCGTTCAAGTCCAAGTGAACGAACTGGCTGACTGAACTTCCAGTTTGCACTGAAAAGAAATTTAATATTGGAAATGTCAAGAGCTGACTTGCCCTGCTCCAGTTGCAAATGTCAGTGGGTGGATTTCAAATGAAATGCCGACTAAATGACAGATATATGGCACAGAATTTCCCTGTATTATGTCTCAGTAGCTGGCCAGAATCGGTATTCCTTTTCTGTTTTTTATCTAATCGATTTAAAAAAGATATTTTTTTTTACTTTTTAAAATCTAAGGGGAAAAAGGAAGGAAAAGATTATCTTGAGTTCTGAGACCAGTGGGTTTTTTTTAATATTATTTTGAAATGGTTCCCCAGAATTTATGTTTGTAAGCAGACAACATTCCTGCAATGGTTGGACATACACGTATGTATTGTGAGCACTCACTATGTTCAGCGTGTATCTAATTAATGAATCTATTTTTAACCTGGCAACACTTAGAAGGGTACCGGTATTTTCATCAAAACCTTGGAGAAGGCAATAGGAACCCCATATGGCCACAAAGAAAGTATAAGGTCTTAGAATGCATTTTTAGCATACAGAGCTTAGCCCCAAATTAAAGGAATGCTTAGTGATAAAATGCTGCTTAGGAAATAATCAAGTCTGCTAAGAGAAGCCAAGCTGAGGACGTTATTTGAACACAGATTTCAGCTGCTATATCAATTATTTTTTTATTTTAAAGGCAAAATTTTAATTACATTGCGCTACTAAGCACAGATCCTGCTGAATACAGAAAATGTTTCCTTGGCAAAAAGAACCTTTTAGCCAAAAAGTCATGCAATACTAACTTGGTTGTTGCAGCTACAATTATTCAGTTATATGATAAATCAATCATTGTCAGTTATTTGGTAACTTCTTTAGCTTGTCATTGAAAACCACAATTTCAGGGCTTCATTTTAGAAGACACAAAAGCACCAGGCTTTTTTTCGTAAGTAAGTGGGCTAACCATAAAGATGAACTTGTACATGTATACGTACATTTGGACAATCATGTACCTGTAACACCAATGTTTTGAACCAACTAATGCAACACTAAATCAGCCACTTAAAAATGAATCGAAAGTTTGAAACTGTCATTTAGAAGGAACTTATGAATTGATCACAAAAATTATTGTATTCTTGTGGACCTGAACAGAATGCCATGGTCCAGTGGTTACAGTGTTGGACTCGTGTACGATGGTGCGTGGGTTCGAACCCTTCAGGAACATGGTGTTTGTGCCCGTGGGCAAGACACTTAACTACAACTGCCTCTCTCCACCCAGGAGTATGAATGGGTACTTGTGAGGGTAGAGACCGAATGAGATTGTTTATAGGATGTAAAGTGCTACAATGTATTACAATTATTACTTAATTAGATCTCAGCTAATCTTTTCCTAGCACATAGGTGTAAATTTACTAAGCAACTTTTTTTTGCTTAGGAACTCCATGAAATTGGCTGTTATTATGTGTTAGGTATGTATGTATAAGATTAGTATTTATAGGAATATTTATGCATTTTTTTTTAAGTCTTAAATTATAGAGTTATACTGGATTGTTGAAAATCTTGAAAACAGATACAGAAAACAAGCATGCCACTAGAAGTACTGAGATGATTGGTTAACTGAAAGCATATAGCAATTATGCAAATTAAGGATCAATTGTAGAGATCTCAACCAATCACAACAAAGGTGACACTGAACCACTTAAAAGAAAATGACAAATTGAAAAATTGACTTATGCAATCCTTGATTCTGACATGTGTGTGTTTATCTCCTCAGGCAGCGTAGCCATTGGGCTGTTATGTGGTATTGTCAGGGCACTCACTTCTGACTTACAAATCCCAAATGATACTGTACGTGAAACTCAATTGATTTTTATAATTAGATTCATCTTTTAAAAATTCTTTTGCATTTGGCTTGAACAATCTTTCTTGAATGATTCTTTAAACATATGTTTTTTTAACACAGCATTAGGGTGATGTTGAAGATACATGGCTAAAACTACATGTATAGAATTTGTTAGTTAACACAAACACATTTATTGCATAATTTTTTTTCAAAACTTGTGACAATGTTAGTGTAAATATTGTTGAATGAGTTGAGATCTCTGTTGGCAAGCAAGTCCGTGCAAGAGCTGCCTGTAACTCACCAATTAACGCTGCCATTTTGGCCAGGAAATCGTAAAACTGATTCTACAAAACCTGAAAGCCAGAGGGCTTAGCAGCAATCGGTGGAGTAAGGGTGTTGCCTCTCGCTACGCAGCATGAGGAGAACACACCACAAGAACCAAGGATTACTCATCAAATATTCACATCAAATGCAAGACAATTCTTTGTATTTTTTTTTACCTTTGACGCTATCTAACTTGTTCCCCAAAATCATCTTGGCTGCCATGCCCGCCATCTTGGGAAATCAAAGACGTACGTGCCGACGCACTTCTTAAATCAGAAATGTCTCAGTTCCCACGAGTCCCTGATCCGGTACAAGGAAATAATTACCGTGCCAGAATGTCCAGGGACCTAGCTGGGGCCTCTGAGGCAAACAGGGAGATCTGGTAACGAACGAGGATAGAAACGGATACATGATAAAAATGATCAATCTTTTCAATAGAAAATAGAGATTGTCTTCAGCACTCAAGTGCATAATATCTTCCCCACTCAAAAGACTGAACACTCAAAAGACTGAATCTACCACTGAAAGTTAAATAGTTAAAGTCTGTTTTGTTTTGTTTTGTTTCTTAGATGCTTCATTGGTTTTTGTTTTCCATCTTGTGTTAGTTAAAACATTTACAAATGTTAATTATTAAACACCTTGTAATAATTACAAGGCAAAAGTACTTGAATAAACTGCACAATTGTACAATATTCTTTGCTACCTTTCATGAACGGTCTGCTTTGGGGCAAATTTTCACACAAAACAAAATCCAGTTTACAAACAAATCAACCATTAAACAATGTGAGTTGCAAAATAATTTATTGCAATCACAAAAATGCAAATTAAAGTCCTGAATTCAAGAAGATTACAATGTACTTCAAACTTATAAATGATTGGTCAAATGAAAGCCCGGTGGGAAAAATTCCATGCTACTGTGAAAATTAGACAAATTATTCTGAAGTGGAATTATACCTGGTACTTTTTTTCTTACTGAGCGACAGTCTTTTAAATAATAAAAAAAAAAACAGTATCAAGATATCATGGCATATTATCGCTTGTGACTGGCATTAAAACAATGCCGCGTTTTTTCCCCCACATATTAATCATTAATGAAAACTCATTACTTCAACATTGCAGAGTTGTGCTGCATTTATGCATTTTGTTTACATTCTGTTCTCGAGCACTCCAAATCTGAAAGGTTGTTTTTCATTAAAGGATTTGAAGAAAATATAATTTCAGCCACATTCTGAAGTGGAATAAACATTAAAGCACTTCACACTTTAAAATGTTAAACATTACTCAAGCCTTAGGCGAGACAGTAGAATATGCCTATTGGAAATCGCCCAGCATAATTTTATGTGTCCAATTTCAACAGCGAGTATTTCTTGTTGGGATGGCATTCGATATTAACTCATCAAACCAATACACTATGAAATGGGGGGGGGGGGGGAACTGGACACCATCTTTCCAAGGGGCCCTGTTCAAAACTGACATCATGGTCAATGTCAGACAATAGGTGACGCTATTCAATTTCAAAATTAAACAGAAAACGTAAATATAAGGGAATTTTATATTAAACCCACTATTCAATCATGGTAACTTTTAGGGCTGTGCTTTTCTACGGTTGCCAAATTTCCAGATGGGGTCGACGATTTTTCATAGTCGTGGCCCCCATCTGCCCCCCCCCCCCTCCTAACCCTCTTTGGAGAGTCAAGATTTTTTTTTTTAAGTATTTCCTAACAAAATTGGAAATGTTTCTCAGTCCCAGATACATGTGTTTTCACAATATTTGCAATGACTGACCATTATTCAGATGATATATGAAGAAACTCAGGTTGCAATATTCTTACCTTTATTATTGTTAATCAATATCAGGCCAACATGTTATGGCTTTGGTTGATCACAGAATATTGTGCTTATGACTACCATTCTCTGCTTAGAGTCTTAGTCTAGAGTACAGAATGACGGCATGTCATGCAGCAGATCATGTGGGCAAAACTCCATTCTAGCCTTTGCCTACAACAACTACACGTATTTCATAAGCACAGCAATAAAAATGGGCCTCAGATATGTGTGAAACAGATGTGCCCCTATCACCATATCATCGTCATGGTTACGCATCAATCCATATCATGCTCATCCTCGTATTGTTTTCTAGTCATACATCACCATCAAAAACCATTGATATCATCATCAACATTATCTCTACACCTGCAAATCTGAGGTCTCCGCTATGTAATATCTGCATGTAGTACAGTGCACTGTATCGTTTTGGCAGAGCTATGTAAACAATAGGATATCACTACCAAACTGCATCATCGCAAGGTGCACCTGCACCACGCACCGTGCGACCGCGTGTCCTCCCCCATGCTCTCCCCCGTCATTTCAACACCCCGGTAAACAAAATATATTCAGCCCCACACTCACCGAAATTCTAGCCAGCTAGACCTCCTGACAGAACACCACAAAATGCAACCACCGCTGCACTACACAATCCTCCACAGCTTAAAGATTCGCAGCAAGCCTGCTCAACATCCCTTCATCATTAAAGGCTTATCCTGCACGAGAAAGACAGACGCAAGTCGCGGCAGGAGGGGGAAATGCCGTACTGTGCGATCGATGGCTCGACTGACTGAGGCAAAATCTATGCAGAAATTAGCTCGACGTGCTCGCTGTACATGCTATGTACGTACTATCCACGTACGTCGCGTGTGCAATGTTGACATCCAACACATCCAATGAAAAGTGTGACATTGGTCGATGACCCCTGCTGTTTCCGCTTTGGCGTGGCGTCATGCATAAATTATACGTAATTAATTAATTGGCCAATGATGGCCTTTGTCAAATGAGATTTCGTCATACCTTGTTTAAAGTGATGTATTTTGCTTTCTCGCAGGTACGGTACGTCCGTAGTAGTCAAGTGGCCAATTTTTGACAAGATCGTGACCGACTGTCCAAAGCACCAAACTTGGCATATTCTTATAGCAATAAAGAAGATATTTAGAAGCGGTGACACCTGAAATTCTGTTGAAAGGGTTCCTAATTTGCATAAATCATATAATTAAATTACTGTCGTGAAATATACATTCCCATATTTATTTGGGGGGGGGATCTAGGCTATTTGGGGTATTCTACTTACATATCCTAACTTAAATATCATTTTCAGAAGCATACCAGTGACTGGATAATGATAAGGACAGTGATCCAAACTGACTACCATTATACCCGAGAGTCGCGCGCATTTACCTTTGCATCATTTACCTTAAATTCAAGAAGTCTTGCCAAACCTCAGTATTGATGAGCTTCAAATTCACAATGTTTCTTACTGGCACAGTTACCCTCATAAAATATATGGAAAATCATGTGCACAATGATAACATCATAATTATCTCGTCACTTATATGCTTCTGAAAATGTTATTTTAAGTAAGGTTATGTAGAATCCCCAAATATATACTTTTCAAAAAATAGAAACAAATAAATAATATCCCGAAATATGGGGAAAAGTCAATTACACGGCGGCTATTTACGATTTATGCAAATTAGGTTTGTGCACCCTTATAATTACAAATAAATAGAGCATTTATAAAGCGCTTTTAACAAAGATCAAAGCGCTATACAAAACTCCAAAGAAAAAAAGAAAAAAAAAAACAAGAACAATTAACTTCATTCAAGAATAACTCAAGAAAACCAGGGGACAATGTGAGGTAAAGATGAGGCTAACTGGAATTTCCACCCTATTCTCCCCTCCCAAAAGAATTCGAGGTATCAACCCTACTAGATATCTTCTCTAGGGCCATTAGAATCTATCTGCCAAGTTTGGTGCTTTGGACCAGTCGGTCACGAATCCGACCATAAGCCACCTGAGTGGCAGACGTACGTGGGTTGGGTATTTAAAAAAAACAATAACAAAATAAAAGCACAAGTTGGTGCAAACTCAAACAATAATTTAGCTAGCGAATAATGAATGCAGTTCCCTCGCTGGGGCCCTGACGAAAACCCTGAAAATTAAAAAAACATTTTGGTAAAAATATTGAAACACGTGAAAAGCTCAAGTCTGACTGCTCAGCAGCAGAGCAAGGGCGGGGCGGATCGGGGGGGGGGGCAACGGGGGCCATGGTACCCCCTAAAAAAAACTATTTTTTTTTTATTGACGTCGCAATAAAGGCAGGCACTGCGTACACGACCATATTTTTCTCAAAACAAATTGGTTAAAGTGGTCAGAAATTGCCTCAGATCGCACCACAGAGCATCTAGAATCCAACATTTTTGTCGAGGCCCTTGAGCGGGCCCGAACCTCACGCCGCAACTGTTTCGACCAACTTTTTGGAAACCTAAATTGTTTCGGCCCCCCCCACCCCCAAAATGTATTTAACTGATGGATTAAAACAAAATTGAATAAAGTTGGAGTTACGTGGTTTTCAAGACAGCGTTTTAGTTGGATTCGGATTTTCATTGATCATGTCGACAACGGAAGAAGAAATTCGGCGGTCCGAAAGATACGAGGCAGAAGACTAGATAGACGGAGGAGGATCACACAGCCACGCCCCCTTAGAGTGTATAATTTAATAAACAGAGGGCGCTATGTCATTTTCACGGTAACTTTTTGTCATCTGCAACATGGCAGCCGCGGAGGTGGATTCCTACAGTTCCGATGCGGAAAGCGACACACCGTTTGTGCTGTATCGTGACAGACCAGAGTGGAAAGATGTAGAACCCTTGCTGCAAGATGACGGACCAAATCCAGTCGTGCAAATAGCCTATTCCGACAAGTGTAAGTACCTGGATCAAATGGTAAAATTACTGTCTGACACACTGCCCAATTTCCGGACATAGTCATAGTATGACTTTTTGTATGACTCATACAAAAAGTTAAAAGATGGTCAGTTAACCGGTTGTTTTATGCAACGGCCCAGCGAAGCTGCCTCTGAATACCTATTGCATTTCTTAGATCAGAAGGGGATGCCCCCCCCCTTCAGCTCTAACATGATCCCCCTCAAGGTAAGTAACATGAGTACTACCCACCTGGAAGTTGGGGGGGGGGGGGGGGGGAAGATGCCCTTTTGTGTTGAACATCGTAAATGATGTTCACTTTTTTTCACATTTTATTGTTTTCATTTCACATTTATTTCAGTCCAAGATGTCTATGATTATTTTCGGGCTGTCATCAAGAGCGATGAGCGCAGTGAGAGGGCCCTGGCACTGACGAAAGATGCTGCAGATCTGAACCCAGCCAATTATTCTGTGTGGTGAGTATGATGAGGAGTTAGAGAAAAATGGGGAAAAGTTCCATACTCGGATGTCAATTTATCTGCTGCCAAACATATTAATTGTCACCTCACCTTGTTGTTTGAACCAAGAGAAATCCAGGAAGCTGTGTAAAGGCGAAAAAAATTTACTCAAAATGTGTTTTTAGTGCACATTTTGGATGCATACGTCGTGCAGAACTAACTTGAGGCAGCCGGTCAAAACTGATTGTAGTGGCTGAAAAGACAGCGGTACGTTATACACGTGACATCAACAACCATGACGTCGCATGAGCCTGCCAATGATAGTGCAATACGTCATTATGAATATTTATTTTCTCATGAATATTTAGTTTATTTCAATGGATACTTCAAATACGTCCAAAGATTGATTATTGCAACAGCGATCGTGCGCGGCCTAGCGGTTAAGAGTCTCGTGTATCAAGCAAGCGTCAGAGGTTCGAATCCCGATGAAGTAACTGACTGATTAATAAATAGAAATTAAGGAAAGGAGAAGGTGAGAGTAGAGGAGGGAAAATGTAGGAATAACCATAAAAGATGTAACTTTTGGTGCTAGAAAATTAATTGAAAAAAGTGACGTCCGAGTATGGATTTTTTTCCGAAAAATGAAAGGCCTATCATGAAAATGCACTTGTACATTTTTGAAGAAAACATCTTTATTCATAGGTTCGGGCACAAACTTGTATGCTTCCACCAGGCTTCATAATTTAATAAAGTTGTGCTTTTTCTCAACAGGCACTACCGCCGTGTTCTACTGCAGTCTCTTAAGAAGGACCTTCGAGAGGAGATGGGATACGTCAAGCAGGTCATTGAAGAACATCCAAAGAACTACCAAGTCTGGTGAGAATTACCCCCACCATGCCCCCCCCCCCCTCCATTCCCATGCCCCTCCCCCTTCTGCTGATGGAAGACAGATCCACTGTTAATTGCAAAATGTACTACGTGCAGTGCACTTAATCACAAAGCAGTAAAACCTTAATTCTCTTTTCTGATGAACCTTCCTCAATCCTCCAAAATTTGTCACAGTCTTTGAGTGGTAAGACATATGCACTGGTAAGCAGTAGGTCATGGGTTCGAGTCCCACCCAAGTAAGCTTGTGAATTTTTCTGGCAGCTTATATAGACGGCACTGCTGTACCTCTATTTTTTTGTGTTTTTTTTTTCCATTCAAGGCACCACAGGCGAGTGTTAGTTGAATGGCTCAAAGACCCTTCCGAGGAACTTGCCTTCACTGCCAGCATCCTACGCATAGATGCTAAGAACTACCATGCTTGGTCCCATCGCCAGTGGGTTCTCAGCACCTACGAGCTCTGGGGGGAAGAGCTGGGGTTTGTGGACCGTCTCTTGGAGGAGGACCTGAGGAACAACTCAGCATGGAATCAGAGATTCTTCATCATCAGTAACACGGGGGGCTTTACGGAAGAAATCTTGGCAAGAGAAGTCAAGTAAGTAAAAATTCCACAGTAGAATGACTTGTCAGCGTTAGTGAAAATTCACTTGTTAATGTATTACAAAATGGCACTAGATTTTGATTGGTTTGCTTTCAAATCAGGAGTTGCTGACAAGTTGTAATTGTTATTTGAATGACAGGTACACTCAGGACATGATCAGCAAAGCACCCAACAACGAGAGCGCCTGGAATTACCTCAGAGGGCAAGTAGAAGAGTGTTACACTGTGTTACATTGAATTTAGTCGAAAATGTGGCCTAGTGGTTAGGGTTCGTGACTCCTGATGAGAGTTGTCATGGGTTCCAATCCAGCTGCTGGTCATATGTTGTGTCCTTGGGCAAACCACTTCATCCCCACTTGCATCTCTCCACCCAGTGGTAAATATGTACTGGCATTAGCTGGGGAGTAACCTACGATCGACTGACATTCCATCCAGGGGGAGTAGAAATATTCTCAGTTGTGTCCTGCCAAAGAAAACAGAGATAAATGCTGGCCTGTTGGGCCATATTGGCTTGAGTAATTATTTCAATCAACATTGACATGTCTTGTACCTGGACTCACTATCCTCAGGGTGCTTGCAGACACCAGCATGAACGACTTCCCCGGCTTGGCTGACTATTGCCAGGGAATGTTTGATAACGACATCCGCTCACCGTACCTGCTGGGTTTCATCATTGAGATGCAAGAAGAGTTACTAGAGAGTGGAAACGCTGAGGAAAAAGTCCTACATAGGGCCACTGAGGTAAAAAAAAACAAATTGTAAAAAAAACTAATTGCTGAAGTAGTTTTTGAACTTGTTTGCTTCCACCAGAATACTGTATAGGAGCTGCTCAACAAACTATTTTTGTCACCATTCTCCTAATATTGTTGTCTTGGATCTGTATAGGCCAGCCTGTTCTTGTCACTCTTTGACCCAGAAAAAATTGACTAATTTGGAGACAGAAAACATAAGGCAGAATAATCAAGTCAGTAGAAGACTAGTTTGCATGTCAAATCGTGTTCCAGTCAAATGAAAGTGTCAAATTTTTCTCATTTTTTTTCAATGCTTTTAAAAAAACACCCCATATTCCAGAAACAGAATCCACTTAATAAAAACAAAACTTTACTAGTTTAATTTTAGTTCTCAGATTTTTACTGAAAATTGACTTGACATATTTCTTCCATGTAATCTCTTTAAA
Organism: Patiria miniata; assembly: GCF_015706575.1. NCBI lineage: Eukaryota > Metazoa > Echinodermata > Asteroidea > Valvatida > Asterinidae > Patiria > Patiria miniata. Next base: position 6,390,801 of record NW_024037071.1, read on the forward strand.
TCCCACTTCAATCTCATTTCCCCCTTTTACCCAAACTAAGGACATTGAAAAATGTTCAAACAATTACAAATGTTACTACTAGTATCTTTTTCCTATTGAGGACATCCCAAGGATTACAAAAACCAGTGACTTTCGTATTATCAGCTTAAGCATAAATTGAAGCAGTTTTTCCTTTTTTTCTCAACTTTTTCAGTTGTGTAAAATGTTGGCGGAGCAGTTTGACCCAATCAGATGCCAGTACTGGAATTACGTCTCAAGATCCCTACGACTGCGATTTGGCAAAACCCAGCCGGCGGAACCAGAGGCACATTGACGGAAAGTTTAATCTAGAATTCCAGTTAACTTAGATGGACTCTCCTTGGCAACAGTGCTTTCCCCAATAATTGTCGGTTGTGTTTACAGAGTGCGGAATGTGTATGTGGTTCTTGCATGTTGTCTTCACATGGCATTATTAATGTAATAGTCCGCAAGCACTCACAGGAAATGTGCAAATTGTGTCATGAAATTATATTCACTTGTGAAACCTTACAACACTTGCACAAATTGTACAAATGAGGACGTTGTCTTGAGTATTTGTTAAGTAGCCCTCTGCTTTTGCCCGTATTTTGGAACATTGATACATAAAGTTCTCCTGTGTGTTCAGCATGACTCTGGAACGTCGGACTGTAAAAAGTGTAATTGAATCTTGGCAGGTTGTTTTTTTTTACGAACATTTTGTCAATGTTTTGATTTGTTTGTACATAAAAAAGAAAAACAACTCAGGATGTTTGGTACGACCATCTTGAGTTCTTAGATAATTAGTTTGCAGACAAAAAATTCTGTTCCAAGACAATTTTCCTCCAAACGTTATGTTGATATAATGAATTATTTACGTGACTCCAAGAGTTTGAATATCTTTTTGTTAAAAAAAAAATGTGTTTGAACAAAACAAAAAAGAAACCTCTGAAGTAAATCTTTCAACGTACAAAACTTTATTGCTGTATTGATCAGAACGTATTTTACATGATACATAGTTCAGGCATGCAATGATATAATGAAATATAAAACCCTCACAAGAAAGGTCTGTAACACAATAGGAGGGCAACGCCCTCATATTGTGTTCACATCTCCAAAATGCTTATTAGAGTTGTATCATAATGTACAAGCAAAGCTTATTATGTGACATCAACTGTAGTTTCATTATGTTTGTTGCCCTAACAAATTCACTTACACGAACTTCAAAATTTAAAATATGTACTTATAATTATTTTCCAACCAAAACGTGGAATGCAAATTGGACTCGTATATCTGTTTGAAAAAAAAAATGACAGAAGTGTATTGTTAACTCTAGCAATGTTTTTCTTTTCTAACCGATATTCAAAAAAACAAAAAATCTCAAAGTTTTCATTCTGTTTGAATTAAACAATGGTAAATTTGAAAGAAATCATTTGGACGTTAGAGTAGCAAAAAGGAGTACCCATGTTTGATCTTGTTTTGAAATTTCAGAGCACAAACTGATCGGCTTTTCCACTGTAGCCAGCAGAATATTTTTCAAACAACTTCTGGGAACAAAATACTTGTATCTTAAAAAAAAAATTCTGCACCAACAAAACATAGGATCCTATTTTGTTTTATCCAGAGGACCTTAGTACATTAAAGAAATATCAAAATATTGTCACGAGTGGAAATGTTGCTGTTTAGTGGTTTCAGTGTTATTGTGAAATGGCAGAAAGAAATAAAAGATTTTTTTATAATGAAGACTTTTGCCTGTGCATGTATTTCTACAAAACGATAAAAGCTTATTCTTAATAAGGTTCTATAACAGATGTGAAACTTAAGGTTTCTGTACAGTTTTGCCCATTTTTATATTTTTTTCTCTCAAATTTAACCTAATCTGTCGTCATTGTAGGTATTTTCCCCATTTCTTGAGTGAGATGGTACTGATCATTTTGATGAGGTAACATTTCCAAACAAAAATTCTAAAATCACTCGCATAAAATTGCGAACATTCGGCAAATAAAGATCTTCAAAAATAAAGCTCTACTTTTTCTGACCTAACTACTAAAGAAATTTTTAAAAAGGATATAAATAAAATGTCTGAAACTGAATAAAAATTATATGAAATATAAATATAGTTTTGGATATTGTTAAATATATAAAATATATACGTATAAAAGGAATATATCATAAACATAACTTATTAAACAACTTATTAAAGAAGGAAACTAGAAAGGCTTCAATTCAAGGGGCTCATACAATAATCGCTCATACAATAACGGTTTGGGTTACTTTGATGAAAAAAATTTGATAAAAAATGTGTCCAAGAGAATTATGGCGAATTTACTATGAATGTTCAACTTCTTGGAGAAATCTTGAACAAAAATTGAAAACATGTTCTCGGAAATTTCTAGGTCACTATACTAGAATGATTCTCATTTCCTAAATCAAAGATTACAATCCACTTTCCTGAAATGACGATGAATGTGTAAGTTCACCCTTTTAACGTGTCGAGAGATTTTTAACAGATTTTTTGGGGGAAGACAAGACAAGGCAATCCTAGTAAAGCTGGTCCCAGAGTGCACAGAATTCCATTCCATTGATTCTGAATGGCTATTCATTGGAGTCTTTTCATGCATCTGGTCTACACAATGTACCAGGTTTTGCCCATTCATTGGCATTGAGGGGTGATCCTATACGATAGAACTGCCCAGCTCTCCTTACCAGTCTACAGTCAGTCTAAATCTGAAGGTGTTCAGTGTACATCACCGTCATTAAAGTGATTAAGTTTTCTGTTCAGTTCTGTCCGGCAAGTTTTGGATAATAAACAATGTATAAATGTATTATCCCTTTAAATCGCTGAAAAACAACTTATTTGTAGTAACCCTGGCAAGAAAAATGAAAACAAACTCATAAATACAAACTTCTGAGGAAAACTGCGAGACAATTTTACGAACGATAAAAAATCTGAAATATGAACAGTTTTAAAAAAGCAAGTGGACGTCTTTGATCTTTTAAGATTGAAAGAAAAATAAAAAGAACACAAAATTAAAACCACAGAAACATATATCCCAACATAGCAAAAGGATACAAAAAGTATGCATTTTGTTCATACACCGTAATATTTTTTGTTCAAAAACTTCAATCTTAACAGCCAACACCAAAAAAAAAAAAAACCCACACTTTTTTTCTAACGACCCAAAATGATGAATTTATTCTATATATTTCAAGAAAAGATCTAGTTACAACTCCTAGTGTAACTAGATCTAGAGCCACCCCCCCCAAAAAGAAATATCCAACAAGGAAACACTTGAAACAAAAATTCCACGTCCTTTCTTTCCATGGAAATACACTTTGTACGTTTTTTTCCTCCACGAGTTAACAAAACCTTCATAAACAAATTTCCACTACGAAAGAACCATGACAACAACGATAATAACATTCAAACTGACTTTCTTCTTGTCGTTGACAAATAACGCAATTAGATTTTATCATTACTTATTTTTTAGTATTTACATTCAATCAGGGGTCCATTTCCATAGAGCTGCTAAACTACAAACAGACAGAATTTCTCAAGCATGGTACAAATAATCAAGTCAGAATAGGTTAATTACCAGCCCCACGCCACGTAACTGATTGGTTTAATATTAGCTAAATTTGTTTGCATAAACAGCAGCCGATTTCACAAACGTTTCATAGTGCATAAGTACGCGACTTGTGCAACAAATTATGGTGTAACTTCGGCAATCATTTTTGGTGATGTAAGTTATAAGGCGTAGCCACTGAAAATACACTATTGTGATCGTCGTGGAGACTGTCATTGCATAACTTATCAAGATTGATACAAGACACTCATAGCTTTGGGTTTTAGGTAAATGAATCGCCATTTCACCCTTGTTAGAATATTTAGAGTTGCCGCATGATTCCAAATAATGCCATGCAAAATGGCGGGCAGATGTCTTCTGAATCATAAAATAAAAACTTCTGAAGAAAAGCTGTGAATAAACAGCTGTCAAAAATGCTGTGATTATCCTCCTCCAAGATAAAATGTTGCACAGCAACGCCAAGTTTTGTGAAATCAATTCCAAGATAACTGCGCAACCAATTTGTTGCGTAACTCCTACACACAGCATAAGTTACGTACTGTTTCGTGAAATTGGATGCTACTCAGCAAATTGTAGCTTGGTCAACTCTGTCCTAAGCACTGTGGGAAGATACACAAACCAAATGTGAGAGGCGCTTACGGCCAAATCTGACACAGTCCATTTTTGGATGGACTGTGGGCAAAGGGCAGCATGGAGCAAACATACTGCAAGGTAGAGCAATAAACCAGAGTGGTTTACAAAAAAATGCACCAAAATTCTGCATTCTGACCAGTCAATGCATGGGTGATTATTGTATTATGGAACTTGGCCATAATGTCACCATATAAACCTTTCATTAATTTGCACAAAGTTTGCATAAATTGACATAACTTGCAGTTCTCCTCCCATGTGTATTACTACCACTTGATATGCCACTCTTCGTTACCCCTTTTCATTAACTGCATTTTGGCATAAACTGCCATTTGGTTTGCCTGAATAAAAAAGGCACAAAAATAAACACCTCATACACCTTTAGCACAAGGGGTCATGCTGCCTTCCTGTAAGGTTGGAGGTTGATGCTTGGATAGAAGTTGTTGTATTAGGAGCACGTTCTGAGCAAGTTCCACTGGGCAAGGGAAGCTTTGATTGTACAGGCAGTCTAGGATGTATCGAGCCTGGTGCCATTGGCTATTGTTACAGCATAGCATGGCACTACTGACCCCCAGGCGTGATAGGGCTTGCTTCAGGCTATCCGTCGCAGGGTCACTGGCTGCAACATTGAAAAGTTGAAGGCAATCTTTTTTAAATATTTGAGGTTTAAGGCTCGAAGACTGCAGGTCAATCTTTAATAACCTAATTCAATGAGCGACCGTAACTTATAGTCACATTTCCCATGACCTCACCATGAAAGTGTTGTGGTCTCTAACAGGAGTTTTAGAAGCCTGGGCCACCCTGATAAAACTTTATGCTGCCCCGATTGCCCCGATGATAATATTATTGAAGAATAACGGTATCTCCATAAGTGTCAAAGTTATATTACTTATGAGTTCCATGCTTGAACAAGAGAGCGCGCTTCTACTGTGCACGGAACACACAGCATCCGCAAACTGGTTTGCACGCATATCGAGCTAAGTACGCAGAATTAATTTTATTTTGAATGTACACAAAGCCATAGTGTCTTTGCGAGAGCATCAGGTGTCGACGGCAATGCCTTAGAATGTCCGCTCCAAGTGGAATCCCCCCAAGGCACTTGGTGCACTGAGCCCATAGCAGCTTATACTTGGCGCAAAGGCATGAATGTGAATTGGGCATCTGAAATTCGACTTACCATTCTCGGCAAGATACCTCTTGAAGACAGCCACAAAGTTGCCAAATTTCTCCCCCAGCACCTCGGGCGAGCCGCGCAGCTTGTCCATTAGTTCCTGGACCACCGGCCGGCAACTGGCCACCTCGGGCTTGCGCTGGCAGATGTCAATGAGGGTCTCCCTGGTCTCACGCCAGGAGGAGCATTGCTGAAGTAGGTAGGCCGCCTCAAATATGGCTGCCGGGGAGGCGTTGCCCTCCGAGTCCAGACTGGTGGTCTCTCGGTCCTCACACCTGATCAGGAGATCAAGAAATATTTGACTAGGGGTCAATTTCACAAACTCATTATAGGTCAAATCCATCATGGGACTTGCATGATTCACAGGGCTATAATTGTAGCTATGATGGACTTACAAAGGATTTCTTAAAAATTGCATCATATGTGCAAAGTGTTAACTTTTACTCCAACAGAAAGAAATACTCTGCAAACAATACAAAGTGTTAAAAAGAAAAAGAAAATGGTGCCAAAGTACTCCTAACATGGTGACAGAGCGAGATACAGCATTTGTCATTTGACCATTGTCTACACATATTGATTGCCAATCAGGTGCACATCAATGTAGCCAAGGAAAATGGCTCATGGTCACTCACAGGTCTGAGGGGGCAGTGGCTTACACTCATGACCAAATGATACAATACATGTCTGATGATACACCACAAACACTGAAGCCGCAATTTTTCAATTGAGGATCAGCCTTGGTAACCTCCTCAGGGCACTGTAACCAGTCACAATATGTTTGAGTATGGTGCCTATGACCAGGCACTATACTCAAGAAATTGCATGTGTCACACTGTTCATGCGTCAAGTTCATGCCCAGTGCAATTTTCAGTCCTTTCCTATATTAGTGATACCATGTGACCGTGCTTCTGCCACCCACGACAAGGAATGAGCAAGAGGTGTGTTCAAATGGACTCACAGTGACAAAGACAGAGATACAACAAGACACCATACAAACAATTGTCACCAAGTTCCACGCATCCAGGCAATGACGCTATGAGTTTAGTGAACATGAACATTAGCTGTATACTTTATTCCAATGTGTGTGCATGCGTGAACACTCCAGTGCTGGAATTTACTACCTTACGGAGACATGAACACAATAGGGAACAAAAGATTGTATACGTCTCCAGAAGAACATTTCTATAGATGAATACGTCTCCACAAGAATTTCACGAAATAGATATATGGATTTTACTCAAAAACTAGGAATTTCCAAGGTAGATTGATCTGTCGCAAATGGAAGAGTTTTAGAAAAGGGATATTTAGTCCAAATTTCAGCCCAGGAAATTAATTCTGGTTAAAATAAGAGCATTTTGAAACTTCAATTTCACACTCGAAAACTTTACTACACGAGAACAAAGAAATGTCTCCACAGGAATACAAATTCCAGAATGGGTGCACACACACACACACACGTTTGTTTTACATACCTAGTGTGGACATTCCTTATTTTTTGAGTAGATTAGAAAAACCAGTGAAAAAAATCATTTCACTCTCACTGTGAAAACTCTTTCGACCCAATTTTTTTTCTATGATTCCCTTTAGTGTTTCTCTTCATTTTGCCACAAATAAACCTTACCCAAAAATGCCTATGAACCTGTTTTCCAGAGAGGGGAAAACCTTGTGTGGACGTGGGCAAGTCCACACAACGTCGCTGCTACCTGGTTTATGTGGACATCTTTTGTTCGGAAGTCCACACAGTGAATGTAATGCTTGCACACAGTGATCCTTACTAGAAGGCCATCTGCTGTTCCTGCATGGAGTCAGCTTGCTCTTAGGACTCTCAATATTAGTACAGGTGCAAGTTACATCACCAAACTGCCAATGACTACCCAACAATTTGTACTGTCACCACAACTATTATGAACATGTCTCAACATCACCTATGTTATTAGGGTAGCTGACAGGCCTCAAGAATCTGTAGGGAAAAAAGGACCAAGTATTCAACAATCTTTAAAGGCTGCAAGACTTCGGATGGCCGAAATGAAAGGTACTATTACACAAACTGAGGCTTTGTCTCGTCCGCCACGCAGGGGAGGTCCGAGTGCCGAAATACCCAAAGACTGGATTCATCGTAATGATAGTGTACTCTACTGCAGCAGCAGCTGGGCTGTACTTGCCAAAGACTGGCTGATTTAGGGAACAGAATCTAAATCGCGTCTTGAGCCAAGAGTAGTACTATAACCCATTCTCACCCTTGTTCATTAGAATGCCGACCTCTCAGATGTACGCCCAACGCCATGTTGCATTCATTCACCTATTGTAAAAGTCAAAGGAAGATTTACTTATTATCCGTTAATATGTGATTTGTCTGCCGTTTACACACAAATTGGGAAAAGTTTGCAGTTCGCCTCACTCTAACAAGAGAAACACCAGTGGTATTATAAACTCAATGTTTCAGATTCTCCTGAAATACCCACAAAAACATCAAGTTTATAGATGAATTTTGAATTAGCACTAAAAATGGCGGGCTCCATGCTCTTTTTGTTGTGAAAATTAAATCAAGGTCTAGTACTGAGAGCATATATTTGGTGTCTCATTTTAATTTCTTCTCTAATCTCCAATTCTTCACAATAGACGCTGTGCGTCTGACATTACATCGGAGGGCTGGTCACTGTTCCTCTGTGATACTACGAGTAGACAGTTTGTACTTTCATTAATACTGAATTTAAATAACCAATCTGTCCTGAGCGAGGGCACACCGTGCAACGGGTCTATACATCACTAACAAAATTGCCTGGAGCTAAAAAAAAAAAACCCAAAACAAAACAAAATCAATGCAGTGATGTCAATTGCACCATTTTTTGGTACTTTGTTGTTTGAACTTTTAGTTACTCAGTTCCTTTTTTCCTACAATTAATTAAAAAATAATTTTTGTGAAAACGAAAGCTTCTTTTCCAACGGTACAAGAGCACACGTCAAAAAGCCAAGACCCCTAAAATTTCATGCACATATATATCTTAGAAAGAGTGGGTTGAAAACAACGAAAGACATACTTGAAGATGATGTCCAGACAAATGTTCTGAAAAGCTGAGGAAATGATAAGTTATTAAAAACCTGTTTTGGAATCAGTTTTGCTTATTCAAAACCGTAAGTAAACAAATTAATGATTAATTATTTGAAAACATAATTGTGTAGTTTTTTTTTAATTGAATAATCATTAACTGACCACAGCCAGCAGATCCTTAACGTTTTCACGCCGATTCTCTGGACCCTTGAATACATTTCTGGAGGGCGGAGGGGGATACTTCAAACAAATGCAAACATGAAAGCAGAATGATTAAAAACAAAAAAATGAACAAGAAAGTGGACACAATTTCAGTTTTAGTTCTGCAAACATTACTCTAAAGTAATTCGGGTGACTTTTGTTGGGTAAGGTCATAATTCAATTCAACTTTAAACAACATGCCTTTGGTTTTTTGTTTTGTTTAAAACAAAAGAGAAAAAAGAAGAAGGTAAAATCGTGACAACTATTTGTAGGAATACAAACTTGATTTTCTACTCGTAAAGCTTGTGGTGGGAGCACTACTCAAATTAAGATGGAAACGTTATGAGGAAGTAGGCGAGATATTGTAAATTATGTTGCCAAAACAATTTGCATGTATAGTTCTATCCGTACCTGAGTCCGAGTGCTGACCTTGGGTTTGGAATGTACATAAGGGCAAGTTCTGCGTAAACAACGACCATTCCGAACAAAATCATAGCAGAAGCCTCTAGGTATCACCTAGAGTAAACAGGGAGAAACAGAGAGTTTATAAAGGACAGTAGTCGTTCCGGATATGGACTTTCACCCCACTCACTTTAAATGTCAGCAACACCACGTGCGTCTCCCAAATGCCATACCGCAAATGTTCCTGGAAATAGTCAGTCACAAGTCCGGTCAACAGATAATCAAACACCAAGTCACAATTATCAGGGGATAAACAATCACAATGAATGCTTTTGTCACAAGTCATTTGATGCACTTGTGATGGACTTATGATGCACTTGTGATGGACTTACGATGCACTTGTGATGGACTTATGATGCACTTGTGATGGACTTACGATGCACTTGTGATGGGCTTGTGATGAGTTTGTGATGATCTTATGATGCACTTGAGATTGGATACTGGCATAAATCTAAATGAATATCAATGTAATCATATGTAATTAAAAAACACTACCTGGTTTCTTGATACGGGCTGAGGTTGAGTATTTACCGATCCTTGGAAATGGCTCGGAGTTGTTGACCAGTTTCTACCCGCAGCTGTCGGCTGTGAAGCATCTTGGGTCCCCACGGAGTGCCCCTCATCCTTTCTGATAAACCTCCGCAGGTCATTAGTGGAACAGTCCCCGCCTGCTAGGCTCCTGCTGATTGGTTGGTACTGCTCCACCTCGGACCAGTCCACTGTATGGATAGAGGGTTGCTCTCTGGGGGTCGCAATTTCTTTCCGAGATGGGCCACTTTTTCTGAAAGTGAGAAATCGCAAAATGAAAGCGTTTTCCCTTTGCTGACCACGCTGAATTATATTGTAAAAATGTTGTGCTCAGTAGAAAAATAACAATTCTAAAAATATATATATTTTTTTGAGTTGAGAACTGTAAAACAATTACATTCGGATAAACTTATGACATTTTAATCTCCTTCCAAACTAAACCCATCAACCTACCCGAGTTGATCATTGGTGTCAGCGGTGTGCAGGGGTCTGTTCCTACATTGAGATGGAGATCCTGATTTCGTTCTTTTCTCTGCATCACTGGGCAATGTTGTAAAAATTAAATGATTAACTTAAGCAAGTAGTTGGGGAAGAGCAAAAATGAATATGGACTGGACAACGGCCTCCAAACCGACGATGATTGTTAAAAACCTATTAACAAATAAGTAACTGTACCACCCTGACTGTTACTCCCTATACCGCCCCTAACTGCCTCAGCACTGTATGATTTTACAAATTCATCCAGGAGTATTACCATGTAATACAATGCCAATGAATTAAGTGCCCCACCCCACCCTTCAGCAATTGAGAAAGTGTCCCCTGTAAATTAGGCTCCGCTTACACTACTAGGAACTTTTCAATCAGTCTTCCCCGACAAACTTTTTCCCAGAATTACCTGATCTTCCTGTCAATTTCTGTCAATTCGTCACTGAGATCGTTCAAGAAGCTCTCCGTGTCGCAGTCCAGGGAGATGCAGTCCTCCTCAGGAAATTCAAAGTCCTCGCCTAGAGGTGGCAGGGTCAGGTCGCCGAACTGGCTGGATGCATTGCGCGAGTCCAGGTCCTCATTTTCCAATGTTGTGGCCGGGGGAGCGACAGAGGTAATTGGAGCGGGAATGACACTTGAAGCATCTAAACAATGAAGTGAAACAAAACTCCTTGTCTTAAAATGTCCAACAAAATGAGTCATGATCTCTATGCACAGAATAAAGAGGCGCTTTGTGGCCTAGCAACAATGTTAAATATGTTTCTAATGATTTCTACATGACTGGAACAGAATTCCATGCCATATCTGAGAAATTCACAATAAATTCAAAAATGCTCTCAAAACTCACTTGCTTTCCAAATCTCTACAGAAATCTGTACACTTCTAGGTAATCGTATCTCCTTGTTTATTTTTAATTTTTTTTGTAAAGTGAATTGATCATGTTAAAAGCGCCATAAGTACATGTATTATTGTTATTATATATGAAAAATAACGTCGTACTTAGGAGAGCCAAGTCAAAAAGACAAATATACAGAACTCAAATCTACCATTTTGTGGAGTCTGCAAATAGTCGGTCATCTTTTGTCCATCAGGAACGGCCAGATTTTTGCAGTGGTTCTCTGGAACATTCTCCTCTCCTTGCTCTAACATCGTGGATGGCGCATCCTGCGGTGGAGCAACGCCAAACGACGTGTCGGCTATCGTAGACAGTAGCGCATCCAGTTCCGGGGATGCAGACAGGATCATGGGAGGTTGTGGGTTAGGGGTTAGGAAGCAGTCTGAGATGTCTTGACTAGGGGGGCTGGTCACTGTTGGAATGGTGGTGGCTGTAAAAGATTAAAACTGAATTCTTGAGTACATGCAGATTACATTGCCTCAATAAGATTGAAATAGAACAGTGCTCTGATGCTCGAGATGACATATCATTGTTTCTAACGGCGTATTTGAGCCAATCCTAATTTGGATAGCGAGTCAAGTATGACATCACATGACCATATAAAAACAGGATGTATCTAGTACGCTAACCACAACCGTTCTCATGCAAAATCTCTCTTACAGCTTCTCAAATTCACAAAGTTGTACTCCTGCGAATTTTGGTGCAAATGCTCGATGACATTGCTTTTGCTTAGTAACAATCTGAATAATAATAATAAAAATACTAATAATAATAATATAGGTACTTATATAGCGCTTTTTAACAAGATCAAAGAAAACAATAAACAAGGAGATTGATGATTGGCCATAATCACCCTGGATCCGTTCAGCTTCTGTCTCCGTACGCTTGGAGTCTTCCACTCTGCTGCTGCCTGCAGCTTGACGATCCTCGTCTTCCCTACGACTCTCAGGAGACTGGGGCATCCTCTCTTGATGACTAACGGCAACCTCTGCTTCAGTCTCAGAGTTTTCTTTCTGAGTTAAAGCCCCGGCTTCTGTACATGGCAAACATATCGAAGAAAGTTTCTTTGATATTTTGTATTGGGATTGTTAGAAAAGACCCTTCCAGATTTGGCCATAAGCCCAACCAACCTTTGGTCTGTGTAAATTTCTTGCAGTGCTTAATAAATGATCCAGACCAAGCTACATTGTTACCCAAACAAAAATCTGGGCAGGAAGGGTCAAATAGACATGCAAACCCAAAATATAAAAATCAATACATTTCCAAAATAACAATAAATTTCCATCTGTCTTGAAAAGAAGAGAGAGGAGAAAGAAATCTTTAAAGAGAAGGAAATAAATGATCACCTAGTCTTGGAGAGTTCTCTGTGCACTCCTCATTTTCTGCATCAAGAGGACTTCTAACATCCTCAGTTACTCCAACCTGATCGATCGACAAGTTCTCGCCCAAATCCCGGGCAAATGTTTGGAGCGCTGCGTCCGTCTGCCCAGATTCAGTCATTTTACTGAGGAAGATTTGCATGGGGGGTAGGGTGTGGGGGTAGCCTGGGACCTCCTCGGCACCTGACTGGGTGCTGGTCAGCGAGACCAGGGGGATATCTGCGCAGCCCGAAGGGGCCAGAGCTGTAACCACAACTTTCATGGAGGCCGACGTGAAGCACAGGTCTGGGCCATCCTCTGAGCTGCTCAGACCCATCGCCTCGTACTCGCTGCTTATGATTTGCACTTTAAAAAAAAAACAACAACAAACAAGCAAAACAATGGCTTTAAAAAGTTACTTTTAGTAAAACAAAAGATAATTCCTTTGCTTACTTTTATGATACTTTAACACAAATTCTCTGCCTTCTATAAATGCCAGGAAGCATAAAATGAAGAGAGTCAAGCTTCTGAAACAAAAATCATGACAAACTAACCTTGGTTTTCTAACTCGTAATCAAAGGATTTGTCATCTGGTGTACAAAGCTGGCACGATTCTTGGTCACAAGGGGAATTTTCTGAGTCGAACGTCAGCCTCTCTTGTACACTGCCAGCGACTTCAACGAAGCCATTAGTGGTTGGTGGAGGGATTCCGTCAGTCGAGACAATCTCCACAGTGTGAGCAACTTCTGGAGCCTCCACAATTTCACCTGCAACCAAAGGGGAAGTAGCTAAGAGAATTACAATTAATGTAAGTCCTCTCAAAGTGGATTGTGTAAGAGTAATCAGTCTGCATTATACTGGTTATGCACTACATGTATTCTTTCAATTTCAGGACCATTGTGCCACCATGGTCTCGTGTGACCAACAAACTCAAAATGTTCTTGGTATTGTATGCAGTACAGTGGAATGACAGTACAATAAACACTGCGATACCAAAAGTACAGCCATAATGATCACACCCTTTGGCTTCCAAATATTTATGTACAACCACACCAATCACCTACGGCTGAAAATCGCCAAGACGACGGCTACTATCATATTGAACAAACATCTATGGACCCCATTGTGTTCATTAAAGCAAGTTTCTCAAGTAAAAGTGGGTTTGTAATCAGCCTATGCAGGCTTTGAGTATGGTGTCCTCACACAAGACATATAGTCACAATTTTCTCCAGTAATAAATGTAACTGGAATGGTAGAGGAAACTGAGTTGTGTATTAGACTTTATTGATACAGCCTTAGGATTGCTTTTAACTGTGTATATTTCTTACCTGAGCAATCAAGATAATCAGCATCACCTTCAGTCCTCACAGGTTGATTGAGGCTGTCAGAGTCTCCGTAGGTGGTTGCAACAGCTGAATCGCGTTCTTGTCCAGGAATGGAATGCCCTTCTTGAGATGTTGATGGATGCTGTGCAGGCACTGAGAAGGATTCATCAGAGAGTGCCTCGCTGCCAGGCTGGATGAGCTGGGATGGCTTTCTGAATCCCAGCTGGTTCCAGGTCCCTTCCATCCCTTTAAGACCCCTGGTCATCTTCTGTGCCTTCTTAGCGATGGATGTCATCTTCCTGGGACGTCCTCTTCGAGTGGAACGTCGAGTCTTCAGAGTGATGCAATCCAGGGGGATAGATACCTTGAAGTTCAGTTTGCACAACAGGACCCGAGGCTGGTTGGCTAATATCTGAGCAAAAGGAATCCTGATGGTTTCGGAAAGCGACTGGTCAGCTTTTCCCCCTTCCGTTTCATGATCGACTCTGATTTCTTGGACAACAATCCGATCCGATTCAGGAGTTGCATCAATGTTAGGATCCTTGCTTGTCTCAGAAAGAATCTGGTTAGAAGTTACCTCTTTCAATTCCTTATTTACATCTTGGGCAATGCTCTGATCTGATTCTAGAGTTGCATCAATACAAGGAATCCTTGAGGTCTTGGAAAATGACTGGTCAGCCTTTTCCCTTTCAGTTTCCTTACTGACTCTCGGTTCTTGGACAACATTCTGATCTGAATCAGAAGTTACATCAAGATAAGGAACCCTGCTGGTCTCAGGAGGAGGATGTTCAGACTTTCCCCCTTCAGATTCCTGATTAACTTGAATATCTTGGACAAGATTCCGATCTGAATCCGGAGTTGCATCAAGGTAAGGAACCCTTCCAGTCTCAGGACGAGGATGGTCTGCAATTGTAACTTCCAGTTCCTGATTGACTTTGAGATCTTGGGCAAGGTTTTGATCAGATTCTGGAGTTGCATCAAGGAAAGGTAATCTGACAGTCTTAGAAAGGCGCTGGTCGACAGCATTTACCCCAGCCAGTTGCTGATTTTCCCTATCATCTTGGTCAAGGTTCTGGTTTGATTTTGGAGATGTTTCAAGATATGGAACCCTGTCTTGAGGCATGTCAACATCTGTCTTTTCTTGGTTGACCCTTCTGTCTTGGAAAATATTCTTAACCGAGTCCGAAGTGGAATCCACTTTATCAGTTGAGTCTTTCAATGGGGAACTGCATGGCACACTCTTAGGAATCAAAGCTTGTTTATACTTGGGACTGGGAATTTTTATTTTCAAGATTCTTTTCTGTTTCTTGGAGGATGAGCCACCATCTTCCCATCCTGGAGAATGTAGGTCTTGATTTCCATCTCGTTTCCTCTTCCTCCTTTTCTTCGAAACTACATGTAGGCACTTGCTGACCATTTCTTTCCAGATGCCCCTCCTCTTGGTACTGCCCCTTTTTACTTTGATGCTTTCTTGACATGGTGATTCGGCAGCATCACTCTCAGTAACCTGCCTCTCATTGGCAGCAAGGGCAGAAGAACTCTTCTTCAGCTCCACTTTGTCCAATTTCGTTGCTACATGAGAGCTTTGGTTAACATCAGCTGCTTCTACAACCGTTTTTGATGGAGGCTGCAAAGAGCTCACAGTAGACTGCTTTGGCTCATTTCCTCGCTTCTGAGCAGTCACCGTTTCAGTTGAAGGGGACATTGTGGGCAAGGTATCCTCATCCACACAGCCATCTCCCTTCAGTTTTTTTACCTTCCTTTGGATGTTATCTCCCTCTTCCACTACCCTCATCTCTCCTGTTTTTAGTTGTCTCAAATTGGCCCCACCCTTCTGCGCATGATCACTGCACTCCAAACAGCTCCGCAGTTGCTTCCCATCTACCACCAAGGTATTTACCCTTGATCGGCACCTCTTTAGTCTCTTCTCTGGGTCTTTCTGATTTTGATCGTGATTTGTCTGTATATCCTTCACCTTCCGTCTACTCATCCTTTTTTTAATTTGACTTGGAGCAACCCTTGCATCAGGTCGGACTTGCTCTGTTTGTCCTTGCACTTGAGAGTCTTTGTCATTTCTCTCCTTAGACCTACTTTTTCTAATTTGACTTGGAGATGCCTCTACGTCAGGTCTGTCTTGTTCTGTTTGTCCCATCTTCATAGAAACTTCTTCCTCTCTTTCCTTAGGCCTGCTGCTTCTAAGCTGACTTTGTGCAATCCGTGCATCAGGTCCAACTTGTATTGTTTGTATCTTCTTGACAGAATCTTCTTCCCCTCTTTCCTTACGCCTGCTTTTTCTAGGTCGAATTGGAGCAACCACTGCATCATGTCCAAATTGTTCCGTTTGTCCCTTCTTTACAGTAATCTTTTCTGTTTCTTGAGGTCTGCTTTTTCTATGTTGATTTGAAGCAAAATCTGAATAAGGTACAACTTGTTGTCTTTGCCCCTTCCTCATGGAATCTTGCTCCTTTATTTTGTTGTCCCTGCTTTTTCTAAGACTCAGAGCAATCGGTGAATTAGGTCCTGCTTGCTTTGTTTGTCCTTGCTTAGCAGAATCTTCTTCCCGTCGTTCCTTGGGCCTTTTTTTTCTAAGTTGACTTGGAGCAACCTCTGCATCAGGTCTGACGTCTTTTGTTTGTCCCTTCTTTATAGAAACATTTTCCTCTTTTTCTTTAGACCTGCTTTTGCTAAGTTGACTCGACGCAACCTCTGCATCAGGTTCTACTTGTTCTGTTTGTCCTTGCATCTCAGAATCTTCTTCCTCTCTCCCCTTAGACCTGCTTTTTCTAATTTGACTTGGAGCTGTCTCTACGTCAGGTCTGTCTTGTTCTGTTTGTCCCATCTTCCTAGAATCTTTTTCCTCTATTTCCTTAGGCCTGTTGCTTCTAAGCTGACTTTGTGCAACCTGTGCATCAGGTCCAACTTGTTTTATTTGTCCCTTGTTGATAGAATCTTCTTCCCCATTTTTCTTTCGCCTTTTTCTTCTAGGTTGACTTGAATCAACCTCTGAATCAGGCCTGAATTGTTCTGTTTGCCCCTTCTTCATTGAATCTTCCGTCTTTCTTTCTCTGTGCCTGCTGTTTCTAAGTTGCCTCGGAGCAACTGCTGAATTAGGTCCCACTTGCCTTGTTTGTCCTTGCTTAGCAGAATCTTCTTCCCCTCTTCCCTTACGCCTGCTTGTTTTAAATTGCTTTGGAGCAACCTCTGAATCAGGTCCTACTTCTTTTTGTACTTGTTTCTTAGAAACTTCTTTCCCTCTTTCCTCGGGTCTGCTTTTTCTAGGTCGACTTGGAGCATCCTCTACATCAGATCCGACTGGGTCCGTTTGTCCCTTCTTCATAGAAAATTCTCCTACTCTGTCCTTAGACCTGCTTTTTCCACGTTGAGTTGGAGCAACCTCTGCATCAGGTCCTACTTGATTTGTTTGTCCTTGCTTCTTAGACTCATCTTCCCCTCTTTCCTTACACCTCCTTTTTCTAAGTTGACAAGGAGTAACCACTGAATCAGCTATACCTTTTTCTTTTGTTTGTCCTGACATTAGAGAATCTCCTTCTCCAATTTTCTTAGGTCTTGAACATGGTCGACCTCTTCTTTTGGGCTCTGCAGCTACTCTAGTATGTTGCTGCCTTGTCTGTGGGACCTCAGGAATGTCCGAGATGAAAGCTTCTTCCCTATCTTGTTTGTCCTTAACCATGGCACCCTGTCCAACCTTATCATTTCTGACCCGTCTTTGTCCTGTACTTTTGTCCCTGGCCTTTCTTGGCGCATCTATTCTAACTCCGACTCTTTGTCTCACCTTTAGAAATTTGACCAAGCCTTGCATCATCTCTTCACACTTTCTTTTCCTTGTGTAAGGCCTGGTGGTTGTTTTAATCTGGTCCTTATTAACCGTAGGTACGTCCGGAGGTTCTAAGTCATCTCCTTCAACAGGATTCACAGCCTCCTGGGGAGTGATGACGTCTTTGTCTTGGAGAGCTCTTGGTAGACATTCATTCATTTTTAATGTAGTGGCTGCATTTCTAGTTTCTTGTTCTCTTTCAGCTGGAGCATCAACAGGCCCATTGGTAGTAAAGGAGGAAACAGTATTCTCTTCTTGGTTCAAAGTAGTCACAGCTTCTAACTTGTGTGTCCTACAATCATCTACCATCAAACTCATACCAGGGCCTGCACCAAGGCTCTGCTCATCGCTGAGTTTCTCCACACAGTTGGTATCCTGCTGACTCTGTTCGGAACTGTCCGCCACATCCTGGGTGCTTTCATCAGGGAAATTATCATCTTCTGTCCCCTTATGCCTTTCTTCCTCTATCCCTACTTTGACATCCTCCTCCCTCTCCTCTTTGTCTGTTTCTATGGAGCTACTTACATCTTCACCAAAGACCTTCTGGCCGTCTTCTTGAGAGCTCTCATCCAGGGCCTTATCAAGCTTTCTTCCGATTTCAACTTCGCGTTCTCCCTTTTCCTCCTTTGTGTCTGTGTTGGTGATTTCTACCGTATTGTCATTTTGTTGGTAATTGTCGGCTCTCGTCTTGACTGGGTGCTTGGCTTCAAGATCTTGATTGTCTTCCTCTTGACAGCTGATACTGATCTCTTTATCAACAACATTGAGTTCTCCAAGGTGGAGCTCATCCTGAGAACCGTCACTGTTTTCAGAGTCCTCAATGACTTCCTCTTGACAGCTCCTGTCACCTCCTGCATCCACTTGGAGGCTTGTCGGTTCCACAGCCTCAGCATCTTTCTCCTTGTCAATCTTTTCAATGTTGATGATTTTCTTCTCAACCTGGACAGTTGGACTTTCTTTTTTTTCTTGCAATGTACGACTTGTCTCTTCATTTATGCTCCCGTCAGGTTCTTTAGGACAAACTTCATCTGGAGAACCATTCAAATCAATGTCTTTGTCATCCTCTTGGAAGTTCGCATCATATCCTACATCCATTTGAAGGTCATCCTGCAGCAAAACCTCTTCATCTTTGATTTCCTGTTCCTTGGAGACAATTTCCTTATCCCCCTCATGAAGTGTACATTCCCTGTCCTGTGAGCCATCATTTGTCACTTGACTGGCATTATTCTTGAGCTCTCTAAGACACACATTCTCTGAGGGGTCCAAATCTACCTCCTCTAGGCAGTTCCCGTCCCCACCAGGATCCACAAGGAGGATGCCTTGTTCCACAGTCTCACTATCTCCCTCCTTGATTGCCCGTTCACTGTGGATGATGCCCTGCCAGTCCTCAGAAACTTTGCATTCCTTCTCAAGAGATGCACTTTCAGCTTCCTCGTCAATGTCAATTTCAAGCTCTCCAGAAAACAACTCATCTAGAGAAGAATCGACATCCTCCACGTCTATCTCATTTTCCTCTTTGCAATTCTGGTCACCTCCACCATCCACTTGGACATCATCTTGTTTCAAAGCCTCATCTGCGTCCATGTCTTCCTGATCACTGTTGTCGATTTCTGCCTCAACCTGAGCAATTTTACACTCCCCCTCCTGAGACCTTACATCTGTATCTTCACCAATGCTTCTTTCAGAATTATCAGGATCAAAGTCATCTCGAGAACAGTCAAGATTATCAATATCTTCTCCACTTGTCTCTTGGCAGCTCTTGTCATACTCAACATCCACTCGGAGGATATCCAGGTCTCCTCGTTCACTTGAAACTCTTTCCTCCTCAGCCAGAGCAGTTGCATATCCCTCCTCCTGCAGGGAGCTAGCAATTGTCTCCTCATCAGGTTCTTTAGGATACAGCTCCTCTGGAGAAAAGTAAATCTCTTCACCTTCATCAGATTCGGCTGTATCCATAGCAACCACTTCCATTTCATCTTCTTCATCCTCATCCCTGTCTTCTCTGTGGAAGTTATACTGGCTCAGTCTGATCCGATGGACTGGATTCTGGTCTTGGCATTGGACCATCCGGAGGTCTCCCCTGGTTGTTTCCTGACTGCCGCAACCTGTACAGGTCAGAGTCTTAGCTGGGGAATTAAAAAAGAAAGCTTCATTAAGAAGCGCTCATGATTGTGAAGGAGTTCAGTACATCAGGTCTATGAGAGGTTAATTCTTGTTTAACGGTCAAAGCCAAAATTGAAAAGTCACATGACCCTCTCAGTTTAATTAGAGGAATCAAAAACTTTGACATTGGCATTTTAAGGCAAAGACTGCATAAAGGTGCACTGTGAATAAGAGATTATTGAACTATTTCATTACCCACCCTGTTCTCTACACTTTTTAGCTTCTCTTTCTCGCAGTATTTCATCCAAAGTCTTCACATGCACAGAGTCCAAATCCACATCTAAGTAGTAAAGACAAAACTACAGGTTCAATTTAAATCACACGTGGAATTCATGAAATCAGCCAAGGGGAAATCAGTGTGATAGACTGCGATTGAGTATCCTCGCATTTAGTTTCTTTAGAAATTGCCTTTAATAAACGTACAACAGTAAAAATGTTAAATCTGATTCTTTTTCTAAATAATTTCTTCAGCTCTATATCAAGCCCTTCACATTTTTCCAATAATGTTACCAGCTTTTAGACCATGCACAAAACAAATGATGGTTTGGTTGATAATCTTGTGGTACAATCAGGAATAAAATGTCCTTCAAGCTGGCAAGAAAATGTTTTTACCAACAGCAGAGATCAACACTTTATGCATTTTATACTTCTTTAGTGGGAGGGTGAAACAGCACTTGAGCATCAATTTATCCCTTACAATCAAGCAATCACAGGTTAGATTTGCCTTTCAGATGGGAGATTGAACCACTGAAGAATTTGTTTACTGACCTGGCAGTACTCCAAATGATTGGGGTCGGCGCCTATGCCAACGGGAGTTGGGCTGAGGGCAGACAGGGTTTCTGAGATTGGCCCACCATTTACCCCGTGCAGGCCCCTTGCGTTGTGAAGACGGTCCCTGCATTCTAGACCACCAGTCCCACTCCATCTTTAAGTCTGCTCAATAAATTGAAGAAGTTTGGCAACTGTGAGGCTTGAAGTTACCTTCCCTGTGTTCTTCAACAAGTTTGATTCCTTTTCCTAATGAAATGTATTTTCAACACGTTTACGAAAAAGCCTACTTTGTTTTCCATGTCAAAATTTAATAGCTAGGCTACATTTTAGAAAAGAAACACAATTCTTGAAGTCAATTAATAAATGCTTATGTTGGAAACATTTTTTTTTTAAAAGAAGGAATTTTTGGAAATTTCAAGTTTTTCAGTTTGTTATAGTTCTCTCTCTTTTTTTCCTTTTAAATATGTACCACCAGTCTGCCCTACACCCCCTCTCACCCACTCCCTCTCACACTTAGCCCCACTAGTGTGCCTCAGATATTGTTGCGCTGTATCCTTAGGAAACAGTGCAGCAATATCTGAGCCACACTATTGGGCTATCGTAGTCCGCAAATTTGGGACTCTCGATACTACATGCATGTATGAGAGTCCCAAAACATAATATAATGAAAACATGCAATACAAAAGCATAGACTGGCACATGAAACAACCAGTGCAACACCCCTTCGGTACTGCACCAATCAACTGTGTCAAAGAAACATCTGGTGCCCAGTCTCTATTTCTACAAATGTCCATAGTCACTGATGCCACCGGACTACTGAAAGGTAAATCTTCTCAAAAAGCTGGACATGTACTAGTTTAGTCTTAGGCTTCAAAATTGAAATACCTTGGCTTTACTGTCAGGTTCAAAATTTTAAACAAAAGTTTCCTTTATAAACTTAATTGAGACCTCAAACTTGGCTGGTGAGGACATTGTCTTTGCCTCATGTTGGAGAATTTTGTCGGCTAAAGAGTGAGTAAAGTCGGCCTGATTTTGTTTCGCATGTTTTTCTGTGTTCAGGGTCCCAGTCTGCACCACACCACCTCTCATCACTCCCTCCCGTCACTAGCCCCTTAAATGTGGCTCAAATGCTGGACTTCCTCCGTACTTCTGAGCCACAAAACCATAATACACTATTTCAGTGGAAAAGTCTGTTGCTAGGGTAGCAGAAAATAAAATCAAGATTGGGACTATTTTGTTACTTGATAATCACCCAGGCAGGTACTTAACTGCATACCTTCAGAGTTCAAGTTCTCCTGTAATCTTGGGCGAAATTGGGACGGCTTTCGAAAAGAAAATTCTGCCTGAGACAACAGGATATAACTAAATCACTGACATGTCTGAAGGTATGGAATTCAACGTGTTTTTTACTAATTTAAAAACAAACATGTTAAGCGTCCCTGCCCGCTTCCTTTTTGGAGGCTGCTTTTTTCTTTTTTTTTACATGCATGATATGAGGGGGCACTTTACAGAAAGGATTAACGCAAGGGCATTCAGCTGGAACACGGTTACAATTGAGTTACACACAAACTGATCCCAAGAAACATCCACATTCGGCTGGAAATTACACAAAAGCTGGACAACTGACTTCGGCGGCAAATTCTGAATTTGTTATTAAGAAAATAAGAGAGCAAGTGCGTTTTAAAAGTATAAATCAACTATGCACGCAGTCTGAATGTGAAAATAAATTTGGTAACAAGTCCTCCCGGTGTGACTGTGAGTCAATTCCCGGAGTGTGGCCTTTATTTACGGAGGTAGTCCAGTAAATAAGCAACATTTATGGGGCTAGCTGACATGCTCATCAGGAATTCAGGACATAACCAACCAAAACAGTTTTGCTCTTCATGGCATAGGATTATGCTCGTGTCACTTTTTCACTTTCCTCCACTCCACTCCAGTCGTTCCACCACTCCCCCACCAGGCATGTCCACTGCCTTCTGCATGAGAACAATTATTCACTTTGACATGTTTGACATTTCATATATTGCACACAATAAAGGTGCTGATTAATTTAGTCATGTTAATGAGTAACTACTTAAATCGTAAAAACATACCGATCACGACGAAAACTAATAGTTTTCTTGGTAAGTAAAAAACTTACAGCTGAATTTTGATCAACAACTGGACAACCTCGTGGAGTTGACGCGTCTTGAAAAACTTGCCCTGCTTTAGTTGTCTAGCGCCCTCACGTGTTGAAATATATTCTCTTGTTTTACCTCCGTCCTCTCGTGGTGGCGCTGGCGCGCTTTAATTTTCGTTGCCGTAAACCTGAGTAGGCCTACTTGCTCATTTTCCCCAGCATTAAAAATGGGGCGAAGTAGAAGCCGATCACCCGTGAGACGAGGTTAGAAATTGAAGTGCTAGAAGCATGTGTATTGGAAATTTCATAGAAATAACGTTGTTTATCGTGTAAATAAAGTTTACTAGCAAACATGTTGTTAAAAAAAAAGTGTCCGGAAATTGGGCACAATCATCGTGCTCATTCACGTCATTATAATGTAGCGCACCATAGGCCTAATTTATAACGCAGTGACTGCTGGCTATTGACGGCACCAGCATGACCAGTAACGCAGTTTTCAACTGCTATTGATACGGCATTGTCTGGTTCCTTGACCTATTATACGAAGATGAATAGGAAACCTACTAGTACTTCAATAAAAAAATGATATGATTAAAAAATACGCAGTGCCAGTGGCTATCGTTACGGCAGCCGTAACGCATTTCCCATTTTCTATCGTTACGGTAGTACTGCAACTTTTATAAAAACATGAGAAGAAAATATAAAATTAGAAGGAAAAAAGTGAATTTGACTGAGCTGTCGCACTGCTCGCTAAAACGTGGGGAAAACAAATAATTATATACCTGCTTGCGTATCAAAAAAGTATCGTAGAGGGCGCTAAACAACGGCTGCCGTAACGATAGCCACTTCGTAAAAAATAAATACATGAAACGGAAAGTAGCCCCTAAAGAAAACAAAAATAAAAGAAAAACAAGTTGCAGCACGGCAGTGGAGTTAAACGCAGATCACCGGCACAGTAGACTAGAAGTTGTACATGGAACCAATCGAGCTACCGACAATCAAATTGACAATCATCTCATTCCTGATTTTGCAATACCGTAACGATAGCAGCAGAACTTAACGTTAGGATAATCCTTACAGTGCGATTTGATCCCCAGACCTTTGGCATGGTAGTCCAATCAAGCTAACAAAGCACTATGTTTGGAAGGATGTGGGACATTAAAGTTTAATACAACAGATTCATCAGACTGCTTTGTTTTCTGATTTCAGAGAGACGTCGGTCGCTGTCAAGAGAAAGAGACCGAGACAGAAGAAAAGGTGAAGTAATAATAGTTTCCGAGGATAACAATAAATTAAACAAAGTTATCTTTCTCTTTAATAACAAAATTCCAAAATCATGAAACCATGTTTCAGGCTGAATGTAACATTAAATGTCTGAAATGTAAACTTGTAACTAAGCATTTTCAACAATTTGGTTCATTTGCCACGATTGGAACTGCTTTCCTCAAATACGAGGACAATGCTCATAGTCACAGGCTATATAATGATCTCAAGCCTGCATTGGACAGCATTGCCCAATAAATAAAATGACCAGCAAAGTTTTGTGCTAGTCAAGGATTAGCTTAGAAGTTTAGAGCCAGACATTAAAGCAACATTCATTGTGTAAAATTTTCTAATTCTTTTGCAGAAAGGCGTCGAAGTAGATCACGATCAAGATCACCCAGGCGGAGAAGAAGGTCAAGGTATAGTTAGATGATTGGTTCAATCTGAGATCTTGTATCATATTTGAAATTATTGTATAGTAGCATAATCCAGTTACCAAATATGCACAAATATTTGCATCTATGTTTTCCCTGTTTTCCTAAAATCTGTAGCAGCCTCGGAGCTAAAACCTTCAACAGGTTAGTTGTTTTTCACCCTGCTTCAGATTTTAAATATTTTTGTGATTCAAACGAGAACAAAAATGCCTGTTTCCTTAAGTGAGATTAATTGTTTTGTTTTGAACCTTTTATTTTCCTTTACTTCCTTTAGATCTCGCTCACCAAGAAGACGAAGGTAATGAAGTTTGTATTTTTTGATAATTTTTTTATCTCTCTGAACTTAAGTTAAGGTTCCTGTTTTCTCCAGGTTAAATATTGTTGTACAATGCATACTACACTCACAGCTTCAACATCCAAAAAGTACCCTTTCAAAATAATCCGATTTTCAGTTATAATACAAGAATCATTCAACACATTACACTGTCATATTTTGGATCATTTCAATTTTGGAATCTCAAGCATCATATACTCCGTCAATTGTACCGAACCTGTTAAATGATTCAGTGAGAGGCATTTCCAGTTATAATGGGATCCAGGGATGCATTAGAATTGAGATTTTCTTTTCCCAAAAAGTACAATTGTTGCCCAAAAATGATTTGACACAAAAGTTCCTTGTCTCTCACTCTTTGCTGTGTTTGTATATTTGTGTTATACTTAATGTATTGCCAGTTATACTGCGTCCACTAAATTTTTTTTCCCAATATACAAATTCTATCGGCTGATTCAGAACTTATTTTCTTCTACACATAGATCTCGCTCCAACAGCCCAAGAGGACACGGGAACCGATCTCCATCACCGTATGTATTAACAGACAGGGCGCCCCCTTTAGATTTGACATGGCAGGCAAGAAATCAATGACATTAAACCAGGGTTGGTTGATTTAAATCATGTTGATTTAAGTCACTGATTTCAATCGCGATTTAAATCAATTGATTTTTTTTTTGATTTTTTAATCACTGATTTAAATCACTTTAAATCTTGTTTTTGGTAAATAAATTGATTGAGGTTCATTTTAATCATTTAAATCAACTGATTCCACTTTATTACAAAGTGCAAGATGTTAACATATTCAAACACCCCTACTTCATCAGC
Organism: Patiria miniata; assembly: GCF_015706575.1. Lineage (NCBI taxonomy): Eukaryota > Metazoa > Echinodermata > Asteroidea > Valvatida > Asterinidae > Patiria > Patiria miniata. The sequence goes on from NW_024037071.1 coordinate 6,416,228, forward strand.
ATTGACTCAACTTAGAATTTGCATAATTACAAAAAAATCATTGTTTTGATTAAAGTCAAGATCTGAATTTCAAAGTTTTTCTTCAGAGTTTGAATTTGAAAGACGGCACACTCACGTTTGTTTTAATCATTCCTTGATCTGTTTACAGTCATATTGTGAATCAACTGTGCGGGTGTAGGCTTATCTGCACCAGCAAAAGGTGTATTAAAGTCCCAATTGATTGTCTTATTCCTAACGTTTCTCCATAAAAATTGAAATTGAGATATATATGTTTTAAAGGTGCGAGGCCTGATTTCTGTTCTCCACCTTGTAAGAAGGACCATCAATCTAACACTATAACTTAGTTACATAAGGATCAGTGCCGCTGCAAAAGTATATACACTTTAGCCTGCACCAAAAAAATCAGAAGATGCTAATAATTTGTTTTGGAATACATCCTCGTTTTGCAGGGGTGACAAGTCAGGGTCCAGTAAGGAAGCTAAGAATCTGCCCAGCAGACCTGTGATTGATGGTGAGATCTAAATAACAACAATCTAATCCGTGGTTATTGATGTTAGCTTCAATTTTGTTAAAGCTCAAAAATTACATTTTTACAGTTTATAGTTTTTTTTATTTAAAGGAGCAATTTAAAGATGTTGGGGAATTGTCAGGTCAGACTAGCTGGTTTGCACCCATTCATGGATGTGTTACTCGTTTTTGCAAACAAAATGTGGGCTAACTAAATTTGATAAATTCATGGGCAGTATTTGAAAAAAGTCGGTATTTTTTTCCAGCGAAGGTCAGCTGACCAACATTGGAAAATGACAGCACATCAGGTGCCATGATTTCACAGGATGTTTGAGACTACAGTCCAGTAAGCTAATTTATAATGAAATTTGGTATTTTTGTTTTTTGATGCTTGCAAATAATGTATGCTACCTAAAAGGAAAGTTATCAAACTGCCTAAATAAACAGGATTGTTTCTAGTGACAAAAAGGTATCGTTACAGCACCCTCATTCTCTGAAAAATTGGGCCTATTCCAGTGACAAGATATGACTGTGACTGTTTTGTGATTGACATGTGACTGACATGTGATTAACATGTGACTGACATGTGATTGACTTTGCTTTTCTTGCCAGAGTCCCAACTTGAAGGCAAAACCGAAGAAGAGATTGAGATGATGAAAGTAATGGGCTTTGCAGGATTTGACACAACAAAGGTACAGACAATTCTCAATTCTTGAATTGCTATACCTAACTTTGCTAATCCTCCAATCATTTAACAACTTTCTGGTTGTCACTAGTCAGGCTTTTTTTTGTTTCAAGTAAATGTGTTATGTACCTTTTTACAAGGGTTGCATGTAGACATACTTGTAGGACATGTAAGTGGGTACATGTGTGTACTTAATGCAGAGTGAGTTTGTTTTTGTTTGGTTTGTAGGTAGCTTCTGTTCTGTGTACTTTTCTGACCTTTGTCTTTGGGAATTCACTTCAAATAAAATTAATGACTTACCAACAATAACAATTAATCAACACCTATAATTGTAGGGTGAGTTGGGGTACAGGAAACATTTTCTTTTTGCCCTTTTAGTTTACACCACTGATTGAAAACCTTGTGCAACATTACCCTAGATTTCGGGCTGCAAAATTTGATACAATAATTGTTAATTTTTTTTTCAAACTTGTTTCTTTCTTTCTTTTTCCAGGGTAAACATGTACCAGGTTCAAATAATGCTTCTTTAGTATCCCTCCAGCCCAAAAGAAAATACAGGTAAAATGTTGTTTTTATTTACACAAATACTGAACTTAAAAAGATGGTTTTGACCTTTTGTTTTTTAAATCAATGGTGATCGGTGCTCAGACATCGTTCAAGTAAGGGATCAAACGAAAGCTGATAAACCTACCTCTCAGGTACTTCCTTACTGACAGTGTTCTGGTCCAAAATTTAAACAAACGAAGGCTGTGTCCAAATTACTTGGGTACGGCTTGAATGACACACACTCCTATGGCAGTGGCTGCAGCCATTTCTCATAGACCCGTGTGCACTCCTATGGCAGTGGCTGCAGCCATTTCTCATAGACCCGTGTGTAATTTCAAGCTCTAGCCAAGTCATTCGGACACGGCCTATCCCATTATTTTGGGATTCCATTTGTTTTATCTGCTCTGTATAAATCACTTTCAGAATTGTCATGCTCCTAGTTTTTGGCTTGTCATGCCTCTATTTTTGTTCGTCTTCAGGCAATACATGAACAGACGCGGTGGCTTCAACAGACCACTGGACTTCATTGCGTGAGGCCCCTCGTCTGGTTCCTGCCTCACCATCCTAAATATTCTCAGTGTCATTGTCGGGGTATTTGTGATATCTCTTCATCAGCAAAAGCGGCTTATCTCAGAAAGGAATTCAACCCGAGAGAGTCACAGGATGTACACCTAAAATTCCTTGCTAACCCGAGAAATATGCTTACCATTAGAACAATACTTTATGACACAGTAACTGAGGATTGTTCGTTTACGTTGAGCAGAGAAATTTGGTTAGGGGCTCCGTGCCCCAACAGGAGAGGTGCTTTTTTACCACTTTCGAGTGCCCTGTAAACAGGACGCACCACATGTGTGTACTGGTTTGTGCATGAATAGCGCCAAGTACGCACGACATGTTGTGAATTGTACACAAACCATTACCATTGCCTCTTTAAGTGAACGTCAGGCATCATAAGCAGTGCATTCGAATGTCTCTCCCAGTGGTCTCCCCCAACTCTCCTTCCTTAATGTTGAGGGGGTACTTGTGCACGGAGCCCATGCAACATGTAATATATATGACCTGTACTGAACACGTGTCCTGACTTTAGTTATAAAATCAAATGAAGAACCAGTTTATGCCTAACAAGTTTGTAAAATTGTTTTGTTCGTTCAATTTTAAATGTATTTACTTTTAATTCAGTCAATAGTAGCTTGAACTTAGACGAGTTTGTAAAACAAAGATGTAGGCAGTTATTTTTCACATTGTACGCCATACCATATCTTAGTAGTGTTCATATAAAGGCCATATTTTTTAGCAGTGGGGGGGGGGGGGACTGAATTGGCGCCAATTTCTAGGTATAAACACTGTAAACAAAATATATCTTTCATTAAAGCATTTACATTATTTTGTAACTCTTTACTCACTGTTCTATGGTTGTATTGATTCTTCAGTAAATCAACACATTGTAATACAATGTAGTACAAGTGCTAATGTGTTAATAATGGCTTAAGGAATCAGTCTATTGCCAGATATTGGGCGCCCAGTTGAAGTGCTCAGTGGAAAAAGTGAGCTTGAAATTAGTTAAGGCAAACCATTGCATGCACACAATATTTTCGTAGTGATGTTCATTGTGATATTCATTTTAGCAATGTTTGTTATGTATTTGTTTGTTGTACTGTCGAGTTACAAGGTTTACCGAAAGTTAACTAGGATGAAATCTACAAATGCTTCAAAAACAAAGACGTGTATACGAGAAATTAATGTTTTGGCGTATTTGTGTTTTAGTGATTTATGGAGGTGAGAAACCCTAAAAAAAGTTCGGTTGTAAGTCTAGGCCCCCCCCCCCAAGTATATATACAAGTAAAGTGTTCACATCAAACAGTTTTTGATGTAGAAATACACTTTGTTGTGTTTAATTTTTCACATTTTCAAATTTTCCACCAAAATCCCACGTTGGCTACACAATTTTGCCGCCACAGCCAATGTTCTTAACTTCTAAAAAACTGTGTTCCTTCGGAGAGAAATGTGTTCAGAGGGAAGGAAGGATTCCTACCCGGTCTGGAATTAGTCTACGGAATAGCCACGTGCACAGCAAGGGTCTAATGCTGGCAGATTCGGCGATTAATTATGCAAAACAAGACTGCGTCTTGACCTGGAGATTGACCTGGAGATCGGAATGACGTCACAATTTCTAAAGATGATTCTGATTGGCTGGCGCGTGGGGCCGCATAAAATCTGTAAGCTAAGATCGATATATCGGACGTTCGTCGTGCGGCTCTGCACACGTGAATGTCTGATGCTACCTCCGTGCCGAGACTACCGACCCAGCTACTTCAGAGGCAACAAAAGGAGAACCATAGAAATAAAAATGGACACCCACTTGGGTAGACCCAGATTCATAAGTAAGTTACCAACTTTGCGATGTCGCTTTTTCCCCTTCTTTTTTGAAGAAGATAATCGCAGTGATCACCCTTACAAAAATATCGCGTGGTGATTTCCCATATGATCGCCATGGGAAATTGCCTTGGGGTTTCTCCCATGTTAGTCCTGTGGGACTATGGGCTGAAGACGATGTGGATAGTCCCTACAACTTTGGAGGGTGTCTCCGTGTCGAGCCTCATCACCACGCGCGAGCTGGATGTGCACGCGCGCTACGGAAGCAATAGGCCCTAGAAATTTGCCTATTTTTGTCGTCCCTCCCGAGTTTTTGTATTTTCTTTGACGATCCCTCATATGAAGGAATAACTAGAACAACAACTACTTACAGATATAGTTTTAACCACCAAAAGGGGGATGTCCAAAACCTTGTTTACTCGGTGCCAGGATGGCGCACCGATATGTACGATAAGTAAACGGTGATCGATCTCAGCGTCACCGTGACTGCAGGTCAGCAAATTCAACGGTCAATAAATTGATTTTACGGAGCCATGTGTCCAGACAAAAAACACCCCTGTCTACATTTCAGCATTGATTTGCTGATGGACCCCCCCCCCCGCAAACATTCCTGGATCCGCCCCTGCAATTATTGCTCCTAAACCACTTTTCAAGTTGAACCACATTATCAACATGTTCCCAATTAATTTTCTTATAGATGTTTCCAATCATAAGGCCGAATAAAAAAAAACAAAAACAAAAAACACATGTTTCTCGTCCGGGTTTTTGAAAAAAAAGAGGAAGAGGGTCTTTTTATTTTAAATTTTTTATTTTTTCAAGATGGCCGCCATTTTAAAATTTCCTGCAAACGTTGGTGTTTCCACTGTTTAAAGACACTTTTAAAATGAAAGACAAGTTGGACAAGAGAACTGAACATATTTACAGTGTCATTTAGAGTTGTATTGGTCTACAATGAACAGTTTTAGATGCATTTGCTTTAACCGCCAATTTGTGGACTTTTCGGTGTTTTTTTACTGCATTTTTTCAAAAATAAAAAATAATTAAAAAATCCAGGCGGCCTCCAAAAAGGAAGTGGGCGGGGACGAGAAACATGTTTTTTTTACTTCGCCTAATAACAACTGGATGAAAATTACCCATAGTTCTTTAATGTGCAGGTTTCCACTTTAAAAAAAAAACCCCACTGTATGCTTCATCATGATGACTTCACTTATCAACAGGAAAATTACAAAATTGCAATTAAAACACTCATATTCGACGCAATCCTCACAAATGGTGTTCCCAATGGTGTTCCCATGAAATTCCCATTGTCGGCACAAAAATGTTTTTGATAACCCACAGGACCGTCTTGGAAACCCATAAAACGAACAGGCTATTTTGACATTAAATTGGACAAAATTGTTTGCCCGATTTAGGAGTGCAAGTGGGTCTATAATGGTTCCCATAGCCACATGGTCTTCCCATAGTGTCTGAATGAATGCATCCAGAAGAAATTATGCCTTCCCAGCGCTCTGTTTAAGGGTAGTCTATCCCCTTGCACAGCTGATATACGTGAGCTGATCGGCGATCAATTATACAAAACAAGACTGCTTCTTGACCTCCAGATTATTATAAACTATATTGATCAGCACCCGTCAATAATAAGTGTTTACTGACTAACCAGCCGAACAATCTATTAAGACCATAGTTACATGTGGAAGAAGATATCATTTGCAGCTTGGACACTGGACAGTTCCAAGGATTTTCGAGGGAGTCTTGAATCTGCGTTGTGCGCATGTCAAAGAAATTCAGCACTCAGCTGCAGTGTCACATCATCACACAAAATCATCATGTTCACTTTTCTATACCGATAATATTATGGTTCACATGGCATGCACGTGTGGCCAACGTGCATACCAAACTTGTGTAAGGCCGATTTTCGAATTTTAAAAAGATACAGGCATTTTCTTCACAAATAGGACTATACACTAGATTCTCAACAAAATTTGTTGGGGAAAAAAGGGGGGCACTTGTTTTCGTTGCTCTACCATTGATCTTAAGCATTTTTATTCATCCTATAAACGAGTTTTAAATTTGTATGTTAAACGGAAAAAAGTTACTTGTTCTTTTTTGGGACCTTTTTAACCCTCCGATATTACGATTCTGTTTTGAGAACTTTGTGCCCATTACGCACAAAAAGATACGTCTGTTTCGGTGTAAACTCGAGAATAGTACGGGGACACAATCTTTACAGTTGCTCTATCCGCGTTCTTCAACATACTCGGGTTTTTTTTCTCTTAACAAATTTAAGGTTGTATTTGAATGAAAAAGAAATGTACATTTTCCATTTTGGAAATTTTCAAGCCTCTCAACATTTTTTATTAGGTTGCTTCTACGCTCATAAAGCACAAAAAGATACGCCTGAAGTTTTGTCGGGCCGCAAATAATTCGAAATTTGTGACTTCTTGTTCGATGTCTTGTTCAAAAGTAAATAAAATCGAGCCTCATTAGTTTATTCATTTAATTAATTATTGATGTTCAAATAGTACATCGTTGTTGTGCTCTATCTGTACACTTCTTGGTGTTTTTGGTGCTGTTGAAGTGTTTGGTTTGAACAAAGTTCCAAATTTAGCCGTGACAAACAAATCATTCAGACGTTGTTCAGCTTCATATTATACATGTACTTGCGCGTCATGAATACTGATTGCTCATGCGCAGTGCATATTCATTTTGCACGCACAGTCTTGCTATTGGCTGAATGTTGATAACAGCTAACGGCGTATGGTAGATAAACTGCATAATCTTCATGTATCATGCTAATCGTGCTCGTCTAGACATGCAATTCATGACCTTGTTGAGGTTGAAATAGAAATAGCCGTTGTTCACTGATGATTTAAGCCGTTTCAATTTCACAACCAGGCAAGGTGCATGCATGCTACCAACACGTCGAGTGCACGACATCCGTGTCGTTTGAAAGCACGTGCAGCACGGGGGCAAGTTTTGCCCAGCCGTGATCCCCGTCACTCGTCCGCGAGTGACACAAGAAGAAGGACGCTGCGTCGGCTCACGGTGACACTGTCCGTGCTTCCAGACTTCGGATTGCACGATTTTCCTTGTTCCAAGATTACACGTTCCTGGTTCTACATACAGTCATGTACCCCGAGAAGGACCAAATTGACCGGAATCGAAAAGAAAAGAAATCGGTGAAATATATTTCGCCGTCAGGTAATACTCTTTATGCAATATTGTGTGTCGCATAACATTTTTAGTTTTCTGCTTTAAAGTCCCGTTTTTCTTGAAATAAAAAAGGTGGGGATATCCGCGCCCGTACAAAAAGTTTTTTTTGCGGCCGAAAAATGTGGGCAACATTTTTAGATTTTTTTTGCCCCCCCCCCCAGCCAAATCCTGGGTGCGCCATTGACATTGGACGATTATAATAACCATTGTTTAATAACAATAAGGATACGTGTAGTTTTGGGATTTATTTAGGCAGTTTCATTTCAGCTGAAGCGAACAAGTTCTTGTAAATTTCAGTAAAGATATAAAAATGACTGAAACGACTCTCGAAATTATATAAAATGGAAAAGCCTGCTCACGGGTTCGAATAATAATGATATGACATTAAATCCGTCCCCTTGAAAAAAACCTCTACGAAAACAAAGCTTAGGCCTACGTCGAGTATATCATGGAAGTTTGAAATAGCAAATGAACAGGAAAACTCAGTTTTATCATTCCACTTCCTCCTTTCAAAGCTGAAACTTGCGAACTATAGCATTGAAACATGATTTCGCATGCAACATTGAAACATGATTCGGGGCTCACAGAATTGACTTGGATCCTAGTCTGCTTGCACACATTCACGCGCGCAGAGAGCCACGGCCGAACGTCTCATGAGTATCCTAACATGCCAATTTTGGGAAAGATTCCCATATCTGGCCATCACTAAGTCTTGTCACCAAGTGCACAAACACTGTGAGACTGGTCTGAACATATCTAGGCGTTTTCTCAGTAAATATATTTCAATATTTTCCCTGCTAAATTTGACTTTTTAAGACATATTATCACTTTCTGATTGCTGATAGGTCACTGAAGGGAAAAATTAGCGTTTGCCTGATATGGGGATCTTTTTCCCAGCCAATCGGAGTCGACTTTTGTGACGTAATTTCGATGAGAAATGTGAACTAAAGCTGTTAGATTGCAGTGCTGTAGTGCCTTGATGCTGGGCCTTGGCCTTAAGGCTGCCTTAAGGCTGGATTTTAGGGCCTTGGCCTTGGCCTCGAGGCTTGAGGGCAAAAGCCTTGGCCTTGAGGGTTCAGGGCCTTGCAATTTTGAGTCAAGGCTCTTCAAGGCCCATAGATTTTTGAATTTTCCAGATAAGTCTGTTCGAAATGTTGCTGTTACCATTTTAATCGTATCACCATGGAGGAGGGAAGCACCCTATAGATTTGTGTGTTGGGCACACTTCTACTTTTGTAGCATCACATTTTGTTACCATTGTAGTAGATTTGCTGCAACAATATTCTGTTCACTTGTGGGGCTAATGAGATGATCACTTTAATTGCATATAACTATGGAATAGATCTGATTGGTTGTATAATTATGTCTCCCTGATAAGTGCTAAAGATTTGCATGTATCTGTTTTAGATAATGCTGATATTTCTGACCATAATGGGCCAGCAAAAAACAATTCCCCAAATCAGTTTCTTGGATCCCCCTTTTGTTACACTTGGGAGAATTGTGTGTCAATATAGAAGTAAATCATTATTTTGTTTAGTTAAACAATATTGAAGACCTGAACTTATACTTTAATAGATACAGTGCAGTCATAAAACGGTGTAGGCCTATGCGAGCATGCTGATTGCAATTAAAGAAATGTTAACGTTCTTCGTAACGAGCAATTCGTGATGATAAGGGCGGATCCAGGGGGGCCAAAAGGGGTCATGCCCCCCCCCCCCCAAAAAAAACCCCTTTTTTTAATGTGACGTCGTAATAAAGGCAGGCAATGAGTACACCACCATCTTTTCCTCAAAAAACATTGGTTAAAGTGGTCAGAAATTGCCTCAAATCGCACCACAGAGCATCTCGAATCCCAAAAATTTTCGGGGCCCTTAAGCGGGCCCCGAAGCCCAAGCCGTAATTTTTTGACCCACTTTTTTGGGGGGACCAAATTTCTTTGCCCCCCCCCCCAAATTGTGTTCTGGATCCTCCGTTGCGTGATGATGTGTCACTCATGTGACTATAATTAGTTCTATATCAGTGGTCATTTCATAAAACAGGGCCTTGGCCTTGGCCTTGGCCTTGAGGGTTAAGCCTTGGCCTTGGCCTCGAGGCTTGAGGGTCACAGCCTTGGCCTTGGCCTTGGCCTTGAAGGTCAAAGCCTTGGCCTTGGCCTTGGCCTTGAGGGTCAAAGCCTTTGCTCCAACACTGTTAGATTGGTCAAAAATTTGGACGTCATTTTTTGGGTTAACAACGGGTTACAGTTCGCCCGTACCCCCCCCCCCCCCCCCCCCCCGCGCAAATGTCATGCGCACGTCACGGTACGCGAACGTTTTGACATCGGTCCAGCTAGTCACAATTTTACACAAAATCGTCCAATGATATGATCTGAGCATGTGAGATCGTGAATAAAGGTACGCAGGGCATAGCACGGTCATTTTTATTGGGGGGGGGTAACATTTTTTGAAAAGGGCACTTGCACATCCGTGGTGAATTGTAGACTTTTTTTTTTCTCCGGACCCTTGGCCTCCGTAAAATCAAAAAGCAGGGGGGGGGGGAATTTAGGTATGGACTGAAAATCTAATCCACATACCTTGATTCAAGTCGCCTGAAAAATGGGTACCCTGTACTATTGTGTAAATAAAATATTGGCTCCCCGGGCGTGCTTCGGTACGCCGGTCCTTCCCTTCATATCGCCGAGCATCATTACACGTGCTCCGCCGTTGTGCAAACAACTTAATCATCCACATTCACCATCGTGTTCGTGCGCGTCATACTGATTGGCTCCTGCTGCTCCATAATGCATATTCATTTTGCGCGCACCGTTCTTATTGGCTAAATGTTGATGCTACTTGATAAGTTAGCTAATTACACACTAATTACACACACGTCTAGACACTTCATGACCTCGAGAAATGTCTAGCTTTAGGGATAAAGTAGAAAAGGGACTTGAGCCGTAGTGCTCATGAGATCTAAGTGTATGTGAAGGTTTTTTTATAAAAGGTTATTATTCTCAAGTACCTTTGCAACAAATCTGTCATCAGAGTTTTGACAATGACGATTGTAACTTTGGACAATAGTTCTATAATTATGTCTTTGTATAAGTTTTATGACTTAAAGGAAAGTTTACAAGTTCCTATCTATAATATAGGTCTACTGTGTGACCCTAATAATGAATCTGTAATAGGTGGGCGCGAACATCTGAGAATTTTTGTTACACTGGCTTTATTAGCTCCCCGCCCATACCTTGAGGGCTGAATGGTATTAAACACGTACGAGCAAATAGCAACCGATTAAAACTGGTGTGCACATGAAAAGACATTTTCATCGGATGACGCCACATCATCCCTGCCGACGACTGCATGCAACCGTGACACGCTTAACACGTAACAAGGCTTGTGGCTATAGTTTCTTTTGCGTCTCTACAACGCACAAAAAAATGGTTTTAATTATTTCATTCCAATTTGTGAAGTATCTCTAAACTTAATTGGGCGGATCGGACTCTTTCGATGCTCCATATTGACAAAATAGCAAAATGTTACGGATGAAAGCGTTCTTGCCACTTTATGAAAAAAAAATTAAAAAAATACCCACTGTGCTTCGGGACCCAAAACGCAATCAAATATTCGACAATCTAATCTTCCAAATAATCTTCGAGATTTTTGTGTAGTTGAAATATCCTTGGCTCAATTTTATTTGTTGTAGTTGTTAATTTGTGATATAATGAATCAAAAGTTTTTTTTTACTGAAAAGAAAATTCAAGTTTTGTCGTTCAATTTTTGAAATCGTCCTGCTGCTCCCCCGAGTCAGGTACGACTTGACTCGGGTACGACTTGACTGGGGCGTAAATTTTGGGGTACGAGTTGACTCCGTACGAGTTAACCCGGGTACAGGTACGAGTTGACCCATTTCCATCTATAAGGGGGCTCCATGGTATAAGTACATGTACTTGAATTCAACAGGAAACACTGTCACAACAAAAGAAGAAAAAAAACCTTCCCTTTTCTGTTTAAATTTTGACCCAAGTTCACGCCCATTTTGATGTGATTTCATCATCGGATTGTCAAGGTCAAAATACTGACCCTGGAAGTTCCGTCTCTTCTGCCTGATTTGTGATTTCGTCATACCCGTGGTCAAATTAGGGTCAAACGTTGTACGAGAAATTAATACATGTAGCCGTTCTAGGAACCAGACCAGTTCGGCGTCTTTTTTCTCGTGGTTTCTGCGTGTATTTGTGTGAATATTTGGTTATGGAGATTTTTTTTGGCATCGTAGTTTGTGTGATTAAAAGCACGATTTTAAAATATGGGGTAGATTGGTTATAAATATGAGCAAAAAAGACCTAATTTTCTCAATCAGTAATGAAAATAGTCTGATCCCTTGACCATGAACGCATCATTTGACTGCAAAAACACCCGTAGCCGGCCGTACTACATGTATTTTTCCATCAGACATGTCAGAGAAAAGTCTGTTCTTGTGTGCACAGTTACAGCACAGTTTATACTTTTCCCATGAGTTGAACATGTTGAATATGTGAAATGAAACTTGTGTTTGCCTTGTGAACAAAAAGTCTTCCCTTCGCGTATGTGGAAACTGAGAAAACTGACGGGTGCGACAAATGATTATGTGCGCTCTTTGAAAATCGGCCTGGGGTCATTGCACGCGGGCTTATCGTACGCCTTACGATCTGAAGGTAAGCAAACAATCAACTCATCAATGCGGACTTTTTGCAATTCGCTTTTTGATATATTGACTGAAAAGGACTACTTCGCATAGCCCCATAAATGTGGCCTATTTACTGGACTGCCTCCGTAAACATAGGCCACACATCCACATGTACAAAAATCGTGTCGACGGAGCCAAATTTTGATTTTCACATTTAGGCTTAGTTTGTAGGTTTTTTTTGCTTTAGAAGCATACTCACCCTCTTTACAGGCTAATCAGAAAGTGCTGCCTTTTTCAGATGTCTAATTTTTGTGAAATTTCATGTTGAAATTTTGATACGCAAACGTGTAAAAATGAATCTGGAAATTTCACGAAAAATATACGTCTGAAAAAGGCAGCACTTTCTGATTAGCCTATAAAGAGGGTGAGTATGCTTCTAAAGCAAAAAAAACCTACAAACTAAGCCTAAATGTGAAAATCAAAATTTGGCTCCGTCGACACGATTTTTGTACATGTGGATGTGTGGCCTATGTTTACGGAGGCAGTCCAGTAAATAGGCCACATTTATGGGGCTATACTTCGCACAGAATGTATATTTGTATAGGAGGGGGAGAGAATCTGGCCATCACTAAATATTTCCCTCAGTGACCTCAGCCATACACTACAGATAGGCATCAGAAGAAAGTGATAATGTAAATAACGACAAATTAACGTCCTAAATTAGTCAAATTTTTGCAGGGAAAATATTGAAGTATTTACTGAGAAAACACTTAGAAATTTTCAAACCAGTCTCATAGGGTTTGTGCATAGGGTGAGACTAAGAAGCGATGGCCAGATATGGAAATCTTTCCCATTGCAAAAATGATGATACCGGTAAGACTAGCCCCATAAATGTGGCCAATTTACTGGACTACCTCCGTAATGCGTAAATAAAGGCCGCACTTGGAACATGTACTCAAAAATGTAGAACTTTGTCAGCTTTTGATTTTCACAATTAGGCTTTGTGGGAAAAGTTCCATACTCGGATGTCAATTTATCTGCTGCCAAACATATTTATTGTCACCTCACCTTGTCATTTGAACCAAAAGAAATCCAGGAAGCTGTGTAAAGGTGAAAAAAAATTTACTCAAAATGTGTTTTTAGAGCACATTTTGGATGCATACGTCGTGCAGAACTAACTTGAAGCAGCCGGTCAAAAGTGATTGTAGTGGCTGAAAAGACAGCGGTACGTTATACACGTGACATCAACAACCATGACGTCGCATGAGCCTGCCAATGATAGTGCAATACGTCATTATGAATATTTATTTTCTCATGAATATTTAGTTTATTTCAATGGATACTTCAAATACGTCCAAAGATTGATGATTGCAACAGCGATCGTGCGCGGCCTAGCGGTTAAGAGTCTCGTATATCAAGCAAGCGTCAGAGGTTCGAATCCCGATGAAGTAACTGACTGATTAATAAATAGAAAATAAGGAAAGGAGAGGGTGAGTGTAGAGGAGGGAAAGTGGAGGAATAACCATAAAAGATGTAACTTTTGGCGCTAGAAAATTAATTGAAAAAAGTGACGTCCGAGTATGGAATTTTTTCCGGCTTTGTTTGTAGAACTATATTTATGGGATAGAAAAAAAGTGCTGCATTTGTCAAACGTCTATTTTTCGTGTAATTTCCAGATTCGTTTGCACACAGTTGCGTATGAACATTTCAACATGAAATTACATGCAAAATAGACATCTGAAAAAGGCAGCACTTTTTTAATATCCTAGTATAAAGAGGGTGGGTATACTTCTATTAAGCAAAAATAAATTACGAACAAAGCCTAAAATAAATGTGAAAATCAAAATTTGACAAAGTTCTACATGTTCGGGTACTACTCCTAGAACTATGATGCTCCGCGTGACTATGATGCTCCACTCACGCGGAGCATCATAGTTCTAGGAGTATTCGGGTACATGTTCCAATTGTGGCCTTTATTTACGGAGGTAGCCTAGTTGGCCACATTTATGGGGCTACGGTAAGACATGAATCTGGGACTGAGAAACATAATTTCCAATGTTGTTAGGAAATACTTAGAAAATTTTCGTCACTCTTCATAGACTTTCTATACAACCGCTGAAGTATAACATCAGGTTGCATCATTCTTTCCTTTAACCCTTACCTTCCCAAATCCTCTAAAATCCTCTTTGCAAAATTGAGGATTTTGCAGGATTGAGGCTAATATGGCAAAAATGTGTGGCTGAATCGGAGGATGCACTGTGTCAAGGTCTTAGGCCGGACCTTGTGGTGTTCATGCTCAGCCGTGCATAAATTTAGGCCTCGATTATACTTTAAAATCCTCCGCACTGCTCCAGGATGTCACTGGCTCTGCCTCACCATATTGACAGTGATTGCTGGAGGATATTGCAGGGTTGAGGCAGTGGTCACCACTCCAAGGACCACTTTGGGCCTAATTTGTTTGGAATCATCTAGGGCATACAAGGGCAGATAGGACTTATCGTACTACACTGTACATGTAGTTCACGAATAAGATACCACATGTTCAGATGCTGAATATCAGCTATGCCCTAGCCATGCAGCATAATTTTATGGAAAGAGGGCAGGTTTTTGATTTATGAACGGAACACAATTGTTGCAACAATTGGAAAAATTGTTGCAACCTGACTCCACTTTTTCTTCATATATCATCTCAATGAAGGCCACTCATTACAAAAATTGTGATAAGACAGGAATCTGGGACTGAGAAACTTTTCCAATTTTATTACAAAATGTCTTAGAAAAATGTCTTGACCTTCCATAGACTTTGTACACAATCGCGAAAGGGTGTCAGGTTGGAACCTTTTTTTCAAGAACAAGAGGTGTCCTAAACTACAGGATTACAATGAATGCAACATGGACATGATGGAGAGCAAATTTGTCTTGCCTACGGCTAGCAAGGGTGAACCCTTGCTGAATGAGTTAGTTGCCTACTGCTATTGCACCTTCATACTCAGAGTTGTACAATAAGTAAACTAGCTATAGTCTGAAAACAATGGAACATAGGCCAAGGTGCTGTGAATGCAATTAATTGCAAACTAGAGTTTAGGCCTACCGGTACTTTACATAATTTGAATTATTTGCAGCCCAACAATAATTAAGTCCTCGCAGGGTAGACTGGTTCCCACCTCCCATAAAAATTGATAAGGTAGGGACCATGAAACCAGTCTACTTGC
Organism: Patiria miniata; assembly: GCF_015706575.1. NCBI lineage: Eukaryota > Metazoa > Echinodermata > Asteroidea > Valvatida > Asterinidae > Patiria > Patiria miniata. The sequence continues at coordinate 6,431,408 of NW_024037071.1, forward strand.
AGAGCCAATCTGTTTCGGCACAAACGGAACCAAAAGTTGGAAGTGCCCGATAACCAAAAAGTAGGGTTTTGTTTTCGTTAAATTTAACAAGGAAGTTTGAATATTCAATGATATGGGAACAAACTTGAACTTGTTGAAAAAAAATGAAAAGCAAGAACAGTACTTCTAAAAACACTTTTTAGCCAAAGTAAATGAACAATTTCAAACCTATATTAAAATGTCTGAGTGTCCACAGATTTTGAAGATTTTGTGACTTTCAATAAAAAACACTTTGTTTGGTTTCCCAAATATACAAACTAATAGAAATTTGTTTTTAAAGAATTTAGTACAGTGTCCCATAGAAGGGCTAGTGCATGACTGTAGCCTAGCACAATTTAATTAAGGTTCATTTAACAAAATTGTACACACAATGATTGCTCCATATTTTGATCAAGTTCAATAAATTTTAAGCACATGTGTGTGTTAAGATGGAATGCTAACACATTAAAAAACAACATGAGAGAGAACTCAGATTGAATTGCTTTCAAAGGTATTACGGTACCTACCATCAATGGCTTCATACAAACTACATGTAGTACCACCAGTTCTAGCCAACATTAGGTTTGTGCGTGTGGTGGTGTGAAGAGCAAAACCTTAAAATGGACAACAAGTCAAAAATATAAAGAAGTTAACAAACACAGCTCTGAGATAATAACTAAATAAGGCTACACAATACCTACTACTACCGTTATAGTAACAGCCCTATTTGACCTCTAGTACAGCCCTATTTGACAAAAACTACACTTGTTGACCTTTACGCTATGGGTCAGCACACACAATGGAACTTGGATGCTATCATACATGTAAATACCCATTGTTCACTTTACTTGGAAGTGTTGTTTTTCTGTGGTTCTGCGAGTCTGTTTTAAACCCCCTACATATGCACACTGTCGTTTTGAATGAAAGTCATTTCACATGTGTCGTTCTGTGTGCATGTTGTTAAAGTGCAAAAGATACTTTTGAGGTTAGATTTATGGAAGCCAGAGTCATTGGTATGAACTTCTATTGTTTTCCATTTTGTGGGGCATGGTAGATTGTCGACAAACAACATCTCCTGACACATGTATTGGCAAAATGGGTAAGTTGTCAAAAAAGTACAAAAATACAAAATGTGCGCATACGTACATGTATAATGTACGCATACACACAATATTTGCCTTCTGGTTAGAGAATGAATGTTATTGAATTTAATGAAACACGATGGTCAAAATATTCCTTTCACCTTAAAACCAAGTACATGAAAAGCCGCAAATTGTGTGTTTTATGGGTAACTACGGTAAAAGACCATCAAGAAAAAAAAAGTTGTGTTTTTCCTATTACATTGAAACAACTTTTTGTTCTGTGTTTGCTGTACTATTTAAAGGCTTCACGACATGGCATGGTATGCCATGGCAAAAAATGAAATTACTTTATTGCAACACTTTTGCCAACTTTTTTGTGGAAATAATCCTGCATTTAAATGCAGGATTATTTCCACATAAAGTTGGCAAAAGTGTTGCAAAATGTGATGCAATGTATCCCTATGGTATGTACACATTTTAGGGTAAAATATCCACTAGTGCACTAGGTCCTATCACATTTTTGCAACACATATAGGCCTATATGCCAACCTTAAGATGAGCCAGAAACCAAGCAAAATACCCCAATTTTTAACCATTTCAATCATTTTCAACCAAGTCCGTCACAAGGTCACGTGTTCCACAAGGTCGAATTCAAGGTCAAAGTAAAGGTTGAAGGGGTTGGGGTTTAAATTTTCAATTTTATGGGATCATTGACCCCCAAAACGTGTTTCTTCACTTGGTTGGCACATGTATGTGCTTAACATGTGAATGCTCACACTGACACAATGAATGCCTGTGAATATTGTTTCCAGCTAGACTACACAGACAGTCTTACAGGAATCTTGATTGACAGTGCTATAAAAGTACTTAAAGGGAAAATACAACATTTGCAAACATCAAAAAATAAAACTACCAAATCATTTTGAAATACCTTGCTGGACTGTGACAGTGTAAAGCATCCTGTAAAATCATGGCACCTAGTATACTGTCATTTTCAAGAAAAGTGGTATTTTTGTATCAATTTCCAACGCTGATCGGCCGATCAGCGTTGGAAATAACTGGCTTTTTTTTCAAATACTGGCCCCAATTGACCATCGCACTTGTTTGCAATCGATTACAAACCTATGAACGGGTACGAGCCAGCTAGACTGGTTCCCTGACCTTACAATTCCCCAATGTATGTAAACTGCTCTGTTTCTTCTTATATGGAGTCAGGGAACCAGACTACAGGAAAATGATTGTTTTTCTTGGTTTTTATAGCATTTTCGAACCCAAAACCTCAAAAAAGTCAGTGTAACTATATTTGCTATATATTTCCAACCCCCCAATTCCATCCATTTCTGTATATTCCCTTTAGTTTAACACAGCTTCCATCTTTTGTCTGCTTCATGGTCAGGCCATGTACATGTATAGAGCTTGAATGTCACGAATGACTGGTCAATTAATAGTATTGTCATCTGAGATGAGACAGTACACAACTGTTGCGTAGTGTCTCAACTACACAGCCATATGGTTGCGAAGGGCGATTTCTAAAGGTTACGTAACACTTTATTTTGAATGAAACTACATGTACATGTACACAGACATGGTCACGTTGGCGGGTGAAATCTTTGAAAATTAATTTCTCATGTTTGGAAGACCTTTCAGGATTTATTTCCCCTATAATGATCCAAGTATGTGCTAAAAGTCGTTGTGATATGTTCATTACTTTTCGTTGAAATTGGAAAAATAGGCCTGGCTACGTGCAATTTTGAAAATTGTAACACTGGCGTGCGCAATATCTATCAATCTTTTCAAGCCTCACGAATGTTAATGAGGTTCCATTACGGTGTGCAGTAAACAATGGGATAAAAGCCTCCTTCATGAGTTGTTAATTAACAAATATCACCCTATTTGCCGGCTTCCATTGGTCGATACCGAGATCCAGGCCATGTCACGCCGAGTGACGCTAATGAATATGCTAATATGCCCGTCATCATAGTGTGCTGGGCCGAAATCGGTCGGCCGTAGCGCCTATGGCGCTTTGCTGAACAATGCACATGGGTTGGGTTGCATCGGCAAATTTTTTTTTTGATCGTCTTCGAAATTTTCCATGAAGATGGTTCACGTTTCCAGTTTTAGCGTCCGCAACAACAGATTAAGCTGAAATTCGGAATATACTTAGATGATATAAGTGTTCAACTACTCGTGAAATAACAACTGGGATAAATTCCTTGAAATTGGGATAAATACATACATTTGGGGAAGTTTTCGAACAATTTCTTCCAGACTTGAAGAAGATCAGCTTTGACAGTAACCAGTATTGAGTTTTCGGCATCGATGACGGCGATTTATTCACTGACATGAAGTTTAGAATTTCTTCTTCAGTTACATGTAGAATGTAACATTTCAATCATACCGAGCATATTTTCTGAGAAACACAACGTTAAAAATGCCATGTTTTTGGGGGTTTATGAATTTCACTGCTCTGTTATAGCGTCTAAGTACGTACATGTTTTGTAATCAGATTAGTTTTGCCTAACAACAGCGACGCTTTGCAGTTAGCAACCATATGGCTGTACATGTGTGTGCATATCATTTAGAATACCTTTAGAGCTTTCGGTTTTACCCTCAGGGACAAAAGGTACCCAATCATGCGAACAGGGCCTGCAATTTAGTGGCTCTGCTAACCACAGCAATCTGTACTTCAGTTTGTAAGTTGTGCTTCCATTCATTGCTAGCAAAGAAATTCTGTGCTGACTCTGTATATTTAAGCACAGAATCCATACTTATAAGAGGAACAAATGCGCAATAGCGAACAATTCTTGCAAACATGTGAAATATTGTAACAAGTAATGCAGAATTTTCTACTACATGTAGGTCCAGTTCTCTGCCAATGAAATTTCTTGTATCATGTAACTCCCTGATGACGGAGTGCGAACGAACATTAAGCCATTTGAACTGAATTAATTGCCGCTATCAGGCTGTGAGTGGCTGCCATCTTTAAATGTTACACATTTCTGCCAATACCTCCAGTATATATGTGGTCAATGAAATGAATTAATTATGCAAAATAAGACTGCGTCTTGATCTCCAGATTCTGACCATTCAGCGGGCACCTTTTATCGGGTTTTCTGTAACCTGTTGGTGTATTACAAAAACAAACTGACCTATCAACAGCTTAATCCACATTTCTGATCGAAATGACTTCACTCTTTCTATTAAAAGCCGACTCCGATTGGCTGGTGCGCAGGCTTGCATAAAATTTGCATTGCTCAGGTATATCAGACGTTGGTTATGGAGAGGGTTCTGTTGGACAATGGGTGATACTTCTGGCTAGTCATTGGTTAGTTGGAGCTACCGGTATCTCCCCATTCAAATGGGGAGCTAATGTACATCCGCGTTCGCATTATTTGTTGGTGCCTAGATACTTTTTGTCACGCCCAACATGCGTGATTTTCTCGGAACTCTGTACATGATGGGACAGCCACTGGAAAGTTATGTTGTTTCAGACCCAACAGCAGTTCGGCTCATTACTCCTTTGGAAACATGCATTCTGAGCCATGCTTGCATCACAAAGCCCCTGTCTGGCACAGTAGGGCGACTTATTGATTATGGCTTAGGCCTCACACCTCATGTGCATCATCTGTCTGAGGCTCTAAGAAGAGAACTAAATCACCTATTGAAGTTGCAAGATTGATTGGAAGCCCATTGTCCATCAAAGTGTAAGATGAAATCTTACACTTTGTGTAGTTGAGAAATTATTCACACATGGTGTTTCCGCAAACCTTTCATTATTTAGTATCTCCACCATGCAAAGCCTCAAATCTTACGTAAGATGAAATGTTGAGCACTTAGGATTATTTTATTCCTGATGAGAATTATGGAGTGTTTTCCCAGGTCTGTGATTCGATTTTTAAAAAGTTACAACTCGTCAACCTGAGGGTCATTGATAAACTGGTTGATTGGTTATTCTGAAAAAGGACCACATTTGCAATTTGGTCTTTGGTTGGTACTGATCTTTTTTGCTGGATTTCCCTTTTTTTCCAAACTCTTAACCAGAGTTGAAGTAAAGCCAATCATAAGTCAGTCACAAGCCAAATCACAAGGCAGTCACAAGCCAAATCCCAATTCAGTCACAAGCCAAGTCACAAGCCAAATCACAAGTCAGTTACAAGCCAAATCCCAAATCAGTCACAAGCCAAATCCCAAATCAGTCACAAGCCAAGTCACAAGCCAAATCACAAGTCAGTTACAAGCCAAATCCCAAATCAATCACAAGCCAAATCGCAGGTCAGTCACAAGTCAAATCACAAATCAGTCACAAGCCAAATCACAAATTGCAAATAACAGGGGGGAACAAAAAATAATACATGTATACATGCTGTAGTTTAACTGAATATCTTGTAACTCGCATACAATTTAGACTGGGCGACTTGTGATTGTCTTGTGATTATAAGTTAACTGCAACTCTGACTCTAACGATGCTTGTATTTTCTCATCAGGAAGTAAACCCTGCAAAATGAACTTGGAGAAGATGGAAGAGGTGTATCGTAAGTGGGAGGCCAGAGCAAATCCTGCTCAGCAGAACTCACAGACACGGATGGTATGGACGCCAGCCGAGGCAGGGGGCATGCCCATCAGCAAACAGCGACGAAACGACAAATTCAGGGAAGATCCACCTCCAGAAAGACGGAGACGACGCTCAGGGAAACTGTCGCATCCGCCATCACTGGTCAGTAAAAGCATAATGTGCATGCGCTCTAGGGGTCACTGTGTAGTCTTACAGTTACTTAGTAAAGGCATTAGGTGTAAGACGAATCCCCAATTTTGTTTCGACTTTAGCTTCTTCAAAATCGTGCCAATGAGACTACACCAACAAATGGTCGTTTGTAACAAGACTTGGTGTTTAGGAGCTGAAATGAACCAAAATTGTACAGGAGTCTGTCAAATAGGGGAACTAAATATCTTGATCCATTGTTCGCTCAGACTAGTTGTCTGTTTTATGGGCTCCGTGCACAAGTACCCCCTCAACGCTCACAGAGAGAGACTTGGAGGAGACCACTGGGAGAGACATGTGAACGCATAGTCGCCAACGGCTAACGCTCATGCCAAGATGCTATGGCTTTCTGCACATTCAGAATGAAATAAGTCATGCATACTTTGTGCTATATGTGCGTGAACCAGTACGTGCATGCCATGTGTCCCGTCTACTTGGCTATCAAAAATGTGTAAAAAAATGCCTTGTCTTGTATGCACACGGAGCCCATACTAGGAATGGCAGAATTTTACTTTCCAAAGTATTCAGGCTTCTTTGATACACATTTTATGAATCGTCATTGCTTTTAGACTTTTCCCAGTTATGAAATGATGGTTGTACCATACATATACTGTGACAAATTCAGATCTTGGGTCCAACTTGATCAATATTTTTGTAGTACATGAACTGTCTTGTAAGCCCATTCATTAATACCTTCATTATAAACATAATTCACTAATGTATAAATGCGAGTTAGGAGTTAGAATTTATGCAATAGGTAATCTGATAAGAATTTACTGGTACTAAATGCAGTGCCCACATAATTTAAAGCAGTACCGGTACCTTGTACTCTACTTAATGTACATATGTACTGATTTTATCTCAAAAGTTGGCAATATGGGCAGTGTTAATGGACTTTTCTCGTAAACGTAAACAGAACCAAAGAACAAGGTTTTTTGCTATATTTGGAAATGAAAAAGCACAACTTGAACCAGTCCACGCTGGGATTATTTTGACAAGAAAGGAAACAAGGCACGGGATTACCTGGCCCAGGAAATTGGAATTTCCTTCACACAGAGTTCACAGGCTCTAAAACAAAGCCTCTTGACCCCAAATGTATGGTCTAATTGTAAGAGAGGACAAGATGTAATGTGATCGTGGTATCTCTTCTTCCTTTTATCCTGAGCAGGATCTGGTTCCAGAGTTGGCGCGGTTCAAGTATACACCGCCAGCATTCTACGACATGACTGGAGGGCAGCGACCATTCATGGGCAGATGCTGCGCAAACTGCACCAGTGGAAGCAGGGTGAGTCCAGAAGGAACTCTCCCTTGAATCCAGTGCTTTATCATGAGTACAGTGGTGTAGCCACAGGGGGGCGTGGGGGGGGGGGGCGACAGCCCCCCCCCCCCATGAAACCTTGTTGCCCCCCAGTCGCCCCCCACTGAGATTTTGAGTTTCTAAAAAAATTATCATTGATCTACATGACGCCCCCCCCATGAAATGTTCCAGCCCCCCCACTGAAAAATTCCTGGCTACGCCACTGCATGAGTAACAATATTTGCAGTGCTGTAGTTGAGTCCATCTTAAGTCCATCACAAGTTGTCCAGTCTTAGTCAAGTCACAAGCTATTCAAGCAAACTGTGGTAAATGTGTGTTTGTCCACTGACTAGACTTGTGAGTAGACCCATGAATGAATTAGGACCTGAGTTGTGATGGACTTGTGATGGACTGAAAAATGTGCACCCTTGAAGCCACTAGTTCAGACTAATTTGGAAACCTAGAGGTACATGAATGTAAGATTGATCTATGTGCTCCGTGCACAAGTACCCCCTCAATGGTAAGGAAGGGAGAAATGGGAGAGGCCACTGGGAGAGACATTGGAATGCATTGCCGACGCTGCCTGATGCTCATGCAAAGACGCTACGGCTTTGGCACATTCTGAATAAAAGAAGACAGCGTACCTTGCACTATACGTGTGTGAACCAGTACAGTGTTTGCCAATGTGGTGTGTCCTGCCACTGGGCTCTCAAAAGTGGTGAAAAAGGCGCCCTCTCTTGTTCACGCACAGAGAGCTCATGGGAGGATTCTTTTGGATTGAGGACAGTTGAGACCTACTTGTTGTTTATTTGTAATTTTGCTTCAGTAGAGGTTCCGGTTCTCGTATTGGAACCGGGTAGAACCGGGAAACCGAGGGAACTTCCCAGTACTAGTTCCTAGCCTGTGTATAAGTGAATTGAGTTTCTGACTGTCTGTGACTGATCAAACAATAGGAGGATTAAGAGCCTCCTTCTCAACTGTAGACTATGTTACTCTGATAACAGTACACTGAGTTTGCTTACATACATCAAGGCCATATCAGACTTTTAAAAATATAATCTGGACAGGTTTTCCATGAGATTTTTTTTACTGCAGAGCCTGTCATCTTTGAACATGCAATATCCTTTGTTTTCCCTAACATGTAAAAAAAATTTCAAGCAAAAAAACGGTATGTGTCATTTTGCGCCATGCACTGTAAAGTTCGTTTGCCAATATTCAGGGTTAATGTGCTGATATAACTCAGACTCGCAGCCTTGGTTTTTCTTGTCGTAATTCAGTTACGTAAGTTTTGGGTTACGTAACTTTGTAATTGTATTGATTGATTGTAGCCAATGCCCACTTGTACACTCTCAAGGAATTGTTTTTCATTATATTCAGATTTAGTACCAGGTGCAGAGAATGGCTTGAAAGCTTTCAAGTGACAGATTCAGAGAAATACTTCATTTTACATGTATTTGCCTAAAAAGTAATATACAACATTTGCAAACATCAAAAACAAAACTACCAAATGGAGAGTTATAATAATTGTTTTTCGCAGAAGCTCTAAAATCTGTGAGGGGGATGATACCTGCTGTGATATGGGGTTGAAAACCTTTGAAGGTCACATGTGTACCTTTGTCTTTTAACAATCATCAGTAGAGAAAAAAGAAGAATACAATGCCTAGATTAAGTCCAAAACCCTTATTTTTGCAGTATAATCAATATGCCGCAGCACAACGGGTGGAGCATAGAGTGCAGTGCAGGATGATACCTGCTGTGATATAGGTGGAAACCTTTGAAGGTCACATGTGTATCTTTGTCTGTTAATAATCGTTATATCTTTATCCTTATTCTGTAGTTGTCCCCAAAGCAAATACTCCGGGATACTCATCCAGTTTCTTCCCACGTACTGCCTTACTTTGGAATTCACTTCCTGCATCCTGCTTCCCTTCCACTTATAACCTGTCCCAATTGAAATGCAACATCAATAGTCATCTTTCTATTTTATTATTCCTCTTCGTCAATTCCCTTTCCCCCTTAGCCATCACCTTGAGTGGCCTGTTTTGGGCCTTTTGGTTGGCGATTTCCCATTAACAAAAAAATTAAAATGAAAAAAATAATCAGTTAAAAAAACAATTGACGTTAATAATTTGCCAAATTTTTAGTCCAAAACACATTTTTTTTTGCAGTATAATCATTAATTAATAGGCCACAGCACATCAGGTGGAGTGCATGCATTGGATAAGGCCAAGAGAGAAAAGAAGTTGTTTTCTATTACGTTGAAAAAAATATATAGGGTGGATGGATGGGTAAAATCCTTTTAATTTTGCTCTAGATTTTTATAGCAAGAAAAGGTAGATTTAGATGATGTTTGAGCTTGGCTTTTATTTTCTATTTTTTTTTTGCATACATGTACATAACAGTTGCTACACTGTCCATAGGTTTTGCTGCAAGGTGCAACAAGAGTCAAGACCACACTTCTTACCAACTTACGAAAAATGAAATAAAACTTTCAAAAATTCAGGGCGATGTCTGCAAAACTGAGGGTGGGGGAGGCTCCATAAGTTTTTAAATAGTTGCTGTTTAATTCAAGTAAATAGGTTGGGTTTGGGAAACAGGACATGCATATTATTTTCTTGACCTAAAACTGTTGAGCGATGCCATGAAACTGGTGCGCAGATCTAGATCTTTGTAAATGTCTTCATCAAACAGACTCTTGAGCTATCACATCCCATCCCATTCCCAGTCATAATCAAACCTTACTTGTCTCTCAGACAAATCAGAAATATTTTGGGTTTGGGGGGTTACCGAGTTTTGAGTGAAGGTTCTAGATGTCTGTGTTTACAGCTCTCTTGCACAACCCATGTGCCCTTATCTCAGGGACTTTGATACCTGTGTGAAATTTTTGAAGTGTGAGTGTACGTGAAGTTCAGAAAGTGATTTCAATTATTTTGTTCTTCTTTGTCTGGGCAGGGAGTATTGGTTGGAGTATTATAACAGACTTTTTTTTCCACTTGATAACAGTAAAAGGACAAGTTCCAACCTTGATAGTGTTATCAGTGTTTGACTAAAAAAAAGAGGGGAAAAAGGAAAGAAAAAGAAATTGCTTCTGAAGGCTGGTGCCTTTACCACTCACCCACACACCCATCTTTGTAATCATTGGCAATCGTGGACCCCCCTATTGTCCCTAATCCTCATTCCTTTGTTTGTACTTAAACTTTTAGCAACAGCTGGTTTTGTACACGAATTTCAATCGTGGACGTTCGGTCAATCATGGACCCTTTGTTTGTGCCCTAAACCTTCTGTCCCTAGTCCACGATTGCCGGTGTTTACATACTGACACCCACACACTTGCTTCAAAACAGACAAACATACATTCAACTCAAATTGTACAGTTTAGTAATTCAAAACAAAACAAACAAAAATCAGTGATAACTTATTCCAGATCTCGATCATTTGAAATACTTGAGTTGAGCACTGTATGCCTGACATTTTAGTTTTTCTGTTTGCGTTATCATCAGCCTTAAACATTTCTTAAGGTTTTGAAGTTGTTTTTGTTTAAGCTGAGAATCCTTTGGAATCACACAAAATGTAAAATTGTAATGCTTAACGAACATCCTATGGCATGTTCTGTGTTTTAACAAACTTAAAACTGCATAGTAATGGTACATTTAAAAGTGGAATAATGAACAAATACCCCCCCCAGCGCCCCCCCCCCCCCCCAAAAAAAAAAACCCCAAAAATAAAAACAGACAATTGTGGATTTTCACTAGATCATTCCTTTTTTTTTATTCAGGAGATGTTGTTCACCTCCGATATCCCTGGCATGGGCTTCCGGAATGTCTTAAAATTCAACAAACCAAGGTGGGTAAAGCCAAAATTGTTGTAAATGTAGGGGGGGGGGTAGCCTTTTAAATTGTTCAGGGGTATTTAGCTTGTCAAAGCTACATTATATATCCTGCCACGTGGTAGCTATGGTAACAGTTCAGGTGATTTACCTACATGTTTGTACAAGTTGACCTTTCCATCTAAGCAGGGTCAAATTTAGCTGTTTGGAAGGAAAAGATGCATTTTCAAGAGTCGGGTACGAGTGGCAAGCTTTGTAATAACCAGTCAGGATTTTGTTTCTTTTGTATTTTTTTGTATTTGTGTGTCAATTTTGTTTGTCGTATTTCTGTTAAGCATTTTTTTAAAATCCACACCATGATAAAAAATAATTTGAAAGTCCAGCACCCAGAAAGATGTATCCATGTAATGGCACATACTGTCATATTACAATAGTCTGGACAATACCCAACACAACTTCACAAGTACTGTATGTGTACGCTACGGTACATGTAAATTGTACCTGATCTCCTACATGATACCCTGATGTCCTTGCTTACCGCATAACGCATTGTGCTCACTTCATCATGTCATTTCCTATTGCAACACTCATTCAGGGTCATGACCCCTTAGTCAGAGTCAGACACCCAGACTACTTGACCTTGCTGCTGCAATATTATTACATGATAATATCTTTCTGTGCAAGCAGCTGCCGTTTGTTTTTTATGACCTTTTCTTTCTTTCTTTTAGTATTTCATCTGTATTGGGAAAAGATAAAAAGAAAACAGCATTGTTAAAAACAGTTTTCAGTTGATGTCTTGTTGAAAAAAAAATTAAAATAAGAAAGAAAACGATAAAATAGTGTCTTTCTTTTGTTGGGGTTGGGACAGCATGGTCTCTTTCCATGGGGAATGGCTCGGTTTCCAGCCAATTAAATGTTTCAGGTTTTTATACTTCTTGTAACTTGTTCTCAGCTCATATTTGCAAAACACATAAATTTGCTCAGCAAGAATTTCCTTTTATTCAAAATATGGGACCATTAAAGTGCATATCTAAAATGTCCGTGTTTGTTTTTTGACCCCAGAGGAGGCATAATTGCGAGGTACTTCCCTCAGATCTATCTAGCGTATTCTGAAGGAGTCAACTACAGTTATCCTTCAGCTGGTGAGCTGGCTAAGGAAGTCCTTGGAAGCAGGAGGTCTGTCAATTGATTGATTTTTTTTTTGCAACAAAAATAAAAATTAATAATGAAAAAAAGTTTAAATATGTAAATATAAAATGTGGTATGACTTATGTGTTTTTTGGTTTTGATTTGAATTTCAGAGTGCATGCAGCAATTCACAAAGGTGCAATATCAGATTCAGAAGGTAGGCTTGATTCGCTGGAATTTCGTCTGGAATTTTCCCTTTTGTTCCTAAAATATATTTCTTGCAAATGATAATGATGTCAAATTTCATTTGAATAAGAGTTTAAAGTAGTTTAGGTTTATGAATGCTGAGTGATAGAACTATTTAAAGCAGTTTTAGGAAATGAACAGTCATTGAACTGATGGAAATCAGTCCAGAAAAGTTACCGTCTCTTTAATTACAGAATTACTGGATATATAAAGAGAAAACAAGAATGTTCAGATCCAGTTTTTATAACTTGAAATGATTTGTTCTTTCATTCCACTCTGTGCGGGTTGCAGGCAGAGCAAAGGAGGAGTTTGAATACAACAAAGCATTGCAGGGACATGCCCGTAGGGCGGGCCAAGTCCTGGGAAACATGGCCGCATCCACGTCAAATGTGGTCTTGAGGTAGGTCCATGTTTCATGGAAATGTATTCCAGAAATATAAGATTAGTATTTTGAAACAATGAACTTGAACATTGTAAGTGTGATTGCATCTGAAAGGATTGATACATTACTTGAATCGCTGCAGTTATGGATAACTGAGCACCAATGACTTCCAAATAAAAAGTGTGACCATCTTCATCCAAGTTGATCTTACATGGGCCTTATTCACGAGCCGGCCATATTGAATTGATAGTTAGGAAAAATCTTAATTTTTGGAACTTGCGAAGAGAAATGAAAGCAAGTTCATTTATAATAAATTCGAGTCTGCTTCAATGAGTAATATAAAATTTGTAATTAAACATACCCTAATGGTTAAAGTTGTATTAAAAAAAAAATGATAGTAAAATAAGGCTGCATTGTGCCTGCATAAATAGTCTGGCGCCATCCCATTACACAGTTAACAATTAATGAAATACTAACAGGGAACTCGACAAAAATGGCCAACTCGTGAATAAGGCTATTTGTTGGTGACATGGGCTCACCCAATAATGTGTATAGCTTTGGATTGCGCAGGCCTCCCCTTTTAACACTGTCCACGTTGACGGAGAGTTGTTTGGTAAGCTCATTTCACTGCTTGGAATCAGCCAAAACTTTACGAACCACTCCATGTACTTGGAAACCAGGATCCTTGTACTGAAGTCTATGATGCGAAGCTGTCTAACGTATTCCTGCCAAACTTGGAACCTAAATCAACGACAGCGGGACAGAATCGAGTCCACATATGTCTCCTTCCTAAGGAGAATGATTCGCGGAGGATAAAATTGGAAGGATGACGAGTTCAAACTAAAGCTGAGTAATGTCGACATCTTGCGGATTTGCAGATGCGAAAAGCTTGCTGAATTCGTACAGCGTCAGCAAACAAAGTACCTAGCCCATCTTGTCAGACAACCAAACCCTTACCTCGCCAAGCGTCTCTTGTTCAATGATCTTTCAAACAGATGTGAGAAATAAATATTATGCATGTATTGGAAACTGTTGTTTATTCAAGATAACGAGACATTCAGTTTGGATGAACAATGTACCGTATTTGTTAAGCATGAGCCAAATGTTAATATTGTCTACACACATTTTTTTTTAACCCTGTTTATAAGCATTGAATTTTTTTTTTAAATTTTGTTATATTTTGTCATATTATACACTTGCAGGGCTCATATATTGCGAAACTAATGCACTTTGTGATTAGAGATTCTTATCATCTATTTTTGGGACCTGATGTCAGTTGGTTATCGCTTCTGTTGTTTCTGTCTGGAAACAATGATTATTTTTTCCCCGCAAATAAACATGTACATAGGGATGTTGCGTCATTAAGCTAATAACCAAAACAAACCTTTTTAAGCCAAAAAAAAAAATCAATTTGGGAGTCTGCACTTCAATCTTTGCATTTTGTTTACTTTGGTTATTCATTACCAAACTACTGAACTCATGTGAAACAAATGTTATTATGGACTTTTGATGTTTGTCATGATGTAAACTGCACACAAATGAATGCGTCTTCACTTCAGACACTACGTCACAATCTATTTTTAACTTCGGCAGCAAATGTTGATGGGCAAAGTAAATGTAAAGGGCAAAGGGTTGTTTACATGTTTTATTTACAAATATTGAGCTGTAAAATTTGGCTGTCTACATGGTATCAGTAAGGCATTTGACGTTCTGACATGATTGAAGAACTTGACCCTTCACTAAGCTGTGTGCCAATTAAGTATTTTGTGGTGTGCTATGATGAAAAGCAGTAAACAACATTTCACCTTTTGGGATACAGCCAAGTTAATACAAAATAACTGTCACAGAAACGGAGGTTGGATTTGAAGTTCAGATCAAATCAGTCCAATGTACATGTATATGGCCAGACTTCTAAAAAACAGTGTTTTCAATTTTTAGTCAACAATTTGAGTGTTACTTGTATTTTTATTTCTTTGCATAAATTGTATTTACATGTCTGTACATGTACTTGTAATACATTACACACATAATGTACATGTGTGTACATAATTGAGTACTACATGTACAGCAAACTGTTTACATTACTTTGTGATTCTTGATTCATGCAATGACTTCAAACCAAAGCAGCAATTTCTTCAAATACAATTTTCTGGTACTTTTGAGCATTTTTCTGTGTAAGACTGTCCTTCCAGTGCCTAATTAAAATGATATCTGAATTTAACATGGGATTAAGATTGGTTAGTTATTATCCTATTCAATATCTTTTCAGGGCTGTGTGATAAGTTATGGTTAAATATTGCTTAATATGTGCCTGCCAACCTCAATGCCATGTCCTTGCTCTTGCATAATACCCTCCTTTTGCTTGATTAGTCACAGACAGTTAGCAATTTATTCCCCTTCCCCCTCCATGACTTTTAGACAGGCTAGTCACCAACAGTCAGATCTCATTTCTATCGGCATAGTGAGTGTTCATATTCCATCAACATACCAGTACAAAAGCAGGTAGCTGGTAGTTAATCTTCTACAGCCAAAGCATACATGTAGCTGTATCAAGTTTCATAACAATCACAACCAGTCAATCCTTCTTTATGTACATGTAAGAAGGGAACACTCAACTGTTTAAAACAGTCACTTTATTTATTTTATCTGCTGGGTTGGCTTTGTTGTATTTGCCAGAAGGAGAAGGAGGGTTTAAAAGCTTTTAGGGCAAGAACGTTGCATCCTGAAATCATAATATATTATCTCAATGAAGGCCATTCATTGCAAAAATGTTGAAAAGACATGAATCTGGGACTGAATTCTTTCTCCAAATTTGTTGGAAAGTACTTTGAAAATGCACTCAACTCTTCGTAGACTTTGGTCATCAACTTAAATCTTTCATGGAACCTGATAGACTAGAGTCCAACAGTGTAGAAAGCCATGCCATATTGTTCTCCCAGGGTAACTGAATTATCTCAGACATTCATTGCCAAAGCGATGAGTAATCTGTATGTTTGTTAGTCTAGTTTCATGGCTATATGAAAGGACTTCATCTAGGGTCGAAGGCTGTTTCTTTTTTTTCTATTTGTTGTGGGCTTGTTTCGTTGGGTTCCATTCCCCCCCCCCCCCCCTAATAAAAATACCCTGGATTGTTCATTGCCATTAAGATTAATGATGATGTTTGTTCAAGACCCATCCGCCAAGGTATTTTTTATTTTAGTCCTAAAAGCTTGGGGAAAGCAAACTGTTTTAAAAACCAAATTTTATCTACCAAGTTGTTAAAAATTAACTTGGATGTCTAGATCTGTATGTTGTCAGTTCCTTGCCTATTTTGTAATGTACTATTCTATGTATTATTAATAACAATTTGTTGTCTGTTGGTTCCATGAAATACATCAATTTGTTGGAAAGATAAATGTTTCACTTTCACAACATGATAATACAGTGGTACTTACCTCTTATACATGTCCAAACGTCTCAATACTCCACCTCACCAAAAATTCTCTTTCACTAGGGAAAATTTTCAGAACCGCACGGCTTCTCAAAAGAGATTGTTCACATGGTGTCACCACAAACCTTCACTGGCTTACACTACCACCATGCAAACTTTCAAAACTTACTTCATTTTTTTGTAACAGTTCAAGATGATTCTAAGCAAAATAGGTTGCTTAGTGTTTTTTATATGCTGAGCAAAAAATAACAGAGAACCAATCACAAGTAATATACTTGGCGTGACATTTTGGCTGGTAACCGGTTTGTACTAAGGAGTGTTTTAAATAATTTATGTGCTTACACATGTAGCAAATTGGCCCTTGGTTTGTGACACTGCTGTTAACTTTTTCCTTTTTCCTGCTGTGTTAAAAATATCTGTTTCTCTCATCCTTTGCAGAATAACAGGCTGGGTGCTCCTGAAAGTTCTGGGGATGATTCTCTTCTGTGTGAACGTCCACCAAGGACAGATAGAGATGCTGAAACGTGCCGCTAAGGTCAGTAAACGCATTGGCTGTTTTTAATCTTCCAGTACCCATAAAAAATGGCTGGTTTGTTTTCTTCCAGAACCCTAGTAATGTTCTCAGTATTCAGTGAATGGGTAGATTTGCATGTATTTCTCCTTGAAGGAAACCTTACAAGTAACGGACAAGGTGGTGCCTCGGAACGAGTAAATTTAAAAGGTTAACCATCATCCTTTTGGGGGGGGGGGGAGGCCACCTTTTTCAGTGTAAAAGAGAAAGTGCCGCTAAGGTCAGTAAACACAATGGCTGTTTTTTATCTTCCAGTACCCATACAAAATGGCTGGTTTGTTTTCTTCCAGTACCCTAGTAATGTTCTCAGTATTCAGTGAATGGGTAGATTTGCATGTGTTTCTCCTTGAAGGACACCTTACAAGTAACAGACAAGGTGGTGCCTCGGGACAAGTAAATTTAAAAGGTTTACCAAGGCCACCTTTTCAGTGTAAAGGAGAAAGTGCATTGACTCGGTACACAAGTACACCTCATTGGTTACAAAGGGGACGAAAGCTTGTGTCTTAAGGATTCACGTTTATGATTGGAAGTCCTTAGTGTCATTGGCCCATGCTCGGTATTTATTTTCTACTTTTCAAAGATGCAATTTGCGTCGGTGTGATGTAAATTCAACATTGGGTTTTGCCCTTCACCTACCCGGTACTTAGATGTTTTCTTCTAAATACTGTATATTCAGTGGTGTCCCAAGCGATTTTCTGCTACTAAAGATAAAAAAATCACAAGACCAACAGAGGATAATTTTTACAGCATGTTTAGTTGGTTCATCATCTTTAGGCTCCCGAATCATTTTGGAGATAAAGATAAAGTCAATCAGAAATACACCTGTGTTTTAAAAATGTCCCTGGTGGCATTTTTTGAAGGGGGGGGGGGGGTCTTCCCACATAAAAAAAGAATGATGTCAAACACGTTTAATGGACCTTTCCTGCCAGTCAATCAATAGTACGCATTGATCAATCGCAACTTTATGTCGGGAGACTATGGTAGCTTGGTTTGTTGGCCATAACGTGGTTGTTTGTATTTTTTTCTAGGAGGGGGTACCCCTGGTGATCATGCCAACCCACAGGAGTCATCTGGATTACGTCCTCATGTCATTCATCTTGTACATCTACGGCATCCGGGTGCCGTTTGTGGCAGCGGGAGACAATCTCAACATCCCTGTCTTTGGGTAAGACACACATCTGACAAGGGTTATGTTTTCATTTTTAGTGTTGTTTTGGAATCTCTGAAGTGCCTCTTTGAGTTTGTGAAGAGGGTTAGGGTTCATGTTTGGTTGAAACTGCCCACGTATTGAAGCTTGGAATGAATTGGCATACACAATTCTCTTGATGCGAAGGGGAAATATGGCTTTACTTGCCAACACTTCATGAGATAACTACATGTATATCAGCTTGATCAGCTTTCGATCGCATTTTTTTGTCAAAATTAATCTTTCTGATTTTAACTTTTTTCCTTTTTTTTTTCTCGTTGGAATTAAGATGGGTGATGAGAAAGCTGGGAGCGTACTTCATCAAGAGGAAATTGGATAAAGAAGTTGGCAAGAAAGATCATGTCTACCGGGCACTCTTGCACACGGTAAATTAAGGAAATGGTGTCAGAAGTGGGATGAGCAGAAGTTTCAGACTGGCGTCCCAATGTCATGTCAAGCTTAAACATGTATTTAGAGCAACTGAAGATGACCAAAATAGAATAATACTTATCAGTACTAATTTTTCATTGACTGGATGGGATGCTGAAGACAATTTGAATAACTGCAACATAAATTTGGTGCCACTTTTTGGTTGTGCTTATTTCACTTACATATATATTCACATTGTCTTGTTTGCCTTTGCAGTATATGGAGGAAGTCTTACGGACTAATCAGAACATGGAATTCTTCATCGGTGAGTGCCATAGGTTTTGGAGGGTTTACTTGGTTTCGTTTGTTTGTCTGTGTTTTGGAGGTGTGGTTTTTCTGTTTCTGTTCCTTTTTATGTCTCTTAATTTTTCTGTGTTTTCATTTTTAATTTCTCTGAAAAGTGACCTAAATTTTTAATTGAAAATGTCGCCAAACTTGGAGGGGGGGGGGGGTTCCCCCTTCTCCCCCACCCTGCATGATACACTTTTGATACAAACCTTTTGTGTTTAACATCAACAACCGTTCACAGTTTGCCCTGCTTAAATTTTCAGAGGGAGGAAGGTCACGAAGTGGCAAAGCCCTCGCCCCCAAAGGAGGCCTGCTGTCTGTGATTGTTGACGCTTACTATGATGGTGAGTCCTGAATCTGCTAAATGTGATTGAATGTGACAGTTCTTAACATTTAACATCCAATGCCCTTCATATGGTTACTCTTCATTGGACTCGATGCTGCTTGAAAGAATTTGGAGGATTTTGGAGGATTGAGGACGGTTACTAGCAACATTTGGGTGTTAAGGTTAAAATGCATGTACTCCGATAAAAATATTTGGCATCACTTACTCTTGGTAAATAAAGTCCTTACTTTTCACTTCAGGGATCATCTCAGATGCATTTTTGGTTCCTGCCTCCGTGGGTTATGACAAAATTCTGGATGGAGACTTTACAAACGAGCAAATGGTAAGTCTCATTTTGTTATATCATATTAGAATACTTAACCCTCACCATTGGTCTATGCATAGAAACTTCTGCCTTTAAAGTTGAATTCAAAATGTTATGGGCTTCGGTAGTACAAAAAAATTACAGCATATGTTAAAAAAAGGGATGTTCCTTCACAGCTCAGACATAACAAACTCTTCTCCCCCCCCCCCCACAAAACAAAAAGGGGGGGGGATTAAAACCAAAGTTTTCAAATAAATTGATTTCATTTGTTGTAAAGTGATTAAGATTTTTGGGGTAAGAATATCAATAAGTTGTGGGTTATTTATTGTCTGCTATTATCCCTTCCCTTTCAGGGACGACTAAAGAAAAAAGAGACCTTTATTGGCGCACTGAAAGGGATCTGGGGTGTCTTTACCTCCAAATTCGGCCAAGTCAGGGTGGACTTTGCAGAACCATTTTCACTGAAGGTATGTGTTAAGTCTCTTTTATTAGTAATTGCACATTTGAACAGGGCCAAATTTCTTGGAACTACAAAGCACGGGAATGTTTCTTTTTTCTTTACATCTCCAGTTTTTTTAGAGGTGAAATTTACAAGAAACCAGCCCAACTGTACATACAAATGTTTTCCTCATAATGTTGAACTTGAGTCACATTTAATTTTCTTATACACAAGCATTTGTGTGAGGTCTTTGAAAGCTTCCGACCGGAGAACTTTCATTTATGTCAGACTAGTGTTCCAGAGTTGTGCAAACTACATTATTCCGACGATTAGAATTAAGTTCGACATTTCAAACAATTGTAAGTGACTACATGCCAATAAGGGGGAGTGCGGCCAAGTGGTAATGGTTCGTTTCTCATGATAAGAGGGTCAGGGGTTTGAATCCAGCTGCTGGCTATATGTTGTGTCCTTGGCCAAGCCACTTCATCCCCACTTACCTCTCTCCACCCAGGAGTATGGGTACCGGCATTAGCTGGGGAGTAACCTGCGACGGACTGGCATCCCATCCAGGGGGGGAATAAATAATTTTCTCAGTCGTTTCTTGCCACTGAAAGCGGAGATAAGCACCGACCTGATGGGCCACACTTGCTCGTGATAGACTTTACTTTTACTTTTATGTGCCAAAGATGGACCTTTGTACTCCAAAGTTCAGTCAATGGAAAATTAGTTCAAATTGTCCTCCTGTCTGACACAAATTTTATGTGCGTTGATTTAAGTTGCGCAAATACATATTGGCTGAAATGGGTGTCAAAGCCTGTCACCCCCTCCCCTTGGACCCTCTAACCATTGCCTTGTCCTTTACTCAGGAGTACCTAGACTCTGCCCAGATGCCGTCCCCACTCACCAGTGAACTGTCCTCCCACGGCATCCACCGGCCTCACCCCCATCCAGTCTTGAAGAAGACGGTCAGTGACCACTCCCTGTACGGCACCGACGTGGTGGTGGAGGACCAGAGGCAGCTTGTCAGGGGTCTCGGGGAACATATTGTCTACGGTCAGTAAAAAGAATTTCTTCCGTTTTAAAAAAATTCAGATCAGTAGAACATATATTGCTGTACTTTTATGTCAGTAACAAAAACATTTACAAAAGAGGGAAAATAAATTATATTCAATTGAAATTTATTTGAATTTCCATAAAATTACGTCACATAATTTTGAGATGGTATGAGTTGGCAAAAGTACACATGCTAGTAAAATATCTATCTCCTAACAAAAGAGGAAGTCTGGAGATTTTTGTCAAAAATAATTTCAGGACTAAATCGCAGTACATTGTTTTGATTCTACTTATTAACAAAGTGCTGTACAATATTTAGAAACTTATTAATCAAAAAAACGTGTGTTTGTTTTCCTGCGCTACAGATGCAGTGAGAGTCAACAGTATTATGAGTACCAACCTGGTGTCATTTCTCCTGATGACAAAGCACAGACAAGTAAGAATTTGCTTCTTCATTTTTGTTTTTAAATCTTATATTGCATCGGAATTATTGGCTACGGTTCGCAGTAACACACTCTATGAGAAGTGGCTTCCATAGGAACATGTAATTGCAAGCCGCAGCCAGTGAATTCACATGCGGCCTTATTGAGGCTAACTAGGGAATAGGCAGAACTAGAATTAAACACATTTTAAAACAATCTGCTTTTATAAATATTTACATTCTTTTTGTGCGGGGGTGCCTTCTGTAGCTAGGGAATGGAGACAATAATGTGGTAAATGATTTGAAAAAAGTTTGAATACTTGTAGTTAAATGTGCCCTTCCAATCTATTTTTAGGGTGTGGAGTTCAGTAAACTCGTGGAAGATGCCGAATGGATGAAAGGCGAGATCACAGCCAGGGGTCGCGACGTTGGCTTCTCTGGCGAGATGCGAGCGGTAGTCAAGCACGCTCTGGCCCTTATGGGACGAAACCTGGTCAATACGCAGTCTCGACAGCAGCGGCCGGACGTGGTCAACGAAACAGAGAGCCAAGATGCCAAAAAGACGAGGGTTACGGAGAAGGCAAAGGAGGGGGCGGAGAAAGAGGGAGAAAAACAAGCAGGAAGAGACCAGATGGTGGTGCCCAACATGGCCCTACCAGAGGTCTTTGTGCTGAGTTACTACAGCAACACGGTCATCTCGGTCTTCCTGCTAGAGTCAGTTCTTGGTGAGTCTTGTCCACTTTCTCTCTTTAACAATCATGATGTTGTTTTTGCTGGACGTAAAGAGCCAGTCTATTGTCCTCTGAGTCTGACTGTCTGACTGGCTGACTGGCTGAATCACTGAGTAAAAATAATGTCTTTATCTCAGACTTTTGGGTTCTATCCGCTAGGCAAGCTTAAATCTTCTCATGTCCTAGTTCACCTTTTGCTGTGGATTATCATCTAACACTGCTTGTGATTGGTTGTTTTCTCACTGTCCACAGCCAATGCAGTGATAGCTGTAGCCAATCAGGAGATGCATACTTTAAACCCTGGACAGCAGAACAAAGTCACTCTGTCCAAAGACAGAGTCCTGCAAAAGGCAACGGAGCTGTGTGACCTGCTTCAATTTGAGTTCATCTTTGTACCGGTAAGCAACAAGTTGTCATTGCACGGAGAAAACAATACCCTAGAAAGAAAAAGGACTTTCATGTTGTAGGTGTTCAAATAAAGATATTCTTTCAGGACCCAAGAAAATTAACTTGTTTGATTGGTTTGGTGTCCCTTTGCAGCCCTGTGGGTGTCTGTACACAGCCCTTTCTGATGCTCTGGACAAGTTGATAATCAGCGAGATCATCCAGTCAGAGCAGGTGAGTAGGACATTGATTTGATTCTTGAAGCCTGAAAACCGATGACAAACCCCTCCCCTCAGTCCTGTGTACTTCATTTTACAAACCAGCACTGCTCAAATATCTCAGCTTTTGAGGGAATCCTGGATATCCCGGTCACAGATCTGAAGAGTTGAAGATTGACAAGAGACTGTTTGAGACTTTTCTGAACCTATTCAGAACACTGACCTACACTGCCATGTATAATTGCAAGCTTTCTATGGGTTTGTTCACAAATGTTGACACACGCAGAAGGTTACATTACATTCATTTACTGCTCTGTAGTATTGGTCTGTGGCTAGGCCATACTTCCCTGAAAGATATCTTGGCAAAAAAGTAAATCAACTCAGTTGTGAACCACTGATCGACTAGTGTTTGATACATGATGTAATCTACGCCTCTAACAACATTTGAACATCTGTAGTCAAAGGATGGTCTAAAATTCATCACAGAATGTCTTATTCCTGGCTCACTGCTTGCACATGATGAGTCATGTTCCAATGTTAGCCTGGGTTTGAGTGAAGGAAAATCTAACTGGTTAACTATAGTTCTTGCTGCAATTTGTTGTAAGTCGAAGTTTGCATTGTCCATGGCATGCAGGATGTCAGTGATGGCTGTAGCAGTCAGGACAGCAGGTGGGCACGGCGTGTGGCGTCATCCTCTGCCTGGGGCATTGATGATGACAAGGACGACGAGGACTTTGGCATATGCACCAAGGAGGAGCAGATCACGGTAAGGGTGCCCTCTTGTGACCTGATCAGGAAAGAGGCAGGCTAGAAATCAACGAAATTGAATAGGTCATTTGAACATCAGATTCCACATCACTCGGTTTCAAATTTATTCAAAGAAGGATCCCAGAAAGCTTTTTGTGGAATCTGTCTTGAGTCCTCACAAGTCCATCACAAGTCCTCCAGTATCGACTCAAGTCATAAGCTATTCAAATGAATTGTTACATAGGCATTTTTTTGTTGCTGTTCTTCATCCGTTACTTATGACAGGATTTGTACATGTTTTGTGATTTACTTCTGAGTGGACCTGAGATTGGCTTAACTACATGACTTGTGCTTGACTCTTGTTCTGTGACTTAACTCCAGCTCTTCTCCCCCCTCCTTTCTTTTAGGTCAACTCCTCCCCTGAACTGCTGCAGAAGCTGTTCTTTTTCCAGAGTGTCCTTGGCCCCCTGATTGAAGGCTATTGGCTGACTGCATGTAATCTAGTCCGCCTGCTGGATCGGGATCTGCCAGAGTCTGAGTTTTCCAGCCTGGTCAGTGATTATTCTCAGGATCGAGTGGCCAAAGGCCTTGCCATTTATAGTAAGTGGAAGTATTTAATCCCTCAACCTCCCAGAACCAGACTCGGGTCACAATTTTCTCTGACTTAACTTGACTCAAGTTGTAAAAGCAACTGACTCGTTTGAGTCACTGCCACCAAACGACTCGACTAGACACGACTCGAGTCAAAGGTTATCAACACTCGGGCTTGCGGGAACAATAATTTTACGCTTGTAAAAAGAAAATCCAGAAATTGAAAAATGCTGAAACTTAAATCGATTCTCAGTTTGTGAATAAGATGGCACTAAAAATGTTAGCAACACATAAGATTCAGAAGTGTACTGAAAGAGCCCCGCCCATTGTGTTTATTATTTATTGTGATGAATATTCAGTCTCACTAATGTGTTTATTATTCATGATGATAATCTTCAGTCCCACTAATTGTGTTTATTAATTATGATTGAATATTGATGATTAATATTCATTCACTCTGATTGTGCTTATTATTCATAATGATAATATTTATTCACTCTGATTGTGCTTATTATTCATGATGATTCATATTCATTACCCTCTGATTGTGTTAATTATTCATGATGATTCATATTCGTACCCTCGCTCCACCCCCTTCGTAGCTGAGAGTTGTGCCATGGACACACTCCGCAACGCCTGGCGTCTCTTCCAGCACTGGAAAGTCATCGACTCGTACCAAGATGCTGAAAAGATCAAGCTGGTGCATCTTAAGGAGCCGTTCCGCAACGAGCAGAAACTTGGAGATTTCATTGATAAGATTGAGGCCTTCCGCACATGAGATTGACCAATCGGATCAGATCGGGGTTGGGGGGGGGGAGGGGATTTGAAATGAGGATTTCGGCACAGCATTACTTACTGCACATGTGACACAATTTCTTGATTCTGATTGTTTGACTGTTCAAGACACTTCAAGTATCAGTGATGTCACAGAGACGTTCCTTCATTCATTGTTCATCCTGTTACTTGTTACCAGCCTGATGTATGAACTTGTGATGTACTTGTGACTGGACTTGTGATTAATTTGTGATGGACTCCCTTACAACACTGCCATGGATTGGATCGGAATGGGCCAGCAGCGCAGCAATAAGGAAGTCTTCTGTTAAGATTCAGTAATGGGGGTCATTGCAAACATGGTGAACCAAAAATTCAGGAATTTTGGAGTGACGAAACATTCAGTTTTAATAGAAAATACTTCTGCCCACCTTTGAGTTTGACAGATTGAGAGGCATTTTAGTTGTATGATACAAAGTTGGGTGCTTGTTGATTGTCTTACGTCACTGGTTTTGTTGGTTTTTGCACACAAAAACATTGGCTGAAAATGCAACTTGTGTTTGGATTCTCTTTTTTTTTTTGAAACTCTTTGTTAAATTTCTTTTTCACTTCAAGTTTTGTGCATAAATGTATATCAAGTTGCTAAAGAGATTATGCAACACTAAATGTGATTGTGTGTTACTTTTTATTTTTTTCTATGGAAGTCATGTGTCACAGTGTGTTGTATTTTTTTCAGCTTTGTTCAGGCAACAAAAATGCCTGAAATAAGTTGCATATGGAGTTGAATGGACCATTCTTGCCTGTCAATCAAGAAGTGAACTTTGACCTATAAGGTCACAAATTCTGACAAGGTGATTGACAACAGTAACGCAGTCAGACTGGGCAAAGGCAACTCAGGATACCAGACATTCCTCAGATCCACACTGCACTGGGCTGTATTGCAGAGAGATGGTTGATTCTTTGTAATAAATACTAATTGGTTTTTTATTTTTTAGTAGAAAGAATTACTGAGAAATCAAAAAGAAACTGAAAAAAAAGATGAAAAAAAGAAATCTGAAATGACGGTGTTCTAAATAATTAGAAAGTGGCTTGAAATTTGATAGTTAAAAAGAGACAGTTGCAATTTCACTTGAGTTTATAGGGTTCTTTTTTTGGGGGGAGGGGGTTGTTTCTGCTTGGGTTTTCTGTAAGTCAAGCAACATTGTGGAATGATGAAGTATTTTGTGTCAGGTTTCGAAGGAATTAAGAAATGTTTTGAATATTAATAGATACTAATGAATAATTCAATAGGACATGACTGTGCGCACCATTTTGCTGTTTTGTCATGATTTATTCTTGAAATAGATTTGATACATGTACATGTGTATGTACTTAAAAGTTATAATTCAGTCATTTTTTTTTTATTCAAGAATAATATCCTTTGGACACATAAGTCGAAGTCCTATTTGAAGTTAGAATGAGTAAAAATGAAAATGAGCTTATCCACAGTCACAATCACAATAGTTGTACCCTCACTAAAACACAGTTTTGTATTTAACAGTATTGTGTGACTGTTGCGAGAAATATGTATATTTGTACAGACAAGTAGACAAGTGTTGGAGATTGGAATGCAAACGGAGTGAATGTTGTAAACTGCACTATTTTATTATTGTAAATGATTAAAATAGTGGTTCCGAAGAAAAAAAAAAAAAACCGGGAAAACAAACTGGTTGATAAAATGTACACCAGCGAGACTTGATTGGAAGAATGCGAATACTTTGTTTTGAAGTGTAGTACCCAGACTTGACGTGTGTTATTGTAATGTGAAGTGTATTATTAAGAATTGATGCCTTGTTATAACAAGACTATTGCAGTGCACTGAATGCAAACAAATAGTGTAAAAAGACCTGTAAAAAAAATGTGATGACATAACATGGTTCTGGGTTAAAAACCCAAGGCAACACAAAAATGCAAAACAAATGATGTATTTTCTGTTTCTATATTTTGTATTTGTGGTCATACAAAAATGAGCCTCTAAAATGACACAGGTTTTGTTTAAGTTTCAGCCACAGAAACACGTTCAAAAAACGTTCAGTATGTATTAAAGTTGATTATTTAAACCCATACATCGATTGTTTCACAACATCAAGAACATTTAAAGACTACCAGATTTTGGTTTGTGTAGAAGAGTTTTTTTTGGGGTAGCCTCACCATATTAGTAAAGATTGCACATTTTTGTCATTAACTTTTCTGATTTTTATATCAAATTTCTGCGATTGATTTGTACTTTTGTTGTTTCAGTTGTTGTACAGGTTACATATAATTGAGTGATAAACTACTAATCAGTGCAGTTACCAAAAAGGATGAAAACCAGTTTCATATGACTGATATTGCTCATTAAACATTTTTCTTCAATCTTTGAAGCTTGGAATCGTTTTGCATAAAAGTACAACGCCTCTTTTAAAGCAAGTTTTGACAAATGTGCTGTTGATTATCACTCGATTTGAAATTCTCAATTTGTTGCCTGTCCATATTTGGTTTACTGGGAAATATTTAACAATAATAGTTTGGTTTTCTTCACACTCACAGATCCATGCAAACAGACAATTTTTAAATCTAAGGCTCATTTTTTATTTGAGGAGGAAGATTGTTCTATTATTTCACTGCCGAGTCGGTAAGAGATCAAGCTGTATGCGTCATATGCACGTTCAGGCATGTCAGACTTTTGTTCATGCATGTTGGATATTAGTACGACTGTGATTGGGCTTAATGGATTGGTCTAATCTTTTATAAGCAGTATTATTTGTTTTTATTATTTAATTGTGGTCAGTCCTGTCCCCACCTTATGGAGCTACTAAGAATATGTGCTTAACACCCAATTTATGGTCGGTAAAATCGGTTACCAGCCATAAAGGTATATGTGATATATGATGGTTAGCTGGTTCACAACTGATTTATGTTTACTGTTTTTTGTGCTTATCAGATCTGAGCATGACCGAGCTCAGTGTAAACTTTTACTGTAAGTAATGGGTACAAAGTATTGAGAAAATTCAATACGATTACTCTATTTAGTGATTAAAAACTACATGGACAGTTAAAGACGAAAAGAAACATGGTCTCAATATATGTTCATATCATTTTGTTTTGGCAGAATTTACTCAGGAGTTCTCCCCATGCACATGTAGACTGTAGATTGGCCAAATTTTGATAAAAATGTAAGGCTTAACCCTTTGTATTTTTTTTCAATTTTGACCAAAAAATGAAATTCCTTCAAACTTGCTAGAAAGATGCCTAATGTACCCTAAAACGCATTTCAATTAGTTGATTGGTGCTCCTCTGACTTCCAATTGCATTTCTGCATTGTTTGGAGAAAAGTCAATTTTTGGCCAAATTTGGATAAAAATGTAAGGCTAACCCCTTGCATTTTTTTTCAATTTTGACAAAAAAATGAAATTCCTTCAAACTTGCTAGAAAGATGCCTAATGTACCCTAGAACACATTTCAATTGATTGATTGGTGCTCCTCTGACTTCCAATTGCATTTCTGCATCGTTTGGAGAAAAGTCAATTTTTGGCCAAATTTAGATAAAAATGTAAGGCTAACCCCTTGCATTTTTTTCAATTTTGACCAAAAAATGAAATTCCTTCAAACTTGCTAGAAAGATGCCTAATATACCCTAGAACACATTTCAATTGATTGATTGGTGCTCCTCTGACTTCCAAAGGAATTTATGCATCGTTTGGAGAAAAGTAAATTTTTGGCGAAATTTTGATAAAAATGTAAGGCTTACCCCTTGTATTTTTTTTCAATTTTGACCAAAAAATGAAATTCCTTCAAACTTGCTAGAAAGATGCCTAATGTACCCTAAAACGCATTTCAATTAGCTGATTGGTGCTCCTCTGACTTCCAATTGCATTTCTGCATTGTTTAGAGAAAAGTCAATTTTTGGCCAAATTTGGATAAAAATGTAAGGCTAACCCCTTGCATTTTTTTCAATTTTGACCAAAAAATGAAATTCATTCAAACTTGCTAGAAAGATGCCTAATATACCCTAGAACACATTTCAATTGATTGATTGGTGCTCCTCTGACTTCCAAAGGAATTTATGCATCGTTTGGAGAAAAGTAAATTTTTGGCGAAATTTTGATAAAAATGTAAGGCTTACCCCTTGTATTTTTTTTCAATTTTGACCAAAAAATGAAATTCCTTCAAACTTGCTAGAAAGATGCCTAATGTACCCTAAAACGCATTTCAATTAGTTGATTGGTGCTCCTCTGACTTCCAATTGCATTTCTGCATTGTTTAGAGAAAAGTCAATTTTTGGCCAAATTTGGATAAAAATGTAAGGCTAACCCCTTGCATTTTTTTTCAATTTTGACCAAAAAATGAAATTCCTTCAAACTTGCTAGAAAGATGCCTAATATACCCTAGAACGCATTTCAATTGATTGATTGGTGCTCCTCTGACTTCCAATTGCATTTCTGCATTGTTTGGAGACAAGTCATGTTTTGGCCAAATTTGGATAAAAATGTAAGGCTAACCCCTTGCATTTTTTTCAATTTTGACCAAAAAATGAAATTCCTTCAAACTTGCTAGAAAGATGCCTAATATACCCTAGAACACATTTCAATTGATTGATTGGTGCTCCTCTGACTTTCAAAGGAATTTCTGCATTGTTTGGAGAAAAGTAAATTTTTGGCCAAATTTTGATAAAAATGTAAGGCTAACCCCTTGTATTTTTTTCAATTTTGACCAAAAAATGAAATTCCTTCAAACTTGCTAGAAAGATGCCTAATATACCCTAGAACACATTTCAATTAGTTGATTGGTGCTACTCTGACTTCCAATTGCATTTCTGCATTGTTTGGAGACAAGTAAATTTTTGGCGAAATTTTGATAAAAATGTAAGGCTTACCCCTTGTATTTTTTTTCAATTTTGACCAAAAAATGAAATTCCTTCAAACTTGCTAGAAAGATGCCTAATATACCCTAGAACACATTTCAATTGATTGATTGGTGCTCCTCTGACTTCCAAAGGAATTTATGCATCGTTTGGAGAAAAGTAAATTTTTGGCGAAATTTTGATAAAAATGTAAGGCTTACCCCTTGTATTTTTTTTCAATTTTGACCAAAAAATGAAATTCCTTCAAACTTGCTAGAAAGATGCCTAATGTACCCTAAAACGCATTTCAATTAGTTGATTGGTGCTCCTCTGACTTCCAATTGCATTTCTGCATTGTTTAGAGAAAAGTCAATTTTTGGCCAAATTTGGATAAAAATGTAAGGCTTACCCCTTGCATTTTTTTCAATTTTGACCAAAAAATGAAATTCATTCAAACTTGCTAGAAAGATGCCTAATATACCCTAGAACACATTTCAATTGATTGATTGGTGCTCCTCTGACTTCCAAAGGAATTTATGCATCGTTTGGAGAAAAGTAAATTTTTGGCGAAATTTTGATAAAAATGTAAGGCTTACCCCTTGTATTTTTTTTCAATTTTGACCAAAAAATGAAATTCCTTCAAACTTGCTAGAAAGATGCCTAATGTACCCTAAAACGCATTTCAATTAGTTGATTGGTGCTCCTCTGACTTCCAATTGCATTTCTGCATTGTTTAGAGAAAAGTCAATTTTTGGCCAAATTTGGATAAAAATGTAAGGCTAACCCCTTGCATTTTTTTTCAATTTTGACCAAAAAATGAAATTCCTTCAAACTTGCTAGAAAGATGCCTAATATACCCTAGAACGCATTTCAATTGATTGATTGGTGCTCCTCTGACTTCCAATTGCATTTCTGCATTGTTTGGAGACAAGTCATGTTTTGGCCAAATTTGGATAAAAATGTAAGGCTAACCCCTTGCATTTTTTTCAATTTTGACCAAAAAATGAAATTCCTTCAAACTTGCTAGAAAGATGCCTAATATACCCTAGAACACATTTCAATTGATTGATTGGTGCTCCTCTGACTTTCAAAGGAATTTCTGCATTGTTTGGAGAAAAGTAAATTTTTGGCCAAATTTTGATAAAAATGTAAGGCTAACCCCTTGTATTTTTTTCAATTTTGACCAAAAAATGAAATTCCTTCAAACTTGCTAGAAAGATGCCTAATATACCCTAGAACACATTTCAATTAGTTGATTGGTGCTACTCTGACTTCCAATTGCATTTCTGCATTGTTTGGAGACAAGTAAATTTTTGGCGAAATTTTGATAAAAATGTAAGGCTTACCCCTTGTATTTTTTTTCAATTTTGACCAAAAAATGAAATTCCTTCAAACTTGCTAGAAAGATGCCTAATGTACCCTAAAACGCATTTCAATTAGTTGATTGGTGCTCCTCTGACTTCCAATTGCATTTCTGCATTGTTTAGAGAAAAGTCAATTTTTGGCCAAATTTGGATAAAAATGTAAGGCTAACCCCTTGCATTTTTTTCAATTTTGACCAAAAAATGAAATTCCTTCAAACTTGCTAGAAAGATGCCTAATATACCCTAGAACGCATTTCAATTGATTGATTGGTGCTCCTCTGACTTCCAATTGCATTTCTGCATTGTTTGGAGACAAGTCATGTTTTGGCCAAATTTGGATAAAAATGTAAGGCTAACCCCTTGCATTTTTTTCAATTTTGACCAAAAAATGAAATTCCTTCAAACTTGCTAGAAAGATGCCTAATGTACCCTAGAACGCATTTCAATTGATTGATTGGTGCTCCTCTGACTTCCAATTGCATTGCTGCATTGTTTGGAGACAAGTCATGTTTTGGCGAAATTTTGATAAATATGCTAACCCCTTGCATTTTTTTCAATTTTGACCAAAAAATGAAATTCCTTCAAACTTGCTAGAAAGATGCCTAATATACCCTAGAACACATTTCAATTGATTGATTGGTGCTCCTCTGACTTTCAAAGGAATTTCTGCATTGTTTGGAGAAAAGTTAATTTTTGGCCAAATTTTGATAAAAATGTAAGGCTAACCCCTTGCATTTTTTTCAATTTTGACCAAAAAATGAAATTCATTCAAACTTGCTAGAAAGATGCCTAATATACCCTAGAACACATTTCAATTGATTGATTGGTGCTCCTCTGACTTTCAAAGGAATTTCTGCATTGTTTGGAGAAAAGTTAATTTTTGGCCAAATTTTGATAAAAATGTAAGGCTTACCCCTTGTATTTTTTTTCAATTTTGACAAAAAAATGAATTTTTTTCAAACTTGCTAGAAAGATGCCTAATGTACCCTAGAACACATTTCAATTGATTGATCCGTGCTCCTCTGACTTCCAATTGCATTGCTGCATTGTTTGGAGACAAGTCATGTTTTGGCCAAATTTTGATAAAAATGTAAGGCTAACCCCTTGCATTTTTTTCAATTTTGACCAAAAAATGAAATTCCTTCAAACTTGCTAGAAAGATGCCTAATATGCCCTAGAACACATTTCAATTGATTGATTCGTGCTCCTCTGACTTCCAAAGGAATTTCTGCATTGTTTGGAGAAAAGTCAACTTTTGGCCAAATTTGGATAAAAATGTAAGGCTAATCCCTTGCATTTTTTTTTCAATTTGACCAAAAAATGAAATTCCTTCAAACTTGCTAGAAAGATGCCTAATGTACCCTAGAACGCATTTCAATTAGTTGATTGGTGCTCCTTTGACTTCCAAAGGAATTTCTGCATTGTTTGGAGAAAAGTCAACTTTTGGCCAAATTTGGATAAAAATGTAAGGCTTACCCCTTGCATTTTTTTTCAATTTGACAAAAAATGAAATTCCTTCAAACTTGCTAGAAAGATGCCTAATGTACCCTAGAACACATTTCAACTAGTTTATTGGTGCATCTCTGACTTCCAATTGCATTTCTGCATTGTTTGGAGAAAAGTCAACTTTTGGCTAAATTTGGATAAAAATGTAAGGCTAACCCCTTGCATTATTTCAATTTTGACCAAAAAATGAAATTCCTTCAAACTTGCTAGAAAGATGCCTAAGGGACCCTAGAACACATTCCAGTTAAATTTCTGTACAGATGTTCTATTCAAAAGAAAAGTGCGTTGAGTATTTGGAGAAAAGTCCATTTCTGGCCAAATTTGACTCAAAATGTAAGGTTAACCCCTTGCATTTTTAGTCTTATTTGCACCCAAAATTGACTTTTCTTTAAACAACTCAACTGATATTTAAAATAGGGAGTATGAAATCACAGGCATTGGTGGGATCGCAAAATCAATTTAAAACCCAATCAATTTGAAGTTCATCCTCTGGCAAACCTATTCGTCCATTCAGTAAGTACACAATCATCAAGCAGTCCTCCACAAAACTTTTAAAATTTATACCTTTTAATCCTTCCTTTCCCCATTATTTTTTTGTTAATACTTGTGGTATAAATCATTCATTCATTCAAAAAAAAGGAGAAAATCCTACATACTTAAGCAATCGCACAAAAATGAATGACCATTTGTTGAAACCACCAGCTTTTATGCCATCTCGTTTCTGGACAAAAGCGGCCAAAGTTGGTAAACAATTAAATTAAGTAAAGCCAAGTATCATTTGACGAAATTTAAACTTACAACACCGTTTTTCTTAAAGCATTGATTTCTTTTAAAGACATTAGTGGGAAGTCTCGTTGCAGCTTTTAAAATCACAAAAGTGGCTTAATATTTGTAGGTTTGGTTATTAAAAAGTGATAAAAAATACCAGTAAAAAATAGCACTTTTCTTGAGTTTTACCTATAAGTTAACTGTGTTTACAATCATCAGCCCTTAAGTCAGGTCTTTCATATAATTAAAATCAATTGAACAAATTTGCATACACATAAATCAGTTATTCTTTACAAATGTACTGAGAATATTCGTACAAACTACACCTATATAGGTAAAATGTATTGAAGATAAAACAGAACTTAACTGTTGAGCATAATAGTCAAAATTAGTTTTTGAAATTTCCTTTTTTTTTAATGCACTCAAAAATACAAGCTTTGCTTCGTTCTTCGTTTTTCGTTATGTCTGCTTTATTGTCAGCGGCAGACAGTATTGCACATTTGCAAAACTGATTTTGGAAAAAAAAGGAAAAACAAACACTAGTCAATTTCTCAAAAATACTAAAATTGTAAAAGCAATTGTGGTGGTGGGAATGATAGGGCATCAAAATGGTGATTAACGGGGTGTTCTCGGGAGAAAAATATGGCTCCAACAAAAAAAAAATTGGTGGGAAATGGGGGTGAACAAACTTTCAAATCTTTGAAAAAAAAACAGCACCATTTCTAGTCATTCCAAAATCGGAATTTTCAGATTTAAATTAACTTGATTGTGGAAACATTAAGTTTACTTGTGAAGGGCGAGATGAAAACAAAACCAAACAATTGGGATGGTTGGGAAATGGTGACTGAAGAA
Organism: Patiria miniata; assembly: GCF_015706575.1. NCBI lineage: Eukaryota > Metazoa > Echinodermata > Asteroidea > Valvatida > Asterinidae > Patiria > Patiria miniata. Next base: position 6,465,406 of record NW_024037071.1, read on the forward strand.
TATTCCTTGCAATCAACGTCCAATTTTTACACAAATTTTGAACACTTACAGGGAGGGAAGCCAAACAAATAGGCCTGGATTTACCAAAAACAACAATGTTGACGTCATAATACTGGCAATGCTTTTACATCTGCAATCGTATGAAATGGCCTAGGACAAAGCGGGCAAAAAAATGTAATAATCAACATTTGATTGGAATTGTAAAGTAATTACATGTATCTACAAATCATGGGCACCATTTACTCAACACAAAATCACTTCATTTTAAATCAACAAAATAAACACAGTAAAGTACCTGTATTTCATATATTAAAATTGAAAAACATGATTGAGACAGTTAAAGTTTGCTGAATCAGACATGTCGGTGGTATGTGCCTGTTTGCTTCGTGATTACAGCACAACATTTTAAGCCACTGATTTTTGTTTTCAATCTCTGTATAATAAACTTTGCAATCTTAAATGGTGGGATACACATGTACAATCACTGTGATGTACCTAACGTTCTTAAGGAACGCAAAACTGCAAGAGAAAACCTAATAGAAAGTGTCATTAGGTAGAAAAAAGGTCTCCACAAAAATATGCCAAAAATACTCTGAAAGTTTGGTAAAAGCTATAGTTGAACTATTTCATAAAGGCAGGGAAAAAGGGCGACATTAAGCATTTAAAGCCAAATTGTGGGACTACTGGGTTAGATTTTTAGAGATTGCGATTCTATTCTCCCTCTGAATAAAAGTGTCTTCACTTTGGTTCATCTTTAAAAAAGAACCATATTATTTCATTTTCAAATGTTGAATTTTTGGTCATGCTTACGTTATAAAATTTGACAAAGAGCTTTTTGTACATTTTTTTGTTTGGCACAATGTTTATGTACACTTTTCTTCAAGACGACTGCTTATATAGTTTACTAATAAAAACCTTCTCCCGACATTTTAAGAAAACTTTAACTAAAACAAGAAAAAATCATGCCTTATGACAGACTGATATATGCATAAAAAAGAAACCCAAAGAAATATACAAAAAAGTAACAACTTTGGTGGGCTGTGGGATACACGGGCAACAAACTGCAAAAACACATCTTTGTATAATAACTGCAAAATTGATGTGAATATCCAAGTATTTGTTTCAACTGATCAGATGCCAGAGTCTGTTTTAAAACCAAAAGGCACTTGCCCCTGGTTCCAATCACCGGAATAGACTGTTGGGACTGAGCAGGGCACCACTTTCTGTGGAGCGACAAACAACAAGTTGAGAAAAGTTTGTTCTCATGACACTGAACAGGGACTTACGAGTCAAAATATCCAGGAATGTTGCTCCTTAAGCAGCTCTGTGAATTTATCAAAAGGACAATAACCAACTCTTTTCAAACTTTTTAGCCATCAGCCCTGTACTTTACACAACCTTTCATGGAATCCTTTTCATCAATCTTTCAGAAACATAGTTTTGTAGTCTCCAAGCAACTGCACAAACATCTAAGCGTATGCACAGGCACTTCACGGTGAACGTAAGCGTACAAGGGGAGGAGTGCAGCTATACATGTACCGTGTACGTAGCATGTGCAGGCACTTTAATACTTGTTTATTTCCCACACTTGTGAAATCATTGAAGATGACTAATGTGATGCAAAACTTTTGAAAAAAAGCTACCTTTTTAAAAAGTTACCATTTGTGTTTCTAGGCCTATCTGTTTTTCCGTTTACTTTAACATACCATGTTGTTCTCAGTATGCCCAAATATGCTAAATGTAATGTCATTTTTACTAAAACAAAAGAGTCATTTTTTCCCCTTCTGAATGAGGGCCACACTAGAAAAGAAAAAGTACACTGCCATTTTGCATATACCAGTATTCCATGTGCATGTAACATTTTTGCATTGACGGGCAAAACGGCATAAGCAGAACAGCATATTTAGACACTTTACTTGCTGTACATTTACTGTCTAAATTTCGTCAGTAAGTAATCATGCCAAACACACTACTTCCATCAATTTAAAAAATATACTTTTAGATAACAAAAATTAAGTAATGATATAGATTTTTAGTACCGGTGGTGAAATACAGACAAGAAAAGATTCACATACTTTGCTTGCTTTAAAAAAAAATTGCCTTCCCGAAATGACAACTCTACAGTGCAATCTCAGAAAGAGAGAGAGAAAAAAAGGTGAAATTGTAAGATAGAAAGTAAATTAAAGATCATTCTGCAGTCGTCACAACAAAAATAAAATGCACATTTATCTAAGTACAAATACTAATGCAAAGGGACAGCCAACAGGTCAAAGGTCATCATGGGTCATTGACCTCAACCAGGTTTTTTGTCTCTGTGTACTAATCATGTACTCTGTTGACATCCAGGAAAGATTCCTCGTACAAAGGGGACAAAAGGCTGTAGAGAAATTCCTCAAAACGTGCCTCATGAAACTGCTGAAATGTGGCATATTCGTGGTACAATCTTCAACTTAATACCAAGCAATGTTTGCATTTCTATAGTTGATTTTGTTAACTCTTAAGAAATATTTGCTGAATAAATACATCCAAGGATTTCAAATGAGGTATTTGACATCTTTCAAGTCCGTTCAACAATGCATTACCCAGTCGGCTACGTGTTATTTGTTTTGGCTCTTGATAGGCTTCTTTATTACATAACTTAACAAATTTTAGAAATGAAACATTTTCTTCAACAAGTTCTTTAAGTCAAGAGGGTACACTATCAAATTAGAACAAGAGTAACATTTGCAGGGTGCTTAAGTCACAGGGCATAGCACATATATGTATACAACAAGTTTCATCCATTTCATCCTGGTTATTTTTTTTGAGGGTTTTCTTTGCAACTTTTCCCCATGGTCTGCGACTTTTCCCCATGGTTGGAAACTGTATTAACCCAGACTCCATGCTGCTGTCCTATAACTTGTGGGCTGGGTCGAAGGTCACAAGTTGATGTCAAAGTTCACAGGTTGGGGTGTCAAAGTTCACACGTGAGAGGTCATTGTGTACTAGCTGGTTACTGTCATGGTGAAGATTAGGTAAATGGTAAACTGGATTAACGTGATGACTACCAGGAATGTGCCGAAGGATTTGATGCCACCGCTCCCTCGCTTGACGATGTGAAGCGGAACTAAGACCCTGGAGGAGAGGAAGAGGAGAGAAAAGACAGGGTGAGACAAGAAGATACGGTCCTTTCCTAGAGTGGTCTTTTGAGGGGGGGGGCACTTTATAACACAGAGCAGAAATACTGTGGAAGCAACCGTTTGCCGAATAAAATAATTCTAAAGTTCTGAATTACATGTAGATACATAAAAAGTTCAATATTTGAAACAGTTAGGAGAGACAGTATTGACTGTTGCAGTTGTTGGTTTTACACATTTCCAGGGTCTGGTGAAGGGAACATTAACACAAGTAGTTCACTTGACCCAAAACTTTATTTGCTTCTTATACTAGCGTAGCTGGTTGAGAGTGACTCTGAAATGCTGGTTATTAACAGGTGAATACACAATAATGGAACCTGAGATTATACTCTACCCAAGAGAAAAAGTGTAACTACAAAGATTTTGCTCAACTGCAGGACAGTCTCACATTCAACACATTTCATAAAAAAATGGTAACAATAAATATATAAAAAATAACCAGAATTTTTAACCCAACCACCAACTGTATATTTAGTTGCACGACGCTTAAAGGCATATAGGATCTTTGGATTTAAGGGATATTAATTTATAGCTGACATTGTTCCACTGAGTTGGTCATTCTTTTGTGTCCATTGTGCTGGAAAAACACACAAAAATGCTGTTTTTCAACAGTCAAAGTGCAGGTCGCAGAATCTGTTGTGCATAGAGCCCATAGGTAACAGTTTGACTTACCCTTTTATAAAAACAAATATTAAGGCTGATATAACGAGAAACTCCAAAAATGATACAGCGGGAGACTGCTTTCTGGAAAAGACAAAAATAAAAATAGAAGACAGAATTACTATTCCTATATCATTCAATATTCAATTTACAAAAACAGAAAGAAAATGCAGAACACGTTTAGGTAAGTTTGACAGTATTAACAAAAACACATACGTGCACACGCAACCATGCATAAAAGAGGTCCATTGTACACCACTTAAAGAAGACCCATGCACGTATATGGAATAATTGCTTTTTCAAGTTTATATTAAAAAATAAAAGGTTCACTGTTTTTCTGGAAAGATAAAATAAAAATCAAAATAAATATTGTGTTTGGTTAAGTTGAGTTTGGGTTTAGGTCGAGTTTGGGTTGTAGGGGTCAATTTATGTATCCAAGCATGCACTCAGCAAGCAGCATTCAATGTTGCAGTCGAGGTACTGGTGATGGATCTTTAGTCATCACAAGACTTCATAAGACTTCACAAGTCAATCACAAGTCAATCACAAGTCAATCATAAGTCATCTAAATCCAAGTCAAGTCACAAGCTATTCATACAACCGTGACAAAAATGCGTTACTTTGTTTTTGGTCCTCCTGCTACCTGTGACTGGACTTAATTGAGTTATGATCGACATGTGACTGGAGTTGTGATGTCCTTAAGATCTATCACAAGTACCTCCTTAAAACACTGGTGTCATTCTCAATCTATTCAAGCATGCACAAAAAGGGAGACTCATGAACGGTTACCACACTACCTGAGATAACTGTACAAGCTGGACGGACAGAGAGTAAGAAACGTGGGAGGGGGAGGAAGGGGGAACAAAGAAAAACAGGAACATTATTATCATGATCGAGTGACATGAAACATGTAATACAAACATGCAGCACAGTATGTTACACAACACGTACATGTATTAAGTGAAACGATGTGTGATATTATAGTGCAGTTAATAAATACAGATTTAATGATTAATTTATTTAGAACATTTACATCCCTTAATAAAAATAGAATTGTTTAAAAAGGCTCAAAAGATTCAATTCTTCGGTCCTTTCCTTGGTCTGTTGCCATTTATGGTTTTCACCATTTATATTTGATACAGTTTATAAAAAACAAAAGCATTCTAGAGATGCTGTTCACCACTTTGAAAATCTATGCATCCTGGAAACTCTGTATTATACTTACTTAAAAACTGGAACGGGGTCGATCTGTCGAATCTGCAGTAGACCTGGGTCGTTTTTCAAATGCCGGCCCAAAATGTCCTTTCCGTCCACTGACCTCAGTTTTTTTGGAACCCGGTGGGGATTCACATGGGGCTCTAGGGCCCCTCCCGCCACCCTGGGCTGTTCAGCCCTATTAGGGGCGGGGTTATTGAGTTGCTGCCCCTCCTGTGGGGGCGCTTTCAGACCGTCCAGGTGACCGTGCCGTCGGTGCATGCCGCGGGGAATGTCTAGTTCATTATTAGGGTCAGCAAAGACCCTTTCCTGATACTCTGCCCCTTCTTCCGCGCCTCTGTCATCACTATCGGCTTCATGAGGGCGCTTTACGTTTCCTTCCCTGCCCACCTCTTGCTCGCCGTGTGCCTTATTGTAGTCCGCCTCGTGGCCAAACTCATCAAATCGTGCATTGACGGCGCCAGGGTTGCTGTTACCGTGGTTCACAATAATTCCGTCACCATCACCGAAATCGTCAGCGTCTGGGAGCTTCTGCGCAGTATATTCCGCCTGCTTGATCTCGGCGTCACTGAGTTCACGGATCTCTTCAGTCATCCATATACCATGCAGCTCATCTTTGAATTGCAAAAAATAAAAATAGAAAGTCAGATTTGTGCTGCCAGTGCATGGTCAATCCAGGATATTCCTGGTATCAGTCAAATGCCATACAAATATAAAAAACACTCAGCCACAGCGTCAAACTGGGGAGGGGGAGAGCCCCCATCGGTTATGCTGCCCCTGGAAATGACATATCTATTTTTACCATTTTTGCCGTCCTTTTTCTTGAAATCCATCCATCCTTGTGGCTTAGGCTCTGTCAGGAAGACTTGAACTGTGTAAGGGAACGGTTCCTTGACTCCCCTCTGAAACAATACCAGCGTCCACAGGCCTGGCTCCAATGGGCCACAGTTCAGGGTGTTCATGTACCGCACGGTATCAGACTATAAATTGGGGTGATCAATACAAATTGACATGTATTACAAACAATAGTATCATGTATATGCTAACATTCACAAGCCATTACTGGGGTAGCATCATGATCATGAGTAGCTAGTACTTGTACACTCTGTGCTCCTTTCACGTACAACACGTACGACGCTTAATGGCAATCGTTATATTAGTCTATGTAACGAAAGCTCTGGTGTGATTTTAACTGCATTCAAGGCTCAATTTTATGGCACAAGATTTCCTCAGTAAGCACCGATGTTTACAATGTATGTGTGTACAAGCTTTAGGACATGTAACTCCACCTAGTGAAATCACTATGTCAAAGGTTTCAGTCAATCACAGGTCAATCATGAATGTATCTGGGTTTGTATAAGTATAAGTATCTGGATTTGAAGTATAAACAAATGCCAATGAAATCAGAGATAAAAACTGGCCTGTTAAGTCATACTGACAAGAGATGGGCTTTGCATACTACATAAGTACTCCACATTGATTCCCCCCTCCCTGTACTGGTTTCCCACCTTTTGCACGGATGCGTGCGGTGTCTTCCATGTAATGATGACCTCTACCAGACACTTGATCTCGCCCTGTGGATCCACCAGGCTTGCGTTGAAGTGAAGCTTCTTAGAATCCTTGTTGAGCGGGAAGGAAGCGTAGGAGAAACTATCGGGCGAACGACCCTCAAAACTATCATCTGTGCATCCAATCAAATGAAGACGTTTGAAAGAAGGCAAAAATAAGCTGCTTAGTACAGAAATTTACTAAGCACAAAAACGGGTAACGGCCAAATGTCATGTGATCACATTGCTTGTGACTGGTTCCCAGTTCATTTTTTGCTTAGCACGAAAATCTGCTGAGCAGTATTTAAGCAACAACCTGTATCCATTCTTACCAGGTAACGATTCCACTTCATTGCATGTTGGTGCTGGCATAATCTTCTCATTAATATTGATGAATGACGCCATGTACAATGAGGCCCCTCCCGCCTCCTCTGTAGCTAGAGGGAGCCCTCCCTTCACTTGCGTTTTCCTATCAAAAACAGAAAAACAAAATCCATCCTAAATAAGCCTCAAATACACTTAAAAACCTTTCAAATAGTAAGTTTGCCCCAACAAGTGATTTTTTTTGTTTTTGTTTATGAAATGCATGAGCCAAAATGTTAACAGGTAATTACTATTGCAAACTTCAAACAAGCTTAATTTTGCAAAGAAAAGCAACCTTGAAAAATTTAACTGTCAAAATGGCAAAGATCTGCATTTTAAAAATTCCAGCAAGCTACCCAGAAGAGGTTATATTTTGGACAAAATAAACCACATATAGACTATTCCGGCAACGGCCATTATTTGAAGTGGCACCGTCGTGCCAGTCGTGCTCAGGTAGAGGCCAATAGAGTTACCAAAATGCGCACGCATCTCGTCTTCATGAACTAGTGTGGCGTGCACAAGAGCGTCGCCGGAATCCGCTATAGCTGTCATATTTTCCCCTTAAAATATAACCTGGCCTATTTTTTTTCATTTTCTTTCCACAAATTTCACGCAATCCTGTTTTCGAAAGATTCCTCAATATTGGTGTAACACACATCTATTACTTCTGACCATTGTGTGTCTTTGCTATTTCTTTCTTACGATGCCTCTGCAGGTTTTGTTGTCAGATGTAATCCCTTGATGTGTCCTCGACTGAAACACTGGGTTCGACTCTGTGGCACCTGTTGAAAAAGCGGTCAGAATAATCAACAAAATTGCCTTCATCTACTTACAATTAAGAGATAAGAGAGTAGGTTCACTTCAATAATGCACGAATATATAAATAAACATTACAAATGTCAAAATCCTGTATCCAACATAACATATGCATTGTAGATGTCTATATTACACACATTTCCGCCGTAAATGTAAAATGTGTCCCTAATCTGACTTTTGACCAGTTTTTTTTCTTCAGGATTGCGATTGGTAAATATTCCATTTTGATTGATCTACTTACAAATGAGGCCCTCAGTACTCTTCGCTCCCCAGTTTTTATTTCCACCTGAAGGAACAAAACATCATTAGAAGAGTTGAAATAATCAGATACAACTTTTTACTTGAATTGTACATGTACATTAAGGGCAGACCACCCCAGACAAATCTGAAGTTAGAATGACGAATAAGGGAGAATAAATAGTCAAACAAGATGCTTTCCCGTGTGTTTTCACAGAGTACAATATAAAATCAGGAAAACCATTTTGAAAGCAATCTTTACTCAAGCATCGCATGTCGACATAAAAAAAGAAGTGAGATCTGATTAAAGAAAAGCAATGGTGTCCAAACAGTCAGGGCAAACATGGCGGCAGGTCTCCCTTAACCAAACAGGGAACAAAAGAAGGAAAGGATTGGGTCCTCATGAGTATAGTAAAAATGAGCGGGGTGTGTGGGCGAGCATGTAAACACCGGCAATCGTGGACATAGGACAAATGGGTTTAGGGCACAAACAATACGTCCATGATTGACCGATAGTCCACGAATGAAATTTATATACAAAACCAATGAGAGCTGTTGCTAAAAAGTACAAACAAAGGAATGAAGATTAGGGACAATAGGGGGTCCACGATTAACACAGCTGTATGTGTGTGTGCGTGGTGATGGGGTGGGGGTGGGGGTGGGGGTGGGGAAGGGGCGCAGTGGGAGGGTTCAATCCAACTTACCAGAGAGAAATCGATCCAGTAGCGCAAGTCTTTGACGAGTCTGTTCTTTGTGTTGTAGATGGGCTGACAGCAAGGGTCTAGCGGCAGGAGCTGGGGGAAAATACGCAGCTTACGTATCGCCTCAATCTCCACCTCTGAGGCATAGAGGGCGCCATACTCTGACTGCAGGGCGAGGGTCACTAACTGCCTGTTGGAGCAAAATCAATGGATGATTATTATAAACATGAAAGTTCACATGTGCAATTCCAGAAATGGTAATGTCTGTGACAAAGCCAATTAAGCACGATATCTAATTAAAGTTTCAGAAAAAATGATCCCAACTCCTAGTCTGTAATTTCCTTGAACATTACTACATGATGGATGACATATTCAGACTTATTCTTGAATTTTTAATGTACAAAAAAAGTCTGATTAGTATTGTCTGTGATGCTGGAATTGCCCAATGTAAAAAAAAATACAAATATACAATTTTTTGTTGTTTTGTTTTCTTTTTTTTTTAATTTAAGAAAATTCCATCTTTATAACAATTCTGAAAGAAATGATAGATTCAGCAATGATTTCGAAAAAAAAAAAATGCTCAACAATATTGCAAAAGGTCAGCTTCGCATACGAAATGAACCCACAACCTGACAAGTGAGTTAGTAATAAACCAGGGAATATTTAGCTAAGTTTTAATTAAATACCAAGCACACGGATTAAATCAAATGCGCTTGGCGGATTATTCATCCCCCCACCTTCCGGGGCACTGAACGTCTGAGTCGTCTTGTTACAAAGTCTCAATAATTCCTCCAGGGTATTGGATGCTCAGCTGCTAAGCTGCCGTTCATGAGCCAGGAACGCGGGCTTCAGCATGTTTAACTGAGATGCTTGTATAACCAAATGCTAGGGAACTAATAATCGAAGTAATCCATTTTGCGTGTAACCTGGGAATTCAATTTCAGGGAAACATTCTGTGAGACTACAGGGCCTGTATGAGATGAAATTACTGATGCTGTTAACTGCAGTGATTGTGGTATGATCATTGGATTCACTGGCTCAAGTGACAACCAAATAAGCTTGTGACGTAAGTTTTAAGTTGCTTTGATAGTCTGAATGTCTGAAACTTTTTGTTAATTTCTTTCCTATCTGAGTCAGCTTTGTGTCCAAACACTACTATCCTACTCATTCAAGGCACTCACTGAGCACAACCATCATGCTTAACTGTGATTAATGTAATAAAACTTATAAGTCAGTATATTTAGGGACTTTGAAAGACTCCCTACAATACTGGTCGAGAGTCACCTGACCACTGAGCATGCCCAGATGAATTAACTTACCTCACAAACTCCTCGGTGATGCGCGTCTTTAGAAGATCGGAGTAATACTTTCCAGAGCTCAACTCCAAGGCAAATAGGCGGACCGGGTTGGTGACAACTCCATCAAACTTACGAGCAAAGAAGAGATTGTGGGCCAAGTTTCCTATCGTGTCGATGTCTTGAGCTTCAAAGGTCCCTGGACCCTGCAGATATTCAATTTGTTTCATTAAAATCTTATCGTGAGCCGACAAATCAATTAAATAAGAGCAAATTAGGAAATAATTCACAAAGGGGGACTTACTACGGTTTTTCCAACCTCTGCTGTTTCTACGACTTTCAGTTTATCTTTGGAAGGAATTTTTTTTATGAACCTGCGACGTTGTAACAAATCTGAAACTATCAGTATACCTGTCCACAGAAATCAATGTCTTCGGTGTGACGGCAGAAACCGCGGTCGTCCTTCCGAGCAAACGACTTCAGGTGATGCAGGTTATAATGGATGTATGTTTCCCTGTATGAAAACCAAAGCAGGAAGCATGTTGGATTAGCTACAAGAAAAGGTTTTCTTGAGAAACGGGACCTGTGACATTTTAACAAAATTACTCACAGGTCATCAGAAATACTTTTGAGCAATATGCTTCATTTTTGTCTTTAAAATTTAAGTGAAAGTCTTCAAAAGTCCATTTAGTTTCAACTTTACCTGTATGGAGAGATCTTGAGCATGGAGGCCATGTAGGATTCGTCTGGAATAATACTAGTCATGCTGAAATACTGGATACTATCCATCTTAGGCCCGCGCTTGTGACCAACAACCAAATCGGTGAAATCCCTGGGAGGGGGGGGGGGGAACAATAATAAATTCTAATTCCAAGTTTTTATAAGCCCTCACAGTGCTTGTGACAGAGTTGGAGTAAGCTTCTGTGGTCACCTGACTAAAGTCCTGATCCAATAGGATTAGTACTAAAAATCTTCTTATTTGGAGATTGGAGTGCGCATGGCACATATGGCGCGATGTGGCGCAGAAAGCAGTGGTGCTGGATAAAAGTGTTTAAAACCAGTCAGTGTTTTATCAACCACTTAAAACCACCCACGTGGCGGGCTCTCCCAATAGGAATGAGTATACTGTCTAAGGTATTTATGAACAGTGATTCATAAATACCTCAGACAGTTTAGCTATTCATATTGGTCGAGAGCCTGTCACGTGGCCGGTCTTAAACGGATGATAAAGACATGGCTAGCTGGTCTTAAACACTTTTCCAGTGTCACAATAAAATGTGGACTCCTAAAAATCCAGTGCCTCTTACCGTTTCATTGGTTGAACGTTCACAATCCTAACGTAGGCATGCGCAACACTACAAACGAGTCAGAATTTTACAGTTCTAAATTCAAAACGCAACGCCCCAGGTGCGTTCTGCGTGACATCGCGCAGAACATGTTACGCGCGCGTCAATCTCCATAAAAGGGTTGTTTACATCTTACTCGCCAGCTGAACACTCCATTATTTTGCTAGAGGGATGTTTCAAAAAGCATAAAGTGAACTTGTTGAACAAAATCGGGATTTTTTGAACGAATAATTTGATATATTTTTACGGATAAGGTATTTATGAATGGGAATAAATATGTGCTCGGTCGGTATTTATCACTCTGTTTAATACCGCTTAGAGTCTGGGTGCTGATAATTACCCTCGCCTCCGGCTCGGGTAATTATCAGCACCCAGACTCTAAGCGGTATTAAACGAGTGATAAAAACCTCCGGAGCACACATTTATTCCCTTATTAAAATTGGGCACAGAAATATATAACAATATTAAAATTTCATTTCTTCAATTTCTGTCCCTATACGTCTTTACCTTGAGTACTTTTCAGCCTTGTAATGAACATCCACTATAAAAACGAATTACCTGGAAAAGACAGCCCATTGTGAAGCGCTGTGCATATCAGTCCATGCAGGCCGTCTACCACGAGTTGAGACGTTGTATACATGACCCCCACAGCCGTACCAGACAGTGAAGTCTGTTGGTTTGTCAGACCGATCGTTCCAATTGCCATTCTGCCTCATAAAGTTAGAACCTGACGTTGGATTTAAAAAGAAGTAAAAATGATGAAGGCTGAAGGTGGATGTGAATTTTGCAAATTTTTATAGGCAAGAAGTCATACACCCCAACTAATCATCGAAAAATAATCTTTAATGCCAAAATTAATCTGAAACCTTTGCAGGATATTCTAGAAATATTCGTGATCACCAACTTACAAAAAAACAAAGAAAAAACTTTTCACCCTCACACATTGTTTTTTGGTTGTGTCTAAAGTTCAAGCTCTGCACAGAAGCATCTGGTTTGGACAGAGCACTTGACATTTTCTAACAATTTTCAATTCATTAACTTAACTCTCTGCTTTAATCCTGAATCTAATACAGGAAAGTGCCTATGTTTATTGCATGGGGTAGGTTGTCAAGTACTTCAAGGAATTCATGCAAAGATAACAGCAATCCTCAGATAAGCCCACGAGGAGTGCCCTGATATCATCTGAGACATCCCTCAACTCACTCCATTAGCAGTCATTTCAAAGTCTTCCCTGAATCGGCTTTTTGAATCCCTCCAACGTCACTCAATGTTGAGGATATTGGTATTTCCGGGCAAGTAGCCAAACAAGTGCACTTAGAGTCAGGGGCTTATGCAGAGAGCCTGCATACGTGTAGGTGCACCCAGGGCAAGATAAAGTGTATGGTGTTATGAAACACTCAAAAGTTCAGATCTTGAAGTATTAAATTCTACAAGACAATAGTCTCAGACCCATTGTAACCCCCTTCCAGTTCAATGCCTTCTGCAGAATAAAATTCACAATGTCAACATTTTGTGTTTTCACTTTTAAGCACATTACATCAGAGTTGTAGTCAAGTCATCACAACTTAATTTTGCTTGTCAATGACATGTCAATCACAAGCCAATCACAAGCCAAAAAATAGCCAATCACAAGTCAATCATGATCCAATCACAAGCCAATCTCAAGCCAATCACAAGGTAATCTCAAGCCAATCATAAGCCAATGGCTAGCCAATGGCTAGCCAATGGCTAGCCAATCAAGAGCCAATCACAAACCAATCACAAGCCAACTACAAGTCAATCCTTAGTCAATCACAAGCCAATCTTGAGCAACATCAAACACTAACCTCTCGCTGATGCCAACATGGCTGCCACGTCGTCCACGTCTCTGATTGGAAGATCTGACCCGCTCAGGTTAATGACGAAATCCCAGGCCCCCATCCTAAGTAGCTCCTCAAAACCCTGTCGATGGAATAAGAAACATGAAAAAAAATAAGATGCTCTGATACATATTCTCAATCTTATACTGGAAAAACATATCCTTGCACCTTGCACCAAACATATCCCCCCCCCCTGACGGATTTTTGTGAAAGATTTATATTCAGAAACTATTTCCATAAATGGTTAGAGAATTCTGACATGACCACACACAAAAAAAAAAAAAAGGAAACCAAGTTGCAAAACCATTATAATGTGAGCACTGTGAAAATCGGCATAGATTTTCCAGTATGCACAATAATGGTCAGTTTTGAACAGCGCCCCCACTTGGAAGACGGTACAAGTGAGGAAGCACAGTGAGTAAATATATATTGGCTCATTTTTCCATGGATGGACAGAAAATACTGCCTGATATAAACGTGCCCCCAAAAAACAAAAACCTTGAAAATACCTTCTCAGAAATTCAAAGGACAAATTAAGATTGGTCAAAACTTAGCTATCAAAAGTTTAAACAAATCCAAGGAGGCTCTTCAGTTCTTCAATAATACTGCCCCATAGATACACACACGTGTGTAAATAGAGTATTTTTCTGATACTCTTCCTTGACATTTTCATTTCACAGATGCTACCATTAAAAATATTACGTTATCAAGTAAACGTCGCTAGCCTATCGATTTAAACATGGTCAGAGCAGCCCACTTGTTTACTACAACAAGGACCCTCGCAATAAGTAGTTGAAGAGTTGTTAGCGGAGCCCTCCCCCTCCTGATAACAGGTCTATTCCATCAGCGGCTCCCACGGAGAAACGCATTTATATAATTGAAATACGAACTGATCCGGGCTATTTGTCACCGTTGTCATGACAAAAGATAAATTGCCTCCTTCCGCGGTAGAAAAAATCTCTCGGCAAGTCGGTGAAAATTGACAAGGATTTATGAAATTTTAATGGTTGAACATGGTTGGAGATGGCGCGGCTGGTTTTGCTGAAGCGTGGGTTGCGGTACTGTTGAAACACACTCGGTGCTTAAATAATGCACTCGTTATAATGCGATTAGAAGATTTCCAAAAATGTACCAAATAATTGATGTACTTTGTGTAACTGTGGATGCTAGATTAGGTTCTGTCGACAACAATTAACAATTTATCATCCAAGGTTATGCATTAGGTTATTGCTTTTAAATAAATGTTATATTTTATTTTACAGTATTTAATGAAAATCGAATACTACTTCAAAAATAAAGCGTCTTGCTGATTCTCCAGTCAATCTAAAATATTTCACCTCAGTCCTTGTTCTACGCTAATAGGGCTGCAGGGTTCTGCAAACGAATCCTCGATGTTGAAAATAACCCGTGGCAATTTCTAATTCGTCTTTGGGATAGGGTAACATGTCTAAAGCAGGTACTTTCTCTTGTAAGAAGATCCCGCAATCATCAAGTCTCTTGTGCTTTCTCAATTGTCAGACCAAATACACTCTGCTGCAAAGCAGAGATCAAAGATGATGTTGCATACCTTGAGACGGCATTAAGAGTCGTGTAACTTTACACCCGAACAAACGCACACACAATACATTTCAGAGAACGTGTAAAATATCCTTGTAAATCCTGAATGATTACACATTATTTACTGACTTGCGAGGAAGTTTGCCTTAATCTACAGTCTTCAATGCGAGGGACAGGCTTCAATGTGAAGGAGAAAAAACATTGATTTTGGATACTTTGGGCGTCCCTTGGGACGAGCATTGCCTGCAAGATCACATCGTTGGAAACGGAGAATGCAGAAATATTATTCCAAGGCTTGTTTTTGTCCAAGGGAGGGGACTCGAGGCTTCAGTAGCCCCCTGTGCTTGATGCAACGGTGCAATCGGGCATGAGATGGCCGTGCTACGGCCCTCTTGAAGTGATGGGGGGGGGGGGAGGATGGGACGGGACGGGACTGAAATGCAAAGTGACGGCGTGCTGTTTCACATGTTTCAGTTTTTCTTTTTTCTCTCCAGTGATCCGATGTGATGACAATATCAACAGTGCTCCGGATTTTGATTTGTTTGCTTAAGCAGGGGAGCGACAACTGTCAGAATGGAATGAACCAATTTTAAAGTGCTACTAAGAAGAATTTTTTTTTTTTTTTAATTGGCAGTCAAGAAATAAGGCTACAACTGGCTACAATGAAATGCACTCTGCATAAAATACTTTGCTAGCTTACCAACAAGATGTGCTGACAAAAAAGTAAGATCATCTCAATGTTTTTGTTAATTAATACGCTTCACAAATGAGTTTGAATATTTCCTTGTGTAAATCTCGGAATCGTGTGCACAGCCATTCACCCACACTCGACCACCGAGCACCCTGCAGACACTCCACAGGATTCACTGAATATTCAATGAACCCTCCTGGAACACCAAAGCAAACAAACACGGCCGTAACATCAAATGGAAACTCTTCAATCTTCAAAACCTCAGTGCGGATCCCTTTTGGCTTTTGGCTTTTTGGTCAGGTATCACGTACGTGCTCACGACATCCATGCCAAAAAACTGTAACAAGGCATTACAGATGGGTATCTGGGGGGCAAACTCAGACCATAAATTTCCTCTTGGTGTCATGTTCGGAGCTGGATCCATTACTGGTGAATGCTTAATTTAAAGAGAGGTGTTTTTTATGTTTGCTTCTTTTTCCTTGTGTTTCTCAATCTAGGAAAATCAATTTGGAAGTTGTGGAAACTGGTCCAATGTCCCCTTGGGGTAATGAAATGCATGAGAAGTGGGATGGTTAGTTTTCAGGGCATTTTCTATTTTCTTGTCTTTTTGTTTTCAATTATTGATGAGTTGCCAGAACAAGCTGTGCTGGTTTTCTGCCCCCACCAGAATTATTTTTTGTTGTAAATTGGCTGAAAAAAAAAGGAAATTTGTTGTCCCTGAAAATTTGTCCTCCTGTCCCCTGTGGGCAAAATGCACCTGCTTGTTTTTCCTCTTTCTTCCCCCTTCCTTCATATTTCTTTTACGAGGAGGATTCCTATATCACTTCTTTTCTTCTGGGAACGGCCGACTTTAAGCCTGACCTATTATTCAAGTTCCGGCTGCCTTTCCCACCAGTAGACTCTCCCCTACCTCCCCCCCCCACCCCTGGGGGCTCTCTCCGACACGCTCTACCTCCAAACACAACCCCAGGGAAGTGGGGCAGGTGCGTCCTAAGTCACAATTCACTTAAGACAGGCTTGAAAGCAGACTATGCCTGGTCCTTCTTTTTTTTGGGGGGGGGGGGGGTGAGGCTGCCACTCAGTTGTTGTGTACATGTTCTACACACATGTAGATTTTGCTGTCATCATGGTTTTCACTGAGGCCTACCAGTACATGAACATTGAGATGTTCAATCTATTCCTCTGTGGGTTGGGATAGGGGTGGAGATAGGGGTGGGGGTAGGGGTAGGTGTGGGGGTGGTTGAGCAAAATCAAGAGGGACACCACAAACTACAGTTGTTCCTCAGATAAACACTTGATACTTTGACATTTGATATCGCACCCATGTTACCTGAGAGCTCAAGTACATGTGTACATGTACCAGTAGCTACTGACATGAGGTCCACGTCTCTCATCTTCAGTGGGTAAGTTCATGGAGGTAGGACCGTGAGTGAATGTACCGTATTTGACAAGACTGCTACTTCATCGTGATTAACATAATGTTTCCATTGAGGGCAGTGATTCCATTTATCTCTCTCTCTCTTTTTTGGTACAGATTTTTTGAGGTTTTCTGTTTTTGTATTTAGGTTTTTTTTTTTTGGGGGGGGGGCTAAAACCATTTAATTCACTTAAACTTAGTCATACGGTAGGTATTTAACGATACATTGCAAATGAAAATCACAATATGAGAATGCCACTATGTATATAGTATGTAGCATCACAATACAAATATCTGTAAAGCAACAATTGGCAATGAATAAATGAGGAAAAAGACAGAGGCCTTCAGTCAACACAAGCCCACATTTAACAAGACATCCTGCAATTGTAAAAAAAAAATAACCATGAAAACAAGGCACCGCTGGAAACCGCTGGAAACCACTGGAAACCGCTGTGGTTTTTAATTCATTTGCAATGTCAGAAAATTAAACAAAGTGTTGAAAAATTATGGATGATTATTTATAAATTGATGCAAAGGTGCCAACAGTTGCCATAACTACCGGAACTTAAATTGACAATATGTGATACATATCATATATGTCATGATACATCTCGTATTGTGAGAGATGTATACGCACAGCTCAACTTCCAAATGTCATTTATAACGCATTCGACCGTCATTGTATTACAAATACGGCTCTCTAATGAATCTGAGAAACACGTCTTCTTTGAATTTCATGTCACCAGTCCCTTAACCCTCGTCCTATCCTTTTCAAATTGCCGACATGAACATGTCATACAGATGAATTTAGCAGTCGGCCTGAGCACGTGGGACAGCCTACTACTATTATTAACTGAAATTTATTCATTGACGCTAGACATGTTATAAATAAGAAGCTTATCATATTTATTTGAAAGTTATAACACAGCCTGTGAAAATCCCTCCTCCCTTGACAACCTTCGTGTATGTCAAATTTACCGCAACAGCATGCCTGCGAGGCAAATCCTTCTCTCAAATAATGCCCTTGTTTTTTCCTTTGGACAAGGCCGTATTTCACACTGCTCTGTCCAGTAGACCTTATCAATAATTCAGTGTTACATAAACCTACTCAGTGGAGAATACATGTATATAAATCAGGAATTATAGGTTTTTGTACAAGAGAAAAATGTCTTTTTTTAAATCTCTATTCGCAAGCATCAGAGTATATTTCTGGGTTGACTGCCTTTCACACTTTCAAAACATCTCTGTGTTAGACCCAGGTCCAACGTGGAGATTTCACGAACCCCTTCACACTCTAGCTAGAATCAAACATGGCTTCTTCACGGCTAAATTCCAACCCTGGTTGGGAGCAGGGTTGAGAGATACTATGCCAAGGGTGGATCCAGAACACACATTTTTTTTTGGGGGGGGGGGGGTGGGGGCCCCAAAAAGTGGGTCCAAAAATTTAAGAGTGGGGTTGAAAGCTCAAGGGCCCACTTAAGGGCCCCGAAAATTGTTTTGGGCCTAGATGCTCTGTGGTACAATCTGAGGGAATTTCCGACCACTTTAACCACATTTTTTTGAGGACAAGATGGTGGTGTACACAGTGCCTGCCTTTATTGCCACGTCACTTGAAAAAAAAAGTTTCATATTTGGTTTTTTGGGGGGTGGGGGGCATGGCTCCTGTTAGCCCTCCACTGGATCCACCCTTGTTCTACCTGGGTAGAAAATCTACAGCCAACCAGTTGTATACACCGAACTGGTGTAATGATGATGATGCGAGGGCGTGTTGGTCTCAGCCTACGTACTGGTGTAAGCGTGAATGGTATGCCTTGCCTAACCATGTTTGATGGGACCTGTGGTACTTGAAAGTGGGTAGTCGGGACGATAGTGAAAAAAAACTTAAAGAGCTAACTGAAGACTTATCCGTCTTTGAGAACTCTTAACAATGTACTTGTATCATTTGAAGATACCAGTATCTGTTACCGAGAACTCTACACAAAGTGAACTTTGATCATTTCAACAAAATCTCTTTGCTCAGTTGTAAATGTAAAATTAGAGACACCAGTATCTTAAAACGATAGCGCCACTTGACTGTGAAAGTTCTCCAAGCATTTTTGCTAGTGGATGTTCATTCACTTTTTGCTGTGTCACTCGAAGCGAAGAGTTTAATTAGAAAAAAATGTACACAATGTAAAACTCTCTCCACTTGTTTTTTTAAGTTCCTCGCTTAAACCAACTGACCGGAGAAAATAGTCAATTAAATTATCAAGACAATTTCACAGGCGACCCATGTGGTTGACGGGGGAGAAAAAACAGCCAGAGGGTTCTTAAAACTGCGAGGAAAAACACATCAAATTGGAGAATAATTTGGAACGATGGATCAATTCCGAAGACAGGGGGAAAGATGGAGAGGAGAAATAAGAATTGGATGAAACAGTTTGTTGCGGCTTGGCCAAGCGGAGTTAATCTGTGACGACAGTGACAGAACTAAACGGAGATACTCAGCGAACCTTTTGAAAAGGCTGTTGACTTCAAATTTCATGAAACAATAAAATCTAGTCCAAAAACAATTTCCCAGTAAATACTGCAAGCCAAGGAGTATTTTGTCCTAAGCCTCTGGGTAACACATTTATTTCCACCAGACTTCAAGTTCCAATTATACATGTACACGTATGTTCATTTCACACATTTCTTTTTATATTTTTCAAAAGCAATTGGTAACTATTTTTCCAATTCTGCAGCAAAATATGAATATGATTTATTGAAAGCCTGGATCACTGA
This sequence comes from Patiria miniata, assembly GCF_015706575.1. NCBI lineage: Eukaryota > Metazoa > Echinodermata > Asteroidea > Valvatida > Asterinidae > Patiria > Patiria miniata. The sequence continues at coordinate 6,485,049 of NW_024037071.1, forward strand.
AACAAAGGGGAATCTTTTACTGTTTCAAAACACTCAATGAAATTTGCTGACACCAGAAAAAAACAAATTAAGTATATTTAAAGGAACGTGCCCCCGGATCCCGTGCCCCCGGATACCCCCCCATAAACAATATGGCCTCAGTACCCCCTTTGTAAAATTGGTGCATCACCAGGAGCCCCCTAGCAGCGTTACATCACTGCTCTCAGACAGTCATGAAAACAAGTGGTTATAAGAGTTACATTGCAGAAGTGTAAACAATATTGTTTTTGTATTGATGTGAGCCTCAATTGTAGGTGTTGGGTAAGGGATAACAAGACAAACCTCAAGTTCAGCTCGGACGATATTGTAGGAACCCCACGAGGCAACAAACGAGCGCTCCTTGGGAAGAACACGGATGTTCTGATAGGAAAAACATATCCTTTCTGCTTTCTCAGCAAGAGCCTGAAAGGTAACAATTGATTTAAGATGAGTTTGGGTTTAAGATTTTGCATTTTCCGAATATTTTTTGCACAAACCTAAATATAGTGGAAGAGGATTTGGCTATATACATGTATCTCTGCCATATCTGAAAAGTTCTCAGAATCTCTGGTGCACGTTCAGAAACAAGGACCCATTCTCTTCCAGAATATAAATCAAATTGTGACAGGAATAAATTAATATTTATATATACAGACTTAAGCCGTTATTGTGCTAGAACCACACTTGGACACACTCATTGTTCCTTCTACCAATAGGGTCACTAAAATGCACACGCGCCTCGACGTTAAAATTGCGCGCCAAATGAGCCTAAAAATGATCCAATCTTGGTAATGGGTTCTCATTACCGAGACTAAATGAGTCTATGGGTTACTATCGGACAAACAAATAAGGACTTATTGTAGTGAGGGTAGGGTTTATTGACCGTTTAACATTAGAATTGGGTAATTTATTGAAATCACCTGTCTGACTTGATCTGCTCTGTAGTCCACGTGGACAACGTAGAAAAAGTAGGGTCGGTAGATGGCTTTTAGTAGTTGCTCCTGCCAGGAATAAAAAGAGAAAATACATTGACTTTAGAATTAAAGAAAAAAATATTAATAAAAATGAATGATTATGCCTTTAAAATATTTATGAGTCAAATGCACTTCTTTATTGCTCAATTTTCCATTATGTCAGAAAGTGACAGTATTTGTAGCTATCCTTTTGTGTTTTCTTTCCGAAAGGGATTTCCATGTATGTAGCTTGGGCCTGAGAGTGGAAAGGATCTAACTTTGCCATTTAATCATGTGATACACTTCTCACATGTGCACTTTTTTTTCATCCCAATTTTTCATTAAAGTCTGAGTATTTCATACACACACTCATTACGTACATTTTTGCAGTATAAATAAACATCACGGATAACAACATTAAACAAATTTGAAACTGCTTTCTTTTTATATTTAATATTAAATTTTAATATTAATATTGGATGGCTGTGAGGCGGATACAAGAATATATTGCACGAGCTACGGTATGACAATATTGCACGAGTCGAAGACGAGTGCAATATTGTCATAGCGAGTGCAATATATTCTTGTATCCACCAAAAACAAGCCATCCAATATTATTATTATTATTTATATCAGGCTGACTTGATCCGCAAGAAGCACAATTCAAGACACTGTCCATTACATCTTTTTCGTTTACATCAAACGTCTTGAAGCTGCCACTGTAATTGTTAACAACAGTGCGCGTATAGCTGGCCTTCTGCGCGCTGCATGCGCGCGGCGTGTTCCGTGTTCGACGGTACGCGCGCGCGCTACGCTCTGTTGAGTGGTTGACAACTGTGACTTTCTATGCTCTTGATCAAGCGGGAACCCGGATTGACAGCAATAACAATGTTATTGCTGTCAACTTTTTATGAAAGCATACAATATGCTGATTTATTTTTACGGCTGGAAGCCTGATATAAATAATAATTTATGGTATTTCTTCAATGAGTACAAAAAGAATACTCCTTATAGACATACATGTATCAGAAGATATCAGACATTTGAGTGCTCAAATGCTCAAAAACAAACATTTCTATTTGATTGTTTTTTTTACATCTCTTCTTCTTAAGAGACAATTTGTGCAAAAAGGAGCTATAGACAATAACAAGCAGATGTTAACAACAGCTACTACATCACAACATTTCATGTAACTAGGAATCCAAATGGATGGGAAACTAATGGGTAAAAATGCATTGATGGTTAATATTTAATCTCCCCTCTCCAGAACAAACACCCTAAAGTACCTATTTACTAGAATTTCTGTTGTAACATCTCACTGGAACTTTTAAAACAGAGAGACGGTGCAACAGATGCTGGGGAAACTGCAAACATATATTAAAGAGCATCAACAAACTTTTGCTTGCTATTTTTTAATTGCTTTTATTACCGGTACATCTGGCTAACGTGGTAATGGTCTATTAATATTAACATCAACTGAAGAACAGATGTACAGAATTGTATGGATTTTTCGTTTGACATGTCAACCCAGGATTAAAAATTCAAATCAAATTTTGGTGAAAATGGATATTATGTTATTGGCCTGTGAGGAAAATGAATGAAAATAAAGGTTGAATGGTAAATTAGAATATTATGTTCGATACATGCACTTTTATACTAGCACGGAAAGGCCAGAACGTAAAAAAAACCCAGACTAATTTCCTTAAAATTAAATTTTTTTTTTTTTTTTAAAGACAAGCCGCTAAAACTTGTTGCACAGTGCACAAACTTCTTTTCAATTGATTCTGAATGGCTATTCACCTGTAGTCATTTCATGCATATGGTCTACACAATGGCCAGATTTGGCCCATTCAGTGGCATTACGGGACAATTTTGCTTCAAATTGTTGGGCAAAGGTGGCAGTTTGGTCCTTCGGTCCCACAAAAAAAGCCAAACTAAACAAACAAAGAATATACACTTTGGTGTTTAATGCCTTCCTGAGTTGTCAAAATTAAGAAATATTCCTTAGCCCCCCCCTTTCCATTCCATCAATCAACTCAAGTCTATTATCAGGATAAGCCTGGCTAAATCCTCCTGCATGCAATGTTCATTAAGGGCCGAGTTAAACCCTTCACTAGTCACTCAATATCCATCGCCTCTTGCACAGTCATAATGTGACAGAAAACCTCGTTTCCGCAGGCTTTACAGTACTGAATTGAAGCACTGGAATAGATAAGTTCCAACAAAACAAGGTAACCTTGTGGTCCAATGGTTACAGTGTTCGACTCACGTGCCGTGGTACGTGGATTTGAACCATGAAAATGAACAAGAAGCTAAAAACAATTCAAGTGTTTGTCCCCTCCTCACCTTCTTTCATAATTTTGGGATTCCTTTGGAGAAATTTGGGTTGTGGATTACGAAAATGATTGAGCTTTGAGCTGCAAATGCGCCATTTCTGTCCTCTTCTTTCCATTTAACTTTCTTTCTCCTTATCTTTGGCAATAGTTCAGAGAAATTCAGGTTGTACAACATGAGAATGACCATGGTAACCTTGCACAGGTGAGCTGAGGTTGTCTGTGTCCGGTGATGTGAGTAAGCATTCCCCCAGCGCTGACACTTACAGCAAATGTGGATGACAGCACCATGCTAGAGTTTATTTTCACTTGTCAAAGTCAAGGACAGCCAGCAGTAAATCAAAGCCAGCAGGAGGGAGGGAGGAATACGAGAGGAATGTGTCAAGCCTAGACGGACATGATGGCCAGTTGGTTTTTAACCTATCATTAGAACATTATTGTCATTTTCAGATTGGATGGTTTTGTGACAGGAAGGAGTCACCCGGTCGTCCCGGTGAATATATCTCAGGTTGAGTGTGTGAGCTACCGGTAGGGGGCTTTGGAAAGCTGGCTGGAATTTCTGGGATGAGCTGGAAAATGCTGAAGATAATTACAGTGTAAAACCTCAGAAGTCAATAAAAACTGTAGATTTGAATCCAGCCTGCTGAGTTTTGGCGCATGGTGCATCTGTCTTTGGGCCAGACACTTTGTCAAAACTTGCTCAACGATTACAATGGGGATCTGTCATGGCATAGAGAGTTACATGTATAAGAGAGGTTTTTGCAAGCAAACAGATATATACAAAAAATGTAGTTAGCATGCCACCACGCACGTATCAGGATGTTGGAATGCAATAACTACGGCACCTCTGCATTAGCGTTGCCATGACGATGACAATCTCTGAAACGATGGATGCAATTAGTTTGGCAAAATATGCTTACATGGACTGTATCGAGCATATCTTTATCTCAAAATCCTGTGATCTGTTATAAGAATACAGAACATCCAAGCACCATGTTTAGCGGAATGCCGCTGTAACAAGCATTGCAGGATCCACTAAAATTGTTCGTAATTAGCGAATGTTCGGTATTGCAATTTTAAGCAATAAATGGACTCTTTGTAATTTTTACCTCAACTTCCATTAAATTAATCACGCAGATAACAATTGGGTAAATTCTAACATGGGAGTCTGTGACTAGACTAGTCAGTGTTTGGTACTACTAAAGACGTTCACATACAAAGAAAACTTGAACTGGTGAGACTTGCACACTCTACTGCCCAGCAAGTACACCGTACATTTGTACATGAAGACATTTTCTGCTTCACTGCTTTCCAATTCGGATGCAGCACGTTTCAATTCACAAACAAGGCAATAAAGCAACTTCAGTATAAGAGTTAAGCCTTGTTAAGTGTGGCGAGAGACAGTGTTTTGGCAGTATACAAATTCACTGTCATGGTGTATACGACCAATACCAGTATCTATACTTATACACATGTACATGTACTTGTAGAGAGCAGTGTTTGTATAAAAGATCATATTAAAGATGTTACTGTGCTACAACACAAAGACAGTACTGGCAGTAAGCCAAGAATTCTGCGCTTACGCAGAATCCTTAGTTATGGGATGTACGCATGCACATGAGCCAAAACCCTGAAATATGCTTACCGTAAGCGCAACATTTTCTGTTACAGCAAGCAGGGATTTATCGCTAACTGTATCAGAGCCATTCATTTTGGCACTCACACTTAACACGCACACCCATCTTTGTAAACATCGGCAATCATGGACCCCTATTGTCCCTAATCCCCATTCCTTTGTTTGTACTCTAACTTTTTAGCAACAGCTCTCATTAATTTTGTACACAAATTTCAATCACAGACTTCCAGTCAATTCGTGGACATTCCTTTGTATTCGTGTAGTTAAGAACAACTGGACATAAAAAACTCATTTTACTCCCACTGTGAACACTCTTTCAACCTAATTTTTTTATCATGATTTCCTAACTCAAAAATATGCCTCCAAACCTGTTTTCCTGAGAGGAGGGAACCTAGTGTGGACGTGACCAAGTCCACAAAGCTTTCACGCTTCCTGCATCGGTGGACCTCTTTTATTCACAGGTCCACAAAGAGTATGTACATGTACACTGCTCTTGGCAAGATAATGCTCTTTGGAAGGCTGGTGACACTCTACAACCTGTTAGTTGCTCTTTCAGTTGACCCTAAACTTGAACATAATTAATCATACTTTTGTTTCATCTTTCTTCACCCGTGCTAATGTTGTGCTTCATCCCTTGGGGCCCATTAACACAAGTCCATGTACGGTACATGTATGCAAGGCAAATAAAACCCAATGTTCTGGGTCCATTATGGTGGAGCTGATGGATGTGTCGGTACTGGTATTTGAGAAAAGCATTAATTACTGTGCATGCAAAATGTTGCAACAATTTAAGGAAAAATATCAATGAGATGAAACCCGACTGATATGACAAATGTTTTTGAAACATGTTTCTCATAGAAGGAATTCAAAGGATGAGTGACAATTGCTTTGGATTGGTACTTTGGTTTTTACAACGGTGAAATACACTGCCAAATGGTAATGTCACAAAGAGGTCATGGTTACCGATTGGTTACCATGGTTACCGATTCATGCACAATGCAGGTGCCCATGTGACCGCAGTGATTCAATATGGTGGAACTGAATTGTTCTGATCAGTTCAATATCCTCTGGGAAGCATAAATAATGACAACTGTTATTTTCACTGCTGGTCAGTAGTGTGGTGACAATAAGACCATTTTCAGTTACTTATCTGTGGAAATACACGATCCTTTTGGATTTAACATTGATGAGCACTTGTGAACATGTATGTGGATTATGCTGTTTTGAACTATTGTCCAGGAAGTCAGCCTGACCTGGGAGTAGGTGACTGTGCACTTTGTCAGTGTATTGATTGACTGCAATTAAACTGGGGCCTTTCATTAAAAATATCACTGTGTCAAAAACTGAACTTTTTGTTACAGCTAAATGAACAATGCTCTCCACGGACAACTACATGTAGGAAGAATTCTGTAAAAATGACCATCTTTAAAATAAAACTGGGTCTGAAAAAAACAAACACCATGTGTCACTGATTTGGTCGATATGCTCTGATCGTTAGTGATACCAGTTTGAGAAATTCTAGTCTCCTCAATAGACAGGTTTGACTTCTGCCAAAACTTTCACAGGAAAACATTTCCCCTCATCTGCCGACCATCACAGGAATGGTTCACATTAAGAACATTTTATCCCCAACATAAAACAGACTTTAAGAACAGACACCAAAAACATCAAATCTAAGTGACATCCCAAACCATTCTGACTTGACAAGCAAAAACATGTCACAGAGTTCCGGAGTCCTCTACTCGTCCACCTGCAGTAAATTTCATCCCCCATCTGTAGCCAATTTTGATAACCTTGAAGGGGGGGAGGGGGGGTTTTCCAAGGATAATGTCCCCAGTAATATTACAGTTCATCTTTATCGCATATATTCATCTTTCTCACTGACGTTACTAAACAATTTTCACTCTGAAAATATGAAGAACAAGATTTATTTTATTTTATTTTATTTCAGCCACATCCAACAGCGCAAGCGCCAATAACAGGATGGATAAATGGAGAGAAGACAGTGAGAAGAAGTTACAGTTTTAGAGGTGGGAGGAAAAGCCCAGAAGAATATTCTGGGGAAAACCATCGGAATCAGGCAGGGACTGAAAACCCAATCCACATATTGGCCCAGGCGAGGATGAAAGATTTCCACCTTAAATGAAAGTCAATTTTATCCCCAATTGGAAGCAAATTTTGATTAGTTTGGGAGATACTGGTAGCTAACTGAATATTCTTTTTCTTGTGTGGGGGAGTATCCAAGATTGTCCCGAGTTATATGACAGCCTGTCTTCTTTAAGAATACCGATAAATCTAAGATGACAGATTTTTTTTCTTTCATGAAAAATTAAAACCAAGATGAAGAAGATGACGACAAGTCTAATCTTTTTCCCAAATCCTTTTTTTCATATTAACTACTTTCCCTTGTTGAGTAAATTGAAGTTGTTATGGCGGGTGCATACTTCAAGGCTATTAGCAGAAGCTGATTGAAAAGATACAGGAAATTGCTTTTAATGGGAACATTTCACAGGACAGTGCATACTTGAGAGGTTATCGCAGTGAGGGGATTTGTGGCTGTTATTTTGAGGTTGTCGCATTGAGGGAAGTTTTGCAGTGCTTGCAATTGAAATACGCACACAAAATGGTATTCCCTTTGCACAAGATAACCATTTTCATGACGAGAATTCATTTTTTTCTTAATCCACACAGCCACACACACTTATTCTACGCAGTTTCAGAGCAGTCTAGATTATTTCCCCCTAAATGAGTTTGAGATGGAGAGGAACGATTCTCGATAACATTTGCATAAAGCCCCCCAAGCCTTATCGGTTTCAATTTTGTTGCAAAACCGTTTGGCCAAGGCAAGCGCCCACTCCGTTTCCATAAAATACGTTGTAGACCCCAAGCTCCCAGTTTCAACAATCACATCAACCCTGATCAATTTAATTTCCCGCCGAGTCCACATCCCTCAGAGGACTCCAGTCTGTGTGCCAAACCGCGCTCTAATCCATTTTTAATGATGCAGAGCAATGCTGTATCGCTAGTGGCCAGACCAGTACATCCTGCTGTCGCATGTACTTTAGGCTTCATAAAGGAAATGTGCATTTAATTCATTCATAGCAGTGCGGAACTTTTAAAAAGAAAGAAGGGGAAAACAGGGGAAAAAACATCGCGCCTTGTCTTTCCAAGGTTATCTCCAGAAAGCCAAGTTCCGTTTCAGGCAACCAGGACAAAATCATACGTTTGAAAGAAATTCAGACACTGATACTACTTGACTTGCCAATATCTACTTCAATAAGAATACGGTGTGAGAAAACGTTCTTGCCCTGTGAGTCATGGTGTAAAGAATCAAGAATTCACTGTTGAGTTTGTTTTCAAGTGTTAATCCCAGGTTTCTCCTTTCTGGAAAAATGAACTTGAATTTCCCCCTCCCCCGCTTTCCTTCCACTCAAGACGTGCCCCTACCCTTCCTTCTACATAGCTCACCAACATCCAATCCCTATCCTCATATATCTGGCTTATCAAGACTGTGCTGATTGAGTACTTTGAAAAAGTAGCAGTACATGAGTGTTTGGACAGAGAGCTGACACATATTCATGAAAATGAACAAATCGGCGCATCAGTGCAACAACATAACTCCATTCTGCAACAAAGTCGTATCTCGCACGAATACGCTCCGTGCAACAAGGTCGTATCTCGACGTCCACTGACTTTGTGTGTACAGTGTACATCCGTGTTTTTTTAAGTGAGATGTGACTTTTGACATTCTGAAACTCGCGTTTCACATACGGCCCATTTTAGGAGATACATGTACGACCTTGTTGTACGGACACAATGAAATACTTGCAAAAGGACTAAAGCCTGAGTTCTAGTCCTATTGCAATTCTTGGACATTTTCAACACACATTTTTTCCCAAATACTCAGATTCTACCCATACTCATACGGTACCAGTGGGGTACATGTAGGCCAAAATACTCTAACTACTCTGTCTAGTTTCTCAGCTTTCATTCCTACTATACTTACTTACACATTGTCGTCGGACTTGGAAAAGGACTTGATTACAACGATGGCAACAAAACCCCTTCCACCTTCCATCACCAACTGAAAAGGTGGATTATTTAACACCCCTTCTTGCTAAATTTTTTTCCAATGTAAGCAAAGTGATATAACATTATCGACAACTCACCACTGCATCCGGATTGTTGTGAGCCAGAATAAGAAACCCGAGCTTGGCCGGAACCAGACTAACTTTAGGATCAGACAATACTGTAAGAAAAACAAAGCAAGAAATAAATACATGTATACATGTAAAAGTATACTTCTCTTTCATTCCATAATAGTTTTTGTACCACCTAAAAAAGCCATAGTTAATCCCTACATTATACAACAATACAGTATCATTCAAGAGATCTAATAAAAAATACATAACACTGACAACCTGAACACTTACATGTACACAGTAATGAATAAAACTCATGTTTTACTATTCCCCTGAATACATGTAAGTCGAGTATTGTGAGAGGAAACGTCGATATGAAATTACAGGTCACAGGAATTTATGTTTCCGCCCTTATTTAGTGGATGGGTTAAAAATGCTAGGCAACTTTGCTTGTAAAAATCACATTCAGTGGATGAAACTCACTACTAGGCCTACTTTTGTTCATGCACATGTACATGTACCAGTTGGCGATAGTGCGGTATGCATTGTGTTCTTGGGAAAACAAGTTTCTCAATTATTAAAGTATTGAGTCAGAAAGCTGTCAGAAATTCCATTTGTTTAAAATCTTCAGTAGTTGATCTATTTGGGGGGGGAGGGGGTGATGCGACCCACCGTTCAGCAACTGAATAATGTTATGAAACTAGTTAAATGGGGCCAAAAAATAATAAACGGAATGCAAAAGTTTCTGAATTTTGTTGAAGTGCCTTAGAATGCAGGAGAAATCATGGTAGATTTCAAACCTTTCCAGGGGGCATGCCCCTGATCCCCCTAGCAGGCGTACTATTAGCACCCTTTAGACTCAACCCTCCCCCACATTTCCTCAGATCTAGGTCCGCCCCTGATCTTAATGTCATTAAAGCAGGATCCTGAAATCAGTAAAAAATAAGAATACTTGTCTACAAAGGGAACAACTACAGGAACTGATATCTGGGTTCCGGATAGTACATGTACCTGCCCAAAATTGGGGTGGTGGTGAGGGGGGGGGGGGGCTGGTTGTAGTTTTTAATATTTTATTACCCAAAAAACATATTTGCAGACATATACAGACAACCTTTTTGATGGGGGAACACAGCTTTTTATTGTTGATTTGAATATTTATAATACTTTGGGGTATTTTCAAACAAAATACAACAACAAAATGAAATGTGAAGCCTTTGGAAGCCATAATCGGCACAGTCGGGTTATCAAAATAAGATTTGAACACTGCCAAGTTGTCAATGTAAGTAACAAAACCTGCCCAATCCAACAGAACTAACCCAACAGCTTTAACAAATATTTCCTTTGCCACAATACTGATCGACAAACTCTGAACAAATTTGGATACTGTGGGATATTGATATCAGGGTACATGTACATGTAGGTGATACTTCGCATTTTAGCATTTTATGTTCCTTTTTTATGTTCAATATAAAAAGACTGGTGACATGCACATTGCAAACAACTACCTCAAGAGACATCATGAATAATTCCCATAAAAACCCTGGCCACCTTTCAGCCTGCTGACCGGATTGTACACATCATGCAGTCATTATAATTGAAAGTAGGGCTCATCTGGAATCAAATCTCCCATAAAGATGTGCATATTGAGTAGCCTACAGCCAGTTTCCTTGGGTAAATGTTTTGAGCAAACTTGGTCAACCAATCAGAAGCTGGATTTTCCTCAGCCCAGCACTGCAGCACAAATATTGACACTGCTGTAATATAAACTCAGCAGGGTTAATCTAATGGATCTCAATTTCAAATGATTTTTTTTTTTAAAGAAGACCCCAGAGTGGAGTTCTGCCATGGCCTTGGGTTTCCAGTCATGATATTGTATTTGAAAAGCAAACATTTGTGTATGAGGCACTAAATCTTCGTTACCTCTGCTCATCAAGCCAATAAAACGTTCCCAAGGCCCCAACTCAGCTCCCTGGGGAATAATAACTGAAGCTTAATGTTGCTTCTTCTGCATAATTGAATTCAAACACATTTAACCATCTGTGGCACCATTTTTTCAAAGTTTGAGAGAATTAAATTGCAACAAATTGCCTTGCCTAGGGACACATACTAAAACACACCCCAGAGTGAGACTCAAAACCTGTGAGAAGCAGAATAACCCACAATGCTCTGTCCTTATTCCCATTGGACGTTTTGGTCAAAATCACAGATTACTTTTCCCATATTTAGTGCAGTGTAAAAGTCTGGCCTCGGTAAAAACAAATTAAAGTCAAAAGTCAATGAGCAATCATTGGTAAAATTTAGCCATTGAAATTTGAAAAATTGATGTCTTTGTAGAATGCCCCCAAATAAGTCCAGTGCGGACACTACTTTTGAGTGTTAATTAAAATTCAGCAGGGGAAGCACAAAATTCTACCAAATCAAATGATTTTACCCGTATGTTTGTTAATTTTAACTCCAAAATGCCAATAATGATTGTTTTCAACTCATTTTTACCATCAACTTGAAGAGAATAAATTGTATGTCTTCAAAGAGTGAGCAACAGGCATGAGATTCTTATGAAGCAGGAAAAGAAGGAAAAAACCAAAGATATCTAGAGCGAATAATGAAACAGAAAGGAGCGAGGAAAAATGATGATGGACAAAAATGACATCACAAATTGGAGCGTTTGCCAAACATGTGGCAGAATTCACAGACACGTACGTACAGTACACCAATACCACGCTGTACAAACGGAACGTGCTGGGCCCCAATCATATACTGGAGGGACAACATTGGAAAAAGATACATAAAAGTTGAATTTACTGTGTGTAAACAGATGTCGTTATAATTGATAGCACACAAACGAAAAACCCCAAATCCACACTGGATGATATATTTGTGGACTTTTTAATTGTGAAATTTTCAGGCAAATATTTAAACTTTAACATGTGCAAGCTTTGTTGAAAAAAAACTTCAGGCAATATAAACACAGGATATGCTTAACCCACGTGTTTCTTCTTATTGTGGCACTCAGCCAAAACGAGGGACCAAATAAGAACAAAGTAAAACTCCAAAGAGAAACTGTGCTGATAAATGTTTTGTGCATGAGACAAGGGGAAAAAGTGACGGTTCCCAAATTATTGCATATTGTCGTTGCCAACTTTATTATGCATGCTTTTTATTTGCAAAACATTACGGTTTGGGTAAATGTACAGGGAGTAAAAAAGAAAGAAAATAGCCCATAATGGGAAGTCCATTTAGCTAACGATGTCTGGATGTGGGCAAATTGGTAATGAGTTTTTATATGACTATGAAATGGAGACAAATTGTCAAATAAAGATCTGAGTAAAAATGCCATTGTCTGTCTCTCTGCTTCGTTGTCATGGTAATATTTTTAAGACCTAGGCTCACTCAAGGTAGTGACTACAAACAAAATTAAAGAAGCTTGTCAAAGCAGGAGAAGAAATCTGTTGATAATTTGCTTGAACTGTGAATTATGTGATAAGTTACAAAATAAGGGTTAGCACGATCAAGGTGCAGTAAAAGGGAAAAAACTTGAAGAGTACTCCAGGGAACAAGCCCTTGGAAATAACAACAGTACAACCCATGCTATATTGACCTTATTTATTTTTCATTGGTTAAGTGTTGTACATTGTAACTTGTCTGTTTTAGTTAGTTATTTTCTCAACCCACTCTCTCCTACTTTATCAATATATTCAATTGCAGTGGTTTTTGTGTTTCAATTTATAAGTTTTACAAATGTATGTGTTGCTTTTTTCCTACCTCTTTTCCTGTACTTTATTGATTTCACCATTTGGAGATATTTGGTGCTGTAATTTTCTGCTGGTTTTGTTTAGTATTTTAAATCTCTTATGTAATACCTGTTGACATTCCTCTATTACACCTGTAAATAACATTACTGGTAATTTTAACGCCTATTTTAATTATAAATCATGTCCAATTTGGATATTTTGTCAAGAAACTGGAGTTATTTTTAATCAACCAATAATAAAAAATAATAAATGTACCTTATACGGATAAGAGAAGACAACAAGAATATCTTATTTGCCCAATGGCCTAACATTTTCATTGCGGTCATGAAACAGAACTTTTCCTGTTTCTATTTACATGCATTCTCACATGAATTCTCACATGAATTCCTAAAAGGAGAGTCCTACCGGTAGTTTTTGTAGCAAAGGTTAATTTTTTTGGTTTTAGTTAAGTCCGGCTCCTCTTGTTTTAAAATTTGCAGTAGAGAATGATTCATTTCCTTGCAGGAAGTGATCCTTGTAGAGGACTCTGTGCAGCACGTGACAAGTTTCAGGAAAACAGAATAAAAGAGACATGGAATATTTTCTGTAGAAAGTGTTTATACATGTATTTATTTCTTATAGTACATGTAAATAAGAAAGCAAAAGGGAGAATAGAATATTTACTTTGGTAACTTTCACTTGTACACAAATGCATTGCGTTTTTTAAAGTAAAAGATGCACCAAAAAAACCCAAATATATTTTGGAAAGTATTGACATTATTCACATCAATACTGTCACATGCATTCTTGTACAATGAAGATGCAAAAGAGAAATAAAATATTTACTGTGGAAAGTATTTATATGCATTTTCTTTACTTTACAGTAAAATCTAAAGCAGGAAAGACAAGAACATTTACTTTGGATAGTACATGTATGTGTTTCCTTTTTGTATCATCTTGTCAAATCTGCAGTTCATGTCTAGGGGATACTTTAGTCATGATGGCACGGCAGGGTAAAACAAAAATGTAAAATTCACAGTAGTCTGGCTCCTAGATGAGTATCTGACTAGACGGGCACCGGAGTGCGGTGCACTTAGCGATGACATCAGGTTCCTTAAAGGGTCCGGATCGTCAGGTTTTCTTGTCATGTATCTAAAGAAGATCTAGACTGCCGTCCATTATTACTATTTTAAACTGGTTTCAGACTTGCGTAGCAGAATCGCACAGAATCAGCAAGTACCAGGCGGGACACAGGTCGACCCAAATCGATTTTGGTTACAGACAAATGAACTGTTGCTATCAATGTTATTTTGACTTGACTCTTGAGTCATTCTAAATGACTCCAACATTCAAATCTTTTGGCAAAGTTGCTCCTAACGTCCAGTAACTTTTTCAAACACTGACCTAAATACATCTTTGTAATAATTTTGTTTTTTGTAACAAGTCTGAGAACGGTGTTAACATGAGTACAGTATACCCTGGGGTATGAAGACTTGCCGCCGGACAGGATTCCAAAAAGGATTCTGTGAACGCTTCAACAGATTAAAGTGATAACTAGACTGGGATCAAAGGCTTTGCTGAGACACAAGACTGAACGAATCATTGTGGGCAAAAACAAACCTAAAACCCACGCACAACAGTATCACGAGTATTGACAATGGTGAAATATTCAGAACATTTGGGGGGATAGGCGACGCCAACTTGACATTTAAAAGATGATTGCAGTTTAAACTGTCATTGCATGTGAGGTTGTTTGTTATAAACGTGGGTACCTTCTGTGGAATGCACATAAAGATTGTTGATACAATGTACCCAATGCACACTGCACATGTGTATCATTCAGTTACATGTCAATTTGTTATTTCCTTGTTTCCACAGAAAAAAAAATCTCTTTCAAAAAATTGAAACTTGCAACATGCCCAGTGGTGATTATACATTTGTACATACACATTGTAAAGGGTGGTCACCAGAACTGATTACTTCAAGATTTTGGGGTTTTTTGGCATTGAACATTTTTCAAAGTGCCTTCATAATCTTTTCACTAAGAATTTTCCCTATGTAAGAGGTTTGCTCTTTATCTGGATCGCTTTCGGTTTTCTGTCTGCCATTACTGCTTTTTTACATTAACGAATGGTTGTTTCATATTTCGGAACTACAATGTATGTAATTAAAAAAAAATATTCACAGTTTTGGGTGGGGATTATATTAATTAATTTCAGGGGAATTCCGAAGGAATTAAAAACTTAAATCTGTCCAAACCTTGCCAGATCCTTGCTTTAATATTACCGTAGGTGGCTTTTTGTCCTAATAGTAGATTGGTTCGCATGCCCTGCATTATCTATAGTTAGCGGGGGCTGAAACCAGTCTACCATAAGAGAACTGAATTATTGTCTGGATGCAAATATTTTGAAATGTGTGAAGTAATTATTGCATGACTATATGCAGGCCAATTATTTCGTTTGATGTCTCATTAAAAATTTAATTACTTTTGCAATGCTAGAAAAACAGCAATTTCAAAAAAGGAATTGAAACTCAAAAATATCACGGACACTTCACTATGCTGTAACTCACCTTTCTCGTGCTCACTCAAGTCTGGACGTATGCCCGTCTTGGGAATGGCCCTCATGCTAAACGGCATGTCGCCTGGTTTCAAAAACCGCCCATTCTTGATAGGAAATTAAAAAAACAAAATTTGATTAAACATTTTTAAAGCCTCGATATGAAGCAATAAAACATTTTTGTATGGAGCCAAAGTGTCAGCTCGTTGTTTTCTGACCGAGTCACTGACTGAGTCACTGACCGATTACTGACTGACTGGGTTTAAATCTGACTGATATCGTGCACTACGACTACGCAAATTGGTGGATTGTTTTATGGGGGGGGGGGGGAGTTCAAGAAAAACTATAATCAATGTGCCTGATTTTGACATACCAGAAATTGTTTCTTCGCATGCCAGTTTGTTGATAGTTACTAACGGGGATACCTTTAAGTTTGAATGTGATATTACATGTACGTTGCTTGTACCCAACCATTTCAGATGCAATTAACAGATGTCCGACGGTGATTTCAAGCAGAACCAATAACTTGCCACAGCAAGGGCAGGCTATAACGCTGATATTAATTTCAGTACAAAATGCCAATCTAAAAATATGTCACAAAACTGAGAGAAAAAAAAGGTGTTCCTCTGCATATAGCCTTTGATTGGTTTTTAATTTCACCTGGTATTGAAGAAATGCAATTTTTCTTTTGATTTTTACATATTTCTCTTTCACCTCTGTTATCTCAACTGTAGCACTATACATGTAAATGAGTGCTCTCAATATTGTGCGTACACATGTAGATGTACATGTACATAATACAGCCCTGCTTATTTCATGTATTAAAAAAATCATCACTTTTTGATCATTTCTTGAATTTCCTAATTTTTGTAACATGTTTACAATGTACATACATGTACCGTAGAAGAATATCAAATTATTCATCCATAGATCATAATATCTTTTACTCAACACTTGGTTCTCTTGTTTTTGTATGCTCATTTTCTGATGCGTTGGGAATTTGCTTGACATGTTATGTCCAGGACATTAGCCGCTTAAACCCACTTGCCTCCCTTCATCCAGAAGTTCAAACGGATATACTGACATTAGCTAGGCAGTAACATAGGACTGGCATTCCATCCAAGGGGAACAGCAATATTTTCAGTTGTTTTACATCAAAGAAACTAGAGATAAACACTGGTCTGGTAAGCCAAACTGGCTAGGGACAGAAAACTCTCCGGAAACTTGTCAGTCTTAACGGTAGATCCTATCTCAGACAGACATCTTCTGCGTATCAAATCTTCCCTCTCTAAACCCAAGTGATTCTGCTCCTTTTGTCAACTTACCGGTACATGTACACCCCAGGGCAAACAATGAAAACAAATATGAAACCATGAAATTCCTTTGAATGAAATGAATGGCTCATAATCAAGTACAGAGATTTATTTATTTATTCCTTTATTTATCCAGGGTAAAATCAAACATAAAAAAACATTCATTAGGGTTCTGCAAATTAATATGTATTAAAAAAACATTGTTACTCAAATAACTTGGAATAATTTTTTTTTAAGAGATCTTGTGCTATTTGCCTCTAAATTTCAGTATTTATTTCAAACTTCAAACTTTGTCAATAATCAAATAAAATATGGTACAGTGAGTTTATTTCCTTTCTATTCCTCCAGTTTTTCATTTGCCTGCTTTTTGCTTCTGCAATCAGGCTTGTCGTATCCAGGCTTACTCTGCTTGAAGAAGCCACGGGACCTCAACATTTTCACTTTTTTCTTCTTCTTACTTCTTCTTTCTTTCTCTCTCTCCTGTATTTTTCTGCTGTACCTGTGTGTCATCGCTGGCGATGATGACTTTCTGGTCTCAAAGCCAACAAACTATTGAGTGTTTGTTTTGTCGCATTCACCTCTGTGCCACAGCAAAAACAACATGCTCGGCAATCCACGAGCATTTACCAAGGTTGAGCCATGTACTTACAACATCTACATGCATGATGGTAATCCCAAATGAATAAAGACCGTTGAATTTTGTTTCTTTTTGAGGGGGAGGGGGGATTTGTATAACATTCCCACAGAACCTGGCCTATCTGTCTGGCATTTTGCTTTGACTTTCCTTGTTCAGAAAGGTCACCCAGTCCAACAAGACTGTTATCAGTTATCAGTTTCAGGAGTTTGTCATTAAATCTGCAATCACATTGTACACTTCAACGAATTGATCTACCAGTAGCATCTAGCATGCTTACAAATGTGGACTACAATCTGCAAACGATAACGTCACTTTCAGGGCCTTGCAAGTAATGATGTCTTTACCATACTGCTGACCCAAATTGTTAGTCTGTTGATCAATGTAACTCTGTAGATGTCAGTGTGTTCCACATTATGGATGTGATATTTGTTGGATGGGAAGCTGCATGTCATTTGGTAAACGCAGCTTTAAACATTTAAATCTTCTGCTTACACCCTACAAAGGCTGCCGCCTGTCCCTTTTTTCCCCAGAATCTAAATTCCCAGCCAATTATTTTATGTGTTTGTACACACTGTATTGTTTTGGGTACTACAAGTGTAAAACCACAACAAGAAACCTGCTAAGCAGAAAATAATGCTTAAATTTATGTGCTGAGCGCGAGTTGGCTGAGAACCAAACACAATCAGTATCCTGTCTCATGAAATTTTAAACAGTAAGCTGTTTTTGCTAAGTAAATATTTACTACACTTAATAGCAAATTTCTGTGGAGGGCAGCACCATGACAGTGGCCCCAGGAGCTGCAAAGAACAGACATCTATTAAGCACAGGAAAATGTAGCTCAGTAAGAATGGGTTACAAGCCAAAATGCACGTGGTGAATACTGTACTACTTGTAACTGGTTTCGTCTTTGTTCTTCGTCTTTATTTTTCGTACTTCTGGATAATAATTATTCACACTTTTTCTTTCAAATGACTACCTCAGAAGGCTATTTTTAATTTTTTTTTTAAGATATCACACGAAGCATTCAATAATAATATCATTGTACTAGTCCATTTTTTATTTGTTTTTGGCCATAGCTGACTGCAATTGTACCTCACCACTTTTCCTCTATCTTAATGCAGAAAATAAATATTTTGCAGAATTTAATTATTCCCGTGCAAAGACAAAAAACCCAATAAAAACATATATTTTTAGATAAATGATGTTGCATAAACTCCAAGGACGTTCTAAGAGGCTCTGTCAAACTCCATATTGAAGTCTAATGATACTGATTCTGATTTTGAGTAGCCATGTGCAGCATCTGCCATATATAGGCCTACACAAAGGCAGCAACAAAGTTGGTTGACAGGCTTGCTTTTGAGAACAATTTATCAATTAATATTCATGAGTATAAAGCGGGAAGAACAATTCCTTGAAAGCATTTTCAGCAAAGGTGCAGACAGTTCACCCTCTGATTTCAAACTTGAAACTTGGTGTAAATATTAACCCTGACTCCACTGTTATACAAGTGTGACGCCATGATTACATATACAATTTTAATTCAATTCAATTCAATTTCATTTACTGGTTTTTCAGGGAAATTTGTCTCGTGATTGATATATATATTTTTTCAATTCTAGACCTCTTTTTCCATCTTAGCATCATCCCTGTAGCTTCAAGTTAATCTAGCATAAATTTTGTAAAAAAAAGAAGAGGACCACTAAAGGATGACTTTACATATCCATTCTTCTAACATCTTATGCACGGATCGCGATCTGTATGGTACCGTGTGGTGTGCACTGCAACACATTTACATCATGCCATAAGTGAAGCGTTTCGCCCTACTGAGGACAGTTGGTTGGAAAAAGTGTTCCCCCCCCCTCCTCATCCGATATGCCAGCAGTCATGTAATCTGTGCACAAGTAACCCTCAACGGTTAAATGGGAAAGTTGAAGAAAGATCACTGAGAACATGGTGATGGAGGTACATTCCGACCGTGCCTGAAACTCAAGCAAAGACGTTAACACTTTCTGGAGATTCAGAATTATTAGTCATGCATACTTAGTGCCATTACGCCCACGCACACAGTGTGCCCCTCCCACTGGCGTTTTAGAAAGTGGTCACAAAACGTCATCTACCATTCATGCAGTCAGTCAACTGATGTCGATCAGTCTGGGTTATCATACTTACTTCAGGTTTGTCTATGAATGCTGGTGGTATACATCCCCCGCTGGTGTTGTAGTGATAAGCACAGTAGGCTTCAACTAGCTCCGTCCTGCAGGAACTGTCAGGAACCCTGACATAAACAAAGACAAAGACACATTAAGGGTGTACAATATGTCATCACTACCGGTAACTTTCATTTTTCCAGTGAACTTCATATTGTAAGGTCAGCTGAAATTATTGAAGTTCAAATTCCTAAAACACCTATTTTTTTTCTTGGGAAGTACGGTACATGTATGCATTACTGATGCCCTTTAATCAACACTTTTTGTAAAACAAGACCAGAATATAGGAATATTGCAAAACCAAGTTCCCCTGACAGTTGTGTACAAAATTTACTCGCCCACAGAAAACACCAGTCACTGCATGAAATACTCTAGAGCAACTCATCTGTGTCAACTAATTCATCACAAGGAAGACATTAATCCGGCACCATGAGGCCACCGAACTACACTCTAGAGTGACATCAGGTATAGGGGGGGGGGGGGGGGGTGTCAACTGATCAACTGGTCCGGGACATTGAAGTGTAGAAGTGGTTCCATTACAAGACGGAAATGGCAGCGTTAATGGCCGCCATGCATAATAAATGCAAGGCATTTTAGAACATTCCCCAATTGCCAAATTTTAATTCCATACCAGGATTAATTTTATGGCGTGTGTTTTGCAAATGACGTGGAAAGTTGGAAAGGACAGTACTTCCTCTTCAATAATCAACTTCAAAGCGGGTTGGTGAAAGTTCAATGTCTTCTTGTAGTTGTACATGTGTATACTCTTTGAATAATAAACTGACATGTTCTTTATTAAGCATAAAGGTGTTTAGCAGACAGTTTAAGTTTTTGTAAATCATGTGAACTAATGACATACAAATTAAAGAAAAGGTTAACATCGAAAATACCAGTGACAAATGAGTTTCAAAGTGGTTCAGACCCCCTCCTCTGTATTTTTTTTTTTTGGAGAAAAAAAGAAAGAAAAAGCTTCCATACCACACATGTGTACATTTGTTTGTAATTTCACTCCAATTAGGAAATACTGAAAATTCAATTCAAAACTTACAAGCAAAGAACAGCATTTATTAAAACACGAGCATTATATCACCGACTGGTTTCACATTCACTGAATTGTATGAAATTGCAATTTGCCGGCAATCTGAAGCCCCATTCAGACTCTTCTGTCAGCCAGAGAGTAGCACTTTCATACTTGAGTCACAGCAGAGAGGCTCTCAAGCAAAAATATTGATAAGAATCTGAGATTCATTGCAAAATCCGCTTTGATACAGACCTCTTTACCCTAAAACCTTTTCAGCATGGATGTGCGGGACCAAAAAAAAAACCTATTGTACCTGAATAAAATGAAAGCTAGACTGTCACTATTTTTGTAGCCCCTCAGGGATATGCGGCAATTTTTTACAAAAGAATCAAATGCTTTTCCATCAATCTGTCTGACAATCAATAATTAATGACGCAATTTTGCCGCCAACTCCGGTATTAAGAGACACAATGAACTACACTTTAGGTACGAAAGGAAAAAAAATAATTGAATCCACAATTCAGATTCTGCTCATCATTTATTGATCAACGTACACGATGTAAATGTGTTCACGCTTGAGTTCCGAAGCAGGAGAAACCGCATACAATAACACTTACTGCCTTTGGGAATAGTTGTTGGTTACGAAACGATGTCTTTGGTGACTTAAAATGAAAAATATTCAACAATTGTTGAGTCTTAAGCAGGAGGAATTGATTCTCAAGCAGGATTGATTTTACAGAGTGTAAAACTTGCTTCATGTACAGTACATGTACAAATTTATACATGTATGTACATACATGAAATTGGATGTTTCGTCAATTGTTTGAATTTACTAGTAAGCCAACATTTCTAAAATTCATTTTTTTTGCACATTCATTTTTCCTCTCTGCATTGGGCTCCCCCCCCCCAACAATCACAATCTCTGTCTGCAACCACACATCAATTTTCTCCCCTATTACAAGCGACAGGAAGCTTACATTTTTAGATTGATGACATTATACTCATGAATCCGTCAACCACTTCATGATTTGTTTTTGGTCCACACCTTGGCATCAGAACCTATTGTAAGAGTCTGAACTAGAAGCCCAAGCGAGATTATTCTAATGGGACGATCGCAGAACGGAGCAGCTTGTTTGTCAGAGTCAATTAATGAAGAGTATTTGTTCTCTGGTGGTCGTGCTGGCCGGCCTTTGCCAGGAGGCTAAATCTCTCCCTTCTTCTCTCGTCTCGCTGGAAACGATGACGCTACAGGTGACAGGAAGCCTGTAATGATTTATCGCAAAAGCCACTCCACTCAGCATCTAGGCATGTATAGTACTCATATCATGGATTCATGGCATTTATTTTCAGGAGCTAAGGACATCACTCATGATGAACAAGTGCAGCTGGAAGCTACGTGAAAAGAACATTTGAAGAGCCTATCGATTCTTCATTTCAAATGGGAGCCGTTTCACACCATTTTCACCAACAAACCTTGACTAACAGAAATCTCAAATACATCAATATTTAATTGATATTCAACAACTAGCTACATGTACTCTACCATTCTGAATAAATTTTTGAAATAGATTTCTTTTCCCTTTTTTCTGTCAAAAATATCACTTCCTCCCAAAAAAAGTAGAAATGGGACCTTTACCGTAAGAGTACCACAAACAATATTTGCCATATTTACCATGTTGTTAACAAATGCCCCAAAAGCAAAAAAATGTATATGTGCACATTTTTTTTTATTCCAAATTGCAGCAAAACCAGACAACAGACTTAGAATACAAAAGAAACTCATCAGCCTTTGCCAAGTTGTTATTGATTAATTCCTGAATTTAAATTCATCTCTAATTCAATACATCTACATGTACGCATACGGTACATTGCCTGGCAAATCACTTTGGTTCCCTCCTGAGAGTGAACAACCATTTTAATTTTCAAATGGAAGAGCTCTCTGAAAATGAAAAAAAAGATTGCTTTGTCCCTCCAAAGTAATGCTGTTCTCATGTATCAAGATTTTTTTTCTACTTGGGTAAAATTGGAAAACCCTAGTCATTGTGAAAACTCAATTCCTTTTTTTTCATATTTCAAATCATGATTAAAATGTTTTCTGAAGGATTTTATGATCAAATACTGGTCATTGTTGGGGTTTATCAAACCTGGGTTATATTTCTAGCCTAGGCTTTGGGAGATTTTGTGGCCCTTTTCGATGTTCTGCTTCAAGAACATCACATCTCATACAAGAAGAGTGCATTGATTACACAAGTGATAGTTAGGGTTGAACCCTAAGGTACCCTATAAAACCTTGAGGAAAACCTTGAGGAAAACGAGCATGAAAGTTCGTTTCCAGTCCCATTATTATATCAATTAAATAAAAGATACCTTTTTGAGACTTTAGTTACAGAGCTCGTATCAGGAGCTTGCAACACCATCACGGTGTCTTTATCAACTGGTGTTGTTTTAGGGTTAGGGTTAGGTTTAGCTCGTGCCCTCCATCTCTGTTCATATTGGGGCAGTGCCTGACTTGAAGAAAACGTTGCAAGGAAACCTCCAGCAAAACCTCAAGGAAACCTCTAAGAAAGCCTCAAGTTACTGCACATTTAATTTGGAATTCACCACTAATTCAGGCCAAAGTTTAAAGTATTTCCATATTGTTTGGAAACTAAAGACTTGCACATGATTTGCGAGTCAAAGTTTTAGCTGAAGATGTAAGTTTGAAAAACTTTTCATGGTACTGTATCTGCCTACCTTCCTATTGTTGGCCAGAGGTAGTTGGCTATCTCTATCTGTGGTGGAGGCTCCAAGGTGCACCAACCACCAAACCTGAAAAAGGAAAAAAAAAAAAAGGTGTTTCAACAAAATTATTTTATCAAAGTATCATGGGTAAGGAAAGCATACCTTTTGCCTTGAGTGTGGGAACAGTACATCTTGGGGAGCGATCTGGAGCTTCAGCTCAATTGGTACATTTCAGCCTCAATGAAGTCAGTAAACAGGTTTGTAGCAGTTTTTGTCTTTTGCAAAGTTCTCATTGAAAAAGACTTATTAAAATCAAAAACTTTAAATGGCCTAACACTGGTATTTACCTTAGCAAGGATCTCTGAAGAAGGCCTTGCCAAGGTGAAAATATCAGGCCATTTTAAAGCTTTCGATTTTTCTTCTTCCATGGTCAATCCAGTCAGTGAGCAAAATATAATAACAATTTATTTTTGTTGTGTAGATTTTCTGGTACAGTGGACAAACTTCATTGGCACCATCATTTTAAAATGTTTTGCTGGATATGCCAATACCCTCAACATTGATGCAAAAAAGATTATCAAAATATACTGGTAGTTGAGAGCACTCATGCTTATCCCTAAAGCTTATACTGATTTTATAAGGCCAAATCAATAAAAAATATATGCAATCCATCTACTGAAACAAGTACTGAAAGTTGTGTCTTTGCAGGGTAAGGTAGAGGAAGGATTTCTTCAACCCCCTACTTGATCCTCCAATCGTCAATAGGTGTGGGAGGTTTGTACACATTCAATGCCCTGGTGTACATGTACATGTAATGTCGTTATCAGGACAAGCGTGATTCCTGATTTATTCCCACTTAATTTAATCAGTCCATTAATGATTCCCTAGTGTGCACAGTAACCAAGCAACACCGTCACCACGTTCATTACAGCCACAGACAACACTACTTTCGATTCCCATTGCACAACGTGCTTAGTCACCATGTCAAGCAGACATTGTGTGTTTCTTAATCGCCAACGGACGTCAGAACTTACATGTTCGTTGCAAGATCCCCCTCTGTTTATTTGCATAAGGATATCAGCATATCAGCGCGAAATTACACAAATTGGTCTCTGGATATGGGCTGGTCACTATACTCTAAACATGACTTGGCTGTTTTTTATTCATTGCGGAGTAAGCCACACCCCTATGTGTATCAAAATGAGTTAAAGATACTCTCCGTGCTATTCCATAAATTCAATTTTTTTTCTCTAAGGATTTTTTTTTGTTAAATAAAACTTTAATATTTAATTTAACTACACACAAAATTTTAAAAACTACACGTACCCCCCCCCCCCAAAAAAATAACTCCATCAATGTATGTTTTATTTATGGTGTTTATGATCCTCTGAAAAAACCTTGATATTTTGGTTGCTTCTTTTGTGCAAATGGATCCTCTTTACGAGTACCGGTAGACTGGTTCCTGGTCCCTACCGTACCTTTGCCATTGTAATGGGGGTGAGAACCACTGAACCAGTCTACCCAACATTATTGTTGGGCCCAAATAATTCAGTTGGTAAAGTGATTACTCTAAACTAAACTAAGATACCGGTAGTTCTCATTCAAAATGAATGACTTTTGTATCACTAAGAAAATAGCCATTGAAAACAACATTTTTGGGGGGTGAAGCTCAAAAATAGCATGGACATCTTTAAGAAGGTGGTAAAGTGGGGGGGGGGTAGTTTCTCTAGCAGCTGTGATAGCTTTTGCCTGATGAGGGTAGTTGTATCTAAACAAGCAGTCCTGTTAACACGATTGTTATGACAGGACGAGTGATGATTTAGATAGATGAGATACATGTATGTTTGTCATTGCAAAGGCACATGTCATGTTTGGCTTAGCTACAAAAATAAACAGATTTTTCTCTCTGAAAACCAAGGAGGACCAGGAGTCAATTTCAGGCAGCTGCTAATCAGAAATCTGCTCAGCAGTGAAGCAGTTTGCCAAGGAACACAGGCTACCAGCCAAAATTACAAGTGATGCATACTACTTGAGACTGGTACTCGGCTAATAAGTGTGCTAAGCACACAAGCGTTTTTACTTTGGAATAAACACGGAAGATAAAGATATGTTGGTCTATGGGGGATGTGGTAACTGAATCTACATGTACATTGTTCAATTATTTTCATGCAATCAAAAAGACGATGGAATATTTTGTTGTGCACATGTGCAGTTGGAAAACCAAACTGGCTTACTGGGTCCTGCTTACAGCCATGCTGGCTTTTCTTGAAAAATGGGGTACAATTTCACACTTTATCAATAAACAAGTTCTTTAAAGTCTACTTCTTGCATTCCCATATAATGAGGATGTCTCTCTGCTTAAATGACAAAAGTTCTACCTTTTGACATAGAACCCGTGGGGACAAACAAACTGCACACTTACTTAATCCTTGAAATACACGCAGAACTTGTAAGAAAAGAAGCTTACCCTGAACTTACCCCTAGGCTTTTAAGCTGGGGTCTATACCTTAATCCAGTCCGAACTCAACTCAATGGCATACATGTACGTCATTGTACTAGGACATCAAAACCCTACTGAAGGTTATAAAGAAATGCTGGCAGGCTGGACAATCAAAATGCATCAAAATATGGCAGAAGTTGGTGTATGGAATTTTGGCAGATTAATGGCAATTAGGGTTAAATCATTACAAAAGTTATTCTGAATGTACCAGTACCATTAGTATTCCTCAGAACATATTTAGCTTTACATGACAAAGTACATGTACTGTAGAAGGACATGTACCCACAAATGATGGTAATAAAAACTAATCATCTGTTAACACCCCTCCCCCCCCAAAAAAAATAACCTGACATAGCCACTCATCCAGAATCTGTTGTTGTCTGCTCAAGTGGCAATGATTGTACAGACCTGGTATGGAATGAAATGCAGTCCACAATGCATAGTTTAAGTAATTACAACTCTCTATTTTATTAGATCATTCATTGTTTCTGGGCCACACTACACTGAGTGAATGGATCAATAATACACACAATGGCCCCATTATGCAATGAATGCCTCATCATGGCCTCATTAAAGCTATAGTCCGTCATTTGTAATTTGTGCATTTTGTTCGTTTGAAGCAACAAAAGAGTTCAAAATCTAATAAAGGATACTAAGCAACTAACCTGATAAAGTTTCAGCTAAGCTTCAGCTGTACATTCCGAGAAAAACCAGCATTCTAAGATCTCAATTTCAAATCAAAAGTTACTGAATCATGTTTTGAATTGCAGCTATACGCGACGTCGCGCACTGATCCGACGAATTATAACAACCGCGCGCGCATGTGCGTCGTTCCAATACTTGCGCGCGCTGCGCTGAATAACAAAACGAACTACTAATTTAAATTTTCCTACGGTGCTTCTTAAGAATCACCGTTGGAAATGCCTTCTTTCGTTGATTACTTCAAAATGACAGCTTCCCAGAAAGAATAATTTCACAGGGAGTTTAGTTCCCTTACTATCTTTCAACTAAGTATGTTTTTCAACAATAATTACGCCAGTTACTTTTCGGATGGCTGCAAATGATGGACTATAGCTTTAAGTTTTAGCACTACCAGTACCTAGGTTGGACACCATGCAGTAGACAATATTACGAACAGCTGATTTCATATACTGGTACATATATATACAATACAGGTACATGTTTGTCTATGGTGTAAATCAAGGATTTTCTATTGCTCCTCTTCCCTTTTTCCTTTGTTTTTACTGGTACTTTTTTGCAACTTCTCTCATTGGTTTTGTACACGTTTTCGCGAGGTCGTCCTCGATTTGGTTCCTGTCCTCGATTCACCAATAATGTTGCACATAATGTGTATCCTCAATTTACACCATAAACAAACGCAGACTAACTTGTGTCGCATACACTGACGTTTTACACTCTAACATGGAAAGTATGTTAATGTACATTAGACAATGTACATGTTAACATCCGCAAGGTTACGTGTATTTGAACCTGAACCTTTCAACCTTTGGAGAATATCTTTAGAGAATATATGGACAGTCTGTGGCTGGTGATATTATAAACACAGGGCCCTCCATGTGTGTAAAGGGGAACAAGGTTGTTTTATTTTTTTAAAAATTGGTGTGAGAACTTTTTAACAGGTGGCAGATAATTCACATACATATGTACCGTTCCTTAAATTTAGACAGGGGCTAAAAAAAATACCAACAGGGACACCGAAAAGCAGTGAACATCTAACGACACTGAACATTCATGCTTAATCAATTGTGGTCTTCCTCAATCTTCCTCAACTATGTATGTAATGAATTTTTGAAATATGATGAATACTTCTAATAAAATGACTTGTGTCCAAATTGGAGAAATTTTAGAGTTGCAACAGTTGATTTTCAGGATGTACATCATGTACATTCATATAATACATGTATGGCATAAATTAAGCAGTGATGTACAAATACGGACGACATCAGGAGAAGGACTTGTGGGGTAGGAGCATTGTTGTCATTCTAAAGATTTCACTTGTGGGGTACCGTTTCCTTTGTACAAGTACCCCCGCAAGTGGTCCTGGTCAGTAAGGTACATGTACGGTACATGCACATTTTACACTGTACCAGTACATGTATTTCTGATTTCTTAGATCAAACCTTGACAGAATTTGCTACCCCAAATTCACGAAGTACAGTTCAACAGATGTTACTATTTGCTCTAATTTCATGCATTGGTGGAGGCTACATATAACCCCCTAGGCATTTTTCTAGGAAGCAAATCTCTTCACAGTTGAACTCTGCAGTATCGGTGCGCATCACACTACCGGTATAAAGCATGCTTTCTACAGTGCATTTTTCAGTACCACTTTTTTGTCTGAATGGTACACCTGCGTTAACTTGAAACTTGGAACAAACATCGACCCTGATCCCCAGTTGTTCCTATTACTGAAAAGTCATTATGATATCTTCTCGTATCGAATTAAAAACAATTTTAGGAAAACATTGTAAGATTCATTCATTTGAACCATAACTAACACATTACACTGTACATTCATATTTCTTAATCTGATAGACGATAACTTGTTAAATATTTTTTTCTATGCTTGTACATGTACATGTACATGATTCTGAAACCAGGGATAAAGCTACAGCTTGAGACACAGCCAAGATTTCAAAAAAAAAAAATCCCCTATAATCTAATTGGGACAAAAGTATTTCCTTTTTTCATAGGGTTTCTTTAGCCTTCAGTGCATTTTGGAGAATGCACTGTGTTTCAAGGTCTTAGGCTGGCCCTCACATTGTTTATGCTCAGCGGTGCATTAATTTAGGCACAGATTACACGTACATCCGTACTTGAAATCTTCCGCACTGCTCCAGGATGTTACTTGCTCTGCCCATGCTCCGCCTCAACATACGGTATTGTGTTACTGCTGGAGGATTTTGCAGGATTGAGGCAGTGGTCACCCCTCCAAGGATCACATTCAAGAAATACATGCAACATTTGGATGATTTTGGAGGATTGAGGCTGTATGCAATTTTTACATGGAGGCAGTTGGAGCATTTTGTAGGACTCAAAGGTTGCATCCTGGCAAAAAATGCTGAGGGAGTTAGAGTTAATATGCTAAAATTCCACACTTAATTGGATTAAAATACGTTAGTTTGAGGGATTGACAAACTACAACTCTGCAACTTGCTTTGAGTTTACATCTTACTGGGCACTTTTACGGTGGCCTTGAAGTCCTTTTAATACTGAACATTACCAGTTGGTTTTCTCATTAATTATTACATTTTAGTCTTATGGTCGAATCAGGAATTAAGCTTCCTTACAGAAATACCCAAGGAGTTGGGGGTCAAAGTTCAACGAAACCTCAGAGTACAATACACATAAGACTGTTTTTCTACTTTTAACCAAATATTTTCCGGAGTCAACATCAATAGCGAGTTATCACAAACACAGATGCGAGTAGATTTCACGCTGATTTAAGATACACACTACAGATGGAATAATTGTCTTGCATGTACCAGTCGCAAAGAACCAGACAAGTACAAGTAATTTACTGCTCAGCCACAATGCCACATGCAGCATGTAACCCGAGTGCGCGAGCCAATTGGTTTTTTTTATATGGGGAAAATAAGCGTGAAATGCAAGGAAGCAAAGCACGCACGACAGCCATTAACAACTTCGGTTTGCTTGACATATCCAATATCCCATGCGCCAACAGCAAATTAAACTGCACAAAATCCACTCAGGACTGTAACATTTCAGTCTGGCACATTGATTGTTCTCTTCTGTTTTCTTGGGGGGGGGGGGAGGTTGGTCAACTTAAACAATAGCATATTTACTTACGATATACAAATGTATGTTTGTTCATTTTAAGTGTATTCGAGGACTAAGTTTGCACAAAGGACTCTTATTTTCAGTTTCCTCTCCTTATTTAAACCTCTAATAATCATTTCGCTTTCAGTTTTCTTAAACTGTTAATTTTGGAGGACAAAAAAAAATCATCACTTTCACAGCTTTTATTTCGCCTTTCATTCACTGGTTCATACACTTGCTGAAGCGAATGATATAGTTTCAGAGATTTTCAAGTTAAAAAGTGGAAATATCCGAAAAAATGGTTTTCCACTTCGGCCACTGTAGACCAGGCTTCAATTTCATGAGGCTGCTATGCACACAATTTGCTAAGCTCAGGAAAATATCACTCAGCAAAAATTGGTTACCAGTTAAAATGTCAGGTGATGTGTACTGCTCGAGACTGGTTCTCTGCTATTTTGTTTCGCTAAGTCCATATAAATTTGTTTAGCAATATTTTCTATGCAACAGCTCCATGGAATTGCCTTGAAGTGCCTTTCATTCAACTAAACTGTATCTGTTCTGGACTACTTTGCATTTAAGTAAACTAAGTCTTTCAAACACCGCTTGTTTATCATTCCAAAATACAACGTGTAGAATTCAGTGAATTTTTCCATTGCTAGCACACACACAACACCCCCCCCCCCCAATGGACACTTTTAGGAAGCAGCTAAATGACATTATTGGTTGCTTGCAGAATTTGTCAGACAGACAGACTAAATTTCTTTCATCATGTTTTACACACGCCACGAGCTCCGAATCAGGCAAAGAAACAAGATTTTCCTTGGAACTGATATACTTTCATTTATATCCTACCCCCCCCCCCCCTTCCCCCTTTCCACAATCTCAAAATTGGCCCATTATCATGCAGTGCACGTTCTACATTGTACAGTCCGAGGGTTGCATACCGGTAGTTGTCTCCATTTCAGATTTTTTTTAAGGGGTAAGATGGTCTTTTTTTTTACAGAGATGTGAGCTACATGTAGTGCAGTCAGGGCGTGACCAGGCATCCAGGAACGAGTAGGGAATGGTGACCAATATTTGAACAAGAAGAGTGCATCAGGGGCAGATTAAGGACAAACAAATACATTGTAGGATGGGGTTTGCAACAACAAAAAAATATGACCAAAATGTGGAGAGTTATGGTTTTAAGCAGCATACCGGAATTACCGGTATATACAGTGTATGTAAATGAATTCCTGATACTAGTGTATGGGACATCAGGGCCCAGCAATTGCAGGTAATCTATTTCTTCCAAGATGCACTGATTCATGGAAACTTAAAGCCATTTCCGTTTCAGACTGGATGTCCAGAGTCAGGCCTAAATATAGGATAATTTGGTTCCAGACAGGCCAACTTTACAAATGTACATACATGTATTTAGTCTTAAATGTCAAACTTTTCATGCACTTAACTTTGAATCGTTAGTATAATTTGGTTAAGTGCAATTGTACACCTGTCTGAAATGGTGTTGAATGAGCGTGACAAAATAAAACCTTCCAAATATGCACCTCAACTTTCGGTACTCTCCAATTTTACTCTTAACTGACATCTGTTCAAATTAGTCACGAGCCATTACACTATGTGAGAAATTTCCTCACTGCGTGGAACGATTGCCCCTGCGAAACTGATTGCAAAGATATTTTTGAATTTCAACGACTTGTTATTTCACCAATGACGCACTAGGGTAGGCGTGTGACGCGTCAACGCGGTCTTCTTGCAGACAAGACGGCGTTAAATTTGTCCCATAAAAACAAATGTCTCTGTTGAGGCAGTCGTTACAAAAGAAATGTGTAATTTATGTATATACCTTTCAGGAAAATATGAATTGTTCCCCGGAAACGATCCTTTTTAGAATGTTAATTAGTTTTGTGACGGTGTGTGGGAAGAGGGGGGGGGGGGTTTAGATTAAACAGGGGCTATTACAGGTATAAACCTTTCTCTTAATGCATGGAATGTGAAGCTTCAAAGGATTTGTAGCCTGACCTTGATTTTTAATTGAATTTTTATTCCCCCAATGTTTTTTTTTTTGACAAAGTGAATTTCCACAGCTTTGATTGGATTTGAAAAAGGAAAGAAATTGAATGATGGCACTTTTTCTCGTTTGTTTTTGTTTTCAATTCAAGCGGTATGTTCCCGTCAAATGAAATTACATGTATGGTGTCACGTACACATGAAGTTACATTTTAGCTTTGTTCTGTCAATGTGATGAAATACAGCACTGTGGCTTCTCTGGGTTTCTTAGTGAAAACAATTGGAACATACATGTACATGCCATGCAAGCCTATGCACATTTCACTATTGAGAAAGTACATAGGACTTTTTCTAAATCAAAGATGAAATAAAACAAAATATTAATGGCAAGAAGTAGTTACCCAATAATGAGAATGTTTGAAAGAACTATGGCTGCTATATCATTTATATGTACATAAAGTTATTCTCCTAGCGCCATTTTCGCATTTTAACCTGAAAAATCAAGTTTACATGGTTAACTTTTTAATGAGACATTTAACAAACTAATATCCGCCCAGTTTACAGTAGTAATGGATAATAAAGATACTTTACAAAATTCTAAATTATTTGTGTCCAGACAATTATTCAGGCAATTTTGTGCGTATGAGATGCGCCAAAGCAACCAATAATTAAATTTTTTTTAGAGAGTTGCAGATGCCACAAATAAAAAAGTAATTTTTTCCCTTTTCAAATAATTACAAATTGAAAATCTTTGGGACAAAAATTTGAATTTGTTGAAGAGGACAGGGAGAGCGACTGAAGTGTCGTGTTTGTCCACCATCTGATAATTTGCTCGATGATCCAAGACTTCCCAAGATACCTTTGCAATCCGGAGAGCTTGCACCCGAGAAATGTCACTGTGATCAAGATAGGCATAAGCTGTCTTGTTGTCGATAGATCACAGGTATACAGCAAATGTCAGTTCCTGCAAACACCCCCCCCCCCCCCCAGTATGCACATGTACATGTAGGAAAAGTCGGTGCTATATTTGTGTAAAGCTTACCACTATTAGTAATGTGTATTTACTCTCCCCAACCCCATCCTCTCCACCCGCGACAAACACCCACCTTCCCCAAAAACCCAAGCCCCCCCCCCCCAAAAAAAATATATATAAAATAAGCCCAGCTGCAAAAACAACTTCATCTCAATATGTCATTACACTTTTTTTATCACCTTTTGAAAAAGCAAATTCTGTTTGGGATTATGGAGATAATGTACGGTACGCTGCATTAATGAACTTTGCAAATTCAATCCAATTTCCGGGACAGAAATTGATAAACCAATTTCCGCCTACGAAGATTGGGGGTGATTACAATTTCCATTTCTATAGAGGCTTCCTTTTTTTCATTTACTTTTGTCTCCCCCCCCCCCCCCCCACCCACCCCAGTAGATTACTAGGATCAAATCGCTTGAGTCTAGAAAAACCAGTATATGAGCTCGTCTGCATTAAGTGAGTGCAATTAAACATGCTAATTTTTTCCAATACACCTTGAAGCAATACAGATTTCAGGTTTTTTTGGATGGCTGCAATATCAAACTTGGTACTGGGGTCCGAGAATAGCCGAGTTGCAATTTAATTGGAAATTTATTCCATGAGTTATGGATTAACGGACATTAATTCAAGCCAATGTACAATGTAAGACCTCCAAAAGAATTCTCAACGTGTTTAAGCATTTGACTGGTTCATGAAAAAAGCATGCCAGATGGACTTGTGCGTGAAGTCAAGTGTATTTCAATGGATGAAACACTCCATCAACTTTGACAACCCACTTACACAAGCAACATTAAATCACTGAATTATTATTTTGTAAAGCTGAAATTTAACAGACAATCCATCAATGATCCTTGTGATTGCAACGCTTTAACAAACAAAAATAGACAATATCTGATTTTTTTTGTAACTTCATTTTTAAGTTTTAAGATTCTACACAAAAATGAAAAGGCCAGATTAACTGATGTAATGATGACATCACTATGACAATAGAAGAGTGCCAAAATGTGATGCTAGTAACGGTTGCATTTAACCAAAAAAAATCTGCCATTTTAAAGATGTACATGCACTGGTCATGAATGTTGTTTTCGAGTTTGTTTCACCCACCCCAAAATGATTTTTTTTTTCAAATTTTTTTTGGGGCAACACAAATGACAAAACATTTTTTTCTGAATCATCCCCTTTTTAAATTATAAATTAATTTCTGCCTAAATAAAGTTCATTCCTTAAAATAAAATTAGGAAAAACAAATGGAATTTGCTAAACAGCATAGAGAGTATATTTTGAAATTCCTGCGTGTGTTCATGTAGCAGTTGGAGTTCTCCCCACCCCCTGGGGGTAAGTGTGTCTAGGTAAGAGGCTGCCTGTTCCTCAAGTGCCAAGGGAGTACCACACTCCACCTGAGGGAGGCAGCATTCTTGCCAGATAGAATGATTCACTGCCTGCTGTCTGCCGCTGAGGTTACTGAATTAGCCACATGTTCGCTGATGTAGGGGGTCCCATGTGTCTGGACTGGTCCATCATTCTGTAAGCACAGATTCTAGCAGGGACCTTTGATATCAGGTTCAATGTTATTTGTGATTGTTCAGCAAGTTGCTGGCCCCATGCTCTTCAACAAATTCACATTTTTTTTCCTGACAACAATTTTCCATTTTTAAATTTATTATTAAGTTCCCGAAAATAATTTTTTGGGGGGTAAGGGTGGGTTTATTACTTTTTTTTGTGAGGAAATTTTTGTCATTAACTTTTGAATGACAAATCAAATGAAAAATGCAACGTTTTGTTGGGGAATTACTTTACAAACCTTTTAAAATTATTTGCAGTCCAACAATAATTCAGGCAAACTTACATATTGGGTTGTAATCAAAGGTTGCAGATGCATTCATCACACACCAAAAAGTTACTTGTTAAAAGCAAATAAATCAAAATTGGGGAGAAACAAATTAAATTAGTTGAAGAGCATGGGGACAGCAACTTAAAAACAAAACAAAAACAAAACCACACTGAAATGGTGCAGATTTATTATAACCATACATCAGTTTCATAATTTACAAAACGTGAATTTTACAGTGTTTACCAATGGGACTTGGGAGGGAACAAATGACACACGAACAAGAACAATTTGAGAATGCTGATTGAGGCCGAAGGTTACAGGGACCAACTTGGGGGAGACAAGTCACAACGCAGTAGGGAAGGGTACACACGGGCTGGCCCCCCTCTGCTGTTACGCTTGTTAAATCTGTGCTGGGCCTGGGACATTGGGTAAGAACTTGGGAGCAAAACTACACACAACATGTACATGTACATGTACATGTACATGTGGCCTTAAGCAGTGGGCCCTGGTTGAACCAACCAACAGTTGAGCTATAGAATACATAAACTTTCAGTGAAAGCCTCGATTGTACTGGACTTTTGGGTAAAACTCACAGAGAGTGCGACGGTGTTTTTTCCCATTTTAAGTTCAGTGCAAACAGCCCAGAAAAGTTTCCTCTCGGTTACTATTCAGTCCAGTGCTTACTTTTCCAGGCCAAATTCTGCCCAGTATCAAGCGTAATAAATATGATGTTTAATGGATGTAACACAAATTAATATGGCTTATCCTGGCCAAGTGGTGCTCTTAGGTGTTGGCTGATGTTGACTTATAAATGTATGTACATTTACTGGTACCTCCCTCCGCTTTGAATTGGGAGCCAACACTTCCAGACCAGCAACGTTGGATTTATTATGTTGTTTACTGGCATGGTTATTTGCACAGTGTTCTTTCCATGGCCATTGTCAACCCAACATGTTTAACCTGTTAAAAGATGTGTGTTTAAACAATCAAGAAACTGACCACAGGAACCATTAGACTTGACCCCCCTCAATGGTACAGCAGTGGTCAGTAGGCTAGGACTTGGTCATTCACAGCTGGCAGGTCAAATGGGGTTAGTAATTGGTCATTACTTGTCCTGCCCAGGTCAGCCAGAGGCCAGACTGGAAACATTTGTAGGTCAAAGCGGGGCCTTTTGGAAGGACGGAGGCAACGTGTATCAAATTATTTGAAAAGGGGGAAGGTGTTTTTGTAGAAGCGAATGTGTCAGCATTTTTTTGTAGTTTTTTTGTTTTTTTTGTCGTGTCATAGTCCTAATCTGTCATGCGGCAGCACGGAACATGTCAGTGGCCTAGCCATAGCGACTCGGACTTACTTTGCCCAATGAACTCTGCTGAGGTGCCTCGTAAAAGCTGAACTTGTGTCAGGTCTCTAACCACAAGTTTCATGGGCTACACGTTTTGCCACCTTCATTCATGTGATTTGTAACTTCAAGTACTTAAATTGGTACACATACCGGTAGGCATATGAGTACTACTCCCGAGTACTGTAATTTCAAATTTCATACAAATACCGGTAGGTCCTAAATGTGTGATCACAACATTGCTACATGTAATGTACAATGTCAAGTGTACATAAATGCATGTAAATAATGTCAATGACATTTTCAGACTTTAGTCACAGACCAGACCTATAGGCCTACAGTTCAAGGCCAATTTCTCTCAGAGGAAGTCCCACAGTTTCCTGTGGATGATTCCCATCTATACACGATACAGCACACACAAGTCACAGCCTACATGTATGGTGAGACTGTTACGAGACCCAGATCACATACACAGCTGCCTCAAGCTGCAGTGATTGGTGTTTGTACAGACGTGATTCCTGAATGAAGCTCCGCTGCCGTAATAGTCAGGTGCCTTGGAAATTCACCCCACTGTCTTTTTTTAAATGTACAGTGCACCAAGTTTGCATTTCAACAGTTTCATGAACATTTTCATTAGGTTTTGAGGTACATGTATGCTTGGTGAGAGCATGTATCGGTATGTGAATATATGCTACATTTAGGTCTGATTTTTAAGAATTTTTTTATGGTATCAAAAGTTATGGTGTCAAACATCCTCATAACTCACTCTACAACTTAAGTTCAGCTTGAAGAAAAAAGAGTTCAGCGATGACAAGGGGGGGGGGGCGGCTGTACAGGGGGTGATTAAATTGAAGGGGCTTAAAATAAATAATTCCATTCATCATGTTATTTCTTAACGGTACAATGTTTGTGTATATATAAGAGTATATAAAGTGGACCTAACAGAGCATTTTTGCAGCGTAGCCTTGCTTGACTGCCTCAATTTTTTATAATTCACGTCAAGTTACAATGTACCGGTAGGACCTTGCAGACAGAAAGGGTCTAGCGCTGGGAAGTGCTTAATTTCTGGGCTGATATCGCGTAGCTGGACCCCACATCCACTTACTGGGAGGGGCTAGCACACTTCCTGTTATGTTTTAGTTTACATCACGGCTACAGGTGTTTGTACAGTGCATACTGTCTGGAAAGTACATGTACATACATGTACATACACATGTACAATATATAATACATGTACATGTACATGTGTCTTATACGGCATGCAGCCACTGTACAATGTACATGTACATGGATATTTCATGTTTGCTTCTCTACTTCTACTACACATTTCAGTGTGTGCACAGTCCACTGAGACTTTCTCTTTCATTTCCACTTACAGGTCACTATGTGATAGTACAATGGACGTACATGTACAAAATGTATAATGTTGACACTTTAGTTTATAACTGTCCGGACCACTAAACTCTACCCTAAAAAAAAACAACATCTGATTACAGTTGATCAGAAAAACTTGTGTGCTTTTATCATGCATGATTGGTACAGTGACAAAACATATGCATACAGTCGTCTCTCGTTATAACAAGGTCGATGGGACTAGCCAAATTACCTCTTTATAACAGAAATGTTGTTATAAAAGGACAGCATAACAAAGAAACACAAAGAGAACCTGAGATTTGGGACCTCAGAATTTGCTCTTTATAAGCAGTTCAACCTCTTTATAAAAGTGCTCTTTATAATGAGAGTCAACTATTTATTTATTATAATGAGTTTGCTATTTATTAAACCTACACATGATCTTTGCAAAATGGCTTGTGAATGCAAACAAGTCCACCACTAGATGTACGTTGTACCGGTATAACGATCACTTTAATAGCCTCTGTTGGATGCAAGACACTTTTTTCATTACATACCACAGACAAGTGGTATTTTTCAAGTACCATGAAGCACTGTGTATTGCAATTGTTAAGTGTCTAAACCATAAAGGGCACTCCAGAAATCACAACAGTTGTTTTCATTTCACTTCCACTTCTTCAACTAATATGTGTTTCCTCCTTTTTCAGTGCTCTAAGACTGGTTGGAAAAATGTACATACAGAAGAATGTGAAAGTACAACTCATTTGTTAGAATTGTGACAATTGTCACAATGAAACTTTTCTCAGTGACATGATATTGTACTGGAGCCTGTAGTTCAGCTTTTACTATCAGGAATGCTAGTGCCAATTATAACAGGTCTCATAACTGAACAAGTTCTAATGCTTTCATTTCATGTATTTATGCATTTAATATTTTTGTGCAAATTATTTTAATTTCAAAAGGTCTGATTTCAGAAAGCATGAACAGACCTTACACCAGAAATTTAAAATGGCCTTGACACTGAGAATTAACCCTCTCAGATCCTTCCAAATTTTTTTTAAAATGGGGATGTAGGTAGGAAAGGTACACAATTGTGCTGAGGAAGGTACACACATTTTCTGAAAATCCCTTAATTCAAAATTATGTTCAATTCTGCATGAGTTTGTATGAGTTTGTATCTGACTGATACATTTGTATATTGCCGACCTTTTTCTTTATTTTTCAATCAGACAATGTGCTGTGTGGTTGAAAAAGCGGAACATTAATTACAAAAAGTTATGTTCCATTAATAAGCAAAAACTTTGCATATTTACAGGTTTCTACGTACTAGCTTCACAAATTGGGTGCTGTTAAAATCAGAAGAGGGCAAAATCTACCATCCACCCCTTCTCCCACAGAAGATGATCAAAACACCCAGCTAGCTCTTTTAGGGTTCAATCCCAATAGTATCAAGCCAAACTGTGCATTTCCCCCACCAAAATCCCTCACTAGTCATGTTTAGAAATTAGTCATGCAGTTAACTGGATACACGTACACGTGCACTGTACTCAGTTGATCACGCTCCTTTCACTTGTGAATATTAACACATAAACACTAGATGGGATAGGGAAACACACAATGCGACGTAATCAATACATTTTGTTCATGTAGGGTGGGAAACGTATTGATCGGCATGTCTGCATTTGTCACGACGACGTCCCGATGTGGCGGGGGGGGGGGGGGTGTTTGGCCGAGAAACCCAAACAAAGGCCAATTAAGAAAACGTGATGTAAACTTTTGTCAAGAAAATATGTTGTTGTTCTGTACTGGGTATAAGTACAATGTTTGTACCACAGTCAGGTTTTGAAATTATGGTTACTGTTTTGAACGATCAGGCCCCCCCCCCCCCCAAAAAATTCTGCTTCCTATTACATGACATTCAAAAATAGGGTAGGTAAAATGTACAATGTATCGGTAGGTAGGGATCAGTTTTTTTTGGGGGGGGGGCAATTTTTGTTGCTTGATCACATGGAGGTGTCTGCGTGAACATAGTCAAGGGTAAAAGGTAGAAATTGATCATTTTGGGTGATTTTTCTTCATTTTTCCCATAAAAAATATTAGGGTAGGTAGGGAAACCAGAAGCAGAACAATTTGTTGGCCTCATTACAAGGACGCTTTCATACCTTTGTACGACTTCAACCAAATATTAAAAATGTCACAACATTTTAGAAAATCAAACTTTAAAAAAAAAGTAGGAATTTATTCTCAAACAAAAACTTAACAGGCAAATGAACTGCATTAAAAGCTACAAATATCATAAATTTAGAGCACAATTCAGCCAATCCAACAAAATATTTCTTTAAAAATGGTCTGCCGTCTGCCATCTTTCCAAGAAAAAAATGACCTTCAAAATTGTTTCTCAAGGACCCCAAAATAATTTATAACTTGTTAAGAATACCTCACTGGGTCTGGCTCCATGATTTATCATTATGTCTGGGTGATCAGAGTCAAGCACATCAAGCCTATTACAAATCAGACTTTTTTCAGCTCGTAATCTCACCTACAGTGTGAAACAGATGAACTCAAGTGTTTATAAAAATGTAAATATTATCGGGAAAGATTGATTGCGGGTCGGGGCCAGGGTGACAGTAGTTCATCTGGAATGTGTGCCAGAGGGTCCCCCATGAATTTACAGAAATTACTGAAATGTATTTATCTGATTGTACCAAACCTAAGTCCAAATCCGACGGAAAAAATGGGGACAGTGGCTGTTACGCTCAGAGTTTATTACTGAACTTACGGAGAAATGCATCAATAGAATATTTATTCTTCTATTTCAGTGGGTTGAAACTTGAAACCATTGTTGGAAATCGAATCATTAACCATAACCTCAACAGACAGGTCATGGCCGTTGTTTGTTTCAGTTTGAATTAAACTCACTCAATTGAGTCCACAGCTTTTGACAGTTGTAACAAAGCTTTTTCTGGGCTTTAAAACCATAAACTGCTGTCTACAGGAAAGTGTAGCAACAGCATGCTACATGTAGGCTTGGGATGATACATAATGTACGCGTACACTCATTCAACTAAGTAATTTTGTATTAATTGGTTATTTTAATTTCAATTTCAATTTCAATTTGCTAGACATTTATTCAACGTTGTTCATTAATACACAAAATTAATGTTATAATTCCATTATTATAACTGGATATAAATTGAATTCAAACCAACATTTATCATAAATCAACAACATACATACTGGAACAACGTTAGGTATAGGGTGAAGCATAGCTTTTGTACCCCAACCTTTGGACAAATACCTACTATTACCATACAAGTTACGAATAGGGACAAAAACGCAGGGACAAAACAGGAACATAACAAAACAAACAGGAGTAAAAATAATTATTCATCAGACATTATAAGAGTTAAGCAATTGAGTTTTCATTTTTTTGGTGAATGTAGATAAAGTTCTGGTTACCTTTTGGGGGAGGTTTACAATTGAACACCACTCAAGCCAAAAACCTCTAAAATGCCATAATTTTGCAATAATGTTACTGACTGTCAGCCAAAATTAAAACTATACCAGATACGGCAAAATGGTAACAATTAATTCCAAAGGACTGGTATACCACGTTCAGATTTATAACAAAGAGTGATAGTACAGGGGCTAATGTGTTTAGAAACGAATACGGACCTTTTCAATCAAAAGTCATATAAAAGAGTGTATCTACCTTCCAACGATTTTTGATTTTGTTCTGCCATTTTAATTAAATTTTTCTCCATGCTTGGGCTATTTCTATGGAGACCATGACAGGTGTGGTTTACTCTAACAATACGGAACATGTAGTAGAAGTAACTTTACCGGCCAACGTAGTCGGCACGTGCAGCGCACACTGTGTGCATGTGGCACAGAGTACGGGTTTGTGCGATCGATTTGAAACACAACTCAAGTGTTTAAACGGGGGTTAAACCACCCACATGGTGGAGCTTCAAATATGCTTTAATCAACATGAATGGTTTAGAACTGTCCAAGGTAATTAGGATTTAAAGGTTAAACATTTTATTCATTCAATGTAAAGGTTGAAGTTTGGCCAACCAGCAAGTTATCCCTATTATTCATAAATAAGTATTTTTCAATCAAAAGCCATAAAAGAGAAGAAATGAGTAGCCTTCCAATGATTTTCAATTTTGGGAAAGAGTTCCATAACTCAACACCCTGTGCACAAACCCTATGAGACTGCAAGGTCTGAAACATTCCAAGTGTTTTTTTAATGCTTCAATATTTTCCCTGCTACATTTGACACGCATCGCTTTTTGATGGCTGATAGGCCACTGCAGGGAAAAATAGTGATGCCAATGTATGGATTTCTTTCCCAATTTTGTTCTGCCATTTTAATTTAATTATTATCCACGCATGGGCTATTTCTATGTTGAGTGCCATGGCAGGTGTTAGTCTGAGTATCACCTGTTGTCCAACAGAACCCTTTCCGCATTCAACGTCTGATATCTGAACAATGCAAATTTTATGCGATCCCGCACGCCATCCAATCGGAGTCGGCTTTAGCAATTGTGATGTCATTTCACTCAGAAATGTGGACTAAGCAGTTGATTGGTCAATTTGGCTAAAATGTTTTTGTAATACAACGGGTTACGGAATACCAGATACAAGGCTCCCGCTGAATGGTCAGAATCTCGAGGTCAAGACGAAGTCTTGTTTTGCATAATCACCAAATCGGCTCGCATATAATGTGCAAAGTCTATTCCATTTGGTTAATCTGTTACAGTCGGCAGGCATAGCACGCACTATGTGCATGATGTGGCACAGAGTGCGGGTTTGTGCAACAAATTTGAAACGCATCTTTGCAGTCTTTGCAGGTGCCGTAGTTTAAAACCACCCACCTGACAGGATCTCCACAAACTTGAATGGTTTTGAACTGTCCAAGGTGATTAAGAATTACGGATAAGAAGTTAACTTATTAATATTCCGAAGGGACATAATAATACCATTGCAGTTGTGAGTCTAGGTGCCACCTTTAGGTACCACAAACTCTGGAATGCGGAGTCGTTACAAACGACTGCAACAGTGATTTGGGGGGTTTTTTTGCATTAAGTTGCTCCTGAACATTTCAAACAAGTAAATTTGATAAGATATTTAATGGAGATGTACTTACCCATGATGGGGGGCTAGGCTTGCTTTTGGGCAGTCCACGTTAAAAATCTCTTCTTCCGGCATCGTGTGAAGGAGAATTTGAGCCACATGTCGGTTAGACGCTTTGTCGTCATGATCCATGTGCATGACTTGGTTCATTTCGGTTCTTAAGACTGGCTCTTCCCTTGACCAGAGATAGGTGGACAGCGTACTGTCTTTGGCACATCGCACGCTAATGAAAAACATTTTCCGTTTGCCAGGGACCGGGTCACAGGCACACATGTCCACAGTCACTTTGAACAGGCACGCTTGGTGTCCGAGGCATAATAGAACCGGATCACAACCAGTTTCTGTCAGGGGCGACTGGGCCACAGGAGGATTCACGAGATCTCGGAATGCCTCCGCTTCGTTCATACCGCCCTCGTTGTCCTGCGGCTGCCGTAGAAATGCAACTGTTGTTTTCTCTGGGGATAGGTTCTTCGCAAACTTGTCCCTGACTGTGTAAATGTTTGTGTTGGCACCCCAGCCAAAGGGCTTGACCAGTTGTGACTGAACCGCGTCAAAGCGGTAAGTTATCTCAGCGATAAAGCTGTCTTTTGGGCAGGTGAAAAATGCCCGCTGGTTTTCCGTCCACTTGTATCGCGTCTCTTCTGAGTTTCTTGGTAGCTCGTGATCGTATCTTACTCGTGGCTGTTCCGGGGCTGCGCGCCTGCCTGTTTGGGGCATTTTTGGTTTCGGGGCACCCATTTTCTGCGGCATGGCTACTTGGGCAGCTTTTTCCATGCCGTGCCTTGGGCCTCGGTTTTTTCCCATCAGTGCTGGAAGCATTCCGTGCCTGTTCAGTTGCGGGAAGCGCTGTCGCGGATCGAAACTCCCAGCTTGACCAACGAGGCAAAGTAGTAAACAAGGCCACAGCAGTACGCAAACCCAGGCCACCCGCCATTCAAAATCCCACCACAGACGAGCCAAACGCTTACCGTCACCACGGCT
This sequence comes from Patiria miniata, assembly GCF_015706575.1. NCBI lineage: Eukaryota > Metazoa > Echinodermata > Asteroidea > Valvatida > Asterinidae > Patiria > Patiria miniata. The sequence goes on from NW_024037071.1 coordinate 6,528,306, forward strand.
CATGATGATGATTGTAAGCTGTCCCTTGTCCAGCACTGACTTTCGCGATAAAATAAGCTTGGTCGATCAGTCCACACATTGAAATGTGCTCCGGTGCAAGAACACCAACTATCTATACAATGATGTTTTATTGAAGTTGGTTAATATTTGTCACAGCACTGCACAGCAACCAACGCAAGTCAGGTGACATCCAATCAGCTGCAATGTGATCACTGCTCTTATTAATAAAACATCATCTACTGCGAACGACACAGACTGCAGACAGCAAGTAAATGTACTAGTCTTATGCCTTATATTAACCCTTTAATCACAAATCCGAGAACTACATATATTTAGTGACATACTAGGCCTGCATGATTAATCTTTCCAGTGGCAGGAATCAAGATAAATTTCATGATTAGCTGATTAAGCCTAACCACTACGACTTCATCATTCACGTGTTAATAATTTGTTGACGTTCAACATGTTCAATGACACTGACAGTGACACTCACGTTTATACGAGGGCTGATCACAAATCCATGATTCACCATGTTCACTGAACATAAACAAAACTGACTTCGTCATCCACTTAACTTCCTTTTAAGCCGCAGGACAATCACACTACCACACGACTACACACGTACAATGTCGAAAAGTTTTTGGTGACCACTTTCCATCTTCAAAAGGAACGAGCAGTTTCCCTTACGTCTTGACTTTTTCTTCACCGACATAATCAACATTTTCGCCGCAGGGACATGGTAGCTCGTATGATCACATCATTGGCTAGGGTGACAAGTTGTAAACTAGCGTAGCCAAGTAGACAAAACGGGGAAGAAGCCGTACAAATCTGGTTGGGGAAATTCGGAAGTTCAGACACCGCGGCAAGGTTCATGTCAAGGGTTGATCGCATGTAGGCCTGTATTGCATGGCGTACCCGGCCGGCCGTATGCATGCATGGCATGTGTGGTACAACAATAAACTAAACGAAATCGACTCCCTATCTCGTGAATTATTTGCAACCTCTACTGTAAACAATAGAGGGCGATATGACAATTTACTGGTTGGGTTCGCCAACTCCTCCGGCCTCCTCCCCCCCAAAAAAATTGACAATAATTTGCACTAGGTCAAAAAAATGTGCGGAGAGAGGTGTTGTGTCCGAGTATTGTATCACATTTACGCAGCATAAAACACGCGAATGAGTGAGGAAAAACATGAAGAACAAACAAAAAGTCAACATTTATTTTCGACTTACTTGGCAAATGCACACACACAAAAACATGGAATGTGGTAGTTAGGGGGAATTTATGTACAATTTGGCACATAAGTTAAAGAAATAAAACAATGTTTTGGAATTGTGCTCCAATTGTTCTATTTATATTTATGGCATAATTTATTTGAAGTGCAAACCCTTCTCTTTCCATCAATGTGAACAGTTAGAACTGAACAGTTGTATTTTGTTGCTTTTCGTTTGTTAACTCACTCAATAATGCAACTTCGAAGGAAAACAGAAAGCAAAACAATCAATAGATGTCAACATTTTTTATTCAAGTAATGTTATTTAATACAAGGAACCACAGAAAAGTGAAGAAACAATCATAAACAGATGTGGGTTATTGTTATCGGCAATAAAAACTATACTGAGGATATGCCACAAATATCTGTCGGTGTTCTCAAAGTAAACTACGAAGTACAGTTTAGGGAAAAAAAGCCTTGGCATTGAAGTTAAGAACAACAAAAACAAAAACAAATCAAAACCAAATTTTACCAAAATCGAAAACACCCTTACCACAAATCTGTCAAAATTACCAGACAACTTCAACAACAGATTTTGCATGGTATATTTATATAGATTTGATGAATATCACAGCTTGTTAAAAGTCGATTTATGTTGATCATATAGTTCAAAATTTCTGTATTAAAAATACAATGGTTGCCCTCAACCATTTGAAAAAAATAGCAAAAATAGCACACTTTGCCTGTTACAGAAACCAACATGACTCCCATTTCTCTAAAATATCCTACATTTTAAGTATACTCTTGAACTGTGACAAACAAGTCATTAAGAACAGCACCAAACGTCCCAAAAAAACTTTGTATTCTTGCACTTATTCCAGTCATTTTTCTGAAGTTTTCAATTAATAAAGAATGCTCAGTCATATTTTTCCCCCCAAAAAATAAATGAATTTTATTTCAGGTTAAATTTCTAATATTTTACACAAGGAATCATAGGTGCAAATACATTTTAAAGTTAGCATTCTTGAGTGAGAATATGATTAAATCATATCTATGATTTAAGAACTGCTGACTTAATACAATGGAGGTTTACCAAATCACGGCTTCGTCTTCAGCTTGGGTAATTGAGACATAAAAATGTAACCTAAAAAGACATTAATATTCATAAAAAGTTTTAAAATGACTTATTTCTAGCAACATCCTTCTCACATTAACAATATTTACTGGTGGTGGGCGAGTTACAACATTAAATATCTGCTCATTTAAACAAAATAAAGCTTCCAATTTTATTTCTACAATATATACAAGAATCTTTTCTTTCATGAAGTCCTGTGGACCATATTAGAGGTGATTTTTGTAGCAATGGTGTGGGAGTTCAAATGCATGGCAAATACATGGACATTCCAAAAGAAATACCAACAAAATATGTGTAAGGCACTTGACAAAGTTTTCACACCAGGAATCAATTTTAAGGTAATTCTTAACGAGAAGCGTTGCCAGAAAATTGACATGCCGAGGAAAACAATCAGCTCTGAAGCAGTACCAGGTTATTGATATGAAATGACATGGTACACACAAACCTTTTGTTTTTTTGCTAATCAAATATTTGTTTGCTCTCGGCCAATTTTTGCACTCTGCAGTCTCACGAGATTGGTTCATTTGAAAAAAAGGAGAGGGCAACCTGTGGTGTATATGTCAAACTAGCTTTTATTAGAATGTAACATTAGCTTATTTTTATTACTCTTGAGGCAAATCACAAGTTAAATCACAGGTCAATGGACAAGTCATATTACAAGTAAGAAGGAATAAACAATGACAGAGGCATGTCTTTGTCACTATGGACCATTCCAGACTTGCTATAAGCCCCGCCCACTTCTGGTTTGTGCACATTTCTACAGTGCTTGTGACCGAGTCTGACTGGGCTATTGTGGTCAACTGACCAAAAGTCGTGATCTGATTGGTCAGTGAATTCTGTTTGATTGAAGAAACAGTCCACTTGAATGGTCTACATTCTGTCAAAAACTGACTAGATACTTCATATGAAACAGTCTCTTCTTTGCACTCTCCCAGATTCTATGACCCCCTCCCACCATGAGACATTACTGGTGAATCCAGAACCAAATTTTCAAAGTGAAGAGTTGGGGGGGGGGGGGGGGGAGAGGCTGGACCCCTGATTGCAAGCTGGCGTTCTTTTTCCCGCTCTTCTTTTCTTTCTATTGTAATGTCGGTGCCGGGCTGCCGGCAGAGGGCGCCAGCACGGACCCACAGTGCAACTGTAGTGTTGGGACCCCTGCTGCTGGGCCAGGGAGACCCATTGCCGGACTGCGCCGACTTAGTAGTGTGACATTTTGTATAACGTTCTTTTTGTTGTGAGTTGTATAAAGGGACAGCCTCCTGTAAAGAAAGTGGCAAGAATAAATGGCCTAGAGCCCCAAAACCCTGAAGAAAAGTGTCTGTGGTTTCCTTCGTCTGGCATGTGACAACCCAGGATCCGGTTGACGTTACACTACTAAAATTTCATGGAACTATAGAAAAAAAAAGGATGTGTAGAAAAAGAGACGTCTTCACTCCTCTGGTTAACTTATTAAATAAAAGAATAAACAAATTGGGGGGGGGGGGGGGATGGCCCCCGTCAGTCCATCTGGATCTGTGGTTGATATCAGACGTGTGTGAATACGTCCCCAGCACGCACTCGCTTGACCCACTCCAGTCTGGCGCCACGCAGTGTGAACCTCGTCCACAGTAAGATCTGGACCATGGCACACAGCAGGGGGATGTAGACCAGGCAATGGAAACAGCCCAGTCGCACCACTTCACTCTCCTCCACCGTCAGGCCTGACTCGATGGCACGAAGGGAGTTCCCAGGCTTGGATTGAAATATGTCTTGACCTGACAAAAGGCAAAAGAAAAAACATGTTAAGGAAGGACAATATGTTAAAAAATTCATTCATTCATTTCTGGTTAAAAAAACCCAAGAATTCATCAAAATTGTCCATGACACTGCTGCTTGTAAGCCAGAACAAACCTATTGAGAGAAGTCAATGAAGAAATGGCAATGAACTGCATATTTATTTCGGTATTGTTTCTAGCATAGTGGAAAATGTCATCATGTATCAAGTAACAATGTTATTAAATATATAAATAAAACAAGTAAATTAACTTGCATAATATGCACTGGCATAATAAGTTTTAGGAGCGACACTGCAACCCAACCAGATTTTGTTGCCGATAAAAAAAACTTTTAGGTACAAATGTCCCATTGACTAGACTTTGGAGTTGTTTCAAACAATTGTGGCAGTCACTCTTTTGAAATGTTGACATTTTTAAAATGCTTTGGCTCGGCGTGGGTCAGGAATGCTAGTCTGAGAGGTATTACCTGTCTGTATGGCAAGAAGAGTTGTTCCTAGTAGCGGAGCAATGGTCTGGCCTGGTTTGGACAGCAGGGCTGCTGTGCCAAAGACTAGCGCTGAGACTGCTTGTTTGCGTCTGTGAATCACACAATCCTCATCCACTAAATCACTGATGACCAGGTTAAGTAGCTTGCAGGTGCCCTCCGTGAACACACGGTTACTTTTTGAGGAATAAATGAACAAATAAGACTGTTAAGTTTGTACACTATATTTATGAACTGTAAAAGAAATAGGCAAACTAAATCACACCACATAATTTTGTTTGTTTCTCCATTTAAAAAAATCCCTTGAGGTATTTGTTGTCAGTTTTGTCTGTAAAAATTTGTGGGAGGCAGTAGTTTGGTCATGTCCATCACAAGTCCATCACAGGTCACGTCACAAGAGTACTGCATGTCATAAGTCATTTCACAAGTCCGGCCACAAGTAACAGGGGCCGGGATGAACATTAACAAGTTGTTCACAGTTTATTTGAAAAGCTTGTGACTTGACTTGAGACTGAATGACTTGTGATTGACTTGAGATGACTTCTGATCAAATTCACTACAATCCAGAGGGGAGGGTTGGGACTTGGATGACTTGTGATTGACTTGTGATTGACTTGTGATAGACTTGTAATGGACTTTTGATTGACTTGTAATTGACTTGTGATTGACTTGTGATTGACTTGTGATGGACTTGTGATTGACTTGTGATGGACTTGTGCTTGAATTGTGATTGACTTGTGATGGACTTCTGATTGAATTGTGATGACCTTGTGATGGGCTTGTGATTGACTTGTGATTTTCTTATGATGGACTTGTGATTGGACTTTGATGGACTTGTGATGGACTTGTGATGGACTTGTGATGGACTTGTGATGGAATTGCATTGTAATTGTGATTAACTGCAGAGTATTTTTGAGGACTTGTGAGGGCTTTTGAGAAATTATGTGGATGGGAAGGTTTGGATTTTGATACCTGGCAATGAAGACACACAATAGCCACAGGTTGTCAGGCCCAGCAAATAGCATGAACCCACTCAGCAGGCACTTGCAGTAAAACAGCCACTTGATGACAGCATAGATGCTATACTTGCGGCACAGTGACAAGAAGTAGAGATTGTTAAGGTGGGGAATGACGAATGAGACACCAATCAGCAATGAGCCCATACCAGGGGACAGGGCCCGGCCTAGAAGCCGCTCCAAAAAGAGCGGGAAAAAGTTGCTGTTGAAGTGGCAGTTGAAAACCTGCAGAGCGAGGAAAGGTGGAAAACAAGTATGAGCAGAAATTTGGAAAAGTTACAATTTGCACCAGCACTGGCAATTAATCTTGTTGAGTTGTGTGAAACTTTAAGCTTTAAAAAGAAGACTCCGCTTGTTTTGGGGAGAACGAAAAGAGCAAATAGACTCAATGCAAAAGCACCCCCTCAACGATTACAAAGAGAGAGTTAGGAGGGACCACTGGAAGGGCCTCTTGAATGTATTGCTGACAACATCTGACACTCATGCGAAGACGCTATGGGTTTTTCTACCGAAATTTTCAAAAATGGTCACAAAATGCTGTCTTTGTCAATGCGTAGAAGTCACAGTCCTTCATTGTTAAAGATTATGAGTGATACCACAAAAACACATATGGAAGCTTCTTGATTGTACTCATTTTTTGCCCCTTGTTTACTGCATGTTTGTTGACTATTTTCCCATTATGTACTTGGGAAAAAATGACTTTCTGTAGTGTGAATCACTCCCATTAAAATGTTAGCTGCTGAGGTGAAATGATAAGAAATAAGGGTTTCCAAATGTAGACAGGAATCTTACCTGTACAAGATTGAGGAGGGAAAAATACTGGAAATTGGAATGTTTGCTCAACTGCTTGATATAACGCTTAATGGTCACCTCATCTTCGGTGGTGGCTTTGGTGGTGACATCTTGCGGTTTAACACTTGATGAGAGAGCAAAACAAACTATCATGAAATATGTAGGTGTTGGAAATGAGCCAGCATTTTATGTTTATTCCTTTGGTAACAGGAACCTCAGCTGCGTCTGATTCTCTTGTCTAGAGTTATTGTCTTTGTCTTATTTTATTTAAACAATTTGGACAAATAGACATAGCCCTAGCTCTGGACATCTGTTTTGTTAACAGGCACTAACTTACCAAATTCTTTAACCCTAACAGGACTGGGGAAAGGGAGGAATTTGCCCACATACATTATTTGTCTGATGGCATTGCAGTGTGATTTTTTTTTGTGCTGAGCCTTTATAAACTTTTAGACTGATGTCTAGCAGGCATTTTTACATCAATTTCATCAAAATCAGACATAGTGTTGCCACAGAATAACAAATTGTTCAAAAATGTCTTGTTTTCCCATTGACTGTGTACAGCAAAAGCACTCATTTACACACAGATGGAATTGTGAAATATCAATTATAGCACACCAAATTTCACATGGAAAATCCTCTAAAACTTCCTGGCGGCTTTTGAACGATCTAGGAGGATTAGGGTTAAACTGTGAACTCACCTGATGACCGATGTCATTCCGTCATCCTTCTTGCGTAAGTCCTGATACTGCCTGCTCAGGTGGCGTGACACGAAGAAAAATCCCACAGCCGAGAACATAGCCAGGACAAAACAGAATATCTGGAAGGATTGCATGGTATCCCGGTCCCACACCACATAAGATAGGAACACTGACAGGGAACCAGCCGCACTGAAGAAAGAACTGTAACCATTCAGCTTAGTTCTGCAAAGAAAATGAAAATGTTTTGTTCACATTCTTACTTCATGACACTGTGAGTGGCAAAAGTGTTACATACTAAAGTTTTGTTTTCAATTTTTTTGTAAATTTTGTGAGAACACAGAGTCTCACAGTGGTTTAAAAAAATATAATGAAAAAATAGTTTTCCAAGTATTTAATTCAAAAACAGTAAAATCATTGAAATAATATCTACCAAGCATAGAAGTAAAATTATCAATGTCATAAAAACGAGTGTTTTTTTTACAACAGAAAAAATCCAATGTTGGTTTTATTTCTCAAAATTCTCATTCGATCATTTGAAGCAAATAAATATAATGATCAGGAGAATAAAAGAAATGAAAGTGACTTTAGTAATTTGTGTCACTTGGGTCAAATTTCTGGGCATGACCTTTTTAAAATTTGGGCTAAATTGGCAAAACGAAAATAACGAACCAGGGAGCTTCATAAAGTCATAGTACTATTATTCACTGAAGAAAGAGGTTTGGTAATGAGGAAAGGCAGGGGAAAATTGAAGGGGATTTCATTCTACCTGTCTTTGGCAGATAGAGCTAAATCAGCCAGCAGTGCCGTATGGTGCAAATCGACCGCAGTCAGGAATCCATCATACAGGCACAGAACCACGGCAAACTGTAAGCCCGGGAATGCCCAGACAAACCAGAACAGCATGAAGGAGAGGGCAAAGAGTGGACCGTTGACTGTCAGCGCCCACAGACGTTTGATCACCAACTCTGGCTGGACACCAAATCTACCAACAGTTCTGAAAAAAATCCCAAATAAGCAAACCTAAATCAACACTTGATACTTTTAGACCTGTTGCATCACAGTCTTAAGAGTTGCTTTGATAGAAACCTTGGCAAATCCACAAGTCCAATCCTTTTGTACTTTGTTTTACGTCAGCTGTGTGTCTAAATATTCATACTCATTGTGAAGTACTTAGTAAGCACAGCCTTGGTGCCTAGGCTGGATTCCTGCTGGACAAACCTATGTTTCAGACTTCAGTTTATTTAGGAACTCAGAAAAGAACTCGACTACAACATTGTCATTTACAATAAGGGCCCAATTGACCTATCACTGTTTGAGGCCCTAGTTGCTTACTTGTCACTGTTGAGTAGCGACTTGTCACTCAGCCAGCCAAAGAGAGGGTCATTCAGAGAATTCCAAATCAGGAATATTGTCTGTGAAAACCAAAAAACAAGCGTAAAACATGAAATTGATGTTATTGGTATAATATATATATTTATTGAGGTAAATAAGGGGTAGATTAAAAGTTTGTCAACATTCATAAAAATGCCTCATAAATTAGGTTTCATATTTGATACCAAATTTATTGTTCTAAATTTAGGGAAAATGGGTCAGTAGTGGAAGCCCAGTAAAATGACGAGAGAAGCAATTTTGTTTCAATATTTACCTCTCCAATCCAGAACGATGTCTTGTCGATGTGATAGACAGACACAAAGACCTCAACATGGTACAGGAGGAACACGTTGTGAATGATGGAGAGGAACAGCGCCATAGAGCCGTAGCAAACGCCGACCCGAGTCTCCGACAACATCCTGGGTCCGCTGGGGAAAGCAACTGCTTGTAAACCCGTCACAGAGTTTGACTTTATTTTTTGCTTGTATCTCAGGGTTGTGTTGCCATGGTAATGTTATGCTCCATCCCTGCGCTCTCTGGAAAGTAAGTCTGTGGTAATTAAGCAATAAAATGTTAAACCATTTTAAATCCCATTAATTAGTGTATCATATAAACAAAATGTATCATATAAACATATATAAAGTATTTTCTCCTTTATGGGATTTTCTAGGGATTCAAATGAAAATATACCTTTGACAACATACTCTCTCTTTCAGTAAATTTTTGTAAGGCAGTGGATATATTGCGTGACAAGCAATATACCTCCCAACACCATTTTGCTGTGAGTACTGCGCTGTAAGTGTAATTGGCTGTTTTGATAGGAAAGTTATGTATATTTATGAGGAAAGAAATTTGTTATTACTTCGTCAAATAGTTAACTAGTTACGTTACGGTACATTAATTAAAGCATTTCAAAAAACGGACATTTCAAGAAGAAAAAAAAAATTAACCATAGATCTAAAGATCCCTGGTTCAAATCTCATTTTTCATCATCAATTTTTCTTCTCCAAATTTATAGTTGGGATATATCCGGATAGTTTTTAAATTACTAATTTTTTTTGCGTGAGAAATCCCGTGTGGGCTTGAGACTGAGAGTTACCTGAAATGCCCAAGTCTCAGGCTTAATGGGTGAGGGTTGGCAGCCCTACACTCACGCTGTCACAGCAAATTAGCATTAGGCATGTTAGGAAATGTAGGCACTTTTGCCGATCATGGCAAAATAAATATCCACACTGAGTCTGAGTGCTGAGTGACATGACAGTGACTGCCTTTAATTTTGTTAATTGTTATGTGGCCAATTTCCTTCCAAAGCAATCAGATCCCAATTTGATATAGGCCTACGGCAAAAGATTTCTACTTTGGCCTATAAATATATGAGGCAGGGTATGCGACTAAGAGAAACAAAGTAACACAGTAACCCCTCCTATCCTATTAAGCCCCGCCCCTATTGCTCTTAACTGATGCGATGACTGAAGTTCAAAACACGGCCAAGTTTACAGCCAAACCTTGCGCAAAAATTAACTTACACATGTCCTTGGAATCTATAAAAGAAGAACAGCAAATATATACGTATCACTAATGTTTCATGTTGTAATTTTCATCCTATAAATCTGGCTTGCAAGCTGGCAAGTGGCACTTCGATCGATCGTATGTTCCTAGATCCTCTCTCATTTAGTCTGGCAACTACCGGTATGTCGCACATGACACTATTTTCGGGCTTGATGGTACTGGGAGACAGATCAAAGTCAATCGCCACGAAGCCAGCCGGTGTTTACATTAAAGGAGCACTATGTCTTAAAAGTCCTCAATAAAAATCGGTGCCGATCCGTTTTCCAAGGTTGCAAAATAAAGAATTATTAAAACTTGTTATGTTACAATAAAAATAAACAGATGTACGAGGGTGGATTTCCTTATTAGAAAAATCACGAAAACAAACTCAAGTACTACAGGGAGCGGCGTAGCCAGCGTTCTCACCATAGGGTACTTATTTTTAATTATTATGTTAGTCCTTTTTTCTGTAACTATTTAACCAATGTATAAATATATTAATGGGCTTAAAATTTACCACTAATGATTTTTAAATGCCGAGTTGGTTTTTGTACAAATATAAAAATGGGCTTATCATTTAGTTAAATTATTTGGTTCTTAGGTTTTAATGTAATTATGCCTGTTTTACTTTTGAACAATTTCTCTTTTTTTAATATTTGTTTTTAAGGTTGTCAAGGTTTTGAAGAGTTTTTAATTTATTTCTAAAAATCGTCAAGGGCCTTGAGCTTCACTTTGAAGAATTTGGCGCTCTATAATATTATTATTATTATTATTTACAATACGCACAACGAGATAAGAGATCTTATGCTTATCCGCGTTGGAACAACTCGACTCAAGCTGCGTCCCGCAGCCTCAGAGCTTGAGCGTTTTCGAAGGATTCTTGTAGTTCCAAGAAGAGCCACCTTCTGCAGCAATTCCAACTTCACGGTCGTGCCGGTCTCGTCGAGGTGTTTCTCCAGTGACCTTGGAATGGTACCCAGAGCCCCAACAACGACTGGAATGACCTTCACCTTGACCTTCCACAACTTACTTAGTTCCCTGGCCAAATCCTTTTTATTATCATTATTATTATTATTATTTGGGTACGTGCAAGAGTGTGTGTGTGTGTGGGGGGGGGGGGGGGGTCGGTTACAGTGGGTGGGTATGCAGCTGAGTACGGGTGGCTGCATTGACACTGATTCAGTATTCTTAAAATTTCTAATCATTAAAATGTCCCCTTCTTAAAATGTACTCTTGAAACGTTGCAACCAGTAGGGTTTTTTGTAATAAATTATTGAGTATCATGATCACTGTGAACTTTGCAGTTCCATTTAGCTGTAGATTATAGATGACTACTACTGCTCCTTTAATATGTAGTCTTATAGCGACTTTATTCAGGTAGGATATCACATTTGCTAGAAATGACTGCCAGATAGTGGTCAATGATTTGCTACAATCTCATAAACATATTAGTCTGTGACTTTACTTACTAGGGTTGCTTTAATATTATAAATTCAAGCCCACAAATTAGGAATTATGAGGTCTTTTCAAGTCTGTTGTCACTGACCACAGCCTTGAATTCAGGCTATAATCCACAAGGCGCGATTTCATTTTGGCTGGTTCGCAAGGACATGAATCCGATTGTAAATCCACCGTAATCGGCAACGGCTACCAGCGAAGCCAAACTTTCCTCGTCGTTGCATCCATTTTGCGTCGCAATCATCTCCAAGCAAGTTTAGTCCCAAACGCATCGGAGAAAAGGCGCCAGAATTCACTGCACGAAAATTATGGCCGAGGAAGATTCTGAGGCAGTGCGCTGCCTCACGCAAATGTCTGACGAAAATGCCCAGTCGTTGGAGCAGGAAAATGCAGTTTCCACGCAGGAGCAACAAGAGACAAACCCAACGCCAAACGACCACGATTATGTGGAAGGTGCAAGTGGAAAACAACAGCACGAAACGAAATTGGACATCGTGAATTTACCGGCCTCGGAAGTGCCGGTTGGTGAATTTACCGTAATTTCTTCGCCCCTGACACCGCGTCAACACCAGCCCCCAAAAGAGGCAAAAACAACTAAAGTCAAGCCTGATCATGAATGGAACAAAATGGGGACATGGAGCACTCCTTACAAGGGATACTTCACGACTAGCGAAGAACTTGAGCAAGTCATCAGGTGCTACACGGAGGAGACGGAAAGCCGGTGGACGGTGAGCGCGAAAGACAAACTCTTCGGATCAACTGGTGAGAACTTGGTTGCAAATGGTTTCTTAAATACAAAAATTAAAGCATCGGTTCACCCCAAAAAGTAGTTCATGTTTATGCAAGCTTAAGTTATGCAGGTTTGTGCTATTTTGTTTTCTAGATTATGATTATGATTTGAAAGAAAAATTTTTGAAACCACATTTTTGTGGCCTACGTTTTGAAAATAGGCCATATTTAATAAACATGATATGATTTTGTATAGGCCCGGCCGGCCTATATTATTTTTTTTCTCGCAGGTCAGTTTCTCTGCAGGCCTTTTTTCCTTAATTTTTTACCCCTCCTTACTTACAGATATAAAAGTCAGCAACTTCAAGTTGTTCTGGAGGGGGCGTGAAGACAACAGGAAAGCAGCTTTCCCTGATTTTGATGGCATTCCTTTCATAATGATCGGCCGTAAGACCTGGGGCTGTCACCTAGGCCGAGACAAGTGTCGCTCAGGAAAGATCAAGTATCGCACCAAAATGCAAGCAGAGAGCCAGGTGTGCTAACTTGCCTAGCACTCTATTTTGTTGGCACAATTCAACTCATGTAGGCCTAGTGTGAAGTGTTGATTGTTCGAATACAGAATTAATTACATTAATCAGACAGAATTAATACAATACATTGTGATTGTTTGGTTACAACATGTGATGTGAAAGTTAAGGACCTGACACCAAAAATTCTTACTTTAGGCAATTACATCATATTTTGTCAACCAGGTTATTCTCATGATAGATCCTTTTTCCTTATTTAGTGTTTCATGATGATGGCTAAAGTTTTGTTAACAAGTGTAAACAATACAAAACAAAACAAAAAAAAATTTCCCAGAAAGTTTGATAAAACCAACTTTTTGTTTCATTTAACTTTACAATTAGAATTCAAGTTTGAAATAATTTTTTTGTTCATGGCTGTTGTTCTAAATTATCTTAATTAATGTTGGAAATTAAAACTTTCACATTCATTTTTGCTCTCAATTCATTTGTTCTTAAATATCATTTTTTTAATTCACAGGCAGGTGAAACAGGGAAATGGCCCATCACACGCTCCTCTAAGAAGCTTGGCTGTCCAGCGCTCATCACTAGTGTCCATGTGCTGAAGTTCCATGAATACCCAGTAAATATTGACAGATCTCTCTTTTTTGGTGGATAATTTATTATTGATACACTGATATCATTCACACAAAACAATACAGAATGATTTACTTATGCACAGAGTGTCATTTATGTAATGTCCTTTTTGAAGCTGAAAACTACTCTCAAGGGCTTAAAGGAAGTCTACGGGGACAGAAACAATAGAAAGGAAAGAAGAGATGTGTCTATTCAGGAGAAAAAAATTGATCATTGGATGAAAGAGAACAAGCTTTAGGCAATATATTTCATTGCAAGAACATGAAAAGATATCAAAATTTTATTCAGCACTGCAATAAAAAGATGATGGTTGAAATTTTAATTTGTGAAATGCAGCAAAATTAGGAGCAACTTGGCGTTAGAAATGTTTGTGATGTAAAAATCTGTTTGTAATAATCGCTGAAAAGTGTTGAAACCTGTTGTTTCAGAAAAAAAATTTGAATGAACATTTATAAATCTTAGTCTTACTCTGTTTTAAAATTAAAAAATTGTAAGAAAAACACACCTTTTTTTCACCCACTTGAATATTTCATTTGGTTTGGTGTTAATTAATTTCATCACAATATTAATTAAATAGTGAAGACTGTCAGTGGAATATTACACATATGAAGTGATGAAAGATTGATGTTCATGATCAAATGTAGTAAAGACATTTTGAAAGTAATTTCAGTTGTCAGAACAAAGTTGTTTACTTTTTTCCTTCTCTTGATTGAAAAAAAAATTTTTCTTATTAACAGATAACGAAGACAATGAGTGAGTTCCATCGTAAGCAGTTGCTGAAGAGATTGAGGCAGTCCCTGTTGTCAAAGCACAGCATCGTCAAGGCGGAGCAGCGATTCTATGTTAATCTAGCTCCACAGGATGAGCATATCCATGAGGGCGTCAGTGTTAACGCCTGGCAGGTAATGGAATATGTGATGTGCTCTGTGAAAAATAGAATTCTCTCATTTGTTATTTCCCAGGTTTGCAGCATTGCTAATGTTGCTAGCATCGTGACTTTGGGGGTGTGGCTACATGGCATATATGGGTTTATGGCTTCTGACTAGTGCCCCTTGAACGGAGACATTGACAAGTTGTGACCTGTCATGAAATGAGCTTAAAGTCGGACAGTGGAGCAAGCCAAAATTTGAAGGGGTGGTCGATTTTCTGTTTCAGGCGAACCTTAATCTGTAAGTCCTGTGCTACCTTTCTCAAATATTTTGTTCTGTCAAAAATCTTTAAAACCTATTTCATCCCATTTTTATTAGTTGACTGTGCATTCACTGTAACACAACTGCAACATTTAAAAATGCCATTTTATCAAGAATTTGTTTTACCACTTCAAAGTTTGTGATCTAAATTTCTGTTACTGAGCTCATTTAAAGTGTTTGTTCTATAGAATCCAGATATCTTAATTCTTAAAACGTCTGACTTTAAGCTCATTTTGTGATGACAGGTTACAATTGGAGAATCGCCAACATAGGGCTGGATAGCTCAGCTGGTAGAGCACCAGAATGGCAATCCGGAGGTTACAGGTTCACATCCATTTTACTTTTGAACAGACATCACTAGACAGCTGTTTAAAAGTTTAATTTTTGGGGGAAAATAGATTTTTTCTGCATAATTATTTCAGGAAATTTTGAGATGAAATATTGTTAAAACTTCCCGAGAAATTACATGGAATAAGAAATCCTAGAATGTCCAGCATAATATTCCTGTGTTTTTTTAACCAAGGTAAGTGTGCTCCAAAAAATCAAAATTAAGTTGCAATAACGACCCATATTTCATGAACTGAAGAAAAAAATGCAATACAATTATATGATATTTGATATATGTACACAATGATTAATAAAGTAGCTAAATGACAACATTTAGGTGTAAGGTGAAGCTAGATGCTTTTGTACCCTAACCTATGGTCACACAAACATAAAACTGTGATATGGACAGATTAAAAACCTGTTTCTATTGGCAGGATACCAGCTGCAACTCAGTGTCTTTCCAGGTGGACCGTGGCCTTATCTACAAGATCACCGAGCTCCATCATGCCGGCATGTTCAGATTGGCCGATGTCAGTCGTGTACTGGATCACTATCGTAAGCAGCGGTATAAAGGTAAGAAAGACATATCGTTTGTGAAAAGAACGGAAAAAAATAGAAATAAAAAAAACCGAATTACTTTTTGTACGTTTGGGACATAATGGCAGTTCAAAAGTTTGTTTGAGAGGGTTGCAGCAGGTTGGAGAAGCCCCCCACCCCAATTTGGTTTTGTATTTTAAAAAAATGAAATACACAAAAAGAAGATTGTTGAGAACTAAATTGAAAATTTGGAAGAGCACAAGCAGAGTAACGTTAAGGCTAAAAGTGCAACGCCGAACCGTCTTTCTTTTTGGTTTTCAGATGAGGAGCCACCTTCCCCAGACCTCATCCCGGAGCTGTACCCAAGCCACAATGTCATCCATTTCTTTATTTCCCATGCCATCAAAGTCACCAGCATCTTAGAGTTGGACCTAGGCCTAGGCCATCGTCTTGTCAGTGGCTGGCAGAGTGCCTTCCCTAACGACAGCTGGTATTACCAGCCGTTCGCATCCAGTGGACCCATCAAGCGTGCCCGGAACAAGCGGGACCGGCTGCTAGTAGGACACTACCCAGACCTGTCGCAGACCTTCCTGTTCTGCTGCCAAAATGCTGCCCAGCGCCACTTGCTAGACGCCTATGGGACTGTCTGCCTCTTGGACAGCCCATATGGCAAGACCGTCATGCCCACCTACTTCCTACAAGTACGGACTGTCACCGGTTACCAGGTAGTGGGTACCATCATCATGCAGTACTGGAGCAGCAAGGCGTTAGTGGAAGCTCTTCAGGTGGTCAAGGATTGGAATCCCGAATGGCAACCCCAGGCCATGTTGGTGGATATGATAGAAGAGGAAGTCGAGGCTCTGCAAAAGCTCTTCCCAGGTAAGAGAATAGTTCAGCGGTTCTCCACACAATTTCTGTTGTGCAAGAGGAGTGAAGCTTTATACACCATTTCAGACCAGAATTCCCCCCATCAAAGTTTCAGATTTTAGTTTCAGACAGCCAAAGTTGTTTTCATTTTCCATAAGACACTGGAGTCATTCAGCAACAAGTGTTCCTTTGATGTAGTCACTCTCAAATGTCTTCGAAGGTGGAATCTGTTAAGTTCTTAATTCTGATCTTCAGGATAATTTTGTTGGACGGGACTATAGAATACCAGTCAGAAACAGGTCTAGAAGTTTGCCTGTCTGAAACCAAGATGTATTTAGGTTGAAATGAGCAGCTCTAAATGCCTTTTGATTGGGTGCAACCATAGAACATCATGCTGAAATGGGGGGTTAATCTGTTGCTTTGGATGACATAACCATTTCATTTTGCTCAAAACTGTCCTTATTTTCTGAACAGACTGCAATTTTTTCATCTCCTGTGTTCACCGTGAGCGGGCGTGGCTGGATTATCTTGGTGCCAGCGAGAAGGAGGATCGGAGCTCCGACTCCGCCCTCCTGGATGCCCTGGTCTATGCTGGAACTGAAGAAGAACTGGACGAGGCACTAACAAAGCTACACCACAGTCCTCTATGGGCCCAGAATCACCGACTCCGACACTGGATGCAAGTCCAATGGCTACCACACGTCAAGGTAAAGACAAATCCGGATGTGTGATCACTGTAACGCATGAGGCCCCCTGCAATGGTGAAACAATGGTGCCCCTTATTGTACAAAGCAATTGCTATGTGATGCATTGTCTAAATAACAGCTAGCACAATGCTAAATTGCAATTGAAGGAGGCCTTCGTGATAGAACTGATCGTGTTCCTAGATTGGTCTGTAGTATCATCCAGTGATTACATTTTGCAGCCATTTCTTGGGTTGCACCACACCTGCGTGCAGGAATTACATGGTGCTCAGTGTCCTTTCAAAAAAGTCTGTTTTCATATTACACATGCGCCTCAAATTAAGAACACTTCTCAGTGCTGTCCAAGGGCTTGTGGGTAGTACAAGCGTACTCGGGTGGGCTAGAACCCATGAAACCTGCCTGCAATATGCAGATGTCTCTCTGAATCTGATATAGAACTCATCTGCAACAAAGTTTTTTTTTTTTCTGTCTTTGCAGATGTGGTCGCATGCCTTCCTCAGCAAGCCCATACTAGTCACCTTGTGTGCCAACGATGGTATGGACAGACTGAGGGAAGCCATGGTCTATGATTGGCTAGAGGCCGTCCGAAGCCGCACCCTCAGTGAACTACTGACTAGTCTCATCATGGAGGAAATACCCAAGCTGTATGACAGGTGCGCCATCTAGAGTTGACAAAAATGTCAGTGTCATTGTCAGTGTCATTGCTAGTGTCAGGGCTGAACATCAGTGTCATTGCTAGTGTCATGGCACTGAATTCATGCTAAGCTTTCATTTTAGATTTTTGGGAGGCTTTTTCCAAACTTTCACTCGGGAGGTAACACACTAAGTATACAGTGTTTATACATCAGTGAAGGGCAAAACCTAATATTGAAGATTTCATTTTGTTAATTCAATTTTTGTCAATTGTCACATAGCTACTGTGAAGAGAACCGCACTATGGCTACGTCAAACCGGTACCAGTTTTGCGCGGGTTTACCGGTGTACATCCGACATCAACCAGTGCCCGCTCGGTCCCACATCAATGAGTTAATCTCCTCGCTTCCTTCCATGAAGATCACCAAGAAGGATGGGGGGAAATTCCTGGTCCGACGGGCAGATGAAGACGATTTTGAGCACCAAGTTGACTTTGGCAGCGAAACGGAGTACCCTTCTTGTAATTGCTGGATGTGGGTGGCAGGGATGGAGATCTGTGAACACTTCTGTGCCATTTTCAAAGAATGTGCAGACTGGCATTGGTGCCAGCTGTCCACGCTCTACACAGGCAATCCAATCTTCGCGTTGGACCACACCGTGCTGGAAGTTCAACCACGTGAAATGCCGCGATGCAACGACAACAGCAGCAGTAGCTCTGATGACAATCCTGACCTCCTTGAGGTGTCCATGGATGATTTCGGTGCCCAAGAGGTCTTAGGTGCCCAGGAGGTCTTAGAAATGGACGGCAGCTTGGACGGTAATGACCTAGCTGGCTCAGCCTGGCGACTGGATCACAAACAAAACACCTGCAAAAACCTGTTAGATCAACTGGGTGCACTCACTGAGCAGACTAAAGACCCTGAGGCAATGGACTACATGACCAACAACTTGGTGCTCTTGCTGAGACAGATGCAAGGAAAGAAAGAAGAGTCTCCCCCGAGCCCCCCAAAACAGACGCGGGGGAGGAAGCGACTTAGAAGTGGACAAGCAAAGTAGACTCTGAGCAAATGAACATGGTCGTGATGAGTGGATCACACAAATATGCCTTGCGTCTTTCACTCAACGAAAACCATTTGAAACAATTCAGGGAAAGATGAAACATACTCCAGACTCCAAAAACAAGTTGGATGGAAGTTCTAACCCAAACCTTAACCCTACTGAATGGTAACAACATGTTTAGTTAAGAAAGAGAAAGGCCTTTCCAGGATAACAAGATCCAACAGGTCAACTTTCTCAAAGTTAAACAGCCTCAGGGTCTGAGGCTGCCAGCCACCACAGGATCCACCAGTGGCATTGTTTTACTAATTACAAGCTCCTGTTGTTTCAGATGAGGTATGAAGACCAGAATTGTTTCTTTTGCTTTTGCTTGGTTTTTGTTTGTTTTCTTTCAAATGGTGAATCTTTGGACAATGCAAAATCTTCATCTGTTTCTTTTCATTTATTTGCCATTCCTGAAGAGCCTGGAGAGTTCAAAAAGAAAAAATTCACAAGTCTTTTAGCATGAGCAAGTCTTGATATTGCCTCATTTGGACACAATCAAAATATCAGTCAAATTGTGTACCCGTATGTATTCTGTGGAAATCAGGGAAATATTTGCACTAACTTTTAGTGCGGATGACAGTGGTATGTCAGTCGTATGCGTGTGTTATGGGCAGCTGCAGGCTTTTATATAATTGTGCTTTGACCACTTATACAAAATCTTCAAAATTGTGGAATTTCAACACACATTTTCTGAATTAATTTTGACAAATACATGTATGTAGTTTGGTATGCCAGTGGAAAAACGGTGTATCATGATTTGCCTATTTGGAAAAAATTCTTTAACAGTCAATTGGGAACTTCTGGGATTTGCTTTGACTTTCACACTGAATTTCAAAATTCTTAAATTGTTTGTAATGTTTTCATTTGAAGTTTCATTAATTATATATTCCCAATATTTACCTGAATGAATTTGAAGCCTGTCAACAAGGAGATTTGGCAACACAGCATAAGGAAGGTCAGGGATCAAGTTGAAGTGCACCACGTTAGGGAACTTGGGAGAGAACAATGCGTCAAGTAAACTGCAGAGACAGAAAGAAAAAATATGCAAAATTAGGGATCAGGCTTTACCCTTCAGAAAAAAAATCTCAAATTTTTATATTGCGCAGACAAGGTTCGAGCAGTTTACTAGCAAATTTTGAAGTCGGAACTTTGAAATAATACAGTTTAGTTTAATTTTCAAGAATCTTTTGCACCATTGACTGCAACAGTTGTAAAACAAAAAGTGTACTTACTTGACTGGCATGCATCCAACTGTTGAACAAGAGGGTCATGTAGTAGTCTGGTGCTTTGTCTTTTGGGAGGAATGTTGGGTGAAAAATAGAGTCTGGGTACCAGATGCCTCCTTTTATCGGTATCTTGTGGACACACTTCTATACGTTGGACTGAAATATATAACTCTGTTTGCCTTTGTGTGAAATGGTGGGTGCTATTTGAGTGGATTATCTCTGTACATGTACTCGTATTTACCCACCCATTATAGCACCCTCCTGTTGTATGTTGAAAAGGCTGATGTAGCTTAATTCTTTTTTTTTCTTATTATGCAAGTTTTCACCATCACATTTTGAAATTCCCGAAAAATATTTTTACTGTCAGATGCTTCACAGTCGAGCGGAAACAATTTTGAGCAGCTGTAAAGGATAATAAAACAAAACAAAAAGCAGGACTGTGTCAATGTAAAAGAAAATAGGAATCAAACGAAACTTGCCTAATATACCCAGATAAAAAATATTTATTTGCATTTTGACTCTAAAAATAAAACAGAATGACATGTACGTGTCTTACAAATTGGTATTACACAATAACAGTTTGTTTTTTAACTCAAGATGGGTTGCAGAATGTGCCGTATTTTGGTCAGCCTTTCCATAAAACCTGTGATAATACTGCTGACGACTTGATCCTTAGCAATTGAAAATGGTCATCATGGTGTGACATCTTGCTGAAAAGTTTTAAACGTTCATAAATGTCAAATATCAGTCTTTTGTTAATGTCACATAAGTGTTCATCAATATGCAAATATATAATGTGAAAGAATGAATGTGTAAGACCCACAATGAATTACCACCGATGCATTAACTAACACTTTTGCAAAAACAAAAAGCATTGAAAGTACGTTAAAAAAATGCCCTTGATATTTATTATCCATACACATAATTTAATAACTGAAGTACAAAAAATGTTACATTAATTTTTAATTCAAACTCTCCACCAATGATAAGTTGCTTTCTTTAAACTTTTTCCTGCTGTAAACAAAATGTTAGTTGTTAAATAAAACAATTATTGTTCTTTGCAAGTTTTCAGTTAAGTACTTTTTCATGGAATAATTTCTTTGACTGTATTGGCCATCTTGATGAAACAAATTTGAACAAATCAATTCCCAAAAAGCGCAATTTTAATGTTTGATTGTTCCCGCGCATGTGGCAAAATGAGTTTTTATGTACCTGTCCATTGTACAAGGTAGCATACATGACCATTGATTAAAAGGATTTTTTATTTAATACATTATTTGTTTACACAGTGATTGAACCAACCAATTTTGTTAAAACTTAGTACTCAGTATTGTCATCAAAACACAGGCTTGCATCTTACATATTACATGATAAGTCTTACACTGTTTGTTTGTATATATCTGCTACTGTAAATTTCTTTCAGGATTTTCCTAAGTATTAAAGAATGTGCCTTCAAAAGACCTTGGTTTATTTGTGCAGTTTTCAATCTGAGCAATAAAGATCAATTTTGTGAAAAACACTTTGTGTGTGAGTCTGTTATTAATGTTACCTAAATAGTTTTGAAAGACATCTTAAGTTGTAAACTTTATATCAATTGGCATTGTAACAATACATATACACTGCCATCTTGGAGAATTTTTGTTATTTTGATCAAGTGACAATTATTACACAATAGGCATACTCGGTGCCTATCTCTATTGAACAAAAAGTAATGCACCTCCAATATGGCTGCCATGCTAAGGGTCTATTTGCTTTTTAAGAAAAGTTTTTCTTCTGAGGTTTGATTTATCTACTTCAACATAGGAGATTAAATTGGGGGCCAAGTACGAGAATATGAAAATTAAGGTTTAGTACTTTTTAACTGCATTACATTTGTCACTTTTCCTTAACACATTTTTGTTTCCAATTTTAAAAGGACTACATGTACATAAGTGTAAACAAATAGAATGTCTAGATTTAGGTGCATACGTGGCTAATTAAGATTGAAATATAAAAGAAAGTTTGAAAGACAAGTAAGCAAATAAACGGAGAAAGAATGAGCTGAGCATAAAAGTAATATCCACAATTAGACCCTAGGAAATGCAAAATCAATGAGCACAATATTTATTGTCATTGTCAGTAATTCAATTTCATGGTCGTTTGTGTAGCTTCTCTGAGAAAAGACAGCCACTCTGCAAAATTGTGCCAATAAAAGAATTACTGAAATGGCCATTGTTTTGCACTGATTTTGTGAAGACTTGTGTCTTGTGATATTAAATAGTTGATAGGTTTTGGAAGATTAAAACATTCTTGTCCAGCAAGAAAATATGGCAAAATCCAAAGAAAAAAATAAAATAATAAAACAATATTAGCATAAGTGAAAGCACAGTAGCATAAAGTTTGCAATATAAATTTTTAAAGGTTAGTTTTATACAATTACAATGATAAGCATACTAAAGCATGCGTAATCCCATGCTGAAACATACGATAGTCGTGATAAAAACAAGTATTTTAAGTACTTGTTACAATTATTTTAACCATGTCACAAAGGGACTTACATGTACATTAGTCGGCTTCGACAGCTTTTAAAAAAATGCTATACAATATTATTATACATCATTGACACTACGATATGGCCTTTTGACAAATAGGTACTTATAAAAAAGGGGGGAGGTGTATACATTGGGCCTTTTTTGGACAGTCAAAGTTAAGTTTATTCAGCGTTACTTCCAATCATATATTTTTAGCCTGCCACAGTTACATGTAAAAACTTGCTCATAGACCACCTACTTCGGGGATATTTTGTTTGCCAGAATCAGTCAATTTTACACTTTCTAAACCTAAAATAGCATGTGAAATTTGACCATGTCCATATTATTAATTTGATCATGTCATTGTCAATTTGTCTATACAATTAAATATCAACGGATAAAAATGGACATTAAATGTATTCGTTATTTTCCATTTTTCCTTAATTAATTAACGACCAGTTAGTCCCATAGCAATACTTTGATCCATTAACACCTTAATACAAAAGAGATACATTTGGCAGCTACATATTTTTCTTATTTTTCGAACATATAACTATTTAAAAAATATTACAGTTCCATAACGCTCTCAAAATCTGCTGAAATCAAAATACAAAAACCCTCTATTTGTTATTGTGAAGTTTTCCAAAAACTTTTTTGGCTTGCCTTTAAGAATGAAAATTTGTTTGATTCTACAGAAGTGTACATAGGGTTTGCATACATTCTGTGGTTAGTTTGGTAAGTACCATATGTTAAAGACATTGTTGCAATGTCTTTAATTGCACTTCATGGTTAAATTTAAGGAGCTTCTAAGCCTACAATATTGCTTAACACATTTGTACTTAGCATGAGTCAGCTGGGAACCAGTCAAAAGTAATATACATTGCATGAAATTTTGGCTGGTAGCCTACTTCTATTAAGCAAAGTCTTTGCTTTCGTGGTCCTGTGCTTAGTAGCTTTGTGAAATTGGTCCCCAGCATTTGATTCAAGCAGATTTTCGGCATTTCAACGAACAAGGAAAGAAAATGATTGTTTTGACAAGCAACAGGTTTGGTAGCGATTATCATACAGATGGGTTTCCACTGGTGCTGGCAGGTCTCTTAGGTATGGGAGGGCGTTGTTTTGGTGCAGAGAAGTTCTTGATGCGTAGAGACTCGGGTCGTGGTGGCGGTACGGGCCTCTCCGGTTTGGACTGGTCTTTTGATGTTGACGATTCTGCAGAATTGTTGGCATTGAACTTGGGCCTAGGCACTGGGGGTCGGCTGACTGGCGGTTTTAGGGCAACACCAGGTTTGATGGGCTCTGATGGCTGGTCTGAAGGTAACGATGGTAGTTTAGGGAGAACAGGCTTAAGCGGTGCACCAGGAGGTCTTTGGGGGACACTTGGGGGTCTGGCGACTGGCACAGCAGGGGGACTGGTTGCAGCTGATGGGGGTTTAGTAGGTGCCTTCCGGACAGGGCTCGGGTGCGTCGCCTCACTTGCAGGTACTGGTGGTGGCGGGTTTGCAGGCTTCTTTTTAGAAGATTCTCTCCTGATGAGGTTGGCATAAGAAGGCGGAGCATCGTCCAGCTTCTGAGGGGGCAGTGGTGGAGGCCTTGCAGGGGTCCGGTTGACGGGTTCTGTCGTGGGCTTGTAGACTATGGAGGGCTCTCTGGAAGCTGATCCCGTGTTCAGGACAATGTCCGGCCTGGGTGTTGGCTTGCGAGCTGGATGACCGTTGGTTACATCAGCACGGTTGGATGCGTTGTCCGGAACGCTTGTGAACCTGTGAGAAAGCAAAGAGACAATTAAGCTTTTCTAGTGTTGTGATTGCTTTGACAGCATGACCAAAGGGCACCAGGGAATCATTTATGCAACATGTACCGGTACATGACATGCATGGACACCAGGGACTAATGTCACTTCAGCTGAGCACACAAAGAATCCACTTAGCAAAGTCAGGTTACCGGCTCAAAAATCATGCTGTATTGCTTGTGACTGGTTCTCTGCTGACTTTTTGTTGACACATTCATCTTCTCAGCAAAGATTAGTCTGCTTTTTAGCCCCACACGCCCGATTATGTTCTTATCCACACTTAAATGTACACACACTCTGCACCAATGCTAATGGAATGGCCTTAACCCACTGCACGTGTCTATAAACCATACCATTGGATCCACACTGCAAGACTTTGCGAATGTAAGAGTCAAACATGCCAGAGTTGTTACCAGGCCCTCATAGGTTCATAACAAGTCATCTGGTTTCAGGTCAAGTAACAATCTATTCAAATGAAATGTGCTTGAGGCATTCCTTTGTCATTATTTATGCCCTTTACATGTGACCTTAGTTGACATATGCTTTGTGATTGACTTACGACTCGACTTGTGATGGACTTGTGATGGACTTAGACTGTATTGACTTTATTCACGAGTCTGGCATATTAATTGAAAATGACGTAAACTTTTCATTTTTGGTACTTGGAGTAGAAATGAAAGCAATGAAATAAAAGTTCATTACAAATTAACACCAGTCTGCTCTGATGAATAATTAAAAAAATTGTGATTAACCATACCCTAATGTTTGAAGCCACATTTATAAAAAGAAGAAGCAAAAGTGACGCTTGGAACGCACTTCGATCATGAAACATGAATGATGAATAAGGGGAATGATGAATAACTAAAAAAATTGTGATTAAACATACCCTAATGTTTGAAGCCACTTTAAAAAAAAGAAACAAAAGTGAGGCTAACTGGCTTGGAACACACTCGGATCATAAAACAGTCCTGCGCCATTCTATTCAACAGTGTACAATTTGTAACACAGATTCAAGGAACACCATCGAGAATGGCTACGTCACGAATAAGGTCTATACTCAAGTACATGCAATAAACAGTAAAGCCTTCCATCGATGCATAGATTCTTTTCCCCTCTTTACATGATACAACTTTGAAAATAAAATGCGCATATAGGAATATCAGGGCTCAATATCATGGGGCTGCGAAGCACAGAAGATATTCGCTTCCTGTCAACAGTAAAACAAATCCTGCAATGTATGCTGTTTGTAGCCTATTCTAAACTGATTCATGCTTAGCGCAAAACTTTGTTGTGCATTATTTTCTGCTTATTAGCAGTTCCATTAAATCAGACATGATGTTCCTATTGCAGTATGCTGTTTGCCGATGAGAGCAGCATGTGTTTCATTACCAATGAAGCATTTCAAATTTACACAATGAAAAGACCCACATGCTCAACTTCCCATGCCCATTTCTCTCTGGTAAATTTTCAAAACTTCAAGATAAGAAAACTTCAAGATAACGAAGGTACCAGTGTGGGCATTTCGAGTTACAGGGCACATACTAGAAATATCCTATTCTCTTGACGGGAATGGAGTATTACTTTGAGATGAACAGAGTTTCAAGTTATACGAATTTGACTGTTAATCCTGTACAAGACCATATGCATGCATTTTTGAAGTGTAGCATTTTTTTACCACCATGCAATACATGGACAGCATTTTTGGGGATTGGAAATTCCAAGATGGCATGGGACATAAAGCAGAACATGCAACCTGCAAGCGTAATATCATTCAAAAATGAAAGTGTTACATGTCGTACTTCATAATAGTGTTAGCGCAACGGCAAGAGTTTGTTTGGAAGGTTGGAAGATGCATGGGGAGGAGCAGAAGAAAGGAGTGTGGGTGAGGGGGACTGGGGGTCGGGAGATTGGGGAGGGGGATCATGGCATGGGGGATGGTTGTGGAAGGGGTGGGAAGGGAGATGGGATTGGGTGGGGGTGGTGGTGTGGGTGGTGGTGTGGGTGATGGTGGGGATGGGGCCGGGTGATAGGGGTTGGGATGGAGGAATTGGAGTAGAGGTGGGGAAGGGGTGGGGGATTGATGGATGGTTGGGGGATTGAAGGATGGTTGGGGGGGGGGGGGTGCCAGCCCAGCATGAAGCAGCCCAGCATGAAACAGATGGATCACATGCCGATCAGCTGCAACTTACCCTTGCCTACTGGGCCGTTTGGCAGTGTATATAGGCCGCTGGTGCACAGGCGGAACACTACTGTATCGAAAGAGAGTTTTGCTTTTTGAAATTGATGGAAAAGATAGAGTTTGTCTGCAAAACTGTCGTTGTGAGGTAGCAACTTCACTGGGCAGTATTTGAGCAATGAAATGCTCAAACGAAGAGAAATCTTTTATTTCTGGTGCTGGAATATAAAAAAGGGACTCTTCCTTGTTAAGGAAATAGAAGAAAGATGGCAGGAAAAATTGGCGAAAAAGCACCTGGGGATTATGGTTCACCGTGTTGAATAAACGACACAATTGACAGGCAGAGAGTACACTTTAAAGCAGCATGGGTGGTAGGTGGACAGTAAATATTAGAATAATGGGGTACTTAATTCTACTGCACTTCATAAAATGCATCAACGCACTTTGCAATTATTATCTCTGTTCATCGGACCATGGCCCCAATTTTCCGCAGCAGCTCAGATCAATGCTCTCTGGTCTCTGCCCTCATTGGTATGGAATTTACTCCTTAGTTGAGAGAGGCAATTGTAGCAAAGTTTTAAGAACAGAAACACATTGAACCAGGTTGGGGCTTGAACACACATGAGTTGGACAATTGTAGTAAAGTGTCTTGCCCAACAATATAAGTGCCATAAAACTCTGATGGGGCTTTAACTCACATGCCACTGTACATGAGGCAGACACCAGAACTATTGGACCATGGCACTTGACAAGAACAAGACGGCTGTATACATACCTTTTCTTGCACAGTATTTGTTGAAGCTGCCTTCGTTTGACATACGCTGCGATTCCGCCAATGACAATCACCGGGACCACGACCAGAAATACCACGAGCAGCGCCACCAGCGTGCTGTTGTGCGCTTCAACCTCTGCAGAGTACAAAATGGCAAAACTACATTCAAGTGTGCCATCACTATATTGTCGAAACATCTGTGTAAATTTTATTGGAAAGAATCAATTTCATGGCGCTGCTTAACAGTTAGCAAAACAGTTGTGCTTATTGTACCAGACAATTGTGCTAACCTTAAGCACAATTTAATGGCAGAGATGTTCTCCAATGGTCGTGGATTTGTGGAGATTTTGTTACGTCACTGATTTAAGCAAGTGTTTTCCTCTTAGATTTTCCTCTTAGCTACTGTGCTTACTGCTTAAAGTTCATGAAACAGAATGGCTCTGTTACCACCAAATCATGTGTTTAGCATTGCCTTGAAATTGAGCCACAAAATAGAACTTGACCAAGAGTTTACCAGGAAGAGGCTTTTTTTTTGCTGTAAATTACGAAAACTAATCAACATTTTAACACTTTGTGGAAAGGTGTTTATATACTTCAGTTGGAAAATTGTGTGTGTGAATAATGACAAGTTATTTATAAGATCTCCAAATACATTTTTGTTTGTGTGGTAACTTGTTAACAATTGTTTGAAAGATATATTTCCCAAAATTCACAGCAACAGAACATGTCCAAAACAAAACCAACAAAAACTCAACAGATGAAAGAATATGAAAGGCTAATTGCTTACACAAGAACTAATTCACAAGTTGAAAACTTTCACTCTCCACAAAAATACATATTATTTGAATAATAAAACAAACAACAGAAAAACTGAATCAAGATGGAATTTAATCAAGAGGAATAAATGGAAGAAAAAGCAACAGTTACTTTTTTGGTTGGCATTTTGCCAGCTATTGTACAAAGAATGTCCCATGACAGACTATCTGAACAATAGCTTGCACAATGCTTTCGCCATTGAAGGGGGCCTAGTGAGTGTACAGTCATAGCATCTTTGGATAATTGGATTAGTCATGATAGACCAATCTGGGCACACTAGCAGGCCCCCTTCAATGGCAAAAGCATTGTGCTAGCTATTGTTCAGATAATCCCTCACGGGGCATTCTTTAAATTTGTACAATAGCGTGCACAATGGTTTCTCCATTGAAGGGGGCCTCGTAAACGTACATTGATCACATACCCAGGTTGTTCTATATGCAGCAGCAACATATATTTCATGTACAGTACTGTAACAAACACAGTAACATACACAATAACAACTACAACCTTGAAGGCTAGAAAACTTGGAGCATAAAAAAATGACACCAAACTATCTCTCTTATCCCAATTGCTAATTCAAACAAACAGACACTACATGTACATGTTACTACAGTCCACCACAGTATAGCAGAAACGCACTGAACCAAGTACGCACACTCTAGTTTTACTTTTACTACCCAGGATGCATACTGTTTCCCTCAATCTTTTGTTCCTTTTGTTGGACTTGCACTTTTTTTAATCACATGAGGTTTGTATATATGAAAACGGACTCGGGCTTTGGTCCTTTGGGATTATTGCTATCCCAGGTAACTCTGTTCTTAAAAGATCTATGCTCTAAGGTGAAAATACAACTGGTCATTCTATAAATTTTGGATCCAAGTGTGACATTTTTCCTGTCCCTGTTACCTAGGTTCTTTTGTAATTTGCCATTCAATTAATAATTAAGAATGACTTTAAAATGTTTCTTTTCATTTGTTGGGTTGGTCATTTGCTATTCATAATCACTCTTGGAGGATGATTGCATTAAGGAGTGCATCAAAATCATACCGAAGATGTCAGATTTATAGAATGACCAAACTCTCAAACTGAGACTGGAATATATATCACTTGAGTCAGAAACTGAAGAGAAAAAAGACAGGCACAATTACGGACTGAACATAACCCCAAGCTCCAGCCCAGACTTGATCAAAAACTCCAGCATGGTTTTTAGACTCCTTTCCGGCATTGGTGTTTCCAAAGATTCTAATGCATTGAAAAATGCATGCTGAATTCTAGGATCATGTCTACGCTGCACATAGGGGCTCAAGTCAAGTCTGGAAATGAGCTTATGGTCTACAGACAAACATTTCTGTATCTGTCTGTTTAGCCTCCAAAATACCATGCAATAATCCAGTTTGATGGTTTGAGCTACAAGCCATCGACAGCATCCAAAATGTTTGCCAAGGTTTCCTCACAAATGCTCCTGTAATTTCCCCAAGATACTTTCTAGACCTGAATCAAATTGTCCGTTCTGATACCCCCAAAAAAGTTCCAAAGTAAATGGGACAAACAATCTGCAAGTTACAGAAATCTCATGGAAAAGTTTCAGCATTTTTAATATCAATTTCTTTTAACTGTTTAATACTTTTTTTTATACTTTAAGACTTCTATTGGGCTTGCATGCAGAGATTTTCATGCAACGATTAACATCCCTCTAGTGCAAGAAACAGATGATTAGGTTTGAAACCAAGTGTCCAAACTGGAACTACGGTAGGATGATGAGTGTGTGTGCATGCTAGGTTTACATGACAATGGGTTATTGTACTTGCTTCCATATGAGGTGATGTGTCTACCCTTCTACAATTGATGGTCGGGTAATCACACTCTATGCATCTACAATGATGAGATGAGTGGTTAAACTAGGATTGGGCAACTCCACTTTTGGAAAAGATGAAGTCACAATTCTGTTCTGTAGAGGTGAATTGCTATTACAACTTTAATAAGATGCATTATCGCTCTTTGAAACGTGATTTTATTGGAACTCCTAAATTTGTTCCAAACATACAGTTTTGACAAAGAATACAGCTATGTAATGCACTGCAGATCCATATAGATTTCATTTCTATCCAGAATAGACAAATCCATTAAGCACTGCCACCCTTGATACCAATCACAGCCATGATTAATGTCTGACTAAAGTATGACATGAGTGCACCTAAAAATGATGTGTGCATCTGTAACGTGTAGTGTGGTGCCTAATGGACCCATCTATTGTCAGACTGTCTCTTCAGAATTGTCAGGACCGAAATCGAATTCAAGAACAAGAACCAGCTACAACTGAACTAATTTTTCAAAAGTAGTGTAGTCACAAGTCCAACATGGAGTTTGAAATCGCTGGTAATCATTTTTGGAGCCGAGTCGCCCAATCCTGTTGCAAAAGTTTTGAAGTGATTATGTTTTGCTCAAAGCCTGTACGTGTGCATATACCTTTGTCGCGGAGGTCGGGGTTCGAATTGTCCGATTTGTCAGAGGTTGTTAGTGGGAGATCGGTGGGAGCTGTGGAGACGAGGGTGGGTGGGAAACAAGAGGGGAGGATTCATATTCATGCCCAATAGATGCACAAGCAGGGTGTTACAGTGGGGGTGAGACAAGCAGAGACAACAGGGGTGGAGGACAGATATGAAATACGGTATATAAACAATATATCGCCACTTGGTTTGATCAGCTTATTGTGTGTACCATGACTTACCATTACCAGGCTGATCACTGGGCCATTTTGCCCCTAAACATTGTCAGCAGGATTTTTCAAGAGGGAGAAATAGAAAAATCAATAGTTTCAACAGGAAAAGAGTTTCATTGTTATCCTTGTTTGCATTGCTAAACTCATAAATTGGCAATGCGGTACAATGAGGGATGGCCCAGATTGTCAAGAGATTTGGGATTTGCAAAAAAAACTCACAATAATTAAACAACTTAAAAACAGACACTTGATGTAACCAAAAAGGGAAAATGTTATCATCAGAAAAAAAACAATTCACACATTCTGGAATTACAGGCCATTTGACACATAAAAGACAAATATATTGTTGATTCCACTTTGTGAGTGATTTGTCATTAAATGGCGTGTAGGCCTTTTTGTGCAAGTCCTTAGAACGACAACATAAACAGGATTTTTTTTATATTTTTAAGAGGTTGGGTGGGTGGGATTGGGGCCTCGAAGGGAGGTTCTGTTAGCCTAAAATGCAAAGAAATCAATTTAAATCATGCTACATCAAAACCTGTGCGATATGTCTTACGGTACAAGCCACATGTCACAGACCAAGCCAAGCATGCGATCACATGCACCATGGGACACCACAGTCATGGCTGCAACCTTGTGGCAGTCATTGCTTCAAATACATTGCCACATTGTTACAGGCATAAACTGTGCTTGTCCGTGGGTACACTCATCCATTCACTCAATATCATGGACAAATCATGCCAAACTATGTCTCAAGGTTGTTTGAAAGCAGCTGTACAAAAGTCGGCCTCTTGAAAAGTTACCCCAACACAGAGCGACCAAGGCTGCACTTTGGTAGAAGCTGGTGATCAAGAAGCCATGTCAGCCGCCTAATTTCAACTCATTTGAAAGTTGTAGTTTATTTGATTATTTAGAAATAAGCATGTACATTTGTATGTGACACGTTTTGCCAAAAAAATCATAACAGTTCAAATGCAAACCCCCTTGTTTGTTTTGTAATGTGATAGTTAAGAAAACCACATAGAAATCAAACTAAATTCATAATTTAAAAAAAGGGCTATAAAAAGGGTACACATTTTCTCAGTATTACTTACAATTAAATCGTACGAAAAAAAATCCTCACTTTAAAATTTTTATTTTTGTGACGTAGTGTTCAAGTATAATTAAGTACAATTTCCTTTACTTGAAGACTCTACCAGTAACTCATATTTGAGCCACCCTCTCCCCCCTTTCCTCAGTTCCGTCTGCTTGTGAGAGATCAACCATGAGTAATGAGGTTGTTTGGACTCACCTCCGCCCTGTGGTCTTGCCGGCCCACTGTCGATACTGCCCCCATAGCCTGTGTTCTTGCATAGCGGAGGGGCCCACTCAGGATCACAATGGCAGTGATTGTTACTGTTACATACCTGCAGTCAGGGAAGGGGGGGGGGAAACGTTTGTGAATTTTTTCTCACCATCATTCAGGAAAATACAGAGTATACAGTGTTTATAAATAAACAAAATTATGTCTGTGAAGAGCAAAACCCATTATTGAATTTGTATCACCCAGGTGTAAATTCCATCTTATGAATACTTTGGTTGCGGTACCCCCTGCTATATCAGATTTGAACCAGCTTAACTCTGGGAAGCTTGGTGGTCGAGTTGTAATAAGTCTGTAGTAGTTAGTAGGAGGTCGTGGGTTCATGTCCCACCAGAGTTGTTTTTAAATTGTTTTTCTCACAATTACTTAGGACAACACTCAGTATAAGGGTTTATACACAAAATATGTCGTGAAGGGCAAAAGCCAGTTCATCGACCGAATGCAAATTCCATCTAATGAATAACTAGAATAACAAAGCTGCCATAAATGTCACTCTGACAGCATATCAGACTGGAGTTCCAAAGTCGTACTGACAGACAGACTGACATGGAAACTACACATGCCCGCATTTACTCTGCTGACAAGCCGTACGTCACAAGAGTTCTGGTATTTCTTCAATATGAGGAAGGTTACAAATGAAAAAGGATATATTCACAACGGGAAGACACAAACATAAACTCCGGGTGGGGAGAAACCAAATCCAAAAATATTTTACTTACCCCGTGATTATGGCAACTGTAGGGGCAGTCTCTGATGTTTAAATCAGATTTATTCACACATTTTGCCTCAACACAAAACTAAGAGAAGAAAAAAACAACAACAATATTTCAGTATTCCATTTAAGAAAAACAATCATTCAAAAATTCCCATTACCCCAAAATGCATTCCATTCACAGATTGTCTTAGAATGCATCGCAAATGTGAAGTGTTCTGTCAAAACCTGACACTTCTCAGCAGAGCCTGAAATGAAGAATGACCAAAAATTATGTAGGGAAATTTTTTTCTTCAATTTTGTGATCCTATATTTACATGTACTACAGCTAAAATAGATGGTTAGAGTTTAAGACCACAATTTTCTCTACATAGCTGATTTTGTTCATGATTTATAGGCATGTACCAGTTCAGGAAATGCATAAAACAAACTTTTAACAGGAAATTTCTGTTTTCATCATTGCGACATCACAAACTTCAAATAGGCATAAGTTTCACCGTGGAAAAATAAAACTGTCATTGCAAAGAGAAAGATATATACAGTGTACTTTAATATTTAAAAACTCCTCTGTGACTGACTGCTCAAAAGAGTCACAAATGACAATAAAAACAACAATTCCAAACCTGGGTTTTAGTGGTGCCACACAGCGAGCCGTCCCCAACGTATCCAGGGTCTGGGATGTCCTGCCCAAGGTCAATGCCGGCTGATTTACAGGAATGTCGCACGCCTTGCGAGTCGTAGCGGTAACCAACGCTGGCTCGCGCCAACGACCCAATGATAGGGAAGTCTGCACCGCCCTCACACATCAACTTGCCGCACTTTAAATTTCTGCGCGTACAAGGCAAGAATGTGTCCGTCTCATCCATTCCACAATTACCATGGTTAGTTCCTTGCTCGTTGAAAACGTAACACAGCTCATGCCCATTTCTGGCCCCTAATTAAAAAAAATGTAAAGGCAAGAGACAGTCAAACAGCAAAATAGATAACACTAATCACAGGATCATAAAATCATTTAACATGAGTATTTCCATTGAGCTTGGATATAAGGCTTCCATTGAGTGACTTTCTTTGATTTAAATTTTTTTTAACAAAACCACATTTCACAGATTTATACAATACAAAAATGTATTCTTGCTACAGATTGATTGCATTTGGCTGCCATCTTGGAGGTGTTTTATGTTAATTCATCCACCATGAATGCACAAGAGGTCTACTCATGCGTGTCCCTATTGAACAAGCACAAACCTCAAATATGGCCTAGGTGCAAACGATCTACACAATATAAACACAAAAAACCATAGCAGTTTGTCATACAAAGTTTTTTAACAAAATTGCTGACTTGCTTTTACATGATTATAAAGTCTGAGATGGAAATGAAGCTGGAGATGGGTTCGGAGTTTCCAAAACACCTTTGTTTCTTACCTTCTCCCCACAATGCCTTGCACTGATCATCGTATGTCACACATTGGCCGTTGTAGCAGATGGCTTCACTATCCATGTTGGCGCAATCCTCGCCGTTCTGCCGATAAACATTGCCCGGACACTGCAACAAAAACAAACAACCAAAATGACAGATTTATTTCTAGTCTTTTAATTCTTCTTCAGTTTTGACACTGCAGAGTTTTGACAGCACTCTTCCAATTTATTGAGTCCTTTCACAAGTTCTGCTCAACCGTCACAAGTATTTGAACATACATCTATAAATTTAGGGTCCACTTTTTTCCTGTCCCTGTTACATCTAACATCTATGATTTTATAGTTCTGATGCACTCCTTAATGCAGACGTCCTCCAAGAGTGATTGACAAATAGCAAACTACCTACCCCCCCCCCAAAAAAAATTGTTTGAAATACATGTAGTTCATATTGATACTAAATTACAAAGTGCAAAGGGAACAGGGACAGAAAAATGTCACAATTTGGAGCCTAAATTTTATAGAATGACGACAGTAGGCTTGCGTAGTTGAAGCTGGACCTGAAAGTTTGACATCTAAACAGCTTAAGGACATTATTCAGACTCAGTGAGTCAGTGATTCAGTCAGTCAGTGACTGGCAAGAGGGCTTGTCTTGCAGAAAACAAAAATCACATTGGGCAATTGACAGGGACGCTTTTGATCAATTTAATTTTGAATCACAGAAATTGAATACAGTGAACTTGAACCTGTGCCCTCCAGAAAACTGTACACATGCTCTCCCAACTGATGTACTTAGCTATTGTTTTGCAATAGCCGCTTGCGCTGAAATGGCAGAATTTAGCTGTTTACTCCCTAGGGAGCTGAGATGGTCTTTGGAATGTTTTTACGGGCCTGTTTGTACAAGTGCTCTCACTGATAGGTTTCTGTATTCTGTGTTACGCATGAGTGGAAACTTTGTACTTTCAAGGCCACTAAATGCGTCACTTTTATTGCCACTGTCATTTTATTGCCACTGTCATTGTCATTTAATGTAATTGAAATGACAAACATGTCCCCGGTGAGGGTGCTATATGCAAAGGGTCTATGATTTTTTGGCAAAAGAGCTAAACTGACGCTACCTCATTATCCAGTCCTGTGCAGTACTCTGGCAGATCACACTGGTTGACTTCGTCGCGGCATTGCACACCAGCCTCCTTCAGCTGACAATCCTCGCAACACTCTCCATTTGCGCAGGTCGCATTCTCGTGCAAGATGCACCTATCTGGCAAGCAGCACTCATTTGTACACTCCTAATAGGTAAATGGATATGGCAAGTTATCCCACGATGACAAGTGGACTCAATGTAGTGCATTTGTCAAGATTTACTAATGTTAAATCACACTGTTTTGTTGATTGGGTTATTGTATCTGCGTATTACATGTACATTCCATCTGAAATAGCCCTTAAAATACAGATGTTGTATGGAGTCTCAAATTCAAGTGCAATTTTCTCCTGTCTTAATAATTTGTAGAATTTGTGACAAATTGTGTAGCAAATATTACGCCCACAGATGAATCGGGCATATCATTAAAAAAAACCCGGAAAATAGGTCGAACAAAAAAATGAGTCCGAAATCTGGGCCACACTACAGTTACACATGTACATGTACACATACAGTACAATATACTTACTGGCCAGTTTCCTGGTTTTAAGAAATGTGTCAAATCGTCTCCAAGAAATCAGTCTACAAACTCATAAAGGCTCATTGTACGGTGAAGATTCTCCCTCCCCCTATTCCTTTTCAATGTTTAGTGTCTAACAGTCCTAGTCTTACCTCCACTGTGCCACAGTCACATTCTTCCCCTTTCTCCAGGAAGCCATTCCCACAGTGCGGTCCTTGGAAGATAGCCTTGGGGTAGTTGAAGAGACAGGCCCCTAGACCCTTGAGTAGAGATGCCGCCAGGTCGGCCCGGGAACAGGAGGAGAAGATGGTGGGTGGGATAGCACTGATGAGAGGGCAAGAAAAAACAGAGAGCCATGGATGTGTTAATAGGTGGAGGCAAAGATCCATTTGATGACAGGGAATGTGTTCCTCACAGCGTCTTTGGTCCCCACAATAAGTATCGTTCATCATGTGCGTGGTCCTCACAATCCCCAAAAGTATGTGTGTGCTTTGCGGGTAATTTTGGAACCTGATATCAGGTTGCTGTAACAGTCAGGTTGCTTACAACTGTACATAATATTAAAAACATAACAAACCCTGAAGTAACTTTGTTTCTTGCCTGCACGAGCTGCCTAACACAGGCCTCACAATGCCACTCTACATCAATATAGGTTTCTTTAAAAGGTTTTTAAGGGTTTTCAAAGTGCCAAAATATAGGCATTTATATGTCTTCATGGTGCAAGTCCATGCAATTTTTCTGCATGAGGCACTGTAGCAGAAATAAAGCAACTTGCTTACAAAGTGCCTCAAGTTCTCTACACAATAATGCAATCTGCCCATTAAATTCTGAAACACATATAAATAATCTTAGCGATGAATATCGACAATGTGGTTATTCTTATTTCGGACAGCTTTGCAGAACATGTGGAGAACATGAACACACACATGCCACTATATTATCTTCCATTCATAGCCTGAAATCCTGCTATTTGCAGAAAGACTTCTTTCCTTTGCTTTGGTTTTATATACAAAGGCAAATTTTAACACAAAAAGGGGCAACTTCCTAGTTGCACATGAAAAAGAAAGTTCATATGCATTGCACAGAAATGTGCTTACATTACAATGTGATCATCATAATGTGATGATTATGTAGCCTTGGCGTTTCCTGCTCTAACCACTAACAAAGTAATGCACATCCTATTTCCTATTAATCGATTGGCCATCAGGGGAAGCAGGACGTGAAATCCTCACTTCCACTCTCTAACTTTCCTTGAACTCTTCTAATATTTCAACACCGACAGTTCTAACCATTGTGACAGCCACACCCTTTTGGTAATAATTACAAAAATTTCATCTTTGGACACTCAAATTTTAGGGGAAAACATACATTTTCAAGGCAATGCACCCTCAAACCCAGGTCCAACAGGGAGATTTTAGGAAGCCCTATCACACTAGTGAGAATCCAACATGGCTTCCAATCAAGTGTAGCACTCTACATAGGTAAAATCCAACCCTGGTTTGGACCAGGGTTGACAGGGTCTACCTCGGTACAAAATCAAAATGTACAGCCAACCAGTGTATACACTGGTGTAAGTGTGAACGGTATGTCTTGCCTACCCGTGTTTGATTGGACTCAGTGCTGATTACGATAGGCGAGATAACAGCGTCAAAAGGCCTGGAGTGTTAAAGGAGTGTCACATGTTACTCACCCGCTGGAGGGTTCCATGACACACCCAGTGCTTTCTGGGGCATCACATTGGCAGTTTCTATCTTCAGTGTCGTGTGAGAAACCCATGTTATGGCCCATCTCGTGTGCCATAGTGGAAGCTACGTCTGCCGCATTTATCCCATGATCCTTTATAAGATAACAAAGAACATTGTTATACCATGGTATTACTTGGGGAAATTTGACAAAATGGGGAACCGCCAGACGGTATTCCAGAGGTCACAGGTTCAAACTCTACTCCTGTCAATTTATTTTTTCAACTTTAGAAAAAGGGTTTTTATAAAGCACCTAGTCAATTTGTATACCCTAGGGGGTAAATGACACCCTTGGTTTTTGGTTTTGCCTACGCTGCCATGTGCATATTAAACAAACAAGGACTACATCCCAGTGGACAACAAGACTCACATAGTGGGACCTGGTCACACCCTCATTGGTATTTGAAAGTTAATGCCCTGCTAACCTCATTCACCCCACCGGAACGATCCGGTGAACACATGACGGACAACGATGCCATGCCAACGGTGCTACCATCAAACGACTTGCCACTGTGAATTTTAAAAACACGGTGCCAGTACATCAATTTCAATTTGTTAATCTTACTGCAAAGTAATGACGAATTTATGAACAAGAACATGAAATTGGACCCCGGTATCTTAGTAAATTTTGCATTGGCAGCACTCAGAAGCAACTCTTCAAGATCCATGATAGTTGCAAAGGATTCCTGGTGAAACTGCCTCCTTAGTTCAATGGCAATCAAATCAAGTGCTTCTAAGTATTCTTATCTGTGTAGGTCTGTGGTTTTGGTGTATGGTTTGTGATCATCGTCTATTCTTCAATATGAAGAATAGACTGCCACCCCTGTTCCACCACCCATGATTTGAGGTTGTGATGCCTGTAGTTCTAAAGATTTCATAATTTTTCCACTTTTTAGCCATGTCAACTCTCGCATGGAATTGCCCAAAGGCATTCCTTTGTAAGTGTTTATCCCTATCACTTGTGAATGTTGTGATGGATTCCATTATAACACAAGTGACTGACTGGTGTTGCCTTGTCGGAACTACATCACAACTCAACATACCTGTATTTCCCTCTAACACTGGTTTCAATCTTTCACATTAAATTGCAAAATGAGATCTAATTCTTACGTGACAAACTGGGCGTTGTCGTTGTACACTGTTGGCAGGAGAGTTTCTTTCCGCCAGCGATGGAAGGACTGCATGGTGACTGTAGGGTTGGTACTCACATCAAACTGGTCCCCTTCATCCCATACCTCTACCCCTATTAGGGCTACGCGCATGTTCAACTGACGATAAATCTAGGAATTTGTTTCAAATTCAACAAAACTTTTTAAGTACCTTTAAAATGTTTAAAAGGTTTTGATTTTTAATAAGGATGTAACGTTTACATGTGAAGACATTTAACAAACAATTAGCCAAACATTTTAAAATGGGACAAAGTATTTAGGGGATCCGCCTTCCAGATTTATTTTACAAAGAATCAAGGATGCCTGTAAATGGAAATAAAAGGTTTGCTTAACATTTATCAAACTGAGCATAGATTCTGAACTTACCTTTTAGCATACATGAGGTGTTAATTATTCAATATGAGCAGTATTAAATTACAGTATGAAAATACATTGTTCTGTAAATTTTCAAATCCAAAAAACTGATTTTTGATTTTCATTAAACTTAAGTTACTAACACCACATTAGGCTTTGACATTCTATTTTAATTTACTCACCATATCCATTGCATTGGCCATCTCCTTGCATCTTGTAAAGACTTGCTCTTTGTCACTGTTTCGCTCTATGAACTGTGCACAATATGTGATAAAATAACATACAAAAGTGACAGGAACATATCATTCTACAAGGAATATATGGTTCTGTGCATCATGGCAAATAACAGTAAACTGCCCCTCAATATGTTTGGCAGTCTTGTATTTTTTTTTACTTACAAAAAAAATTCACAAGCAACCCCTCATTAAAAAAAGGATTTCCAACAAACAATAATTTAATGCCGTATTAACCTCTCGATGTTTTTTTTTTCAGACGTGTATCAAGTTAAGAAATGCAAAAATACAATTTTGAAGATGTATCTTTACACTTTCCACAAAAAGTCTGATACAGTATCTGCTGAGCTGAAATCTTAACAGGTTATATTTTTAGAACCTGTTTCAGATTTATTGTATTGTTGTTCCCTTGAATCAGCAAAATACATTTTCTTTTTGCACATGGGCCATTCTATAAATTTAGGGTCCAAAGTGTGACATTTTTTTTTCCTGTCCACCTCTGAACTTTGTAATTTACCATTCAAGTATCAAATGAATTCAAACTATTTTTCTAGTAGTAACTACAGTAGGTAGTTACTCTTTGAGGATGACCTACATGTACCGGTAGGAGTGCATCAATAATTATAACATTGTAAATGCCAGATATAACAGGGTCAGGAAAAAAGTGGATCCAAATTTATAGCATGATCCATACTGAGTGCATTCCCTTAACCCCCCCCCTCATTTTTATGTAAAAATTTGAACAGCTGCCCAAAAAGGAGTCTGGTTTTGATAGAACATATAAAAAATATGACCAAGGCAAAAAGGTCAAATAGTCTACCCACTGACTGATAAACGGGAAGGCTAAAAGGGCCAGACAATTGATGTCTTATGGCAATCAAGCATGACAACTAGGGCTAGACAATTGTTCCATATCCTGTCTCTACATATCAAAAAGTCAAGGCCATGCTTGTGATCACTGATGGGGACCAAATAATCTTGAAGAGATAAGAATCAAAGTTAGATCACATTGAGAAAAGTAATCGCAGTGAGTCCGTTACATGACTTTTACATTGAAACATACTGACATTCCATTTTGGTTTAACTTTTGTAAGTTATTTTTTTCCAACTGACAACTGATGACCCTGTTGCTAGTATGTCACTTAAGGTGCACACTTGAAATTTAAGAGGTTTTCTGTACAAATTATAAATCCCATAATGAACCGTAGCTCATTGCAAACAATTGTGCGTAATGTTGGTTCAATAGCTGTCATGTACTGAATCAACAATGAAACTTTAACAACAGGAAAAACAACAGGAACCCCCCAACATTTCGGTGACTGTTGATGCTGTAGCAGCTGTAACACTTAAGCTTCTGCCATCTAACATCTCAGATTCTCTCAAGAATAAAGACATTTGTAGAAAACCCCAAAGGCCCCGAAAAACCTTTTACCTTTCAAGACAAGTATTAAAACAAAGTAAAATTGTGCACAAACATGTATTTTATGAATTGAATTAAAATAAATATTGTTTCATGGGTGCTTTGAAGAATACAACTTTTGCAGATGAGTTACATGTACTTAGCAACTGTTTGACCATTGCTCCATTCACTTCCTTGTGATAAAATAAGCATGGAATTTTGATTGGCTACAGACTATCAGTCATGTGACCAGTTTGCAAAGAAAAAAAAATTAACTGCTACCATGTTGCAATGGCAGGTATTTTGCATTGTGGAATGTTTTCCTCATTAAGCATTCCTAATTAATTATGTTGCCTGCAAATAATAAGGTTGCTTGCAAATAAGAAGGTTGCTTATCAACTCCAGAGCAAAATTTTATGAAGCTGCAAAACAGCAGAAAATATTGCTTAGCCGATTTATGAGCTGAGCAAAAGGCAGCCAACAACCAGCGACAAACAGTACAAATTGAATGACATTTTGGCTGGTGACCCTTCTACACTTAGCAAAGTATTTTTGTGTTTAGCAGTCCCCTTAAAATTAGCCCCAGAAGAGTGGATTTTAATGACTCAGTGCATACCTCTGTGTTATCAGCTACGATGAACAGCTCCACATATTTGGTTTCTTCAAAGACATCTCGTCTCGTTCGTATCCGTTGGTGCATGGAATCCTCATGGTAGTTTGCTCCTTGCTCTTCATACAGACCAGTATCGTAAACTTGCAAAAAAAAGAGTAAAAGAAAATAGAATTCAACTTTTGAAATGGAATTCAGCTTGTTGGAAACTCTGTGAAGATAAACTGAGACAAACATCCATCATTTATCATCCTGAACATTTATTTCAATGTTGTCGTTCATTACAGTATATGTATGTATATGGTAAGTTACACAAGGATCAGTGCTACCAGTTTTGTATTTACATGTAGTTCAGCATTTTTATGAAATAAACATGACCATGTACTCATATTTTATTTGTATACCATGTACATGTACCATAAATCACGTTTTTCATTCATATCCACACGCAACGTATATCAGCTGTATCAATCAAGCCATGCACCTTTAAAGTGTTTTCGGTGTTAGTGTATCATCGACCCATTGAGGTAGACTACTTGTAGATGAAATCAATTGATTTTTGTTAATCACTAATTCAATACTTTTTTTTCAATGGCATTTATCAATTTATTGAGATTTGTGGATGATAGGTACTATAGGAGCCTGTAAACTCTTACTAGTAAGTGATGGGTAAAAAGGGTGCATGGGGAGATTTAGACACATTTTTAGACATATCATTATTTTGAAAGTTAAAAAATAAAATAAAACAAATCTGATTTAAATAACATTTAAATATATATATATATATATATATATATATATATATATATATATTTTAAAAGAATAAGAAAAGTCACCAACCCTTGTGGGAACATGCTGACAATAGCCATAATGGTAGCTGTAGCTCTGAAATCCCTATTTGGACACGCCTTACTTGTACGTTGTACATGTTTGTAATGCTTGCATACATGTAGTGGGGCAAAAGTTCAAGGATGCTATTCAATGATGATTTGACCATCTGGTGCAAAAATGTCTGCATTAATGGATATCCCTACATAAATGAAGTGGCTAACACATTAAACCACAAGAGCATGAGTCACGCATTCTTTTTGGAAATGACATTTTGGGGTAATAAAAAGTCTGATTGTTAAAATAAGGATTTTTTTTCCATAAAAGCCTGACTAAGACACTTTTTTCACTTGGTCATGTGATTGCTAACGAAGATGTTGTGTTACAACAAATTAAGTCATACATTTAAGGGTTGAGTGTAATTTCCAATGGTCATGTGATTCCACATTGTAACATGATTTTTAAATAATCGTGTGATTTGTGATTTGATACGGTGATGTGATCTCAAATGGTCATGTGATTCCAGATGGTCATAAGATTTCAAAGGGTCATGTGATTTCAAAAGATTTTCTCTATTTTGTTCATTATTCCGACGACATAAATCCAGCTCTTGAAAATCCCACATACTGTACAAGTGTGCACATGTACGTTATACTGTACCTTCATATCAGAAGTGCTGTATCTATTGTGTGCATGACTCTCCACACGTGTTCCTAATTTTCCAGCCCAAGTGATGGAACATTGAATATTTGATAGGGATATTGGATGACATTTCTTACCCCATCTCTGTTTTTTCCGCCTGACATTGTCGGGTGTATAGACAAGATGCTTGCTCTGTGAGTCGCTCAGCGGTTCCACGTAATGGCTTTTGCCATCGATGATGATGAGACCGCTGAAATTGGAGAACAAAACAGTCTCACGATCAATGGTGAATCATGAGATGGGGCCTTCAAAGGGTGTAACACTCTGTCTCGGACTGAATTTTCAAAGTTATACCATACCAAACTATTCCGAGACATATTAACTTAAAAGCATGAAACGATTAGGAGTGACTACACACAAGAGATAAACTTTTGCAGTCATTCAGAATAACTCAAGAATCTAGTGTAAATGGAAAATTAATACATAAAGTTAGCCTGTATGAAACATTGAAAGCATGTATTTGGGTTGACTTAAGTTGCCTAGCTATTTGATGGGGTGTAATTCTAGAATACCAGTCTGCCACAGATGTAACACTCATTCAGCTAGATAGCTACATGTATATAACTAATAAACTTAAGCCTTTCCCTTAAACTAGGCAGCCAA
Source organism: Patiria miniata (assembly GCF_015706575.1). Lineage (NCBI taxonomy): Eukaryota > Metazoa > Echinodermata > Asteroidea > Valvatida > Asterinidae > Patiria > Patiria miniata. The sequence continues at coordinate 6,571,845 of NW_024037071.1, forward strand.
CAGAAATACATTGACCTTGCTTTTTAATGTGCTCATTTGCATTTTTGTGAATCAAATTAATATTGACACTTCTGTGAGTGCAAACCAGAGTTTATGAGATTTACATGTAGCTTGCATTTACGATGTACAGGAACTGGTACATGTACATTTGCATTATGCAAGTGGTGGAGTTGAAATTGATTTTCTTGCTTTGGAATGTGGGTGGGCGGAGTGAAAGGGTTGAGTGAGAGGTGGGTTGACTCTTTACGTACCGGCAGCATGCATAACTAATCTGTGCACTACACGCTGTAGTTTCCAGAATCTCGCCCTTATATGTTAATCAATGTTTACAACTGTTACCCTTTAACCTTTAGCCCCACCGTGAATAGTTTAACCTTGCCCGCACTTCATTTGCATAGAAAGCATGGTCGCGCACAGTATTATGGGGCGATTTTACGACCTCATGTTTCTAGCGTTTTCTCCGTGGAGCTGATACCTATCTTTTACCGTACTCGTACAACTGAATTCCGTCCAAACTTGAAGGAGTTTCAAGCTGAAAAGGATTCTAAAGATACCACCAGAGTTTTCTCATGCTTGTGAACATTTCAGTGCGATCCAGGTCGCTGTGATAACTGTGTGATTATAAGAGGTTTCCGATCCGAACTTCGTGAACTTTTGTGCATGTTGTGAACGACTCTGTGAGTAACGATCCCTTTGTACTCCAATATTTGGTGGAATAAAGTGAACAGATTTCATTGATTATAGAACTATAGAAGTACGCGTAAAGAATATCAGTTTTCTTTGACTTAGTGTCCACGGTCGCTACATTCAGTAAAAGATAGCAGCATACAGATAAATGAATATTTTGTAACTGTAACGATGAAATCGGGAAAGATCCCCTGCCGCTCCGCTCTGTCCGGAAATTGGGCCACGTTTATAAACGAACGCTAAACGACTCCCTGTGACTCGCGCTTGTCCGGAAACTGGGCAAGGACGATTAAATACTGTAAACGGTCGCCGTTCTTCAGCGTGTAGCAAACCAACCCCTCTGCCTAAATATGTCAACCCAAAATGAAGAAAAATCACAAGATAAAGCTGATTCTTCCAGCTCAGCTTCAATGCCAGAGCTCACACCACATGATACTGGGGCCGGATCAAATCCTCCCGTCTCGTCAAAATTACAAATGGAAATGACATGTGACCCAGAACTTGGAGAAGAAATTCATCCAGAAGACAGCATCTCTGTGGCACTCTTCGGAGATAAATCTAAGACATTGACTCGCAAAAGTGTTTCTGGACGATCTGACATCAGTAACGCCTCATCAGCAAAGACAACAATTTCCATACTGCTACACAAGCATCAGCAGAGAGAAGTCGAGCTTGCGGCCAGATCTGCTGCTCTTAAGGAACAAAACAAGCTCGAAGAGCGTAAACGCGCTCTTCAGCGAGAGCTCCAACTGCAAGAAGCAGAAGAAGAAATAAGATGCCTAAGACGGCGACAGCAAATCCAAGAAGAGCAAGCCAAGATTGAAAGTGAGCAGCAAGTTATCGAAATAAATGCTGAGCTGCAGGCAGCAAAAGCTATCACTAAGATGCTTAATGACGAAGAATTATCCAACGTATGTTCCCAAGGTTCCCAAAACTTTGTGGATGAAGTTGTACATGCCATTGAATCCGATGCCTCGAGACGTAATCCTGCAGTGATAAACCAGCTGAATCACGAAGCACCGGTTTTCTCCATCAAATCTATGGCCGAACCTGCCCGACCCGTGATGGCCCCGGCACCAGACTATGGTGAGAACTCAAAGGGGAAACCCTCTGCCACACAGCAATCCTGTGAACCTGTGGATCCAATGCCATTTAAGGATGAGGGCAGTCTTCATAAAGATAAAACCCTGATGAAAGAGCCAGTGACAAAAGAAAGTGACAAGAAAGAGTGTCAAATTCCAGAGGCACCGATGGCATTGCTTCTCAGCAAAATTGTGGACAGCCAAAGGGAAGCTGCACTTCCATCTTCGGAAATAGATCCCTTCAGCGGAGCAGATGTCCTCTCCTACATGACATTCATGAAGAACTTTGGTTATGTGGTGGAGGGCAAAACCAACGACCCAGCAAGAAGGCTCGAACTCCTCCTAAAGTATACAAAGGGGGAAGCCCATGAGCTTATTAAAGAGTGTCCTATGATTGAAACCCCATCACAAGCCTACGAACGGGCAAAACAGCTACTCAAACGTGACTATGGGCAACCACCAATATTGGCGGCGGCTTACAAGAATAAAGCTGAGCAATGGGGAAAGATTGCAACAGGAGACAAGACAGGCTTGCGGAAATTCTCCATCTTTCTCATCAACTGTTGCAGCGGGAAGCAGAGCAACCGTGACATGGCCAGCATGGACGGCTTCGAATTCTTGAAGCTGTTGGCCGGAAAACTGCCTGTTGCCCTCCAACAGCAGTGGATCAGACAAGTAGGCAAATTCAGAGAAATTGAAGAGCGCTCGCCTACATTAGAAGATTTTGAGAGATTCGTGGGACAAATTTCCAGAAACGAAAATGACCCACGAATTGCTGGCCTTGGTTACCAACGCAGAAATGAGGAAGAGAAAAAACAACTCTACAAATCAACCCGGCATGAAAGTAGAGGAGTTACTCAGAGGAAAGCCTTTGCAGCCACAGTGAAGGAAAGAAGAGACGCGCCCAAACATACTTCAAAGGACAACAAAGCAGCCAAAGCACCATGCCTATACTGTGGGGATGGCACAAATCACTGTGTGCTGGACTGCAGAAAGTTTGCATCACTGGACGCAAAGGCGAAATCCGAATTTTGCCACAAAAGGGGCATGTGTTTCGGGTGCCTAAACCCGGGGCATATGAAAAAGACATGCCCAAACCCAGACTGGGCAAAGTGCAGCCTGTGTTCAAGGCGGCATGTCACTTGCATGCATGACCCGGATCGACAACCAGCCACACCAAAGAATGAACAGAAAGAACCAGAAACTGCAAAGGTGACCACAGGCTGTGTGAGTGTAGAAGCAAAGGCATGTGGAGCGACAAACACGGATAAGACCAACCCACTGATGGCAATCGTTCCAGTGACGATCAAAGCAAAATCCAGCTCTGAGTGCATTACCACATATGCATTCATAGACAATGGATGTGGAGCTGTCTTTTCCACCAAAGAGCTAAACCGACAATTGAAGACAAAGTCCAGAAAAACCAAGCTGATCATCAAAACAATGAACTCAGAAGAACTAATCAACACTGAAGTCATTCTGGACGAACTGCAGCTCAGCAGCATCAACGGTGACACCTTCATTGATCTCCCAGCAGTCTTCATGAAGGACAGTATGCCAGTTACAATGAAAGAAGCCCCAACCCAGCGAGACTTGAATGAGTGGAGCCACCTGAAGCAAATCAAGCTCCCAGACCAAAGAAACATTGACATTCCCAAAGTCAGCCTGATGATTGGAGTCAATGTTCCGGCTGCGTCACTACCTTTAGAGACAGCAGCTGGCCACCTTGGCGATCCTTACGCCATCAGAAGCCCCCTGGGCTGGCTAGTGTATGGACTGCCTGGAAAGTTGAGAGATCAGCCAGAGGTCAGCGTCAACTTTTGCAAAGTTGATAATGGAGTCGTGCATGATAGCAGAGACCACCTCAACACACAGTTGAAGAGATACATCAACATGGATTTCAACGAGCGCCTGAATGATGACAAGCAAGCTATGTCTGTCGAAGATAGACAATTCATCACTATCATGGATGAGTCTGTCGTCAAAACCAATGGTCACTATCAGATGAAGTTACCGTTCCGTGACCGTAAGGTCTGCATGCCAAACAACCGATCCCAGGCTGGCATGTTTGCTGCAAGACTGAGCAAGAAACTCAGTAAGGATGACAGTTTGAAGACACAATACACTGATTTCATGACAGATCTAGAAAGAAAGGGCTTTGCAGAGAGGGTACCACTACCAGAAATAAAGCGAGATGATGGCAGAGTATGGTATATCCCACACCACGGCGTATATCATCCAAGAAAGCCCGACAAGCTGAGGGTGGTATTTAACTACCCGGTAGACTTCAAGGGAACATCGCTAAACAGCCAACTACTACAAGGCCCAGACATGACCAACCACATGTATGGGGTTCTTCTTCGATGGAGACAAGAAAATGTGGCTATCATGGCAGACATCGAAGCGATGTTTTACCAGGTGAGGGTGACACCAGGAGACTGTGATATGCTACGCTTCTTGTGGTGGCCGGAAGGTGACCTGCAGAGGGAACCAGAGGTGTACCGAATGTTGGTGCATTTGTTTGGTGCAGTATCTTCACCGAGCTGTGCCAACTATGCCCTCAAGAAGACAGCCACTGACAATGAACACAAATATAGAAGAGAAGTAATACAAGCCATACATAATGACTTCTATGTAGATGACTTCGTAAAGTCTGTGGCAACTGAAGATGAAGGCATAAGCCTTGCAAAAGACATGAAAAGAGCAGTAGCAGAAGGGGGCTTCAAGCTCACAAAGTGGACCAGCAACAGCAGAAAACTGCTTACAACCATACCCAAAGAAGATCTGGCCAAAGAGGTGAGGAACCTTGATCTCCAAACTGATGAGCTACCAGTGGAACGTGCCCTGGGTGTGCAGTGGTGCATTGAAGATGATCGCCTGCAATTTAGCCAGGAAAAAGTGAATCCGAAACCGACCCGAAGAAACATCTTATCAGTGATGAGCTCCATATTCGACCCATTTGGAGCTACTTCTCCCTTTGTCTTACGGGCGAAGATGATCCTGCAGTCGTTGTGCCGAAACAAGATAGGGTGGGACGATCCCATCCCTACAAAGGAAAAACAAGAATGGGAAAACTGGCTCAAGGACTTGCCCAACCTGAACAGGGTGCAACTAAACCGATGTTTCAAACCTGTGAACTTCGGAAAGGTGGCCAATGTACAAATGCATCACTTCACTGATGCAAGCCAGCAAGGTTATGGTACTGTAACCTACCTGCGCCTGACGAATGAAAACCGTGAAACCCACTGCGAGTTTGTGTGTGCCAAAGCCAGAGTTGCACCTCTAAAGACGCACACTATTGTCAAGATGGAACTAACTGCAGCCACCTCTGCAGTCCGTCAAGATGACCTCTTGAAGAGAGAGCTCACAGTGAACATTGATCAGACTGTATTCTGGACAGATAGCCAGACAGTTCTGAAATACATCATGAATGAGACCACCAGATTCCCAGTTTTTGTAGCGAATCGCATCGCCGTGATCAGAGACGGGTCTGATATCAGCCAGTGGAGATATGTCCCCACTAAATTGAACCCTGCTGACCATGCTTCGCGGGGCCTCAGTGCAGAAGAACTGATCAACAAACCGGAGTGGCTGGGGGGCCCAAACTTCCTCAGCCAACTAGAAGAAAGCTGGCCCGGTGCCGAACAAATTCAGATGGAAGATGACGAGAAAAATGACAACTGCGAAGTGGCTGATGGTGCTTCCCAAGTGAACGTAAATGTAGTGATGACATCCAACGAGACCAGTGCCATAGACCAGCTGATCCATCACTACTCAGACTGGACGAAGCTAAAAAGGGCGATAGCATGGTGGTTACGCCTAAAGACCATGTTGCAGCACAGGAAGACCAACTATAACAAGAAACCCCTGCAGAATAAGCCTCTAACAGTTGAAGAAATGCAGTGTGCTGAAAAGGCCATCTTGAAGTTTGTTCAAGGATGTGCTTTTCCCAGAGAAGTTGAGGCACTCAAAAATGTGAAAACAAGCGGCCAAAATCCAGACAACGCTTTGGCTGCTGGAAAGGAAGCTACCCCAATAGAACACCAGAGAAAGCCGATCAATAAAGGAAGTCCATTGATTAGCTTAGACCCAGAGCTGCGTGATGGACTCTTAACAGTTGGTGGCAGGCTTCGGCATGCATCAATCCCCGAAGCTGCCAAACACCAGCTGATTCTGCCAAAGGACCACCACATTTCCACTCTGGTGATCAGACACATCCACCAGAGAAGCGGACATCAAGGGAGAAATCACATCCTAGCGGAACTCAGACAAAGGTACTGGATACTCAAAGCTGGTGTAGCAGTCAGGAGCGTAATACACCAATGCGTCATATGCCGAAAGTACCAAGCTGGACCCGGTAAACAGAAGATGGCTGATTTGCCAGCTTACCGTGTACGGCCTGATGCCCCACCATTCACATATACTGGAGTGGACTATTTCGGCCCATTCGATATCAAGTATGGGCGAGTTATCAGAAAGAGATATGGTGTAGTATTCACCTGCCTTACTAGCCGTGCTATTCACATTGAGGTGGCCGATTCCCTCGACACCAGCTCATGCATCAGTGCACTCAGACGATTCATGGCTAGGCGTGGCAAAGTGAAAGAAATCCACTCAGACAATGGATCCAACTTTGTTGGAGCCCACAAAGAGCTCCAGCGAGCAATGCAGGAGTGGAACCATGGCGAAATCAACAATTTTGCCTTGCAGCATGACATCAAGTGGCAGTTCAACACACCAGCAGCCTCTCATCATGGAGGTGTGTGGGAGAGGCAAATCAGAACAATACGTAAAATTCTCCACGCCATATTGAGTGAGCAGTACATGAAGACGTGCCAAAGTGAGGAACAGTTGCGCACCTTCATGTGTGAGGTCGAGGCTGTAATTAACAGCCGACCCCTGACACGAGCATCGGATGACCCTCATGACCTGAGTGTCATCACGCCGAACAGTCTGATACTTCTGAAACCTGATTCAACACTGCCACCTGGAGTCTTCTCCCAGGAGGACCAGTACTCACGAAGGAGATGGCGTCAGATGCAGTACATGGCGGATGTCTTCTGGAAGAGGTGGACTAGAGAGTACCTACCTACCCTACAGCAACGCCAGAAATGGTCCCAACCTAGCAGAAACATAGAGAAGGGTGATGTTGTGCTCATCGTTGATAACAGCGCCCCGAGAAACTCCTGGCCAATGGGACTTGTTCAGGAGGTATTCATGGACAAACGAGGACACGTACGCAGTGTTAAAGTGAAGACCAAGACTTCAGTTTTGGTCAGGCCTATTACCAAGCTGTGTCTGCTTCTAGAGCAGGACGTCGAGTAATCATCAAGACTTGAACTCTTAGGGAAGGTATGCAGATGTCCGTCAAGTGGACATCTCAGGGGAATAGACTCCCCTGCCTTGCATAGTCTCAGGTCACCCTTGGGCAAGGTGTAGTACCTGTTTGCCTCCCGAACCAGGGTTACGGTCTGATGAATCCTCATCTGTCAACTTTACCGGAATAGTGAAAACTACAGTGACAATACCTTGCTTACCAGGAGAACCGGAACCCGCTGTACATGCATCGAAACATGGACTGTGATTTGGTGACTTCATCTCGGCAGATCACTTGAACAGTTTATTCATTCTGATTTGTGTTAAGTTTCAAACCATTTTCCAAAATATTTGAACGTCAGTGATCGTATGAACTTCAAAGTATGGACAGTAGAATACGAACTTTCGACTACGCAGAATTGGCCAAGTCACATTTAGCGGTCAAATTTATTTAGTGGTTCATAAGTTTATAAGTAGTTTGTTGTAGTTTAGAGTTTTACTAATAGTTCTGAGATATTGGAAACTAGAATTGTTATCGCCCTTTATCAGTGCGACTGGGGCCGGAATGTAGTTTCCAGAATCTCGCCCTTATATGTTAATCAATGTTTACAACTGTTACCCTTTAACCTTTAGCCCCACCGTGAATAGTTTAACCTTGCCCGCACTTCATTTGCATAGAAAGCATGGTCGCGCACAGTATTATGGGGCGATTTTACGACCTCATGTTTCTAGCGTTTTCTCCGTGGAGCTGATACCTATCTTTTACCGTACTCGTACAACTGAATTCCGTCCAAACTTGAAGGAGTTTCAAGCTGAAAAGGATTCTAAAGATACCACCAGAGTTTTCTCATGCTTGTGAACATTTCAGTGCGATCCAGGTCGCTGTGATAACTGTGTGATTATAAGAGGTTTCCGATCCGAACTTCGTGAACTTTTGTGCATGTTGTGAACGACTCTGTGAGTAACGATCCCTTTGTACTCCAATATTTGGTGGAATAAAGTGAACAGATTTCATTGATTATAGAACTATAGAAGTACGCGTAAAGAATATCAGTTTTCTTTGACTTAGTGTCCACGGTCGCTACACACGCACCTGTGCTTGATCATAAAAGAAGGCAACTTTTAGAATTGTACAATTGTCCTTTTGCAATGCAATGGGTCTATACGCACACCATTGGCAATCATCATCATTCATCATTTCCATTTAATGTCCATTTTCCCACGCTGTGGGGTGAGACATTGTCTTTCCTTAACGGCCCTGTTCCATGCAGTCTAGATTTCTGACATCCACAATGGCGAGGTTTGACAGTCTGAGGTCTCTGCCAGTGTCTCATCCCAGGTCTTTCGTGGCCTGCCTCTTGGTCTAGGTTCAACTCCATGCAGGAAATTTACCTAGACCAGATATTAATGTACGTGTGCACCACGTACATGTACATTCACATCTACCTTTTCACCTTGGTTTATAAAGTCAACTACGTGACAGGAATTCCTTTTGTCCTGTTACCGGTATACGTGCACCTGTACATATCATGCAAATGTCCTATTGTGTATGTACCGGTACATGCAGTTCAAACAGGGACGATGGCAACATTTTATTAACCACCAGATTGGGTACCAATTGGGTGCACCAATTCAAACTGCTCAGCTGCACCCCTCATACAGTGTACAAAGTCCATGTACTCAAGTGCTTGCATGTTGAATATAGACCAAGGTTTTTTTTTAAATGAGTTAATTGATAGGCATGCATTGGCAGATCCAGGCGATAAAAATACAGGCAGACAACAGAGAAATGAGTGATACCGGTACAACGCCTCCTTTTCTCTTCTATATCTTCAATTAATCTGAATCTGTCCCTTAATCAGCCACGATTTAAATGTTTTACGCAGGATTCGTCATGTTGTCCAATGAAAAAAGAACAGCAAACAAACCTGGGAGAAATGATACTGTACATACATATTTTGAAATTTTAACAAAAAAAATCACAGTAAGTCTAATTTGAATCCTCATTCAGTGCTACCCTATAGGCTTCAACTAGTTTATCTCTTTATAAACAAAACTAAAACTCATGTGAAATCTGAGCAAGTCTGTAACCTTGTCAGCAGTGACTACACTACAGCTACGGTACACTACACAGTTCTTTCCTTGTCCACAAGCCCAGGGCTTCCATTCATTATTTCCATCTCTGACCACAGAGCCTTGCTTTGGGCCACAGTTAATATTTTTGATCACTCTGCCATTTGGGAGGATGATTGCTGGGACTGTAAGTGACCAATGGCCTAAAGCCTGTGTAAACTCTGCGCGTAATGTGAGCAGACTTATAATGGTGCTTGCCTGAAATGCACACCAGCAGCTCCCAGATTAACCAGAGGGGTTCCAGCTGGGGTGTAATAGTCCAAGACTTTCAAAAAAGACTTTCAGGGGGGGGGGGGAGGTGGGGGGGGGAGCTGAAGAAAAGTTGCAGTCAGTGTATAAAGACCGAAGGTCTGAGGCGATGAATCAAGATTTTCAAATACTAAGTTATGACTTTATCCAACAAACTTAATATATGGAAATTTGGGATTTATACAAATTATTTGAGTTGAATATTGGGTGGTTTTGGGCGGTACAAGGAGTAACAGGCATGGTGGTTTTGGGCAGTGCAGGGAGTAACACACAGGGCAGTTTTGGGTGGTACAGGGAGTAACAGACAGGGCAGTTTTGGGTGGTACAGGGAGTAACGGACAGGGCAGTTTTGGGTGGTACAGGGAGTAACACAGGGCAGTTTTGGGTGGTACAGGGAGTAACAGACAGGGCAGTTTTGGGTGGTACAGGGAGTAACACACAGGGCAGTTTTGGGTGGTACAGGGAGTAACGGACAGGGCAGTTTTGGGTGGTACAGGGAGTAACACACAGGGCAGTTTTGAGTGGTACAGGGAGTAACAGACAGGGCAGTTTTGGGTGGTACAGGGAGTAACAGACAGGGCAGTTTTGGGTGGTACAGGGAGTAACGGACAGGGCAGTTGTGGGTGGTACAGGGAGTAACAGACAGGGCAGTTTTGGGTGGTACAGGGACTAACGGATACATGTACGTATTTGGCTCACAGCTTTGAAATAATATACATTGTAATCTGCCATGAAATTCAAACTGAATATTCAAATGAGTTGGCAGCAGAATCCTGAACACATTTCATTTGCGGTCAATTCTGGAAACACACTACTGACTGTGGTTTCAGTTTGGATTTCCTAAGACAAATATGTGGTTGCCATTTCTGGATAATCTATGAGGTTTAAATGGTCATTGATACATTTCAAAGAACAGAAACTGGAACAGGATATTCTGTGTCTGGTTTTCAACAAAACTAAGGGAGAATGTGTAATTACCAGGACAAAGATTGGCAAAGTGAAGTGGATATTTATTATGTTTGAATGGAACCATACAAAATGAAGGAAAAAAACAACCTTAATACCCATGCGTTAATATGTGGGGTTTTTTTTTGGGGGGGGGGTGTCACAGGCTAACCTGCAAGCATTTTGTAATCATGTAATCTGAAAAGAACCGGTTGGTTGAGTGTAGAACTCAACTACATTCAACCAACCGGTTCCTTCCAGAACCACACTTCTTCCAAGAAGACATTTCTTTCCACATGGTGTTACCCGCAATTAACCGCTACGGACTGTCTGGTTGAAGATGACAAACTTACCTTAGACCATTGCATGTGCTCAGGGCAACACTTGATACATTCTTGCCTCTGACTTCTCCATGGTAATAGCAGTGATGCTGCCAAAGGGGATAACAACAAGATAATACACAATTTAAATAAAATTAAAAATGAATGGGTTTTGCCCTTAACAAAAAACAAATTTATAAACTCTGAATAGTGCATTTTAATGATTCAATTGCTATATTTCCCGGGTTTCCAGCATGTTTTTGGCAACGCCCATGCCGCATTGCCCTGATCCTGAATCAGATGGTGTCCCAAATCGGAACAGTCTTTACACTCCTAGTTCGAATTTGGCCCCACTTTGAATGGCTCAGTGCGCGTCATGTGCTGCATGTCGATAAAGGGGAAGAGGGGGGTTCGGGGAGGGGGAAGTTGGGGGGGGGGGGGGTCGTGGTTCCGATTTGGGATATTATCTGGTTCAGGATCAGGCCAATGTGGCATGGGCATTGTGAAATTGAACCTTGTACAGTCGTATTGATAGTGAATCATTTTCAAGATTGAAATCCTTTTTGATTTGGGAGATTTTGAAAAGGGGCAAGTAGGAGTTACATTCCATCATGGCTTGATCTTGTCGAGCGACTGTGTTTAAAGGGCTTGAACGTAAGTCGAAGGGGTCGTGGGTCGACGGAAATCATGGGTTGTGGGGGTCGAGGGGGTTTTAGAACAACCCAAGGTTTTACAGGAGTGATGAAGGTAAAGCCGATCCACTTTACTGCACATGGGTCTTGATGCCTCTCGAAAGTTTGAGCTCAAAGAACCGGGTAGTGGAATTTTTTGGAAGATTTTGGACTTACTAATCTGTGAGGTTTCCTGGTCAGTAGCCGGCCATCTGGTAAGTAGGAGCGCTGGATGTATCGGGCAGGAAACAGGTCTCTGGAAAAGGAAAAGACAGACAAAACAATGAAGCACCGGGCAAGGCTATCGCCGTATCGGCTGCAAAACTGACAACCAGGTTTCCAGCGTGATCATGAAAAAAAGAACAAAAAACAGTAAAGGAAGCAGTATAAGTGACAGTCATATTTGCTGTATTTCCTTGACATTTGTAAAAAAAAATTCCATTAATTATGCAAACAACTGATTTATACATCCTGCAATGCATGATAAATTGTCCCATGCCACACACCCAGCATAACACCGCTGCACTACAGAATAGCCATCACTTGGGCTTGTGTACTCTGAATTCCCACATCAAACCTGTGCAAGAAGTCAAGGTTGTTGAGAGTGCTGTAAACTACAAGCAGGGAGGTCATATTCTCCCTAAGGGATTACCAATGTGTTGTCACAGTTTGCTGAATAGGCTACTGGGACAAAAGCTTGCTCACTGGGACAGTGTGGCTGTGACTGTTCGACATTTAACCCATAAAGGCCATTAGTTGGGGGCCCATGGAGGTGCAATGATCTTGGGAAAGTCAGGAACTGATTTTTATGGAATGTTGAGGAATGGTAGAGACTTTCATGCTTAGATAATGAACAAAGTTTTGGCGCAATTGAATGAAGCATTTTGTAGATATGGTCACTAATATAAATGTATTCCACACTTCCATCTACGAGGTTTGTCGGGTGCCCGGCGTACAAAATGTGACTTTTTCACGAATATTACAGCTAATTTGTATGGAATGTGTCAAAACGTTGGCAAGACATCAGTGTACAAACTCATAAAGGCTCTGCATGAAAATCTTGTTTAGCAATGATATCAGGAAAACATGTACAGGAGGTGATTCATTTGCACGTACCCCCCCCCCCCCCCCGGTCCATATCATGCATACGACAAACCAGACTTAAATTCTCAAATACCTTTACTTACTCATTTAATGTCAGGTCGAGCGTGATTTCTTCCGCGCCAACTTGCAGCACAAATGTCGCTTCTTTTAGATGCCCAGCCTGCAAATGACCATCAAAAAATAATTTCATTAACTTTTTTTCAGTCTCAAATTATGCAAATGTCTACGGCTTACTTCAAGGCTTCAAGTGCAGGGAGTAGCTGGGCTACTGTATTCCATATGTGTTCCACACATATGTGTTCCGTAACTTAGGCCCATACAATGTAATTCGTTATTATGCAATCCTTGAAAATGCACCTCTGTGTCCCATTTAACCTTATTTTCATTTTGCCATTTTCAAGGGTATTTTGGCGTCTTTTTGTTTTTTTATGCTAAGGCCAATTTCCATATTTATGAGCACAAGTGTGATGTCATTTCAGGTAGAAACCTCCATGCTACTTTTATTTTCTATACATGGCAGTAGGCGAATGAGCACATTTTCTCACAATTGTTTTCAAGGAGCAAATTTTTGGGTTAACAAGTTGAACAGAAAGCCCCTGAACTGAACAGTGTCTGCCTGAAATGACATCACAGCAATGTACAAATTAAGTCCTCAGTTCTCCGGAAAAGCACGGAACCTTTTTAAATGTTTAAAGAAGCACTTGCACTTTTCAAAAATTAAACAAAAAAAGAGGTGTCAAGTAGTTTTCATACATTTACATGTAAGAGGAAAAGGTTGCACAAAATGTGTTCCTATTAAAGACAACGTCATCTCACGGACCCCACATTTACCGGTAGCATGCAAAACTATATTGCTGATTAAGTTCATATGATGATTCGTGATTGGCTGACTAATTGATTGTGTAGATATCGTTTACCATAGGCTTGCAATAAAGATAAAATGGTATCTCTGCTATTATACCAATTGGAACATTAAGTCTTAATCAAGGAAGCCTGATTGTACTATGGGACATTGCCTATCTACATGTACATGTACAGCGTGTGTCAATAAAAACGCAGGATTAGAAACAAAAATATTAAGTATATAAACCACCCCTATTCATCATAATGTTAACCCTCTTTTCAAAGTACCTTTCCTTCTCTTCACTATGCTTTTTATCCCATCTCATTTGGACAATCCTGTCCAGAGATTGAGTACATTGAAGAAGGGTTATAAATTCTGGTTTAATTGTCTTCAATGCATACCTGCATTGTACATAACTGGTTGTTGTGTTAAGGTCATTGAATCAGACCAACCCGCTTCAGAAGGGCTTCACAAAACTTGTCATAACTTTTGAACCAAAAGTCCAAATTCCACCAAACAAAAATCTTGTCAAAGATGAAATTATGGACAATCAAATCCTTATCAAATTAGGCACACCAGTAGCATAATTTTCTCAGAAAAAAAATCGCTTTGAATCCTGCGTTTTTATTGACACACGCTGTAGTCTGTAGTCCAGTTAGGAACACCATGCTTTGTCCCTATAAAATGTTATCAACCAGGCAGGGTAAGGAATATAAAGGGCAACCCACTGACTGAGTGAATGTGCACATATACAATGCCTGGCATTCGGGAAGAGACAAGAGCCTTCATTATTAGTGACAAATAAGGCAATTGTTTAACAGGATTGGTTTACAGATAGGGCATTGTTTCCGACCCAGTGGTGGGATGTGTGTTCCTTACTCATTTCCTGTTCTATGAATTGAAAACCACTTTACACGGCTTATACCACTTTTCTGCAGGTCCCAGAGGGCCAGCCTATAGTCCTCATATTGTCAGACACTTGTAATTTGTAAATTAGACAAATTTGCTAAAATCTCACCTTGGCCCACAAGTTTGAAATAGGATTGTAATCAGTGTTGTAGTAGAGTCCATCACAAGTCCCTGCAAGTCCATCACAAGTCCTTCATTCTCAAGTCAAATCATTAGCTATTTTCAACTTAACTGTGACGAACGCATTCCTTTGTCACTGTTCATCATGTTTCTTATGACTGGACTTATAAAAGGACTTGTTAAAGGACTTGTGATGGATTCCACTACAACACTGCCTGTATAATAAATGGCAATGATTGGGTTAAATTGTGTCTATATACCAGATGCATGAAAAGACTTCAGTAATGAATCAATTGAAAAGAATTGTATGCACTCTGGGACCAGCTTTCCCAGGCTTGCCTTGTTTTGTTTCAAGAAGAAGTGCATGAGGGCTCAAATCTTGAACCCTATTGCAAATTTGAAAAGTACTCCCCATAGAATGAGTGTTCCATGGTAGCATGAAAACAAACAGAATCAAGAGCAACTCAAGTAGACCCAAATACTGAGTTTGTTTGTTTCAAACTGGCCAATTTGTTCGTATTAGTTTTCCATTGACCACACTGTGGAGTTGTTCTGAATGATATGACTGCAACTGTCAATCTTATCTGTTTAATCGCTCCTACTTAATTGTTTCAAATGTCAAACTTCATTAAAAATTTCAGAATAATTTAGTTTGGTGTGACCTTGGAATGCCAGCCTGAAATGTGTGTAATTTAAACACGCTTACACGTTGTTACAGCTTTCATTATTCTTTCAGGGTTTTTCCTTTTGTTCATGTTTAGACTCGTATGTTAATAGCTACAGGTGTTTCGGACATTCCTGGGGTTTTGTTTGCTATAGCATTATAGTATCTTTCGTTCACACACAGAGTCATACATGTATGGTAAAATTGGACAATTAAATGAACAAACACAATTTTGTGAAGTCGCAATAACAATTCAACAAAGCCTTTATTTGTTATGTCGAACTGTTATTTCATTCTCAGAAACCCATAGCCAGACTGAGTCCAATTCCGGGAAATGACCTCATATACAATGTACACTATTGTCAGCTGACAAAAACTAATCAGAGCAGAAGTGCACGCTTCATTTAGTCTGAACGTTTGGACTCACAGCATACGTACAGCACAGAGTCAAAACCATCTAATATGGTGTCTCAATACTTGACTGCCAGAGTGTTCCTCTAGGGGGCACTGTGTGTATCAATTTCAGCGCTGCTGTTGAAAAGTGAGATCACGGATATAAATTATCAGAAGTAGAGGAATCGAAAATGGCTGTAGCATGCTAAGATTACCCTGTGCTGAGGTTGCATGATAATCAACAGATCCAAAATCTCTGTGTTGGACCTGGCACACTAAGAGAAAAAATATGTACAATGTAAATGAAAAAAAATGTGGACAAATTGTTCCAGCACAAGGAGTTTAATGAGAGCGATAATCTCAAACTTTTGGGTATGGCTAAAAAAAAGAAAGAAGACAACCATGACAATACATTAATTGTAATCCTCACAATTAACACATAGGCTATTACATTAGTCTCCGTTCCGCCCAAACTGCTCCACCTATTCCTCCCTGCATGTACCACCCTAAAGTGCCCCAACTCTTTATTGTCTTACAATGTAGAACAACTACATTGTGAGTATTACTTAGTAAAATACATTTGACTGCAATGTGATGTAATGTTGCATACTGCGCCTGTAGATTTGGGTCAAATTCTAGAGAGCCAGGCTTCTGCCAAGTGCCAGGCTAAAAAATGCAGCATGATCCTGTGGGATGAGTCTTATGTATAATTTGGATTCAAATACCTTTCTGCCATCACATTTGTTTACACTGAAAACCTTTCAATTCTCAGGTGTACAGGTCTAGAGTACACAGAATACAAATTTTATTTTATGAAGAAAATGGATTCACTGTCACAGAGGTCAAGAGGTGAATACAATGTACCTCGTCAACAAAAAAGTGTGGGGGTGGAAACAATTGTGAAAGTCTTGACCTCATCACATTTCCTCATCAATTGTGATTTAAATTCAAAGTTGGGTCTGCCATTCACTGATTGTATTTTATAAACACTCAGTATTGCCCCACAGAAGTGATTGTGAGAAAAAAAATTCACAAACTACATGTACACCGGTGCATGGGACTCAAGTAATTTTTCTCACAATCACTCCGGACAACGCAGAGTATTCATAAAAATGTGTCAGTGAAGGGCAAACCCAATGGTGAATTTACATCACCCGGATGCAAATTTCATCTTCTGAAAAATTGTGATACAGAGTAAAAACTATGGTTCTGTCACAAAAGGCTTTCTTGTCAGCCCATAAAAATAACTTATTACATGTATTTTGAATTTGTTAAAATATAGATTGTTCACTATACGATGACAGTTTAATATTTTTAATGGACTTTCCTTGGCAAATTATTTAAATAGGAAGTTTGTGATGGGTGAAAACCAAAGAAATTGCCTGTTAAATTGGTTTTTTTTTTTGCACTTTAAATGCATTTCTTGGTACACCTCTTTATAAAGGCCGATTCACATTTTACACAAAAACGAAAGTGAAGTAAATCTGATGTCAGGAAGCAGTCGCTGCGAAATTCACAAGAACTGAATTAATACGCTCAACTTTTACAAATTCACAGCGAGAATACTTGGCATGACATCACATTTTAGACATGTTTAAGATTACAAATTTATTAAAAAATGACAAATCCAAAATAAAACACACTCCCCACTTAATTTTTCATCATCATTTCAAGCCTTGCTTAGAAGCATCTGGCTTTGTAAGAACAGGTCACGATTTCTCAAAAGACGTCAGTACACAAACTACATGGCAGGAGCATAAGATGCAGGTCTACAATGTCTGTCATGTCTATTGATGAGAGGTCAGATGAGGCTTGAGGGGAAAGGTCACAGCCACTTGGCCATTAGCTTAATCACTGACTCTCAACTTGGACTCTAGAGACAGCCCACAGTTCCATTAGAAAGGAAATATTATTTTTACACATCTTGATTTTATACTTGGACTACAGTACTGAGCCAATTGAGCGAACATAAAAAAGTTTCATGCTAGACTAAATCAGTTCTAGGAGAACAAATTTAAGTTCGTGAGGTTTTGAGGAAATGAAGAAATTTATATATAATGAAACAATCAATTTTGGTAGGGGCGAAATAGCGCTGCTGAACATTCTCTAAAATACATGCAGCTACATGTACATGTACGTACTGATAACATTTTACATGAATTCTATTTTTGTGCATGGTAACTAAATGTTAAGGACATGGATACACATGTAGTACATACATGTACATGAACATGTACATATATACAATTTCTTTTTTGTTTGTTTGGGGGAGGGGATAGAGGGTAAGCCTTGACGAAAATTCTCACTGAAAATAAATATGTACCGCAATAACCCAATGTCTTTAGATGCCGGCTTAACCCTAACTCACCTCATTCCTCCAAAACCAACCAGGCAGTTTTCAAGGAGTTTTGAGGATTGAGGCTGAATGGCAAAACAGTGTCCATTGATTTCCAACAATGTACTGTGTCAAGGTCTTGAGGCATTTCTAGGTCACACGTATTTGTACCATCAATCCTACTGGTATATTACTAACGTTTAAAAAAAATGACTGCACTGCTATTGTACAGAGATCTTATCACAAGCAAAAAGGGTTGGCCAATAGGTTCATGTGTGGGTTAATAGTCTGAAGTGAAGCTTCCTGAGCACACAGAGTCTAGAGCACTGTCCTTCTGTCCACTTTGGACTTGCAGATCCGCTGGACAGACGGACATTTACCACTTCCAGGAAATATGGCTCCAGATTGATAAGGAAGATAGGTTTTGTGGACAAGATGAAGAGGAATGAGTTCATGAACTGATGGACTTATTGTGGATTTGAATAAAAGAAATTACTTTTTTTTTTAAATGACCGAATTCAGGGGGTTTTTTTACAGGAAATTTGAAAAGAAAGTTTTGTGATTGTAGTAAACAGGGAATACAGTATTTTCCCATACATTTTTGTAGTTTGTACAAATTATAACACTAACCTATGAGATCTACAATGTAATAAGGCTTGATTTTTTTGTGCTATCAAAACTCAGTTTTTCATGTACACAGTGAGTTTTGATAGTGCAAAAAAAAAAAATGGCAAGCACTTATTAATTAAAGGTAGCATCCATCATTTGTAATTTGTGCATTATGATTGTTTGAAGCAACAAAAGTGCTCAAATTCTAAATATATGGGTGCTGAACAACTAACCTGATGAAATTTCAGCTCAGTGAATGATGTACATTTTATATTCCGAGAAAACAATATTCTAGGATCTTGATTTCAAATCAAAAGTTGCCGAATCATGTTTTGAATTGGGCCTGAATTCAGTGTCCAAGAGACTTTCTCACTGAGCCGATTGCAGCTACGCGATGCCGCACACTGATCCGACTAATTATAGCAACCGTGCGTGCGTGTGCCTCATGTCAACACTTGCGTGCGCTTCGCCGAATGAAAAACGAACTACTAATGGAAATTTCTAAGAATGCGTCTTAAGATGCATCGTTGGAAATGGCCTTCTTTCATCAATTTCTTCAAAATTACAGCTTGTCAGAAAGAACAATTTCACAGTGAGTTTAGTCCCATTACTATCTTTAAACCAAGTATACTTTTCAACAATAATTACATCACTTACTTTTTGGATAGCTGCAAATGATGGACTGTACCTTTAATCAATATGTCTGTGATCACTGTACCGTATGTGTGTGTTCCATTTTAGTATACTGCATCAATTACAAAGATACTACACGTGTACATTTGTACTGAAGATTGCAAAACAGCCACACAAAAAAAAACTGGCTTAATAACCCTCAAAGGAATCAGAAATGCTCATGATGAAGAAACTCAATTTAAAACATCCATGCGGCCTAATTTAGGTCGGTTGATTTGTGAGTCATCTTTCCCTGAAGGAAAGTCTTGCGTTAATTTAGGCAATGCCCAAATAAGGGCCAGGTGTACGCATCACACTGTGGAATAGACACCAGATGTAAAAGCTATCCACACTACATGTGCAGTATATTATCTTTTTTCGTCCTGTACTGCATTTTCATTATAATTTAGGGTTCATTTTATTAGACACTGCATTTTATCCCAATTTCCCCTAATGCACAATGTATGCATTCACAATTGGGCAAGAATTTGTAGTTTGTCATCAACAACTGAGGAGTCCGCTAATGTTACCCACATGGAAACCCTGGGTCAGACAATCTGTGAATCATGGGAGAGGGTCATCAATTGTACAATCCAAAAACAGCTCCTTGATACTGCCATGGTTACAAGAACCATGCAGCCATGAATCATAGTGCTTGACTATGGAGAGTTTTTGAGGCATGGTTTTAACAAGAAGATAGTTTTAACAAGAACGGTACATGAATGTGAGAAAGATGACATGTACAGTTGTATTTGGCAATGAATTTTGTTTTACTCAATGTCATCATGACAATGTATACGATAGCTCCCTTTTCGGTTTCATTTCAATTTTTTTAAAAGGTTTTTTTTATCAGCCAAGTCTTCGTGTCAGCCACCTGTTAATTGGTACATATGTAAGATGCCAACAAGTTTCCACTCCCTTGCCCCCCCCCCCCCACACCACCCAGGGCAGATTCAGAACCAAATTTTCAGGGGGGGGGGGCCAAGAGGGCTCAAGTAATTTTTTTCAAAAAGGGTAGGGGATTAAGTAATCATGCGCAATTTCCACATTGTAATATTGAAACTAAAAGGTATTTGTACATGTAGCTGATGGCTTGCAAGTGAAACGTTTTAATTTATTTCCTGAAAATTAAAGACAAAAATGTGTCTTCACTCCGACAAAAAATTGCTTTGGCCACTGTTGCCCACTCCCCCCCCCCCTCCCCCGATCTGCCAATGCCCCCCCCCCCCCACCATTAATAAACGTATACCTCTGTCAGAGTGTCTGTATCCCTTCGTTGACGCCCATCCAGCCGGTAGGGTATCGTGATGTCATAATCGGTTAATTTCCCAAGCTGCTTTGCTCGTCCTGTCCGATAACTCCATTCTGCCAGAGATAAGAAAAATGGACAGGAAATGAGAAAAATAAGGCAACAATTGGTCGCTGATAAACTATGAAAGAAAACCATGGGCAGTCATTAGTTTGATTTACTAATTAGCCCTAGGGGAAACAAAGAAGAAGACAATTTAATAAGAAGAGAAGTCCGAAAACCAGACTCTCAATCCTGCGCGCCCAAACAATTAGGAAAATAAAATCCTACAATTCAAGAAACATTCATGTCACCTGAGACTACTAAATTTGGTCCTTCTTTTCAAGAAAAAAAAGTTGTGCACCACTTCACAACCCAGAGACAAAATCTGCACATTCACTTTGATTTTCAAAACTTACTAACTAGAACTGTCATGACCTTAAAATCAAGTGATTCCATACTTTTTTCCAGTAGAGTTCCATACCTGGATATCACTTGAAGTTGATACCCTGTGAACAAAACCTATGAGACTGGTCGGAAAAAGTCAAAGCATTTTCTCAGTACAAGCTTCAATATTTTCTCTGCTAACATTTACGTTTTAGGACATGTTACCGCTTTCTGATGGCTGATAGGTCACTTGACTCTTCAGGAACAAATAGCAATGTCCATGTAGGGAATTAGCCTCTGTACTGATGACGTCACACTTTGTTTACGTGTGTGCTTTCCTATGGTGCTCAGTGGACCGTGGGCCCCCACTGGCTCCATAGGAAAGTGCACATATGTAAACAAAGGGTGACGTCATCAGTACAGAACTTATTCTTCCCCCTTTTTCTTTGCTTCAATGGTAACAACCTTTGTACTGACAGTGTTGCCAATTGATACTGCACACAAATTGAATACAACGGTCCTGTTCCACATGGATAAACCATAAAGTTAGTTTTGCAGGTTTTTTTTTTTCAGATGCAATGCATTCTATGATCGAGTCAAGGTGAAACTTCACGTTTCCACCATTTTTCTGGGAAAAATCTTCATCTTCACTTTAAGTTAAGAGGAAATCATTTCAAGCAATCTGCAGGAATCTGTTGTTACATGTAAAATGTTTACATTTTCTAATATGGACCAAATATGGACAAATAGTTATTTCAGTGAACAATTTAATGTTTTTAAATTTCATCCAGGATTCCAAATACTTGAAGAGTTTATTTCCAAAATGCAATATAGCTATCTGAAAAAAGGGAAAAAGTTGCACATTTATGAAAACTGTAAAGCTATAGAACATAGCTCTTACGAAACTACGTTTTTCTCGTCTCTTGTTCATATGGTATATATAAACCAGCCATCCAAAATTGTTTACACTGCCCAATAGAATCCAAGGACAAACATGACAAACAGTTTTGTACATAAGTGCATGCATGATGCATTACTCACGTTAGTCCCACAGCACAAATAATGACAATTCAGGCTTGCAGAATGCATCATATGGGTCTACATGTATTACTCTCTAGATGCATGTGTAAAGGAGCATTTGTGGAAAAACTGTGACGGACTGATTTGTCAACAGTGGTGGTGCACGATATAGACAATATTTTCAACAATCATTCCTGTATCACTGCCTCGACCGGTATCCCTAATCTTGACTTACATGCTAAGGCCACAAAAATATATATATCTGCTTCCGATTACATGGCATTTGAAAATAGGGTAGGTAAGTAGGGACACAAATCTACATACTGTGCACATAAAACACCTTGAAAATTTGGAGTTTTGTGCAATGGTTGAGCATGGCAGAACAGCCGGAAGTTTCAACAATTTCTCTGTGAATGTGTGAGTTCCAGCGACCAAAACCTCTAACATATGGATAGTACTGTAGGCCTACTACCGTACGTGTAGTAGACAATTAATAGCACTATGATCTACAGATGAAGTTGCATTGTGCTCTTTAACCAGTTCAATTTTCTTTTTATTAATACATTTTCACCTTATATATTTGTCCAACAAAAAAAAAAGGTTTTTTTTTCCCTTTTTGGAGCATCTGCAACCCTCTGAAAAAAAGGTTTTAATTTATTTTACGTAGCTCAGACTGGTTCCCTGTCTGTACATACCGGGGCAGTACATTATAAATACTGAATGTGGGGCACCACCTAGCCTACACTGTGAGAACAGAAATATTGTCGGGCCCCAAAATCACACCACGAGAACTATTAATTTACACATTTTGAATTAGTGAATTAGTTTTATAATGCTAAAGGAAAGGATGTTGCATCCTGGCGCCACTTTTTGCATTATATATTATCTCAATGAAGGTCAGTCATTGCAAAAATGTTGAAAAAACATGAATCTGGGACTGAGAAACATTTCCAATTTTGCTTGAAAATACTTTGAAAATGATTTTGTCTTTACTTTTTACATGTTCATCTTTTAGAAGCAGTACTGGCACCATAATTTATCATTTGCCATCTGTCATTGCTTGAGTCTTTTAATTTTATTATAATACAATTATAATATAATTTTATTTTATTCTATTTTCCAATGACTCAAATTTATTGTACAATCATAAAGATATTAATGTTCTAATGAATACTGTAAATTCCAAATAAGTTAAGGTATCAAGGGCGGATCCAGAACACAATTTTTTTTTGGGGGGGGGGGGCCAAAAAAAAATTGTGTCTCCCAAAAAGTGGGTCGAAAAATTACGGCGCGGGGTTCGGGGCCCGCTTAAGGGTCCCGAAATTTGTTTGGATTCTCGATGCTCTGTGGTGCGATCTGAGGCAATTTCTGATGTTTTTTGAGAAAAAGATGGTGGTGTACTCATTGCCTGCCTTTATTGCGACGTCACATAAAACAACAATTGGTTTCGTTTTTGGGGGGGGGGGGCATGGCCCCCTTTGGCCCCCCCCCCCTGGATCCGCCCTAGTAAGGTATCAGACTGGATATCAGACTGAGATTTATGTCTCTCAACTAAGATTATCATTAAATATTTATGATTTTTACACCTTTCAGCTCGACATTTTCAGGCATCAATTATCTCAGAATGTTATTCCAAAATATCTTGCTTCTGGTTTTTTTTCTAGAAACAGCATAATTCATTCTCATTCAACCCAGCAATTTGCCCATTACCAACTTCCCAATTTTCATTCTCCCTCAAAAAGCCACTCCCTTTCAAGGTCCCAAGCTGTGGAATTCCCTTCAGCGACCCCTGCTAAATCTACTAAAATATTCAAAAGTCTTTCAAGCCATTCCTTTCAAAACAATAAGCCTAAGCCTCATTCCAAATATCATTATCTTGTCCTATTTTAATTGCATGTGCTTCAATGAATTCTATTACTTTTTTTATTTTTTATTTAATTTTTGACAAGTGCTCCTTGTTCACTTTACCATTGTAAATCAATTATATCTTGTTCAGTTCAATTTTCACTTTTTACTAAATTTTACTTTTATCTACCACTCAGAGGTGTTTTTGATTAATGTTTGCAATAATTTCACTTATTACTGAAATTTGTTTTTCATCTATTTTTGTTATTGACCGACCTCATTTCAATATTGTTATTTGGAAAAAAATGTTGCAACCTGATACCACTTCCGCGATTGTGTACAAGGTCTATGGAGAGTCAAGAAAATTTTCTACGTACATATATTGTATTTCCTAACAAAATTGGAAATGTACTCAGTCCCAGATTCATGTATTTTATATCATCATTTTTACAATGAACATGATGAATGACCTTCATTGAGATGATACATGTATATGAAGAAAAGTGGCATCAGGTTGCAACATTTTTCCTTGTTATTTCTAAACTAAACACTTGATTTATAGGTTTTTCCCATTGTAGTTATAACTCAAGCGTCACATACCCCTACAAACAAACTAAAAATTGTTTGACGGCCTTCCAGTTCCATCTTCACATACTATAGGCCTAAAAGGCTAAATAGTATCAGGATCCATGCCCACAAAGCTTAGCTTATTTATGATTTCGCATCTCTATAAATTGCATTTATCATCTGCTTATTACTTTGTATACTTGTACTTACTAAGTAGTAAGAGATGAAATAAAGTTCAATTCAGTGTACCCATACCAATGCAGTTTCACAAGCGTGTATAACTCCAAGGCGACCACTAAGACATGCTGTGGGCGGACACGCGTGACAGGGCTTTACCGACGATCTGGTTCCATTTACCGGCAACGCCGACCGGCCGGCGCGGCCGCCAAGGCACCGCTCTCTCTTGGACGGAATTAGAGTCACTTTTGATAATATATCACATAAGAAATGACAGTGTCTCACTCACCTGATAACGGTTGCAAATTTAGGTTTAGTCCTTCAGTGATTGTAAATTGAGATATGTACAAAATAAGAAGAAGAATAGTGAGGAATTCTTGCCACGACATTTTTCTCTTGAGATCGTGTACACATGTACGTATGGGACGTACAGTTGTGTACGTGCGTACGTCCGTCCGGGTCGTATGACTATGATCGGAAACTGGGTATCATTTTGTACAGTGACTGATGAAACACAATAGGGCGCCTTCAGCTGTTTGGCTTTGCACAACTGAATCTGCTTTTTACCTATCCAACGCCAGGGGCGCCCTTCGCCATAGGCAACTACGTCACGTTTCACTTTTTCAGCGAAAGTCCGATCTTCCCTAATCATACTCTAGCTCGCTCAAGAGCCTACTCATCGATTGAGGGCGCTAGCAAATAAATGTGGAGGCACATTGGCCCTAGACATGAAGCTTTTATTTTTGCCCATAACGGTTCTCTTATAATTATCGATTTTGTTCTCTCCTAAACGAATTCGTTCAGTTTCCATGTTACACAAATTTTCGAGGACGTCTCTTTAGTCCAAAGTCCCATTGGTCCGACGGCCCATTGGTCCGAAGTCCCATTGGTCCGACGCCCCTATAGGCTTAGGGTTAGGGTTAGTCAACCTGAACAAGTGGAACTACACAGTATTATGTTTCGGACCAATGGGACTTCGGACCAATGGGACTTCGGACCAATGGGACTTCGGACCAATGGGACTTCGGACCAATGGGACTTCGGACCAATGGGACTTCGGACCAATGGGACTTCGGACCAATGGGACTTCGGACCAATGGGACTTCGGGCCAATGGGACCTCGGACCCATGGGACTTCGGACTATCGAGACGTAACCAAATTTTCAACTTCTATGTTTTATTCCAATCAAAACAATTTTTTTTGACGTTTAGTCTACAAAACATCTGAATTTGTTTGTTTTGGGTAGAAAAAGATCAGCTTTATGCGCAGACTGCCCTGGCTCGGTCCGTACATTTTCGATATTGATTGTGGGGAGGGAACCGTCCTACTTCCCCGCGAGAACGTAAGTATTGTCGAAATTGTAAAGTAATAATTCAATAACTAAACATAGGCCGTTTTTTTCCGGTCGATTTCTCTTTCAAAGTGAATAACTTCTGTACATTTCTAGCAAAATAGCGAAAAGAAATCTATTTGAGTGAAGAAACTCGAAAATAGTACGGGGAATAAAACAGGGGCGTACTTATCATCACTTGTTAAATCTGCGGTTTGGCTTTTGCCGGTTTTGTCCCTGCATGAAGAAATGCGAATCTCTACAACATCCCATGTTCGGAGGAACTACCTGACCTTGTGTAGAGTCTATAACACATATCTGAGATGTAGGGTGTTGACTAGTAGCAACAGACCCCCCCCTTCCCCCAAGAGGTTGTCACATTTTTTTTTTTTTCAATTTTGTTTTACTCCCACAATTTGACAGCGTGGTGATTTGTATGTTGCCTAAAATGTAGTATAATAGGGGTGTAAATGGCACCACCAACGTCAAAAAAGTCCGCCCCCCCCCCAAAAAAATAGGAATTTGTTTGTGAGTCCCCCACCAAAGCCAAATCCTGGGTGCACCAATGGCTAGTACATGTACTACCACCAGACAGAACAAAAGTCTTGATTTGCAAGAAAGAACACGATGGTACTCAGTCTGCTTATGATGCCGACACTTGCTTCTAAATAAGGAAGCCATCTTCTACTATGCATATGATCAGTTATTTGCCTCTGCCAGTAATGAAGATTGGGCCCGGTTAACATCTTTTCTTGCTGCAGATAATGCAAGCAAATCGCACGGTTCTGCTCGTCGCAACAAGGTGCAGGGTATACCGCCCTCTTGCGTCAGGTGAGGAAACGCAAGATGCAAGAGAGCGAGCGAAGGGAAAAGGGGGGGGGGGGGTCGTGGGAAGTTGGTTGGAGCCCCATATGAAACGCCCAAACTTTTGTTTATCAAGTGTGGGTGCAGTGTTGTGGGTATCTTTCTTTTACACATGGGATCGCATACATCGGGTGCCACAAGTCCCACACCCAAACCCAAACACCACCACCAGAAAGACCAGCCCGAGACCTATGACGTGACGCTTTGTCATGTGCGCTTTCTTATGTGGTATGGTAGACGGTCCCTGCTTCATCTGGCGTCCCAACTTTGCTCCCATAGGAAAGCGCATATGTAAACAAAGCCATTAGGTCTTAGGTCTATTAGGGAAAAAATGAATAACATCATTAATTTTCCTTAAGCAACATCTCAAGTAACTTGCTGGGTAAACAATCAATGTCATTTTTTTCTCGGTTTTCTAGACTGAAAAAAATATATATACATTTTTGGAGTCTGACTTAGAATATTTCACTGTTTCACATAATTCTTCAAATTGCCTCTCAGATCAAATGTAAAAAGATCAAGATGTAGAATGACTATCGTGCATATCATGCATTCAACACAAACAAACTGACAAGCTGACTAACGGAAGAAATTGTTTCCATTATTTTTGTATTAATGTATACTTTCTTTGGCATGACATTATACTGGGAGAATACTGTACGATATTATTTACAAAGTTTTTTTTAATTATTATTATATACAAACTACATTTGTTTTTGCCACTGTAATTCAGCCTTGTTAAGACTTTTACGATGACCTTGAACTTCGATCAGAGGTCAACTATAAAATCAAAGACTGTTACCCTTCACAAATAAACTTTCCATTTCTAAGATCTAACAAGACTTAGAAACAAAACACCAAAACCCTTTCTGTTTACCCCAAGATCAGCTAGGTCGCAATAACTTTTACAAATGTTTTGTTTTCCTGTGAGTTGCAGCTTTTCCAAACTTTATAACGCTTGACAGTTGCATTACCTTTTTTTGGCTGATGGATGTTAAAACCAAAAGGTTTAAAGTCAACCATGAAACCTGTTAATCAGATTTTTCAACTTGACGTTTAAAGTTTCGTCATTGCTTCCCTAGTATACCCCAGCTCCACTATGAAGTAAAATAACAATTCTTATAGACCATGCATCACCTTTAACTACTTGTACACGTATTTCACTAAGATCTCAAAGAAGCTGGAAATGTGGAAATGGAAATGGCTTATCCACAACTTTCACTGTGCAAAATGTTAGCCCAAACATTTCAGCTTCAGGCAGACAGCAGTATTTCAAGATTGCTATTAGTGATGCATGTTCCCAATGAAAAACACAAACATACATAGTATGTATTTGTCTTCAACAAGTTTACAACTGTCAAAAAACAACTAAATCTATGCGTTATAGCAATTTCTACACTTTGAAACTTTGGGAGGAAAAAATGTCTGTGACATAATAACGTGTGTGACCAACCAGTTGGTGCTACACACATATAAAAATAGCACCAATGACCAAAAAACACTGATACATTTTAATAAGATGATGGTCCCAATGCGTAAAAGGGGTTCATCTTACATAGGTGGGAATTTGCTTCAACAACTATTCTCATATTTTATGGCATGTCCAATGATTGATTTTCATCCATACCAAACTCACACGAGAACATCAAAAACCAGACAGTATGCACCAAATCTATTTAGTTTAAATATAAAAAAATCTTTGTATACAATTGAGAAAACACCCATCACTGTAGGTGGTTTTCAAACAAATATTTAGCCAAAACCAAATGTTAATATCTTCCAAGTAAAAACCAAACCCCCCCCAAAAAAATCCATCATGTTTTAACACCAAATTTAACGACTAAAATGTCTGTAAGTAACAAGACAAAATATTCTTAATGATAATAAATTACAATAATTTGTTCAAGCATTTTAAATGCAAACTTAACAAATACACCTACATGCAAGAGAAACTGGAGAAAACACCAACTCCAAACTCAGAAGCAAAAATGAAAAAAGAAAATCATAACTTTTTTTCAACAAAGGAGCCCTTTAAACAGATGGTATATTGAAAGACTCAATTATAAGCCATTTTGAACTCTACAGAGAATTTCAAACAGATATCAAAATTGAATGAAATTCTGAAACATTCTCTACTGCTTACATGTTGATCATGCACTAGTATTTTCACATTTTAGTGTTACATTTTTTTTGTCTTTATTATATCTAAATGTAATTATATCAGTGACAAATTCAACAATTAATGTCAATAAAATGTCTTTTTTTAATGTATTTTTTGGGTACTTTTGTTTGAGTATTATATACATCTGTCACTGTCAAATGAATTGGTGTACATTTACGCACATGTATAATGATTGTTTACATGAAGGTACACAGTTTCACAGAAACCAGTTCTCTAATTATGGGCAGAAACAACAAAAGCCTTTTATCTACATGTTCGTGCAGCAATAAGAAAGTAACTATTTCTGTTAACTGTTTTTTGCCTGTTCTATGGGTGGGTGATTTTCACATATAAAACAAGAACATACATATTTCTGTCAGGCACAGTGTTTTTTCTTTCTTTCCTATTTTAAGGAAAAACATGTTAAAATGTGAAAAATACACTTTATATGCTTTGTAACAATGTACATTGCACTAATAACCTACAAGAACGAAATAACATCAATTAAAGAGAACAAATCTAAAGTCATTTTCAAAAACACCAAACAATGCCAAAAACCTGCAAACGATTTAAATGTGCAACATTTCCGCGTATGGAAACTTGCTGGCTAGAACAAAAATGTGAACATTGAAGAAACTTTTTCATTCAACACCAATGAAACTAACAAGAATGGCACTTTCTTATTAATAGTCATAACACAGTGATCCAATGGGCACTGGCCAAACAAATCCCATTTCAGTTTGGTGTGGAAACAGCAACGTGCATCCCACCAAAACTGGGTTATGAAAATATCAAAAACAATTGAATTAAATGGTGCATTCTCTGTACAGTAGTAATATTTGCATGGACCCCCCCCCAAAAAAAAAACCCCCACAAACAGAACTCTGTGAGCAAAGTATTCAGCTCTACCACACTTCCAAGTGTGACACCCAATCTTACAAAAAGTAATTTTTGAAAAATTTAGTTGGATGTTATTCGAAAACAACACCTTAATCCTTTTTTTGTTCTGGTAACAATAACACAGATGTTAACACACACACACATATAAAGAAATCTTTGGAAAGGAAGAAAACGACCAAATCTACAAATAAATATACCTACAGCTGCCTCTCCTTGCATTGCTAATTTAAGCTAATTACTAAATGACCAAACACAGATTTCTGCCGCTTAGCATGAAATAAGAATAACAATTGGCTAAACATGCATGTAAATAAATGAAAGCTTCGAACAAAGCCCGTAAGCACAACCACCAGCTCAAAACATCATTCTGGGATGACTTACGGTACATGTCATAAATGTATGTGTCAATCTCAGAGACCATTCAACAAAAATGTGTAACAAACAATCCTTACAAATGTTCAGAAACGAAATCTGTTAATGCAAACAGCCATTTTATTTTAAACGGCTTTCAAATGATACACTAAATGATTCTCACCATCATTTAGGGGGAGGGTTGGGACAATGTGGTGGTTCTTCAGATGACCTTGGAGGTCGTGACAGACTTCAAGCACTGAACTTTGACACTGAAGAGGCACCAGACTGGCTTTTATTGTGCATGCATCTCAGTGTTCTGTCAATAACCGACACTGTCTGTCACATGCAATTTTTATTTTGTGACCGAGTTTATCTCACGTCAACCTGGTGATGTAGTTCAGCGATCCTTTGTCGTTGATCTGCAAGTCCACAATGGTTGAAGTCACGGCCCTGTCCGATGCCAACGAGTTTCCTGAGGATGTGAGATGTGAGGGTGTGGCTGTGGGTGTGGTCATGCCACTCCTGGCCCCTCCCCCATGTTCATTGCACTGCCTCATGGGGCTGGCCGCTGGCGACAGACGCTTGGGTGTGCCAGCCGGGGAGAAGGACTTGGGCGATCTAGATACTAATGGCGTCATGGCGGGTGTCGCACATGGCGTTGGTCTGGGCGTGGCAGAGGGCGTGGCTGCAGGCGTTGGTCGCGGAGTTGATAGAGCTGGTGTCGCAGGCGGCGACACAACCGGTGTGGCACTAGGGGTGACAGCAGGGGTACGGGACGGTGTTAGAGTCTGTGTCAGTGCCTCGGCAACGGCACGCATTTCTCTTTCGCGAGATGTTTCCATGAGCTGTGCATAGCTGGGCGGGGCCTCACTGGAGTCTGGTGTCTCCAGTCTGCTCTCCCCGTCAACTCTGGATTAAAAAAAAAAAACCAAATAAAAAACAATCTTGTAAAAATTGCATAAATTTACTTGACATAACTCTTTTCTCTCAGGTAACAGAGTTAAAAATGTCCTTTAATTTTGTTTTTAAACAGATATCGAGAACAATGGATTTTCCTGATTTTGCCATAAGTCCCGCCCACTCTGTTCCCAGTGCCACACTGCATGTTCCATTTGTGCTCAGCCTTTATTGGACTCCATGACATGGGGTTAATCCAAAAGTGTCATTATAATAACCCAACATCATAGTTTTCATTCCTTCATGCTTCTCAGCATGATTCATCAATTACCATAAACAACTGTGAACACTCCAGTTTCATTCCATTATTTTGTACAATTTTTCAACAGGTGTTTTCTTAGGTTGGGACTCTAGACCACTTGTAACACAGATAAACAGACTATAAAAAAATCCAAGTAAACAATCCAAGGTATGTTCAAAGTGTAAACAAGACTGGGTGTCACTGCAGACTATGCCCTGCTATCACCATCTGTTTATTACCCAGACTCAATTTTCAATTTTAATACAATGGAACCCTGACCACCCGTTTTATTTCTGTCCCTGTGAAGTAGAACAAATAAAACTTGCTAAGAAAGTTATCAGATCGGCAGGGGACTTTGGAACCTCCAATTAGGAGGTAGATGTTACACAGGAGGGTTATTTCTTTGTGATGCGACTTTATCAAGATAAATGGTTGAACTTTGATATTAAACTCTTTTTTTTTGACATAACAGTTGAGCCATTTTATCACCGGGTTGAGGAAACCTTTTGCGTCATTCGTTGGGAAGGAAAATAATATTAAGAAATTGCGGGTGATAGTGCCCAGCTACTTTTAATAAATCATAGGACCATTATTACCATTGTTCATCTTGCTATGAGATTTTTTAAACCACGGGCTGGCATTATTTTTTGACAAAAAAAACCAAAACCAACTTTCCTGTTCTCCTGAAAGTCCAGGCTTCCAAAATAAGCCCAATTTCATATATATTTCACAGATTCCTTATGCATGTATTTTGAGGATTTTTTATTGAAAAATCGTTACGAAAATGTACCGTTTTGTAGCCTTTGGAAAACGAAAAAAATGCATTCGCCAAATATTCAGGCGTGCTTGGCAGGCTGAGCAGGGTACCAGGTCACGCGTGCTGTGCAACCAGAGATCGTCGCACCACATGCCCAATTGCACCTGAGGAACTCGCTGCGAATAAGCCGGAACGTGCGCAGCATTCTGGGACTAACTGCCTTGCATTAAGCAAGGATCCGTGCGTTCATTTTGAGATTGGGCAATGTATCCATAAATGGGATCATTGTCACTCAGTCGAAAATCTCGAGTCGACATGCACCGAGACTCGACGAGTTATATTACACACAGACGTTGAAAAGGCTCCATACTAGTTAGAGAATTGGAGGTACAACGTCTGCATGCATGTTGAAGGCCAAAGGGGGTTGTGTTTACAGTACGAATGACTATCTCAAAGAACAGTCTGGAGAATACTAAGGTGAAATACCAAGACACACACATAAAATGCACAGATTTGACTATAACATTTTTTTCATTCTGTTTTCGTTCCCGTGAGGTGGCGACATTGGCCAAAAAAGGCCGCGGCGACCTCAAAAAGTCTCGAGGCGGGCCGCCTCACGATTGAATGGGCAGGGGAAACGCTGAAAGCATCTGCGCAAGAACACAAGTACAATGAGCCCTGTCAGGGTCA
Source organism: Patiria miniata (assembly GCF_015706575.1). NCBI lineage: Eukaryota > Metazoa > Echinodermata > Asteroidea > Valvatida > Asterinidae > Patiria > Patiria miniata. Next base: position 6,604,437 of record NW_024037071.1, read on the forward strand.
AACTTGAAAACCTCTGCATGCAAGTCAAACCATAACCATTTAAAAACCTCTTAACAATGAATAAGACAACCATGACTGCAACCAAGAAAGCCAAAACAAGTCAATCACCCACCCTCTTGTTTCTATCGCCACTTCTGTCGTCAATCTTGGCGTCAGAGGCGACAGCCCGCTGCTGCTACCGCACATCTCACAGTCCGACCCGTTGCTGTTACTGAAGCCCGAGCTGGCAGCCTGGATGTAATAGTAGGTGTACGGCGGAGGCGGTGTGTCGTAGCCTACTGTGTCTCCTATTTCTGAATAAGATGGCAACTTGCATGGCGGCACTGGAAATCATTAAGACAAGGAAATCTGTAAAAATTGTAGTTGTTTTATAATTACTAAAATATAATTAGACAACTGAGGACATAGTACTAAGGACCCGAGTCAATTCCTCAGTAGTTTTCGTGTACAAACCTGATCGTTTAAATAACTTTTTATGTTCGAACAGTAGGAACTAATGAAGGAAATAGTATAAGTTTTTAGTAGTAGGCCTATAATAAAATCAGATGGTGTTTTTATGTACCTGGTGTGATATTGTCAAAATTGAAACCCCTGAGAAAATCCTGAATTGAGCATGTGCGGTGATTTGCGTTCCCTCTCCAGGGATGGAACCTCTTCCGCTGCCAGACACAGAATCCAATGATGAAGACTATCAGGAACCAGACCAGCCAAAACCCTGGAAAAGGAACAAAAAAGAAATGATACTTTTTAAAAAGTAATACAAAAATCGTGTCACATTTATAAAAAAACCCCACATAACTATGATGTTTGATGTCTATCTTAGACATCAAACTTTTAAGTAAAGTTTACGGAAATCCCTTATGACATTATCGGCCAATTCTTTTTTGAAATCTTCATTTGAAAAACTTCTCTGAAGTACATGATGTTACGCAGTTGTTTCTTCTTTCGACAAGTATGACTAAAAAATATCGATTACCAAATGTTACAAGAAGCTATGTACACTGAGGTATTGCACTATTGCTCAGTTTTGTTTCCCCAAATAAGTGATGGCATTCTCTGCATTTGCCTAAACTAAGTTTAAGCAGTTACTACAGAGTACCACAGGGCAAGGGCCATAGGAAATTTACATCCCAGCTTGGACGGTTTGATTGGAGACTACATTGTGGGCATGTGTGGTCTAGCGGTAGAGTATAGGATTCATGATCATTCATGATCGTGAGACTGTGGGTTCGAGCATAGCCCCACTGTGGCCATGCATGTTTTGCCCTTGAGAAAGGCGCTTTACACATGTACCTCCCAACCACAGGTGTTAAATGGGTACTGGCATTATTCAATGCTGGGAAGGGAACAGACTCGCTATGGAGAAGGTGTGGTGATCCCCCCACAGCAGCATTTCATGGACTCGAGTCTGGCCCAATCGCTTTGAAATGGGCACTCCGTTCCTGTAAACACAGGTTCGTCCCCTTTACTTTTTTTTTTACATTGTAACTAAATTTTCAATTTTGGTTGCTGGAGGGTCGTAGAACAATAATCATTCCCAGACTAAAATTAATACCAACACTGTACATTAATTTCTTGGAAAAGGAGGGGCATTGAATTCATCAGCTATGAAAGGGAAAACATTCATAGCTCCAAAGAATGCATGGAGTGTAAGGCCTCCCCCCACCCTCTTCTGGGAAATTTATGCATCTAGACAATGGCGCATCATATTAAGCCACAGGAAGAACATTATTATTGAAACAGCTTTTGACAGGGGGGGGGGGGGGATCGAGTGGTTCTTAGCTAAGAAGGACCCCGTGAGGTCGACATCAGGGAGATTCATGAATGGGTCATAAATTTTCAAAAATAAATTCTACATTTGAAGTTTCACAGTTAAGTTTCCTTATTTTACCCCCAACAGAATGACATGAATCTAGGATGACCACAATGTGTTTTTATAATGGAACATAACAAAACGAAAAACCTTCACAGATGTAATTCCATTTTAATTTTTAAGCACTCAATACTCCATGATTTACAAAAGCTTGTCAGCATAATTATTTTTTTTTTATAAAAAACACCCCAAAATTACTTTACATCTCCTTGATGTAGAAAAATTCAATCTTACAAGATGATGATAAGGCCTAACTGTTTCATTTGGTTGTTCATTTGTGTGAGTGGCAATATGGTGAGGCAATGTTCATAAAGCAAATAATGTGCAGACTGCAGGACTGGGGTGCAAATGTAGGTGCAAGAAAAGAGTAACAAATGTATGCAAGAGTAACAATATGCATGCAAAATGCACAAGAAAAAAAAAGATTTATAGCATAGCTCCATGCATAAACTGCATGATGGTGACAGTGATCCACATTTTCCTTCAAGGAAGCAAACAGAAAGTGTGGGGTGATCATCATACAGTTAGTGCCTGGGAAATGACCAGGTACATGTAAACATGCCATAAAGCTGCCCTGGAAGGCCACACTATTGCATAGGCTATTGTAAACCAAAATGGCTCTATAAAGGACAGTTTCTTTTTTGTGAACCACAGGAGACGACCCAAATTCCATCCATAAGTCTGCAAACACATACCTTACATCAATCGCTGCACACTCAAGTTCTCGGTGCACCCACAAAATGTACACAATCACTTTGGCATTTCAATAGCTCAAGGTACAATTCAAGAACCAAGATTTTTTACTTACACGTAGGTCAACCAAGACAAAATACAAGACAAAATACAAAAAAAAAAGATAAACCTGAAGACCTAAATATTTGAGGTAGCCTCCATGGTTTAACTACCCAAAACCCAAAACAATGCTATCCAGGGACTCCAATATGACATCATGTGACCATTTCCCTGCCCTTTATCTTCACTCCATGCAGGAAAAATAAGATTAAAGCACTTGTAGATCAAGTCTGGCAACTTGTCACCCTAAACGTTGATGCAGAGCTAGGAGCCCCCTAATTGACCATCAGATTGAGAGTGCAACACAATTTGGAAACTGCACCATGATTTCTGTTACACCATGGAGGTAGGTACCTCCATGATTACACCCAAGAGTCCCATCGATTTTCAACCTAAATCCTACTTGGCATTTTTAATAGGGACCTTCCTAAATCCTTCACAGTGGCATCAAGCAATGCCTAGATCTCCCAAAATCCTGCAAAAATCTCCACAAAAACTCCCAGGGCTCATTTATGGCATGCTAAACTTAAAGGCTATCATGGCGTGGATATTTCTAGCTTAGCGCGCCTTAGGTTAGCGTGCTTTTCGCATATGTCGCAATGAAATAGAAGGGTCTGTTAAAATTGTGTGCTCAACAACAGCACCATGAAAGTGGGCCAAGGTTGATTTTGTAAGGATCCGGAGGGTGGGAGGGTTAGGATTCAACATTTCAGTTTACTATCATTCGGATGATAAAATAACAAAACTTCATCAAGGCCGACACTTAACTTGACCTCCCTTCTCTAGCAAGGGGCCCCTTCCCCTCCCCTCATGAAGCAAGGTCATTAGACTACCGGGAGAGACCCCCAGTTCCAGGAATTGGGAGGGTTTAAGGTCACCAGTGTTGAAAGATGGGTAAATCGACTGCACAGGTTTGCCAGGGCACAAGATCACGTCCGTCCGTGAGTCAGATGCGTGCCTCTTTCAAGTTTTCAGTAGTGTTTGGTCAAGGGCTACTAGAATCCACACTTCCTCAAATTTATCTCATGATAGTTAGGTCATACACTTAGTAAGGCTGTGCATCAGAACCGGGTACCCGACCGTTAATGTCAGGAACCGGTTCTTGATTATGGGATCGGGTATACATCCGTAACCAACTTTACAAATTACTTAGTTACTTCTCAGACTAGTATGAAAAAGAAAGGTTTTTGAAGTCATTTGTGGAGAATTTTCAAAATGAAAACAAGGCCACAAGAAAAAACAACAAAATATTTACACCATAAAGCTATAAACTAAGAAGCTCACTGTACACACTTGCATCTTGCTGTATTGATGTGTCGATCCGAAATCTTTAACGGGAACCTGGGTACCCGTGGTTTTTTTTAACAATAGACCTTTATCATGCTGCCACCATTTCAGTCAAGTTCCCTGTATCCAATAACAGTACTGAATGATAGTGTTTTTTTTTGTGCAAAAAGGAACCAGACTATTTTTCATTCCAGCCTCGCTTTGGTTACGTTGATTTGAATGGGAAAAAACTCAAGATAGCTGCAACATATAAATGGTCTATTAGTTACCTGGTTCCTGTACTACCCGTAAATGCACACCTCTAACACTTAGGCCTTGGGATTGTAACTTGTTTAAATTGGTTATAAAGAAAAAGAAATTAAGGTGAAAACAAGATTTTTTTTGATAATACTTACACCACAGTTCATAGTAATATGTGCAGCAGTCTCCATTTCCACAGCAGTGTCCTGTGTCGCACCAGTAACCTCCCACTGAACAAAACTCCCTTGCCTGCAAAGGTATTAAAAAAATGATATTGAGTAACAAATCCCAACAGTAACAAAGAGTTCAATTTATTATTTCAAGATTCATTCCTGATTATTTAGTATACTATCAGCCTGCCATGTAATTTATGTACAATTTATGTAAAATGGCTACGACATGAAAGAGGTCTGCAACTAATAAAGCAAGTTGCAACTTTATGGCATCAGTATTTTACATCAAGGTGCATTATTTTTTTCAGATTGGCCACTTCAAAAGTTCACGGGATCCTGGTTATTAAGTTCACACAAATATTAACAGATTGAGTGGACTGAAATAATTTCTTTTTTTTTTGGTTCTCAAGGCACTTTCGCCAGGCCCAGCTTTCTTCTATCACTTGTCTTAGTCATAGGGTCATACCCATAGCTCTGTCATGACTTATCTTAAGTTGTAACAATTTAGGGCACATTAGGGCAGGACTATGTAAATAAAATCAAGAAAGTAGCAGCCCTTTATTGATTTGTGGTTAACCACCTCTTCATGTATCTCTCCATGGTAAACCACAATGGGGGCATTTAGGTCCAGCCTTATTTTGACAATTCAAGTGGACTTAGAAAACCACACCATGTGTGATTGACAGAATGCTGATTGTTACAGGTACTTTATACTATAGTATAAGTATCACCATATCACTACATGTAGTCAGTCAGAAGACAAATTAAAACCTGCACTTGTTCCATGTATCCAGTACCCTTTAGTCAAGGCGTGCGTGGCTATCCGGGCATGTGGGAACCCTGGATGCCAGCATGAAAAAAGACCAGCGAGTGGCATTAGCCTCAAGCGCCTTTACCATCTCGTGGAACTGATCACTTATTCATTTATTCAAGTAATATAAATTAATAAACCAATCATCTAAAGGTGGTTGCGGTTACCAGTCTCTTGTCATCAAGATGTCAGTTCAGTCTATAAAGTATAAACATTCAGGGTCATTTTTTCCCTCTCTGTTGTGAGTGATAGAATTCATATCCAGGGGCCAGTTATTATTCAATGTGCTCAAACCACTACATGTATTACATAACACTCCAGAAGAGTAATGACAGGGGTCCAATTTAACAGCACAAAACTGTGATGGTTCCAAAATACAAAGGAATTCAAAATTACCCAACTATTATAGAAGATCACCCCCCCCCCACCAAAACCAAGCATTAGGTCTTGCATCTTGTTAACTCAGGATCCTGAATGATGATGTGCTTTTTTCTACAGTCTCATTGAAGTGAGATCTAGAGTAATAACAGGGGTCCAATTTAACAGCACAAAACTGTGATGGTTCCAAAATACAATGGAATTCAAAATTACCCAACTATTATAGAAGATCAACCCCCCCCCCCACCAAAACCAAGCATTAGGTCTTGCATCTTGTTAACTCAGGATCCTGAATGATGATGTGCTTTTTTCTACAGTCTTATTGAAGTGAGATCTGTACCTGCACTACCCATGTTTTTAGTTGGATTGTAGCTACACAAATAACAGACCAATTCACAAAGCCAGAGCTCTTTTGCCTTGTCCCTTTAACAACTTGTCAAGGACCTGCGTGTGTTTGCTTCAGGCAGGGTGTTTACAATTGGCAGGCCCTGTGCCCAGGCCATTAGAACCATCTTTATCATATTCTGACCTTGCACACTACCTCCATGGTTGGGAGACCTGGTTGTTAGTTTTATATAAGTTTACAAGGCTGAACCTGAGATATATAACATGTATGAATCTCAGATATTTATAAGTTAATTAAGCAGTTTTAGTGTTGTTGGACATGTGTAAGAGCCAATTATTTAATTTTACTTATGACAAATACAGTTTGCAACTTGCAAGTCCACAAATGCTCGGGCCACATGAACAGTTAAACTGTTGCCTGCAAGCATTTCCTTCAATGACTAATTAGAGAATGAAGTTAACACAGTTCAAAATTTTAACAAAGCAAATCAGTTTAAGAATAAGATTGGAAAATGGCAAAGCCTCCTTTACACTTACAGTGGTAATGTCTAAATGTTTGGCAAGATTTTGGTTGTAATAACCATTTACAGCAAGTAAATTATACATTTTGATTAAAGACTCAAGAGTTAACAAAGGTTAAGGTATTGGTACCAAATATGTATAATAAATGCAAATACATGTATTAAAAATGTGTGTTTTGTTCTGAATTTTGCAACCGACATTTTAACTTTTCTACACTCATTGCTTTAGGCTTTACTACAGCCGAACCAAGTCTATGATGTGCACATTTTATGTTCAGACTATGTATGATCGTATAGAATACTGTACATCTACATCCACCTACTTGCTAAACCATTTGGTAATATCTTTGTGTGACAATCTTTGGATTTACTTGGAACAGTTCCCTTTGTCTCAGCTATTTACACCCCCAAAAATGACCCTCACACGGGGCTAGCGATGCTACCAATACCACTTCACAGTACATGTACATGTACATGCAGTAAACAACAAGCAGGAGGAACATGAATAATAAAAAGCAGGTCAACACTACAGGCACAGCCCACTAGTGCATGATTGGATGAGCCAACTCATTAGCATATCACCCCATCAACCAGCAGAACCAATGCTATTTATAGCCCACCAAAGGTCAGAGGTTGGGAAACACTACTTGTGGTTTCACCAATCAGCTGGGCTCTGACAAATAGCCAGCTGTAGTCCTAGTAACGCAGTAGAGATGGGCCATGAATAGGAATGAAAATGGGATGACACATGTGTACATTTGGTGTACATTGAACATGCTTGTCCAAAACAGAGTGCCCAACTTGTAATGTCCAACTTCTTTTCAAGAAACCGCACAAGTGTTCAATAAAATTGTAAGAGCTTGAGTAATTCACAAACATTTTTGTCAAATTACGTTTTAAATATAAAACCCATTGGATCAAAAATTAAAAATCCAGAATTTCTTTTGTAAATTTAAAAGCTAATATTTTCCATAAGACACTTTTTGAAATGACATTGATATTTAACTAAGAACAATACATTAAGTTGACAGTGATGTTTTGTATTACAACTGAATTTTTTTTATTAAAGATATACGGTTTTATAAATATCAATCACTCCAGAGCAATTGGACCAAACGTGGTAACAATAGTCTTGGAAAATGAACAAAACTGTAGTTTTTTTATTATAGTGTATTAAACATGTCAAGATGTAGACAAAGGTAATTAAACAAGAAAGGTTTGTATCAATAACAATGCAAAGAAAGGCTTATACTCATTAGAAAAAAATTCTCAAAATTTGTTGCAGAAAGAAATCTGACATTATTGATCAAGTTTCTACAATCGTTTTCCCCCAATATTTTAAAATCATTACCTCAACTTTTTTCAGGCTCAATGTATACATAAAGTATGTATGTACAGTAACTCCTGTTCCTTGCTCTATGAATAATCAAATTATTGGTTTACATGTCATAATTGCATAAATCCCATGGCATTTATTTGCTTGGGATATTCCTAAATCATCTAAAATCCACCACTGTGCAGGAACCCAAATGGATCATACACTTTCATATTTTCAACGGTTTCAAACCTCATGTTAACTAATGGTATTGGTTTTAAGTTTCTAAATTCAGCCCATTTCAAACTTATTTTGGAGGATCTGCGAGGATTTATAGGGTAAATGTATTGAAATCCTACATGAGAAGGCTGGCAAATAAACTATTTTTCCCCAAAGAAGATCTTTAATTTACTTTCATCAACATTTGCCAATCCAGAACAGTCCTAATTTCATATTTTGTGCTCGATGGGTAATGTTGGTATATCTTAATTATATATTGGTAATTTTGATTATATTTCAACTTGTGAATACTTGGATTTAATTAAGTATTTATGTATTTATCAATCTATATATTGCATGTAATGAGACCAATGTTCAAACAGAGTAGGACCAATCAATGAGATTGAAATTGTACCAGATGCTCTGCACTTTATTCAAAATAAACTATTTGATAATAGTGGTTCTGTGTTTAAGTGTATAATTGTGGATCTGCGTAAAGTATGTATATATTGGATAATAGTGGTTCCGAGTAAAGTGTAAATATTTCATAATAGTGGCTCTGAGTTAAAATACATATATTTGATAATAGTGGTTCTGAGTTAAGTGTATATATTTGATAATAGTGGTTCTGCGTCAAGTGTGCAACTTGTGTAAAAATTAATATTTGATTGATGGTTGTGTTTGATTTTGACCTAGCAACATGTAATCATCCTAATGAACAAAAACTAATTTAAAAAAGCTATAAAACCAGAGCAAAGTGAATGAACGTTTTAATTCAAGGGTTGTTATGACTCATGAGAAAACTTTGCAAAGTGTAGTAGTGGAAAAGTATATCCATTGACAAGTACAGTCCATGAATTCTCCACAGATGCCAGAAATGCTCCATTTTACTAACACACAGATGCAACACAAGCATCACTTGTAAAAAAAAAAAAAATATTGTCTATTTACTTCTTAGTTTTGTGCAACAACAAAATTCAAAAGTATGTTAGCATCATCAACAGTTTAAATTTTCATTATCTTAAATGACAGGTCTGTTTTTTTTCCACACCAAATGGGAATTGGAAAATAGGTTCCAAGCTGGCTTATTAACCAAGGTAGCAATTTATAATATCTGGGGAAATAGCCAGGTTAGCGACCCCAGCCCATACTGATCTCTGACACAGGAAATTCTTCAGGCTCAAGCTCAGCTGGCAACACCATAATTAAGTGTGCACGCTGACCTGGGCTTTTGTGGACTCACTGCGCAAAGCAAGGTCAGCCCTTTGGCCTGATACTGTGATTGTATGCTAATAATTAGGCCACGCCCCCAAATCTATTCATATTCTAATGAAATGGCAACAAATACTACCCAGGGAGTGTAAACATGTCCTTGCTGAAAACCTGACAGGGCCAAAGGGGCAAGTTATGGCACGTTTTCTGGATTTCATGAATGAAAACTTGGTGCAAAGTTGACAAACAACAGTTTTTTTTTAAAACCAAACTAGTATTACTCTGTTGAAAACCATAACTGATTCTGTCATTAAGAACAAGCTTTGCTAAGACATATGTGTGACGGATTTCTTTCAGAAACGCATGCCCCCCCCCCCAATTTAAACTTTGAACATCGACCACTTGAATCAATAGAATCAATCAAAAGTTGGTGCTGAGCATTTCACTCCATTAATGTCACTGTGGAAAAAGTATATCATAACAGTTCATTTAAACCTCGACCTAGGTTTGAATAATTCATGATATGCCTGGTTGCACAATGGCCACAAATAACAATGTCATTGAAAATTTGGCATTGTGTGGTTTCACTTGAATGTTTGTGAAGCAACAATCGACCATTCAAAAGAGTCCAAAATATTGCATGAACAGTATTCAAATTAACATTCTTTGATGTTATTTCAGCATTATCCTAAATCAAGAAAAATCTGGCAGTATTCTTTTAAAATTAATTTCTGATCATAAACCACCAACCAACTAACGTTATATTCTTCTATTAATTCTACCTCAATTTTTGTTTTAGATGAAAAAAATAAAACAGTTGTTAGGATTTGTGATCACTATTTTTTTCAATGTCTCAAAGTCAAAGGGGAGGAGAATCCTCATGATTGTTTTTAAATTCCCGTTCAGGGTTTTTGGGGACTGATGTCCTCTCATGTTTTTTAATCCTGTACCAAGGACACATTTTTACGACTTGCTGTCAAAGAGGATCATCCTCTTTCGATCGAATGTGCCAAGTTTAGTACAAAACTCTAAAACATATCTTGCCAGCTTTCAATTTCAATTATTTCATGTATATACATTTTGTGTCTTTAATTGTTTTATAGTGCAGCGCAATTCACGTTTAAGTATTTCTAAAATATTAAGTATTATATTTTAAAATATAATTTTAAAATATAATTATTATTATTTAACTCTAGCCCTGTGTCCAAGTTTCAAGAATATAGACCAAAACGTTTGTACAGCTGCAATATTAAAATTTTAATTGAATTAAATTTCTAGAAATCCTGAGGCATTTTTAATGGGGCCGTATGGTATCATAAGTCCGAGGGTTCATAGGTCCGAAGCCTCATAAGTCCGATGCCTCATAAGTCCAAAATCGGAAAACCGAAGCGTACAAGGCGTCGGAGGGATGCGATTTTGTCGGACTTATGAGCGGACCCCTTTTTAATATAACAATGCATCTGTGCGATTAAACTTTCAACACATAAACGTGTGGTACAATTTTGTGGTATAAAATTAGTATTTGGCAACAAAAGTTTAAATCCCTTCTTTTTAAACTGTATCACATTCATTGCCCCAAAATTCCTCTTCAGTCATGGTAGGTTTGGTAGAATGAGACATTGGTAGATGCATTATTAATTCAAATGATAGGCCTAACCATTATTATTATTATAAACCAAATATGGAAACAAATGAAACATAATTTAAGAATGGCTAAACAGCATTCCTTTGGCTGAACTATTGCTAAACGAGAAATTAATTAATTGTTCAAACCTCCCATTAATCATTTACATCACTGGCAGCATGGCAGGACATTGTACATCACGTCACATGAAAGAACATGAATATTTATTCGATCAGCTGATTTTGTGAAACGGCGATTCAACTAGGCCTATCATTTTCTATGGAGGTCCTTGGTTCGAGCATAATAAACAAATGCAAATGTATCAAATGAAATGGCTAAAATAATGTTCTACAAGTTTATGAGGCCTTCTTGAAAGAAAATGAATTCATATTTTTTATTAACTACGAGCAACAGACGATAGCAAACTGCAGAAAAATTACAGCCTAACGTATTTCCAAAATTTGCACAATGGATTTAAATGGCCAACTCGCAAAAAAGATGACCCCCGACAACGCGATGTTGCAACATCCCCATCAGAATTTCAGCTACTCCGAGTACTCGCTTTGAAAAACATGTGCGAAAAAACGCAAAAGAAAGGTCAGAAAACCCAAAGTAGTCCTCGGGTGTGGCTGTCTTACCTCAGAAAGGCCTGGGAGACCGAGAAAAGCAAGGCAGAAAGTGATTCCGAGCGCCGCCATCTCATCCATCACCGCAGAAAGTTGCGAAGAATCAGCTGCATCAGAACCCGTTCGCTCGTATCGCGATATCGAGTGAGCAGCTAGCTAGCTTCGTTGACGTACGTGACGTGGTATTTCGAAATCCAACCGCCCTGCAAGGCAATCCCCGACCTTTATGACCTCCTTTTTCAACGGCAACCATTTTTCATAAAGTGGGCGGTGAAATATTATATCCTACTAAATCAATAATAAAATATGTTATGATAGCCTTTAATGAATGAATACATGCAACAGTACAGTTACTGTATTTTAGTAATTTTTTTTTTAAACAATACTGTGTACAATAACATGTTCAAAGTTTCTGTGGTGTACTGTTACCCCTAGTAGAAAGTCGGATGATCCAAATCAGGCCACCAGTGACGTCACCTGTTTATCGCAAGTAGAAACCGCTCATGAATATTAATCAATCGACGCTTTGTGGCCCCGTAATGTGGTTAAAATACAATCGAATCAGCTAGCTGCACACGCGTTATCGCGGATACTAGCTATAGTAATGCCATGTCTCCTTTCAGTTTGGTCACAATAGTTTCGGTAGTAAACAAGTTTGAAAACCGTTATTATGTAAACAAAAAACGGTGCACCGTTGCAAAATTCTGATGCAAGAGCTATGTTAGTCGTATGCTCTATGGTCGTATGACCTAATGGGGAATCCCTCAGAGGGTTGAACCTCCATGGTTGAATCATACTGGGGAATTACACTTGTGGTTGAACCATACTGGGGAATTACACTTGTGGTTTCGCAATTCTCGTCGTTTCTTAGACAAAATAAATCTTGGTCAAAGCTCAAAAGAAGTGTTGCCATCAACAAGTTCCAACTTGTTATGGTCGGGGCTAATTAACTGCATGAGCATTGAGCAATATTCGACCTGCTTTGCGACCCAGTTTCAGCAAAGGAAACTGCAGAAGAAACTGTGCCTAATCCCTCAAATTATGCCTACAACTGAAAGCCAATAATCATAGTCTAAATATAATTATTCTGGAATATTTTTGAAGAAGGATCAAAACTGTTACAAAAGGTTTCTTGTGTATTAACTGTTTTTATAAAAACATTAAATAATACTTTATCCGAAAATGAGCTTGATTTGCGATGGCAAAAAAAAGTTTTTGATAGATTCGGATAATTTGATAGATTATAGATAAACTCTATAAGCAATTTTACAATCCAAACTACATGTAGGGCCTATCTTCAGTTGCCACCAGCAATAATTCAAATCGAACTCATTGCACAGTACCCTCGCCTCTTTGCCACATATGTACTGACCAAAGAATAATATGCGTACACCACTTACTAGGCGCCTTTTGCCCACCACACCAATTTATGGTAAACTCATAGAGCTATTATTATAAGCTCTATGGGTAAACTTAAATGGCGCCCTCTATGTCATGAATGATACAATAACAAGATGGCTGCCTCCATGATGACATTGATTTCTCACGACCCCATTGTGTGCTATTTATGTGAAGATTCCACACTTAACTAAATCGGAAAAATATGTTCGTACAAAGCTTTGACCTCAGGCTTCTGTATAATCAGGAAATAAGAGGTAGGCTAGGCATAGTGTAACTAAACTAGTCTGTACATGTATGATGTAGTTAACTTTAAAGGAAACAAATAGGCCGAGTAAGTCTTGGACCTGTTGTCATGGTTGTTGTGCCCATTCTTGAAAATCACGCAATCTTAAGAATGTGCGCGCATTCTTAAGAATGAGCGCCCATTCTTAAGAACGAGCACGCGTTCTTAAGAATAAGCGCTCATTCTTAAGATTGGGTGGGAATATCACGTGCACAATTTATGAATTTTGCCCAATCTTAACAAACATTGCACGACATAATTATGTTAAATGAAATGTATAGCGGTTAAAAGGGAAACAATTTATATAAAGAGGAAAGAAAATGTTCTATGCTTCTGTACTCGTATAACTACGATAATTTGAATCAAATTAAACCTGTTATTATTGCTTTTTTTCTGCCCACTATGGGAAGTTTTGTAATAACGGAGGACTGGGAACTAGTCTGGGAAGTGCTTTGTTTAGGCTAGACAAGTTACAAGTCCCTGTATGTATCATATGCATGCCACAAAAAAAAAACGATGTCCAGAAGCTGCCAAAATTGCTCTTTTGACTAGATAGAATCCAGCTCTGCGACGTAATGGTGGGGTGTGAACAATAAATTGGTGGCAATTTAAATGGGAAATAGCATTAGCACTATGGGATGTCGCAGTATTCATTCTCATTCTTCACATTCTTCATTCTTACGTCCACCCCCCCCCCTTTTTTATTATCCAAAAAATCTGAATTCTTTCCACTAGTATTATTATGTCTCTTATTTTTTCCCGGTCCCCCCCCCCCCCCCGGCATAATCAATACGCCTATACTTATCATATCCACTCTACTTTTCAGCGCCTTGCGTTGCAACAGTATAATTATTGAGAATCAGTGAACGAGGATGCAGCTAGACTTGCCAAGCGCAGCCGGTGCTCGGCATCGACAAGACCGTTATCTTGTCGCGCATTCTTAAGAATGTGCGCTCAATCTGGAAGAGTTATTTTTTGCGAAGATTGCGCAAGGATCCAGTTGCACATTCTTAAGAATGTGCATGCACATTCTTAAGAATGCGTGATTTTCAAGAATGGGCACAACAGACCCAACATCGCCTTTTTAACATTCGGACATGGTCTGGCGATAGTAGGGTCCAAGCTAATCCTGATATCATTGTATATATATGCTGAGCAACACAATTCTGTCATTGACCCCAAAACCCAACATTGCCCAACAAAAACATCAGATTTCACCCTCAAAACGGTTGTGGATTTATGTATTATGATAATGAGTAGACTGGATCACGTTTGTAAATACAAGTGCATTTCGAACGATAATAGGGAGTCGGGAACTAGGGCAGATTTTATGGATGGAAACCAGCTAGCTAGTTCCCGACTCCCTATTTTAAATTTTTTTAAAAACATTTTTTTGAATTTTTTAACATAGCAAATCATTTTCTACCCATTTTTTTTTCTGATCTAAAGACGTCAATTAGAAGTTGATTTCCGAGGGTGCACGATAACCCCTTCTTCCCACTAAAAACAAGGCTACGAGTAACGCGCAGTAGGGTTTATGGTCAAATCCTGAATGGCCTATCACCAATACTTTAGGCCAAAAAATATATCTGCTTCCGATTACATGGCATTCGAAAATAGGGTAGGTAGGGACTTGTTTTTTTCTTGCCATTTTTTTTATGTACAGTCATATGGAGGCGTCTGCGTGTAGTCAAGTGTAAAAGGTAGAAATTGAAGGTTTTGTGTTTTTTTTTCTCATTTTTCCAATAACAAAATTAGGGTTGGGCTGTCAAAATAGGGTAGGTAGGGAAAACAGAAGCAGAAGTATTTTTTTTTGCCTTACTTATAAAAATCACATTCTTATTTTTCCTTTCTCACTAGATTTTGGTTGATTTCTTTGAATTCTGATTGAACAGTTATTGGCAACGGTACCGGGTCAGTAGGATCTTTTCATCCAGCTCCCCACTGACACATTTTATATGGAGATGGTCACCGCTATCAACAAAGGGTTTTGTTGTGGAAACGTTCATTAGATGACACCGACAATAATTCAAACTTGATTTTACAAAAGTGAACTGTGAAACAACAAGGTTATACACATACATGTAATGTTGATCACAACCATTCTCTGACTCTGTTAATTAATGCTTTACCTTGTTATCTTTGAGTAGAGAATGGTCCACAGTG
Organism: Patiria miniata; assembly: GCF_015706575.1. Lineage (NCBI taxonomy): Eukaryota > Metazoa > Echinodermata > Asteroidea > Valvatida > Asterinidae > Patiria > Patiria miniata. Next base: position 6,619,703 of record NW_024037071.1, read on the forward strand.
TCTTGCCGACTTTCAAGACTTGTTTGTGATTTGCACTTCTTTGCTTAACCATCACTGATTTAAAACACACTTATCTATCCTCAGAAATTCAGTCTCTAATCTCAGATTGATTGCATCGAATTTGAAGTGACATTCAATTTCAACTAAGAATTTGGCTGAACTCAAAAAAGCAAGACTGTCTGTGTTTGCAGTTACTGTTTATTTTGGATACATTCTCACTGCATCACCATGGCAGTGAATAAAAAATCGAAGGATAACAGTGCAGGAACAACCAATGCTAATAGTGTATCCCAGAAGACATCTATTAGCAGTTGGGTTCGGAACCGGCCTACGGCCCACCCGGCCTCGGTGTGCGCCGGGTCTGCCATCGGGGTACATTACCGTGCAAACGTTGGATCGTGTCAGCAAAGGCTACTCAGCGAGATCAAGTGTTGTCTATACAGCCGAGTTGCTCCTTCAGGCTTTTCGGACTTCTCCAAGCAGAACGGGCATGAGGCAATCTTTAACCTGGAGTTCTCTCCAAATGGGTACGGACAAAATATTTATACCATTATCCATAACCGGTGGCGGATCCAAATGGGTCCAAGTTGTAGGGGACCTAGGAGGCTTCATTTTCTGGAGGAGTGCACCCCCCCCCCCCCCGATTACATCACTGAGCACTGTCTATAACCTTCTGTGATACTTAAAAATCCCCCAAGATTAGAAGATTGTGCAGGATTGAGGACGGAACAACCAAGCTACAGCAAGGAGATAAATCAACTTGAAATGGCACTTGATCTAGACAATGAGCCGATATAGAAATTCTTTGCATTGTACCCATCTTTGAGGTGGGTACTTTTGTCCAACAAGGATTTACATGAGAATACCTCTTGTTAATTCATTGTTACTTAATTTAATTAAATAACCAAAAATAACCCCAAAACTGTTCAATGCAAGGGGTCTATTTCTGCTCAGTGTTAATTTGCTAAAATTACTTCAACTTGAAAGCAATTGTTACCTTTATGTGAACTAAAAGTTGAACCTCTCCTCAAGTCACACTCAAATTCTCCCTACGGTCCACAGTGATGTCCTAGTAGCAGCTTGTGAGGAGAATAGCATGTTGCTGTTTGATCCATTGACAACCAAGCATATAACAGCGGTTCGCAATGCCCACTCTGACTGTGTCAACTGCATTAGGTAGGTGAATAATAATTGCTTATTATATTTCTTGACCTATGGTATGACCAACCGTTAAAAATGGTTTTAATTTTGGCCCCGTGTTCATTGCTAAAATGCACAATATGGATTGTATATGATTATGACTAACAAGACCACTTGAAAAGTAGGTTAATGCATTATAGAACAATTACATGTACACATCACAAAAAAATATGTACATGTACTGTAATGCGCACATCACAAAAATAAAAAACATACACTGTAATGCACATGTGCAATGTACAGTTACAGTTGTATGGCTTATTGAATCAACTTACTAAATGCTGATTACATGGGACGAAAAACGGGGACTGAAAAAATAAAAAATTAAAATTGTAACTATAATAACCACTCTTCAGTTAAAATTGTTTTGACACTTGAACTGTAGATTTTTGGACAGCAGGACATTCGCTTCGGGGTCCGACGATTCCACCATTGCATTGTGGGATATCCGCAACCTGAAACAGAAGATCCGATGCCTGCAGGGTCACACCAATTGGGTCAAGAGCATTGAGTACTGCCGGCAAACCAGACGGCTAGTCACGTCGGCATTTGACGGCAACGTTGTAACTTGGGACATCAATGGGTAAAGACAAAATATTCTAACACCAGTTTGCCGAACTGGACAGAGGCATTAAATGTACATGTACATATATTTGTTTAGCAGAACGGTTACCAACCAACATGTCATGTGATATTGTTGTAACTAGAGCTTCAGCAACGTTTGATTTGTTGCACATGAACTTGCTACACAGTATTTTCTACTGAGCAGATCCATGAAATTTGGAAATTTGCTTTTGGAAATTGATTTATTTGTGTGTGAAATCAGAACAAAAGTTAGTCTTGGAGCTGAATAAACTCAAAATGTGTGGAAAGTTTCCACACAAAAACATGCATCAGCCATGCTGCTGATCAAAACCGTGACCAAAAAGGGAATGAATAATCTTTACAAGAAATAATCAAGTACTTACGGGCCAATTTTTTTTTTCCCCCAGCTATGAGGAGAAAGGCACACCTCATGAGAAAGTCTTCTATATCGAGTCTCTGATGAGGACGCGGCTCACGCCCGACTGCACCAAATTGGTCATGTCCACGGCTCGGGGATTCTACATCATCGTCCATGACCTCAACCTTTCAACTTTGAACTCTGACCTGGCCGGGCTGGACTTTGCCCGACACTACCAAGGGGTTGGTCTCGGGGAAGAACCGAGTGAATTTGATGGAGAGCTCGGACTGGAGAGAATCTGGCAGGGACGGAGGAGGGGCAGGAATCGCGTGGAGCTGGTGTCGGATTTCCCCGATGGAAGTAAAGCGTCTTGCATTTCGTCCCTGGTTGTGCATCCTCAGGGATGGGCTATGATGTCTAGATACACCACACGAGATAATGATGCCGAGGTTAGAACAACATGTTTATGATCTAAGAGACAATCAATTAGTGAGCAAGTTTCTATTAGAAATACAATTAACCACAGTGTGACTATTAGCACTAAAACACTTGTTGACCTCGTCAGTAGGTGGTATAGTTGAGTAAATAATTCAAGACCAGATTTCCAGGGTTTGTTGCAATACCCGGGTGCACCATAACAAGTGGTATAACAAGTGATACAACATTGTGACCGTTGTTTTTAACAAGAGATGTTTGCAATCCAACTTCTAGTTGACCAATGGTCCTCGATCGAACTCAGTGATGGAAAAAACAATCAGGCCACATGTAAAAATAGTCATGTGACATATTAGCTTGTGGCTGGTCCGGAGTTGATATTTGCTTTATAGCTCACAAATTTGCCAAATTATATGAACAAACTTTTCTGCTTTTCAGTTCATAGTCCGTAGATATTCAACTTAACAGATTGACCTTTTCTTTTTCCTCTAACAGTGGACATGTGTTCATGATCTTCAAGATCCTGTACCAGAAGCATCACACGGTGACACAGTGGTGACCAGACCCCCTGCCAAACGTCTGATGTACTACACAAAGGAACCCACAGACGGTCAGGGTTACATTAAAGAACTCAGTGTTAGTCCTGACGGTCGTTTGATCTGCTCCAGTTACGGTTTCGGGATCCGACTTTTGGCGTTCGACGACAAATCAAGTGAACTCTGCGACATACAACCCCACACCGTGCGGGAACTGCGGCAGGTCAAGTTCCTAGTCAGACACAAGAGTACGGTGTTGACTTCGCGGTTTTCACCCACTCACTGTCTGCTAGTCTCGGGTAGCATGTGCGGGAGGGTCGCTTTCTATCAGCCTAAATTATGAATACAGTGCCTCTTGCATTGAAATGTTTTCCATTATTAACAAATGTTTTCCATCTGTCTTTGATGACACTTTTTACACGGTGCATCCTCAGACATGATGCACTTTGACTTTTTTCTTTAGTGCCTGGCTTTGTAAAGTCTGGTTCACACAACTGTGAATGTGAATTTCTTTGCAAATTCAAATTTTCACTCTGCTAATTCACAAGGTGTAAACTCTTGACAATTTTTGCTGTGAATTTTTTTGATGTCAAATTCGCTTGTGTTCACAGTGCACCCTTTCAAAATGAGAACATACACTCCTGACAAACATGAATTGTGGTATGTGAACTGAGATAAAAATAAGGCAATAAATATGTGCTTGGCCAATATCAATAAAGTACGTTTAAAACCCGGCTAAAAAAACCCCTAACTCCAGTAGGCCTTCTAATATTCTCTCTCTGTTAAGCAAGATTGGTACCAGCTATGGCCCATTCAGTGGAATCCACTGGTCTCCCATGGGTCCCAGCATACATAAAATACAATAAACGTAAACAGTCAATATTGAAAATACACATTCACATAGAGTTACATTAATTTTGTCATCAAGCATTAGAAAATAGGACCCTGCCAAAGATAACATAGGCATTAATTTACATGTTAAAAACCCACAAATATATGTGAATGTAATGAAAGATAACATGATGTGACCGACATTTTATCTATTCTCTTACAAATTGTTTTCACCGGTTAACATTTTTCCAACAATGGGATTGTGAAAGCACCTTTGTGCGGGCAAGGGAATACATCATATGCTTCATTTGTATTAAACTGAATGAGATGATTTTGGTAATTTAATGTGTGTGCAAACAGGAGAAGGCGCTTTCTGATCACTTTCGAGAGGCTAGAAAGTAGTGGACGGGACACACCACCTGCGTTTACTCTTTGCACTTACTGGTTCGTGCACAAAGCCATAGCGTCTTTGCACGAGTGTCAGGCATCATTGTCAGTGCTTTGAATGTCTCTCCCAGTGGCCTCCTCCAACTCTCCTTTTCTTATCATTGAGGGGGTACCTGTGGAGCCTGTATCATTATTGTTAAGATGCACTTTCATCATGAGCACATTTGTAGACACCACACGGGAGATTTGATTTTGTTTTTACGTGTATAGTATTTATTCATTTGCAGGATCATGTTTTATCACTGAAATGCATGGTTTGAAGTTTTGAAATTTCATGAAGTGTAGAGTGAAACAAAGGAATTGTGCACTGTTGTGATAATGAAGGTAATAGTACCATCAGGTACCGTTTTGGAAAGAATCAAGTAACTTGGACAAAATAGTTACAGGTTTGTATTTGCATTTTATTCATTGCAATCAAACCAATCATAAGTTGTATGCATAACACGCAAATTGTTGGTTTGGGTTTTCTATAGACAGATTTATATCAATGTTTTTAATTAAGATATGTCTACTATTACTTTGGAAATGTATACATGTACTTTTATTTTGAGAAATTTAAATACAACCCACAACTCAGAATGTCAAAGACCAAGTTATACTGATTGAGTTTGTAGGCCTCAGTTATCGTCGAGTCTGTGATCAATTAAATATCAAATAAAGTGATCAGCAAATCAATGTATTTGAAGCATTATCTTTCTCAGTGGTTTTGGTGGTTTAATGGTAAAACAACTAAATAATTGTTTTCAGTAATTGACTTTTTTTTATTTGATCGATGATTAAATGACTGGTTGGTTGATTGATTGTTTTGATCGATGGATGAATTTATTCAATCGATTGATTGATAGATAGATTAACAGACGGATTGACTGATCAATCATTTATTTGATCATCAGATTTTTGATAATAAATCAATTGATTAACGAATTGACAAATTGATAAAATGATTTCTGAAACAATTATTTGATATTCTACTATTATTAGTTAATTGATTATTTGAGCTGTTTTCCGTTTGTAATGCTTCCTCCACCATTCAGATCAATGTCATGTCTATAAATAGATTCAAATGACAAAGCTTCAAGTACTTTTCATTTATTATCCACAACTGAAAAAAATAAAATTTAAACATGTTTTTTTAAATAATGGGTTTGTCAACAATTGCACAAACACGGACTTTATCAATTCCCATGAACTAGCAATCAACGTCTGAAATTCTCCATAGACAAATTAATTTGAAATTGCCAGCTTACCATGTTTAAAATATAAAGATGTAGAGAATGTTTCAAAGCGATAGATAAGCTTGTATCCCCGTTATTATACCAAATACATGTAATGTGATACGGATAATTAGCTTAACCTACGACAACAAAAATCTAAGTATGTTTAAACATGTAATTCACCCAACATTATTTTATATATTTCCTATTAAGCAACAACATAACATAACATATGGGACAATCTAAACTTATTTTTTACATCTTAAAATACTAAATAAAATATTAAATTAGTTTAGAAATACTTAATCATTCTCTCTGCAATGCACCGACTGTTTTTGAGGGTTAGCAATATCATTGGGAATGAGCAGGGTGCATTCCAAGTTAAATATTGATTCTGGGGGTAATAAATTCAACTGCCTTGCTTCTAGCGAGATCATAAATGGACTACATCTGAGCACACACACATATAAGCATACCCAGACTACATGCACACGTGGTTCCTTTAGATCAGCGACTTGAGTAATAAAACTATAATGCATATTTATGCCTTGTGGATATGCACGCTCGGATACAGTTATTTAATTAAGAAAAAAAAAACAGGATTTGTTTATGAATGGTTCAGATATAACATGTATGGATAGGACACGATGCGTCACTGTACTTACCAATCTGGTTGCATGCACCAGGTAATTATACATGTAGACAATGACATTTCCGCTATTCCAGCAATTGAAAGGGAAGTCTATACTGGTGTAGGTGCTGAAAATTAAATACATTTGTTAAAATACAAATATTTGAGAAAAAGTTGGTTGCATTTTGATTATTCCAAGAATCGAAAGTAAACTGAATGTACATGTACATTGTACATGTGCAGTCTATACATTGTCCTTGGGAAGATGTAGACATTCAGATATTTAATTACGAGAGTGCTAAACATTCCATAAATATTTAGTTGCATTTTAAGTGAGCACCATTTAATCATATCTAGCAAGATATGTGAAAGAGGGAACCCCTCTTTTGCGTTGGTCATTGTGTTACCAGAATCTTGGGAATTCTTTTGAGATATTGGGGGGGGGGGGGGGGGGGGGGGGGGGGGTGCACGTGCTAGGTAGCAATAGTCTAGGGTGTGTAAAGGGAATAGGGGATGTTGGGGGGGGGGGAAACCCCTCCGTCACATATCGTGCTGGGTATACATTTAACTTTTATCTTTAAAATAAAATCACACCTTTTGACACTGATGCAAATACCTAAAGGTAATATACAACATTGGCAAAAATCAAAACACAAAAACTACTGGGCAAACTATGATGAAATACCTACTTGACTCTAATAATAGTCTCAAGCATCCTGTGAAATCGTGGCACCTGGTGTGCTGTCATTTTCAAGAAAAGTGGAATTTTTGCATCAATTTCCATTGATGGTCAGCCAACCATATTTGGAAATCGAAACTGACCTTTTTTTCTTCAAATAATGCCCCCAATATACCAAATTAAGTTACCGGTAGTTCACATTTTTTTTTGCGATCAGTTACACATTCGTGAACAGATGCAAGTCAGCTAGTCTGGTTCCCTGACCTGACAATTCCTGCGACGTCTATAACTTGCTCCGTTTCATCTGCAGTAGGGTCAGGGAACCTTACCATTTCTTTATCTGTATGCATTTACTTCAATTACCAATGATGATGCACTGACAATTATTCTGTCAATAAGGCATTAATGTTGTCTTAGTTTTAGTGCACAGAAGTGAAAAGTGGATATGTGCAAATTTGCAAATGTTTGTGAACGTAAAATGTTCATCAAATTTTAAATACAGCTATGGCTTATTCACATGCTTTTGGACAAATCTTTTGATTATCACTGTTGCATATGTACATGTGCAATTTTTTGTGCAAGTGCAATATTTTCAAAAAGTACTTCATTTAAAAAAGAGAATCATTTTCATTCATTGTTCTTCACTAAGCAAAAATCCTAGATTTTGATACTTTTTTCATCACAACAGTTACTATTCAACTCTCTGATTTTGGAAAAAAATGTTAACGTGATTAACAAAAACCTAAGTATAATACACATGGAATAAATTCTCACAATGGAAAAAAAAACGTAATGCCCATTCTTGCAACATTTTTAAAATTAAAAAAACAACAACAAAGAGAAATGGTGCTGTGTTGTTATTCACATTTGTCACAATTATTGAACAAGTTTCTAACACAGAAATGTGCTTCAAAAACAACAATTTCATCACTTTTTCCGGTAAAAAAAAAGTTGCTCAAAATCTTTTTTACTAGAATGTTTACATAATTAAACAGCATTAAACTAGTAACCAGGGGCCACTTTCATGGATCTGCTAAGCACAGAAAATACATGCTTAACAAAAACTGGTTACCGGCTATCATATGAGATTCACTTTGTTTGTCATTGGTTCTCTGCTGAGTTTGGCTTAATCTCTGCTGAGTTTGGCTCAGCAATATCTTTTGTGCCAGCGGGAAAATCCACAGATCAATACATTTTGTATTTCCTTCTTTAAAAACATCTCTCAGAGAACCTGTGTTCCACGGTTCATCTCACTATCCAATACAGGCTTCTGTGGCAGCTTGATGTCAGCCGTTCTTTAAAATGCTTTAACCCTAACTCCCTAGCATTATTTATTAGGAACCATACCAATCCTGGCAAATTCCAACACCATATGGGAAACTGCACACACATATTTCTGACTTTGATTCTGGATGTGTGCCAACCCAATGTTAAAGACTGTCAGTTTAGGGGTACTGTGCTCATCCCAACAGATTCCAACCAAACATGCCATTGGGGTTTGATGGGTTGAGTTCTGTTAGGGCTCATTAATGTAACTAGTTGTCTAACAACAATGGTGTGACTTCACTATGCTTTTCTCATGAATAAACAGTTTTCCCATCAAAAGTACTGAACACACGTTCTCTGAGAGACATTCTCAAAGAAGGCAAAATTGATCTGCAGAAAATCCACCAAGCAATTTTAATTCAGTTAAGCAGCTGTATGGTGAGTGGTGTTACTGGTGATTCTGGGCCGAATTTCATGGCGCTACAAAGCAGAAACAAATAGTGCTAAGCAAAAATTTGCTGAGTACCAGTCACAAATGATACACATTGAATGAAATGTTGGTTGGTGACCTGTCAGTGCTAAGCAGATAGTTTCTGTGCTAACAAGCTCCACAAAAGTGACACCCGATAATGGCCCACTCAACAAACATAACATTTTTATAGCAAAATTGTGCATTGGTTTCCACTAGTTTTCTTTAAATATACTACTGATATTTGCACTTTTTAATCAAAACAATTGGAGAATTATTTTTTATTACTGAGATCACAAAAACTATGTGGATGAAATTGTCCGATTGGGCTTAAATGGTTCACAGAGCTGCTGAGCGGAAAAAAAACACAAGTAAATTACCACCATCAGATCTTTCTGTAGTACTTTTTCAAACAAACACTCCTGGAATGCAAATATGCATACATTTTACCTAAGAAGAAATCAATAGAATTTGGAATATACAATCATTCAATAATAATTTAATTACAACTACAAAAATACTTTTTTCAACTGCTTTAACATTTACTGGTTTTCATCAGATCAGGCTGCTTTATGGGAAAACTAAGTGCAGGTGACTGCTAAACACACAAAATATGAAATTGGAAAATACCAGCTAAAATGTCTTGGGACGGCCACACCTTGAAATTAGTTCTAGAGTTTTTTTCTCTAAGAACAAAAGTAATATTTTTTACTTGCCAGAACTATGCCTTTTGAGTGTATGGACTACTTGCATGAACAGAACATTGCGCTTGGTGACTTCTTTTGAAAGCCCAAGTTGGAGGGTCTCACCGCGTGCGTGCACTGGTTCACGTGTGTTGGGCGGGAAGAACGCACGACATATTTTATTATGAATGTAAAGGGCCTGTCTCAATTCATAAGGCCAAAAAAAAAAAAAAAGTTCTGCTTCCGGTTTCCCTACCTACCCTATTCCGACAGCCCCTACCCTAATCTTTTTATTGGAAAACTGAGAAAAACACCCAAAACCATCAATTTCTACCTTTTACCCTTGACTACACGCCGATGCCTCCATATGATTGCACACAAAAAACCATGCCAAAAAAAATTGTTCCTACCTACCTATCCTATTTTCAAATGCCATGTACTCTGAAGCATAACTATTATTTATTTGGCCTAAAGGGCCTGTCTCAATTCAATATATTGGATGAGTTCCGGACCAGTTGTGGATATTTTATCGGGTATGAGGTTATTTATTTATTTATTATTTATATTTATTAACCCTCCTATGGAAACATGCATTGTCAGCCTGGTTATTACTTGGGTCAATATTGGTCAAGACCCCCATTGGTTTGTACACAATATGCCAGGAGGTGAGATACAAACATTTTGACCATTGGTGACCTCTTAAATAACAGGAGTGTTAATATATAATGTTTAATATTTCGAACAACTTCCCCGCAATCTTCTTGCAATTAAGTTATCAGTACTGGTGAGTCAAAACAGTTGCTAATAACAATTTCCCAGGAACATGTCCGGGACAAATGCAGAGTTCCATCTGGACAAAATTAATCATTCTACGCACAACTTGTCCGCAAATCATTGTCGATATGAATTGAGAGGGGCCCTAACCTGTAGCATGTTTGCTTGAGCACCGGGCGTCATCGACAATGCTTTCAAATGTCCCTCCCAGTGGTCTACCTCAACTCTCCATTTGTAACTGTTGAGGGGGTACTTGTGCACGGACTCCATTGAAAGCTAGCTATGTCCCCTTCATCATTTTAAAAATATGTTAAATATAGCACTAAAGAATTCTATATGGTAATTATATATAAGTGCATAGTTCACTGGACACTGCACAAGTATTCCCTCACTGGTTACTTAGAACATTAGGAAAAGCTCAAATGCATTGCACACATATTTGCAGAGTACCAGTGAACAGAAATTGACATGACATGACATGACGTTCGGCTGGTAAGCTGTTTTGGCTAAGCAAATATGTTCCCTGCTTACCAACTTTCTGCACTCAGCAAGGGACCAATTTCATAAAGTTACCAGTCTGAAAATACCGCCAAGCAGAATATAGTGCTCAGCAAAAGTTGGCAGGGTACCAGTCAACAGCAATGTACGACTTAGCAGCCAGTTGGGCTTGGCAGATCTGTCAAATTGGAACTGGATCACAATCTCCTTTATCCTTTCTATAAAGTGCTCTCAGTTTTGTTGTCTTTTTCACCCACCCCAACTTGGGTGCTACGAATGTCTACCCCGTCAGTCGCTGCCTCTTTGCTCTGCAAGGCTTCCTTGTTTGTTACCTTCTTCCATTCCTTGTTGAAGATCTCCTTGGTCTCAGTTGGGCTCTCAGCTTTCATTTCCCGTTCCATCTTCGTGGCTGCACGGGCTGCGGCGTACTGGTTACGCGTAACCCGTAGGTACTGGACGTCAGTTAGGATACGAACGGTGAAGTCTGGGATGAAGGGTGCGGCTGGGGTGTTGGAGCCGGCACTCATGCTGCTACCGACGCTGGTCCGACTGCCAGAACGAGAGATGGTGTTGGCCGTACCTGCAAACAAGTCAGTTTTGAAACACTGATCTGGCTGAACTGAATGAGTAGAGGAGTGAATTGGGATTGACTGTGTATAAGAAAATGCCCTCATTCGTAGAAAGACGCATGAAATGCGTCTTTGGGCTTAAACTTGGAAAACACATTAGGCACGAATTTTTGAACTGCTGCGCCAAATTCATAAAAATTAGTCATTGCATTTCTATGATCACAAGGGGGAATCCACCGTCCTCCTCTCCCTGGCCATAAGATAGGTGAAGAGTAATGTAAAAAGATTTACATTAAGATTTCTACGGTGAAGAGTAATGTAAAAAGGGTCAACAAACCTCCAGGGGACATCAAAGCATGCTGCCCATAGAAGGCAAACGGTCCCTGCTCAAAGACCAGGTTCTCTTTCCCGATGGTGACTTCTACCCTACCCTGCAGGATGATGATGAAGTAATCCGCTTGTTTCGCCCGGCTGTACAGATACACAGGGCTGTGCTTGCCCTCTTCTTGCCTGGCACTGTGATAAATGTCCTGCTCAAGGAGACGGTGTAAGACGGTCTCCGAGATCATCTCAATCTTGAAAGGTTCCACAGCTGAAAAATGAAAGAAGAGTCAGCTCGATATTTCAACTTTGCACGCGCACATCAAAATTTGAAAGTTCACTTTTGAGTTAAACATTTCGCAGCACGTATACAGAATCATAGTGGGTACCAGCAAAATGTAAGAAACCGATCAGTTCTGAAGTCACAGCAAAAACTTTAAAGTTTGAATTGCATCATCATTGAAGGTCTGTTGTAAACTTGCACTTTTCCAGTAAATATTTCACTATGTGCTTTTAGAATTTTGATTTTGATGATTTGTTTGAGAGAAATGTTTACTCTTCCACTTTCACACAGAGATGGATTTGGAGGATTCAGGAAGTTTTCAGCATACAGTCCCAAGGAGTTAAAAGTAACCACAGAGTTGTTTTCAAGTCAATCACAAGTCCGTCACAAGTCTGGTTACAAGTACATCACCAGACAATTTGCAGATTTAATTAGTCGCATGTCATAGTGCACAAAAACTGCACATTCTTGTGATTTAGTGATTGACTTATGATAATTTGTGAGGACTTGTGAGGACTTCTGATGGAAATAGAAAGTGACGCAGGAATGCTTTTCTCACAGGTCATTTGAACAGTTTGTCACCTGACTTTAGACTGGATGAAGTGTTCATTGACTTAATTCCTAACACTTGTACCAACCTGTATTCAGAAACTGGAATATAGCAAGGGCTAGCTGTGGTGAGACTTTTGCCCGAATCACTTCGTCCTGCTGGGCGAAGATTGAATAATCTCGACGCTTTGGATTGTTGATCTTCTTCTTAGAAACGTTGTCAGCTACAAACAAGGATAAAAAGCGATGCTGAATTTTGCGTTGGCATGTTATTTAGTATTGAATATAGTATATAAATACTTTTTAAATATTTATATATGTTGAAACGATGTTTTAGACATGAGACATAATGATGTCACATTTTGTTTTCTGTGCTCTTTCTTATGGCAGCTTAATGGCTCGTCTCACCTGGGTTTCATAGGAAAGTGCATTAACCTTAACCACCCTAACTCCATCAAAATCCATCCCCCCATTTTGGTGGATTTAGGGGACTTGGTCCAGAAGGCCTGGCGTGACAAAATATTGATGGAGTATGATGGACTTGGGCCTAACGGCCTGAAGCAGTGCTAGGGGTATCCGATTGATTTTGCCTAGCTTCCTGTACTGCTATTGTCATAAAAGCCATGTGTAGCAAGTCCATGAATGTCAACCAGTGCGTCAGTGGTGGATTCCATTATGTCATGTACAGTTTTGTATTCGACGCACAGTGATTGATGGATTTTGATGGAATTGGTCCAGTTCCTAGTAAAATACGCTAGGGTGTTAGGTTTAATAAACATGGCTTGATGTCATTATGTCTCAGAGCTATTCCTACTACTTCTTACTGTAGATGTCAGTTTCGTCCACAATTTCTGACTTCAGAATTTCCTCAATGACATCTTCCAAGGTAACAAGCCCCAAGACTTCATAGAATGGATCACCTTCGCCTTCGTTGTTGACGCGGTTGACTATGGCCATGTGAGAGGAGCCTGGAAGAGTACAGACACAATATTATCAAATTCTAGTAAAAAGGCATTTTCTTACAATAATAAGCAGCAATCCAAATACCAAAATATCTTATTCTTAAGACAATAAAAAAACCATTATTTTTAATATTCCAATAAAAAAGAAGAAGTTCAAATTAATTAGATTTTCCCAGTGTAAAGCCCCCTGTTCATATGTCACAGGTCTTGATATTAATTTCTTGGTGTAACAGGGAATGTCACATTGAAACTACTTTAGTTGATGTCCTGGAATTTGCTTCTCTTCCACTTTCATTTTCACATGAAGTTTTAACCAACTCTTATTTTTCTTTCTAACAATTCTAAGACACTTGAGAAAGAATGCAAAAATGTAAAATTGAACAATCACAGCACACCTTTTAATATTTCCTTGATTCATTTTTGAATTTAGATTTTTAAATGGGCCCTAAGGCTTTCAGAAATACCTTTCTTGAATTCTGAGAGCATGACGTCCAGTGTGGTATCCTCAAACACAAAGTTGATAGGATGCTGGTAAAACTTGATGACTGTCTTCAACGGAGTGCAATCATCCGGATCCACAAATGCTAAATCTTTGACAAACAACAGGGCGACTATGTTATCCCTGGTTCCCGCATACACTGGTATCCGTGTGAAGCCTTTATTCATGATATCAGTGACCGTATTAAAGTCAAGTACAGCTTCCTCGTCCAACATGTAGCAGTCGTCCAATGGTGTCATGACACATTTCACCGGCGTCCTTTTTAGCTCCAGTGCACCTGATATGATGTCGACTTCTTCTTTTTGGAGATCTGTGTATTCATCTGTGACTTTAATCAACTCCACCAAGCGTTCCCGGTCGTAGACATTCCCGATCTCCTTTCCCAGTATGAAATCTAGGATTTTACTGATCGGGTATGCCACTGGAAACGTCACAACCATGAAAATGTAGGTCAGCCAGACTGTTCTGGCTCCCACAGCCAGTCCGTGACGGGAGCAAATGGACTGTGGGACGATTTCACCGAAAATAACGATCCCAGCAGTAGAACCGATGACTGCCATCAGTCCAGATGAAAGATCACCCAGGAGGACTGTTAGAGTGCTGTTCACAAGAACGTTCCCAAGCAGCAGGGAGCACAGCAAGTAGTTTCCAGTGTGGCGAATCGGGGCGATCTTCTTGGCGTACTGCTTCTCACGGCGGTTCCCACAATTTTGCAGGATTTTCAGCTCGGTCGGATCGAGCGCCATAAGGCCCAGATTCAACCCACTGAAGAGACCCGAGAAGGTCAACAGCAATATGATGAGAATGATTTGCAGCCACAGCGGCAAGAGCGGGGGAATGACATAAACTTGGAGCCAGCTTGCCGATCCCAGATGTGTCCAGCGTTTACCATCCAGCTTAGCACACATGTAGAGGGGATCCAGTGCTTTGAATGTTACACGCAGCAAGCCAGTAGTGTGATTATCAGAGTTGGCAGCATCTAATTCTATGGCTCCCACGACAGGATGGTCTAGCTCTTCACACGAATCTCCTTTCTCTGCATCTGTTGTGGTGAAATAAACACTCATTCCAACCCTGATATTTTCTCCGATAAGTCTCAAAGTGACTTCTTCATTTTGTGGAACCTTCAGCTGTCCCTCTGCACCTATTTCTACTCCCTCACTTGTTTTTAACAATGCAAAGATACGAGTTGCATTTCCCCTACCACTGCTGCCACTTGCCCCGGATGTGACTGGTATTGAAGCCAGCAATATTACTAAAAAATTCAAAGTGAGAAACGTCCTCACTGTTATCCTTGTAGTTCTTAAACTCTCAAATAAAACTGGGCAAGCTACGGAAAAGAACCGTGTAGTTCTTAGTGAAGAGTAAACAACGCCCATGGAGGCCGCCATCTTGGAAGTTGGAAAACGGACGTCTGGTTTTGTGGTTTCACTCAGATCAGCCGACGCGGTGTCACCAATACCATTTACAATCCTAAATAATTCATGAAATATGACATTATTTCAAGAATTTTGTCAAAATAAACGTGCTTTGTCTCGACATAAGATGTATCCTGCTTGAATCGGTCGTCGTATAGGCCTAACAAATTGATCTGACGATCTTATCCCGCTACACAAAGTGTCGATGCGGGGCCGTGGCCGGTTGACGAGCATGGAATGAATTTTTACAGAGGGCGCCCTGTGCTTAATTGCATAATTTTGCGGAAACGTACGTCATCATTTTGTGTACGTACGTAGCGCGCGTGATATCGAGTGACCGCAGCTGCCAGAGTCGTCTGGGTGGTGCGAGGGGGGAGGGATTTCCTCGGAATGTTACTCATTTTGTTCACAGATTGTGCGTTATAGTACGCAGCTTTAAAATGGTAATAGTTGTAGTAGTGTTTATTTAGTCCTTATAAGTTGTATTGTGAATAAGGCATTCGGGTTGCTCTGCATCCATGATCCAGACCATGGCATGCAGACGAAGTCGAAGTCTAGACTTCGGTTGTGTTCTTATTCCTCCATGGGTTGTGTACAAACAACGTGGAGCTACGGAGTCGACTGGTCGAGTGCATTTTCAAAGACAAAGTATTTTCTAACAAAATTGGAAATGTTTCTCAGTCCCAGATTTTAATATTGTCTTTTTCAACATTTTTGCAATGACTGACCTTCATGGTATAGTATGAAGAAAAAAAGTGGCTCAGGATGCAACATTCTTTCTGAACAGCTGAGAGCCTGAATGAAACTGGAACGGTGCATCCTGATGCCACTTTTTTCATAATAATAATATTAATAATTTAAGGAAGTGTGATAAAGAATTATATTTAGCCAGCTTTTGTTCAGTTAACGATATTAAGCTGGCTAGGTTGTACAGTGCCCTCTTTGACGCGTATTACAAGTAATCCAGTATTTTTTTTTCAAATTACCATCTTCGTTTGTGCAACACCTGTTGCCGAGTGCATAGCTTGTGTATCTCATGAGTGAGAGATCCCTCGTTCAACTTCCGGCAAGCTAGCGACATTTTCGAATTTTTTTTCATCCCAAAATTGAAGAATATTATTCTTTTATTATTTTAAATTGACTCCAACATTTAATTACATAGTATACATTTTCTGATTCGTGGCTCCGGAGGATTTTTTAAACGAAGTGGCTATCGTTACGGCAGCCGTTGTTTAGCGCCCTCTTTGATACTTTTTTGATACGCACGCAGGTATATAATTATTTGTTTCCCCACAATTTAGTGAGCAGTGCGACAGCTCAGTCAATAAAGGGTAGGATTTTGCACCGCAAGGTTGCGGGTTCGTATCTCAGTTTTGCACTCTTTTTTTTCCTTTTCTATCCTGAGGCTTTGGAGGATTTTTTTTAAAAGGGAAATAAAGTCCGAATTTCATAACGTTCAAATTCACTTTTTTCCTTCTAATTTTATATTTTCTTCTCATGTTTTTATAAAAGTTGTAGTAGTCCATAACGATAGAAAATGGGAAATGCGTTACGGCTGCCGTAAAGGGAAATAAAGTCTGAAATTGTAAAATGGTCTGATTCCCATCTTGTGAACACGAGATCTGCTGATTTACTCGTTTTTTTTTTTAATCATGAATGCCATATAACAAATAAATAACACTGTACAATTTACAAAGTTTTGTGCGGTTTGGAATTTCCTTGTTTTTTTTCTAATGTCCCAGTTGCATGCCTGTGAATACTACATTCTTTCTGGCAGGCAATCCAATTTCGATAACAGAGCACAAAAAAAAAGAAGAAAAGAAAATTCACACAGTGCTGATTCGATCCCAGGACCTTTGGCATGGTAGTCCAACGTTTGAACCAATCGAGCTACCAAAGCATTGTAGTTGGTAGGGTAGTTGTGTGATATAGATTCACAATGGTGTTTTGCAATGCCATAAGAAAAGCAGTTTAAATCCTGTTACGGCTTCTGTAACAATAGCCGCTATGGAATGAAAACTCATGCAATTGTAATGTGAAGGCCAGAGGCTACATGGTTATAGAATATTAAGTTTGGCCATTTGAAATGTTTAATCGCTGTGTAGTTACAGACCTAAGTCTAATAAATGAAAATGACCTTGTTTTGCCCCAACAATAGTTTTTGCCACTGTTATAGTTTGGAGTTAAACATCCTTGAGACTCATTTTGCGGAATTTTTGAATTTTTGAATTTTATTTGCCAGGGCTTTTTTGCCTTTCTGAAGTCCAAACTTGGCAACAACCCAAGTCGCAAGTTGCGCATTCTTCTACTGGGATTGGATAATGCTGGAAAGACGACCCTTTTACGAGGCATGGCCAAGGAAGACATCAGTCACACGACACCCACGTTGGGATTCAACATAAAAACGGTCACGACGCAGGGAGTGCACCTGAATGTGTGGGATATTGGAGGTGGGTTGCCAGATTTGCCCTTCTTGGGGTGAAACATCTTGGAAGGTGCAGGAAATGTGGGGTGTTATTAATTGGATGATATTTTCAATAGTAGCAAATGTTCAGCAGTACTTAAAGGTAGTGTGGACCATTTGCAGCTATCCAAAAGTAATCAAACAACTTATTGTCGAAAAACTTACATGTTCTTGGTTTAAAGATAGTAATGACACTAAATTCCCTGTGCGAGTATTCCTTCTGGCATGCTGTCAATTAGAAGACAACAATAAAAGGTAATTTCCAATTATTCAAGTGACACATTTTTGGAAATTTCCCTTTGTAGTTTTGTAATTGGGCCAATCTGTGAATGCGTGCAAGCATTAACATGACATACACACGTGCGCGGCTGCTGTTATTTGTCAGTTCAGTGTCTGACATGACGTAGCTACTGTATTTTTTTTGGGCTGAATAAAAATCATGTCCTGAATGCTGATTTCGAATTGTGTCACAGGAGGGCGCAATTATATTGTGACTTGGCAAGTTTTGAAGTTGAACTGAAGCCAAGATCCAGAATACATGTACATGTATTGTGTTTTCTCGAAGTATACAGCATTCACAGGGCTGAAACGTCATTAGGTTAGTTGCTAAGCATGATCCAGGGTTTGAGATTTTTTTGATTTTTTTTTAAATAAAAAAAAAAATCGGATTTATTTGATTTAAATCAGATTTTTAAAATTTAAATCAGATTTTTTTATTTTTTAACTTTCAAAATATTGATATGTCGAAAAAATTAGTCTAAATCTCCCAATTCACCCTTACACCCGTCACTAAGGAGTTTACAAGTTCCTATAATACCCATCACCCACAAAACTCCATTAATTAATAAATGTTTTTGGAAAAAAAAATGTATGGAATCAGTCATAAAAAAAACACATGATTTTATCGTCTGTTTTAGCTAGGTTTTTGTGTGTGGTTTTAATTCCTTGGGTTATTTTATGGTAATGTATTCATTTTGTCTTTTATTGGGTTTTTTTGGGTAATTTTTGTCGTTATTATATCATGTTTTTATGTATTCCAGGGCCCCCAGGGAGAACAGTTCATTGACAACTGAACACGAATAAATAAAAATAAATAAATAAATAAAAACAAAAACATTCACAAATGAAAATTGGTCCATTCTACCTTTAGGAAGTGGATCCAAACTTTACAATGTCATACATGTCGAGTGTAACAGGGATAGCAAAAAGGAAATGGGTCAACTCGTACCCGAGTTAACTCGTACCCGAGTCAACTCGTACCCCAAAATTGACACCCAAGTCAAGTCGTACCCGAGTTAGGTCGTACCCGAGTCAAGTCGTACCCCGATCAACTCGTACCCGAGTCAAGTCGTACCCGAGTCGACTCGTACCCGAGTCAACTCGTACCCGCACTCGCTGGTCAACGTGGTCGTACCGTGCACTGAGTGACATCGTTTTTGCCGGGCCCGTGCGCGCACTCGCCGGTCCACGTGGTCGTCCGTGCACGGTGACATCGTTTTTGTCGGGCCTGTGCGCGCACTCATCGGTCAACGTGGTCGTACCGTGCACGGTGATATCGTTTTCGCCGAGCCTGTGCGCACACTCGCCGGTCAAAGTGGTTGTGCGTGCACGGTGTTTTTGCCGTCGCGTAGTTAGTGTCGGAACCTTCGCCGTTTTTCAACGGCATTAGGCCTTGGTGTAAGTTGTAGTTGTACATATTTAATACGGGGCTAATTTTCATACTTCAAATAAATGTTCTACCCAAAGTATGCATGCTTTTATCAATTTATTTTATTTTTATATTACAGATGATCCTGTGGTTTTCCGATGAACCATTTTCTGCTGCTCGAACCGATCGATCGGATGGTCTAGATCTAGCTGTCACACAGTTCATGATGAATCGAATCGGATGTCAAGTTTCGAGGACAAAACCCGATTAGCTCAGTTTTGTTTAAGATAATAAAACTTTCTCTTGCACTTGAATTACAATTTGCTAATGTCAAACAATCTTTCACACCCAAGGATCAACTAACAAATTGGTCCCCTAAAACTTATAGAAAGAGCATCTCTGAATGAAACGAGCCACCATTTTCCTTTATCGTGTTTACTTCCTTGATGCCTCAAATGTAAACAAATAATTAAAAATCCTACATTTCTGTTGTTACCAAAATAATATTCTAGTTGAACTTATCGCAGAAACTTTATTTAAGCTGCACAAGATTTTTTTAACGACATTTACCGAACTAATTGTACAAAAAATGACCAACATATTAAAGAATCATTATAAATTAAATAACGATGTCCGTGTGACTCTTTTAAGTTTCCTGTAATATATTTTCTCTTCAGATTTGTACTTTCAGGGCCCCCAATCTTCCCAAAGAGATTTGTGCCATGTGCAGTTATTATTCAATAAATGATGCCAAAAATGGAGTGAGTGAACGTTGAAAAATATTACTTTTACATTACAAAATTCATTTTTTAATAGCAGCTTTCTTTAAAAGAAAAAAGGTCTAAAATACTAAATTCGTAAAAAGAAAACTATGCCCTTAAAACACCTTAGAACAAAAAAAAGATGTAGCAGTTCGCACAGTCACTCCGCAATCTCAGTGATCCAGGGTCTCTGAAAAAAGAAAGGAAAAACATCATTACTAAGAGAAAATACTACACAAATTTTAAAATAACACATCTGACGATCTGGATGAAAAGTGAAATTTACCGTTTATCAGCGAGGGCTCCGTCGACTCGCGAGTACCACACTGATGCCGTTTTGAAAATGTTCTCCACGCAGTACCCGTCCGTTCGCGATGAAGCCCTTGCTGATGAACGGTACATTTTCCCTTTTCATCCAGATTGTGAGCAACATTTGATACCACCGCCTTCAACTAATCCTTGAACTTTATTTGTATTTCTGGCGGCGTAACTACTATTTCTCAGTCGCCGTTTTTGAGGGTAAAATCGGAAGTTTTGTTAACCATCCATCCGTACTTCCAAACTAAAAAAGGAGGGGAGTACGAGTTGACCTAGGTGCGAGTTGACCCGGGTACGAGTCAACTCGGGTACGAGTTAACCTGGGTACGAGTTAACTCGGGTACGAGTTAACTTGGATACGAGTTGACTCGGGTACGAGTTGACTCGAGTACGAGTTGACTCGGATACGAGTTAACTCGGGTACGAGTTGACCCAAAATCAGGAAAAAGAGTGGACCCCAAATTTATAGAAAGACTCATGTAGGAGACGCAACATCTACTGTACTTGCATGGACTGAGTCCATTTATTGTATATTGAAAAACTCTACTGCAATACATTTTATAACCTTGGAGGGTCATATGTCTTAAAGGAACGTCTGGTAAATTGGGAACTTAAACAAGTTGCATCCAAATGTCGGCCATCTGACAAGTTTTGTAAAATGCACTTTTACCTGATTGCCATTCCTATTTCTTGATACCCAACCACAGGTCTGTCCAATGGAATTCATAAACTTTTCTTTTGTTTTGCAGGACAGAAAACAATCCGTCCATACTGGAAACAGTACTATGAGAAAACAGACGTTCTCATCTATGTGATAGACAGTGCAGATAGCACGCGCTTGGAAGAAACTGGAGAGGTATAGCATTCATATTGACTGGCAATGAGGTCACTAGTGCATGCACTGTACACCCCAAGGGATTGTGAGTGACCACAAGATGGTTGTATTCACCAAGGTTTTAAGCGTTTACCTCTCATGATGAGTCCTGATAATCTTCACCATGTTCAGGGGTTGCTGTAGTAAGTAGTGAAGTATGTGATGGGCCAAAATGACCAATCAGGCCGGTGTTTTGTCTCTTGTTTCTGTGTCATGAAATGACCGAGATGCCAGTCCATTGCAGGTTACTGCCCAGCTAATGCCAATCCCCATTTATACTCCCAAGTGGAGAGAGGCAAGTGGGGATGAACCCTAACCACTAGACCGCGCACTCCCCTACAGGGTTCTGTGACCTGTCAAAATTGTTGAGTGTAGTGCCCAACTAGGCAACTGACTTTGCATCTTTTAATTTTTTTTTCCACAGGAGCTAAGCCAGCTACTGGAAGAAGAGAAACTCTCTGGCGTTCCGCTGCTGGTTTTTGCTAATAAGCAGGACTTGATCAGTGCTGCGACAGCCGCTGATATCGCAGAGGGCTTGAATCTACATACCATCAGGGACCGAGCGTGGCAAATCTGCGCCTGCTCAGCAATGACTGGGGAGGGTGTAGAGGTAAATACTTAAGTTTTATTTACTCATATGTTTTTTTTAATATTTATTTTTCGGCAATTCGCCGGAATAGCCCTTGGAAGTCTTACGACTTACTTCCAGTGGGGTCCCTTGGTAAAAGATGAGGAAGAAATGACAGTTTAGTTGTAGGAGGAAAACCCCGTACAAACCTGATGAATCAGGCAGGGACTGAAACCTGAGCCACATGATGTCCTAGGTAGGATTCAAAACCAGCGTCACTGAGGTGGAAGGCACAAGCACTTCAGACACCACTAATTAAGACCTTATGAAGTTACTGCAGTGAAGGGCAAAACCCAGAATTGAATTCAAGAGAGCTCATTACATGTTGTTCCTCTTTTTCTTTCTTCAAACTTGACACAAGACCATTCATTAATGAAATAAATTTGTTTTGTTTCTTATAGGAGGGCATGGATTGGATAGTGCACACTGTCAAATCTAGATAGCACCCAACACATCCCTATGTACACTGCAGGACATGCGATGCAATGAAATCGAGACCTGAAATCTGCAGGATACCATTGTCAATGGACCCTTCCTGCCTGTCGTAATTTGTGCGCATTGACCAATCAGATCAAGACTTTGGGTCATGTGACCATGTGGTGAAACTCAGGCCGCATCCATATCTCTAGTTTTAGAGCTAATGGCTAGGTCTTCGCCCCTTACCACTACGTGGGAACAAGCTGACAATAGACAAAGCTGTAGTTATGGAAGCGCATTTAGGAACTGTAAGAAATTTACACAAACCAAAGGTACATGTAGGCTGGGCATGGCCCAATCAGGAATGGTCCATTGGTCTCGCCATTCCGACTCTACAATTTTAACTCCTTCACATGTGGTCTGTCCTACATGGAAAGTGTGAGAATGCTGTGTATGATTTTGAATTTTTTGCATCAGAAGGCAAAGATGGACCAAAATTTGGATCCCTAAAAAAGCCTCACAAGTGGCTTTTACGTGGTGAACTAGGTATTGGTATGTAGTTTCACCATGATTAAAGTCAATTTGAGATCAAAGTTGTCTTTGAAAAAATGTATTTATTTAAAAAAAGAATAAATTTGAAGTGGGTGAGATTCCTAAAATAGGTAGGTCCATATCCATACCGTCTTTGAGTCTTGCTGGATTGCAAACATGTTTCTAGATTTTAAAGTTCTTTTCTATCATCATGTAGTCTTGTATTTACAGCTACATGTATATGGCTTTAGGCTGGTTTTACAGCTAGAATTTTAAGTAGTGTAATGTCAATTGTTAAAGCTTCTCTTGCCATAGCATCATTTTTAATAGCCTTTGCACACCGACAAGTCCAAATGCAGTCATGCAAATGTGTGCTAAGTGGGGAGGACTCAGGACTCCGGTGATGTTATATTTGTGCTAGCCATGCCTTTAATGTTATTTTGTGGCCGTTAAATTTCGTCAAGAAGAATTGTAATTGTAGACAAACTTCAACAAAATCTTTTTGCATTTGTGATTTGATAATCAGCCAATGCATTTTTGAATATGTATTAAAATGTACAGTTTACCTTTAGAACATTATGTATCTTTCCAGAATGTAAACAAAATGTAAGCCATACTTAATGTTTAATTGAAGTCGCATTTAATTTTATTCTTCTGATGCAAAGATTTTTTTCTTTGGTTTATAGTGATTAGAAATCTTTCTTTACCAAATTTCTAAGCTATTTTTATTCCCTGACTGTAAAGCCGGAGGGTGATATCGCGATAGCATATTCCTTCCGTCTGTCTGTGCATCTTTATGGTGTAAATCGAGGACACACACGTGCAACATCATCGATGAATTGAGGACAGGAACCCAATCGAGAACAACCTCGATTAGAAAACGTGTACAAAACCAATGACAGCTGTTGCAAAAAGGAGTACATGTACAAAGGAAAAAGAAGAGAGGAACAATAGAAAATCTTTGACTTACACCATAAACAAACCTCTGTGTGTGTGTTATTTTTGGTTACCACGATAACTTGAGTGAGAAATACTTTACTTAGGAACTTGAAATTTGGTTTGTGTGGGTTGTTCTTTTTAGTCTTATAAGAAGCCTATTGTTTTAGGGTCGAGGGGTCAAAGTCACTATTGCTTAAACAAAAGGAATCTTTAAGCCTCATAAGTCCCAAATTTCGGACTTATGAGGCGTCGGACCTATGAGGCATAAGTCCGACGCCTCATAAGTCCCAAATTTCGGACTTATGAGGCGTCGGACCTATGAGGCATCAGACTTATGATACAGCCCCTTCAATTTTGGTTAGGTAAACTGACAAGTGTTAGTACTAACTGACTGTATAAAAATTGCCAACATGCCAGGGGGATTGCGCAAGTTTCACTTGCAGTATTTTTTATGTATTAAAAGTCACAGATGGAATAGATTGTTTGCACTGCAGCCTTCTCTGATATATGAGGTTTTCGCTTTAATTCCACACGGATAAGCATTGTGTAGACCTCTCTATTTCTTGTTATTACATTTTAATTTCAAATCCACCTAATTGACCCCTACAAGTTTTCATGTTGAAAGAGAAACATGCTATTACTGCCACTATATGCCAGATTAAAGTAATGCTGGAGTGAAGTTCAGTGTAAAAAGAGATGTAAACATACTTCTTGAAATATGTACACGTATAAATGTACCTGGTGTGGTGCTGATCAGAGCGTGCTTTTTCATATAAATGCATACATGTAAAAACAAATCTAATTTTTTCTAAATGACAACTTGTTTAAAATTATTTCGAAACCTTTTTTGCAGCTGATCTCTAAAATTACATTTTTTAAAGAAATTAAAACAAAGTGTTTGTGTCTCTATGATAAAATTTGGTATGGATGAAATTGAATGTTTATCATAGGGAAATCCCAATCGCCCACCCCCACCCCCCACCCCCAACCCCCACCCCCAACCCCCACCCCAAAAAGGAAATTTTCATGCGTGCCTCCCACCGGAAAACCCCTCTTAGACCACGCCCACAAAAGTCGTTTCTCAAAGTTCTGTCCACGTCCGTCTGATATCAGACTCGTTGTTTGAAGAAGGCCAGCCAGTGTCTTTGGTCGGAACCAGTCTACACTACACACAAAGCTGCACATTTCAAAATCAAAAGGCGTGTGAACGAGACACCGGTAAGCGTAGTTTTTCCTCGGAAAACTTCCCGCTGTGGAACAATTTAAGGGATTTGAGTCTGTGGTATTTATGTGAGATTTTTATTGGTCAATGAGCATTGCTAAATTTAGGCATGTTAGGGTGAAGTTTGAAATAATGGCAGGGTTACTGTTGTGTTGCCCCTGTGTGCGTGGTATTTTCCCGACGGCGGCACTAGTTAGAATAGAATGAGCGCTTATTCTTCAGATTGCGTGCTCATTCTTAAGAATGCGTGCTCATTCTTAAGATTGCGTGATTTGCAAGAAAGCGCACAACAGCACCTTGCCAACTCCGAGTCGGCAACTGCCAACTCGGCACCTTAATAAAAGCCAACTCGGCACCTAGCCGACTCGGCACCTAGGCTAGCCGACTCGGCACCTGACCAACTCGGCACCTCCCATGTACTGTACACATGACATTTGACAAAGTATTTTCAAACAAAATTTGAAATGTTTCTCAGTTCCAGTTCAAATCTATAAGTAAAAATAAAATCATTGTTCATCTATGATCTTATAAAAGACGTTTTTCTATAGGGCCTAGCGCCTACTTGTCAATTAATTTTCCTTTTCTAAAAAAAAAAATATGGGGTTACAATGTATGTCTTGCATGCGGAAACAGCCGATAACGCGTACGCATGTTCCGTGTTGCCGCGTTGTGTGAAGCGGGTTTACCCTGAAGCGGGATTGGAACTGTATTTTTTTGCTCGTGCCATCACAGCAGGCCATCTGATCATGTGGGTCAGGACGTGAATTTTTTTCTCCCAAACGACATCCGTATATGGGTGTACGCTATGGCGTTTTGGACTTGAACAAGAGAAGAAATTATGAAATGAGAAAAAAAAATGAATTTGAACATTACGAAATTCGGACTTTATTTCCCTTTTAAAAAAAATCTTTCAAAGCCTCAGGTTAGAAAAGGACAAAATTTCGGGTGCAAAACCGAGATTCGAACTCAGTGCAAAATCCTACGTTCTATCTACTGAGCTGTCGCACTGCTCGCCAAAATGTGGGGAAACAAATAATTATATACCTGCGTGCGTAACATAAAACTATCCTAGAGGGTGCTAAACAACCATGTATGCTGATCAGGATGTCGTTTGGGAGAAAAAAATTGCGGCCAGGACCTAGCGGTCAACCGGAAAAGAAAATCATAACTTTTTTGAAATGAAAGATAAAACTCTGAAAACTGATTCAAAACAAATGGTTGTTTATATATTAAGGATTCCAATGATATTGAACAAACAAAAAATTTTGTTCGGTTTTGAAAACTTAGTTATAAAAAATAAACATATTTTGACACCTGAAATGACTGAACATGAAATATCAGAAAATTGAAATAATTAAAATTGTATTAGCGCTTAGTTCTTGGCTTACAAAATAATTAACCAGGGGAGAGCATGCAAATAATTATGAAAAATATAATTTAAACGGCTAGTTACTGACAGAGCTAAAAATTCAGACAGTGTACCACTACGATGGGACACCGTAGTCTACTAGTATAGGCAATGTAAAAAACTACTGGGTGCAAGGGGGTAAAATTGGAACATACTCACAAGACTATGCAGACCACTGAACCCTTTGGCATGAAGTAATGGTTGTGGTGGTGGTGGTGCTAAGTGAAGTACAATAGCGCCTTGCACATAAAGTAGGCTCCCTCCTTCAGCCATACATGTACGGAACTTAGAAAAATATGGAACTAAAATGCACACCACCATCCACCACCATGCCCCAGTCACAAGTCCACACCATACTGGGCTTTCAAAGGGGTTTTATAGGGCTGGGTCAAAATATGCATAAGGAATTTCAAGATTAGGAATGCTAACACAGTGTGTCTTTCATGCTTGGAAATATTTGCATAAACACCAAGTACAGAGGAACTGGGGCAAGGAACTTATATCCCTAGCACTGTGGAGTAAACAATAAAGACTACCAATGAGCATTCCATCTGGGTTTTTTTTTTTTTTTTTTACTGTAGCCCAAATACTAGCTATTGTGGTTTACAGTACCGGTAGGTTAAGTTGAAAAAAAGTAATGGTAAACTCTGAAATATTTTTGTGGCATTAATCTGACTTCAGAACAGGTGCAATGCATGACCACTATGGATTACTGTGGCCAAATCTGTATAGTTTAAAGGTGCAATTGGAACCATAATAAAATCAAATTTTGTTACAGTAATATTTTCCTATATACCCATGTACATGTACCAAGATTCAGCTTCTAGATCAATTCAATCTCAAGATATGAGTCCTTAAAGTCAGCAATTTATTCTATGGGCCAGTCAGATATTTTCCCTCCAATTCCTCCAAAGCTAGCCACGGATTACGAAGAAGAAATTGAAATCTACTTCAATAAACAGTTGGATTTGATTAAAAACATATAAGTGAATGAAAGTATTAAAAAACTAGACTTACATTGTGGACAAACACTGGGCTGTTTCTGCAACTTTTTTTTTAGACATGTGACATGTAAAGTTTCAAGTATAAGTTCCATCCAGGAAGGATGGGTAGGTCTGTTTATTATAAATGGTGGCATATAAGGCCCCCAAAAAATCTGGTTTCTGGTATGCGTGCGCGTCGCCATAGCCATGCGCGTCGGCAAAATGAAAAAGTTTATTCCTCCACAAAACCCCAAACAAACCAACCATAAAAAGGACTAAAACTTAAAAGACAAAAGGAAACATTAAAAACAAAAGAATTTTGCATTTGCTGTAAAGTCAACTTTGTTTGAAGAAAAGGAACATCTTGTTCATTTGTATTGACTGTATTCCATTGCCAGTGATCCACTGATACACCACCGCCATCATGCCTGAAGTATCCAACGAGTACAAGCTGAACCAGTGTGCAAGTGATGGCATCTCGTCAGTCAAGTTTGGTCCCAATACATCCCAGTTCCTGCTGGTGTCCTCCTGGGATGAAACTGTCCGCTTGTATGACATTGAAGCTAACGTCATGCGCACCAAGTACAATCATACCCATGCAGTGCTGGACTGTTGCTTCTATGTAAGGCTCATTTTAGGTTAATAGCGGTGATATAGTCTAAAATACTTATGATGGATCACAAGTCATCAGAATCCATCAAAAGTCTTCCAGACCCAAGTCAACTCACAAGCTATTCAAATGAGCTGTGCCAAAGGCGTTACTTTATTTGTTGTTCATCCCCTCTTACTTGTGAGTTGAGACGGGGCTTGTGGACTGAGTTGTGATGGATTCAACTACAACAGTGTGATGGTCTGGTTAGGTTCATATAGCAAAATTGCACCTGTTTGAAACTGGAGTTCTAAAGTTTTGCCAAACCAAATTATTCTAAAGATTAGAATTACGTTTTGACAATTACAACAATACGTTGAAAGAGAGACTGTGCAGTCATTTCTAATGACTCCAGAGTCCAGGCTTTGGGCATGTTTGTTTCGCACAGATCTGGATTGCAGAGAAAAAGTGGTATTTTATTTACAGTTGAAGCATCAAATGAGCTTTTGTGACAATTTCTCTTCAAACTTCTTTTACTGTAGAATGTATTTTAGTGATTAAAAATAGTACGAATGCTTTACCTTTTTTGGATATTATAGTTAGCTTATCCTAAAAAAAACCCTTCTGGGTACAGAATCTGAAGCAGAGAACATTCTTGTGTGCCTAAATGTTAAAGGATTCGATGAGCGAGAGTGGTTCTGTTTGTTTTCGCACGGCGCTGGATCACATGATCTCAGTCGGGATCTGGAATGAAACAAACAGGCCCCCTCAGACAACTTACCGCTTACACGCTTTACAGAATGAAGCTTGATGGACACATCTATATTTGTGCACAAACCTATGGAAAACTGGAATAAAACAGTTACTACAATTGGCATATATTTTATTTTAGCTTAATTTTATAAGGCTAAATATTAGTTTCATTTCAATAAAAAAGAAACTTGAGACAACAGTTTGGTATTGTCATAACTCTCACAACTGTTGCCTTAAAGAATGTTATATTTCAATCTGCAAATACAGGACCAAACACATACATACAGCGCAGGTCTGGACCACACATTAAAGACATTTGACATCAACACAAATACGGGTAAGATATTTGGCCAATATATCGTTATTTCAAGATTTGAATGAGTTTGCTACGCAAATAAGCCATTCAGCAGCAGATTTCATTTTCGAAAACCCTCGTCGAGGGACATACCACATGCCGCCACTGGTTCAGGCATATTGTGCAAAGTACGCATTACTTATTTTATTCTGAATGAGCACAAACCTTGACATCAATGCTTGAGCATCAGGCGTCATCGGCAATGCTTTGGTCTCCCCACACCCTCGCTATGAAACTGTTGAGAGGGTACTTGTGCACAGAGTTCATAGACTACATGGCATAATGCAAAGAGGGTTAAAATGACACTAAATTGGTGGTTTTTTTTTGTTCCTGTACAGAGAGTGTGGTTGGTACCCACGAGGCACCGGTGAAGTGTGTCGAGTACTGTCCAGATGTCAACGTCATTGTGACGGGCAGCTGGGACCAGACGGTCAAGTTGTGGGATCCACGCACACCGTGCAATGCTGGGTCCTTCTCACAGCCTGATAAGGTGAGTTGTATAACCTCAAAACATTTAGCTCATTTATTTATTTATTTTCCACTCGGCAAACACATGTATTATGATGTATTCCTTTTTTTTGTGGCCCAATCCTGTAAAAAATACTTGAAGTATAGGGTGAGTAAAAAAAAGGAAACCCAAATGGCAGGACCATTTTCTCAATAAAGTTCTGCATGTAGCACTTTCAAAAACTAGTTGAAAGCCAATTAATATGCTTTCTATTGGTACTCGTGTACTTTTCAAGTTACAGAATGTTAAACACAACCATCGTTTTTAAGTTCTGTCCCAAGGATCACAAAAACAGGTGAGCGTTCTTTCAGCAAAACAAGAATAATTCACACACATCCCTATGTGGACAGAACTTTAACACAGTGGTTGTGTTTGAAATTCTGTAACTTAAAAAGTACATAGCAGTGATTTGAATGATTCTTGTACTAAGTGAAAGCTTATTAATTGGGCTTTCATATCCTAGATTTTGATAGTGATACATGCAGAACTTCATAAAAAAAATTGGTCCTGCCATTTGGGTTTCTTTTTTTTTGACTTGCCCTGTATAGTAAAAATTTGAGCTGCGAGCCTTACAATCCAGTAGTTTTCGCTATGAACAGTTTTTGTGTTTAATTTTGTATCTAGTAAAAATGCAATGTAAGAACTTACTGAAATGTTTTAAAGAGAATTAAAAATGGGTCCTTTATTTTACGCAATCTGCCTTCCAGTTTTACTCTTACAAAGTATCAAACCTATTTAATTTGCAAAGAAAGGTATTAAGTTGATCACATTAAGGTTTAATTCATACATTTTTTTCAGTGATCATCCATTGGTATGTTATTTTTGTTAACCATAAACATTATCTAAAATGAATTATGTGTGAGGTTTTCAATACGCTGCCAAGCCAAGATCAGTGCTTTGCCTACATGCGACAGTCGGACAAGCGGCTGCTTTTGTATGCCGTTTAAACCGCGTGTGAACTTTTTAACATGTTTAACAAGTTAAACTTGAGTGTCCACCCTTAACCCAATGTCTCTCTCTTAACAATGCAGGTTTACACCATGGCAGTGTCAGGCGACCGACTTATTGTAGGCACGGCCGGCCGCAAGGTCTTGGTTTGGGACCTGCGCAACATGGGCTACGTCCAGCAGCGGCGCGACTCCAGCCTCAAGTACCAGACTCGCTGTATCCGTTCATTCCCCAGCAAGCAGGGCTACGTACTGAGCAGCATTGAGGGCCGAGTTGCCGTGGAATATCTGGACCCTAGCCCCGAGGTGCAGAAGAAGAAGTACGCCTTCAAGTGTCACAGGCTAAAGGTAAGGTTTTTAAAAAAATTTGGCTTCTATTGCTCAGTCTGATTTGATATATTTTGCTACATTCACTTTTTTACAAATTGTTCTGTTGATTTATATTGATGTAAGTATTTGGAAAATCTTCACCCCTAGGTGGATGGGATTGAGAACATCTACCCCGTCAATGCAATCGCATTCCATAATCTCCACAACACATTCGCCACGGGGGGCTCGGACGGTTTCGTAAACATCTGGGATGGGTTCAACAAGAAACGCTTGTGCCAGTTTCACCGCTACCCAACGACTATATCCTCACTGGCTTTCAGGTGAGTCCAAAATAAAAGTACAATAGACTGTAAAATATTTATGGTTAAAAAATGCTGCTTTGACTGTTTTTGCTAAAAATAAAAGAAGCAAAAGAAAATCTGGTGGATTGGAAAATGTGTATCACAATTATTCATACATGTAACTTTACAACAACAGATTGTTTCTTTAATCCGGAGTGCAACAGACCAAATTGTTTTGACCAATCACTGCTGTGACTATGCAGCCAAATGCTTCACAAAAGCCTGATATACGTGCACTTTATACACACAACAAAATACTGTGTGGAATTGAGGAAGTGAGATGCATGTGTCGTGGACCAATGTCCAACGTACATGTAGGTGGGGCATATGGCAATTATGGCATATCTCCACTGACTTTCTTTCTAAATTCTCTCCCTTTCCAGCAAGGATGGGTCAGTTCTGGCCATCGCGTCGTCGTACATGTTTGAAGAAGGAGAACAGGATCATCCGGAAGATGCTATCTATATCCGAAGAGTTACAGACCAAGAGACCAAACCAAAGTAGGAAAAGAAGTCCAAGTAGGAACAAAAGCCCAAGTAGGAAAAGAAACCCAAGAAGGAAAAAAATAATCTAAGCTAGCTATTGACAGTCAGTTTTTGTTAGTTACACTAGAATTGTAATAATTACCGGCTTTAATAAAAAACATCCTTATACTTGCAGGCATACTGACATTTAAATAACTTCAAGCCTAAGTTGTCCCTCAGGGCTTTTTTCCTGCTTTTTTTGTGATGAATGAATTGTAAAACTGTAAATATTCAGTAACTAGTAATGATTTGATGTTCCTTACAAATAAAAACATGCCGCTTTCTAGGGGCTGTTGTAAAATAAAGCATTTCGTCACCTTCGTTTAAACAGTATTGATTTCGAATGCATGTTGTTAATCATCCCCCTCGCTCAAAAAAATTCCACTTAACTTATTTTTATCCATACATTTAGACATACATAGCCTTGCTCAAGGCGTTCGTCACTATCGTCTGCATGGTAACCGGCGGCCAAATATCCTCGCAGCCTGCTAACTCGTTATTTTTTTGTGTGCAGTGCAAAAATACAGCGCGAACAGCGAACTCCTGTGGTCGCTATATGCAAATCAACTGGACCCGGATCCAGTTGACTTGTCCATTAATAGTAGCTAATTTTTTTTGGCACTGCACACACTCGCAGTACAGCTAATGAGTATGTGGGCAGCGAGGATAAAGTTTGGCAGCCGGTTACCATGCGGACGGTGAATGCCTTGGCCAAGGCTAATATACATGTGACCTGTCACCACAACATGAGCTTGAAGTCGGAAATTGCCATTTTGCAGTACAGGGGGGCAAAGCCAAAATTTGAAGGGTCATCAATTTTTGTTTCCAGGTGAATCTTAATCTGTAAGTTCTCTTTTAGCTTTCTCAATTTTTATTGTTTTGTCAAACATCTTTAAAACCTATTTTCATCCCGTTTTATTAGTTGACTGTTCATTCACTGTAACACAACTGTTGGATTTTTTTAAATGCCATTTTGTCGAGAATCAGTTTTACAACTTCAAGTAATTGGTGGTTTATATTTCCGTTACTGAAGTCAGCACCCCTAAATATTATATACCATTGGAAAGCTCTTGTTCTGCAGAATCCAAATAAATAGATATCTCAGTTCTTAAAAAGTCTGACTTTAAGCTCATTTTGTGACAACAGATCACATATAGATATCTACACTCAAGGAAAAAAGAAACGCACCACTGATTTTTTTTTAGTTTTAGCCCGAATGGCATTTACAGTTCAATAATTAACATTCGCGTCAAGAACAGCTGTAATTCGTCGCCTCATGGATCGACAGTAATGTCGCAGCTGGTCCTGTGGGATAGCAGCCCACTCTTTCTCCAGTGCCGCCCTCAGCTGCTGTTGTGTCTCTAGGGGATGATCTCGTTGTCGGATGTGACAACTGAGCAAGTCCCACACATTCTCGATGGGGTTCAAATCCGGATTGAGAGCTGGCCATGGCAACACCTCGACATCGTTCTCCTCCAGGAAGTCGGCGCACACGCGAGCCACATGGGGACGGGCGTTGTCCTGCTGGAACACAGCACGACCCCCAACTCGCTCCAGTAAGGGCAGTACAATTGGGTCCAGGATCTCGTCACGGTAGCGGGCAGCATTGAGGTTTCCTTCGATGAAAACCAAGTCAGTGCGTTGATTGGCCGAGGTGGGACAGCCGGTTGGCACGGTCTTGCGCAGCGGTCGTGACCCGCGGCCTGCCAGCTTGGGGACGATCTGCGGAGGTGCCGGTAGTGTTGTAGCGCTGTTCAAGACGCACAATCGTTGAGTGGTGGACCCCGAACAGCCTGGCCACTGCCCGTCAGTTCCTTCCGGCTTGGAGCATGCCAATGGCTCGGTCTCTCTCTAGATACAAGTGTTTTTGGCGTCATTTTGGTGTCTTTTTATAGGCAAGGGTTGCGTTCAGGAAATGAATGGTCAAACACATATCTGGGAGTCACTCATGTGTAACCATTAGTATAAAATACAAAAACACAGTTTTTGGCACTCACCCAAATCACTCAACCGGAACGCAATAAATACACATTGACGTTTATCTCTAAAATGCTCAAAATCTAGAACATGCACCATTTTTACAATGCCGGTCCTACTTCCTAAAAATATGAGAATTGTTATGTGGTGCGTTTCTTTTATCCTTGAGTGTATAATTCACAAGAGTCAAGTCTGAAAATATGTTTTTAGTTAAAGCTCAGTCCATCATTTGCAGCTATCTAAATAGTAACTGACGTAATTATTGTTGAAAAGCATACTAGGTTTTAAGATAGTAATGGGACTAAACTCCCCGTGAAATTATTCTTCATGGCAAGCTGTTATTTTGAAGTAATCGATGAAAAAAGGCCTTTCCAACCATGCGTCTATAGAGAGGCATCATTGGAAATTTCTGTTAGTAATTAGTTTTTTATTCGGCGAAGCGCTCACAAGTGTTGACACAACACACGTGCGTGCAGTTACTATAATTTGTCGGTTCAGTGCGCGACATCATGTAACTGCAATCTGCTGAGTGAGAATGTGTCTCGGACGCTGAATTCAGGCCCAATTCAAAACATGACTCAGCAACTTTGGATTTGCTATCGAGATCATAGAATAGTGACTGTGTTTTCTCGGAATATACAGCATTCACTGAGCTGAAACTTCATCAGGTTAGTTGTTCAGCACCCTTCCTTAGATTTGAGCGCTTTTGTTGCTTCAAACGAACATAATGCACAAAGTACAAATGATGGATACTACCTTTAACATAGGTGTGATGCCAATCAACCATTTTGGACAAAGCACCCACAGCCCCGTTTATTCTATTCCAGCACAACTTCAACAAACAACAATTTCCCAACAATTAATGTTTTTTATTTCCGACTTTTGCTTCTGCTGGATACTGCAACAATCTCCACTACGGGACATGTAAGTTGCAGGCAACAACATAATAATTTGACCACAAGTACAGTAATTTGGGTTGTTGGAGTGGCGCACCCAAGGGAGGGCTTGAGCCCCCCCCCCCCCAAAGAGGTTGTCAATTTTTTTTTTGGTCCCACGATTTGACCTTGGTGATATGTTTGTGGCCTATTTTTGAGTAGTATAATAGGGGTGTTAGTGGCACCACAAACTTCACAATAGTCTGGCCCCCGAAAAAAACACCCAATTTTGTTCTGCGCCTATTAATCTGCGGCCAAACATTTTGGGCAATATTTGTTCAAAAAAAAAAAATCTACTTCCAAAAAAATTGAAAAAAAAATTTGAGCCCTCCCCCAAGCCAAATCCTAAGTGCACAACTGGGTAGTTAGGAGTACAAATAGTATTAATGCAAATTGGACATTACAATTCACAGCTCAAAATGGTTTCAACAATACATTAAAGTTAAGACAAAAGAACATTATCTGATAATGAAGTATTTGACTGCCATGTGTAGCAAGCCATAAATCATGAATAATGCTATTTGGTTTGTGACTGATTTACACGAACATGAGCATACTGAAATGGATGCATACCTTGTACTACAAGCACAGCCATTGACACTTCATGCATGCAGTAGACATTTTTCTTATTGGATACTGGCACTGCAGCTCTGCCAACAATCTTGACAATGGTGATGTGTATTACTAGTGATTCCACCCTGCAAATGAAAGTCATCCTTGCAGATCTTTCATAAGTTTCCAAACCAAAAGCTTACAGGAACTCTTGGCACACAAGTGGTCCGCAGTCTGCATGTGTCGCCCTTGTCAAAAAATTGTAAACGATGACCTCAAATGACCTCTAGATGACCTGTAGTGGGGGTGCTGTGGTCCAATGGTAACGGTGTTCAGTGCGTGACATCACGCAGCTGCCATCGACTGAATAGGAACCTGTCCCGGACGCTCATTTGGGCGCAAATCAAAAGACGACTCCGCAAATTTTGAACTGAAATCGAAAACCTAGAATATTGTTTTCTTGGAATATGCAGCATTCACTGAGCTGAAACTTCATCAGGCTAGTTGTAAAGCACCCTTCTTTAGATTTTGAGCAATTTCTTTAAGTTTTCTCAAATTAAGGTATCTTTCTTATTCATACATGGGAATTTATATTTGTAATTTAATATTTTTAATTTTAAAAATTATGTTAAAATAATATTTCGGACAACTTTAATTTTTTTGTCATACTTTTATACCACAGGCAAACAAACCCACACTTTCTTTTAGCAATGGTTCGGCCTTTCCAAAAGGTCAGTTGAAATCAGGGACTGTTTACATGATTTTGGTACTTCCTACAGGTTTTATTCATATGAAGCACATCTATGAGTTCGGATTAACAAAAATTTAGACGGCGCACAAAGTACAAGTTTGTTGCATGAAGGTCTTTTCATATTATGTGTTTCCCCCCATTTTTTCCCCTTAAATTCCTTGCCTTCACCAACAAAATATTATATACATGTACATATATTAAAATATCCATTCTTCAAGACGACATCTTTTGCCAAACATAAATTTAAAAGGGTGATGACTGTTTAATTTTTTCAACTTTTCTCCTCACACTGAACAAAAAGATCAATTTTTTATACAGCAACCACTTTTGGTTGTTTAACATGCATGTGAAAGGGTGCACAAAAGCAAGGCATGTTAGACTGGCACCTCTGATGCAGTCACCCGCTTCATAAACAATCCATAACCACTGGGTCTTGAAACCAGACCAAGATGGCTGCCACAGTCGAAAGTCTCATTGGTTCACTCGATACACCATCATGATACATCTTCCAACATGGAGGGGCTTGTGTACATTAATGTGGAATGCTTGTGAGTCCGACTAACACTGACATGTATTCCACACTGGTCGAGGTAAATGCCAATTAAAATCGTCTCCTTTCTTTCTACTGGATAACACAACAGGAATTCGTCTTTTTTGCCTGCCACAGAGAAAAAGAAACATGCAGTCACACATCTTCTTTACCATACAATTCAACACACCTTCTTTACAATACAATCCAGCAATGTGTCCGAACTAATCTATTCAATCCTTCGTCACTATGTATTTTTGCTATAAACCTTCCTGAATTGCCCCCCCCCCCAAAGAATAATTGAAAACAGAATATGAAAAGTAGTAGTAACGTCTTCGTCAATTTTCATTTAAATAACTTGTAAGTTGACTTTGGACCAGATGACTTGTGATAAACTTGTTAGGACTTGACAACAAACTTTGTGTCTCACTTAACTTTATTTGTAATCGCCATATTGCCATTTTAAGGGCGTTTTGGTGCCTTTATGGTTTTTATGCTAATGCAAATTTCTGTATTAATCCAATCTGTGGTGTCATTCTAGGCAGAAATTTAATTTCACATCTGCGTGACTGAAAAGTCACCAGAATTTTAGGGCATTGCTGTGTTTTTGGGGTCTGTCTTCAAATTATGAATGGAATTATATGGATAAGAAAATATTGGAAGTATGAACAGGAAGAACATACCGTTTTATAGAATGTCTTGGACTGTACACTAAGGTCGTTGGATTTGGCTACGAGGTCATCAAGCTTTTCGCCACGCTGTAACATGGCGTCTATTGTATCGTGCTGCCAACAAAAACAAACAAAGTCAGAACTTGAATTTCAGTTTACAAATATTTAAACTACAGGGCTAGTAAATGCAAATATTTTACTGGATCAAAAACGTTTTTTTTCCCATTAACCCTTACCCTACTTGACCCTCCAATGCATGCCAATTGTGCCTCAAGAAAATCTCCTATGTTTTTTGCATGGCCCTCCAATATCTGCCATGTCATTTCAAGGGTAACTGGACAGGCACTCCAATACATGCCACAGAGAACAATGAGAGTCCTCTGATAACAAAGTGAGTGCCCCCAGCTGGTCAGTATCAGGCACCCTCCAGGGCCTCCAACTCCTGCCAATTGGAGCCTTCACTGTTAAGACTTGTTATCTGCCAAATAACTGCAGCTGGAGGGCATTGGCATAACCAACTGACATGCAGTAAACTACCCTCAGAGAGTAAGGGTTAACTAACGTTGAAATACACGTACATGTATTAAAGAAAATGCATTTATCTGAAAGGTTTAAGTCAAGAAATTTACATGAAAACCCTTGTTCACGATTCATACAAATTGTACCAAAGAGGAAAGTAATTCTAAAAGATGAACATTCTCACTTGGTAAAATGAGAGTTAAAATGGAGCATTTGATGTTTACTTCCCTGATCCATCAGATTATTGGCCAATGACAGAAGTGTATTTGGCTCATAAATATGTATGAGGGTGATGATTGGCCACTCACCATGATGACTTTTGTTTCATCCAGGTCACTCTGAAGTCTCATCATAGGGTCTGCCTGGGATGGGTTCTGAGGTGAAATTGATTAATAAAGTTGGGACAAGGACAAACGTGACAAAATCCTAAGAAATCAGTCTTAAAGGCATATTACGGCCTGGAATGTGCCCAATTGGGCTATAAAACATGTTTTAAACGAAAAGATATTAAACAGAAAGAGCATCAAAAAGGAGAATATAAATGTCCACACTACCATCCTTTCAAAAATGGGCATTTTTGTGTTATTCTTGTGAGAACAATGCAAGAACGAAGTTTGGGGGTCACAATTTTGTCCCTGAAAAATCAAGCTGTTCAGTGCTAGTTGTGATCCAGCCGCACAGTGGTTTGCATAGTGGTTTGGACGTCCATCTGTTTATTTGTAATGTGTCACCTATACCACACACACAACGTGTACGCTGCATTGAACAGACACGAACTTGTAATACATATAGGTATGCCACAAAATGTCCATCGCGCCCGATGTAAACAACCAGGTTATTTTGTCTTTTCTTGGGAATGGTAAGACATCAGGTTTGTCTCCTTTCAACCACAGCTGTAATTAAACAATCCAACATTTTTTTGGATTTCAGGCCGTAATGCCACTTTAATGGCAATGTTTCGCTTATTAATTTTTCACATGCATGGGGAGCGCATAATTTCCACTTATTTAATTTTGATTTATCGCCAAGTTTGGCATTGGATATTACATGTATGTGGATTTTTTTGTGATAATTCGCAATTGGCCGGTATACTCCACAAAATTCTCTCGACTTATTTCCAGCGGGGTGCCTTGGTAGAAGATGTGGAAGGAAAATTCAGTTTTAGTGGTGGGAGGAAAACCCCAGAATAATCTGCTAGGAAACACCCACGGACTCAGATAGGGACTGAAAACACAATCCACATATTGGCTTGGGTGATTCGAACCCCGGTCACAGCGTTAGAAGGTGAGGAAAGTACCACTACGGCAACCTGATCCCATAAAACAGGTGAAATGATGACTATTCAGATTGATTCAAATTGTGTAATATTCATTTAAAAAAACATTTTCTCAAAAACTCACTTGGTACAGGGCAAGGTATTCCTCCAACTTCTTGAACGTTATCGAGTTCTCAGCTGCACTGGGCCACGTGCTGGGGGATACCTCAGTTGCAAATTCATCTAAGGCCTGCAGATAAGAACAAGCAGCAGGCCAAGAAATTGAGGCATAGAGGATAAAACTTTGAGTCTTGCTCTTGTTAACAGGAGTATTCTCCTGAGAACAAGAACAACACAAAGTGCATCTACAGGGTGTATCGCCAAAACCCCCCAAAATACTCAATAATAAATACTGGTTTGTATGTTACAAATTTTGAACTTGATAAGGCCAAAAAAAAATAGTTCTGTTTCCGATTACATGGTATTTGAAAATAGGATAGGTAGGTAGGGAAAAAAAAATTTGCCAATTTTTTTTGTGTACGATCATATGGAGGCGTCTGCATGTAGTCAAGGGTAAAAGGTAAAAATTGATGGTTTTGGGTGTTTCTTTTCCTCATTTTTCCAATAAAAAAATTAGGGTAGGGGCTGTTAGAATAGGGTAGGTAGGGAAACCGGAAGCAGAACTATTTTTTTTTTGCCTCATTGTTGATGTGGTTGTATCTGAAAGGGTTGTTTATCAGCTTTTCATTGATACTTAACATGCATTCTTGCAATCATGGACGACAGAGCTCAATCTTGTCTAAAAATAATCTTATTACCACAATCTACCGGTATCACTAAAAAAGAGATTTCGCTTTACCTTGCTCATAAACCTAAACGCAACTCTTGAAGGATACTCGTGATCTGCGATGACAACTCCCGATAAACAGTCACTTCGGACGTATGTGTGACAGTTGTACTCTGCCATATCAAAAAGCATAACCACACAATAAGATAAAATTGGTAAACAAACTCCATACTTGTAATCAAATCAGTCACAAACCACTTGAAGTCACAAGCTATTCCAATGAACTGTGACAAAGGCATTCCCCCAACCTGGACATTATCACGCAGTGAAGACTGGGTCCTCACACCGTTATTCCCATTAATAAATACCTTTTAATGAAATAAACAGTTAAAATGCTCAAATTTTGTGACTTTTCTTTCAGCGATATTTCCAGACTTTTTGTGTTCATGTTGAGGGGCCATATTTTAGATTATGCCTGTGATATGCTACCCTGTCTTTTTAGCATATTCAGTGTGTTATTCAA
The DNA here is from genome assembly GCF_015706575.1 of Patiria miniata. NCBI lineage: Eukaryota > Metazoa > Echinodermata > Asteroidea > Valvatida > Asterinidae > Patiria > Patiria miniata. The sequence goes on from NW_024037071.1 coordinate 6,659,949, forward strand.
CTTCATTGCATTATGACTGACATCCAGGGTGTGCCCCTCTGCTGCCAAAGCGAAACAAATTACATTTTTTTTTTAAATGTTGTTTCCTGACGGAGGAAGCGGGAATTTTGTTTACAGTTCTCGCGTTTACAGAGATGCTCAGTTTAAAAGTAAACATGTCTGAGGGCGACATGTTTACGGAAAATAAATCACAGATCGACGCTTTTGACGTAAACAACCTCAGTACTAACATGTTCATAGCTGCCAACTTTTCAAAATCCCAATTAGTAATCAACCCGCGCGGTCATTTTCAACTGCTCGTTTTATCAAAAGCTTTACCAACATTGAGTACAGATACATGGTTTACATGTACACATACATGTGCATACCCTTGTTGTTGTGAATAATAATGTACTGGAGGCCAAAAGATAATTAAAAAAAATAATTAAAAATTTTTTAAAAAAATATATATATTTTTTTTTTAAATTTATTTTGTTTCAATGTCTGTATTTGTTTGTTGAAGTCAAATAAATATTAACAATAATAACGTGCGCATATTTTTTTGAGATGCATGTTATCGATGTGGAGTTTCGAGTTCGTATCAATGTTTACACACGTTGATTTAGGGCCACCGTATGCAATAGAAATATCCCGTCAACATACCTTGCAAACGCATGCTGATTTATCTTTTCTGGACGTTGTGACAAACTTAAACTCTATTACCAATTATTCCAACCATAATCCTATTAAATTCCATGATTAAAATCTCACACTGATAGACTCATCCCAGCAAAAAGCGACCAAATGTGCTCACGATCGTCACTGAAAAGTACTCACAATTCACATACAGTACACACAACCACACATCCACGAGATGCAGCACACAAATGACACACCATTGACAAATAGTTTTAGTCTGGTCCTCAAGTACTCCACTGCGCACACTGCATTGATGTCTATCAGGTGCTTGACTGCATTCTTATTAGACTTGTCACCAGTCCATCCATTATCGCGACATTTCGCCAGAAGTTTTCGGTCAAAAACGATACTTTACAAGTATTTTTTTTTCGTTAGGTAGAAAATGGGAAATTCGTAATGTTTTAGTGGCATATCGTATTTTCGTAATTAAACAAACAATTCGTAAAAATTACGAAAAATTTGTAACAGTTGGCAGCTATGCATGTTGTGTACAGATTTATTCCGCGCAAGCATAACAACCATATTGCATACGCACGCGTAAGTCTTCACATGACGGTGGTTGAGCGCATGTGTACTGCTGTATTGTTACAAGCTACTGTAGGATTGTTGTACATTTTGCCAATCACTGGTTTACATGACGCTGGAACAAAGCTGGTTCAGGGGCCATTTATTCGCCTGTTTTTGAAGCCGATTTTAATTCTCCGGTTCGTTAGTGTGATGTCAGTTCAGTTTAAACCACGCCCACGAGCCATTAAGTAGCTTTGGAACCACTGGAACCAGAAGCTAACGCAACTCGTGTGTTTATCCAATGGGTGCTAGTAATCAGTGGTGGGCGCGCATGTATGACGTTTTTACTAATGCATCGGATATCACATTTTAATGCACCCCCACGGAATCGAGTCTCGACAAATCAGAAGCTATCAACTCTCCAAGGTATTTATGAATACTGGTTTATCCTATTTATTGATGCTCAATAATTGTGTTGTGTAAAAACACAAAGGAAAGTCAACTCAACAGATTTCGAATGAACAAACAAAATAAACACAAAACTGGCAAAGTAAACCACCATCCTGTAGTGAATGGCTGTCATCTTTGCTAGTGTGTGATCCCACTGCTGTAACAACACCCATACAATACAATTACTTCAATGAAATGCTATTAAGCAAGCCAATTATCAAACATAAACCTTGTTCTTTCACTGTAGACCTGAGGCCTGGCTGTGTCCTTTCCACCACAATTCGAGATGTGAACTTCATAAACTCTTGAACACTAATAAGACAAAAAATATAAAAAAGACAACAATTCAATCTATGTAGTTCTAGTTATGCTGACCCAGACAAAATTGCTAAGTTTTACCCTTAACCATGTTAACTCCTAGGCATTCTTGCTGGGGCCTTTTGATTATCAAAAGAACAATCATCTGTATTCTTGTGAAAGAACTCCTTCTCTGAAGTCACGGCTCTTGTCAGCTCTGCTGTCCTACTACTACATGTACATTTTACTTCATGGAAAACATATAACTACAGTGAAACTGACAGAAATTCAATTAAAAAAAACAGAGCCTACATGACGAATAAATAGAAACTTTTTAAAACTTACTAAACGTGAACTTGGAATCTTCTTCAATTTTGAGCAATATCAAAATTAATTGAAAATATTTGGTCACATCCAAATTACTTGACAAAAGTGTTGGCATTTAGACATGTGTCTATTGCAGGCATGCAACTTTTCCTCGGATCAGCTGATTTCCTCTTTTTTTACTTCCCATGTGTGCCATTGAAAATAGAAAAACACTGTACAAAGTCTGGGAAAAATTTGAATTTCCTCTTTTTTTGGTGATTTCCCAGTTGCATGCCTGCTATTGGCATGATTGGAAAAGGATTGAACTGCTTCAATAGGCGTACATGTACGTGCAATTGCCGGCCGTAGCTGAGCACTAGACTTCTTCCTTATGCCCTGTCTACTGCACATGTGGGCAACAACAAATGCGCCTCTCTTCAAAGCCACTCTGCATGTCCCAACCATGCATGTTATACATGCGAGCATGTTGGACATTATTCAGCACTGTGTAATTAAGGCAGAAGTCTATTGGGACGCTGTCTTACCTGCTTTTCTGGAAGTAACCGAATGATGTTAGATTATAGGCACTGGATAAGGAAACCACTTTGGGTTGGCCCTTGTACAGCACAGTGATGGCATAAAGCTTCATCCTACTACCGCTTAGAGACCTTTCACTTCTAAAACCAAGTCTGGATTAATGACCGCCGCCTGGCGTTACCGGCACCTGACTGCCGCCTGACGTTACTGACCCGCCTGGAAATAATTCCCAAGAATTCACTGTTGAGATGAAGAAATGATAACAAAAAAGTACGAGTTGTAAGGAATTTTGGAATGGTACTAAATTTAAATATACCAAGTGCATGAATTAAAGAAAAAACAGGAAAAAGAAGGTGGGCTGTAAAAAAGGAAGTGAGTAGGGTGGAGAAACTGGTTTAGTTTGTTTTATTTAGCCTAAAATTGATGGGCAAAAACAATCTTAAAAAGAGAAGGCCACCCATCCAATGTTCAATGCTTCTGATTTAAAAATCTGAGCCACAGTGTATCAATGAATATTTTGAGATTTCAGGATGTAGTCACAGAACTAGGCTCTAGCAAGGATATAAGGGCCCTAAAAACAAACATATTTTTGCTCATTTCACATATGCTCATTTCACAATATAATAAAGCATGAAAGATGTTGTGTCTAGTTTTTTTGTTATAGATGTCTTTGACAACAGGTGCCTTTGTAGGCCCGAAGACCCGATATACATGTAGAAGGCGCCGGCTGAATGGTCATAATCTCGAGGTCAAGACACAGTTTTTGTTTTGCTTAAATCCCCGAATCTGCTCACATACCATAGACCCTTGCTTTGCAAGGGGTATTCCATGACTAATGTACGTAATACCCTCTGATCAGCATAAACCCTACGCGATGGTATGTCAACTTAGAGACAATGTTGTGCACTGTTGCGTGACTGAGTGATGCGCAGATCGATGCATGCAAGTGTTAACAGTCTCAGTTTTCCCAATATGCTGATCTTTCAGAAAGGCAAATGTTGGTAAAATAAGGATGGGCGAAATAATTAATGACCCTCCCATTTGCCAAAAAACATCATTTTTTTTCATGCTGAAGGCGCTATCACCATTTCTACTATATAAAGCTACTTCCAATGTTCAAAAGTCTACAAAATTTGTTGACACTGGGTTGACGACCGTTGACACTTGTTGAAGTCAGTTGACGCATTAGGACCCTAGAAAATATGGAACTCTTTTGGCTGGAATTACCTCAGTCCTATATGTTATCATTGGGTTGTTGTACTAGGGCTGGAGGAAGCTTTCAACACGGACTAGCATCTTTAAATTTTTATTTTGAAAATGTGCCATTTTGTTCCGGTGACACATTAATTCCCCTTGGGAGTTGGGACTCACCCAAACCTTGTCTGGCATAACCACTACACAGGTCCTTAAAGAAAATAACGATCCACGATGTGTACAAAGGAATGTCAAAGCGCGGTTGATTTCAATGCACAGCACACGCACCAGTAAAACTTGCCAACTGCGCCCTGAAGCGGCGTAGCGCACACCTGACGACTTTTTGTCGGCAAACTTCGGCTGCCGTTCTACTACAATCGTGATGGGAGAGACAAGCCTGCATTTGGACTACTATCGCCTGACCACGTCCAAATGTTAAAAAAGGCAATTTGAAGACTCCTAGTTACTCGGACTAGGGCTGAGGTAGCCCCACTTGTGTGGCCTCTGTATTGCTGCGCTGTATGTTTAATAGGCCACACGTCTGGTTTCTCAACCTACTGAGGAGTTTTAATAGTCCGAAGCTGGCGCATACATGGACTTAAGAAAGCTGTCTAAACTTTTTCAAAAATACATGTAAGTAGGAAAGATTCCCATGTCTGCCAGCACTAATTTTTCCCTTTAGTGACCTATCAGCATAATAATATGCCCTAAAAAAAAATATCAAATTTAGCACTAGCACTGGGAAAATATTGAAGTATTCACAGCGATCATGTATCTACGGGCCCGATTCCTATATAAGGGAACAAAATCCACTTTTAAATTATTTGACCAACCAAACTAGTTGGCTACATTAAGAACATAAAAGTATGTCATAGATAAAGGGCAGGGTTTTTCATTTTTGAGTGAAATTTGGGGGTAAAATGCCGATGACAACGACAAAACGCAACACGAAAATAAAGTCTTAAAGATGACGATCACCGCGCGATATACCATTTACCATGTGTACCCTCACGAGCACGCAAGTCCCGCTACACGGCACCAACTAGCCCGTAATTAAAACCACGTAGGAAAATCGTTGCTTTTTTCAGATGTCTATTTTTCGTAAAATTTCGATACGCAAACGTGTGCAAACGAATCTGGAAATTTCATGAAAAACAGACCTCTGAAAAAAGGCAGCACTTTCTGATTAGCCTATAAAGAGTGCAAGTATGTTTCTAAAGCAAAAATAAACTACAATTTAAGCCTAAATGTGAAAATCAAAATTTGACAAAGTTCGACATGTTCTTGTACATGTTCCAAGTGTCAATGATGAGTGTGGCCTTTATTTACGCATGGAGGTAGAATTCTACCTCCATGATTTACGGAGGCAGTCCAGTGAATTCGCCACATTGGGCTAGAGCTATGAGGCATGTGTCTGTGAGGTAACTCCACTCTCCAGCTAGAACTCTTTCAGTTAATTCATATTATTCGTTCAACTTAAAAAACTCACACTTTCGTCTCTTAAATGACTCTGGAATGTTAGCACTTGACGATCGAGCCAGGTTTACGGAGAAAAACAATCGAATCGAGCACAAATTTTGTACAGCTTCCGACTCGGTACACGGTACATGTATATGTACATGCACCGATCATATGGAGCTAGCTGTACAAACGTACGTACGTACGTACGTGTACATTGACAGAACACGTCACTGGAAATTAGGTTGGCGACAAAGATGACTAATTCGCCTGTCGTTCGTTTCGAATAAATATAAGGTGGGAATCTAGACGTATTATCAAGTCTTTTGGGGTTGGTATGGACTGCCACAGAGGAAAAGAAAGAAAATACAAAGTAAGTCAACAATCGTACGTCGCATTTGTCGACCCAGCAGTAGGCGTGGTAATGCTATGACCCTTATCACAACACCAGCGCGCGTGAGGGCCATAAAACAAGGAGCGGGTATCAGGTCAACTCGACCATTTGCCAACTCGACTGTGACCAACTTGACCATTTACCAACTCAACCGGTGTGGCATAACATCAAAAGCTGAGAAATATAAAACTGCTCAAGTCCACTTTTCCCCAATTATTATTATTATACTGTATTTTAAGAGTATGAGTACGAGTACTTTGCCATGAGTACGAGTACGAGTACATGAATTTTTTCTTGCGAGTACGAGTACATTTTCCATGAGTACGAGTACGGAAAAAGTACTCGAGTACGAATACGAGTACGAGTACTACAACACAGGATACAAAGATCCCTGGTTCGAATCCACGGCGTCCCTGCTCTTTTTCATCGACTGTTTTTTCTCTTCTCAGTGAATTTATAGTTGAGATAATTTTATTTTTAGGGAAAAAAAAACGAGAACCTAAGTGTCTTGTAATGATTCAAAGGAAAACTGAGTTATGCATGACTTTGGAGCATCCCGCCCTTGCCCTTTTTTTCGTTGAAAAGCGTAGTAGGAAAATCTGTGAAACTAATCTGTTTTGTAAATATTCAACTCCCGTCAGTTGCTCTGGCTCCGTTTCGAATTCACGAAGGGTCGAAATGCATATTATTCGACGCTCAAAATGTGTCCACATATGGTCCGCAATGAAAAAGAAATCACATCCGGTATGGAATGTATCTATGAGAAAGTTTCCAGATAGCTTTTGCATACATTGGCTATAACCGCGGTCTTAAACTGCAGGAGCTAGCTGCTTTATACATAGGTCATGAAAAAATTACCCAGAATGCCATCCCCGCTTCCTTTACATAAATTGGCAACCAATTTGAATTTTTAATAAACCATGAATAATAATAATTATTTGAAGCTCATCAGCCCTCCAGCGCCCTGTTTGCAGGGCGGTGGGTACGAGCGAACGGCTGCCTAGGCCTGACCTGAGATTCATCAGAAATAGTCAGAATCTTTTGGCCTAGGAACCAGACTACTGCAGCCATGTCTTTATAAATAGGTCATGATAAGTTACCCAGAATGCCATCCCCACTTCCTTCACAAGATTCTGCGAGCTCACCAGCCATCCTCACAGCCTTTAGTCAAGGCCGGCCGCGTGGCCATACCCGGACGTGTGGCGCCCCGGATGCTGCAACATTTTTTATTGAAGCCGTAACAATTGTCCCAAAGTAGGTGAAAAATAAATATCTACATCTTGGCACCAAAAAGCTACAATATTAGCATCTACTTCGAAGATTTTAAATGCGATGTCGTTATTTTCGCGAAATAAAACAAACCCCAAAAAACCGAAGGCCTCTTTTATTGAACGAAAGCCAGCAACCAGCGAAAAAGGGGTCCAAAATAAAGTTTGTTTTCTGCAATCAAGTAAGTTAAGCTAAATATTAAGGACTGCCATGAAAACATCAATTAGACTTTTGTATTCCCTTTGATTTCAAAAGAGCAAACCCCTTAACTCACCTGAAAATGGGGGGATTCCCTGGTGGATTTACTGAACACGGAGTAGTTTTTGCACTCAACTGCACAATTATTATAACACAGCACGCGGGGTTCGCAATGGACCGATCCAGTAAGCACCTCCCCATTGTATTCTGACCAATCACAGCCGTGATTTATGTCCGACATTGCGCGCACAAAAGTCCGACATACGTGCACACGCGTATGATGCGCACGGCAGGAAAATTATGCAGTGTGGCATTGGAGAGGAGCACGTCTTAAATTGCCCCCGTGCGTAGTGGGAGGGGCTTACTGGATCGGTCCATTCAAACCGTAGGCCTACCACGCCGACGCGTGATTGGCCCGTTCGTTCCCGCGTGTACATTTCCTACGGACGGAGATATATGCGTACGTAAGTGCCTGCTATGGATTTGTGCACACGTCGCCCTGAAAACAGCGGTGCGACGGATGCCTTGGAACATTCTGATAATTGTTTTCATTTGGCGTTCTATACCCTCATTAACCCGGAAGAGCACGGTCTTGATACCTGTATCGGCTAGCGTTTATTTCACATCGCCTAGATAACCTGAACCATATACTAATCAGATCGCTGAAAAAACACTAGTATAGCAACCATTTTGTCCGATAGTCCGAGAAAGTCCTATAAATTTTTATTTTTTATTTTATTGGATTGAAATGTTGGCTGGATGTTAAGCTTGACTGGCAACACAAGTCTGTCAAAAATTGAGATACAATGTTGAGATTATCGGCGTCAATATATTTTTTGGTAACACCGACAAGCTTCCAAAATGCACGGTGTCCAGAAAATCGGCCTTACAATTAAAAAGAAACACAATCACACCTATGTCATTATATCACACAATAACCCAAAAGTATTTGTTTAATTGGATTAAAATTTGACCATGACTGGCAACACAAGCAGGTAAAATATGAGAGAAAACACGCAGATTATCGGCTTCAATATAATTTTTAGTAACAAAGATAATTATGCATCCAAAGTGAAATCACGGTCTAAACCGAAAATCGGCATAACAACTTATCAGAAAAAACCCAATATCACACCTATGTCGCATGATAATTAAAAAAAACCCATTTATTTCATTGGGTTGAAATGTTGGCTGGATCATTTGACCATGACTCTACACAAGCCTGTTAAATATTGACAGCAACAGAAAATCGGCCTTATAGGCCTAATTAAACAGAATCACAATCACAAGATAACTGAAAAACTGTCTGACGTTCGGATTTGACTGAAATTTTTCCGAGAGGATGAGCATGTCCGAACAAGCATATTTAATACTGAAAGAAACAAACAGATTATCTGCGTCAATATATTTTGGTAACACCGAAACTGCAAAAATGAAGTCACGGTTTTAAGAAAATCGGCCTTACTATTAAACAGAAACACCTATTTCACTCGATAACCTATTTGTTTTATTGGACTGACATTTTTGCTAGAGGTCAGTTGAGCATGACTGGCAACAAAAGCATGTTAAATATTGAGAGAAAACACACAGATCAACCCGGGGGGTCCTGTCATTTTCTTTAAATAGAAATTCCTTAACAAATAATTCGACCCCCCCCCATAGTGGTAATAATGTCCGCCTGTGCAAAACATACAGACAGAGCCAGCTTGGTTATGTGGTATTTGTACACTATTCTGTAATATAGTGTAAATAATCGTCGGATTTGAACAGCGCCCCCATCCTAGCTCCCTTTTCGATTTTCGGAGGCCGAGTGTCCGGAGGAAAAAACCTGTCTACATTGTATACTTTTTTGCTGATGACGACCCCCCCCCCCCGCGAAAAGTCCTGGATCGGCCCCTGCTGGCAACACAAGCGTATATTTAGGGGAAACACGCAGATTGGCGTCAATATAATTTTTACTTACACGGACAAAACCCATCACGCAAAAGTGAAGTCGCGTTGTACAGAAAACATAGGCGTAGCCAGCGGGGGTGGGGGGGGGGGGGGGGGGGGGAGGGGAGTAAGGGGGTATTTACCCCCCCCCATTTACCCCCCCCCCCAATATTTTGTAAAGACTGCATTTTTCCATTCAAATGCCTTTTATTCAAAGGGCTTACCCCCCCCCCAATAATTTGTAAAGAGTGCTCTTTTTTTTACGAAGAGCCCTTTTTCTGAACAAGTGCCCTTTAAAAAAAAAAAAGTGGTGCCCTTTTTGTGGCATCTGCCGTTTTGGATGCCTTTTTCAGAATTTTGCACATGTATCGCCCTGGAAAGCACCATATATTGGCCCTTTGTGTGCATAATTGTCGGTTTTGAACAGCGCCCCCGTCGACAAATGGTACCAGCCCCCCCCCCCTTAACCCCCCCCCCCCCCACCCCGCTTTTTGATTTTACGGAGGCCAAGTGTCCGGAGAAAAAACCTGTCTACATTTCACAACAGATGTACAAGTGCCCTTTTCAAAAATATTTAACCCCCCCCAATAAAAATGACCGTGCTACGCCCCTGGAAAATCGGCCTAACTACTTAACAGAAATACAACCACACCTATGTCATGATGATTACCCCGAAACTAGTTTATTGGATTGAAATGCTGGCTGGATGTTTAGCATGACTGGCAAGACAAGCCTGTTAATCCTAAAAGGGCCGGGTTATTTTGACCATCCCTTAGCCGGGGGGAAGATCTCGGCCATCGAATGACGAAAAATTGTGAAACTCGATACATGCATAGAGCAAATCATCATTGGAATTATGGCTAATTAATTATTCATATGTACCGTACGTATAGTAATTGTGCTCTGTGTGCACGACGTATATGAGAAAGTTCAGTTTTCACGGCGAGTAGCGCCGGAAAATTGTTCGCTGCGCGACAACCCGTGGTCCGATTTTTATGTTTTGGTATTAAAAGATGCGCAAGGCTCGAGGCTAAAAAGTCACAACAGCTCGGGTCGCGAAAAAAAATTCCAAGGCTATCGCGGAAAAAGTTGAGGGGGGGGGAGGCGGATTCCGCCCCGGCCCTTTTAGGGTTAAATAATTATTGACATAAAATAAAATTGAAATTACCGGCGTCATTACAATTTTTTGTAACCCCGACAAAACTGGCAAAATGAAGTCACGCTGTCCAGAAAATCGTCCTTACTACTTGACAGAAAAACAATCACAACTAGAGGTTGTAGGAACAACCACACGGTGTTGGGCCATGGATTACCTCAAACTTTGACACACACATCAACTCAAAATATGCATGTTTAAATCCATGTTTGACTTTTCAACATGCCGCCAGAGGGCGCTCTAACATTTGATGACGTCACCTGTAAAATTCTTGCACAGTACTGCCAAGGCAGACACTCGAATCGTTTCAATTAATAAGGCACTTCCGGTTTTGACCGGAAGGAATTAGGGTCACGTGATTTTGCACTTAAAACCAGAAATGAAGACCCTGCAATATTTTATCGATTGCCATAAAAAATCAAATCTGTAGCAGTTGATTTTATATTGATTGTCAAAGATTAAATATGGAAATATTTATTTGCTTGTAATAATATTATTATCCATTTGTTTTTCGCGCACAGAAATCTAGAAATCTTTGATTGCTTGTAAAATGATACTTGATCACGTCGTTGTGACGTCATTACCAGAAACCTCCAGAGCTATATTTACTGTGCTGTATACAGCCAAATCTTGATTATATCTATCACGGTATATTTTCTAGCAATTTTTTAAGGTTTAAAGGTCTTTTTATTGTAACTTCCGGTCTGATGACGTAATCAATTTGTTTTTTTCGCGCACAGGTGTTGTCTGCATTATGGTCATCATGTACATTAATTTTGAAGCGATTACCGCAAACTTCGCAACAGACATCACCAATAATTTTTTTGAAAGGTCAATCCAGGCAGACACTTAAATTGTTTAAAAGCAAGTTCATATCTTTTTCCACTTTTAAATTATTAGGCACTTCCAGTTTCGACCGGAAGGAAGGGTCACGTGATTTTACGCGCACAAGATAAAATGAAGATCATGTATTACCATGTCGATTCCCGCAAATTTCAGGTTCCGGTCTCTCACGATTGATTTTATATGGAATTTCAAAGATTAAATTTATTAAACTTTCGAGTGACGTCACGTGACCCATGATGGCGTCTTGATTACGTAATTGCAAAAAACCACATCGGCGGTGGATTGGGCATTCATGTATTGACAAATGAAGTTCATATATGTTTCCATTTTTCCAAACAGTTCTGGAGAAGGATTTGCTGAGAATATGCTGAGAACAAAAACAGTTAATTCTTACAAAACCAATAGGTGTTGGGCTCAAGGCCCAACACCTTACTATGTCACACGATAACATAAATATTACAAGGAGGTTATACAGACAGTCTGAAATTTAAAGAGGGAACTTACCAATATGGTCATGACAGCAGTATCCTCGTAACTAGCAAAGCATATCGTAGTCAACACACCGGGGTGGAACTGTGTCACAGGTGAAAGAAAGTCCCCCTTAATGCTTTTTTCGTCTAACTCAAAAACTACGCACATCTTGCTCTAATTACAACTGATCAGTTCAGAAATTAATTAGCAATCCAGCCATACTCTTTGTTTGGCCCGTGATAGTGTACAAAATCATGCAATTCATGACAAATGGTACCGAAAACAGTTGCACTGTTGTGTACTTGCAAGTTGTGGTTCACACTCACCTTGCAAGTATACATTAGGGTATTGCTGGATTGCTAAGGAATTTCTATACTGATTAGTCGTTATTTGAGCGAGAGGTGCTCAGTAGTTTTTGAGTTGGACAAAAAAGTATTGGAAGGGGGATTTTCTTTTTTGGTTGAGTGTATTCTTACTTGTGTGTGACTGATTCAAAAGTAACGCGCATGGCACAAAGCACTCACTGGAGCGTAACATCACAATTTCAAGTATTTGCTGATCTGGGCTACGACTTCTAGAGGGTTTAATGTCTGGACTCTGACATGCTTAAAACATGAAGAAATTTTTCTTCTTATATTTATTTTGTAGGTTTCAAATGAAATTTAGGAGGATGTGTTGATTGGTATGGGATAGAGAAGAGTGCCGACACTTCTTCCAAAAAGAGATATCTTTCCACATGGTGTTACCCGCAAACTGTATAATTTATCTCATCCGCCATGCAAAGCTTCAAGTCATTATATAAGAGTGCCCACCTTAATTCATTTCCGTGTTGCTCCATTTCATTGTTTTGGCGGGGGGCGTGGGAACCTCCTAAGGGATATTTTTTTTTGTTTTGGGGGGGGGGGGGGGGGCGGAGAACCTCCCAAGGGTAACTTTTTTTGGTCGAAATACAGTACCTTCGTTCTGATTTCATGGCGAAAAGTAACAGTCACTCTTCCAAGCCGATTCTTCCCAGATATTTAGTCTCCCAAATGAAACTGTCAAATGTAACTGGTGAATGTACATGATACTGTGCTTAGGGTTAGGGTAATGGTTAGGGTTAGGGTTAGGGGTTAGGGGTTAGGGTTAGGGTTAGGGTTAGGGTTAGGGGTTAGGGTTAGGGTTAGGGTTAGGGGTTAGGGGTTAGGGTTAGGGTTAGGGTTAGGGTTAGAGTTAATTAGGCCGACCTCGGAGTATAAGGTCGGTGACCCCTGAGGTTCAAGGTCATGACCCCCCGCAACTGTTGGTGGGGTCACAAGGTTATGCTCCCTAGGGGTCAAAGGTCACGGGGTCAAAGGTTACTGCACAAAGTATAGGAAACAAACTTTGAGAGGTCATAACCTTTGACCCCTGGGGAGCATAACATTGTGACTATGTCAAAAACTTTTGGGGGAGGTCATGACCTCTGACCTTAAAGGTCAAGGTCATAGGTCATTGGGGTCAGGAGTTATGGCCAAAAGTTGTCTATTTCCGACACCCCAAAATAAAGAAATACATAAGAAATTCTTAAATGGTCTGAAACGTGTAAAAAACATATAAGTCAATATGGGTCAAATATATGGGAATGGGTTAGTACTTGGTCGTTTTTTCAAGTGTGTGTATGCGTTAACACATAGGGCAAGGGCTTGTGCACAAACCCTATGGCAATTCGACTTTGTACACATATCAATGGAAGTACTGGATGCACGCCAGTATTTGGGATGTATTAGAGCATGAGGGACGAGTTGGCACCCTGGTCCCGAGTTATTCGTTTTGGGCGGTCTGCAGGACCGTACCTAGGCACGGATACCCAGTTTTTGACCCTATTTGACCCTATGATAGTGTTATTGGACCGTTAAAAGACTACCCTAACCCCTTTTACCCTGATTCGACTGTATTTACCCTATTTGAGACGGTTTAACAATATTTCGGGCGATTTTACCCTACATCACAGCGTATAACCCTACCCCTATAGCTAATCCCTCTATTTCCGACACCCTAGCCCTACCCCTATGTAATATCCGTCTATTTGCGACAGCTAGCCCCATCCCTATGCCAAATCCCTCTATTTCCGACACCCTAGCCCTTCCCCTATGTAATATCCGTCTATTTCCGACAGCTAGCCCCATCCCTATGCCAAATCCCTCTATGTCCGACACCCTAGCCCTAACTCTATGGAATATTCGTCTATTTCCGACACCCAAAATAAAGAAAAACATAAGAAATTCAAAAATATCAGGAAAAACATCAGCTATTCAAAAATGTCAGGAAAAACATAAGAAATTCATAAAACAAAGAAAAATTAACCCAAACCCTAATAACAAAGAAAAACATAAGAACCCTAAGAAAAAAGAAAAACATTAGAAATAGGGTTTGATGTACGGTTAGGGTTAGGGTTAGGGGTTAGGGTTAGGGGTTAGGGGTTAGGGTTAGGGTTAGGGTTAGAGGGGTTAGGGTTAGGGTTAGGGTTAGGGGTTAGGGTTAGGGTTAGGGTTAGGGTTAGGGTTAGGGTTAGGGTTAGGGTTAGGGTTAGGGTTAGGGTTAGGGTTAGGGTTAGGGTTAGAGTTAAGGGATCTTCTGTAGGCCGACCTCGGAGTATAAGGTCGGTGACCCCTGAGGTCAAAGGTCATGACCCCCCGCAACTGTTGGTGGGGTCACAAGGTTATGCTCCCTAGGGGTCAAAGGTCACGGGGTCAAAGGTTACTGCACAAAGTATAGGAAAAAAACTTTGAGAGGTCATAACCTTTGACCCCTGGGGAGCATAACATTGTGACTAGGTCAAAATCTTTCGGGGGAGGTCATGACCTCTGACCCCAAAGGTCAAGGTCATAGGTCATTGGGGTCAGGAGTTATGGCCAAAAGTTGTCTATTTCCGACACCCCAAAATAAAGAAAAACATAAGAAATTCTAAAATGGTCTGAAACGTGTAAAAAACATATAAGTCAATATGGGTCAAATATAAGGGAATGGGTTAGTACTTCGTCGTTTTTTCAAGTGTGTGTATGCGTTAACGCATAGGGCAAGGGCTTGTGCACAAATCCTATGGCAATTCGACTTTGTACACATATCAATGGAAGTACTGGATGCACGCCAGTATTTGGGATGTATTAGAGCATTAGGGACAAGTTGGCACCCTGGTCCCGAGTTATTCGTTTTGGGCGGTCTGCAGGACCGTACCTAGGCACGGATACCCAGTTTTTGACCCTATTTGACCCTATGATAGTGTTATTGGACCGTGAAAAGACTACCCTAACCCCTTTTACCCTGATTCGACCGTATTTACCCTATTCGAGACGGTTTAACAATATTTCGGGCGATTTTACCCTACATCACAGTGTATAACCCTACCCCTATAGCTAATCCCTCTATTTCCGACACCCTAGCCCTACCCCTTTGTAATATCCGTCTATTTGCGACAGCTAGCCCCATCCCCATGCCAAATCCCTCTATTTCCGACACCCTAGCCCTACCCCTATGTAATATCCGTCTATTTCCGACAGCTAGCCCTATACCTATGCCAAATCCCTCTATTTCCGACATCCTAGCCCTAACTCTATGGAATATCCGTCTATTTCCGACACCCAAAATAAAGAAAAACATAATAAATTCAAAAATATCAGGAAAAACATCAGATATTCAAAAATATCAGGAAAAACATAAGAAATTCATAAAACAAAGAAAAACTAACCCAAACCCTAATAACAAAGAAAAACATAAGAACTCTAAGAACAAAGAAAAACATTAGAAATAGGGTTAGGGTTAGGGTTAGGGTTAGGGTTAGGGTTAGGGTTAGGGTTAGGGTTAGGGTTAGGGTTAGGGTTAGGGTTAGGGTTAGGGTTAGGGTTAGGGTTAGGGTTAGGGTTAGGGTTAGGGTTAGGGTTAGGGTTAGGTTAGGGTTAGGGTTAGGGTTAGGGTTAGGGTTAGGGTTAGGGTTAGGGTTAGGGTTAGAGTTAAGGGATCTTCTGTAGGCCGACCTCGGAGTATAAGGTCGGTGACCCCTGAGGTCAAAGGTCATGACCCCCCGCAACTGTTGGTGGGGTCACAAGGTTATGCTCCCTAGGGGTCAAAGGTCACGGGGTCAAAGGTTACTGCACAAAGTATAGGAAAAAAACTTTGAGAGGTCATAACCTTTGACCCCTGGGGAGCATAACATTGTGACTAGGTCAAAATCTTTCGGGGGAGGTCATGACCTCTGACCCCAAAGGTCAAGGTCATAGGTCATTGGGGTCAGGAGTTATGGCCAAAAGTTGTCTATTTCCGACACCCCAAAATAAAGAAAAACATAAGAAATTCTAAAATGGTCTGAAACGTGTAAAAAACATATAAGTCAATATGGGTCAAATATAAGGGAATGGGTTAGTACTTCGTCGTTTTTTCAAGTGTGTGTATGCGTTAACGCATAGGGCAAGGGCTTGTGCACAAATCCTATGGCAATTCGACTTTGTACACATATCAATGGAAGTACTGGATGCACGCCAGTATTTGGGATGTATTAGAGCATTAGGGACAAGTTGGCACCCTGGTCCCGAGTTATTCGTTTTGGGCGGTCTGCAGGACCGTACCTAGGCACGGATACCCAGTTTTTGACCCTATTTGACCCTATGATAGTGTTATTGGACCGTGAAAAGACTACCCTAACCCCTTTTACCCTGATTCGACCGTATTTACCCTATTCGAGACGGTTTAACAATATTTCGGGCGATTTTACCCTACATCACAGTGTATAACCCTACCCCTATAGCTAATCCCTCTATTTCCGACACCCTAGCCCTACCCCTTTGTAATATCCGTCTATTTGCGACAGCTAGCCCCATCCCCATGCCAAATCCCTCTATTTCCGACACCCTAGCCCTACCCCTATGTAATATCCGTCTATTTCCGACAGCTAGCCCTATACCTATGCCAAATCCCTCTATTTCCGACATCCTAGCCCTAACTCTATGGAATATCCGTCTATTTCCGACACCCAAAATAAAGAAAAACATAATAAATTCAAAAATATCAGGAAAAACATCAGATATTCAAAAATATCAGGAAAAACATAAGAAATTCATAAAACAAAGAAAAACTAACCCAAACCCTAATAACAAAGAAAAACATAAGAACTCTAAGAACAAAGAAAAACATTAGAAATAGGGTTAGGGTTAGGGTTAGGGTTAGGGTTAGGGTTAGGGTTAGGGTTAGGGTTAGGGTTAGGGTTAGGGTTAGGGTTAGGGTTAGGGTTAGGGTTAGGGTTAGGGTTAGAGTTAAGGGATCTTCTGTAGGCCGACCTCGGAGTATAAGGTCGGTGACCCCTGAGGTCAAAGGTCATGACCCCCCGCAACTGTTGGTGGGGTCACAAGGTTATGCTCCCTAGGGGTCAAAGGTCACGGGGTCAAAGGTTACTGCACAAAGTATAGGAAAAAAACTTTGAGAGGTCATAACCTTTGACCCCTGGGGAGCATAACATTGTGACTAGGTCAAAATCTTTCGGGGGAGGTCATGACCTCTGACCCCAAAGGTCAAGGTCATAGGTCATTGGGGTCAGGAGTTATGGCCAAAAGTTGTCTATTTCCGACACCCCAAAATAAAGAAAAACATAAGAAATTCTAAAATGGTCTGAAACGTGTAAAAAACATATAAGTCAATATGGGTCAAATATAAGGGAATGGGTTAGTACTTCGTCGTTTTTTCAAGTGTGTGTATGCGTTAACGCATAGGGCAAGGGCTTGTGCACAAATCCTATGGCAATTCGACTTTGTACACATATCAATGGAAGTACTGGATGCACGCCAGTATTTGGGATGTATTAGAGCATTAGGGACAAGTTGGCACCCTGGTCCCGAGTTATTCGTTTTGGGCGGTCTGCAGGACCGTACCTAGGCACGGATACCCAGTTTTTGACCCTATTTGACCCTATGA